>NC_140587.1:861974888-864871737 GCF_964204655.1 Triturus cristatus
CATTTCAAAAGATTAACAAAGGTTACGAGCTCAGAAGTATAGGCAAGGTAGAGGGGAGGGAAAGTGAGGTTACACCATTGGGTAGCAAAACCCGTAGCAATTCAAAAAAACATATTAGGCAATCTCATAAGACGGGGTTATTAAGCAAGAAAATTACCTTCAATCCCTCCTTAAATGCTTATTTTAAACCGGTCCCTAGGACACTTATACTTTCAAAAGATAGGAGTTCAACAGATACAGTTTATGTTGAAACAGCGGAAAACGAATTAGACCCAGCAGATTCTAAAGGCATTTTGGGAGGCTGGCTTGACTATTTGAGTCCTAATAGATATAACTCTTTAGAGATGGAAGCAGAAAATCTAGAGGCACCTAGACAGGATGAAGAAGTGGGCGGTTTAGCAGATAGCCTGAGACAGGCTGTTCCCCCCGTTACGATAGAGACACTGAATTTAAATACTGGTTCACAGTGTAATGATATGGGGGCCGAAGCCACGGTGGGGGAGCCTCACCCAGATACAGTTGTTATCACCCTGTTAAAGAAGCTTGATTTGGATATGCATAGGGGGTTTGAGGAGTCTAAGGTAAAACAGGATGGTATTAGGGAAGCAGTTGGCCTCCTGGAAGCCAGATTTGATGAGTTAAATGTGCGTACGGCTTCTCTTGAGGAGGAGGTTAAGGTGATTCATGGCAAGCTTGATGAAAACTACAAAGAGTTAGAGCTGGTTAAGTCTAGAGAAAAGGCCAATGAGGATCGCTTGGAAAGATTGGAAAATCTACAGCGAAGGAACAATTTAAACATTTTGAGGCTTCCAGAGGGGAAGGAAGGGGCCGATCTAAAGGGCTTTATTGTTCATTTACTAAAGACAGAGCTACAGCTGAAGGAAACTGAGGACGAGATCTCGCAAGATATCCAGATGGTACATCGTGATCCCTTCAAACTGAATCCAAATCGTTCGAAACCCAGGAAGATTCTGATACATTTTTTAACTTATGGGTTAAAAGAGAAAATCCTGACGGCAGCATTGAAGAAGGGCCTTTTAACAGTTGGTGAGGCAAGAATTGAGGTCAGGTCGGATCTTTCTATAGTAACTGCAAATAAACAGTGGGAGTTGGGCAAGAGAATTGAACCTTTGAGAAAGTTAGGTGCTACGGTTCAGTTGAAATTTCCGGCATTTTTAAAAGTTATGTGGAATAACAAGATGCACACTTTTACAGCTGTAGAGGATGTAGACAGTTTTTTTGAGTTTTGCCAGGCTGGGGGTTTATAACATAAATAACGCCTTCTCAGGTCATTGATGGTAATAAAATTGAGGTGATAGATCCACGTTCACTAGAACTGGCACTCGGTAGGCCTAGGTTGGGCCTTAGGTAAATGGATAAGTTTTCCCGGGAGGGGGGTGTAGGGTTTTGTGGTGGGGTATGGGGGGGTTAGGGCTGGGGGGTTTGGATGTAAGAGAGGGTGAGGGGAAACAAACTACTAAAAATGTTCTCATAAGTCACGGTTACGGTCATGGTTTCAGTTGGGTGCTAGGTAGAAATAAACAAGGGAAACGACGATGAAGGACAGGATAGATGTGGTGAGTTGGATGTCATGGAATGTAAACGGGTTAAGGGGTAAAGATAGGAGAGATAGGATCATGAGATATTTGAAAGATGCTCCAGCTAATATTATGATTCTTCAAGAGTCTCACCTAACGGAAGAGGAAAGCAAGAAATTTATAGGTTCGCTTCGGTGGCTAGAACATGTTTTTTATACGCCACAGACACTGGTTACAAAAGGTATTGCTTTATTGGTTAGAAAGGGACTGGATTGTCAGATCGAGGGAAAAAAGGCAGATATTAGAGGTAGGTGGTTAATAGTAAACATGAAGATAGCTGGCCTTATATATAATGTTATTGGTTATTATGGCCCAAACCAAGATGATGTCGGCCCATTGGATGAATTAGCTAAAGAGATGATGGGCCTTACGGGTTTTATAGTTTTTGCTGGAGACTTTAATACAGTATTGGACCCTAGGTTAGACCGCTCGGTGAGCAGTAGAGCTCAGGTGAATAGCAAAATGGCATGCAGAGTAAGAGGTTTGATGGAGCAATTTGGATTATGCGATGTATGGCGACAGAGGGCGGGTCAGAATGTTGGGTATACTTTTTACAATAAAAAATACCGCCATAAGTCTAGAATTGATTATTTCTTAATAGATACAAGATTACTTGGTAAGGTAAAAAACAGTATGCATGTTGGGGTACATTTATCGGATCATTCGGCGGTTATTCTAGAACTTGTGCTTGGGATTCGTGATTCGGATTCAGTATGGAGGTTGGATCGCACAGTTTTATATGATCAGGAAGCAATGCATTCCCTCCAGCAGGAACTTGAAATTTTCGTTGAACATAATCTGGGTACTGCCAGAATAGATATTGTGTGGGAGACAACTAAGGCTTTTCTGCGAGGCAGATTAGGTGCTATTGCGGCCAGCAGGAGAAGGAAGTATTTTTCTGAAGTAGAATGTTTGGAACTGGCAATTAGGCAGGGAGAAACAGCAATTGTAAATAGGGAGAGAGTGCAGAAGGAAGAGATTATTCAAAAATTGGTGGAGCTGAAAGAAAAACTATCCTCTGTAGTTAACAATCGGGTAAAAGAAAAATGGGAGGCTAGCAGATTAGCACATTTTGAATATGGGGAGGGTACAAGCAAATTACTTGCTTGGAAAGCCAGGAAAGACCGGATTAAGAACACGATTAAAGAAGTGAAAACAAGCGAAGTAGGTGATTTAGTTACAGAGACTAAAGATATTGTGGAAGCTTTTTTTAGATATTTCACAGCGGTATATAGGGAAGATTTGGTCCCGGATATGAAGCAGATAGAGGATTGGTTGAAAGTTTTAAATCCTCTGACTGAGGATCTACAAAATTTGCTGGATCAAGATATTTCTCCAGGGGAACTAGATGAGGCCATCAAACAAGCTAAAATAGGCAAGGCGCCTGGCCCAGATGGCCTCCCGGTGGAGCTATATAAAACTTTATCCGGGAGCCTCTCGCCGTTATTGTTTAAGGTATTTAATGGGGTTTTCTGTGGTAATATAGAGCTCCCTGCCTCCTGGAATCAGGCCAACATAATTGTTATTCCTAAACCGGGGAAATCGCCAATATGCATGGAATCATACAGGCCTATCTCACTTTTAAATAGTGACTATAAACTCTATGCAAAGATTTTGGCAGACAGGCTTGCTAAGGTGATCCCTGGTATAGTTCACGAAGATCAAAAAGGGTTTATCAAGAACAGATACCTTAAAGAACGAACATTCTCCCTGATAGCGAGTATTGATGTTGCTACTGTTCAGAAGCTCCCTTTGGCGATTGTAGCCCTGGACGCCGCTAAAGCTTTTGACCGCGTCAATTGGACTTTTTTGAAGGCTTTACTTATGCACCTACGTTTGGGGAGAAATTTTGGCCAATCTTTAATTTCTCTTTACCAGTCTCCTACTTCAAGAGTATTAGTTAATGGAGTTTTAACCAAACCTATAAAGGTCATGAGGGGCACGAGGCAGGGTTGTCCCCTTTCCCCTCTTTTGTTCGACCTTTATATCGAACCGTTTGCTTGTAAAATCAGGGAGACAGACAGTATTCCTCCTTTTAGATGTCAGGGATGGTCTAAGAAGATCGGTCTTTATGCTGATGACATAGTTATTTTAACATCAGATCTGAACCAATTAATGGCTATGATAGAAACAATTACAAACAATTTTGGTGCAGTCTCAGGGTATTGTTTGAATACGGACAAAACGGAAATTATGTCTTGGAATTTTGCAACTGAGACTATAATTCCTAAAAGGCAGATCAGATACTTAGGGGTCCAAATAACCCAAGATATTACACAAATTACCACAACTAATCTGGCTAAAATAGGGAAGGATATTTCTAGCTTAATGAAGGGTTGGAAACATCTTCCACTAACTATTTTTGGTCGAGTTAATTTGATTAAGATGATGGTGTTGCCAAAGTTAACTTTTTTATTTGATTCTATCCCTCTAATGTTTGGAAAAAAGGGGTGGCAAAACTGCAAAGCGAGATTGCCTCATTTATATGGTCCTCCAAGGGATCTAGGCTTTCATGGAAAAAGATTAGGAGGAAGTATATAAAGGGGGGTTTGGCAGCCCCGGACTCTCAGATCTATTCTTGGGCTTTCTTGCTCAAAAATTGCAAAATGGTTTTGGGAAATTCAGGGAAATCAGTTAATGGGGAACTATTCTCTGCTTTGTTGAATATTGAGGGGGTCAAGCAGTTTGGTTTCATGTACAAATTCTCGGATCCGAAATACTTTAAAAAGTAAGGTTGAAGACTCTGAGAGAATTGGCCATGGTTTGGTATCGGGTCAGAAGGGCCACAAATATTCCTTAGTTTAGTGCCGGTGCACCAATGAGGGAAACTCCCGGCGCTCCAAGCTGGACGGCTGATGCATTGGCTAAGACTTTAAAATCAGAAGGACTTCAGAAGTGGGGCGATTTATTTGTTGAAGGTATTTTACTGCCATGGTCTGACTGTGAACTATGTTGGGGTACTAAGTTTTCCAAATTTAAATATCTTCAGATACAAAGCTGGGCCACAGGGAAAGGTCATCTTATTGGACGTCACAATGACTTTGAGGAAAAGCTGGCATTGGATGTCTGTATTAAAAAAGAGGTGGCGATGTGGTACTGGGCCATTGTTGAGTTGGAAGACGGCCCCTTTTTGTTGCCGGAGTCCCTCTGGAGAGAGTGCTTGCCGAGGATCGCGACAGAAGAACAATGGCAAGTAACTATGTTGATTCTATATAAGTTGGTAAAACCCGCAAATTTAAGAAGGAATCATCTGTTCACTCTCCACAGGATATATTGGACGCCAAAGAGGTTGGCCAAATTTAAAGATGGTGGTAATGTGAGATGCCCTAAATGCAACAGTCTAAATGAGGATGATATTCATATGTTTGTTACGTGCCCGGCAATCAAGATTTTTTGGGATTCTGTAAGTAACTGCTTATCAACAATTTTAAAGCAAAGAATAAAGGTAAGCCCTGAAACTATTTTTACTGGCAGATTGGATCTACAATGCAAGGGCCTGGATGATAAAACGAAGTTGATGTTTTATGCTATTCTGTTGGCCCGTAGGGAAATTTGTAGACTTTGGGTTTCCCCTGACCCCCGACAGACTTAACCTGGATTAAAGCCATGAGATCTTTTGGAAAATTAGATATGGCTGTTCCCCAGAAAGAAAAGAAGTATAGATTTTGGTCTTTATTGTTTGAGCACTACGGGTGAAGGGTTGGGATATGAGAAGTCTAAATTTAAAATTTTGAGAATTATAATGACGGTAAAGTGCGGTCCTATGATTAAGTTGCTTCTAATCTCTTGGCGGATTTTCTTGCTTTGGAACAGTCGGAGTTAAGTTCTTGTAACTTTTCCTCCTCTATGCTTTCTAACGAGCAAGATCCTTCATATATGAGAGGATTAACACCCTAGGGCGTCACCAAGAGAGAAAGGGTGGAAAGTGACACATGAGGACAAAAAAAAAAAAACAATGACAGAATGTTGAGCTGAAGCAGAAACTCCAACCTGGTTCCCCAGTTGCAAAGTCTGCAGCTCTGGAAGTAACACCACATCCTCTCACCAAGGTGCAACACTTAATCAAGTGATCAATTGGATAAAAAAACATAAAGATTACAAATAATTTAAAAGTTCTTTGTCGCTATTTGAAAACTCAGAAAATATGTTCTCATTTTAATTTTTTAGAGCACTAACCATACCTTTGATGCAAATAAGACCCTCTCATATATGTAATTTCTAAAGGAAATACTCTAGGTATTACAGTTTTGATTACATCAAGATGACGTAAGGCGTTCCACACTTTTGTAATAAATATAGAATGTTAGCAATCTAGTTGTTCATTGAGATACTGTTGAGAGGCAGAGGCCAGGGGCACGGACTCTGAAAATTGAAGGCAGGTAGGAGAGTGCAGAGGCAACAATTTGACCACACTGGGCAGGCAGGAAGGGCAGTGGCAGCACAACAGACTATGGAGGGCAGTGGAAAGGGGGGCAGGGGCAACAAACCAACTATACAGGACTGGCAAGAGAGGCTGTGGCAATATAATAGACCATTGTGGGCAGAAGGAAGAGGCAGTGGTAGTACAACCATACATGCCAACAGACCCGTTTCAGCCAGTAAACCTCCAATGTTTTTAAGCTCAAATGGGCTTTATTTGATCTGTCTCCTGTCTACAATCTCCTCTTTTTCAATGTAACTCAAAGGGAAAAATCAATACCCTAGTTTTTTTTCAAAATCTCCCTCTTACCAAGTTCAAAATGTTCGCAAGTATGGTACATTGAATCATGGTAGGCAGGAGGAATTGGGGTAGGGACATGGACTCGGATAACAGAGGACAGGAGGGACATGGAGAGGTGCACCAAACTGACCCTACAGGGCAGGCATCAGGGTTTGCAGCAGCACAATACACCACATAGCGCATGCGGGACGGGAGTGCAGCACAACAATCCATAGAAAGCAATAGGGAGGGGACATGACCATGCACATGGACAACAGAGAACAGATGGGAAAGAGGCAATGATAGCTAGCTGACCATAATGGACAGACAGGAGAGAAAGCTGCAGCATAACAGACCATAAAGGGCAGGAGGGACGGATCAGGGGCATTACAATGGAACAGGCAAGCCAGGAGGGAGGGAATAGGGGGTCTGCACATGGAAACAGAGGGCTGGGGGCAAGGTGGCAGGGCAGGAGCAGCAAGATGACCATGGAGGTCAGGCAGGATGGGCACTAGAAACAAGACACACCATGGAGAGCAACAATGAGACTATGGTGGCATACACACAGACCATGGAGGGAAGGTGGGAGGGGGTCAGGGGCAGCTAGCTGACCACACAGGGAAGGTGGGAGGGGCCATGGCAGCACAGAAGACCATGCATGGCAAGCGGGAGGGTTAGTGGCAGCACAACGGCTATGATGGGCAAGATGGAGGGTGCAGGGGCATGCACAAAGGACCATGGAGGATAGAAGGGAGGGTCAGGACCTGGGCACAGACAAGAGAGTTCAGGGGAAGGGGAATCACAACAGACCGCGCGGGGCAGGCAGGAAGAGCAGTTGCAGCACAACAGATCAGGGAGGGCAGAAGGGTGTGGCAGTAAAATGGACCATGGAGGACAGGAAGAAGGGGATAGGGGCATGGCATGTGGACAGGCAGGGTGGAGGTGGCAGGGACAGGTTACAGTCATCTGACAATGCTAGGCAGGTGGGAGGGGAGTGGCAGCTCAACAGAACACTCAGAGTAAATAGGAGTGGCAGGTCCATGGAACATAGTGGGCAAAAAGGATGGAGCAGGGGCATGAACAAAGACATCGGAGGGCAGGGGGCAGGAGAATAGGGGCAGCAAGCTAAGCACAGAGGCTAAGCAGGAGGTCAATGATGGGCCATAGAATTGGGCAATGGTCAGGCAGGAGGAGTGGACTGGTACATCATGCTAAATGGAGGGCAGTGGCAGCACATCAGACCATGCATGGCAGGAGGGAGGAGGCTATTCCATGGAATCAGACAACAGAGGATAGGGAGGAGGTGGATGGGGCAGCAAGCTAACTGTTCAGAGAAGGTGCGTATTAGGAACTTTATTGTTTTTAAAATGTGTGTCTGTGCAAACTACTTAAAATATGAACAAGTATGCAGCATAATCTCACTTTTATTCAGGAAGAAGAGGACGTTTGTGACTGTGACTCGGGGCTCACTTGGCAGAAACACCCCCTGACCCTCCACCCCCATCGCAAAATGTAATGCCCGTGAAAAGGGTAGGTGGACGCAGTGTTATAGTCCTGAGAGCACAATTGAAAATGAAAACTAGATGTAGTATATGGTATAAACTATGCACCAAAAAGTGTGATATAAGATGAACCGGGGCGTGAAATATAATATGCAATACATTGTACGCAATGATAGATTCATTGGAGAGCGCGAGATAGCACAGGCACTAGTGCGTGCTATGCGATATGCGCCTTGGAGTGTAATATGCACAGGGCAGTGTTGTGTAACATAACTAGTCTCTAAAGTTGTAATATAAAATATGTGCTGGGGAGTGTAACGTTGCATATGCACTGTGACAAAGATATGGATCCCAGATTGTAATATGTATGGCATAGCGCTGTGCGTTATAACATACACATCGAGGAAGGCACGTTAGATGGGGTAATATAACCCGTGCGAAGGCAAGTGTGGCATGACATATTCACGGGGTGGTGTTACAGTGCACATGGGCTAGAGAGTGTCATAGCATACGCACTAGCTGGTGGAATACAACACAGAGGTGTGAGGCTATCGGCGGGCACTGGTGGGTGTAACACAGCATTGGGCTCAGCCAGGAGCACGCTGTGACTCTCAAGTGAGGTTCGTCTCCTTTCCAGAGAGTAAAATAAAAAGTATTACACATCCGGCGGTGGATGTGTTTTTATTAACCATGAGGGGGGTTTCTTGCATAGTTTGGTCGAATTTTTGTCGAATCCCCTTTGAATGGCTTGGTGTGCGTGTATATTAAATGTGCCCGTCAATAGCTACCCATTTTTGTATAAATAAACGACAAGGGTATCTACTTGGAGAGTACCCACCGGCAGGGGCGCCGGGATTAGGCACGGTAGGGCGTCAGACACGTCAGAGCTTCACTAGCGGTGTAAATACATTCCATGTGGATTCATTCTATGCATAGTCGCCTTTTAATGAATATCACGCAAATCGTCATGGTGATAGGTACATACGGTTTTTCCAGCATGTCCTAGGTGTTTGTATAAATATATATATATTTTTAAAATAATAAAAAACAAAGGCCGGCCCCGGGGATGGGGTCCCCGGAGCCATAAGTGGCCTGAGGAGGGGGGCAACGCAGCCCCCTCCTAAAGAATTCAAATTAAAAAAAGGCCATAGCCTGGGGGTTGGGGTCCCCGGGGCCGATTAAGGCCTTGGGAGGACCAAATTTATTTTTTGCAACAAAAAAAATTAGGGTGTAGGCCCTGGGGGATGGGGTCCCCAGGGCCAGTAAATTAGAAAGAGAAGGGGGGCCACACAGCCCTCGTTCTTAAAAAAATAAAATAAATAAAAGACCGGCATCGCGCTGGAGGCCACACCCCCTCCTTGCAGCACTGTGCAAACGCGCCCCCTGGCCAGTTGTAAGTTGGGGAATTAATTCCCCTTCAATACTGAGGGTCCCTGAGGGCCAACTAGCCCAACAGGTATCTCCAGTGTGCGCCAGGGAGCTGCGTTGCAGACAGGTGTTCTGAGGCCACGCCCCTTTTTACACCTCTATGCAACTCAGCTCTGTGGCGCTTACTGGAGGTACCTAGTGGGCTAGTTTGACCCTAGGGACCCTTAGGATTCAAGGGGACTTAATCTCTCAACTTAGAACGGCCACAGGGTGCGTTTACACAGTGGTGAAGGGAGGGTACGGGGCCTGAGGTGACGTGTGCAAACACGCCCTGTGGCGCGTTTTAAGTTGGGGAAATAATTCCCTTTCAATCCTGAGGGACCCTGGGGGCCAACTAGCCCACCAGGTGCTTCCGGTAAGTGCCACTGCTCTGCGTTGCAGAGAGTGGTGCAGGCCGTGCCCCTTTTTACACCTCTCTGCAATGGCGCTTACTGGACGTACCTAGTAGACTATTTTGCCCCTTGGGATCCTCAGGATTTCTTTTTTTTCTTTCTGTGCGTTTTTTCTTCTTTCTTCACATGTCCTATCTCTGTAGGCATAGTTAGAAATTAGCATTTAAAAAACCTTTGAAATTCACTGAAAAAACCATAGGTTTCAGGCATGTTATAGTTAGGAATTAGCATTTAAAAAACCTTAGAAATTCACTGAAAAAAACCATAGGTTTCAGGGGCGTTATAGTTAGCTGGACTTTTCACTCGTACAAAACCATTGAAATTCCCCCATTATAGTTAGTTCAGCTAACTATAACTCGCGCGCCCGCAATGCACTGCTGATGACATCACATATTATATCCCTCATGACATGGTCAGTGACATCACTCATGACATCACTGATGACATCTCAAATGACATCACTAATGACATCACTGATGACATCATCCTTGTGATAGAGTGGCAGACCTCCTCTTCCCCTAATATAACCTTTGATACACACATTCAAAAATTGAAACTACAATGTTCAAAACAATGGACATACCAATACCAGTTACAACAACCTATTCAGTAATTCTAAGATCCACATACACATCCACTCATTCACCAACAGTCCTATACAGTCACTCATACATGTACTCACTCATCATATGTACTCACACACCTATACATCCTGTTACACAATGCCACTCATCCATAGAGTTACTCACACACATAGTCACTCATGCTAATAAATAATCAAACATCCATTTACTTGCATATACAGTTATACACACACCACCACACTTACTTCTACAGAAACTTACACATACTTAGTCTTTTAAACAATCACTTATAGAAACACATACTTATTCATACAGGAACTCTTTCAATCTCTCACTCTCACATATACTCACTTATATACACCAATAGTCACATATACTAGTTTAAAACATATGTAGTTACTCATAAAGACACTATTGAGACAGTCTATAACTCACTAACACACCCGTGCACACACTCATCCACCCATACAGTCCTGCACACATGCTGTCTTCAACACATACAAATAGTGAGTCACTCATTCATGCACCTATGCACTACGTAATACCCCCCACCGAACCATACAGACACTCAGACACTCATACTGATACTCAAAAAACCAACTAATAACCTATATAGACACTCATGTAGCTGCTCACCAACCCATGCAGCCACTTATACACAAAGTGAGAGACTGATACAGATATTTACACATTTAAACATTACTCAATAAGCCATGTATTCACTAAGATACACTTAATCAGTCAGTTATACAATCAATTTTTCAAAAACAAATCATCCATTTAGACACTTATATACCCATTTATTCTTCCATCGACCTTGAGATATACATATATAAAACATATGTAATTTTCAGAAAAACCCACATTCACTGGATGATGTCATCAGTGATGTCATTTGAGATGTCATCAGTGATGTCATGAGTGATGTCACTGACCATGTCATGAGTGATGTAATATGTGACGTCATCAGCAGTGCATTGCGGGTGCGCGAGTTATAGTTAGCTGAACTAACTATAACGGGGGAATTTGAATGGTTTTGTACGAGTGAAAAGTCCAGCTAACTATAACGCCCCTGAAACCTATGGTTTTTTTCAGTGAATTTCTAAGGTTTTTTAAATGCTAATTCCTAGCTATAACGTGCCTGAAACCTATGTTTTTTTCAGTGAATATATATATATATATAACCTACTGGCGGTCGCCAGTAGGTAGTTCTAGTTAGGACCAAGTTTCCATAGGAAGAGCATTTTTTGTTTTGCTTATAACTTTGGGGTCGTTTGATGAATCTTCATTAAATTTTCCAAACTAATTCTTTGTTCATATCAGCTCCTATTTTGAAGGTATGGGGGTTATTCATCAAGGGGGGGCTGAGAAAAAGGGGGGTCCCAAAACGTGTTTTCTCCATGTTAATTTCCATAGGAAACTTTAGACAAGGCTACAGGTCGAGTGGGTGAAAGGAATTACCCCAAATTTGGCAGGGAGAAGGGTCTTGGTCTAGAAAGCACACTTTTTTATTTGGTGTAAATCCGTTCAGTAGTTTTGGAGAAATATCAAAATTTAGAGAAATCGATATTTGGGAATTCTGCCTTCTGATTGGCTGAGGCGTAACGATTGGCTGCGAGCAGTTGCAACTAGGAAGTGTTGGCAGCCATTTTGTGATCCTTGAAGTGAGTAAGGGGAAAAAAGGGTGAAAAGAGTAGGAAAGAGGAGGGTAAGAGCGCTGTGAGGTCTGTGGGGTGGTTAGGGTGTGCTACACTGGGAGTGTGAAGCTATGTATTCACCCCTACCAGTGTGAAAGTGCTGTTTTGCCCAGAGTGAGATGGTGCTGAGGTGAGGTGCCAGTACACTTGGGGGGATGAAACCGTGAGCTGATTGCTGTAAACTGATGTGCTCTTGGAGCTGTAGCATACTGGCCGCTGTAGCATAGCTGTGCAAGTGGTGTTAGTATGGGTTTAGACTATAGCGGGAGTGGGAAGCAAACTACTCACCCCTACCGGTCTGAAGCCTCGAATAGAGTGTTTTAGCAAGCAGGAATAAAGAAATAATCGTGAAGAATATAATGCAGAATGTTGCAATGCCACAGAAGACAAATGGTGAAACCAGGTGTGTTTAAGAAAGTGGCTGTGTGGGATAAAGTGATGGAGTCTGCAAGTTATATAAAAAGTGTCTTTCTGTAAGTGCCATAAATGGAAACACTGGTGCAAGAGCTAAGGCATCCAGCTGAGGCAAACTCCAACCGCTTCTGCTGTATTCAAAGCTAAGCTTCTGCATCAGTCAATTCCACATTACATGTTACAGTTCCATGTGACATAAACAATACCTATTAGACATGAATGACTGTAAATTGTAGAATGAAAATAAAGGTAGGATACGATTTCCACACTGAGCCAACCAGTTCCTAAACAATGTAATGTTTTTTGATCTTGATAGCCAGTTCGTGAGCAGAGGCTGAGGATGAGCTCATTTGTGTGAAAGGGCTTCGTGGATAAGAGGCAGGCAGAGAGACGTGTGTACAAAGAATAGATATGGTTTCAAAATGGATGTGGGGTTTTGGCTAATTTAGCAAGTAAATAGCGTATTTGCATAGGCCATACATCATCCATCACTGGTTAGTGTGGGGAGGTAAGGGCAAATGCCTAAGCATACTTAGAAAGTTATTATATGAAAATAGTTCTATTGAAGTGTATTAAAAAATTTAATAGGAAAAAGTCAAAAAAGTTGGAAAAAATCAATCCAAGAATAAAGTGAATTTCTTACATGTCTTGGAGATTGCAGTCTGGAAGTTCTTCAGCGGCTTGAGATGCGTAATGTTCCAAGAGGCGATTGTTGCCATCGTGTGAGAAAAGCGAAGCGATCCAATTCATATCCTCGAAGGGACAGTAATGTTCCTCGAATGTTTTAGCAGCAATTTGAATTGGCAGGCAATCTATGATGTTGTCAAAGTTCGCACGTTGCAGGAGATCATTCCCGGCTGCGCAGAAATCCCATTCCGCCAGGATACCTTTTTGCGTTGCATCCGCCATTGCTCCACTGCCCGAACAATCAAGTTCATGGTTTTTCAAGATACTCCATTACCTGCTTTATATCGGGAGCGTTTGCTGGGATGTTGGCAGGGCATAGATCCAAATGTCAGTCGATTTGGCAAGCTTTGCAATAAAAAGATGGTTGCACGCAGATTGTATATGTGTAAATAAATGTCATGTTGTAGCTGGCACCAATAATAGATAGAAGCAGGCAGCCGAAAAGTTGTTCCATTTTCTCACGGTATTGATGTAGCTTCGCTTAGAAGTGTATTCTGTCGGACATGCTTGTTACCACAAGGAGCGTAGCCATTTTTAACAAGCTAAAATAGTAGTAGGATGGCCGCAAACAGAACGAGAATTATGGGCACTGTTGCTGTTATTCCAGAGATGATCGAATGAATGAAGTCTGGTATTAGACTAAAAACAGTTTGAAAGCCTGTGAGAAGGCCTAAGGAGACAATGTGAAAAAAAAGTGTGCCAGACCTTAAATGTCAGATGTGTTGAAAATTGTGTAACAATTCACAAAGTGCAATGGGAGGTTCGTATTTAAAAGGGAGTGTATTTTACTTGAAGTTCGTGCTATCTGCAGTTGATAAAATACTTTTGGAGAAGTGAGGGACACTTCTGTTTGAAACAAAAGCGCTTTCAGTTAGCTCTGTTTAATAAAATATGTTTTCAAAGTAGGTATTTAAGGCCAAGTTGAACTTTGGGAGCTACTTTGTGTGGGTGGGAATAGAGATTGCCGGAGGAAGTTATCCGGTTTGAAACAGTAAGGACATACGGTATGCCAGCTCACATTGCGCAGCAGTCCATGTTATTAAGAGAGCAGATAACTGCCATTAGAAAGCTGTGTGAATGTTGGTCTGATTGTGGATGTTGGCGTGCTTTTAAGAAAGCACACATGATTGGGGGCTGTAAGCTTAGAAGCGTTGTGCAGTTGGTCATTCTTACATAGTAATGAATGATTGCCATTGTGGTCTCAGTTTCCAGCTGTGAGAAAAACTTTGGTATCCTCTTTAAGACAGCGATTTGTGAATGGGAGAAACCACTGCTCGTGAATAAATGTGCTACCTTATATAATCACATACAACATGACAAACAACATGTACACCTAGCAGACACAATGACACAACGTACTGTGGGAACCGTGGCTAGCCATGTACACAAACTAAACATGGCATGGCACCTCTGCCACACAATGCAGAATGCGGGGAGAGATGGGACCAAAGTATGTGCGAAGGTGGCAAGTGATTCTCGATTATAAAAGTATTCAATGCAAAGTGTTGGGGTGTGCCGGACAGACTTGAGTATGCAGAGCACAGACATTTACATGTCAACATACACTGATGGTCTATTGAGTGAAGTCGACAGTGGACGCAACCATGATAGTACAGTTAGTTGGGAAGATTACGAAAACATAGCGTGTACGTGCCCCCTCCCCCGCCCAAATCTTTAGCATAGTGGGCTGACTCGGCGTACGCAAGGCTAGCGTAGGGGTATGAATAAAAGGCACGTTTCTCTGGGTGTGGTTCTCTTCCCGAATGACGAACATGTCTGTCAGGTCTGCGCAGCTTACACCGCCACGAGGCTGACGCCGTGAGCGAAGGTGGCTGCGCGAATAATGCTCTCAGCCTGCTGCTACCCAGAAACCGTCATGGCCACTGCGACGCACATATGCCCCACAGTTCACCTTTTGATACCGTCGTATGTGAAAGAGGGCCCACCACGTGCCGGCGGAAGCTTTTGGGCCGAGGTCTGCGAACTGGGAAGGCTCCTGAGATCAACGCTGGCTACCGGGACACAGGCAGACAGCGCCCAGCCTGAGGCCCAGCACCGTGAAGTGCTCTGTATACTACTAACACAGTAGTCGAACAGGTACCAACATTGGAACGGTGTCTTGATCCCACAATGGACGATGTTAGAACTGCATCTGAGAGTGCAGATGAAGGTATTACTTTCGACCAACTGTAACCAACTCTAGGTTCCAACAGTGGAACGGTGTCTTGATCCCACAATGGACAATGATAAAACTACTTCTGAGAGTGGAGATGAAGGTACTCCCTTCGACCAGGTGCACGCAACTCTAGGTCCCAACAGTGGAACGGTGTCTTGAGCCCAGAATAGACGATGTCCGATATTACCTCCTGCTTGGTTTTCAGAGAACTCCCTCCACTGAGGTGCATCAGACTCTGTGCTTCCGTAGCTAAGTGCTGCACATGATCATTGGGCTTGGCTGACTGCAGTCGCTGGAGCACACTGCGTTACAGCAGGCCTGAAGAGTGAAACGGGGTCTTGATCCTACAATGTACGATGTTAGAACTCCATCTGAGAGTGGAGATGAAGGTACTCCCTTCGAACAGGTGCAACCAACTCTACGTCCCAACAGTGGAACAGTGTCTTGATCCCAAAATGGACGATGTACGATATTACCTGCTGCTTAGTTTTCACAGAACTCCCTCCGTTGAGGTGCATCAGACTCTGTGCTTCCGTAGCTAATTGATGTACATGATTATTGGGGTTGGGTGACTGCAGTCGGTGGAGTACACCACGGTACAGCAGGTCCAAACAGTGGAACGGGGTCTTGATCCCACAATGGATGATGTTAGAACTGTATCTGAGAGTGGAGATGAAGGTACTCCCTGCGACCAGGTGCAAGCAACTCTAGGTCCCAACAGTGGAACGGTGTCTTGATCCCAAAATGGACAATGTCCGATATTACTTGGTGCTTGGTTTTGACAGAACCCCCTCCGTTGGGGTGCATCAGACTCTGTGCTTTCGTAGCCAACTGCTGCACATGATAATTGGGCTTGGTTGACTGCAGTCGGTGGAGTACACCGTGGTACAGCAGGTCGGAACAGTGAAATGGGGTCTTGATTCTGTGATTGAGGATGTCAGAAGTTAAAGTTTGTGATGATTTCTGTGTATCCACTTTGATCAGGTGCAACTAACTGCGTGCTTCCGAATCCAATGGCACATGAATGTGAGGCGTTAATGACCACTGCCTCTCGTCTAGAGTGCGGTCAACAGGGCTCCCAATTCAGATCGAGCGATGATTGTTTAATTACAGAATCCAGTAGGCAACTAACTACAATGTCTCTTGAAATATACACAAGAGCCTTTTAGTATACTTGCTTGAAGCTTTTTAAGATGACTTATAGGTCTAGTACAATGACCAAATTCTTCTTGGTAGTGGTAAAGAACACTGAATAACAGTAGACACAGTGGACAGCAGAGATTGCAATTCGAATTGTTTTGATTTATTTATTGCAGAGTTTTGTGTAATTTATGTTGTTGTATTTTGTGAAGAGGACGTGAGAAAAAGTATTCATGGAAGACTGTGCTCACTACTGCCTTCAATTTACACTGCGGACAGCAGTGTTCACAATTCAGATCGAGTCGCTATTGTAGATGACGCAGTCCTGTAGGCAGAAGACATTGCTACAGTGCGCTCTGTCTTCACCACGCATAGGCATCATCACAGGGTCCGCACACAGTTTTTGTTGCTTCGCGTATGGCAAACTGGGCAGCTCAAGTCAGCGCGACGTGGCTGTGGTCCCCTGCTGACCGCTCTCTGGCCTACACTGCAGACAGCAGTGTTTACAATTCAGATCGAGTCGCCATTGCAGATGATGTAGTGTTGCAGGCAACAGACATTGCTCCTAGTACGGCCCGCCCGCAGCACACATCATCACTGGCTGTGCACATGCTGAATGCTTTTGATGTGGCTATCTAGGTGCACTAGACCTGATGGACCCTTTATGATACAATCTTTTTGTGTATTATTTCAGATCTACTGCCTGTATCTTAGTATACCACAAGTTATGGTTGTTTTACGATAGAATATTTTCTGAATATTTTCACATCTAGTGTCCCAACCTTACTGCAGCACAAACTATTGACCCTTTTATTATTGAATCTCTGTGTGTGATCCAATTATTACTGTTGTAGTTGATGTTAGCAGCAACCATTCCCTGAGGGCTGATTTACACTCACCTCACATGCATCCGGCACAGATTTCACTGGATATGTGACCCTGGTAATAAAAAGGAGTCGAGCGCACGTGCCCGTACCCACTTCCACTATCTATCTGTGTCTGTGTGTTCATTATGTATGCATGATACTGCCCCTGGACCATACCACATTACTTTGTGCTGTGGACAGCGTATGCAACCATGTTACCTCTGGCAGTGGGGAAAAGTTCTGTTATGTAGCTTTTAGATGCATGGCTATCACAGGTGGAAGGCTGCTTTACAGAACATGAATATTGATGAAGATGATGGTTGTATGTTGTGTGTACTGTCAGATATGTGCACATAGCAAAATGTTTTCAAAAAAGCTCTGTAAACAGAAGAGGAGTCTCTCATCAAACGCTGTAGAGAGAATGGCGAAAATGGGTGGGGTCCTCCAACTGTTACAACGGGCAATGTTAAGAACCAATCAAATGCTTTTCTTTAACGTCACATGGCAATCACGCAGCGAGCACGCAAGGCGGCCGCACCCGACGCGATTTTGAGAAAATATTACCATAATATAAGTTTATTACAGTTAGAAATATATAAATGTTTAAAATATTTTAGATTATCGCTTGTTCTCATATACACTTTAAACTTATTTAGAGATAGTTTTGAGATGAAAATTAATGAGGGAATTGCGTTCCCGGCGCGACACCATTAGTCTATGATGTAGCACAGGGCCTGGCAGCGTGCACTCGTTGCATACGCAACGCGCAGTGGGCGTGACCCCACACGACATGACGTAAGGCGTGGCTTGGTACTGCATACTCATCGCATACCAAAGAAGCAGCTGGTGCAACCACATACGTATATGATGTTATGCGGGATGTGGTGCCACAAACCCGTTGGATACGAAATGCGCATCCTTTATGAGTTTAGCAATACGGCAGATAGGATTCGCGTGCTGATGGAGCTTGGTACACTAACGGTACGGGACTTCAGTTTTCTCAACAAAAACAAAAACGATATACATACTTTTTTTTGAAGATATAAAACATTATATATTTTTCAAATTGAACACAAAAAAGGATAATAGAGTTCCAAAATATTACAAAAAAAATATAGGTTTTATAAATATTAAAATATGAAATTAACCTTTAAAAAACTCTTGAAATTCACTGAAAAAGCCATAGGTTTTACAGACGTTAGAGTTAGGAATTAGCATTTAAAAAACCTTGGAAATTCACTGAAAAAACCATAGGTTCCTGGAACGTTATAGTCAATTGGACATTTGAAACCAGAGAAATTCGCCCGTTATAGTTAGTTGAGCTAACTATAACTCGTGCGCCCACAATACACTGGTGAAGACGTTACATATGACATTACTCATGACTTGTAACCCAAATCCCAGTTTGAAAGGTAAAACCATTTTATGCCCCTTACAAACTGTGATTTGGTATGAGTCCTAAACCATAAAAACACATTTTATAAATCAGAAAAAAAATTGACTCGTAAAGTGAGTTTTATATATAAGAAATAGGGGTCTTTGCGTCGCAAACCTATTGATTTTGCAGATTTTAGAGTTTTTAATTGCGAAATTATTTAGTACATCCATCCCCATATTAGTACCACTAATTTAGTGGTAGTAATGTAATTGTTTTCTTCGACATGGGCAGGCCCTTTAAAGACTGTACTAGTCAATGTGCTCTAATGGGTGGCGTGGTTGTAACAAGAGCAGCCCTGAGTCATTTCACCCACATGGCTCATCTTGGGATCCAACAAAGACTAGAGTAGCAGAGACCTAGTGTTTGATTGTACCAGAATTGAGGGGACATCACCTATGGTCATTGCCTCACCTTCTGCTGGCCAAATCTTGCAATTGTGAATAAGCCAAAAGAAATCCACTTCACATATGCAAAGCAAGTTTTCCCCTTCACAATTTCACAACCTAGGGACCTATTATGTATATGGTACACTTTTACTGTGTGTGCCCTGGTTCACCTTATATCAGGTGTGCCAGGCACAAACAGTAAAAGTGTGCCCTATTACATGGAATGCACTGCCCCAAGGGCAGCCATAAACGTTCAGGTGAAAAATGGAACAGCTTTGAAGCAGCTGCTTCGTGTTTCATTGTGCAGGCGGCAACCCGCCCGCACTTTTAAAGAGGATTGGCAATCCCCTTGCAGGTGGGTGAGGTCCGTGACTGGGTCCATGGAACCCCCTTTCCCTCCTCCAGAGGACTGCCCTCAGGAGGCGCCTTCTGACAGCTTCTTTGTATCTGCAGCTGCGTCTATATGCAATATAAAAGCAACAATGGTGCTGGGACTAATTAAAAAGAAAAACAATTATAACACGCAATGGCCCAACAAATGTGGGACCTTTTGGCAAAAAAGAAAAATAATGAAGTACCCACAATCGTTTATCAAGAAATGTGTAAATAAAAGAGTACAAAATATAAAAATAAAAATATTATACTGGTGCTTACCAAGCTACCCAAACATATACAATTGAGAAAATACAAACTTAAGTGTAAACAGAAGAGCAATGGCAGAGAAAAAATAATACAAAAACAAGTCGGTCAAATGTAAAAAAAAAACCCACAATATATGCTTCCTCTTGATTTTTTGCCAAGGAAGGCGTCGACTACGTGTCAACCTTGCAACATCAGGACATTACCAAACATAGTGAGCAACCATCGATATTCAGTTGATCATGATCCTCTCTCAAACGAGAAACCAATGAGAGTCTTACATAGGAATCAATCCAACTGCAATTGTCAAAAAACTAATACAGCATAGCATGGCATGAAGAGGCCCAAGGGAAAATATATCAGAGTAACCTCTCAGCTCAAAGTCCCTTATCCCCTTTATATGCTTAAATCACTGCCCACTCCTCTCGTCAACGTATTGAGAAAGGAGTGTGTCTATCATACTGTGCGGGCACAGAGACAAAGGGATTCCCTCATTTGCATGGGGCATGCCCCCATGCAATTGAGTGATTCCCATTTAGAGAAAGCACTGCCACTGTATGAGTGACAGTGCTTTCAGTATTCAGTATTTCAGTATTCAGTATTACAGAAGGGGCCGCTCAAGCATTTGCGGCCCCTTCTGTAATACTAAAGTGCCCCGGGGGCATGCAAAGCGGGCGTAAAAAGCCAATTGAAGCCCGGGGTGCTTTCAGTAATATGGCCTTTATCTGTAAATTTGATACTTGTATAGCGCACTACTCACCCGCAAGGGTCTCAAGGCGCTTGTACGAATACCGCTGTGGAACCCATCCTGGGTTTCCCTGTGAGGCATCCACTGCTGGGCACCCCCAAGGTGGAGGCCAGGCATCCTTAGCGTTGTGGGGGCCGTTGTGGAGATTAAGCAAGCTATTGCCCAGAGTTGCAGAGTGGGACTCCATGATTGGAATAGGTACCGAGGTGAGAATTATCAGGTCCGTGGAATTTTTGAGCCCAAGACCCGCCGAGGCGGGGAATTGAACTCTGGTCCCGGGCTAGACCTCTGCATCAGGGTCTGCCGCTGTAATCATTGAGCCACATTTCTCTGTGAATCTGTCTCATTACCCTTTTTTTGCCAAATTCAGCAGATGCAAATTCAGCTCCAAAACCACAATGCATTTACAGACGCCAGTGTTTTTCCCAGTAAAACATGTTTTAAAAGTAACAACAAAAATTGAGCAACTTCTATGAAGAGTTCCTCAATATTCAGAAGGTTGTTTTGGGTTTCATAAAAGTTATATTCAAGTGGAAAACTGGAAGCCAAATCGTTTTTTAGTTGAAGCTGTTTAGCTTTCGCATTTTGCATTAGAAAGACATAATAATATTCCTGCCTTTGTGATAATTAATTAAACAAAACAGAATACAACAGATGGATACATTGACATATTTTAGTGTAAGAAATACACAAACTGACTTTCTCTTCCATGGTAATGAAAGCAATTAAAAGTCATGTTAACTTCAGCAATCTGTCCTTTTGGTGATAAGTACATTTCTAGAACTAGACTTCTTGAAGTGGGAAAAAACGAACATAAAGAATGACTCATAATTGCTATGCTAATTTTCAAACTTAGATATGAATTTCTTTGCTGGCTTTAGAAATATTTGCAGACCAGAAAACCTAGAACATGCACTTTTCAAATATGCACGGTTTGCTTGGTTCTCTATACACTTTAATTTATGACAACAAATTATAACATATAACAACGCAAAGAGTATCTATTAAAGGAAATGTTAGACACAAGATTAATGTAGTAGATGCATACAATATAGGCTTAATTTTGATTTGATATAAATATTTTGGGAATAAATTTACAATACAGGAGTAAAAAAAGACTTTTTTCGTGGCACACAAGATGGGGGAGCTTTAAAGAGTGTGTATGAAATTGCTCCATTATATCTCAAAACTCAATACAAATATTGTGATTTGTTATACTTAATTACTAACACACAGCCTTATAGAAATATATCCAAAATATATGCATAACATAGTTATAAACAATTCAATACATTAAAATACTTTCTGCTAAAATCAAAACCTTTTCAAAGAGTGATCAAAACAACACCATAAGAGGAAAGAGCAAACAACATTAGTAAAGTGCATTATTCATTCATTCATAGAACTTCGTTCGATATATAAAAATACCATAAAAGCAACCAAATTTATCAAAGCCGGTTACAGGTACAAGTTAAAAGTTAATAAATTCCCTCTTTTTTCAAACCATATAATACAATTTCCATCTGAGCGTTAAAAAAAACCCTTGTCACGTATCCGACCAATTCATCTCTAGTTATGAGGGTCATTCGTAAAACAATAGGTAATTATAACAGAGAAGCTACAGGTTACCATTACCCCTTGTGTTCCTTAGTCTAAATGCAGCCCTTAAAAAGTTTAACAAAACAGTGCGAGAGTGTCTGGGGCCAATTTTAAAAATAACAGTGCCACCCGTGCCTGTTTAAATCTGGCTTTCTTTAGAATTCCCTTCAAGAAGACTCTCCTAGGGTAAGAGAAAAAAGGGCATAATAAAATGAAATGAAGGGTGTCCTGAGGAGATCTATGATCGCAGCCACAGGGCCCCTTCATTTCTATGGACGGTGTGAACCCTACCGGTTCCGCCAACACATGATGCAAGAGAGTCAACCTGAAACGAGTCATTAAAAAGTTGTGTGCACTGTTTATGCAAGACAGGTAAGGTTCAATGCCTCTGACAGACCTAACTACTAAATGTTCCCTGACCGACTGCTTGGCCAGCTCTGTGTTTTCTCGGAGCATTAGTGCATGTTTAAAAAACTGGTCCTTAACCAAAGCCTAAAGTGCATTAACAGAGGGCTTCTTCTGAAAATAAGTTCAGCTTACAAAAATAAGACAGGGGCAATCCAATAATAATCTCATACAAACATTTCTTCCTCAATTCAATGTAATGCATCTTTTCAAGGAGTAGAAACAACCAATGAATTTCACAACAGCCGCTAAGAAGGAAAAAAATCATTTATAAAGTTCACAGTGCTATATATGGGCCTTCCTCAATAGAAAACATTCTCTTTTAGTCATCTTGTAGTGGTACTGGAACAATTTTCAGAGTGTAGGTGATGCCATCAATTTTACATCATTGAAGTTATAGGGTTGCGAAAAATCCAAGCGTCACACAAAGATATAGCAGTTGTTGGACTTGGCGCGCTCTGAATGGTCATATGGCTCGGTCTGAACTGGGGAGGTGAAGTGAGCTAAAGAATGATGATGGATTAAACCCAGATCTGTGACTGGAAGTGAGTGTCTGATTAGTTTCAGAGCTCTGTCCATCATCTCCTTGTGTTTGCTTTGTTCGCCCTAAGTTGGCAGGGTATGCCCAGACATGGGTTCCTTGCTCACTTTGCCACTGGATTCAAGCTATCCTGGCTGATGAGAGGTGTTACTCCGAAACGGTTCCTAGGATGCTTGTTTCCGGTCCAGCGAAAACCTGGCTTGGCAGTTCGGCTGGACTGTTCCCATGAGTCACAGAGTCAAGACTGATTTGCATATGGCTGGGTCTGAACTGGGGTGGCGAAGTGAGCTAAAGTATGGTGATGGATTAAACGCAGATCTGTGACTGGGGTGAGTGTATGAAAAGTTTCAGCACTCTGTCCATCATCTACTTGTGTTTCCTTAACACTCTGTGCACTTTACCACTGCTAACCAGTGCTAAGGTTGTTGTACTCACTTCTTAAAACATGGTAAAATTGGCTTACACCTGATTGCCATATTTACTTTACTTGCAAATTCCTTGTGGAGTTGTATACCATATAGCCAGGGACTCCTTATGACCTAAAATATTACATCACTGCTGACATCATCCAAGCTCCTTTTGTACACATTATTCTATAAACGAGTATGGAATTAGAGGTCTGAAAGAATGTACAAAATAGCCCAGAATAATATGAAGCATCAGTAATGCCATCAAATATACAAATCCTCTAGGTAAAGCAAGCTTGTGCTATGTGCAACATTGATCCTATACCATACACTTCATGGGTAGCCGAGTTCACACTAATAACCACAGATAGATCAGTAACTCCTACTGCACACTGTGTTTAATCTGTATACAACTGTTAAGAGAAAACCAAGTTACTCAAGATGCTCAACTTCTGTTACATAACTAATTCCTTACTATGGATAGCCTTTACCTGTATTAAATCCCTCACAGTCGCCTAACATACAGTGAGAAATAAAGTGGATATGAGTACAAAAGTTGGTACTATAAACAGTCTTTACTCTGTGAAGAGAGATAACACTGTACCACACACTTTTTGCAGATAGTAAAACTCTCATGAGAAATACCTCACATAGTATTAAAAGGTATCTACCAAGATTAGTGTTCACGCTATGCAAAACGTGTCCAAAGAGACACGATTGATTAAAAAACACACATGGTCTGAAGGTGCTAAAGTTCATACTACCTGCAACCTTCATACTGTGGTGAAAACGTTATAGATAGCCCATCTTTTGAGGCTAATCAAGCACATGTACTTGGTCAGTACCTGGTACACACAGTCTTCTAAATCATGTAGAAATTATCATGCTGAGACAATTCTGTCTAAATAATTAAGCCTGCTTACAATAATTTACTTGATGGAGTCTTTGCCCTTCATTATGGGCTTTTCAGTTTTTACTGCAGTAACACTGAACTTGAAATTGAAAATTAAATCTTATAATTATGCAAAATTATTTCATGCTTTGTAGTAGTAATTAGATGTTGCTTTTTTTAAGCATTTGACATCACGGAAGTGAAGAGACCAATGCTGATGTAAACATTGTGACTCACGTAGTTATGAGCTGATTAAAATGTCATTTGCTGTGTGAGTCGCCACATTGCCACATCACTATCAGACAGCTTGGCAGCCGGACCGGCCGGATCAGAAACCGGAGCCAAGCATAAAAAATCCTGATCACCAAGCAGCTAGGTAGACACTAGCAAGCTTGTTTGTTTACCTTAGATGATTTTGTTGCTTGCTTGTTGCTTGGTAGCCCCTCATCGACCCACCATTAATTCCCAGTATCTTCCTTTCCTGTGTACCTGACTCATTATCAGGCAGGTGTAAGAGTTGTGGCATCCAAAGAGGTGGTTTTGATGGGCCCCAGATCAAAGGTGTGCGTCTGTGTGAGTCTACCTGAAAATTGATTTAGGGTGTTACCCCAAGGATCCCGGTCCTCCCTGTATCAAGACATTTTTGCCACATGCTTCCTTTATTGCCTGTCTTTCACAAGTTTAAAAAGCATTACTGTTAACTTGTAAGCACCCAATAAGGTGTCCGCATGCCCTCTAGTCATCAAAGGACACTAGTGCAACAAAAGTGGATGGTGCAGTTTGTTACCAAAAATAGATTACAAATGGCAGAATAAATAAAGCAACATTGCAGCTTCTAAATGGAAGAGGTAGCAGCATGTAATAAAGCAGAGCAAACTTTAACAAATCAAAACATTCCTTTGACGATCAACCACCAAACAAGTACAGGGTGAAGCTGGTGACCTGTAGACTTCAAAATTCACTTCTATCATCATACCAAGTAAGGCATTCATCTTTGTCCAGAGCTTCATTGTCAGGATAAAGGTCTCCGAGCCCTGATAATTTGCCGAATTGAGAAATGAATCGCCTCCCTTGCCTGCCGCATTAGACTACAATGGCCACACGGACCTAAGCACTTGTTTAACAATACAAATCCAAAAACCTGGAGACATAGAAGGTAGTATTAAACTATCCCCTTATAAAAATCAACCAGACATGTTAGATCTATCACCTTGCTTGCTTATGTTTTACAACTACAACATAAAGCCAAGGAAACACGATTGTTCTTCCTTGATATCTAATCAAAAAAACTTGCTGAATTTTTCTCTCGACCCCCACAGTCACAAAGCTGGACAATTACGTAAGGATCTTCCCAGTTAGGAAACATCTGTCCTGCTGCCATAGATCACAAAGACAGGAAGATCACAACAATAATTATAGGAGGCACTGACAAAAGTATGTCAACTACATATATGCTGTGGTGCCTGGAAACTAGTGCACAATCAATCAGTGTAAAAGAAAAGAGAATCCATCTAAGCTCAGAGGACTCAAATAGCAACGCTCATTGTTCCTCTCAAGCAAAAATGACAAAAATGATTACTGGTCCTCTCTTCTGGATATGTTTGAAACTATCTGCAGGTGTTAAAGGTAAGTACCCTTGCAGGGGCTGTATTACAGAGTGCTCCGGAAGTGCACCCATTTTGTGTGCCCCTGGGGAACTTTGGTATTAGAGAAGAGGCTGCGGACACTTGTGTGCCCCCCTCTGTAATACACATAGAACTGGTGCACATGTAGAGCCAATGCTATCAAAAGAATGTGTTACCTCATTTGCATGGGGTCCTGGCCGCATGCAAATGATGGAATCATTTTGCCTCTGCACCCGAACCACATTTGGGAATGCGGACACAGAGCCAAATATCCCATTAGGAGGCGCACTGAAAAAAATTTCACTCTTTCAGTGCACCTCCTAAAATCAGCCCTGTGGAGCAAATAAAGGGGTTCCCATGGACACCACCAGGCATCCCCTTTTAGGGGGGATGCAGTTACTCACTGCACCCACCTGCAAGGGTATCTCTCTCCCCTCTCTAAAGAGCAGGCAGGTTGCTGCCTGCACAGTGCAATACGTAGAGGCTTTGAAGCAGCTACTCTGCATTTCACTTGACTCAGCTGCCCCCAGGGCAGCACGAGCTCATGGCTGCCCTGGAGGCAGCGCATTCACATTAATACAGAAATGAAATGGAAAACAATTGGCACTATCCTCTTTCAAACCGGTCTGGGCAAGAACTTGAAACTTTTATCCTTCCTAATGCCACATTTAAACAACACAACGATATGACAAAACATTCCGCCGACTAACAGTCGTTTAATCCACCTTGAACAACATAGTAATAATCAATGAACTACTGAGAAATATATAACATACATCAAAGGTAACACCAATAATTCAAGGTAAGCAGCAAATTGCACATGCAGTGGTCATTTTCAGTGAACAAGACTGCCAAAAACCCGAAAATCTTCTGAAAATGGCCCAATTAACGAAAACAGCGCAACACCAAAACACACACCAGTAGGTTGAGGACAATATACGTCTAATACTCTAACCCATGTCATTGATAAAGAGGGCCCCAGACCCGGTGATGGCACAATTGGCAAACCATTATCTGATTTGTCAGAATGATGGACAAAATGAGATGGAAAACAAGAAAAGGTGATCAAAGCATACAGCCAGCCCAGAGAAATGAATTGCCAATTATTATCACCAAATCTTGAAATTCAGTCATCAAATCCAATAGTATTTATCCAAGAATCACAGTATAGTGTCAACCCTATCATTAAATGCAACATGCAAATAAGAAAAAAGCATGATAACACACACAAACCCACAAGAGACAGACCAAACCAATCTCTCCAGATACAGTGCTCCTGAATCATAGATTCTTTCCCTTAATAGGACTGTCCAAAATTTACAAGAATTGCACAAGTACAAATGACCAACATTTAGTCAGAGAGGTGCTTGCTGACAAATGCAAAGTAACAGCAAGAGAATAATAAGGAATGCCAAGGGATGAGTCCTCTAGAAATGCAAACTCTTGCAGAAATCCACTAACTGGAATCACGAGACAGGTGCAGATTGAATTTCCACTCCTCCTCAGTCCTCACTTAAAAAACATTCCTCAACGCCCCTAATTGGCATCATAACACAGGTCCAACACCATCGAATTTCAATGTTCATCTAAAAATGGGAGTTACCTTTCATTGACTCCTTGTTTCACGATTTTGAATTGCAAACAAAAATCCAATTTAAAAAAACACACTTACTACCTATGCCAAGATATATTACCACGAGGTGCCATGACACACTAAACAGAGGACATATTCTTAAACTGACAAAGAGCCTTCGAGCCTTATGCCATATCAACCCCGTGGATATTTCAGAACTCATTTGTTTTGTGTTGGAAGGAAACCTTCCTTCACAAAAACAAATATTGAACCTGCCTTGGGGATGCACATGGTTTTGACACATTCCCAGAGTTACACTGTGTTGTAAATCTGGAAATGTGCCAATTATCATGGGTGTTGAGTGGAAACACTGACAGCAATGCCCATGGCATGCCCCCCAAACTAATGGGCATATTATCAAGGACGGCGATAAAATTATCGCCGGTTTAGTGGCAGAAAACTGCTGCTAAAGCGGCGATAATGGGCTTGATAATATGCACCTGGAGAATTCTAATAGAAGCCCAGGTTCACACCAGAACATGGACTTCTATTGGAATTCTCTGCGGCATATTATTATCAAGCCCATTATCGCCGCTTTAGCGGCAGTTTTCTGCTGCTAAACCAGCGATAATTTTTAACGCCGTCCTTGATAATATGCCCCCAAGTATGAGGCAACGCAGCAACGTGCACAGCGTTACCTCACACCATATCAACGAAGCCATGCAAACCCATGCAGAGCGGTTTTCCGTGGCCTTGTAGATATGGGTATGCACTATGTGCCGGCAGAACGTCAAAAAAAGTGGTGCACCTGTGGCGCAAGCCCCTCAATATATCCAATATGTCCCCAGTTGCCGGTCTCATAAAGTCCAATGAACCTTAGAAGCCTGCGTACCAAAGAGACAGCAAATGAGGTCCTAGCTACAAAAGCCCATTTAGAAAGCTGGGGAATAATTATCAGCAAACACTCCGATGAAGCTCATACATTTATATTAATGAAAGATACGTATCAACATGCTTTCATAATAATGCAATGAAAGAGGATAAGAACAACCCTCGTCTTCATTCTGCGGAATCCGAGAGCCAGGCACCAGAATGAAAAAGGGCCAAACTAATGAGCTGATCTGGCAATAACAATCACTTAAAATCACTTTAACTGTTCTTCCGGAATGTGGGAGGCTTCAGAAATGGAATCCAGGATGAAAAAGTGATAAAATATTGGAAGACATTTCACATCATCTTATTAAAAGAAATAGGGGCACAACACCCTATTCCACTGATAGGATTCATCAAAAACAATCATTTCTCCTCCAAAGAAAAGGCAAAGGTGCGTGTAATGTTGGGCCCTAGGCCCTCATGCTATGTACAATGATTGACGCTGCACACATGGTTGGGGTAGTGGGTAATGGCCACGAGCACGTGCGCTCGGCCCTTTTATTATCCTAGTCACCTGACCCAGTGACGTAGGTGGTGGGTGGGTGTATAGTATATTACACACACGGATGAACACTAGAACGTGTCCATGCAGGGACACTACATCCCTCCCAATTTTTAATGACAAAAACCCAAAGTCAAAGTTCAACCTGTGGGAGAAAGAAAACCCATACACAAGTAAGACAGTGACCAAAACTTCTGTAGAGTCTCTTACGCCTCCGCTGCTTGGGGTCACTGACGATGTTCTTCCTGCCGCGGAGACCACCAGTTTACTCTGGCACTAGCCATGGGTGCTCGATTGATCCAGTCTGTTGACGACTCTGCCTTGAAGTTGTACTCACAGTCTTTTGTTCACTTTACTTCCATGGCGACAAACGCAGTTGAAGTTCTTGTGGTTCACCGCGAGCTGTTGCCGTTCACCTTTCCGTCCTGTCCTCTTCTTCATCTGTGGCGTGTATTCTGTTTTGGCAAAAGACGGATTGATTGCAAGACACCCCTCTCACCATGATGCCTCTCTCGCAGGTGTTCCCCTGCCACGGGATATCCCTGAGGCCCTCTTCATCAGATCTGTCCTGGCTTGAGTGTCCTGTATCGTGTTACTCCCATGCCGATAAGTGCGGGTGCGGAGGAGACGACAAGTCTCACCTCAGATTCCGCAGTCAGACCTGGAGGGTAGCTGTTGGCTCCTGTCTTTGCGCACAATGTCTTCATCCTCCTGGGACCTTTGCTGAAGGGCGGCTGATGACCATCTCTCGTCGCGGGGATGCTCTCTCTCACTGGCATCCCTGAGGCCTTTGCCCCTGAGTCACCACGGCTGGCGTTGTCCAGTGTCCGCGTGACCCGAAAGGTGGATGTTCCGAACGGTCCGGCCTGCTCACCTCTACAGATCCCAGGTGTGCTGAAAGCATCGTCAAGCAGATGGTGTTCTCTCCGTGCCACGGGTGTTCCAGGACTTGCTCTCCATGTTCTGGCACTTGTCACTTTCCTTATCTTCGGGGTGTGAGTAGCCTTGCCACACTCCTCTCTCTTTTTTTCCTCGATTCTTTTCTCCGTGAGGGTGTCGAGTCACTCTGACTTCTTCTCCTCCTTCTTCCAGTGGCAACCGTGCCACTCAGATCTCTTTCTTTCCCCTTTTTCTTTTAGTGGCAGACGTGCCACTCCGATGTCATCTTCCTTCCTTTCTTGTAGTGGCGGACGTGCCACTCTGATATCTTCAACCCTTCGCTTCACGACCTACTCTGGACCGTTTCTGTTCTCCTCTTGGTCTGGCCAGGCTTCTCCATGCAGCGTGCGCACTCTGCACGTGTTCCCCCTGGTCTTGTCCTCGTCCGAGGGCACTCTCTCCATCTTCCTCAGCATTCCGAGTTAGGGTTGTGACCTTCTTTTCGTCTTCTCCTTTTCACCAGTTACTTTGGTTGTTGAAGATTGTGGGGCCATACTCTTGGTCCTCTTCGTTCTTCTCCTTTTCACCAGTTACTTTGGTTGTTGAAGTTTGTGGGGCCATACTCTTGGTCCTCTTCGTTCTTCTCCTTTTCACCAGTTACTTTGGTTGTTGAAGTTCGTGGGGCCATACTCTTGGTTCTCTAGTTCTTCTTGAGCTTCTTGGACCACTTGACGGTCCGCGCTGCCGATCACTGGCAGGATACCTTCGGTCTTCCGTCAGACCTTTGTTTCGTCGATTCACTGACCCGCGCGTCGGTCACCTCCTTGTGCAACCCCTGGCGGGTTGGCTTTGTGGTGCGACCATTTGGCTGGTCGTAGGTTCGCTGACCCGTGCGTCGGTCACCTCCTTGTGCAACCCCTGGCGGGTTGGCTTTTGTGGTGCGACCATTTGGCTGGTCGGCTTGGCCTTTGTGGTGCGACCATTTGGCTGGTCGGCTTCGCGAGGTGCGTCACGTCATGTGACTACCTGTGTTTTCTGCCTTGTCAGGCGCTGGTGCGTGCTACTCTTCATACCGTCGTGGTACATCTTCAGTGTAGCGTTGCTCCTTGTGCCGTGTGATCTCATGTCATGGTGGCTTCTTGGCGCCACTGGGTGTTCCTCCGCATCCGTACCCGTCAGTGTCGTTGGATACTTGCTGCGCCCATCCTCTTCAGTGGGTTCCTCTCTTGTAGGCGCTGCTGTGTACCTTCTGCGTCCGGGGTACATCTGCGCTGAGTCCTTTAGTTCGCTCGAGGGTTCACTCCACTTGATGCGGCGACAGGGCAGTCCTCGCTGGGGTGGATGTGGCTTGACCCTTTTCCTTCTCTCCTTGTCGCTGTGGGATGGCGCTGCATCCCTGTGGCACGCTGTCTCTCCTTCCTTGCGCCGCAATCCGTCGGTCTCCTGTGGCTGCTGGATTTCCTTGGCTTGCTGCAGGCTTGTTTATTTCTCTATTGCTGCAGTAGCACCAGTGGCCACTAGATGGCAGTGTTGCTTTCTCCATGCAGCAGCACCCTTCTTGGCTGCCAGAACTTTCTGCCCTGTTGTCTTCCCTCTTTCCAGGCTTCACTCGGGCTGTGGAGGGGAGCTGGAGCCAGGCAGAACAGTGGAGTGCAGTACACCACCAGCCAGCAGGTAAGTCTCTTTTACATTTATTTAATGAGGCAGGGGGGGGCACAGGCATTGTCATGGAGCTGCTCAGAGGCGAGGAATCACTCGTGAATTGGGGCATAGTTTATTCCTCGTTGTGGATGGCGGCTGGGGCTTGGTTTGCACTACATGTGCTTCCGTTTTTGCTGGAGGGTGTGGGCTCTGTAGCTCATTGCAGGGCAGCGCTGGCACCATCCCGTTGTCTCTCCACTTCCCGGCCCCTTGCCGCAGGCCTTGTAACTTCGCGGGCTGCGCGGAGAGGGGGGTGCTCTTGCAGCGCTCCTCGGCCGCCTGGGTGTCCCTCGCGCTCTTCGGCGTCGCTGGCTGCCTGCCATTGCCTGTTTCACCCCTCGCAACAGACGCACACGTGTCGCGGGCTGGAGCACACACCCACTTGCTAGTGCCCTCGGTTGTTTAGACCCTCTCCGTACCCCGCAGCAGGCTGTCGTTCTTCCCGGGCCGCGCGGGGGAATGGGTGCTTGTGCTGCACTTCTCTGGCCACGGAGCGGGCACTTCCTTTTCATCTTCTCACCCCGCCGCAACAGCCTCTCCTTCCATACGCTGCACAGCGGGATGGGTGCTGGTGTCTCGCTTTACTGGGTGAGCCGCTCTCCTCTGGCCGCGGGCCGGATGCTTGCTTTGGGCTCCTCACTCACCTTCGATACGTGGCGCGGTGGGCATGTAGCGCCTCCCCCAGGGGTGGAGGAGCGGGGTGGGCACCCGCTGTCTCCCGTTTACTTTTCTGGCTCACCTCCGGCTTACAGGCTACCTCCTTCCCGTGGGTTGGCTCCGCGTGGTTCCCTCCTGTTGCGAGGGTCGTGGCCGACGCGGGTGGGCTCCGCTCGGACCACTTATCGACCGGGCACGGCGGCAGGCTCGACGGGGTCGGGGTGGGCACCCGACCTCCTCCTGAGGGGCCACGGCGTCGCGGCTGATGCGGGTGGGCTCCGCTCGGCGTGACTTCACCACGGGGCACAGCGGCAGGGTTTGACGGGGTCGTGGTGGGCACCCGACTTCCACGGCGCTTTCCGCTTGCTGGGGGGCCTCCACGCAGGCAGCTCTCCCCCTTGTCTTACAGCTGGGCTGCTGCACGCCAGGGCAAAGCCCCCTCGTCGCCAGTGTAATGTTGGGCCCTAGGCCCTCATGCTCGGGAAATGACTGACGCTGCACACATAGTTGGGGGTAGTGGGAATGGCCACGAGCACGTGCGCTCGGCCCTTTTATTATCCTAGTCACCTGACCCAGTGACGTAGGTGGTGGGTGGGTGTATAGTATATTACACACACGGATGAACACTAGAACGTGTCCATGCAGGGACACTACAGGTGCGGCCCAAGGGTGGTTTGTCAACATAGGTTTCTGTCGAACTCAATGTGAAGAAAAAAAAAACATTCCATGGATTTTGGTGGTGAAATTTAACCCCTTGCATGCCCGCCCCTTTCCCCGCCCAGTGCCGCGCTTTGTATTAGCGGGCGGAGTTCATGACGAGCTGGACTCGTCATGGGCACAGCGCCACCGCAGCCCATGACGAGTCCAGCTCGTCATGGGCACTGAAGGGGTTAAAAACTGGTCTGAGGAAGTCAGTAACCCTTTAATCATTTTGAATATCTACATAATTCCTGCAGTTAATGAAAAACGCTTACCTAAGACCAGAGGAAAGAAATATTATTGCCCAACATGGGTAATAACGAGGCAAAATATTATGCAGGGCTCCTGCTCCAAGATCTGAACTAATGTATAGAGGAGCAGCCTTTAATCCCCTTTAATCAAATGGGCTTTCTCTTGGTATGGGCACCTGGCTGGCCTAATCATGAACAGGGCATTCAAAACCAAAACTACCTTGAATGCGTCTTATATGGATCTGACGCTTTGGCAAAAGCTCGCTGATTGGGGGATATCAGCAAATTTTCTTAATGCACCTAAATTAGGTGGAAAATCTTTGGTAAGCATAGTTTATGCATATACAGTTTGTTTATTGAGCAGAACTAAAGTTGGCCTCCAAAGATTTGTGGTAAACTAAGTGACTTCACAGATCCCAATAAACTTGAAATGAATGTTAAAATAGAAAAGTGATTGTGATTAGTAAAAGGCCCCCGGTGCGTAAATAAATGTAAAATGTTCCAGGAACAAGCCTACAAATATATTGGAGTAATTATAGATACCCAGGGCTCCTTCTTTGCCCACAAAGCCCGAATGATATCAAAATCAGGGGCTTTAAGCTCAGTCTTTTCTTCACTTCAGAAGAGCCTGTGGGGTCAAACTGTGTTGTCCTTACTGAAGGTCATTAGTGAAAAGCTTCTCTGCACCATCTCATACAGGAATGAACCACTCTACGACTTAGAAACAAAGCTACGAGAAACCCTCAATTCAAACATATATGGGCAGCATTTGGCCTTCCATGCCTTCCAATCAATCCATCAACAACCAAAATCAGGTTGGAATTTGGCCTGATCAAGCATCTTGATGCCTTTGCAAAATTCTGTTTTACGTTAAGAGCTGCATGGGTAGGCTTGATTGACCATCTGCTTTGGCCATGATAATCCAGCCCTACACATAATTCAAAATAAAGAGATTACTCAATGTTATGCACAGGAAAATCACAAGTCATCAGTCTCTGGGATCAGCCTATTGTGTTAGCCGCCTTTAAGAAGCATACTAACAGCAACATGTGGGAGCTATCATTTCTTGAAGATAAAGATTCCCTTGCAAAGAGATCACATGCATGGATCATCATAAACTCTCATCATGTCCTAGTGCAACAGTTGAATTTGGGTATTTGGTATTGTAAATTAATGAAAAATAAGTACGTTTATGATTCAATGCTTGGTTGGTCTCCCCACTGTAGACATTTACCCAAAATGGTGAGCAACAGGCAATGATAAAAATTGCAGATGATGTCAACAAGAGCCAGAAATGATTGTTTACTCCATCTGCCTATGTCCTGCACTCCTACCAGAACATCAACTTTTATTGTCTTTTAATAATTTCTGGGTGCAAAGCAGCTATATAATGTGGTAATGGGAACAATGTAAGACAAAGTGCAAATTGTCAGGTTCTTAAATATAGCTGATAAAATACAGCAATCATGAAGCACGTAAAATTCATCACGCCCCGAAAACCATCAGGAAGGTTAGCTAATTTTAACTACAATGTATGAACTCTCTATGACTGAATGTGTCACACTGAGTTTTTATGTTCATTATAGCACTTTAATAATGGGTTTTAATAGCTATGCATTAATAATAAATTAGAACGTTAATTTGAATTTGATTACAAGTGGTCCAATGTATTCAAATCCCTGTATAAACCTCAGTTTGCAGGGGGCTCAGAATTATAAATCATGTGGAACTCTACCCTTCAGTAATTTTCACCAGGTGTATTTTGGCAGGTTAAACCTGTTGAAATATGCCAGGGAAAAAGTATGATAAATAACAATGCATACATATTTTGGTGACATAAGAGCCAAAACCTGATGTTATTCCCCACTTTTAAGGGGAAAACTCACAAGAGGAATAGTTTCTGCTCACAAAAGCATGGAATAGTAGATACTATTGTGTGCAATAAATGATAAATTCCACTCCGAGGCTCGTAATCGGCCCATTAGCAGGTCATCACAGCTGCTGGATGGCAGAGACATGCATTCGCATTATACGCTTATATGAAGATGATGCTCTTGGGCATGCATCTGTGCTCTATGTATAGACATCAGTGAAGTAGTAATCAGGGACGGCTCCTCCACTAAGGCGGAGGAGCGTTGCCCCACTGCTCAGTAAGCAGTTGAAAAAGGAAAAATAAAATGATAATAACAACGTTATTATCATTTTATTTTCCCGATCCTAGATCAGCTGGTTTGGGTTGGGTAAGCACACTAAGTAAGTGCGCATAGTGCCGTCCAAATATTCTTGGCACTTTTCATGTTATCCACCCAGGCTGTATTGCAGCATGGGTGGAGAACATGCCCAGGCTCCCATTCCCTGCCTGAGAGCCCACCAATCACAACGCTGCTGTAACGCAGCATTATAATTGGCAAGGGGATTCTAGAGCCTAGGTGCTTTCTGGATACTGCTTCCTTCCTGCTTCTGGGCTCCACCGAAGAGGAAGCAGCTGGTGTGCAGGTTTTTTTCCTTTTTTTGAATTTTCTCTCCCCGCCACCCCCGCTACATAGCGTCCGCCACTGGTAGTAATTATTATTCTGTGTCGCACTACTGAAGTGAATCAGTAAGTATATAGAAATATATTAGTATGGGATGACACCTACAGTTATGCAACAATACTAAAACATGCAAAATAGTTTTTAAAATCAGATAGATAATAGTTAAAAATATGTCTGAATAGAGTACTGGTTTGATTCGTGTGTGGTAGGTCATGTACTGCTGTTTTGATTAATATACTTGTATTTGACATCATCTTTGGGTATACGTGTAATAACATTTTGTTTGTTACATCCAAACAGTGGGGCAGATTTACAAGCCCCTTGCACAGCCAGTACGTCACTTTTTGTGATGCACTGGAAGCGCATTTCACTGCCCCATATTTACAAGGACAGGAACAGCCACCCTGCGTGGCTTTTCCTGTCCTTGTATATTTGGTCCCTTTACACGCAGCACTTTGCGTGAAAGGAGCGTTCCATGGGTGTTGCTGTGGGTGTTCCTGCGCAACACCCATGGAAACAGACACATTTCCAGATTTACAAGGAATGTTTTCATTTCTCCTCTTTTTTTTCTCATTCAATGTGTGCTGCATTCTACAGCACGCATAGAAAGAGGAAAATGCCTGTAGTAATTGTTTTTGTGCAGGAAGGTGCCCCTTCCTGCACAAAAACTATCTCCCCATGATGCAGGCATCCTTGCACTATGGTGCGAGGGGGCCTGCGTCGGCCCATGTCAGCTGTTTGTGTGCCAGCGCAGGGGAGAGCACAGGAATGCGACATATCATTGTAAATATGTTGCATTCCTGTGCTCTGAAAGTGCCGCAACGTCGTGCACCTAAAGGGCTTGCGATGCCACGCTACGGCACCTTCTTGTAAAGCTGCCCCAGTATCTTTAGCAAGATGTAGCAAAACATGAATCCGACCCTAAAATATCCACCTAGGTGTTTTGTTACAATATCAAGTTTTAAAAATTGTCCTATCAAGTATTAATTTCCTGAATATCGACTACCACACTAGCTGATGTTAAGTATATGAAGAAAGGTTCCAGTTTATTATTCTTAACTTCACATCTATCTACCATAGCGGTATATATACATCTTCAAGGCACATAGCTATGGAGGTAACAGAAGTAAATCTATACTTCCCGGCATGTACTTGCCTTCACTGTGGTAGTGTGTGGTAGTCTATATTGTGAATATGATATTTTGGGCGAAACTTACCACTTACTCACACAACGCAGCGCAGCGCAGCAGCCGCATATGCTGCATTGCGTGAGACGGAGAGAGCAGTAGATCGCCAAATTTGCTGAAATATGGCACTCTCCTCCCCTTTCCCTAGCGCAGGCCCTGAAATCAGCTGCTGTGCGCCACGGTGACACCTTTGCGCCATAGTGCAAGGGTGACTCCGTGAGTCTGGCATATGTTTTGTACTAGAAGGACACCCCGTCAGTACAAAATACTATGCATAGACTGACTTTAATCCTTTTCCCTATTTGTATGTGTGCTGTACAGTGCAGCACACGTTCAAATGAAAGCATTTTTCCTTCTTTACTCCTACTTCAAAAGGGTACAGTTTTCCACCACTAAACCCTGTCTACTTTATTTAGTAAATAGTGTTTAGCGTCAGAAACCTTGGGTGGTTGCATGGGAACGCCCATGCTCCATCCATGGTACACCTCCTTGGTGCAAAATAATGCAAAGCTTTCCGTTACTTTCACGGTTTTCCAAGTTTGGCTCTGGAGAGTAAATAGGAAAAAATTATTTGTGGCAATTTGTGACGCAAACACAGCATCAAATCTTAGTAATTCTCCCCCTTTGTTTCTCGGTATTGCAACATACATCCTAGCCCCAGGTACAACCGTTATTGCCATCATGTTCATATATTTTTAGCCTAGGAAGATGAACAGCCGCTGTGTTATATAACAGAACAGGCTTGGATAAAATTACAGCATAGCTCTTTTGTAAAGGGCTTATGCAGGGCTCAGCACAAGATCAACTTTAAGGACTGCTTTATCTCACAAAGGAGAAAAGCTCACCTCACATACTTAATAAAATGACAAAACGCGACAGAGTTACCGCCGAGTAGTTCATCATCCCTTGAAAGGCACTACAGCTAGTAACCCCTTTATGCGCCTTTTAGTCTTTTGTCACCTGAGTGATAAAAGATAAATGTCATTACAGCGACGCTGGTTTTTAACCTAATGGGTCTTCGCAAGAATTTCCACACATAAAATAAAATTACCGCATGCAGAGGTGATTCACTGTGAAATCTGGTTTGTAAATCTTGAAGACACTTTTTATACTTGTTGTTCATCTTTATTTCATTATACCTCTCGCTTCATGACAATGCTGGCATGGATTCAGGACCTTGCTGTGTATCCTTCTCTCATCAGTAGATTGTCTGTGTTAGATGGCCAGGATAGTTTCTGTTGAGATAGGGTCAAGAATATTATGCATATGGTTTTCCTCTCTGTCACTGCATAGATCAGTTAAAAAAACAGTGGAATGAAAAGCGCCCCCAATCATTTCCAAAGGTTCACACTGATTCAACCATTTCCTTCCTTGTCTTTGCAGCAACATTTCTATAATAAGGTACTTAGGGGCATATTATCAAGAAATGGCGTTAAAATTATCGCTGCTTTAGCGGCAGAAAACTGCTGCTAAAGCAGCGATAATGGGCTTGATAATATGCCCTTGAGAATTCCAATAGAAGCCCATGTTCTGGTGTCAACATGGGCTTCTATTGGAATTCTCTGCTGCATATTATCAAGCCCATTATCGCCGCTTCAGAGGTAGTTTTCTGCCGCTAAATATTATCAAGCACGCTGTGCTTGATAATATGCCCCACAATGACTAGTTGGAAAAGGGTCTTAACTTGGGTGCACTCCTAAGTATCGAGGGGCATATTATCAAGAAACTCTGTTAAGGGGGGCGTGGCTAGACGCCCGAGAGAATGGCGGCGCCGGCGTGAGGGCTCCATCCGCGTCGTAGATTTCAGGCGGTTTGCGCCCACTATGCCGACAATGAAAGATAGCCCCTTACATCGGAAGGTCTCTGGAATGCCCTGAGTACTTCTCCAGCGACAAGGCAGATCTGCTTCGTGTTCAGCTTCGTTTTACTCCCGGTCGCGGCTCTGCATCGGCCGCGACAGCCATTTTGTTTGTTTGTGGTGCTCGTCTTCCCCTCAGAAGCGCGTTTACCGCGTGTTGCATCCCTGGTTGCTGAACTGAGTCTGCAATGCCTCCTGCTCCTTTATCAACTCTGCTGTCGTGGCTGTCTACTGATGGGTGACTATTTTATTTGACTATTTGGCAAAGCTGTCTCTTGAATTCAATTTTTTGCTCTCTTCATAACTGGCGGCCATTATGAGTTTTCAATTTGAGTCTTCTGATTTTTTGATATTACTGCTTATCTGGATTGCATTTTTCCTCATCAAATTTTCCTGCGTGCTCCTTTTTATTTTTTATGTGCTTTGGATCCTGTAAAATACCTGACTCTGTCTCTGGTCTGGCAGTGTGTAAGCACACTCTGCAGGCGCATCTATGGCTGAAAGTTCCACCAAATTTCAAAAGCGCAACTACATTAAAAACTCTAAACTCTTCACGGAATTGGCTAATTTAGAATCTTCTCAGTCTCCTCTGCCCACCGAGACGTCGCCGACCATGGAGCCCTCCTCGCAGTCTTCAGCAAAAATGACGCCTAAGCGCCTAAAAAAGGACCCACCTTCGCCTCCCAAGTCTTCTTCGACCATTTCGATGGAGTTACTTCTTGAAGAGATTCGGGCCTTGCGCCCTTTCATGGAGGAAACCAACGCTAAGTTGCAGGTTCTCACTGACAATTGGACCCTGATGGATGAAAGAATGTCCTCGGTGGAGCGTGACGTCTCTTCTCTTCAGGATTCTGCAGCCAAAGTCAACCATATGCATGCGCAGATCTCTTCTCTTCAGAAACAAGTGGAGGACTTGGAAAATCGAAATAGACATAATAATCTTCGTCTTTATGGCCTGGTGGAGGGCTGCGAGGGGAAGGATCCCATTACTTTTTTCAAGTCTTTCCTTCCTAAGCTTTTGCACTTACCTGAGGATACCCCTCTCAATATCCAGCGAGCCCACAGGCTTGGGAGGGCTCCCTCCTCTCCTTCCACGTCAGTGAGGCCCAGAGGTGTAATAATGTACTTTTTGGAGTACACAGATTTGTTGAAAGTTCTTTTTGCGGCCAAAGCCTCTCCTTGTATCACCTGGTCAGGCTCCACTTTGTTCTTTGCGCAGGATTACGCCAGAGCCACTACAAATCGTCGTAAGGCCTTCTTAGATATGAGACCTGAACTACGTTCTGTTGGTGCTAGATATGGTCTTTTCCATCCTTGCTTATTTAAAGTCACCTATAATAATAGGACTACGACATATGAGGAGCCCACGCGACTTCAGAGTTTCCTGAATTCCTGCGGTCAAGCGGACATGGAACTTTCTGGTCCTTCTTCTTCTCCTCCAACATGACTCTTTGCTGAAGTTTTACATTGATGCTCCAGCTTTTTATAATTGTTGTTCCCCTCTCTAATTTCATTGTTTTTAAATAGGTTTGTTCTCTTGTCGAGTGCATGTTCTCCCTTGTAGTATTTACTATTGACATTATGAATTCTTGGTTTGTTCTATTCATTCTATGCCTTGTCACTTGTTGATATCTAATTTTGTTATCTTTCCTTCTCCACAGATCACTGTTTTGCGTCTCCGTCCTGTTTCTCTGGTTGGACGTTCCCCTGACCCCGAGTGTCCTGCCTTCTCCAGTTGGCCCTACCTCCCTCCGCCCTGCTTCCATGTACGTCCTTGTTTGTTCTTGTTCCTGATCGTATTTTTCCTGCGTTATCCCTTGTGAGTATTTTTCATTCTTTTTCTGATATGTCCGTTCCTGTTTTGTTTTTCCTTATTTTGTCTCCTTCCTTCATACTCTCAGGTTCATTGGCGTTGGTACCTTTTTCACGCCCTTTCTCTTCTTTCCTCTTTCTCTTTTTCTTTCTCCCTATCGCTTTTTGGTTTCTCTGGTCACACTCTCTTCACTTTCAATATCCTCTCACCTTGCTATTTCATACCTCCTCTGATCCATATATTTGCTCTTCTTCTTCTGATCTTTTTCTCTCTTATTTTGTTGGTTCATTGATCTTGCTCTGCTATTTCTTTTCTCTTTTTCATTTGACCTTATTTGCCGAGTTCTCAGGACTTCACTTTATCTTTTTATTGATCTCAGCATCACCTTGGTTTTTCTCTTTCTTCACAACTTATCTCAATCCTCCTTTCTTCTTCTTTCTTCTATTTACTTCAGCTCTTCTCTATTCCTATTTCTTTTCTTTTCCTTATGCTACTATTTTTCATGAGGCTTTTTCTCGATGCTATGATTTTTCTTTGTATTACTTCTTTAATATTTCTTAATGGCAGTACGTATTGTTTCATGGAACGTTAAGGGTCTGCATTCTCCTATTAAGAGACAAAAAATTCTCTCACATTTAGCCAAGTTAAATGTCGATATTGCCTTTTTGCAAGAAACTCATTTGTCTGACATTGAAGCTGCTAAGCTTAAAAGGGGCTGGGTAGGCGTTGTGTTTTCTGCTCCTGGAGATGGTAAAAGAAATGGTGTGGTTGTGTTAATCTGCAAATCTTTCTCTCATTCGCTCTTGATCTCTGAATCAGACCCTGAAGGTAGATGGTTGTATGTCAAACTTTCCTCGAAGGGTGTCCCTATTTCCCTTCTCAACATATACGCACCTACTGGTGGTGACCTCACCTTTTGGCGCACTATGGCTCCTCGTATTTCTGAATACGTAGATGATAATTTTATTATGGCGGGGGATTGCAACTTGCCCCTGGACCCCTTTTTAGACAGACATTCTAAAGCATCTTATGTCCCTAATAAGTCTCACAAACTGTTTGCTCAAGCAATTTCCCAGCATAAACTCATTAATGCCTGGCGTCTTTGTAACCCCACTACTAAAGAGTTTACTTTTTACTCCCCAGCCCACCAATCACAGTCACGTATTGATTACATTTTCCTCTCCCATCATATCTCTCAATCCCCACTCACGCTGATATTGGTCCCATCTTGTTTTCTGATCATGCCCCTGTGCTGGTTACCGTAGATGTCCTACCTAATTCCACTGGGCCAAAAAGATGGCGCTTTAATAACTCCCTACTTTTGGATCCCAAGTTCACCACTTCTTTTGTTGAATTCACCGCAGAATTTGTTGTCATTAACGATACGCCCACTTTACCAAAACCTGCTATCAGGGACGCCTATAAGGCTGCAGCCAGAGGTTTTATCATTGATTTTGTGTCCAAAAAGCGTAAGATCGCTCGCAAAAATGCGAATGATCTCCTCCTTAAGATTAAGAATTTGGAGCATTCCTTTTATACTTCTCACTCGCAGGAAAGTTTGACAACTCTTATTGAAGCTAAGATGCAATTCAACAAACAATCCACTGATGATGCTTCACTTTATTTATTGAAATCTAGCTCCAAATTTTATGGGGGAAAGAATAAAGCGGGTAAGGTTTTAGCTAATTATTTAAAAGTTAAGCAACACAAATTGAACATAGATTCTGTTTTTGATGTTAATTTGGTTTTAAAACATACAGATGTTGATATCTTAGAGGAGTTTTCACGTTTTTATTCCACGCTCTACTCCTCTGAAACTCACCCATCTGCCCAATCCCTCGCTACCTTTTTTTCCAGTATTAAACCACCTCCTAATTTCCCTGTTGATTTATCCATTCTTGAATTGCCCATCTCTAACTCTGAATTACACACTGCACTTCAGTCACTTAAGAAGGATAAAGCTCCAGGTCCGGACAGATTTACAGTTGAATTTTATTTGCACTTCTCCCAATTACTATTACCTAGATTGCACTCTCTTATTGATTCTTTTATACTTAGTGGCACTTCCTCTGGCACTTTCTCAGATGCCCATATTTGTATCATTCCTAAAGAAGGGAAAGACACTCAACACTGCAAGAACTATCAACCAATCTCCTTGGTTAACATCGATTATAAATTATACGCTAAATCTCTTGCTTTAAGACTTGATCCTTTTCTCCCTGAATTGTTGGGCCCAGAACAATCTGGATTTGTTAAGGGTCGTTTCATTACAGACAATACTAGACTTTTGTTCAATGTCTTATCCAGGTCCTCAAGGTTCCAGAATTCGCTAGCCGCAATTGCTCTGGACGCAGAGAAAGCGTTTGACAGAGTAGAGTGGACTTTCCTCTTCTCCGCCCTCCGATTTGGGACCAAATTGGGTTTGGTCCCAATTTTATTTCTTTTGTCTCTTTTCTCTATTCCAGCCCCAGAGCGGCGGTTTGTGCCAATGGTCTAGTCTCTTCTTTTTTCAATTTGGGTAGAGGAGTTCGTCAGGGTTGTCCCCTCTCCCCCTTCCTTTTTAATCTGGCTTTAGAACCCTTTCTTTCAAAGCTTCGCCAAAATCCTAATCTGCATGGTTTTCAATTCTCCCATACAAACATTAAACTTGCTGCTTATGCAGATGATATCTTGCTTTTCTTGTCCAACCCTGCCATTTCGGTTCCCACATTTCTCAAGGAGGTTCGTGAATACTCCCAAATCTCTGGATATAAGTTGAATAATGACAAATGTAAAATCTTACCCCTTACTAAATTTACCTTTAAACATGATTTTGAGGCGTCCAATTTTACTTGGAGTCCCTCCCATATTAAATACCTTGGTTTATACATTGCCCCTTCTATCCCCGATACTATTTCGTTGTGCCTTACTAAATGTACCCAGAAATTATCCGATCTTACTTCCCGGTGGCATCCACTTTACCTTTCCTGGTGGGGTCGCCTTGACACGATTAAAATGATGCTCTCCCCAATAGTTCTATACACCATATCTAATATCCCAGTACCCATCCCAGTTAGGTTTTTCAAGAAAATCAATACTATTTTTTCTTCTTTCCTCTGGTCTGGCAAGACAGCGCGTATGTCCTTATGCAGATTACGTCTTCCTAAATCTGAGGGTGGAGTCAATTTTCTATATTTTCCCACTTATCACAAAGCATTCCTTTTGCGACAAGCCTCCCATTGGTTACGAGATCCTGCCGAATCTTCCCCCTTATGGCTTGTTCTTGAACGTCTTTCTTTGTCCCCCTTTACCTTCGCTGAGTATCTTTCGTTTTCTCGTAAGCCCCAGGTCATGTCCACTCCCATACATAAGTTCACCACCAAGCTTCTCCTTTCCACTTCCCCTAGTCCCCCTTCTTCTGTAGCTGATTTTCTCAAAACCACCATCTGGAATAATAACAGTATCCTCATTAATCACAAACCCTTTTATTGGAAATCTTGGAGACAAAAGGGTTTGATTTGGGTGTCCCATCTCTTTTCTGGTTCTGATTTCCTACCTTTCTCCGTCCTTAGTCAAAAGTTTGATCTCCCTCACTCCTTCACCAGTAAGTATAATATACTTAAGACTGCAATTATGTCCCCATACACCCAGTTGTCTACCTCCCCCACCCATCCTGGCCTTCCTAGTCCTTCCTCGCACCTTCACTCTATGCTCCGAACCCAGCCCACAGCCTCCTCAATCTATCAATCATTTCGTACGACTCTTGCACCCCGGTCAAAATCTAAAGTAGAGGAACAATGGGAATCTGATTTTGGTATCTCTTGGCCCACTTCTCTGTGGGATAAACTGTGGACCAAGCTCCGCAAGTCATCCAGAGCTGCTTCCCTCACACAAACCCTCTTTTTTATCTATAACAGACTCCTTTTCTCACCTCACTTGTTAAATAAGAGATTTCCTCTAATTCCCGACCTTTGCTGGTCCTGCTCGAAGCTCACTTTTTGGAAACAAGTCTGGTCCCAAATCATTCCATATTTCACACTGTATTTCCTTTCTCCCTTGTCAATATTTTTTTAGGAAGTCTCTCCCCTTGTTGGGTTGCTGTTGACGTTAATGTGCAAATTGTTGATTTATTGCTAGCTGTTGCATTTCAGCAAATTACAGTTAATTGGAAAAATTTTGCTAATGTATCTTTCAGAGCATGGTGGTACAATGTATGTCATAATCATAGGCTAGATACTGTCTTTATTCACCCCCTTAATCTGGCCAAAAAGCGACATGATCTTTGGCTTCCTGTAACATTATACCTTGATGATTGTGCTAAACGCTCGTCTCCTTCGTTTCATTTGCCTCCCTCCCAGCAAGAAGTTTCTAAACCTCCCTGATTGACCTTTCTGTTCCTTTGCATTTCTTATGTTTTCATTTTACTGCATATTTATTCAGTACTGCTTTTTGTTATATAGCCTCAATCATTTGTTATCTTTTACTTTCATGTCTAATTCCATAGCCTATTTTATTTCACTGCTCATGTTAATGTTATGCTTTTGATTTTTTGCTGTATTGACACTTTTATTTGTCTAATAAAATTTCTTTTGAACTGAAAAGAAACTCTGTTAATATTATCGCCGCTTTGGCGGCAGAAAACTGCCGCTAAAGCGGCGATAATGGACTTGATAATATGCCCTTGAGAATTCCCATAGAAGCCCATGTTCTGGTGTGAAGCGGCGATAATTTTAACGCCGTGCTTGATAATATGCCCCCGAGTTTGTTTTCATTTACTGGTAAATCATGCAGACTTTATGTACACTGTAGCTCAAACTTTTTTTTGCTAGCAGCACATGTGCAGACTTTTTGGAGCGTATGTGACCTCGATCCAGGTTTATGTGCATAATAATTACTTGCAGGTGTTCAGTTTTGCACTGGAAGAGGATGAAATGTTTCTCACACTAAAGTGCAAGCAGTCTGGTTGTACAGGATGCCTAATTGCAAAACTTTCTTCACGACCCTGCATCAGAAGAAATGTTCACAGTCTTTTAATCACAAATTATTTCCTTTTATTTAATATAAATAAAACCATCTTACCTTGCGCTCGAGCGCAAGGAAAGTGGTTTTATCTTTTATTTATTTTACATTTCCTATCCCGTCATTTGTCACTTTCACGCCATTGTCCTGGCCCCACCCTACAGTGCTTACCTGCATGGGAAGAGCCTGTTTTTATTGCAGAATTCATTACTGCTTGATTGATATTCAAGAGGAGAGTGCCTGCAAAACATGATCTGCGAACATTAGTTCTTGAAAGTGATACAGTGGTTTTCTTTAACCAGGAGAAAGCAACACGGAGAAGAGAAGGCATAGGACTTCATGTAAGAACATAGGGGCATATCTACAAGGCAGAGATAAAAAATTATCGCCGCTTTTGCGGCCGTTTTCGGACAAAAAGCGGCGATAATTTTATCGCTATATCAGCAAGGTCACGCTATCGCGTGAATCCTTGCCTTAGCGCCTGTTTACTGAACATCCAGCTTTGCATCTCTAATGAGATGCAAAGTGGGCGTTCCTTCCCGAAATAACTGGAGAAATGTCGCTAACCGACATTTCTCCAATTATCAAGGGAATCGCTGACAAGCATAACGATAAGAAAAGTAGAGCTAACCATGGTTATCGCTACTTTCCTTATGCCTGCTTTAGTTCTGACTTAGCCATGTAATCCAATGGGAGGTGGATTACATGGCTAAGACCACACTGCCCTATCCGCAAGGTATCGCCCATCACAGTGCGATTATCGCTGGATTTCCAGCGATAATCACACTGTTTTCCAGCTAACGCTTGCATTTCCATCGCTTTGGAGATAAGCGTTGCTGATAGCACGCTATCTCCGCGATAGAAAGCAGCGATAGCCGGCGATAATTATCCTAGTGCTAAGTGCGCTTAGCAATAATTATCGCCGGCCCTTGCTGATATGCCCCATATAAGTTTCACATTCCACACCAACTTCCCCATCCATTGCTTTCGGTGACTCCTTAGTGTTTGTATGATATTGAAAAAAACACAGCTAACATCCTTTACCTACTTCACCCTCTGCAGTTGGGAAAATCAAGCACGTTTTTGTCTATTTGTAGGATATTTTTGTTTGTTGGATTGTTGGTTGAAAGATAAGGGGGACCAATCATTTTTTCCCTTTTGAATTCCTAATTTCTTCTTGATATAGAAACACCTGTTGGTAGAGACCTCATTTCCGGGCCTTATGGAATGGCAATTGGTACTTTTTTATATTGAACGCAGCACTTCCATTGTTTTCATTTGTATTTAAAAGCATTGGTAGCAGTGTTCAACAAATTAGGTATTTTCTAGAGGTTTGGTGCTATTCCTAGGTTTGGAAGTATTCAAGTGTGGGTACCGTTTGACTGCGATGATGTTGGAGAAGCTGGTTCATCACCAAATGTTATCCTCACGTTCTGTGCATTTTGTTGCTTTGTATTGTATGGCTTTAAAGGTGTGGGAGTCCTATGTTCCTGGGATAGTCTCCTAATATTATTTTTGCAATACTAAATGTATGTCTAATTCCACATGGAAATCTGAGATGTAAGCCCTTCTCTTTGAAAGACATTTTAGCTGACCTCTCCTCCCAGTTGTGCCCAGCCAACTTTCAATCTGCATGGCCTCTGGCCCATTCGGGTTTGGCTGCTCGTCCTGGGGCCAAATTTAGTTAGGGACTTTATTATTTTATTGTTTTTCATGTATTACCTTATTATTTTCATTTCTTTAATTTTTAATGTTTCAGGGAATCTCATTGACTCTGGCTACACTCCCTTTGGGTCTCCTGACCCAAAACTGATGATTGAAGGAAAAAGCTCTCTCGTCTAAAAGGGACGCCATTTATTATTATTATTATTATTATTATTATTATTATTATTATTATTATTATTATTATTATTATTATTATTATTATTATTACAATTATTATTATTATTATTATTATTATTATTATTATTATTATTATTATTATTATCATTATTAATATGATCATCATTATTGTTATTATTACTATTATTGTCATCATTATTATGTTTAGCTCAGCGAAATGTTCTCGAATATAGATTAGAGGGCAATTCACAATCTAACGGTCCAAAAAACTTTGCTTGAAAAACTCAAGCCCACTTACACATTTCTGTAGTCCTAATTTCTTGAAAACTGCTGAACAGAACCAAGGAAAGACACTTCTCTCAGCAAACTGCTAGTTCCACACCATTCTTGGTGTAATTCCATTCAGCATTTTCTGTAGCCGAGTCTTTTTTCTGTGTGATGTAATATGGGAGATCATCAGCAGGGCTCAGTAAAGTGTTTCTGTGTGCTTCAGTGGGTTTTTCTATGTTTAAAATGTGACGTTATTACGGATATTTTCCTCTAACTATAACATCCCTTAAACCTCAGTTTTTTTAAGTGCATATCTAAGGTTTTTGGTAATGTAAAGTAGCATATTATTACCATTCTTAACTATAATGTCACTTTACCCTCAGTGTTTTCATTGAATTTCGATGTTTTTCATTGTAAAGTCATATGTCAATCACAGTGCACGGTGTGGGGTTGGGTGCTCTTCTCCCTGGTGCTCATACCGCTTCACATGGACTTTCTCCATGCATGGTGTGGGGTTTGGTGAAAGAACTGGCCAGCTGCAAGGACCTATGCCCAATCCCCCCAGTGTGCATGTGAATCCCTTCAGCCACCCTACCTTTCACACGGCAAAGCCTTTGGCTATGCAGGAGGTTAGGTGCAGGGCCTAGCCTCTGAAGAGGCCCTGTGCTCACCAGTCGTGGTTGTGCATGGATGAGTATGTGATGTTGCAATATTAAGGTGCCAATTACGATCCGGTAAAAAATTTCCCCGTACGACTCGTATCCGGTCTTTTTACCGTACGAATCGTACAAGTGCCGTACAAACTGGCAATCACGATTCGCATGGTAAAAAGTCCATACGAATCGCATTGGGAATTATTCCCCACACGTCCTCGGGTCGGAAAATGTGTCCGACACGTCCTCGGACGATTTACCGTACAAATGTGAAAAGTGAAGTCCGACCGGGGAATCACGATCCATCCCGTGCGTCCGATGTTACAACCGGATGGAAAAAACACCGTCCGCACCGAACTCCCATAGCAACCATGGAGACGTGCCCGCATACGCGCCGACCCCCCCCCCAGCCCCCGTACGTATGCGCCGACCCCCCCCAGCCCCCGTACGTACGCGCCGACCCCCCCAGCCCCCGTACGTACGCGCCGACCCCCCCATCCCCCATACGTACGCGCCGACCCCCCCATCCCCCGTACGTACGCGCCGACCCCCCCCAGCCCCCGTATGTACGCGCCGACCCCCCCAGCCCCCGTACGTACGCGCCGAACCCCCCTGTATGTACACCCGTGTACGTGTCGAACCCCCCGTGTACGTTCGAGTGGAACCCCCTGTGTACGTTTGAGTCGAACCCCCCCGTGTACGTTCGAGTCGAACCCCCGTGTACGTTCGAGTCGAACCCCCCCGTGTACGTTCGAGTCGAACCCCCCCGTGTACGTTCGAGTCGAACCCCCCTGTATGTACACCCGTGTACGTGTCGAACCCCCGTGTACGTTTGAGTGGAACCCCCCGTGTACGTTCGAGTCGAACCCCCCCGTGTACGTTCGAGTCGAACCCCCCCGTGTACGTTTGAGTCGAACCCCCCCGTGTACGTTTGAGTCGAACCCCCCCGTGTACGTTCGAGTCGAACCCCCCGTGTACGTTCGAGTCGAACCCCCCGTGTATGTACACCCGTGTACGTTCGAGTCGTACCCCCACCCGTGTATGTACGGTGCGTACCCCCAGCGCTACGTGCTCCAGTTTTGAGTTTTTAAACAAATATGGTAAGGTCTCTTGCGGACATGGATTCAGTGACCCAAAAAACTTGCTGTGTCTGTTTATTGTTGCTGCACTGCCAACAGCCCTCCAGAATATTAAATAAAATGCTTGGTAGTGTCCATGCCTCTTATTGGGGCACCACCAGGATCCAAAAATATAAGCACTGTGCAATTTTGGGTGCTCCTTGTCTGGAACAGCGAATAATAAATGTTCCTCTCCTGCCACTAATTCATTATTCTTTTTATTTTGTTGCTTTATATTTTAAATGGTTTTTGTGATGCCACGGTGACCACATAGGGCAGCCACACCTTTTCTTTAATGTCGGGGCAGCGGTGTGGAAGCCCCATGTCCCCCATGGCCCCTGCTGGTTCCTCAGGCCTGCTGGCTGAAACCAGTGATGGTTTTACGTTGGGTGCCCTGCATGCCCCCCTTACATTTTCATTGGCCTGGGTAGGGTTCATGCATTCCCTCTCCCCATAGGAAAAACATATTTTGGCCCCAGGAAAATGGGGTCCCATAGACTCTGGAAGATGTTAGGAGGGTGGCAGATTATGAAAATAACAAGTATAACTTTTTCTAACATACAAATATCCCCAGGAATCAGTTTGGGGTCATTGATATTGAATTGCTCGCACATTAGCAATGAGGGCAGTACTTTCTGCAGTCACCATACAAGTACCGACTATATTAAATTTTCTTTCTTTAAATGGCATACTGAGCTACTAGTTGGGTGACTGCTTGGGTATTCTTCCACCTCATGAAAAAGTGCCTTTTCCCAAGCAACCTGGGGCACGTGCACCATTTTATGGAAAGCAGGAGGCCTGACAAGGTATTACTTATAGTCATTTCTTCATTTGGCACAACCATGGCCAATATGGTGAGAATCAACTTTCAGGACCATCTACAGCTAAGCTCGAGAGAGACTGGTGGCACATAGAAGCAGTCTGGACATGTCAAAATCTTTTATAAAGCTTGCCAAGCAGAAGAAAGTCTACACATGCAGATCACCTTAACCTGCGTGACCACAAGATCAGCCAGGGGCACAAGCCCACTCTCCCTCAACCTGGGGAGACATTTAGTGGCACTTTTAGTGATGTTCCCGTGGCGATATGTGCTTAACGCTGCCTTGTAAATAAGGCGCCCTTTCACGCTGTACTTAGCGCGAAAAGGGAGGGAAATGGGCGTTCTACCGCAACACTCATCGACTTTTATGCTGCCTCCTATTTATAACATTAGTAGGAGGCAGTGCCACAATTAAGACCAGGGAAACAGTGGTCCTAAACAGGGAAACAGGGAATACTTTATTTCTCCTCATTATTGCTGTTTTCATGTGTGCTGCATTGTGCAGCACACATAGAAACAGCAAAAGGCCATTGTTTATGTGCAAGAAGTTGTCCCTTCCTGCACAAAAACAATCAATGAAAAAAATGACATTTTGCAACTTCTATGTGTGTTGCTTTAAGCAGCACACATAGAAGTGTCAAAACGCCATTACTGATTGTTTATGTGCAGGAAGGTATAACTTCCTGAACATAAACAATCTTCCCCTCAACAGAGACACCCTTGCAAGGGGGCCTGCATGGGCGCTAGGCTGCTAAATATAGCCCCCGTGCAGGGGGAAATGCAGGGCTGCACCATATTGTTGTAAATATGGTGCAGCCCTGAATTTTAGAAGTGGCGGAGCGTGGTGTTAGGCCAAGGAGGCTAACACCATGCTCCCCCACCTCTCTAGTAAATATACCCCTTAAAGTCAAAGAATGAGAAAGACTATTCTAGAGTGAGGCAGAGGGGAAGAGCATATGTTAAGGCACAGGATCACACAACACTATCAAATCCTCCCGATGAAGTTTTGGAAGTGAAGCAACAGAACACAAATCCACACCTAAAAGTCTTTGCACTCTAATGTAGGGAGTGCAAGTTGTACACATTGTGTGGAAAGCAGAACCAGGGGATTGGGGCAGAGAAGATGCAAAAACTGTTTAAAAGTGACCACTTGCCACACCGGTTGTAAAAAAAAAGCGAAACACTAAAATAAAATACCCAGTTAATACCACCAAGACAAAATTTATTTTGAGAATCAACAACAATTGTTTGTAATGGCCTGGCTGAAGGCAGGGCCCTGCAACCAACAATCATTCCTGGGTGGCTGCAGAGCCTGTAGAAGGCCAGATCCTGTGAACCACTCAACTCTGCATGGCTGAATTATCTGTATAGTATTAGTAGGCAGGGCCGGACTGGCCATAGCGGGCACCGGGCAATCCCCTGGTGCGCCTCACCGGTGGGGGCCGGTTTTGGGCCCCTGGGGCCGATTTTGTTACAGGGACGTTTTTGCAGCATAGCTGCAAAATTGGCCCTGTAACAAAATCGGCGGGAAACCGGCCCTGGGGCCGATTTTGTTACAGGGCCGTTTTAGGAGCATAGCTGCAAAATTGGCCCTGGCAAAGAGTTCGGCCGCACCCCCAACCCCACCCGGGGTGGCCGGCCGAGCACTTTGTCAGGGCCAGTTTTGGTTCCCAGTCCGGCCCTGTGAGTAGGATACCAGTAGCCAGGTGGGTGCTGGGCCTGACCACGTCAGGCCGTGTCACCAGCCTCTGGTCTGCACAGCCAATGACAGTGATTTATAGGGGTGGTGGGTTAAGTGCAGAGCCTGGCCCTAGATATGACAGACGCAATTACAAAAGATAAAAACAATGTTATGGGTCAATTTACTTATCAAGTTAGCATTAAAACTACCAATCAAATAACAGTAGTTATGGTGATATTTATTTATTTGAGTATATGTTATCATGGATTATGATTTTATGTGCTGTAACCTACTGATTTTATTTTTGTGTCAGATTATAAGCCTTGCATTTAATGTACAAGTTATGATATGCATGGCTGTTGTGTGATGGATTGTGAGTTTGTGATTTTCAGTGGTTAGTTGGTTTTAATCCGTAACCATAACTGTTCTCTCATCTGTGGCTTTTAAGTGAATTTAGGTATTTTAAACATAGCATTGTAATTAAACTAGCAATAGTTTTGCGTGGGTGCCACCCGAACACTGGGATTGAAAAACTAGTGATAATAATGGTACATTTCTATAATAGAATGTAGTTTTCATGTGGTCATATTGTACTGTTTAATTTGAATCAAAGGCAGATAAATTTCATCCAGAGATGATCGAGGCACTGAAAATTCATTATCCAATAGATATGTGCATAGTTTTTTAAATATTCTCATTTCGAATGTATATATTTTTGATTACACAGCTACAACAGAATCTAACTGATATGCCTATACAGATTTTCTGGGGCTCGATGCTTAGTAAAGACTCTTGTAAACTTATGAAAACTGTACTAAAGTCTAACTTTCAAGTGTAAGTTACTGCTGAAAAAAATCTAAACTATGTTAAGTCTAGCAAAACATATTGCCAATCCGGAAATAATAGGAACTAATGTCAATTTAAATTTATTATTTCAAATAGTCAAAAAAAGAAGTATATATAATGTATTTTATTTTCATATGTAAACAATTTTTATATATTTCTTTTAATTGTAGAACTAAAGAAATAATATACTACAGCACTATTAACTACATTTTGAATTAGAATTCACTCTTTTTAAATGATATTAAATTGAATAAAAATTATTTGAACATGGTAAAATTAAAACTACATTCCGCACTTATTTTTTTAATTATGCATTAATAATTATTAAAAGGAATGTAGAGTAATAATTAAAGGTAATTTACAGAAATTTTATAAAATGTAGTGTTACAATAATATTTAAATGCAAAAAACGTATAAAAATATGTAATAATTAAAGTAAAAATATGGACTATGTTTATGTTAAACATTAAATGATATGTATTTATGTTTTTATTAATTTAATTTATTTCAGTTTGATTTAACATTATTTCCCATTGGTTGTACTCCTTTAGTGCTTAAGTCCATTATTTTCTATGTTGTGTTGTGCAATGCCAATGCTGGCTATGTTTAATGTTGGACTCACTCCAGCTCTGACCTGGAAAACTTTACTATAATATTGAGTGCCTTTTGGGCTGTAGTAACTTTACAAGTGCAGTTTGTGACTAGGAATGGGCGTATTCTTTTGTGGGTGGGTAGACGGCCCTGGCTAAACCCCTCCCTGATCTTCCTTCAGTCCCTCCTTACTCCTCCATTTCCCCGTCTCCTTTAAAAGTGGATATTTTCCACTTTCCAGTCACTCCCCTTTGTCTCTTCCACATTTACTACGAAAACATATGCTTATGTGTGGAAAGACTCTGCGTTCAGTGCATAAATCTCCGCACAGAAAAAGATGGGAAAGGCTGAGGAGTAAATTCTGCACATACGTTTGTGAACAGCAAAATGTAGTACAAAATGCAGTATATGATTAGGCCCACTACAATGTATTGCCTATGCAAACCTGTAGACACGGTCATTTTTACATTTATTTACATTTTACTTGTTAAGGCACTCTTTAAACTTTGCTTTGTTTAAAATGCCAAAGTTTTCGATCCATGCATGTAATAAAGTTCTTTTGTTAAACAAAAGAGTAAGGTGATGAACAAATCATGCAAACTCATCTTTCAGGTGATTCTCAGGATTTTATTATGTTAATCACAAGATGAAAAAAGGTATGTGTTATTGAAGTCATAGAAATTAACTTGAAGGAAATGTTTGTGGGCCATATGTGAGCCCTGAATGCTAGCACCAACAACTGGGACCTTATTATGAACAAGGTGGAAAAGCTCAGGATGGAGCTGTGTGCATGTTTTAAGGAGCATGGGTTTTGCAAGTTTAGGAAATGCACACACCATTACTTGTTAACTGTACAAATTGGGTCATGAGGTGCAGACAGCAGAGCTCAGAAAACAGAGCTGTGGCTGCCTATCTAGTTTTCTGAGCTGTACTGTCTGCTGCTCATGTACAAACTCAAGAGTTTTAGAGTGTAAGAATGAATGTATGTACTGTCGACATTACAATTATTTTCAGAAACAAATGTCCTTTGCAGGGGTGTAACACAGGCCCCCGCAGACCCCGTGATGCGGGGGGTCCCCCGAGAAGCAGGGGGCCTCCTCAGCACTGTACTTGGGCCTGACAGCTCTGGATTAAATCAGGAGCGGGGGCCCCTCTGTGTACCATGCAGGGGGGCCCCTTCAATTTTCATTACGCCACTGGTCTTTTGTTCATCCTTCCCACACATTCAAGATACAGCCACAGATCTTCTAAACATGGAGCAGCAGCTAGCACTCTGTGGGTCTTATGTACCATGAAGTGGCGGACCGTGTCATTAGCCTCCTGAGCTTAACGACACGCTCCGCCATTTTGGAAACGCAAGGCGGCAAGATATTTACAAGGATGTGGTGCAGCCTTGCATTTCCCCCTGCGATGGCGCTAAGTTTCACAACTTATCACCAATGCAGCCACCCTTGCACCAGAGTGCAAGGGTGTCTGTGTGCAGGGGAGGATTGGCTATGTGTAGGAAGGTATCCCTTCCTGCACATAACCAATCCTAAAATGCAATTTTGTATCTTTCTTGTGTGCTGCTTCATGCAGCACACATGAAAGTTACAAAAATGGCATTTTTTTAAAGGTTTGTTTATGTACCTTCCTGTACATAAACCAACCATGTCACTTTGCTTTTTCCATGTGTGCTGCACAAGGCAGCACACATGAAAAAAACAAAAACGAGGAGAGATAATGCATTCCTCCTCGTTTTGCCATCTTAAGACTAGGGTTTAACTGGTCTTAAATTTGGCGCTGCTTCCTATGTACTTCCCCCTTGTACATAGAGGGCAGCGTCAAATACAATGGGCGTTGCGGTGGAACGCCCACCACAACACCCAATGCACGCCCCTTTCATGCTAAACATAGCGTGAAAGGGTGCCTTATGTACAAGGCAGCATTAACCCATAAGGCTAGGCCACTATCGCCACGGGAATGTCACAAAAAGTCATGATCCAGTGGCGATAGGGGCTTGGACATATGCCCTCGTGTTTCGGAACTCTGTTGTTTACTACTTGCACACTACGTTTCTAGTTTTGCTTAGTCTGTGTGAGTGATGTAGACAGTGTTACTACAATGATAAGAGGCAAACTTTTGTATTCTGTATCTGTGCAACATGCTCTTAGTACCGCCCTGAAGTATCTTGCACAATAAAGTAGGCAGACAATTGAATAGCAGATGAGTTGTTTATTCCAACAGAGAAGATCCCATCCATCAGCCAGCAGTCAATACAGTAACTGAACACTTTCAGAACATTACCATGTACAACAGTCCATGACATCGTCAAGATTCCAAGCTATGATGCTAACACCCCTCAATGCCATGTCATGAGAAATACCACACATCTCCCTTCCCCAAAAGAAGACAAAATAATCACATTAAATAAAACAATAAAGAACTAAGCAATAAACCTTAAATAAAATCAGCAAGGTGACTAGGTTTCCTAGACACCCTGGAGGATTTCCTAGGACAATTCAAATCCCCACTCACTTCATCACCTGTATGACTAGAGATGGAATTATCCTTATTTGAATCACACTTCCCACCATCTTTCAACACCCTACTACACACAACAACTCTGTTAAGATTCCAAATACGATGATCTTTAGTTTGAATCGCATTATCAAATATTTTGATGACCTTAATAGGTTTCATGAATTTAGACAAGGAGCTTCCTAACAAACCAGGACGTTTGATCATGACCCAATCACCTACTCGTACCACAGTCTTCTTTACAGCATGTTTTTGATCAAAATAAGCTTTTCTTAGTTTTCCTTTTTCTTCTTCTACTCTCAACATTTCTTCAGCATCACACTCCTTCTCCTTACCTCTTAATAATTCATACTTATTAACCCAGTAAGGCTCAACACACGTATTGGGAAGCCTACCCCTAAACAATAAAAAAGGAGTCTTCCCCGTAGTTGTATGTGGAGATAATCTATACTCTTCAATTTTCCCAATTACTTCTTTTTTCCAATCCATACCACCACACCTTGCCAATGCAATGGTCTCTTTGACAACTTTATTAAATCTTTCCACCATCCCATTGGCCTCTGGGTGATAGAGAGAAGCGGTTTTGTGAACAATCCCTCTAGAAGATAAAAATTGTTCCATCTCCCTTGAAACTAGTTGGACACCATTATCAGATAAAACTGACCTAGGTAAGCCTTCCCTAGCAAATAAACATTTCAAACACTCAATCACACTACCAGTATTAACGGTAGATAAAAAGAATACCTCAGGCCACCTTGAATACATATCGATGACAACCAACAAATATGTTAGAGTTCCTTTCCCTTGAATTGGACCAACAATATCCAAAGCAATTTCCTGCCACGGACCATTCGGGCGTTTTCTCAAAACCATAGGTTGATCATGAGTACACTTAGACTTGTCACTGATGGCACAAAAAACGCAATCTCTAATGACCCGCTCAACCATTCTGTCCATGCCAGGCCACCAATATGACATACGAAGTCTTTCCTTACACTTAGTCAACCCTGAATGGGCCCCATGCACAGAGTCAACTAATTCTTTCCTGAGACTAGTAGGAGGAATTAATCTTGTCCCCCGAAACAACAAATCATTATCCGCTGACAATTCATTCCGTATACCCCAAAAACATTTTGTAACATCTGATACATCTTTATTCGAGCTCCACCCTTTCTTCAATAAGGATATCACCTCACACAGTGTCACATCATTCTGTAATTCTTCCAACCATCTTGCTTCTGAAATTATGTTGTGTTCCACAACACAGACTATCTCGTCGTCATCATCATCTGCTGGATTATTATCCTGCAAGCTACTACTTGGTACTAAGCGTGACAGAACATCAGCAACTCCATTATCAATCCCAGGAATGAACTTGATACTAAAATTATACTCTTGTAAACCAATTACCCACTTAGTAATTCTACCCGAAACAAGATCTAATCCTTTCTTGCTGAAAATCTCAATCAAAGGTTTATGATCAGTATGGACCTCAAAATCTAGTCCCCACAAGAACTTCTTCAGTTTCTTCACGGCCCAAAACACAGCTAACGCCTCCCTCTCCACAACAGAATATCGTGTTTCAGGATCTCTTAGACTTCTAGACAAGAACATTATGGTTTGCATACCATTAACGCCACACTGCTTTAAAACAGCTCCCAGCCCCTTCTCACTCGCATCAGTTACCAAAATGGTTTTAATAGAAGTGTCAAAACTTTTCAACGAAGGAGCTACCCCAAGCTTTTCTTTTATGGCCACAAATTCATCTTCACACCGGCCTGACCACAAGAATTCCTCGCCTTTCCGCAGTAATTTCCTCATGTTTACAGTTGCCACTGCAAACCCCTTTACAAACTTAGCATAATATTCGATCATCCCTAAAAATCTCATTAGATCAGGCTTGTTGGTAGGAGAACTCATTTTCGAGATTGTTTCAACCAACTCAGTTTTGGGTTTTACCCCCTCCCCAGAAATGCTGTGACCAAGGTAGTTAATGGTATCGGACTTAAATTTGCACTTCTCCACCTTGATAGTGAGGTTATGCTTGCTCAAATTCTTCAGCACAGATCTTAATCTAGAGTCATGCTCCAAATCATCTTTTGCAAAAACTAAGATATCATCCTGGTAGACACATACTCCAGGTAGATCCTTCAATATCCTTTCCATCACACGTTGGAAAACCGAGGAGGCGGATACTAAACCAAAAGGCATTCTTCTAAACCTAAAGGTGCCAAATGGAGTGATGAAAGATGTACAATCTCGGGACGACTCATCTAATTCTATTTGATGATACGCTGAAGTAAGGTCTAATGTACTGAATACCTTTGCCCCATCAAGTAAGGTCAATAGTTCGGTAATATTGGGTAATAGATACCTGTCCACAACAACACACTTGTTAAGTTGTCTTAAGTCGATGCACAGACGCAAATTCCCATTAGGTTTGCGTGCTGCGACGACTGGTGCCAACCATTCAGATCCTTCAACCTCTTCAATAATCCCACAACTCCTTAGTTTCTGAATTTCCTTTTTCATGTCTTCCCTTACGGATAGTGGGACACTTCTCACCTTGCAATACACAGGAACTGCATTATCCTTAAGCTGAATTTTATGCTGATACCCCTTCAAGCAACCTAAACTTTCTCTGAATACATTCGGAAATTCAGTTTTCAGATTATCCGCGTACATGTCATTGACATTACCACCTACTGATTGAATTCTATCCCTCAACTGTATGGGAGGATCAGCATTGGGATCAAGAAATACCCCCAGATCCCCTTGATGTAACCAACTAATGATGCTGTCTCCCCGCTTTGAAACATAAATTTTCCCAGCAATCAGCCGATTCTTATATTCAATCAAACCATTGAAGTATCCATGTATCTTTATGGGTTCCCCCCCATATGCTAGCGGAATAATATCTGGTTTCATAAGTGTAATCTTTCCCTTAAGCTTGGAGTCATAAAATTCATTAGATACTATGGTAATCTTCGCACCCGAATCAAACAATACCTTGGTGCGTTCACCCTCTACAACAATTTCATCATACGGGCATGACTTTTTACCAGATTTGCTTTCAACCTGCACCACAATCTGACCACAAACTAAATCTTCGGAATTAGATTCACCCCAATCCCTTTGGTATATTTCTACTTCTTTGACCCTAGTTTTGGGTTTTGTTTTACAAAAAGCAGAAAAATGCCCCTTTAACTTGCATTTGGAACATGTTTGACTGAGAGCCGGACATTTCTTATCGTTAGCTAGATGTCCAGCTTTACCACATCTGTAACACTTTCTTTCTAACCCCATTTTATCAGGATGTATTCTATCATTAGTGTTACTTTTTTCTGCTTTGACCTTAACCATCTCAATATTAGCCCCTTTTTCTACATCCTTCTTAATGACCGCAACACATTTTAAGGAATGTTCAATACGTTTGGCAACAGTTAACACCTCATCAAGAGTCGGTTCGTCCCTTAACCACAACTCTTCTCTAATTTTTTCTATGCTGCAACCAAACATGAACTGGTCCCTGATGCGCTCATCAGTTAAATTCTCAAATTTACACGATGAGGCAAGCTTTCTTAATTGAGTAATATAATCCTCAATAGTCTCATCAGTAGATTGCATCCTCTTTGCAAACTGGTACCTCTCAAGAATCGTGCTGACTTTGGGCAAATAGTGCTTGTCCAGTTTCTTAATGCAAATCTCATAGTCATTCAAACCGCTGGCATCAGAAGCTGACAGCTCAGGTAAATGGTCGAAGACATCCTGACCTTCAGACCCCAAACAATGGAGTAATAGGGACGACCTTCTCTCAGCGCTTAAGGAGGGACCGCAGACCCTGGCATATCTCTCAAAAACAACCTTCCATTTTTTCCATTTGATTGGAGGAGAACCAGGACACGATAGAAAAAATGGTGCAGCAGTAACGTTCTGCATGATCACAAAAGACCGTAAATAAGACAGATCACGCAGAACCAGTAACAATTGCACCTGTACAGTTGGCAAAATAAAATAGAACGGAATGTCTTAAAGTTCCCTGTTTTAGTGTTAATCACAATTTTAGGAAAAAAACAATGTTATGGTGTTATGCACAATATTCATTAAAATATACCTGACACATTTTATCAACAGACTTTTTTTTTTTAAAAATAATAAAACTGATGCGCTTTTAAAGTCGATCAGTTCAAGTGCCACTGGCCTCCCAACCCACACGAAGGCTGTTAAAACCAGAAAGACCTGCCGGATACAGCGTAACCTTTTCGTTAGGTCCCGATCCACACGACGCTTGTTGGTGCTAGGAAAACACGTCCGAATGAAGCGCTGCCAGTTGCTAAGCAACCCAAACAAAATGGCCCCCACGCACGCTTGCGTTAGCGTGCAACGTGATGACAACGCCAGTTGCTATGCAACCCCAAACAAAATGGATCCGACGCACGCTTGCGTTGACGTGAAGCGTGATGACACCATATGACGAAGGGAGAAGCAACAATGAGGCAGGCACCAGAGAGTCGATCGTGCCTCCCGTTCCAGATCCGTACAAGAAGATTCCAGTTACGACGACATCAAGAAGAATCCAGGTACGATGACACCAAGAAGATTCTAGGTAGATCGTTGGAATAACTCTGTATGTTTTTAAAAGTTGTGTGATGGCCACCGCCTCTAGAGCAACATCGAGATGACAATCCACTTTAGAAATGAATGCTCCGCTAGCCAAGCCAGTCACACAATGGTTGCCCAGAATTATGTAGAAGCAAACATCCAGCGTTGGAAGTAGATTTTAAAGTTGAATCCAGGAAGTAAGCCAAAATCCACGCTATGAAGTGTTCACTCGCTGACAACCGATCCATTTAAACTCCCAGACTAGGCAGATAACACATTGCAGCTTGTAAAATGTGCACTTAAAAAAAACACATAATCTCTCACGGAGCTTTCTTCTTCCTCTCGTTTTTTTTCTTTAAAAAAAAGTCAGAGTCTTTAAGAAAATAAATAATCTTGTGTTGAGATCTTCTCCTGTGGATTCCAATGCCGACTACGCCAGTGAAGTATCTTGCACAATAAAGTAGGCAGACAATTGAATAGCAGATGAGTTGTTTATTCCAACAGAGAAGATCCCATCCATCAGCCAGCAGTCAATACAGTAACTGAACACTTTCAGAACATTACCATGTACAACCGTCCATGACATCGTCAAGATTCCAAGCTATGATGCTAACACCCCTCAATGCCATGTCATGAGAAATACCACACGCCCTAATGTAGAGAAGTATTATGGGGATTCAACTTACTCTGAATAATTGATAACAAACACAAAAATAAGTTTTGCAAACTCCATGTAGTAAATAATAACATACCAATTTGAAAGCTGTGATGTCGTCAATGATGTCACTTGAAATGTCATCAGTGATGTTGTCAATGATGTAATTTAACAGTGATGTAATATGGGTGGTCATAAGCATAGCATGGCGGGGATATATGCTATAGTTGGCTGAGTGAACTATAACTTCAGTAGTTTTTTGGGGGTTCTTAAATGTTAGTTTTTGTATCATTTCAACACCTAACTATAATGCCACTTTAGCCTTTGTTTTCTTCAGTCAATATATCTACACACACACACACATACACACACAAGATTTAATCCAACCGTGGAAAAGAGTATTACTCTAGTTAACAAAAGATGATTGTTAGAGATGGGATCTCTGGTTGGCTATGGCAAGCCAGGCAGAAACCACCACTCTAGTCAGGGCAAGGAAGTTACACACTGAAGATAACCCCTGCTCACCCCCTTGGTAGCTTGGCATGAGCAGTCAGGCTTATCCCAGAGGCAATGTGTAAAGCGTTTGCGCAACACCCACACACAGCAGCAACACACTAGGCACACTACTCTGCGGAGTTGAAGATGCGCAAACAGCATTGTAAAAAGCTGGAAAGGTGATGGCGTACTGACTTCTCTTCAGCGTCCAAGAAGGCACTGAGAGACGCCCAGAAGATCTATTACCAGGCCATTCGTAAGGCTAAAAGTCTTTACTATACCAATCGGATTGAGTCCGCTAGTAACAACAATTTTTTCTATTGTTCAGAGTTTTATAGCTCCTGAGGCCATGGTTACTACACTCCCAGTCTCAGCGGCTTGGTGCGAAAAGATTTCTGACTTCTTTGTAGCTAAGATTCGAAGCATCCAGGCGACATTTGCCAGTCAAAGTCAGCCGTCTGCTGTGGGTACCTCTCTGGCTGTCTCTTTTTCTGCTTTTGCTTCTGTCGACCTCCCTGAGTCCCTTAAATTACTACAATCTTTAAAGTCTGGGTCTCCTTCTGATCCATGTTAAGCCAGGCTTTTGGCCTCGACTGCCGAGTCAGTCAATCTTGAGGTTAATACACTTATAAATCTGTCCCTCACTGAGGCCATTGTTCCCTGGGAGTGGAAACAAGCTAAAATCATCCCGTTGCTAAAAAAGCCACCTCTTGATGCCAGGAACCCTGCTAATTATCGTCCTATCTCGCTACTCCCCTGTCTGGCGAAAATCTGCGAAAAAGTGGTTAATAAACAGCTTACAGGCTTTATTGAGAACTCTAGGTTACTCCATCCTGCACAATCAGGTTTTAGAGCCTCCTATAGCACGGAATCCGCCTTAGTTGAGGTCACTGAAGCTATTCGTGAGTGTCTAGATGTGGGGGGGAGGGCAGCCCTGGTATTGCTGGATCTGTCGGCTGCGTTCGACACTGTTCCTCATGCTCTGTTGCTAACGCGGCTAGCTAATATTGGGATCACGGGTTAAGCCTGGAAGTGGCTGGATTCTTTTTTCACTCAGCGGTCACAACAGGTCTGGCTTCCGCCTTTTCTGTATCCTCCTCAGCCTGTCACCACAGGAGTTCCACAGGGGGCCTCGTTGAGCCCCCTGCTTTTCAACATTTATGTTACTCCTCTGGTTAAACTGGCAGAGGAATGTGGTGCGAAGGTCGTTGCATATGCTGACGACACTCAGCTTCTGTTTACCTGGGGCAAATCTGAACTGTCCACTTCTAGAGTGCAGAAGTGTCTTGCAGCTGTTTTTCAATGGCTGTCTGCTGCACAACTGAAATGTAATGAGGACAAGATGGAAATCCTTCTTTACGGTAAATTTCATTTCAGGGATTCTCTCTGGCCTTCTGATTATCCCTCTCCCTCTTGCTCTGGTCTCCCAGTTAAAAACCTGGCAGTTTGGTTTGACGAGCAGCTGTCTTTTCCACCCAGATCAAAAAACTTACAGGCTGTTGCTTCGGTATACTTAGGTCTCTTAAAAAGTTCCAACCACTGTTACAGAGACCAGCTAACGAAACAGTGGTCCGGGCTCTGATCCTCTCTCGTCTCGATTATGCCAATGGTTAATATATTGGTCTCCCTGACTATTTGCTAAAAAAATTGCAGGTGGTTCAGAATGCGGCAGCCCGGCTGGTGCTGAATATTCCTATTAGGAATTGTATAGCTCATTTTCTGCGCATGTTGCACTGGCTTCCAGTCAGGAATCGTAGAGGTCCTCTCTATCTTAGAAGCCGTTTCTCTTTCTATCTGCCCACCAGGCTCTTGAGATCGTCGTCTCAGCTTCTTGCGTCCATCCCATGCGTACGTCTTCAACGTATGTGGGGCAGATCTCTTGCCTTTAGGGCAGCCACTTTGTGGAATACGCTACCTCTTTCTATGCGTGCGACTCAAGACTCCAATTGCTTTAAGAAGCAGCTGAAGACTTTTTTGTTTTAACTCTTTTCTGTTCTGCTGACCTCTAGGCTCGCGCCGGGACACTCCTAGGAGTAGCTGTGCGCGCTATAAACTACATTAACATAACATAACATAACTACAAAAGAAACTCCACACAAGGTTATATAAAAAATAGCCTTTATATTATCCAAAACACGTTAAAACCATAATCATACATATACACTGTGCCAACTGGCACCAGGTCATAATTTATAGGGGATTATATACATAACAGGGCCAATCAGGCCACTGTCAGAACCTTTAGAAAGCACTAGTAGCTACTGGCAAAATACTGTACTTAGCATTATCACCTGCAACATAAACACATTATGTCTGCATCACCTTAGGCATAAAACACATTTACGCATAATTCACAATTAGAAGGGCGCCTTAGTGACAATCCCCAGTTGCATATATCACCTTTCCTTAGGGCCTTGCACCCTCCTGGCACACACAGGTACCAAACCTGACCCCAGGCCAACTGGCCTTCCTCTGGGGCTCAAATGCCCATTGTCCAAAATGTCAGGGTTCCGAATTATAGGGCCTTCCAAGTGGCCTTCTGGCTGATAAAGCAGCAAACTCACTGCACGCAATGCGCTGGGATCGTGGAGGGGGTGCAACTCACCCCTTCCTCTTTATCAATAAGAAATGACCCCCTCTGCTGCCGCTGCCTGCGCTCTCGCGGTGCAGCTGAGAATCACCTTTGGACCTGCCATGCCTCCTGAGCCCCCACTGGGACTCTACAGACAAGATAGACCAACTTTGCAGCAGCCCTCCAACGGGTGGGTCAGCTGTGAGGAAATCGGCACAGGCACCACGGTGCCTCAGGGAGCGCAGCACCGCTCCGCTCTGGCTCACTCACTGTGGATTCTCCTGGTGCTTTTGCGGCCCAACAACAAAAGAAAAGGACAGGCTCCAATGCAGCCCCACTCACCGGGGACTTGGATTCCTCGCTGGATGCATCAGGACTCTGGCAGGGGGGGGGGCTGCGATGCTCCAGTCCCCTCTCCCTGGGATCTGGTGAGCCCACAGGGCTCCGCCAACACTGGCAGGCACACAGGGGATCCCTCAGCACGGAGCAGATTCTCCTTCGATCCCCGTCTTCTTCACGGCCGCAGGTGCACAGGGCTTCCCCTTCTCCACACAGGGAGGTCTCACCTCCAAACAGGCTTCACCTTTTGCCTGACTTCTGCGGGAAGAAGAGCCGCCACAAGGCTCCATCTCTCCCGCGTCATGGTTGGCACAACGGAGCTCCTTGGCCCCGCCCATCCCCAGGCAGAGGCCTGACTTACGGTTCTCTCGGCGCTCCTCTCATCTGGACAAAATGTAGGGTGGGCTCCTGCTTCTCAAGGCTTGCAAATGCGGGGTGGGCTCCCGCTTCCAAATAAGCATCAAGGCGGGGTGGGCTCCCGCTCAAAAGGCATCAATGCGGGGTGGGCTGCTGCTTTCCTTCCAGCCATGCAGGGGAATCCCCACATCAGGATTCCCTCTGATGATGTCGCAGCTCAGCGCTGCAGAGCCCTCGTACCTCTCTGGAAAAGTAGATAGAGCACCAACAAGGCTCTAAGGTCCCAACAGTTTCAGGGCAAAGGCTGGGCCCAGGCAGGCCAGCTCACAGGGCCCTCCAGCAGGGAGGCAGTCCCTCGTGGCGGTTCCTCCTGGGGCCCAGCAGCAGCAAGTCACAAGGAAGCACAAGCACAAACATTGGGTCACAGCCCCAGTACTTATACAGCATTTTCCTTTGTTCTGCCTTTGGCACAGGGGTTGGGGAACCAGCTTCAACTGGTTCTGGGGGGTATTGGAGCACTTTGTTTACAGGGCTCCTCTTTCTCTTTGTCAGGTGGGGGCTCGGTCATCAGACCACAACAGGGGGGTGGAGCCAGCATTCACCCAGGCAGGCACAGACCCATTCAGGGTCAGGGGACTACTCCCCCACTTTTCCAAATGCAGATCCCCTATTCAGCCTAGCACTGACTCACCCTGCCCTCCCTGGAGCCACACACATCTCCCCAGCCCCTGTCACTCCAGAGACAGACATGCAATAAACATCAGGCAGGCAGACACATAGCACACAGAAATGCCAACTTCTAAAAGTGGCATTTCTAAAATAGTGATAATAAATCTGCACACACCATTGCTTAGCATTTATTATTACTATTCCAAACATAACAAACTTGACCACGCTACTCCTCTCATATCAGAAATTACCATTGAAACACTTATCAGGGAATCCCCAATGCATTCCTATGAAATGGCAGCCTCAAAGCAGTGAGAGACCAAAATGGCTGTTTTTCACTACCAGGACATGTCACACACTTAAGGTACATGTCCTACCTTTTACCTACAATGCACCTTGCCCATAGGGCTAGCTAGGGCCTACCTTAGGGGTGACTGACATGCAGTAAAAGGGGGGTCACAGACGTGGCACAACACAGCGGCAGCAACACTGCGCGCACAGGCCCTGCAATGGCAGAGGCCTAAGACAGGTTTGAAAGGCTACTTTGGTGGGTGGCGCAATCAGCGCTGCTAGCCCAGCAGTAGCATTTAATTTACTGGCCCTGGGTATCTGAGATACCACTTTACAAGGGACTGACTGGTAAATTAAATATGCCAAACAGGTGTAGACCAATCTTACCATTTTTACGACAGAGAGCACACGCACTTTACACTGGACAGCAGTGCTAAAGTGCCCGGAGTCCTAGAACCACCAACACCTTGTCAAACAAAAGGCTAGGAGGAAGGCAAAATGTTCAGGGATGACCCTGCAAAAAGGGCCAAGTCCAACAATAATCATGAACAGACAAAAAAAATGTACACTTCAGCAAATGTTCATATACATAAACATTTTGTGAACATACAAGGAGACTTTCATCCTGGTCGCTTCACTGTTGACCAAATGCCATGCCATTCCACATAATGAGCTAGTTTGTTAGCAGCAAAAGGGTGGATCTGTATATGGCATAATTGAATTTATACTCTACCTTGAATTTGTAAATAGAAATGGACGATGGCATAAACCTACCTCGTTCTGTACATCAGTGTCCTATAAAACAAGATCCTGATGGTGACATACCAAGGTCCAAAAAAGAGGTTTCCAATTCCAGTTCTGCTGTATGTGAATGACTCAAACATATTTCTGCAGTAAAATGCTAACAGAATGGCTCCTGCATCAACCAGAAGATGCAGGTAAAGTTTAAACTTAGTCTTTTATTCTTTGGAACATGTTAAAGTATTTATTAAGGGATAAACATTTAACACATTGTTTAATGAAAACCAAACATCTTAACCACATGCCATTTTCTGATTCCCGTTGCTAACACAATCTCTCAAAGTGCTGACACAATTCTGTCTGCTACACAAGCATTATGACATATGAAGTTGTATGTCAGATTATTGTCTGCGGAAATACTGTATGACGTGAATTTGGTGCCATCAATATTGCTTATAAAAACGAATGTCCCATTGGAGGGTTGATTTTCTATTGTTAACTCAATTGGAGTGATTTTGTTGGAGGAGATATTAAGTTTGACACAATATTTATGTCAGGTGATATTCTTACAATGTTGTTCTGAAAGGATTTGATGGAGAGCTGCAGGGTCTTCACAGGACGTCTGCCTGTATTGGCATGAATGAACAATCCACATATTAACATGTTCTTCATCCATGACTCTATTGTAAGACCTAGATTATTTTTCTACAGCGATCCAGGGGGTAAAAAACATTACACTTTCGAAACCATGATCTTGATTTATCTGCCTTTGACCTTGTGCAAACCTGAATATTCTCACAAAAGATCTAATCTCCAACCTAGGAATCTGGCACGCCTCCAGGGGGAGCTGGGGCGCAGAAAACAAACACTGAGGGGCATATTTACAAGTTCTGGCGCATCTCAGTAAATTAGCAGTGATGCGCCAGAACACTTGCGACAGGCAAAACCACCCGTGCGCCACCACTGATGCGCCGCATTTACATTGCGTGTCGCATCCCCATCGTAAAGGCGGCGCATTGCTGGAGCCGTGTCGCAAGCACGACGCGGCTCCAGCAAGGCTCGGGGATGCCCTCTGCCTAACATGCTGCGTCACTCCTTGTGCCTGCTTCAGGCAGGCGCAGGGTTTTGACGCAGCATGGCGGTAAAAGTGACTCGGTGAAATCTTGTAGATTTCACTGCGTCACGTTTACGAGGCGTACCTGCAAGGGAACGCCCACCCTGTGCTGTAACGCCCACATGAAACCTGATGCAGGTTTCATGTGGCGCAGGGCTTTAGAACGTGATGCATCTCCCTAGATGCGTCACGTTGTAAATAGGGCGCAACGTGGCGCAAGGTTTACGCCGCCGCTGCGTCACAGAAGTGACGCAACAGCGGCGCAAATGAGGCTCAAGGGGCTTGTAAATCTGCCCCTGAATAAACAAAGATGCTAAATGAGCAATGGAAGGCCCAGAACAAAGGGAAAGGGATTCAGAACCTAAAATGATTCTCCCACCTCAACTGGCTACAACCCTTACTAGTAAAAAGCTTGCTGAGACATAAAACATCACCAGATCCCCATGCAACTTAAAAGAGTCCACTGAAAGCTGCAGTACTTCCTTTTCCCCCAGCCACGCCATTCAACATTGCAAAGGTGAGTACTGATCCATCATGTGAATGTAAGGGACTCTGTCACACCAGTTCAGGAGTGATCTTTTGTGTGGCTGTGACCACCTGTCACTGAACCAGTGAGTCTGTTCCAGGTGGTAGCATATAAGGTCAGAGCAAGAGGCTAGCTACACAAAAACTGCAAGATGAATCTGAGGGGGTCTCACCCCCTGGAAATACTTCTCTTATTGTTGGACAAGAAGTACCTGAGGAACTAATGGAGAAAAGTTTCCATAAGCTGTCAAAATATATTGTAGCCTGGACAGATCGGCTACCAGAAGTGAGTTTTTCTATATTACATTTCTTCCCTTCCTAATTTTGACGCGTTTTTAACATTTTGTACTGCAACAGAAATCCTAATAAAATCAGTCAATCAATGAATTAATCATATTAAGCATGTTACGTCTCGAGAGGCTGAAAAACATTCTCAAAAATATATCCATGTTCCACAATATCATTATTAAAATGAGACAAAAATGAAAACATTCCCTTCCTGCATGCCATAAACCCTCCTTAAATTCCCCAAACCGACAATCATCTAAAACCTCACTGGGCATGTCAAAGAAAACCTATGAACTGCTTTCAGTCAAATGGCTTATTGATTTTTCAACATTATCCTTACAGAGCTCATTTGAAATGGAAATATAAATTAAGGGCAGGGCAGAAGTAAACGTTGAGAAAGAGTCTTTCATCTACTCCATTCACAACCCACAGGATTAATCAATAAAAAGGAAAAAAAAGCTTTGTGGTAAAAATGGTACTTACTGCTCGAAACCGCTTTTTCGAATTACCATGAATTGAAAAGTAAATTACCTATTTCGAGGAAAATATGCTTAAATGATCCATGGTCGCTCATTTTTTAATGTAATTCTCTGTGCTGTCATAGTGTATATGTGAGTAATAGCTCTCTCCCTCTAAGGCAGAGGCAGGCTATTGAAGATCGACAGAATTCTTGCAGGCAGCGTTACCAGCTACTGGGTAGGCCAGGGTGAATTTTTACTTACACAATAATCTTGTGCAGTTCCCTTTATACGGTTTCATGGTTTTCATTAAAATGCCATACAGGGACTGTGAAACTCATCTGTGTTCTAGCTCCAAGACATATTCTGCTTCAACAAATCTCCCACCATTAATTATTGCATGTGATTTATAGACGAGCTATACCCTTGCATACAGATTTCTTAATACCGATCAAGTGCTTTTTGCCTGACACATATAGTTGTCACGAATCTTACCATTTGGAATATTAGAGTGTTCCCTTCACCTTTAGATCGAGGAAACCTGATAATCTATTCCATTATTCGTACGTTCACAATATTATGTTTATTGCCAACAATGATAGTTTGTAAATTGGGATTTAGCATTTTCTATTTAAAATAACTACAGTGCATATTAAGGATTTAGCACGCTGTACACTCTCCACAAGATCAGATTTTAGTCTGCCTCTTTAGAAATATCTGCAATCAGGTGAATATCTCTGTGCCTTCCATAAAGACTCCATCACAGCAGCTCTGTGGAAGGCACTGAAGATTTGCTGTGCAGGTGACATGTTCAATAGCCCTCACATCAAAGATTTTTACTTTGCATTAATAAACTCATAAAGTGGACGTTTGTGATTGCATAGGAAAAAAAACAAATGGGCCTGACAGCTCCGAGTTTTATCCAAGCCTGTGGTGCTCATTTATCGTGGACGGGGCATGTACTGAGTGGCGGGGCTGTGGGGCCGGTGGGGGGGGGGGGATTTCGACAGACGACCATGAGGGAAAATTAAATAAATAAATATTCTCCTCTTGTTGTCATCTGTCGAAATCTCCCCCACCTGGCTTTCACCGATATTAACTTCATGGGCCGCGGCTGCTTATTTGTTTTCCTGTTGAAAACCACCATGCTTTCCCTAGCGGTTCCCAAGAGGAAACATTTTATATCAGAATATCCACTATAAATAGGGTAGATAATCTGAGTTACCTCTCGGTCCCTCCGGTCCTCGTTCCATTCCTAACAAAGTGGAGCTGAACATCTCCACGACAGAAAAAAAGAACAGGAGGATGCTGGGATACCTAACCCCACCCCCTCCCACTGGGAGTACATAAGCTTCACAACCCAGCATTCAGCCTGAAATACCAAGCCACCAACGGGAAGGCCGGCTGGCCGGCCGGGAGTGATGGAGGGGCGTAAGGAATGGGACGAGGACAAAGGGGCCAGGAGTAATGAAGATTACCGGTAAGTAGTAGGACATTACCTCCGGGTCCATCCAGTCTTCGTCCGATCTCTAACAAAGTGGATAATACCAAAGCAAACAACACAGCCTTCCAAACCCCCACCAACAGCAAGGACACCATACCGAAGCAGCGCCCTAAACAAGCAAATGGGAGAACCACAAGAAGAAACAGAGGCAGGAGCACAGAACCTGAAAGCCCCCAACCAAACAAAACAGGGCTGAAACCCCCAAAACAAGCAGGGGATGACCAGAAAAAACCCAAAACAAGGAGCCAAACCAAGGAGCCACCACCCAAGGGCAGACAAGGGACACCAGGAACCCCAGAACAACGGACAAGGAGGAAAACCCAACAAGAAAGGACCAGAGACAGACCCCACCAGAGGACAGCAATGAGGCCACCACAGAAGAGGAGCCAGAACCACTTGACACAGCAAGGACACAGGGCCACACTGAGAGGAACACAAAAACATCACAAAATAAATAACACTAATTACAATGTGAATAACATATTTAGATGTATTCTATGGGGGTTTGTTCCAAACAAATCGGTCTTTATTTTGTCAAAATATCTAACAAATACAAATGAAGAAAAACAGTTGGCTTTAACAGTGTTGCCTATTGATTTCCACACTGTAATACCGACAGAACAACAGCAAAATAATATTACTATTGCTTGAATGTATTCTCTTCTTTCTCCAAGGTAAATTTTCAATGCCTTCTAATGATATATTCAACTACTAGAAATGTTACTGACCACTCTAAAGTGATTTTGCCAGGTTTTCTGAACACAGATTAAACCCTATGCTGACCTCAATGAGTAAAATTTTAAACTAAAGTTGGAATGGGAAATAGCATTACTCCATTTATTTCATGAAGTGTTAAGTTAAGCGCCTCTGATTTTTTTTTATTCCTTACAAGTTACTTTCTTCTTTTTCCCTCCTGAGTTCTTAGTCCTGATTCAATCCTGATCCTCCGTTCCACCTAGCCCTTGGAAGATATCTCTATAATATCACATATTTAGAGACACACAGAGGGGGAAATTTACAAGAAAATGCCGGAGCGCAGTGTTACGCCAAAATTGGCAACACTGCGCGTCAACATTTCAAATGCAGGGATGCGCCATATTTACAAAGGTAAAGAGCACCACTGCCTTTCCCCTAGCGCTAAAAAAGCTGCCTAGCACCAGCACAGGCACCCTTGCACCATGTTGCAAGGGTGCCTGTGCGGCAGGGGTGATTGTTTATGTGCAGGAAAGGACACAATCCTGCACATAAATAATCAATAATGGTAATTTGCTCTTTCTATGTGTGCTGTAGAATGCAGCACACACAACCACGGTATGTGCAGGTAACAGCAGTGGGGCGATGGGGCCGCGAGGGGGGGATTTCGAGGGACGATGCCAAGGGAAAATTATTTATTTATCTAATTTTCCCTCTGCATCGTCCCTCGAAATCCCCCCCGCGCGGCCCCACCGCCCCACCGCTGTTACCTGCACGGACCGCAGCTCAGCACACATAGAAAGAGAAAAAAACTATGGGAAATTAATAATTTCTCCTTGTACCGCTATTCTAACACCAGATACTACCTGGCCTTCGTTTTTGATGCTGCCCCAGCCTTGTAAATCTGGGCCAGCATAAAAAAGCAATGGGTGTTGGGGTGGAATGCCCACAGCAACACCCATTGCATGCCCCTTTGCCACAGCAGAGTGCGGTGGAAAGGGGCCTATTCACATTAAGTGGCTTAGTGCTTCCTTGTAAATATAGGGAATGGCCAAACGCCACCAGAGGGTCAGATAAAGAGATGCTCCAGTGGCGTTATGGGCTTGTAAATATACCCCAGAGTGATAAGCTTCACTGGCGATGCCCTTCAGTCTCAATCTTCTCTGCCTTTTATTGTTTTATCATTATCATTTGTTAGGCACTACGTATCATCCCCGAGGGGTTCTCTCAGCGCCATAGAATCAGACAACAGTGAGCAGAACTATGTCAGGGTTAAAGATTGAAGAACCAGGTTTTGAGAAATTCTCTAAACTGAGTTAAGTTAGTACAAGAGTGAATGTATAAAGGCAGCCAATTCATATGGTGTGGAGCCAAGAAAGAGAAGGAACGACTGCCCAGTCTGGTTTCATAAATCAGTTTGGAGCACAACAGTTACTGATCACTAGATCTGGGCTGCCAGGTGGTGATTATATGGCTGTAATTTATTTTTCAGATAGCATGGTCCCCTTCCTTGCAGGGTTTAAAGACATGACATAAGAGCTTGAATAGTGACTGCTTTTTTATCGGTAGCCAATGAAGAAGGCGCAGTAGAGGTTCAGATGGGGAAAGTGGAGGAAGATTGAGGGCAAGGCGTACTGCAGTGTTCTGTACCACCTGAAGTCTAGAGAAAAGGCCTTCATTCATACATCACTATCAAAGCCTCGGTCAGGGTTTTTCTGGAATATAGAGGGATCCAGTGAAACACCATCCTAAGCATGCACATCAGGTCAAAATACGTGACTGATGTGATTTTAACATGTTCATCCATGGATATGCCATCATCCAATAGGACAACTACATTTTTTTGACATTTTTTTGGAGTCGAAGGTGGTCCCAGTTTCGGGGGCCATCAGTCCGAGGACCATACTGAGTGGGTTTTCCCAAAATAAGAGAATCTCAGTCTTGTTTGTATTAAGCTAGATGAAGTTTGCTGTCATCTACGCAGCCATCTTTAGCATACAATTTTTTTAATTTAGCTTTAGTGAGAGTTGGATCAGTGTCCATCATGATGATCAATTGCGTATTACCCGCATTGGAGATGGTGTCATAGCCACATGATCTGATGAGTTTTGCCAGAGAAGATACATAAATGTTAAAAAGAGTGGGGCTAAGAATCGATCCCTGTGGCACCCCTTTGTTTAAGATCATGGACTTTGAAATAAAAGAGTCCAGCTGAACTATGTGGGTTCATTCTGATAAGAAATGTTCTAAGTATTTTAAAGCATTACCAGATGCCAATCTCCCTCAGTCTTTGGACTAGAATCTGATGGGAGATGGTATCAAACACCGCTGATAGGTCTAAAAGCATTAGCATGGCTGCGGTCCCCTTGTCTAAAGCCAGCTTGCTAGTGTTAGTGACTCAGTTAAGGCTGATACTGAGCTATAGGAGGCACAGACGCCCAACTGAGAGGGATCTAGCAGATTGTTAGCCTTTAGATAGGATACCACTTGGGGATTCACCAATGACTCTAACATTTTGGAAAAGTAAGGTAGTAGTGAAATGGGTCTATAATTCAACATATCAATAGGATCGGCTGAGGATTTTTTAAGAATCGGTCTGATCCGTGCTGTCTTCCATTTCCGCTGGAGGGATGTTGTCTTTAGTGAGAGGTTACAGAGGTTACAAAGGTCTGTGATGGGGGCTATCAAAACAGAGGCCAAAGAGGTCATAACATGTGGGGGGCCAGATCCAGTGGGAAGCCTGCTTTAATCTTATTTAGCAGGACCTGAAGTTGGTCAGGAGTGACGAAATTAAAGAATTCCAGAGTAGGAAGATTGGGATTTGTCTTAAGTGCAACAGGGTCGCAAGATATTTTTATTTCATTAGAATTGAATGATCTATAGATCTTATTAATCTTCTGTTCGAAGTGATCTGCTAGATTATCACCGAACCTTTGAGATGAGGGGATTGAGGTGCAGTCAACGCTTGGATTTGTAAATTCTTTGATAAGTTAAAAAATCTCTTTTGAGGACTTATTCCCAGAGCTAATTCTGTCCCCTATATGGGTTCTTTTAGCAGTATTAATTTTTTTTTAAAAATACATCCTGAATGCAATTTTGTAAGTAAGTTTGTCCTCTTCAAGTCTAGATTTCCTCCATTCTCGTTCCCACTTCCTGCATGTAGATGTTTCCCTTTTTAGGGTTTTGGTAAACCAGGGCCCTGGAGAATTTTTCTTTTGGATCTTGCATAATTTTGTGCCTAATGCCTGAGTGAGTGAGTCCTCAAAACTTTTAATGCACGCTCACTGTCCACAAAGTCATTTATGACCAGCGGTGTGAAAATGGGGAGGAAAGAGGAGAGTGCCACTTTCCTGCATGGTCTTCAAGACACTTGTAACTCCAACGAAGCCAGACATTGTCTTGTTTTGGCTAAATGATTGAACTTAGAATAAATAACTGTTTGTTTGCCTGCCTGGGTTCCTTGAGGCCTTTCTTTGCTCCTCCCACCCACATACCATTGAGGTTTTCTCTTCCAAAGGATGCTGTAGCCCGTCAGCGATCCACAGGGCCCGATGCCTTCAGTGCCTGACCTGCTGAACCAAATTTCTGTCTGGCAAAAAGATGCATGCTGGGAAAACCCGCATGTATTTCCCACTAGGGTATACCCTTCTTGTAAAAGCCACAGCAGTTTGTCCAAGTCCACCAGTTTTGGAAAAATTCTTAAGTCCCATTTTACTCCAGCTGTTAAAAAAAGTTCTCAATGGTTACTCCTGCAGCTCTCAGTTCAGTCTTTTAGGCAACTGGTATCTCTCCTTCAAGGTCAATTCCTTAGTACATAACATAATGTGTATTTGTAAAACACACATTCACCACCCATTGGGGCATGTTGGTGCCAACTAACACATGGCAGTTATTACTCAACTCAATGGCTTATTGATCTTCGAAAGATGACAGACTGAATGAAACTGCCAGGATTGCTACCTGTGAAAATAAGGTTAAAATAGAATCTTTGAATGGATGTAATCTTTCACAGAAGCCCCAAACCCAGCTCAGTGGTCAGCTGGAACTTCTTGGAGTCAGACGGTCAACCAATTGACCCAAGAAGAGCAGTTCCAGTCTTGGATGCTAGGAAAAGGTGGTTTTACGTCTTTATGTACCAGAAGTTAGGCAGTGTGTCCTCTTTAGAGGTGTTTCTTTCCCAGGCCCTGAAGTGTATTCAGAAAGCATTAATGAGGTGCAAAGCTTAATTTATGCAGTTCGTTTTTGTTGTTTGTAAAGGTGCCTGGCGTCCATCCACCTTGGCTGTAGTGGAGAAGCAGACAGTGTGTTTGTATAGCTGCCCACATTTACCTTTATCTATCCTAATCACCTGCCAATTGGGTGTGAGACCCCAGTGTCAAATTCCTTCCCCTCATGATATTAATCTAATGCTTTCCTTCCATTGTGTTTTAATACTACTCATAAAGTGGTGTTTGCTTTCACAAAAGCGAGATCCCCACAGATTCTCTACTGTGTTGTATATTTAATATGCGCTGCTACTGGGTTAATTTTACAGACACACTACTATGTAATCTTCTGGGCATGCTTAGGATTGTGCCTTCCCTGCTTCTGGATTGATCATTGAAACCCACTACTGTGGTGTCTATTTTCATTTAACCTGTATTGCTCCATTGGTTACCCCACAGATCCAACTATGAGGCTGTCTATTTTAATTTTTTTAGGGCTGCCTATTGCCACTTTCCTTCACCAACAGACCCATATCTGTGGTTGTCTATGTGTCAGTCAGTCAGCCAAAAAACTTTATTCGGCCATTACGACCATCAAAGTGCAAAAGGTACAAGGTAGTGGATTCACCAACAGATACAATGCCTTGTTTCATTCTACAAACAAAGTTAACTGACAGTTAAAAACATGCCATCTTCATATGAAAAATTAAGATTAAGGCGTAGGGTGAGAATATGCAGAATAAGAGACTTACACCTATTACAGTCCTACGAAGTTTACAGAAAAGTGCTGAAGCATGTGGTATAAAAATGCATTGTTAAAATCATAGCACTAAGACGTTGTGAGCACAATGTCAATATTCCAGTTGAGTGGCTCAACCAATTAAAACGGCTAGGCTTACAGGCAGTTTCATTGGTAGAAATACAAATAAGGTTAAAGTGCTAGTGCGTTTGGTACAGCTGGACCATGTCACAAACATATCAAAAAGACCAATGTAGGTGCGACTTTCAATATTAGTCACTTGGCTCCATTAAAAGAGAAACGGTGGCACATATGAATAAGGCAGCAATACATAGAGAAATAGCTCAGTAAGATTGCCATAGTACAAAGGAGCCCAAAGAATGTTATGCATATCATTCTTGTACACATTCCTAGTGGCATAGTTACAAGCTCAGATTCTATTGATATATATGAGGCTCAGACTATGAATATGAGCTGATGGGGACAGGTATCTAGTTGGAAAAAAACTGCAAAAAGCAATTTAGCCATTCATCAATCTAAATAAACCACATTTTCCCTAGAAATTTGGCTATTAAGCTATTAGTGGCCTGGAGACTTTTTTTAATATACGTAGCGCCTCTTGGTGGCATCGAGTACCAATCTGCCTGCAGACAGGGGCTAACCATTTGTGTCTCTGGATTCTGTACAGTGGACATGCAAAAAGAACGTGTTTAATCATCTCATGGGCCCCTGGACAGCAAGGACAGCAGCATAGTGCGTCAGCGGCTCCCCGCTGCCAGGTCGCCATAAGCAACTTCAGAAGGAGGGTACCAAATCTAAATTGGATGTACAACTTTCTATCATTTGGGATGGTAATAACCTCCATATACTACTCATACATGCTAAGTAGCTTGTATTCTAAAAATTCTGATGTGAGACGGTCGCCCGTTAGTGTAGCATTTCTATCATTCACCCAATTCCAATAGCAGGTCTTAACGCAGTCTCTATTAGGGAGCAAGCTAGTATCAGGCTCAGACCACACATTTCCCAGGCCTACCGCGGAGAGGAGTGTCTGGATGTTGCTAAACCACCCAATCTTTTTAATCCGATCTAGGATAAAAACTTCAAGGGAAGTCACATAGTGGATAAGCTCAGGTGTTTTTTTTCCACGTAGCCAAAAAAGAAGAAGGTGTAGTCTTGCTTTGTCCACTATGGTGGTTCTGCCCATATAAAACCTTAGGGGAAGGAGTGGGGTACTCTGTGGGAGAGAGCAGAGCGACCTCAAGAATTAATTTTCTGTATGGAGAAGGCCCTGTAAATTGTCGATCCCCCAAATTTCAACCCATAGAGAGCTGAGCCTATCACCTTCTGATCATTAATCTGAAGCAATGCTGCTATCCGCCTTGTTTGTGAGGCCCTATCAGGCACATGCATCAAGAAAAGCTTTTGCGAGTCCTTAATTGCGAATATTAAGGAATCGCAATTAAGGACTCTCAAAAGCCTATGCATGTAGGAATCGCTATTAAAATAGTGATTCCAAACATTCCTTAATTGCGACTCAAGGTTTAAGTGTAGACAGTGCTTTGGTAAACATTGGAAGTACCGTGTTTAAAGAGGGCGTGGCATATGTTGCATTGTCCCGAGTCAGAACTTGATCTGGGTTGTAAATTATGTGGTGTTATAGGGTGGGAAATAAAAAAACTACACTTATGTAATAATTAATGTTTTAATTTCTAAATATTATCTAATTAAAAATATGTATTTGTTTGAAAATATTTTTTTAGTTTATTTAATATAATAGTTGGAGGTATTTGCCATATGTATTTAGCAGTATAAAATGTTTTTATATTTTTAATATTAAATATATTTGTATTTACATTCTAACATATTTATTTATATATATATTTTGTTTATACATTTTTTTTTGCTGTTGTTAATAGTTTGTTTGTTTTTAATTTGAATAGACTCGAGTGGGGATAGTAATTGTTACCCCTCCGCAATCCAACATTTTCCCTAGTGTTGCACTTACTGGAGTAGGAATAGTAATTTGTACCCCTTCGCTATCCAACACTTTCCCTACTGTTGCACTGAGTGGAGTGGAAATAGTACATTTTATTCCTCTGCTATCCAACACTTTCCCTACTGTTGCACTCACTGGAGTGGGAATAGAATTTTTTACCCCTCTGCTATCCAACACTTTCCCTACTGGTACACTCATTGGAGTGGGAATAGTAATTTTTACCTCTCCGCTATCCAACACTTTCCCTACTGTTGCATTCACTGGAGTGGGAATAGTAATTTTTATCCCTCCGATATCCAACACTTTCCCTACTGTTACACTGACTGTAGTGGGAAATTAAAGATAACAGATTTTTAAATAGTTTAATGTTTTAATTTATTATAGGATTTGTTTTTATTAGATTTTATGTTATTGGTGTATATATATATATATATATATATATATATATATATATATATATAGTTATATAATTTTAAAATTATAAAATAAATTGAAAAGAATAGTTTATTAAGTGTTTTAAAGTGTATATATATACATATATCTATATATAAATTATGATGTATTTGTCTTTAACTTTTTAAATTAAGTTTATTTGTTATAAAAATGTATATTAAATCATTTTTTTTTATTAATTATAAATATTTAATATTCATTATTTTATTTTATTTTATGTATATTAAAATCAATATTTTGTACAACTATATTTTTGACATCAATATTTTTTATTGATATTTTTCTACTTACCTGTGTAAGTATATTTTCACCTCAATATATTTTTCATCTATATTTTTGAGGTTGATATTCTGTCAGTGAACCCTTGGCTAACCCCAAGGCACACTTCTGCCTTGGTTTTCACCCATAAATACTGCCTTTTTGTAGACATGAAGTTTTATTGACCAAGAAAAGTAAGAATAAACATGTTTATTCAATCAAGCTTTATGTTTGACCTATCGGGCTGACTTCGTAGTCAAAATATTTTATACAGTATATTCCTTGTCAAGAAAGTCATAAATGTGGTTCTAAGTTATGGAGAAGGTAGAGATATTAAGGAATGTGTTTACTTTACGATAAATTGTGACAGTGCCTTTTATCTGGTATTTGCTTAAAGAAATTGTTAGAATTGGGGGTCCCTAGTTGGTATTGGTGTGCACCTTTGTCAAAGTAGAGCTGCAGAGCCTTCAACACTTCCTAGTGGTGACAGAGATGTTCCTCCAAAGTGGCACTGAACACTGCGATGTCATCCAGGAAGGCGGCGCTGAAATCATCCAGCCCGGCCAAAACCTGATTTGACCGCCCTCTGAAAGGAGGTAGGGGCATTATTCAATCCATAAGGCATCACCCAGAACTGGTAGTGCCCCTCTCTCCTTTGCCCCATGAGTTAAGGCAATCTGCCACTACCCAGACGTTAAGTCAAATGGACTGAGGTATTTGGCAGGTCTCAACCGATTTATGAGCTCATCAGCTCTGGGGATGGGGTGCGTGTCATTCCTGGTGACTGAATTGAGCCCTTGCTATTCCACACAGAACCGGAGCTCTGGCATGGATCCGGGTGCGCCTTTGGTACCAAGACCACTGGACTGGACCATGGGCTGTTGGAGGGCTCAATCAACCCTAGAGCCAACATCTTGGAGACTTCCTCCTTGATGCTAGCTTAGACCCTGTCAGTCAATCTGTACATTTTATGCTTTACAGGAGGACTGTCACCGGTGTCCACATCATGGACACACTACTGAGTGACATCAGGAGTCAGGCAGAACAGAGCAGTAAACTGTCCCAACAGTTGGTGGCAGTCACACTGCTGTTCAGGAGTCAAGGTGGGGAAAGGTTCACACCGTCCACTAACCCATCATGCTCCTTAGCAGACAGGGGATCAGGGAGAGGCTCAGTCTCCTTTTCCATTATATCATCTGTCGCTAGGAGCATGCCTACTTCGGACCGCTCCAAGTGAGGCTTAAGGCAGTTCACATGTAGGACCTGCAAAGGGTTCCTGGGAGACTGCAAGTCCACCAGTTAGGTGACTTTACTCTTGCGCTCCACCACTACAAACAGCTCAGTCCACTTGTCCTGGAGTGCAGAAGGCTCCACTGTGGCCATGACCCATGCTTTCTGGCCAGGCAAAAATTCAATCAGCGTGGCATTCTGATTGTACCACTTTTCATTTCTTCCTGGCTGGCTTCCAGATTTGCCTGAGCGAGTTGCCTGAAGCACTTAATCTGGTTCCTTAAGGCCAGCATGTAGCTATATACATCCTGGGGAGTTTTACTGAGAGCTTTCTTCCAGCCAGACTCAGAGGTCCTTTTACTGGATGCCCATACAGGAGTTCAAAGGGATGAACCCTAAGAACTTCTGCAGTACCTCCCTGTAAGCAAACAACAGGCATAGTAAGATGACGTCCCACTTACGCCTCATGGGTTCACCAAGACCCATAATAAAAGGCAAGCCTATCTGCGCCCGTCCGCTCTCGGACAGCGCTCGCGCTCAGCGCCAGCCACTCTGCCAGTTTTACTCTGGATCCTCACTATTATTCGCGTGATAAGCTGCCTCAGATACGAGGTACAAAATTATATTGTCCTGGCCACTATTAAATCCCCTGCATCCCCCGGTCCCTGAGGTCTTGCCCAGCCTGTCCTCTCACCTTCATGAATCACAAAATCAATGTTACACCACTCTGTGCGACCCCTGGTGCCCAGTCCGATCTATCCCCCCCAACCTCGGACTCAATACAACCAAAGACAGCAGCTAGATGCTTTAGAGCAGCACTCATCAATGCAAGGTCACTTATAAAAAACGCAGTAGCATTTGCCGAATTCATAGATGCCCAGAAACTGGACCTAGTGTTTGTCACAGACAACTGGGCAGATGCTGGGTCAGACCCAGATCTTATTATGGCCACCCCCCCAGGCTTTACCATCTCTAGACTAGACCCGCCCCTTCCAAAAGGGTGCGGCTTAGTTAGCATCTCACAGGGACACCTAAAAATCTCCTTTGAGCCCCTTCAAACCATCTCTAACTGTGAATCATTGGTTTTTAAACTCACTCTGACCAGCCAGTACTCATTTAATGCAGTACTACTTTACAGACCCCCTGGTCCCAGCGCCACCTTTCTTCACGAAAGCATTCACCTTCTGGACATCAAGGTCCTCATTTCGGATTTCACCATCTTAGGGGACTCAAACCTTTATCTCTAAAACACTACAGCCAAAGACGCAGCAGCCCTCACCGACCTTATGGGCAGTGTGGCTTGGTCCAGCTAGTAGACAGCCCGACCCATAAAGCTGGCCATTCATTAGATGGTATTTTTTCAAACAATCCTTTTCTTAAACTCTTCTCAATTGTCCCTCTAACCTGGTCTGATCATTTTGCTGTGTTGTTTAGTATTTGTCGACAAGTAGGAGCAGAGGCGGGATCTCCCACTCCAATCAAACTTGACAAACGCACTTGGCATAAAATTACTCCGGAAAGCCTTATGCACCATTTGACCCTCACCACACCAGGTCTGACTGCAGACCTGGATGAGGCCACAAAAACATATCATATCTTGATTGCCCTTACCGGCTGCCATAGACTGGGTGGTCACACACGCCCACTCAGGAAGACCCAACAACTTCAAATGAGATCTACGTTCCACTTTCTCCCAAGGGAAACTCTCCAGATCGTTAATTAGCAGACAAACAACAGGCATGACTGGCTTCACAACTATGTTCAAGGTACCTGAGACCCCAACCCTTAAAGGGAACCTGTGCCACTTTGCAGAGGCACTCTGAGTTGTCAGCTGCATACACTGAATAGAGTACGTTGGGACCACCTGCTCTTCAGACACTAGCCGACAACTGACAGCTGTCATACTGGCTCCAGTGTCTCTCACAGCCTGCACCCTATGGCAATTCATGGTCACCCACTGCCCGTATTTCTTAGTGTTAATGGCCAGGTGGGTCCTTGGGACCATCTCACAGCCTCCTAGTGAGACCAGGGTCAACTCTGCAGGCTCCCACTCCCCCTGGGACTCCAACTCCTCCCTCAAAGCTACACTAGCCAACACACAGGGTGGTGCACTAGTGGGTGCAGGGGTCACCTTGGGACACCTACGATCCCCTCTTTAGTGACTTACTTGTTTGCATGCATAACACATGCAGGGACCCTTCACTGCAGGCTTACCTGAAGGGCCCTCCTGTTTCTTAGCACCGGGAGGCTGGGCACCTTTCCCTTGGTTCCTTGGGGAATTACTTTGGGGCCCATTTTGGAACTCCTTCTGTTTACCCTTGTCCCCCCCACTCTTCTGCTGGGGACCCTGCCCACCCTTGGCGGAGTCTCCCATAGGACAATCGTGGACCCTGGTACTGACCCAGTGGTCCGCATCCACAGCAACCTTCCTGGGGTCAGCCAACTAACTGTCAACCAAATTCTGGTGTAGCTCTGGAAAACAACTACCAGACACGTTCTCCCATGCCATCAAATCATAGAGCCCCTGAAAATCATTTACCTGGCTACCCTTCACCCAATCCAGTGCTCTGCAAAAATAGGAAACCTACTCCGCCCAAGTGCTTGACTCAAGCTTCCTACAGGCCCTCAAATTATGTCTGTACAGTTCTGGGGTTAAGCCATGTCCCCTGATTAAGGCTTCCTTCAAAGGAGCATAAAACATTTGCTCCTTACTTGGTAAAGCGACTCCACACTCTTGGCCTTCATGTCCAGTTCCTTCAAATCCCTCTCATGCTCTAAGAGCATCTTCATCTCTTCCAGGACCAATTTCTGACTCTGTAACTCCAATTCCTTATCCTCCTTCCCCAGCCTGAGCTTTCTGACCTCCAAATCATGCATTCTGCTTCTTCCTCTGTCTTCCAGCTCCTCTGGATACAGCCCCTTTGAAGATACAGTGCTGCCCTCTCTGGAAGGTAACATCTCCCCAGGCAAACCCAATAGCCCATGCTGCTGCTCATCTAAATTCTCCACCTCCACCATAGGCTAGTCAGTATGCTCACAGGCATTCCTTGACTCCAACCAGGCCCTCATAGCCTTTTGGGATTCCTCCTTTCTGGTGAGACCTCTTACTGAGATTTTAAACTTTTCGCAGATAGCTTTCAATTGTGGCACAGTGTAGGTTTCAACCCTATCCTCTTCAAACTCAACATCCACCGATGCAATTGATGCTGGTTTTCTCATGATGAAAATTGGCAGTTGTCAAGTTGCAAAAATATAATGTCCAAAATGAAAAAGTTCCACCAATTGTATGTGGACCTGCAATGGTCTGCACTATTCTAGATGTGTACACCAATCACTGTATGTAGGGCACAAATGCAAGTCCAAATCCTCACTGCTGATCACCAATGTTATAAATGGGGGTCTCTAGATGACAATGGTTTGCACCTTTGTCCAAGTAAGGACCCTTCTTCCTTGTCAGGGTAAGGGGGATGCACTTCTAAAATAACCCCTGCTCACCCCATGGTAGCTTGGCACGAGCAGGCAGGCTTATCTCAGAGGCAGTGTGTAAAGCATTTGTGTACACATACATTAACACAGAGAAAACACTATAATCGGACACCACACCAGTTCAGAAAAATACGTAATCTTTACCTAAACCAAACTAGACCAAAATGACAAAAATCCACAATACAGTAATCAAAATATGACTTTGGAATCAGTACGGTGATCTCGGACTTTGTAGATCGGTGCACTAGATGCGGCATGCGGCAATTTCCCGAGCCGCGGGCAGGCGCTGTGTCAGTTTCTTTTGCAATGCGTCGGAAACAGGTGTGGATGTGTCACGCTTCTAATAGTTGCATCACTTTTCCAGATCCCAGCAGCAGGAACAACCCCCAGAGGTCCAACACAGTCAAAGGCACCCCTTGACAGGTCAAACCTCCTTGCAAGGAAGTTCAAGGGAGCTGGGGCTGAAGTATTTGTATCACTGAGACTTCAAAACAGAAGACAAGCTGTACTTCAAGCCTGTGGAGATCTTCCTCAAGCAGGAGACACTGCACACAGCACACAGCAAAGTATTTATCTTCTCCTTGGCAGAAACAGCCACTGCCGGCCAACCCCAGACAGCACACAGCAAAGGGGCAGTACTTACCCTTCAATTTTCCCAGCTCGGCAGAGGTTCCTCTTGAATACCAGAAGTAAGCTAAAAGTCTGGGTTCTGGGCCTCACTTTTTATAACACAAATTCTTTTGTTCTCTGGTGGCAGCAAAGGTCTTTGCCCAGCCAAAACCAGTTCTGTCCTTTCTGGGGCAGTTTTCCGGCAGGAGGTGGAGACAGCACTGTCCAAGGTAGACCAGGCCCATTCAGATGTGAAAGAAATCTCCTCTCCCTACTCTGAATGCAGCCCAGGTCAATTCAGCCCAGCCCTAACTCACCCTGGAAAGGCAGGACACACCTCACCCCCCCAAGTGGCTATCTGATCAGAATGCACATCCCCAGCCCCTGTCACTCCAAAGCCAGACAGTCAATACACAAACCTAGCAGAGGCATATTGGATGGCTAAGCAAGAAAATATCCACTTTCTAAAAGTAAACAGTTCAAACCCAGGATATAAAAATAATCCTTACTAAAAGATGCATCTTTATATTACTGCTGTGCCCTGCGGGATGGGAAGTCTGACAGGTGGGACGGGAGGCTTCATTGCCCTCTTGCATAACTTAGAAGCTGGCGACATGCTTGGGAGGGTGGTTGGGATGGGGGGTTCTGTTGGGGGAGTTTGAAAGGGAGAGGGGTGGGGGACTTTTTATTGCATCACGCCATTGTCCTGGATCAACCCTGCGGACGGACTGCGTTGCATCACAGACGCCTTATGGGAAGAGAGGTGTGACTTTGTACTCAGATTGGCGGGCTGGCCGTCATACTTCATCCTGGCTTCCTCTGGTGGCCAGTTAGTGGGCGGGGGATTGAATGTGTTATTTTATGAAACTCAATAAAAGTCTGTTTAAAAAAAAAAAGATGCATCTTTATATTTTGAATTCAGGCATACCAAACTCCACTTTCCTATCGTGTACCCATGGGCAGTTGTACTTATAACATGTTATAAGTAAACTCCCCATTCTATCCTATGAGACAGATTACCTTTCAAAAGTGGAAAACGAAATTGGCAGTATTTTACTATCTGGGCATGCCACACACATCAGGGCCTGTCCTACCTTTGACATACACTGCAACCTGCCCATAGGGGTACTTTGGGCCTACCTTAGGGGTGAGTGTAATTTAAGAAAAGGGAAGGTTAGGGCCTGCCAAGTGGGTACACTTGCCAAGTCGACATGCCAGTTCTAGACTGTATAAAGACACTGCAATGGCAGGCCTGAGACCGTTTTGCAGGGCTGCTTGTGTGGTTGGCACAATCTGCGTTGCAAGCTCACTCTCAGCATTTGGTTTACAGGCCCTGGGCACACACGTTGCACTGTACTAGGGACTTAGCAGTAAATCAATCAATCAATCAACCAATCAATCAATACATTTTTTATTTGATCCATTAAATACAGATCATAAAAGCAAAGATAAAAAGGATACAATAATCAGCATGCATCGCCAATTCATGTAAAATAAAAGCCATATTAAAATGTCATATCGTGTTATTTTTAAGAAACTAAAAACATACACTAGGAGAGAAACCGGGGTAATTTTTATACAATTTTGGCCACTTTAAATATATGTTTACATATTATCTTCTTTTAATTAGTAAATAGAAACACCACGCCGTTAATAAGCCCTACTGCTTCCTCTTTTTTATGCAGGCCCACAAAAATGTAGCTAACGAGAAACAGACCAAAGGGTCAGGCAATGATTTAATAAAATAAAGTGCAACCCGACATTGTCTAAAATGATAACGCTTTAAAATCGGGACAGTGTAATCATTCCTTTCTTTTTTATAGAACCCGCAAAACAGAACTAGATGCAAATCAGTTTGGGGAGGGTGGTTGTCGCAAGGACATAATGTCCGATTTTAATGTTTAAATCTTCTCTCCGGATGACCTACCTTCAGTGGAATCAGATTCCTATGGCATCTCAATGATATGTATTTATGCTGTGCTATACTAATGCCTGCTAGGTAGAAATACTCTCCCTCTATCTGGGGTGGATTTCGAATTGTATGCGAGGACTGCCTGTTTATTATAGTTCTTTTCCATTCGATTGTAATGTGCCCTCAGCATAAAGGTGTTAATCAACTTCTGTTTCAAAATCTTCCTGCACGCAGTTGAATCCTTAAAGAGCTCTACATGTCCAATAGCAGTCAGCTCTGATTCCACATAATTCAGCCATCTTATCTTACTATAGTTTTCCAATTTTAAACTGTTTATTACTATGTTTTGCTTTAAATTTACTATATACCTGCACCAGACGGAGAACCACACTAGCATCGGGGCTAATCTGATTGTATCTGAAATATAGGCCAGGCCCAGTTCTGTGTGTAGGATTTACTGTACTAGGGACTTAGAAGTAAATCAAATAAGCCAATTGTGGACACACTGGGCCCGATTCACAGAACTATCTTAAGACAAAATCCTAAACTTACTACCATTTTGGTATTCACAGAAGGCACTTACTCATTTTGGTATTCACAGAAAGCACTTACTCATTTCGGTATTCACAGAAGTTAGGAGTCCTAACTTTAGGACTCCTAAATGCCTTCTGTGAATACCGATAGTCTTAAAGTTAGGATTTTTCTCAGTTTGGGAGTAGTAAAGTTAGGAGTCCTAACTTTAGGACTCCTAAATGCCTTCTGTGAATACCGAAAGTCTAAAAATTAGGATTTTTCTCAGTTTAGGAGTAGTACAGTTAGAACTAAACTGAGAAAAATCCTAACATTAAGACTTTCGGTATTCACAGAAGGCATTTACGAGTCCTAAAGTTAGGACTCTTAACTTCTGTGAATACCGAAATGAGTAAGTGCCGTCTGTGAATACCAAAATGAGTAAGTGCCTTCTGTGAATACCAAAATCGTAGTAAGTTTAGGATTTTATCTTAAGTTAGTTCTGTGAATCGGGCTCACTAATCCATGAGAACAATTTACAGCAGGAGCACTTGCACTTTGGCACTGAACAGCAGTGGCAAAGTGACTAAAGCATCTAGACCAGCAAAAACGAAGGCCAGCACACAGTAAAAACACAGGAGGCAAAGGCAAAAATACAGCGGAAACCCACTCCAAGGCTGCAAGGTCTAACAGATATCATGCAACGCCACACAAAGCCATGAATGCAGATGCTTGACAGGTAATTGGCTAGAAATAAGGAGACCACATATCAGAAGCAAAGAGAAGTCTCCCATGGCTCCTGGTGAAGGACAAGGTTAAAAACAAATTGCTGAGCACCATGTTTATTTGTCAATAGGGAGTAGCACCCTCTTATCACCAAATAAAATCTGCCCCTATATAATAGCTAGAAGCCTTCAATTCACAGCGGACTCTTTGGCATGTCACCATTCTGGTGGCCTGCTCAGGGTGGAAATTATGCTGTCAAGTGTTTTTAAGCAACAGTAGGCAAAGTGCTGGACTTAGGAGGGGTACATTTACTATTCCCACTCCAAAGTAAGCTGCTGTAGATAAAGTGTCATGTCCTTTAAGATAGTTCCATCATGTACATACCAATTACATACATTTTGTCCCATCCACACGACAAAACGGTCCTACACAGGTGACCTTTTACCTAGTAGCTTACTTCTATCATTTGACACCAGGCTCTCGGTACCCTATCTTAACCCCTTCGACGCTTGTGACGGAACGGTTCCGTCGTGCACGTCGGTTGGGCTGTGCTTATGACGGAACCGTTCCGTCATGGCCCCACCCGCGCTCAGAACCTTCAGCACCGCGCGGGAATCCGCGCAGCGCTGAAGGGGTTAATCCCTGTACCTGATGTACATAAACATGTCCCCAGGCACGGCAGATTTATTCTGTATAAGGGTCACCACTTTTTTTCATCCATGGCCAACAGCCAGCTGTGCATAAGTGTTTTTGGTTAGAAAAGGATTAGTGAATGTTTTCAAAACATATCGATTCTGGAAGAAACCCTGGAGTGACCACTTTAGTATAAAAGACCCTCACTCCTCCTTACAAAACAGAGGAGAATTCCTTCCAGACTGGATCGAGGCTCTGCAGGCTGATCCTTCAACAGGCAGAGAGCTGACATCCCTTGCAGGGTGCCATCCTCGACGCAGTGACGGGGTCCTTCATTTAGAACCATCAGGTGAGGGGTTAGCACTTCCCCGGGGGATTCTTGTCTCCATTAAGACACATATACTAGCACTTACATACACATGCTTCACCTACATATAAAGACTAGGTACATTTAGGTAGGCTACACCTCGCAGGAGTACGCCAATGCTATTGTTTTATATAATCTGCTTTTATTATTCTTATTAGCACCATGGTAGAATGTATCTGCTATTTACGATATTGGTGCTAGCGATCACATTTGTCTGCTTCTGTCTTTTAATTGTTGCTATGAATATGTTTCATACTTGACTGATGTTTGACCAATAAATAATCATTGAAACCGTTCCAATCATCATTCTATGTGTATTCTATGAAAAGTAAGCTTAAGTAACTGAGCAAAAGATACCGCATTGTTTTCCACGATACCTGAGAAAATCGGGGTTGCCATGTTCAGTGGTTGCCAGAAATTACCTACAGCACTATAGAATACAGGGGGTGATAATGGCACTGTAGAGCTAGCTGGTCTAACGGTTGAGTCATCATGTGGGGGTGTCCAGAGTCTGACTGCACACCAAGCCCTCAGTTTAGGTAATCGAAAACGGGCAGGTCCTGGGGGTCCTAGGAACTACAGGAACTACGGGAACTCCAAGCTGAGCTATTCTAGGGAAGGGGTTGGCCATTAAAAGGGTTATATTTACTATTCCCTCTCCTACTTAATCAATAAAAGGGAAAGTGTTGGACTTTGAAGGGGTAATGACACTTTCCAATCCAATGTAAGCAACGGTAGTGAAAATATGGAACTTTAGAAACCTCTCATTTCATTATCCCTTCCCTAAATTAATACAAAATAGATTGCATACATAATAAACAAAGAATATATTGTCTTAGAAAAAGTAAAAACATATTTTTAGCATTGTATAATTAGCATACATTTTTTAAAACTACAAAGGTGAGATTAACATATGCAAATCTGCTTAAAATAATATTAAAAAATCAAATCAATTAAAACATGTGAAATATCTGTAAACTATGTCCTACCCTATGACCCTAAAATTCCAACAATCACAGAAACAAATTAAATGAATAATAATAATAATAATAATAATAATAATAATAATAATAATAATAGGCACATTTATAAAGCCCATGGTTACACTCGGCCAGTGTCTCCCCGCGCTGCGGTTCAAACTGCCCTGATTGCTACACCCTAACCTAGCCAGTCCTGACTAACAACAAAAAATAACAATGCACATCATGCTGCCTCTATGGCTCAGTTTAAGATTCATACAGTTTCTAACCAAAACAATATATAACGTCTTCATACTTTGTATTGGGCTCTTTATCGGTATTCTCTATGCCTGTTTATCTGGTTTGTTCCAATTCTTTTCATTTCTTTGTGAGACTGTGTTGTTCTGCTGCATGCTATACACGTTTTTTCAATTTGTCTTAACAGTTTTCATAGTGAAGCTTAGTGGTTTGCAGTTTGTGTGAGAACTGTCTAGAAATGCGTTTTTTAAAGGAGAAAGTCAAACACTGCCCAAAGTTGATGTTTTTTGGATGTTTCTATTTATCCAGGCTCATTGGCCTGGACAAGTAGCCTTTAATCATCACAGAAAGCCAAGGGGACTGACAATAGAGCATGCATTTTGGTGAGCTACATAACAGTAATGGTCCCCCAACTTACATTTTTTGCTGAACCATAACCATTTCACATTCCATCCTCATACAAAACCCCAGGCTATGATGTGTTATGAAGTGGTCAAATGTCCAACAATATGTGCACCCACACAGAATGAGAGCACTTGCAGTATTGCTATCTGCAAGCCACACTGGATCTTCCTTAGTCCACATAGTTGCTGTAGGATTGCTATTTTATTTGGCACCAGGTCTGATTCTTGTTTCATTCATACTGTGTCTTCACTCTTTCTCTCAATTACAAAATTGTCACCCACACACTGTTGCTCAGATATGCATTTACCCTAAAAATTGAAAAGACATGAGGAGGTTGACAAAACAGGAACAAGTTGGTTTAATTAAACACAGTGGCCGGGAGAGTATAAACAGAGTAGCATCTGAAGAAAGTCTCTCATTGTGCAGAAGTTTTAGCCGACCATTTATACCATTTGTGAGGTACAACAAACCAATCAGGCATTCTTGGCCTTGTCCCAAACAACAATACCAACCATTTGATAAATGGGACACGCAGGAGGCTCTCAACCTCTGGGAGAGGTAGTGTGGGCCATAAGTATGCGCTCTATCACTACTTGTAGTGTGTATGCGTATCCTGATTGGTTGAGTGTTCCTAACTTTATGTGGCATCTATCTTTGTGGTTGTTAGACCTGGCTTTTTCAGCGGGTTTATCCCCAGATATTTTGCTTTTGGTCTTCTGGTTTTGACCATGGTTTGGTTGGTTTTATGACTCTGGGCACTTTACTACTGCTGATCAGTGCTAAAGTGCATATGCTCACAGTGTAAATTGTTAGTATGGATTGGTGTTTCCATGATTGGCTTGTTTGACTTACTACTAAGTCCCTAGTACAGTGCACAGTGTGTGCCTAGGGCATGTAAGTCAAATGCTGCTAGTGGGCCTGCAGCACTGATTGTGCTACCCACACAAGCAGCCTTGCAAAAGGTTCTCAGACCTGTCACTGCAGTGTCTGTGCGCAGTTTGGTACTACCATGTTGACCTGGCAAGTGCAACCACCTGGTCCTAACCCACCCTTATCTTACATGTGAGTGACCCCTAAGGTAGTCACATGGTACCCCTGTGGGCAGGGTGAGGTGTATGTGAAAGATAGGACATGTCCTGATGTGTATGACATGTCCTGATAGTGAACAACAGTGTAGTTTCGTTTTTCACCATTGAAAGGCTATCTGTCTCATAGGATAGAATTGGAGTGTATTTATAGCATTTTATAAATATAACTTTCCATTGGGACAGGATATAAAGTTGGAGTTTAGTATGCCTGATCTCAGAATAGAAAAATGCATCTTTTAGTAAAGATGATTATTAAATTATGGGTTTGAAAATACCACTTTTAGAAAGTAGGTATTTACTCGCTTAGCCATCCTGTTTGCCTCAGCTGGTTTGTGAATTGACTGTCTGGCTTTGAAGTGATAGGGGCTGGGGAGGTGCATTCACTGTAGACAGTCACTGGGGGGTTGAGGTGTGTCCTGCTTCTCCTGGATGAGTCAGGGCTGGGCTGAATAGACCTGGGCTGCATTTAGAGTAGGGGGTGGAGATTTACTTTCACCTGAATTGGCCTGGTCTGAATTACACAATGCTGTCTCCACCTCTTGTCGGGAAGCTGCATACAGAAGACAGAACTGGTTTTGACTGAGCACAGAGCCTCTCTGCCACAAGAGAACAAAGAGAAATGGAATATAAATATTGGGGCCCAGACCCCAGAACATTAGATTACTTCTGAACTCAAGAGAAAAGCTGGGAGAAGTACTGCCCCTTTGCGGTGTGCTGCCTTGGGTTCACCTGCAGTGGCTGTTTCCGCCAAGTCTACAAGAGCACCGGGTCGCAGTAAGGAACCGATGCATTGCCTTCCCTGCAGATGTTTTTGTTTATGGTTTTGACGCATCCAAGGTACTTTGTGATGAAAGTGTCGCATCTATAGTTATTGAATGCTGGATTTTTGTCATTTTGGTCTTGTTTGGTTTAGATAAATATTACATATTTTTCTACACTGGTGTGGTGTCCATTTGTAGTATTTTCACTGCATTAGTGTATGTGTGCACAAATGCTTTACACACTGCCTCTGATAATAAGCCTGTCTGCTTGTGCCAAGCTACCAAGTGGGTGAGCAGGGGTTATTTTAGAAGTGCATCCCCTAAACTTGACTAGGAAGAAGGGTCCCTACTTGGACAAAGGTGCAAACCACTGCCAACGAGATACTCCCATTTTTAATAGTGGTATTTTGGGAATGGACTCCTTTGGCCAAATGTCTTTTATTGTGACCAATTTCTTCAGACCTGTTTGTAGTGTAACAGCCTATCTGTCGGAGATAAGGATTTTCGATGGGTGCGTGCTTGTCTTTGGGCTAAGTGTAACCCCACCTGGGACTTGGCAATCGGTAGGCTCGGGTTTGGGTCACAGGGCCAGTCTGACCACGTATCTCTGACTCGGGGTTGAGGGGGTAGTCACCTTGGGTGAATCCGACAGCAATGATATGAGTTGCTAATATGTGAACTTTTAACATGGGGGTCATTGGTATCAATTTTACCAACATCCTCAGTATTGTGCGTACAGTTGTTATAATGTACATTGAATTTGTCTTTACTGACATTGACATTGTTATGCATGCATAGATTATGGCATGCATTGACATTGTTTCTACTGGCATTGACATTGTTATGCGTAAATAGATTATGGCATACATTGACATTCTATTGGTATTGATATTGTTATGCTAGCACATTTTCTGGTGTGCATCGGCATTTCATTTATTGGTAATGTTGAGGTCAGGCCTGCATACATCATGGTGTGTAATGACATTGAAGTCATGGATATTAACAACCTCATTCTTGTCCTGCCTTATTGTTCCTCCACTCTCTGCTGCTGGAGCCTGTACTTGTCAAGAGACCACATGCACTGACCTGTAAGTTGCTGTTGTCGCTCCTGCAAGAGTGACGTGGATCCCACACTTCCTCACTCACTAGTGATTACTGATACAAGATATGTGCAACACACATGAGTATGGCAATGAGGAATGAGAGAGTCTCAGAGAAAACATGCATCTTGTGTTGCTTGGTCGACCCCATTGTGTTGGTACTCATCCACAGTGCGGTCATGTACTGTGTGCAGAATGTGGCATAAGATCATTATGGTGAAATAGCCAACAGGCAATAAAGCAATCATTACTACACTAAGGATTGGTCTACATGTACAAAAACAACCTTGGAATGTTCTATTCAGTTATATACCTGCTACAGAGGTCTGTCTTGAGCTGTCCGTAAAACACAGTGTATAGTATGTGTTTTCTTTGGATATTCGAATGAGCTAAGAACATAATATAAGTGAAGGTAATATAGATCTTTTAAAGCTACCACTGAAATAATATTAACAAAACTGTTTACAGAAACATTCCCCTATTCTAGTGTATACTCATGGTGCATGCTTTTGGAATTCTCCTTGCCTATATGCATTATAAATGCATTGAGATTAATACTGAGAGCTCTAGAGTTCTACAAAAACGAAAGGCATCATAACGCTGGGTGAAATTCGGCCACCTTCAATTTTGACTGCATCTAGTCCTGGAATGATTGGGTCTGAAAACTCTGTATCAAGTGACTCCAAACTTTCCGACACCGAATCACTCTTTGAAGCTGCATAGAGCACCAGACAATGCTCCCCAAAAGAGGCATAACACATTCCCTGGTGCCGTGAGGCCCCACCGGCCTGCACCCTCCACCGGCCCTACAGCTGAAACTTTACTCCGGCTTAGAGCAGGCAGAACATGTCAGCAGTGCTCTCCACTTAATCAAGGAAAACAGAAAGTGGATTTTGGTGCAGGATGGCTGACTGCAGTCAGGAACTTCAACCCTGTAGCATCCCGGCATCAAAAACTGCAGAACTCATACTGAGGGCCAAAGAATCAAATGAAGCATCTACCACCTAGACAACTGGCAGCCTTCATGGAACCGAGTGAGTCTTGAATTCTTTGCCACAGAGCTAAGTCCATATCAGTGCAACACGAGGTAAAAGTCATAGGGCTTGATTCACAAAGGGCCTCCGCACTTGTGGTGGAGGCCCCACAGTTGTGGGGGAGTCTCCACACTCTTCTCATTGCGGAGATTCCCTGCACGAGTGTAGAGGTCTCTTGTGAATCAGGCCTTCAAATTAGAGTGCCAGTCTCAAATGCAGTGTTTAGGTGTGATACTGCAAAATGTGCATGAAAGATGCTAACTGATTTTGTAACTGACTAACCAATTCCTGAATCTTGATGTCCCAGGAAAAATTGAAGAAAGAAAAAAATCCAGGTGTTGGTTGGAAATGGTACTCTCGAACTTATGGGTCCTAGTACCTCAACTATGGAGAAATTACAAAGTACTACAGGAATACAGGTGAGGTGCTGAGGTTAGCTGGCCTGTGGGCTGATAAGCTACAGCCCAAAGTGATATTGCTGCCTCCTGTTCGTCAGTCTCAGTGCCATACCTAGTAGTCCATACTTATTGTGGTTTTATACTGAGTCACACCGAAGAGCTGAAGCAAGAGGAAGTCACACAGGTCAAGCAGAATTCTCTAAATCAGTTTTAGCTTTTAGACTTGACCATACCTGAGGACCACATAGAAAAACAGCATGACAGTACTCTCTATCTGAATGATGTTATGACTTGATGTGAAAACACAAATCTATGTTTCACTCCATTGACATGGGCCAAATTTACCTTTCATTTAGTTTTCTTATCCTTGCAAAACCAATTTGCAAGGATAATTTTACAAGATGTTAACTCTTAGATGAAAGGTTACAACCAATGTAGACTATACACTTAAATAGCAATGTGGTCTGTGGTGGCAAAGACTCAGCTGTAATTACCAATTGACCCAAATGTTACCTTAATATTTTTTTTCTTTGACTAGATTTGAGGGTCTTTTGTTCTAGGTTTCTATTCCAGGTTGATGGCACTATATTTATAGTTTTGGGATACAGTAGCTTCATACAGAGGAGAAGCCTACTGTTCCACCATGTAAAGTAAGTCCCATGAACTCAGGTAAAAGGGTTCTATTTCATCAGGCTACCTCAAAGATCTTGCCTCCCTTCGGCAGAGGTCAGGAAAGTATTCTTCAAGTGGAGGTGAGTCTCAGGGAGTAGTTCCTTCTGCCTGGAGGTTACACTTTACTATATCAGTAAACCCATTCTCACCTTAGAGGGAGTTCCCTGCTATTCTGGTACACACTAGTGTCTATCCAGAGTGAAATGAGCATGACACCATTGCCACCCTGTTGCCCTGGATGCCAGATGAAGGGCCTCAAATCCACGGTGTGGGTTATTTGACCATTTCTGATTCTGCACAGTTCTAGCATTGAGCTTCTTTACCTGATAGACCGACAGAGTGCATAAATATACTTGTGTGGAGTCCTTGTCTCTTGCTGGCTCACAAACCATTGCCTCAACCGTCAAAGACACACCTGTAGCTTGCATAGAAAATACTTGTCATTCATTTAGTCTGAAATGTCACCCAGGCATTGCTAGAAGCTTGGGGCCATGAGATATCTGACCATTGAAGTTAAGGATAATCCTAACCCAAAAACCAGAATAAAAAACATATCATCCAGATCTAAAGTGAAGACTCAAAACTGAGATGAAAATGTCATAAGGCATGTCAAAGTAATTTTATAGGTTGCCTTAATTATGTTGTCAAGGCTGAAAATTCAAAAGTAACCATTACAGGTTAATGGTTGAGAGCACTTATGCTAGGGCAATCAGCTGTGACAACAATATAGGTATTCAAATTTCTTCCCATAGGACAATACCATTTGAGTGTTTGCAATGAGAAAGATCATTACAGACCCCATTGTATAGGAATGTGGCTCATCCAGTATGCACTTCTTATGATTGAATGACTAAACTGGTGCACACTTTAGTAACCGAGGGGCATACATGCAAGGTAGCGCAAAGGCTGCAAAACCTAGTTAAGATTTACCAAATTGCGCAAGGCCACCTTGCATGGCCACACGGTGCTTGGTAAATCATAAGTAACACAAGGCAGTGCAAGTTGCTGCCTTGCTCTAATGTGCCGCAGGGAGGCGTTCCATGGGTGGAGCTTGGGTGTTCCATGGCTTTCTCACTGGCTGTCCTACGATTTTTCCCAGCATCACCCTCCACTGCAGCACCGCAGCATCCAAGCACTGAGGGACGCTGGAGGCTGGGACCAGGGAGCATCACCGGAAAGAAGCCAATATATTGGATCTCATTGACTGGGAATCAGACTAGAATCGGAACGGGAAGCAGACAACTATAGACACCACCAGAGTTGGGGTGAGGTGAGCCCCACTATGCTTGGTGTTGTGGTGGCAATAGAGTGGTGATAGGGTGACAATAGGGTTGAGCTTTTTAGCACTGAAGCAGCCGGCTTAGCAGCTGGTGCAGCTTGCGCTTTACCACACTCACCCACCTCCCTGCATGTTACAGAGTCCACTCTGATAGCCTCCACGCTCCTCGCTTGCTCAATAAAATCTCCAAGTCATGCTGCGCTTGTTGTGTTGTGCCCTGTTCAGATCCTGCGTCACTCTTGGCCTCATTGCCCATTCCAACAGGTTGATCAACTATGACCAATAGTTTGTGTCTTCTGCAATGTCCACCCCAGCAGGAGGGTGGGCTTGGAGGCCACCAAGGGCTGCAGGATGGCCAGTGACTGGCCTAATACTTGGAGTATCAGCCCCTCTGGAATCATCTCCTCACTCAATACGTCTTCCCTCCACCAGAGAATCACCAGAACAGTGTAAGTTGACCAAGATGCACAAGGTCAGGTCCCTCTCTCATTGAAGGACCAATGGCCGACATAACCATAGAAGACCAAGAGAAATCAGTCACCATCAGGTGAAATTAAGAGAGAATTCATGAGCTAACATTCCTGCAAGCTTTCAGATTTGCTCTACAGTCTTAAGACAAAAACAAGTGGCAAGGACGTAACGTGCTAACAAGCTCCACAAGGAAAACCATATGCAGTTGCTTTTAACCACACAGTGAAACTTATGTGCCTCCCAGAGTACTAAAGTACTGGAGGTTTCAAAAGTGGGCAGCAGCAATTGGGTACTTGAAGTTTATTATGACGTGATACACAACAAAAAGGCAAGTTCTCCGGGTGTAAATAAAAGAAAGTGTTTGCTGAGAGCAAATCAAAGCAAAATTCTAAAGTATCTATTAAAAACTTTCCAAAGGGAACTTCATCTTAAATCTACACTGAATGATTTGACCAAAGAGGAATCTCAAAAATCGTGTTCCTCTACCCTGCTAGGAGAAACTTGGGATAAAATTCAGCAACCAGTGAACGAGATGGAGTATCCATTATCCCACCCACTAACAGGGCTCCAGATACTACCAATGCTTTCCCCTTTAAACAACATTTAATTTGGCTCATCAACCCAGAGCTCTCCACTATTGAACTGTAAAGGTGCTGTAAAAAAGAACACAGAAGGTGTCGCACAGTCATCACAAGCTAAGCCTTTAGAGGCTATGGACCCTTTAATTCCTAGACCTCTGTTAAAGATAGAGGAGCAGTAGAGGGGACAAAACTAAATTTGAATCATCTTTATAACCTAAGGTCACGGAACCTCACAACATTGATGGAAAAATCGGAACTCTAGCCAAGAACTCAAATTCCTTATAACACCTGTGGGCTAAACAAAGACAGGATGCAACATAGCCCAATAAAGGACAGATGGAGTTCAGATGACTTAGACTCCTCAGGAAACATACCACAACACTCTTGAGGAAAAATGGTAAAAATGATGTTCCACCAACAGGTATTGTGCTAGTGGGGTTCTCAGCAATACCCACACTGATGAGACAGTCAAGGAGGGCCCCTGGTCATGCCTCTTAGCACTGCCCCAAGACACGGTGGAGGCCTTAAACTTTCACTCTGAAAATCTTGAGATTCAGGTGGAAGTGTTAAACGTGTTGCCACTTTATTCTACCAGAATTTATGTCAAGTTAGAAACATTCATATATCCTCCACCCTGTCAACGAGGCTTACTGGGGTTGACCCCGTGGCCTGTTCATGTTTTCCTCTTGTAGACGGGCTTAGTTCCCTGCACAGTCTCCTGCAATCCTTAATAGAATACTTAAAAATACTCCTTAAAATACTTAGTACAATGAACAATATTAACAGCCAGGAATCAGACATCCGTGCAATTTATTCCCCAGGATAAAACAACAAGAGTGCCTACAGAGGCTGTAATTCGGAAATCAGACATCGCTAAGCAGGAGGCTGAAAAGTCAACACCTTTCATGTTTGATAATTCACAAAAGTTAATAACAGTTACGGCTATGGTTGTACATAGGAAGAACGATATAGAAGATAAATCCCCCCTCATAACACGGGTAACAAACGGTTACATGGCCAAACCTCCTGGTCACCTCACCAAAAGACACCGCATCTCAGGGGTACCTTCCTTCAAAACCAGGTGTCCAGTTTGGCTCAGTGGTTACATGGCCAAACCTCCTGGTCACCTCACCAAAAGACACCGCATCTCAGGGGTACCTTCCTTCAAAACCAGGTGTCCAGTTTGGCTCAGTGAGAAAACAGCACAGTTACTAGTAAGTCAGAATCTTACTGGCACATGGTCAATACAACTGGTGACTTTAATACACTGACATTGGGAGATGCCCTTTATTACAAACCTGGGACTGGTTTCAGTGTATCACCCCTCTTCAGCCAGGCTACCTTGAATCTGGTGGCATAGCGAGCATTGGACCAACGTCTGGACATACCCTTCCCACTTAGGGTGACAAAGGTGTAGTATTTTGATGCATTCCCAGGTTTACCAGTGTTGGTAAATCTGGGATTGCACCAAAAACTATGAGTAGATGCGTGGGAACACCCATTGCCAACCTTGGGTTGAATCCCTGGGGCAGAGTAACACAAGGTAGCAATGCATTCCTATTTTGATGCATTTCCAGGAATACCAGTCTTGGTAAATATGGGAATGCACTAAAATCCATGAGGGATTGTGTGGGAACACCCACGTCCCACGGAACGAATCCCTGGGTCAGAGTAACGCAAGTCAGCGGCTTGCGCTGCCTTGTGTTACTACTGATTTACAAAGCACAGCAGGGCCATGCATTGTGGCTTTGCAGGGTTTGGTAAATCTTATCTAGGAAACATCCACTAGTGAAGATCCCAATATTGACAGCGGTAAAGAGATAAACAGCTCAGACTCACCTTTGCAGCCAACTGCCAAGACCCAGAAGAGCACGATCTTACCCTGGATGTTTAAAGAGAAATGCCCAAAAATGGTTACTACCAGAACAAGGGTTGAACCATCAAATGATGAGGAAACCCATGAAAATGGGCCCAACAAGCAGGTGCTAACAAACATAGGATCTGAAGATCATATTAAATATCAAAGAAGTTACCCAACAGGTATAATATGACGGGTGCAGATAGATCTGACAACAGAGCTCAATTTAAAGCCATATGTGATACAAGTCCAGTCCCTACTCACAGGTACCCCAAAACAGCACAAAATCTCCATATCGTCAGGACCCAGTATGACACAGAGTTCCCAGAAAGAATGCTTGTGATGATGAAGGCCTTCCCGCAGCCAAAAAAAGCAAAATGCAAGGAAGCTAAAACACTGTTATATTATACATCAACACACTTATCAAGGGGACAACACATTATATTAAATTAATGGAATATTCTTTGGTTAGTTAAGAGCATCTTAGCGCTTCAGCGTACCAATTTAATAGAAATTTAGGACCCCCCCCAAGCAAACATAAGTCTGAAACACTGATGGTCTCCTGGCGTTCAAAGGAAATAGTCAATACAGTACCGGTGAGCAAATCATACTTCTAGAAGTGGGGCATTCTCATTACAGGGCATGTAGAGGAAGCCTACCCATATATTCTGTCAAGGGTGCCCTTGAACAAGTTGAGCGCAATATCTCCACGAATAGAGATCCAACCTCCAGCTTCTTCGATTTTGAGGAACCTTATTGGTAAAATCTGGTCATGTACTACTGCAAGATTGACCCAACTAGACATGACAAAATAAGGCATATACCATTCAGGAGTACCCAGGTACCGAGTGGAGCTGACGGTCATCAGCTCTTTCCAACAAAGCCACAAGGTGACTAAAAAAAAAACAATTCCATAGGATCAGATGTAGAGAACACTTACTAGTTTTCCAAATCTGTTTTTGGAATGTGGGAGGCCTTAAAAACCTACTAGAAACTGCCACAGTAATCACTTTTTGAAATAGGCTTCATATCATCTTACTGCAAGAGGCATGGGCCCAGGAAAGTGTGCCATTGTTTGGATTGATTGAGTTCAGCAAGCTTGCAGTTAAACACACTTTAAGGGGTCATCCAAAAAACAGCCTGTCAACCTACATTTCAGATGATCTCAAGTCCAGGCAACATAGCTGGATCGAATCCAACCCTGGATCTTGGCGGTAAAGCTAGATGACTGGTTTCAGGACACAGTTCATCCTTTAATCATTCCTAATATATATAGTCACCTGGCAGCATTGAAAAAATGGAAAGTTAAAGCGAATCTGCAATGGATGTTCATGGGCCTGAGCACGATCCCAGTGCAGCTGAATTTATAATAACAGGTGATTTCAATCTAAATATGTTCTATTATCATGACATCAATGAGTTCATCACCTAACAAGACTTTTTATAGTAGATGCTGGAATATGTGTCACCAATGCAAAACAGACATAGTGACATTGGTGCCTCTATCCTCATGGCATGCACCAGTATGTCCTCAGAGTACTAACTGGGCGATTCAGAGAGGAACAGTCGCACACAAAAATGGGAATTACCACTAATACGAGCTGTACAATTGACTACACCTTGGCTTCCCTTAGTTTATTCAATCGGATAACTTCTTTCAGGATTGATCTATGACCACCAACTAGTCTCCGCCGCCAGTTAATAGGCATAAGCACAACAACAAGCTTGCATTCTAAAGCCACAGTGCTACCTACCCCAGTAGCATCTGAAAAACTAAAAAGGCTGCAATGGAAAGGTTACATCTCAAACAACACATTTGAGCAGTGTGCCGCTCTCATTTTCCAGAAGTCATCTCTGAATAGTAACCCTGTGCAAGACTGGGAGTAAAATGTGGCCGAGTTGTTAAACACATTTCTGAACTCTGTGGGCCAGAAAGGTCATCAACTTGGCCCAAAGAAGCAAAAGTCAGAATGTTTCACGCAAGTTCTAAGGACAGCAAAAACTTCATGAACCACCAAAAAAGAGCAGGATGTATCTGGCTAAAAGCTGTCTGGTTGAAAAATGTAGACAAACCAGACAAGGATGCAAAAACAGCATTATGTGCAGCAAAGAAGGAGTATAATGAAGTCCTGTTGATAGGAATCATCTATGACTGTAAGAACAACCAGAAAAGACAATTTCGGAGGGCTGTCAACAATCTGGAAAGAGACCCCCATGCTACTCACAATGTTAACATCAGTGAGCCAGTCTGGATGCAGTTCCTCGCAGCCCACTATGCCATCCACCTAAAAGAGTCTGTGAACACAAACCCACACACTAATTTCTCCCCATCCTTACCATGGCAGGACTTGGATGACTTTGACATAAAAGTCTATGACCCTATAGAGATAGATAAGTTGATGAACAAAAGAAAAACAAATGTAAATAGGAGGCAGCGTCAAAATCAATGGGTGTTGCGGTGGAACGCCCACCGCAACACCCATTGCCCTCCCCTTTCATGCTAAATGGGCAGGGTCCCTATAGCCATCACAACCTCACTGAAAGTGATGTTGTGATGGCAATAGAGGCTTGTAAATATGCCCCTAAGAATCTAGGAGTCATAACTGACACAAAAGGTACGTTCTACAACACAGAGAAGAAATTACATTGAAAGCAGGGTCCCTCCTAGCTGTTTTTTTATTCCTTCAGAAAAAGATAGGAGATCACTCGCTACTCCTCATATTAGAGGAAATCAGAACAAAGCACCTGCTGCTTACCATAGCCTATAGTAGTGAAGCACTCTGTGGTTGTGAACCTGAATGGTTAGAAACTTCAAATCTTAATACACACTGGCAGCTCTTTCGCTTACCCCGTAATGCTTCTTCAGCTCAAATAAGGCTGGGGTTTGGGCTGGTAAGGTGAAAGTATGCAAAACAATGTGCTTTTATCACATTTTGTCACAAATTTAGAGCTTTCATGGTTGACTCACTAGATCAAATGCTCTGGACGGAACCATCCACTATCACAGGACACTGCCCCTACAGAGATTACTTATGGCCAAGTATAGGGTGCCTACAAATAAATGGGCTGTGAGAGCTTCTAATGTCATTCCTCACGTTAAGGAAAACCGTCAGCAAAATGTCACATGAGCATTCATCACTGGAGGATAAAAATGTCTTCTCAAAGAGAGCTCACTCATGGATTACCATGCTCTCCTATGACGCCCTAGTGCCAGAGGCATGCCTAGGTTCATGTCATTCTCTTCAAATGAAAATGGAATTAATGCATCTGCGAGACTTTAAACTTTGGATCTATGCCCGAAATGGCTTGTAAAAGGAACCTACAAACCCTGCAAACGGTTGTAATCTACCCCCCAAAACCATTACACATCGTGTGTATCTGGCCAGTACTTTGGATTCACCAACGACAATTTCTGCGCCATCTTTTTCATACATTGGGAATGCGAACATGACGGTAAGCAGTACTAGCCTGTTTAAATAGGGGATATATGAGATGAAATGTGCAGACAATTCGATTTCTGACACAAGCTGTGAATTAAATGCAACAAAAAAGTCAGTTAATGAACTTCTTGCCCTCTGTGTAAAACTGCTTGTTGACATCAGCACCAGGATTGCATTTAATCACAAGACTTTCAGATGGATTTGATTGCAAATTTTAAGATGATTTTCATTGTGATTTTTAATTATCCAGAAAGAGAAAGCCAGAAAACAGGTTGGTAGAGATGAATCAGACAGATGAAAGGTATCTGATTGATCAGAAGCAACAGTCCTTCCACACCCAGCTGGGTGTCATTCTTCTCCACCCGGCAGCTCCTCATTGGGCTGGTGCTGCAATGCCCAATGGGCCTCTTGAGGGGGCTCTGTGCCGGAGATATTTTAAAGATCTTATAAGCCATAGTGAAGTGTGTGCGGATGTGCAGTGTGTGTAGATCGGAGATTAAGTGGTTTAAAAATGAGTAAGAGAAACTTATAATGTCTTTATTAAGAAGGTGCCCTTGTCATGAGTAAAAACAGTGCTTGGCAGTGCTGGGTACAATGATCTTTTACATCTCAAAATGTGGTGAAAACAGGGGTCAGTAAAACTGACGAAAAAAAGAATTTCTCTTTAGTGCTCCACCAAATATTCCTAAATCTCCTGTGTCAATTTGTAGTCCAATTAGAATGCACTGAATAAAATACTACATGTGCATTGCTTGTCTATAGCACCAATTACGACTGTCCCCTTTTTATAAACAATATATGTATGTGTATTAAATTATTCAGAAAGGTTTACAATATACAATTCAATTAACATTCAATAAATACATACCAGACATTGTCTATACGTTATCCCAAATATACAATATTTCTTGACCAAACCCTTCGGTTTTGTAGACACACTTTATGCATCCTACATAAATCCTTTTTCATAAACATTTTGTCGACGCAGCATTTTGGTGGTTCTTGGAGTCAATCCCCCACCTTTCAACAGGGGGAACCATCAAATGGAAAATATATATAAAGTTTGGCATATGTTGGCACTCAGAAAACCCATAATGGATATGAGCAAGTTTAAGGCTCTGTAAAGTTACTAGTAGTTTTGGGGAAATGGAAACAGTGGTCCCGCACACCATATAAATATTAATAAACAATAAATAAAAAATAATGGGCTCTATTAGTATATGAACATAAACCTTGCATGCCCAACTCTTTTGTGATGTTTATGCAATGATTTTTATTGTCTAAGCTTAAGTAGAACATTTATGAATATTTAGTGGCGCACAAAAGGGAAATTGTTTTTTTTCATCGATTTTACCTACCCTTCCCCTTTTGGCTTAAATGATGACTCTTTTGAACTGAGAGTGAAAAATGAGGTCAACATGTTTCTTGCCTTTAATTAGTCACAATTGATCTTGGCAACTCATCAGGACCATAAATTAACCTAATCTAAAACTGATTGTGGTTGAGGGTATAGTGATTGTACAGTACCCAATCATGACATCACCCACATGGTATAGGGCAGTAGCGGCCCGTGGAAAGAGTTCTGTGGGGCGGTGAGCAAGGCGGGGGTGGAACAGGGTGGGGGTAGTAAACTACAGAATACGGCCGAACGGGGGTAAGTAAACAAATAAATAAATAAAACAAATGTCATTGCGCGCACTGCATTGCCAAATGCGATGCAGCGTGCGCATCAAAATTTATTTTATTTATTTATTTGTTTACTTACCTCCGTTCTGCCGCATTCTGTAGTTTACTAGCCCCCATCTTGCTCCTCCCACACCCCACCGCCCGGCAGCATTCTCTCCACGGGCCGCTACTGGTATAGGGTATACTTTGTGGTGGTAAATGTATGCAATCCAACCTATAAAGAGAGGCAGTAGGTAAAGCATATCACTGAAATAGGTGAACAGGTATTGGCACCCATCAGTGATGTATAAATGCATCTGACAACAGAATCCAAAATCATGCTGTAGGCGAAACATTTCCATTCAAACATGTAAAAACAAACAATCAGGCAAGTGGTACATATGTGACAAAACATACACAAAGCCAACGTTGCACATGTAAATGTATGTGGCAAAAGGATCAATATCTAGTTGTCAAGTAAAGATAAAAATGAAATAACATCTGGCTATGGTGAGTGTTCATACCCTATTCTAGTAAGATATCTGTCCCTCACATGTTGGTAGAGGACCATTCTACCTACCGAAAGAGACTAATGGGAGGCAGGTACAAGTCGTCATATTAGTAACAATGAAATCCATAAGTTAGAGATTGAGTTGCAAATCAGACCCAGTGCTCACGTCATCCTGTGCACTTAACATCCAGCGACCTACCTGTTCTGCAACCCTTGAGGTAGGTATTGCCGCAGGAGTGCGAGTTTAGCCACTGGCATCTCGAGTGCAGGCGGTTGAGGGATGCAGTGCTCATCATGGACATGTGGGTTAGCAGGGAGCCATGTTAGGGAAGAGGCTCCTGCCCAACAACTAGAACACTGAAACAGTCTCCACCATCTTAGCGTTTAGCGCCGTCAGTTTTGCCGACAGAAGGGAGCATGCCTACTGAATCAGTGGCATTTGCTGGAGGCCCGTTAACCGGCCATCTCTCAAAGCACAGTGTGGGCAATAAAGTACAAGGAGCATACATAGATACAATGACAAGCATGGCAATAACAGGAAAAGGGCACGGCTTCCACCCATCAACTAGACCCGTGAGTAAAGCAGCCCTAGCTGTTCACCATATTGGAGTGGAACACAGCGGGTTTTGTTATTAAGGGTCCTGTGTGCCCAAGCAGTGGGGAGGATGCCTACCACATCGGGGGCGTATGATTTTTATACAATGGTTTTTATTAACTAAGCTTATATAATAAAATCCAAATTTGAAGTTGTTGCTTATCATCATTTACGAATATAACTAAAGATGCTATATTTCCTTTTTCTATAACATTGTTAGGCCATGTTTTTCAGGCCCAACCTCCTGAAAGTTCATCCATATTATTTTGTTTTTGAGTAGCCCACGATTTTTGAATACTAAGGGGCATATCAACAAGGGCTTTATCTCTGCTTTTTTGGCTTTTAAAGCCAAAAAAGCAGAGATAAAATTAGCGCCCTATCAACAACAGGGTGCTAACACGCAAATTTGCATGTTAGCACCCTTTTACTCTACGCTTCCCCTTGCATCTCTAATGAGATGCAAAGGGGGCGTTCCAGAGTAAAATAATAGGAGAAATGTCGCTAAGCGACATTTCTCCTATTATCAAGAATGTCGCTAGCCCTGTTAGAGACAAAAAAAGCAGCGCTAACCGCGGTTAACGCTGCTTTTTTACGTCTGCTAATTTTCAGACTTAGCCATGATATCCTATGGAAGGAGGATATCATGGCTAAGTTTGTCTGTCCCTATCAACAAGGTAACGTGTGATTATCGCTGGGTTTCCAGCGATAATCTCACGTTAGCCTGTTAGCGTGTAGATTTTTATCGCTATTGAGATAAGCGTTGCTAATAGCACGCTATCTCAGCGATAAAAATTCACGCTAGCCGGCGATAATTATTCTCACGCTAAGAGCGCTGAGCGATAATTATCGCCGGTTGTTGTTGATATGCCCCCAGTACTGGCTAATCTTGATTTCACGTTATGCCTCTTTCTTCTACCTCCCTATACTTCTTATCTGTTTAGATAGCTCTTGAAGGTTCTCTTTCATCCACATTTTCTCGCTTCGTCACTAATGTCTTTTCTTTCTCTTACTCCTTTTTCTTCCTTTTCAATCTTTCAATTTCTTGCGCTGGGTGAAAGTCTGATGAAGAGAGTAGTGGTTCAGGTTGAACCTAAATAACCACATCTACAACGAATAATTTTGTATACCACAATTGTTAATTTGTTATTATATATATTATAGCTTTGTTTTAATTGAATGTTTCCATTCTTTCATCATTTAGAGTGTAAAGATCCCTAACATCTTTTTTTGAATTAACTCTATCTTTTAAATGCTGAATATGTACTGAATACTGATTATAAACCCTTAACTATGCTTAAAAAAACACCTTGTTGGATAGATGGGAGTGGCCCTCATTTTCCTCAGCCTTCCATATTTTAGGCCCAAAATATGCTGCATTGGCATTTTTTCCGAAGCAATACATTTGCAAAAAATAGAGAACACATGTTTAGATTGCATCAAAATATGCAATTCATCATTTATATGAATAATATTTATTTAACTCGGTAAGATGGATGGCCTGAAATACACCTTGTCACTAGCATGCAGGAACAGCATTACTTATTGTAAGCCCTGCGGGATCCTAGCCTTAATGCTGTTGCCAAAGGGGTGTAAATAGTGGCAAAGTACATATTTCTTGCGACTCCGCGGAGCTTTTGAGGTTAGACGCGGCGGGTATTACAGAGATTTTGCTTCTCTCACAAATATTGATCTCAACAGAAGCTTCCGCTCAAGTAAAGTCAACATGTGTTGAGATTCACTAATATGTCAAATATGTGCACGTGGGATGTGGTGAATTCCAGACAAAGTCTGCTCTGTGGTTGTCAGTCACTCACAACTCGAAGGTCGTCCACTTAATTAGTTTTAAACCGTTGGTTTCTAAAATACGTCAATTTGAGAACAAATACCTCATTATAATTCCGGTGTTATGTTTGCAGCAGTCTAAAAGTAGAGCATTGCAATTCATAACATCCCGACTTACCTACCGCAGAAACAAATGTACTAAAAAAGACAGAAATTCAACAGACTTTTCAGTTCCTTCCCTGGGCAGCAGCGAATGCAGAATGCTGGGAAAAAAAACACTTCAGTGTATGTGGCAGCTCCCTTACCCACTTCTTGTGCGAGAGGGTGGAATTAATTATTTAACAAACGGACTTAAGGGATGATTAGGATGGGGTGAATCCGACACCGACAGGCTGTCGGTGTGCAGGTTTACTGCCATCGTGAGGCCATTTACCGCCCGCCATATTATTATAGCGGGCGGTACCATAGCAGCCGGAAACTCCGACTGCCAAACATCTAAAGGGCTCCTTGACCCGCCGGTGCGGCGGAGGCCCTCAGCAAGTAATACAAGCCGACGGTGCCTAGCAGGTCAGATAACGATGCTGGCTCCCCAACTGCCTTTCCATGGCGGTTCACCCGCCATGGAAAGGTTGGTGGGATGGCCTTTGGAGGCCTGTTACGGGCCCCCCTTGTGCAGGGGCAGTTGGTATTTGCACTTGGAACCATGTGGCAGGGACCGCATGGTGCCTGCCACGTAGTGCCGGGAAATGTAATACATTCCGTTTTTACATTGCGTGGGTGTTGCTGCCAGCAGAACCCACTGCAATGTAAAATATGGGGAGTGCGACCGATGTGGTGCCGGTCGCATCGTAATTCCCCCTGAGGGACCGCCCCCTTGTAGGTGGGTGGTCCCACTTCCTGATACGATGGCGGACGGACTGAAGTCCGTCCGCCATCATAATCACCCCCCAAAAGATCCCTGCAAGCAGCTTTAACAGGGAGACCATGAACTTAAGAATTTTAAAACACTTTTTTTCAATAGGACTGGCCGTAGGAGGCACCGGGCCGGTTTTGTCACTGGGGACCAATTTTGCAGCAGTGCTGCAATAATGGTCCCCTTTAACAAAAGTGGGAGCTGTACTTCTTACTAGAGCCCCCACGAACTCCCAGGGCTGGTCGAGCAGCAATCTGCCAGAGCTGGTTGCTGTTCCCAGACCAGTCCTGTCTCTCGGTCCTCCAACTTTTCCTACTACTTTAATTCGACCTCATACCCCAATCTAGAGTGTAATCAGTGTGTCTCCCCATTTGAGAAACATGGCCACGAACATTTTAATGAATACAAGCTAACTTTGACCCATCCTGTCAAACTCTTGGGTTGTATAGTTACATTTTAAACTTATTTTTGTATATGCAACACGTAAATAGCTCTGACGTTTGGAGTGTTTTGGTCCACGATATCTTAAACCAGAAAATTAAAATAAATAAAGTACTGAATTCGATCTTGGCAGATGGGTTACCCCTTCACAACGGCGACGGATATCCTGTCCGCCGAAATATAAATCCCATAGGATATACTAGGATTTATATTTCGGCTGATGGAGTTACCCGTGTGCCAAGATCTAAGCCAGGCTCTTAGTCCTCTGAACCCTCCTAAAGCTTCCTATTTCTCTTTTTTTCCTTGGCAAACATTATCATGGATAAATATTCTGGGGCAGATTTTATGGTGTAGCCCTGATGCAAAATCCTTTTTGCCATTTAAAAAGTCCTGCAAAGCAACTTTGTGAGGTTTAGTAAATGCAAAGGAACACAAGGCAGTGCATAGGGCTGCCTTGCGTTACTTTGCACTGGGGTGGTAGACCATTGGTGGAGCATTGCCGTTCCGATGCATCCACCAATGGATTTTGGCAAATTACCATATTTACTAAAACTAGTAAACCTGGGAATGGGTCAGAAAGCTATGCCTCCCTTAAGCAGGCATAACAAGGAGAAATATATTTATTTTTCCTCACTACTTCCTCTTTTTATGTGTGCTGCAGTGTGCCTCTAAGGTTTTGTTTTTGTGTAGGCAGGTATGCCATACTGTACAAAAACAATCCTGCTTGTAACACATACATAGTGCATGGGAGCCTGCGCTGACGCTAGGCTGCGCAGTGTTCGTCAGAGTTTTGAGATAGCAGAAATGTGCTATAACTTAGTAGATATGATGCATTTCTGCTGTCTCCCTATCACGCAATACAGCACATCAACTTTGCTTGCTGCCCTGTGTTGCCTGAAATATAAGCAAATATGCACCTGAGTGTTTAGATTTGAAATCTGGCTAGGTGCCCAATTCCGAGTTTGGCGGTGCAGCACCGGTACTACCCTGCCGCTGCACCACCAAACCTGTGGTGAGGCCACTCACCAGAAAATGAGTTTCCTCCTGCATGGCAGGCTTTTTTGGGCGTTCCCACCGTGGTGCCTCTTAACACAGGCACCACAATGGGAACGCTAACAACAGTTCCTGCATGTCATGGACTGAGAATGGCCACCTTTGTCTCCTCTCCGCCAGGGTTTTCATGGAGGAGCAACCGTCATGAAAACCCTGGCAGAGATGAAGCTCCTAATATGCTTGGCTCGACTATGGCAGTCCCACCAAGCATATGGAAGCCTCTACATGGCTGCAACACCACCAGGGAAAGGAAATTCCCTGGCGGCTTCAACGGGAAGGTGTCAGTCCCACCACCCATCTGGTAATAGGGGGGTGGGGGGACCATCACCACCACACCCCCACAAATCTGGAGGTCCTCGGACCACCAGGCTTGTAATCAGCCCCTTAGTGACAGCAATCTTAAGGGAACCGTCCATTATAGAGAAAACACAGTTCTGCTTACCTAGTTATGCATCTCTATCAGCAATGATAGACATTACAAAATATTCCTTTATTTGAAAATGTTTTTGTGACCCTTTGTGACATCATTTGCCTTTTATTGCATGTGTTGGAATACACCACTACCTTCATCCTGTGGCCAGCTTTCGACAGAATTATCTGTAAAGACTATAGTTAAAACTTCCAATTGAATTGCCCACCTCAAATATAATATTGTATCAAATTCTTACAAATTCTTTTCATCATAGCTTGTGCCTAGAAAATTCAACTTCATGCATGCAAAATTTACTATTTACAGCAAGAAGTAGGTTTGAGTATGTAGTCTACACGCTCATGCATAGAGTAAGCCCATATTTAGGCCTGGGCAGAAGCACCATCTCCACACAGGCAACACCGCTGTTCCCCTCCACGTTTCCTGCCAAGGCCAGCAGTGATACTACTGAGGACAATGATAGGATGGTGGGAAACCTCAACATACAGTGTAGGTACCTCCATGGTAATGTCTCTGTTCAGCCCAGTGTCTTGGTGGCACAACACGGAATGAGAATAGTCTCCAACTCCTGGAGGAATGCTCTATCATTTTCTCCTTTGCATATTATTCATGCCAATGTGGGAAGCATCTTCTAGGGTTTTCTGATTCTCATAGACAAAGTAGATAGGGTTTACTGCCAGCTCACAACTTGCAGGCCCCATTACCATCCTTTCTCCACTCCAGTATCTCTTAGGTCATAACAAAGCTGGCATGTGGCAGACGTCTCGTAGGTTTGGAACCACTGATCCCACCATATGATTGGCATGACCTAAATTTCTCTACAATGTCAGTGCCTCCCACTTGGATTGAGGCTGAACTTTGGTCACAACTTTAGGACCTTCTTTACCAAAGGTAAAATCAAGGACTCACATTTTTCAGCTTGCTATACCCGTGGCCCTACCCAGAGTTATGGCAGAAAGCCAGATAGGTAAATTAATGCCATTGTCGGAAATGCAAACTGAGTTTTAGTTAATATTCACAAATAGTTGTTGCCTACCCTTAGGGAGATTAGGATGGCACCCCACCAGAAACTCTGGCCATCACTATGATGGTTTTACACTGAATGGTGCCACCACGTGCAAAAAGCAGAAGGCGGTGACACACAGAGCAGATTGTGAGTGACAGCAAAGTTGACATACAAACTCTGCAAGTGCATGAGCCTAAATGGCACATCACACATATAGAGATGCTGTGTATTTTTTGGGAGGGTATCCCAAGGCACTGTTAGACAGCTTTGGCTGAAACTAGATCCCCACATCTCTAACAACATGTCTGTTAACTTGAGCATACTAATTACATATTTGTCAAGATGGGAACCTTTCCTAGCCTAAAGCTCTCCATTATTAGTATGGGCATCTGAATCACCTTATGGAAAAAGGTTTGCCATAGCCCAATGGCACCTATAATTGGGAAATTCATGGCATCATTGATCAAGCTATTCGTCTTCCTCTTTTTTGGAACTCTTCCAAATCTCCTTAAATTTGGGCTCATCAGGGATTCTCTTTGCATACCATCCTTTTCAATCTATGATTATCCCCTTTAGCTAAACGTATTTCTTCCTTTGAAGCACAAAATAATTTTGCTTTTGTGAAGTCTGCATTTCATAAAATTGCAGGGTTTACAACTGTAAAATATCTTTTTGATACAGCACTTTTCACAGCTAGAATAGTCTTTCTAACTTGTAATAGGGCGTTTCTGACTTTGTTAGAATTGCAAACAGGGGGGGGCGTGGTCTCGGCGCCGATCAAGATGGCCGCCTGAGACGGAAGCTCCGCCGCAACGGGACGGCTTTCTCTTCACCGCTCCTGACTTGGGTCATTTAATCTCCCTAATTTGATTAGTTCCGTTAACCGGAACACAGAGCGACGCCGGTGAGTGCTTTTTCGGCATGATTTGAGCGGTTTTTGGACCTTTTTTCGTCAAGGTTACAATCTCCTCACGAAGCTTTCTCCTTCAACATGGTGTGATACGCTGGTGCCATCTATTGGCCTCTTCATGCAACTGCGCCCTTTATGGAGAACTTTTCCTTCATTAAACCTTTTGTTCTAAACTGACATGGCCGCAATTAATCTCTATGATGTTTCTAGCGTCGTGTGGCATTCTCATTGGCTATTTTCATCCTTTTACCTGTGAGACTGAAGGTTTTTTATAACATTTCAATTGCCATGGTGTTTGGCATGTATTTATTTTGACAATTTCCTCCAAATGTCAGTTTTTTGATGGCGCTGTTTTCCACCAATCCCAGTTTTTAATGACTTGAAATATATTCATTACTAGCGAGATACATATTGGGAGCTGTTTTTTCTGTCAAGTCATCGATGTTTACCTCAATACTACCCTTGAGGTCTCACTAGTAACGGTATTACCTTGGTTGGACCTCCATCTCTTCACGTCAAGTGGTTTTCGCATAGTTCATTTCTCTGGAAGAGAGTTTATGGGCAAATTGCGCAAACCCAAATTTATTTTTGTTCTGTCGAGGGGCACCTCTGCTACGGCTCCATCAGCCTCTTCTTCACAATCTATTCCCTCTTCACTTGCAGGTCACATGGCTGGGGCTGCTCCTCATCGTCCCCCTTCTACACAGTCGGCTTCGACTAAACTTGCTTCTTCTTCTTCATCTACGAAACGACAAAAGCAGGACTCACCGCCGCCATCTACCCCTCCGTCCTCTATTTCAATGGAGTTATTGTTAGAGGAGATTTGCGCTTTGCGTCCTTTTGTTGAGGAGACCAATACCAAGATGCAACAGTTTGAGGAGAAATGGCTGGCTTTGGATAGTAGATTGTCATCAGTTGAGCAGCAAGTCTCGGAAACAAGTACTCATTCTCAACTTATTTCCTGTTTGGAACAATCTGTTCTTGCCCTTCAACAGCACACTGAAGATTTGGAAAATAGAAATAGGAGGAATAACCTTCGTATTTATGGCTTGCCGGAGTCCCTTGAAGGAGATTACCCTGTGACTTTCTTTACTTCCTTCCTTCCGAAGCTTTTGGATATGTCACCTTCTACGTCCCTTACCATTCAAAGGGCTCATCGGTTGGGTCCCCGCTCTGATGCAGCTGTTAAACCAAGAGGTGTCATTATTCTGTTTCTGAAGTTCACTGATCTTTTATCTGTTCTTTCAGCAGCATGATCTAAGCGTCAAATAACATGGCAGGGTCAGAGAGTATTTCTTTCACAGGATGTTTCCAATGCTACGGCCTCTAGACGGAAAGAATTCTTAAATCTTCGTGCGCCTCTTCGAGCTCTTGGGGCGAGATATGGCTTGTTTCACCCTTGCCTGTTTAAAGTTACTCATCAAAATCGCACCTGGTCCTTTCATGATCCTGCTGAACTTAAAAACTTTATTCATATCCAGACTAATAGCGGCATGGATACCTCAGCTACTCCTAATGGTTGACTGTTTACTGCTTTATGCCTAAATTTTTCTCCTCACAGGTTTTATGATAAGTGCGTCATAGTGTTTTTTATCTCTTTTACTGTTTACTGCTTTATGCCTAACTTTTTCTCCTCACAGGTTCTATGATAAGTGCGTCATAGTATTTTTATCTCTTTTGAAGCTTTTGTCTTTGCTGGTTCTCCATTTCTTGTTGTTAATTTCTTTCTGTACTTTCTTTTCTCATTTATGTAGATCAACTCGTTGTATTTCCCTCCGTTATATTTGGCTCTATTTCCTTACGTCTCCCGTCCTGGGGTGGCTGGATTCCCCGGTCTTCGGTTGGCTCGTCTTGTTGCGTGTCGTCATTGCCCCATCGTTCTTCATTTTGTTCCCCTCAGGTATGTTTCCCTCAGTCGTCCCGCTGGACATGTACTGTCTCTTCTTGTTTTTCTATCTTCTTTTTTTCCTCTTCCTCTTTTCCATTTTCCTTTCCCTCCCTTTCTCTTCTGGTTCTCCTACCTTTCCGTATTGTTTTTATTCTTCTTCTATCATCCTTCTTATACGATCTTATTTATTTTCTTCCTCTTCATGCCTTGTTGATTTTTGTAACTATGCTCTTTTTCTTTATTGCATGCCCTTATTTCTTATCCTTTGTACTTTTCATACGATTTTTGGTATATTTATATTTTTGATTGTTAATGTGATCCTTGTACTTATTGATTTATGCTGTTTGCAATTTCAGAGTTATTTCCTGGAACGTAAAAGGGTTTGTTAGCCCAATTAAGCGACAGAGAGTCCTATCTCACTTAGCATCTTATAACCCTGATTTAGTTCTTTTGCAAGAAACTCACCTTACAGAAGCTGGGTCACTTAAACTTAAAAGGAGTTGGGTGGGTACGGTCTTGTTTTCCCCTGCTGCTCACAAAAAAACGGGGTTGCTATATTATGTCACAAGCGGTTGAAATGTAAAATTCTGTCTCAAGAAAAGGATACTGATGGTCGATGGATCCTTGCTAAGTTATTGATTAATTCTGTTTCTTTGACTGTTTTCAATGTTTATGGCCCCACGCAACCTGATTTCCTTTTTTGGCCCTCTATTACAGAAAAATGTATTCAATATCAAAATGAATTTTTTATTTTAGGTGGAGATTGTAATCAGATTGTTGACCCGTTTCTTGACCGTAAATCTACAGTACGCTTTCTTCCCCACAAATCTCATGAACAGTTCCTTGACACTCTTTTCCAATCTCACTTTGTGGACTCTTGGCGGCTATCCCACCCTGACACTCTAGACTATTCCTTTTTCTCTCCGCCTCACTTCTCTTTCTCCCGTCTTGATTACATTTTTCTTTCTCAACCTTTATCTCAATTCTTACTATCTTCTTCTATTGAGCCCATAGTTATCTCGGATCATGCACCTGTTGTGACAGATCTTGAACTACTCTCTCCTTCTCCTAAATCTTCTCGGTGGCGTTTTAATGCTTCCCTTCTTACTGACCCTCTTTTTTCCTCTTCATTCCGTGCCTTTACTCGCGATTTCTTTTTAATTAATTGTGACCCTAGCGTCTCCCCTCATATTTTATGGGATTCCTTTAAAGCTACTGCTAGAGGTTTTATAATTGATTTTGTGTCCAAGAAAAAGAAACAACGTCTCCAAATAAAAAAAGTCTACATTAGTTACTATCAAGGCGTTAGAACATAAATTATATACTTCTTCGGACAAAATGATTCCTCCGGACCTTTTACGTGCTAAATTGGAGTTCAATAAATGTACCACGGACAATGCCTCATCTATACTTCTCCGTAGTAGTGCCCGTTTCTATGGTGGTCGCAATAAATCAGTGAAACTTTTAGCGAATTATCTTAAGGCACAGAAGGATCGTACTACTATAGACTCTATTTTTTCTTCAGATAATACTCTTTTACATAAGAATAGTGATATTCTCGACCAATTTCGCTCCTTTTATCAGCAACTCTATACTCCGGAATCCCCTCCTACCCCCACTCTTATCCAGGCTTATTTGGAGGCAATCCCTAAACCCATTACTTCTCACCTCAATTTTCCAGATCTGGAAACTGACCTCTCATTACATGAACTCTCCACCGCCTTGAATACTCTCACTAAGGGGAAGACTCCTGGTCCAGATGGTTTTTCGGTTGAGTTTTATTTGCATTTTTCTGACCTTTTGCTTCCTAAAATTCTTGTCCTTTTCCAATCCTTCTATGCTTCTGGTAAGTCAGATGGCACATTCCAGGACGCTACTATTTGCCTTATTCCTAAGGAACGTCGGGATCCTCAATTTTGCAAAAATTATCGCCCGATCTTGCTAGTTAACGTGGATTATAAGTTACTGGCTAAAGTACTTGCTCTGCGTCTGGAATCCTTTATGCCGCACCTCATTGGCAGAGAGCAATGTGGCTTTGTCAAAGGTAGGCTCACTTCTGATAACTCTCGTCTTTTTCTAAACGTTTTAAATAAAGCTTCCTCTCTTTCTATCCCCTTAGCAGCCATCTCTGTTGATGCAGAGAAGGCTTTCGATAGAGTTGACTGGTCTTTTCTGTTTGCTTCTTTACGTTGGCATGGTTTTGGACCCAATTTTATTTCTCTTATTTCCTTACTTTATTCTGCTCCTAAAGCTTCTGTTCTTGTCAATGGTCAGATCTCTTCTTCTTTTATGCTTCATCGAGGGGTTCGTCAGGGATGTCCCTTATCTCCGCTTCTTTTTGTTCTTGCTCTTGAGCCCTTTTTATCCTCTATTCGCAATAATGATTCTATATCCGGTTTCCCATATGGTGATAACCAGTTAAAGTTATCTGCTTATGCTGATGACATTCTCTTATTCATATCTGATCCAACCTCTTCTATTCCTTCTTTACTATCTGAATTCACCTCTTTTTCTTTAGTCTCGGGGTATAAAATCAATGCTGACAAGACTGAGATCCTCCCCCTTATGTCTGTTTGTCTTCCTCACTTCTTCTCTTCTACATGTTTTGCATGGAATAAATCAAAAATTAAATATTTAGGAATTTGGTTCTCTTCTTCTATTGCCACTTTCGTTAAATTAAATATGTCTGCCGTTCAGTCTTGTATTGAAAAACTGTTTACTACTTGGAACCCTCTTTTTCTCTCCTGGTGGGGTCGTTTAGATACCATAAAAATGATGATAGCTCCTGTGTTGATTTACACTTTCTCTATCTTACCTGTTCACATTCCTCTTCTCTATTTTAAACGAATTGACTCATGTCTCTCAAAATTTCTCTGGAAGGGCAAAAAATCTAGAATCTCTTTACTTAACCTTCGGAAGCCTAAGTCTAATGGAGGAGTCAATTTCCAGATTTCCGTCTATATCATAAATCTTTCTCTCTCCGCCAGGCATCCAGATGGCTTACATCAGGCTCCTCTCCTTTTACTCCTCTTTGGCTCCTCATCGAACAATCGTTGTTGTTACCTTTCTCTTTCGCCGAAATCTTACGTTTTTCCGCCAACTCACCATATACTCTTCCACCCTTATTTAAACATACTTCTTCTCTTTTGCGTCCCCTATTTCTCCTTTCCAACACGACGCGTGAGTCTTTTTTAAATTCACCTCTTTGGTATAATTCACTCATTCTTCTCAAAAACAGACCTATCTGTTGGAAATCTTGGCATTCAAAAGGTATCATTTGGGTCAATCAGCTTTTTGATGGCTTAGTACCTTGCTCTTTCCCTAAATTTCAACTTCTATTTCATTGTCCCCATTCCTTTTTACGAAAGTTTTCTATCCTTATGGCAATTATTCTTGACCGTTTCTATTCTCTCCCCTCTTCCATATCCACTTCTACCCCTTCCCCTCTACTTCCAATTCTTCTCAATTTGCCCAAAGCTTCTCTTATCTACAAATTCTTTTCTTCCCCCAATCCGTCTCGTAATAAAACTAAATTAGAACTCTCTTGGGAATTGGATTTGGGTACTTCCTGGTCTGTTGCTCTTTGGGATAAAATTTGGGCCATATCTTTAAAGATTTCTCGTTCTGCTTCTCTTACTCAATCCCTGTTTTATTTTTATCATCGCCTTTACCGCTCTCCGCTCTCTTTATCTCGCTTTTCTCCCTCTATCTCTAATGCTAACTGCTGGACCTGTGCTTCACCTATGGCTGATACTCTTCATCTCTTTTTTTTTATGTCCTTCTGTTTTAAAATTTTGGGATAAAGTTTGGTCATATATCACCCATATTTTTGATCTTTCCTTTCCGTATTCTATCCCCCTCCTTTTTCTTGGCAGTCTTTCTGACTTGCTTGATATTCCTCCACACTCTCATGGTCTCTACGACCTCATGATTGCTCTTGCCTTCCAGCACATTTGCTCGAACTGGAAATCCCTTACCAGCATCTCCATTCAAGCTTGGTGGAACGCACTATGTCACACTCATAGACTTGATGTTTCTTTTGTTTCTTCCTGTAAGCCACCTCGCAATGTGGAACTTTTCTGGTTACCTCTCACTTCATATTTAGATCTTTTGACCACGAAGAAGGTTTCACAAACTAATTCGGAGAACTTTAAACCACCTTGAAATATTTTTTGACTCTCTTCTTTTCTATCACCTTTTGCTTACTCCTCTGGTTTATTATCTATAATGTATTATATCTTATATTTTATGTACTGACCATGGATCACTCCTGTTTTGCATTCCTTAATGATTATTGTTGACATGTTTTAGCATTAAATATTATTTTCCCTTCCTCTTCTTTCCCCTTTCCCACTTTCTTTCTTTTTCCTCCCTCCCTCTTCCCTCTTTTTCCCCTTAAAAATTTATAAAAAAAGCTTTTTCGGTTTTTAAAATAATATCAGCTATGGTCATATCTTGTGTTACTTGTTTACTATTTTATGTTCTCTCTTGCTGATATTTTTCTGTATAATATTATCTCAATAAAGCTTTTTCAAAAAAAAAAAAAAAGAATTGCAAACAGGAGTGATGTGAAACTGGTACCTCGCCTTTCTATTTATAATTCAGAGAGAAATGTATCAATGTTTTTGACTGCAGTTGCAAACCATTGACCAGATACTGAGACCTCAAAGGTGTGGTATGTGACCCACACATGGGAAGCTGCCCCCTGTAGGACATCCTTCCCTTTTAAAATCATGATAGTGACCTTTGGGAAGCAGGCAGTTGTCTAGTAGACCAAGGGGCATATGCTCAAGGAGATATCGCTGAGTTATCAGCACTTTTGCAGCCAAAGTCATGATAAATTTACCGCCCCATTCACAAGCCGGGGCTAACAGCCCATATCAAAAGTTTTCCGGCAATAGCATCCTCAAAAAACATCGCCACGGATGACCCCTGCAACTACCGCTAATGAGATGTGGAGTACGCATTTCCTAGCAAAAAGCCCCGACAACACCACTCCACAACATTCTCAACGTCAAGCCAGATCGGTGATAATATCACAAAACAGGCAATAAGGCACGTTAGCAGCAGGAAAATAACACCTGGTATGACCTGGTGTAAAGTCGGACAACAACCGGCAGCAGCCAAGGGAGCACAGCCCATAGCCAAACATGAGGAACAACAGATGCTTACGAGCAACTGAACATGCAGTCTGGAGCCCCAAAAGGGCAACAACACCCACCACCACCAACCCAGGACCCCATACACCCATCCCCCCTCCCTTCGGACAAAGAGAATGCACATCAACACCACAGAACCATGAACCAAACAAATCACCGGAAGTCGCACAATCACAACACTTAACATACAGGTGCGGCCAGAAAAATGGAAATCATACATTTAAATCATATAATCCAAATAAAAACTTTATTACAGATCAAACAAAAAGCAACAATCTTGAAGAGGCACGGCGGGTCCTCTCTGGGCATTCTGTAAGTCACAGCCTGCAAGACAGAAAAACAGATAAGAAGGTGTCATTGACCCATCAAAGTACACAGAGAGAGAGTGAAAGAGAGAGAGAGAGAGGGGGGTAGAGAAAGAGAGGGCGAGAGAGAGAGCGAGAGAGAGAGAGAAAGAGAGAGAGAGAGAAAGGGAGAGAGAAAGAGAGGGGGAGAGAAAGAGAGGGAGTAGAAGAGAGGGAGAGAGAAAGAGAGAGAGGGAAAGAGAGAGAGAGAGAGAGCGAGAGAAAGAGAGAGAGAGAGTTCCGACACTGCAGACCCAAGCCTCAGTGCTCACCTGCAGCCACCGGTGTGTCTCCAACCACGTGCCGGTACACACTGCACTCCCCCAGGTCCCTCATCTGAAACAGTTGCCAGAGACATGAATGGCAGAGTCCATACAGTAGCACACGCCATCTGCGCTTGCCCGCCCCTGTGCACACAGGCTGCTGCACCCCAGTCCCTCCCGCCGCCCAGCGGTGATTGCCCGCCCCTGTGCAACCAGGCCTCCCTGCTCACCTTCCGCCACCGGGGTGTCTCCAAGAGGGCCCACCACTTGCCGCTGGGAGCACCAAGCCCGGGGACTGCGACCATGGCACCCGCCACATCATGCAGCCCCGCACCGCAGGCCACCAGGTCACACACTTTATTCTGGGTCTTGATTTCGCTATGGCAGAGAACATATCAGTGCACATGGCCTCATCGCAGGCTGCACACCCGCTCAGCACTAGAGGTGCCACTAAGTCTATGAACTGCAGGTCTACGCCATGTGTCGGTAGGCCTGCACTGCCTGCTGGCTCATGCCTAAACTGCGGTCCAGCAGGGCTCACACTAATGCCACCATTCCGGACTGCCTGGACGGCGCATCATCACAGGCGGCACACCCGCTCAGCACTTTAGGTGCCCCTACCTCAGTGCACCAAAAGACACCATCCCATGGCAGTGCCTGTGCCTGCCGCAGTGTATCCAGTGCCACCAAGTCTGTGCACCACAAGCCATGGACCCTTTATGATTGAGTCTCGTGGTGCGGACGCCATCATGTCACCCCGGCACCGGGCAACGTGCTGTGCCGGGGCAGAAATGATACCCACAATGAGAAACCCAGTTAAAGAGTGGAAAGGGTGTCCACGTGTGCCAGGCCCTTTTTATTGGCAAGGTCACATGTCCTGTGACACCGGTGCTGAATGGGTGTAGTGTGGGTGTGTACCAGCTGTGAGGGAGTGGCTGTGGCATGCTGACAGCTAGACCTGTGAGCAGCAGATCCCTACAGGGAAGACCTGGGATAAGCAGCGTTGTTGTCCCCCCCTGTGAGCGTAAGCAGAGTGGGTTGGCCTGGTGTATGCCAGTCCAGCGTAAGGGTGTGAACAATGACCCCGAGGCTCTGGCTGTGCTTCCGTTCTGGGCTGGATAGGGAAGTGACTAATACGTGTGTCTCTGTCCTAGTGTCGGCGCCACCCGGAACGCAATCTGCAGTGTGTCACCCTTTGACACAAGTCCCACAACATGAGAAACATGGACGTAAGGGGGAATCATTGACCCTACATTCATCCATACCTCCACACTTGCAAGATCATAGACAAGACACATCAGTGTGACAATGAATGTTTAATGCACATTCAATGGAGTGTCGTAGCTGGAGCAGTACAGGGCCATGCAAACCCCACGTTACATTGATAGCCCGTGGAGGGCCAGCCAGAGTCCTTCAGGTAATGACAAGTACATCAGAGGGCAGCGCCTATACTCGTGGTGGGCTGCTCAGAAATGCCGCTTTGCCTGACCAGATAATCGCTGCTAAAAACGCTGCTAAGTTTGAATTGCTAACAGTCTTTTAAAGTTTTAACTATTTTACTGTGTAATTTGTGACTTGTACTTTGCACACGTAATTTGCTGAATCTCGCTCCCAGCGCCCCCTCACTTCTGCTTTTGCACTTCCTGGTATTTGTCACGGTTTAGTGCTCGGAACAGGCAGCCGCTGCACATCAGGGCTGAGTGGTGGGTGGGAGGAGTCCCTGGCCATAAAACCAATGCTGGAGCAAGCGCGCAGTGGGCGTGCCGAAGGCACAGCTAAGGCAAGCCCGTCTGCGCCCGTCCGCGCCCGACCAGGACCAGGGGCCAGGACCCCTGGCCCCCGCCTCATGTACTCCATGAAGGAACGTCAGTCCTTAAATCAAGGTACGCTACCACTGCATAATAGAGTGACAGATACCCTTAGGTTGGAAGGGCTGCTGAAGCCTCAATTAAATACGAGGAGGCTAAGCCATACCATACCCCTCCCCAGGCCACCCGACCTCTCAACCCGCGTGGACTTAGTTTTGCCACTCTTAACACTCGCTCTGTGCAGAAACACTCCCTTGAGGTTTTCTCGCTACTCCAAGAGGATAACCTTGACATTCTAGGTGTCACAGAAACCTGGCTGGAAGAATCTTCAACCCCGGATCTGGTAGCCACGCTTCCACCGAACTATGTGGCTCTATATCATAACAGGTCCGGCAGCTCCAGAGGGCGGGGTTGCAATCCTCTACAACTGACAGAAACCCTCTGTACAGAAAGCATAGACGGTGCTGATGTACTGGGGCATAAATTCAGCTCCCCCATGGACTGTTTGGTAATTTTGTGAGTATATCGCCCACCACATACGCCGCCCAGGTTCGTGGAAATCTTTCTGGAACTAGTCCACGATAACTAGGGCTGGTGGTGATGGGGGACTTTAACTTCCATTGGGAGCTCACACCTAAAGATAGCCAGGCTAAACAGCTAGAAGAGGCGCTGATCTCCCTAGAACGGCGCCAATTAGTGGTAGGGCCCACGCATGTGAAGGGCCATACATTGGATCTGGTCTGGTCATCTCACCCGCTGATCAGCCCCATAGTTATTACCCCATGCTCCTGATCAGATAATTATTTCATCTGCGGCCGACTCTCCCTTACCAACCTAATAGTAACTCCACCTCCAGAGTGGAAAGTACTGCGGAGTTGGAACTCGATCAAAGATGACGATCTGGTATCTACCCTTCTACACTCTGCCTCATCAACAACCCCTCAGGGAGACCTTGATGCCGATAGTTCCACTCTATCGAAAAGGCTCAGGAACGCCATTGACAGGGTTGCTCCTGCACGCAGGAAAATAACTAAGGACAAAGGCAAAGGGGCCTCCTGGTTCAATGATGCACTTAGAAAAATGAAACAGACTCTTCGCCAGTGTGAGAGAGCCTGGCGGAAAGAGTATGAACCCAGCGCTCTCTGTTCACATCTTACAAAAAGGCTTTTCTGTCTAGGAAGGCAGAATTTTATGAATGCAAGATTGCTGCAGAAACCAATCCTCAGAAGGAGACCTTTCAGATCTTGAACGAGTTAAGAAAGAATAAGGGTCAGAAGCCCTTCTTCTGTCAAGAAGACTGTCTCAAATTCCAGGCCTTTTTTACTAAGAAAATAGAGGACCTCCTGACGGAAATCCATGGTACCCCGACTCTACCCTGCTTCACAGGACTGACCTTTACATCCCCCTCGTTTGCCAACCCTCTTAGTACTTTGCCACTACTCACAAAGGTGTCCTTGTCACTCTTAATCGGGCGAGAGAAATCTGGATCACCGGCTGACCCATGTCCGCCAAAGATCTTTAAGATGGAATTGATGGCGAGGTGCTTCCACTTCTCAATCGGTCCCTGGCAACTGGGCTTGTCCCAGCTAACTTTAAGGAGGCCCGGCTTATCCCACTCCTAAAAAAACCAGGGGCAGATGTCAAGAATCTAAAACATTTTAGGCCAATCTCTCAGCTGCCTTTTCTCGCTAAAGTACTAGAACAGCATGTACTGCTTTCCCTCTCACCCCACCTTGAAGACAATCACCTTTTAGAATCTAATCAGGCAAGGTTTAGGGCTCACCACAGCACGGAACTGGTCATGCTATCCGTGCTGGATGAGCTAAGGCTGAGGGCAGACAAGAAGAAGCCATGTGCCCTGGTTTTGCTGGACCTATCCCTGGCCTGGATTACTTCCTTCCTTTAAGATCGCCCACAAAGAATACAGTTAGCGGATCTGGTGTCTGAGCCAGGTTCTCTCTTATGTGGATACCCCGGGGCTCGGTACTATCACCCCTCCTTTTTAACGCCTACCTTCAGCCCTTAATATCTGCTCTAAACCAGATGGAGTGCCTACAATTATGCTGATGATACCCAGATTATCATCCAGATTGACAGTTCACCAATGGCCCACTTAAGGATGCAAAACATTGTAAAATGTACTGTTAATTGGATGTCGGCCAACTCTCTTAAGATTAATCCAGACAAGACTGAGGTACTGGCCGTCACCACAGAGTCTAATCCCTGGAATGATCTTTTCTGGCCACCAGAACTTGGCCCTTTCCAGGAACCAGCAGGTGCCGTGAAAATTGATGCCAAGCTATCCATGGTACAACAGGTGTCGGCAGTAGTGGGTACCTGTGTGGGCCTGTTGACACAATTGCATAAACTGGCCCCCCTTCTCACTCCTCCAACCATAAGACTGGTGATCTCGGCAATGATACTGTCGCGTCTGGACTATGGCAATGCCCTTTATACTGGCCTCCCACAGCAACTTTTGGCCAGACTGCAGGTTGTCATGAACGACGCGGCCAGACTCATCTACAGAATGCAGAGACGAGCCCACGCCACCCCCTTGCTATGCAAGCTACATTGGCTCCCAGTCAGACAGAGGATCAAGTTTAAAGGTCTCTGCATTGTACATAAATCTATGTATGGCCAAGCACCAAGCTATATCAAAGACCGCCTAGCCAATTATGTCCCTAGGAGGGTGCTCCAGTCAGCAGAGGCCAGCCTCTTAGTCTGTCCCCGCTTCAACCTGTCCTTCGCTGGAGGAAGAGCTTTCTCTACATCTATCCCTCAGGTGTGGAATAGTCTGCCGGTAAACCTACGTAAGGAAGAAAACCTCCTCCCTTTTAGGAAAAAGCTGAAGACAGTTCTCTTCTCAGAATCTTGGGGCATCATATAACTTCTGCCATTCCTCCACTAACATTGATTGATACGCCCTCTGAAAGCGCTTAGAGACCGGTTGGTGATAACGCGCTCTATAAATATAAATTACATTACATTACATACATTACATTACATGAGAAGAGGAGGCTCAGTCCGCAGTCTGATAGCTGTGTCATTGGTGACCAAACAGAATATAGCAGTCCATGTCGAGGTCCAAGGTGAGTGTTGCAGAGTGCATCGGGGGACAGTGGAAGGTGATGATGCAGAGGGCAGAACCAAGCAGAGACAGGCCATATGGCGGTGATGAATGCTACCGCTTCCTTCTGACCATGAGTGCAGATTCATCCATATCTTCGTCCTCTGCTGTTTCAGGTGCCTCACATGTGGGTGGTGGTGTTCTGTCTCCAGCACTGTCTGGCAATGACACCTCAGGGGCCGGAGGTGGAATGTGTGCCGCACTGTGTGGCACTGACACTTCAGGGGCCGGAGATGTGGATGGAGTGGTAGCAGCAGCATGCATTGCATCAGCGCCAGGCTTCGTGGCAGCAATGCCATTAAAAATGGTCTTCAGGGCATTGAGGGACCCAGCTATCTCTCGCTGGTGTGCAGCCATGGCAGCCACCCTTTCCGCCTGTGTCCGCTCCCTGTCCTCCACGAGCCTCCGCATGAGTCCCAATTCCCGGGCAAGTTCACTGAAGCCACTCTGACCGGACAGTCATTCTTGTCTCTGAGTCAGGACTCTGGCGATGTCAGCCATGGTTTGTTGGAGGGCATGGAACAGACTGTGGGTGTCCATTAGGGACTGTGAGTGGTCCCTGATGGGACTTAGACACCCACGTATGGCATCTAGTTTGTCTGCCATGCGGTTGAACCCCACCTGCACCTGTTCAGCCAGCTTATCCTGGCACCCCAACACACGGAGTTGGAAGGCCATGTGTGCGTCGTCGGGCTCCTGGGAGGCAGCTGTGGTGGTGGGTGCTGCCAGCTGTGTGTCCTGTGCAGGGGGTGGGTTCTCCTCATAGCAGCTGGGCAGTCCTGCTCCTGGAAGTGGGCTCCGGAGGCTGTCCACAAGCTTTTGGAGGGTGTCAGAGTCGAAGTGGTGGTGGTCCTCTTCGTCATCAGAGAGGAGAGGTTGGGACTGCTCTGCAGGAGGTGTTATTTCTCCCTCTGCAATGTGAAGGGGAGATGAAGTTTAACATTGTGTTCACATATATGTTGACACATTGTACATGATTACATTCAGACTGCTTGACATTGTACATTGTGACTGTTTTGGAGGGGCTGCCTATTTGATGCGGGACAGTGGACATTCTGACAACATCACAGATGTGTGTTTGTATTTGTATATTGTCAACCCACATTTCCCTGTGATGCTATATGTGATTGGCCAGTTTCTGCCCGCAAGCGGCACCAGTTGTGTCCTCTGTTCTGTTGTGGACATGTTGCGGATTGTGCCACATCGTTGTCAATGTTGATGTGCTCAGCATGTGATGTGTGTGTGCCGTATTTTGGGGGAGTCACCCCTGCAACTCTGATTTGGCTGCCGCTTATCCCTCATATGCGGTGTGCTTCTGACTTCTGGGCTCATACAGTGCTCTGATGTTGCATACTTGGGTGCATTGTTCTCTTGGTGGGAGTTGGGGGTCTGGGGCATGGTTTGTCAGCAGATGTGCTATGCTTACTTGTGCATGTGTGCCATTATGCCCATCTCCCCCGTCCCCCTGTCCCCCAGTCCCAGTACCGTACTCACCCTGTTGCTGTTGTGTCCAGTCATATTGAGCAGTGTCTGGTCACCCAACTCCTGCCACCGTCTCCCCACTGATGACTTTGGACACCATTTCCTCCATCTCGTCCAGCTCCTCCTGTGGCACTGGGCTCCCACCTCCAGTCTGCATTGCTGCCTTCCGGTTGTTTGCAAGTTTCTGCTTGGTTTTGAGCTCAACATCATTCCAGGGCCTCTTGACCTCTTCCATTGTCCTCTTCAGCCCTCCAACTGCATTCATCTTGTCCATGATGATCTGCCATATTCCATTTTTAGTTCCCAGTGACACAGTGGAGGTGACAAACAGTAGTTGATGTTGTTCTATCACCTTTGTTATCAGGTTCCTGCTTTCCTGTGGACTGAATCTTTTCTTCCTACTCTTCTTGTCCTTGACCTTGCCTGACCCCGAGGTCCCAGGCTGGTCCTCCGTGGGGCTGGTGGGGTTCTGGTTGTCCTCTGCACTTGCTCCGGCTGACTCCATTGTGCTTCGCTGTTGTTTGGCTTTTGTATGGTTTTTTTTCTCCAACTTTTGTAGTGCATTTTCCCACATGTCGCGTGGGGATTGCAGGCCTGTGGCTGATTTTTGCTGATTTGTGTATCGCGATTTGCGTCATCGCCGCTTTTTTCACTTTGGGGTTTCTAATTTTTGCAGCGTCACGTTGATGTTAACGCGTTCATTTGCCGCGTTGTGGTAGGTCTATCGCATGGTACCGCCGTGTTGAGAATACCACGTCAACACAGTGTTATTTTCCTGCGATAGACTGCGATGTGAAGAGTTGCGTTAAGCTACTTTTGCGGTAGTTATACCATGTTCTTGAGAATATCCCCCCAAGTCTTACTATACAGAATGTTTTTCCAAACTGTAAACTTTTGTTTTTTTGTTTTAAGAAGCGTCACCAGTCCCTTTAATGGACATAGGCTGGTTATAAAAACAATGGGCCAGATCTACTAACACATTTTCTTGTCGCAAACCCAGCGATTTGGTAAATCGCATGGTTTGCTATAAGAAAATGTGGGGCATATTCTCAAGAATGTGTGATAACCATCACAAGAGTTACTTAACGCAACCTACAACATCGCAATCTATCACTGGAAATTTATGCTGTGTTAGCCAAGTATTCACAACACGGCGGTACCATACGATAGTCACCAGATAACACGCCAAATGGCCACGTTAAAATTAACGCCACGCAGCAAAAATGCAAAACACGAACGCCTAAAAAGCTGCAATGAGGCCAAGCGCGATACAAAAAGCTGCGAAAACCAGCCACAGGTCTGCAAATCCCACGCGTCTGGCGGGAAAATGCACTATAAAAGCAGAACAAGAAAAACACACCAGAAACAATCCAAAGTGCGCAGCACCATGGATGCACCCTGACCCAACGCAGAGGCCAACGCGAACGTCACAACCCCCACATACCACCAGCAAGGAACAACGGCGACGGGGACGGCCGGGGAGAAGAGGGAGAGGAAGACTGGGTGCAGTCCACAACAAAACCAGATCAGCGTCACGGAGGTGACAGAACACTACTATCAACTGACCCACAAGTAGACCACCTGTAATGCAGTTGGAGTGTCGAGTAGGCCAATCGAGGAGGCCAAGAGGCGCTCGCATGATGTGACAACCTAAATCAGGCACAAACCCGCCGCAAAAAGGAAGGCTACAACGGCGACAGGAGGTGGCAGTCTTGTACCACAGGAGGAGCTGGAGGAAAGCTAGGCCACAGTCATCAGTGTGGAGATGGTGCAAGGAGTAGGGAGTACAGACACAGCCCGAGAGGACCGGACACATCATCAAGAGGATGAGTAACGACCAGGGACTGGGGGGACGGGGAGAGATGGGCACAATGGCACACATGCCCAACGAGGTGTAGCACACTGCACACCCACAATTACTCTGGATCATGTTCCTGATCTCCTTGGCACACTGCAGCACACACACATAGCAAGAACAGCACACCCACATTGACGTCAACATGGTACAATGTGCAAAGCCGACACTGCAGAGCAGAGGACACAACTGGCTCCGCACAAGCACAGAAACATGCCTACTACATCTGACAGAGCAGGAAACTGTGCAATGAAAAAGTACGCGTACGACCTCACTTTCATCATGTAGTCCAAATGTACACTGTCCCGCAGCAGTACTCAGTACCACCCAAACAGTCACAATGTACATTGTCAAACAGTCTGCATGTAAACCAGAGCAATGCGCCAACATACATGTCAACACAATGTCAACATGCATCTCCCCATCACATTGCAGAGGGGCACAAAACACTTCCAGTAGAGCACAGAAGACAACACTTCTGTGATCCTGGAGAGGACCACCACACCTTCAACACCGATGCCCTACAATAGCCCATGGACATCCCACGCAACCCACCATCAGCACCCGGGCAGCCAAGTAACTTAGAGGAGAACACAGAGCCTGCAACGAACCACACAGCAGGGAGCATTCGCAAGCACAGCTGGATCACGACACTTCACCCACCCACTCATGGCACCCCAAAGCCATGTGTCAGCATGCCAAAAAGAGGTGGCCAAACAGGTGTGGGTGGGGTCCAAACCCATGGAAGGCAAACTAGATCACATACGCTGGTGTCTATTACCCTTCAGGGACCACCTACACCTCACAAAGGAGACCCACACTGCCACAGACACATGCAGATGCACATTCACAGTACGAAACCACGCCCAGGGTCACGCAAATAGCAGTCACACACCCACGTTGGCTCTGCGTACGACGGCCCTCGCCACTCCCCTTACTTATTGAGTGGGTGACAACAAAGCTACATGTCCAAGCTGTAACCCTCTGCCTGCGGTGATATGTCTGCGTCCGCTGTACACAGCGCAATGCAATGCTGTAGGGCCCTCATGCATACAACAAGACCACAGGGACACACGCATATATCATGTTGAACTGGCTACGGGCACGTACGCCTGGCCCCTTTATTGGCAGGGCCACATGTACAGTAATGCCTGTGCTGGATGGGTGTGGGGTGAGTGTAAGCCAGCATGCACGGAATGCTTGGTGCTGGCAACCTCTTGAACAGTGGACACCTGTGCAACGGAAACTGAAAACACCTGCATCACAGAGTCAACTGCTGAGCAACATGGAGGGAGCCGGAGACAGTCCAGAGGACACCCAACATGCAAACAGAAGTGTTCATGAGTTGCAGTGCACTGTGGTTGGGGCACTAGATATGATTGAGCTCATGTGAAGAAAAAGCATGGGATTGTGTCCCTTAGAGATATTCCTGATGCAGATGCAGTGGGGTGTGTTAGACCTGCATCATCTTCCTCATCATTGTCCCAGGTCTCCCACACTGCTTGAGACGACATCGCTGCCCAACCTCTCCACAGCACAAAACTCAATCAGTACCAAACGATGGCTTGCGGTGCACTGAGTTAGTGGCACCTGGAGTGCTGAGCAGGGTATCAGGCCGATGATGGCATCCACGACAGGTGTGAGCAACTCCGTAAGTCTGTCAGGAACACTGTTTCGACTCTGGCAGATGTTCGAGCCCTGGTGGCCGCAGTTGATTCCTGAGGCGACGGACAGCACAGGGCTATCGCCTCAGAGGCCATTAAATATCTCAGAAGAAGGGGTCCCAGACCTGACCAGCACAGAGTTAGTGGCCCCCGATGCACAGTGGCCGGGACAGTCACCCTGCCACGGGAGGGTGACTTACGGTGCACTGAGGTAGGGCCTGGTGCAGTGAGCGGGTCCTCATCGATGTCGAAGGTGAATGTGGTGAAGGCTTGGGGGGACAGAGGAAGGTGTCCTCCAGGGCATGATGCAGAAGGTCTGATGTTATCCGGAAGTAGCAAATGGTGGAGTGGAAAGCGACAGCCTCGTTTTCACCCCCCAATTCTGTAACAGCTACATGAGAATGAAAACTACCCCCTAGTCCATAGGCTCAGACGCCACCAATGTACAACCGGGGAGTGTCCATGAATGTCGGGAAACAGACTTAGTGGCACCGGGGCTGAGAGGGGATGCAGTCTGTGATGATGCCGGTGCACTGATATGAACTCCGCCATCACTAAATCAAGACTCTGTGACCTACTGGACCGCAGTGTAGGCCGGAGCCAGTGGTCAACAGTGGCCCACAGCCACATGTCGTTGGCTTGCGATTCACAGAGTTAGTGACACCAGGGCAGTTGTCGGTAATGTTCGAACACCTTTGTAACGATGATCCTATTCCCTCTGGACTGCAACGGGTCATCCCCTTATGCCTCTCCTTGCGTGCAATGATATGTATTCTGCCTTTGAATAATCGATGTTCAGTTCCAATTCTGTGACCTACACCTGCGCAGCGTAGGCCGAGGGCAGTAGTCCACGTAGGCCCACAGACACGTGTGGTTGTAATGCTATGCACAGACTTGGTGGCACCACATCGAAGGGAGTATAGTGATATAAACTCTGCCTTAAATAATGTTCACTGCCATCGTGTGATCAACACTCAATTCCAAATGTGTGACCTACTTGACTGTAGTGTAGGCCGGGTGCAGCAGTAGAGTATGTCAACGAGAAAGGAGTAATGTGGGCCTGTGTCGTGGAGGACATGATGGTCTGAGAGGCTGCCAGGGTCGCGGACCTCGGGCTTGGAGTTTGCACCTGTACGTGGTGGGCCCTCCGTGACACACGCCGGTGTTGGCAGGTGATCAGTGTGGCTGGCTGTGCAGGAGCAGGCCTGACGGGTTTGGGGTCCAGCGGGCCGGGGTACAGCAGGCGCACAGGATCGCAGGCAACTCTGCTCACAAAGACGACATCGGCCTTGTGGCGGGGTGAGAGGTGCCGCCCTGGCAGAGACGTTGGGCATTCTGGAAGAGGAACACGCCCAGGGCTATGTGCTTTTTATTCACACCCCTACGCTAGCCTGGAATACGCCGGGCCATCCCACTCCGCTCATGCTTACGGGGGGGGGACGTAACAGGCAACATTTCCACGTACTCCCCTACTGGCTGGGGTGACATGGTTGCGTCCACTGTCCACTACACTCCATACACCAGCGGTGTATGTCGCCATGGATATGGGTGTGTTCTGCATACTGCGATCTGTCCAGCACATCGCCACCACTCTTGGCATTGTGTACTTTTCTCATTCATGGTTCTCCTGCCTCCTTCACACATGCCTGGTTCCCACCTCTCCCCACATTCCGCTATTGTGTGGCTGAGGTGCCATCCATTGATGGCTCATGTTCACAGCTTGCCCAGGTTAACATTGTAAGTTGTTCTGTCGTGTCTGGTGGGTGGGCATGTTGTTTTGCATGTTGTTTGGGATTTTGTAACATGTGTATTGCCAGACTTGTGAGTTGCATGGTTGTGGAGTTGAGTAAGTGGTAACATATGTGAAATAAGAAGGGGTCCCCAAGACACCTCTTTCCTGTTTGTTCACACCTAAAAACTGTTTTTTAAGAGTAGGCAGTGGTCCGAACGTTTTATACACTTTAAAAAATGTTTTATTCCAATTTACTTTAACCAAAACAGGCTGCATTGAAAAATGCTTTATTTAAAAGCAATCACATAGATTGTGGTCGGATGACCCCAGTAGGTGTGAGGGCCACTTATCATAGTTGGTCACATTTTGCAATGTACCTCATTACTATTCATAAGGTTGGTTGAATTGCGGATGATTGTGATTCGATATTTTGTGAACCAGCCTATTGCAATCTGTAATAATAGGACATTGTGCAAAATAGATCCTGTTGAGTTATGTCTAATTACATTATTGTGATTTTTATGTTTACTAATATGAATATTTTCTGATGCATTAGGGTAGAATTGCAGTTCTGTTTACATGATGTAAGTAGAATGTGTTGGATCAGATGTAGCCAAATGAATATTTCTCAATCACAGTATTTATCTGTAGAATAAGGCTAGGCCTAAAATGCATTGTTTATTTCTAATTATATCAATGTTTGTGATAAATCTTCTCCATTAAATGATTAAAAAGTAGAAAAATATTGCTAACGTTTTTTACATATATAGAAATGTATTGTACATACTGTTAAGAATATGTGGTTGTAGTCATTGGTTCTGTAATTATGTTCATATATATATTATATTTTTAGATCAATGAGATAATAATTAAATGGAATGAGCACTTTTCCTGCTGATGATTTAAGTGATTTGAATGGCCATCATGTCAACACTTATAGACTGCTTGGGCCATTTATTTTGAAATGTGTTTTGGTGAACCATTTGTACTGTATAAGAGGAGTTATTTATTTATTTCTGTGTAACAGTCTCTTAATGTATGTCTATAGCTTGTTACATATGTTTTGTTTTAGCTAATTTGTGTATGTCTTACTCTGATTGTATTAGCATAGATGAAACATTTTGCAATTATTATTTTTTTGTGGAGGGTTTTGTCCATTTCTTTACAATTTAGGTGTGCTTTAAAAATGTTTATGCTGACAGGTGTAGCAAGTACTACTTTGAGATATAATTAATGAGTTTAAAATTCCCAGTCAATAATACTTCTTAAAACTAAACATTTCCGGAGTAATCCTTGTAGTGTGTATAAACTCACAAGTACCTCAACTTGCTGAGGTGCTGAGATATTATATCTCAGCAAACTACTTATGCTCTCATATCTTGGGTGTGGAAATGTAAAAAACTTTAAGTCTCTAATAAATGTTATGCTACACTCTTGCTCCACAAGATGCATGTTAAGGTCAGTTCTTGGTTAAACAGGCTACATTCCCGTTTTGGCAATCATTTCATCTAGGGAAACATTCCTCATTGGCCCAGAGACTTATGATTAATGGTGGCTATGGATTTTCTCCTCACAAGTCTATTCTCCACTGAAGCTACTCTCCTTTCAAACACCAAAGATCAACCTGCATTTATAGTAATTCAGCCACATTTTATAAATTGTTTTTCTCAAGCATAGCTGCTTCGAACTGAATTAGTACATTTGTTAAAGACCAAGGGGCAAATTTACAAGTCCCTTGCGACACTTTTACCCCGCCGTTGCATCACTTTTGTGACACAGCGGTGGCATAAACCATGCGCCACGTTGCGACTTATATACAATGTGACGCAGCTAGGCAGATGCGTCACGTTGTAAAGCCCTGCGCCACATGAAACCTGCATCAGGTTTCATGTGTGCGTTCTGTCGCAGGGTGGGCGTTCCCTCGCAGGAAAGCCCCTTAAAACTGACGCAGTGAAATCTACAAGATTTCACTGAGTCAGTTTAACGATGCTGCTGCGTCAAATCCTTACGCCTGCTTGAAGCAGGCGTAAGGAGTGACACACCACATTAAGTATGGGCAGCCCCTGTGCATTGCAGGAGTTGTGTCGTGTTTGCGATGCGACTCCAGCAATGCGCCGCCCGTACGCCACAAGATGCGTCACGCATCTGCCCCTCCTTGCACCGTGGTGGCACAAGGGGGGATTGCGTGATGCATCTGTTCTGGTGCATCCCTGCTGATTTGCAGAGATGCGCCAGAAGTTGTAAATCTGCTCCCTAGAAACTAATTTGTAGTTCTTGGTTACAGACAACTATAGTTATCTAAAGGCATACCTATTGTTTCAGTTCTTACCGAATACTTGGAGTGGGCCTTGGGTCAGCCTCTAACTCCTGAATGAATGAGTTTCTTGTCAAACTCTGCTGTCAGCTCTTGATTCAATGGCTTTCCTCCCAATTATGTTTGCTTGTCCAACCAAGGAGTATTTTGATCTCAAAGTATTCTTCCACAGCATACTTGAACAGACTCTTTTATTCTTTGGTAGTCTTTAGGAGCTCATGTGATTCCTTCCTCTTAACCCCTTTTCCAATTTATCTAAGCAGGGAATCTCTTCCCACTCTCTGGTGCATCTTGTCTGATTCCCATCCCACTGCCTATGTGATTTTATGTGTTTTTTTTAGGACCCAGCAGCTACAAAGTGGTGCCAGGCTGCTCAGTTTCTTTCTTCTGCAATTTGTTTTTGAAGGAAGTGGCGGAGACGCTTCAGGTTTACTTCACAAGGTTTAATGCATATAGGTTACACGGTCAAGCAGCCGCTTGACCAGCCTCACAGATCAACAGCCAAATCTCTGTTTAAAATCCACCATTTCAAGCTACCTAGGTTACACATCAAAATGTTCTGGAATGTAGAACATTTCATTAGAGAAGGCAAGCATTAGCACAGACTTCAACAGAAAAGGCTATACTACTTCATATCTCTTCTTCTTCAAAGCAAAAAATAAAAAAGGATTAAACAAACACTAAATAAAGGAACCAATTAATCTCTGAAACTGCTTCGAATAAATGTAGCCCTGGAACTCCTGCTTGGAAACACATGACCGTGTGCCACCAAATTCTGATCCAGCATATGGTCAGAACTGGATTTAACGTTGACAATCTTAGAAAGATTTCACCAATAACCTCCCTCCACTTGTACAGCATTGCCTTTGACGTACAAAGTCCTGACGGTTTACCAAACTTGGATTCACCCTTTTTGACATGGACAGAAGACTTAATTCTGACCATGTCTCCAGGAACCAAAGGAACAACCTTGGAACCCACTTTCTTGTTTTACCTCATTTTTTGTTTTCCCTGTGACTGAGTCATATTCTCCTTCACAATGGACATCAACTGTTTGACATCAGACTCCGTTTTGAGCCACTTCGACATCCACCCAGGTCGAAAAGATGTGTTTGCTACACGTCCCCTCAGCAACTCAAAAGAGTCCTTGGTAGAGGAATGGGATATAGTTCTGTAGAACCAAACCATGCTTCTCAATGCACTTCCCACATCCTGATTGCACACCTTTGCCCACTTAACACTCACCCACCACTCTGCTCATCCCTTCAATCCAACAATTTATTTGGGGATTGTAAAAAGAGCTCTTTAGATGGGTGATGCCACATGACTCTAGGAACATACACATCTCACTGCTTACAAACTGTGTCCTATTATCAGTTATGATCACCTCAGGAAACTCTTCCCTCGTGAAGACCTCATTAATTACTACATTGGCATTGGGTTCCTTCACCATCATGACCTCAGGCCATCTGGAGGTGTAATCCATGAGAACAAGAATATACCTGCACCCACCAGGCAGAGAGTCATGTGGCCCTATGACATCCAAATCTAGTTTAACCCAAGGTCTGTCAGGACCGGATTGGCATAAGAGGTGGAGTTGACCTTGAGGCTTTTGTCAGCATAATAACATACACCACAATTAGTCACCACCTCATCAAACTCAGAATCCATGCAAGGCCACCAGAAAGCATCACTAATGCCTAATTAAAGTGGCCCCCAAGTCCCTTTTTTACAATTACATTCCTGAAACAATGAGGTGGTATAAGTTTGTCAGAACGTAATAGCAATCCATCTTCCAGAGAAATTTCACTGTTAACTTTACAATACGGCTGCATTCAAGTAGACAAAATCTTTTCCCGGGGCCAACCAGGCTTAACTAAATTGCACACATCCTGTAGAACCTGGTTGTTCTTAAATGCAGTAACCCAATCCTTCTCTGAACTTAACTTGAGTTCTGGTATCTCTAAGGTCGCAACCAAACAATTTTGGCTGTCCTCATCCAGAAAATCACACAAGTGAATATAATCATGCTCATCAATTTCACGTGGGAAATGTGACAGAAAACCTGCCCTTCCATTCCTTCCCCCTAAAATGTGAGTCACATCAAATTGGCACTGTGAGAGCCTACTAACCACTCTTAGTATCCTGAAAGTGTAGCACTTAATCACACCCCTGCCCAGAATATTGACGAGAGGCTTGTGGTCAGTCTGCAACAATAAATGACTAGCCCAAATATATGGGAGAAATTTTCCAATGGCCCACAAACACACCAAAATGTATTTCTCGATCACAGAATTTTGCAGTTCAGCATCTCTCAACACTCTTGAGGCAAACACAATAGTATGCTCCACGTTATCAATCTTCTGTGTCAAAGTTGCACCTAACCCCACTTGACTGGCATCAACAGTAATACAACAAGGACATTTGGGATCAAAATGTTTGAGAGCCTTCTTGCTTGCCAATGTAGACTTAACTTCCTCCAATGCCTCCTAACACTCCATGCACCACTCAAATTTGACCCCCTTCTTGAGCAGATTGCTAATGGGATGTACTTTGGTGGCAAAGTCAGGGATAAATCTAGAGTAGTACTCGCAGTTTCCTAACAGAGACTTCACACCAGTTTTGTCTGTCGGAGGTGGGGCTTTCACAATAGCATCTACCAATCCTTATGTGGGGCTGATGCCATCTTGAGACAACAAGTGACCCAAATATTCCACCTCACGACTGCAAAACTTGCACTTTTCAGATTTGAGAAAAACTCCTTTCTTCTCGAAGATGGTGAGTACTTTCTGCAAAACTGGATCATGTGACGTCCTCTCTTTAGCAAAGACCAGGACGTCATCCTTGAAAACCAGGACCCCATCCACATCCTTGAGCAGATTCAACGTTATTCTTTGGAAAACCGAAGCTACTGACACTAACCCGATGTGCATGCGTCGGTACTGAAATGTACCTAGGGGAGAGGTGAACGCAGATGGTGTGACTTGGGATGAAGCTCAACCTGGGGGAAACATCCTAAACAACGGAGGTTTAGTTACGGCTTACCTGAACAATGAAGTCCAAACAACGAAAAAACCTGAACAACGAAGTTCCTAACAATGAAGTCCTGAAACACGACTTTTCTTAACAATGATTCAGACTGCACGTCACTCTTCAAACTTGGAAATGCCACTCCTCTCCGCCCCCTCCCCCACTGCTGCTAAGGTTTGACATTAATCTCTGCTCCGCGGACTGCTGTTAAGGAACGTCACTCTTCTCCGCCCCCACCCCTTTACGAAACTTGGAAACGGCAGACTGACAAGAACTGAAAAGGCCTCACATTGTTGTGGCATCTTTAGTGGAATTCAATGCCCATTCGTTCCTTGGCTTCTCCGCAGTCAGCGTTTGTACACAGGTGCAGTTTATTATTATTTCTTTTAATTATATGAAATTTGAACTCAAAGCATCTGCCGTGGTTCGCCCGAGAGGGTGAGCGTGGCAGCGCCGTGCCTGCTGGTGTCACCCTCTGTTGTCCTGGATTAGAAATGCGCCAGCATTCGTTCAGGGGGCGGTGTCGGAAGGCGAGGGCGGAATATCGAGCAGTCATGGTCCTCTGGCGGGGGAGGAAGGAGGTGCTATCGCACACTCCCAGAAGCACACACCCTGCCCACCAAGGGAACGGATAACCCTGCAGCAGCGTCCGGGCTCCAGCAGGGACCCCCGGTATGAATATTCGAGGAGCACAGTTTCTTAAAGGAGAGACTATGCAATTTAGGTGGGTTTGGTGTATCCCACAGTAGTGACCCACTCCCACAAAAAAAAGGAGCAGAGACGTGATTCTGCGGTTTGCCCTCGGAGGGAGCCTGCGTGAACTGCACCTCACGGGAAGGACTCCAGATAGCGCTCGAAGCACGAGGCGCCCTTTCGAGGAGGTCAAAATAAAATTTAGCTTCAAGATTAGCCCACGGTGTGTGTGGGTAGTTATAGGGTGGGTGTAATTAGGTTTTAAGGAGTGGGCGGATCGGGGTATTAGATGTAAAGCATTTTTTTAAACACGCATTCCTTTACCACGGAAAAACATGGTAAAGTAATGAGTGGGAAAAAAAGTTGTGGTTTAGACGAGGTCATTGTTGCGACCTCGTTGTTAGGGAAGTCGTGGTTGTGAAACTCGTTGTTCCAACATAAAACCCCACCTGGTGGTATGAACTGGCTAACTCCAACTTACTGAAAAACTTAGCCCCTTTGATGCCTTCAAGTAAATCAGCTATTTTAGGCAACGGATGTGCATCCTCTCAGATCTCTTTTTTGAGGGATCTTAAATTCACACAGACACACAATTCCCCACTCCTCTTGCATGAGACTACCAGTGGGGAAAGCCACAATGAAGACTCTGCAGGCTCAATGATGCCTTTAGTACACAAACTCTTCAACTCGTTGTCTAAATCCTCTCTCACACCATAGGGCACTCCTCTAATTTGTGTTTGATGGGAACAGCACCCTCTTTAGTGACGATTTTGTGCTTGAAACTGAGAATTTTGCCTTGTTCTTTGCCAAATTGAGTGGGAAATTGACTTCTCTATCTCTGACCATCATCCACATCACAGTCAACTACAAGGACTTTTTCTCTAGCCCCTGGCCGAAGAATCATTCCAAAAAGACCCTGGTGAAACCACCCTCGAATGTTTAGGTCCTTCACAGCTACATAGACTTTCTCTCTGATTTTCCTGCCCTCAAACTCCAATTCATATTCAAGGTATCCCAACAATTCGATCCTGCGACCTTCATATGACACAGGAGAGCGATCAGGGGAAAACAGCTGTCCTGCATCCCACATTTCCCCAAAAAGCTTTAGGGTTATCATGCTGATCCTGGCTCCTGAGTCTAACAATAGGTTCAATGTTTTGCTCCCAACAATGACTTCCAATAGGATCCACACAACAGGATGGATCACCCTGAGCAGGTGTGTTCCCTGAACACCCATTCTCATCCAACACCACAGAAACCACTAAAGAGTCGAACTCTTCAGCAGACTCACATACAACTGCGACATTCCTTTTGTCAGATTTATTTTTCATACAAACTTTGGCAAAGCATCCTTTTTTTACAGTAGTTGCAAGTAACGTTAACTGCAGGACATCTTCCACCCTTGATGTGCAGAGACATGTTTCCAATCACATGACCCGTTTTAGCAAATTTGCCAGGTTTATAACCATAAGCAATGAAGTTGCGTACTGTTCTCTGTTTAGTCTTGCCCCCATTGACCACATTCACATTTTGTATGGGTTTATCATCTAGGTCTTTTAGGGAAACTAACAAAGTCTCAATGCTATTTGCAACCTTGATAGTCTCATCCAGAGTGGGATTGCACAAACTCAATATTTTTTTAATGATTTCTATGTCCTTGCAGTGACAGACAAACTGGTCGCCGATCAACTGTTCCATAAATGCCTCAAAACCACAATCAGCCACTAATCTACATAGAGCGGATATGTAAGCATCTACTTCTTCACTGTCAGTTTGTTTCTCTTTAAAAAACTTATATTCATCAATATTGCCAACTTCTTGTGGTGGTAGGTCTGGTAGATGTTTAAAGATGCAGCAACCTTCGAACCCAAGGGAATGAAGAAGTGACACTTTTTCCTTTCAGCCCCAAATCTGAGGGATCCAATAGCTCCTAAGTAGGTCTCAAAAGCGTTAGGCCAAAAATTCCCACCTTACTGGCGGTTCTCCTGGATGTTAAAAAAACTGGTGGAGGATTTGCCCCTTGCATGGTGGTACACATTGCATAGAACAAAGGTATCACAAATCTGAGTTTAAATACAAATGGCAAGAGAGAACCGGATAAAACACTCTATTATTGCTGATCAGAGTTAGGAGAACTACTATCTCAACAGATCTTCCAGGTAGAGAAATGGGGAAAGAAGAAAAAGTAAGGGACAAAATGAAGAAATAAACCAAACTGAGGTGTGCAAAGAAAAGTACCAGATGAATTATGTGCAGAACGTCAACAATAATAACCCATCTAAGGTGTGCGCATCACCATGAGTGCACAAACACAACGTTTAAAACACATGATGTGCGATGAAATTTTACCGTAGGTGTGCAAATCACTGATTGCACAAAGTACTTGAAATGCATGAACCGGCAGAGTTAAAACTGTTGAGACTCCTTGCAGTCAAATTGCTAAATAGATAAAATCTTTTAAGCGGGTTTAAGCAGAACACATAGAGGAAGACAGATCTGTGTAATATTGTGTGAGAGAAATGAGCATAGACATCCAAACGGTCTGCTGTGACATTGGAGGTGAGGCTGAGCATAGGTACGATTACACCCAAGATGGTGGTGCTGTACGTTAAAGAACAATTAGAGCATGTGGGTCGCATAGCAGCTGCACCGATTACTTACTGCAGACGTATCCAGCCTGGACAGCCCAGCTCCGTCCGTAACAAGGAAAGACTTGAAATGGCTACTGCATGCTCAACAGCACAGAAGCGAACAGGATCAAGAGCAGGCTCCGTTAAGGATGGAGAACATACTCAACAAATCATCTCGGAGGATGAGGCACACCAGTTCCACCGTGTTGCCAGCCGTCCCCACAATTGTGAAGTAAGTGATGGAGATGCTTCAGGTTTGCTTTGCGGGCTTTAATGCATATAGGCTACATGGTCAAGCAGTTGCTTGACCAGCTTCACAGATCAACAGCCAAACTTCAGTTCAAAACCCATCATTCCACGCTACATAGGTTACACATCAAAAGGTTCTGGAATGTAGAACATTTCATGAGAGAAGTAAAGCATTAGAACACAGTTGCACAGAAAGACTAAACTTCTATAGTTTTCTATTTGTCACATTCGAATTTACTGTTCTATCAAGCCCATCCAGCAGTAAGTTAAAGCTGACCACCATTTGTCATAACACATGCCCATATGCACCTGTGGCATGACGCACATATGTACTTGTGTCATGATGCATTCATGTGCATGCTTTACAAAGCATGTATGTACATTAGCAGCCATCTTGAAATGGGCTTTCTTTAATAGAAAACCATTCCACCATTGGCAGACATGTATTTGCCTGAGCCTGGACACATGCGTTGACATGGAACTGCCAAAAAGCACTGACAAAGTCATTAGTTTGGAATTTAAATGCAGAGATCTACTGACTTTGCCAGTACTTGTTCACTTTGTGTATGTAAAGAAAATGTAAAAATTGTCTTTATTGTTATTGCTAAATTGTATTGCATAGCTTCTTGTCAAATGTTCTAGCAGTTATTTCATAGTTTGTACTACAAAACATGTAAAAATATGAAGTAATGAAATTCAGTCTGAGGGAGCAGGGTTTTCTGTACCTCAATCTCCGGGTGAAATCATTAAATAACTCCTGCCACTGGTCGTATGAACCTTTGTTCATCAACAAGCAGAAATAAGGAACGTTCATCTATATAACAATAAATCCTTATTGACTTTCAATTTATTCAAGAATGAAAATTTAGTGTGAGTTAGAAGGGTTTTATTCTCAATTCTTTTAGGGGTATATTCACAAGGACTTATCTCCGATTTATCTCCACCTTAACACATCAAAAGTGGAGATAGATTTAACACCCCATTCACAAGCCGGTGCAAACTGCAGACATTGCCACTATTCCCACGATGACTGCCCCAAAATGTATCTCCACGGTGGACACCACCAATTAAACCTAATGAGATGCAGAGTAGGTGTTCCCGTGCAAAAACACACAAAAAAATCACAACACCACTTTCACAACGACCTGCCAGATCTGCAATGCGCATCAAAAGCAGAAGATAAGCCGCGGTAGCAGCAGGGAATTAACACCTGCCTTTTGCTGGTGTTAAGCAGGACAACTACATGCAGCATAAAAGGGAGCCCAGCCAAGAGCCACACCAGAAGACCCACAGATGCCATGGAGACAATGGTCTTGCAACCCGGAAACCCATGAGGGCCAAAACACCCACCGCAACCACCCCCACACCCCCCTACCCCCCCAGACATACACATACCGTGCACGACACAAGAGCCACAAAAATCGCATGATGACGCACATTGCCAAAAATAAACACACATGTGTGGCCGGAAGAATGAGAAACAGTCACACAGCACTGAAGTAACAACCAAAAACTTTATTGAAATACAACACAAAACACCAATGTGGAAGACTCCTGATGGGTACATAAGGGACAACTCGACGTCACAGCCTGGAAAATAAAGCACAAAATCAGGACGTGTGTCATGCACACATCAAAGGAGAGAGACACAGAGAAACAGAGAAGGAAAGAAAGCCAGAGAGAGAAAGAGAGGGAAGGAAAGGAAGGGAGAGAGAGAGAGAGAGAGAGAGAGAGAGAGAGAGACACCGCCGCCCCTGCGCAGCTAGGCCCCACTGCTCACCTGCTGCCACCGGTGTGTCCATCAGTGGGCACACCACGTGCCCGTGCAAGCTCCAGGCCCCGGTCCGGCCACCAAGGCATGGTCCACATCATGCGGACCTGCCCCGCGGCCCAGCAGGTTGCACACATGACGCTGAGTCCTGAGTCATCAATGGCAGAGACCACATCAGAGCACACGTCATCATCGCAGGCTGCATGCCCGCTATTTTTGTGCCACTAACCCTGTGCAACCCCAGTCAGTGCCACGTGGTGGTAGGCCCGTGATAGCCCAAGGCTTTGGGTGCCACTGACCCTGTGCGCAACAACTCATTGGCCCATTATGATTGAGAACCGTGGATCGTCTGTCATCCAGTCGCCACTGGTAGAGGGGAATGTGACGTTGTCGGCCCCTTATATTTGTGGGGTCACATGGCCTGTGATGGCTGTGCCAGATGGGTGTAGTGTGTGTGCAAACCTGCCCTCAGGGAGTGGTCGTGACATACTGACAACTAGACCAGTGACCTGCACACCACCAGCGAGTTTGCCTGCGACAGGTGGCTATGTGGGCCCCCCCTCGGAGCGTAAGCGGAGTGGGCTGGGCTGGCCTGGCATACGCCGGACCAGCGCAGGGCTTGCAACAATGACTCGGGGGCTCTGGGCGTGGTTCAGTCCTGGTCCAGACAAGGAAGGGACTAATGCGTGTGTAGTGACCACAGCACCTGGAACACAATAGGCAATGTAGCACACTGTGGCTGGCATCCCACTAGATGAGCATCATTGACGTAAGGGAAATCACTGTCCCAAAATCCATCCACGCATTCATACATGAATGATGAAAGACATGACACAGCAGTGTGTTACTGGATGTTTATTGCACATCCAGTGGAGTTTTGCAGCTGGAGCAGTACAGGGCCATGCCAAGCACACCACACAATATGGGCCCATGGAGGGCCAGCCAGAGTTCATCCGGGGATGACATGTACTGCGGAAGAGGAAGGGTACAGTCCGCAGTCTGGTGGCCGTGTCATTGGTCATTGAACAGGAAATGGCAGTCCAATGTTGCGGTCCAAGGTGAATGCAGCAGAGTGTATTGGGGGTCAATGGAAGGTCATGGGGCCATGCGCGGCACCAAGCAGAAACAGGCCAGGTGGTGGAAATGAATGCTAGTGCCTCCTTCTGAACTCAAACCCATCCACGTCCTCGGACGTGTGCTGTGCCCCACCTGTGGGTGTTGCAGTACCGGCTGCTGCACTGTGCGCCACTGACACATCAGGGGCCGGAAGAGGATTGTCGGCTGCACTGTGTGGCAGTGACACATCAGGTGTCGGAGTGGATAAGCCTGCTGCACTGTGAGGCACTGACACACCAGGGGGCGGAGAAGTGGAAGGTGTGGGGGCAGCAGCATTCATCAGCGCTATGCCTTGTGGCAGCAATGCAATGATGAGAATCTGCAGGGCATGGTTGATCCCAGCTACATTTCACTGATATGCAGTGGTGGCTGCCATCCTTTCCGCCTCCATCCGCACCATGTCCTCCATGAGCCTCCACATGTGTGCCAGCTCACGACTGGCATCCCTGGAGCCACTCTGAGCGAACAGGTGTTCTTCTCTCTGCGTCATGACTCCAGCGATGTCAGTCAGGGCTCATTGGAGACCATGGAGCGGGTCTATACACCTATGGATGGCGTCCAGTTTGGTAGCCATGATGTCAAACCCCACCTGCACCTGCTCAGCTGTCTCCCTCTGGCCCTCCAGCAAACGGCTTTTTTAAGGCCATGTGTTGTTCCTGTGGGTCTTGGGAGACTGCCAGGGCTGTGGGTGCCTCCTGCTGGGTGGTTTGGGCACTGGTTGGGGTCTCCTCGATGCAGCTGGGCTGCCCTGATCCTGGAGGTGAGTTGCGGATGATGTCAATGATGTCTTGGAGGGCTTGGGTGTCGATGCTGGGGGTGTCCTCCTCGTCATCAGTGAAGAGTGGCTGGGACTGCTCTGCAGGACGTGTTGATGGTGTCCCTGCAATGTGAAGGGGAAATGGTGTATTACAATGTGTCCACATGTATGTAGCCGCATGGTACATGTTGACATTCAAACAGTATGGCATTGTACATTGTGACAGTCTGTAGATCAGAGGCATGACCCAGAGTCATTGTGGGTGTGCACTATGCTCTGCTTGATTGTGCATGTGTGCCATTGTGGTAATCTCCACCCGTCCCCCCAGTACCTGGTGGTCACTCACCCTGTTTGCAGTTGTGTTGTGTCCTGTCGAGCAGTATACGGTCCCCCGACTCCGAAACCAGCTCCTCCATGTTATCCAGCACAAGCTGTGGCGCTGGGCTCCCAGCTCCAGTCTGCATTGCTGCCTTCTGGTTGGCTACGAGTTTCTCCTTGGTCTTCAGCTTAATGTCAGTCCATCACCTCTTGATCTCGTCCATTGACCTCTTGTGCTCTCTGACGGCATTCACCTTGTCCACAATGTCCCGCCATATTCCATTTTTGGTGCCCAATGACACTTTGGAGGTGACGAACAGTTGTTGATGGTGTTCCATCACCTCCGTTACTAGGATCCTGTTTTCCTGTGGACTGAACTTCGTCTTCCCCTTCTCCTTGTCCTTGCCCTTCGCTGTCCCTGAGGTCCCAGGCTGGTCGTCCGGAGTGCTCGTCGGGTTGCGCTCTTCCTCTGCGCATGCTCCAGCTGTCTCCATGGTGCTTGGGTGTTGGTCAGTTTGTGTTTGAGTGTTTTTCTACTTTTATAGTGATTTTTCCCACCAGCCATGTGTGTATAGCAGGCCTGGCGCTGCTTATCGAGGATTTCTTCATCGCGCTTTGGCCCATCGCATGTTTTTTCGCGGTGAGGTTTGTGTTGTTGTCTCCGCCGAGGTGGTTGTATCGCGGACATTAGCCGCGTTTTTGGTGGACTATCGCATTGTACCGCATGGTACCGCCGTGTTGTAAATTCCACATTGACACTGGGTTATTTTCCTGTGATAGGCTGCGATGTGTAAAGTTGAGTTAGCATTTTTTGGTGAGGTTTAGCACACGTTGTTGTGAATATACCCCTTAGTCTTTCACCATTTTATTCTTAGATATTAATCATTAGATAAATGTATTAAAAGTTAATATCATCCATCAACTTTTAATACTGTAATAATAGAGCAAGCATGATCCATAAAGGAAACTACTGAATCTAAATTAATTTGGGATCAGAGAGAAAAAAGGTGTCAGTTCAGATACCAAATAAAGAGTCCTGATGAGAGAATCAATGCACATGCATAAAGCCTTTGCATATCAGGATGGGAAATATTCACAGTCATAAATTAGCAGACATAAAGTATCGGCTAAATAACTTCTCATGTAGAGAAATCTAAGGAACTCAGAGATGAATCTCTGGCCAGAATGTTGAGGGAGGAATCCGCACCACTCTTAGAACACACACTAATATAAGCACACAAATTCTATGTTGCAACATTATTTTTCTTTCTTCTGAGTCCTTTAGTAGAATATCAGCAAACTCCTGGGAATAATAAGCAAACTTACCATGTTATCATAGGAGCACAATAAGCTTTCAGACATTAAACCTTGAAAAGTTATAGCATTGATAATCTGTGGTCCAGACATTTCATTTCATGCGTCATGACTCCAGTCGCTTCCTCTCCTCCTGGTGAGAACTCACTATCAGTTGTATAATACAAAACATGTGTTTTTAACTAGCTAACAGAAGGCTTCTGGAATTTTTTTTATTATGAATGAAACAACACTGTTCTCAAACAACTATTCAATGTGAAAAACAGGTCTTTCAGTGTTCATGCATTATTTTTCAGCTAACATGGCAACAACAATTAGGCTAACTTATTAACAGGCATAAATCATTTATATTTGACTACCTAATGCTAATGTTGCATTAGGCATAGGTTTTACTTAAACGTAAGCTTTTGCACATTATTAATAAAAGCATTTTGTCACCTAATAACATTTTCCCCAACACTTTCTCCCATCTAATGGTTTGCAAACCTTCACAATTTCATCATAAATGGATCTTTAGAGTGCACTCTCATTTTCTGTTGTCATTCTTTTAATTTTTTAAAGTTTCTATTTCCTTCAGCTTCCTATATTCTCTAATCTTTCTTTCTCCATATTTCTAATTCTTCTCTGATTTATTTTTCCTTCTTTATTCTTCTTCTTTGTTAAAAAAAATCCAAATACTTTACATAAACTGTATATGCATATCAAGCTAATAGCAATTATTAGTGTAGGTCTCCCTAATACGCTAGTGGATTCCAAAAGTTCTAATTCAGGTTTCAGGTCAGAAATGTTCTTTGCAAATTCTTCTATCTTTCAACTTTCATTGGGGATGTAGGAGCAGCAATGATGAGTTTACAGCATTTTGCAGACTCTGCCTTTCTCTGCCAACAAAATATCTAAAGTTAATCAATCTTGCAAGAGCTAATAGCCACTAATTCAATTTTAACCGCCAACAAGGTACCAGATGTGCTAGTTGTCAGTTTATCTCCTACTGTTGAAAGCATCTAATTTTCTCATTGTTTAAGACTACTCCTACAGGTGGTGGGATTGTGCCAAAAACATCTTCCATTAATTGTCTCCCATCATTGGTACTACGTGGTTGTCTATGGGGTGGTGCCAGTGTAAAGCATCTATGCTATTCACATGATACACTTTAGGAAACAATAAAGCTAAATAGCAAACACCCTCCCAATCAGCTGGTAACTGGAAATAGGCATTGTGTTGAAACACAAAACAAACCCCAGAAATAATGGCCTCTCCCCCTGAACTGGTCCTCCCAAAACTTTGAATGTGTGTTCACAATTACTAATCCCAATGTGCCTCTTTCTAAATTGGTTTCTCCTTTTGTAGACATATCATTTCCCCTTTTTTTCATCTATCTAACTTTAATTTTGGATAAACCATTTTCTTTTTGTATTTATCGTCCTCCTTCTTCCAAACATTTCTCAAAACATCTTCCCCTTTATTTGCACTATGAAAAATGTGGGCTCTTCTTTCTGTTAATGCTAACATGAAAGTCTTTTCCAATGGTCTCATTAAACAGGTTAGCTTCTTCTCATATGCTTTAACAGTGTGTATTACTGTGGGTGATCTAAGAATTACCATGCGTTTTTCATGTCTTTTGCTTGTGGGTGAGGAATACTTATTTTCTGAAGGGGAACTTTGGAAAGAATCATGTCGTAATTGGAAAAATAATATGCAAAATATTCCTTACTATAGAATAAACTAAGTAACATACTACATTTGATTGCATGAAACAAAGGGGTATGATGATATGTCACTTCTGCTGCAGGTAAAGAAGATAAGTGTGTACAGACATAGCAGTCCTGGTAAACAGACATAATATCGAATAAAAAATATCGCCATGACAGAATATCGAGTTTTTAATATAGAATGGACAGAATATCGAATTGCCAAAATATAGTGGTGAAGAATATCGAAAATCAGGTAAGAAATATCGATTTAAATAATATAGAAGTAAGTAATATCGACAGTCATAATATAGTTGTTAAAAATTTTGAATTTTTTATAGTGTTTTAAGTGTTAGTATATGTGTTAAAAGTATGTATTAATTTTGGAATGTATGTTTGAATATTTTTAAAGTATTGAATTTTATATTATTTATTTTTGTGTAATTTAATTCTGTAGTGGGTTGTGAGTTTATAGGGGATAAGGGTGTGAAGTAATTTAATTATAGTACTTTAAATAATAATTTTTAGGAATTATTAATTATTTTTAATTTAATTTTGCGTTTTACTTCTGTAGCGGGTTGTGGGTTTATAGGGGAATAGGGTGGGAAGTAATTTAATTGTTATTAGGTAATTATTAATTGGTTTTGGAAATTAATTGGTTGTTGATTAATTATTAATTTGTAAATAATTTGTATTAATTGGTAATCAATTTGTATTAATTGTTTAATTGATAATTATGTTAATTGTATTAATTTATTATTTGTAGCGGGTTGTGGGTTTATAGGGGAATATGGTGGGAATTAATTTAATTGTAAATAATTAATTATTGAAATAATTTTTGTATATTGCTAATTAATTTATTCTTTACTAATTATTAATTGGTATTAATTTTATTTATACATTTTTGGTATTGAAAATTAATTGGTTGTTAATTGATTATTAATAGGTAATACATTAAACAAATATTAGTATTTATAATTAATTAATTATTAAATATTCTGTGTTTGGTAATTAATTGTAATACTTTTTTGGGTATTAATAATTTATTTATTTTTAATAAAATATTAAATCATTATTTTCCCTACTATTGCACTCACTGGAGTGGGAATAATAATTTTTACCGTTACGGTATCCAACGCTTACCCTACAGTTGCACTCACTGGAGTGGGAATGGTAAATTTTACCCTCCCGCTATCCAACGCTTTCCCTACTGTTGCACTCTCTGGAGTGGGAATAGTAATTTTTACCCCTACGCTATCCAACGCTTTCCCTACTGTTGCACTCTCTGGAGTGGGAATAGTAATTTTTACCCCTACGCTCTCCAACGCTTTCCCTACTGTTGCACTCTCTGGAGTGGAAATAGTAATTTTTAGCCCTACTCTATCCAATGCTTTCCCTACTGTTGCACTCTTTGGAGTGGGAATAGTGATTTTTACCCCTACGCTATCCAACGCTGTCCCTACTGTTGCACTCACTGGAGTGGGAATAGTAAATTTTACCCTCCTGCTATCCAACGCTTTCCCTACTGTTGCACTCTCTGGAGAGTGAATATTAATTTTTACCCCTACGCTATCCAATGCTTTCCCTATTATTGCACTGTCTGGAGTGGGAATACTAATTTTTACCCTCCCGCTATCCAACGCTTTCCCTACTGTTGCACTCTCTGGAGTGGGAATAGTAATTTTTACCCTCCCGCTATCCAACGCTTTCCCTACTATTGCACTTACTGGAGTGGTAATAGTAAATTTTATCCGCCCGCTATCCTACGCAAAAAATATTGCATATTTTAAATTAATATATATGTATTTTTTTTTTACTTACATTAATTATTTATTAATTTTAAAGTTATTTAAGTATTTTTAAGTATGTTTCAGTTAATTATATGTTTTATTTCATTAATTTTACATTAATTTTAAGACATTTAAAAAATTCGATATTTTGACTAACTATATTTTTTACAACGATATTTTGGATTCTATATTTTTGTACTTATCTGTTTGGAGATAGGGCTTCGATATTTTGGCATTCTATATTTTTACATAGATATTTTGGCAATTCGATATTCTCCTCCTCGATATTTCGGCAGTGATCCTGCAGTCCTTAGTGTATAACGCTTGAGTGTATTCCTTAACTAACTTTAAATAAACATTAGCTGAAAAATCTTCTTTTGAGTAATCTAAAAATGAAGCCTTAAATTTCATGTCATCTATTGTTTGTGCAGGCGTTGTAAATGCAGATGTAGACCTAAGTATTTCTATCTCTGGTGTAAAACGCATACCAAGTAAAAAGTTTATAATAGCTAATATAACAACTATTAGTGTGACAATAGCCCCACTTTATACTTGCCTTTAGTAATGCACATGTCAGACCGTAGCAGAATATAGCAGCAGGCAATTTCAATATTTTGGTGCCGATTCCGACCCGGGAAAAAAAAATTGCGTACGAATCGTATCCGTATATTTTCACGTCCGAATCGAACAAGTACCGTACAAACTGTGAAGTATGATTGGTACGTGAAAAATACATACGAATTGCGTCGGGAAAATGGTCCGAGACGGAGCCGTAAATATTTACGTCCGAATAGCGTCGGGAAAAGGGTCCGATAGGGAGCCGGACATTTTTACGTGCAAATCGTGAAACAGAAGTCCGAGCGCGCAAGTACGATCCGTACCGCCCGTCCGAATACACAACCGCATGTAACAGGTCCCGTACGGAGTGAACGCTGTAGCCTACATGTACACGGGTAAACTTGTGCCCGGATACGAGTCGTACAGCCCCCCTCACCCCGCACATGTCAGCACCGTACCCCCGTATGTCAGCACCGTACCCCCCTCCGCACCATACCCCAACACCGTAGCACAGCCCTGCACCTGTACAGGCCACACCCCAGGCCCGTCTCCCAGACGCGCACCTGTATGCCCCGTACCCCAGGACCGTACCCCAGGCCCGTCTCCCAGCCCCGTACCTGAACGCACCGTACCCCAACATCGTAGCCCAGCCCCGTACCTGTATGCACCATACCCCAACATTGTAGCCCAGCCCCGTACCTGTACGCACTGTACCCCAACACCGTAGCACAGCCCCGTACCTGTACGCACCATACCCCAACACCGTAGCCCAGCCCTGTACCTGTACGCACCATACCCCAACACCGTAGCCCAGCCCCGTACCTGTACGCACCGTACCCCAACACCGTAGCACAGCCCCACACCTGTATGCACCATACCCCAACACCGTAGACCAGCCCCGTACCTGTACACACCGTACCCCAACACCGTAGCACAGCCCCGCACCTGTACGCACCGTACCCCAACACCATAGCCCTGCCCTGTACCTGTACGCACCGTACCCCAACACCCTAGCACAGGCCCGCACCTGTACGTACCATTCCCCAACACAGTAGCACAGCCTGCACCTGTACGCACCGCACCCCAACACCGTAGCACAGCCCGCACCTTTACGCGACGCACCCCAACACCGTAGCACAGCCCGCACCTGTACGCGCCGCACCCCAAAACCGTAGCACAGCCCCGCACCTGTACGCACCGTACCCCAACACCGTACCCCAGCACCCTCACCCAGCATCGCATATGTACAGACTGTACCTACGCAAAAAAGACTCGTACAGAACCAGGACACTGTAAAACAGCACAAGGAGGGTCAATTCGACTCGCACAACACCACAAAACACGTCAACATGACAAAATACATCTCTTTGACTGACCTGGCACATCCTAACAGGCAAACAGAGGCCCTAAATCACAACCACCTCTTATAACACACCCACCACAAATTCAAACACAGCCACACCCACAAATGGACCAATAAAAAGGGCCCACACACACAACCCATGAGCCTTTGCAACAGACCCACTGCTCACAGACACCACAGACAAACAACTGCACCTTACTCACACCTTAACTACACCTTAACTTACACACCTTCACACAACCTCCTTCACAAACACCCCCTCTTCACCTTCACACACACACCGTCACATTTACACCCACACACCCACAACCATCCACACCCACACCCCACACCATGCCTACAGACAAGAATCCAAAGTTCACAATGGCGGAGCTGGAGCTCCTTCTCAATGAAGTCATCAGAGTCGAGCCACAGCTGTTTGGAACATTGGTCAGACAGACCAGCATAGCCTAAAAAACCAGCCTGTGGCAGAGGATCGTCGATAAGGTGAATGTTGTTGCGCCCATCCGAAGGACAAGGCATGAATGCCAAGCCAGGTGGTACGATCTGCGCAGGGCAGTCAAGAGGAAAATGAACGAGGAATACGCCCAGAGTAACATCACTGGAGGTGGGCTGCCTCGCAGACCCGTACATTACCATCCCTGGGAGGAGAAGGTGATGGCCACGCTTCCGCCGGTGGGAGTACACGGAGTCGAAGGAGTCGCAGAGCCTGGTGAGTACACAAACCACTCACGTAACATCGGGGGAATGGCATCCACACCACAAATACACCAAATACACGCAACTACCCCCAAGCCCTCACCGCACACAACCACACCCAAAAACCACGCTCATGCCACTAACGTCTCCATGCCCCATTCACAAATAAAGGCAATGCCATGTCCCAGGCCACACCAACCACAAACCCAAGACTGGATGTCCGGGATGCTGGGAGGGTGGGGCTCACACAACACACTGTGCAACTCAGAACCAGACACCAATGCCCACAGCCCATATGGCCTAGGTACATACTCCATGCACCATGTCCAATGCACAGGGACTGGCAAAGTACTGACAAGGTAGCTGACACTTGGCCCTGCTGTAGGCAGCAAAAGGCCCTCCTGTGACCACTGTACACTCAAACAACAACTCCACTAGCTCACATACCCAGCACAGGAACTCACACACACTGTCATGGCAGCATGCACCATGAGGGGACAGACACATCACCTGGGAGACCCAATGAGAAATCACACTACACCCAACAGCAGGCCGGGCCACACACCCCCCCTCACACAAGCACACACCCCCGGGGCAGGCAACGGATTTACCCACTCTCACAATGGACATGTGACACAACAAGACCAATACATAGCCAAATAAGCATCCCAGCCAAAAATCTACTGGCAAACACTCAGAAGATCATACCAATCTGTCCCCCGAAACATACCCATCCCCAAGTGTACATTGAGAGGAATGCTAGGCACATCCAACCACCTGGAGGAACTGTGACTACTTGAATATGTATGAAACATGGATGTGGCATGAAACAGCATTAACATTGTCTCTCTCTCACACACAGGGCAACGTCATCGACCTCCCCCGAACAATGGGGGGGAACAATCACAGTCCCAGGCTCAGCGTGAAGATGATCCCACCGGCAGCGATGACTCCCACCACTCCGTGAATGACCCCGACCAACCTGGCCCCTCTGGTGCCCAAGCCCCTGCAGCACCTGCGTCAGGTACATCTGTGCCAACTGCCACCCCCATCCCAGGAGACTCACAGGAGCCCTGCTCGCACTGAACAACGCAGCCAGTCTGACCAGGAGGGACAAGGTTCTCCGGGCACCCAGGAGGAGGCAGACGACCACGCTAATGCCATCCCTCAGGGGTCCCGTAGACCTGATGTGCCCACAACGGTAGGCCAGGCTCGTGTGGGCAGGGGTGGTGGGAGTGAAGGCAGGCGGAGGCGAGAACGTGACCAGCCAGCTGAGGGAACCGGTATGGCACACATGCGCCACATCCTGGACACATACCGGCGTGACACCAGGGGCATCAGCCAGGTAGTGTCGAGCCTCACAGATATCAAGGGGACCCTCGACGAGATGAAAAACCTGCAGGCCGAGCAACATGCCAGTCAATAACAACACCAAGGACGGATGGAGGCAAGACTGGCTGAGCTCCTGGCGGTGCAAACGGACATGAGCCGTTCACTCCGTCGGATCGCCGACAACATGGGCAACCCTCCCTGTGCCACCAAGCGAAGACCGCCACCAGCCACAGGGAGGAGGAGGAGGATTCGTCCGACGGAGCATCACAAGCATCGTCAAGGCCTGCATATGAGGGTCCCCCCAGGAAGGTGGGTCGTCCACGGAAAAGACCGTGAGAGTCAGCGGACTATCCACATCTCCCAGGTCACCTGGCCTGGCACCTGGACCTCTGGCGCAACAGCAGCACCTCACCCAATGACATTCTCTGCCACATGGACTTGCTGGTCACAGTCTGACCAATGATGACCAACACTGTGGTCTGGACTCTGATGACTCCAACAGACAAGGATGCCATCTCCCCCTGTGAACTTTGGATTCTATGCACCCGGTAGAGCACCTTAGCACATCTACCAAAAGACTCACCCCACCAAAAATAAATTATTTTTTTCTTCTCATGAGATGTTGCTGTCATTTGGCATTAGTCCACAACATATGTGTGTGTAAATGTCTAACTATGCCTGAGTGTTGAACCAACTCAACCCATCAATACCCTGGGATCTGAGTCTGGTACAGGACACACATGGGTCACAAGTTATCATTCAATGCAGACATGGAGCACAATACTCACCTGTGATGGCCTCAAGCTGCTGAGGGGGTGCTAGGGAAACTGTGAGGACATACCTTTTTGGAAGAGTAACATTAAGGCGTAGAGGTCATGCCTCATTTGGAGGTTCCCGGGGAGGGAGTCCCAGGTATGTGTTCCCAGGTGGGAGAACTATGTCCTGCATGCAGGAGTATGGTGGATCTGAAGAATGGTGGCCAGGTCAAGGTTGGATGCACGGAGATGGCACTACGGGGTCTCGGATGACAGTGGTACAAGGTTGGTTTTGGGTCAGGGTTGTGGCCTGCCTCCTGAGTGTGGGTGAGGAGTCTGAAGGTCATCCTGCAGCACACAGTGATCCATTGCAGCTATCTCTGCTGGACGGTGATGTGGCTGGGGCACGGGATGTTGACGCTGAGGTGTGCAGATGCAGCCTGGATGTGGACAAGTGTCCCTGGATTTTGGATGTGGCTGCTCCGTAGAGGGCAGGGCAGTATTTGACACGGATGTTGTCGTGGACCTGGGGGATGGTCCGTCTTACCTTGGAGTGGATCTATCTGGGGATCATGTGCATAATGCTGAGGGTGTTGCAGTGTGAGGTACAGATGCTGGTGAAATACCATGGCAAATGTGAGCAAGCAATCCATGATGCACAACATCTTGTGTGCGTGGACACTGGGTGCCTGTGCGGGGCTTCTGTGGGTGGGACACAAGGAGTTGACCCAGCTGTAAGGGGACAATCCTCAGATGTTGACCTCAGTCCTATACCAATCCAGCCTCAGGTGGCTGCTGTTCTGCCATTCATCTATGGATCCCATGCAATCTTGAATATTGGAACTGGAAATGTCTGCGTCCTTGGTGAGGGTGAGGAGCGCCTGGCTGTCAATGGCATACGAGTTGATGATGAGGTCGTGTGCGCATGTGATGGTGGATAGGGGGGTCCTGGACACATTGTAGATTGACACGCTGAGAGATGATACCTGTGCCATATGCCTCACGACGAAAGCATACTACATGCAGAAGCCTTGAGTCCCACTCCCATGGCCTTGCAGGGGTACAGAGCCGGTGGGGAGTAGGAGGGACATGACCTGGTGGTTGTGACAGGTCTTGGAAGGTGTGGCAGTGCTGTGTAGGCAGTCGGAGTTGCACACTCATCATGCAAAGGTGTTGTGTGTGCGCTCAGTGTATGCCTGAGAGCAGGCGGGAGATGTGTGGGTGGACCTTGCTTGGAGGGTGGCTGCAACTTCAGACTGTAGTGGGATGTGGGTCATGCAAGGACCTGAGGGTCGTGCAATGTGCACGTTGCATGTGCAGATGCTCCAGCCTTTGGTACCGCGTGGCCGCAACTCGGGCACAGACAAGCTGAAGACAGCCAAATGAATGTGTTGAGGGAGGAAGGGAGGAGCACCTTTGATGTGTGTGTGTTGCCAAATCTGGAAACTACGTGTGCCCTTGCTGCAGTGGCTGCAACAGCAGGCAGCATGTCCTGGGAACTATGCCACAATATCCACACAAAGACTAGGATGTCAGAAAGGACTACTGCAACAGGTGTATGTCAAGGAAGGAGTTACCGGTTTGCAATGGCACACCCAGAGACAAAGGATGCACAATCACCAAAGATGACTGACACCGGATCATGAAACTGAAGGCCGAGCTGCGCACAGGAAACAAACCCCAGAAGGTGTTGACGGCCCGTGGGGGGACTAACATGCCAAAACACATACACAGCCATGGACATCATGCACAATAGAGAATCAAATACATGAAGAACAGCATGCAGGTTGCTAATCTAACACATAGACTCATATGCACAATCCTTGACAACCATGCCAGAGATGCCGCATGCACAGTGGCAAGAGACCTGCATTGACAGAGATGAGGCACCTTGGAGGCTGAGGAACAGCTTTATTACTCAGGCTCACACCTATGCAAAAGCATCAACATTAACAGACTCACAGGTCTATTGGATTAACATGTGGGACCTACACCGGACACCCCTTTTGCACCACTGATGCTGTAAATCCATTGTACCAGCACACAAGTGAAGGGGGTGAGCCAAACATCCCCTGCTGCACACGGGGAGGCTGCAATTCCCCATTGAGCATCATATGGGGATGTCCCGCAATATGTCCACCCGTAGCCTCCCGTATGTTTCCGAGGGAAGTTGTACACACATTGATGGCTTCATCACAAACCACAATCCCATAACAGATGACTGCCACGAAGTGTGACTATCAATTCATGTGAGTCATGCCACATGTCATGTGCCCCATGGTGAGTCGACATGTATGCATAGTAACAAAACCTGCACAGGAGCAGTGCCCACACATTACAAACAACTACCACACCCAAAAAGCCTTGCTGAAATCCTTACCCAAAGGAGAATTTTCACCATGTCCGTGCATGTAACGCTGATTCACCACACGTTGCATTACTCATGAGGAATAGCAGGAGCAAAACGATGCCACGAGCAGACAGCATGCGCAACTACCTGGGGATGAGAGACACACAAGAAGTCAGGAAAAACATAGTCATCCGCATGCATGGTCATGTACTCTACATGAATAAGGTTGACACCATGCCAGTTGTCAATTGAGTGTGTCAGCTAAAATGTGTGGAATGACATCAGCACTCGAGTGACACATCAGCACACACCTCAAAGTCCCTTAGCATACAGTCAGCTGGACACACACATTGCAACACATGCAACACAAGGCTCCAAGCGTGCACACTCAGACCCAGGGGCTCACAATTATGAGAAGAAGTTGCGTATGAGCTGACTCCGGATGTCATCCTCCTCCTCCTCCTCACTTGCCTCGTGACCAAGGCCATCATTCTCCACGGGTGGATGTTCTTGCTCATCGGGATCCAGGATGAGTGGCACAGCTTTCTCCACTTCCATGTTGTGCAGCATGCAGCACACAAGGAAGATTCTGCAGACCTTCACCGGTGCATATGGGAGGGACCCGCCGGTTATGTGGAGGCACCGGAATCGGCTCTTCAGGAGGCTAAACGTCCTCTCAATCCCTCGCCTGGTCTGCCCATGGGCGTTGTTGTAACGGTGATCTGCAGCTGTTCTCGGGTTGTGGAGAGGCATCACCAGCCATGGCAGGTTGGGATAGCCAGAGTCCCCTACATGGAAACATCATGTAAAGAAGTGGGTCAGGAGATGCCGTCACATACTAAGATACCGCTGAATACTGGACAAACAGAGTCTACTCACCAACAAGACATGCTCGTTCGTTGTGCAGCTGCATCATCATTTCTGGCACCCTGCTACGCCTCATGATGTAGGCATTGTGTGCTGACCCTGGAAAACGTGCACAGACATGGGAAATCACCATGTTAGCAAGACACACCAAAAGGGCATTAATGGAGTGGTAATGTTTACGGTTATGAAAGGCTACCTCCTGTGCCTGTGGTGGTACCAAAGCCACATGTGTCCCATCAATGGACCCAATTACATGGGGCATCCCTCCCATGGCATAGAACTCACCCTTGATACCTGTCAACTGCTCACGAGTTGGAAAATGGATGAATTCATCCAGGTGCTCCAACATGGCTTCTAAAACATCATGCAGGACACGGCTGAACATGGTCTGGGACAGGCCACCCACATCAGCTGTGGTCAATTGAAACGTACCGGTGGCAAAGAAATGTAGGGCTGACATCACCTTCATCTAGCGGGTCAGTGCAGTCGGATAACTGTGTCGCGGTTGGAGGTGTGGTGCCAGCCTGTTTGTCAGGTCCACAATTAACCGTTGGGGGAATCTGTAGCGGTGTATGCAGTCACGTTCCCTCATGGCAGCCAAGTCTGGCATTGGTCGGGGGAGAGGCGGTGCCCTGCAGAATATTGGAAGAAATAACGAAGATTGAGTACATTATTACACCAATGTCAATGAACTGAGCACATGTTCAACAGCTAATACACATTTGCCACATACAGAGTCTGGTCTGTGCAATGCATCCTGCACACGTATGCCAGCCAAGTGATACTCCTACCAAGAGCCAGCTACAAACATGGATTGTCAAGGTCTACATGACATGCCATGAAAGTAGCTGTGGGCCAGTGTGAGTGAACAGCCAGACACATTACAGGAGTGACATACATCCACATATGTGCATTTGAAGGATGTCAGCTCATACAGACAGCTGTCGGCAAGCTAGACGCACAGGTCACATGTCATGGAAAAAGGACAGACCACACACCTTGCCATGAAGGGGTACATGTCAAAAATGATCACACAGACATTGAGACTACGCAGATATGTTCTAAGCTCACAAGTCCCTGTTAGATGCATACAGACACACGTTACATGTTATTCCACATGTGTCCTGGTGTGCGTAATAGTGTGACATGGGCATCTACACACAGACACATGTTGGATGCAGCTACAGCAGATGCCGTTGACAGAACACCAACAGCAAGATCATGGGAACACATGACACACACATGACATAGTCACATCGTGGCATGCTGGTAGTGAGATGTCAGGTGTCATCATCCGTGTACCTGGCATCAGGGGACAGTTGCGGGTGTTGGGGACTGTGCCATGCCAGTGATTCAGTGCTTGACAAGTTTGAACTACATGCACACATGTAAAAGGTGTGAAGGGGAAGTGCGCCACATGGTGCCCCATCACACATGACATGTGTACACAGGTCATCACACAACTATTGGGTTAAAACATGAGGAGACATGTGCCAGCTCACTGCCTGACACACCTAGGCCCTACACATGATGCACTGCACTGACAATGACTTGATATCCATCCTTGTGCGAGTTAGACACCTCCATTCATTTCCTGTGCGCCTCCTATCACCAGTGTAAGCTGTGAAACACACCGTGCACACGCTCTGAGGGCGTGTGTACGGTCGTATCACTATGTGGGCTTTGGGTAGGAGTACGCGTGTGTGTACGGACCGTACACACGTACGTGTACACACTGGTCCTATCCCTTTGGTAGTGTTGGCGTAGGCGTACGCCATAGTGCTACGGGCCATACATACGTGGGTACGGCCCGTATCTCTATGGCGTATGCCTACGCCAACACTACCATAGTGCTACGGGCCATACCCGCGTGTGTACGGCCCGTAGCACTATGGTAGTGTTGGCGTAGGCGTACGCCATAGAGATACGGGCCGTACCCGCGTATGTACGGCCCGTAGCACTATGACGTACGCCTACGCCAACACTACCAAAGTGATACGGGCCCTACACACGCGTGTACGGCCCGTATCACAATGGCATATGCCTACGGCAACACTACCAAAGTGATACGGGCCCTACACATGCGTGTACGGACCGTATCACTGGAGTAGTGGTGCCCTAGGGGTACGTGTGGAACGCACCGTACCTGTGTGTGGATAGTGAAATTACATAGGGGACACATGAGGGACAAGTATAAGGGCCTAAATGCATGCTGGTTGTCATGGAGACCGAGTTTCCAGCTCAAAATTTTTCATCAGGTGGCCAGCAAAAGTCGGTTGGAGACAATATACTATGTTGCAAAGTGGTTGTTGACTTGACATCATGCTCAAATTTTGAACCATGCAAAGGCCCTCACTGGGGTAGGTTTAAAGGGATTGGAGGAAACGTAGGATGCAAATGAGATTGACCAATCACTCTGTACTCCTGTAAATGAAACAGCCCAGCAAGGGAGATATAAGGCAGCCAGGACCCATGAGAGAGCACTTGGCTGCACAACCTTTCATTCCATACCACTGCTGCTGCTTATGATTCCTCTGGCACCATGTCCAGGTCTGTGGAGAGGGCCCAGCCTTTCACCCAAGAGGAGAATGAGGCGTTGCTGGACGTCATCCTCCCACGGTACCCCTGCCTGTATGGGAGACCAGGGGAGCAGGTGAGTGCTGACTAGCTTTGATTGTGCCCCTTTTTTTGTGTCTGTCACTTCTGGCATTGTGTCCAGGTGTGACAGACATGCAATGTTGTTCATGGTGGGTCCCAGGGGGGGAATGCCTTATGTCTGCCATGCAGAGCATGATGTGGTTCATATCTGCACTCCTCACTTGCATTGTGCTTACTGTGACAATCGCTGCATGGTGCATGCCACATTCAGCCTGGCTAATCCTCTTGGGAATGTTGTTTCTATAGTCCTGATGTGATTCTGTGGTCCTCCCAGTGTGACAGGTGACTGTACCCACAGATGTGTGTGAGTTGAGTGTACCTGTGGTGATAGTGTCCAAATGATGTGTACGGCCCCTGGACATTGGTGTGTGTGTAAGTCCCCTGTCATGTGGGTGAGTGTCTATGTGGAGTGTTGCACCCCAGCTGCATGGAGGATGCATATGCCCTACCCATCTGATGTGAGCAGGGAGCCGTGCTGTGTGTCTGACGTGCTGAGCTAGCCCCACACCTGTGACTCCCCCCAGTCAAGTGGCACATGTGCAGAGTGATGTTTGTACCCGCAGTTGCCAATGGCAGGTGATTGTCCTGTGCCTGTGTGTGTCTGTGTACTCCGCTGAGGTTGCGTCAGTGGCCTTGGGCATGTGACTGCTTTGAGGTGCTGTCCATAATCCTGGTGTTGCTTGTGATGCACAGTGTGAGCCATGATTATTGATTCTGTCGCACCCCTCATGCCCCCTGTGTACTTTAATTGCCACGTAGTGCATTTGGCCTTCCCCAGAGGATGATGTCCCTATGACAAAGGTGCAATGAGTTGGCTGCATACTATGCCCTGTTCAAACAAGCCTAATTGTTCTAATGTGTGGCTCTGTGACATGGAGCAGGTGTATTGATGTTGTCTCACTTTGTCATCCTCACAGGTAGCCGCCTACGCCAAGGGGGAGATATGGAAGCGGGCCGTCAGGGCCGTGAGGTCGGTGAAGGGTCACAGTCGGCGCCTGGCCCAGGTGAGGAAACGCTGGCATGACATCCGGTGCTGGACCTGGAGGATCGCCCGGGTCCTGCTGGGGGACTCACCAGAAGGCAAGAACCGCGGGCGCCGGTGCCTGAGCCACCAAATGAAGCGTGTCCTGGCGGTGGTCTTCCCTGACATTGAGAGGCGGTTACAGGAGAAGCAGCAGCAGCAAGGGGGTAGGTACATGTGTGTATGTTGTGTGTCACCAGCTTTTGGAAGTGCTCAGTCGCCTGGATACACTGCCAGGGTTTATATGTGCAGTGCATATCCTGTTCCCCAAAGTCAATCGGTCCTGTTCTTCCTCCCTTCCCCTCCTTGACATGTGTTCCCTGGTCTGTGTGTAGTCACTCTTGCACAAGGTAATCTAGGCTGGCAGTTAATCCAAGTGTCCAATGCTTGCAGCATCATGTGTGGGGGTGGTCTGTGACATGTGTTGGGACCTTGCCTGTGCCCTGTCCAGTTCAGTAATTTGGGGGTCCATGATTGTTGGCACTGATGCAGAGTCTCAACATAGGAGTGTGAGGCTTAAAATGAACTGCCTTGCAGCATGCATGACCGATGTTGTGGCCTCAGACATGATGTGCATGAGGGGGAGATATGCATAGTGCGGGGACGGTTGCTCCTGTTGCAGTCAGATCTATCGAGGACCATGGAGCAGTGTGGCCACTACAGTCCCCTGAGACACCTTTTCCTAGGAATCATGTGTGTCATCCAACACTGTGGACATTCTCAGTGTCTTCAGCATAGGTTGACATATGTCCACTGTACAGGGTGACCCAATGTGGCATGTGCATCCTCACACTGGCCAGTGCCTGTGTGTATGCGTACAACTATCTGATGATGGTTGTTTGTCAATAATATGTGTGGTCAGCCCCACGAGGGGTAGTTAGAGTGCAATTAGGATTTAATGGAGCCCATTTTTGTGATCCCTGATTAAGAGGTGTAAGTCCTTCCTCTGTCTCAATCACATTGTCTCAGTTAGCGGGGGTTTGTGCGGGCAAGGCCTACATGTCCAAACCTTATGTCTCCTTGCCAGGTCTGGCCTGTGTGTGATGATAGTCTGAACAGACACTCAACAAGTATTGACCCAGTCATGTTGTGCAGGGTTTAATGTTTGTGCTTTGCAGCATGTGTCAAAAGTTAAAAGACATGGTTCCTGCTCATCCATTTTTGGCAACGGTGTGTAGTCCAGATGCTGTGGTCGACTGTCCACAGACACTAGCTTCTCTGTATAATTCGATATCAAGTTCTTTGCTGTTGTGTCATGCTCTCCATTGTTTCAAAGTGGCATGGGGGGTCAACCAACTGTGTAGTGCAGGGCCTACATATGTGCGTAGTATTGTAGATGTTACTCATGATGCTTTTCATGCTATGCATTGTGACCTATGTAGTTTGGACTCATGTGTCATATGTATACAGGTGTCTGATTATTTCCTGTCTCTTCACCTTGCCCACAGCATCGTCGGGGGACACCGAGGAAGACACCGGCACGGATGTGGAGGAGGGATCCAGCACCGGTGCCACCAGTGCTGGGGAGTCTGGCGCAGCAAGTGGCACGGAGGGCGAGGGGAGTCAGGCGGAGGACCTGTCCAGTCCCAACACCGACTATGACGCTGACGGGTCCGAGGCTGAGCTCCCAGAGGGGGCAGAGGCTGCTCCCACAGCTGAAAGCAGCAGTACATCTCTTGCCGCCCCCTTCATTCCTGTTAGAACCGGCCCTCGTAACCTAGTCAGACCTGACCCCTGCACCTCACACCAGCCCCGAGCCCACGGCCTAGCCGTTCCTTCCCACCAGAACACACACACCCGACCCGGACTTCCCCCGTCCGTGGCCTTCCTCCTTCGGCCACCCCGGGCCCGCGTGCCCACTTCATGCACCAAGATGGCCGCCCGGCCCCAGCGCGACCCTAGCCTCTAGCCGCCACTCCGGCTGGAGGACATCGCGCTCCCCTTGGGATAAGAAAGGGAGGAGCAGTTTCCATCACATCTCTGCGCTTCCCTGGGAAGGTGGGTTTCGATCGACCCGCCGGCCTCCCCGAGGGCTGGCTCCACGCCTGCTGGGTGTCTGGGGCTCCTCCCGACCCGGCCCTGAAAGGATCAAAGGACAATGGCAGGAAACCCCCAACAAGCGACCCCCAGGTGACAAGACCCCTGCCTGCACAGACTCCGGACATCAAAGAGGAGTCGCCCTATAACAAGGGGTGCTCTGGGACGGTCCGGCAGATTCGCCTTGGAAACACCTGAGCCCTGCTGAGTGACTCGCGGCTCCCTGAAGATCGTAAGACTTCCAAACTTGTGCTTGAGCCCTGCTGAGTGACTCGCGGCTCCCTGAAGATCGTAAGACCTCCGAACTTGTGCTTGAGCCCTGCTGAGTGACTCGCGGCTCCCTGAAAATCGTAAGACCTCCGAACTCGTGCTTGAGCCCTGCTGAGTGACTCGCAGCTCCCTGAAGATCGTAAGACCTCCGAACTCGTGCTTGAGCCCTGCTGAGTGACTCGCGGCTCCTTGAAGATCGTAAGACCTCGGAACTTGTGCTCAAGCCCTGCTGAGTAACTAGCAGCTCCCACAGACTCTCTTGGTCCCGCCGGACCCCACGACGACAAGCGTATCCCCCAGCTCGAGGATTGTGAGCTGTGCGCCGGGTACGCTCCTGCATTTGATCCATATCCTCAAAGACTGTCCCGCTACCTCCTATCCCCCCTCCAAGACTTTGTGAGCCCGCGCTCTACTTGTATATATTTTGCCTTGCGGATCATAAAGATCCTACCACTCCGATCTGATAAAGATTTGCTCTTAAGAACTCCTCGTGTGGTGTCTCTCTGTCGTGTGGTGCCGAGTGTGCGATCCTAGATACGAGGTTCCTCCCCTGAGGAGTCTCCCGCCAGTGCCCGGCTACGATACCTCGAGGGTGGGTCTCAGGGCAGTCAGGGCCCCCTCCGGGCCCCTCTGAGGTCGCCTTCTAACATTGGTGGCAAGCGACGGGATTCGGGCCCATAATCTAGAGATCGTACCGTGAACGGCTGACGCACTACCGACAAAGATGGCAGAAGGAAACGCCGTGGTTCTCATAGAAAACGACGCCAGTACCGTGTTCCAGGTGGAACAGCTGGAAGAGTACACTCACAAAGAACTAAAGCAATTCTGTAAGGAACTCAGAATCGCTACCACTGGTCTCAACACCAAAGAAGATATGCAAAAGGCACTGAAAGCTTGGGTGGATTCTGGAGCCTCCCGCCCAGAAGGAGCGGGGGAGCTCCACGACGAAGCTGGGCCCTCCCAAGGAGAACGCAGCAGCAACCAGGTGCGAGGCTTCGTACCAGATGGGGGCCTATCCCCGGAGGAACTCGCAGACAGAGAAAAAAGTCGCCATCACGAGCTCGAATTAGCCAAACTCAAAATTGAGGGCGAGTTGAAATTAGCCGAGAAAAAGCTAGCAGTAGAACAGTTGCGAGTACAAGGAGAACTAGAAGAGAAGAAACTCCAACGAGAACACGAGGGAAGGAGACTTCAATTGGAACATGAACGCAGCCTGAAGGAAATAGAACTGAAAGCAAGAAGCGAAGAAACGCGGCCCCCGGGAACCGGGAGGCGGCTGCCCCGACGGAGCAGAAGGTCCACATCCCCAAGGATGTGGTCAAAGAATATTACAAAAATGATGACATGCAGCAGTGGTTCCGGGCCTACGAGGTCGCCATGACCTCCCATCGGGTCCCGCAGAAGGATTGGGGGGCTGGGTTATGGGGACGATTCCTGAGCGAAGGGAGAGACACCCTGCTCGACCTACCCACCTCCATGCAAACCTCCTATGAACACATGAAAGCGGCCCTTCTCACAAGGTACGGCCTCACCCCGGAGATGTACCGCCAGCGGTTCCGGGGCTGCAGGAAGATCCCGGGTACCACCTGGGTGGAATATGTGAATTTCTTCAGCCGCGCCTTCGATGGGTGGATCAAGGGCAGCAAGGTAACCACCCTGGAAGAACTTACCGACCTTATGTTGTGGGAACACCTGGCGGCCAACTGCTTTGTGGAACTACGCCAGCATCTGCTCGACAGCAAGCTCACGGACCCAAGAAAGCTGGCTGTCGAGGCGGATCGCTGGACCAACACCCGGGTCTCCCGGGGCCCTGTAGGAGAGTACCCCCGAGCCAGTCAGGGACCACCCCGCCAGAGAGGGGGGGGAAACCAGGGAGGGCAGAGAGAGTCCCAGGCTAGTCCCCCGAAGTCCCAACCTCCACCTTTCCCGGCACCCCCACCAGCTGTAACCGGCCCCCCCCTTAGACGGGGGCACCGGGTAACCATCACTTGTTTCCGTTGCCAGAAGCCCGGGCATTACACCAACGACCCTGAATGCCCCATGGCCCCACGCACCACCCAGGCAGCACCCCCTGCTAGACAGATAGCCAATGTAGCCCTGGGGGAGGAGGTTGAGGAGGCCGAGGAGTGGGAACCCGCCGCTATGGCCCTAGTATCCTTAGGAGATAGAGAGATGGTCCCTGGGAGCCTCCTGCCCTCTAACACAAAGAAATATGGGCAGCTCGTAACGATCAATGGCCACCAAGTCGAAGCCCTCCGTGACACCGGGGCCAGCATCACCGGTGTCCTCAGCCATTTAGTACACAAAGACCAGGTCCTCCCCAACGTATTTTGCCCTGTCATTTCAGCCGACAACACAGAAAGCCTATGTAAGGTAGCCCTGGTGCCCTTTGAGTGGGGAGGGGTGGTCGGTAAACTGAAGGTCGCAGTGAGAACCTCCCAGCCCGTCGACTGTCTCCTGGGGAATGACCTGGAAAGTTCCCCCTGGGGACAAGTTGAGCGCAAGACCCACCTAGGGATGATGGGCCTCCCTGAGTGGGTGTGCGCCACCACTCGATCCATGGCGGCTCGACTGACCCCCCTGAGGGAAGTCGACGATGCCCTGACCCCTGAAGATAGGATGGTCCCAGCCGAGGGTCCCCCCATTCCCCCACCAGAAGAGTCGATCGCCAGTGACGAACCCCCGCCTTCCGACTCCACCCCAGTCACCGAGTTAGGCGATCTGCCCGAATTAGCCCAGTGGCGCCACGAGGGGGGCCCCTCCCGAGAGGAGTTCTGCCGAGAACAGGCTACCTGTCCCTCCCTGGTCGGGCCCCGGCAACAGGCAGAGGCCCAGGCCGCAGGCGACCAGACGGGGACGCACCGGGTGTATTGGGAGAATGACCTTCTGTACAGCGAACAGAAGTCGGTGGAGCTAGGGTCTGGCCGGGTGCTGGTGGTACCCCTACGCTTCCGAAACCTCCTCCTGGGCTTGGCCCACAACGTTCCCCTCGCAGGCCACTTGGGTCAGGACAAAACATACAGTCGCCTCGTGACTCACTTCTACTGGCCCCGAATGAAAGCGGATGTGGAAGCCCACTGCAAGTCCTGTCCCACGTGCCAGGCCAGTGGGAAGAGTGGAGGGAAGCGCAAGGCTCCCCTCCAACCCTTCCTCGTCGTCAGTACCCCTTTTGAGCGGGTCGGGATCGACATTGTAGGACCTCTGGACCCCCCAACTTCCCAGGGGCACCGGTTCATCCTCGTCCTGGTGGACCATGCCACTCGTTACCCTGAGGCCATCCCCCTGCGCACCGTCACGGCCCCCGTGGTGGGCCGGGCGTGATGGGGATCTTCTCCCGCATGGGCTTTCCCCGCGAGGTCGTGAGCGATCGCGGTACCAACTTTATCTCCCGATACATGAGGTCCTTATGGCAACAGTGCGGGGTGTCCTATAAGTTCACCACCCCGTACCACCCCCAAGGAAACGGCCTGGTAGAGCGGTTTAACCGGACTCTGAAGGGGATGATCGCGGGCCTGGAAGAGCCCCTCCGGCGTAAGTGGGACATCCTGCTCCCCTGCCTCCTATTCGCATACCGAGAAGTTCCCCAGAAATCCTTGGGTTTCAGCCCCTTTGAGTTACTCTACTGGCACCCCGTCAGGGGACCCCTCAGCCTGGTCAAGGAAGAGTGGGAGGCGGCGCCCCGAGGCCCTCCCCGAGATGTGTTCCGTTACGTCCTGACCCTCCAAAATCAGACTAGGAAATTCCGGGAGATGGCAGAGGCCAACCTGGAGGCGAGTCAGGAGGAGATGAAGCGCTGGTACGACCAGAACGCCACTCTGGTCGAGTTTCAACCGGGCCAGCTGGTGTGGGTCATGGCCCCCGTGAAACCCTGCGCTCTCCAGGATAAATGGACCGGGCCCTTCAAAGTAGTCGAGCGGAAGAGCCCGGTCACGAACTTGGTAGACGTCCAGTCAGCCCGGGACCCCCTCCGGGTCCTCCACGTGAACCGCCTCAAGCCCCACTTTGTGCGGACGGAGCTGAGCCTCCTACTGGCCACTGATGACGGGTCCGAAGAAGAGTCAGATCCTCTCCCTGATCTTCTGTGCACCAAGGAGAAGGACGGCTCCGTAGAGGGAGTGAACTTCTCTCCGTCTCTCACTCCCCAGCAACGTGAGGATTGCCGCCAGCTCCTAGTGCAGTTTCCGGACCTTTTCTCCCTGGTCCCCAAGGTCACCGACTGGTTTGTCCATGATGTGGATACCGGGGACAGCCCACCAGTGAGACACCGAGCCTACCGAGTCCCTGATCGGGTCCGGTCCTGTATCCAAGCCGAGGTCTCGCAAATGTTGACCCTAGGCGTGATCGAACCCTCAGACAGCCCCTGGGCCAGCCCCGTGGTCCTGGTCCCAAAAGCGGCTGCCCCCGGGGTCGCCCCGGAACTCCGCTTCTGCGTGGACTACCGGGGACTCAATGAAGTCACCCGAGCCGATGCCCACCCCATTCCCCGAGCCGACGAGCTCATTGACCGGCTCGGGGCTGCTCGGTTCCTCAGCACCTTCGATCTCACCTGCGGCTACTGGCAAATTGCGCTCACAGAGGGAGCCAAGGAGCGGTCCGCCTTCTCCACCCCGGATGGGCACTATCGCTTTCGCGTGATGCCCTTCGGGATGAAAAATGCCCCGGCCACCTTCCAGCGACTGGTAAATAGAGTCCTGGCCGGGCTGGAAAAATTCAGCGCTGCATATCTTGACGATATTGCAGTTTTTAGTTCCGAATGGAGTGAGCACCTCCAGCACCTCCGGAGGGTGCTAACCGCCCTACGCCAGGCGGGCCGCACCGTGAAAGCCAGCAAATGCCAGATTGGGCAAGGTTCGGTAACCTACCTGGGACACCAGGTCGGAAGCGGGCAGGTCGCCCCTCTACAGCCCAAAATCAACACCATCCTAGCCTGGGAACCCCCCCACTACCCAAACAGAGGTCCGAGCTTTTCTGGGCCTCACGGGCTACTACCGGAGATTCATCCGGAATTACGGCAGCCTGGTTGGTCCCCTCACGGGACTCACGTCCAAGAAGCAGCCCAAGAAGGTGCAGTGGTCCCCTGCCTGCCAAGAGGCGTTCAATGCCCTGAAAACGGCCATGTGTACGGCCCCCGTCCTCCAGGCCCCCAACTACTCCAAAGAGTTTGTGGTACAAACTGATGCCTCCGAGCATGGCATCGGGGCAGTCCTCTCCCAGGTAAATGACCAGGGTCTAGACCAGCCCGTGGCCTTCCTCAGCCGAAGGCTGTTGCCCCGGGAACAGAGATGGAGTACCATCGGGCGCGAGCAGTTCGCCGTAGTCTGGGCCCTCAAGAAACTACGCCCATACCTGTTCGGCACCCATTTCAGGGTCCAAACCGACCATCGCCCCTTGCGATGGCTCATGCAGATGCGCGGAGAAAACCCCAAACTTCTGCGGTGGTCAATCTCCCTCCAGGGGATGGATTTCACCGTGGAACATCGCCCTGGTATGGACCACACCAACGCCGATGGCCTCTCCCGATTCTTCCGCCTCAGCGAAGAGAACCCCCAAGAAGATGGGTAGTTCTCTCTGGCTTTCAGCTGGGGGGACGCGTGTTAGAACCGGCCCTCGTAACCTAGTCAGACCTGACCCCTGCACCTCACACCAGCCCCGAGCCCACGGCCTAGCCGTTCCTTCCCACCAGAACACACACACCCGACCCGGACTTCCCCCGTCCGTGGCCTTCCTCCTTCGGCCACCCCGGGCCCGCGTGCCCACTTCATGCACCAAGATGGCCGCCCAGCCCCAGCGCGACCCTAGCCTCTAGGCGCCACTCCGGCTGGAGGACATCGCGCTCCCCTTGGGATAAGAAAGGGAGGAGCAGTTTCCATCACACCTCTGCGCTTCCCTGGGAAGGTGGGTTTCGATCGACCCGCCGGCCTCCCCGAGGGCTGGCTCCACGCCTGCTGGGTGTCTGGGGCTCCTCCCGACCCGGCCCTGAAAGGATCAAAGGACAATGGCAGGAAACCCCCAACAAGCGACCCCCAGGTGACAAGACCCCTGCCTGCACAGACTCCGGACATCAAAGAGGAGTCGCCCTATAACAAGGGGTGCTCTGGGACGGTCCGGCAGATTCGCCTTGGAAACACCTGAGCCCTGCTGAGTGACTCGCGGCTCCCTGAAGATCGTAAGACCTCCGAACTTGTGCTTGAGCCCTGCTGAGTGACTGCGGCTCCCTGAAGATCGTAAGACCTCCGAACTTGTGCTTGAGCCCTGCTGAGTGACTTGCGGCTCCCTGAAGATCGTAAGACCTCCGAACTCGTGCTTGAGCCCTGCTGAGTGACTCGCGGCTCCCTGAAGATCGTAAGACCTCCAAACTCGTGCTTGAACCCTGCTGAGTGACTCGCGGCTCCTTGAAGATCGTAAGACCTCCGAACTTGTGCTCGAGCCCTGCTGAGTAACTTGCAGCTCCCACAGACTCTCTTGGTCCTGCCGGACCCCACGACGACAAGCGTATCCCCCAGCTCGAGGATTGTGAGCTGTGCGCCGGGTACGCTCCTGCATTTGATCCATATCCTCAAAGACTGTCCCGCTACCTCCTATCCCCCCTCCAAGACTTTGTGAGCCCGCACTCTACTTGTATATATTTTGCCTTGCGGATCATAAAGATCCTACCACTTCGATCTGATAAAGATTTGCTCTTAAGAACTCCTCGTGTGGTGTCTCTCTGTCGTGTGGTGCCGAGTGTGCGATCCTAGATACGAGGTTCCTCCCAAGAGGAGTCTCCCGCCAGTGCCCGGCTACGATACCTCGAGGGTGGGTCTCAGGGCAGTCAGGGCCCCCTCCGGGCCCCTCTGAGGTCGCCTTCTAACAATTCCCATCACCACCCTCCCACTTGCTTGGGTCCCTTCTGTCCGTGCTAGGCGACAACATGTCTCCTTCGTGCCAGGCACCGCACCCCCTGCCCCTGTCTCCCCCGCTGCCGTCAATGCCGAGTCTGTGGACATCCTGCGGCAGATGCAGGTTGGTCAGACATCGCTGCTTAATGTCCTCCATGGCCACACCAGACTGCTGACACAGATGGTGTCGTACATGGAGGGCATGTCAGCAGCGATGTCTGACCAACAGATGTTGCTGAGGTCCATGGACTCGTCACTGACAGCAGCAGTGGGTCTCCTGCAGCGCTCCGTCCCCCCTACCCCTGCACCATCCACACTTCCCACTCCCATGCCTGTCCCAAGCACACCCAGACATCCCCATGCACGCACCCCACCAGACACAGGCAGCACACCAACAGGGAAGGCCAAGCGCACACCTCCTGTCACGCACACACAGGGGGAATTAGGCACACCCACTGGGTCGGGGGGCAAATGGCAGCCACGCAGCCACAGTGGGAGCCCGCAGTCCTCAAGACCCACTTCCTACAAAACCACTCCCCTTAGCTCCCCTGCCCAACAGTCGGACAAAGAGTCCATCATGGCCAGTCAGTCTCTCAGCCCCAGTGTGACACCACCCCGCAAGCGGTCGAGGAGGTCCCCAGGCAGGGGAGTTGAGTCCCCCCCCCGTCCACACACTCCCCCAGTAGCGCTGCAACCCATCCCTCCGACCCCCCCCTCCTTGGGGCCTGTGGTTCCTTCGGGTGCAGGGGAGACGCTGGGAGACCTTGCAACCGTGTGCAGCACCATCCTAACCACCATCCTAACCACCACCTTTGGCGCTGCCCCACCCCCTGTGGTTGAGTCATCCGTCCCTGCACCCACAACACCTGTGCAGGCAAGCTAGGGGAGACGCGTCCCAATGTGTCCCCCCCAGGAATTTGCATATGGACTGGCCTATGGGCCTTGTATATAGTGTACATTTCAAATCAAATCATTTTTTATGCTGAATAAAGCATTTTGTTTTTCATTTGCACACGAATGCTTTTCTGGTATTGCTGTTGGTGCTGCTGCTCCCTGAGTTGGGGTGGTGATAATGTGTTAGGTGTCTGGGAAATGTTGTAGTGTGCTGCTCATGGAGAGGACCCTGGTATCTGCGCGCCATCACAAAGTCTCTGCTAATAATCTTTGGTCATCTAAGCTCTTACTGTATGGTGACATTGTCCCAAGGAGTGTTCCTTCCTCTGTGGCACCTGACTTCTTCCCTGCAGGGTGTTTCCCAATTGTTGTGCTGACCTGTGTCTACATTTCCTTGCTGTGTGAGGGATCCCTTCAACTTTGCCCATGCCTGCTCAGCAATGTCTCCGCCTGCAGCGTCTGTGCCATCCTTGGTAGTCACTGTACTTGTGTATGGAGTATGTTGCCATGGCTTCATGTGGACATGGTTCCTTTTCCGCACTATGCATGTGTGTACTCCCAGCCTAGCACACATGTGTTACTTGTTCTGCAGGGTATTTGGGCACCTGATTGACAATTGTGGGCATTGTATCTGTGGGTACTCCACCCTTTTCCCTCCATGGGAGGCAACAACTTGTTTGCTGCCCCAGCACCTGTACATTCCTATCAGTCCTGGAATGTGGGTTACCGTGTGTGTTCCCTTAGGCTCTCTTAGTTTAGTGGGGTTTGACATGAGGATACAGTCTTGTTGCATGATCTCAGTGTGTGTATTGTGCTGCCACCGCCAGGGGCGGGTATGCATGGGTAATTTGTCATCACACCCACATGTGGTGTGTCATGCAGTGGGGGAAGGACATCCATCCTCATGGGAGTGGGACACTGCTGTCAGTGATGTGTTGTCATGGCACTCTCGACATAGTCGCACATTGTGGATGCCTTCATGCACCCATGGAGTTTTGCTCATGGGAGGATGATGTACACACCCCCATGTATCTGTCCACAGCTGGGAGGCCTCTGCCCCCACCCCTCATTTGTCTGGGCACTGCTGGGAGTGATAGGCACCCACCCCTCATATGTCTGGGCACTGCTGGGAGTCCTCTGCACCCACCCCTCATATGTCTGGGCACTGCTGGGAGTCCTCTGCACCCACCCCTCATATGTCTGGGCACTGCTCGGAGTGATAGGCACCCACCCCTCATATGTCTGGACACTGCTGGGAGTCCTCTGCACCCACCCCTCATATGTCAGGGCACTGCTGGGGGTCCTCTGCACCCACCTCTCATATCTCTGGGCACTGCTGGGAGTGATATGCACCCACCCCTCATATGTCTGGGCACTGCTGGGAGTGATAGGCACCCACCCACCCCTCATGTGTCTGGGCACTGCTGGGAGTGATAGGCACCCACCCCTCATATGTCTGGGTACTGCTGGGAGTCCTCTGCACCCACCCCTCATATGTGTGGGCACTGCTGGGAGTCCTCTGCACCCACCCCTCATATGTCTGGGCACTGCTGGGAGTCCTCTGCACCCACCCCTCAGATGTCTGGGCACTGCTGGGAGTGATAGGCACCCACCCCTCATATGTCTGGGCACTGCTGGGAGTCCTCTGCACCCACCCCTCATATGTCTGGGCACTGCTGGGAGTGATAGGCACCCACCCCTCATATGTCTGGGCACTGCTGGGAGTCCTCTGCACCCACCCCTCAGATGTCTGGGCACTGCTGGGAGTGATAGGCACCCACCCCTATGTCTCTGTCCACTGATGTGGATCGTAGCACGACACCCACCCACCCGCCCACACGCTCTGAAGGCCTGGGTACGGGCCGTACCCCCAATGTTGGCGTGCCGTAGGGGTACGGCCCGTACCCAGGCCTTCAGAGCGTGGATACGGGTCGCACCACGCGTACCCCTACGTCACCCGAAGAATGGTGGTACTGTCCATACCCAGGCCTTCAGAACGTGTGTACGGGCCGTACCAACATTGTTGGGGTGCCGTAGGGGTACGGCCCGTACCCAGGCCTTTCAAACGTGGGTACGGGCCGTACCACCATTGTTGGGGTGACGTAGGGGTATGCGTGGTACGACCCGTACCCACGCTCTTCAGGCCTGGGTACGGGCCGTACCCCTACATCACCCCAACAATGGTGGTATGGCCCATACCCACGCTCTTCAGGCCTGGGTACGGGCCGTACCCCCAATGTTGGGGTGCCGTAGGGGTATGGCCCATACCCAGGCCTACAGAACATGAGTACGGGCCGTACCACCATTGTTGGGGTGAAGTAGGGGTAGGCGTGGTACAACCCGTACCCATGCTCTTAAGGCCTCGGTGGACACGCCCCCCCCCCAAGGTGACCAGACCCTGGAGGTACAGTATGTACAGGGCATGTATACATTTTGCCTTGGGTGGGGGTTATGTTTCCTGCCCCTGCCCCCCACCTCTGCCCCTGGGTGTTGTTCTGACCTTCTGTGGCATCTGCGTCGGTTCCTGTGCACCAGGTCGTAGGCTATGAGGGCCGGGATGACACGTAGGATGGGGTCCATGGCTGTCCGTCACGTACAGGTGCTCCTTCCTCGCGTCCTCCTCAATTTCCCGGCAGTTTTTGGCTGCCGTAAAATATTATCCGTGCGGAGTGACGTAGGCACGAATCGTACTTGCTGGTTCGTAAAACGCTGCCTGACTCCGTCCGGACATCACGTACGCGGTGTCCCGGATCGGAATTGTGGGTATATTTTAGCCGGTCAGTGTTTTTTACGATTCATACGGAAATGGTATTTCTGTACGAATCGTACTTGCGGGTTTGTAAGGCGGTTTTCCCCGGTATGAGTCGATTGGAGAATACGCTCCGTACGACGGTTAGTACCCGGGTTTTACAGGATCGGAATCGGCACCTAAGTGTTGACTTCTACTTGTGCGAACAAACATTTGATGACCCACTTGTAGTTATTTAATTCAGCTTATATACAAAAACCTTCATGAGACTTAACTAGGCCTGCTCCATCTTCTTCTGAATGTGTTATCCCTAATCTTCTAGTACAACATTGGCCCTAGGGAACTCTACGTAATACTTTTTAATCACTCACGTTAATTCTTTATTGTCAGTTTCATTTAGTTCAGTCTTTATTTTGCAGTTCGCAACATAGTTCATCATTTTTCATCTCAATTAATTCAGTTTTGAATTCACTGAATAGTGATTGTCTAATTGAATCTATTTTCTCTGGTCTTTTGGTGCATTGTCTACCCGATCCATGAACTAACTTCCCCGCGGCTTGGTGTCAGATTATAGAACCATTTCTTGTTCACTCCAATTTTACCATTCTTGGGGAATTTAACTTTCATTTTGAAGCTTGTTCTTGTAGAGGCTTAACCTATTTTCTTGAGCTCATGATGAAGTTTGGATTCTCCTGCTTGCTAAAATCTTTTACCAACTCAGCGGGTCATACCTTGAGTGGTATTTTTACTGATTGTAATGGTCTTGTTATTGACAATACACTCCCTCTTAGTTGGGTGGACCATCAGGTGGTTATTTCTAAGGTCTATTCCCTGCCATCAACGGTAAGCGCAGAACCTGCCCAACCTAACTCCTGCAGGAATTTGAGCAGGATTATCCCAGAAGGCCTGAAACAGGCTTTCAATATTTCGACGCCCTGCAATAATTGGCCCTATGGCCATATGACAGAAAGTTTTCATGGTTATTGAGACAGCTTTAGATATTGTGGCACCATTGAAAGTTAAACTTTGTACTAGTAGTAAACCCATGGTGCCTTGGTTCTTAGAAGTACTTAAGAGCATAAGACAGCAATCCCGCTTAGGAGCGGTGATGGTGGGCGAATTTAGCTGCAGCAGAAAAAGAGAAGCATAAAGCTCTCTTACTTTGCTACAGATGTATCATAGGGGAAGCCAAATCATCCTTTTATACCGAAAAAATCCGGATTGGTGAGTAATTCATCCAAGGTCTTTCTTAGCATGGTTAAGGAGCTATTCAATGTTCCACAAACACATCACAAGTTTTCTGCAATAAATTAGCAGCTTACTTTAGGGCTATATTTGCCACTATATATTTTGAATGTAACTCTTTATTGGTTAGGGACATTCCAGCCGAGGCTTCTACTACCTCTTCTTGTTCCTCCTTGCTCTCTGCTTTTCCCCTTATTTCTGCTGCTTATTTCCCAATGTCGATCCTGACAGTTGGAAAACGTCCGCCCTTTCTCTTTGCTGTCCGCCCCAGCCAAGATATTAGAGAAATACATGAACCAGGAGTTTGTTAAATGGATTGACACTCATGACATCCGTGACCCATCACAGAATACGTTTAGTATTGGCCATTAGACAGAGGCAGTAAACATTGTTGCGGCAGCAGGCAGTATTCACTGCCAGGTGGATTGGGGTGGGGCGGCTATCCTGGTGATGCTCAAGTGAGTGGTACTGCGCTTCATCTTCTTCACTCCTTTGTTATTGACAGGGTGCAAATTGTCAGCAGTGGGTGAGTCAAGGCTTAGGCATTTGGTCTTCCGTGCGCGGTGCCGCAGGGTTCGTCCCTTACTCTGACCTTTTTTAATCTGTATTTCTCCCATCTTATGAAATTAGTTTGATCATTTGGCTTTCGAGTTTTATCTTATGCCAACAACACACAAATTATTGTGTCAATTTTGGACTATCTGCCTTTTGTGGCTGACAAATTCAAAAACTGTATGTCCAGCATCAGCATTTGGATGAAAGATAATTTCTTAAAACTAACTGTGGACAAAACGGAGGTGCTGGTGTTTGAGGCCCAGGATTCCATCTGGTCAGATGCCTGGTGGCCACCAGGTTTGTGGCCCGCTACCTACCCCAGTGAAGTCTACAAAAAGTCTTGGAATTATTTTTACAACCCTCTTAACTTTGACTCACAGGTCAATCACATCACCAGTGCCTGTTGTTATATTATTAGGGCTCTAAGAAAAATGTTTCCTATCATTCCTCCTGAAATGCATCAATTAGTAGTCATTTCTCTGATTTCATCGTGATTAGACTACTGCAATGCACTGTATTTGAACATCAACAGTTCCTCTCTTCAACTTCAAGTGGTCCAGAATGCGCCTGCTCACCTCATTCTAGATATTCCTAAGCATCTCTTTGCTAAAGAAGTGGTTCTTGTTCTCCACTGGCTCCCAGTCAGAAAGTTGATAAACTTTAAAGCACTTTGCATGGTCTTCCTTGCACTGCTCCGTAAAGAACACAGGTAGCTTAACTTTTTTTTTCAGTGGTACATACCACATAGACTTCTTAGATCATCCCTCTTCAGGAAGGTGACTATTTCTAAGAATTGCAAAGGCTCCCTCTCAGTTGCTGCAGCTATGCTCTGAAATACTCTTTCTCTTAAAATTTCGGATGCAGAGTCTTTTTCTCTGTTTGGAAAATATGTTAAAACTTGGCTCTTCTATTTGTAGACTTCATCCTTAGTGCTTCTCTGGTTCTGTTGGGATTGTAACCTTTTCGGCTCAGCACTTTGAAACTTTTGGGTTTAACACACTTTATAAATGTGTTTTTCATTTCATATAATCTAAGGTAACCCCACCCCATGAGTTGTATGCCTAGGTTTCTATTAACACCAATTGGATCAGGATGAGTTGCTCATATTTCTTCAGTCTGTGTTTGGTCAGGCCTTGACCACAATTGGTATCTTTCCTTAGCTTTGTCTTCCCAATGGAGATCACAGGATGGCTTGACCCCTCTTTTACTTTTGTTCCACACCTTCATTGAATCTTGCAGTATCCTTGGTGAGTACCTATTAACAACCGTGAAGCATGTTAGTGCCAATGTCCTCAGCGGCGCAACTAGAGTCAAATTTCGGGGGGGGGGGGGCTAAGAGAAAATTTCGGGGGGGGGGGGGTGATTATTCCAGCAACAGGCTGTGCGGAGATGCAGGGGCTTTAAGAAGGGGTGAAAAACAACAAAGCCTCATTAACAACCAAATGGTCTTTTAAAGACCTGTGAAGTACTCAGGTGTGGCTGTGTGTGTACCCGGGATGCTGTCTCAGCCCAAGCTGTCACACACAACGGGGGGGAAGCTGAAGCCCTTTGAACCCAATGTCCTCCATAAGCAACTTTAAGGTGGAATTAGGACTGAAAACCTCAGTCCTTATTCCAAACAGCAGAGCCGTATATTTTGGCTGTAGAGAATCCCATTCCACGTAAACCAAGTGAAGGAAGTGACAAGAATGAATCTCTTACCAATTTCAGGGTGGTTAACTACTTGCAAAAGGTTTGAAAACACACAGAATCTTATATCTGTGGGTGCATACCCCAATTTTTCCCTTGGAAAGGCTGCTATTTGTGCACCTAAGCAGTAGTGGCCGGCACATGTAAGAGCAGTGGTGCAGTGAGGAGGGGCGGGGGCCAGGCGGGGTAGGGGTCTGGGAAGTCGACAGACGACAGGATAAGTAACATTAAATAGCGTTGCGGTGAGTGCAAGATACATGGTTTTTAAATTGTTTTATTTGATGTTACTTAACCCGAGGTCTGTCAACATACCCGACCCCCACCCTGCCCCACGCCCCCACCGCTCCTACCTGTGCCAGGCCACCACTGCACCTAAGTTACAATTAGGTGTACAAATAGCTTGAATTCGAAAACCTAGTGGGGTGAAAGACAGCTTACCATTGAGCTAATATTTGATATCATTCACGGCAGTTATCCCAATTTTCCTAGAGCAGAGAGGTTTTATCCCACAAAAAAATACAGGTTTAATGTTACCGACCTAAACAAACGAGGCTAATATTGGGATCTATAATAAGTTCTTCTCCAGTTGAAATATGATTTTAATTGATCGCCTTATTAACGCTAATTTAATAATTTTAGATAAAAACACATCCTTTCCATTTTTAAAGCTTCAATAATTGTATCTAGTGAAAAAATAAATTGCAGATTTTGGAAATTAAATACTGTTGTTTCAAATACCGCTATGTTTGTTTGTACCATAACATCTGGCAAGAATGCTTTTAGAATCATTCTACGAGTATTCTTGGCCTTGTAGCTTATGTAATTTAATGGTTAATTTAATGTCAGCTTTTGTGATGAGTTCACTGCTAACATGAAAAGGCACTGTCGCCATATTTCAAAGACATCTTGACTTATAGGCCCTATTTCAACAGTTTTCAAAGTTGTATTAGTCAAGGCTAAAAGGACACATCTGAAAGAAATTATTTTCACAAACCAGAAAGATGTCAGATCAAAATAAGTGAAAAATATGCTGCAAGCGTAAAAAATGTGTTTCCATTATACCTTGCATGAGCAACCCCTCAACTCCTCTAGGGTATATTTAGATAGATGTGGAGTCGGTGATGGAAAATATTTGAAGGAGAAAGGCATTTTATTAAAACTCGAGCATAAGCAGCAAACCATCCCAAGGTGAAAGTCATGATTAGGCATGAGCGTTCTGTTTTTGACTAAGCATAAGCAAAAAAAACAGAAGCGTTGTTTCACAATACAGAATAGGATGTTGTTGCTTGGAAATATCAAATATGACATGATGTTTGAGCTAAGGGTCAGATTAAAAAAAATAAAACGGCATAACCTAAATTCAGTTTGACACACATTCAGATTGTTGGGCGATATCGGTGGCAAGCATAGCTGTCAGTCCATGTTTGTACCAGGTTGTTATGTTATGGTTATGATGGAGCGGGCAGTATAAAATGTTGTATACCTCCCCCATTCTGCATGAAAATACTAATTATATAATCTATTAACTATAAATTCAATTAAATGAGTTTGCATGTTTATTAACCAACATTATTAATGTTCGAATTACACGTGGGATTTGCATTTAGCATGGCTAAATAACCTTTATGACTAAAATCCGTACGCATACTAACAGTAGTATATGTAGTAAATAGAATACTGCACGACATATGTTGCTTTTGTAATGTTTTGTAATGTTGCCCGAGAAGAGTACCAAAAGGGTGAATATAATTGCTTTAAATGTTGCTATACGCTAGATAAATACAAGCACATAGAGGGATTAGTAAGGGGTTAACATTAGATTTATTATTTCTATGTATTAATTACTCTTTTGTGTTTGTTTCGCTTAAGTTGGTGTTTGGGCCTAAATCAAAGATGGCCGCTGACGCTACACGATGAAGTGGCCACTGTCCCACGAGGCACGGAGTGAACTGCGCTTGCGCAAGAAATCTCCTAAACCTCGTCATGACCTATGTTCACCATGTACCGGAACAAGGACACAGTGGGAAATCAGCCAAGACCGAGAACAATCGACCTCACAATAAACCGGAACGAGCTGACTTCTGAACAAACTTGTGACCTCACCCCTCGAACTGAACTGAAAACCTAAAAACCTGACATCGAAAGATCTCAACCAGCCAATCACGTCTGTCCCAAATTTTTAATTTGTATCATCTTTGCTTCATTTTATTATAAAAATGCATAGAAGAATAGAGAGGGCGTTGCGTTTTCCTGAATCTTAGAGGGTCCGGATGCTGCTCGATCATCTGAGGACTACAAACCTTTCTTAAGTCTATGGACAATGATAGATGCTTGCACGTCTTTGGTCCTTTGCCGATCCTTGGGACTATAGCGTGCTGAGCAGAGAACTTTGAGATTTGGCCTGCTTTTGGAAGATTGACTGCAAATTTGATTATGCAGAGCCAATGAATTAGAGGACTCCAAATAGTCAGATTAGGTAAATATGACGTTCTGCATTTTACTAAAAAATTTGATAAACTTCCAATACTTTGATAAGACAAATGCGAATTCAATCATTATGAAATTTAGATAAACAATTATTGATTAACGAGAATTCAGGAGTTATGAGTTTCATTTAAGGGGCAGATTCTGGAGTCTTAAATGTGTTTTAGCTGGTTCTAAATCACCATCAACCAATCCAACTAATTTGGTCCATTGACCGAAGTGGGAGGAGTGCCTTGATGTTTAGGATTAAGGATCTGTAGGCGAAAGGGCGTTGATGTATATTATGTAAATGACATTTCCTTCCCTATAGGTTGTAAGGTGTTCCCCTCACATGTCCGGCGCTTGAATCATTCATTCCTCCTGTGTGTACAGACCGGTGTGGAAGTAACGTGTGAGTGTTGGTGTTATGGGCCCCACCCATGACTGCATGTGTGAATGAGTTAGTGTGATGTTGGGTCTGTGACGCAGGGAGGATACTGGAACGGGTTGTTTCCCCGTTACCTGGGTTTTAGCGCTGTATCAGTTACTTCATCTGTGCGCATACCCTTTTAGGTTCTTTGTGCCATGGTCCAGTTTCCTACTCCGTTGATGGGTCTTCCTGAACCGGGTGTCTCCAGAATCAGACTGGGACAGAAGATAGAAACAGGAAACAAAATAAAAGTGGTCCACGTTAGCAAATAAAACAGCTCAGAAAGTGGCCCACATTTGGAAAACGGAACAGTTTTGATCTTGTAATAGACCCGATGTATAGCTATTTTGAATGGTATGTTTGAAAAATTGGGTTGTTGGTTGACTGGGGCGTGAGCCCTGTTCAAGCAACAGTTACAATCCTTTGCAGGGTGAACCACAAAAAATCACTGAATTAACCTGTTCTTAACACTGGGTAGCTTGGATCAAAAAGCAGTCTGGATTGAGTTAGAGGCAATGTGCAAATTATTTATGCAGCACACAAACATTAATAAAAGGAAAACACAACACTAAAATATCCAAACCAATTTAGAAAAATAAAGTAGATTTTAATAAATCATTTGACACCAAACCAACAAAAATCCAATCAGTAGAGCCAGCGTTATGAATGTGTGAAGTTTTTAGTAAAAAGTTGTGCCTAGTAGATCAATGCGCAAAAATAGAACATCTGGTCTCTGGGACTCTCTCTACACTGAATTACAACAAAACACAGGCACGGCAATTGGGAACTCCTCTGGTGCGCAGGCCGTAGGTACCTAACAGGTATGCAAACCTAGATAGCGTATGCACCAAGTCACCTTTTTACTGGCAAATGCGTGCTGACTGTAACTGTATACAACCACACACTTTAGAAATTGGGGAGGCAGCTAGCAGCTACCAGCTGTATGTGTAACACATAACACTACGTATAGAAACAGGGAGGGGTTGAGGGCTGAGCAAGTGTTACACCCGTTTCTTTCCTTTTTCTCTATTTTGCTGTTAGTTTCTGCAAATCTTGTCTTGGTTGCTCTCTTTTTAAATCTTAAATACGTTCGCCTAGCCCACCACGAGCACTGATACAACCGCTGACTCTTTATGTTAGTGCAAATAAAGGCATGCAGAGGCAGGCATGTAATAACGTATATATTCCAAAGGACAATCAGACACGTAAACTAATATGTAATTCACATGACTTCTGTCTCCTTCCTTCTATTTTTCTTTCCTCGCCTGCCTTTTGGGCACGACTTGCAACTGCATCTAAAAGTCTTGTTTTTACGGTGATTATACTGCCCTGTGAATGCAATAGATCTGTAAAAAAATGTATATGTACCATTCCTCATGTAACAGATAATGTGCCCAGCAATGCCTATACATAAATGCTGTATGTTGTAAAAGTACAAAATTAATAAAAACAGATTTGCAAAAAAAAAAAAAGTGAACATATGGTCTCGCAAGACCAGGTGAAAAACAACAAATATGGCTGAGCGCAATGGAGGGCGGTTTAGATACAAGAAGTGGATTGGGCCCGGTCAGCACTTACCTTCAGACTTAGAGGAATCTCTGAGAATAAAAATTCTGAGAAGGGAAATATCAGTGGGGAAAGGTTTCAATAGGTGTCTAAGGAGTGAGTGTCATCATCGGATAGCCTTGGATCGAAGCCGGAGTGAAGACGTGCACGTTCAGACTTAGTCTTTGAAAATTGATGTTGAAAATCTCCAGCAGGACAAGGCAGAGGGCAGTAACTGAAGACAGTTCCACGAGGCTGGAAACCCCTTGGCGAAGGACTGCTGAAAAGGACTTGCTGCCCTTGAGAAGAATGCAGCAGGAGAAGCTACAAAATCATTCAGACCGATGATGCACCTAGGGCGGAAAGGCGAGCAGGTTGATCCCAGTCTCCTCCTTGTTCTTAGAGCAGCTTTTAGCCAAGAAATGTCTAACTCCACACTTTTGGATTTGGGCTATCTGGTCACCTTCAGCAACACTTCCAAGGACCAAGGACTGGTGGGGCACCACATGGACGGTCAAGAGTCAATCAGGCTGGGTTCAGGTTTGGTCCGTGGTCCAAGGGGAAGAGAGCCTTTTTTTGTCACTGAAGCTCAGATCAGAAGTCCAGCAAATTGGACCTTTAGAGTCACTCTGGTGGCCCTAAGTTCCAGTTGCAAGTCCAGTCCTTCTTCTGTAGGCATGAGGGCAACACAGCAAAAAGACAGTAATTCAGCAAGACAGCAGTAGGTCAGCAGCCCAGCAGAGTGGCAGTTATTTTAGCAACCCGGCCGTCCTTCTTCCTGGCAGAGGATCCAAAGGTCCAGATGTGTACTGAAGAGTGGGTCTAAGGGTCCTGTTTTTATACCCTGGTGCCCTTCTTCTTGAAGTTCGTATAAGCTTCAAAAAAAGGTTCTTTAAAGTGCATGGAATTTCATGCCTCTCCTGCCCTGGGTCTAAGCTGGCTGCAGTGACAATGGTAGGGTGTTAGGGGCTTTGTGCTTCACCCCTCATCCTGCCAGCAAATGGTCCGTTGAGGCACATTTAATCCCGATGTTGTGCCATGCCCTTCACCTGCCTCTTATCCGCAGAGACAATGCTGGATGTCCTATCTCTCCTAGGGTGGCGTATGTTCAGGGAATTGTAACTGTGAATCAACTGCTGCTCCAGAAGGGAAGGTAGATTGAGACAAAATAACAAACAGAGAGACATGTGTGCCCTCGAGCTCAGCCACCATCTTCTTAGAGTTGTACATACATCTCTTCTCAGTTCTGGAGAGCTTTGTTGTGATATGTGCGTAATGTAGGTTATGCTGAGCTGTACTGCAAATACACATAGAGTGGTTAGTCAACACATAAGTATTAGTAGGTGTGAAATATTCTCTCCCACCTTTGACATGTGTACTGACAGTCACTTACATGATAATGAATCTATCGCTGCATAGTCTTCCAATAATCAACTTTTACCCTTAGAGTTGCGGCACTCCCGTTGAAGTTATATTGTGTTTCCACATCACACACTAAGGTACACCTGGTGTTTAACACTAGCCACAAGATGCAAAATAGTGTACTTTTGGATTCTCAGACTACAGCACAATAAATAATGGCACATAAGATTGTCACTGGGCACTAATGCCAAGGCCTCGGTATGCACAAGTCTTTGATTGATACACTTTCTGTTAGTGCACTATGGATGGTACTTAACCATGTTTTCTCCTTTTGGGTGCGTTGTTGCAGGGATGGTGTTCACTGCGTCACTGGATTTGCAGGGGAGAAAATGTCCAGAGCATTGGAGATTCGCAGGAGGGCTGTAGGGCATTGCAGGGATGGAGTTTTCTGTGTCACTCGATTTGCAGGGGAGAAGACGCACGCAGCTTTTGAGATTCACAGGAGAGCCACAATGCAGAAGAAGCTCTTAGGGGTCATGGAGACATTCAGGTGAGGGGATACTAGAAGTAAAGTATTTGATAATAGATTTTGTTTCAGGGCTGCATTAAATAGTTTAATCCCCATTTTATACAAAAAAAATTGAGGCAACCCAAAATTACTTTAAACTCTTTTTAATGTAGTCAAAACCCTCCCTGACCCTACCAGCATGTCACCAGCCAGCCCACTCTCACAATCCCAGTGTGAGGAAATAGCTGATTTTTTGTGTGAAGAAAGTGGCCGCTATACAGTCTACATTTTCAGTGGCAGATCAGACTGACTGTACGGGCACCCCCTTTAATGGGACTAGTCTGCTGCAGAGGTTTCAGCCTTTAGATGTGTCCATATTTAGGACTACCTTGCCATCTATTAAATCAGGATCGCAATTGGATCCTTGTCCTCTGGAGGTTCTTGGCAGGCACTCCCATCCTGTTCTGAAGCAGTTAATCCAACTCCTGAATTCATCTCTGTTGGAGGGCATTGTCCCTAAAGCGTTGAAAATGGTCTTGATCACTACTGTGTCTTAAAAACCAAATTTGGAATCACTTATTTGGACCAGCTATAGACCTATATCTCGGCTTCCTGTTTTTGTGGAAGTGTTGGAGAAGCACATGCACGCTCAACTTATGGGGTACACAGAACTGAATGGCCTGCTCCACCCCTCTCAGTTTGGGTTTCGAGCTGGTCATAGCACCAAATTGTCTCTTCTAGGTGTAACTGAGTTTCTAAGGCATCAACTGAATAATGGTGGAGCTGCTGCACTGATTTTGTTAGATCTTAGTGCAGTGTTTGTCACTATAAACCATTCCACACTCCTCCAAAGATTAGAGGGCCTGGGAATGAAAGATATGGCCCTGTCCTGGTTAAAATCATTTTTGCAGGGCTGTACCTTTAAGATGCACACTAAGCAGCAGAGGTCAAACACCCACCCCTTAATGTCAGGTGTACTTCAGGGATCCATTGTGAGTCCCTTGCTCTTCAACCTTTATGTATGTCTATTAGCAGAGATAGAAGAAAATTGTGGGCTCGCTTTTTTTCGTATGTGAATGATACCCAAATTGTGGAATCTCTATCATCTCAGGCCAGTAGGAATGTAGAGGCCCTTAATTCTTGTCTCTCTCAAGTCTCGCTCTGGATTTGTGATAACTCTTTGAAACTGAACTTAGACAAGACAAAGGTCTTGTTAATGGGCAATATCCCCAGTCCTTGGGGACCTCAGATGTTGCCCATGGCTATGGGCCTTTCCCCCAGCCCTGTGCCAGTCATGTAGAACTTAGGAATTTGGTTGGATGTCGAACTTACCATGAGCGAACAGATTAATAATGTGGCAGCTACGTGCTTTGGGATCTTTAAATGGCTCAGGAAGATCCTGCAATGTCTCCCTACCTCTGCCCAGAGAACCATAGTCTACGCTCTGGCTATTTAAAGGCTGGACTACGGAAACTGTGTTCCTGGGGGTGGAAAAAACGTTGCTTAAGCACCTCCAAATTGTACAAAATGTGGCTGCATGCCTCCTGTTCAACCCTCCTAAGTTTACCTCCATTGACCATATGCCTAGGAACTTACATTGGCTGCCCACTAAATGATGGTTGCATTTTAAGGTGTTGTGCTGTATGCACAAATGCCTGGCATTAGACCTTTTGTGTCTTGGTACAAACTTGGCTGTTCGTTGTGCTCTAGTCAATTCAGGCTGCCCATAATTCCTAAAATCAGGAAATCTCATCAAGGAGGCTGAGCATTCTCCTTTCTGGGGCTGAACGTTTGGAATGCTCTACCTCTAACACTGATGAATGTTGTTCACTCTCCCTGTTTCACAAATTGTTGAAAACTTGGCTATTCTCATCCTCTGATCCTTCTTAATGGCTTTATGTTTCTGAGATTGTTCCTGGCTCAAAGCACCTTCAGTATTGAGCTCAGCACTGGGAAACCTTCTTTTAGGTACCCAAACGCTTTACAAAATACGAATGAATGAATGAATTAAGTCATTTTCACCACCTTCGATTTGTTTGAACAATGATTCAATGGCTTTAAAGTGTAACACGATTCTGCACCTCTGAACTTTTTCCAATAAGTGCCTTAATTCAGCTGAAGAAGAGATGGGGGAATGTCTTCATGTTTAAACAATATGTTTGGAGCGCTGACATCATCTCCTGGCTAAATCAGTTTTACATTGTTCCGCATGGGGCCAGAAAGAGGCATGCTGATGGAGCAAAGACTGGCCAATTTAAACACTTAGTGATGTTAAAAAGAGACCCAGCCACTGAGGAACTAAGCTATATACCAAGTGCTGTTAGACTGGGAGGAAGCCAAATCACTGTCTTCTTTGAGGGTCAGCTGAAAAGATGCAGAACATGTACTTTGGAGGGGCACTTGGCTAAAGATTGTACAGCACCTTTCTGCACAAAGTGTGGATATACTGGCCATGAAGCAGAGGATTGTGTGGCTGAGAAAATGTGAAATCTTTGTGTCTTAACAGAAGATGAGTTTAAAAACTGCCCCTCTTCTTATGCCTTTGAAATTAAAGCTGCGAGGATGGAGGAAACTTCCCCTCCTCACCAAAGTAGAGGGAGGTCAAGGAAAGATTTTGAGGCAGAAGAGGAAGAATTAATCAGATTTGGTTTGGAGGAGGAGCGATTTGATTTTCAAACCGGTTATTTATGTCTGATAAAAAGGTGGATATCACTCTGGACTAGAAACCTCAAGAAAAGAAGCTCAGTTTGTGGTGGGAAGGCAACAAGTGTTGGCAATGAGGCTGGAAAAAGCTTGGGCCCTTCACCAGGTTTTACTAATAAAACATTCATGGCTCCCACATCTGATTTGTATTTGGCTGTCCAATCACAGTAAACATTTTCCAAGACCACTAGGGGGAGTGTTGAAAAATTCCACTATGTTTAGCTGAAAGGAATGAAGTAATCAACTCTGGAGACTCTTCCCTAGTATCCAGCACAGGTGCAGCCAATGAACCATCCAAGTTCAACCTGACCCACATTCTGAACTGCAGCTAAAAGTCACTGATAGGGATAACGGTTTGTATGCTACTCAAACAATATTTTCTACTTTAAGCCAACAAACAGTAGAAACATAATTATCTGATATTGAGAATGCCATTGATAACCAGGAAAAAATGTCTACAGTTTCCACACAAAAAGACTCTTGTGCTGAGAAGTACTACACCTGGAAAGCCCTGAACAGTCATCTTTCTCTGACACAGTATTTGCTGTTATGTTCATAGCATGGGGCATGGATAAGAATATCATTAAGGGAGAGGTTGAATCAGCCATGGACATGTAAAACTCACTAAAAAGGAAGGACAAAGAGGCTGAAGACACTGAAGAGATGGGCTTTCGAGCAATGATTGTAGAGACTTGTGCACAGGATGAAAGAGGTACATTTCAGGAGGGAAACGTGAACGTTGCTTTTACCCCTGTGAGAAAGAGAAAGACCAAGAAAAAATAGGGGATTGAACTAGTAGTAATACTATGACAATATCTAATTTCTTTAAATGTTTCTTTGTCTCTCGTGGGAAGTATCAATGTTAGGTGTTTGGGCAATGATGCTAAGGTGCCGATTACGATCCTGTAAAAAATTTCCCCGTACGACTCGTATCCGGTCTTTTTACCGTACGAATCGTACAAGTGCCGTACAAAATGCCAAGTACGATTCGCATGGGAAAAAGACCATAAGAATCGCATTGGGAATTATTCCCCACACGTCCTTGGGTCAGAAAATGCGTCCGACACATCCTCGGACGATTTACCGTACAAATGTGAAAAGTGAAGTCCGACCGCGCTAGTACGATCCATCCCGTGCGTCCGATGTTACAACTGGATGGAAAAAACACCGTCCGCACCGAACTCCCATAGCAACCATGGAGACATGTGCCCGCATACGCGCCCAACACTCCCCCCAGCCCTCCTATGTACGAGTCGAATCCCCACCCGTGTATGTACACCCGTGTATGTACGAGACGTAACCCCATCCGTGAATGTACACCCGTGTATGTACACCCGTGTATGTACGAGACGTACCCCCACCCGTGTATGTACACCCCTGTACGTACGGCCCGTACCCCCACCCGCGTATGTATGGAGCGTACCCCCACCCCAACAGTGTATGTACGGCCCGTACCCTCACCCGCGTACGTATGGAGCGTACCCCCACCCCAACAGTGTATGTACAGCCCGTACCCTCACCCGCGTATGTATGGAGCGTACCCCCACCCCAACCGTGTATGTATGACCCGTACCCCCACCCGTGTATGCATGGAGCGTACCCACACCCGCGTACGCATGGAGCGTACCCCCACCCCAACCGTGTATGTACGACCCGTACCCCCACCCCAACCGTGTATGTATGACCCGTACCCTCACCCACGTACGTATGGAGCGTACCCCCACCCCAACAGTGTATGTACTGCCTGTACCCTCACCCGCGTATGTATGGAGTGTACCCCAACCGTGAATGTACGACCCGTACCCTCACCCGCGTATGCATGGAGCGTACCCCGAACCCAACCGTGTATGTACGACCCGTACCCCCACCCGTGTATGCATGGAGCGTACCCAAACCCGCATACGCATGGAGCGTACCCCCACCCCAAGCGTGTATGTACGACCCGTACCCCCACCCCAACCGTGTATGTACGACCCGTACCCTCACCCGCGTACGTATGGAGCGTACCCCCACCCCAACCGTGTATGTACGGACCGTACCCCCACCCGTGTATGCATGGAGCGTACCCACACCCGCGTATGCATGGAGCGTACCCCCACCCCAACCGTGTATGTACGACCCGTACCCTCACCCGCGTATGTATGGAGCGTACCCCCACCCCAACCGGTTATGTACGACCCGTACCCTCACCCACGTACGTATGGAGCGTACCCCCACCCCAACATTCTAAGTACGGAGCGCACCCCAGGCCCCAACACCAGCACCTTCACACAACATCGCGCATGTACGAGTCGTACTGTTAGACGGTGACCCCAGAGGAGCCCGGAAAGGGGGTCCTGACTTCCCTGAGTCCCACCCGTGTTGGATTGTAGCCGGGCACTGGCGAGAGATTCCCCAGAGGGAGGAATCTCGTAACTAGGATCGTACTTCTGGCACCACACGATACAGAGAGACCACACTGGGTATTCTCAGAAACAAGCTTTATCAAATAGGTATCACTGCAAAATATGTACAAGGTGAGCACGGGCTCAAGAGTCTCGGAAAGGTAGGGGGTAGCGGGACAGTCTCTGGTAACGGTTCACAGCAGGGACGTATCCGGCGCACAGCTCACAATCCTCGAGCTGGGGGATACGTGGTCGGAGTCGGGGTCCGGCGGGACCGTGAGAGTCTGGGGGAGCCGCGAGTCACTCAGCAGGGCTCAGGTACAAGTTCGGAGGTCTTACGATCTTCAGGGAGCCGCGAGTCACTCAGCAGGGCTCAGGTACACGTTCGGAGGTCTTACGATCTTCAGGGAGCCGCGAGTCACTCAGCAGGGCTCAGGTACAAGTTCGGAGGTCTTACGATCTTCAGGGAGCCGCGAGTCACTCAGCAGGGCTCAGGCAGGTTTCAGTTCCAGGAGCCGCGACCACGTCAGCAGGCTCTCGTTGTTCCAGCGTCGAATCTACCGGACAGTCTCAGAGCACCCCTTGTTATAGGTCGACCCCGCTTTGATGTCCGGAGTCTGCGTAGGCAGGGGTCTTGTCACCTGGGGGCCGCTTGTCGGGGTTTCCTGCTATTGTCTTTTGATCCCTTCAGGGCCGGGTCGGGAGGAGTCCCAGACACCCAGCAGGCACGGAGCCAGCCCGCAGGGAGGCCGGAGGGTCGATCGAAACCCATCGTCCCAGGGGAGTTCAGAGGTGCGATAGAAACTGCTCCTCCCTCTCTCATCCCCTGGAAGCGTGATGTCCTCCAGCCGGAGTGGCGCCTCGAGGCCCGGGTCGCGCTGGGGCCGGGCGGCCATCTTGTTGCAGGGAGTGGGCACGCGGGCCCGGGGTGGCCGAAAGGAGGGAGGCCATGGACGGGGATGTCCGGGGTTGGTGCAGGTGTCCTGGTGGGAAAGGTCGGCTGGGCCGCGTGCTTGGGCTGCAGGCACCAGGTTTCGGTGGTGCGGGGGCACGGAGGGCCTTTCTACGAGGCCGGGTCCAACACGCGTCCCCCCCAGCTGAAAGCCGGAGAGAACTGCCCATCACCTTGGGGGGTTCTCTTCGCTGAGGCGGAAGAACCGGGAGAGGCCGTCAGCGTTGGCGTGGTCCGTACCAGGGCGGTGTTCTATGGTGAAGTCCATTCCCTGGAGGGAGATTGACCACCGCAGTAGCTTGGGGTTTTCTCCTCGCATCTGCATGAGCCATCGCAAGGGCCGATGGTCAGTTTGGACCCTGAAATGAGTGCCGAACAGGTAGGGTCGTAGTTTTTTGAGTGCCCAGACCACGGCAAAGGCTTCGCGCTCTATGGTGCTCCACTTCTGTTCTCGGGGTAGCAGCCGCCGACTGAGGAAGGCGACGGGCTGGTCTAGGCCTTGGTCATTCACTTGGGACAGGACGGCCCCAATGCCATGCTCGGAGGCATCGGTCTGGACTACGAACTCCTTGGTGTAGTCGGGGGCCTGGAGGACGGGGGCCGTGCACATGGCCTTTTTTAGAGCATCGAAAGCTTCCTGGCAGGCAGCCGTCCATTGCACCTTCTTTGGCTGTTTTTTAGACGTGAGTTCCGTGAGAGGGCTGACCAGGCTGCCATACCCCTGAATGAATCGGCGGTAGTAGCCAGTGAGTCCCAGAAAGGCTCGGACTTCCGTTTGGGTGACGGGTGGGTCCCAGGCCAGGATGGCGTCGATCTTCGGCTGTAGAGGAGCGACCTGGCCACTCCCGACTTGGTGCCCCAGGTAGACTACGGATCCTTGCCCGATCTGGCACTTGCTGGCTTTTATGGTGAGGCCTGCCTGGCGCAGGGCGGTTAGCACTCTCCGGAGGTGCTGGAGGTGCTCACTCCACTCTGAACTGAAGACAGCGATGTCGTCCAGATAGGCCGCGCTGAACTGTTCTAGCCCGGCCAGGACCCTATTTACCAGTCTCTGGAAAGTGGCCGGGGCATTTTTCATCCCGAAGGGCATCACGCGGAAGCGGTAATGCCCATCGGGGGTGGAGAAAGCAGACCTCTCCTTGGCCCCTTCGGTGAGCGCAATCTGCCAGTAGCCGCAGGTGAGGTCGAAAGTGCTGAGGAACCGGGCGGCCCCTAGTCGGTCAATGAGCTCGTCGGCCCGTGGAATGGGGTGGGCATCGGCTCGGGTAACGTCATTGAGCCCCCGGTAATCCACGCAGAACCGGAGCTCGGGGGCGACACCGGGGGCTGCTGCCTTCGGAACCAGGACCACGGGGCTGGCCCAGGGACTGTCAGAGGGCTCGATCACCCCCAGGGTCAACATCTTCGAGACTTCGGCTTGAATACAGGACCGGACCCGGTCAGGAACCCGGTAGGCTCGGTGTCTCACCGGCGGGCTGTCCCCGGTGTCCACATCGTGAACACACCAGTTGGTGACCCGGGGGGTCAGGGAGAAGAGGTCAGAAAATTGTCTGAGGAGTTGGCGGCAGTCCGCTTGTTGCTGGGCAGTGAGGGCTGGGGAGAGGTTCACTCCCTCCACGGAGCCATCCTGCTCCTTGACACACAGGAGGTCCGGGAGGGGATCCGACTCATCTTCGGCCCCGTCATCGGTGGCCAGCAGGAGGCTCAGTTCTGTCCGCACGAAGTGAGGCTTGAGGCGGTTCACGTGCAGGACCCGGAGGGGATCCCGAGGCGACTGGACGTCCACCAAGTAGGTGACTTGGCTCTTCCTCTCAACCACTTTGTAGGGCCCAGTCCATCGGTCCTGGAGAGCGCCAGGCTTCACGGGGGCCATGACCCACACCTGCTGGCCCGGCTGGAACTCGACCAGAGTAGCATTCTGGTCGTACCAGCGCTTCATTTCTTCTTGACTCGCCTCCAGGTTGGCCTCGGCCAGTTCTCGGAACTTCCTGGTCTGGTTCCGGAGGGCCAGGACGTATTGGAACACATCTCGGGGGGTGGCCTGGGGTGCTGCCTCCCACCCTTCCTTAACCAAACTGAGGGGACCTCGGACGGGGTGCCCATAGAGTAATTCAAACGGGCTGAACCCTAAGGACTTCTGGGGGACCTCCCGGTAAGCGAACAAGAGGCAGGGGAGCAGGACGTCCCACTTACACCGGAGGGGCTCTTCTAGGCCAGCGATCATCCCTTTCAAAGTCCTATTAAACCTCTCTACTAGGCCGTTCCCTTGGGGATGGTACGGGGTGGTGAACTTATAGGACACCCCACATTGTTGCCACAGGGACGTCATATACCTTGATATAAAATTAGTGCCGCGATCGCTCACGACCTCGCGGGGGAAACCCACCCTGGAAAAGATCCCCATCAGGGCCCGGCCCACCACGGGGGCCGTAATGGTGCGCAGGGGAATAGCCTCTGGATAGCGGGTGGCGTGGTCTACTAGGACCAAGATGAAACGGTGACCTTGGGGGGTGGGGGGGTCCAGTGGCCCCACGATGTTGATTCCGACTCGTTCGAAGGGGGTACTGACGACCGGGAAGGGTTGGAGGGGAGCCTTGCGCTTCCCCCCACTCTTCCCACTGGCTTGGCACGTGGGGCAGGACTTGCAGTGGGCCTCTACCGCTGCTTTCATCTTAGGCCAATAAAAATGGGTCACGAGACGGCTGTAGGTCTTGTCCTGACCCAGGTGACCGGCGAGGGGGACATCGTGGGCTAAGCCCAGGAGGAAATCCCGGAAGCGGAGGGGTACCACCAGTACCCGTCCGGATCCCAGCTCCACTGATTTCTGCTCACTATACAGGATGTTATTTTCCCAATAGATTCGGTGCGTTCCGGTCTGGTCACCTGCGGCTTGGCCCTCGGCCTGGCGCCGCAGCCCGACCAGGGAAGGACAGGTGGCTTGCTCCCGGCAAAATTCTTCCCGGGTGGGCCCGCCCTCGTGGCGCCAATGGGCCAACTCGGGTAGATCCCCCAACTCGGGGACCGGGGCGGGGTCGGATGGTGCGGGTTCGTCGCTGGCGACGGACCCTTCTGATGGGGGAACGGGAGGACCCTCGGCGGGGACGGTACGAGCTTCTTCGGCCGGGGTGCTCTCGACTTCTCTCCGGGGAGTGAGTCGGGCGGTCATAGATCGGGTGGTGGCACACACCCACTCGGGGAGTCCCATCATTCCTAGGTGGGCCTTGCGCTCTACGTGCTTCCAGGGAGAACTCTCCAGGTCGTTCCCTAAGAGGCAGTCGACCGGCTGGGAGGTCCTTACGGCCACCTTGAGTTTACCTATCACCCCTCCCCACTCAAATGGCACCAGGGCTACCTGACACATACTTTCCCTATTGTCTGCAGAGATTACGGGGCAAAAGACATTGGGGAGGATCTGCTCCTCGGGAACTAGGTGCCTGAGGACACCGGTGATACTGGCCCCGGTGTCCCGCAGGGCCTCTACCTGGTGGCCATTGATCTTGACGAGCTGCCCATATTTCTGTGTGTTGGACGGTAGGAGGCTACCAGGGATCATTTCCCTATCTCCCAGGGATACTAGGGCCATAGCGGCGGGTTCCCACTCCTCGGCTTCCTCAACCTCCTCCCCCAGGGCTACGTTGGCTATCTGTCTCGCAGGGGTGACTTGGGTGGTCATGGGGCACTCTGGGTCATTGGCGTAGTGCCCGGGTTTCTGGCAACGAAAACATGTAACGGTCACCCGGTGTCCTCGTCTCCCAGGGGGCCCTGTTACTGGTGGGGGGGCGCCGGGAAAGGTGGAGGTGGTGTCTTCGGGGGGCTAGGCTGGGACTCTCTCGGCCCTCCCTGGTTCCCTCCCCCTCTCTGGCGGGGTGGTCCCTGACTGGTTCGGGGGTACTCTCCTACCATACCCCGGGAGACCCGGGTGTTGGTCCAGCGGTCGGCCTCCACAGCCAGCTTCCGGGGATCTGTGAGCTTGCTATCCAGCAGATGTTGACGAAGCTCTATGAAGCAGTTCGCAGCCAGATGTTCCCATAACATGAGGTCAGTGAGTTCGGCAAGGGTGGTGACCTTGCTGCCCTTGACCCACCCATCGAAGGCCCGACTAAAAAAGTTTACATACTCCACCCAGGTGGTGCCCGGGATCTTCCGGCAGTCCCGGAACCGTTGGCGGTACATTTCTGGGGTGAGGCCGTATCTTGTGAGGAGAGCCTCTTTCATGTGGCTGTAGGAGGTCTGCAGGGAGAGGGGTAGGTCGAGCAGGGTGTCCCTTCCTTCGCTCAGAAACCGCCCCCACAACCCCGCCCCCCAGTCCTTCTCTGGAATCCGATGGGAGGTCATGGCGACCTCGTAGGCCCGAAACCATTGCTGAATGTCATCGTTTTTATAATATTCTTTGACCACATCTTTGGGGATGTGGACCTTCTGTTCCGCTGGGGGGGCCGTCTCTCGGTTTCCCGGGGGCCTCCCTTCCTCGTTTCTGGCCTTGAGCTCGAGTTCCTTCAAGCTGCGCTCGTGCTCTAGTTGGAGCTTTCTTCCTTCGTGCTCCCGTTGGAGCTTCTTTTCTTCCAGTTCGCCTTGTACGCGCATTTGCTCTACCGCTAGCTTTTTCTCCGCTAACTTCAATTCGCCCTCGATTTTGAGTTTAGCTAACTCGAGTTCATGACTGCGGCGTCTCTCTCTGTCCGCGAGTTCTCCCGGGGATAGGCCCCCGTCTGGTACAATGCCTTGCACCTGATTGTCGTTGCTTTCACTTGGAGGGGGTTCGGCTTCGTCGGGGCGCTCCCCCGTGCCTTCCGGGTGGGATGCCCCGGTCTCCACCCAATTTTTCAGTGCTTTCTGCAAGTCTTCCTTAGTGTTGAGGCCAGTGGTAGCTATTTTAAGTTCTTTGCAAAATTGTTTTAGCTCTTTGTGTGTGTAGTTCTCCAGATGCTCCACCTGGAACACTCTGTTGGCGTTGGTTTCTGCGGAGCTCATGGCGCTTCCTTCTGCCATCTCTGTTGGTCGTGCGTTCGTTGTTCACTGTACGATCTCTAGGTGATGGGCCCGAATCCCGTCGCTTGCCACCAATGTTAGACGGTGACCCCAGAGGAGCCCGGAAAGGGGGTCCTGACTTCCCTGAGTCCCACCCGTGTTGGATTGTAGCCGGGCACTGGCGAGAGATTCCCCAGGGGGAGGAATCTCGTAACTAGGATCGTACTTCTGGCACCACACGATACAGAGAGACCACACTGGGTATTCTCAGAAACAAGCTTTATCAAATAGGTATCACTGCAAAATATGTACAAGGTGAGCACGGGCTCAAGAGTCTCGGAAAGGTAGGGGGTAGCGGGACAGTCTCTGGTAACGGTTCACAGCAGGGACGTATCCGGCGCACAGCTCACAATCCTCGAGCTGGGGGATACGTGGTCGGAGTCGGAGTCCGGCGGGACCGTGAGAGTCTGGGGGAGCCGCGAGTCACTCAGCAGGGCTCAGGTACAAGTTCGGAGGTCTTACGATCTTCAGGGAGCCGCGAGTCACTCAGCAGGGCTCAGGTACACGTTCGGAGGTCTTACGATCTTCAGGGAGCCGCGAGTCACTCAGCAGGGCTCAGGTACAAGTTCGGAGGTCTTACGATCTTCAGGGAGCCGCGAGTCACTCAGCAGGGCTCAGGCAGGTTTCAGTTCCAGGAGCCGCGACCACGTCAGCAGGCTCTCGTTGTTCCAGCGTCGAATCTACCGGACAGTCTCAGAGCACCCCTTGTTATAGGTCGACCCCGCTTTGATGTCCGGAGTCTGCGTAGGCAGGGGTCTTGTCACCTGGGGGCCGCTTGTCGGGGTTTCCTGCTATTGTCTTTTGATCCCTTCAGGGCCGGGTCGGGAGGAGTCCCAGACACCCAGCAGGCACGGAGCCAGCCCGCAGGGAGGCCGGAGGGTCGATCGAAACCCATCGTCCCAGGGGAGTTCAGAGGTGCGATAGAAACTGCTCCTCCCTCTCTCATCCCCTGGAAGCGTGATGTCCTCCAGCCGGAGTGGCGCCTCGAGGCCCGGGTCGCGCTGGGGCCGGGCGGCCATCTTGTTGCAGGGAGTGGGCACGCGGGCCCGGGGTGGCCGAAAGGAGGGAGGCCATGGACGGGGATGTCCGGGGTTGGTGCAGGTGTCCTGGTGGGAAAGGTCGGCTGGGCCGCGTGCTTGGGCTGCAGGCACCAGGTTTCGGTGGTGCGGGGGCACGGAGGGCCTTTCTACGAGGCCGGGTCCAACACGTACCAAGCCAGACACAAGGACAGCACTGTACAACAAATTTGCCGAAGTACACACCGTACACAAGCTAAAAACGCACATACACAACCAGGACTAAGCACAACAACACAAGAATACACTATTCGAATGGCACAAAGCCACAAAACATGTCCAACAAGCACAAATACAACACATTCACTGACCTGCAACTGCCAAAATCCCAAACAGAGGCCCAAAACACAACCACTCCTTATAACACACCCACCCAAAGTTCAAACACAGCCACACCCACCAATGGACCAATAAAAAGGGCCCACAGACACAAACCATGAGCCTTTGCAACAGACTCACTGCTGCCAGACCCCACAGACAACCTACAGCACCATACTTGAACCTTTACTACACCTTACACTTGCACACCTTCACACACACACCTTCACAAACACCCCCTCATCACATTCACACACACACCTGCACAACCACACCCACACACCCACAACCATCCACACCCACACCCCCTACAACCATCCACACCCACACCCCTCACCATGCCCACTAACAAGAATCCAAAGTTCACTAGCCAAGAGTTGGAGGTCCTTGTCGACGAAATCCTCAGAGTCGAGCCACACCTCTTTGGAACATTGGTCAGACAGACCAGCATTTCCGAAAAAACAGCCATGTGGCAGAGGATTGTCGATGCTGTGAATGCTGTTGCGTCCACCAGAAGGACCAGGCATGAATGCCAAGCCAGGTGGTACGATCTGTGGAGGAGGGTCCGAGCCAAAATGACCGACGACCACAACCAGGCCAACATCACTGGAGGAGGGCCGCCCCGCAGACCCGTACAATACCATCCCTGGGAGGAGAGGGTGATGGCCATACTGCCGGTGGTGGCAGTGGACGGATTAGAAGGACTCTGAGACCCGGGTGAGTACACAAACAACTCACCTCACATGGAGGGAACGTCATTCACAACCAAACTCACAATCAGTCACGCAACCACCCCAAGCTATCGCATGACTCAACCACACTCCATGAACACGCATATGCCACTAGCGCCACCATGCCCCATGCACCCAACTGGACAATGCCAAGTCACAGGCCACAGAAAACACCAACACAAGACACGGTAACCCGGATGGCGGGAGTGTGGGCCCCAAAAATCACATAGTGCAACTCAGAAGCAGACAACAATGCCCTCTGCCCATATGGCCTAGGTCACAGCCAGACAAACAGTGTGTCCCCACACAGGAAAGACTTGCCAGCAAATGGCGGACGCCTTGCATTAAGACATGGGGGTGAAGGCACGTTTTTGCACATGACAGCAGCTAATGAACAGCCAACACTGTGAAAGAGTGGCAGCACACACCACCACAGCAGCAGCGCAGACACAGACACTACACCCAATGGGTGCCTGGAGATCAGAAACAAACTCACATCAACAAGCCAAGGGCCATTCAAAGATCTGCTAAAAGTGTGTGCCTAGGAAGCTGGGCTGAGGTGACAGAGGGTGACACACAGAGGGAGGGAGAGGGGGAGAGAGAGGGAGGGAGACACAGGGAGACGGACAGAGGGAGGAGGCTGACACAGGGAGGGAGGGAGAGGGGGACAGAGAGGGAGTGAGAAAGGGACACACAGGGAGACCAATGCAGCCTTGTGGGGTTTGGGAATGTCTGCTCATCAGCAGGTGGACTGCGTGCATGTAGACAAGGGTGGCCAGTGCCTCAATCCCCCTCTCTTCTCCATGGCAAAACACAGGGCCATGTCTCAACCTGTGCACGAGTACAACGCCAGCTACCTGCATTATATAAGTGTGTGGAACAACTCCATGTGCCCACGTACAGTGCAACACGGAAGGCGCCAATGCATGGCTCGCCACACCTGCTCACTCCACTGCTGACTGCAGTCACAATTGACAAAGCAAGTAAGACTGTGCCACACATTGGTAAAGTCTCAAAAGCTGTGGCCAAGGGACATACCCATGCACAAGTGCACTGTGAGTGGAATGCAAGACATATCCAAATTCCCAAAGGAAATGTGCCAACTTTGAAACAAATGAAACATGGATGTTGCATGGAACATAAATATCATTGTCTCTCTCACACACAGGTCAACGTCGTGGATCACCCCCCAACACTGGGGGGGAAGACTCACAGGACCCGGCTCTGCGGGATGCCGATCCCACCGGCAGCGACGACTCTCACCACTCTGTGGACGACCCCGACCAACCTGGCCCCTCTGGTGTCCAACCACCTGCAGCACCTGCGTCAGGTACAATTGGGCCAACCACCACCCCCACTCCTGCCACATCGCAGGAGACACCCAGGATCCCTGCCCCACCACCACAATGCAGCCAGGCTCACCAGGAGGGACACGGTGTACCGGGCACCCAGGAGGAGGCAGGCGACAACGCTAATGCCACCCCTCAGGGGTCCCGGAGACCCGATGTGCCCACAAGGGCAGGCCAGGTGCAAGTGGGCAGGGGTGGTGGGAGTGGAGGACGGCGGAGGCGCGAGCCTGACCAGTTGGCTGTGGAACCGGTATATTCCCATGTCAGAAACATCCTGGACACATACCGGCAGGACACCACAGGCATGGCCCAGGTTGTGTCCATCCTCGAGGAGATCAAGATCCAGCAGGCCCAGCAACATGCGGAGCAACATGCCTGTCTACTGCGACACCAAGGGTGGATGGAGGACAGACAGGCTGAGCTCGTGACGGTGTTCACGGGAATTCACAGTACACTCCGTCGGATAGCCGACAACATGGGCAACCCTCCCTGTGCCGCCAGGCGTAGAACATCACCACCCACAGGGAGGGATCAGGAGGAGACATCCGACGGAGCATCCCAAACATCATCACGGCCTGCTTCTGAGGGTTCCCGCAGGAGGGCGGGTCGTCCACAGAAAAGACCGTGAGGGTCGGCGCAACAGCACCATCTCCCAGGACACCTGGCCTGGCACCTGGCCCACTGGACCAACAGCAGCACATCAGCAAAAGACATTCTCTGCCACATGGACTTGCTGGTCACTGTCTGACCAATGTTGACAAAGACTGTGGCATGGACTCTGAGGATTTCCAATGGCAAGGACACCAACTCCCCTAGTGAACTTTGGATTCCACACACCCGGAAAGCCCCTCATGTCATACCCCCCCCTACGTACCCCAACAAAAATAAAAAGTTACACGATAAAGAGATGATGCCTACATTTTGCATTATTAGCTTACATGTGTCTTGTTAAGTCTAACCATGCCTGAGTTCTCATATGACTCCAACCATCCACACCCTGGGGCCTGAGTCTGGCACAGGACACACATGGGTCACAATGTATTAGGCAAGACACACATGGAGCACCATACACACCCGTGATGGGCCCAACCAGCTGAGGGGGTGGCTGCACAACCGTGCCGACAGACATATTGAGTACAGCGACAGCCATGCGCAGAGGTCAGGGATCATGTGGAGTGTCCTGGGGGGCACCCAGATATGTGTGGACAGGTGGCAGAACCCTGTCCTGCAAGCTTGAGTCAGGTGGATGCAGAGAATGGTGGCGTGGCCAACGTTGGATGCATGGGGATGGCACATGTCACTATACCCACAGAGTCATGGACATCATGCACAATACAGAGTCTAATCCCACACAATTAGCTTGCATCTTGCTACTTGACACATAGACACATAGCCACTATCACGGAAAACCATGCCAGACATGCTGTATGCACCATGGCAACACACCAGCATTGACTGAGAATAGGCACCTTGGAGGCATAGGGACACCTTTATTATTCATGTATTCGAGAATGCAGAGGCAACTCAGAGTACACATAAACAGGTCATGTGGAGTAACGTGGGTCCAACACTGGAACCCCCCTTCTGCTGCACAAATGCGTGATAGCCATGGAACTGGCACACAAGTGTCGGCTAACAGCTAAACACCCCCTGCTGCTCACGGAGAGACTGCCATACACCATTGATCCTCTGATGTGGAAGTCCCACACCATGTCAAGCCAATGCAAACCGTATGTGTCCGAGGGCAGTGTTACACACATTGATGCCATCATCACAATCCACTATCCCATCACAGATGACTGTCAACAAGTCTGACCATCTATTCAGGTGTACCCAGCTACATGTCATGTGTACCATGGTGATGCGACATGTCTGCAGAGGAACCAAACATCGACAGGGGCAGTGTGCACACATCGGAAACAACAGCCACACCCAATACACCCCTGATGCATCCCTTACCCTAAGGAGACTTCCAAACTTGTCCGTGCGTGTAACGCTGAGTCAGCACACGATGACGTGTCCATGGGGAATAGCAGTGCCACAACAATGCAACCAGCAGACGGCATGCGCAAGTACCTGGGGATGAGAGCCACACAAGAAGTCAGCCACAAAAAGCACAGCCACTTGCATGTGCATGTACTCGACACATGTAAGGATGACAACATGCTAGGTCACAATTATGACTGGGGAAATACACTCATCACTGGCACCATCACTCCAGTGACACATCCACACACACCTCTGACTCACGTGGCATACATGCAGATGGACACACACATCGCAACACATGCCACACGGGGACCAATGCGTGCACACACAGACACTGGTACTCACCACTAAGCAAAGAAGTCGCGTATGAGCCGACTCCGGATGTCCTCTTGCGGAACCACATCCTCCACATCACTAGCCCCATTGCCAAGCCCTTTGTCCTCCACGGGTGGATGGTCTTGATCATCTTGATCCAGGATGAGTGGCACAGCTTTCTCAACTGCCATGTTGTGCAGCATGCTGCAGACCATGAAGATTTTGCAGACCTTCGCCGGGGCATATGGGAGGGCGCCGCCGGTCCTGTGGAGGCATCTGAATCGGCTCTTCAGGAGGCCAAATGTCCTCTCTATCACTCGCCTTGTCCGGCCATGGGCGGTGTTGTAGCGGAGCTGTGCCGGCGTGATGGGGTTGCGGAGAGGTGTGATCAGCCATGGCATGTTGGGATAGCCAGCGTCCCCTACATGGAAACCACATGGACATAAGTAGGACAGGAGAAGCGGTCGTGCTGGAAGTCTACGCAAAATACAGGATAGACAGAGTGTACCCACCAACAACACATGCTTGTTCGTTGCGCAGCTGCGTCATCATTTCAGGCACCCTGCTATGCCTCATGATGTAGGCATCGTGTGCTGATCCTGGAAAACGAGCACAGACATGTGAAATCACCATGTTGGACAGACACACCACAAGGGCATTGATGGAGTGGTAGTGTTTGCGATTCCTGTACGCTACCTCCTGTGCCTGTGGTGGTACCAAAGCCACATGTGTCCCATCTATGGACCCAATGACATGGGGCATCCCTCCCAGGGCATAGAATCCACGCTTGACCCCAGTCAACAGTTCAGGAGTTGGGAAATGGATGAACTCATCCAGGTGAAGCAACATGGCCTCTAAGAAATCATGCAGCACACGGCTGAACATGCTCTGGGACATGCCACCAACATGAGCTATGGTATATTGAAAGGTACCCATGGCAAGAAAATGTAGGGCTGCCATTACCTTCAGCTTGGGTGTCAGTGCCGTAGGATACCTGTGCAGCGGTTGCAGGTGTGGTGCCAGCCTTGCCGTCAACTCCTCAATCAACGGTTGCGGGAAGCGGTAGCACCATATACATTCATTCTCCCGCATGTCAGCCAAGTCCGGAATTGGTCGGGGAAGAGGCGGCGCTCTGCAGTAATTTGGAAGTGACAAGGAAGAGTGAGTGCACCACAACAACAATTGATTTGTACTGAGCACATGTTAATCTGTCAATACACATATGCTACATACGGAGTCAGGTATGTGCCACATGCCCTGGACACGTATGGCTGCCAGGTGACACTCCTACCAAGACCCAGCTACACATGGAGATTGTGAACCTCCACATGCCATGGCATGGGATTAGCTGTGTCCCAGTGTAAGTGAACAGCCAGACGCAACACAGGAGTGACATACATCAACACATCAGCGGAAGTAGGATGTCGAATTCTGAGACAGGTAGTGGAACACTAGAGCCACAGGTCACATGACATTACACTAGGACAGCCCACACACCTTGCCAATAAGGTGTACATGTAATGACTCACCACACATACATGGAGAGGATGCAGACACGTCCTTGTCACGCTACTCCGTGTCCCATGCATACATACGCACCTCACATCCGATACCACATGTGGGCTGGTGTGCGTAACAGTGTGCCATGTCCATCTACACACAGACACATGTTGGTTGCTGCAACAGCTGATGCTTTTGAGGGAGCACCAACATCAAGCTAATGGGAACACATCACACACACATGACATAGACACATCGTGCACCGTGGGTAGTCACATGTCTGGTGTGGTAACCCCTGTAGCGGGCATCAGGGGACACTTGCGTGTGTTGTTGACTGTGCCATGCCAGTGACGCTCATCCCAAGTGTGCAGTACGACATGCACACATGTCAAAGGAGTTAAGGGCATGCCTGGCACACATTGCACCGTCACACATAACATCTGTACACATCTCATCATACATCTGTTGCCTTCTCGACTCAGGAGGAATGTGCCACATCACAGCCTTTCACACCTGTGCCCCACACATGTAGTAATGCCCAGACAATGCCTTGATGTCCATCCATGGACAAGTCTGTCAGCTCTATTCTTTCCTGTGTGCTGCCTGTCACCACTGTGATGTGTGAAAGGCACCGTACATTCGATCAGAGGGCCTGTGTACGTTCCCTATCACTATGGGAGTGCTGCCGTATGCGTACCCATAGTGACAGTGAGCGTACGCACGCGTGTACGGTCCGTATCACTATGGGTGTGCTGGATTATGCGTACCCATAGTGATACGGACCGTACATGCGCCTATGCGCTCACTATCACTATGGGTGTGCTGGCGAATGCGTACCCATAGTGATACGGACCGTACACACACCTGTATGCTCACTATCACTATGGGTGTGCTGGCGTATGCGTACCCATAGTGATACGGACCGTACACGCGCATGTACGCTCACTATCACTATGGGTATGCTGGCGTATGCGTACCCATAGTGATACGGACCGTACACGCGCCTGTACGCTCACTATCACTATGGGTGTGCTCGCGTATGCGTACCCATAGTGATAGTGAGCGTACAGGCGCGTGAACGGTCGGTATCACTATGGGTACGCATACGCCAGCACACCCATAGTGATAGTGAGCGTACAGGCGCGTGTACGGTCCATATCACTATGGGTGTGCTCGCGTATGCGTACCCATAGTGATACGGACCGTACACACGCCTGTACGCTCACTATCACTATGGGTACGCGTACACGAGCACACCCATAGTGATACGGACCGTACACGCGCCTGTACGCTCACTATTACTATGGGTGTGCTGGCGTATGCGTACCCATAGTGATACGGACCGTACACGCGCCTGTACGCTCACTATCACTATGGGTACGCATACGCGAGCACACCCATAATGATAGTGAGCGTACAGGCGCGTGTACGGTCCGTATCACTGTGGGTGTGCTCGCGTATGCGTACCCATAGTAATACGGACCTTACACACGCCTGTACGCTCACTATCACTATGGGTACGCATACGCAAGCACACCCATAGTGATACGGACCGTACACACGCCTGTACGGGCCATTGCTATGCATTTGGGGTGCCCTAGGGCCCCGGCACGCACCGTACCTGTGTGTGAAACTCCAAATTACATAGGGGACACATGAGGGACAAGTATAAAGTCCTACATGCATGCTGGTTGTCATAGAGACCAAGTTTAAAGTTTGCATTTTTTTCAGCAGGTGCACAGCAGAAGTCAGTTTGAATGAATCTGCTTTGTTGCAATGTGGTTCTGGAGTTGACATCATGCTCAAGAAAAAAACACAATAAGAACCCACTGACTGCTAGGTTTGTCCCCAGTGTCCACGTCGTGCAAGCACCAGGGGGTGACCCCTGGGGTGAGGGAAAACAGGGTCGCAAACTGCAGCAGGAGGTCCCGGCAGCCTTGGCGCTGTTCCGGGGTGAGGGCATCCGAGAGTCGGACCCCGTCCACGGAACCATCTTTCTCACGAGTCTTTAGGAGATCAGGGAGAGGCTCGGAGTCTTCTCCCGCTCCACTGTCTGTAGCCATCAGGAGGCTGAGCTCCGAGCGCACAAAGTGGGGTTTGAGTCTGTTGGCGTGGAGGACCCGTAGGGGGTTCCGTGGAGATTCCATATCGATGAGATAGGTGACGGGGCTCTTGCGCTCGACCACTTTGAAGGGCCCCGTCCACTTGTCCTGCAAGGCACATGGTTCGGTGGGGGACATCACCCACACTTGTTGGCCAGGTTCGAATTCGATGGAGGAGGCATTTTGATCGTACCATCTTTTCATGTCCTCCTGACTGGCCTCGAGGTTCGCTTTCGCCATTTCTCTGAATCGCCTGGTCTGATTGCGTAGGGTCAGGAGGTACTTGAAGACGTCTGGAGGGGTCTTTAGGGGGGCCATCTCCCAACCTTCTTTGACTAGGCTGAGGGGCCCTCGCACCGGGTGCCCGTACAAGAGTTCGAAAGGGCTGAAGCCGAGGGACTTCTGGGGGACTTCTCGATATGCGAAGAGGAGGCACGGAAGTAGTACATCCCACTGGCGACGGAGGGGCTCTTCCAACCCCCCAATCATTCCCTTGAGTGTGCGGTTGAACCGCTCGACTAGCCCGTTTCCTTGAGGGTGATAGGGGGTCGTGAATCGGTAGGTAACCCCGCACTGTTGCCAGAGGGACTTCATATATTTTGAAATAAAGTTTGTGCCTCTGTCGCTGACGACTTCTCGGGGGAAGCCCACCCGGGAGAAGATCCCCATTAAGGCCCGGCCGACCACCGGGGCTGTTACAGTTCGCAGGGGAACAGCCTCGGGGTAGCGGGTGGCGTGGTCCACCAGTACCAGGATGAACCGATGTCCTTGTGCTGTACGGGGGTCCAGGGGCCCCACAATGTCTATTCCCACCCTCTCGAACGGGGTGGTGACAACTGGGAAGGGTTGCAGAGGTGCTTTAAGTTTGCGGCCGCTCTTCCCGCTGGCCTGGCACGTGGGGCAGGACCGGCAGTGGTTGAGGACGTCGTTTCTCATCTTTGGCCAGAAAAAGTGGGTCACCAGGCGACTGTAGGTTTTGTCCTGGCCCAGGTGTCCAGCCAGAGGGACATCGTGGGCCAAATTTAACAAGAAGTCTCTAAAACGGAGGGGCACCACCAGCACTCGACTGGCCCCTAACTCCGCGATTCTCTGTTCACTGTACAACAGGTCGTTGTCCCAATAGATCCAATGGGCTCCGGTGGTGTCCCCTGCGCTCTGGGCGAGGGCTTGCTGGCGGAGTCCCTCGAGGGAGGGACAGGTCTTCTGCTCTTGACGGAACTGTTCCTGGGTGGGCCCCCCTTCTTGACGCCACTGAGCCAGGTCGGGAAGGTCCTGGGGCTGAGCGAGCCCGTCGGAGGTTTGCTCTGGGGGGTCGGTATGGTCGGTGTCCTCTACTGGAGCGATCGGGGGAGGAGGTGCTGGCCATTCTGGTTCTTCGCGTCGGGGGATGGCACGGGCGGCCATGGACCGGGTGGTTACGCACGCCCAGTCCGGGAGGCCCAACATCCCCAGGTGCTCTCTTCTTTCCACGGCGGCCCACGGGGAACTCTCAAGATCATTCCCCAGGAGACAGTCCACGGGGGCATCATCTCGGACCGTCACCTTCAACATGCCTGAGACTCCTCCCCATTCGAAGGGGACGCAGGCCATCCGACATAGACTCTCCGAATTGTCGGCTGAACGGACGGGGCAGAGAATGTTCGGCAGGATCTGTTCTGGGGTCACCAGGTGACAGCGGACGGCCGTCACACTGGCCCCCGTGTCACGTAGTGCTTCGGCCCTGCGTCCATTAATGTTCACCCACTGACTATATTTTCTGGTGTTGGCGGGTAGGGGAGCCCGCGGGACCATGTCTCTTCCCCCTAGGCACGCTAGAATCATGGCGGCCGGTTCCCACTCTTGTTGTTCTTGTTCGCATTCTTCCTGTTCTTCAGAGATTTGTTCTCCCCCCAGGGCGGTGGCAGCTACCTGGCGGGGTCTCGGAGTTTGGTTCTGTGGACAGTTCGGGTCATTGGCGTAGTGGCCGACTCGCTGGCATCGGTGACACGTGATATTGGCTCGGAACCCCGGGCGCATCGGGGGGTTGCTCCGGCTGGCCGGGGGCGTGGTGCTGGCAGCGGGGGCGGCCGGGACGGTGTCTCTTCCTCGTCCCTGGCCTCCTCCTCCCCCTCGGGGACGGTGCTGACCTTGGTTGTTCCGGTTCTGTTCGTGCGGCCCCTCCGGCCTACTCGGGTGCTTTCCCACTGGTCAGCTTCGGCGGCGAGCTGCCGTGGGTCAGTCAATTTACTGTCGAGGAGGTGCTGCCGGAGCTCGACGAAGCAGTTGTTAGAGAGGTGCTCCCACACCATGAGATTAAAAAGTTGCTCGTAGGTCGTTACGTGGCTTCCCTTGATCCACCCCTCGAAGGCTCGGCTGAAATAGTTTACATATTCCACCCAAGTTGTACCCGGGATCCGGGTGCAGTCTCGGAACCTCTGGCGGTACATTTCGGGTGTGAGCCCATATCGGGTGAGGAGGGCAGCCTTCATGTGGTCGTAGGATGTCATCAGATGGTCTGGGAGCTGTAACAGGGCATCGCGGCCTTCATTGACGAACCTCCCCCATAGACCGGCTCCCAGTCACTTCGATCGATCCGGTGGGAGGTCATGGCGATCTCGTAGGCCTTGAACCACTGTTGTATGTCGTCGTCTCGGACATACTCTCGAACGACATCCTTGGGGATGTGTACTTTCTTTTCTGTCGCTCCTGGGGTGCGCGGTTGCTCGGGCACCCCCAGTTCTTTGTTCTGCTTCCGTAGGTCTATTTCTGCCAGTTTGCGCTCGTGTTCGTACGCTAATCTCTTTTCTTCGAGCTCTCTCTGCCTCTGTTTTTCTTCCCGTTCTTCTCGGAGCCGCAGATGTTCTAGGTTCAGTTTTTGTTCGGCTAATTTTAGTTCACCGTCCATTTTGAGCCGTGCCATTTCTAACTCATGTAGTCTGCTTTTCTCTCTCTCTTGGATCTCTTCCTGCGAGAGACCCGTTCTTTGCTCCTCGGGAGCCGTGGTGTTCCTCTCTGATGCTGCAATGTTTAGGTCCAGGGGTCTGGCGGCCCCGGTTTCTGCCCACGACTCAATGGCGTGCTTGAAATCGTCTTTGGTACTCAGACCGGTGGTAGCAATGCCTAGTTCCATGCAGAATTGTTTCAACTCACGATGGCTGTACTCTTCCAATTTCTCCATCTGGAATTTCTCAGTGGATCCGCTCTCTTTGGTTGTCATTGTGGTTTCGTCGTGGGGTGAGCTACTCTCTGTACGATTACGCGTTGATTCGGATCGCGCCGCTGGCCACCAATGTTAGACGGACCGGGAGGGTCGGCCGAGGACAAGGGGAGAGGTCTCCGGGGAGAGCCGTCTCCAGCGATCGTACAGACGAGTAACTTCCCCCCCACAGATGTACACCACACGAAGATAAGGTTTAACGTTCTTTATAAGCACTCTTTAGGTACGATAGAATGGTACAAGGAGGTCAGGACTCAGGGGTCCCCTCGATTCTAGTCTCTTGGTTGGGAAAGGGGGTAGCGGGACAGTCTTGTTACCAATCTGGTAGATGCGATGATATGATGGATAGCTCACAATCCTCGAGCTCGGCGTTCTAGATGGACGGGCCGCGGCGGTGCCAGCAGGTCCCGGTGAAGGTGGTAGTTACAACGGTCCGCGGCAGCGCCAGCAGGTCCCGGTGACGGTGGAAGTTACAATGGTCCGCGGCAGCGCCAGCAGGTCCCGGTGAAGGTGGTAGTTACAACGGTCCGCGGCAGCGCCAGCAGGTCCCGACGAGGATGAAGGATGCAGAAGGTTGCGGCAGCGCCAGCAGGCAGGACGATAGTTCGCAAGGCAGGGCTACGGCAGCGCCAGTAGTCCGTCAAGGATGAGTTCTTCACGGTGTCTCTCGACTCCAGGATACAACTAACTTCCTGCTCTGGAGCTGCCCCAGTTATAGGTCTGGCACCCTTTGATGTCCGGACCCTCGCACTTGGAGGTTGGGAGGTCCGGGATGAGGGAGTCCAGACACCCAGCAGGGGGGTGGAGCCAGCGCCCGGGGGAGCTGGGGGGCGATCGGCACCTGGCGGGGGAGAGCCATCGACACTTCTTTCTCCCATTGACCTGCCAAGTGGTCCGTTCACCTCCTGGGTGGATGGTGGTGCCGGGATGTCGGGGCCTGGCCAGGCCCAGGGTTAGGGTTGAGCTGAGGCCACGCGGCCTCGTGGTGCAGTGTCCAAGATGGCGGCCGGGCCGGGCGAGGGAGCCGGTAGTGGTTCGGCCCCATGATTCCGAGATGTCCGGGGGCAGGAGTCCCGTATGAGACGGGGTGCGGGTTGCTTCTGTGGGTAACACCTGGAGAGCCGGGGCTCGGGCCCTGTCATGCGGGGAGGGAGCAAGCCCTTTATGTGGCCTGTCCAACATCTCCTGCCTCCCTTCCCCTCCTTGCAATGTGTTCCCTGGTCTGTGTGTAGTCACTCCTTCACAAGGTTATGTAGGCTGGCACTTTATCCACGTGAACTATGCCTGTAGCATCATGTGTGGGGGTGGTGTGTGACAGGTTTTGGGACCTTGCCTGTGCCCTGTCCAGTTCAGTACTTGTGGGTTCCATGTCAGTTGGCACTGATGCTGAGTCCAGACATGGGAGTTAGTCTCTCAAGTGTCATGCCTTACAGCACGCATGTCCTATGTTGTGGCCTGTGACATGATGTGCATGAGTGTGCGATACGCATGGTGCAGGGATGGTGGCGTGTGTTGCAGTCATTCCCATTCAGGACCATGGAGTTGTGTGGCCACTACTGTCCCCTGGGGCATATTTTCCTAGGTGTCATGTGTGTCATCACAAAATGTGGACACTCTCAGTGTCTACAGCATAGGTTGTGCTCTGTGCCATTGTCCCCTGGCACCATGTATATTGACGTAAAATGTAGTACAAGTGTCCACTGTACAGCCTGACCTGATTTTCCTTGTTCATACTCACGGTGGCCAGTGCCTGTGTGTCTTGTTGCAATCATCTGATGATGCTCATTTGTACATGATTATTTGGACAGGCGCACCTTGGGTATTTGGTGTCCAATCTTGCATTTATCGAGCCCATGTGTATTTCACCCAGACTACGAGATGTAAGTGCTTCCTGTGTCTCAACAAATTTTCTCATGTAGGGGGTGGTTGGTGCGGGCAAAGCCTACATGTCAAAACCTGATATCTCCTTGCTAGGTCTGGCCAGTGTGTGATGTTTGTCTGCACATACACTCAAGGTGCAGTGAGCCAGTCATGGTGGGCATGTTTTCAGTATTACCTATGCAGCATGTGCTTCAAGTTCATGGATATGGTCCCTGCTCATCCCTATTTTCTGCAACGCTGTGTGGTGCAGATGCAGTGCTGGATTGTCCCCAGGGCCTGGCTCCTCTGTCAAACTCCATTTCATGTCATTTGCTATTGTGTCATACTCTCCATAGTTTTTCAGTGGCATGGTGGGTCAACCAACTGTGTGTTGCATGCCCTACATCTGTACCTTGTTTTGTAGATGTGACTCATCTTTATTTTCAGGCTATGCACTGTAACCTATGTAGATTGGACTCATGTTACATATGTATACAGGTGTATGATTAATTGCTGTCTCTTCACCTTGCCCACAGCATCGTCGGGGGACACGGAGGGAGACATCAGCACAGACGGAGCGGAGGAACCGAGCACCAGTGCTAGCGGTGACATCGTGGCTGGCACATGGAGTGGAACTGAGGCGGAGGAGAGTGAGGCCGAGGACCTGTCCACTGGCACGACAGAATATGAAGCCGACGGGTCCGAGGATGATCTCTCCGAGTGGGCGGAGGCTGCACCAGCAGCTGACAGCGGCACAACATCTCTCCCCGCCCCCTCCATTGCCATCAGCCGCCTCCCACTTGCTCGTGTACCTTCCCAGCGTGCCCAGTCACCACATGTCTCCTTCCTGCCAGGCACCGCACCCCCTGCCCCTGTCTCCACTGCTGCCGCCAATGCCGAGTCTGTGGACATCCAGCGGCAGCTGCAGGTTGGTCAGGCTGCGATGCTTAATGTCCTCCATGGCCACAGCCAAGTGCTGAACAACATGGAGGCATACTTGGAGGGCATTTTCTCATTGCAGGCTGACCAACGCAACTTGCTGAGGTCCATTGACTCGACACTGACTGCAGCAGTGGGTCTCCTGCAGCGCTACGTCCAACCCCCTACCCCTGACCCATCCACACTTCCCACTCCCATGCCTGTCCCACGTACACCCAGACGTCAGCATGCACCCACCACAACAGACACAGGCACCACACCAGCAGGGAAGGTCAAACGCACACCTCCTGGCACGCACACACAGGGTGAAGTAGGCACACCCACTGGGTCGGGGGGCAAACGTAAGACATGCAGCCAGAGTGGGAGTCTGCATTCCACCCAATCCACTCCCTCCAAATCCCCTCCCCTCAGCTCTCCTGGCCACATATCTGGCAAAGACTCCTTCATGGCCGCTCTGTCCCTGAGCCCCACAGTGTCACCACCCCCAGTGGCGCTGCGACCCATCCCTCTACCCCCCCCCCTCCTTGGGGCCTGTGGTTCCTTCGGGTGCAGGGGAGTCACTGGAGGACCTTGCTAAGGTGTGCAGCGCCATCCTGGCCTCTGCCTTTGGCCCTGCCCCACCCCCTGTGGTTGAGTCCTCCATCCCTGCACCCACGACGCCTACCCTTCGCCCTCATGTCCCTGCGGTGCCTGGTCCTTCCCCCCCACATGATGCCCTCCCCCCTATGGAAGACGAAGGAGTCTGACTGTGCAGGCAAGCTAGGGGACACGTGTCCCACTGTGTCCCCCACCTGGATTTGAACTTTGGATTGCCCTATGGGCATTGTACATTTTGAACTTTCAAGGGACAAACGATTTTTGGATGCTGAATAAATCAATTTCTTTTTCCTTAGTACACTACTGTCTGTCTGGTATTGCTGTTGGTGGACCTGCACCATTATTTTGGGTGGTGCTTATGTGTTGGGTGTGTGGGAATTGTAGTCTTGTGCTGGTCATAGGGTGGATCCTGGTATCTGTGTACCATCACAAGCTGTTGGCTACATAACTTTGATCATGTAAGCAGTTACTGCATGGTGACATCGTCCCAAGGTGTGTCCCTTCCTCTGTGTAACCTGACATCTTCCCTGCAGGGTCTTTCCAATATGTGGTGCTGAGCTATGTCTACATTGGCTGGGTGTGTGACGGACTCGTTAGACTTGGGCCATGCATGCTGAGCGATGTCTCCACCTGCATCATTCGTGGCGTCCTTGGTGGTCACTGTACTTGTGTATGTAGACTGTTGTCATAACTTCATGTGTACATGTTTTCTTTTTGGCGCTATGCATGTGTATACTCCCAGCCTCGCACACATGTGGTACATGTACTGCAGGATCTTTGTGCACCTGACAGACATTTGTGGGCATTAGAACTGTGGGTGCTCCACCCTTTTCTTTGCAGGGGCACTGCTGTGAGTGTTAGGCACCCACCCCTCCTGTGTCTGGGCACTGCTGGGAGGACTCTGCACACACCCCTCTTGTGACTGGGCACTGCTGGGAGGCCTCTGCACACACCCCTCCTGCGACTGGGCACTGCTGTGAGTGTTAGGCACCCACCCCTCCTGTGTCTGGGCACTGCTGGGAGGACTCTGCACACACCCCTCCTGTGTCTGGTCACTGCTGGGAGGACTCTGCACACACCCCTCTTCTGACTGGGCACTGCTGGGATGACTCTGCAACCACCCCTCCTGTGTCTGGGCACTGCTGGGTGGACTCTGCACACACCCCTCCTGTGTCTGGGCACTGCTGGGAGGACTCTGCACACACCCCTATTATGACTGGGCACTGCTGGGAGGACTCTGCACCCACCCCTCCTGTGTCTGGGCACTGCTGGGAGGACTCTGCACACACCCCTCCTGTGTCTGGGCACTGCTGGGAGGACTCTGCACACACCCCTCTTCTGACTGGGCACTGCTGGGAGGACTCTGCACACACCCCTCCTGTGTCTGGGCACTGCTGGGAGGACTCTGCACAAACCCCTCTTCTGACTGGGCACTGCTGGGAGGATTCTGCACCCACCCCTCCTGTGTCTGGGCACTGCTGGGAGGACTCTGCACACACCCCTCCTGTGTCTGGGCACTGCTGGGAGGACTCTGCACACACCCCTCTTCTGACTGGGCACTGCTGGGAGGACTCTGCACACACCCCTCCTGTGTCTGGGCACTGCTGGGAGGACTCTGCACACACCCCTCCTGTGTCTGGGCACTGCTGGGAGGACTCTGCACACACCCCTCTTCTGACTGGGCACTGCTGGGAGGACTCTGCACCCACCCCTCCTGTGTCTGGGCACTGCTGGGAGGACTCTGCACACACCCCTCCTGTGTCTGGGCACTGCTGGGAGGACTCTGCACACACCCCTCTTCTGACTGGGCACTGCTGGGAGGACTCTGCACACACCCCTCCTGTGTCTGGGCACTGCTGGGAGGACTCTGCACACACCCCTCTTCTGACTGGGCACTGCTGGGAGGACTCTGCACCCACCCCTCCTGTGTCTGGGCACTGCTGGGAGGACTCTGCACACACCCCTCCTGTATCTGGGCACAGCTGGGAGGACTCTGCACACACCCCTCTTCTGACTGGGCACTGCTGGGAGGACTCTGCACACACCCCTACTGTGTCTGGGCACTGCTGGGTGGACTCTGCACACACCCCTCCTGTGACTGGGCACTGCTGGGAGTGTTAGGCACCCACCCCTCCTGTGTCTGGGCACTGCTGGGAGGCCTCTGCACCCACCCCTCTTGTGACTGGGCACTACTGGGAGGCCTCTGCACCCAACCCTCCTATTTCAGGATATGTACGCTTAGAACATACACGGGTGTGGGTTCGCTCCATGCATACGCGGGTGAGGGTACGGGTCGTACCTACACTGTTGGGGTGGGAGGTACGCTCCATACGTACGCGGGTGAGGGTACGGGTCGTACTTACACTGTTGGCATGGGGGGTACGCTCCATGCATACGCGGGTGAGGGTACGGGTCGTACTTACACTGTTGGGGTGGGGGGTATGCTCCATACGTACGCGGGTGAGGGTACGGGTCGTACTTACACTGTTGGGGTGGGGGGTACGCTCCATGCATACGCGGGTGAGGGTACGGGTCGTACTTACACTGTTGGGGTGGGGGGTACGCTCCATACGTACGCGGGTGGGGGTACGGGTCGTACTTACACTGTTGGGGTGGGGGGTACGCTCCATGCATACGGGGGTGAGGGTACGGGTCGTACTTACACTGTTGGGGTGGGGGGTACGCTCCATACGTACGCGGGTGGGGGTATGGGTCATACTTACACTGTTGGGGTGGGGGGTACGCTCCATGCATACGTGGGTGAGGGTACGGGTCATACTTACACTGTTGGGGTGGGGGGTACACTCCATGCATACGCGGGTGAGGGTACGGCTCGTACTTATACTGTTGGGGTGGGGGGTACGCTCCATACGTACGCGGGTGATGGTACGGGTCGTACTTACACTGTTGGGGTGGGGGGTACGCTCCATACATATGCGGGTGGGGGTACGGGTCGTACTTACACCGTTTGGGTGGGGGGTACGCTCCAGACGTACGCGGGTGAGGGTACGGGTCGTACTTACACTGTTGGGGTGGGGGGTACGCTCCATGCATACGGGGGTGGGGGTACGGTCCGTACATATCCGTACCCACGCTATGCAATGCTTGTGCGGGACGTCCCCAGGCCTTTGCCACGTGGGTACAGCCATCCCGCCATTGTTGGGGTGACGTAGGTGTGGGCGTGGTATGACTCGTACCCACGCTCTTAAGGCGTGGGTACGGGACGTACCTGTATTGTTGTGTTGCCGGTTCGCGTCGTCAACCACTTCCGTTGTGGCGGACGCTGGCTTTGCTGGACACGCCCCCACGCCCTCGTAGTGACCAGGGCCTGGGGGTCAGGTATGTCCAGGGCATGTGTGCTGTGTGACTTGGGTGGGGGTTTTGTGGCCTGCCCCTGCCCCCCCCCTTTCCCCCCTCCCTTTGTTGTTCTGACCTTCTGCGGCGTCTGCGTCGTAACCTGTAGAAGAGGTCGACTGCTATGAGGGCCGGGATGACACGTAGGTTCGGGTCCATGTCTGTCCGTCGCGTGCAGGTACTCCTTGTTCGCGTTGTCCTGATTTCCCGGCAGTTTTTGGCTGCCGGAAAATATTGTCCGTGCGGGATGACGTCGGTGCGAATCGTACTTCCTGGTTCGTGAATGGCAGGCTGCGTGCGTCCCGACGTCACGTCGGCGCTTTCCCGGATCACATTTGTATGTTTATTTTCGTCGGTCGGGGTTTTGTACGATTCGTACGGAAATAGTATTTCCGTGCGAATCGTACTTACATGTTTGTATATTGTTACGACCTGGTACGTGTCGGATGGAGAATATGCTCCGTCCGACTGTTCGTACCCGGTTTTTACAGGATCGTAATTCGCACCTAAATGTTTAGCAGTTTTTGATTGTGTGAAACAATAAAACTTAAGATTTAATTTATTTACAGGAATGTGCTTTTCCAGAACTTTCAAAGGCACAAAATTACATCAAATGTGGAACTGTAGCTCTTCAATCTAGTCAGGCTGACCGAATTGCAGGAATAGGTGTTTTATTTTGCACTTCAGACTATTCCCTACAAAAGATACATCATGTGGTTAGGGGAGACTACTATGTGTAAATGGTATATGGTGTGGACATGGAATTCACCACATTAATGTGTGTTGTCTTACGTCATTATCATGCAGAGAAAATGTTTTGAGCTCACTAATATATGTCCTTTTATAAAAGAGGAATGTTTTACTGGGTGGTGATTTTAACATTTTACTAGATGTTAAAAATAGAACATCTTGTTCTGCAGTGTACCATGACAGAATCTCCAAATCACTGCTAAATATCATTGCTGATTTTCTTTTACATCATGCTTACAAAGTATTACACCCCAATGATCCAGAATACAGTTGGATTAGTTGCAGTTCTTCCATAAAGTCCTGCATTGATTTCATCTTTGCAGGTCTATCAGCAACACTCATTTTAGTTTTCTTTTCAGACCACAACCTCATTACAGTGGGTATTTCCATAGCTGAGATACCTCTTAGAGAGAAAGGTCTGTGGAAACTGAATTTTATTTCAGTTAAAGACAAGGAAACCACTGAAACGTTTAGGTATCATTATCAGAATTAGCAATCCTTGAAAATTATTTTCCCTCAATAAGTGAGTGGTGAGAGGACATTAAGATTTGTATACAGTCCTTCTTTATTCGTGGGGGAACTAAGGTGGCGAGAGAAAGGGAATACAGAATCAACCATTACACATGTAGCTCCAGAATTTCTCCAAGCCTTTAGAGTATGGTTTTGAAGTAAAAGCTCACATAATGTTGAGCAAGTAGAGAATATCCTCATTGTACAATGATTTTACAAAAGGTTTGATTCTCCACAGCAGGGCTCATTTATTGAAGGAAAATTATATTTCCTCTAGATTCTTCTTTTTGAAAGCTAAAACTGGTGGAAAATTAATAGATACCATGTTGGACTCACAGGGTAACAAGTATACCACTACTGAAGGTACCAAGAAATGGGTGCATAGCTTCTATAAAGAACTTTTCGGCCCTAAAGGTTTAGACAAAGCAACTGTGAATTATTTCTTGCAACATTTTCAGTAGTCTTTGTCTAAAAAAGACAAGGAAGACCCTGAAAGTGATTTTGTAATTGAAGACATAGAAAAAACTATGCAAAGCCTTCCCAAGGGAATAACCCCTGTTTCTGATGGCATACCCCTAGAGTTCTATGCTACTTTTTGGGATGCTGTAGGTTCTGATATACTTGACGTATTTAGGAATTCTGTGAGGGAAGTATTGCTCCCAAATCCCTTGAGAGGGGTATGCATAAAGCTTATATAAAAAAGGTGACAGAAATGATGTTGAAAACTTGCATCATATTAGTTTTCTTAATGTAGACTTCTAAAACTTTCATCCTTCAATTGCGGCCTGTCGCTTCCACAGTCATCGAATCAGAACAAACATGTTGTGTACCAGGCAAAATCTCTTACAATTTATGTATAATGAGAGATTTGCTATCATGTGAAAGACTGTGGTTTATCGCTGTGCTCACTCAACTTGGACAAGGAAAAGGCCTTTAATACGCTGAACCACTCACTTAAGTTCATGGTTTTACAACACATGAATTTTGTTCCAAAATTCAGATCATTGATTACTTTATTGTACTCAATTTTTCCAGCAAGGTCATGGTCAATGGCACATTAATTGACTCTTTTCCCATGTTGTCAGGTGCAAGGCTGGGATGTCCTGTGTACCCTTCCCCACCCCCCCCCCCCAGTTATTCATTTTGGCCATCAAACCCTTTATTGCTACTCTGAGGCCTGATAAGCTGATTAAAGGGATTCGTGTACAAGAAGCAGTAGGGTGTTCTGTCAGTACTTCTGCTTATATGGATGATATATCTTTTTTTGGTCAGATAACAAACAGGTTTTGTTGTATTGCGTTAGGGTTTATTTTGCATCCTTGTCATGAATTAACCTGGCAAAGAGTGTTTGTATGCTAACTGAAAGGAAGACAAAATAGATTGGGGCCTTAAAGTGGTGCAAGTTCACATCAAAGTTATTGGTCTGTTTTTTGGAGAGGTAGGTAGTGAGCAGAGCTGGCCAGAGAGCATGTCCAAGGTGAAGCAAAAGATTGCACTTTGGCGTCTGAGGTCACTCACTCTGACCAGTAAAATTCATGTTGCAAAGGCAGAGAGCCTCATTTACTATATTTTGATGCATAGCAGTGAAGAAAGCCTTCTTGCTGGGCTGCCATGCATCAAAATAAGAAGGCAGGAATGTGATGCATCTACAAGATACACCAGTCTGCCTGCCTGTTTGTGTATTCCACGGATATATCTTTGTCTCAGACCAGCTGCCAGAATGGCCTTGTCACGTAGTCTTCCAGTTTCCCGGAGTGTTAGAAGGCGACCTCAGAGGAGCCCGGAGGGGGCCCTGACTGTCCTGAGACCCACCCTCAAGGTATCGTAGCCGGGCACTGCTGGGAGATTCCGCAGGGGAGGAATCTCGTACCTAGGATCGTACACTTGGGACCACACGACAAAGAGACACCACACCGAGGGTTCTTAGGATTCAAGCTTTATCAAATCAAAGTGGTAGGATCTTTATGATCAGCAAGGCAGATATTTACAAGCAGAGCGTGGGCTCACAGAGTCTTGGCGGGGGTAGGAGGTAGCGGGACAGTCTTTGGGGGGGATCGGATCAATTGCAGGAGCGTACCCGGCGCACAGCTCACAATCCTCGAGCTGGGGGATACGCTTGTCGTCGTGGGGTCCGGCGGGACCAAAGAGAGTCAGGGGGAGCCGCGAGTCACTCAGCAGGCTCAAGCACAAGTTCGGAGGTCTTACGATCTTCAGGGGGCCGCGAGTCACTCAGCAGGGCTCAAGCACAAGTTCGGAGGTCTTACGTTCTTCAGGGAGCCGCGAGTCACTCAGCAGGGCTCAAGCACAAGTTCAGAGGTCTTACGATCTTCAGGGAGCCGCGAGTCACTCAGCAGGGCTCAAGCACAAGTTCAGAGGTCTTACGTTCTTCGGGGAGCCGCGAGTCACTCAGCAGGGCTCAGATGTTCCAAGGCGAATCTGCCGGACAGTCCCAGAGCACCCCTTGTTATAGGTCGACCCCTCTTTGATGTCCGGAGTCTGTGCAGGCAGGGGTCTTGTCACCTGGGGGTCGTTTGTCGAGGTTTCCTGCTATTGTCTTTTGATCCTTTTAGGGCCAGGTCGGGAGGAGTCCCAGACACCCAGCAGGCGTGGAGCCAGCCCTCAGGGAGGCCGGAGGGCCAATCGAAACCCATCGTCCCAGGGGAGTTCAGAGGTGCGATAGAAACTGCTCCTCCCTCTCTCATCCCCTGGAAGCGTGATGTCCTCCAGCCGGAGTGGCGCCTCTAGGCCCGGGTTGTGCTGGGGCCGGGCAGCCATCTTGGTGCACGAAGTGGGCACGAGTGCCCGGGGTGGCCGAAAGGAGAGAGGCCATGGACGGGGAGGCCCGGGCTGCGTGTGTGTGTTCTGGTGGGAAGGATCGGCTGGGCCGTGTGCTTGGGGTCCCTGGTACCAGGTTAGGTAGTGCGAGGACAGGAAGAGCCATGCTACGAGGCCGGGTCTAACACGCGCCCCCCCCAGCTGAAAGCCGGAGAGAACTACCCATCATCTTGGGGGGTTCTCTTCGCTGAGGCGGAAGAACCGGGAGAGGCCGTCAGCGTTGGCGTGGTCCGTACCAGGGCGATGTTCTACGGTGAAATCCATCCCCTGGAGGGAGATTGACCACCGCAGTAGCTTGGGGTTTTCTCCTCGCATATGCATGAGCCATCGCAAGGGCCGATGGTCGGTTTGTACTTTGAAATGGGTGCCAAACAGGTAAGGGCGCAGCTTTTTGAGGGCCCAGACTACGGCAAATGCTTCGCGCTCAATGGTGCTCCACCTCTGTTCTCTGGGCAACAGCCGCCGGCTGAGGAAGGCGATGGGCTGATCTAGGCCTTGGTCATTCACCTGGGACAGGACGGCTCCAATGCCATGCTCGGAGGCATCGGTCTGGACTACAAACTCCTTGGAGTAGTCGGGGGCCTGGAGGACGGGGGCCGTGCACATGGCCTTCTTTAGGGCATCGAACGCTTCCTGGCAGGCAGTCGTCCACTGCACCCTCTTGGGCTGTTTTTTTGATGTGAGTTCGGTGAGGGGGCCAACCAGGCTGCCATACCCCCGGATGAATCTTCCGTAGTAGCCAGTGAGGCCCAGGAAGGCTCGGACCTCCGTTTGGGTGGTGGGTGGTTCCCAGGCTAGGATGGCGTCGATCTTTGGCTGTAGAGGGGCGACCTGACCGCTCCCGACCTGGTGCCCCAGGTAGACTACTGATCCTTGCCCAATCTGGCACTTGCTGGCTTTTACTGTGAGGCCTGCCTGGCGCAGGGCGGTTAGCACTCTCCGGAGGTGCTGGAGGTGCTCACTCCATCCGGAACTGAAAACAGCGATGCCGTCTAGATAGGCCGCACTGAACTGTTCCATCCCGGCCAGGACCCTATTCACCAGTCGCTTGAAGGTGGCCGGGGCATTTTTCATTCCGAAGGACATTACGCGGAAGCGATAATGCCCATCTGGGGTGGAGAAGGCGGACCGCTCCTTGGCTTCCTCTGTGAGCGCAATCTGCCAGTATCCGCAGGTGAGGTCGAATGTGCTGAGGAACCGGGCCGCCCCGAGTCGGTCAATGAGCTCGTCGGCTCGGGGGATGGGGTGGGCATCGGCCCGGGTGACGTCATTGAGCCCCCGGTAGTCCACGCAGAATCGGAGCTCGGGGGCGACACCGGGGGCCGCTGCCTTCGGAACTAGGACCACGGGACTGGCCCAGGGACTATCGGATGGCTCGATCACCCCCAGGGTCAACATCTTCGAGACTTTAGCTTGAATGCAGGACCGGACTCGGTCAGGGACTCGGTAGGCTCGGTGTCTTACTGGCGGGCTGTCCCTGGTGTCCACGTCATGGACACACCAGTCGGTGAATCGGGGGATCAGGGAGAAGAGGTCGGAGAATTGTCCTAGGAGCTGGCGACAGTCCGCTTGTTGCTGGTCAGTGAGGGATGGGGAGAGGTTCACTCCCTCTACAGAGCCATCCTTCTCCTTGACACACATGAGGTCCGGGAGGGGATCGGACTCATCTTCGGCCCCGTCATCGGTGGCCAGCAGGAGGCTCAGTTCTGTCCGTACGAAGTGAGGCTTGAGGCGGTTCACGTGTAGGACCCGCAGGGGATCCCGGGGCGACTGGACGTCCACCAAGTACGTGACTGGACTCTTCCGCTCAATCACTTTGAAGGGCCCGGTCCACTTGTCCTGGAGGGCGCCAAGCTTCACGGGGGCCATGACCCATACCTGCTGGCCCGGCTGGAACTCGACCAGAGTGGCATTCTGGTCGTACCAGCGCTTCATCTCTTCTTGGCTTGCCTCCAGGTTGGCCTCGGCCAGCTTTCGGAACTTCCTGGTCTGGTTCTGGAAGGCCAGAACGTATTGGAACACATCTTGTGGGGGGGTCTGGGGTGCTGCCTCCCACCCTTCCTTAACCAAACTGAGGGGACCTCGGACGGGGTGCCCATATAGTAATTCAAACGGGCTGAACCCCAAGGACTTCTGTGGGACTTCCCGGTAAGCGAACAGGAGGCAGGGGAGCAGGACGTCCCACTTACGCCGGAGGGGTTCTTCTAGGCCGTTGTTCATACCCTTCAGAGTCCGGTTAAACCTTTCTACTAGGCCGTTCCCTTGGGGATGGTACGGGGTGGTGAACTTATAGGACACCCCACATTGTTGCCACAGGGACGTCATGTATTTTGAGATAAAATTAGTCCCGCGATCGCTCACGACCTCGCGGGGAAAACCCACCCGGGAAAAGATCCCCATCAGGGCTCGGCCCACCACGGGAGCCGTGACGGTGCGTAGGGGGATCGCCTCAGGGTATCGGGTGGCGTCATCCACTAGGACCAGAATGAAACGGTGACCTTGGGAGGTGGGGGGATCCAGGGGCCCCACGATGTCGATTCCGACTCTTTCGAATGGGGTACTGACGACCGGGAAGGGTTGGAGGGGAGCCTTGCGCTTCCCCCCACTCTTCCCACTAGCCTGGCACGTGGGACAGGACTTGCAGTGGGCTTCTACAGCTACTCTCATCCTAGGCCAGTAAAAGTGAGTCACGAGACGGCTGTAGGTTTTGTCTTAACCCAGTTGGCCGGCGATGGGGACGTCGTGGGCCAAGCCCAGGAGGAAGTCTCGGAAGCGTAGGGGTACCACCAGCACCCGGCCGGATCCTAGCTCCACCGACTTCTGCTCACTGTACAAGAGGTTATTCTCCCAATAAACTCGGTGTGTTCCGGTCTGGTCGCCTGCGGCTTGGCCCTCGGCCTGGTGCCGTAGTCCGACCAGGGAAGGACAGGTGGCTTGCTCCCGGCAGAACTCCTCCCGGGTGGGCCCGCCCTCGTGGCGCCACGGGGCCAATTCGGCCAGATCGCCTAACTCGGGGACCGGGGTGGTGTCGGACGGTGAGGGTTCGTCGCTGGCGACTGACCCTCCCGATGGGGGGACGGGAGGACCCTCGGAGGGGACTGCTCTGACTCCCTCGGTCGGGGGGTCCTCGACTTCCCCCAGGGGGGTGAGTCGGGCGGACATAGATCGGGTGGTGGCGCACACCCACTCGGGGAGTCCCATCATCTCTAGGTGGGCCTTGCGCTCGACGTACTTCCAAGGAGAACTCTCCAGGTCGTTCCCTAAGAGGCAGTCGACCGGCTGGGAGGTTCTTACGGCAACCCTCAGTTTACCTATCACCCCTCCCCACTCAAACGGCACCAGGGCTACCTGACACATACTCTCTCTATTATCTGCGGAAATTACGGGGCAAAAGACGTTGGGTAGGATCTGCTCCTCGGGGACTAAGTGCCTGAGGACACCGGTGATGCTGGCCCCGGTGTCTCACAGGGCTTCTATCTGGTGGCCATTGATCTTGACGAGCTGCCTGTACTTCTTCGTGTTGGAGGGCAGGAGGATACCAGGGACCATCTCTCTGTCTCCCAGGGACACTAGGGCCATAGCTGCGGGTTCCCACTCCCCGGTGTCCTCAACCTCCTCCCCCAGGGCTACATTGGCTATCTGTCTAGCAGGGTTTGCAGCAGGGGGGACCTGGGGGGCCATGGGGCACTCCGGGTCATTGGCGTAGTGCCCGGGCCTTTGACAACGGAAACAAGTGATGGTTACCCGGTGCCCCCGTCTCCCGGGGGGTCCGGAGACTGGTGGGGGGGCGCCGGGAAAGGTGGAGGTTGGGCCTTCGGGGGACTCGACTGGGACTCTCTCTGCCCTCCCTGGTTCCCTCGCCCTCTCTGGCGGGGTGGTCCCTGACTGGCTCGGGGGTATTCTCCTACACTGCTCCGGGGGACCCGGGTGTTGGTCCAGCGGTCTGCTTCCACAGCCAGCTTCCGGGGATCGGTGAGTTTGCTGTCGAGCAGATGCTGGCGTAGTTCCACAAAGCAGTTCGCCGCCAGGTGTTCCCACAACATGAGGTCGGTGAGTTCCTCGAGGGTGGTGACCTTGCTGCCCTTGATCCACCCATCGAAGGCCCGACTGAAAAAGTTTACATACTCCACCCAGGTGGTGCCCGGGATCTTCCTGCAGTCCCGGAATCGCTGATGGTACATCTCTGGGGTGAGGCCGTACCTAGTGAGGAGAGCCTCTTTCATGTGGCTGTAGGAGGTCTGCAGGGAGAGGGGTAGGTCGAGCAGGGTGTCCCTTCCTTCGCTCAGAAACCGTCCCCACAGCCCTGCCCCCCAGTCCTTCTGCGGGACCCGATGAGAGGTCATGGCGACCTCGTAGGCCCTGATCCATTGTTGAATGTCATCATTTTTATAATATTCTTTGACTACGTCCTTGGGGATGTGGACCTTCTGTTCCGCCGGGGAGGTCGCCTCTCGGTTCCCCGGGGGCCTCCCTTCCTCGTTTCTGGCTTTGAGCTCAATCTCCTTCAAGCTGCGTTCGTGCTCTAGTTGGAGCTTCCTTCCTTCGTGCTCCCGTTGGAGCTTCTTCTCCTCCAATTCGCCTTGTACGCGCATTTGTTCTACTGCTAGCTTTTTTTCTGCTAATTTCAAATCGCCTTCGATTTTGAGTTTGGCTAACTCGAGTTCGTGATTGCGACTTCTCTCTCTGTCTGCGAGCTCTTCCGGGGAAAGGCCCCCATCTGGCACGAAGCCTCGCACCTGATTGCTGCTGCTTTCGCCTTGGGTGGGTTCTGCTTCGTCGTGTCGCTCCCCCATGCCTTCTGGGCGGGAGGCCCCGGCATCCACCCAAGCTTTCAGTGCTTTCTGCAAATCTTCTTTGGTGTTGAGACCGGTGGTAGCGATTTTAAGTTCTTTGCAGAATTGCTTCAGTTCTTTGTGCGTGTATTCTTCTAGTTGTTCCACCTGGAACACCAGGTTGGTGTTGGTTTCTGCGGTGCTCATGGCGCTTCCTTCTGCCATCTTTGTCGGTAGTGTGTCAGTCGTTCACGGTACGATCTCTAGGTTATGGGCCCGAATCCCGTCGCTTGCCACCAATGTTAGAAGGCGACATCAGAGGAGCCCGGAGGGGGCCCTGACTGTCCTGAGACCCACCCTCAAGGTATCATAGCCAGGCACTGGTGGGAGATTCCGCAGGGGAGGAATCTCGTACCTAGGATCGTACACTTGGCACCACACGACAAAGAGACACCACACCGAGGGTTCTTAGGATTCAAGCTTTATCAAATCGAAGTGGTAGGATCTTTATGATCAGCAAGGCAGATATTTACAAGCAGAGCGTGGGCTCACAGAGTCTTGGCGGGGGTAGGAGGTAGCGGGACAGTCTTTGGGGGGGATCGGATCAAATGCAGGAGCGTACCTGGCGCACAGCTCACAATCCTCGAGCTGGGGGATACGCTTGTCGTCGTGGGGTCCGGCGGGACCAAAGAGAGTCAGGGGGAGCCGCGAGTCACTCAGCAGGCTCAAGCACAAGTTCGGAGGTCTTACAATCTTCAGGGGGCCGCGAGTCACTCAGCAGGGCTCAAGCACAAGTTCGGAGGTCTTACGTTCTTCAGGGAGCCGCGAGTCACTCAGCAGGGCTCAAGCACAAGTTCGGAGGTCTTACGATCTTCAGGGAGGCGCGAGTCACTCAGCAGGGCTCAAGCACAAGTTCGGAGGTCTTACGTTCTTCGGGGAGCCGCGAGTCACTCAGCAGGGCTCAGATGTTCCAAGGCGAATTTGCCGGACAGTCCCAGAGCACCCCTTGTTATAGGTCGACCCCTCTTTGATGTCCGGAGTCTGTGCAGGCAGGGGTCTTGTCACCTGGGGGTCGTTTGTCGAGGTTTCCTGCTATTGTCTTTTGATCCTTTCAGGGCCAGGTCGGGAGGAGTACCAGACACCCAGCAGGCGTGGAGCCAGCCCTCAGGGAGGCCGGAGGGCCGATCGAAACCCATCGTCCCAGGGGAGTTCAGAGGTGCGATAGAAACTGCTCCTCCCTCTCTCATCCCCTGGAAGCGTGATGTCCTCCAGTCGGAGTGGCGCCTCTAGGCCCGGGTTGTGCTGGGGCCGGGCGGTCATCTTGGTGCACGAAGTGGGCACGCGTGCCCGGGGTGGCCGAAAGGAGAGAGGCCATGGACGGGGAGGCCCGGGCTGCGTGTGTGTGTTCTGGTGGGAAGGATCGGCTGGGCCGTGTGCTTGGGGTCCCTGGTACCAGGTTAGGTAGTGCGAGGACAGGAAGAGCCATGCTACGAGGCCGGGTCTAACACGGAGTCTGCCTGTAATGGTACACTTCTGATGGGATCATTGGAGTTATGTGATCTATTTTCAAAGTCTTCCAATTGGTAATGTTATTCTTCATTTTTGTCTGTCAGATTCAGCAGCTCCCACCTGTGTACATCGATTTCCTCCTCCCTGCTGTCGCTGGACTGCTCCAGAGTGTCCAGCTGTTGCCCTTCCTCTCCAATTTCTTTCTGAGGCCCTTTTACGTCGGCTGCTACATCGCACCTGAAGGCTGCAATGTCCTCTCTCAGGACCCTAAAGAGTTGTTCTAAGAATGTCTGGGTCACCAGTTCCTCAGTTAAAGGGGTCCCTAGAGTCTGGGCCCATGTCTTAGGAAGACAAGGCGAGTGGAGTATAAGGACAATGTTCTGTTTTTTTGACAGGTGGTTTGCCTAACATGTCTTTACGATTTGAATCTTTTTTGAGTGATTTGCAGCCATGTTGCAGCGTTAAGCCCCTCAGACCAGTAGCAGGCAGCTATGGATGTCGCCTCCAATCAGGCAATGTCAGGAGGGGAAGCCTTGTGGAAGGGGTGCCACAGTAGAGCCTCCTCTCCGGTATGATTCTGGAAGCAATCTTTGTGCTGGACAAATGAGGTGAGTGGGCCAACAGCAGCCACCCAGGGCGGAGACACAGATCCTAGGCCTCCTGTCACTCCCAGGCCAGCAGAGCAGTCACAATCCTCCAAAGCACCACAGTCCCTTGACCTCCAATCCTTTCCGCATGACCTGAATAGTGGTGGGCTAAAAAGGTGAAACTCTTCATTGTGATAGGGCTTTCACACCCGCCCCGGGTTCTCCGCATCAGTCAGACTACAGTCAATGTAATGAGGCCTGCAAGGCCTCGCGCTCACCTATGTATGGGCGGGACAGCCGAACACAGCCTTAACGTTTTAGCTAGTGACAGTTTATTTCAGATAGCCGCGCTCACCTCTAACTCCACCAGTCTGCCCCAGAGGCCTCTCACCTCCCTTGTAGGTCAACACCAACCAATGGATTTATCTGCTCCCATGTGTGTTGTCGGTATCTGCCTGCTGTCTGGCTGCCCCCTGTGCGATAATGGAGCGGCTGCTAACTCAGAGCTCTGACAGGTGGGACCGCGGCCATGGCTGCTTCCGTCACAATATTGGCTACTCCACTGTGGCTCGGGCCTGGATTTCAGCTCTGCTAATGTTCGCCATAATATCCGGAGCACCTCAGCTGCAAAGCTGCTCCCATCCCGGCACTGGCAAAGGGCAGTAGGCCACATACAGTGGAACGCCACCGTAGAGCTGCTACACCTCCACCGTCTTGGCCATGCCTCAGGATTTCCTTTTAAACTATATTTTCATCTTAATAATAGAACAATATCTGTCACAACTAGAGAGAAGGCGATGGAGATTCACGACTAACCAGATGGCTCAAAAGGAGCAAGTGGCAGAAGTGAGATGCAACGACCATTCTGGAGGAGGCAGCAATCTAGACGCACAAGATGACAAGAACTCTCGAAAAAATAATGAGGGCAACTACAAGAGATGAAAGGACATACAGAAACCATCTGAACAATGATGAAAGGGATGCAGACCATTAAAATGCTATTTAAAGAAATCCTGACTACTAAGATTAGTTGAAACTTGCTTTTTTCTAATGTCTCCATGTCCATTTGCATTTATAGAGCTGAAGAGGGCCTATAAGTCATGTGTGGAAAGGAGATTTCCCCATTATGAAAACCTGACTTATCTTGACTCTATGTTGACATGATTTACTGTTAATGTTTAATGTTTTTTGTTATGCTTTATGGAAGAGCTCTTGTTGTTTGGAAAGGTCTCTTGTCAGATCACAGGCATTACAGACACGTGTCAAATGTCGTTGTTGAGGGTCTATACGTCTTAAGTGGAAAAGGTGCTTGCCCCATTAAGAAAACCTGACTTATCTTGACTATATGTCAATTAAAGATAGTTTAATATTCATGTTTGTATTTTCATGTAATGCTTTATGGAAGAGCTGTTGTTGATTGGAAAGGACACTTGGCCAATCCCAGGCATTATAGACATGTGTTAATTTTGGTTATTATTTATCAAAATACCTGATTGGCCAGAGATTAGTGTGTGATAATCAGTACTCAAAGACTGGGATACACTACAAATATAAGAATTCATTAATAATGTATGCGATGCAGGAACTGATGGTAAACACTAGCCACACTGTACACTAGATTTTCAGACAGATCACAATGATCAGAGTTCCCCATGGGGGACTCAGAGTTAAGGGGAGGATTCTCAATGAGAGATGACTGAGACCTTGGATCATCACATGTCCGTACTAACCCTCAAATTTCAGGGTTTGAATTCACCAATAAAATGTAAGGCTCTACTGAACTGGCTGTACAGTAAAGACGCAGACATAATAATGTTGCCGGATACACATCTCCTGATGGATGACATTAAGAGATTGAAATCACAAATTTTCCTGATGCAATGCCATGCAATATTCCCTCATGTATGATCAATATTTATGGGATATACAATTAACTTATGTCTCAACAGACCAAAGGGATGATTTAGAAATTCCAATATCTGAAGAACAGTTTTAAGTAGCCATGAAGGCATTGCCTGAAAATAAAGCCCCAGGCTCTGATGATTTTCCAAACTCATTTTATCAGGCTTTCAGATATTTGTATCACTCTTTATGGTTAAAGTCTTTAATTCCTTCTCTGACCAATGATCAGCCTCATCTATGATGAGAGAAGCAATATTGACACTGATACTAAAACCAGGGAAGGAAGCCCGAGAATGCACCTCCAATAGGCCAATAGCCATTTTGAATACAGATGTCAAGATTTATACAGATCTTGGCCACAAATATTAAGAATGTGTGGCCTGATCTCATCTCACAGCTTCAAGCAGGTTTTTTAATAAAACAGAAAGACAGGTGACAATATTTGATTAGCAATAAATGTTATAGATAAATCCACCAAAGAAAATATGTAATTACTCCTTCTTTTGCTTGATGCTAAGAAGTAGATTAATAGAGTTGATTGTTTTTTTGTATTTTTTAACACATTAGGAAAGACGGGTATGGGGCTGAAAGTTGAGTCATTAATCTTGGCAAATTATGTTAGACCATCCACCAGGCTCAGAATAGGATACCAACTCTCAGATCCTATGTTGCTGGGTAGGGGAACGAGAGAGGGGTGCCCACCTTAACCATCACTGTTGTCACTGTCAATTGAGCTTTCTTTCAAAAAGTGAAACCTGACCTAGAAATATGAGGCCACTCATGAAATTCAGAGATAATGCAGATAATGTTCTATTTTTTTTGACAAATCTCTCCTCCTCTCTCCTGGCACCTGTGGCAGAATTAGAAACTTTTTAAATGGTAGCTGAATTTAAAATTCATTATCAAAAGTCAATGGACACATAGAGAAAGCAATAAATCTCACCAGGGAGATTGTGCAGGAATACAGTTTTGTCGGGTCAGCTGAGGGAATTAGTTATTTAGGGATAAAATTACCTCCTAAGATAAAATACCTTTATGAAAGCAACCTACCCCCTCCTAAACACTCTCTATAAAGATCTTTAAAGATGGAGAAAGCTCAAAGAATCCCAGATATGAAGAATAAATTACACCAAAATGATTTTTATGGCCAGACTAATTTATCATTGTAGAATTCTGCCAATAATATAATAAAAATGATTCAACAAAAAATATTATATTTGGGAACAATTGGAGGGCTGATTGAGAGTCCCAGATATAGAAAGATGCATACCTGTGGCGCAACTAGCCTTAACATGGTGCTTGACAGACAGGAGGAAACCTTGGTGTTCTGTAGAGAAGGACGTATGTAGAATAGAAGACATGTGAACCACCTAGGACCACTAAGAGTATTGACAAATATTACCTTAAAACACTGGTTTAAAGCTATCCATACCTAACAGATTGAAACCTTTCCAGCTTCCATGAAATCAGTATTAAGAAATCCCAAAATCAGACCAGGTTGAACAAATAGAGGATACCAGGACTAGGTGGAAAGTGGTGAGTTACAATTGGGCTGGGATAAATCCAACAGAATGAGATAGCTCTGGGTGATTTGATAATTCCTTGGCCTAGAAATAATGAAGGGTGTGAATCACACCAGTTGCCTGCCTGATGAATCTGTGTATTGACTTGTTATTTTGATCTGGAATGTAAATTTGGATATTGATGTATGATTTTTATGATGCTATATTCCTGTATATACAGAAAGCAAGTTAAGATATCCATTTGTACAAGAACAACCCTGATTTATTTTCGTCTACCAAAAACAAAGGTGTTAAAAAAAACTTTGGTTTAAAGGGCCTTATTAGGATGATCCAAAGCAAAAAAATCAGAGGATCATGCCCCGTGATTTTCTACCTTGTCTATTAGTACTTGAAGACCCTTGTAAGAATTTGAATGGTTATGCAGATCCAGGCCAAGTGTGCTTCCATCCTTGAACTACTTGTCCAGATGTTAAAGTTGTCCATTTTCATAATGTTTGTCATGGAAATGAAACTTGTGGCAAGTTTGCCTTTTAACCTGGTAATATTTCTTAACATTAGTGGTATTTATTTACATTAGTGGTAATGAAATATGAATTGTGGTCAACACTGCAGAAGTATCCCCAATTCAACCACTTTTGGACAAAGAATATAGACATGGACTAGGTTTTATCCCTAAATTCATCTTAATCCCCAACAGATATTTTTGAATCTGGGAAAACTATCTTTATTAGAAATTTTACAATTCTCAATTTGTTTATTATAATGTTCACCAATGTATAGTTTACATGTGTTTATGGTTTTATGAATTGAGAAATAAAAGAGTATCGAGGAGTTTGAGCCCCATTTGGGTACCGATCACGATCCGGTAAAAAATGCCCCCGTGCGACTCGTTTCGGGTCTTTTTACCGTACGAATCGTACAAGTGCCGTACGAACTGGCAATCACGATTCGCATGGTAAAAAGTCCATACGAACCGCACTGGGAATCATTCCCCACACGTCCTCGGGTCGGAAAATGTGTCCGACACGTCCTCGGACGATTTACCTTACAAACGTAAAAATCCAAGACCGACCGAGGAATCACGATCCATCCCGTGCGTCCGAGCCTACAACCGTATGGAAAAAACACCGTCCGCACCGAACACCTATAGCAACCATGGAGACATGTGCCCGCATACGCGCCCAACACTCCCCCCAGCCCCCGTACGTCCGACACGTACCCCCCGTATATGTATACCCCCACCCGTCTAGGTACACCCCAGTACGTTCCAGTCGTACCCCCACCCCAGTACGTGTCGTACCACCGTCAATGTACACCCCCCCCTGTACGTGTCGTACCACCGTCAATGTACACCCCCCCTGTACGTGTCGTACCACCGTCAATGTACACCCCCCCACCCCTGTACGTGTCGTACCACCGTCCATGTACACCCCAGTACGTTCGAGCCCCACCCCCACCCCAGTACGTGTCATACCCCCCGTGTACCTACACCACAGTACGTTCCAGTCGTACCCCCACCCCAGTACGTGTCGTACCAACGTCAATGTACACCCCCCCACCCCTGTACGTGTCATACCACCGTCTATGTACACCCCAGTACGTTCGAGCCCCACCCCCACCCCAGTACGTGTCATACCCCCCGTGTACCTACACCCCAGTACGTTCCAGTCGTACCCCCACCCCAGTACGTGTCGTACCACCGTCAATGTACACCCCCCCATGTACGTGTCGTACCACCGTCAATGTACACCCCCCCTGTACGTGTCGTACCACCGTCAATGTACACCCCCCCACCCCTGTACGTGTCGTACCACCGTCCATGTACACCCCAGTACGTTCGAGCCCCACCCCCACGCCAGTACGTGTCATACCCCCCGTGTACCTACACCACAGTACGTTCCAGTCGTACCCCCACCCCAGTACGTGTCGTACCAACGTCAATGTACACCCCCCCACCCCTGTACGTGTCGTACCACCGTCTATGTACACCCCAGTACGTTCGAGCCCCACCCCCACCCCAGTACATGTCATACCCCCCGTGCACCTACACCCCAGTACGTTCCAGTCGTACCCCCACCCCAGTACGTGTCGTACCACCGTCCATGTACACCCCAGTACGTTCCAGTCGTAATCCCACCCCAGTACGTGTCATACCCCCGTGTACCTACACCCCAGTACGTTCCAGTCGTACCCCCACCCCAGTACGTGTCGTACCAACGTCAATGTACACCCCCCCACCCCTGTACGTGTCGTACCACCGTCTATGTACACCCCAGTACGTTCGAGCCCCACCCCCACCCCAGTACGTGTCATACCCCCCGTGTACCTACACCCCAGTACGTTCCAGTCGTACCCCCACCCCAGTACGTGTCGTACCACCGTCCATGTACACCCCAGTACGTTCCAGTCGTACCCCCACCCCAGTACGTGTCATACCCCGTGTACCTACACCCCAGTACGTTCCAGTCGTACCCCCACCCCAGTACGTGTCGTACCACCGTGAACCTACACCCCAGTAGTTCCTGGCGCACCCCCAACACAACCTCCTAAGTACGGAGCGCACCCCATGCCCCAACATCACGACCGCATGTACGAGTCGTACAAAGCCACACACAAGGACATAATCGTACAACCAAATGGCCCATGTACACACCGTACACACGCTCAAAACGCACGTACACAACCAGGACAAAATAAAACAACACAAGAATACACCATTTGAAAGGCACACAGCCACTAAACATGGCCAACAACCACTAAAATAACACAATCACTGACCTGCAACTGCCAAAAACAAACAGAGGCCCAATACACCACCACTCCTTATAACACACCCACCCAAAATTCAAAAACTGCCACACCCACCCATGGACCAATAAAAAGGGCCCACACACACAAACCATGAGCCTTTGCAACAGACTCACTGCTGCCAGACACCACAGAACCAGACTACAAGCTACACCACACCTTACACTTGCACACCTTCACACGACCACCCTCACAAACACCCTCTCATCACATTCACACACACACACAACCATCCACACTCCCCCCCCAACATCCACACACCCCCCACACCCACACCATCCCCACCCACACCCCTCACCATGCCCACTACCAAGAATCCAAAGTTCAGTCACCGAGAGTTGGAGGTCCTTGTTGATCAAATCCTCAGAGTCGAGCCACAGATCTTTGGAACATTGGTCAGAAGCACCAGCCAGGCAGCCAAAACAGCCATGTGGCAGACCATCGTCGATGCTGTGAATGCTGTTGCGGACACCAGGAGGACCAAGCAGGATTGCCAGAACAGGTGGTACGATCTGCGGAGGAGGGTCAGAGCCAAGAGGCAGGAGGAACACGACCAGGCCAACGCCACCGGAGGAGGGCCCTCCCGCAGAGCCGTACAGTACCATCCCTGGGAGGAGAGGGTGATGGCCATACTGCCGGTGGAGGCAGTTGAAGGAGTAGAAGGACTCCGAGACCCGGGTGAGTACACAAACAACGCACCTCACATGGGGGGAACTGCAACCACAACCAAAATTACTAACAGGCACGCAACCACCACAAGCCATCGCATGACTCAACCACACTCCATGAGCAGGCACATGCCACTGCTGCCACCATGCCCCATGCACCCAGCTGGACAATGTCAAGTCACAGGCCACAGAAGACAACAACACATGACACGGTAACCCGGATGGCGGGAGGCTGGGCACAAAAAATCACATAGTGCGACTCCAAAGCAGACAACAATGCCCTCTGCCCATATGGCCTAGGTCACAGCCAGACAAACACTGTGTCCCAACACAGGAATGATTTGCCAGCAAATGGCGGACGCCTTGCATCAACACATGGGGGTGAAGGCACTGTTTTGCACATGACAGCAGCTAATGAACAGCCAACATTGTGAAAGAGTGGCAGCACACACCACCACAGCAGCAGCGCACAGACACACAGCAGACAAAATGGGTGCCTGGAGATCAGAAACAAACTCACATCAACAGGCCAAGGGCCACTCAAAGATCTGCTAACAGTGTGTGCCCAGGAAGCTGGGCCAAGGTGACAGAGGGTGACACACGGAGGGAGGGAGAGGGGGACAGAGAGGGAGGGAGAGGGGGACAGAGAGGGAGGGAGAGGGGGACAGAGAAGGAGGGAGACACAGGAAGACGGACAGAGGGAGGAGGCTGACACACAGAGGGAGGGAGAGGGGGACAGAGAGGGAGGGAGAGGGGGACAGAGAGGGAGGGAGAGGGGGACAGAGAGGGAGGGAGAGGGGGACAGAGAGGGAGGGAGAGGGGGACAGAGAAGGAGGGAGACACAGGGAGAGCAAATCAGTCCTTTGGTGTGTGGGAATGTCTGCTCGTCAGCAGGTGGACTGCGTGCATGTAGACAAGGTTGGCCAGTGCCAGAACCCCCCCTCTTCATCATGGCAAAACGCAGGGCCATGTCACAACCTGTACACGAGCACAAGGACAGCCACCTGCATCATATAAGTGTGTGGATCCACTCCATGTGCACATGTACAGTGCTACAAGGAAGGCGCAAATGCATGGCTCGCCACACCTGCACACTCCACTGCTGACTGCAGTCACACTTGACGCAGCAAGTAAGACTGTGCCACACATAGTTAAAGGGGCCAAATTGGTGCCCAAGGGACACACCCATGCACAAGTGCACTGTGAGTGGAATGCAAGACAGATCCTAATTCCAAGAGGAAATGTGCCAACTTTGAAACGGATGAAACATGGATGTTGCATGGACCAAAATTAACATTTTCTCTCTCACACACAGGTCAACGTCGTGCTGCACCCCCCAACACTGGGGGGGAACACTCACAGGACCCGGATCTGCAGGAGACCGATCCCACCGGCAGCGACCACTCTCACCACTCTGCGGACGACCCCGACCGACCTGGCCCCTCTGGTGTCCAACCACCTGCAGCACCTGCGTCAGGTACAACCGTGCCAACCACCACCCCCACTCCTGCCACATCCCAGGAGACACCCAGGATCCCTGCCCCAACACCACAATGCAGCCAGGCTCGCCAGGAGGGACACGGTGTCCCGGGCAACCAGGAGGAGGCAGGCGACAACGCCAATGCCACCCCTCAGGGGTCCCGGAGACCCGATGTGCCCACAAGTGCAGGCCAGACGCAAGTGGGCAGGGGTGGTGGGAGTGGAGGACGGCGGAGGCGCGAGCCTGACCAGTTGGCTGGGGATCCGGTATTTTCCCATGTCCGTAACATCCTGGACTCATACCGGCAGGACACCACGGGCATGGCCCAGGTTGTGTCCGTCCTCGAGGGGATCAAGGTCCAGCAGGCCCAGCAACATGTGGAGCTAATAGCCTGTCTACAGGTACACCAACGGAGGATGGAGGACAGACAGGCTGAGCAAGTGACGGCGTTCCAGGGGATTCATGCTACACTCCGTCGGATGGCCGACACCATGGCCGACCCTCCCTGTGCCAGAAGGCGGAGAACATCACCACCCACAGGGAGGGATCAGGAGGAGGAGGAGGAAACATCCGACGGAGCATCCCAGACGTCGTCACGGCCTGCTGCTGAGGTTCCCCGCAGGAAGCCGGGTCGTCCACGGAAAGGACCGTGAGGGTGGCTGCTACATCACCATCTCCCAGGACACCTGGCCTGGCACCTGGCCCACTGGAGCAACAGCATCACAGCATCAAGAGACATTCTCTGCCACATGGCCCTGCTGGTCACTGGCTGACCAATGTTGACAAAGACTGTGGCATGGACTCTGAGGATTTCCAATGGCAAGGACACCAACTCCCCTACTGAACTTTGGATTCCCTAATCCCGGAAAGCCCCTCACTTTGTCCCCCCCCCCCAATAATAAATCACACTATTAAGAGTAGATGCCTGCTGGTAGCATTATTACCTAACATGTGTCTTGTACAGTCTTAACATGCCTGAGTCATCTGTTCACTTCAACCATCCACACCCTGGGGCCTGAGTCTGGCACAGGACACATGGGTCACAGTTTATTAGGCAAGACAGACATGGAGCACCATACACACCCGTGATGGGCAGAACCAGCTGAGGGGGTGGCCGAACAACCGTGCTGACAGACACATTGAGTACAGCAACAGTCATGCGCAGAGGTCAGGGATCCTGGCCAGTGTCCTGGGGGGCACCCAGGTATGTGTAGACAGGTGGCAGAACCATGTCCTGCAAGCTTGAGTCCGGTGGATGCAGAGAATGGGGTCATGGACAACGTTGGATGCATGGGGATGGCACATGTCACAATACCCACACAGTCATGGACATCATGCCCAATACACAGTCTCAGCACACACACACAGCTTGCATCTTGCCACACGACACATTGACACATAGCCACAATCAGGCAATACCATGCCAGACATGCAGGATGCACCGTGCCAACACACCAGCATTGACTGAGAAGAGGCACCTTGGAGGCATAGGGACACCTTTATTAGTCATGTTTTTGGGATTGCAGAGGCAACTTGAAGTACACATGAACACATCATGTGGAGTAACATGTGGGTCCAACACTGGCACCCCCCTTCTGCACCACAAATGCGTGATAGCCATGGAACTGGCACACAAGTGTCGGCTAACAGCTAAAACCCACAGCTGCACACGGAGAGCCTGACATACACCATAGATCCGCTGATGTGGAAGTCCCACGCCATGCCAAGACAATGTCAACCGTATGTGTCCGAGGGCAGTGTCACACACATTGATGCCATCATCACAATCCACTATCCCATCACTGATGACTGACAACCAGGCAGCCCATCTATTCAGGTGTACCCAGCTGCATGTCGTGTCCCATGGGGATGCCACATGACTGCAGAGGAACCAAACCCCAATCGGGGAAGTGTGCACACATCGTGAACAACAGCCACACCCAATACACCCCAGATGCATCCCTTACCCCATGGAGACTTCCAAACGTGTCCGTGCCTGTAACGCTGAGTCAGCCCACGATGTCATGTCCATGAGGAATAGCAGTGCCACAACAATGCAACCAGCAAACGGCATGCGCAGGTACCTGGGGAAGAGAGACACACAAGAAGTCAGCCACAAAAAGCACAGCCACTTGCATGTGCATTTACTCGACACATGTATGGATGACAACATGCTAGGTCACAATTATGACTGGGGAAATACTACCATCACTGCCACCATCACTCCAGTGACACACCCACACACACCTCTGACACACGTGCCATACATGCAGGTGGAGACACACATCACAACGCATGCCACACGGGGACCAATGCGTGCACACTCAGACACTGGTACTCACCACTAAGCAAAGAAGTCGCGTATGAGCCGAGTCCGGATGTCCTCTTGCGGCTCCACATCCTCCACATCACTAGCCCCATTGCCAAGCCCTTCGTCCTCCACGGGTGGATGGTCCTCGTCATGTTGATTCAGGATGAGTGGCACAGCTGTTTCAACTGCCATGTTGTGCAGCATGCAGCAGACCATGAAGATCTTGCAGACCTTCGCCGGGGCATAAGGGAGTGCACCGCCGGTCTTGTGGAGGCACCGGAATCGGCTCTTCAGCATGCCAAACGTCCTCTCTATCACTCGCCTTGTCCGGCCATGGGCGGTGTTATAGCGGAGCTGGGCCGGCGTGATGGGGTTGCGGAGAGGTGTCAGCCGCCAAGGCATGTTGGGATAGCCAGCGTCCCCTACATGGGAAGCACATGGACATCGTTAGAACTGGTGAGGCGGTCGTGCTGGTCGGCTATACAGAATACAGGACAGACAGACTGTACCCACCAACAACACATGCCCGTTCGTTGCGCAGCTGCATCATCATATCAGGCATCCCGCTACGCCTCATGATGTAGGCATCGTGTGCTGACCCTGGGAAACGAGCACAGACATGTGAAATCACCATATTGGACAGACACACCACAAGGGCATTGATGGAGTGGTAGTGCTTCCGATTGCGGTACGCCACCTCCCGTGCGTGTGTTGGTACCAAACCTACATGTGTCCCATCTATGGACCCAATGACATGGGGCATCCCTCCCAGGGCATAGAATCCACGCTTGACCTCAGTCATCTGTTCAGGGGTTGGGAACTTGATGAAGTCATCCAGGTGAATCAACATGGCCTCCAAGAAATCATGCAGCACACCGCTGAACATGCTCTGGGACATGCCACCAACATGAGCTATGGTATTTTGGAAGGTACCCGTGGCAAGAAAATGTAGGGCAGCCATTACCTTCAGCTGGGGTGTCAGTGCCGTAGGATACCTGTGCTGCGGTTGCAGGTGTGGTGCCAGTCTCGCCGTCCGCTCCAGAATCAACGGTTGGGTGAAGCGGTAGAGCCGGATCCTGTCATTCTCCTGCATGGTAGCCAAGTCTGGAATTCTTCGGGCAAGAGGCGGCGCTCTGCAGTAATTTGGAAGTGACAAGGAAGAGTGAGTGCACTACGAGAACAACTCATGTCTACTGAGCACATGTAAATCTGGCAATACACACATGCTACATAGGGAGTCAGGTATGTGCTACATGCCCAGGACACGTATGGATGCAAGGTGACACTCCTTCCAAGACCCAGCTACACACGGTGATTGAGAACCTCCCCATGCCACGCCATGGAAATAGCTGTGTCCCAGTGCAAGTGCACAGCCCGACGCAAGACAGGAGTGACATACACCCACACATCAGCAGAAGTGGGATGCCGATTGCAGAGACTGGTAGCGGAACACTGGAACCACAGGTCACATGACATTACACTAGTCCAGCCCACACACCTTGCCATGAAGGTGCACATGTCATGACTCACCACACATTCCTTGTGAGGATGCTGACATGGCCTTGTCACGCTACTCCGTGTCCCATGCATACATGTGCACCTCACATCCGATAACACATGTGGCATGGTGTGCGGAACAGTGTGCAATGACAATCTACACACAGACACATGTTGGTTGCTGCAACGGCTGCAGCTTTTGAGGGTGCTACGACATCAACCTGATGTAAATCCCGGACACATATATGACATAGTCACATTGTGCACTGTGGGTAGTGACAAGTCATGTGTCATGACCCCTGTACCGGGCATCATGGGACACTTCCGTGTGTTGGTGTCCGTGCCATGCCAGTGACGCTCACCCCAAGTGCGCAGTCCCACATGCACACATGTCAAAGGAGTCAAGGGCATGCCTGGCACACATTGCACCATCACACAGTACACCTGTACACATCTCATCATACATCTGGTGCCTTCTCCACTCAGGAGGCATGTTCCACATCACAGCCTGTGACACCTGTGCCCCACACATGTAGTAATGCACAGACGATGCCTTGATGTCCATTCCTGGACAAGTATGTCCATCCATGGACAAGTATGTCCATCCATGGACAAGTATGTCCATCCATGGACAAGTATGTCCGCCCTATTCCTACCTGTGTGTCGCCTATCACCACAGTGATGTGTAAAAACCGCCATACTGCTGCTGAGAGGGCCTGTGCATGTTCCCAAATCACTGTGGGAGTGCTGCCGTATGTGTACCCATCGTGATGGCGAGCGTACAGGCATTTGTACGGTCCGTAGCACTACGAGTACGCATACGCGTGCAGACCCATAGTGATAGGGCCGTACACACGCATGTACGCTCACTATCACTACGGGTACGCATACGCGTGCAGACCCATAGTGATAGTGAGCGTACATGCGTGTGTACGGTCCGTACCACTACGAGTATGCATACGCGTGCAGACCCATAGTGATAGTGAACGTAGGCATGCATGTACGGGCCGTTGCCATGCATTTGGGGTGCCCTAGGGCCCCGAAACGCACCGTACCTGTGTGTGATGCTCCAAATTACATAGGGGACAAGTATTAAGGCCTACATGCATGCTGGTTGTCATGGAGACCAAGTTCAAATTTCGAAATTGTTCTGGAAGGTGCACAGCAGAAGTCAGTTGGAATTATTCTACTTTGTTGCAATGTGTTTGTGGGGCTGACATCATGCAGGAGAATGAAACCGATAGAGAACCCACAGACTGCTAGGTTTGAAGGGATTGGTGGAAACATAGGATGCAAATGTGAGTGACCAATCACTCTGTACTCCTGTGCATGAGACTGGGCAGAAGGGCACATATAAGGCAGCCAGGTCCCATGAGGGAGCACTTGCCTGCACATCTTTGCATTCGTCGACCCAGCTGCTGCTACTGATTCCCTGGAACCATGTCAAGGGCTGTGGAGAGGACACAGCCATTCACCCTGGAGGAGAACATGGCTCTGCTGGATGTGATCCTCCCACAGTACTCCATGCTGTATGGGCGACCAGGGTATCAGGTGAGTGCATAGGCCACTGCCACAGACTGTCCCTATGTTGTGACTGTGACTTCTGCCATTGCGTCCAGGTGTAACACACATGCCATGTACTGTCGGGGGGGTCCCAGGGGGGGGGGGTGCCTGATGTCTCCCAGCAGTGCCCTGAGACAGGAGGGGTGGGGGCCTATCACTCACAGCAGTGCCCTGAGACAGGAGGGGTGTGTGCAGAGTCCTCCCAGCAGTGCCCTGAGACAGGAGGGGTGTGTGCAGAGTCCTCCCAGCAGTGCCCTGAGACAGGAGGGGTGTGTGCAGAGTCCTCCCAGCAGTGCCCTGAGACAGGAGGGGTGGGGGCCTATCACTCACAGCAGTGCCCTGAGACAGGAGGGGTGGGGGCCTATCACTCACAGCAGTGCCCTGAGACAGGAGGGGTGGGTGTGATGCACAGTGTGAGCCTTGATCATTGATTGTGACATTGCCATCATTCCACCTGTGTACCCACTGTGGCACGTACTGCTTTTGCCCTCACCAGGGGATGATGTCCCTATGACAAAGGTGCAATGCGTTGGCTGCATGACATGCCTTGTTGTAACCAGCTAATTTGTACCCATATGTCTCTCTGTGACATGTGGCTGGTGTATTGATGTGGTGTCACTTGTTCCTCCTCACAGGTAGGCGCCACTGCCAAGGAGCAGATCTGGCTGACCGCCGTCAGTGCCGTGAGGGGTGTGGATGGTCGGAGGCGGAGCCTGCCCCAGGTGAGGAAACGCTGGCAGGATATCCGGTGCTGGACGCGGAGGATTGCACGGCTCCTGCTGGGGGACTCACCTGAGAGCCACAAGAACCGCGGCCGCCGCCGTCTGAGCCACCTCCACAGGCGTGTGCTGCCGGTGGTCTTTCCAGACCTGGAGAGGCGCTTACAGGCGATGCAGCAGCCGGAAGGGGGTAGGTACATTTGTGTTTGTTGTGTGTCACCGGCATTTGTAAGGGCACAGTAGCATGATTTCACTGGCAGGGTTTAAAGGTGCTGTGCAGATCCTGTTTGCCCCAGTATAGCGCTGTGCCCCTGCCACCCTTCCCCTCCTTGCAATGTGTTCCCTGGTCTGTGTGTAGTCACTCCTTCACAAGGTTATGTAGGCTGGCGCTTGGTCCACGAGAACAATGACTGTAGCATCATGTGTGGGGGTGGTGTGTAACAGGTTGTGGGACCTTGCCTGTGCACTGTCAAGTTCACTGCATGTGGGTTCCATGTCAGTTGCCACTGATGCTGACTCCAGACATGGGAGTTGGTCTCTCATGTGTCATGCCTTACAGCGCGCATGTCCTATGTTGTGGCCTGTGACATGATGTGCATGAGTGTGCGATACACATAGTGCAGGGATGGTGACGTGTGTTGCAGTCATTACCATTCAGTAGCATGTAGTTGCTTACCCACTACGGTCCCCTGGGGCACCTTTTCCTCAGTGGTGTATGTGTCATCATAAACGTGGCCAATCTCAGTGTCTACAGCGTAGGTTGTGCTCTGTGCCATTGTCCCCTGTCACCATGTATATAGACATGCTATTATGTACAGGTGTCCACTGTGCAGCCTGACCTGATTGTCCTTCTTCATACTCACAGTTGCCAGTGCCTGTGTGTCTTTTACTACTCATCTGAGGATGGGCACTGGTACCTCATTATTTGTACAGGCGCACCTTGGCTGTTTTGCGTACAATCTTGCTTTTTGCCTGCCCCTGTGTGTATCACCCAGACTATGAGATGTTGGTGCCACCTGTGTCTCAACAATTTGCCTCGTGTAGGGTCTTGTTGGGGCGGGCAATGCCTATGTGTTAACTCCTGATTTCCACTTGCTGGGTCTGGGCAGTGTGTGATGTGTCTGGACACACACGCAAGGTGCAGTGACCGAGTCATGTTGTGCATGTTTTCAGCATTACCTATGCAGCATGTGTCTCAAGTTCATGGATATGCTCCCTGGTCATCGGTATTATTGCCAACGCTGTGTGGTGCAGATGCAGTGCTGGATTGTCCCCAGGGCCTGGGTGCTATGTCAGACTCCGTTTCCTGTGTTTAGCTATTGTCTCATGCTCTCCATGGTATTTCAGTGGCATGGTGGCTCAACCAACTGTGTGTTTCATGCCCTACATCGGTACCCTGTTCAGTAGATGTTAGGGATCTTCCTTTTCAGGCCATGCAATGTTACCTATGTAGATTGGACTCATGTGACAGATGTGTACAGGTGTCTGATTAATTTCTGTCTCTCCACCCTGCCCACAGCATCGTCAGGGGACACAGAGGGAGACATGGACACAGACCAGGCGGAGGGACCGAGCACCAGTGCCAGCCGTGACATCGGGTCTGGCACATCGAGTGGGACAGAGGCGGAGGAGAGTGTGGCCAAGGACCTGTCGACTGGCACATCAGACTACGAAGCTGACAGGTCCGAGGAGGATGTCTCCGAGTGGGCGGAGGCTGCACCAGCAGCTGACAGCGGAACAACACCTCGCACCGCCCCCTCAGTTTCCACCAGCCGCCTCCCACTTGCTCGTGTCCCTTCCCAGCGTGCCCGGTCACAGCATGTCTCCTTCCTGCCAGGCACCGCACCCCCTGCCCCTGTCTCCACTGCTGCCGCCAATGCAGAGTCTGTGGACATCCAGCGGCAACTGCAGGTTGGTCAGGCTGCGATCCTTAATGTCCTCCATGCCCACGGCAAAACCCTCACCAACATCGAGGCTTTCTTGGAGGGCATTCATTCATCGCAGGCTGACCAACGCAACTTGCTGAGGTCCATAGACTCCACACTGACTGCAGCAGTGGGTCTCCTGCAGCGCGACCTCCCCTCACCTACCCCTGCCCCATCCACACTTCCCACTCCCAAGCCTGTCCCACGTACACCCAGACGTCGGCATGCACCCACATCAACGGACACGGGCACCACACCAGCAGGGAAGGTCCACCGCACTCCTCCTGACACGCACACACAGGGTGAGGTAGGCACACCCACTAGGTCGGGGGGCAAACGTGTGACACGCAGCCATAGTGGGAGTCCGCATTCCACCCAGTCCACTCCCTCCAAATCCCCTCCCCTCAGCTCTCCTGGCCACATCTCCCCCAAGGACTCCTTCATGGCCGCTCTGTCCCTGAGCCCCACAGTTACACCACCACGCAAGCGGTCAAGGAGGTCCCCGGTCAGGGTGGTTGAGTCTCCCCCCCTGTCTCCACCCTCCCCCGGTGGCGCTGCGACCCATCCCTCTGACCCCCCCCCTCCTTGGGGCCTGAGGTCCCTTCGGGTGCAGGGGACTCCCTGGAGGACCTTGCAAAGGTGTGTAGTGCCATCCTGGCCTCCGCCTTTGGCACTGACCCACCCCCTGTGGTGGAGTCCTCCATCCCTGCACCCACAACGCCGCCCCTTTGCCCTGATGTCCCTGCGGTGCCTGTTGCTTCCCCCCCCCCTGATGCCCTCACCAGTGTGGAAGACGATGCCATTTGACTGTGCAGGCAAGGTAGGGGACACGCATCCCACTGTGTCCCCCATCCAGCTGAGAATCATTGACTGCCCTATGGGCTTTGTGAAGATTGTACTGCCTGCGATCCACGGACATTGTGCTCATGCTGAATAAAGCTTAATTTTGTTTTCATTATCACACTACTGCTATGCTGGTATTGGTGTTGGTGGGGCTGCTACATGGTTTTGGGTGGTGTGTATGGGTTTGGGTGTGTGGGATATGTAGTGGTGTACTGCTCATTGGTGGGACCCTGGGATCTGTGTGCCATCACAAGGTGTTGGCTAACTTTCTTTGTTCATGTGAGCAGTTACTGCATGGTGCACTTGTCCCAGGGTGTATTCCTTCCTCTGTGTACCCAGCTTTCTTCCCTGCAGGGTGTTCCCAATGTTTAGCGCAGAGCTGTGTCTACATGAGCTGTGTGTGTGACGGAGCCCTTCTACTTTGGCCATGCATGCAGGGCCATGTGTCCACCTGCAACAATCGTGGCATCCTTGGTGATCACTGTACTTGTGTGTGGAGTCTGTTGACATGAGTTCATGGGGACATGTTCCCTTGTAGCCAGTATGCATGTGGATAATTCTGGCCTCACACACATGTGTTACACCCCTCCTGTCTCAGGGCACTGCTGGGAGGACTCTGCACCCACCCCTCCTGTCTCAGGGCACTGCTGTGAGTGATAGGCCCCCACCCCTCCTGTCTCAGGGCACTGCTGGGAGGACTCTGCACCCACCCCTCCTGTCTCAGGGCACTGCTGGGAGGACTCCACACCCACCCCTACTGTCTCAGGGCACTGCTGGGAGGACTCTGCACCCACCCCTCCTGTCTCAGGGCACTGCTGGGAGGACTCCACACCCACCCCTCCTGTCTCAGGGCACTGCTGTGTGTGATAGGCCCCCACCCCTCCTGTCTCAGGGCACTGCTGGGAGGACTCTGCACCCACCCCTCCTGTCTCAGGGCACTGCTGGGAGGACTCCACACCCACCCCTCCTGTCTCAGGGCACTGCTGTGTGTGATAGGCCCCAACCCCTCCTGTCTCAGGGCACTGCTAGGAGGACTCCACACCCACCCCTCCTGTCTCAGGGCACTACTGGGAGGACTCCACACCCACCCCTCCTGTCTCAGGGCACTGCTGTGTGTGATAGGCCCCCACCCCTCCTGTCTCAGGGCACTGCTGGGAGGACTCTGCACCCACCCCTCCTGTCTCAGGGCACTGCTGGGAGGACTCCACACCCACCCCTCCTGTCTCAGGGCACTGCTGTGTGTGATAGGCCCCCACCCCTCCTGTCTCAGGGCACTGCTAGGAGGACTCCACACCCACCCCTCCTGTCTCAGGGCACTACTGGGAGGACTCCACACCCACCCCTCCTGTCTCAGGGACTGCTGTGTGTGATAGGCCCCCACCCCTCCTGTCTCAGGGCACTGCTGGGAGGACTCTGCACCCACCCCTCCTGTCTCAGGGCACTGCTGGGAGGACTCCACACCCACCCCTCCTGTCTCAGGGCACTGCTGTGTGTGATAGGCCCCCACCCCTCCTGTCTCAGGGCACTGCTGGGAGGACTCCACACCCACCCCTCCTGTCTCAGGGCACTGCTGGGTGGACTCCACACCCACCCCTCCTGTCTCAGGGCACTGCTGTGTGTGATAGGCCCCCACCCCTCCTGTCTCAGGGCAATGCTGGGAGGACTCCACACCCACCCCTCCTGTCTCAGGGCACTGCTGTGAATGATAGGCCCCCACCCCTCCTGTCTCAGGGCACTGCTGGGAGGACTCTGCACCCACCCCTCCTGTCTCAGGGCACTGCTGGGAGGACTCCACACCCACCCCTCCTGTCTCAGGGCACTGCTGTGTGTGATAGGCCCCCACCCCTCCTGTCTCAGGGCAATGCTGGGAGGACTCCACACCCACCCCTCCTGTCTCAGGGCACTGCTGTGAGTGATAGGCCCCCACCCCTCCTGTCTCAGGGCACTGCTGGGAGGACTCTGCACCCACCCCTCCTGTCTCAGGGCACTGCTGGGAGGACTCCACACCCACCCCTCCTGTCTCAGGGCACTGCTGGGTGGACTCTGCACACACACCTCCGATTTCAGGATATGTACGCTTGGAATATACACGGTGGGGGTACGCTCAATGCATTCGAGGTGAGGGTACGAGTCTACTTACACTGGTGTGGTGGGGGTACGCTCCATGCATACGCGGGTGGGGGTACGGGTCGTACTTACACTGGTGTGGTGGGGGTACGCTCCATGCATATGCGGGTGGGGGTACGGGTCGTACTTACACTGTTGGGGTGGGGGGTACGCTCCATGCATACGCGGGTGGGGGTTCGGGTCGTACTTACACTGTTGGGCTGGGGGGTACGCTACTTGCATACGCGGGTGGGGGTACGGGTCGTACTTACACTGTTGGGCTGGGGGGTACGCTCCTTGCATACGCGGGTGAGGGTTCGAGTCGTACTTACACTGTTGGGGTGGGGGGTACGCTCCATGCATACGCGGGTGGGGGTACGGGTCGTACTTACACTGTTGGGCTGGGGGGTACGCTCCTTGCATACTCGGGTGAGGGTTCGAGTCATACTTACACTGTTGGGGTGGGGGGTACGCTCCATGCATACGCGGGTGGGGGTACGGGTCGTACTTACACTGTTGGGCTGGGGGGTACGCTCCTTGCATACGCGGGTGAGGGTTCGAGTCGTACTTACACTGTTGGGGTGGGGGGTACGCTCCATGCATACGCGGGTGGGGGTACGGGTCGTACTTTCACTGTTGGGGTGGGGGGTACGCTCCTTGCATACGGGGTGGGGGTAGGGTCCGTACATATCCGTCCCCACGCTATGTGATGTTTGTGCAGCCCGTACCCAGGCCTTTGCCACGTGGGTGCGATCCGTCCCGCCATTGTTGGGGTGACGTGTGTGGGCGTGGTCCGACTCGTACCCACGCTCTTCAGGCGTGGGTATGGGACGTACCTGTCTGGTTGTGTTGCCGGTTCGCGTGGTGACGGACTTCCGTTGTGGCGGTCGCTGGCTTATCAGGACACGCCCCCACCCCCTCGTGGTGACCAGGGCATGGGAGTCAGGTATGTCCAGGCCATGTGTGGTGTGTGACTTATGTGGTTGTTTTGTGGCCTGCCCTGGTCGTGCCACCCCCACCCCACCCCACTTTCCCCCCTCCCTTAGTTATTCTGACCTTCTGCGGCGTCTGCGTCGTAACCTGTAGAGGAGGTGGACTGCTATGAGGGCAGGGATGACTCGTAGGTTTGGGTCCATGTCTGTCCGTCGCGTACTGGTACTCCTTGCTCGCGTCGTCCTGTCGCGTACGGGTCCTCCTTGATCGCGTCGTCCTGTCGCGTACGGGTCCTCCTTGGTGGCGTCGTCCTGTGTGTCCGTCACGTACTGGTCCTCCTTGTTCGCGTCGTCGTCTGTCCGTCGCGTACTGGTGGTCCTTGTTCGCGTCGTCCAGATTTCCCGGCAGTTTTTGGCTGCCGCAAAATATTCACCGTGCGGGGTGACGTCGGTGCGAATCGTGATTCCTGGGTCGTGAATGGCTGGCTGCGAGCGTCCCGACGTCAGGTCGGCGCTTTCCCGGATCGCATTGGTAGGTGTTTTTTTGTTCGGTCGGGCTTTTTTACGATTCGTACGGTAATGGTGTACCCGTGCGAATTGTAATTCCTTGTTTGTAAAATTTAACGACCGGGTACGCGTCGGGCGGAGATTGTGCTCCGTCCGACGGTTCGTACCCGGTTTTTGCCGGATCGTGATCGGCACCTTGGTGAATAACTGAAACATATGAATTAACAATATTCATAATAACTTTACTGAAATTCAAAATATTAAATCACTAATTTAATGTCCGTCAGAGAGTGGATGTATAGAGGTAGATAAGCACTTTAAGGCTGGGGGTTTCAATGTGTTGTTACTAATGCTTTGCTGTCCTGCCTTGCATTCCTGCTGTCTCTTTTCATGTGTATACCCACTACATTGGTTGCTGGCTGTGTTACGTGAAAGATTGAAAGCATGGTAACTCCATATCTACTAAGATAAGGCACTGTTTATTTCGCCCCCATGCAGATGCACTTTAAGCTGCCTTATGGAAGGCACACACCTGTGTACCATAATACAAGGGTGTGTGTGTACATGAGGTCTTGAATAGGTTTTGTACTGGAAATATCCCCATTCAATGAAAAATACTATGCTCAGACAGACTCTAAAACTCTAAAACTCTATAAAGTGTGTATGTGTGCTGTACCTAAACAAAATTCTAGACAAAGGTTATGTTAGACGGTGACCCCAGAGGAGCCCGGAAAGGGGGTCCTGACTTCCCTGAGTCCCACCCGTGTTGGATTGTAGCCGGGCACTGGCGAGAGATTCCCCAGGGGGAGGAATCTCGTAACTAGGATCGTACTTCTGGCACCACACGATACAGAGAGACCACACTGGGTATTCTCAGAAACAAGCTTTATCAAATACGTATCACTGCAAAATATGTACAAGGTGAGCACGGGCTCAAGAGTCTCGGAAAGGTAGGGGGTAGCGGGACAGTCTCTGGTAACGGTTCACAGCAGGGACGTATCCGGCGCACAGCTCACAATCCTCGAGCTGGGGGATACGTGGTCGGAGTCGGGGTCCGGCGGGACCGTGAGAGTCTGGGGGAGCCGCGAGTCACTCAGCAGGGCTCAGGTACAAGTTCGGGGGTCTTACGATCTTCAGGGAGCCGCGAGTCACTCAGCAGGGCTCAGGTACACGTTCGGAGGTCTTACGATCTTCAGGGAGCCGCGAGTCACTCAGCAGGGCTCAGGTACAAGTTCGGAGGTCTTACGATCTTCAGGGAGCCGCGAGTCACTCAGCAGGGCTCAGGCAGGTTTCAGTTCCAGGAGCCGCGACCACGTCAGCAGGCTCTCGTTGTTCCAGCTTCGAATCTGCCGGACAGTCTCAGAGCACCCCTTGTTATAGGTCGACCCCGCTTTGATGTCCGGAGTCTGCGCAGGCAGGGGTCTTGTCACCTGGGGGCCGCTTGTCGGGGTTTCCTGCTATTGTCTTTTGATCCCTTCAGGGCCGGGTCGGGAGGAGTCCCAGACACCCAGCAGGCACGGAGCCAGCCCGCAGGGAGGCCAGAGGGTCGATCGAAACCCATCGTCCCAGGGGAGTTCAGAGGTGCGATAGAAACTGCTCCTCCCTCTCTCATCCCCTGGAAGCGTGATGTCCTCCAGCCGGAGTGGCGCCTCGAGGCCCGGGTCGCGCTGGGGCCGGGCGGCCATCTTGTTGCAGGGAGTGGGCACGCGGGCCCGGGGTGGCCGAAAGGAGGGAGGCCATGGACGGGGATGTCCGGGGTTGGTGCAGGTGTCCTGGTGGGAAAGGTCGGCTGGGCCGCGTGCTTGGGCGGCAGGCACCAGGTTTCGGTGGTGCGGGGGCACGGAGGGCCTTTCTACGAGGCCGGGTCCAACAAGCGTCCCCCCCAGCTGAAAGCCGGAGAGAACTGCCCATCACCTTGGGGGGTTCTCTTCGCTGAGGCGGAAGAACCGGGAGAGGCCGTCAGCGTTGGCGTGGTCCGTACCAGGGCGGTGTTCTACGGTGAAGTCCATTCCCTGGAGGGAGATTGACCACCGCAGTAGCTTGGGGTTTTCTCCTCGCATCTGCATGAGCCATCGCAAGGGCCGATGGTCAGTTTGGACCCTGAAATGAGTGCCGAACAGGTAGGGTCGTAGTTTTTTGAGTGCCCAGACCACGGCAAAGGCTTCGCGCTCTATGGTGCTCCACTTCTGTTCTCGGGGTAGCAGCCGCCGACTGAGGAAGGCGACGGGCTGGTCTAGGCCTTGGTCATTCACTTGGGACAGGACGGCCCCAATGCCATGCTCGGAGGCATCGGTCTGGACTACGAACTCCTTGGTGTAGTCGGGGGCCTGGAGGACGGGGGCCGTGCACATGGCCTTTTTTAGAGCATCGAAAGCTTCCTGGCAGGCAGCCGTCCATTGCACCTTCTTTGGCTGTTTTTTAGACGTGAGTTCCGTGAGAGGGCTGACCAGGCTGCCATACCCCTGAATGAATCGGCGGTAGTAGCCCGTGAGTCCCAGAAAGGCTCGGACTTCCGTTTGGGTGACGGGTGGGTCCCAGGCCAGGATGGCGTCGATCTTCGGCTGTAGAGGAGCGACCTGGCCACTCCCGACTTGGTGCCCCAGGTAGACTACGGATCCTTGCCCGATCTGGCACTTGCTGGCTTTTATGGTGAGGCCTGCCTGGCGCAGGGTGGTTAGCACTCTCCGGAGGTGCTGGAGGTGCTCACTCCACTCTGAACTGAAGACAGCGATGTCGTCCAGATAGGCCGCGCTGAACTGTTCTAGCCCGGCCAGGACCCTATTTACCAGTCTCTGGAAAGTGGCCGGGGCATTTTTCATCCCGAAGGGCATCACGCGGAAGCGGTAGTGCCCATCGGGGGTGGAGAAAGCAGACCTCTCCTTGGCCCCTTCGGTGAGCGCAATCTGCCAGTAGCCGCAGGTGAGGTCGAAAGTGCTGAGGAACCGGGCGGCCCCTAGTCGGTCAATGAGCTCGTCGGCTCGTGGAATGGGGTGGGCATCGGCTCGGGTAACGTCATTGAGCCCCCGGTAATCCACGCAGAACCGGAGCTCGGGGGCGACACCGGGGGCTGCTGCCTTCGGAACCAGGACCACGGGGCTGGCCCAGGGACTGTCAGAGGGCTCGATCACCCCCAGGGTCAACATCTTCGAGACTTCGGCTTGAATACAGGACCGGACCCGGTCAGGAACCCGGTAGGCTCGGTGTCTCACCGGCGGGCTGTCCCCGGTGTCCACATCGTGAACACACCAGTTGGTGACCCGGGGGGTCAGGGAGAAGAGGTCAGAAAATTGTCTGAGGAGTTGGCGGCAGTCCGCTTGTTGCTGGGCAGTGAGGGCTGGGGAGAGGTTCACTCCCTCCACGGAGCCATCCTGCTCCTTGACACACAGGAGGTCCAGGAGGGGACCCGACTCATCTTCGGCCCCGTCATCGGTGGCCAGCAGGAGGCTCAGTTCTGTCCGCACGAAGTGAGGCTTGAGGCGGTTCACGTGCAGGACCCGGAGGGGATCCCGAGGCGACTGGACGTCCACCAAGTAGGTGACTTGGCTCTTCCTCTCAACCACTTTGTAGGGCCCAGTCCATCGGTCCTGGAGAGCGCCAGGCTTCACGGGGGCCATGACCCACACCTGCTGGCCCGGCTGGAACTCGACCAGAGTAGCGTTCTGGTCGTACCAGCGCTTCATTTCTTCTTGACTCGCCTCCAGGTTGGCCTCGGCCAGTTCTCGGAACTTCCTGGTCTGGTTCCGGAGGGCCAGGACGTATTGGAACACATCTCGGGGGGTGGCCTGGGGTGCTGCCTCCCACCCTTCCTTAACCAAACTGAGGGGACCTCGGACGGGGTGCCCATAGAGTAATTCAAACGGGCTGAACCCTAAGGACTTCTGGGGGACCTCCCGGTAAAATTCTTCCCGGGTGGGCCCGCCCTCGTGGCGCCAATGGGCCAACTCGGGTAGATCCCCCAACTCGGGGACCGGGGCGGGGTCGGATGGTGCGGGTTCGTCGCTGGCGACGGACCCTTCTGATGGGGGAACGGGAGGACCCTCGGCGGGGATGGTACGAGCTTCTTCGGCCGGGGTGCTCTCGACTTCTCTCCGGGGAGTGAGTCGGGCGGTCATAGATCGGGTGGTGGCACACACCCACTCGGGGAGTCCCATCATTCCTAGGTGGGCCTTGCGCTCTACGTGCTTCCAGGGAGAACTCTCCAGGTCGTTCCCTAAGAGGCAGTCGACCGGCTGGGAGGTCCTTACGGCCACCTTGAGTTTACCTATCACCCCTCCCCACTCAAATGGCACCAGGGCTACCTGACACATACTTTCCCTATTGTCTGCAGAGATTACGGGGCAAAAGACATTGGAGAGGATCTGCTCCTCGGGAACTAGGTGCCTGAGGACACCGGTGATACTGGCCCCGGTGTCCCGCAGGGCCTCTACCTGGTGGCCATTGATCTTGACGAGCTGCCCATATTTCTGTGTGTTGGACGGTAGGAGGCTACCAGGGATCATTTCCCTATCTCCCAGGGATACTAGGGCCATAGCGGCGGGTTCCCACTCCTCGGCTTCCTCAACCTCCTCCCCCAGGGCTACGTTGGCTATCTGTCTCGCAGGGGTGACTTGGGTGGCCATGGGGCACTCTGGGTCATTGGCGTAGTGCCCGGGTTTCTGGCAACAAAAACATGTAACGGTCACCCGGTGTCCTCGTCTCCCAGGGGGCCCTGTTACTGGTGGGGGGGGCGCCGGGAAAGGTGGAGGTGGTGTCTTCGGGGGGCTAGGCTGGGACTCTCTCGGCCCTCCCTGGTTCCCTCCCCCTCTCTGGCGGTGTGGTCCCTGACTGGTTCGGGGGTACTCTCCTACGATACCCCGGGAGACCCGGGTGTTGGTCCAGCGGTCGGCCTCCACAGCCAGCTTCCGGGGATCTGTGAGCTTGCTATCCAGCAGATGTTGACGAAGCTCTATGAAGCAGTTCGCAGCCAGATGTTCCCATAACATGAGGTCAGTGAGTTCGGCAAGGGTGGTGACCTTGCTGCCCTTGACCCACCCATCGAAGGCCCGACTAAAAAAGTTTACATACTCCACCCAGGTGGTGCCCGGGATCTTCCGGCAGTCCCGGAACCGTTGGCGGTACATTTCTGGGGTGAGGCCGTATCTTGTGAGGAGAGCCTCTTTCATGTGGCTGTAGGAGGTCTGCAGGGAGAGGGGTAGGTCGAGCAGGGTGTCCCTTCCTTCGCTCAGAAACCGCCCCCACAACCCCGCCCCCCAGTCCTTCTCTGGAATCCGATGGGAGGTCATGGCGACCTCGTAGGCCCGAAACCATTGCTGAATGTCATCGTTTTTATAATATTCTTTGACCACATCCTTGGGGATGTGGACCTTCTGTTCCGCTGGGGGGGCCGTCTCTCGGTTTCCCGGGGGCCTCCCTTCCTCGTTTCTGGCCTTGAGCTCGAGTTCCTTCAAGCTGCGCTCGTGCTCCAGTTGGAGCTTTCTTCCTTCGTGCTCCCGTTGGAGCTTCTTTTCTTCCAGTTCGCCTTGTACGCGCATTTGCTCTACCGCTAGCTTTTTCTCCGCTAACTTCAATTCGCCCTCGATTTTGAGTTTAGCTAACTCGAGTTCATGACTGCGGCGTCTCTCTCTGTCCGCGAGTTCTCCCGGGGATAGGCCCCCGTCTGGTACAATGCCTTGCACCTGATTGTCGTTGCTTTCACTTTGAGGGGGTTCGGCTTCGTCGGGGCGCTCCCCCGTGCCTTCCGGGTGGGATGCCCCGGTCTCCACCCAATTTTTCAGTGCTTTCTGCAAGTCTTCCTTAGTGTTGAGGCCAGTGGTAGCTATTTTAAGTTCTTTGCAAAATTGTTTTAGCTCTTTGTGTGTGTAGTTCTCCAGATGCTCCACCTGGAACACTCTGTTGGCGTTGGTTTCTGCGGAGCTCATGGCGCTTCCTTCTGCCATCTCTGTTGGTCGTGCGTTCGTTGTTCACTGTACGATCTCTAGGTGATGGGCCCGAATCCCGTCGCTTGCCACCAATGTTAGACGGTGACCCCAGAGGAGCCCGGAAAGGGGGTCCTGACTTCCCTGAGTCCCACCCGTGTTGGATTGTAGCCGGGCACTGGCGAGAGATTCCCCAGGGGGAGGAATCTCGTAACTAGGATCGTACTTCTGGCACCACACGATACAGAGAGACCACACTGGGTATTCTCAGAAACAAGCTTTATCAAATAGGTATCACTGCAAAATATGTACAAGGTGAGCACGGGCTCAAGAGTCTCGGAAAGGTAGGGGGTAGCAGGACAGTCTCTGGTAACGGTTCACAGCAGGGACGTATCCGGCGCACAGCTCACAATCCTCGAGCTGGGGGATACGTGGTCGGAGTCGGGGTCCGGCGGGACCGTGAGAGTCTGGGGGAGCCGCGAGTCACTCAGCAGGGCTCAGGTACAAGTTCGGGGGTCTTACGATCTTCAGGGAGCCGCGAGTCACTCAGCAGGGCTCAGGTACACGTTCGGAGGTCTTACGATCTTCAGGGAGCCGCGAGTCACTCAGCAGGGCTCAGGTACAAGTTCGGAGGTCTTACGATCTTCAGGGAGCCGCGAGTCACTCAGCAGGGCTCAGGCAGGTTTCAGTTCCAGGAGCCGCGACCACGTCAGCAGGCTCTCGTTGTTCCAGCTTCGAATCTGCCGGACAGTCTCAGAGCACCCCTTGTTATAGGTCGACCCCGCTTTGATGTCCGGAGTCTGCGCAGGCAGGGGTCTTGTCACCTGGGGGCCGCTTGTCGGGGTTTCCTGCTATTGTCTTTTGATCCCTTCAGGGCCGGGTCGGGAGGAGTCCCAGACACCCAGCAGGCACGGAGCCAGCCCGCAGGGAGGCCGGAGGGTCGATCGAAACCCATCGTCCCAGGGGAGTTCAGAGGTGCGATAGAAACTGCTCCTCCCTCTCTCATCCCCTGGAAGCGTGATGTCCTCCAGCCGGAGTGGCGCCTCGAGGCCCGGGTCACGCTGGGGCCGGGCGGCCATCTTGTTGCAGGGAGTGGGCACGCGGGCCCGGGGTGGCCGAAAGGAGGGAGGCCATGGACGGGGATGTCCGGGGTTGGTGCAGGTGTCCTGGTGGGAAAGGTCGGCTGGGCCGCGTGCTTGGGCGGCAGGCACCAGGTTTCGGTGGTGCGGGGGCACGGAGGGCCTTTCTACGAGGCCGGGTCCAACAGGTTACAACCTGAATGGCTCTCAGGCTGAGGGAATAATTAGTTTATTAGTATAAACAGTTACAGATAGTCAAGCATGAGTCTAATGATTCTTCTGGTGAGCAGCCAAAATATCGAAACTAAAATATCTACCTACACTAATATCGAGTTTTAAATATCGAAGGGACAGAATATCGATGTCAATAATATCTATGGACAGAATATCGATCCTAAGGTAAGTATTTTAATATCGATGTTAGAAATATCGAAGTTAGTAATATCGACATCAAATATATCGATTTTACTAATATTGATGTTACTAATATCGATATTTATATTATTGGTATGTATTTTATTATGTATTTAATATGTATGTGTTATATGTTTTTAGGTAAGTGTTCTACTGGTTTTAACATATATGTATACAATTTTTATATGTTAACAATGGTTTTTTAAGTCAATTTTGTGTTTTAGTACCGTAGCGGGTTGTGGGTTTATAGGGGAAGAGGGTGGGAAGTAATTTAATTACATGGAATTAATTATACATTTTTAGGAATTATAAATTGATTTTAATTAATTTTTGCGTTTAAGTTCTGTAGCGGGTTGTGGGTTTATAGGGGAATAGGGTGGGAAGTAATTTAATTATATGGAATTAATTATACATTTTTAGGAATTATAAATTGATTTTAATACATTTTTGCGCTTAAGTTCTGTAGCGGGTTGTGGGTTTATAGGGGAATAGGGTGGGAAGTAATTTAATTGTAATTAATTAATAATTTATTTACATTTATTGGTATTGATCATTATATTATTGTTAATTAAGTATTAATTGGTAATTAATTTTTATTAATTGGCAATTAGTTTTAATTAGTTGATTAATTGATAATTATGTTAAGTGTATTATTTTATTAGTGGAGTGTGTCGTGCGTTTATAGGGGAATAGTGTTGGAAGTAATTGAAATCTAATTAAGTAATTATTAAATTAGTTGTTGGGTATTGATAATTAATTAATTGGACAATAATTATTAATTGGTAAATATTTCACATTATAATATTTTGGTTATGAAAAATAATTAATTGTTGATTAATCATTAATTGTGAATTAAATATAACTAAATATTATGCATTGATATTTCTAATTAATATATTAATAAGTAATTATTAATTGGTAATTAATGTGTATTATTTATTATTTTGGCGTATGAAAAATATTTAATAGTATAATATTTTTTAATTGGTAATTAATGTTTCATAATTATTATTTTGCGGTATATATGTTTTTAAATTGTGAAATATATTTTAATTGGTATTTACTTTTTAATAATTCAAATGTTTTTGGTTATGAAAAATATGTTATCATTTAATATTTATTATTTGGTAATTAATATTTATTAATTATTATTTATTGGTATTTATTATTAATGTATTGTTAATTAATTATTCTTTGGTAGTTATGTTTGTAATAATTATGTATTGGTATTTGCAAATAATTTTGAGTTATTTAATAAATAAATCACTAATTATTTTAAATAATTATTTTATTTATAACTATGTTATTTTTAACTTCAACGCTATCCAACACTTTCCCTACTGTTGCACCCTCTGGAGTTGGAATAGTAAATTTTATCCCTACGCTATCCAACACTTTCCGTACTGTTGCATTCTCTGGAGTTGGAATAGTAATTTTTACCCCTTCGCTATCCACCACTTTCCCTACTGTTGCACTCTCTGGAGTTGGAATAGTAATTTTTACCCTTACGCTATCCAACACTTTCCCTACTGTTGCACTCTCTGGAGTGGGAATAGTAATTTTTTCCCCTTCGCTATCCAACACTTTCCCTACTGTTGCACTCTCTGGAGTTGGAATAGTAATTTTTACCCCTTCGCTATCCAACACTTTCCCTACTGTTGCACTCTCTGGAGTTGGAATAGTAATTTTTACCCTTACGCTATCCAACACTTTCCCTACTGTTGCACTATCTGGAGTTGGAATAGTAATTTGTACCCCTACGCTATCCAACACTTTCCCTACTGTTGCACTCTTTGGAGTTGGAATAGTCATTTTTACCCCTACGCTATCCAACACTTTCCTTACTGTTGCACTCCCTGCAGTGGGTATATCCAACACTTTCCCTATTGTTACACTCCCTGGAGTGGAAATAGTAATTTTTAGCTCTACGCAATCCAACATTTTCTTTACTGTTTTTTTTTTGAGCTGGAGTAGTAGTTTTATTGTCGGAGCTATTTAATATTTTTTGTATTATTTTAGCTAATGTAATATATAATTAATTTTAACAATATTCAAATTAAATGTAATTTGTTAAATGTGTTATATATAATTATTCAAGTTTTATTCATGTTATTATTTTATGTGCATGATGTATTTGTAATGTATAATAATTTTTAACAAGTTATAAGTTATTAAAACAATTATTAAAATGTATTATTAAGTAAGTATATATATTATATATTATATGTATATGTTTAATTAATGTTTTATTACATTATATATATTAATGATTAATTTTAAAGATTATAAAATATATTTAATTATGTTTATTTTATTGATAAGTATTATTTGGTTTATTTTACATATTTTTTTTTAACTAAAAAATACTTTATATTTTTAATAACGATATTTTTGACATTCTATATTTTATTTTCGATATTTTTGTACTTACCATGTTGTAGATAGGATCTCGATATTCTTGTCATCGATATTTTTGTGTCGATATTTTTGTAGGTCGATTTTCTGTCCATCGATACTCTGTCAGACATTCGATTCTTCTAAAAGGATGTTCAGATTATCAGAATGCTCAATTTTATTGTTTATATTATTTTTTGAATGGACATGTTATTATGATTTAATAGGTATGAAAGTATATTTCTACCCTTTTTTTAAAGTTCTATTTATTAAACAATTGCCTAATGCATCTTCATATGCAGTATACATACAGGCTGTGGTAGAGCAACATTAGCTGAAAGAGTAGTACAATTACAAGCAAGAATGTCTTGTTGTTCCTGAGCCGGCCAACTTGGGCTCAGGCCTCCCCTAGTTTAACAATTATTTCTGCCCTTTAAAAATAATTTACATATACAATGATTAAAAATAAAGTTATTTATGAAGAATTTTTAAATAATTTTACTTCTACCATTTTTTAAAAGAGCCGGACAGTGTTCCTAACGTATGTATCACACAGGATGGAATCTTGGATACATTAGTGACAATCCTGCCATCCTTTAATGAAGATATTTTCTTCAATCTGATGGATGGCTTGGACAAAACTTCATCAATCCCGGCAAGGGGAGAAAATGTAGGAGATACTCTCATTCAATGTCATGCCTCTTAAGAAAGTGTTCCAGTGGCTGAGAATGATCAAGAAGTCAACTTTGAGAGACACTTCCGTAGGACACAGGAAAGGATTTTTGAGGAAGTGAAGAAGAGCATCTCAAACACTCTAGAAGGATTCTGGGGATGTGTGACCCAAATAAATCTTACCTTAGAACATTAAGGATATTTACCGTTGGCTGCATGTCATTGATGAATTCTTACACAACATTAAAAAGGCTATGCAAGAGAACTAACTTGAACATTACAAACATTTATAAACAGTTGCAGATCAATTAATGCCACAATTATTAATTTCCAACACAGATTTGAGTACAAATGGGCTCCTTCCTTACCATAAAAGAGTCTGAAATCAGAACATTGGGGCCTACTAGGATGGCAGGCGGACTTCAGTCCGCCTGCCACCCTAGCAGTCCTGGGACCGGCCGCCAGTGGTATGGCGGTCCCGCACCTGCAATTGTGGCAGGCGGTGCTCACAGCACCGCCCGCCACAATGCTGGAAAGGCACATTGTGCATTATCATGCACAAGGTAACAGGCACCGCGTGACAATGTAGGGAGGTACCATAGGTACCCCCCATGTGCACCCCCCCCAATACCCTGGGAGCCCACAACGTGACCCCGAAAGCAAAATCCGCATGCCTTTCTGTGGCGGCTACGCCGCCACGGAAAGGCTGCTTCCCGCACCCATGCTAATATGGATGGAGGTGTCTAGCAGACCCCGCCACCATATCCAGACCCTTTTCCGCCCGGTCGACTGGCCGACCGGCGGAAAACCGACAGACGGTCTTTCCGTCTGCCGGGGTCCTCCCCGCCATACTAATATGGCGGGGGGAAATAGGTGGCGGGCGGGGTATGATGTAGGGCAGATCGCCACCGCCATGCAGGCGGTGGCGATCTGCCCTACATCATAATAGACCCCATTGTCTCTTGTATGGTATCTAAACAAGCTTTTGCCAGGAATGTTACTGCAGCCTTCAAAATACTCACTAATATCATTGAGGTCATGTGTCCTACACCGTCAACCTCTAGTTTTTCTTTACTTCAGACAGCTAAACCAGTGTCTGCCCCACATCAACATATCAAGGAGTATGATGAGGCATCAGTGGATATTGATGGTGATTTCAATTTTGTACTCCGTACTGTTCCAAAATACATTAGTGTAGTTGTTTTGTTCACCTTTCTCTTTACTGCTGTGTTTGGAAGTCATCTTTTCCTTCTCCAAAAACAGTTGTGTTTTTTTTCTATTCTCCTGAATTTGTAAATGTATTACTCACATTAATCACCTTTCTAGTCTAATAGGTGCTTTTTTCTTGTTTTTTTTCAATGATTAAATTTTTGCCTTCATGCTATTTTGGGTTTACAAATGGGTAAAGGTAAGCGTTCTATTAAATATTTCTATTGATAATTTGAGTGTATCTAAATATTGCAAATATTTCCTGTTCCTAAAAGGGCTTTTACTTTTAATAAAATGTACATGAAGGGTCTTTTTTTATTCAAACTTGTGTCTTTAATCCTTTCAATGGAATGTAGAGCTCTGGATCATTGTGTGCTAATTATAAACGAGTATGAGGGGATTCATTGCAATGATTTTCAAAAGAAAACGAGGATCAGGGGAAATGTTGTACAGGTTGCTGAACATACAGACTCCTGTTTATGAAAGTAATTTCACAAAATTAATAAAGAATTATTTTACAATCAAATAAAAAAATGATCAAATAAAACCTAACTTGTAACAGCTATATGCATAAAGTGTATGTTAGTTCATCACAGTACATACATTCTGTACGAATACACAAACAGTGGAGCAGTTGAACAATATTCCCAGATTAAGGTGGTAAAGGTACATTTTTATAGGAATGTTTTGCATGTTCTGCAGACAATTCCCTTGTACAGGATATGCAAGTTGTTCAATGCTTTATTATTTAGATCACTCTAATCCATTGATAATGACACTAACAAATTATCATATAGCGAAATGTATTCTCATATCTAATTTTATCAGCTTTTATTATTATTATTTTAAAAGAGTCACTGCTAGTAAGGACACACTCATCTCTTTTCATTGGAAACTCATGTTTGTATCTGCCTGATGAGTAGGGGTAAAAACTCTTCTGCGCACAAGATGGAGACAAGGTTATTTTCTTAGACAGTCGAAGTGTATTCCTGACATTCTTCAGAATGGAGGGAGGGTTCCAAGTCACTGAAGTGGGTAAAGAGGAGAGAAACTACTTCTAGAATTTCAATGAGGTTCTAATGCAGCAGAGAGCTAATGATTACTCTCTCTTCAAGCCATTTGATGGATGGAAGGCAAGAAGGATTGACTGCAGTTCCTTGTGTGGAAAGAGGTATGCTTTTTTCTCCCTTCCTTATTTTTGTCATTTGTGGCTGTTGATAGATGTTGCAGAATGCTCACATCTCTTTGTGCCTCTGTTGTGAGTGTGCCCACCTGGAGATGGCCGTGCTGTGAAGTTCATCAATGTACACAAACGCTAAGCCGGGTAGACAGCCTGAGAAGGATAGATAAAAGGTTAACCAAAACAAACTGATTCTGACACATCCCCTGTCTGCAGTACCTATATAAGAAATGCAGCTATTGTTCTACTTGTGGTTCGACGTCAGGGTTCTCTTTGACGGTGGTGAGCTACTGATTCCTGAGTGGACTACTGAGCAACCAGAGCTCGTGTTTGCTTGTAAGGCAGCTTCCCAGAGGGAGGGTGACATCACCTAGAGTCTGATCTAGAGGAAGAGCTGTTTCAACGTCCGTGGACACCTGGAAAATTGGGCATTGAAGAAGGAGGAAAGAGAGAGCAAAATCTGCAGGAGGAGTTCATTACTGGTGTGGGCAAGAGCAGTTGACCCTGGTGCAGTGAGTCTGTGTGATAGAGACTCATGAAAGTGTGATTGGGATGCTTATACTTTGGAGGTTGCCACTATTAAAAAAGCAATGGACTTGCTATATTTCTGAAATGAACCAAAAAACAATACCCCATAGTCCATGTTGTCGCAGGAATGGCAGTGAGGCCAAACAGTCTCTGGCACTGCCTAAGTAGGCCCAAATGCACATTGTAATGTCCAAGCACCTTGCACTTGCCTAATATGCACTAGCAAGTAATTATGTGACTGATTGAGTTGCCAAACTTTAGTGTGCCACTGCTACACTAAAGCACCTAGAAGTACCTGAGCAGTTGTCCTCAAAACTGGGGCTAGAAGCAGACTGACTGCCTACCAGCCTCATGGGAGGACAGAGCAGCTGGGTTGTCATCAACTCACTGAGTCAATTTGGAGAGAGGCCCTGATGTAACTTGTAGCCCGAAGCGTAACCCAACACTATGTGCCAGAAGAGGGCTGACAACTGAAACCAGGCGCATACCTGCTGCTGTCTCCAGACACTGGTGCACAGCTCATGACTGTTCTGAGGTAGTACCTTTGGCCTGCACTTCTTCCCTGCTGAGAGTAAACCAAGACCAAAATGCAGGAGATGGGAGGAAGGCCTACTGTGGGTAAGATTACTGAAAACAAGCTGAGTGCTAGCTATTCCTGAATTATTCAATGTCCAATAATGCAATTCCAAATACATTTCTGATTCAAAATTTTAATTAGAAATGTTAAATGATGATCTACATCTCAGATAGAAAAATGTAATATAGTTATTAAGGAAAAAAATACATTTCTTATATTTATTCTTTTTGCAGTCTTAATTTTAGATTTTTCAACATAAACAGTACAGAAGAAAGTCTCAGCATGGCAATACAATGCGAGAGCATGGGAAAGTGCGAAGAACGGTAGATGTCATAATTGGAAAACATGCCGTCTGAAACCCAGCACTTCAAAACAATGGAACCATCACACATCATCAGTGAGGAACGGGGCCCACACCTGCAGATAGACGTCCACTTTATCATTGAGTGTATAAATGAGCCACTCATAGGATGCTATTTTAAACATTTCTGTTACCCATTCCACATATGTGGGTTTTTGGGAGGAGTGCCAGTGCCGGAGGATACACAGCTTTACTGATGTCAGAGCCATTGGCAAAGAACCAGCGCTCACAATAAAAAATAAGGGGTTCATTTTTGAGGTCATGTAAAAGCACTGTGGGGTGGGTGAGCAGGGAGGGAAGTGGCAGCTTTCAGCCTAGAGTTGCCTTCACATCCACCTACAGATCACGAATAACCAGACGGCCATGCAGCATGTGCGGAAAATCGCAGTCTGTAAGGGTACAATCTCCACAGAGCAAATGGTTGAGGAGGCCAACGCACTGCAATTTGGAGGGCGTCCAGTACCAATCCTGCACAACTTTATAGAGGCAAAACTTCATCCTGGCCTCCCATATACCGATGTCCAGGCCCTCAGGGTTTTTCCCTATCATCCTCTTCATAATCCACCTGTAGGAGCGCTTGCCACAATGTCTGCAACCGGCTCGACTGGGGTATTGAGACTTTGTGGCGGATCATCAAATTGTACAGACCCAACATCACCCCCGCGATACCGGCCCCACACCTGGAAGTAAGCAACAACTGGGAAGGACCTCAGGTCCCAAAGAGGCACTCCCAGACAGCTACGAAGAGAATATCAGAGTTGTAAATACCACCAGTACTGGCACATGAGCAGTTGAAACGCATCCCTAAGGGCTGCAAAGGGCTTGAGGGAGCCATCTGCAAGTAACCGGGAGAGCGTTTCTATGCCCACCCACCTCTCCTCAGGCCAGACGGGCGGGGAACCCCCAATACGGATATTCCATCACAGGTGGCCTTCAGTGAGTAAACAATGGTCAGCTGAAATAGAGACATGCACCCGTCTCCTTTCAATGGCAATCGCCCGTAGAATGGGGGTTGGGGAGCATTCCTTGAGAGCGCCAAACATATAAAGTGCTTAAAAGCGGAATGGGCTATTGGAGAGGAATTGTTCTATCAGAACCCACGGGCGGGTTCATCACTCCCGCTGCATATAGGCGAGTTGAGCCAGGTAGAACTCCAAAGCATAATGTTCCACTGAGGGTAGGCCTTACGTGCGTAGCTCTGATGGGCAACCAGTTTGGAGATCGCCAGCCGCAGCCATGCCGTGATCCAGATGAAACCCTTGATGAGTCCGTCACAGAGTCATGGAGGGAGATCGGGACCTGGAAGGGCAACATACCCAGACCATATGTAAACCTGGGGAGGGTAACCATTGTAACTGCCTGGACATGACCCTAAATAGAGAGATTGAGTCATGTCCAAATGGCTAAGTCCACCAAAGTGCGCTCTAGCCAGGGCTCCAGATTTTCTGTCGTCATACGTTCTAACCCCCTGTTTGACCAAAATCCCTAGATACTTGGGAGATGGGATGGTATCCAGCAGAACTGGTAGCCCTGGACTGCAGCTGCCATTTTAGATGCAGAGAGGTGGAGGGCCTCATTCTTCCTCCAGTTGATCCTGTAGCCAGCTATATGCGTGAAAACATTGAGGAGGGTGAAAAGAGCTGGAAGGCATAGAGGGAGGTCCGTAATTGATGGCAGAATATCATCCACATAAAGGATGGTGGAGGAGGGACCTCCGGCGGTTGGAATGATCACGATCCCCGGCGACTGACTGAAATCTGTGGCTAAGGGCTCCAGGGCCATAGAGATAATGGGGAGGATGATATGCAATCCCAGGAGGGGCGTGCAACTGGGAGAAAACCAGAGGACCCATGTGGCCACACCAGTCATGACAAGAGTGACACTGTCACGGGTGGAGGGAAGGGGGTCCTATCTGTGCAAACGAACCTGCAAGGGAGAGGGGTTGGGCCCTCGTACTGTGTGAGCAGGGAAACCCCGGGTGAGAGGGCTAAGATGCATAAGTGCCCCAAGCCATCATTCCGGTAGGCTGGCAGGGTGGTGCGGGAAAAGAGGGGGCCCCTGGAGTATATAGTAGAACCCCCTACCCACGCAACAGTGCCACAGAAATAAGGAGATTAAGAAGAACATTGTAACCCACTAAGAGAAAAGCATATAGCAGCTGACCACCTAAAAAAAACATCAATAACAGAGGAAAACAGTCTGTCGTGCGGGAACTGAGTGATCAGCAGAGTCACATCCAAAAGTAGAGGCAAGGGAGAACAAAAAACAACTCAAAGTGCTCATCCAGTCAGTGGCACCATTGCCTGCCAGGTGTCACAGCAGTCTTTCTAATCAGGGTTCAATGCCTCAGAAGTTTTTAGTGACAAGCAAGACTTTCCCCTGCCCGTCTTCTTGCGTAAGCTCAGTCACTGCCATAATAGTTATGTCCTTCCTGCTGCAGGAGTGGAGAGGGAGAAACTGCTCCTAAAACCTGCCCGACTGACGCTGCTGAGCATGGGTCTTGTTGTGAGGCTGCTAACCATCGGAGGCTTATGGTGGGGCTGTTTCCATGTTGGAATCCTGCAGGGAATCCAGAAAGGCCTTGAGATCATCAGGTTCCAAGAAGTGCTTGGACCTGCCATCCATGGTGATCCACATACGAACTTGTTCCTGCAGTCCGTATTTGATGTCCCGCCTGTACGGAGTTGGATGGAGGGCCAGGAAAGCACAGTGATTGTCATTTATCTCCCTGGAGAAGCCACTCATAATGCAGATCTAATTGCCCTCATAATCACAGGGCCATGGGAGCAGGCCACGGTCTATATCTGCGGGACTTGGGAATGTTGCAGAAAACAAGCGATGATTGGACACGTTTTATCAGCAGTCACTTGTCTCCGGGATCAGATGCAATGCAGCCACTGGACCTCCAGGGGTTGCATGAAGGAGAGCCCCAGAAGCTGTGGGAGAAGGTCACAAAGGTAGTGCCCAGCATTATCAAACTCACCTTCCTTATTCGAATAATATCCTGCTGACTTCTGTCCCACAGATACGTGATCTTGAGGAAGAGGTGCCAATTTTCACTCTCCTTTATTGAGTTGTTGGCAATATGCACATTTAACTCAGTGAGACGGGCTTCCACACCATCCAGGCAGCCCCGGAACACTCCAATTTCTATCTGGATAGATTTTGTGTCAGTGGTAAGATCCGTGATCTTGGAATCCATCAGTTCATGCTTGTGGCAGACCACCGTGATTTCCTGCAGAATCAACTTGATTGGGTTGTTCAAATGACCAGGCAGAACCGGTGTGGGCACTTTATGTTGTGCAGCAGCCTTGGAAAATAGTAGCAGTGGCCCTAAGAATCTATGGGTGAGGGTGGCAGGAAGATGATTCCTGTATGATGGGAACCCACGCCTGGAGCCAGGGTCAGTGGTGAGGCCTAAACCGAGAAAAGGGCACTATCACACTACTTTTCAACTGGAGGCCTGAGGACAGCAGAACAGCCAGCAGAAGCCATGGGGAGATCCCAGCAATCATAAGCTGGGTGGAGTGTGCCTTGTGATGTGCCCAGGAATGTGGCAAAAGTCCAGCCGGGCAGGCGAAGGGAGTTGGTGTGCCACCCTGTGGGCAACAGGAGAGGCAGGACACTCGGCCAAGTCAGTCATCTGGCCCAGGACATCAGAGTGAAATCATTTGGGTGGGTGACTGCAGCTGACAGATGGGGCTGGGACAGACCAGTTGAAGTCCAGTGATGCAAGAGGGGGCTAGAGTGGACATAAAAAGCAGTGTAGGTCCACCTAAAGTTCCACCAACCCCCACAAAAGCCAAATGAGGCCCTGCAGGATAGAAGAGTAGGCCCCAGGCATCCATGCAGTTTCCGCAGCGCAGCATCCGATTCCCTATGGCAGGATGCTCACACCCACTAGAGAGAAAGAAGGGGGAAACCCTCCCCAAGCAGGGAATGAAGTGCAGGCTTTGGGGAGTCCCAGTTGTCTAGGCCAGGCCCAGTGATAGGAGAGAGGCAGAGAAACCGAGCAGTTTGGTCTGGAGTGGTTGATCGCTGGGGCCTTAGCAGGCTGCTAGAATCCCGCCATGGGGCACAGATGCCGCTGGGGAACTGCAATGGTGACTATAGGGGGACCAGGGGAGTAGCAACTGTCCTGCATGGGCCCCTGCCCCACCCAGCTGGAAGAGGAGTGGGAATTGGTCCTGCAATGGTGCAGCCCAGTCCAGTGTGGCCGATTGCTGGGGCAGCAGTGAGCCACAAAAATCTCTTTGCTTGTTGCGGGTGCCACACAGGCACTGTGCTAGTTATGGTAGAAGGAGGCCAGGTGAGGCCTAACAGTCCTATACAGGCCCCCACCTCAGCGGGCCGCTGGAAGCCTGAGATCAGGCCCTGGATCTTGCTGTTGGGCCCTACGTGGCTGAGCACAAATCAGGAGCAGGCCCAAGGAATCATTCCTCATAGCACAAGTGTCCACCAGGCACCACACTGGGTATGGTGGGGTAGCAGGAGAGCCGAAGCAGACCTGCATGTGCCCCTGCCTCAGCAGGCTGAAGGAGGCTTGGGAGCGGGCCCCAGGGTGGGGCAGCACAGTGCAGCTTGATCCAAGGCCTATGAATTGCCAGGGCTGCAACGGGCCAGAAAGATCTTCCAACTGGTTGCAGGTGTCCCATGGCCCCGCACTGTTGTTGGCAGACCTCAAGAGGAGGAGCTCACTGCGGGGGAAGAGAGCAGGCTGCCTAGCGAATGAGGCACTGACTGAGTCATTCCCCATCCACAAGCAGTGGAACAAGGCCACGCCCCACAGGATCTATCGTCTTACTGGCCCCCAGTGCCCCCTGTCAAGCCATCAGTACATCAAGTTCTGCACCAGGGGATTAGGGGCACGGCCAATGGGCTGCAGGTTTCAGATGCCCCCTGGAAAGGTACCATAGGCTCCGTGGCAGGCTGCAGTCTCGAGTAGCTCCAGAGTCAGGCAACCATCGCTTTCGGCAGGTAAGATCGGCCTCAAAGTGCAATGCTTTATAAAGTATTATTCTAAGGCGAGTCACACAGTGTGATGAAAAACATGTGTTCAAATTATTCATTGTAAAGTAAGTTTTATAAAATATCTTAAATAATTAATTGTATACATAATTTTAAATTAAAATAACATATATGTATTATATATAGACATATTTTTAAATTATTTTCTAGTTTTTAGAATTAAAATAAATGGTTAATGCATATCTTTTAGGTACCTTTCAACATGCTTACATTTTGAAATTTAAATTATGTTATTATGCAGTCTCTTTTTGCAGAGCTGTATTATATTTTCAGCACAATATAATGCATCTACATTTTGAGCAGTTATGCTTGGAAAAAGTGGCCATGCCCCTTTCTTTATCCACTGTACAGACCCATACATTTACTCACTGACCTATACAGCCCCTCACAAACTCATTCACACACCCACAGAACTACTCACACACCAACTCACAAACCTAAACAGCCACTCACACACCCACTCTGAAAGCTTACATGGTACAATTAGGAAATACAATTAAAAACCCTTTCAAAATTCTCTAAAAGAAGTATGTTATAGTTAGAAAATAGAATTTCAAAAAACCTTAAAAATGTACTAACAAAAACAAAGCTTACAGGAACATTATAGTTAGGCTCAGATTTCACTTATACAAAACCATTGGAATTAAGCAGTTATAGTTATCTGAGCTAACTATAACTTACACCCCCGCAATGCACTTTTTTTGTCCTCACATATTACATCACTCATGACATTGTCAGTGACATCACTGATGACATCACTGACATCCATCTTACAAGAAATACACATAGTGGATTCTAGAGTGTCAGCAATCGAGCTACCATTGGGGACATATCTGCTTTGGGCCATCTACACAGAAATTGCCTGCTGGCAGGCTCAACCACCAAGTGATGGCACTTCAGGACCTCTTTTGGGCACAAGTTAGATAGGGCATTGAGGCAGTTCACATATTTGCTATTTTCGCATCTTCAAATGGAAGTGTGGTTCAATCAACTCTCTATACAGCAACATGGTTTGTTCTTAAACTCAGGTACATTATAAAATTAAACACAAAGGTGCTGGGTCAAGCTATTGCACAGTGCCACAGAACCAGCACATGCATGCATGAATACATTTATAAATAAAAATGCTATCTAGATTTATTTACATAAGGGCTTCAAAAACCAGCACAATAGCCCACATGTACAAAGATTCATTTTAAGACATGATAAATTGTGACAAATAATTTGCATTTTGCAATTTCTTAAATGGAATGTACAAAAATGGATTCTGTAGAAGTGGTCGCAATTAGCACACGACTTCTATCGAATCCATTGGTATTTTGCAAACCAATCTATACATTGCCAGGCTGGCTCACAAAATACCTACCTCATTAATAAGCATGGAACCCTTGATTAGTCCTAAATAGCGCTCTTGTGAACATTCACAAACAAGAAGTGGTTCTTTGGGAACCCTTCCCATTTGCTAATGGCTAACCACTACCTTTGAGAAGGTGGTAAAATAATAATGTTTGCCACCGGATTTCAGTCACATAACATTAATACATCTCTAAAGGAACTGGTATCTGGAAGGGATGTCCTCAACACACACGTTCTAAATGTCGATTTTGTATCTAATCCCAAACCCAAATTGCGATTCGGTAAAATTGAATAACATGTTACAAAATCGCAATTTGTGTTTTGAGGACACAAAAATACAGTTTTGCGTCATAAACACACCGATTTTACAAGTTGGAGCATTTCAGACCACAAAATGGTTTTGTACATGAGGGCAATGTCTTTTAGGATTTGCTTTCTAGTGTAAACTTTGTTTTGCAATGGAAAGTACCTATAAAGTAATTTCAGTTAATGCTACATTAAATCAAGGGGGCAGCCCATGGCTGGTTCATGGACATAGTCATGGAATCACCCACTAATGGATGTTTTCATCTCCACTAAAAAGGCATACAGGTTTTACACCAGAAAATGTGTGCATCATCGAGGCAGGCAAAACGTTGGAGATGTATTGATTCATCTTATGCTTTGAGCAACTTTGGATCAGTGCTGTAATGAAATCATACATAAAAAGTTGGAAAAGTTTGAAAATATGTCTAAGTGTAAAAAGAATGGCATCACCCATACTAACGATAACACTGTAAACAACGTGGACTACACTACCATGTTGACTAAGACTACATAGAACGTCACCTCTGCTCACTTTAAAATTGAGTAAAAAAAATACTGGCTTATTAGGAAAAAAAAAATAGTCATGGTGTCCTCCAAACAGTAAGTAAGTAAAAATATTACAATTTTACAGGCAGCGCATTCAAAAATAGCTCCATCATGTACAGTTTACACATGCATAGGCCATTGTTGCCTAGTTCCTTCTAATACATAGGATCTGCGCATTTGTTGGACAACATAAACTAGGAGCTTGGTGTCTAGACTGATTCTGGACAGCCCAACAGGATATGGTGGTCTAGAGTCCAGCAAGCCCACAGTGCCACCGTAAGCCACCCCAACCTTACCAGGGAGCTAATGGTTTCTGGCAACCACTGAACAACCCTGATCCTTCAGGGAGAGTGGGGACAGTACAGAACCTTTTGCTCAGTCACTCGTGCTCACTTATTCTCGGACGGCTATACCGAGAATACAGTGGGACATTTTCAATATATTTATTGAACCAACGCTATTCTTGTATAATATACTTGTGCTTCAATGATTAATAGACAGAAGCAGATAAAAGTGATTACAAGCACCAAACATGTAAATAGTAGATATAGTTCTACCATGGTGCTAAAACACTATGGTGCCGATCACGATCCGGTAAAAAAAAGGCCCGTCCGACTCGTATCCGGTCTTTTTACCGTACGAATCGGACAAGTGCCGTACAAACTGGCAATTGCGATTCGCATGGTAAAAAGTCCATACGAACCGCCTCGGGAATCATTCCCCACACGTCCTCGGGTCGGAAAATGTGTCCGACGCGTCCTCGGACTATTTACCGTACAAATGTGAAAAGTCAAGTCCGACCGAGGAATCACGATCCTACCCGTGCGTCCCAACTCACAACCGTATGGTAAAAACACCGTCCGCACCGAACTCCCATTGCAACCATGGAGATATGTGCCCGCATACGCGCCAAACACTCCCCCCAGCACCCTTACGTTCGAGTCGTACACCCCTTTAATGTACACCCCCTGTATGTACACCCGTGTACGTGTCGAACCCCCACCCGTGTATGTACACCCCAGTACGTTCGAGTCATACCCCCACCCTTGTACGTGTCATACCCCCGTGTACCCACACCCCAGTACGTTCCAGTCGTACCCCCACCCGTGTACGTGTCGTACACCCGTCTAAGTACACCCCAGTACGTTCAAGTCGTACCCCCACCCCTGTACGTGTCACACCCCCGTGTACCCACACCCCAGTACGTTCGAGTCGTACCCCCACCCCTGTACGTGTCACACCCCCGTGTACCCACACCCCAGTACGTTCCAGTCGTACCCCCACCCCAGTACGTGTCATACCACCGTCTAAGTACACCCCAGTACGTTCGAGTCGTACCCCCACCCTTGCACGTGTCGTACCACCGTCTAAGTACACCCCAGAACCTTCGAGTCGGACACCCACCCTTGTACGTGTCACACCCCCGTGTACCCACACCCCAGTACGTTCCAGTCGTACCCCCACCCTTGTACGTGTCGTACCACCGTCTAAGTGCGCCCCAGTACGTTCCAGTCGTACCCCCACCCGTGTACGTGCCGTACCACCGTCTAAGTACACCCCAGTACGTTCGAGTCGTACCCCCACCCTTGTACGTGTCGTACCACCGTCTAAGTACACCCCAGTACGTTTCAGTCGTACTCCCACCCGTGTACGTGTCGTACCACCGTCTAAGTACACCCCAGTACGTTCGAGTCGTACCCCCACCCCTGTACGTGTCACACCCCCGTGTACCCACACCCCAGTACGTTCGAGTCATACCCCCACCCCTGTACGTGTCACACCCGCGTGTACCCACACCCCAGTACGTTCCAGTCGTACCCTCACCCGTGTACGTGTCGTACCACCGTCTAAGTACACCCCAGTACGTTCCAGTCACACCCCCACCCCCGTACGTGTCACACCCCCGTGTACCCACACCCCAGTACGTTCCAGTCATACCCCCACCCCAGTACGTGTCGTACCACCGTCTAAGTACACCCCAGTACCTTCGAGTCGGACCCCCACCCCTGTACGTGTCACACCCCCGTGTACCCACACCCCAGTACGTTCCAGTCGTACCCCCACCCTTGTACGTGTCGTACCACCGTCTAAGTACACCCCAGTACGTTCCAGTCACACCCCCACCACAACCTCCTAAGTACGAAGTGCACCCCATGCCCCAACATCACAACCGCATGTATGAGTCGTGCCAAGCCACACACAAGGACAGCACCGTACAACCAAATGGACCATCTACACACCGTACACACGCTCAAAACGCACGTACACAACCAGGACAATACAATACAACACAAGAATACACTATTCGAATGGCACAAAGCCACTAAACATGGCCAACAAACACTCATAAAACACACATTCACTGACCTGCAACTGCCAAAAACAAACAGAGGCCCTAAACACCACCACTCCTTATAACACACCCACCCAAACTTCATACACAGCCACACCCACCAATGGACCAAGAAAAAGGGCCCACACACACAAACCATGAGCCTTTGCAACAGACTCACTGCTGCCAGACACCACAGACAACTTACAGCACCTTACTAAAAGCTTCACCACACCTTACACTTGCACACCTTCACACAACCACCTTCACAAACACCCCCTCATCACATTCACACACACACACACCTGCACAACCACACCCACACACCCACAACCATCCACACACACCCCCCACCATCCACACACACCCCCACCATCCACACCCACACCCCTCACCATGCCCACTACCAAGAATCCAAAGTTCAGTAACCGAGAGTTGGAGGATCTTGTCGATGAAATCCTCAGAGTCGAGCCACAGCTCTTTGGAACATTGGTCAGAAACACCAGCATGGCAGCTAAAACAGCCATGTGGCAGACCATCGTCGATGCTGTGAATGCTGTTGCGGACACCAGAAGGACCAGGCAGGAATGCCAGAACAGGTGGTACGATCTGCGGAGGAGGGTCCGAGCCAAGAGGCAGGAGGAACATGACCAGGCCAACGCCACCGGAGGAGGGCCCTCCCGCAGACCCGTACACTACCATCCCTGGGAGGAGAGGGTGATGGCCATACTGCCGGTAGAGGCAGTCGAAGGATTAGAAGGACTCCGAGACCCGGGTGAGTACACAAACAACGCACCTCACATGGGGGGAACGGCATCCACAACCAAAATCACTAACAGGCACGCAACCACCCCAAGCCATCGCATGACTCAACCACACTCCATGAGCACGCATATGCCACTGCTGCCACCATGCCCCATGCACCCAGCTGGACAATGTCAAGTCACAGGCCACAGAAGACACCAACACATGACACGGTAACCCGGATGGCGGGAGGGTGGGCCCCAAAAATCACATAGTGCAACTCAGAAGCAGACAACAATGCCCTCTGCCCATATGGCCCAGGTCACAGCCAGACAAACACTGCGTCCCCACACAGGAAAGACTCGCCAGCAAATGGCGGACGCCTTGCATCAACACATGGGGGAGAAGGCACTGTTTTGCACATGACAGCAGCTAATGAACAGCCAACATTGTGAAAGAGTGGCAGCACACACCACCATAGCAGCAGCGCACAGACACACATCACACCCAATGGGTGCCTGGAGATCAGAAACAAACTCACATCAACAAGCCAAGGGCCACTCAAAGATCTGCTAACAGTGTGTGCCCAGGAAGCTGGGCTGAGGTGACAGAGGGTGACACACAGAGGGAGGGAGAGGGGGACAGAGAGGGAGGGAGATGGACAGAGGGAGGAGGCTGACACACGGAGGGAGGGAGAGGGGGACAGAGAGGGAGGGAGAGGGGGACAGAGAGGGAGGGAGACACAGGGAGGGAGGGAGAGGGGGACAGAGAGGGAGGGAGAGGGGGACAGAGAGGGAGGGAGACACAGGGAGACGGACAGAGGGAGGAGGCTGACACACGGAGGGAGGGAGAGGGGGACAGAGAGGGAGGGAGAGGGGGACAGAGATAGGGAGGGAGAGGGGGACAGAGAGGGAGGGAGAGGGGGACAGAGATAGGGAGCGAGACACAGGGAGAGCAAATCAGCCGTGTGGCGTGTGCGAATGTCTGCTCGTCAGCAGGTAGACTGCGTGCATGTAGACAAGGGTGGCCAGTCCCAGAACCCCCCCTCTTCACCATGGCAAGACACAGGGCCATGTCACAACCTGTTCACGAGCACAACGACAGCTACCTGGATCATATAAGTGTGTGGATCCACTCCATGTGCACATGTACAGTGCTACACGGAAGGCGCCAATGCATGGCTCGCCACACCTGCCCACTCCACTGCTGACTGCAGTCACATTTGACGCAGCAAGTAAGACCGTGCCACACACAGTTAAAGGGGCCAAAGTGGTGCCCAAGGGACACACCCATGCACAAGTGCACTGTGAGTGGAATGCAATACAGATCCAGATTCCAAGAGGAAATGTCCCAACTTTGAAACAGATGAAACATGGATGTTGCATGCACCAAAATTAACATTGTCTCTCTCACACACAGGTCAACGTCGTGGTTCACCCCCCAACACTGGGGGGGAAGACTCACAGGACCCGGATCTGCGGGAGCCCGATCCCACCAGCAGCGACCACTCTCACCACTCTGTGGACGACCCCGACCGACCTGGCCCCTCTGGTGTCCAACCACCTGCAGCACCTGCGTCAGGTACAACTGGGCCAACCACCACCCCCACTCCTGCCACATCCCAGGAGACACCCAGGATCCCTGCCCCAACACCACAATGCAGCCAGGCTGGCCAGGAGGGACACGGTGTCCCGGGCACCCAGGAGGAGGCAGGTGACAACGCCAATGCCACCCCTCAGGGGTCCCGGAGACCCGATGTACCCACAAGGGCAGGCCAGGTGCAAGTGGGCAGGGGTGGTGGGAGTGGAGGACGGCGGAGGCGCGAGCCTGACCAGTTGGCTGGGGAACCGGTATTTGCCCATGTCCGTAACATCATGGACACATACCGGCAGGACACCACGGGCATGGCCCAGGTTGTGTCCATCCTCGAGGGGATCAAGACCCAGCAGGCCCAGCAACATGCCAGTCTACTGCAACACCAACGGAGGATGGAGGACAGACAGGCTGAGCAAGTGACGGTGTTCCAGGGGATTCACGATACACTCCGTCGGATGGCTGACAACATGGCCGACCCTCCCTGTGCCAGAAGGCGGAAAACATCACCACCCACAGGGAGGGATCAGGAGGAGGAGGAGGAAACATCCGATGGAGCATCCCAGACGTCGTCACGGCCTGCTGCTGAGGGTCCCCGCAGGAGGCCGGGTCGTCCACGGAAAGGACCGTGAGGGTCGGCGCTACATCACCAACTCCCAGGACACCTGGCATGGCACCTGGCCCAATGGAGCAACAGCATCACAGCATCAAGAGACATTCTCTGCCACATGGCCCTGCTGGTCACTGGCTGACCAATGTTGACAAAGACAGTGGCATGGACTTTGAGGATTTCAAATGGCAAGGACACCAACTCCCCTACAGAACTTTGGATTCCAAACTCCCGGAAAGCCCCTCACTTTGTCCCCCCCCCCCCAATAATAAATCACACTATGAAGAGTAGATGCCTGCTGGTTGCATTATTACCTAACATGTGTCTTGTAAAGTCTAAACATGCCTGAGTCATCTTTTGTCTTCAACCATCCACACCCTGGGGCCTGAGTCTGGCACAGGACACATGGGTCACAGTGTATTAGGCAAGACAGACATGGAGCACCATACACACCCGTGATGGGCCCAACCAGCTGAGGGGGTGGCCGAACAACCGTGCAGACAGACACATTGAGTACAGCAACAGTCATGCGCAGAGGTCAGGGATCCAGTCCAGTGTCCTGGGGGGCTTCCAGGTATGTGTAGACAGGTGGCAGAACCATGTCCTGCAAGCTTGAGTCCGGTGGATGCAGAGAATGGGGTCCTGGACAACGTTGGATGCATGGGGATGGCACATGTCACAATACCCACACAGTCATGGACATCATGCCCAATACACAGTCTCAGCCCACACACACAGCTTGCATCTTGCTACTCGACATATTGACACATAGCCACAATCAGGGAATACCATGCCAGACATGCTGGATGCACCGTGGCAACACACCAGCATTGACTGAGAAGAGGCACCTTGGAGGCATAGGGACACCTTTATTAGTCATGTTTTCGGGATTGCAGAGGCAACTTGAAGTACACATGAACACATCATGTGGAGTAACATGTGGGTCCAACACTGGCACCCCCCTTCTGCAGCACAAAAGCGTGTTCGCCATGGAACTGGCACACAAGCATCGGCTAACAGCTGAACACCCACAGCTGCTCACGGAGAGCCTTCCATACACCATAGATCCGCTGATGTGGAAGTCCCACACCATGTCAAGCCAATGCTAACCGTACGTGTCCGAGGGCAGTGTCACACACATTGATGCCATCATCACAATCCCCTATCCCATCACTGATGACTGTCAACCAGGCAGGCCATCTATTCAGGTGTACACAGCTGCATGTCGTGTCCCATGGTGATGCCACATGGCTGCAGAGGAACAAAACATCGACAGGGGCAATGTGCACACATCGTGAACAACTGCCACACCCAATACACCCCAGATGCATCCCTTACCCTATGGAGACTTTCAAACGTGTCCGTGCCTGTAACGCTGAGTCAGCCCACGATGTCATGTCCATGAGGAATAGCAGTGCCACAACAATGCAAGCAGCAGACGGCATGCGCAAGTACCTGGGGAAGAGAGACACACAAGTAGTCAGCCACAAAAAGCACAGCCACTTGCATGTGCATTTACTCGACACATGTATGGATGACAACATGCTAGGTCACAATTATGACTGAGGAAATACAACCATCACTGCCACCAATACTCCAGTGACACACCCACACACACCTCTGACTCACGTGCCATACATGCAGGTGGACACACACATCACAACACATGGCACACGGGGACCAATGCGTGCACACTCAGACACTGGTACTCACCACTAAGCAAAGAAGTCGCGTATGAGCCGAGTCCGGATGTCCTCTTGCGGCTCCACATCCTCCACATCACTAGCCCCAAGCCCTTCGTCCTCCACGGGTGGATGGTCCTCGTCATGTTGATTCAGGATGAGTGGCACAGCTCTTTCAACTGCCATGTTGTGCAGTATGCAGCAGACCATGAAGATCTTGCAGACCTTCGCCGGGGCATATGGGAGTGCGCCGCCGGTCTTGTGTAGGCACCTGAAACGGCTCTTCAGCAGGCCAAACGTCCTCTCGATCACTCGCCTTGTCCGGCCATGGGCGGTGTTGTAGCGGAGCTGGGCCGGCATGATGGGGTTGCGGAGAGGTGTGAGCAGCCAAGGCATGTTGGGATAGCCAGCGTCCCCTACATGGGAAGCACATGGACATCGTTAGAACTGGTGAAGCGGTCGTGCTGGTAGGTTATGCAAAATTACAGGACAGACAGACTGTACCCACCAACAACACATGCCCGTTCGTTGCGCAGCTGCATCATCATTTCAGGCATCCTGCTACGCCTCATGATGTAGGCATCGTGTGCTGATCCTGGAAAACGAGCACAGACATGTGAAATCACCATGTTGGCCTGACACGCCACAAGGGCATTAATGGAGTGGTAGTGCTTTCGATTGCGGTACGCCACCTCCCGTGCGTGTGGTGGTACCAAAGCTACATGTGTCCCATCTATGGACCCAATGACATGGGGCATCCCTCCCATGGCATAGAATCCACGCTTGACCGCAGTCATCTGTTCAGGGGTTGGGAACTTGATGAAGTCATCCAGGTGAATCAACATGGCCTCTAAGAAATCATGCAGCACACGGCAGAACATGCTCTGGGACATGCCACCAACATTAGCTATGGTATATTGAAAGGTACCCGTGGCAAGAAAATGTAGGGCTGCCATTACCTTCAGCTGGGGTGTCAGTGCCGTAGGATACATGTGCTGCGGTTGCAGGTGTGCTGCCAGTCTCGCCGTCAACTCCAGAATCAACGGTTGGGTGAAGCGGTAGAGCCGGATGCTGTCATTCTCCTGCATGGCAGCCAAGTCCGGAATTGGTCGGGCAAGAGGCGGCGGTCTGCAGTAATTTGGAAGTGACAAGGAAGAGTGAGTGCACTACGATAACAAATCATATGTACTGAGCACATGTTAATCTGTCAATACACATATGCTACATAGGGAGTCAGGTATGTGCTACATGCCCAGGACACGTATGGATGCAAGGTGACACTCCTACCAAGACCCAGCTACACACGGAGATTGAGAACCTCCCCATGCCACGCCATGGGAATAGCTGTGTCCCAGTGCAAGTGAACAGCCAGACGCAAGACAGGAGTGACATACGCCCACACATCAGCAGCAGTAGGATGCAGATTGCAGAGACTGGTAGCGGAACACTAGAGCCACAGGTCACATGACATCACACTAGGACAGCCCACACACCTTGCCATGAAGGTGCACATGTCATGACTCACCACACATTCATTGTGAGGATGCAGACATGTCCTTGTCACGCTACTCCGTGTCCCATGCATACATGTGCACCTCACATCCGATACCACATGTGGCATGGTGTGCGGAACAGTGTGCAATGTCAATCTACACACAGACACATGTTGGTTGCTGCAACGGCTGCAGCTTTTGAGGGTGCTCCAACATCAACCTGATGGGAAGCCCCCACACATACATGACATAGTCACATTGTGCACCGTGGGTAGTGACAAGTCAGGTGTGGTAACCCCTGTACCGGGCATCAGGGGACACTTCCGTGTGTTGGTGTCCGTGCCATGCCAGTGACGCTCACCCCAAGTGTGCAGTACGACATGCACACATGTCAAAGGAGTCAAGGGCATGCCTGGCACACATTGCACCATCACACAGTACATCTGTAGACATCTCATCATACATCTGGTGCCTTCTCGACTCAGGGGTCATGTTCCACATCACAGGCCGTCACACCTGTGCCCCACACATGTAGTAATGCACAGACGATGCCTCGATGTCAATTAATGGACAAGTATGTCCATTCATGGACAAGTATGTCCATCCATGGACAAGTCTGTCCATCCATGGGCAAGTATGTCCGCCCTATCCCTACCTGTGTGCCGCCTGTCACCACTGTGATATGTGAAAACCACTGTACTGCTGCGAAGAGGGCCTGTGTACGTTATCATTTCACTATGGGAGTGCTGCCGTATGTGTACCCATCGTGATGGCGAGCGTACAGGCATGTGTACAGGCCGTACCACTACGAGTACGCATACGCAAGAACACCCATAGTGGTACGGGCCGTACACACGCCTGTACGTTCACTATCACTACGAGTACGCATACGCGAGGCCACCCATAGTGGTATGGGCCGTACACACGCCTGTACGCTCCCTATCACTATGGGTGGCCTCGCGTATGCGTACTCGTAGTGGTACGGGCCGTACACACGCCTGTACGTTCACTATCACTACGAGTACGCATACCCGAGGCCACCCATAGTGGTACGGGCCGTACACACGCCTGTACGTTCACTATCACTACGAGTACGCATACGCGAGGCCACCCATAGTGGTACGGGCCGTACACACGCCTGTATGCTCCCTATCACTATGGGTGGCCTCGCGTATGCGTACTCGTAGTGGTACGGGCCGTACACATGCCTGTACGTTCACTATCACTACGAGTACGCATACGCGACAACACCTATAGTGGTACGGGCCGTACACACGCCTGTACGCTCCCTATCACTATGGGTGTGCTTGCGTATGCGTACTCGTAGTGGTACGGGCCGTACACACGCCTGTACGTTCACTACCACTACGAGTACGCATACGCGACAACACCCATAGTGGTACGGGCCGTACACACACCTGTACGCTCCCTATCACTATGGGTGTGCTTGCGTATGCGTACTCGTAGTGGTACGGGCCGTACACACGCCTGTACGTTCACTATCACTACGAGTACGCATACGCGACAACACCCAGAGTGATAGTGAACGTACAGGCGTGTGTACAGCCCGTACCACTACGAGTACGCATACGCGAGGCCACCCATAGTGATAGGGAGCGTACAGGCGTGTGTATGGCCCATACCACTACGAGTACGCATACGCAAGCACACCCATAGTGATAGTGAACGTAGGCACGCGTGTACGGGCCGTTGCAATGCATTTGGGGTGCCCTAGGGCCCCGGAACGCACCGTACATGTGTGTGAAGCTCCAAATTACATAGGGGACACATGAGGGACAAGTATTAAGGCCTACATGCATTCTGGTTGTCATGGAGACCAAGTTCAAATTTTGAATTTGTTCTGGAAGGTGCACAGCAGAAGTCAGTTGGAATTAATCTACTTTGTTGCAATGTGTTTGGGGGGCTGACATCATGCAGGAGAATGAAACCGATAGAGTACACACAGACTGATAGGTTTGAAGGGATTGGTGGAAACATAGGATGCAAATGTGAGTGACCAATCACTCTGTACTCCTGTGCATGAGACAGGGCAGAAAGGCAGATATAAGGCAGCAAGGTCCCATGAGGGAGCACTTGCCTGCACATCTTTGAATTCGTCGACCCAGCTGCTGCTACTGATTCCCTGGAACCATGTCAAGGGCTGTGGAGAGGACACAGCCATTCACCCTGGAGGAGAACCTGGCATTGCTGGATGTGATCCTCCCACAGTACCCCCTTCTGTATGGGCGACCAGGGTATCAGGTGAGTGCATAGGCCACTGGCACAGACTGTCCCTTTGTTGTGACTGTGACTTCTGGCATTGTGTCCTGGTGTGACACACATGCTATGTACTGTAGGGGGGGGTCCCAGGGGGGGATGCCTGATGTCTCCCAGCCAGAGCATGCTGTGGTGCATGTCTGCTCTCCCCACTTGCATTGTGTTTACTGTGACATTCACTGCATGTGGCATTACACATTGTGCCTGTCTAATCCTCCAGGGTATGGAGCTACTACAGTCCTCCTGTGATTCTGTGGTTACCCCAGTGTGACAGGTGACTGTACCTACAGATGTGTGTTTGTCCACTGTACCTATGCTGAGAGTGTCCACATGATGTGTTCGTCCCCTGGACATATGTGTGTGTAAGTCCAATGTCATTTGTGTGGGTGCATATGTGTAGTGGACCACCCCAGATGCGTGAGGCCTGGATATGCCCTGCACATCTCATGTGAGCAGGGGGCAGTGCTGTGTGTCTGACGTGCAGAGCCAGCCCCACACCTGTGAGCCCCCCCGATCTAGTGGCACATGTGCAGTGAGGTTTGTATCTGCATTTGGCAATGGCAGGTGAATGTCCTGTGTCTGTGTACTCTGCTGAGGTGGCGTCAGTGGCCTGTGGCATGTGACTGCTTTGAGGTGCTGGCCAGACACAGGAGGTGTGTCTGCAGAGTCCTCCCAGCAGTGCCCTGAGACAGGAGGGGTGGGTGCAGAGTCCTCCCAGCAGTGCCCTGAGACAGGAGGGGTGGGTGCAGAGTCCTCCCAGCAGTACCCTGAGACAGGAGGGGTGGGTGCAGAGTCCTCCCAGAAGTGCCCTGAGACAGGAGGGGTGTGTGCCTAACACTCCCAGCAGTGCCCTGAGACAGGAGGGGTGGGTGCCTAACACTCCCAGCACTGCCCTGAGACAGGAGGGGTGGGTGCCTAACACTCCCAGCAGTGCCCTGAGACAGGAGGGGTGTGTGCCTAACACTCCCAGCACTGCCCTGAGACAGGAGGGGTGGGTGCCTAACACTCCCAGCAGTGCCCTGAGACAGGAGGGGTGTGTGTCTAACACTCCCAGCACTGCCCTGAGACAGGAGGGGTGGGTGCCTAACACTCCCAGCAGTGCCCTGAGACAGGAGGGGTGGGTGTGATGCACAGTGTGAGCCTTGATCATTGATTGTGACATTGCCATCATTCCACCTGTGTACCTACAATGGCACGTACTGCTTCTTCCCTCCCCAGAGGATCATGTCCCTATGACAAAGGTGCAATGCGTTGGCTGCATGACATGCCTTGTTGTAACCAGCTAATTTTTTCTCATGTGTCTCTCTGTGACATGTGGCTGGTGTATTGATGTGGTGTCACTTGTTCTTCCTCACAGGTAGGCGCCACTGCCAAGGAGCAGATCTGGCTGACCGCCGTCAGTGCCGTGAGGGGTGTGGATGGTCGGAGGTGGAGCCTGTCCCAGGTGAGGAAACGCTGGCAGGATATCCGGTGCTGGACGCGGAGGATCGCACGGGTCCTGCTGGGGGACTCACCTGAGAGCCACAAGAACCGCGGGCGCCGCCGTCTGAGCCACCTCCACAGGCATGTGCTGCCGGTGGTCTTTCCAGACTTGGAGAGGCGCTTACAGGAGATGTAGCAGCCGGAAGGGGGTAGGTACATGTGTGTTTGTTGTGTGTCACCGGCATTTGTAAGGGCACAGTAGCATGAATTCACTGCCAGGGTTTAAAGGTGCTGTGCAGATCCAGTTTGCCCCAGTATAGCGCTGTGCTCCTGCCACCCTTCCCCTCCTTGCAATGTGTTCCCTGGTCTGTGTGTAGTCACTCCTTCACAAGGTAATGTAGGCTGGCGCTTTGTCCACGAGAACTATGCCTGTAGCATCATGTGTGGGGGTGGTGTGTAACTGGTTTTGGGACCTTGCCTGTGCCCTGTCCAGTTCACTGCATGTGGGTTCCATGTCAGTTGGCACTGATGCTGAGTCCAGACATGGGAGTTAGTCTCTCAAGTGTCATGCCTTACAGCGCGCATGTCCTATGTAGTGGCCTGTGACATGCGGTGCATGAGTGTGCGATACGCATAGTGCAGGGATGGTGGCGTGTGTTGCAGTCATTACCATTCAGGAGCATGGAGTTGTGTGGCCACTACTGTCCCCTGGGGCACCTTTTCCTCGGTGTTGTATGTGTCATCCCAAAACGTGGACACTCTCAGTGTCTACAGCTTAGGTTGTGCTCTGTGCCATTGTCCCCTGGCACCATGTATATAGACGTGAAATTTAGTACAGGTGTCCACTGTGCAGCCTGACCTGAATGTCCCTCTTCATACTCACAGTTGCCAGTGCCTGTGTGTCTTGTTATACTCATCTGAGGATGGGCACTGGTACCTCATTATTTGTACAGGCGCACCTTGGGTGTCTGGCGTCCAATCTTGCATTTTGCCTGCCCCTGTGTTTATCACCCAGACTATGAGATGTTGGTGCCACCTGTGTCTCAACTATTTGCCTCGTGTAGGGGGTGGTTGGGGCGGGCAAAGCCTATATGTCAAATCCTGATTTCTACTAGCTGGGTCTGGGCAGTGTGTGATGTTTGTCTTGACATACACTCAAGGTGCAGTGACCCAGTCATGTTGGGCATGTTTTCAGCATTACCTATGCAGCATGTGTCTCAAGTTCATGGATATGGTCCCAGGTCATCCCTATTTTCGCCAACGCTGTGTGGTGCAGATGCAGTGCTGGATTGTCCCCAGGGCCTGGGTGCTATGTCAGACTCCGTTTCCTGTAATTTGCTATTGTCTCATGCTCTCCATGGTATTTCAGTGGCATGGTGGCTCAACCAACTGTGTGTTTCATGCCCTACATCAGTACCTTGTTTAGTAGATGTTAGGGATCTTCCTTTTCAGGCTATGCAATGTAACCTATGTAGATTGGACTCATGTGACAGATGTGTACAGGTGTCTGATTACTTTCTGTCTCTCCACCCTGCCCACAGCATCGTCGGGGGACACAGAGGGAGACATGGACACAGACCAGGTGGAGGGACCGAGCACCAGTGCCAGCCGTGACATCGAGGCTGGCACATCGAGTGGGACAGAGGCGGAGGAGAGTGTGGCCGAGGACCTGTCGACTGGCACCTCAGAATACGAAGCTGACAGGTCCGAGGAGGATGTCTCCGAGTGGGCGGAGGCTGCACCAGCAGCTGACAGTGGAACAACACCTCGCACCGCCCCCTCCGTTCCCATCAGCCGCCTCCCACTTGCTCGTGTCCCTTCCCAGCGTGCCCGGTCACCGCATGTCTCCTTCATGCCAGGCACCGCACCCCCTGCCCCTGTCTCCACTGCTGCCGCCTATGCCGAGTCTGTGGACATCCAGCGGCAGCTGCAGGTTGGTCAGGCTGCGATCCTTAATGTCCTCCATGCCCACGGCCAGACCCTCAACAACATGGAGGCATACTTGGAGGGCATTCATTCATCGCAGGCTGACCAACGCAGCTTGCTTCGGTCGATAGCCTCGACACTGACTGCAGCAGTGGGTCCCCTGCAGCGCGACCTCCCACCACCTACCCCTGCCCCATCCACACTTCCCACTCCCATGCCTGTCCCACGTACACCCAGACGTCGGCATGCACCCACATCAACAGACACAGGCACCACACCAGCAAGGAAGGTCCACCGCACTCCTCCTGACACGCACACACAGGGTGAGGTAGGCACACCCACTGGGTCGGGGGGCAAATGTGTGACACGCAGCCAGAGTGGGAGTCCGCATTCCACCCAGTCCACTCCCTCCAAATCCCCTCCCCTCAGCTCTCCTGGCCACCTCTCCCCCAAAGACTCCTTCATGGCCGCTCTGTCCCTGAGCCCCACAGTGACACCACCCCGCAAGCGGTCAAGGAGGTCCCCGGTCAGGGTGCTTGATTCCCCCCCCCTGTCTACACCCTCCCACAGTGGTGCTGCGACCCATCCCTCTGACCCCCCCCCCCTCCTTGGGGCCTGTGGATCCTTCGGGTGCAGGGGAATCCCTGGAGGACCTTGCAAAGGTGTGTAGTGCCATCCTGGCCTCCGCCTTTGGCCCTGCCCCACCCCCTGTGGTGGAGTCCTCCATCCCTGCACCCACAATGCCTACCCTTTGCCCTGATGTCCCTGCGGTGCCTGGTGCTTCCCCCCCCTGATGCCCTCACCCCTGTGGAAGACGACGGCATGCAACTGTGCAGGCAAGCTAGGGGACACGCATCCCACTGTGTCCCCCATCCAGCTGAGACTTATTGACTGCCCTATGGGCTTTGTGAATATTTAACTGCCTGCAATCCACGGACACTGTGATCATGCTGAATAAAGCTTTATTTTTTTTTTCATTCTGACACTACTGCTATGCTGGTATTGGTGTTGGTGGGGCTGCTACATGGTTTTGGGTGGTGTTTATGTGTTGGGTGTGTGGGAAATGTAGTTGTGGGCTGCTCATTGGGGGGACCCTGGGATCTGTGTGCCATCACAAGGTGTTAGCTAACTTTCTTTGTTCATGTAAGCAGTTACTGCATGGTGCAATTGTCCCAGGGTGTATTCCTCACTCTGCGTACCCTGATATCTTCCCTGCAGGGTGTTCCCAATCTTTAGCGCAGAGCTGTGTCTACATGAGCTGTGTGTGTGACGGAGCCCTTCTACTTTGGCTATGCATGCAGGGCCATGTCTCCACCTGCAACATTCGTGGCATCCTTGGTGATCACTGTACATGTGTATGGAGTCTGTTGACATGAGTTCATGGGGACATGTTCCCTTGTAGGCAGTATGTATGTGTGTACTTCCAGCCTCACACACATGTGTTACACCCCTCCTGTCTCAGGGTACTGCTGGGAGGACTCTGCACCCACCCCTCCTGTCTCAGGGCACTGCTGGGAGGACTCTGCACCCACCCCTCCTGTCTCAGGGCTCTGCTGGGAGGACTCTGCACACACCCCTCCTGTCTCAGGGCACTGCTGGGAGGACTCTGCACCCACCCCTCCTGTCTCAGGGCACTGCTGGGAGGACTCTGCACACACCCCTCCTGTCTCAGGGCACTGCTGGGAGGACTCTGCACCCACCCCTCCTGTCTCAGGGCACTGCTGGGAGGACTCTGCACCCACCCCTCCTGTCTCAGGGCACTGCTGGGAGGACTCTGCACCCACCCCTCCTGTCTCAGGGCTCTGCTGGGAGGACTCTGCACCCACCCCTCCTGTGACTGGGCACTGCTGGGAGTGATAGGCACCCACCCCTCCTGTCTCTGGGCACTGCTGGGAGGACTCTGCACACACCCCTCCTGTCTCAGGGCACTGCTGGGAGGACTCTGCACCCACCCCTCCTGTCTCAGGGCACTGCTGGGAGGACTCTGCACACACCCCTCCTGTCTCAGGGCACTGCTGGGAGGACTCTGCACCCACCCCTCCTGTGACTGGGCACTGCTGGGAGTGATAGGCACCCACCCCTCCTGTCTCAGGGCACTGCTGGGAGGACTCTGCACACACCCCTCCTGTCTCTGGGCACTGCTGGGAGGACTCTGCACACACCCCTCCTGTCTCAGGGCACTGCTGGGAATGATAGGCCCCCACCCCTCCTGTCTCAGGGCACTGCTGGGAGTGATAGGCCCCCACCCCTCCTGTCTCAGGGCACTGCTGGGAGTGTTAGGCACCCACCCCTCCTGTCTCAGGGCACTGCTGGGAGGACTCTGCACCCACCCCTCCTGTCTCAGGGCACTGCTGGGAGGACTCTGCACCCACCTCTCCAATTTCACAATATGTACGCTCATGACATGCACGGATGTGGGTACGCTCCATGCATTCGAGGTGGGGGTACGTGTCGTACTTACACTGTTGGGGTGGGGGTATGCTCCATGCATTCGAGGTGGGGGTACGTGTCGTACTTACACTGTTGGGGTGGGGGTACGCTCCATGCATTCGAGGTGAGGGTACGGGTCGTACTTACACTGTTGGGGTGGGGGTACGCTCCATACATACGCGGGTGGGGGTACGGGTCGTACTTACACTGTTGGGGTGGGGGTACGCTCCATGCATTCGAGGTGAGGGTACGTGTCTTACTTACACTGTTGGGGTGGGGGTACGCTCCATACGTACGCGGGTGGGGGTAGGGGTTGTACTTACACTGTTGGGGTGGGGGTACGCTCCATACGTACGCGGGTGGGGGTAGGAGTCGTACTTACACTGTTGGGGTGGGGGTACGCTCCATACGTACGCGGGTGGGGGTACATGTCGTACTTACACTGTTGGGGTGGGGGTACGCTCCATGCATTCGAGGTGGGGGTATGTGTCATACTTACACTGTTGGGGTGGGTGTACGCTCCATGCATTCGAGGTGGGGGTACGTGTCATACTTACACTGTTGGGGTGGGGGTACGCTCCATGCATTCGAGGTGGGGGTACGTGTCGTACTTACACTGTTGGGGTGGGGGTACGCTCCATACGTACGCGGGTGGGGGTAGGGGTCATACTTACAATGTTGGGGTGGGGGTACGCTCCATACGTACGCGGGTGGGGGTAGGGTTCGTACTTACACTGTTGGGGTGGGGGTACGCTCCATACGTACGCGAGTGTGGGTACGGGTCGTACTTACACTGTTGGGGTGGGGGTACGCTCCATACGTACGCGGGTGGGGGTACGTGTCGTACTTACACTGTTGGGGTGGGGGTACGCTCCATGCATACGGGGTGGGGGTAGGGTCCGTACATATCCGTCCCCACGCTATGTGATGCTTGTGCGGCCCGTACCCAGGCCTTTGCCACGTGGGTACGAGCCGTCCCGCCATTGTTGGGGTGACGTGGGTGTGGGCGTGGTACGACTCGTACCCACGCTCTTCAGGCGTGGGTACGGGACGTACCTGTCTGGTTGTGTTGCCGGTTCGCGTCGTGACGGACTTCCGTTGTGGCGGTATCTGGCTTAGCTGGACACGCCCCCACCCCCTCGTAGTGACCAGGGCATGGGAGTCAGGTATGTCCTGGGCATGTGTGCTCTGTGACTTTGGTGGGGGTTTTGTGGCCTGCCCTGGTCCTGCCACCCCCACCCCACCCCACTTTCCCCCCTCCCTTAGTTATTCTGACCTTCTGCGACGTCTGCGTCGGAACCTGTAGAGGAGGTCGACTGCTATGAGGGCCGGGATGACACGTCGGTTCGGGTCCATGTCTGTCCGTCGCGTACGGGTCCTCCTTGTTCGCGTCGTCCTGTCTGTCCGTCGCGTACTGGTCCTCCTTGATCGCGTCGTCCTGTCTGTCCGTCGCGTACTGGTACTCCTTGATCGCGTCGTCCTGTCGCGTACTGGTCCTCCTTGTTCGCGTCATCCTGTCTGTCCGTCGCGTACTGGTGGTCCTTGTTCGCGTCGTCCTGATTTCCCGGCAGTTTTTGGCAGCCGGAAAATATTCACCGTGCGGGATGACGTCGGTGCGAATCGTAATTCCTGGTTCGTGAATGGCAGGCTGCGAGCGTCCCGACGTCAGGTCGGCGCTTTCCCGGATCGCATTTGTAGGTTTATTTTGTTCGGTCGGGCTTTTTTACGATTCGTACGGAAATGGTGTTCCCGTGCGAATCGTAATTCCTTGTTTGTAAATTTTGACGACCGGGTACGCGTCGGACGGAGAATATGCTCCGTCCGACGGTTCGTACCCGGTTTTTGCCGGATCGTGATCGGCACCTATGTATATGTAGGCATATAAAACAAGGCAGTAATCTAGTGTACTCCTACCATGCAAATCCTACTCTAAGTGCACCTAGAGTGTGTGTAGGTGTAGAGCCAAGAATCCCCCCAAGGAACTATCCAACCCCTTTACCTGATGGGAGAGAATGAAGGACCCTGACTAGGTCACTAACTGGACACCCCTCATGGGATATCAGACCAATGCGTGATGAAGTCTCAGCATGCTAGGACCCTTGGTGTCAGCTGATGTGCATCCTCTCCTAATCTATCGAGATGCTCATCATTTATAATAGAAAGCAGCCTTGCGATCTGCTATAGATTAGTGATGTTCTGGATATGTAGATAGCCCTATCACTCCGTGGATGAAGATACAGATGACATTTGTACATAGTGCAAGAAGAGACCTACATGATGTTCAGGGAATTGTGAAAATGTTGTGTAAAGCCAGATGTGTAAACAAGTTTTTTTTAAAGGAAACTAATCCAACATAGGAAACTAATCCAACATTGTCTTGAACGCAAATATGTGCAAAAGGGTCACTGCTAAAAAATAGGACAATGTAACAAATTAGCTGCTTCACTACATGGGCCAAACTCTGGAAAATAACACCATGTGATGAAAAGTTTGAAGTCACAGGCCTCAATCACATTCTTTTACTCATACATACAATATGTGCCTAATGGTTATAATAGAAATAACAAAATATAACGAATGCAAGAGCATTATTTAAGTAGCATCTTGGTTAGCATATTGCAGTTGAAAGTTAAACAAGTGGGATTTTCTCCACTCCTTTGAAATAGACAAAATGATATGATCACAACCTCCGATTCTCAAAACACATAACACTGCTGTAAAAAAAGGCCCTTTTGTGTGGTCATCCTCAACTTATTACTGGATTTTATTGCTAATGCCACCATTTTGTACTAGATTTTGTACGGACTGTGAACAATGGGAGCTGCCATCCAGTGCCCATCTAGTGCTCAATGTATGTGCTCCGACCCCTAGAAACATGTAGAACTGGCTAATCCCTGTTGGCTTACCTAAAAGTCCCTATGATGCTGTACTCTGTTTGCCCAGTTCTGTAACCTGAATGTCTTTTTTATTTGAATTTGTATGATTTTTTATTATTATTAGCAGCAAGTCTACATAAATACATTACATACAAATTCATTAAAATTACCAGAAAAATGAGGGAAAACCCCCCAAATTTTTAGGGAACATCAGAAAATTGCTACAAATTATTGTTACCTTCCCAACCATACATAAGCATCACCTGTACCTAAAACCCAGCTGCTATCTTATTTGAAGCAAGGAAGCCCAGGTCATAAGGGGCCCCAAAATCCCCCTCCCTTTACTTTTTTGCCCTCCTGCCTTTTCGTTCGCAGAGTGTGTTTTCTAGATTATAAACATGTAGCTGAAAAGCCAGGAGTAAAGGGTCGAGACAAGCCGAGTTCTCACAAAGCCTATAAACTGTCATTGCAATAAAAATAAATTTCGCCCCGGCCCGAACCCGCCGCTTGATTCAGCCACCCCCAACAACATCAGCTGAGATGACAGGGAGATATTAATTTGCAAGCCTTCATCTAAGAAGCCTGCAATTTCCAAATCAAGTGGTTTTAAACAAGGGCATGTGGAGAACATATGAACCAGGTCCACTTTAGATGCATAGCATCAAGGGCAGTGAGTCGCCGTATCCCCGCCCCATTCAGCGATTTTCGATGGTGTTATATACAAATCAAAGATTGTTTTGTAGTGTTGCGATTGTAGGTTTGAGGCACACAAAATTGACCCACCCAGCTCAAGTGATTTCAGGAAGCCCGAGTCCTCCAAATCGAGCCTCCCTTGTCATTTTTCATTATGCTTATCCAGATCGTCTGGAACCCCCTCCAGCAAGCAGCCATATAGCTCCAAAAATGAGGGGCCAGTGCCTTTTGTTAAAATTTCTATGAATCGAGCTACACCCCCGCCTTTCTCAAAAGGAAATCCCACAACTGTAAATATTTTAAAAACTCCGACGACTGACATTAAATCAACCCCTTACCACCTCAAAAGGTGCAATCTGGTTCCCTGTGAGTAGATCTCAAATCCTGCCAAAACCCCCTTGTTCCCATCTGGTTAAGCAATTATCTTGAAATATTCTGGGAAGATAATCGTTCCTAAGCAGGGGAGTATATCTGCTATATCTGCCCACCCCCAGTTTTTTCCGGATCCCTGCTCAGATTTGAAATACAGAGATCAGAGTCTTGAGTCGAGTTCTTTTAAAGTAGCTCTATTCAAAAAACTTCATCAAGCAAGCGTTAGTGGCTGTCCCGATCAGAAGCTCGTAAATTGATGGCACATAGCCCACTAGACCTCCTTCAGTTACCATAGTATTAAATAATGGGCCATAGTATTGCAGCACTGCAGCTAAATAATATGATCTAAAGTTGGGGAGCCCCCAGCCCCCCCTGTCTCTGGGTAGGTACATTAATGCGTTAGCCCTCCTGGTCTTCCCGTAGGCCCAGATTAATCAAAAACAGAAAGGGTATGCAGTTCCTGGGTGGGTCACCCTAAGGGTGAGTACAGAGAGTTGGGAAGTGTTCAATTCCCTTTAGGACATTGTGTCCTTCAATAGAAGATGGTGAAGGAGGGGGGGGGATTCCTCCTTTCGGAACAAGGTCCCTCACACACCCAGCCAGGTGCCATGCTTCATCATTGTCAGGAGCGCTAAATTCCCGCAGAGGAAGAGACAAACTGTGGGTGTAATCATCCGCAAAACTTGTTTTAATAGAATGATGGCTCCAAGAAAGTTGAGGAGGCGATTAATAATCGCCCCTAAGATGGCGGCCATCGGAAGACATCAAGAGTAATAAGCTCGCGCTCTAGTGTGCGGCAGCAATCTGGAATGTCCAGGTGCTGAGCCCGCGCTGTGGCGCACTTCACCTGACTGGGAAGAGAAAACGGACGTCGACCTTAGTTTCTGCAGAGCCGGCGGGTGAAGACTCGACGTGAAGAAACATTATCAGAGTGTTTAGTGGAGTTTGAGATATTTGAAGTAAGACTGTTCCGTGTATTGGGCATGCGCAGAAAAGTAACAGAGCTAATTAGAGAGTAGCGCTCCAGTGCGCTCTGGTGTTAGAGGATAGCATGCGCAGCTAGTGAGGAAACTATTGTTTTTAGAGGAAGGATATGAGAGTCAGCACAAGCAGCAAGGATTATTCTTAACAACATTTTTCAAAAGGCAGAGTTATATAAAGACATAGGCAAGGAAGGGCAAAGATAGGAATCAACCTAGGAAAAAAGGTACTACGTACCAAGAGAGGAAAAAGAAAAGATAATAAGGCGTATCAAGACAAATACTTACTGAGTATTCATTCAGCGTCAGTAGTGAAAACACGAGTGGCAGCATATATAAAGCACACAAGAGAAAAACACTCACCTGAGAATCCATACAACGTCTGCAGTGATAACGTGAGGTGAGGAATCTGAAATAAAAGAGAGAGAGAGATAGAGAGGAAGTTAATATAGAGGATAAACAAACCAGGAGGGAAATTAACGCACAAATTTTGTCTAGTTGCAGCATTCAATCACAAGTATCACTCAGACAGAAGAGGAGCCAGGGTCACACCTCCTTAGGGTAGGTTTTGAACTAATGGGCAAGGAGTGGGGAGAGCTTGGAGATAGTTGGGAATTAAGTGTTAACCTTTTCCTTCTTAGCGAACAAGAAGTGCCGAAGGAAGAGGTCTGAAGCAGGAAGAAGAACCAGACGAGTGTGCCTGTCTCTTCTCTGTCCCATCCCCTTTCCCCCCTGGGGTTTCATAGCATTGTGTATCAAGCATTACGTATTGCTGGAAATCTTGGAGGGGCATTGGGAAAAAAGCGACATTCTGCTCCCGTGCCTCATGACTGCACAGCCTCTGATAATCATTGGGACTGCTCCTCGTCAGGTCGGCGCTGCAATACCCGACGGGCACCCAATGATAGGGCTCTTAGGCGGAGATCTTTTGTTCCTTGCCATTTGGTGAGGTGTGGGTGAGGGCCCTAGGCTAGTATAGATGTATTGTAGTGAAGTTGCGAATTAAAACATGTTCAGTAGTCCAAAGAAATACTTTAATGGAATGGCTCCTACCTGATTAAAATAAAACTAGAGTGGCAACTTCTAAATCAAATGTATTAGTTCAAGATTATAGTGCTCTACTCTACAACGGTCAACATGTTTCTTGCCACAGTGTCTGAGAGATCAGACAGCAATTCATCAGGACCAAAGTGCAAACTATCTACACCTTCTGGTAGTGACTTTCACAATTTACCTACCACGTTTGTTTTTTAGGAAAAGTACCTAAACACAGTTGAGGGTAATCTGAGGAAAAAGGGAAAGAAACGGCACCATAATCAATAGTACATGATTACTGTGCATCCTTGATAACACTGTAACTCTCGGTAGAATCTAAAAGGTGACCCAATGTGCTTGCACTGGTGACTTAAAACAACATTGTTTGTGGTGTGGTGACAAGCAGTGTAAGTGGTGACACATAAATTGCTTAAAAACAATTCGCCAGATGAATCTAGCCACTAGTCTATCAATTACTTTGAACCCTTCATTATTATTCCTTAAAGAAATAGTGCGAAAAACATAAAATAACTTTAGCAGAAACATCATTTTAACCAGATTGCATCTCCCCATTATAGAAAGTTTCAGATTATCCCAGCAGCTAAAATCCTTCTTAGTTTTATCAATTATAGGGGTTACATTTAAATCGATTATATGTTCCACTTTTGACATGATACAGATTCCCAGATATGTAGCTTCCTCTACAATCCTACAATCAGAGGAGGACATGTCTCTATTAATCAAAACTTGAGTTTTAGCTCTATTTAACAGAAACCCTGACTGTCTTCCGATTTTCTCTGCTATCCTTTCCACAGAGCGGACAGCACTGTCTTGGTCAATGGTAATTATTGCCACGTCATCAGCATAAGCCAGGATTTGAGTATCCCAACCCTGCAGACTGACGGGCAAGATGTCCAGAGAGGCTTCCAGCCGCCTTAGGTAGGGATCGCTGTATAATGCAAATAACAGGGGGGAGATGGGGGAGCCCTGCCTTGTTCCCTCTCTATCGAGAAGGGCTCTGACTCAACTCCCATTATTTGTAAGTTAGCTGTACGTTTAAGATACATTGGCCGTATTGCATTGATAAAAGCCTCCCCCTGGCCATTTGCTGCCATAACCTGCCACAGGTAAGCCCACAACACCCTGTCGAAGGCCTTTTCGGCATCAAGCAGGGAACACCCATGGGTTTTACAAGGACCTTGGTGGCGTCAAACAAAGAGATTAACCACTGCACATGATCTGAGATCCCTCTCCCTGGGATAAACCTGTGCTGCAGAGTCAAAACTAGGCGCTGCATTACACCGACTAGGTGGCTGGCAAATTTTTTCAGAGTAAAACTGTTTAGTAATGTGATTTACCTGTAGGAGCCCATAACTATAGGATTGTTGGCTTTCAAAAAAAAAACATTAGCTGTGCCCCAGGACCTGGGGGGGCGGTGCCTCCATTCTAACTTCATTAAAAAGCCCCACCATCTCCTGATAAATTTCTGCATAAAATACTTTACAAAACTTAAGAGAAATGGAGTCTGCGCCAGCTGCCTTCCCAGATGGAGGGGCGTGAAGTGCCACCTGAAACTCTTCTGATAACATTTCTGCACCTAGAAGAGACCTCTCCTCCTGAGTGATTATATCAAAGATCCCTGCGTCACCATCTGCCTCTAAACCCCGAGAGCACCCGGAAGGGTAGGCTTTGTAAAGATCAGCATAAAATTCCCAAAACAGGTCTGCCTCCACTTTACTCAGTTTCTGAAATAGTTCTTTTATATGTTCCCAGCCACGCTTCTGTTTAACTATGCTAAAGCTCAGGGTTTCCCCTCTCACAGCCTTGAATGCATCACAGACCATTCCTGGAGAGGAGTTTCCTTTGTTAAGATTGAAATACCCCAGAATCCAAGACTTCATATGACTTACGTATTCTGGGTCCGAAAGTAGACTCCTCTCAAATGTCCATTAACTAGGCACTCTACTTAACCCATCTAAAGGGAATTCAAGGACAATAGGGTTGTGAGCAGACATTATTCTTGGGAAGAGTTCAATCTGTGCCCCCCTAACCAGCACTGGTGAGACCAAAAAATAATCCAGCCTGACAAACTTACTGTGGGGGGCTGAATAGTAAGTGTATCCAGGCTAAGGAGCTTTCAGGCAGGGCCAGACATTGATCAGAACAATGTCCCTCAATAGATTTGCAAAAGGTCTAGATGAGTGCCGCTTGCCCCCTTCGCAGCTTATATCCCTGCCTCCTCTAGATCCATTTAAATTGAGGTCCCCACACACAATAACCTGGGCAGGCCAAGATGGCAGTTCGATTGCTAACAAATTAAACAGGCCGGGATCATCTAAAACTGGAGCTGCTCCCAGCTTTACATTCCATTATTGCCCATCTTCTGAGCTTGTCTGCTGCCTTTCGGCCAAGGGTGACAATGTTCCCTTTAACTAGTATGGCAACCCCCTTGGTCCCAATGTCCTGTGTTGACCTTCAGCCCTAGCTAGTTTAATATAACACTATCATTCCGGGTGATATGGGTCTCCTGCAGACAGTACACATCTTCTCTTAAAAATTTAAGGTCCTCTTGAACTTATCTCCTTTTGCCTTTATCATTTAGCCCACAGATGTTAATGGTAGCAATACGGAGCTTAGCCATCCCACCCAAAAAGTGTAGTAACCAACAACAGCATAGCCCACCAAAGATTAACGGGTCCTGGGCTACAACCCCACCCCATATGTTTAACTAGGCCTAGTCTCATAAAATCCTGCTTTTCACAGTTGGAGGAGAAATTCCCCTGGCTACAATTCCGGACATAATGCCACATTTACTTTTGCAACATAAGATACATAATCAAACTTAGAAGAGCTTGCTGCACTTTAATTACCAAATCAATCAACACCCTTCACCTCAACCCCCACGAGACCACATCCCCCCCAGCCTGAACCCACCCACCACCTTCCTCCTCCCACCACTGAAAGAAGCCAGACCACACAGGTCTGTGTGATGGATACTGGTAACGTGGACCCCCCAAACCCCTCCTCTGTTACCCCCCCACACCAGTGTAATAAAGTGCCAGACCATAAGAAAGAGAGAACCCCTGTGCTCAGGTAGACTAAGCACTTCATAGGAAAGAACCACAGAAGCTACACAATACTTCTACCTGCCAAGCCTACCACTGCCTGTAAAGTTTGTGTTAAAAAAAAAAGCCTACCGCTGCCTGACACAGATAGTCTCTGGCTTGAATTTCGGAGGTCAAAAATGTAACAGCCCCTGTGACGATTGTTTTCAATCAGGCTGGGGGCAGCAAAAAGGCTTCAAAGCCTGCATCCTGAAAAGGCTTAATAACCTGCCGTAACCACCACCTGCGCTCTACCATTATATGGCAGAAATCAGAGCGTACAAAAAACGAAGATTCTCAAAAATAGCTTGACGATGCAGGAAATTGTCAAAGAAAACTAGAATAGCCCTTTGCTGCCTTTGATTTGAAGAGGTGTGGTGCAGCAGCCAGGACAGCTGACTTCGGAGAACAGGGCTCAGAGTTCGATCCCCGGCTCCGGTGGCAGATCAGCTCAGCACGATGTGACTCTGGGCAATAGCTCACTTAATTTCCACGATGGCTCCCAGTGCCTTGAGACCCGTAAGGATAAGTAGTTTGCGCTTTACAAATAACAGATTTATCTCTACTGTCCTGGACAAGCTTGTTCCGGGCAAACGAAAACCGGTGTACTCCTTGGACTTCTGACTCCCAGTTCCATCCTGAAAGTTCAGGAAAGGCATTCCTGAGAAGGTCCAACATGAAGGATCTGATATCACCCCCTTCCAGGCCTTCCTCAATCCCAAGAAAACTGAGATTATTCTTTCTCTGGTGATTTTCCAATTCCTCCAGCTTCCACAGGAAATCAGTCAGTTGGGCATCATGCGACTTAGCTTGTTCTTTGACAGTTACCAAGTCAGATTCCAGAGATGTGGTCCTGTCCTCAATGCAGTTAGGGCATTTGCTGATCTCGGAGCAAGACTTCTCAGCCTTCTGGGTGGAGCTTTCCAGCTTTTTTGTAGCCTGTCTTGCTCTTTTGCCATCCGCACGAGTCTCAGCTCGGGGCTTGTTGATTGACTCCAAGATCAAACCCAGAGCGGGGTTTAAGGCCACAATCCCCACAGCCTGCAGCGCAGAAAGAGCTGTCTCAGCCAGAGCAGTCAATGCTTGTGGGGTCCCAAGTATTTCAGCATGAGAATAATCCCATTTCATCCTGCTACAGTCAGTATGCTTATCTCTGCTCTTCCGGGAGTTTGTATTACCCTTAGAGCTTTTCTGATGCTTTTGGCGTTTTAAAGCTGTCTCTGGTGCTTCTAGTGTGCTGGAGTCAGAAGTTGAGGAGCTGCCCCCGGCCTCACTCATAGAAGAATTGTTGTCTTCAGAGCCTGAGCCTTCCGTTAAGGAAAGAAATGATGTATCAGCTCCATCAGATGTTAGGTCTAACACCACCAGATCAGTTTGCTTAATACTAAAGTCACCACTGCCCCTGTCATCCCCCGTAATAGCAGACCGAGGAGCATGCATAGCCTTACCTGCCTTGCCCGGGGAAGCCTGACCGAGCTCAGTGGAGTTTCTAGCCACTTCTCCCTCTTCGCCTATCATCCTATGTAAGGACTGCACCAACGCTAATAGAGAAGAAGCCTCCCCGACGGCCACTTCTGCCAGATCCGCCAGATCTGACCCCCCGACAAAACATCAATTGCCAGGCCAGTGCCAGAGCCCGGGCCCATCTTGTCCAGCTTTTTAGCGATCTCCTGGTGTGCTGGGCCCCAACTGTATTCTTAGTCATAAATAATTCAGTGATTGCCGGCTGTAGCAGAGGTAAACTTCCTTTACTGGAGCCAGAAATCCCTCCCCCAGGGGCCAGGCACAGCCCAGGTTTCTTAGCCACAGCCTGAGAATGATCTGGTGAATTCCACCTGCTCCCAGTGCCCAGGCTTTCCAGTCGATTCTTTAAAGTACGAGAGTCAGCCGACTTACTTGCAATCCCCCCGGCAAGGTCTCGGGGATACTCCTGTGCAGCAGCCCATGTTGAGGAGGAGAGCCTGTCTCCTTTCTCCTTCAGATGTATAGCAGCCTTGGGGGCCATGATATGCACAGCAAACAGCCAGAATGAGCCTGATACAAGGCAAGGAGCTGACATGGTAACTCTTCTGGGAAGGCCCGCACAGGACACCTCAACAGTGCCTCAACAATTGCCACATAATCCAGGCAACGATTGCCGGGCCCAGACGGCCGATGCCCAGCAACATGGTAAACTGCCCGGGGGAAAGAGGAGTCGGAGGGGAGAGCCCGACCGCGATGCACCTACGTGGTCGCCATCTTGCTTTCCCCCCTCTCCTGTAAGTTAAATGTCACTAGTTGACGGCAGCACCTAGTGTGCCACCACTAAAATTACATGGCAAAGCATTTCTTCAGGCCTGCCCCTGCAGCCTGAGTGCGGTTTGAAAACTGCAAATTCAACCTGTCAAAGTAAGCCTTTCCTAGAATACATCTTCCTTTGTAATATTTAAAAGTTACCCCTGGCCTTAAATGCCCTTATAGCAAGGTGCATGGTATTTAAAAAGAAGGGCATGTGTGCTTAGGTTATACATGTCCAAAGTCGTATTTCACTGTGACAAGGCTCACTTTCCCATGGAAAAGTACTGGGTTACATTATAACTCCACATATTGCATTCCTTCAGGTTTAAGGTAGCTAAAACCATGGTTCAAGAACTCAAATGATAGTAATTTTAAAATCCAAACAAATGGCCAAGTCAGATTTCAAATTACTATTTTGATAATACTACTTTTATAAAGCTGTCATTTTCCTGCCTAGAGCCTCTAGTGGTCTTTTGAGAATTAATTCTCAAGGTCACCTGGCAGTGTTTCCTGCAAGGAGGTGCAAATGGATCCCAGTAGAGGGAACAAATGGGTCTTGACTGGGAGGAGATGTTACCTCCTCCTGACAGGATGGCAAGTGGGATGTGCCCTCTAACCCCACAAGCTTCCACAGGGAATCCCTGGTCACATAAAGAAGTAACTCACTCAAGTGTCTGCCATTGTCCAAGTACCCAGATTGGCACCAATCCCAATGGGGGAAAACCTGTTACTGAACTGGTTTGCAGGGAGGGGTTTCTCATTTCACAAGCCGCACCTCTGGGTTGGCCCAGGGAGCTATGCACAAGTTAAGAATGTTTCTGCCATATTGGTTTGAGGTAGAGAGGTGCACTGTGGAGTATTTTACAGTAATACATACAGGATGTACTGCACAAATGAATGAGGCACCCCTGGAAACATTTGCCCAATTGGTTAAAGAATGACCAGGAGATTCCCCTACTCACAGGCTGGCACTGGGCATAAATGTTTGCACCGTTAGTACCCTCTCCAGAATGCTGCTGGACCTGTAAATGACAGAAGAAGGACTACACATGCTGTTGGACCTTTGGAGGTAAACCTAAAGCCCATGGGCAGGGCCTGCTCCCCACTTGTACAGAGGACAGAAGAGTAGATTAACCTACAGTTCAGATCCAGAAATACAACTGCTGCAGGAATCTCTCTTGAGCCCAGTTGACCAGTTCTGACTGGATTTGCTTTGGGCCCTGCTGATGGCTTCTGGGAGAGTGAGTCCTAACCTAGACCTCTGGCTGCTGTTAATGCATACTCTTTTCCCTCAAAACCTGAAAGACTGGGCACTTAGAAACTTTTTGGGATATTTTTGCTAAAAGAACCAGAGGATACCACTGGACTGCCGCCAAGCAACAGCAGATGATGTTGAACTGCCTGATTCAAATTGCTATTTTTGTCCCACTGAGAGGATCCTGACTTCCAGAAATGTTTCTAAGTCGCAATGTAAAGGACTTCACTGGGACCAATACCGACTAGCAACCCAACAACAACAACTTCTTCCTGGGCCCTGACTTTGGAGTTTGCCTACTTGGAGTATTCCCACCATCGAATTTGAGTCTCGAACTTTCCACAGAGCTGAGGCTCCCACTGAGTTCTTGTGCTTCAGTCAGCCATCATCAGCAAGCCTCTTTTAGGATGCAGCTGACTGCTTGACCTGCTAACAACCTTGTTACCAAGGACATTTCTCCATAAAATGAACTAAGTCAGAAGGTAAACTTTCTACCAGGATGAACCTGTTCCCTGTATTTGACCCACGTTCTGCCACGGTCAGCCTTAACTTTTGCCTTTGACCCATTCTAGCACAACCAGATACCCCAGGTTGGTCCTTTGAAGATTTTGGTGATAGAAACTGATAAAACTTTAGAAAATTATATCTCTGGTTTCTTACATCAGATTGTTTTTATTTAGGTGTACATTTGTTTATTAAAATGTTCTCTATTGTTGCAAGTTAGAGTGGGATTTCTATTGTGTTGTGTTTTCTGCTTATCAACTGTTTTGCTACAGATAAATGCTTTACACATTTCTCCTAAGTGTATCCTGCGTGCCCCGTGCTAGAGCTACCAACGTTTGAGCTCTGGATTAAATTACTGAGACCTAACTGGACCTAGTATGAAATAGTGCCATCATTAGTTCAAAAAGACTTCCATCCATTCATAATCCACTTTATCACAACTGTCAACACTGTGGTGCATGCTAAACCTGCGGCAAGAACATGACCCAGCTGTATAACCAATAAGAGGACACTTTTTGTGACCCATTGTGAGAAAGTGGATTATTATTTGGAGTGGGTGGTAGGCCACCACAAGCAGCAATGTCACTATTCTTTTTGGATCCAGTAAAGGTTTCAGGAATTTAAACCTGAGCTCATACCCTGGGAGCAATGGCACAGAGCAAACTGTCTTAACTTAAGAAAATGTGTAAAGCATTCAGAAATACCAAACCATTTAAAGAGTCAAAAACAGAGCACAATACAACTCCCAATCCAACTGATAAAAATAGAGAATGTTGTGATGAATAAAACGGTACAGAAACAACAGAAATCTAATAAAGGGAACCAGAGGTATGAATTCTTCAAGGTTTATGAAAAATTGTGACCCATGTATCTCATCAGAGCAGGTCAGAGTGAAAGTTAAAGCTAATTGTGATGGGCTCAAGGTCTTACACAGGCATCAGATTCATCCAGGTGGAATGTTTACCTTCTGAAATAGAAATGTTCAGTGAGAAAAAGTGGTTGTCAATGAGTCGTAAGTGGGAAAAGCTGTAACCTGGATCAGAAGCGGGGCTTAATGATGGTGGGTTGCAAACAAGCGGAGACCCGGTGCAGTTGTTGTGGAAGGTGGGAAAGCTCTGAGGGGGCAAAGTCTGAACTCTCTGGCCAGGAAACCTTGATGTAAGTCCAGGTGATGCCTGGAAGTTGACTATTCATAGGTGAGGCAAACCATCAGGTTGAGGCTGACCAGTGATTCGACAGCTGTGACTTCGACAGTGACCCAGGTCTCTATTGATTCTCAAGGCAGAAAGGTGGCAAAAACGTTTTTAAGTCCCAGCTTTTGTAGTTTGTGTGGGAGAAGTACACTATAACTACAGCCAATGGTTCCAGGACATCAGGAACAGAACTTGGGGGTTAGACATTTCACCAACAGAAGCCACCAGCAGGGTCTAGGGCAGGTCCTGTTGAAACTGGTCAGTTGGGCTCTTTCAGGAAAGTAGTCTTCTTGCAGCTTTTATGTCCCTGTAGCTTAATCAGAGGTATTCGCTAGGAGAAGTGAATTATAACTGCATAACTGGACAGCATGGGTCAGACAAATGTATATATGTATGCATAGTTTCATAATGAACAGTTTTTTCCATAGTATCAATCCCCACAGTGGAGTGACGGACTACAAACCATCCTCGTCTGATGTGGGGGTACCAAACGATACATCTACCACAACGGAATGCTTACATTATTGACTACTTTTAGGTGAAAATATAAAAATATCACTAGTGGATAGACATCTTTAATTTATTGATGCATTCATTTCAAAGGCTCAAGGGGTGATGAGCATGTATTCTATATTTGCTAACGATAGATTAGCAGAATACAAATATAAAAAACGTGTGAATGGGGCTCTTTGCGCTCAGGGTCTATTTTGCAGGTGTTTTTGAGGCCTCAGATGAAAAAAAGGCAATCTGAATAACACTAACAGTGTCCGTTATCTAGACAATTCAATGTTTCCATAAAAATGTTAGGAGAAATTCATGTAAAATATTCTATTGGAAACCCCCAGAGCCCACGGTGAGTCTCTGATAAAGACGTTTGACCACAATCAGCATTATCTGATCCAAAACCAAGAAAATTTCTCTTTGAGTTACCGAACAGGAACCTCCATTAAAACAGCAATGACACAGGTCACGTCCCTCAGGGACAGGCTGATTTTATTTTCAGGAGGAAAGCCGTTCCCGCACACATGGCCTGTTAGATGGTGAACGAAGCACGTTTTAGTGCTGTAAAACCTTCACTAGGGCGAGGAAATTACTTCTCCGTATTTTTCTGCAGGAAACCAGGCACACCAATTGTTCACCCTCTCTTGTGTTTAATGTTACGCCTTGCCAACGTGATAAAATAACCCATATACAGTGCTTAATTTGTTAAAAAAACAAAAACAAAATTACGTGTCAGGAACTAAACAATTTCCTAGAAGTTTCACAGCTCACACCTCCTACCACTGCTGCCAGATGTCAGTAACAGCAGTAACTAGTTTAGAAATGCTATATACAGTAGAACTGAAAAAAACAAAATAATGGTATTTATTTTGGGTGCGGTGGACAACTAAAGTATAATTTTTTATTCTAAGTAGATGACTTTCTATGTGCACCTTCCCTAATTTTCTTTTTGTAAGAGAATTCATTGTTGAGAGGGGTGCATTCTTTTGTCTGCTAGAAATCGACCCTATTCAGAGAAAAGTCTAAATTATGTGTGGAGATTAACACCAGCCAATGAGTTTTTTGCACTTTTTGTTTTGCACCAAACACATGTTTTCAGGTGTGCTACTGTACGTGTGATTTCCTTTCTTAGTCCGCAAGGGAGTTACTCTAGCTGGACTAAAAAGACAGAACATATACAGGGTGGGAAAGTGTCAGGTAGGAGTTTGGGAATACTCTCAGGGACATATTCTCAAGGAGCTATCGCCGAGTTAACGGCACCTTATCGCAGCCAAAATCATGATAAATGTATCACCCCATTCACAAGCTGGTGCAAACAGCCCATAGCACCACTTTACCTGCGAAAGCAGCCACAAAAAACATCGCCACAGATGACCCCCGCAACTATCGCTAATGAGATGCACAGTAGGCGTTCCCGAGGAAAAATCAGCAACAACACCACTCCGCAACATTCTCAACGACCAGTCAGATCGGCGTAAAGACCATGAAACATGCGATAAGGCGCATTAGCTGCAGGAAATTAACACCTGCCCTATCCTGGTGTAAAGTCTGACGGCAGCCTCCACCACAAAAGGGAGCCCAGCCCACAGCAACACCTAAAGACCATCAGATGCCATGGAGTCACTGAACATACAGGCCAGACACCCAAGGGAGCCCCAACACCCACCGCCACCACCCCCAGGACCGCCCCCACTTCCCCGGACATCCACCGCCCACTGAGGCAGCGCAGACAAAGACAGCGACCCTCCGAAAATGCACCAACGTCACAGAGCCAACACCAGAGAATATCATTGCCCACTTCATGCTCAAAGGGACAACACTCCTCCGCATCCTGACCACCATTGCCCACCGGCTTACGGTACCAACACAGCGGACATCCAACATCCCACCTCAGACAAAGCTGCTGGCCGTGCTGTACGTTTTGGTCTCTGGTACCCTCCAACCAACATCCGCCTGAGACGGAGGAGTCACACAGCCAGGCCAATCCAAGTCCCTCACACCAGTCATGGATGACACCATCAGCTTGGTATTCCACTATCTATACTTCCCACACACTGCGCAGGAACAGCCGGAGACCAAGCAAGGCATGTACGCCACAGCTGGCTTCCCGCAAGTGTCAGGGGGCAACTGACTGCACACATGTCCTACTAGTGGCCCCTGACCACACTGCACACCATAAGCGCAACAGAAAGTGCACATATCCCACCAATGTGCAGGCAATAGTGGACCACGGGGAATCTCCGCCAACGGCGCCACAAACCACCCAGGCAGTGTGCATTATTCCTACACCTTCCAACAGTCCATCAACAGCCTGCGCCACCAGGATGGCACCTACGGAAATGCACTGCTCGTTGGCCAATACCAAATGAACACACCACACACCTCAACTCCACAGTCATGCAAAATAGAACACAGGAAATGCACATGTCACAAGCTCACATAGAACATGCACACCCACCAGACACGACAGCACAACTCACTGTGGGAACCTGGGCCAGCCATGTACATTAGCAATCAACGGCATGGCACCTCGGCCACACAATAGCAGAATGGTGGGGACCAGGCATGTGTGAAGGAGCCAAGCGACCAATGAATGAGACTGTACACAATGCCAAGTGTGGCGTGGAGGTGCTGGCCAGACTGCAGTATGCAGACCACACACATATTCATGCCGACACACACCGCTGGTGTTTGGAGTGTTATGGACAGTGGACGCAACCATGTCACCCCAGCCAGTGGGGAAGATCGCGGAAATGTAGCTTGTTACGTCCCCCCTGTACGTGTGAGCGGAGTGGGCTGGCCTGGTGTATGCCAGGCAAGCGTAGGGGTGTGAATAAAAGGCACGTAACTCTGGGCGTGGTCCTCTTCCGGAATTCCCAACGTCTCTGCCAGGGCGGCGCCTCTCACCTCGCCATGAGGCCGACGCCCTGAGCGGTGTTGACAGCAATCCTGTGCACCTGCTGCAGCCTGGGACGCTGGTCCCTGAATCAGTCCTGCCCACCCCTGTGCACCCAGGCCTCAATGCCCACCTGCCGACACCAGTGTGTGTCGAAGAGGGCCACCACGTGCCAGTGCAATCTCCTAGCATGAGGCCTGTGACCTTAGTAGCCACCTCAGCTTCCCTCCTTTCCGTTATCTCTGGTGCACAGAAGTCAAGATTTTAACCCAAATGGTCCTTAGTGGAGTAAAGGAACCAGTGTCCCTTGTTCTGGAGAAACCCACTGGTCTTGGGCTTAGCTGTAGACAGATTTCTTAGTCCATTGAGGGCTTGTTATTCCAGTTGTCCATGGTGTAGCCGCTGTCGCAGTCCAGGTCAGTGTTCAACAACTATGACTCTCCCCTGTGAAAGAGTTTGGAGGTGGAAATTTTTAGAAGCCATGCAATCCTAGGGTGCCACATCACCCTTCCACCCCGTCCCAACTCTTCTGCACAACATCCTAGGACAGCTAAAGGTGGCGCTGTCAATAGGTCACTTTTAATATCCCCTCTGGGAGCTTCAACTCTGCCCCTAGCTGACATTACTGCCAGAGTCTTTCCCACCAAAACTTCAAAGGGGAGCCCCCTCCTGTGTTCGCTCCAGAGGTCTTTGCTTCCTTCTTTGTTCAGTGGGCCTGGACTGTCACATCCCTGGTACAGTGTGATAACTAAATAACAGATGCAGATTTTCTTCCCCATCTCACCCTCCTCAGGAGCTGAGGGAAGCACTGTTAATTGCTCCTTTTGTGTGGGAGCCCTTTCTTCCCTCTGTTGGGAAGCTGAGTAATTAACTTGGCCCAGCAGGGTAACAAATGGCCTGAACTTTGATCCTGAGCTGAGCCAGAGAAATATGAAAAGTCTGAACAACCCTTAAGGTGTACATATATGATCTTTGGATCTGCATAGTCAAAGTGGGCTCACATGTTTCACCCCAGTTTTACACTTCACTGGACTTTGTACGCCTAAGGGAAGCAAAACTGCACACTCCGGCAGATTTCCCACAATATGTATAATATATAATCACTGCGGGCATAACAGTAAATCATACTGATTTTAGCTGTGAGTGACCACTAATATTCTAAGGCCTATCCCAGGTCAATACCTAACCTTGCTGAGTCCCCTCTGTGGTCGGCTACCTGTGTGCAGTTAGCAGGCTGTGACCAACCGCAGTCTCACACCTGCAGCTCACATACGTTTGCACACGTGTGTGTGTAAGTGTTCACTTGTGACCAGCTAAGTGTCCCTTACCCTAGCTGTATCGCAGCAGCTGTATCTTAAAAGGCGGCCATTGGTGGTATACATGCTGCCCATTTACTGGGTGATTACCACAGGTGAGACACAAGAAGTGAGACTACCCACAGTAAAATGTCCAAACCCAGATGATTAAAAAAGGTGAAAATCTGGACGTATAAAGTGGGTGAACCCAATTTCAACAGGCTGCTTAATTTTTTCTTTTTTTTAATTGAGCTCAGAATAGTTAAGGACTCTTCATTAATGCTAATCCACGTGCTCAGTAATGTTAATCAATTCGATCCCATTTAATTTTTAAGGTCAGTCTAAGGTCGATTTGATTATTGTACTTTAGTTTGACTTTTGTTGTATATTATTGTAACTGATAATGAACTGGATGTTTTTACTTTATTTTAGTATAATGACATCTTGTGAAGTATTGTTGTCTTGAGTTTTTTAATTGTATGTCAACAGTATAAAATGTCATAATTATAGTACTTCATTCATTTTACAGATTGAAGAACATCTCTCTCAGAAATTCTCTGCTAACGATATATATTTGAAAAAGGTTATTTAAAAGTTTTAGGAAAGCTGTTTTCAGTGAACCGTGCCTTAAATCTGTTAATCAGACTAGAAAGGATACTGCCCTGGGTTTGCAAGATCTTAAAAGCTTTTTAATACCTTGCCGAAATCATCCCGGAAGACATCAGCTAATGGGAAAATGAAATTGAAAATATGAAAGAATTCTTTAGTGTAAAGTATCCCCAAAAGCTTTTACATTCATTTTGCAAGGAAATGTGTCCTCTTAATGACGACACGGAGATGATGCATTACACATATATGCACTTGTATCTTTCACATGCTGCAACAAGTGAGAATGCCCACTAAGTAGATGTTCTTTCCTCAAGCGGGTGTTCATTCCATGTAATGGTAAATTGAATTTCAAACAAGAGTCTACAGTCCAATTTCAGATGAGGATTGTTAAAGGGGCATCCCCTTCAGAGACAAAAAGTAGTTCGCTTTGTACTCTGCACAGCCCTGCATGTCTAGTAATCAGCAATAATTGACATTATAGAATATTACTTTGATGATCTCAGCTGGCATTTGAAGATCTATTATTAGGCCAGTCAATGGTTGGCACCTTTAATGAAGAAATCTGAAAGGGTCATGGTGATTTTGACATCCATGGTCAGACTTCAAAATGAATCACAGCAATGTTTTTTGTATATGTATTAGTACTGCTATGTGTGGAATCCCTGCTTAATGGAACTTCTGGAATGGAAGGTTGGGTTGGGTTGGAAGGTTGGGGGGACAACGGTGTAGTGTCTTCCCCACCCAGGAACATGCAGATAAATTATGCCAATTGAGAGCTGTGATCTAGCACTACATTATTCTTTAGCACACACTCACACACTGTGCATTACATCATACTTCCCATTACCACATCCCAACACCTCCCAGCATATGATGTACTTCCTGATCAGGGTCTGCCCAGAACCACAAGGGTTCTAGTGTACATGACATCAATATGCTACAGATGGGTGGAAGGTGCTGATTGACTGTGGAGCAGGAAGGTTGTATTGTGGATTATCAATAAAGCCTATCTAAGATACCTGTTGCTGTTCCGTTTGTGGTATCACATGTTTATAGAGAGATTTCGATCAGCAGTCAGAAGCAATCAACAGAGGACAGCACATGTACTTCCATTAGGGCCGTTTAATTAAGTTTTATCTTCTGACAGTGCAATGAAGTATAATCAGGCGCACTGAATCTAGGAAGCAGCCCAGATTAGTTGGCAAGAAAACGACAATTTGGCAGCCATATGTGATATATTCTTTAGTGCTATGGTATGACATTTTCGACATTTAATACATGGTTTTGTGTTCCATTTTAATCCTGAAAGGTGACCAGCTAAACTTTGCAAAGTGTTGTGCATGGCATTGCACCAACTGCGATAACTTTTGACTTATTTGCATGAGGAACACACACATTTATATTTATATATATATTACCTACTGGCGGTCGCCAGTAGGTAGTTATAGTTAGGACCCTGTTTCCATAGGAAATCCGCAACATTCTATTTTGAATAACTTTGGCGCCGGTCGACGAATCCTCGCGAATTTCTCAAAATAGGTGGGGCGCTACGCTCCGCTCCTACCCTGAAAGTCTCGGGGGGATTCGTCAAGCGGGGGCTGAGATAAAAGGGGGGTCCCAAAACGCGTTTTTCCCATGCATTTTTCCATAGGACCTTTAGACAGGGCTACAGCCCGAACGGCTGAACAGAATTACTAGAAATTTGGCAGAGAGGTAGTCCTCAGGTCAAGGAAGTGCCTTTTGTAGGTTTGGTGTAAATCTGTTCAGTAGATTCTGAGAAAATAGCCTTTAAATCAATATATATATCTGAGCCAGCTTACGGTACGCTTACCGTAAGCTTACTGTACGCGTACGGTGGCGTGCGCGAGTGCGATTCTGATTGGCTGTTACATCTAAGTAAACATTCGAATCGGTCGAAACCAGGAAGCGGCGGCCGCCATTTTCTCTCTCGCACTCTGAGGGGGGGGCTGTGAACAAAGGCAAAAAACATATAAAGGGGCTGTTTAGACAGCGCCCATGCACATAGCCATGTTAGTTGAGTCCTCAAAGATCCCCCAAGGCCAAAAACGGTAAATTTTTATTTTTTGAAAATTTCGCCGATTACGCTTACCGTACGCGTACGGTGCGCTTACGCTAAAAATTTTAATAAAAAAAAAAAAACACTCTCTGTGCATGGCATATTATTGTCATCACTTACAAATTAAATTTAACAGATTACCTATCACAAGGAAGCGCATAATATGTCCTCCATGTGCGCACGGTGCGTAACGTGGGCACGCGGTGCGCGTAGCGCACTGCGTGCCCACCTTGCGTGTACGGCACTAACTGCGTAAAGTGGGCGCGCGGTGCGCGAAGCGCACCGTGCGCGCACGGAACGAACTGCGTTAAGTGGGCGTGCACGCCACGAATGGCGTAAAGTAACTTAGCATTTAAAAAACCGTACAAATTCACTGAAAAAACCATAGGTTTCACACACGTTATAGTTAGGAATTAGCATTTAAAAAACCTTGCTAATTCAATGAAAAAACCATAGGTTTCACACATGTTATAGTTAGCTGGAAATTTTACTGATAAAAAACCAATGAAATTCCCTCGTTATAGTTACTGTAGGCAACTATAACTCACGCGACCGCAATCCTCTGCTGATGACATATGTGTCTTTATGAAAAAAAAATATTTGTAATATATGTATAGCTAAAATTTAATGGAAGAAGACATGGGCAAATAAGTGTCTAAATACAGTATTAGCATCAGCAGAGGATTGCGGTCGCGTGAGTTATAGTTGCCTACAGTAACTATAACGGAGGAATTTCATTGGTTTTTTATCAGTAAAATTTCCAGCTAACTATAACATGTGTGAAACCTATGGTTTTTTCATTGAATATATATATATATATATATATATATATATATATATATATATATATATATATATATATATATATGTATATATATATATATATATATATATACATATATATATATATATTATATACTGGCGGTCGCCAGTAGATAGTTATAGTTACAACCTAGTTTCCATAGGAAATCTGAAAATTCTATTTTTAAAAACTTGGGCGCCGGTTGACTTATCTTCGTGAAATTTCAAAACTAATGGGGCGCTCCGCTCAGCTCCTACCCTGAAAGTCTCGGGATTATTCGTCAAGCGGGGGCTGAGAAAAAAGGGGGGTCCCTAAACGCATTTTCCCCATGCATTTTCCCATAGGACCTTTAGTCGAAGGTACAGCCCGAAGTGCTGAACGGAATTACACCAAATTTGGCAAAGAGGTAGTCCTCAGTTCAGACTCGTGCCTTTTGCTTAAATGGTGTAAATCCGTTCAGTAGTTCCTGAGAAAATAAAAAGTAAAATCATATACATATCTGGGCGAAGCCTAACCACACATCTCATCGTGAGATCTGATTGGCTGTCAGCACTTCATCCAAGAAGTGTTGCCAGCCATCTTGGGACCAATATACATGATAGCACCTCATTAAAAAGCATTGCAGTTAATAGAAGGTTTTAAGACTTTAGTTACATTATAAATCATTTGTTGATGGTACCATACCGAGACCAGGAAGACTGTCACCCAGGCCCTCGTCACCAGCAGACTAGACTACGGAAACACCCTCTACGCCGGTACAACAGCCAAGCTTCAGAAAAGACTTCAGCGTATCCAGAACGCCTCCGCCCGTCTCATCCTGGACGCCCCCCGACGCAGCCACATCTCGAGCCACCTGAGAGACCTGCACTGGCTCCCTGTCAACAAGAGGATCATGTTCAGACTCCTCACCCACGCACACAAATCCCTCCACGACCTGGGCCCAAGGTACCTCAACGACCGCCTGACCTTCTACACGCCCACCCGACAGCTACGATCCGCGAACCTCGCCCTCGCCGTCGTCCCTCACATCCAGAGAGCCACCGCCGGAGGAAGATCCTTCTCCTACCTGGCGGCTAAGACATGGAACTCCCTGCCCGTCCACCTGCGGCTGACCCAGGACCACCTCGCCTTCAGGAAACAGCTCAAGACCTGGCTGTTCGAGCAGTAGCAGACCCCCTCCCCCAAGCGCCTTGAGACCCTTCCGGGTGAGTAGTGCGCGATACAAATTCCTTGATTGATTGATTGATTGATACTCATTTTAGGAATTGTGGTGTGTTCTAAGGTGATTTTACCATGTGAAAAAGCCTTCTGCTGTGATATCATGAATCATGTTTAAGAGAAAACTATGTTCTCATGCTTTTCCCACAGAGGTTTGGAAGGTGATCTATAAGCTAAACTGAGAGCATATTTTCTGTAAATTCACATTATCTTTCTCAGTCATGTGAGAATGAAGTCTGACATTCTCAGTAAAACATGTACATCCAACAAGGACAGAGACTGTCAGTTGATTCCTTTGTGTTCTACTGCAGCTTCCCAGAGTGTTCTAACGAACAACTAGATCGCTAACAGTCTTACTTATGACAAAAGTATGGCACACCTGAAGCCATCTTGATTGGAATAAAGTGGTAACACTTAAAACATTTAATTTACAAAGGAACAAAATTTTGCCATAGAAATTATGATTAGTGCTGCAGAAAGAAAAATTAGGGCACGTTTTGACTTCTCAAATCCTCTTCTATTTCATAAAAAAATTCTGACATGCAGACTGAAACATGCACTTTGAATACCAGCCGCAGACTTCCCTGGTGAGCAGTAGCTTTACTTCAGTGATCTAATGAGCAACTAGAGTGCTAACATTCAGAATTTATGGCAAATGTGTGACACATCTGAATTCCTTCTTGATGGAACCAAAGTAAAAAACTGAAAGTATTTCCTACTGAGGAGACTGCAGTAAATGAGGAAATTAGGAAACTTCATAACAAATAAATCTCCCAAGATGGCCACCAGAGACAAAAGAGCCCAAATGTAGCCCAAATATCACCCAGATGTAGCCCAAGTATAGCCCAATGACAGAAGTGTGCAAAACACTTATTTTATGTGTATTTGCAGTTTTATATAGTGCAGACTAGTCAGGTATTGGAGTGCTTTACAATACATGAGCATGGGTTCTATCACACAAGATCAAATTCATTTTGGTTGTAGCCATGGGGAGATTAAGTGATTTGACCAGAATCACAGAATGTTGAGCTGAAGCAGAAACTCCAACCTGGTTCCTCAGTTGCAAAGTCTGCAGCTCTGGAAGTAACACCACATCCTCTCCCCTAGGTGCAACATTTAATCAAGTGGTCAACTGGATAAAAACAACATAAAGATTACAAATAATTTAAAAGTTCTTTGTCGCTATTTGAAAAAACAGAAAATATGTCCTCATTTTAGTTTTTTAGAGCACTAACCATAATTTTGATGCAAATAAGACCCTCTCATATATGTAATTTCGAAAGGAAATACTCTAGGTATTACAGTTTTGATTACATCAAGATGACGTCAGACGTTCCACACTTTTGTAATCAATATAGAATGTTAGCAATCTAGTTGTTCATTGGGATACTGTTGAGAGGCAGAGGCCAGGGGCACGGACTCTGAAAATTGAAGGCAGGTAGGAGAGTGCAGATGCAACAATTTGACCACACTGGGCAGGCAGGAAAGGCAGTGGCAGCACAACAGACTATGGAGGGCAGTGGAAATGGGTGCAGGGGCAACAAACCAACAATACAGGACTGGCAAGAGAGGCTGTGGCAATATAATAGTCCATTGTGGGCAGAAGGAAGAGGCAGTGGTAGTGCAACCATATATGCCAACAGACCCGTTTCAGCCAGGAAACATCCAATGTTTTTAAGCTCAAATGGGCTTTATTTGATCTGTCTCCTGTCTACAATCTCCTCTTTTTCAATGTAACTCAAAGGGGAAAATCAATACCCCAGTTTTTTTTCAAAATCTCTCTCTTACCATGTTCAAAATGTTCGCAAGTATGGTGCATTGGATCATGGTAGGCAGGAGAAATTGGGGTAGGGACATGGACTGGAATAACAGAGGACAGGAGGGACATGGAGAGGTGCACCAAACTGACCCTACAGGGCGGGCATCAGGGTTTGCAGCAGCACAATACACCACACAGCGCATGCGGGACGGGAGTGCAGCACAACAATCCACAGAAAGCAATAGGGAGGGGACAGGACCATGCACATGGACAACAGAGAACAGAGGGGAAAGAGGCAATGGTAGCTAGCTGACCATAATGGACAGACAGAAGAGAAAGCTGCACCATAACAGACCATAAAGGGCAGGAGGGATGGATCAGGGGCATTACAATGGAACAGATCATCCAGGAGGGAGGGAATAGGGGTCTGTACATGGAAACAGAGGGCTGGGGGCAAGGGGGCAGGGCAGGAGCAGCAAGATGACCATGGAGGTCAGGCAGGATGGGCACTAGAAACAAGACACACCATGGAGAGCAACAGTGAGACTATGATGCCATACACACAGACAATGGAGGGAAAGTGGGAGGGGGTCAGGGGCAGCTAGCTGACCACACAGGGAAGGTGGGAGGGGCCTGGTAGCACAGAAGACCATGCATGGCAAGCGGGAGGGTTAGTGGCAGCACAATGGCTATGATGGGCAAGAAGGAGGGTGCAGGGGCATGCACAAAAGACCATGGAGGATAGAAGGGAGGGTCAAGACCTGAGCACAGACAAGAGAGTTCAGGGGAAGGGGCCTCACAACAGACCGCGCGGGGCAGGCAGGAGGAGCAGTTGCAGCACAACAGACCAGGGAGGGCATAAGGGTGTGGCAGTAAAATTGACCATGGAGGACAGGAGGAAGGGGATAGGGGCACGGCATGTGGACAGGCAGGGTGGAGGTGGCAGGGACAGGTTACAGTCATCTGACAATGCTAGGCAGGTGGGAGGGGAGTGGCAGCTCAACAGAACACTCAGAGTAGATAGGAGTGGCAGGTCCATGGAACATGGTGGGCAAAAAGGATGGACCAGGGGCATGCACAAAGACATCGGAGGGCAGGGGGAAGGAGAATAGGGGCAGCAATCTAAGCACAGAGGCTAAGCATGCGGTCAATGATGGGCCATAGAATTGGGCAATGGAGGGCAGGAGGAGTGGACTGGTACATCATGCTAAATGGAGGGCAGTGGCAGCACATCAAACCATGCATGGCAGGAGGGAGGAGGCTAGTCCATGGATTCAGACAACAGAGGATAGGGAGGAGGTGGATGGGGCAGCAAGCTAACTGTTCAGAGAAGGTGGGTATTAGGAACTTTATTGTTTTTAAATTGTGTGTCTGTGCGAACTACTTAAAATATGAACAAGTATGCAGCATAATCTCACTTTTATTCAGGAAGAAGAGGACGTTTGTGACTGTGACTCCGGGCTCACTTGGCAGAAACACCCCCTGACCCTCCACCCCCCATCGCAAAATGTAATGCCAGTGAAAAGGGTAGGTGGATGCAGTGTTATATAGAACATAGTCCTGAGAGCACGATTGAAAATGAAAATTAGATATGGTATATGGTATAAACTATGCACCAAAAAGTGTGATATAAGATGAACCGGGGCGTGAAATATAATATGCAATACATTGTGCGCAATGACAGATTCATTGGAGAGCGTGAGATAGCACAGGCACTAGCGCGTGCTATGCGATATGCGCCTTGGAGTGTAATATGCACAGGGCAGTGTTGTGTAACCTAACTAGTCTCTAAAGTTGTAATATAAAATATGTGCTGGGGAGTGTAACGTTGCATATGCACTGTGACAAAGATATGGATCCCAGATTGTAATATGTATGGCATAGTGCTGTGCATTATAACATAGGCATCGAGGAAGGCACGTTAGATGGGGCAATATAACCCGTGCGAAGGCAAGTGTGGCATGACATATTCACGGGGTGGTGTTACAGTGCACATGGGCTAGAGAGTGTCATAGCATACGTACTAGCTGGTGGAATACAACACAGAGGTGTGAGGCACTCGGCGGGCACTGATGGGTGTAACACAGCATTGGGCTCAGCCAGGAGCACGCTGTGACTCTCAAGTGAGGTTTGTCTCCTTTCCAGAGAGTAAAATAAAATGTTTTACACATCCGGCGGTGGATGTGTATTTTATTAACCGTGAGGGGGGTTTCTTGCATAGTTTGGTTGAATTTTTGTCGAGTCCCCTTTGAATGGCTTGGTGTGTGTGTATATTAAATGTGCCCGTCAATAGCTACCCATGTTTGTATAAATAAACGACAAGGGTTTCTACTTGGAGAGTACCCACCGGCGGGGGCGCCTGGATTAGGCACGGTAGGGCGTCAGACACGTCAGAGCTTCACTAGCGGTGTAAATACATTCCATGTGGATTCATTCTATGCATAGTCGCCTTTTAATGAATATCACGCAAATCGTCATGGTGATAGGCCATATGGTTTGTCCAGCATGTCCTAGGTGTTTCTCTAAATATATATTTTTTAAAAATAATAAAAAACAAAGGCCGGCCCTGGGGGATGGGGTCCCCGGGGCCATAAGTGGCCTGAGGAGGGGGGCAACGCAGCCGCCTCCTAAAGAAATAAAAAACAAAAAAAGGCCATGACCCGAGGGTTGGGATCCCCGGGGCCGATTAAGGCCTTGGGAGGGCCAAATGTATTTTTTTTCGACAAAAAAAATTAGGGTGCAGGCCCTGGGGGATGGGGTCCCCAGGGGCAGTAAATTAGAAAAAGAAGGGGGGCCACACAGCCCTCCTTCTTTAAAAAAAACAAAATAAAAGACCGGCATCGCGCCGGAGGCCATGCCCTCTCCTTGCAGCACTCTGCAAACGTGCCCCCTGGCCAGTTGTAAGTTGGGGAATTAATTCCCCTTCAATACTGAGGGTCCCTGAGGGCCAACTAGCCCAACAGGTATCTCCAGTATGCGCCAGGGAGCTGCGTTGCAGACAGGTGTTCTGAGGCCACACCCCTTTTTACACCTCTATGCAACGCAGCTCTGTGGCGCTTACTGGAGGTACCTAGTGGGCTAGTTTGACCCTAGGGACCCTTAGGATTCAAGGGGACTTAATCTCTCAACTTAGAACGGCCACAGGGCGCAGGGAGGGGACTGGGCCTGAGGTGACGTGTGCAAACACGCCCTGTGGCGCGTTTTAAGTTGGGGAAATAATTCCCTTTCAATCCTGAGGGACCCTGGGGGCCGACTAGCCCACCAGGTGCTTCCAGTAAGCGCCACTGCGCTACGTTGCAGAGAGGTGGTCTAGGCCGTGCCCCTTTTTACATCTCTCTGCAACGCAGCTCTGTGGCGCTTACTGGAGGTACCTAGTGGTCTAGTTGGACCCTAGGGACCCTCAGGATTCAAGGGGACTTAATCTCCCAACTTAAAATGGCCACAGGGGGTGTTTACACAGTGAGGAAGTGAGGGGACGGGGCCTGAGGTGACGTGTGCAAACACGTCCTGTGGCGCGTTTTGAGAGGCAGTTTTAATCCCCTGCCCTATTATATACTAGGGGCTTACAGAGGAGGTCATGATGGTCACAGGGGGACCCCAACGCATAGTGTTCCATAGTGTATGTAGGCGTTTTCACTGTATTCTGAGTGTCTTTTAACATAGCACTGGCTCTAGGACTGGTAACTATAATGCCCCTGAAACCTATGGTTTTTTCAGTGAATATATATATATATATAACAATACTCCGTCTCATAAACTGAAGATCTCTCCTCAAGAAACCGAAGCAAACCCAAGGTGCGGTGAAAATTATTTATTTAAATATAGTAGACACCACCGCCGCCATTACGCGTTTCAGCCCATTACAGGCCTTGGTCACATGATGCGCAACACAACGGATCCACCTTTTAAATATGCTTAGAGTGAGTCACATGTGCAAATGGGGATAGATCATGGACATAGAAGTTTCCGTAACGTATACATTGTCAGTTTGTCTTCACTAAACAATGCCCATCACATCTAGCAATAGCTTGTAAAATACATCGTATTTACAATAAAAATACTGCATTTCATCACAGATCCGCTAAATGCTGATTACTTCATTAAAAACATAAATAATGATATTATAATTTAAACAATTTAAGAACACACAAATGGCATGTTTTCAACAATGTTTTTGCTTAATACGGCCCATGTGGGCCTTGCCATGAAGCCCCCTATTGCAATAAAGTGACTGTGCAAAATTGTGCAAATTCGTGCAAGTATACATATCTATTGCTCAGAGCCACGTCCGTGACACCTGTTTACAAATAAATATACATTGACAAACTTGTTAAAAAATCCCAATAAATATTCTCTCTAAAAAAGTATGAACCCCTTGTGCAAAAAAGTGTACATAATAAATATATTTCACATTAAAATTAGTGCAATTTTACGATACTGCTAGAGTTGATACAAATAACATGTTTCTTTTCCCATAAGGTGATGAATATCCAGATTACAAGTGAGTGAAAAAATCCTCACTTGCATTCAGTCCTCCAGGATTCTTACTGTCCAACTCTAGAATGTATTTGGTTTCCAATCTCCTTAATAGGACCTCCCGGTTCCCACCCCTTCTTAGTGTAGGGATTGAGTCCACCACCCAGTAGCTGAAAGCCTCCAGCTTACTGGCATGGTGCTCCTTAAAATGACGTGCCACCGGGTAGGTCAAATCCTTGTTAGTAATTGCACGCATATGCTGGAGTACCCGCTTGTGAACCTGCAGCTTGGTGCTGCCAACATACCGCAGGCCACAGGAGCACTCCAGCACATACACTGCAAAATCTGTCTTGCAATTGAGATATTTGGAGATAGGAACTGGTTCAGGAAGGAATGGGGTCAAATATGTCTTTGTATTCACTCCATATCTGCATGCTTTACATACATTGCAGCGATAAAACCCTTTTCGTGCCGATAACCATGATTTAGATTGGATCAATTCAGGGCTGCTGCTCACGAGCACATTGCTCATTGAGCGTGCTTTTCTGAAAGCTATCTTTGGTTTCCTAGATAGTGAGTTGCCCAACACTGGATCAGCCCGGACCAATGACCAGTTGTTATTAATGATTTTACGTACTGCTCTATGCTGTGTACTAAAGGTCAAAATAATTTGTGTGTCCTCAGTGTTAATGACTGTTAGGTTATTTAATGGGGCTACTTTTGGTGTCAGTGCCATAGTTCTAGTGATATTCTTAACTTTTGACACAGCCATAGAGAGTATAGATTCTGCATACCCTCTCTCCCTAAAGCGTTCCCTGCATTAATTTTGAGCTATAAGAAAATCAACTTATGTACTGCAGATTCGGCGCATCCTTAGCATCTCCCCAAAAGGAATACTATTAATCAAATGTTGTGGGTGGTGACTAAGTGCATGTAACACCGTATTTCCTGCAGTATCTTTCCTGTGTAGTCTAGTCTGTAGTTGGTCATTACAAACAAATATTTCTACATCCAGGAAAAAGACCGATCTGTTGCTGATTTGATAAGTGAACTGCAGGTTTAAATCATTGCTGTTGATCGCTTCAAGAAATTGTTTGGCACTGAGTTCATCCCCTCGCCATACCATAAAAAATCATCAATAAATCTATACCAACAAATTATATTCGACTCTATGACAGCGCGGTGTCCGGCCATGAGGACCATCTCCTCCCAGTAACCAAGTAACCATGTGTAAACATGCGTAACTGGGAGAAAAACTCGCCCCCATGGCCACACCGCGCGTTTGCTGGTATACCTGATGCTGAAACAAAAAGAAATTGTTCTCCAAACACATGGATATCATGGCAAGCAACATTTTGTTGTGAGAGTACATTCCCATAGGTCTTCGATTAAGATAATATTCACATGCCCTGACCCCATCCAAGTTGTGAATGCTTGTATAGAGGGATGTAACATCCATGGAAATAAGCATCATATCAGAATCCCATGGGACTTCAACCAACTTTCTCAAAAAGTCCCCAGTGTCCTATATGTAAGATGGGAGACCTTTCATGTGTTCCTCGAGAAAGTAATCCACATACTTGGAAATATTTTCCAACAAGCTGCCCCTGGCTGAGATGATCGGCCGCCAGGGGGCTTGTCCATCCTTTTGTGAATTTTCGGGATGAAGTAGATAACCGGTGAAATAGGTCTGTGGCGCTTACTGGAGGTACCTAGTGGTCTAGTTGGACCCTAGGGACCCTCAGGATTCAAGGGGACTTAATCTCCCAACTTAAAATGGCCACAGGGGGTGTTTACACAGTGAGGAAGTGAGGGGACGGGGCCTGAGGTGACGTGTGCAAACACGTCCTGTGGCGCGTTTTGAGAGGTAGTTTTAATCCCCTGCCCTATTATATACTAGAGGCTTACAGAGGAGGTCATGATGATCACAGGGGGACCCCAACGCATAGTGTTCCATAGTGTATGTAGGCGTTTTCACTGTATTCTGAGTGTCTTTTAACATAGCACTGGCTCTAGGACTGGTAACTATAATGCCCCTGAAACCTATGGTTTTTTCAGTGAATATATATATATATATACTTTTTTAAATCTACAAATTTTCCAGTCGATGTATTTTGGGGTAACTTCAACATATTCATAGTTATGTTACAAATGCAGCAGGTGCACAATTGCATTTTTCCGTCACCCCTTGGAATAAAGAAAGAGACATTTTCAATACTGAGATTATAAAATAATTGACGGTTCCTAGAATTATGGACAAAAGTAACAATACAATGAGAAAAAGTAAAAAACTCGATTCTAATAAAGAAAAATGTGTTTAGTTCTGCAAATAATTAACCCAGTTTTGTATCCTGATGAAAATGTGTGAACTGATATTGCTGCATACAATGACATTGCCCATGCAGCATTTGAAAGGCCAAACTCATGTTCGGACTGGCCATTCTATAGGGCATATTCACAAGAAAATGTTGGAGCATGGAGCTGCACCAAATTGGGCAGCCCCATGCTCCGACATTTTCACAATGCAGGGATGCAACGTATTCGCAAGGATACAGCGCACCCCTGTGATTCCCCTAGGGCTGGCTCGAAAAAAGTTGCCTAGCGCCAGCGCAGACACCCCGTTGCAAGGGTGGCTGCTCTACAGGGACGATTGCTTATGTGCAGGAAGGGATGCCTTCCTGCACATGAACAATCAATAACAGTGATTTGCAGCTTCTATGTGTGCTGCAGAATGCAGGACACATGGAAAGAACAAAAAACAAGGTGAAATTAATAATTTCTCCTTGGTAGGCCATTCTAATGCCTGGTATTCCATGACATTCGTTTTTAGCACTGCCTTAGCCTTGTAAATCGGGGGCAGCGTCAAAAAGCAATAGGTGTTGTGGTGGAATGTCCAAAGCAACACCCATTGCACGTCCCTTTGCCACAGAAAATTGCTGCGTAAAGGGGCATATTTACATGGTGGCGTTTCACACACAGATGTTGTTCAACAGACTGGGACATACCATCTCACTCAGGGGAGATCACTATTAGAAAGCCAACAGCGAGAATGGTACACATCATAGGCATAGGGCATTGGAGGTGTGCATGGTGGCTAGCTGTTATTTCTTTATCTGCACTGTTCTTTCAGAATGACTAAGTGAAAGAAGAGACTATGTGAACATACATAATGCTAATTTGGATTCTATCATTACTGAACATTTACTGTAAAAAGGGTGGACGCATGACACCAGTGCTTGAAACTGGAAGAATTGGCTAAGAGGTTGGAGTACAAGGAGAGGGTCTGACATTTCGTGGTGGTATCAGGTAGATGATAGGCTGTCTAGGTGAAAACTTCAGCTGGAATACAGGAGCCCCATGTGGTGGATTCTAGGACTGTACTTTGTGGCCTGAGAAATGACTCAAAGGCAATGTGATATTTGTTTTCTGTAAGGCTTTATTGAAAATATTTCTGGATATCACTTTTATTAAACATTGCAATCTGTGAGCTTATAAAATACAATATACATGTTCTTATAATTATTGGTGAATGTTTGACAGACTATAGGCCTGCTCTATCTATGTTGATATGTTGACCCCTTTATAAAGTCAATAGGCCCACTTTTTGTAGTTTGCTGTTCTTGCCATTTAACAAAGTCAGTAGGTCTGCCTTATGTAAAATGACACCCTTTTTTTACACAGCCAAGAGGTATGTCTTACTTAAAATGACACCCTTTATATTGTTACATCTCATAGTCAGCTGTGCATGACCACTAGGGTGGGGCACAGGGAGCCCAACCCCACACCATGCACAGCAACAGGCATCTTACTTTAAGTTTTACATTTATTTAGAAATCAACAGAAAAAAAGTTTATAGTTGGCATTGTAATAATATGTTACTTTACATTTTAAAAGGTGATTTCACCCCAAAAAATAAACATTAAAGGGCCGCTATAGTTAGTTGAAATTGTCAGTTAAAACATCCAACTTAAAACTAACAAAGCCACTGGAATTCATCAGTTATAGGTATCTCAAGTAACTATAACTTGAGACCTAAATTAGCCATAACTCGCGCCCCTGCCATGCATATTTTTGTAATCAATGATGTCATTTTAGATATTGCAGTGATTTCCTCACTCATGTCATAGAACATGTCATGAGTGATGTAGATGTGAGGTAATTAGCAGTGCATGGCGAGGGTGCCATTTAGGCTTCCCCTTTGCAAGGTCAAGTTATAGAACCCTTGCTGCTTTAAAATATCCTAAATAAATTAGTTAGAATGTAACATCTATCAACGGTATGAAACACTAATGTCTGCCCAGCCATAGACACTAATAGTTTTGGCCACAGAGTTGCATGGGTGGTTAACCACATGAAAGAGGGACAACTGTTTACTCGTTTGTATTTCCATAAAATAGCATTGAATATTATGTTTTGCTATGGGAAGATGTTGGCTTTCTTTTTAGTTTTTAGCATTTCTTGGTTTTGCTTGTTTTTACAGAAATGCTAAGATCATTTTCAATGTGCAACGCCATGGTGCTTGTGCCAAGCTAGCAGGTGTGAGTCAAGAATTTCTCAGTGAAACAAGTTTATCTTTGTTGGTCTGTTTGTTTGGGCCAGGTGAAAGCTGCTTCACAGCGCTTTTCCCTCTCACATTGTGCCTTAAACTGTGATTTCCCACAGCTTTCAAAGGCATCATTCTGTATGAAAGTGTTCTTGTTTCCTACAGTCATCAAACTGCTGAAGACTTCACTGAACATTCCTGGCCGGTGTCATTTCAAGCTAAAAAAACTCTAGAGTAAAAAATAATCCGTTATTTTCCATAAAATGAGTTATTTCTTCTTAATGTCACCACTATAGTTCTTTTCTCCCTCTCAAATGACATTTAAATTTACATATACAAACATAAATTGCTTTTTTCATTATGTCGTGCATCTGCCAGGAGACTGAAACTGCAGCTCTATTTTGTTACTGTTTATGCCTAAATCCTAATGAAGCACCCTTCCAGGCAATTAAATTGTTGTTTACTCGAGACCATAGGCATGAGCAGCCATTGCAGGACTACAAAAGCATCTGTGCCAACCATTAGAACATTAATACCTGCCATCTGTTCAGCTCCAGCTTTAGCTCTGGTGGTACCCTGAGCAACAATCTCTGTCGATATCCCCCCTGGAGGCACCAAGTTTGAGGAGGGAGGGATGCTTTGTGCACATGCACTCTGAAAGTATGTGCCCTTGGGACTCCCAGCGTGCTTTCAGAGGGTATGCACAAATGACAACCAGAGCTTCGCGCCAGGTGCGGCTGCACCATCCATACGGCCCAACAGTCAGTGCTCCATCTGTTCTTTTCACAGGATCTAAAATACTCAGGGGCTTATTTACTAGGAAATACCGCAGTGCAACACTGCCAACCATCTTGCTGCACCGAGTTGCATCATTAGGAAAGTGCAGGGATGTGTTGTATTTATAGGAATAAAATGCATCTCTGCACTTGCCTATGTGCTGGTGCACAATTGCTTGCCTAGTGCCAACGTAGGCACACTTGCAGCATGGTGCAAGGGTGCCTGCGTTGCAAGGATGATTGTTTTTGTGCAGGCAGGGACACCTTCTTGCACAAAAACAATCATTGATGGCATTTTCCTCCTGCTATGCGTGCTGATTGCAGCACACGTAGAAAGAGCAAAAAATGAGGAGAAATGAAGGTATTTCTCTTCGTTGCGCCACTTTAATGCCTCTCCTGGAGAGGCACTAGAATCTGATGCATTCCCAGGTTTACAAAACTTTGCAAATCTGGGAATGTGTCAGAATCCATGCGTCTTGCATGGGAACACCCACAGCAACACCCATGGACACCCTTTCAAGCAGAGTAATGCATGAAAGTTTGATATATTTACAAGGCCATGAAAAGCCAAGCAAGGTGGCTTTGCATGGTCTGTTTAAATGGCTCAGCATTGTGCGCCATTAGAGCACCAAAAAAAGTGAAGCACTGGCGGCACATGGGCCTTGTAAAAATGCCCCTTTGTGTCCTTACTTGTGTCTTAACTCAGTAGTGCCCCTGAGCTCCAAAGAGAACAAAGTTGATATCATGTCTTGCATGTGGAGCTGTGAACTAGTTAATTCCTTCTCTCTTCCAACTGTATTTTCAAAACAAGTGGCCCAAAGTCTAACATTACACTTCTCTTTAGTTCTTATTTATTAATTTCAGAAACTTTTAGGTGCCAACTGCATGATTCTTATCATGGACTTTTTGAAATACCACATGTTGCTGCTCCAAGGACTTGGGTACATTGGCTTTGGGTTTTCTTGAGGTAATTATGTTAAATTTGCAGATGATTTATATGCCTTGAGATGATTTGCAAAAAGGAAAGCGCAATTTTACTAATTGGTATCTTAAGTCGTTTCGCATCCCTAAGTGACCCCGAAATGCCCTTTGATTATTCTCTCTAATTGCCGGAAACGTAAAAGGCGGAGAATTCTTGAAATCGGTAAACTTTTCAGAAAAAAAGGATAAATGAAGACAACTATAAGAGCATCTTTTGTAGCAAATGCTTCCTCACAACTCCGATTTGAATGTTTGCAGTGGCGATGGGCTATAGATACCTCTCTCTCTGTCCTTGACATCTCAGAGGGGCAGCTGTTTAATACATCCGCTAACAGTTCACACTGTGGTATGTTTATAAAACATTTTTTAGGGTGTTTTAGTCTGAGCACTGATTTCCAACGAGTATCATAATGTTGTCCAAGGAGACTGCGTATACATAGTAAACAAGGGAACACTATAGGCTCAGGGGCAGATTTACAAGCCCCTTGCGCCTCTTTGCGCCGCCATTGCGTCACTTTTTTTGACTCAACGGCGGCGCAAACAACATCTAGGGAGATGCGTCACGTTGTAAAGCCCTGAGTCACATTATACCTGCGTCAGGTATAATGTATGCAGGGGGGCGTTCCTATGCAAGAAAGCCTCGTAAAAGTGAGTACAAGATTTCACTGCGTCACTTTTAGGGCGCCACTGCGTCAAAACCTTATGCCTGCTTGAAGCAGGCGTAAGGAGTGACACAGTGTAGTGGGAACAGGCCACAAAATGCATTACTGGAGTTGCGTCGTGCTTGCAACACGACTCCAGCAATGCGTGACTTTTGCCCCAACAGATGCGTCAGAATTTCTGACGCATCTGTCAATCCTTCCGCCATGGTGCGCTGTATTCTAAATACGGCGCATCCATGGTGGCGCAAGCGTTTTTTAGAGTGGCGCAAGGAAAGTGACGCATCTCTATAGATGCGTCACTTTCTTGTAAATCTGCCCCTATGTGGATTATTTACAAGGCCATTGTGCCGCCGGAGCGTCATTTTTATTGAAGCACCGATGGGGCAATGATCTTGCCCATTGCGTGGCTTTTCATGGGCTTGTAAATATGTGCCCCTTTCACGCATTACTATGCATGAAAGGGGCATTCCCTGGATGTTGCTGTGGGTGTTCCCACGCAACATCCATGGAACTTGATGCATCCCCAGATTTATAACATTTTGTAAAACTGGGAATGCGTCAGAGTCCTAGGCCTCCCTGTGAGAGGCACAGGAATGGCACAACGAGGAGAAATACTTCTATTTTTACTGCTTTTTCTTTTTTCTAAGAATGTTGCATTCTGCAGCACACATAGAAAGAGGAACATCCTATTAATTATTGTTTTTGACCAGGAAGGTGTCTCTTCCTGCACAAAAACAATCATCCCCGCAGCGCAGGCACCCTTGCAAATTGTCGCAGGGGTGCCTGCACTGTCGCATTGTAGCCAATTGTGTACCAGTGCAGGGGAAAGAACAAAGATGCATCATATTGGTGTTAATACAATGCATCCCAGTGCTTTGAAAATTATGCAGCATGGCACAACTAAATGGCTTGCGGCGCCGAGCAGCATAATTTTCCTGCAGATTAGGCCCTCAGGACTTAGCATAAAATTTTACGCAGATTGTATTTAACAGAAGATAAAATCTAAAGGTGCTCACTCATAAATCAGGAAGGCCAAGCACCCCCCAATTACAGTGTTTTTATTTGCTTTTCCCCATTTTTATCTCCCGTCTGTAAAGTGGTTGCATAAATACTAGCAGTGACAAGAGCAAGTTGGTACTTTCTTCCCTGGATTTTTGCATTCCTTCTGGTCAAAACGAAGGGTTAAATGATCCCCAAAATTGCCAAATACGGTCACACATGCATCTAGGCTCCAGCTGGAAAACAGAAGCCGAGGATATCTTGTAATGACTCAGGGCCTGATTCACAAAGGTAAAGTTAGACCAAAAGTTTAAGTTTAGATCAAAAGTCTAACTTTACTGCTTTTGGAATTCACAAAGGGAGTTATGAGTAGTATCTTTATGACTGCTGAGGTTCACCACGTGGGGCGGAATCTCCAAGTGAGGAATCTCCGAACTCAGGTGGAATCTCCACCATTCGGGGCACAGACTCCACTATCAGGGTGGAACACAACACAGTGAAAGAAAAGGCAATTCGATGGTGTATTCCCCAACACATATGTCTAGATACACACATCATGAAATCTAGTTGTATTGCTGGAGCAGAGTTTTCTGTTGAAAATGTATCGAGTTTTAAGCTCCAGTTTCGTCTATATGTTTTGATTTTAAAACACTAATTGGAAACGACAAACTAATAGTTTGTTTTGTCTGGACTAACCAACATTTACTAATGAGAAAAACTACACGTGGGTTGCATATATGTTGTTTAATAATAACGTGCAAGTTAATTAAATGAGTGTTTGTGCGTTTAAAATAATGTGTACTAATGCTTTATTGTGTTGCTAAAGGCTAGATAATTACATACACATAAGGGTATTAGTGGGGTTTAACACTGTGCAATCATTATGATGTGGTAACATTGTTTGTGTCTCTTTTTAATTAAGATGGTCTGTTTTGGCCTAAAACAAGATGGCTGCCATTCACAGCCTGCACTCGAGTGATCGAATTTTGACGAGAGGCCTTGCTGAACATGGTCGAGAGTCACCTGACCACAGCCTTTGCCTGGGTACATCGATGACTTACTTGTGGCATCAAAGACACGTGAAGCTTGTGAAGTAGATACCATAGCTTTACTGAATCATCTGGCAGATGGAGGGTTAAAGGTATCTCCAGCCAAATTGCAGTTTTGCAAAAGAGAGGTGCATTATCTTGGACACAATATTGAAAAGGGTCTGAGAAAGGTGACCGATGACAGGATTAAAATTATCAGAGGAATGAGAGCCCCGATGACCCAGAGAGAGGTGAGGATGTTTCTGGGGATGGTGGGTTATTGTCGTCAGTGGATAAGTAATTTCTCCCTGATAGCAAAGCCACTGATTAAGCTGACAAAAAGTGAGGTGAGAGACCCATTGGAGCTAGATGGAGAACAAATGGCAGCATTTGAAGAGTTAAAAAGCAGAATGTGTGAAGCCCCTGCTTTGGGAATGCCAGACTATGAAAAAGAGTTTGAGTTGTACTGCAGTGAGAGAAATGGATGTGCACTTTCAGTGTTAATTCAGAAGCATGGACAACTGAGAAGGCCGATTGCGTACTTCTCATCGACACTTGACCCCGTAGCTGTGGCTTTGCCAGGTTGCCTGAAAGCAGTAGCTGCTACATGCAGGAGCTTGGAACAGAGTGAGGGCATAATAATGGGATATCCTGTACGGGTATTCGTACCTCATGATGTGGCAATTCTTTTGACAAGAAGCAGGACTCAGTACATGTCACATAGTCGGCTGACTAAATATGAGAAAATCATTCTGGGAGCATCAAACGTGACTCTTGAGAGATGTGTGAATGTGAATCCAGCAACGTTGTTACCAGATGCTGACAATGTGAATGTGGGAGATGATGTTGATCATGATTGTTTGGATGTGCTTGATTACTGCACGAAACCAAGACCAGACATAAGAGATTTACCGTTGCCTGAGAGTGATCATGTGTTGTTTGTGGATGGATCATGTCTGAGAACTGATGATGGTGTGCTGAGTGCAGCATATGCGGTGTGCAAGGTTTCAGAAGTTATGGAAGCTTCGCCTTTGAAAGGAGTGAGATCTGCTCAAGTGGCTGAATTAGTGGCATTGACAAAAGCTTGCAAGATTGGGAAGAATCTGAGAGTGACTGTGATGACTGATAGTCAGTACGGATTTGGAGTCGTTCATGATTTTGGCCAGCTTTGGCTACAGAGAGATTTCTTGACGTCGAGTGGGACTCCAATAAAGAATGCTGAAGTGATTGGAAAATTGCTTGAGGCGATACAGCTGCCTAAGGAGTTAGCAGTTGTGAAGTGTGCTGCTCATGGACAAGGAGATGATTTTGTTACTCTTGGTAATAGATTTGCCAATGACATAGCACAATATTGTGCTAAAAACAATCATTCGATTAATAGGGCACGAGAGAGGGAAATGTCTTTTTGTTCTGTGATGTTTACTAATGTCTTGGAAACGTGGGATGAAGTGAAGCAGTTGCAGGATGAGGCAGGAGATGAGGAAATGAGAGATTGGATCAAGGCAGGTTGTGCCCCAAGAGAAACAGATCATGTTTGGATCTACAGAGATGGTAGACCAGTCATGCCTAACTCAATGCTGTCGACAATGGCAAGAATGTATCATGGCCAAGGACATCTGGGGAGGGACGCAATGATTAGGTCCTTTAAGCAAACCTGGTACAATGCAAAGTTCAGGTTGATTGCAGAGAGCATTTGTCAGAGATGTTTGATTTGTCAACAGTTCAATACTGGGAAAAAGACAGTGGTGAGTCTAGGAACAATAGGCAGAGAAGGAGGTCCTTTTACCAGAATGCAAATAGATTTCATTGAGATGCCCCAAGTGAATAAATTGAGGTATGTTCTAGTGGTAGTCTGTTTGTTCTCAAGATGGGTGGAGGCCTATCCGACTAGGAGAAATGATGGAATAACAGTTGCAAAGTTACTGTTGAGGGAATTGATTCCTAGGTACGGGTTCCCAGTGACGATTGAGTCTGATAGAGGTGGACACTTCTATAATGAGCTCATGGGTTTAATTTGTGAAGCATTGAGCATACAGCAGAAGCTACATTGTTCATACAGACCAGAGACTTCTGGAGTCGTTGAACAGATGAACGGCACAATAAAAAACCGAATTGGTAAGATGTGTTTAGCCACTGGAATGAAATGGCCTGATGTCTTGCCTCTAGTGCTGATGACTATTAGGTCTACTCCAGATAGAACTACAGGTTTGAGTCCGCACGAAATCTTAATGGGACGTGCGATGAGACATGCATTTGTGCCTGTCAACAAGTTGATGACAATAACTGATGACATGATTTTGGATTACTGTAAAGGCCTGGCTGACGCAGTTCATTCTGTGTTTCACCAGGTTGGAGAAGACGCTACTACACTTGAGAAGAAGCAAGCCCATGATCTGAGTCCAGGGGACTGAGTAAGGATTAAGGTGCACAGGAGAAGAAATTGCTTGGTTCCAAGGTGGGGAAGGGCAAGACAAGTCATTCTGACTACAACAACTGCAGTAAAGTGTGCCGGTGTGAAAAACTGGGTACATGCGAGTCATACTCTGAGAGTTCCAAATCCAAAAGAAGAGACTGGTAAGGAGTATTTTGAAGAATCAGATTCCAGTGATGATGCAGAAACTGAACCAGTGAGGAGAGGGAAAAATCCTGAAAGAAGTGAAGGAGAAAGAGAGTTGAGTGATTCTTTCTCTTTTCCAAGAGAGGCTTCAAGAGAAACATTGAGAGTCTCAGAGGAGAGATCGGATTCTGTAAGAGTGCCTGAAGTTCCAACAAGCGGTAGAAGAGAAAGGAGCAATTCCACAGAGACTACTCCTGAATCAGATGAGGAGGTTGAAAATCCACTTGAGATTACACCTGAAGAAGCAGGGTCAGAAGAAGTTAGAGAGGGACAGATTGCGGAAGACCCCCGAGGAGGTGTAGGGAACATTCCTGATAAGCTAGGTGAAGGGACAAGTAGACAGCAAGAAGATTGCGTGTCGGAGACCCGAGGAGGGACAGAATTAGGGAAGTCTCAATCAGTGGTGGGAAAGACTGTGGAACGAAAGAAAATTGTTGAAGAACAAGAGGCAAATGAGACAGAATCGGATGAAAGTGACAATGAAAAATCAGAGGGTCGAGTTCTGAGAAAGAGAACTTGGATCGGAGAAAGAAACAACAAGGAAGTGAGATCAAAGAGGGTTGTTAGAGTAGATCTTTGGCCCAACAGGATAAAGAGACTGAGATACAGATTGACACGAGCAAATTCATCAAAAGCTGAACAGGTGAACGAGGTGTCAAGTCAGAATCAAGCGAAAGGTGAAAAACAAAAGGTTGCAAAAGAACCAGAAGAGATCAAGAGAATCAGGAAACCTAACCAGAAGTATAGGTCACCGGAATGGACGTACGTGGCACTGTCTGAAGGTGAAGAGGCAGATAGTCAAGGAAATCCAGAGGGGACCGTACGAGAAGTGGTTGAGGAGGAAACTGTTGGAATTCTGAAAGTTATCCTGACTGACATTGGAGAAGAGTCGGATGCACAGGATGTTGTTGATGATCTGATACAGTTTGATGTTGCTGAAGAAGAAGTGAAAAGTGATAAAAATCCAAACTGAGTGAATTGAAAGAGTCACTTGGTGAAAAGTGAAAAGAGAAAAGAGAAAATTTGAAATTAGCTGTGTGAAATAATCTAGAGTTTTGAACACAGTAGTGGAGTAGAAGAGGCTAAGTCAAAAGACACTGCCAAAGTAGTAAAATGGCTAACACAGAGAATAATCAAAGTAGATGTGCCTTTTTGAAAAGATGGTGTAAAATGTGCTGCTGCTGTACTGGATTATTAATGCTATTATGGGGTGTTTTAGCTTTATTAGTTACCTTTAAGGTTACAATAGACACTTTTGGAATACATACTGAGAATGTGACTAATGTAGAGAAGAGTTCACAAAAAGTAGTTCCAACTAGAATTAGTAACATTTACGTACATAAAGATAGGTCAATTAATGATTTTTCTAGCAATGTTTTTTCAAAGTTGTTGTACGAATACGTAAAGACAATGGAAGTTAGGGATTGCTACGTTTGTATGCAATTACCTGCATCCGTTTCAGAGGGTGTTACTTATCACCATTTACCAGCTACGTATGGGATTTCATGTAGTGTGCTAAGTAGTGTTTTTTATTTGTTAGGGAAAATAGATTATGAGATGTCTAATAAAGATAACATTTTTGGGCAATTGCCTATGGACAAAAAGCTGAAGGAAGCTAATATTTTTGGTGAGATTTTTATTGAGAAAGAAGAATTAACCTTAGATTATATTTTTAGAAATAATTTAACTTGCAGTCTGAAAGAAGAGGAGAAGGTTTTCCTAAATATGGTAGAGGAAAGGAGAATGAGCATGCATGAGAAGGCAGGAAAATATAAAGTGAGTGAAACAATTTGGTACATTGAGATGGGAAAGGAGTTGACGAATGGGGCCAGTCCGACTTTGGCTTTAGATGCACCACAGAAGGGTAAACTATGCATTACCAGGAGGAAATCCCAATATGATACATATTTTGTTGGGACTAGTGAGTGTCATGATACATACTTCATTGCAACAGGATGGGGTTTTAAAGGTGGTGAAGATCCAGTTTTTCCAGGAGTGTATTATGTTTGTGGGAACAAGGCTTATTACAAGTTGCCTGACCATTGGTATGGCACGTGTTATGTGGGCCTGGTTTTTCCAAAGATTTTTCATATTGATAGAATAGAAGATGTAGAACACATTAATTTACTAACACGATTTAAGAGGGAAACCTGGTCAGAGATAGTGGGTGACATTTTTGGAGCTTTAATTCCAGCAGTGGGAATTTCTTTGAATGCATATGGGCTTCGGAAACTGTCAACAGTGGTGGATCGTTTGTCGACAAGTACCGCTGGAGGGTTTCTTTTGGTAAATACGGAGATGATTGCCGTACGTGCCATGTCTATGCAAAATCGACTTGCCCTTGACATTTTGTTAGCCAAGGAGGGTGGAGTCTGCGGAATGCTGAAAGTTCAACATTGTTGCACTTATATTCCTGATGAAAGCAGAGACCTAAAGGTCTATATCAAAAATATGACTGATTTACATGAATAATTAGTACCACTTGAAGCTGAAAGTGTCTGGACTAAGATAGCTAATAAGATAGTTGCTGTTAGAAGTTTTATTGCAAAGATAGGTGGTACAATTATTGGTAAAATATTGTTTCCTTTGACATGCATAATTGTTGCTTTATTGATATTAAGATTGGGGTGTTTGTGTTGTAAAAACAGGGGAGGGAAAAAGAGAATAATTGGAAGCAATGCTGAAAAAAGAAACAAAAGAGGTCAAGGAGAGACCCGCAGGAAATTGAATTAGAGGAGTTAAGAGAGAGTGTTTACTTGGAGTCAAGGAGGGATGATGTGAGAGAATCTGGTGTTTAATGTTGTGTCATAAAGACATTTTCAATTTCTCCTAAAATTGGGACTAAAATTTCCTTTTTGGGTGGTTTTTTTGTGGTGATAAGATATCACCAAAGGGAGGATTGCTGGAGCAGAGTTTTCTGTTGAAAATTTATCGAGTTTTAAGCTCCAGTTTCGTCTATATGTTTTGATTTTAAAACACTAATTGGAAACGACTAATTAATAGTTTGTTTTGTCTGGACTAACCAACATTTACTAATGAGAAAAACTACACGTGGGTTGCATATATGTTGTTTAATAATAACGTGCAAGTTAATTAAATGAGTGTTTGTGCGTTTAAAATAATGTGTACTAATGCTTTATTGTGTTGCTAAAGGCTAGATAATTACATACACATAAGGGTATTAGTGGGGTTTAACACTGTGCAATCATTATGATGTGGTAACATTGTTTGTGTCTCTTTTTAATTAAGATGGTCTGTTTTGGCCTAAAACAAGATGGCTGCCATTCACAGCCTGCACTCGAGTGATCGAATTTTGACGAGAGGCCTTGCTGAACATGGTCGAGAGTCACCTGACCACAGCCTTTGCCTGGGTAGAAAGTTTTCCGTGAGGACAGCAGCTCCGGGAACGAGTCCAACTGTCCTTGGACAAGGATAAAGCCACAATGAACAATGACAATGCTGCGGTGGTTCTGCTAAGATATCAAGGAAGAATATTTACGAAAGAAACATTTGCAAACTCGAGTTTCCTTCTTCCGTCTTTTTATTTTTGTGATTTTTCCTGAGCGGAGGTTTTCCAAATGTAGCCAAGAGACTTCCTTTCCTGCTCGCTCTGCTCAGTGGCTCAACGGATATCTAACATTTGTTGTAACTTTAATTTGTTATTTTTCCTATAAAAATGTTAGACTAGAAAGGGTCCATGTTCATTGCGCTCTTTGCATTCATCGCGTCCCTTGCGGTCATCGCGTTCTGGACTTCATGCTGAGGAGGATATCTAACATTTGTTGTAACTTTAATTTGTTATTTTTCCTATAAAAATGTTAGACTAGAAAGGGTCCATGTTCATTGCGCTCTTTGCATTCATCGCGTCCCTTGCGGTCATCGCGTTCTGGACTTCATGCTGAAGACGGCAGCTCGAGAGACTTTACCGAGAGACCTGTCCTGACCCATTTAGCTAGAATAGGTAACTATGAGAATAACGATTTTGCTAATGATTGACTTGCCATATGAATTAATTTTAGATAAACAAGCATTTGTTTGAATACCGGTGTTGGGTGTTTATTCCTTTGTCATTTATTGAGTTTCAAATGTAATTCCTATGATTAAAATCATGACTCAAGGCAATGTCATTAAGGTCGCATTGACCTCATTGTAGATGCAGATTGGTTTAGGTTTTCTTTCCTATATTCAGTGTGGATAGAGTAATAGTGTGGATTTAGTGTTATGGGCCCTAGCGTATGATGAGTGATTGTGTGTGTGACTGTAGATTTACTCTGTCCGTGGAAGCAGGGATAATTTATATGCGCCGATCTGCAGCAGTACAACCAACATAGCACAAAGTACCTCACTGAAAAAATAAGAGAACTCTATGTAGGCAAGGGTTGTTACCTATGTGTATGTGTAGTGAGCGTTAAGGCGGGGTAAATGTGATGGCAAAAAGCTCACCCCTCCACAACAGTGCAGAAATATCATGTAAGAAACGATAATAGAAGCCTAGACATGTGACCCTTCAAGTGGCAACCAGAACATCGCAAGTTTGGATTATACAACATCCTTACTACAATTGCATATTTAACTATTAGTTATGTGTCATGTAATGTCTTGTACAAACAGCCAAAATGTGAATGGAATATACAAGTCAAAACCTCTGAGCAAACCTCAGATTTCTAAGTTTCTCCCATGCATACCACTCACACCAGTGTCCATGCTTACCATCGCTGCACCCAGGTCAAGCTGAAAGTTATTTGCCCAACAGCAAATCCCTTCCTGGCTGCATACACAAAATCAGAACTGCCACACACAAACCCTTTCAGACCTTGCAACATGTCACTGAATATGTTTGTTGGTTTGCCCCTTGTAATGTGATAGAATGATTTGAGGAAAAGGAGGAGAGCAGACATGATCTTCAGTCAATGGATTAACCTCTTCGGGATGTCCAGCCAAGATGTTAGCTCCAGATTCCGTTTTCTCCCTGATGTAATCTTGGACATGTTTTCTGAGTGGGAGAATGAGCTTGACTCTGAGACATGCAGCTCCCACACCATCCCAGCCTATGTCAAGATCCTAGCAGCTTTGCTACTGGGTCTTTTCAGAGGGCATCCAGTGACATCGTGGGCATTTCTCAGGCAAGTCAGTCCTGATGCTTGTGTTGGGTTCTGAGCTGCATCCATAGGAGAGTGCATCTCTACATATGTCTGCCACATACACTGTCAGGAAGGCAAAGGATTGCTAGGGATATCTACATCTATTCCTACTTCCCGCTTGTGAGGTATGTGCAATTGATTGCACTCATGTGGCGCTTCAGCCATCTTGCCACACTGCATACATAATCTGCAACAGACACCGCTGTCACTTCATCAACGTGCAGGGTGTGTGTGATGCCAGTGGCTGCTTTACTGATGTGTATGCAGTGTTGCCAGTCAGTACACATGAAAGCTTCATATTCTGCCAGTGCCTGGCAGTGGAAGATTTAGGCAACATGTGACTTGTGGGTAAGTACTCAAGCACCAGACAAGACTTATATGTAGAAATGTTGTTTTAATATACACAGCCATTACAAATAAAAAATTCTCATGACACATACGTGCTCCCAACAGACTCTGCACGTACCATTTCTACAGATGCAAGAGGGCCATGTACACATTTTTCCTTATTTTCCTCCTCAGGTAATGCTGCATGTACACTCTCCTCTCATCTCCTCACACCATACACATGTGCAATCACTGCACCTCAGCATAGGTAAAATAGGGCACACATACATACATGAGCTGTCATAGAGTGCACTTTTGGTGTCCTACAGTCGTGATTCAGATGTCTTGACTATACACAGGTGCTGCTGTACTCCCGTAAAGTTGTGCGCAAGATAGTACCCACCTATTGTGTCTTGGACAATATTGCAGCACATAATGGCTTATATATACCTGTGAACCCTCACCTAGGTCTAAATCCAGGGAATCTGTACATTGTTCAAAACAGAGGGCAGGGTATACAGGTGCATGGCCAGTTAGTTGCCACTTCGTTCTCTTGAGCAGCCATTTGTTTTAAGGCCTTTATGTAGTTTCTCAGTCTGTTGTCACTGATGATTTGTGGACATTTAACACTCTGTCCATAAATTCCATCCTGAGACTACTCTGTAAGCCATACATAAGGTATGCAAACAACAGCTGTTGCTAAGAGTCAATAGATAGGCCATGCAACACATCTCTTGCACATGTTAGTGATTAGTGTGGATAATGTCTCAAAGAACTCCATTACCTAAGGGTAGTAAATGTCACTCCATGTGTGAGACCTCCCGGACAGTGGACATCTGACAACTTTAACAGCATCAAGTGTCACAATGATTCATGTCTATGCAAAGACTCAGTGAGGACTTACATTGTGTACAAGATGGAAACATACAGCTATATGTGAAACAAATGAGCTTACAATTAGGTGTCAATGTTAGAATTCTGGGTTACCTTACTCTAAATGATCACACATTCCCGATTGCTAATATCTGGCTTGCTGTGTGGCACAATGTACTTTAGACAATGGCCCTTAATGTAACGTGGCAGTTACAGGCAGTGTTCAAAACTTATCAGTTCACTCACTGGACATGTTTTGGACAAATTATAATCAAAATGTAGCAAATGTTAATTTCATTAGGAATTTAATGTCGGTGTTTGAGGCACAGCAGTTGTGGTGCTGACATAGTGAGGGCTGACAGAGTGAGGCTAGGAATGTTTAAAACTACATTGAGCATAATCTACTGTTTACCCATGTTGTTCATGATGGCATACAAGATTCATTAGTAATATACTACACACCTTCTATCGCCATGTTGCATAAGTGATGTACTCAGAACTTACTGAATGCATAATGGTAAGCATCTGTGTGGAGTTGGGTTTAGGATTTGTAACATTAAAAATATTAATGTACAAGTATTGAAAATATCGTGGGTGTGATTAACAAAAGGCCTCCGCACTCATGACGGAGGCTCCGTAGTCATGGCAGGGGCCCACAGTTGTGGCGGGATCTCTGCATTGCAGGTTCTCATTGTGGAGAGCAGGCCCCCACCCTGACTGTGGGGCCTCCTCCATCAGTGCAGAGGCCCTTTGTGAATTGGGTCCCTTTTATTTGTGTGTGCTGCTACTCATATGGTGGTGTAGCCATACATCTGCTATACATACACCATGGTTAAAGTGCACCTGTGTAATTACCTGGATATTCCATTCCCAGAAACAGACTGCTTCATGATTCCAAATAAAAAGTAAGTCATTTTGTACTGTGTGTGTAATGCTGAATGCATCACACACACATGTCTAATGTCCACCTATTAGTATATGTCACTGTCTCATGAACACTTTCAGGAACCATGTGTGATACTTTGCAAGGAGTGGCTGTCACTATCTGAGTTTCTAATGTTGAACTAACACATCTTCCCAGAGATTACAACACATCTTGCCCCACCACAGGTACACACCCACTGCAACATGCATCAATATAGCACCAGATGGGGGTGCACACTGCATTGTTCAGCTGGTCAACAGGGTCCCCATAAAGCTCAGGGTACATATCAAACACCCCCTCGGTTAGGGTGCTCAATTCAGTCTCACTGAAAGGTGGTGTCTTGTCCTCAAGTCACTCAGCAATGTTGGGGGCAGGTTTGAGAAACAGAGTAGCAAGATGGTAGAGGATGCTGCTCTGAATTGAGGATGGCACAGAATGATCATAAAATGGCTGCTTGCAACTTCTATTTTTGTTTTCTGTTTGTGATTTCCTGTGTTGGGGTAGTGCGCCCACCCTGACCAACCCAACATCAGCAGCCTGGGCGGGGGCTGAGGAGATTGAAGAGGGGAACATTGAGAGGGACACCACCAGGAAGAGGAAAGATGAATGTGTGTCTCCTCCTGGCCCACAAGAACTTGATATTGAAATGGTGACCCCTGAGCAGGCACCAACACCATCTGGGCCTGCCACATACCCCTCTCTAACTCTTGAGGCCCCCTGTTTATCTGGGACCCCAGCTGCACCCTCTGTCACTATGCCCCCTTTAGGTGCCTGTGCAGTTCCTCAATTCATTCAGCAATGTTGGGAGCAGGCTTGAGAAACAGAACAGCAGGAAGGATGGCAGAGGATGTTTCTCTGAGTTGAGGATGGCACAGAATGACCATAAAATGGCTGCCTGCAACTTCCTGTATTTTTTTCCTGTATGTGATTTCCTGTGTAGGGGTCGTGCTCCCCCCACAGACCGAACCAAGATGTGCAGTCCAAGTGCAACCTGAGGAGATTAAAGAGGAGGACGTTGAGAGGGACACCATTGGGAAGAGGAAAGATGAATGTGTGTCTCCAGATGGCCCACAAGAACTTGAAATTTAAATGGTGTCCCCTAAGCAGGCCCATCACCATCAGGGCATGCCACAAACCACTCCCTAACTCTTGAAGCCCCCTGTCCATCAGGGACCCCAGCAGAACCCCCTGTCACTATTTCCCTTTCAAGTGTCTGTGCAGTAAAGCTGATGGAGACATCTACCCCGGACACCCCACACACATTATGGTCAACCCAAACCCCTCTGTGTGTTGTATCTCCTGTGGCTGCATTCCAGAAAGGGATGGTGCCAAGTGAAGATGTCAGGAGTGTGATCTCTTGGGGCTTCCAAGAACTGAAGAGTTGCATCTGGATGTTCCGAGAGTCACAGTCCAGACCTATTGACGGTCTCACTTCCTACATCAATTCATTGGGTGCAGCCATATTGTATGCGTTGTATCAATGACCTGCCCAGACCACCGGTGTTATATCCCCAAGTTTGTCTTCCCTCTCTGTTTCTCCTGCTCGTTCCCTTAATGATTCCCACTCCCATGGGGTGTCTGGTCCTGCATTTGCCAACCAGAGTGAGTCTACAAGTGCAGAAGATTTAAACATTGTGGTCAAGAACGAGAGTGAGGATGGACAGTGACTGGACAAAGTTTTGACGGTGGACATTTATTTTACCCCTTGCACATAGACTGGCTTCCCTGATGCTTATGGATGTGTTTTATTTATTTTGTCCAACCATCTCCAAGTTGCCTTTCCCATTCTGCCTGAAGACTTTATTTAAATTCCTTTCTCCCTTTCCAATTGACAATATTTTATTTACATTTATTTTCAAATATTTTCTACAAAATATACATTTTTCTTCAAAACCATCTTTCTGTCTTTTGTTTTCCATTATATATGCTGGATTCAAAGTTTGAAAGTCTACTTTGGAAGGTGTTTTGCTATGATTTAATCATGATCCTTGTTGCACAGATGGTCCTACAAACCTACATGTCTTACTCACACATATTTATCGTCACATATATGGCCTACAATCAGATAAACCATTTAACCAGCATCAACTATTATTCAACTTAGTATTGAAGTATTGAATTGTGAAAAAATATGTTTATTTACAATTATTTTGAGCATTTATATTTTACAGTGCTCATGGGGGATCTCTCTTGAGATTTCGCAATTGTGCTGGTGAGGATCTCTGTGAGTAAGTGTGTTTAATGTGTTGGTGGAAATGTGTGGCTGTATATGGTGCATCAGCCTGTGCAAGAAGGTTAGTTTGCAAAGCTGAGGAGGGTGGTTCATGTACAGTTGTTGGTTGGGCCTGTACATAGTCAGAGTGTGCAGGCACAGTTGTTGGTTGAGCCTGTACAGGTTCAGAGGGTGCCTGCACATGTTTTGCTTGTGCCTGTACTGGGGTAGTGGGTATCTCTACAGTTTTTAGTTGTGCCAGTACAGTGGAAGAGGGCACCTGCACATTTTTTGGTTGTGCCTGTACAGAGGCAGAGGGTGCCTGCAGAGTTTTTGGTTGTGTCTGTGTAGGAGAGTAGGATCTGCTTCTTATAGTTATCCCCACTTTTTGCTGATGTTTCACAGTTTTTTTACTTTAGTCTGCCTGGGGCCCTGCTAACCAGGACCCCAGCCTAGCTGCTTCATCTCTAAATTGATTACCAGTACTTTAGGTACATTCCAGATTGGATTCTGGGGTACCCTTATAAGTCCCTAATATATGGTATACTATGTACCCAGGGCATAGGTACCCCAGAAGCCTGCCAGGGGCAGCAGCATGTATAATGCCACCCCTGGGAAGCCTTCCAAAATGACACCACAGGACTGCTACTGCATGCACCCCTTACTGAGACATAGGTTCACTATATCTCTCCATATCACTGCACATATAAACCTATCAGTCACCCCTATGGCAGGCCTTACCAATCCTGAAGGCAGGGTGCTGGATGCTGGGTTTTATGTGAGAGGGTGCCCATGCATGAGCAGAGCCCCTCTGCAGCCTTCAGAACCTTTATTCTGGGGTTGTTTGTGATGGCTGCATGGAAACATGTCTTGTTTGGTGTCAAACACCTTGGAAACATACCCCCAAACCAGTAACTGGTGTGGGAGTATGATCCCACCCTGCTAGAGGGAGAGACATGACAGCACCGGTATACCCGGTACCAGCTAACAGAGCCCTGACATCACAAAATGGATGCTGCCAGCCACAGACACGAGTCTGCCCTCCTGCTGCTGGACAAAACTCCGGCAGGGGAGGCCTGGAAAATAGGTTTCCTGTCACAGGGAGGTGTAACCACCTCCCATGCAGGCTTTAGTGTATTGGGGCTGGGTGGGTGCACTCCAAGAATGCTTTGAAGTCAGCACTGGGGGCACATTTAGTGTCCCTGTGCATAGTCCAGATGAAACCGGTTGCAGGGGCTACCAGCCCCTGCTCTGGCACAAAACTGGACAAAGGAAATGGGTGTAGCCACCCCTCTTTCCTGACCCTCCCATAGGTGGGTCCCTAGAGTTTGTCCAACCCCTTCCTTGGGTATAAGATAGGAACCCCTGGCTACAGGACTTTAGATTACACCTGGACGAAACTCTGATACTGAATCCTGGAACTTTGACAATCTACATTGAACTAGATGACTGAAGAATCTCTCTTGGAGTAAAGGAGATACTCCCCTGCAAGGCAGGCACCAAAGATGCATCTGACTGGTTTGCGTCTCCGAAGCTCCCGCCGGACTCCGAAGAATTATGCAACACAGGAGGTGGGTTTCCGTGGTCTTAGAGGTTTATCAGTGCCAACAGCAAATCTGAGGCCCGTAATCCTCGTGGCGACCGTGCAACTTGAACCCCTGGATACCGCGTCATTTTGCAGAAGCATCAGCTTTCTATCAACTCCTGCAGCTGAGCTTTGGGTTACATGTAGCCCTGACCCGGAGCAGCATTTGCACCAAAGATTGCCTGCCTACACTCCACAAGTGTTCCGAGAGCTGGCTCTTTGTGTCTTCTCTTGAGGTCCCTTCGCGATCCCTGGTCCGTCGACTGGTGGGTTCCTGTGAAGGCAAATCTAACTTTAATTGAGCTTACCTAGTTTCTCCAGACATACCCTGACTCTCCATTGCTTGGTAAGTCCTCAGGATCTTGCTGGTCCTCACCGAAGCATCTTTTCTCTTCCTGCATGGGTTACTGTTGCCAAGGCTTGTTGGGTCCAATCCGGGCACTGACACTGCAGCACTCGACATCCTTTGTGAGACAGCCCAAATACAGCTCCTGGTTGTTGTCGATGCCTCCTGGTCCTTGTGAATGCAGAGTCAAGCTTCACCTCTTCGCACCTGAATCACCCGACATCGGTGGGCATTCGTCTATCGTGCCCCTGGTCACTGGCAAGTGACCCAGACTCTGTTCCCTCTGCTTTCAGGTTCTTCTGATCTTCGATTCAGACTTGGATCACACCGGACACTTTTCTCCTTCCCGGCAGCAGCACTTTGCAGCAGATCGCCATTGAAATCAACGACGATTCCTGACACCATTTGACACCTATGCATCCGGCTTCCCAGGGGGAGGTAACTCGAGTACTCCGGTGCTCCATGAATGTTGGCCCTAGAACCCCCTAAGTCAAAAGCAGTTTACTCAAAGTCCTCTCCTAAGTGTCCCTAACTTCTAAAATTCCAACCGCGACTTTCCCATAGAATAGTACGGGGCTCGCGCCTGTGTTCTCACACTGCACGCGGCCCCCGTGGGTCTCCTCTGTCACTACCTTGGGTGGTTCCTTGGGGTCCCTGCGATTCTACGTGCTCTAGGCACTGTGTCTAGTCAAGTCGTGGTTCTTATACCACTTTCTTAATATATGGTTTGGTCCGCCCCTAGGGCCCATTGTTTATTGTGCTATTTACTCTCACTTTAGAACTGTATTATTGTGTATCTTGGACTCTAATCTCATAAACAGATTAGTAGTGAGTGTTTAGAAATAAATACATATATGTTATATATACTTTGTGTGGTTCTCCTTTCATTTAGTAACTCAAGAGGATATAATCTGGTAAACCAAGTTGCTTTACACTCCTTCAACACTTAGCCTGAAGGCTGCTCTCCATAGCTACCGCTAGGATAGCTTTCAATAAAGGTTGTCTTTAAACCAATCATCAATAAGGGTTGTTTGAACTGGTACAAGGTGCCTACTATAACTAGTGGACAGCATATACCAGGCCAACTTCTCACAGTCTGCACAGGGTCAGGCGGTCCCGGCACAGTTGTTGGTTGTGCCTCTCCAGGGGCAGATGGCAGCTGCACAGGAAGGGGATGTGCCTGATGTAGGAGAGTAGCATCTGCTTCACATGGGTACCCCCACTTTTTGCTGGTGTTTCACTGTTTTTCGACCTCAGTATGGCTGTGGCCCCGCTAATCAGGACCAAAGCCTAGCTGCTTCCTCTCTAAAATGGTTTCCATGTACATTAGGTACATATCTAATTGGATACTGGAGTGCTTTATAAGCCCCTAGTATATGGTATACTATGTACCTAGGGCATAGGAACCTCAGAGGCCTACCTGGGGCTGAAGCATGTATTATGCCACTCCTGGGAACCACTCCAAAATGGCACCACAGGTCTGCTACTGCAGCCTGGGTAAGGGTGTGCTTCCACCCCTTACAGTGGTATAGGCTGCCTATATCACTACCTTATACAGACACATATAAACCTATAAGCCACTCCTATGGCAGGCCTTGACAATCCTGAAGGCAGAGTGCTTGGTTTTATGTGAGAGGGTGCCCAAGCATGAGCTGAGCCCCTCTGCAGCTTTCAGAAATACTTCCTTATGGCTGTTCTGTGATACAGCCATACCATATACTCTTAAGTGCATTATAACCAAACGGTAAATGCTAACTTTGGACTGGCTGCACGGAAACATGTCATGTTTGGTGTCCTGGACAATAGGTTTCCTGTCCCAGGGAGGTGTAACCACCTCCCCAGACAGGCAGATGTGCATTGGGGCTGGGCGGGAGCACTCTCTGGTGCTTTGAAGTCCAGCACTGGGGGCACATTTGGTGTCCCTGTGCATAGTCCAGTTCAAACCGGTTGCAGGGGCTACCTGCCCCTGCTCTGGCGTGAAACTGGACAAAGGAAATGGGTGTAACCAGGCCTCTTTCCAAACCCTCCCATAGGTGGGTCCCTAGAGTATGTACAACCCTCAAACTTAGTATAAGTATGGGAACCCAGTCCTCGTGACTTTAGATTACCCTGGATGAAACTCTGCAATATATATCCTGGACGTTTGACGGATGGAAGAATTCTCCCTTGGGGTCAAGGAGTGACTCCCCTGCTTGGCAGGCCCCAAAGAAGCAACTGTCCGGTCTGCAATTCCAAAGCTCCCGTTGGACGCCGAAGTCTCTGCATCATCAGAGGTGGATCTCCTGACTTCCCCGAGGCTACCCATAGTCCACAGCAAAGTTGAGGCCCATGGCTATCGTGGGTGACGAGGAACCGTGACCCCTGGGCACCGCGTACTATTGCTGGTACATTGACATCCTGTTCATCCTAGAAGTTCTGCTTGGGGCTCCGAGTAGCCCCAGCCTTGAGCAAAGACTGCACCGAAGATCTCTGGCCTCCACTCCACGAGTGACCCGTAGGCCGGGTTCCAGTGCGACCGCTCGAGGCTTCTTCGCGATCGATAGCCTGTTGGCTAGTAGGTCCCCACGAAGGTAACTCCTCTTCTAATTGGGCTTCCCTGGTTGCTCTAGATATACCCTGACTTACCCTCACTGGGTGAGTCCCTCAGACCTTGCTGGTCTGCACCGATGTCGTTCTTCTCTATCCATGAGACTTGCCGTTGCCAAGGCTTATTGGGTCCAATCTGGTCGCCGACACCGCAGCACTTGACAGACTTTGTGGGACAGCTTGAATCCAGCTCATGGCCTTTCTCGACACCTCCTGGACCTCGTGGCTGAAGAGTCAAGACACCCGTCAACTCACCTGAAGCACCCGACATCTGTGGGCATTGGTCCATCCTGCCTTCGGTCACTGGCAGGTGACCCAGACTCTGTCCCCTCTGCTTTCAGGTTCCTTACATCCTAGATCCAGGCTTGGATCTCTTCTGACACTTCTCCTCTTCCCGGCAGCAGCAGTTCTTTGCCAACTTCCATTGTAATTGACGACGTAACCCGACACCAAAAGACACCTATGCACCCGGCTTCCCCGGGTGAGGTAACTCGAGTACTCTGGTGCTCTCATAGGTGCTAGCCTTAGAACTTCTTAAGTCCAAAAGGTTTTGGTCCTGACTCGATTCTAAGTGTCCCTAATCTTTAAATTTCCAACCACGACATTGCTCATAGAAGCTAACGGGAACCCGTGGTTGTGTTTACACACTGCACACGGCCCCCGTGTGTCCTCTGTGTCACTACCTTGGGTGGTTTCTTGGGGTCCCAGTGATTTGTGTCTAGTTTAGTCGTGGTTCTTATGCCACTTTATTGGTATATGGTTTGGTGCGCCCCTAGGGCCCAAACGTGTATTTGTTCTATTACTGTTGATTGCTAACTTGTAAATTAAGTACTTTGAACTCCAGGCTCATAAAGAGACTAGAGGGGTGTGTTTTAATTTAAATACATATATTTTAAATATATACCTGGTGTGGTTGTCCTTTCATTTGATCATTCAAGAGATTATAGATTGGTAACACAAGCTGCTTTACATTCCTTCAAGACTTAGCCTGAAGGCTGCTCTCCATAGCTACCACTAGGATAGCTTTCAATAAAGGTTGTCTTTAACCAATTCACCATAAGGGGTTGTAAGGACTGATACAGGGTGCCCACTATAACTAGTGGACAGCATATATCAGGCCACCTTCTCACACCTAACTTGGTGGGGATGTGCCTGTGCTGGGGGATGTGCCTGTGTAGGGGGCAAGTGCAGGGGCCTGGTAAATGCAAGAGGGGGTGCCTGTGTACTTGCAGGGCAGTGCAGGTTGTGGTACAGGTAGCTGGGTGGGGTGGGGTACAGATAGATATGTTGGGTACCCTTCATGTGTTGACCCCGAAGAAAGACTTTGAAACAGTTTCAGCATAACCTACATTGTCTTCATGGCCAAGGCATGGTGTCTTGCATTCTCTTTCCTATAGATTGATATTAGGTGATTGTGCCTCCCTAACATGTCTTGGCAAGATTTCTCCTTCCTGTCCAAGACATGGGTTGGATTTTCCTGTAGTGCATCTCAACTGTCAGACAGAGTAGCCCCTATGGCGCTAATGTCCTGCCTGACATCAGCCTGTTGTTAGAAAAACACTTCCTACCATTGGCCATCATGACCAACTGCCAGCCTCTTCTGCGTGGGACGCTCTCTGAAGCGACTGCCAAGTCCACCTGCACGGGGAAGGGTGGCATGTGAGAGGCTGTGGGGAGAGATCCTTGCCTAGGGAATACCTGCTCCTTACCAGGAGTGTTAGGTCCTTTAGATGCTCGAGAGAAGGTATGAGATGCACTGTCATAGGAGGAGTGAGTAGAAGTAGCAACACAGCTACTTAGCATGTAAGGGCTGTGAGGAGGTGATGGTTCAGTTGGGTGGTTGGCTGACTGCCAGGATGGGGTAATCTCCAGAGGGAAAGTAGGAGGTACAGTACTAGTCAAGCCTGATTCAGGCTTCCGTTTTTTGGCAGTGGGCCAACAGTTCACTCAACGTCATCCAGGCCCTCCTCTGCACCCAGCACCTACTCATCATCTTTTTCCTCATCTTTTTGAGTAGTGCAGGCTCTTGGCATGGAGGAGAATTGGGTTCTCTCCTTGGATTTCCCACCATCCTCCGCTGGTGGATGGTTCAGCTTCATCAAATGGCTCATTGTCATCAGCACCTGAAAGACAGAGGTTGCAACATGATAAGTATTTTCCATAGTATATCATGTGCCACAACACAAGGGTTGGGAAAATATTATTTGCATCAATCTGATGTTCCACATGTGACCTGTCTTGTGTAAACCTACATATGGCAGCTCACACTGTAGCACTGAGATTTCCAATGCAGATGTGCAATGCAAAATCAAACTCACAAATTCCTGTCACAGCTCTGTATGGAATTGAGATCCCCCATGATATCATCTGCTGACGTTAGCTCATTGATTGTGTGCCAGAAGACATGGTCCTCATCCAGCAGCTTTAGAAGGAAAGTGACACCTTAATTAATGTTCAGCATGAATTATAAGTGAACATGCAAAATTAACACAGACACCATTGATTATTTTGGGAACTTATCCCAGACCAGCATCAGATGCTTCAAACAAGTAGCAATATCTGCTAATATCCTTTCAGAGTGAACTGATTGGGAATTATTAGTTTACTAGTACTACGTGGCACACCTAGCTGATGGATGGATGGTAGTTTGTTGGACTACTCCAGCTAGAATGTATTCTAAATCACTGGATGAGGTCCTTTATATAACTGAGGAGCTCCTGACAGCAGCTGTAATGAACCATACTTATCCGTATTTCGATACAAAGGATAACGTAAATCATTTTACATGTATATGTCATAGCTACACACTTTTAACATAGTTGGGTTACTCCTTTAAATGAAACAATATAAGCAACTTGGAACATACTGTATTATTTCAATTTAAATGTAGAGTCATCCTTTCATTAGCTAATATGTTATGAAGTAGTATACGCTTATGAACCATATCTGAGCATTTGGAGATTAGTGACAACAGGGATATTAGTCACACACCAAATACTGCTGACATATCAGCCAATATTTAAAAAATATGAGCCTTTAATTAAGTAAGTTTTAAGTCTACTTACCAGGGTCCACCATCATCCCATTGTATGGTGTCTGACCATAGGGAAACAACCTTTACTACGCATTTTTTACACTGCAATACAATCACAACGCGGTCGTTATAACCACCGCATTGTGACCACGCAGTGCCATTACAACGCAAGTTGTTACAATGACTTGTGCTAGATGGTGCTCTAGACTAAGGAATAGTATGATTTACTATTCCAACACCTTCCCTAGTGTTGCACACACTGGAGTTGGAATAGCAAATCATACTATTACTAAGTCCAGCGTGCCATCTAGCACAAGTCGTTGTTACGACCTGCATTGTAATGGCACTGCGTGGTCACAACGCGGTTGTTGTAACGACCAAGTTGTGATTGTATAGCGATGTAAAAACCACGTTGTAAATGTATACATTCCTGACCATATGGCACACCTGTATGTAGACAGAGACCGTTGTAGTAGGTGTTTTCCTCGCCAACCTCACATGGCCTAAACCTATATGAGTGTAATTTAATTTACATTCTAGTTGACACATGCTATAAACAATATATCCTAGTTCAGTTCACATGTGTGAGACTATTGATGGATTCTTCGTAAAAATCTATGGGTTGTCTGATCGCAATGTAGTAAATGGGATCCACTTCTGGTCATGTTTACGTACCAGTTTGTGCCGGTGGTATTTACTGCTCTGCCTCATGACATTGCCTTCCTTCAAGTGCAGGAACATCTGCTCCAGTGGGTGGATCTACTGTGGCTGTTTGTGGAAATTAAATGTGGAAGTCAACAGACAATAGCAACAAATGATGATTATGTACAACTTTTCACATATTTACTAAATTACTGTGACGGTTTCTAGTTAATGCACATTTTCATGTGCCATATACCAGAGTTAACTGTAATCACTAGCAAAGATGAGCCACTGTTTGTCAATAGGAAATTGAAAATTAACATTTCCAGTATGTAGAATTATGGAACTTGTAGTGTGACAGCCAATGAGACACATGAGAGTCTAAACCACCATGATTATTTGTACAAACTTGAGGTGACTTCCATAGTCACATTTGCAGTTTATAGCAAGCGTTTATCAAATGAAGTTATTGTTTAAATCATCACATATTACCTGGCACCACAGTATGGTTGTAATTCACAACAGCCCATGCAGCAGGTGGGGGTGAATGGTGGATAGGACATACTTCTCAAGTGGTGTAAGACGGAGTGATCTAGTTTGTCCACCAGGAAGTGATCTGGCAACCTCTATCCTGGTGAACTTCTACTTCGCTTGCCTCCTCCCATTCTGCCACTTCATTTAGATGTCAGTGATGGTCCGGACATCCTCCCTAATTCACTGACAGCATTAGCCAACTGCAACTGCTGTCTTCTGTGTTGCACTGCTGAGGAATGGAAGAAGACCATGTCGTTTTTTTAGTTCCCCACAACAAATCTGACAATCATCTCAGGCTCCTCCTCGGTGAAGTTGTTCTTTCTCCAGACATTTAGCATGCTGACACTTGGCAGATGGCAAAGCACAGAGCAGGTAGGTTGCATATGGGGGTGGTAAAAACAGAGCCTTGGATGTGGTCTGCTTTTATGTGGTTTGGAGTGCATGGGTTGCCTGCAGTTGTGTGTAATTATACTTTTTCTGGCCTGAGTGAGGAGCTTTCGCTCCAAGTGCAGAGATTCTGCCCCAAGTGCGGAACCTCCACCAAAGTGCAAAACCTCTGCAGTTGTTAATATACTACTCCAAAGTCCCTTTGTAAATACCAAAAAGCAGTAAAGTTAGACTTTTGGTCTAAACTTAGACTTTTGTTCTAACTTTACCTTTGTGAATCAAGCCCATAGTCTCTAATGGGTGGTGTCAGGATGCAAGTTACAGAACACTAGAGAGGGGGTAGCAGTAACTGACAATCGTGTGTACAAATTTCTTTTGTGTGCAAGCTTTCCAACTGATTGATGGGCAGTATTTAGACAGGTAAAGGTAAAGATTTGCTCATAATTGAAAATACGAAAAATAACTCAAAGTGAGCAAAAGCAAATAAATAAAGAGCAAAGTTTCAATTTAGCTAACAATGAACAAAAACTAAGTGACATTAAGAGAAATAAATCATTCTAGAAAGCAAATAGTTTAACAAAAAGACAGAGGCAGTTTAAGTAAATTAGAGTCCCAGTCTTTCACAGTAGGGTAATTCAGAATCTTGTACCAACTAGGAAGCAGTATAAAAGGAGAAGAGAAGCACTGAAACAAAAGGAACATGTTGAGTCTGTAGTTTATAAGGCATTTGCCCTGAAAAGGAAGCTATTTATTTTGGTTCTGAGCGGAACAAAAACCCTGGATAAACAGTGTTGTCGATGAGGAGAAGAAACCAGAAAAAAAGGACTTGTTACTTAATAGAAGTTACTTTTGTAAAATATTTAGTGGCAAATGGAAGTATACTTCCAATACTAAGCCTTTCTTTAATGAAGAAAGCTACTTTCAAGCGAACACATTGGTGCATGAAGTTGAAAAAACTGGTTGATGTATGAGGTGAAGAATGGTACTCCAATTACCAAATAGGAGATGGTTCCTAGGAATGTAGAGGAAGTGATAGCTGAAGAGGTACAACGAAGGTGTAAACAGGCCCCAACATAAAGATGGAACTGTAGGAGTATTTGCCATGTTTGGCACAAATCAATTGATATGTTGAGAAGTTTCCTAAGTAAGTATCCATGCAAAAGTCTGAAACAGAAAATGTTCATGTTGCAAGGATTAGATCCATGCAAAGTGAGGAAGTGTACTACTTTACAGGGATATTCACTGGTATGTCTATCAAAGAAAGTGTGCAGAAGCGCCTTTCATTACTTCAGAATGATACCTATTCACCACTCTAAAATGCAAAATTTGTTAGGAGACTTTACTACATGAAATGTATTGCCTTATGTGTAGGAGAAATGAATAAAGCTCTTTTGAATGGTACAATAGCAGAGGTAGAAAACGTTTGTGAAGATTTTCAGTTTTGTTTCTTTGGTCCAGAACAGGAGTCTAAGGAAAATGAGGAGTTGGTATAAGCAGGTGTAGAGGAACAGGAGACAGGTATTAGTGTTGATAGCTTAACAGAAGAAATTAGGAAGTTTAATACAGTTTCTTCTTAGAAACCAAACTGTGTTTGTATTTGTTGTTGATGTAATGACTACAAAAGCTAAACTCGTAATGTAATTGTATTCTCAAAAACTAAACAGGAGAATAGAGATAAGTATCAAGAACTTGCTGTTTTTATATTTGTAGAGTTATGCTTTGAGTTGTCCACACAACACATTATAAATAATTACTGCTATTATAAGTTAAAGGATAACAAAATGGCAGCTAGAGCAGTACATAATAAGTTAGAATTAGTATCTATTCCACAAGAAGTATGAGATTTAAATGTGTATGAATCAATTCTTATACAATGTGTACACCCATTTCAGGCTATAGTTCATATATATATATATATATATATAGATATTGATGAACCACTAACCATTCTACTAAATGGTGTACCTACCAATAATAAAAAATATCTGGCAAGAGTTAGTATATGTAAAGTAAATAAAGCGACATTATACCTGGTACAAAATAATATTTATTATAAATATGTTTGATGTTGTTCGAGATGAAACATATATGGAGGATGAAACTTTACTATGAAGTGGACAGATTGAAAAAGTGGATCGATCTAGATCAGAAGAGATTTATGAACACTACAGCATCCATCGCCTATATTCTAAAGAAGTCATCGGTGATGAAATTGATCTCTTGCAAATTAAACAAACAAAGGGAGCTCCTATGAGCATGTGGGTGAAAAGTTTAGAAGCTCACTGGTTCCCACAACTGTTTCCTACTGGAGCAGGTAGCCGCTATGATGACTGCCTCATACAGATACCCAAAGCTGAATACCATTAACCAGACTATATTCAGAGGCCCCAAGATTTCATCAGTGTATTCTCTACATACTCCATCTTCTGTTTGAGAGTGACTTGTCTGTACTTTCATATGTTGTTAGCCACATATTGAAGACAGTAGTTGATCTTTAAAATCTCACTACAAGGGAATTCATTGACAAAGTTCATGAAAGGGATGAAAACGATATAAATAAAGCTTGATTAATTTGATGGTATGCCAACATGACACTAAAGAGTATTGGTATCACCGTCATGGAGAACTGAAATGTATGTTGAGATGACCTGCTTGAATTTTTGAGAGAAGTAAACTCAAACATTAAGGACATCAATCCGAAGACAGCAGGATCCTGCTAATATTTGTAGATATTTTAATTACAGATTTCAAGCCATGCTGTCTTTCATCTGCAACAAAACAAGTCCTCCTCTTGGTGAAGAACGTGAATTAATTTGGCGTAAGGAGCACTAAGCAAGTGGTGCTGCTCATTTACACATGCTGTTATGGTTAAAAGATGCACCAAAATTTGGAAGAGTGATGAGTCTATACTCCCTTTTATAGAAGAGTATGTAACATGCGCTATCCGGAAAGACAGTAGTGAAAGAATCCTGAGACACCAATTTCTGCGTTCTGAAACACATATATGTGGGACATACTGCAGTCAAAGATGCAGGGCTAAAGGACAATTTCACACCCGGAGTCATTTTGCATTTCCACATCCTGTCATTTCCCAAGGAAGAGTGAACAGCTTTTTGTCTGCAGTCAGACATAAACTTACATTGAAATCACCCAAAAAACACATACAACCTGAGAAAAACGGATGACTATAACCTGTAATTCTCAAAATGTGGAAACCAAACATGGATATACAATTTGTTGCATATAACTCCATTGCTGTTGCTCGGTATGTCACATATATTTCAAAATCTGAGAAGGCAGAGATGAAGGAGATGTGGGAGAAGATTTCATCAGGAAAGACTCTAACCAACAAATTGCACAGCTTCAGCTTGAAACTGCTTTGCCGTAGAGAGTTGGGTTACTATGAGTGCTGTGACAGGTTGAGCTCAGCCAGTTTGTTCTCGAACTCAAGGGGTATGGTTTGGGTAAGTCTAGGCCTTGCACGTACGCAAAACAGTCTTGAAGTCTTTCCAGAAATTCAGTAGATAGCAAAGTTTGAACACAAGGTACAGACATTGTCAAATCAAACCTGTTGGATATGTACTATGCAAGAAGGAGCCCACATCTGGAAAAAATGTGACTTTATGAAGTTTTTCAGCATACAGATACAGAAGCAATCTAACAAAAAATATAGAAGGAGATTTGCAGTGATTGGATGTGATGGTTGTTTGGTGAGACAAGCTAAAGGAAATTTAGTTAACCACAGAAAACTTAGGGGCTCATTTATGAGTACTTGCATCACTTTTGCGCCGCCGGTGAGTCACTTTTTGTGACGCATCAGCGGCGTAAAAACTGAAACTTGTTGCACCATATTTACAAAGTGACGCATCTAGGTAGATGCATCACTTTGTAAACCCCTGCGCTACATTATACCTGCGTCAGGTATAATGTATGCAGGGTGGGCGTTCCCACGTAAGTAAGCATCGTAGAAATAACGCAGTGAAATCTATGAGATTTCACTGCGCCACTTCTAGGGTGCAAATGCGTCAATATCTTGCGCCTGCCTCACAGCAGGCGTAAAACTGACGCAGGCCCTTTCACATGGGGCTTGCCCCATGTGAAAGGACACATTGCTGAAGTTGCGTCACTTTCGTGACACACTCCAGCAATGCGTCCCTTTTGCGCCTACAGATACGTCAGAAATACTGACGTATCTTTGACTCCTTGCGACATGATGCGTCATACTGTAAATATGACGCATCATTGGAGTCGCAGGGAGGGCGCAGTGATAAGTGACGCATCACTGTTTTCACGCAGTGATGCGTCACTTTTCATAAATGAGGCCCTTAGTTGCCAAACTTCAGACAGAAAAGAGTTTTTTCTATTTTGCAATTCTGCAACTCTTCAGGCTGAATTACTTAGAGACTTTGACCGCTATGAAGATTCTTTTAATCCTGTGAAAGACAGTATTGAGAGTTCAGTCTTCCCAAGCTACTTGTGCATGTTAAATGAAGAAATTTAACAGGAAGAAATGATTGCTGTTGAGGTAGGGAAGGAGACTTCCCCAAGCAGTCAAAGTTCTGCACCACTGAGTCAAGATTCTCTTGGACAACCCATTATTGAAAATTAAGCTGCAATAGCCATGAATGAGATGGAAGGTGCAAAGGAATAAGCAAAACAGGAAACTGTTGAGTTTGAACACTTAGTTGAACATCTCAACGATAAACAGAAAGAAATTTATATAGTGGTAAAGGAGATAATAGAGCACTGATTTCTCCATGAGAAGATAGAATGCAATTGAACATTTTTTAAGTCGATAGAATTATATATCAGTGGTCAAGGGGGAACAGGACAGGACAAGCTTTTTAATTAAAGTTCTCATGACTTAACGACAGAGGACAACAGAATTAAATGTATCATGTCTAGTAACAACACCATCTGTACTAACTGCATACAACATTAAAAGTATTACTCTGCAGCGACTACTAATGCTACCTCCTCTTGAACATGACAATAAATTGAAGTACAAGAAATTATCTGATGAAACTGGTCATGAGGTGTGAAGAGTATTGCAGAAACTGAAGTTTTAATCATTGATGAGGTGAGCATGGTCTCAAACTTAAAGCTTTTATGTGTACCCTTGAGAATGCAACTGATTTTAAGAAATGATTACAATGTCATGTTGGAAGAAAGCATTTAATTGTCTTTGGCGACCTACCGCAACTTATGCCTGTCAAAGGACAACCTGTTTTCAAGACACTTCTGCATGATCAGAATCTGAATTCTTTGGGAAGTATTGGCAATGTAAACATTTGGTTAAACTCCCAATATAAGGAACTACTGAGGAATATCTATCAAGAATCTTATGTGGAATATGGAAATATTCTGAAGAACATTAGAGTAGGAGTTCTGACAAAAGAGGACCAACGTACCCTAGAAAGTCGATTTATCAAGAAACTGTTTTCCTCTAACAATACAGCAGCACAGCTAATTTAATTGAAGAAAGGAAGCCCATAGTCTATGTATGCCTACACTTCAGGAGTGCTCCAATTTTAATGGACAGTTACTAATTTGGAGAAAGAAGACATTTTGGAAATGACAGCTATTGACAAAATGAAACACCAGCGAGTGACAGTACTGCTAAGTGGAAAACTACAAGCAAAATTGGATTAATTGTAGAAATATGTATACAAGACTGCAAAATTAGAAAAGTGTTTGCGCGTGTGCAAAAATTGTAGAGTAAAATTGTGGCTCAATTGAAATGTTGAGGAAGGATTAGTAAATGGGGCAATGGGTATGGTTATTCATTGAATCAATTTTCCAAATAGGGATGAGGTTGCACCTCTCGCTTGTTTCTGTACTCCTTTTGCCTCTTTATGCACCCCTCTTGCCTCTTTCTGCAGCCCTCCTGCCTCTTTCTGCACCTGTTCCTTCTTTCTGCACTTCTTTTGTTTCTTCTGCCCCCTTCTTGCTTCTTTCTGCACCCCTCTTGCCTCTTTCTCCAACCGTCTTGCCTCTTTCTGCACCTCTCTTGCCTCTTTCTGTACCCCTCTTCCCTCTTCCCATATCCCTCTTGCCTCTTTCTACACCTCTGTTCCTTCTTTCTGCACTTCTGTTTCTTTCTGCACTCATTGTGCATCTTTCTGCAACCCTGTTGCTTCTTTCTGCACCTCTCTTGCTTCTTTCTGCACCCATCGTGCCTCTTTCTAACCCCTCTTCCCGCACCCCTCTTGCCTCTTTCTGCACCTCTGTCCCTTCTTTCTGCACTTCTATGTTTCTTTCTGCACCTCTCATTTCTTTCTGCACCGATTTTGCCTCTTTCTGCACCCCTCTCGACTCTTTCTGCACTTATTTTGTTTCATTCTGCAGCTTTCTTGTTTCTTTCTGCACGCCATTGCCTCTTTCTGCACCTCTGTTCTTTCTTTCTGTTCTCTCTTTCTGCATATATCTTGCTTATTTCTGTACTCCACATGCCTCTTTCTACACCCCTCTTCCGTCTTTTTGCACCCCTCTTGCCTGTTTCTGCACCTCTGTTGATTCTTTCTACACTCCTGTTGCTTCTTTCTACACCACCTTGCCTCATTCTTCACCCCCTTACCTCTTTCTTCAACCCTGTTGCCTCTTTCTGCACCTCTGTTCTTTCTTTCTGCACTTCTTTTGTTTCTTGCTGCACATGTCTTGCTTCTTTCTGCCACCCTTGTGCGTCTTTCTGCACCCCTCTTCCCTCTTTTTGTACCCCTCTTGCCTCTTTCTGTAGCTCTGTTGCTGCTTTCTGCACTACTCTTGCCTCTTTCTGCACCTCTGTTAATTCTTTCTGCTCTTCTTTTGTTTCTTTCTGCACCCCACTTGCCACTTTCTCCACCCCTGTTCCCCCTTTTTGCATCTCTATTGCTTCTTTCTGTACTTCTCTTGCCTCTTTCTTCAATCCTCATCCCTCCTTCTGCACCTCTGTTGCTTCTTTCTGCACTTCTCTTGCTTCTTTCTGTACCTCTGCCCCTTCTGTCTGCAACTCTTGTACCTCTTTCTCTACCCTTATTCTCGCTTTCTTCACTCCTCTTGCCTCCTTCTGTACCTCTGTCCCTTCTTTCTGCAAGCCTTGTGCCTCTATCTGCACCCCTCTTCCTTATTTTTGTACCCCTCTTGCCTCTATCTGCACCTCTGTTCCTTCTTTCTACTCGTCTTTTGTTTCCTTCTGAACTTCTCTTGCCTCTTTCTGCACCTCTGTTCCTTCTTACTGTGCTTCTTTTCTCTCTTTCAGCACCTCTCGCTTCTTTCTGCACATCTTTTGCCTGTTTTGCACCCCGCTTGCCTCTTTCTGTACCTCTGTTACATCTTTCTGCACTTCCTTTGCTTCTTTCTGTAGCTCTCTTGGTTCTTTCTTCACCCCTTGCCTCTTTCTCCACCTCCATCTTTATTAGCCCCTGATGCCTCTTCCTGCACCTCTGTTCCTTCTTTCTCTACTTCTTTTGTTTCTTGCTGCACATCTCTTGCATCTTTCTACAGCCCTCGAGCCTCTTCCTGCACCCCTCTTCCTTCTTTCTGCAGGCCTCTTGCCTCTTTCTGCACCTCTGTTGCTTCTTTCTGCACTCCTCTTCCCTCTTTCTGCATCCCTCTTGTCTCTTTCTGCACCTCTGTTAATTCTTTCTGCTCTTCTTATGTTTCTTTCTGCACCTCTCTTTCTTCTGTCTGCACTCCTCTTGCCTCGTACTCCAACCCTCATCCCTCTTTCTGCACCTCTGTTGTTTCTTTGTGCAGTTCTCTTGCTTCTTTCTGCACCTTTGCCCCTCTTACTGCAACCTATGTGCCTCTTTATGCACCCCTATTCCCTCTTTCTTCAACCCTCTTGCATCTTTCTGCACCTTTGTACCTTTTTTCTGCAACCCATGTGCCTCTTTCTGTACCCCTCTTCTTTCTTTTTGCACCCCTCTTGCCTCTTTCTACGCCTCTGTTCCTTCTTTCTACACTTCTTTTGTTTCGTTCTGCACCCTTCTTGACTCTTTCTGCACCTTTGTTCATTCTTTCTGTATGTCTTTTGTTTCTTTCAGCTCCTCTTCCTTCTTTCTGCACACCTTTTGCCTCTTTTTGCACCCCTCTTGCCTCTTTCTGCATCTCTGTTCCTTCTTTCTGCACGTTTTTGTTTTTTATGTAGCTCCCTTGCTTCTTTCTACATCCCTTGCCTCTTTCTCCACCCCTCTTTCTTAACCAGTGATGCCTCTTTCTGCACCTCTGTTCCTTCTTTCTGCACTTCCTTTGTTTCTTTCAGCACATTTCTTGCTTCTTTGTGTACCGCTCTTGCCTCTTTCTGCACCTCTGGTGCTTATTTCTGCACTACTCTTGCCTCTGTCTGTACCTCTTGTGCTTCTTTCTGCACTTCTTTTCTTTCTTTCTGCACCTCTCTTGTTTCTTTCTGCACCCCTCTTGCCACTTTCTCCTCCATTGTTCCCCCATTTTTGCATCTCTGTTTCTTTGTTCTGCACTTATCTTGCATCTTTCATCACCCCTCATCCCTCTTTCTGCACCCCTGTTACTTCTTTCTGCAATTCTCTTGCTTCTTTCTGCACCCCTCTTCCCTCTTCCTGCACCCCTCTTGCCTCTTTCTCCACCTCTTTTCCTTCTTTCTGCACTTATTTTGTTTCTTTCTGCAACTCTATTGCTTCATTTGGCACCCCTCTTGCTTCTTTCTGCACCACTGTGCCTCTTTCACACCCCTCTTCCCTCTTTCTGCACCCCACTTCCCCTTTCTGCATCTCTGTTGCTTATTGATGCACTTCTCTTGCTTCTTTCTGTATCTCTCTTGCTTCTTTCTGCATCCCTTGTGTGTCTCTCTGCACCCCTCTTCACTCTTTCTGCACTCCTCTTGCCTCTCTGCACTTCTTTTGTTTCTTTCTGCATACGTCTTGTCTCTTTCTGCACCTGTGTTCCTTCTTTCTGCACTTCTTTTGTTTCTTTCTGCACATCGCGCTTGTTTCTGTAGCCCTCTTCCCTTTTTGCACCCCTCTTGCCTCTTTCTGCACCTTTGTTGTCTCTTTATGCACTACTCTTGTTACTTTCTACACCTCTTTGCTTCTTTCTGCACCACTCATGCTTCTTTCTGCACATCTCTTCCCTCTCTCTGCACCTCTGTTTCTTCTTTCTGTCCTACTTTTATTTCTTTCTGCACATCTCTTGCTTCTTTATGTACTTCTCTTGCCTCTTTCTCCACACCTCATCCCTCTTTCTGCACCTCTGTTGTTTCTTTTTGCACTTCTCTTGATTCTTTCTGCAACTCTGTCCCTTCTTTCTGCACCCCGTTTCCTTCTTTCTGCACCCCCTCTTGCCTCTTTCTGTACCTCTGTTCCTTCTTTCTGCACTTCTTCTGTTTCTTTCTGCAACTCTCTTGCTTCTTTCTGCACCCCTCTTGCTTCTTTCTGTTCCCCTTGTGCCTCTTTCACATCCCTCTTCCCTATTTCTGCACCCCCTCTTGCCTCTTTCTGCACATCTGTTCCTTCTTTCTGCACTTCTTTTGTTTCTTTCCGCACCTCTCTTCTTTCTTTCTGTATCCCTCTTGCCTCTTTCTCCACCCCACTGTTCCATTTCTACACTCCTCTTGCCTCTTTCTGCACCTCTGTTTCTTCTTTCTGCACTTTGTTTGTGTCTTTCTGTACCTCTCACTTCTTTCTGCATCCCTTATGCCTCTTTCTGCACCCCTTTTGCCTCTTTGTGCAATACTGTTGCTTCTTTCTGCACTACTCTTGCTTCTTCCTACACCACTCGTGCTTATTTCTGAACACCTCCTCTCTCTTTCTGCACCCCTCTTGCCCCTTTCTGCACCTCTGTTGCTTCTTTCTGCACCTCTCTTGCCTCTTTATGCACCCCTCTTCCCTCTTCCCCTACCCCTCTTGCCTCTTTCTGCACCTCTGTTCCTTCTTTCTGCACTTATATGTTTCTTTCTGCACCTCTCACTTCTTTCTGCACCCATTGTGCATCTTTCTGCACCCCGGTTGCTTCTTTCTGCACCTCTCTTGCTTCGTTCTATACCCATCGGGCCTCTTTCTAACCCCTCTTCCCGCACCCCTCTTGCCTCTTTCTGCACCTCTGTTCCTTCTTTCTGCACTTCTATGTTTCTTTCTGCACCTCTCACTTCTTTCTGCACCGATGTTGCCTCTTTCTGCAAACCTCTTCCCTCTTTCTGCACCCCTCTTGACTCTTTCTGCACTTCTTTTGTTTCTTTCTGCACCCCATTGCCATTACTGCACCTCTGTTCTTTCTTTCTGTTCTCTCTTTCTGCATATATATTGCTTATTTCTGTACTCCACATGCCTCTTTCTGAACACCTCTTCCCTTTTTTTGCACCCCTCTTGCCTGTTTCTGCACCTCTGTTGCTCCTTTCTGCACTACTCTTGCTTCTTTCTGCACCTCTCTTGCTTCTTCCTACACCACTCATGTTTATTTCTGAACACCTCTTCCCTCTTTCTGCACCCCTCTTGCCCCTTTCTGCACCTCTGTTCCTTCTTTCTGCTCTTCTTTCGTTTCTTTCTGCACCTCTCTTGCTTCTTTCTGCCATTCTCTTGTCTCTTTCTCCACCCCTCATCTCTCTTTCTGCACCTCTGTTGCTTCTTTCTGCAATAATTGTGCCTATTTCTGCACCCCTTTTCTATCTTTGTGCTCCCCTCTTGCATCTTTCTGCACCTCTGTTTCTTTTTTCAACACTTCTTTTGTTTCTTTCTGCAACTCTCTAGCTTCTTTCTGTATCCCTCTTGCCTCTTTCTCCACCCCACTTCCCGCTTTCTGCATCTCTGTTGCTTCTTTCTGTACTTCTCTTGCTTCTTTCTGCACCACTCTTGCTTCTTTCTGTATCCCTCATGCCTCTTTCTGCACCCGTCCCTCTTTCTGCACTCTTCTTGCCTCTTTCACACCTCTGTTGCTTTTTTCTGCACTTCTTTTGTTTCTTTCTGCACCCTGCTTGTCTCTTTCTGCACCTGTGTTCCTTCTTTCTGTACATCTTTTGTTTCTTTCTGCACCTCTCGCTTGTTTCTGCACTCCTTTTGCCTCTTTCCCACCCCTCTTCCCCATTTTTTCATCACTGTTGCTTGTTTCTACACCTTGCTTGCCTCTTTCTCTGCCCCTCATCTGTCTTTTTGCACCTCTGTTGCTTCTTTCTGCACTTTCGTTGCTTATTCCTGCACCGCTCTTGCTTCTTTCTGCACCCCTCTTCCCTCTTTCTGCACCCCTCTTGCCTCTTTCTGCCCCTCTATTCCTTCTATATGTACTTCTTTTGTTTCTTTCTGCACCCCTCTTGTCTCTTTCTGCACCTCTGTTCCATCTTTCTGCACTTCTTTTGTTTCTTTCTGAAGCTCTCTTGCTTGTTTCTGCATCTCCTTGCCCCTTTCTCCACCCCTTTTCCCTCTTTATGCACCCCTGTTTCATCTTTATGCCCCTCTGTTCCTTCTTTCTGCACTTCTTGTTTTTTTCTGCTCATCTCTTGCTTCTTTCTGTACTTCTCTTGCCTCTTTCTGTACTCAAATGGGAAGTTCAAGCTGTCAAGTTTAAAGGTCTGTGTGCTCTTGTAACTGAGGTATATGTCTACTTGTATATGTATTCTCACGTGTTATGCATCTGAAGATGGCAGCTTAAAAAGTGGATCGCTTCTTCTATAGGTGGTCAAATGTTCTCAATTCTGCTCTGTCTTTTAGTTGCACAGGTAGTCATGTCTTGTGTATATAGGTGTTATAGAGTCCCTCAAATATACTATTGAATACCCATGTACCCTGTATTATGAGCCGAAAGAAATACATACACCATTTTCTACACATATTTACAGAATATGCTGTTTGAAACACAGGTATTCAAATATTTCTATGTTTATTTTTATGTAACATGTCACTCGGTAAAAGAAGAGACACGCATGCATATCGTCAAAAACTTGATCCGACTTACAACAGTGATATGCTTAGGATTGCTGTTTTGTATTTGTTTGGTAGGCCTAAAATTCTGAGCAGTCGATTATTGGTGAACCTTCAAGTGAAAAGTGAGGTTTAAGATATCTTGGGAGAAGGATTAGTGATTAGGCTACTTTGTATGAGTCTGTTGTAAGGTACAGTTAAAGTAGGCCTCTTTCTGCACCTCTGTTGGTTCTTTCTGCACTTCTCTTGCTTCTTTCTGCACCTTTCTTCTTCTTTCTGGACTTCTATTGCCTCTTTCTGCACTTCTCTTGCTTCTTTCTGTGCCTTTCTACATCTTTCTGCACATGTCCCACCTATGTAGGCATATTTAGAAATTAGCATTTAAAAAACCTTACAAATTCACAATGGACGTTATAATTCGGAATTAGCAGTTAAAAAACCTTTGAAATTCACTGAAAAAATCAGAGGTTTCAGGGACGTTATAGTTGGAAATTAGCATTTAAAAAACCTTAGAAATTCACTGAAAAAAACACAAGCTTCAGGGACATTATTGTTAGTTGGACATTTCAATCATACAAAACCAGAGAAATTTGGCTGTTATAGTTAGGTGAGCTAACTATAACTTGCACCCCCGCAATGCACTGCTGATGATGTCACATATTATATTACTCATGACATGGTCAGTGACATCAATGATGACATCACTGATGACATCTCAAATGACATCACTGATGTCATCCTCCACTTAATATCTGACGCAACTCCTCAAACCCTAATATAACCTTTCATACACCCACTCTAAAATTCAGACTACTATTCTCGAAACCATAGACACACCAATACCAGTTAGTACATACCCACTCACTGATTCATAGGTCTACACACATCTACTCACTCACCGAAACAGTCACTCATACACGCAGTCCCTCATCAATACAGCCTCTGATATATGCACTCATGCACCCATAAAGACACTCACATACTGCCAGTCATCCACAGAGATACTCACACACCTAGTCAGTCACCCAAAGACTCAATCACACTGCCATTTACTCACCAATACAGTTATATACACATCACCTCACTTACTCATACAGATACTAACACATACTTACTCTCTTATACAATCACTAACACAAGCACACACTCATCCATTCAGCTACTCTCACAATCACTCACTCGCACATATAGTCTCTAATATACTCCAACATTCACATATACAGCCTTTCACAGATGTAGTTACTCACACATGTACCAATGAGACATCCTTTCACTCACCAACACAGCCATGCACACGCTTTCTCACTCATACAGCCCCTCACAGATGCACTCATGAACCCATAAACCCACTGATTCACCCACTCAAACATCCATGGAGGGAGTCATACACCACCCCACCCACCCACACAGACATCAGGCACCCATACAGGTAGTCAGACAACTAATCATTAATCCAATATAGACACTCATCTAGCTACTCACCAACTCATGCAGCCACCTACAGACCAACTGACAGGCTGATCCAGACATTCACACAGATTAGTCATTCACCCATGCATTCACTAAGACGTGTTTAATATCTCACTTAAATAGTCAGCCACGCACCCACTAAATCATCCATTCAGACACTCATACACCTACTCATTTTTCAATACACCTTTAACTTTCTTAAACTTTTAAAAATCACCCAGTCTCTGAATGATGTCACCAGTGATGTCATTTGAGATGTCATTAGTGATATCATGAGTGATGTCACTGACCATGTCATGAGTAATGTAATATGTGACGTCATCAGCAGTGCGTTGCGGGGGAGCGAGTTATATTTTGCTCGGCTAACTATAACAGTAAAATTTCTCTGGTTTTATACAAGTGGAATGTCCAACTAACTATAACGTCCCTGAAACCTGTGGTCTTTTCAGTGAAAAAAAATATATATATATAAATATATATATATAACCTACTGGCGGTCGCCAGTAGGTAGATATAGTTAGGACCTATTTTGCATAGGAAATCCGCAACATTCTATTTGGAATAACTTTGGCGCCGATTGACGAATCTTTGCAAAATTTTCCAGACGTTTGGCCAGCTCTGGTCTGCTCCTATCCTGAAAATTTCACGGTGATTCATCAATCGGGGGCCGAGAAAAAATGGGGGTCCCAAAACGCATTTTCCCCATGCATTTTCCCATAGGACATTTCGATGCAGCTACAGCCCGAACTGCTGAACGGAATTACACCAAATTTGGCAAAGAGGTAGTCTTCAGTTCAGACTCGTGCCTTTTGCTTAAATGGTGTAAATCTGTTCAGTAGTTCCTGAGAAAATCAAAAGTAAAATCATAGATATATCTATGGCCTTGGCGGATCCGCGCACCCTCCCCGCACCCAGCGCGCACCCTGCCATGCACGAGCTGTATTCTATTTGGCAGTCAACACTCCAAATCAGGAAGTGTTGGCAGCCATTTTGTGCCTCGGTAGAACCGAGGCACAAGAAACCTATAAAACAAACGTGAAAAATGCAAAAAGGGGGCAGGGTAGAAACACCCTGACCCCCTAGGCCTGCTCAAGGGGTCCCACAAGGACCCCCTGCGCCAAAAAAGCATTTAAAAAAAAAAATTCGGTGAAATTGGCGCACCCAGCGTGAATTTCGACCGAAATTTTTTAAAAAAGAAGCGCGCGCTTCTTTGGTAATTGGCCCCTCGGGGGGCCAAATCCCGGGGAACCGCCACCCTCCGGTGCTCAAAGATAGTATAAGCGGGGGGGCTCACAGCACCCCCCCGCAGCCCCGGGGTGGTCTTGAAAATGGGTGGGGGGGCTCACAGCCCCCCCAACCCCCGGGGACCGCCACCCCTGGGGCTTGAAGTAATTTGGGATGGGGGCTCTCAGGCCCCCCCAGCCCCGGGGACCACCACCCCCGAGGCAACTGGTCAATGCGGGTGGGGGGCCACGCAGCGCATACTGGAGGTACCTGGTAGGCTAGTTGGCCCCCAGGGGACCTCTGGATTGAAGAGGAATTAATTCCCCAACTTAAAACGCGCCACAGGGCGTGTTTGCACACGTCACCTCAGGCCCCACCCCCTTCCTTCACCATTGTACAAATATTCCTCTAAAATCAGCCAAACTACGAATTCCGATTTACTCACCTGTTATCAGTAGAGAACCCAGTGCTGCATCTTTTAAACCAGCACTGACTCTGAAAAGTAATTCTAAGCGTACTTACCAGTAACTTGCATTTCCTTCCATAGGAATCCATTGTGTGGTTTTCACCAGAAAAGTTTCTAAGTGTCCATTTTTGAAACGTACAAATATTCCTCTAAAATCAGCCGAACTACGAATTCCAATTTACTCACCTGTTATCAGGAGAGAACCCAAGGCTGCATCTGTTAGCCCAGCACTGACCCTGAAAAGTAATTCTAAGTGTACTTACCATTAACTTGTATTTCCTTCCATAGGAATCCATTGTGTGGGTTTCACCAGAAAAGTTTCAGTGTCCAATTTTGAAACGTACAAATATTCCTCTAAAATCAGCCGAACTACGAATTCCGATTTACTCACCTGTTATCAGGAGATAACCCAGGGCTGCATCTTTTAGCCCAGCACTGACTCTGAATAGTAATTCTAAGCGTACTTGCCAGTAACTTGTATTTCCTTCCATAGGAATCCATTGTGTGGTTTTCACCAGAAAAGTTTCGAAGTGTCCATTTTTGAAACATAAAAATATTCCTCTAAAATCAGCCGAACTGCGAATTCCAATTTACTCACCTGTTATCAGGAGAGAACCCACCTACTTACCTGCTAAGTGAATTTTCTGCCATAGGATAACATTGGTAATTCTATGTGAAAATGTTATGTCAACTTTTAAAATACAATAATATTCCTTACAAATCACCACTGTAACCAAAACGCTTTTACTCAACTGTTTACAGGAGATGTCCAAGGACTGAATCTAGGATCTAGTCCTCTGGTTAGAAAAGTAATCCATAAAGTAACTAATTGCATTTGACTAGAAATTCACATTGAGCTCAATGTTGCATTGTGTTTGAAATTGTGTTACCCATTGCAACAACTGTAATTACTGTACTTAAAAGTCTATTGCCTATTTGCAAAGTAATTAAACAAAAGTAATTCATTCTGAGAAAGTATATTTTGTATTGTGATGTATAATGTAATTAAAAAAAATTACATATCTAAAAATTAACAGTTTACAAAATGTAGTAAATCAGTATCAAAATAATCAGTATAACAATTAATACATTAAAAATTGTCATTTACAAAACCTTTGAAATTCACTGAAAAAACCATAGGTTTCAGGCCTGATATAGTTAGGAATTAGCATTTAAAAACCTTTGAAATACACTGAAAAAAACATAGGTTTCAGGCCTGATATAGTTAGGAATTAGCATTTAAAAACCTTTGAAATTCACTGAAAAAACCATAGGTTTCAGGCCTGATATAGTTAGGAATTAGAATTTAAAAAACCTTAGAAATTCACTGAATAAACAATAGGTTTTAGGGGTGTCATTTGAGATGTCATCAGTGATGTCACTGACCATGTCATGAATTATGTAATATGTGACATCATCAGCAGTGGATTGCGGGCGCGCGAGATGTAGTTAGTACAACTAACTATATCGGAGGAATTTCAATGGTTTTGTTCGAGTAAAATGTCCAGTTAGCTATAACACCCCTAAAACCTATTGTTTTTAAGTGAATTTCTAAGGTTTTTTAAATGCTATAACTCGCGCGCCCGCAATCCACTGCTCATGACGTCACATATTACATCACTCATGACATGGTCAGTGGCATCACTCATGACATCACTCATGACATCATCTTGTGATAGAGTGGCGGTCACGCGAGTTATAGTTATCTGAACTAACTATAACGGGGGAATTTCATTGGTTTTTTACAAGTGAAATGTCCACCTAACTATAACATGTGTGAAACCTATGGTTTTTTAAGTGAATTTGCAAGGTTTTTTAAATGCTAATTCCTAATTATAACGTGTGTGAAACCTATGGTTTTTTAAGTGAATTTGTACGTTTTTTTAAATGCTATGTTATGTATGTTTTTTTTTTTAAGGTTTTTCACCCACAACAAACAAAATGGCGGCCGACACTTCCTGATTTCGACCGATTCGAACGTTGACTGACATGTAACCACCAATCAGAATTACGCTCGTGCACGTTAGGGTGCGCGCACCGTGCGCGCACGGTGCGCGGCTATATATATTTATGTGCTTTAACTGCAATTTTCTCAGGAAATACGGAACAGATTTACTCCATACATGCAAAAGGCACATGCCTGACCTGAGGACTACCTCTCTGCCAAATTTCAAGTAATTCTGTTCAGCCGTTCGGGCTGTACCTTCGACTAAAGGTCCTATGGGAAAATGCATGGGGAAAACGCGTTTTGGGAACCCCCTTTTTTCTCTTGACGAATCACCCCGAGACTTTCAGGGTAGGAGCTGAGCGGAGCGCCCCATTAGTTTTGAAAATTTCACGAGGATTCGTCAACCGGCACCAAAGTTATTCAAAATAGAATTTTCAGATTTCCTATGGAAACACGGTCCTAACTATAACTATCTACTGGCGACTGCCAGTAGATAATATATATATATATATATATATATATATATATATTATCTACTGGCGGTCGCCAGTAGATAGTTATAGTTAGGACCTATTTTCCATAGGAAATCCGCAACATTCTATTGGGAATATCTTTGGCGCCGGTTGACAAATCCTCGCAAAATTCTCCCAACTTTTGGCCAGCTCCGCTCCGCTCCTACCCTGAAAGTTTCGTGGTGATTCGTCAAGCGGGGGCTGATAAAAAAGGGGGGTCCCCATGCAATTTCCCATAGGATCTGTTGTCGCAGCTACAGCTCGAACCGCTGAACGGAATACACCAAATTTGGCAAAGAGGTAGTCCTCATTTCGGACTCGTGCCTTTTGCATATTTGGTGTGAATCTGTTCAGTAGTTCCTGAGAAAATTAGGGTAAAAATGTTAGTGATATCTATGGCCGCGGAGGATCCGCGGACCCTACCCGCACCATACACGAACCCTCCCCGAACTGAGCGCGCACCCTCCTGATCACGTGCTGAATGCTAATTGGCTGTCGAGCGCCTCTCTACATTTGAAACCAGGAACTGTTGGCGGCCATTTTCTGCCTCGGTAGAAGCGAGGCTGAAGAAGCAAGGGGAATAAGTGCGTAAAACATATAAAGGGGGCAGAGTGGAAATACTCTGACCCACTAGAGGTGCTTAGTGGGTCCCAGAAGGAACCCCTAGGGCCCCCCTTTTTTAAAAAAAAAAAAAGCAGCGAAATGTGTGCACGGTGCGCGCATCCTATCGCGTTGGATGCACGGATCCTCTCGCGGTGGATTCGCGGATCCACGGCAAAGTTTTTTGAAAAACGACAAGAAATCATTGGCTGTAGAACAACTTTCTACACTGAAAGGTAGAGTGTATATTTTTGTTTTTAAAAGGTATGATTGTTATTGGTTAACAAAAACAGATTGTAAGGAACATTATATATGATAAGCTGATATGTTGAAAAGTCAAGCACACTTCCTGTCTTGTGTAGGAACATTGTGTGCTGAACTTGTGACCTGTGAGCTCAGTGCAGTGTTACATGACCTGTTTCTATGGTAACAGGCAGAAGTCAGATTGGGGGAAGGGTTGAAATGTATTTCAGTTGGAAAGGGTTGAAATGTTTAACCAATAGAAATGTGTGTTTGCTTTTGAGTTTATTTGCGAAGGATTGTGATTTGATGTTTACATGTATATGTGTGGAAAATGAAAGGGAAACTTTTTCATTCTTTGCTTTTGCTGAGAGGTGCACAGTGCAGAGATTCTGTAAAAGAAAATATGGTGAGTGATTGATATATTCCTTAATCTACAAAAGAACTTGAAAGATGAGTTATTTAATTGTGAGGGGATGTATGCAGACTATTTTGATTTTAATCAGACTAATGTATTTTTCCTGCTAAAGTGTAGGGAGCACTTTTTTTCTCTACAATGTGTGTGCATGTAGATAGCATTCTGTGATAGGCATTTGTGTTTTTCATTTGTTTGTAGACAGATAACTGTGCAGTTTTTATATTTTGGTAGAATTAGAAACCAGTCATTGTTTATGAATTTGTGAAATGAGTTATGTTATGTTTCTATACTAAAATGTCGTACTACTTCTAGATGAAGAAATGTGTTTTGATATAGTGCAAGGGATAGTGTTGTTTGTCTAGAATCACACAGTGAGTCTGTGTGCATTTGGGAACCACTGTGAGAAAAGCATTTGGTAACATCGTGTATTTGCTGACAGATAACTGTTTTAAAACCAGTCAGGTTGTCAAGTTTTAGTAGCATTAGAAGACAGTTATGGCTTATGCTTTCATTAAATGAGTCAGGCTTTGACACAAAAGTGCAGTCCTGAAATATGTAGATTGTGTGCAGTTCCCTTACCACTTGCACTGTAGTGAATGAGTTTTGGTAAACTCATAGGGATAGTGGTGCTTGTCTAGAATCACACTGTGAGTTAGTGTGTATTTGGGATCAGTCAATCAATCAATCAATCAAAGGCATTTATAACGCGCACTACTCACCCGGAGGGTCTCAAGGCGCTTGGGGGGGGGGTCCGCTACTGCTCGAACAGCCAGGTCTTGAGCTTCTTCCTGAGGGAGAGGTGGTCTTGGGTCAGGCGTAGGTCGGGAGGGAGGGCGTTCCAGGTCTTGGCGGCCAGGTGGGAGAAGGACCTTCCTCCTGTTGTCGTTCTTCGGATGCGGGGGACGGCAGCGAGGGCGTGACTGGTCGATCGGAGATGGCGTTTGGGAGCGTAGAAGTTGAGGCGGCTGTTGAGGTAACTCGGGCCTTGGTTGTGTAGGGCTTTGTGTGCGTGGGTGAGGAGCCGGAAGGTAATTCTCTTGTTGACCGGGAGCCAGTGCAGGTCTCTCAGGTGTCTGGAGATGTGGCTGTATCTGGGGATGTCGAGGATGAGTCTCGCTGAGGCGTTCTGGATCCGCTGGTGTCTCTTCTGGAGCTTGGCGGTGGTTCCGGCGTAGAGGGCGTTGCCGTAGTCCAGACGGCTGGTGACGAGGGCCTGGGTGACCGTCTTCCTGGTCTCGGAGGGGATCCACCGGAAGATCTTACGTAGCATGCGCAGGATGTTGAAACAAGACGAGGAGACGGCGTTGACTTGTCTGGTCATGGAGAGGGAGGAGTCCAGGATGAAGCCCAGGTTGCGTGCGTGGTCTGTCGGTTTGGGTGCGGTGCCCAGGGCGGGGGGCCACCAGGAGTCGTCCCAGGTGGAGGGCGAGGAGCCCAGGATGAGGACTTCCGTCTTGTCTGAGTTCAGTTTCAAGCGGCTGGTCGTCATCCATTCGGCTACGTCTTTCATCCCTTGGTGTAGGTTGGCTCTGGCTGTGGCGGGGTCGTTGGTGAGGGAGAGGATCAGCTGTGTGTCGTCGGCGTAGGAGATGATGTTGAGGTTGTGTTGGTGTGCGATGGCCGCAAGGGGGCTCATGTAGACATTGAAGAGGGTGGGGCTGAGCGAGGAGCCTTGGGGAACGCCGCAGATGACTTCTGTTGCTGCAGATCTGAACGGGGGTAGGCGAACTCTCTGTGTCCTTCCAACGAGGAAGGAGATGATCCAATCCAGTGCCTTCTCCTGGATTCCGACGTTGTTGAGGCGCTGCACTAGGGTGCGGTGGCAGACAGTGTCGAATGCCGCGGAGAGGTCTAGGAGGATGAGGGCCGCTGTTTCTCCGTTGTCCAGCAGGGCTCAGATGTCATCGGTGGCAGCGATGAGGGCGGTTTCGGTGCTGTGGTTGGCCCGGAAGCCAGACTGTGAGGGGTCGAGGGATCCGTTTGTCTCGAGGAAGGCGGCCAGCTGCTTGTTGACTGTCTTCTCGATGACTTTGGCTGGAAACGGGAGGAGCGAGATTGGGCGGTAGTTCTTGAGTTCGGTGGGGTCCGCTGTTGGTTTCTTTAGTAGAGCGCTGAGATCGGCGTGCTTCCAGCTCTCCGGGAAGGTGGCGGTGTCGAAGGAGGTGTTGATGATGTCCCGCAGGTGGGGTGCGATGACAGCGTCGGCCTTGTTGAAGACGTGGTGAGGGCAGGGGTCGGTTGGGGATCCGGAGTGGATGGAGTTCATCGTGCGGATGGTGTCTTCGGTGTTGATCGGTGTCCAGGCGCTGAGGGTGGTGGTGGGGGGCGTTGGTGCGGTCGTGTGGGGCGTTGTTTGTGTGCTGAAGCTGTTGTGTATGTCAGCGATCTTGTTGTGGAAGTACAAGGCGAGGGAGTTGCAGAGGTCTTGCGATGGGGTGATGTCGTTGTTTCCGGCGTTGGGGTTGGAGACCTCTTTCACGATGTTGAAGAGTTCCTTGCTGTTGTGTGCGTTGTTGTCCAGGCGGTCCTTGAATGCTGTTTTCTTGGTGGCGTGGATCAGTTGATGGTGCTTTCGGGTGGCGAGCTTGAGGGTAGTCATGTTGTCCGGTGTTGGGTCTCGGGTTGTGAGAAAATCATTTGGTAACATCATGTATTTGCTGACAGATAACTGTTTTAAAATCTGTCATGTTGTGAAGTTTTAGTAGCATTAGAATCCAGTCTTTGCTTATATGTTGATTAAATGAGTCATGCGTTGACACTGATGTGCTGTACTTAAATATGTAGATTGTGTGCAGTCCCCTTACCCCTTCCACAGTAGTGAATGATTTTTGGTAAAGTCCTAGGATAGTGTTGATTGTCTAAAATCACACTGTGAGTCTGTGTGCATTTGGGTAAGCATTGTGAGAGAAGCATTTGGTAACATTGTGTATTTACTGACAGATAACTGTTTTAAAACCTGTCATGTTGTCAAGTTTTAGTAGCATTAGAAGCCAGTCTTTGCTTATGCGTTGATTAAATTAGTCAGGCATTAACATTAAAGTGTAGTAGTGAAATATGTAGATTGTATGCAGTTCCTTTACCACTTCCACTGTAGTGAATGAGTTTTGGTAAACTCCTAGAGATAGTGGTGTTTGTCTAGAATCACACTGTGAGTCTGTGTGCATTTGGGAACCACTGTGAGACAAGTGTTTGGTAAGATCGTGTATTTGCTGACAGACAAGTGTTGTAAAACATGTCATGTTGTCGAGTTTTAGTAGCATTAGAAGACAGTTATGGCTTATGCTTTCATTATATGAGTCAGGCATTGACAGTAAATTGCAGTTGTGAAATATGTAGATTGTGTGCAGTTCCCTTACCACTTGCATTGTAGTGAATGAGTTTTGGTAAACTCATAGGGATAGTGGTGCTTGTCTAGAATCACACTGTGAGTTAGTGTGTATTTGGGATCACTGTGAGAGAAGCATTTGGTAACATCATGTATTTGCTGACAGATAACTGTTTTAAAACCTGTCATGTTGTGAAGTTTTAGTAGGATTAGAATCCAATCTTTGCTTATGCGTTGATTAAATGAGTCATGCTTTGACACTGATGTGGTGTACTTAAATATGTAGATTGTGTGCAGTACCATTAACTCTTCCAGAGTAGTGAATGAGTTTTGGTAAACTCATAGGGATAGTGGTGCTTGTCTAGAATCACACTTTGAGTCTGTGTGCATTTGGGAACCACTGTGAGAGAATCATTTGGTAACATCATGTATTTGTTAACAGATAACTGTTTTAAAATCTGTCATGTTGTGAAGTTTTAGTAGCATTAGAATCCAGTCTTTGCTTATATGTTGATTAAATGAGTCATGCCTTGACACTGATGTGCTGTACTTAAATATGTAGTTTGTGTGCAGTCTACATATCCCTTCCACAGTAGTGAATGATTTTTGGTTAAGTCCTAGGATAGTGTTGATTGTCTAAAATCACACTGTGAGTCTGTGTGCATTTGGGTAAGCATTGTGAGAGAAGCATTTGGTAACATTGTGTATTTACTGACAGATAACTGTTTTAAAACCTGTCATGTTGTCAAGTTTTAGTAGCATTAGAAGCCAGTCTTTGCTTATGCGTTGATTAAATTAGTCAGGCATTGACATTAAAGTGTAGTTGTGAAATATGTAGATTGTATGCAGTTCCTTTACCACTTCCACTGTAGTGAATGAGTTTTGGTAAACTCCTAGGGATAGTGTTGTTTGTCTAGAATCACACTGTGAGTCTGTGTGCATTTGGGAACCACTGTGAGAGAAGTGTTTGGTAACATCGTGTATTTGCTGACAGATAAGTTTTGTAAAACATGTCATGTTGTCAAGTTTTAGTAGCATTAGAAGACAGTTATGGCTTATGCTTTCATTATACGAGTCAGGCATTGACAGTAAATTGCAATTGTGAAATATGTAGATTGTGTGCAGTTCCCTTACCACGTGCACTGTAGTGAATGAGTTTTGGTAAACTCATAGGGATAGTGGTGCTTGTCTAGAATCACACTGTGAGTTAGTGTGTATTTGGGATCACTGTGAGAGAAGCATTTGGTAACATCATGTATTTGCTGATAGATAACTGTTTTAAAACCTGTCATGTTGTGAAGTTTTAGTAGGATTAGAATCCAGTCTTTGCTTATGCGTTGATTAAATGAGTCATGCTTTGACACTGATGTGGTGTACTTAAATATGTAGATTGTGTGCAGTACCATTAACTCTTCCAGAGTAGTGAATGAGTTTTGGTAAACTCCTAGGATAGTGTTACTTGTCTAAAATCACACGGTGAGTCTGTGTGCATTTGGGTAAGGATTGTGAGAGAAGCATTTGGTAACATCGTGTATTTGCTGACATATACCTGTTTTAAAACCGGTCATGCTGTGAAGTTTTAGTAGCATTAGGAGCCAGTCTTTGCTTATGCTTTGATTATATGAGTCAGGCTTTGACATAAAAGTGCAGTCCTGAAATATTAAGATTGTGTGCAGTTCGCTTACCACTTCCACTGTAGTGAATGAGTTTTGGTAAACTCCTAGGGATAGTGGTGCTTGTCTAGAATCACACTGTGAGTCTGTGTGCATTTGAGAACCACTGTGAGAGAGGCATTTGGTAACATTGTGTATTTGCTGACAGATAACTAATTTAAAACCTCTCATGTTGTCAAGTTTTAGTAGCATTAGAAGCTAGTCTTTGCTTATGCATTGATAAAATGAGTCAGGGTTTGACACTAAGGTGCAGTACCATGTACTATTCTGTTCACTGTGGCAGACCTGAAAATTTAAAAGTTTTATCTAAACACTGTCCTAGAAGTAGTCTGATTATTTAGTCAGTTTCTAAGTACCAAATAGACTGCTTCAAATGTCTATGCAGTATGCATGTAGTGTTCTAAACACTTGTCTTTTACACCTTCAATTCCCTAGTCAGTATCCATACACTTCCAGTAAATATCCTGTCACTTCCTTTGCAGTCCTCTAGAGACCCATTCAACAGCATGTACTAATCCATTCACTGTGCCAAAACCCAAACACTTATACATTCACCAAGACACTGTCTTTCCAGTACTCTAATGATTCAGTAACTGCCCAAGTATTCATGCACAGAGCCAGGTCTTAGCATATGGACTTCTTCAAACCCCTATCCACTATGCATGCAGTCCTCTAAGCACCTACACACTTGTCTTTCACACCTTCAATTCCCCAGTCAGTATCCGTTCACTTCCAGCAAACACCCTGTCACTCCATTTGCACTCCTCTAGTGACCCATTCAGCATCATGTACTAATCCATTCACTGCGCCAAACCCTAATAAATTCACCCAGGCACTCTCCTTGCAGTACTCTAATCATTCAGTCAGTACCCAAGTACTCATCCAGTGACCCAGGCCTTAGTATATGGACTGCTTCAAACTCTTATCCACTATGCATGCAGTCCTCTAACCACCTACACAATTGTCTTTCTCACCATCAATTCCCTAGTCAGTATCCATACACTTCCAGGAAATACCCTGTCACACCCTTTGCAGTCCTCTAGTGACCCATTCAGCACCATGTACTAATCCATTCACTGTGCTAAAACCCAAACACTTATAAATTCACCAAGATACTATCTTTGCAGTACTCTAATCATTCAGTCAGTGCCTAAGTATTCATACACTGAGCCAGGCCTTAGCACATGGACTGCTTCAAACCCCTATGCACTATGCATGCAGTCCTCTAACCACCTAGACACTTGTCTTTCACACTTTTAATTTCCTAGTCAGTATCCATACAGTCCAGCACTTGTGACTGCCTTTGTACTCCTCTAGTGACTGATTCAGTACCAAGTACTAATCCATTCCCTGTGCGAAAATCCTAGCACTTATAAATTTGCCTAGGCACTCTCCTTGCTGTACTCTAATCATTCAGTCAGTACCCAAGTAGTCATGCAGTGAGCCAGGCCTTAGCACATGGACTGCTTTAAATGCGTATGCAGTATTGATGCAGGCCTCTAATCACCTACACAGTTGTCTTTCTTACCTTCAATTCTCTAGTTAGTATTCATACTCTTCTAGCAAACACCCTGTCACTCACCCAGTGTGTCTCCTTATAGTACTGTAATCATTTAGTCAGTTAGCATGTAGTCTTTTAGTGTGGTAGGCTTTAGGGCATGAACTGCTTCAAAGTAGTATGCACTATGCATGTAGTGTTGTAACAATCTTCACACTTGTGGTTCAGGGCTATAGTTTCTTAGTCAGTTTTTATATAAAATGTGTTTGTACAGTAATGGAATAGTATAAATTTGAAAGTTCTTAATATACATTTATTTGTGATTCTTTTTTACAGATACAGAACAGGAGTGTTTCTCCTCTGTTTGCACTCTTTTCATGCAAGATTGTTTGGATGAAGGGTCCTTAGGTGTTTCATCATACTTGCTGTGCCGCACGAGTAGTTTTTTGTTAGGATCCACTCGTAACAGAACTCTTTGGCAAATCTTGCGAATGAAGAAGGTGGCATTGGTCTTTGTTTGCCCCGTGGAAAAAATTAAAAATTTCTTCACCACTGATGAAAAACGTTGTGGGCGTGGTGCCTTCTGCAAAAAAAATTCCTCAGATTCAGTAAATATTTTAAAGCGGCAACATTTACAGTTAAACTTATAAAATTTTGTTAGCTGTATACATTTTATATATCTGTGATTTGTTTCTTGTGGTATTTTGTTAAGAATACCATGTTGTTGTTTTTTTAACAATCTTTTTGATTTTCCAGGTCTGTCGTCGACATCCATGGTTCCCACAGGAGTGTTCTGCTATGTTGTTTTGTATTATTGTTGTTGCATTTTGTTTATTAGTTTATTGTTTATATTTATGTTAATAAAAATATAAAGTTTGAAAATAGTTTATCGTTTATATATTTATTATTATAAAAAATAAAGTTTGAAAAAAAAACTTAATAATGTTTTTGGTTGTTCTCTTAACTGCTGTGTGACTCTTTCTTGTTCTTATTACTGTTATTTGATGGAGTCCACCATGGTGTTAAATTTTGGAGCACTTATCGCTGGAATACTAGTGATATCTGTAGTTTGCACCAACTTCTGAATAGTGTGTTAGATTTATCTCAACTTTACTTCCGTTAAAGTGCTGATAATGAAATGGAGAGTAGCCGTTCCCATGCAAAAAGACATGAGGTGCACCTTTGCGATTTATTCTAAATACTAAAATCCTGTATTGTATTGCACTGAGGTATTGGCTGCACTTACAGTGTACACACGAAATCTATTAAGAAATCTCATTGTATTTATATTGATTGGGAATAGTGCATCAGGTGCTGGATCTTGACGAGATACACTGCTCAGTTCGTATATTGTTCTGCATACGAAAAAAATCACATCACAACTTTCACACTAATTGCAATGCGAAACAAATTCCGGTGATAAGACACGTTAGCACCAGGGATTTTATACCTGCTTTCTGCTGGTGGTACAAAAGGGGGTGGTGATGGACGGAGCATCAGAACCAATCAAACACTCACACCCAGTCAACAGATCTGGGTTTGATCCATCACCGTTCTTTAGCCCACTCTGCCACCCCAGTTCAGACATGGCCATAAGCAGGACAACTACCTGCACCATGAAAGGGAACACGGCCAAGAGCCATACCAGAACATCCACAGGTGCCATAAAGTCAATGAGCATGATACAGGGATACCCATGAGGGCCAAAAGACTCATTTCAACAACTCCAGGACCGCCAATGCCCCCCAAACCCATATCTTAGTAAGAGTGTCCCTGTGGTCATTGTCTTAGCATGATAGGCACGAGCCCTGCAACATCACAGTGTGCTGTCACCTCAGCGTTGGCAGTGAGCCTGGATGTGTAGCTACGTACGCATCCTCCTGCATGCACAACTGGCGTGTGCTGGTCTGGGGTTCACAGGTCAGTGGAGGGGTGTGCCTATCCAGCAAGGGGAATGGGGTGTCACGGACATGTCCGTGTACAGGAAGTGCGGTAAGTGTGTCTCTGTGTTCTGGTGTGGCCTGCTACAAGAGCCGCAGCAGATGATGTTGTAAAGTGGCATGCACCACCTCCAAACGGCACTGTGATGTTGTAGTTCGAATGTAGCAGGACATGCGCAAATAGGCATTTCAATGGTGTGCTGTACGAGTGCACGAGATACAACAGCACACCGTACAAAAGTGTGGGGGCTCGTGGGAGGGAGGTGCAGCCGTTTGGCAACATAACACACAGTGAACTTGACCATGTGCCACATGCTGGGCATCTCATCCATGATGACCACGGTCGCAGACATCCCACAACACCAATGACTGGCCTTTGTACACATCCTGTATGAATGCAGCGTGGTTTTCACTTCTATGCTCGTTCAGTGGTGTGATGTTGGCGGGTTGTGTGACTTGTGCTGCTTGTTGGTGTGTTTCATTTTGGCCATTGTTAGTCTATATGTGTGTTGTACTTAATTGTGCATGTGTGCCATTCTGCCCATCTCCCCCCCCCTCCCCCCACTCCCTGCTTCTTCCTCTTCCTAGTGCTGTTGTGTCTATAATTTTGTTGCTGCACACATAAATACATGTAAAGAATAAATTAGAATAGTTCCTTGATTCTTTTAGTTTTCAAAACTTCTCTATTGGTTTCTTTTAATTTTCCATATGAACCGTTTTTTAAATATTGAACAACACATAGAATTCAGAAGTGCAACGTATTCTATCAACACACTTTCTAGAACATTCTACAACACGTGCAGGATAAAAGTTATTCAATTTTTTAAAACTTAACGATATTTTTTGTAACATTTTCTTGAATATTTAACGACACGTGCAGGTTAAAAGTTGACGATTGTTTTAAGTTCGAACAGTGCCTTTCAAATGCAAGTAGCAGGTGTGGTTGATCTGAGCAAATTTTATCCTTTGATATGTACTCCACGTTGAAACTGCTTTTTCTTAACCAATCACAAAGATGCTTTTCCACAAAACTAATGTGCACCCTACTTTAAAAAAAAGAATGCTTTTCATGATATCTTCAGAGATAAGTTATAGATAGGAATTCACATTTAAAAAACCTTTGAAATTCCCTGAAAAAACAATAGGTTTCATGGGCGTTATAGTTAGGAATTGGCATTTAAAAAACCTTAGAAATTCACTGAAAAAACCAAAGGTTTCAGGGGCGTTATAGTTAGCTGGACATTTCCCTCGTACAAAACCCTAGAAATTCCCCTGTTATAGTTGGTTCAGCTAACTCTAACTCACGCCCCCGCAATGCACTGCTGATCACGTCACATATTACATCACTCATGACATGGTCAGTGACATCACTGATGACATCACTGATGACATCTCAAATTACATCACTCATGACATCACTGATGACATCATCCATGTGATAAATTAGTGCATCTTCTCACACCCTAATATAACCTTTGATACACCGACTCAAAATTTCAGACGGCCATTTTGAAAATCATAGATACTCCAATACCAATAACTACATACCAACTCATTAACTCTTAGGTCTACATACACCTCCACTCACTCACCTGTACAGTCACTCATACTTACAGTCACTCCGTACAAGACTATCATATGCATTTATACACCTATATAGACACTCACACACCGCCAATCATCCATTGAGGTACTGACACACCTAGTCAGTCGTGCAAGTAATTAAACACAGTCCAATTTACTCACCTATAGAGTTAAACACACTCAAGTTCACTTACTCATAAAAATAGTACCACATTCTTACGCTCTAATAGAATAATTGATACAAGCACACACTCATCCATACAGCCACTCTCACAATCACACACTCTCACATATACCCACGTATATACTCTTACACACATATATACTGCCTTTCACATATGTAGTTAGTCACACATGTACCACTGAGATATACATTCAATCCCTAACACACCCATACATACACTCACCCAACCATACAATCCATCACAGATACACTCTTAAAACCATGCACCCATAGAATCACCCACTCACACATCTATGCATAGAGTCACACACACCCTACCAACACAAACACTCAGGCACCCATACAGATACTCAGACAACCAATCAATAGCCCATATAGACACTCATATAGCTATTCACAAAACCATGCAGCCACTTATACACCTACACACAGACACATACAGACATTCACACAGTTTAGTCACTAGTCTGCAGTAAGATACATTTAATGACTCACTTAAAGAGTCAGTTATGCACCTACAAAATCATCCATTCACACACTTTTACACCGACTCATTCTTCCACAGACCTTTCCCTATATATATTAAACATAATAAAACTGAACAGAAACACATACCTACTGGATGATGTAATCAGTGATGTCATCAGTGATGTCATTTGAGATGTCATCAGTGATGTCATCAGTGATGTCACTGACCATGTCATGAGTGATGTAATATGTGACATCATCAGCAGTGCATTGCAGGGGCGCGAGTTATAGTTAGCTGAACTAACTATAACAGGGGAATTTCTAGGGTTTTGTACGAGGGAAATGTCCAGCTAACTATAACGCCCCTGAAACCTTTGGTTTTTTCAGTGAATATATATATATATGTAAGGTATAAGGATACCACAGTTTCCAGGCTGTTTGGTGCTGCGGTCCGAGTTGGGCTCTTGAGCCCCAATATAAAGAGTTGCCCTTCTCCAATATAAGGAAATACTTGGACACTCCTATGCAGGTGCTGTGGTTTATTTGCAATAGCGTTCCTTACCCGTTTTGGACATAGCCTTGGTCACGGGTAACCAGTAAAGCTTATCAACCAATACAAATAGTGCAAAAGTGTTACAGGCATTAAGGTAGGACTCACCCTTTGAGCATATGAACTGTGTAAAATCACACTAGTTCGGCAAAATGTACATTGGTTTACAAGACCAATAGCCGTCAACCACTGTAATAATGGCAAAGTAACGCAATGACAACCTGCTCCTATCCAAAGAATAAATACCAATAAATGACTTATACATCATAACACAATAGGTTTTTCACAAATGCATACATTTAGTTCATTGCCATAGTTACCTCATAGGATCGAGCAGGATGAAGCAAAGTGCGCCCCAAGATATTGCACCAAATTATTCAAGTGTCCCTGGCTAGTGCCCAGTGAAATGACCCCCTTGTAACACACTCATTATCAAAAGGCATGGCTCACCTTGGATTGTCATGCAGAGATTCACATCCAGTGAGCGGTGTGTTGCACGTTTACCTATTTATTTATTTTGTTAGTTGAAAAGTTTTCTAGAGCTTGTAAATGGCCCTTACGAGTATCAGAGCGTGTTACAAATGTTCAAAGAGCAGAAACATATGGAACCAATAGTGTCATCGTTGAGAACACTACAAAATATGGTAACTCCCCTGATGAGGATGGGATAACCTCAATGTTAAGACACATAGATCAAAAACAATAGCTAACAAGCAAACAGTAATCATGTGTGTAGTTGACAAGTCATGATATGCTACAAAGAGAGAGGAATTCCTAGGATCTAGGGTAAAAAATGTGTTCATGAATAGTAGTTTAACTTCAGTTTTGAAAGATGAGGTTGAAGGATTCAGTCTGATTTCGGGGGGAGGTGGTGCCATATTCTCGGAGTGATGTCATATTTTTTTTTTAAAGAACCTCTGGAAACTTCAAGCTTCTGAGTAAGGTAACTTGGGGTATTGAAGTGTAGGGTTTTGTGGGTCATGCAGGCTATTTTCAGCTGAATTCTAGCTGTGTTTGGGAACCAATTGAGGGATTTTAAATTGGGGGTGATGTGGCTGTTTCTTTTTGATCCTGTGGTGAGCCTTGCAGGTGAGTTAAGGGAGCCCCTTAAAGGAGTTGTTTTGGATCTGGGCAAACTGCCAAAGGTTGCCCTTCCATAGTCCAAACTGGGAATCCCTAGGGCCTGGGTGACAGACTTGAAGTCATTGAGGGGGAGGAAGAGTGTTTATTTTCCTAAGCTGGTGGCAGCACTAATATGCTTCTGCATGTTCAGGTTCTTGTTGAGGGTTATTCCCAGTGATCTTGCTGAATCAGTAACTTGTGGCAGGCAGTCAAAGGCTGTTAGTTGCTTCATCCATTCTTTAATGACAGGTGGTTGTTTGGGTGGGTCAATTAGGAGGAATTCAGTTTTGAAAGTATTTAGTTTGAGGTAGTTGCATGTCTATGAATTTAGTTTTTTTTGTAGAGTTAACTTGAGGGGTCTTATCTCTTTAGGGGAGGAGACTTTCAGGTATAATTGGGTATCTTCAGCATGCACGAGATAGTGGAAGTTTGATGAACTCAGAATGTCTGAAATAGACTCCATGGACTAGTTAAAGAGAGTGGGTGAGAACTGTGGGACCCCTAATGTGACCAGAGCAGTCTTAGGGTGAGACTGATTAACTTTGAGTTCGGTTTTGGAGAAACATGATGAAACAGTTTAGGATGGACCCTGAGAGTTCCATCCTATGTTCCAATAGGTCTTGTAGGTAGTCATGCTTAACCATATTAAATGCTGAAGATAGGTCAAGGAGGATTAGAAGGCACAAATCATTCTAATCCAACATTTTTAGTGCATCATCCACTATGTGCAAGAACCGATTCAGTGCTATGCCTTGGGCAGAAGCTGGATTGGAATTGGTCAAGAACACGGAATTGTTCAATGTGGTTGCAGAGTTGGACGTGTTCACATTTTTCAAGGAGCTTGCCCTAAGGTGGAATATTGGAGATACGGTGGAATTGGTTAGGACAGTGTGATCTGCAGTTGTTTTTTTTGGGATGGAGGACAACTGCACAGATTTTAGACAATCACGGAAAGTGCCTTGAAGTAGAGATGCATTTCCAATCTTGATCGAAAGTGGGATTATAGACAGTTTGATCTCATTAAAGTAATATGAGCATGGCTATTACTGGAAAGTCCCAAACACATGCTCTGTGGGCGAAGCATTGGTATTATTCAACAATCACAAACTCCCAGTGTCTAGGGAGAAGAGTCCCCATGGTTATTCAATGACTCCCTAAAAGAAAAATAGCCTTGCATTATCAAGGGGACGTGCCCCCACCCTTCATGTCCATGTTCATTTGCACCATGACATCTAGCCATGAAATCTTATAATCAGGTAATAGAATACACCTATTGGGCTGACCGTACACAAAATATACATATGTGTTGAGTTGATTGACATACTGCCCTAGTGGACTTGACAGCTTATTTGATAAACACATGTCAATGTTGGTTAAACATGACAGAATGACACTAATGAAATGCAAAAATGAAGAACGTATTCCATAAATACATTGTATTGCAGGTCAGCGGCACCACAAAAAAATGAATAATAAACATCATAAATAAACGTGAAGCCTAGTTCTCAGGTTAGTACACACCGCATGCAATACTGCCCAAGTGGGCATGCTGGTTAATTGTACAATGCCAAGACAATGGTGGTTGAACATGACATCATGACGAAGCGATGAGCAACTGATGGACATATTTAATAAATATATTTTTTTAATGCTTTTTTTCCCTTAATCCATACACTGAAAACCCTCCCCAAGTGGGCAAAAGTCTTACAATTCTGTTGAAGATCATTTTCATAACCCATTCATGCTTATCAAAAAAGTCTAGAAGGAGCTGCTTGACTGCCTGCTCTCGATGCTGATCTGTGTGGAAAACTAAGTGAAAAAAGAAAAAACATGTGATTGAAAACAGATTAAATCTGAGCTGCACTCATTGAAACCAGAAAGAAGGAAACAACCCGCAAATCAAATGAATCCCTGATGTTAACCCAAATGTACTGCTAGTTCCTCACTGGATTTGAGGCCTCGCGGTGTCATGGTGTCATAATCTAGTATGAGACTAGATCCAAAGTTGCACAACGTTCTCTCCCTATCGACACCCCTGATGTCTGGCTCTGTAGTATCAATTACCACAAATCCCAGGAGTTTCTCATTCTGGAAATGTGTGCCATCAGAATGTTGAACCACCGGATACTGCTTGTTATTGTGGTAAGCACTATTGCTCATATGTGCTCAAGGAAGTGCTTTCTGGCCCTATTGATTGTCCTGTCAATGTACATTTTGCTGCAAGGACATTATAGGCAGTACCCACAATATTCGGTGTTACGCGTTATTATTTTTCTGATTTTGTAATGTTTCGATGTATTGGGAATCAGGTGCTGCAAGCATATAGAGCTGTTACTACACACCATGCATCAGTACAATCCACCTCTTTCTAGTTTAGAACTAGGTGGTATAAGCTGTGTAACTTGGTTGTGACTCTGATTATCCCTTAGTACCTGATTCTTCCTAAATATGATCTGAGGATTGTCATGTTCAAGTCTGGCGAATCTGTCTTTCGTCCTAAGGATGTGCCAATGTTTGTTTAACATCTGTGTGATTTTATATGCCTGGTTCGTTTCGATAGTTATGAATCTCACATTGTTGGACTCCTGCTTGTGTTTGTCACAAGGGTGAGAAGTTGTGTTCTAGGTACTAGATCTACTCTCATGTTCGCCTGTTTGATAACCTTCTGGCTGTACCTGCTTTCCTTGAACCTATGTTACATGACTTCTCTTTCTTTTTCAAAATCTACATTAGTGCTACAATTGTGTATGGCCCATAGCAGTTCCCTAAAGGGGATGCTGTAAATCAAGTCAGTGGGGTGTGCAATGTTAGCAAATCATAAACTTTTTCTGACCGTTTGCTTGTTGAACATCGTGGTTTCCTCTCATGTACTGAGACTTTAACATCCAAAAACTCAATTTGGGAAGTGCAGATTTGTTCATTGAATTGCAAGTTATTTTCATTTCTATTAAGATCAGCAATGACATCCCTTGCTGATTTCTCATCACCCTTCCAGATGATGAACACATCTTTGATGAATCTAGTCCGCATTATCACTCTTTCCTCGAAGCACGTCAGTTTGCTGGCCACCTGCTCCTCCTACCAGGCTCCCCTAGCTGGGGGCAAAACAGCTCCCATGGCTGTCCCCTGTGATTGCCTGCACAGTTGGTTATCAAAATAAAAAAAGTTATGACTCAAGGAATATTGGACCATGCAAAGTAATATTTCTGAGTGTAGCAGAAGGGAGATGGATCTCGCTCTCATAAAGTCTGTCTGCATGCTTGGATGCCTAGATCATGCCTGATGCTGGTGAACAAGCTGCTAACATCAAGTGTCATCCTGCCCTGAGCAATTCATGCATTGAAGTCATTTTTTACCTTGCATGCATTTCCTTATTAGTTGTTGACCAAAGTACACATTAGGACCCTGTGACAGTTCCCACCAAGTGAGAGCAAACACTAACTCCGCTCCCAGCTTGCCGAAGCTGTCAAACTGGCGCGCTTGCTGGATGCAGAGCTTTCATCTGTTTCCCTGCTTGCTGCATTGCGGGCAGGCAAAAAGATGGAACTTTTGCTCCTGCATGCAGGGACCTGCATATTTAGAAGCTACCCGCATGCGTGAGCAATGCCGGCTCCTGCAGGAGGCAGGGAGCTGGCTGGAACTGCAGGGCTCTTGAAGCTCCCCCACGGTCCCTAACAATGTGGGTAATCTGGGTGGGCTACAGGGCACCCAAGTTTTTGCGGAAGAAAATTCTCTTCTGCACCCCTCACAGTCAGGTTTCAGGGCCGCTTTCTCTACTGAAACCGCCCTGCTTGGAGTCACGGAGCACATTCGTAAACTTCTTGATCAAGGTCAGACGGTCGCGCTCGTGCTATTAGATCTGAGCGCGGCCTTTGACACCATTTCCCATGAAACTCTCGTTAAGGTATTGTATAAAAATGGTGTACGCAGAAAGGCCTTGGATTGGATCCGGTCCTTTTTGGCTAATCGAACCTTCCAAATCACCTCTTCACGAGCCTCTTCGGATACTTTGTTGGCACCCCATGGAGTACCTCAGGGGTCTATTCTTAGCCCTTTGTTTTTTAATTTATACCTTAGACCCCTGGCCGACCTTGTCGAACAATCTGGTCTCACTTTTATGAGCTATGCGGACGATTCACAAATCATTTTTTCCCTATCCGAATCCTGTCCCAACTCTCCTTCTCTACTTAAAGCAGGACTCCTAAACATCCTGAACTGGATGACGAGAAATCAACTTAAACTCAACGGTGACAAGACCGAGATTCTGGTTCTGGGTAAACATCAAGATTTGTGGAATTCCGTACATTGGCCTGATCAGATGGGCGCTCTTCCCATCCCGGTGACCCATGTTCGTAATCTGGGATTTATCTTAGACAACTCCCTTTCCATGAATCAACAGGCCAGCAAAGTTACTGGTCTATGTCTTACCATAGTCAAATGGTTGAGGAAAATTCTATGGATGCTGCCTCTCTCCACGCAGAAGACCGTAGTCAATGCCCTCATAACATCGAGGCTTGACTACGGCAACATTCTGTATCTGGGCGCCAACAAATCAGTAGTCGGCCGACTACAACTTGTGCAAAACGCAGCAGTGCGCCTATTGTACAATATTCCTAAAAACTCTGGAGTCTCGAGTCACCGCCGGGAACTCCATTGGCTCAAGGTTGAAAATAGAATCCGCTTTAAAGCCCTGAACTTTATGTTCAGAATTAAAGCGGGCACGGCACCTAAATATCTTCTAGCCCTTGCCCACCCCTACACTCCCAAACGTAACCTACGGTCGCAGTCGGCAGCCTTTTTCTGCGTGCCGAGATTCAAACGGGCGAGAGTAGGTGGCAGATCCTTCGCCCACCTGGGACCATCCCTCTGGAACACGCTCCCTCCCTTCATCCGAAAGGAGGAAAATTATGTCAGGTTTAGAAAGCCTGTTAAGACCTGGCTATTTGAACAATAAATCTCAATAGCCATTACTCCTGTCTTCTAACTAGCTGTGTCTAGGTGCCGGGAAACCCTTTTTGGGTAGCTGTTGCGCCCTACAAATTGAAAAAATAAATAAATAAATAAAGTTGATGTGGCCGGGACCCGGGGGATAGGGTCCTTGGGGCCAAAGGTGACCCTAGGGGGGCCATATGGTCCCCTCCCCCACTGCACAAGGAGGCAAAATAGAGGACATAAAAAGCAAAATAAAAAGGCAGAAAAGGTAAAATATGCATAGGAGGGCAAAACAGAGGGCATAAAATGAACAGAAAGGCAAACTGGAGGGCAGTAAAACTGCCAGAAAAGGAAAATCAGAGGAAATCAGAGTGAGCGTAAGAGGCAAAACTGAGGGCAGAAAAACAAGCAGGAAAGGCGAAATAGACGGCAGAAAAATGAGTAGAAAAAGGCAAATCAGAGGGCAAAGAAGTGAGCAGAAAAGGTAAAACAGAAGGTAGAAAAGCTAGCAGGAAAGGAAAAACAGAGAGCAGAAAAACAAGCAAAAATACAAAACAGAGGCAAGAAAAATGGGCAGAAAATGCAAAACAGAGGGCAGAAAATGAGCAGAAAAGGCAAAACAGATGGCAGATGAGGGCACAACAGAGGGCAGAAAATTAGCACACCCACTAAGACACTCCTGCACTAACACACCCACTCAGCACACCCACTCTCAAAGGTTACTGGTTACAGTTAGGAAATACAATTTAAAAAAACCTTGGGAATTCACTTAAAAAAATAAAGGTTACAGGGACATTATATTTAGGAAATAACATTACAAAACCATAGAAATTCAATTAAAAAAACAAAGATTACAGGGAAGTTATAGTTGGCAAATAAAATTAAAAAAAACCTTAGAAATATATTGAAAAAACAGGTTACAGGGACATTATAGTTAGCAAATAACATTAAAATAGCCTTAACAATTCACTGATAAAACAAAGGTTACGGGGTATTTATAGTTAGGAAATAGTATTATTTAACAAAACATAGAAATTGACTGAATAAAAACAAAGGTTACATGGGGCTTTACAGTCAGGCTCAGATTTCACTCATACGAAACCATAGAAATTCAGCAGTTATAGTTACCTAAGCTAACTATAACTTGTACCCCCACAATGCCCTGCTTATGACCTCACATATTGTATGACTCATGGCATGGTCAGTGACATCACAGATGACATCACTGATAATATTATCCACAAACACACTCACACATCCACTCACACACCCATACCACCACTCACATACCCATTGAAAGACCCATACAAGTACTCACACAACTCACTCACCCACACAGCTACACTCACTCCCACTTACACACCCATACAGCCACTCACACACCCATCAGTAGTAAAAGTGAGGGATTATACAACTGATGTAACATCTACACCCGCAATAGTACAAGCAAAAACATAGACCATTGTTGAGAGCATGCGGGTCCAGCCTTTGACATGCCTCTAGAAGCTGTGCAGTATTATTAAAAGTGGTGTATAGAATTATCTAATTATATTTAATAGCATTTATTGTGACTTTATTTTTTTTATGCAAAATTGTTAAAATATTTTATGATTCAAAACAATATGCACTTTTTTAATACAAATTTTAAATTAAATCCAACATATTTATTTAACTATTAAAACTAAATTAATTTAATTTAACATAATTTCCTATGAGATCTAATTTTAAGTTCCTAACTTCACTTATTTCTATTGGAGGGTGTTGTAGCACCAGTGGTTGGCCATGTATGACGATGGACTTACTTCATCTTTGAACTGGAGTGCTTTATAACTCTTTTGGGCCTCTTTTGGTCTGCAATATCTTTAGCAGTGTAGGGCCACATTTACTACTTTTTGACAGGGCAGCGCTGCAAGTCTCCTTGCAGCGCTGCCCTGCGTCCTTTCTGCCTGCACCGCCTCACAAATTGGTGCCAAGCACCACCTCAGGCATCCTAGCACCATGGTGCAAGGGTGACTGCATTGTTGCATGATTTGTTTTGCGCAGGAGGGTACACCTTCCTACACACAAAGAATCCATAGAGGCATTTTCCTCTTTCTATGTGTGCTTCAGAATGCAGCACACATAGAAAGAGGAAAACACGAGGTAAAATAAACATATTTCTCCTCGCTACATATCCCCTGGGGAGGCACACAGTTTTGATGCATTCCCAGGTTTAGGTGAATTTGTAAATCTGGGAATGTGAGTTGTGTGGGAATGCCCATGGAATGCCCCCCTGATGCAGTGTAAGGCTACGCAGTGACTAGCGCTGTGTTGGCTTACACCTTATCTACAAGGCCATGAAAAGCCATCCACAGTGGCTTTGCATGGCCTCTTTGAAATGGGGCTGCACTCTGTGCCTCCAGAGGGTAAAAAAAAAGTGACGCACCCGTGGTACAGGCCTCTTGTAAATGAGGCCTTTAGTTTGTAGTAGGAATGGACTAACCCTTTAATGGGCGTCTATACGCCCCTCTCTAAACACCCCCTTGACTAACCCTTAGCCCTTTTTTACTCCTTCCTTTTCCCATTCCCTTTAGTTGTACGTATTCCCCATTTTTCAGGCGCTCCTCTCTGTTTCTCTAACATTTACATCTAACACATATACTTACGTGAATGGAGACTCTGCACTCGGGCAGAGATGTCCTCACAGTAAAAGATAGGAGAGGCAGAGGCATAAACTCTTCAAGAAAGTTTGTGGATATGATTTTGTAGTACTTTTTGTAGGACTACAAAATGCAGTTTGTGAATAGACCCCATAGTATGTAAGATGCACCCTGCATACGTAATTTGAATGTAGCCAGTGGACTACAGTGCCTAAGGTGTCATCCATATGTTTGGCCTGTAAAAATGGCTTTACGTCTAACATATGTAATCTGACTGCAGCAGCCTACAAATCTGCTCTAACAGTAGGCAAAATAAGTCTTTTTATGTCTAAAACCCTGCCTTGACATACTAATTCGTCACAACTAAGTAAGTGTTGTGGCCCAAAATTAAGGGTGGCTGATATTTGAAAGCAGACTATGTTATAATATTAAATTGACATGTTCCATCACTGAATAGCCCTCACAAGCTATTAAAATTGGCAATGGTGTAGCTGAATCTCAGAAAACATGATTTTACAGGTTTGATCCCTTTCTCTATAACCTTTGTACAATTGTTGTACAATTTGTCCATATATTGTGTTGTGTGCCATTGCAGCACACAGTTGTCATCTTATCAATATTTGCTATTGTGTGATTGTGATCTATTCATGTATTTGTTTTTTCAAACTATGCTCTTTTGTGATGCAATTCTGTTGTTTAAGTTTGTTTTTGTGTGTCATTGTTATGCAATTGTGTTGTTTTTCTGTGCATTATTGTATTGTGTATTTTTAGGTTGTGATGCTGTGTTGTTGTGGTGGTTTGCTGGTTGGTGGTATTGTTGTTTGCTATGTTGACGTGTTTGTAAGAAATTTAATTATTATTAGTGATGGTGCTGGCCCATCCCAAGGTATAACAGCACTTTTTATCAAGGTGAACCCTCAAAGTCACTGACTTTTCTTGAGCCCAACCCTCTGGTCACAATGGGCAATGCGGAAGGTATTTATGCAGTACTAAATCAACAATAAAGTCAAAACACTAAACATTAAAGATCCCAAAGGGAATTATAAAATAATACAGTAAACCTTAGTAAACGAAACAACGCCCAAATAACAAAAATCCAAGAAGAGAAATAGGAGATATGAATCTTTAACGTTTTAGTAAAAAGTAGAACTAAAAAGCACTAAATGCCAATGAACCTCTTTTTCCTTTCTTTTCTTCTTTTGTTTCAATCTGTCACGGTAGTGGCATTATCTATTCTTTCTGTACAGAACTTATACCGCTATTGAGATATTTTACTCACCCACAGGTGCCAGGCATAGGGTGGATGCTCCCCTGCCTATAGGACTGTAATCATTTGACAATTGAATATGCACACCTGGATGGAATTTTGACGAATATGTTTATACGAATCACATTGTAGCAACATTGTTTATACAGGTATGCATTCCTCCCCACCTCAGGCCAACACTTGACAACTTCTTCTAATAACAGCATATTTTGCCTCTGTTATTCTTTGTCGCTTACTAGACTCATGTCTGTTTTTTGCAGATGCCGTACCGAAATGGCTCATGCACAAAGAACCAATCTCATCTAATCAATGGAACCAATTGATGACAAGAACGTTTTTGGTATGTTTTATTATAACATCCCACGTCAGCCTCATTTTTGCTTTTCTGTTTCTTTTGTCTTGCACATGGGGTCTTTCTATGTAATTTTCAATCCGGACCATCAGCGAATGAACAGCACTATGGTCAAACATTCAATGCAGACATCCCATTCCTTAGGGATGGTATATCTCCATTATACTTTTTGGTTATTCTTTGGTACTTCATCTATCACGGCCGGGTGATTTGTTGTTCTGTCTAATACGGCTGGTTACTATCATATCACAGCACTTCCTTCTATTCCCCCTCTCTTCTTTTCGTGTCTATGACTACCATCAACATGACTATATTGTATTTTTTGTATTGTTTGTGATTATTGGTCAAGGCTTAACAACTTGTTTTTTTAAACAGTGTGTCATGGGTTTGCCTCTTTGTCTTTTTTTGAAACTATGTGTTATGATGTCCATTAAGCCATAGGAGTGGGAAGCACATTTTGGCTCTCTCTACGAGTCAAGGGATACCGCAGTTGATCAAAAACTCTGGGGATCAGGTGAAGAGCTCAGCAAGGAGGGAAAGGAGGGTGAAGATCTCTCCTTTTCTTTAGAAGAAACTCAAATAGCAATCTGCTCTTGTATTCTGTCCCATGCCCCCGGACAAGATAGAATCCCCAATGACCTCTATAAGGAGGATGTAGCACTTTGGGGATCCTATATAAACTTACTTACCAACTCAATCCTCAGTGGTACCCCTATTCCCCCTTCATGGAAAAAGGCTGAGGTTGTTCCAATTTACAAAAAGGGGGATAGAGCAAATCCATCCAGCTATATGCCAATTAGCATCATTGATTCTGTACAGAAGATCTTCTATAAGCAAATATTAGCCCGGAACTAGGGTTGGATTACTGAGTCAAATATCTTGAGTGACCTTCAAGAAGGTTTTCGGTCCAAAATCAGCACCTTGGACCAAACCTTTTGTTTGTTGTGCATTTATTGGAAGGAAGTGCAAGTTAAGGTAGGAAAGTTTTACGCGGCTTTTGTAGACTTAAGGTCTGCTTTTGACCTAGTTCCACAGTTAAATCTCTGGAGGGTTTTAAGGAAGCAGGTTATGCCAACAAACCTTTTAGATATTTTAATCAGATTGCATTCATCAAGCTCAGCCCAAGTGGGGTGGGGAAGAGCAACCAACTTACTGATCCATTCTCGGTTCAGTGTGGAGTGAGACAGGGCTGTGTCCTTTCCCCCACACTTTTTTATCCATTTTATCAATGATCTTCTTAACTTTTTAGACAGAGATGGGTGCAACTCCCCTAAAATTGGTAGGAAAAGGGTGCAGGCTCTCCTTTTTGCTGAAGACATGCTCCTAATCTCAAAATCACCACAGGGATTACAGCAGCTTTTAAACGATTTTACTATGTTCTGTAATGAGCGAGGGTTGGAACTGAATGAATCAAAAACAAAATATATGATCTTTAGAAAAGGAGTATAAGTCCAACAAAAGACCTGTGATAGCTGGTAATAGTAATTTGGAGCATGTTGATTATTTGGGCATCCGCCTGACCCCTACAATAAATTGGGCCCCACATATAGAAAAGGTGAAGATGCAACTTATACACCAGACTGCAAATATTACCAAAATACACAGGAAAACATTATCAAGGCAGCTTGCACCCGCCCTGGAAATCTATAACTTAAAAGTACTAGGGGGTGCCCTCTATGGGGCCGAACTGTGGGCAACAGGTTTAATAAACTGTTTGTCAACAATAGAAAATCGTTTCATTAGATCCCTGGTAGATCTACCTGCTAGCACCCCTCTTTTGCACCCTATATCTGGATCTTGCCCAAAGGCAGTTGGCACACAAAGTATGCTATACACTCCAGTTGTTTTGGCACAGGCTATGGACTGTGGACAAACTCCTGCCACATCTAGAGCTCCTCTCCGAGATACTAAAGACACCCTTGATCATTTTGATTCCCTGGTTCAGAGCATTAAAAGAGCTCCTGGGGAGTCTTGGGATGGAGGGGTACTGGTCTGACCCAGACAGCATGGTAAATGTATCCAGACTGAAGTTGAAGGAGAGTTTCTGGGAACCAATACTAATACAAGTACGGGCAAAAGCAGAGGGCCGCTTGTCTATCGAATTTTGTAAATTTATATGCATCCCCCGTTTTGAGGACAAATGGATGAAATTGTCCCTCCTTTGGCACAGAAGCTATTTTTCCAATTTCGTTATAAGACTTTTCCTACAAAACTCTTTTGTAAAAAATGGAGCAAGGATGTTGTAAGTGAAGATCTCTGTCCTGCTTGTAATGTAAGTCCTGAATTCATCGTGCACCTGTTATTCCTTTGCCCTAATTATACATTTGTTAGGGAAAAATGGATAATACCACTCTGTAAATTAGTGGGTCCTGGTCACTATTTAGATGTACTATGAACCTTGAGCATGGACACACGTAGAGTTGTGGTTTTTGGCTTGTCCAGATTAGCCGTGCACTGTGGATAAAACGAGCAAAATGCATGGACCCAGACTTGATCCATAACTGATATGTATTGTAAATTAATTATTTGAATCCCCTGTCAGAGGCCCTTTAAGTCTTGTAAAGGAGGGATGACAGAAATTCTCCAGGAAACCTTCACAAAACATTCTACAATGTTTTGTGAAGGTTTCCTGGAGAATTTCTGTCATCCCTCCTTTACAAGACTTAAAGGGCCTCTGACAGGGATTCAAACAGAAGCACAAAGAGGTTGAGGCCTGTTCCCTTCAGTGTCATCTCACTGTAGGAAAATGGAAGCGTGGAAATAAGACTTCCCACTTACTACTCAAGCGCTCATGGGGGCTTATTAACAAGCTTTTAATCTTCTTGGTTAATCTATCAAAATACCCATTGGTCTGTGGATGGTAAAGGAAGGAGAATTTGTAGCAAATACCACACTTTTAATCGCTTGACATCAAATGTGCTGCCCAGTCTATTACCTCCTTTGGAAACCCCATTCAGGTAAATATTTCCACCTGTGCCCTGGCTAACACTGGCACGTCACCATCCTCATGGGAATAGCCTCTTTGCAATGGGTTGCATGCTCCACCAGCACCAGGATAAACATTTTCCCTAGTGCAGTCTTAGCGTCAAAGCAATCTGCAATGTCCCTGCCTACCCTCTCAAAGTGGGTCCCTACTACAAGGAAGCTCTTGCACTTTTTGCTGTGTTCTGTTTTGAGCCCTGTAGGTTATTGTAATGTTTTGTGCTTCCTTAGAGATTTCAACCCATGCTGGCAAATTGCCAAACAAATATAGCATATTCAATGAAAGCCTCAATGGATAACAATTTACTATTGTCTGACGTGGCGATTACCACTACCCAGCTCTTCAACGCTTAAGGATACCTGTCAGCCATAACTATGGCAGAAACCACCTCTTCATTTGCACTTTCAGTGTTTAAATTATTTGATACAGCTCTATTTGTTTAAATTATGCTAGTCCTTAAGCTACTCACAATATAAGGTACACTTTGTAGGCACTGCTTAAATTGTGCTAAGAGACAAATTTAGCAAACTATCAATTTGCATTTAAATTAGTGATACAGAAACATGCAGACATTAGATGAACTGTTACTAATTAAATCTGCAAGCTGCGCAAAGTAAATATACCATACTTAATTGGTCTGCTGTGTTTGCTTTTTAGCAGTGCACTGTCTACCACTGTTAATAGCAGTGATGTAAACTTAATGTCTTTAAAATATTAACTGTTCACCAATAGCTTTCTGCATATCTAAAAATTATTTATTAATTTAATTTCTAATTTGTTTCTCAAAGGCTGGCATGGTATTTTTTCCAATGTACTGTCTCCCTAGCATTTACTTTGCTAAACGAAACAAAAATGTGTCACAGTGACTGCCGAAATACTACTACAATACACCTACTCCAAATTCGTCAAAATTGCATCTTCATGCTTTACTCATATTGAAATAAATGATACAATGAGCACAGTCTCGGGTCTCTCGCCCCAAACTCTTGAGTAAACAAAACATAATTCTATTGGACTTTTCTTATAACATGTTCACATCATTTCTTTCATGAAAGTGAGGTGAAGACATTTAGCACCTGCAAAGGTAAAGGGGATAGCTTAATCTACATTTTTCAAAATATTGTGATGCGCCTTTTTTATTGCCTGCCTTCAGAAAAGAATTGAAAACTTAAAATGTACATTTTTTTTATATGTCTAGTATGGATTTTGCTTCTCTCAGTCTATGATGGACGTGAATAACCTTGAAACTGAGTGACCCAAGCTCCCATCTGCTTGTCTGGAAGGAAGCTTAAAGTTAACGTGTAATAAGTAGAAATTAAATTCATATGCAGTTCAGCAAAATGCACTTGCCGACTGTTAAGATTCTTAGTTAAGCCTGTGGAAACCATTATGATATGCTTTATTTAATCAAGATTAACACGTCCTCATTAATTAAGGACCAGTTTGTAATAGCCTAATGCAGTGGTGGATAGTAGTTCAAGCAGGGGAGTGGGAGGATTATACACACTCACATACACACGCACACACACACACTCACTCACACATCTACATGCACACTAACGCATACCCTTTCATTTACAAGCCCGCACATCCATGCACAAGCGCACACTCATGTACACATTCATTCACAGCACACATTCAGAAAAACACATACCTTCATACATACACACATGCATGCACCAAATGGTAAAAAATAAAAACTTATCAGGCCACTGCAGTGATCTCATGTGACAGAAGGGATCCCCCTGTGGTTCCTGGAGGATTGGCACTGCATCCTCTCTTTGGCTGACCTTCATGTGGCTCAGCCAATGAAAGGAGGCTGCTCCCCCCTACTTGTCACAGAGTGGGATGGTGCCAGTGAGGCTTGCTGACCTCATACCACTTTGTGAGGAGTGTCACTGATAAACAGTGGGCCCTGGGCTCATCATGAGGTAAGGACACCCCAAGTGCTTTGCTGAGCTGAGGAAGTCATGCCGGCAGGTAAAGTTCAGATCAGGCAGCCAGGCACCTGCGCATTTAGTACATGTACAGTGCCTGGCTGCCTGACCTGAACATGAAGAGCATCAGGCTCACGTTTCCTCAGCTTGACAGACACTCGTCATGTTTTCGAAATGGTGTGCCCCTCCATCCCTAAGAAAAGGGTCGCTATTGGCCACATGTACTTGTAATATTCCAGAACAGAATAGGAATGTCCATATCTAAGCAATCAGTCTGAAAATTCTATACTAACTTTTACTATGCAACACATTGTGCAACACAGACATCTCATCTTAAAATAGACCACAGCAGAATTATTTACAAACAATGGTCATGCTAAATACAGGCAGAAGACTATTTTAAAGAGAAAATGTCCCCTAAACTACATGGTCTCAAAATGGTATCAAGCATGGAAAAATTAGTCTGGTCACAAGGCTTATTAGGTTTCTGTCAGTATGCTAAATGGTTTTTACTTTCTGTGAGATTTAGACACATAGGGGCTTATTTATGAGAAACTAACGCAGCGCGGTGCCGCAAGTTAATTTGATGTCCCACGCTGAGTTAGTTTTGAGCCACAGGGAATGCGACAAATTTACCGCCATGTGTCGCATCTGTGTGCCTTTCCCTGCGCTGGCACACAAACTGCTGCCATGCGCCGGTGCAGGCACCCTTGCACAATGGTGCAAGGATGCCTGCGTCATGGGAAGATTGTTTTTAAAGACTTGAGGTGATTTCCTCTTCCAATGCGTGCTGTTGAATACAGCACGCGTTGAAAGAGGAAAAACCCTGGGAGTGGTGTAGCATTCCGACCCATTTCCAGGTTTACAATTGCTCGTAAATCTGGAAATGCATCAGTGGACATGGGTGCTGCGCGGGAACACCCACAGCAACACCCATGTCACGTCCTAACACACAAGTGTTGCCCGAAATGCCTGGGGTGGCTTTACGTGTGTTTGTAAATTTCTCGCAGCAGGTTGTGCCGCCGGTGCATCACACAACATGAGACACCAACGGCGTATGGGGCGGATAAATAAGCCCCTCAATTCCAAATTCTTGCAAACCGAGGGAACAGTCCACCCTTCTACAGTATTAAAATCTATGGGCTTTTATGAAGATTAGTGAAGGTAGTTTACTATGATGTATAGAATCTGAATTTGTTTTTGAGGTATAATAAGCCAGATTTATGTAGAGCACGGTAGAACGAGAAAGGTGTATGAAAGTGACTCTTTGCTTTTTGAAGATGTGTAAGATATTGTTGACATCAGTAAATGTTCTTGTTCTGAATATGTGTCTAACTTTAGAATTAGAGAAGGACAAGAGATTCTAATGGGGGGAAACAGAACTTGACACAAAAGATACCACCTTCATTAGGCAATGAAAACCTAGATTTGGAGCATGGTTGTATCTGTTGTGTGCTAGGGGGAGCCTTTGGAATGTACAGCCAAGTAAGATCATTGGACAGGCCACAGCGTAATGAATGAGACACCTGACACTCGTTATGGTGGTAATCCCGGTCTGACCCGGATGTCCGGTCATGACCCTTCTTTTTATTCGCTAACCACACTTCCGCCTGGGGCGGTACCACCTTGTTGGTATATCGGAGACAAACGTAGAGGACACCCCTTCATCCCAGACTACATGGGGTGGTCTTCACAACATAATATTCCTACTTTATCACAAATTGGCTGACAACCAAATAGGACATCAAAACGGTTAGATGGGATAGAGAAACAAAGAGAGAGAGAGAAAGATGTAAAACGGAGAACAGGAAAACTGTCCATTGTATAACACTTAGTTCAATACGAAACCTCTCAGTCAAGACGACACTGCAGGGTTGCCCCAAAGATGGTACCTCCGACTTCCTCGACGTACATTCTCCTCTTGACGGTCTTCAGCCCGGAGGGTCCTCAAGGGGCTACTACTGGAAGTGATGGAGCAAGGTTTCGTGCATAAAGAAACTTGCTTGTAGACAATCCTCTCGAATAACCTGTAACATTATAATCAACATGTTTGTGAGTACTAACGTTGCACCACATTTTACACTTTGTATATAGAGGAAGCGTTTCTATGTGCTTTACTAATGAGTAACGCGAGTGTCCTTAAAATGACTGCCAAAACACGGGAACTCTTCTGTGCATGTGTCTGCTACATCTACGTAGTATGACGTCTCCTGTCGCTTGGTGGGAAATCTTTGCAGCTGCGCCATAGCTTTTAACATGGGTGCTTGAAACCCTCGCATTAATGCACATGCCGTGCTGAAACTAACCTATGCAAGTTTTACTAAACCATTAATGCAAAGAATATATTAAGTAAATGGGGTTAGAGTAGATGTAAGTGGTTTACAGTGAATTCATTTAATTTTGTATTCTAACATGTTTCTCTCTGACTTTTTTAATAGCACGTATTTGGGCCTTGGAGGGTGACCAATGTCCCTGTCCCCTTGCAGCAACTACGCATGCGTGATACCTCCTTGTTCGGAGACCAATAGAGACATTGAATGGCTGCCAACCCATGTGAGGAAGAAGCCGAAACATTGTATTACAGATTTATTGATCCACATATGAAATGCTTGTGGGAATAAAGCTTGTTGGTATTAAAATTAAGGGGTGGAGAATTAGACAATAGAACTTAAGAAATGTATTGCACTTAGTATGGTGTGATGTCCTCACCCCACTGCCTGGCCCAATCAAATTGTAGGGTGTACATAGAATTGAAACATTTGGGGGTGGATCATACATTTGAATTGGTATAACAGAGGTAAGTTCTAGTTAGTTAGACACACTTGACCCACTTGATGCCGATGCTATGCTGAGATGCTTCCCGATTTTGCTGCAATTCGATTTTATAATCCAACACTAGGGAAATATCGCGAAACAAGCGAGGAGGCACATCTAGGAAGGGGTCCGGACGAGCCCAAGCCAAAGAGAGTAGCACCAGAGGGGGATGTAACCCTGGTGTTACACTAGAAGAGGTCACCTTCCCGGTCCTGAACCTGTCCTGAATCTTTGATACTCTGATGTCTAGGTCCTCACACCATTCTAGGTAAATATAGCTCTGTGGGTTTATGTTACGTATTTGCACTCTATTTTCTCTCTCCTCAGGTACTGTCATCACAAGAATTAACCAATGTGAATTGAATTATAGCTAACTGTACTACTTTTACCTGATGGAGGATTGTGGTGTACCTACTTGTATTTTGATTTGACTCACAAAATTATTAATTCAGATAAATCTTTGAAACTCCTTCTGAGTCTGCATTTTTTTTAATAAAAGTTAAATGTATTGTTCTTACCATTATCATTTCCCCCCTATTCTAATCTACTACTAGATCTTTCGACAGACGTATATTTACTTAGGAGACAGGATCCGTAAGAATACTGGTGTAAAGGTTCCCTAAGGTAAATCAAAATTGAAGTCCAGTGGATATTTACTAGCTCATTGAGTGTTTGAATGTATATGGGCCCAAAAATGAGTGTTGTGTTTATGTACGTGTAGAGCTGGTAAACACCTCTGCATCAGAAGCCCTTGGTGGAGACAGGTCCTGTCGGCCAGGCAGCCCAGTGCCCTCTGCTTTGGACTCAACAGTGGATCCAACATCATCCAGAGTGGGCGTCCCTGCGCTGGGAGGCGCAGGATGTTGGTACTTCTTGAAGTGTGAAATGTTCCTCGTGACTGTTTCACCACCTTTCCTGGCAGTAACCATCGTGCCTTTGATTGCCTGTATGACCCAAGGGTCCAGTTCAAACGGGAGTGAGAACTTGCTTCATGGGTGTCGATTCCTTACCAACACCAAATCATCGATTGCCAGAGCCCGTCTTTTTGCATGCTGCCACCTGGACATTTGATCATTCTTGGCCCGTCGTTGCTGGAGCCGTTCGGCAAATTTATCACGCATGTTGGAGGATGGAGTCACATGAAGGATGACATTGTTCACCATCCAGTGGATGCACACCAACCCGGGGCTGACCATGGTCGTGGAGTGAGGTGTCAGCCGGTATTCTTTGAGGAACGTGTACAAGGCACACTCCATGTTCTGCCCCTGGGCAGTCGCTATCCTCAGTACTTTGTTCAGGGCGCGCATAAAGCGTTCCGCTTCCCCATTCGCTTGAGGCCAACGGGGTGTGATCTTGTGGTGCCGAATACCTCGGGATTGGAAGTAGCTAGTGAACTCGTGACTCGAGAAAGGCGGACCGTTGTCTGTGCGTAGCTCTCGAATGAGACCATAGGTGGCCATTACCTTCTCGGTCCGTGGTATCATGTAATGGGCTGTAATAGGGTCCAGAATCTCGACCTCCAGATACTTTGAAAAATCATCTATAACTACGAGCATGTGTCTTCCATCTGGCAGACTCCCGAAATCGGCACTTGCCCGGTGCCAGGGGTGAGGTGGTATGTCTTCTGTCATAATCGGTGCAGGAGGTTCAGCTGGGCCAACTACCTGGCACTGGGAGCAAGACTGGATTGTCTGCTCTACGACACTATCCAGGTCAGGGAACTACACATCAGGACTTAGTCTTGACTATTCCTTGGTGAGCAATGTGAGCCAAATCCACCACCCGTTGCTGTAGTGCTCTAGGGATCACCAGGCGGCCAGCCCTCATTAAGCATCCCTCGGGGTGATGGCCAGCTCCATTCAGACATGATGCAGGGCCTTGAGTGCTACTTGTGCTTCCTCAGTTCTGCATGTCAAGTTCTTGAGTAGGAGAGGCCACCTTCCTGACCCCACTGCCGAGATCGCCATCACCCAGCACTCATCTGCTTTGGTTGCTTCTACGATGTCCTCCAATGAGACAGGTAGGGGACGAGATCATTCGATCACCAGTTTGACGTACTCTTCGACCTCGTCTGCTTCATCTTCCTCCTCCTTAGTTACTGGCCTTGCATGCCTGGACTGGAAGTTGGCTGGATTGTGCATCCCTGGGCAATAGACCACATTGAACTGGTATTCCTGTAGCTGCAGGATCCACTTCTCGATTCTCGGAGGAGGTTTTGACGAGATTCCCATGAAGAGAGAGATTAGCGGTTTGTGGTCTGTGTGGACTGTAAATGGTTGACCATACAGGTACAGGTGAAAGTGACAACACCCCCAGTGGATCGCTATGGCTTTCTTTTCGATATGTGAATACCGCTGTTCGGTGTCAGTGAGGGCACGACTGGCATAGGCTACCGGGGCCCACTCCCTGTCCGGTTGTTTTTGCGATAGTACTGCACCAAGTCCAATGGGGCTCACATCGACTGCCGGGTTGAAGTAGACCAACGTGGTCTCGGCCGAGAGAGAGCGTTTGGTGTCCAGGAACGCTTTTTCCTGCACAGGGCCCCATTCCCACATGGTGGTGTTCTTCGTGAGGTCTCTCATTGGTGCCGTGAGGTCAGTGAGGTTGCGGATAAAACGGCCACAGTATGTGACCATGCCCAGGAAGCTTCTCGCACCAGTCACGGTGGTGGGGGCTGGTGCGGTCTGGATGTCACGGACTTTTGCAGGGTCCGGCGACACTCCCTGCAGGGAAAAATGGTGTCCGAAGAAAGCTACCTCCTTTTGGCGAAAAGCACATTTCTCACGATGGAGGGTGAGACCGCTGTCTTGTATTCTCTGGCATACATCCCGGAGGCGGTCCATATGTTCCTCTAACGTGGGTGCATGCACCAAAATGTCGTCACTGACATTGATGATTCCTCTTAGGCCAGAGAGCACACCTCTGATGGTGTCTTGAAAGACTTCCGTTGCGCTAGAAACTCCAAAACTGAGACGCTTGTATCTGCGCAGTCCCACGTGTGTGGAGAATGTCGTTATGGCTCTCGACTCGGGATCCAACAACAGTTGATGATACCTGGCCCGTAGGTCCATCTTCGAAAACCACTGCGAGCCACTCACTTTTGCAGCGATGTCATCCACCGTCAGGGTTATGTGAGGTTCACTCTTAATCGCGTGGTTTGGCAGGTGCATGTCTACGCAGATTCTGACCTCACCTGGTTGCTTAGGTTTTCATGATATCACTGTGGAAATTAGCCTTTGTAGGTGCCCACCGGTGCAGGGGTTCACCCTTATCTGTCCACGGGTCCTTAGACCAACAAAATAGAGATTGGCACGGAAGCTAGAATATCAAATAACAAGTTTATTCACTCATGAGTGAGACCACGTTGTTACACCACCCTAAAGTGTTCCAGGAGGTAGTGGCTTGAATACACAGACCATGGGTCTTATATACTGAGTTTTCTGCACTGGTAAGCATTTAGTTACAAATAGAAGGTACAGGCCTACACAAGAGTAACTACCGACAAACACGGGTAAATGGGAAATCACTTAGGCAACAAAGTGGGAGGGGAAACAGAACTGCTTACATCAGTAAGACGTGATGGACAGTTGCATTTTCAAACAGGTGCATTCTAGCAGCTACAGGCCTTTCTGAGCTCATACATTGCTTGAGCTTAGAATAGAAGGAGTTAACTAAAGCTGATGACGCAAGCAGAATAGAAAGGCAAGCATCAGTGAAGATGGAAGAATCACATGGCTAACAAAATGGATGCCACAACCAAGATGGCTTCAGCTCATGCTAACAGCAAATATTTATGATTTCCACAGACGGCCCTTTTAGCATTAGCTGAAGACATCCCTATGATTTAGATGGAGCATGGAAGATATCATGGACGTCAATCATCATTAACTCACTGATATCTTGGTCTGTTACTAGTCTGGCATTTACATTCTTGGCATTTTGTTTAGCTGGTATAAATGAGGTACAGGTAGACATACAGAGGGAACAGAGCATCGTATACATAAGCAACAGGTAGAAAGGATCGCAAAAAATATAGATAGGACTGTTAACATTTTCCAGCCACAGGTAGTGAACAGAGTGCACAACCATCCAGTTAAAGTCCATATTCCTGAATCCTGATGCATTTCAGTGGCTATTTTGTGCAGCTTAGAAATGGCTTCAAAAACTGAAGGAGCGTGGTCAGGGATGTAGACACAACAACTGCTCCAGATGATGCGGCATGCTCCACCACAGTCGCCCAGAACCACATCGAGGACCATCCTGTTTTGGAGCACCACAATTCTTGCAATTTGTAGTTCTTCTGTGATATTTCCAAGTGCCATGGCTGTCTGATGGTTACAGCCTCTATAACACGTGTCAAGCGCTTTACCTTTCTGCTGTTGAAGGCCACACCAACAAAGAAGAACAGTCCCAAATTAAAGTCAACAGACTGCTGTAATGCAGTATCAGTTTGATCCACCTCATCATGATTTATTGTCCTTTTGAATTGGTTTTTAGCAATGTCATTAAACAGTTTATAGTCTTTATGGTAGGATGCAGGTGTTAATAACACAGGTGGTAGAAAAAAGGACACAAAGCATGTTCCTGACCAACCAATGGGTAAATGATAGTAACCCTTATTCCCAAAAATAAAATAGGTGTTGTGTGATGACATAAAACTGCTATTGTTCACTCCAGTAATATTCAACACCAGAGTACAATCACTTTTTCCCACAGGAATACTGCCAATACTGTCCACACAAAGGTCTGCTCGAGCTCTAGTAACAGCTGTAACATGAGGTCCATTACCCATGGCAGTTCGAGTGTTACGGAAAACATAGGGCCCGATTCACAGAACTAACTTAAGACAAAATCCTAAATGCCTTCTGTGCATACCAAAAGTCTTAAAATTAGGATTTTTCTCAGTTTAGGAGTCCTAAAGTTAGGACTCCTAACTTTACTACCACTAAACTGAGAAAAATCCTAATTTTGAGGCTCTCGGTATTCACAGAAGGCATTTAGGAGTCCTAAAGTTAGGAGTCCTAACTTTACTACCACTAAATTGAGAAAAATCCTAATTTTAAGACTTTTGGTATTCACAGAAGGCATTTAGGAGTCCTAAAGTTAGGAGTCCTAACTATACTACTACTAAACTGAGAAAAATCCTAAATGTAAGACTTTCGCATGCAAGACTCTAATCTAACAGGCAACAAAGACACAGCACCTGTACCCTAAACTCTAGCCCTTCCCTAACTCCTGTGTTGCCCTGCTGGCGCACTGGCTCTTTTGTCGGGGCCGCAGATTGTACCTAGTGTGCCCAGGCACCTCTTTATCAGCAACAAAGGTGCAGACTTGAATTAACTTGGGGACAGGGACTCAGAGGCCTGATGCACAGTAACTGGAGTATCTGAAGCAACCCTTGTTTCAGAGGGGGTCCTCTCAGACAAAACCTCCTTGCTCTTGTTAACGGTTTGTGCCTCTCGTAGCTAGGCATCAAAAAAGGAACAAAGCAAGGAATCAGCTCTCCGTCCTGATTTGTGACCCCGTCTTTCACCCAAGAATTATCTGACAGTGGTAGGAGTACACGTTTCTTCCGGTCTTCCACCTCTACCGCTGTTATAGTGGCCAGCAACACCTGGGCTGGGACCCTTCACCTCGGCTCCAAATTAGACTTCCACATAGTCCCCTGGTTGGATCTGATATTCTGACCCCTCTGGTAATGGTTGTAGGGCAGCAGATATCTGTTAGTGAACAGAACGGAAATCTTTAGACACAATATACAAATAATCAATCAAAAGAGGATATTTAATTTCAGAAAGGCCCCTATATTATTCTTCTGAAGAACCTAAAAAAAAAAGGAATTTCAAAACAACTATTCTTTTAACAAACTTGTACTTCTAAGTCATAGAAATCACGATACAGCTTCTACTTTGTGAACCTTCACTATTGTGCAAAACTGCAGAAACCTCTAAAATTATTTTCCTTGCATAAGAACAACCATTTCTTACTCTTATGACCATGCTCTCATATTATAGGTGTAGCGGGAAACTCTTAAACTGTGACTGTAACAGAGATCCATATTACACGAATAACTGATCAATTAAACATAACCTGGTAGGTATATGAATTTTCCAGCAGAACTTTGTGGCAGACAAGAAAACAAGCAAAGAACATTTTGTTCTTAAAAATGTGTGCTAAGGGCATATGGGCATCTTTCCTAGCATTGTGAACTATATACATCATAAGTTTCACGATCCGGGCCATGTAATATCATATTCAGGGGAGATACCTATTCACCAGCTCTAGCAAGGGCTGTCAGGTCGATTACATAGACTAACTGATAAGGGACTCGTGATGCCTCTGCAACTTATGTAGTGCGACAATAACATCAACAATAATGGTGTTGCCACCTGGGAATTTGGAACAAAAATCACCAACATATAGTTCCCCTTAAAGGTCAAATAAGGGAACATCAGTCTATTCTACCCATCCTTTCATCCTTATCCAATTCCAATTTCATCAGTTTACAGACAGGAGGGGCAGTAACATGGTATAATTATTTATTCATTTTGTTAATTCTAACAATTTGTTCAAACTGTATTACTTAATAGTCAATTAGACGTGCACTGGTGAGGTGCTTTGTCTCTATTTATTCAAGAACATATTCACAGCATCCTGTGAAATGAATGACTAAAGCGAGCCAACCGATTGTCTCATGGCCTTTCCTAGACAGCTTAGACTGGCTTTAGAGAGAGAGAGAGAACACAACAACAAGCTGCCATGCGTACTTTCCACGCAGGACAGCTCACACTAATACACATAATCGGCACAAAAACCAAGAAAAATGGACACAATAATACAGATACCAAGCACAAAAAACAAAAAAACACAGCGTGTGACTTAATTTTGCTTACCCTTAATTTGCTCAGGAGCTAGTCTCCTACCCCCCTTCGACAGTAGGTAACCTAAGCAGGTGACCTCAAGTTGTAGGAGGTAAATAACTAGAGGAAACCACACCAAGGAGGCCATGTCCAATACTATTGGACAGTGCCACTTTGTAAATGTTGCTGTACAAGCACATTGAGCTAACTAGAAATCATTAATCCAATGACCAACTACTAATTCCTTTAGCTTAAAGTGCTGTTTAACATGATGGCGCATTAATGCTAACTTTATTTTATTGCCTCCTCATCTGGCCCTGGCACAGCAACCTTAAATTGAAACAATTTTTCTGCATGCATGTCAAAGCTGCTCTCTGTGTCAGGAGCTGCACATTACCCACAGACGCCGCTGCCCCTCCTTCTCTCTTATGGCTTCATAGAAACTGCCTGGTCTTTTGCCAAAAATAATAAGCAGAGCCTCTCCTCTCTCTCTACGCTCTGGCCCCCTCCTTCGGAATGTCTTCCAAGGTCGAAGTGCCAGAGCAAGCCTGCCAGAAATAAACTCTCCTTTGTCCGCTTTTGTCTCCCCCCCCCTTATTTTTCATAGAGGGGGAGAGCACATTCCTACATGCACTTTTAAAATACGTGTCTTTCTAAGCACAGTAATAAACAGCACTGTTTAATTTAAATGCGCATTCTTCTTTACATTTTTCAAAAGTTGCATTTTTCCTATGTAAAAACGAATGTACATTGTTACTAGGATTTCTGATCAATTCATATTTTTATTTATGTATTATTATTTATTAATTCTTCAAAATTTAAAGTGTAATTCTTCCAATGGCATCTGCAGAACACAATGACGACAACAAACCAAATTGAGCTCTTTCCAGACATTTTCAAGAAGGGGCCACACACTCACAACACAGCTTGCTGAGGCAAGCCATCCTTACACAAAGAGCACAGTCGCTACTCACTCAAACAAGTACTTCACAAGCATCACCACCGGTGTCAGTCCACAAACCTCATAGACACTCAAACACACAATCAAACCACAGATCAACACCAGAACAAACACAAATGGCAGCCCACAGAATGCACTTACACCAAACCAATTGTAAATCATATTTACAAACAAAAGAGCTCTCAAAAGCCAGTCAGTCAGTCAGAAAACTTTTTTTCGGCAAAATTGCCATAAAAGTGCAGACATCACATTTAAAAAGAATCAACATATATAAACAGTAGTCTTAAAACCTCTCATAAAACAATAATTTAAGTCGTTGTATGTACATAAAAAGTGAATGATGTTTAGCACAAAGATACAGTAAAAAGGTACATGGCTTGCAAAAAAAGGGAAAAGGCGTTACAATACTAAATGTTTTCTTGTTACCCACATTGAAAAAAGGTATTTCGCGGTTACTGTGACGAATAGGGGTGAGGTATCAAATTTCATTACCCTGTGTAGGTCTCTATAGTTTCTTACACCAAGATTTTTGGCTAGTTGAATGATCCATTTTTTGCGTGGGTTAGTATAGGCCTTGCAAAAAAATAGTACATGGACCTCTGTTTCTTCGTTCAGACTACACCCTGGGCAAGGATGAATTATAGAACCTTCCCATTTATTCGTCCTGGAAAACAAAGGGAGGGATCCATGCCTAAATTGAATGTAAAGTTTCTTGGCAAGCAATGGTTGGATCAAATCCAGTGCGGGCTCAAAGCTGTAGCTTAATTTCATTTCGAGGAATACAGATGTCATGTTAGTGCTAGGCTCTAGGCGTAGCATTTGGATCATTTTGTATTCCTCTATCGCTTTTGCCAGCTGTTTTTTTGGTAGGACAACACAAGTCTCCTCTGGATTGTGCCAAAGGTCCTCCCTTCCAATTGCGCCTAAAAACTTTTTAATATATGCAAGCCACGAAATGGTACCAGCCCCTGGGAGTGTCATAATTGATTTTAGTTCCTCCCTAAAGTTGGTAAGTTCTGGTGTGCTCCACAAACGGCGCCAATACATGACCGGACGGGAAGCAACCAGATCCGCTGTTGGGTGGATTCCAAGATCCATCCTAAGAGGTTGGAGGGGAGTACTCTTGGGTAGTGCTAAAAGTTGTCTCATAAAATGATTTTCTGACCTTGCTAAGGACTGGACTGCACTATGGCCCCAAAGTTCAGCGCCATAGGTCGCCACTCCTCTTGCCTGTACGTTATAAACCTCTACAAGCGGGCCGATTAACTTTATCGGGCTGTCCCGGTACATCTTCAGGATTCCCCCAGAGACTTGGACCAGTTTCAAATTAGCCTTTAGAATCTGGGCTCCCCAATCCATTTTGTTACTTAATGTAAGCCCCAAATAATCAAAGACCGATACTTGTTCCAACGGTAGATTGTCGAGCTTTGGGATCGGGCAGTTTGTGGTATCCGCGTGCAGAACCATGTATTTGGTCTTGTTGACATTGATGACCAGGATCCTGTTTCTGCAAAATGTTGCAAAACCCTCCAATACTCTTTCCATTCCCATTGCAGTCTTGGACAGGAGCAGAGTACCGTCTGCAAACATTAGTGCGGGTATTTTCCTACCAGCTAGCCTAGGTGCATCAATATCTGTTAGGGCTAGCAGTTCTTCCACAAGGCCGTTTAAAAAAAGAGAGAAGAGGGTCGGAGCAAGCACACAGCCCTGCCTCACTCCTCTTTCAACGGGGAAGGGGGATGTTAATTCACCTTTTTGGCCATACCTTACCCTGGCAAAAGTGTCTTTGTGGAGGGTTTCCATAAGATTGCATAGGTATGGATGGACACCCATTCCCTTCAAAAGGTCCCAGAGCTGTCGTCGGTCAACCATATCAAAGGCGGACTTTAGGTCAACAAAAGATAGGTAAAGACTACCTCCTTCCAATTTAATGGATTTCCAATAGATCATCTGAAATCTAAAAAGTTGATCTATTGTTGACATTTTAGCTCTAAAGCCCGCCTGAAGTGGAGTTAGAATGTTAGTCTCTTCCATCCATGCTTGGAGCCTCCCCAATATGACGCGTGCAAAAATCTTCTGTGCCACGTCTATTAAACTGATCGGCCTATAGTTAGCCGGATCCAGGGGCGAACCCTTTTTGTGTATCGGAATAATCTCAGCCCCAGCCCAAGTATGAGGCGGTGGCATTCCTAAAAAAATAGCATTAAAAAGATTCTGTAAATAGGGAACCCATACAACCTGTTCACTCTTATACAAGTCACCCGGAATCCTGTCTAGGCCAGGGGCCTTATTGGGGAGGACTTTTTTCAGGGCCAGTTCAACCTCTCCTAGGGAGCATAAAGCGTTATCACCCATGATCGAAAAAGGGGCTTGCCTGGGTCGGGATTCATAATGGTCTGAGCCAATTAAGTTACTGGCATAGAGGGCTTAGAAATGTCGGCGCCATACGTCCTCCCCTAAATTAGGTTGGACTGCAGCTTGGGAGGCTGAGAGCCCGTTTTTAACCAGGTACCAAAAGGCCCTGGAGTCCCTTTTTCTTAATGTATTAGAAATTTCCTCCCATCTATTGTGCTCCCATTCCTCTCTCAAAAGCAGTCCAGAGACTGCACCAAGACAAGTAAACAGCCCAAAGACTGTTCCATGTTCAAGAAGACAGTTTCTAGCCCCAGACCTTTTCCAAAATATGCCAAATTACCAGTTGTTCTGGCAGAGTGTTCGCAAACACTCTGTGTCTTTACCAAATCATACTTATTCTGGAAGGCATGCCTGTTACAGGGGTCCGCAGACCCGCCCAAAACAAGATAGGGTAAAATCCCCAAGCCTTTGCAAGAAGAGACCGAATTACCAGTTGGCCTGGCGGAACACTCAAGAGCGCTTCGTATCATCACTTACGAATTTTATTAAATGCAGGCATGTTCCTCCAAGCATACCCATTCAAACAAATATCATAAGGAGAAAAATCTCCACATTACCTGCCTTTATTTATTGCAATAAATAAACGAACAAACAAAACGAGAATCTTGGCCAAGCAAATCCAAAATCAAGAGTGCCGCTTCAGCGACCTTACCAAACAAAAGTCTCCAGACTCCAACTGCCAATCTCTTGGTTGACCTAATGGTCACTGCAAAAACGTGCGCCAAAGAAAATAACAGTCAGAACCGGCCACCACCCGGAGGGTCAGATCAGGAAAACTGGAAATGTCACTTCGGTCTGCAAAGACAAGAGTCTCCTCATGCAGGGTACCTCCTCAGCAATATTCCATTCCTCCGTCAAGACCACTCCATCTTTTCGCGCTGTCCTGATCCTTCTCTACTGCTTCTTAACAATTCCCTTGCTCAAGGAACTGTCCCCAATCTATTTAGAATGGCGGAAGTTGTCCCTATCCCCAAGAAACCTAGCCTTGACCCATCAACACCTGGTAGCTACCGACTCAGCTCCTTGCTACCCTATCTAAGTAAGGTCTTGAAGCTCATGTCGCCACCTGTCTTAGTTACTTCATAGAAAAGACTCATTATCTGGACTCCCACCAGGCAGGCTTCAGACCTGAGCACTCTACCGAGTCCGTTATCCTGGCAGTGATGGATGAATTGAGAAGGGGGGCTGATCAGGGCTCTACCCAGGCCCTGGTGCTTATTGACCTGTCAAGTGCTTTCGACACGGTCGATCACCATCTTCTGATCGAGCGTGTCAGTCACGCAGGGATCCAGGGTCTACCTTTGAAATGGATTACTTCCTTTCTTAGGAATCGCTCCCACTCTGTACGCCTGGCCAGCTTTAGGGCAGAGCAAAGAAAAGTGACTTGTGGGGTCCCGCAGGGGTCCTCTCTTTCACCTTTACTTTTCAATCTTTATGTGCTCCCCTTGGTTATGGCTCTACGTAAAGAGAGGCCGTAGTCTTTAACAATGCTGATGACCTTCAGTTGATATTTAATGTTGACATGTCTGTGTCATTTGTGTCTAGCTTCCAATCTACTATGAATTTCATCAGAGATTGGATGAACACCAGCAAAACACACAAGATGATGGACGGAATGTTGCACATTGGCAAAACATTCACCCCCAGTCACAGATCTGGGTTTAATACATCGTTATTTTGCTCACCACGCCACCCCAGTACAGACATGGCCATATGCAAATCAGTCTTGACCCTGTGCCTCATGGAAACAGTCCAGCCCGAACTGCCAAGCCATGTCTTCCCTGGACCGGAATCAAGCATCCTAGGACCAGTTTCGGGGTTTCACCCCTCTTCAGCCAGGATAGCTTGACTCCAGTGGCGTAGTGAGCACGGAACCCACGTCTGGGCATACCCTTCCCACATAGGGCGAACAGCAAAACACACAAGATAATGGACGGAATGTTGCACATTGGCAAAACATTCACCCCCAGTCACAGATCTGGGTTTAATCCATCGTTATTCTGCTCACCATGCCACCCCAGTTCAGACATGGCCATATGCAAATCAGTCTTGACCCTGTTCCTCATGGGAACAATCCAGGCCGAACTGCTAAGCCATGCCTTCCTTGGACCGGAATCAAGCATCCTTGCACCGGTTTCGGGGTTTCACCCCTCTTCAGCCAGGATAGCTTGACGCCAGTGGCGTACATGGATGTACGTGGATGAACACCAACCGACTTAAGTTAAACCCAGACAAGACGGAGCTGATCCTTACTGGCGGGCGGGATAATCCCTGGAATTCCAACTTTTGGCCATTGCCACTAGGAAGTCCCCCCCCCTTCAAGTCAGCACGGTAAAAGTCTGGGAATTATCATCTGTCATGATTTAACCATGAAGGCTCAGATTAGCTCAGTGGTTTCTGCGTGTTTTTTCCATCTCCGCAGAATTCGGAAAATCAGCAGATTCCTTTCCACCGCAGCTCTGACCCAAGTGGTTCTCGCCCTGGTCATCTCGCTTATTGACTACGCAAACTCTCTGTACGCCGGTATACCGGCCTACCAGTTACACCGGCTGCAATTGGTCCAGAACCAGGTCGCCAGGGTCATCTTTGGTCAGCCTAAACATCGGCATGTGAGCCCATTGCTGAAAGGCCTCCATTAACTCCCTCTACTTCAACGCGGTCTGTTTAAGCTGGGCTGTATCATCAATAAAGCCCTCTCAGGACGCGGGCCCATTTTCATTGCCTCCAATATTCAGCAGTACACCCCCTTTTGCAACTTGCGTTCTTCAAACAAAAACCTGCTGGTCTCCCACTCTTTTAAACGTAAAAAACATGGAGGTCTTAGATACACGACCCTAGCCCCCCAGTTTTGGAACTCTCTTCTCTTAAACCTGCGTTCCACTGACTCTTACGCCAAGTTCAAGAAATCACTTAAGACCTGGCTATTCATCCAGGCGTACAACTGAAAATCGACTCTCTATTTTGTAACTGCTGCCGTCCTTTCTTAGCGCCAAGAAACCGTCTGGTGAACGTGCGCTCTATAAATCACATTTAACATAACATTTAACATACCATGAGTGAGACCACGTCCATACAACACCCTCAAGTGTTCCAGGAGGTAGTGGCTTGAATACACAGACCATGGGCCTTATATACTGAGTTTTCTACACTTTTAAGCATGTAGCTACAAATAGAAGGTACGGGCCTACGCAAGAATAACTACTGACAAACATGGGCAAATGGGAAATCACTTAGTCAGCCAAGTGGGAGGGGAAACAGAACTGCTTACATCAGTAAGACATGATGGACAGTTAAAATTTCAAACAGGTGCATTCTAGCAGCTACAGGCCTTTCTGAGCTCATACATTGCCTGAGCTTAGAATAGAAGGAGTTAACTAAAGCTGATGACTCAAGTGGAATAGAAAGGCAAGCAGCAGTGAAGACAGAAGAATCACATTGCTAACAAAATGGATGCCACAACCAAGATGGCTTCAGCTCATGCTAACAGCAATTATTTTCGATTTCCACATCACGATGATATCCGCGGCCTCTAGCTTCCTCTGCTCTTCCTCAACTTTTGGTCGTAGATAAAAAGCCACTCGCCTGTGCTTGAGAGCAACTGGCTGGATCGAACGATCCACGTGTAGCCGGACCATGTGATTCTTGAGGCACCCTATGCCTTCGAAGAGTGACTTGAACTACTCCACCAGGGACTCAATATCTTCCCGATGCACAGCGAATGCGAAGGCCACTATCTGTAGGTGCTCCGTCGTGCGGCAGCTAAGCAACATCCCGGACCCCTCCTGGGTGACATAAACCTTGGCACGGGTGGACCGTGATTCATGGGAGATGGTGGTGGTGAATACTCCTGCCAACAGAATTACTCAGTGAGCAACTTAGAGTAGTGTTCACTGAAATAATACAATCAGGCCTGTTCCCGGAGGCTTGTAAGACAGCCTCTGTCCTGCCTCTGTTAAAGAAACCGAACCTCGACCCTACGGAACCTAGCAGTTACCGGCCGATATCTAGGACTACTTTCCCGTCTAAGGTGTTGGAGAAATTACTCAATATGCAGATCACAACTTTTATCTCCGCTGGAGACCTCCTGGACCATTCACAATATGGGTTTAGAGAGGGCCACAGAACAGAGACTGCATTGGAGAACATTGGATGCAGGAGGGAAGGCCCCCTTGATCTTGTTAGATTTATCCACGGCCTTCAATACAGTCAACCATGATATTTTAATTGGTAGACTGGCGGGGTTGGGATTCCAAGATACTGCCCTTACTCTACTGTCATCCTATCTAACGGACAGAACTTTTGTAGTAGAAGTAGATGGATTGGCATCTAAATCTTTCAAACTGCCATGTGGGGTGCCACAGGGCTCCTCCTTGAGCCCCACACTTTTTAATATCTACGTGGCTCCTCTGGCAGCTATCATCAGGCAATGTGGGTTCTCGGTGGTCTCCTATACCGATGATACCCAGGTGGTGATATCCGTTTCAAATAACGTTAAAGAGACAGCCGATCGTTTCAACATCTACATGTCGCAGATAAATACATGAATATGAACGGCAAAAAAACTGAAGTTCTGCCCCTTAGGGTCCACGCCTCCTTTTGGTCTCCAAGATGGTGGCCGACTGATCTGGGCGAATGCCCAATCCCAGTCCCCAAGGTTAGGAACCTAGGGGTTGTATTTGATAATAGATTGACATTTGAGTGTCAAATTAATAAGCTTGCCTCCACCTTCTGGGGTATTTTAAAAATGATTAGGAAGATCCTCCCTTTTATTCCCCCGGATGCATTAAAAACACTGGTCACAACCTTGGCCCTTTCCAGACTGGACTATGGCAACGCCCTATACGTGGGGTTACAGTCCCAGTTTTTATCGAAACAGCAGCGAATGCAGAAGTCTCCCATAGATTGAGAGACCTCCACTGACTCCCAGTGGAAAAAAGAATTACATTTAAATCACAATGTCTTGCATATAAGGCCCTACAGGGTAAAGGACCACTGTATTTGAGGTCACATCTCAAAAGGTATATGCCAGCCAGAAATTTAAGGTCAGCCCACTCACAACTACTGTTAATACCCAGGTACAAGCAGGTTCGCTGAGTGGGCAGAAGCATCCTATTAGGGACAGCGGAGACCTGGAACCGCTTACCAATCCCTATTAAAAGCAGCACGCCGCTCATGTCATTTAGAAGACTGCTGAAAACATGGTTATTCGCCAACAGACTTGTTCATATATTGTTTTAGAATCACCAGGGCCTGTTAAACTTCAGCGTTCCTCCCAATTCCAGCGCCAAGACGCCTTTGGGCATACGTGCACTTTACAAATCTATACATAAAATCAAATCAACAGAAGAGGCCTCGTAGAGCCATATGCAAACACTCGTTTGGAGGTTGGCCACAGGGTCAGTTGTATGGGGGGGTCCTTAGTATTGACTCCGCCAATATGTTTATTGAGGCCCCTGTATCAATGAGCGCCTGAATTGGGTGTCCGGCGACACTTATGCTGCATTTTGGAATGCACCGTCTGGGGCATCAGTTTGGTTGCAGGGCGTGAATTATGTGGGCTACGCCTTCCACGTCATCGTCATCCATGTCATCTTCTTCTCCTCCCGTCTGTGGGGTATCCATGGCATTGACTTGACAGCCTTGCTATCGTCTTCGTCCATATGAGCGGCATACCTTTGGCAGGTGATTGCACCTGCCACACACCGTCCACCGCTTTCCTTGAGCAGGGCATGGGCCTTGATGAGGGTACACCACTCCACATGTGTAGCAAGCCCTAGATGTTGGAGGTGGTTTGCTGCGCTCAGGCTTCTTTGTCGAGGATTTTGCCAGAGATTCGGTCACCACCGCGTTCACAGGTTCTGTCTTCACCTGCCGTTGGAATGCTGCTTCCGTGTGCGCAGCGCGCACCTTCGACAGTTCTTTGGACCTGGCCATTGTCAAGATGTCCACCATGGAAATTCCAGGGGTTTGGAGTATGTTTTCTCGTAACTTGGCGGACGAACACCCCTGGATAAACTGGACCCTTATTTCGTCATCGGCGTCCGGTAACGTGCAAGTACTCGCCAGCTCATTCAATCTGGCATAGAATGTGTCCACCGATTCTTTGGGGAGCTGTCGTGCCTGACGTAGAAGGAAACGTTCGTAATCTGGGTTGGCCAGAGGCTCGAAGTGCGCGGTCAGTGCAGCTTTGAGTGTGGCATATTTGTGAGTTGGCCCAGTCTCCACCACCAATTTGCCCAATTTGTGGATCGTGGGACCACCCAGGTGCAATAGCATGGATCGTTGGCGTTCTGGTTTCAGGCCCACCGCTGCGAAGTAGGTTTTGAGGCGCTCCAGCCTGTCCTTCCACTTGGCCACCTGTGCAGACGGCGGCCCATTGACCACGAAAGCCTCCACAGGGGGGACAGTCGCCATTCTGCGCGCCTCGGTTCCAGCGGGGACGCACCAGCGAAGTAGCGCAACTTGTTGCAGAAGGACGCCTCCAGTGGTGAGTGAGGGGTGTCTCTTGACTGTGCGGCAGCACGTCATAGCACAGCACTCCTTATGTGCTCACTTGCAGTCTGCTGAGATGCCTTTTTTATTCAGCCACCTATACGCTTGCAGAAGTCCACACTTGCAGTATGTGTAGCCCACGTTGTTGTAAATTGGCAGCGATTGGATTAGCATTAGCGGAAGCCATCTTGTATTTAGAGGCTATCTTGTCCATTTTGTGGAATCCATTTTGTATTTCTGGCAGCCATTTTGTTTGCCATGTGCTGCCACGTGCTCACCATGTGCTCTGTCTTCCCTCAGTGTTGACTGCTCTTGTAATCTGCCTAATGTCTTCAGCTAATGCTAAAAGGGTCATCTGTTGTAAATTGGTAGCGATTGGATTAGCATTAGCGGAATCCATCCTGTATTTAGAGGATATCTTGTCCATTTTGTGGAATCCATTTTGTATTTCTGGCAGCCATTTTGTTTGCCATGTGCTGCCACGTGCTCATCATGTGCTCTGTCCTCCCTCAGTGTTGACTGCTCTTGTAATCTGCCTAGAAACAAACTATATTTAGCATCTTCCACCTTCGCACATGCCCAGTTGAGTTTTCAGCTGTCCTTGCAGCTGTTAGTAGTATGTAACTGTCAGGATGTGTTTACTAGCATTGGCAAACTGTTAACTCCTCCTACTTGTCGACTGTGCATTTCTATATGACCTTATATGTGCATAAAACCTTCTTCTGTACTTGTACCGCCTTCTTTTTGAGCCCCTGTGTGGGTATAAAAGGACCATGCTCCTTCTGTTCGGTGTGCTACTTCATTCAATACCGAAGGGTGCTGTGTGAATGTAGTTCCACCTCATGAGGTTTATTAAACTTTGTATTTTCTATTCCAGTTTCAGTGCCAACTTCTTCCTATTGGTCTGAGGACTCTGTGCAGAGAAGGGCGAACCCCTTGCACTGGTAGGCCTAGCTGAGGTCCACTTCTACAAATTGGCGACCGACATGTGGGGCTCATCGGCGACTCGGATGCCCGAAGAATTGGTCACGACGAAGGATTGGAATCTCGCTCTGGACGCTGCCCGATGAGACCCGAGTCTTGGCAACCACAGCGTTTTTCCTTTCTTTCTGATCTGACCATCCAGGTGGTGCCGGTCCTCGACTAAGATCTCTTCTGTTGATCCACCGTGCAGTGACCATTTGGTCGATTTTAGAACTTGGCAGTTGGAACCTGGACACCAAGTGATTGGTAAGAGTCGTTCTGCAGCGCTTGCTGTTGGTTTTTATGCCTGGGATTGGTAAGGTAGTTTAGTAACACTTACTGCGGCTTTTGTATTTTGGAATTTGTGTTGGCCAACTTGGATTTCTATGAGATTCATTTATAAATTGCAATTTATAGGCGGGTAATGAGGAGAATTTTCTCTATCTGAATTGATTTGAACGGCACATCGTACTAAAGGTACCTTAAGTGCCACTTTGATTATAACACTACATATTCTGCATTATTTTTGGCATGCCTGTTTTTATCACACTTCGTAGGATGTGTTGCTTTTGTAGTGGTACCAGTTTGAGATTCGATGAAGCACAACTGGCCCCCCCGGAGGGGACGCCTACTAGGGATATGTATATTAAGTATGGTCTTTCTTTTATAATGTACAGCACATTATGGAATAAATACACTCGTAAGGATTCTGAGTTGCGTTGGCCAATGCATGGGTCATTTGATTTACGAAAGATTGAGTATGTGGAACAATGTATGTTTAAGCGAAAGACTAGGCAAGATATGTTTGACTGTGTACGAATGTGGGAGAAAGAAGTGCGTGTACGAATGAAGCGTAAGCAAGCCTTGATTGAAAAAGAACATTTATGCGAAAGCATTAGAGTTGAAAAACAAAGAAATAAAAGAGTTAAAAGAGAGAGAAGATAGGGAGCACAATTTACAGGTAACTGGCCAATATGCTGTTCGGCGGCCCCTTTATCCTCTACTTAATAAAACACAAGATTATTTCTTATTATTAGATCGTCCTCCACCTCCGTATACTGTTCCTTCTGCCCCTCATGAGTCAGATGAGGACTCTGGTTCGGAGGAACACAAGGCACGAGAAACTCGTTCTATGTTGACCACTGAGCGTGTGTCCCAGCTTAGATCTGCTGCTCGTAAAGCAGTTCGTAGCACTGCCCCCGCCTCTGAACTTCTAGTTAGAATTAAAGGATGGCAGGAAAGGGAGCAGCTGTATTTTACTGAGGTGTTTGCCGCAGAGGTCCTTGAGCTGTTTAGGAAATATTCTGAGGAGTTAGAGCCCGACGATGTAGCAAATAATTGTAAGCAAATATGTGATGGACTTTTTGTTTTCTCCCAGGTGACTGATACAATCAGGCGTTTGGTTAAACTGCATGTTGATGCAGTCCGTTTGCGAGAGGAGAAAAAGGCTGCAGAGGTAGCTGCACAGACATCTCAGACCGGCATGGCACAAGCTTCTATCTTCGGAACAGATAAGACTATGATAGTTCATGCGAAACCTATGTGGGAGGCCGCGCCTTTCTATGGTCCTCCTAAAGGAACGGGTACAAGTGATGATAAGGATTCTATCGATGCAAAGGGTTATTTTATTTATAATTAGGTTTAGACTCCTTGGACTGGATTGCCTGATCCGCGGAAAAATCCAGCCGCTTTTTATGAGGAAGTTGAGGGTGCTAATAGCTCTTATACTATGACTTTGCCTGATATTGATTTATTTTTCGGATTTATATTACCACCTGATATGTGGAGAACTGTTCTTAAAATTGATGATCGTGCAGCTTTTGGGGCATTATGGAAAGACTTAGAACAAATGGATGTAGAAAGGGAACCCGCACGGAAGCCATATCAGTTAATTTTAGATCTTCCCACAGCTATATTAGTTAAGTTACAAACGATTATTCTCTCTAAAAAGATAGATTGGACTGTTTTAGCATCTTGTAAGCAAAAGGCAGATGAATCGGTCTCTGATTTCTTTACACACTTTGAAGAAGCATTCCATGATTTTAGTGGCCAGTCATTGACAGATGACACGGGCAGACATCTGTTTGTCGATAAATATGTCGCAAACCTGTTGCCAGGAATAGCTAGTTGCCTAAAAACCAGTGAGAGTTCATGGACTACCTCTTCTCCGGTTTCTCTCTTGACTATGGCTCAGTATTATGAACGCCAGGAATTAGAAGCAAAGGGTAATGAGGATAAGAAGACTAAAGAATTAAAAACAAAGGTTATGTTGGCTCAGGCTTATGGTCTGCCTTTTAGAGGTAGTGATAGAGGTGGACGTGGATCTTATGGTTCGTCTTTCCCTTCTTATACTCGTTCAAATTTGTCTGTTGACCAGTGCGCGTACTGTAAGAAATTTGGGCATTGGGCTTCCGATTGTCCAGCACTGCGTGCTCAGCAGTGTCCACGTGGTCGGGGACAAATGAGAAATCGTTCAGGATATTCAGGGCCTAGAGGAAGCACATGGGATCGTGCAAGGTTTGTTGCTAATATACGTGGGCAGGATGGGTTTAACACTTTTGATAGAAGGAACCAATATCAAATGTCCGACTATGTGCCGTCTGATTTACAAGATTCTGCTTGTGCATAGGATTGCCTAGGATGGGGTAAGGAATCAGTTGAAGTTCCAGTAGATCAGAGGGGTCCCTATGTTACAGCACATGTTTTGGGTTCTACTGATCAGTTTCTGGTTGATACAGGAGCTACTCGTAGCGCCTTGTCTAAACAATTGGTTCCAAGGGCTCCCCTGTCTGGCTTAACCATTACATCGATAGGTTTCGATGGAACCCCTTCCCTTAGCCCATTGTCACAACCACTTGCATTCCATGTGGATACATTTAGTGCTCCGTGTCCATTTTTGCTTTCCTCGAATACACCAGACAATATTGTGGGTCTTGATATGCTCAAGTATTTCAGGGCTACGATACGATGTTCTCCAGAAGGTGTTATCTTGATTGACAACCATCCTGTGACGGAGAGAGCTTGTCTTGTTAAAGAGGATATTGCATTAGCTTCACTCCCTAGTACTTTGTGGGCTACTTCAGACACTGATGTAGGGCAAATGGTTATTCCACCAGTACATATTAGTGTCAAGGAGGGCGCTGTGCTGCCACGTTTGCCTCAATACATAATTTCATAGGAAGGCGAAGAAGCACTCATACGTATTGTCCATGATCTTATTGAAGTGGGGGTTGTTGAGGAAGTTCCTTACAATGTTGGTAACGGTCCGATTCTTCCTATTCTGAAAAAAGATACTGACACTAGGATTTACCGATTCATTATTGATTTGCGAGAAGTTAACAAGATTGTAGTCCCACAATACCCCGTGGTTTCTGACATAACAACACTACTTACTTTGGTTCCTCCGACAGCAACTACCTTCGCTGTGATAGACTTGAAAAATGCTTTATTTTCGATCCCTATTCATCCTGAAAGCCAATATTTGTTCGGTTTCACTTTGAATAATCGATCGTATAGATTTTGTAGAATTCCTCAATGCTATACTGAGAGTCCTAGTATTTACAGTCAAGCATTAAAAAGACAACTTGAGTCTTTCGTTTTGCCTGAAGGTGTGGCTCTCATACAATATGTCGATGACATCTTGTTGGCAGCCGATACCCCTGAACAGTGTGAAAAATTTACTTTGTCCTTGCTTTCTTTTCTTGCTTCCCATCATCACAAAGTGTCACAAAAGAAATTGCAATATTGTAGACCGAAGGTAACCTACTTCGGTCACCTTCTGTCTAAGGAGGAACGTGCACTCACACCAGATCGCATTCAAGCTATTTTAGACACACCAGTGCCTCGTACTCAGAAAGATGTCCGTGCATTCATTAGTCTTACTTCTTTTTGTAGGCAATGGATATTAGAGTTTTCACACATTGTTAAACCCTTGCTAGCACTTTTGACTAAAGATACTCCAATGCCCCTCCCATGGACAGATGAATGTGAGACTGCTTTCCGACAGTTACGACAAGCTCTTTGTTCTGCACCAGTGTTAGGTACTCCAGATTATACAAAGCCTTTTACACTCTATGTACATGAGAAAGATGGATGCGCATTGTCAGTTTTAGTGCAGACACACTGTGACAAACAGCGTCCCTGTGCATATTTTTCAGCAGTACTTGAGCCTGTTGTTCGTGCGTTACCTGGATGCTTCCGTTCAGTTGCAGCAACAGCTGTGTGAATACGTCAGAGTGAAGGGATAGTTTTGTCACATAAGCTGTTGGTGCTAGTACCCCATGCGATTGATGCCCTTTTAAATCAGACAAAGACACAGCATTTAACTAGTGCTCGTCTGACAGGATACGAATTGACATTGTTGGCCCCTAACATTACACTGAAGAGATGTGCGACACTAAACCCAGCCACTTTGTTGCCATACCCGGTGACTCAGACTCAGTCACAGGAGTCTCATGATTGTAAATTCCTTACTGAGGAAAAGACAAAGGGTCATGTCGATTTGCAAGACACGCCCCTTTCAAGTGTTGATGGGGAACTATGGGTTGATGGGTCCTATTTGAAGTTACCAGATGGTACAACGTCAGCTGCATATGCAATTACAACACTTCAGACGGTAGTTGAGACAGCTCGTATTCCACAGAAATCAGCTCAAGCAGCTGAGCTAATAGCTTTGACACAAGCGTATGAACTTAGTACTGACTTATCTGTGAACATTTATACAGATAGCCGCTATGCTTTCGGAGTGGCTCATGATTTTGGCTACTCTGGAAGGAGAGGGGCTTTCTTACATCCCACGGGATGCAAATAATGCATGGAGAATTAGTACATAATCTCTTGACTGCTTTAACATACCCGAAGAGAATAGCAATTGTTAAATGTAGCGCACATAAGAAAGTAATTGATAAGATAGGACAAGGCAATGCTTTTGCAGACCAAACAGCCCATGAAACTGCCATGCAGCGAAGCACTACGTCTATGTATGTAGTGAAGTCCCAGGCTGAACGCTGGCATGATACCAGACAGGAAGTTCTAGATATGCAGAGATCTGCTTCTGCAGAAGAAATTGAGCAATGGTCTAAGGAGGGAACATTGGACGATGAGGGCTGTTGGAGTAATAAAGAGATGAGCAAGTGGAGATTGCCTACAGCCTATTTACAACCTATGATTCATATGGCACATGGGCTGGCACATGTTAGAGCCTCCTCGATAATGAAATTGATCACGCAAGTTTGGGAGCATCCAGAAATTGCCGGCACAGCTAAAAAGATGGTGCAGTCTTGTCTGATTTGTCTTCAGCATAATCCTGGTAAAGGGACACGAACTCCTACAGGAGGGTTTGCTATGCCAACCGCACCTTTTGAAGTTTTGCAAATGGATTACATCCAGCTTGAGCGCTGTAACATCTTAAAGTATGTTTTGGTAGTGGTATGTGCCTTCAGTAAATGGATTGAGGCATACCCTACGAAGGACAATACAGCTCTCACTACAGCAAAGGTACTTTTGAAGGAATTCTTCCCTAGATTTGGTGTTTGTAAACTTTTATGGAGTGATAACGGACCCCATTTTATTGGGCAAGTTGTCGAATATGTCCTAAAGGGATTAGGGATAAAGCAGAAATTTCATGCTGCTTTCCATCCACAATCAGCAGGGCTAGTGGAAAGGTATAAAGCCACACTTAAATTGAAACTGGCGAAAATACTGGCTTCCACATCCTTGAATTGGCCAGACGCATTACCTTTGGCACTGTTGTCCATTAGATCAGTGCCACATTCGCGATCTGGTCTTACACCATATGAGGTGGTGTTTGGAAGGCCTATGAACATTTGGGGAATTCCTAAACCACGTCCCATACATGATGTACCATGTGTATTGATGAGTGACTACCTATCACAATTGACTAACAGTTTGATTTCTATTCATCAACAGGTTCGAGAAGCTCTTCCTGATAGGTTTGCAGGTGAAGGCCATGGACTTCGACCTGGAGACCAGGTGATGATCCGATCATTCCAGAGGTCAAGCAGCTTGGAACCGAGGTGGCGCGGCCCAGAGCAGGTGCTCCTTTCAACGAGAATTGCGGTCTGAGTGACGAACAGGAGGAACTGGGTGCACTCGACCCACTGCAAGAAAGTGCCGTCTACCTTGGTGGATTCTGCTGCCTTGATCGACATCCTGGATACAGAGAAAGGCCAAGCCATATCACCTGACGAACCTGAGGAAGTCTTCCCGGACCACACGATTCCCGGAGAATCCCGATACCAACTGAGACAATGGAAAGAGCCTGCATCGTCGAAATAGACTAGTTGAGCAACCGCCCTGGGTTAGTGAAACGGAATGCCGATGTGGCAAGGGGGGGATCAGTCCTGTATAGTGTAGCGACACCCGTCTTGACCCTCGGTGAAGAAACCAACGGCTGCCCAGGGATAAGAGCTCCAACGATTGTTTTCAATGACAAGCTGATCATGTCCACAATGAGATCAACTGTTGCTAAGAGAAAGATCATTTGTGCTATAGGGTTTGTTGTTGCTATGGTGGCTGTAGCAGTAATAACCTGGTTCGTTGAGAAAGTGGCTCATGCTCGAGAGCTTTTGATCACCACTACTCCAGTATCAGTTGAAAACCACTACATTACGCTTCCCTACCATGAGCAGAAGCATCGACAATCCTACGTAAATAATACCTTTATCCAGATGTTGCATCATACTCATAATGCCACAAATACTACCAACTGTTGGGTGTGTGGGATGATACCTGCACATCAAAAGAAAGGAGGAACACCTTTTAATTCCTCTTCCCTTTTCTCATAATGGTTCTTGTCAAGCTTGGTATGCGCTTTTGTTTGCCTCTGGAAGACGTACAGTAGGCGGGCTTCTTTTTCGCCTTAATAAAGTATGATACCAAGATAAAGATGGTTATCCTCAAGCCAAAGGGACCAAATGGGAATGGTAAGAGTATCAACCGGACAATATTTCAACACCATATGTCTTCAAAAATATAATGAACAATTTGTGATTTCTGTTACTAGAGCTAAAGCAGATCTATCTATAAGCAGTATTGGGAGAATTCCAGTGGGGAAAAGCGAATGTACTGTAATTCTGACTATTGAAGGTGTAAATAACAGTAGTTTTATAGCCTCACATAATACCTACTTTATCTGTGGTAGCCAAGGATATTATCAACTACCTGATGGGTGGTCAAGTGTGTACTATGTGTCCTTTCTATTGCCCCCTGTGTTTCTGGCACCTGCATCATACCACCGGGACCTTAAATTATTCGTTGATATCTCTAGAAATAAATACAAAAGGACAATAAGTGCTGACAAAGTAGACCAAACTGATACCATTCTGCAACGATATGTCGATTTTAATTTAGGTTTGTTCTTCTTTGTGGGTGCTGCATTAAACAGTAGGAAAATAAGACGATTGACTAGAGTTATGGAAGCTGTTACCAATCAGACAGCTATGGCACTTGGGAACATTACGGAGGAGCTGCAAATTGCAAAGATTGTAGTTTTCCAGAACCGAATGGTTCTAGATGTGGTTCTGGCTGATCGAGGTGGTGCATGTCACATCATCGGTAGCAGCTGTTGCGTATTCATACCGGATCACTCACCTTCAGTATATGACGCAATATCAAAACTGCATAAAATTGCTGCAGAAATTCATCCAGAGACTGGTACTTGGACTTTTGCTGGATGGTTTTGGACTATTGTTTCTGCTTGGGGCTGGAAGCTACTGACTATCCTGTGTGTAATGATTACGATACTTTTTACATGCTGTGTATGTATCCAATGTGGTCCAATGCTTTGCTCTATTTGCATCTCTGTCTGTATACCTGTCAAAAGGAATGTTGCAGTAACAAAGGCCCAACAAATGTTGAATAAAGAGGTGGCCGAAATAATGCTAATAGATGTATGGGATGCATATTTAGATTACCCCAGAGGAACGAATGCCTTCAGCTAATGCTAAAAGGGTCGTCTGTTGTAAATTGGCAGCAATTGGATTAGCATTAGCGGAATCCATCTTGTATTTAGAGGCTATCTTGTCCATTTTGTGGCAGCCATTTTGTATTTCTGGCAGCCATTTGGTTTGCCATGTGCTGCCACGTGCTCATCATGTGCTCTGTCCTCCCTCAGTGTTGACTGCTCTTGTAATCTGCCTAGAAACAAACTATATTTAGCATCTTCCACCTTCACACATGCCCAGTTGAGTTTTCAGCTGTCCTTGCAGCTGTTAGTAGTATGTAACTGTCAGGATGTGTTTACTAGCATTGGCAAACTGTTAACTCCTCCTACTTGTCGACTGTGCATTTCTATATGACCTTATATGTGCATAAAACCTTCTTCTGTACTTGTACCACCTTCTTTTTGAGCCCCTGTGTGGGTATAAAAGGACCATGCTCCTTCTGTTCGATGTGCTACTTCATTCAATACCGAAGGGTGCTGTGTGAATGTAGTTCCACCTCATGAGGTTTATTAAACTTTGTATTTTCTATTCCAGTTTCTGTGCCAACTTCTTCCTATTGGTCTGAGGACTCTGTGCAGAGAAGGGCGAACCCCTTGCACTGGTAGGCCTAGCTGAGGTCCACTTCTACAACGTGTGCCCCTTCTCTTTTGGCGTGAAGTCCACACTTGCAGTATGTGTAGCCCACGTGTGCCCCTTCTCTTTTGGAGTTGTGTCATTTCTTCTTTTTTTTTATTGTTTTATTTTACTTCCGAGGGCCCCCGCCCTCCGTCAACACAGGCACAAATCAGCCTTGGAGACCGCAGGCAGCAAGGCTCCGGCACCACGCTGAGCCTCCGCGTCAATGGCAGGCGTGCGCACACCTCACATGCGCGGGGTCGCGCTGGGGAGGCACACAGACACGGCCGACCGCCGCTCCGGGGCACAGGAGAACCACAAGCCCAAACCTTGGGGGTCAGCACGCAGCAGAGACACGCTGTAGGGGGCGCTCACCACAATCCTGGCAAACCTGGAGCTCGATGGCTCCTCGCCGCACCGCATCCATCCCAGATGGGGTAGAAGCGCTCCAGACTAGAGCGATCGCACAGAGGCAGGCACAGAGGTCGCATGGGTTCCAGGAACATGAATCACCCTTGTCACCAGTTGTTATATGCTAGGGGGTGCCTTTGGAATGTACAGCGAGGTGAGATAATTAGACAGGCCACAGCGTAATGAATGAGACACCAGACACTCGTTATGGTGGTAATCCCGGTCTGACCCGGATGTCCGGTCATGATCCTTCCTTTTATCCGCTAACCACACTTTCGCCTAAGGTGGTACCACCTTGTTGGTATATTGTAGACAAACGTAGAGGACACCCCTTCATCCCAGACTACATGGGGTGGTCCTGACAACATAACAGTATCAATGAAGGAAAGTAGATTTAGAACTGGCTGCCAATTGGGAAGCTTGTGCTTTACTGGTGGATGCAAAAAATGGATGGGAATTCACAAGTGAAATGTATTTCACTTTATTATGGAATAGTGTTTTTCGCCAGCAGACATTCCCCTAGATTTTGAGCTCCTTTTACTAATTACACAATTTTTCATTACCACCCAAATCTAAACCAGACCGGAAACCGAAGAGTAACACAAGCGTAGATTTTAGACAAATGGACTGTATTGCAATCTGGGACTTTAAGATTATTATCAATATGATAAAACATAATAGGTTTGGTAGGCGATTGCAGAGAAACCTTACTTAGAGTTCGGCAGATAGGATACTCCATTACAAATGTGACAAATTTCCCATCTGCCATATTGCATGTACTTTATATTGTATGGCATTTGTCAAATGGGGGACTGGATATCTACGGCGGTTGATGGGATATTCATGCATCTCTTTATTAACATATTTATGCATTAAGATAATAAAATAATAAACAAACCGGTTCCATAGAATACTGAAGATAATAAAAACAGTCCCAATTAAATAGAACTATGGCTGATCCACAACCAGCTGACTGGCTCTCTGTGCCCTTCTTGTCATAAACCAGGCTACCATGATGTAACTAGCCAAACGACTGTACATGATTTGTGCCTCTGATCTTGTACAAAGTGCTAATGCTTCTGTGCCAGTTGCAATCAAGAACTGTTTGAACAATGATATAAGCCATTTAATACATCGGATAAGCCATTTAGTATGTTCATAAAACTCTAAATAATGCCCTTTGTATCATTTATTGGGCAAAACCATTCCAGCATGCCACAGCTTTTATCAAGTTATGTCTTTTCTGTGAGATAGTAGCATACTTATGTCAGGCTCCAGTAGTCTGTGTTTAATCCAGTAAATCCTGAGAATGATACACTGTGGAAAACCCAGATTCAGCATTTTACATTAGTCAACACTCAATAAAGATTGTTAAAGAAACAAAAGTTTATTTAACAAATAGTACACTTTTTCAGGATTGTGGAACCCGTCAGCTAACAACCCAAAACCTTACTACAGAGGCTGCACTGAGGCTTTTTAAAGTGCAGAATCATTCTAAATATGTGTTTTTAAACTTTTGGAATCAGTTAAGTTTGCCCAAAGGTCAACTTGGACTCTGTTGTCCTATAGTGGCCGCCGCTATGCAAGATAACAATACAATGGTTGCCAATGATGTTAAGAGATGCTGTCCCAGATTTATTAAATGATCACGCATGGCAGGGCAGCAGCCACAGGTGCTGCATTGCATGAGAAGGAGAGAGAAACAGAGTGTCATATTTACAGAAACATAGCACTCTCCTCCCCTTTTCTTAATGCTGGCACAGAAATGGGTTGCCATGCGCCAGGGACACACATTTGCACCATAGTTCAAGGGTGTTTCCATGGGTCTAGCATAGGTTTTGTACTGGTAAAATGACCTTCCAGTACAAAATGCTATGTTTAGGCTAACTGTAAACCTTTTCCAACTTTGTATTTGTGCTGTATAGCACAGCAGAGATGCAAAGTAGGAAAAGAAAGGAGAAATGAGACCATTTCCCTTTCATAGCACCTATTTGAAATGGGCACAGTTTTTTGCCACAAAATTGGGTTTTACGTAAAAAACCTTTGGTGGTTGCTTGGGAACGCCCATGCACCACCCCTGAAACACCCAGGTTTAGCACTGGAAAATAAATAGGTAAATAAAGAATTTGCTTTGATTTGCGTCACTTTTGTGATGCAAACACAGCATAAAGCTTAGGGCCTTGTTTACAAGAAGTGACACATCACTGCGTTGCAGCAGAGATGCATCAAAATCACTTACTAAATACAACGTCATTTTTAAATGCCATTGGATGTGACATATTTATGGAAAGACTCACTGTGGTGTAAGCTGTGGGCGACATGAAACAAAAAGTGATGCAGGTGTTATGGCACATCAAAAACTGACGTATTTGCTGCAAAAGTGTTGTAAAAGCAGATTGGCGTCACTAAATGCAACCCAAACAACCAAAGCTTCACTTTTCTGTGCCTGTAACGTGAAAAAGAACAAAAAACTCTATAAATAACAAATACAATTCTGCACCTCACAGAAGGCAGCTAAGGGGCAGGGAGAAGAGAGCAGCAGCCAGGAACACATCCCCAACAACCCCAGCACCAGCCAGGATATCCAGACGAGCTCCTGGGGAAGAAGAAGAATGAGATTCTTATCACTGAGGTGCGAGACCACCAACATCAGCTGTTTGTCACCTTAAAATTGTCATTAGAATAGAAAGAAGCAATTTAGCAGTGCATATTGGCCAAGGTCAACTGCGTGGGAGAAGCACAGAGGACAGTAACCGACTAGAAGAAATGCTGGCATGATATAAAGCACAGGACAAAGAAGAAACTGGCCAACACCCTGAAGGCAGCAATGCAGACCGGAGGAGGAAGTCCGGGCCCACAAGAGGAGCTGGATGTCTTGGAGGAGCTGGTGGCATCTGTTATCCCAGAGGAGCTGGTGTCAGGAGTTCCAGGACCCGACAGTGTAGGCCATTAGAAGGAACAAATCCTACTGCATAAGGTGCAACAATGGGCATGTCATGCACTGCATCTAGCTAAGTACCAGAGCTCCACTGCACCATGTGCAGGGCAAAGGGCAGGTATGTGGGTCACGTACTGTTAAGCATCACATAAATGTAAGTCACACTGCCCAGTTATAACCTGCACAGCTCACTCCAGCACCATCACGTTTCTCACTTCCATGTGTAGTGCTGCAACAGTCCACGGTCACCTCTGTAAACTGGCACTTGTAGTCGTATGTACAACATGAGTCACCAGAACTACAAGTCCCATATTATTGTGCAAAAAACATGGGACTTCAGTTACAAAAGGCCTGTGCTGCCAGAGCCTCACTTTTAATTACACTCTGGTGATGCAGGTCACTCAATAATATCCATGATGTGACGCTAAACCATCCAGTGCGGCTATGAATGGCCTCATAGGTATGGATTAAGGCAAAGCAGTGCAAAGAGCTGCCTTGCCTAACTCTACGTCCATGTGGCTTAGCCTGGCCTTCCAGAGATGTGTCTGCACTGTTAGCCTCTGGAACATCAAGCAAAGTGATTTTCTGGGGCACACTGGACTTGTAATAAGCACCTGGGCGGGAAGGTGAATGCAATTGATGCATGCCCGAAGGCCATGTATGTTGAAACTGAAGATGGTGTGTGGCCCTAGGGGGCCTCAGGTAGTGCTGTGAATTGTAGGCACTGGCTGAGCATGTACAACTGCCAGTGTGTGAGTATGTAGACACATTGCATAGGAAAGAGGTGAGAAGGCATATGTGTACCGCAAGGTAGTCTGATAAATGCACATGCACTGCTGTGCCTGAAAGTGTCACACCTGTGTCATAGCTAGGAAGGGATTTCAGAGAGGAGCCCATTGGAGCACTACCTCCTACATGTGATGTGGCCCTGATTGAAGCTGCAGCACATGACAGGAGGGAGTCTGGAGGGACTCACAATGCCACATATGTCAAAGTTGGAGGGTGTGAAACAGGGATAAGTCAAGGTATAGGAAGAACTAGTTTGCTACCACAAAGCCCTTGATTCAGGGATGATAGAAGGCTGAGGTGAATGGTTCCAGCTGTGTAGCAAACCTGGGCAGGTACATGTCACCAATTCCAGCACTACTACCATGTGGTGATCCGGTTGACCCAGAGCTCTCAGAAACAGGTTGCCATATCAGTCTATTGGATACGGTCACACATATTGTTGATGCTGTAGGCACATGAGAGTCAATGTAAAATCTGGGTTCCATCAGTGTGTGGCAGTAAGTTTTGTCCCTGGTTCAAAATAATATCCAGAGGAGACTTGTACACGTACAAGTGAAGGGGCCTGAGTCAAACTATGTGTGATACTCTGAAGATAACCTGCTCTTGCAATGATGTAATGGGGTGAGCATCCATGCTAGCAAACTAGGTAGTTTCACTGGGTCTATCCCCTCAGAGTTGCTACACTGTGCCCACTGTCCATTAATATGGAATCAACTATGTGTGTACTTTAAATCACATCAGTATTTACCACTCAGAAAACCATCCTCAGAACTTCCATCACACATTCCTGCAGTGTATCAAGCTTGGAAGCTGTATGTGGGAAATACAGACCCTCTGGCCACTTGAATGCACAATGTGCATGTAAGACAGCACAACAAGGCAGAGTGCTGTGGTGTACTTTATGAAAGGCAGACTGCCAGTACATATCTAATTAATATTGCATGCAACAATACTTTCATAGGAGCGATGGGCTGAGTATTGGTCACAGGGAATGCAGGCTCCCTGGGGATTAGGTGCAACGTGGGTAGTAGTGGTGTTAATAGGCCCAAATACATGGGGCATATTTACAAGCCCAGCGCACTGCAGAAACTTCACTTATGAAGAAATTGAAACAACGCAATGGGCTTACCCATATCTACAAGGCCACCTAGGCCACCCTGCATGGCTTTTCATGGCTTAGTAGATACAGAGAGAGGGAATGCAGCAAATGTTGCTGCATTGCCTCACACTACGATGGGGAGGCGTGCCATGGGCCTCATGGTGGGTGTTCCCAGGTAACATCCACAGACGTTCCCAGATTTACAACAAGCTGGAAACCTGCAATGTGTCAATATCTGACGCCTCTTCAGGGGAGAAGAAAGTGAGGAGTTTTCCTCTTCCTATGTGTGCTGCAATCAGCAGCACAAACAGAAAGAGGGAATTGCCTCCATATATTGTTTGTGATCAGGAAGGTGTCCCTTTCGGCACAAAAACATTAATCCCTACAACGCCTGCAACCATGCACCATGGTGCAAGGTTGACTGCATTGGTGCATGGCAGCCATTTGTGCCTCTATTCTGTGAAAGAAGACAGGAATGCACTGTGTCTCATAGACATGGGACATTCATGTTTTTTTCTGTTTGATTGAGGGCAGCCGGAAGGAGGCTTACAATGCTGCCCTAGCCATAAACTTGTGAACAAGTCCATGATTGTCAATCTTTTAACTCATGTGAGCAACTGACATAGATGAAACACCAACTCCTGACCAGCTGCATGGCCTGGAAGTGGATTCTGCAGAAGTTGACAGACTGCCAAGCATCAAACAAGACACACTCCAGCAAATCCAGGACACCATCCAAACACCACCTCCGGTCATAAGATGGGCCAACAGTATTGCGAGGTACTCCCGATGATCATCTGCTCACCCACCAAACACTACCTGCCAGCCTATGTCAAGCACAGGACTCAGAGGACCCTTAAGTAGTCGTCCAACATCATTTGATAGGAGCCCAGTGGGAGCTGGTAGACGAGGTGTTCGTGGGGATAGAGAACATGGCATGCACCCTAGAGAGAGTCCGTAGGTGCATCAGCCCAAATAAGGACACCTCTGAGGCAGTAAGAGGCACCTACCCTCCTCTCCATGGCTTGGACCGGTCCCTGGCTGACATCACTGGTGTCATGATGCAGAGGCATGATCAAATGCACTGCCAAAGTTGCCCTAGTGAAGTTGCCATCCAGCTGGGGGCAATCCTGGAGTCCATGGAGCTGAAGCAGGACTCCTACATGGCAACAATTGGTGACTACCACCGCAATGTTGCTGCTATGCTGACAAACCAGCAGGTCCTTCTTAGTGCTTTTCTGCTTTACTTGTTGGTACAGGAAAATGTTGCTGGAAACCGGAGGTCCACATCCTCAGCCCTTGATGTGTGTGTATGCCTCGGTCGATTCCAGGACCTTCAACGTGACACACCACTCACATTAGAGGATGAAGATGTGGACTGCAGCTCATTGCAAAGGAAATCTGCCCAGTAATATCTCTGTACCACATGGCCAGTTTCTCCAATGCCCTGTGCTTATGCCCATGCCTTTGTACCTCTCAATAGGTACTGTCCTCCATTTGGTCGCCCACCTGTTGATCTCATCCATGTGTAAACTGTTTATGTAGAATTTCTTTCTTAATGGCAATTTGATCTTCCTCCTCACTGGAACACTCCTCACCTCAACATGTCTGATGACATGTATCCCCCATCGACTCTATCTGGATAGCCAATGGCTCCCTAACTATGTTGGGGTTGTTGTCCCATGGATTATCACTTGCTCCTTGTTCCTTGGTTGACGTGTGAATAAAAACACTTTCCAGATTCAGCATGTTGTATTCCTAGTCATGATTGCATTAAGTAGACCATGGTGGATGTGCAGACTCTTAAAACACTACATAACATCTCAAGGGAAATGTGTTTGTGCCACCCAGGGACAAACATGCACAGAGCATGCTAAATACTTTATGTGGTACCCATCTGCTACTAAACTAGCAAATTTCACCCAAAGTCACATGCATGAAGTGCAACAATTTTCAATTGGTCAATGGTAAGACAGACTATGTTTATCTGCACAGGTGAATAATACCTCTATGCATACTAGCCAGAAACCAACAGTGATGCAACTAATTAACGGTTCTAGGGAGAGTGTGTAAGTGGCTGCCATCAGTGTGGCACCAAACACATCCTAGATCAGTCACAATGGTTTGACTCTATCATACACAAAATATGTACAATAATTGTAGCATTACATACACACACAGCACTTCGATTAATACCCGTGTTGGGCTGTTTCCATTAACAGCAAGAGTGCCACTGATAGTGAGCAATCTGGTTAGGAGATCCCTTAAGTGAATCAATTGCTCACTTGAAATGTTCTATTCTTTAGGGGCTCTATCTAGTAACACATGTATATAAACACTGGCAGGAACTCCTAAAACATGCGCTTAACCCAACCTAAGCAAATGTCACAACAGACAAGCTGTAATTAAGTAAGCAGTTGTGAAAGTTAAAAACAGATTTTATTTCACACACACTATCAATCTTAACATCTAAAAACTACAACCAACACTTATCATACCTATATACACTATACCTAAACAACTCTAATCTAACTTACCAATACTATCTTACCTTAAAACTAACCTATCCTACCTAACTTCAACTTCACCTACTCTACACATATACACAACAGAGAGGTCAACTCCCCAACCCCCTTATTACACATTTGCACATGGCACTTACATAAACTACTGCTATACTCAAACTAGCTTAACATGAAAAGCTAAACAAATATATATATATATTTTAATGTTTTTATAACACATACTAAACATTAACCCCCTCGCCCACTGAGAAACATAACCATCCATATCTCCACCTAAAAACAGATACAAAATAAAATAGAGAACAGCACTAACACTACCCTACCCGCCCACTATGCTAACCCCTATCTTAACCTGTGCCAACAGTCTATACCATTAAAACAATGATAATAACCCTGCTTTTCAATAGACCAGTATAGAACCCAGTCTTCCACCTACTTGCTCTGTCCGTAGCGCTAGTACGCCTCAGGGTAGCTACCGCGCTCTATAAATCGTCTTTTCATTTCATTTCATAAAAAAGGAGAGCCAGAAATTAAGTCAAAGTGCCTACATCTTGGACTCCATCCTATCCACGGTCGTTTGCAAGGTCGCCACCATCTTCATGAGTGTTGCAACCTCCAACTGCAGTCATGCCAACTTCAAGGCAGTTTCTTGCTGCCCTTTCAGCAACTGTCACTCAATGTCCATTAGCTGCTGGGAGTGTGTTGTCACTGCTAGTGGGACTGTGGAGGATCCTGGAAGTGGGGCTGTGGAGTGTCCTGTTAGTGGGGCTGTGGAGGGTCCTGCAACAGGTCCTGGAACCCCACCATGTAAATGCTCCAATGTATGGCTGCTGCTTGCCCTTTTGGAAGCTTCCTGTCTCCGTGATGGAAACTTCCAGCTACCAGCTGCCCTTGCACGATCATAATTGCTCCCCTTGTGCTTGAAGGCCTTTGCAATGTGACGTATGTGCCTGTACCTCTCCAGGCAGCTCCAATACATCTTTGCCTCCTCTAGGGTCATGTTGGCTGTTGTAGAGGAAGGACGCATGAATCAGACCAAGCTTATTGGTCACAATTAACCACATTTACATACATTAATCACTATTAGCAGCACAAGTGGCATTACCAGCCAACAAGAATTACATCTATGTAATGTATAATGACAAACCATCAGGAGAAGCATGTACTTCTCCTAAGATAACAATGGTAAATAACCTAGGTTTTAACCTTGTGGGTACATGAAAGGACAGTGACTGGCCTCATTACTATGCATCCATGTGCATATGAAGTCACAGTTGGATTTATGCTGTTATGTACACATGGAGTGGTAGACGTAGTCCATCTATGTGCTGCTGGGGACTGACATGTAACGTGCCAGAGGGTACAATCTATGGCCAGTCAGTTAAGTGAGATGAGGGATGTGCAAAAATTACACATATTGTACCTTACCATTGCTTTATTGTTATAGCATATACACAAAGCAACACATAGCAACATAGATTGACTCAGCACCAGGTAGTTGAAATATAGAGAGTGTGGTGATCTACCTCCCATTCAACAGACCTGTTGGATAATTTTCAAAGATTGACACATGGACATACCTGGAACACTATACCATAGATCACCTACTGATAATCAGACAAAAGCATGTGCTGCTTGACATACCCAATATTCTGTCTCAACCATCCTATACGGCTTGTTACCTAGAAGCACAGCAACTCATACTTAGTCCATGTGATGAGTGTGTACATGCATGCCGTATAGTGCATATTTGTGTTTAGAGCTGAATCTTTCTGGTAATTGACAAGAAATTGTTGAATGGAGAGAAATCCTGGAGATAAAATATGGGCAGCCACAGCATTTGGGGGAATGTGGCAGGGCCTCTATGCTGACAACACATACATGCCTGTGGAACTTTCCAAATTGGCCTTAGGTCACACAAAACCCTACAAAGAAATGTAAATATGTCTATTACAGGCCGTTGGATTTATGGGGCAGGAGTCAGGCAAGTTACTGCATAGCCATGTGTAGACTGGTGACATATCCCATATACACTCACACCTAATCAGTCTACACTGGCATAGGATTCATCACAGCCTATGTGGACCTTCCACATAAACGAGTTCCCAAAATTACCATCTGTATGCATACAGTAGCACTATGGAGCAGACAGGCAGGTAGGATCCATCCCTCCAATACCCTATTAACATTAAGTTGAATCTCAACTTCCTTTTTACCACCTTGCCATATTGCATATCTCTTCTCTGTCACCCCATCTCACATGTCACTGATGTGCAGTACTCTGAGGGATGTGCTGGTACCCATGATGATGATGAAGAATGATGGATTTAACCCAGATCCTTGTGATTGGGATTGCATGTTTGCATTTTCCAGCATTCCGTCCATCAATTGTTTCTTTTGCATATGTTACCCTAAGTGGATAGGGTATGCCCAGACGTGGGTTCCATGCTCACTACACCACTGGATTCAAGCTAGCCTGGCTGATGGAGGGTGATGCCCTGAAACTGGTCCCAGGATGTTTGTTTCTGGTCCAGGGAGGACCTGGCTTGGCAGTTCGGGCAGGACTGTTAAAACAAGAAACAGGGTCAAGACTGATTTGCATATGGCTGGGTCCTATCTGGGGTGGTGTGGTGAGCAAAAGAATTATGGATTTAACCCAAATCCTTGTGACTGGGGGTGAATGTTTGCATTTTCCAGCATTCTGTCCATCAATTGTTTCTTTTGCATATGTCACCCTAATTGGGAAGGGTATGCCCAGACGTGGGTCCCATGCTCACTACACCACTGGATTCAAGCTAGCCTATTTGATGGAGGGTGATGCCCTGAAACTGGTCCCAGGATGCTTGTTTCCGGTCCAGGGAGGACCTGGCTTGGCAGTTCAGACTGGACTGTTCCCACAAGGAACAGGATCAAGACTGATTTGCATATGGCTGGGTCCAATCTGGGGTGGTGTGGTGAGCAAAAGAATGATGGATTTAACCCAGATCCTTGTGACTCGGGCTGAATGTTTGCATTGTCCAGCATTCCGTCCATCAATTGCTTCTTTTGCATATGTTGCCCTAAGTGGGTAGGGTATGCCCAGACATTGGTCCCGTGCTCACTACACTGCTGAAATCAAGCTAGACTGGCTGATGGAGGGTGATGTCCTGAAACTGGTCCCAGGATGCTTGTTTCCGGACCAGGGAGGACCTGGCTTGGCAGTTCAGACTGGACTGTTCCCACAAGGAACAGGGTCAAGACTGATTTGCATATAGCTGGGTCCAATCTGGGGTGGTGTGGTGAGCAAAAGAATGATGGATTTAACCCAGATCCTTGTGACTCGGGCTGAATGTTTGCATTTTCCAGCATTCCGTCCATCAATTGTTTCTTTTGCATATGTTGCCCTAAGTGGGAAGGGTATGCCCAGACATGGGTCCCGTGCTCACTACACTACTGAAATCAAGCTAGACTGGCTGATGAAGGGTGATGCCCTGAAACCAGTACCAGGATGCTTGTTTCCGGTCCAGGGAGGTCCTGGTTTGGCAGTCCGGGCTGGACTGTTCCCTCAAGGAACAGGGTCAAGACTGATTTGCATATGGCTGGGTCCAATCTGGGGTGGTGTGGTTAGAAAAAAAATGATATACTTAACCCAGATCCTTGTGACTGGGGTGAATGTTTGCATTGTTCAGCATTCTATCCATCAACTGTTTCTTTTACATATGTCACCCTTAGTGGGAAGGATATGCCCAAACGTGTGTCCCGTGCGCACTACACCACTGGATTCAAGCTAGCCGGGCTGATGAAGGGTGATGCCCTGAAACCGGTTACAAGATGCTTTTTTCCGGTTCAGGAAGGACCTGAGGGGGCAGTTAGGGCTGGACTGTTCCCACAAGGAACACGGTCAAGACTGATTTGCATATGGCTGGGTCCAATCTAGGGTGGTTTAGTGAGCAAAAGAATGATGGATTTAACCCAGATCCTTGTGACTGGGGGTGAATGTTTGCATTGTCCTTCATTCCGTCCATCAATTGTTTCTTTTGCATATAATACCCATGATGCTGCATGACAGTTGGAACATAGCATGATCAATGTTGGCTAAGGGATGAACCCAAGTAAGTCATTGTCTTGGACAATGAACTTATGCACGCACTGTAACACATGAGGATATGTGACTTGACCACGGGTCATGCTATCTGGAATAACACATGTTAACTGAGCCACCTCACTTATACATATGCAGTGTCTATACTAGGATGGAATCATATTTGGTATAGAGAGCCTGCTCACATGATCACCAAAGTCTATTGGAGTCCACACTTTGTCTAGATGCTTTACTACAGGAACATGTATGGAAGGCCAAACAATATGCTGTTTGAGTGGCATGATTGTTTGATATGCCTAAGGTAATTTAGCCTGTACCAATGTTGGTAGGATAGAGGAAATTAATTGACAGGCATGTGCCTATTATGATGTGAACACACAAAATGAGAATACATATATTGATTAAATGGCTAATGTGCACATGTGAACATCCAATGTGCTGTTGTCAATTGAAAGTTTGGTCTGGGATATATGTCACACACCAACCACACCTGTGTCCTGGCTAAAATATGATATGGCCAACATACTGTGTCAGGGAGTTCACAACCTATACCATGACACATTTATGTCACATACTTGTGGTTACATGTTGGCAATTTTGCTCCATAGTATCAGTGAGAGACATTACAACTAATTTTAATCAGTAGGTTTTGGGGCAGGTTAGGGTACATGTGCCATAAGTATCCACAACATAGCTGGCATTACAATAGCACAGCATATTATGAGCCATCCATCATGTGGGCTTGAATACATTGCTAATCATTCCACAAGCCAATTTGGCTCTGTCATTTGCACCGCCAACCTTGTCCTACTTCTGTAACAAATCTTCATGTAAGGTGAAGATTCATTCTGCACACTGATGCTGCCCCTTGCATGTCACTGCAAACCATTTCAGCAAACACACAAAAACCCTCACAGATCACAGAAACAATGAGGTGACACTCACCTGTACCATTGCGATCTGGGAATGTCACCACCTCAGCAAAGGTGTAACGGTTTGGTCCACCTACAAGACAAGAACATGGTATATAGCTCTGTGAATGCTGAGCATTTACACTCTATACATAAGAAGCACAGTACATTGTCTTCACAAATGCCTGGTATTGTCTATCCTTTGGACTTGTAGCATGAGGCACAGTTAGAATAACATATGCATACCATGTTGCAGTGTATTCAGATGATAGAAGGCACATCACATATGTTATGTTATGTTGAATTATGTGTAAAGCGCAACATATACCTGAAGGTGTCATGGCGCTGAGTTTGTAAGCAGCGAAAGGGGAAGGGACGACCTAGTGATTAAAGAGCCAAGTTTTTAGTCGTTTTCTGAATTGGGAAAGAGAAGGAGCTGATCTAAGATTGAGTGGAAGAAGATCCCAGACTGTCGCAGCTCCAACCACAAAGCTGTTGCCACCCCAATTTGATGTTTTACATCTAATGGCATTTACTCTGAAAGAGCCAGATGACCTTAGGTTTCTTGTAGGAGTGTACCATGATACGGCTTTCTTCAGAAAGAAGGTTCCTGAGTCATGGAGGGCCTTATAAGTCAGACAGCGGGCCTTAGACTTGATTCTGACTCTCAGCCAGTGAAGATCCTTGAGAGCAGGTCCAGTATGAGTCTGGCCGCTGAATTCTGAAGAATCTGCAGCTTATTCAAATATTGAGCTTGCAGGCCGATGTAAAGGCCGTTACAGTAATTGATCTTGGATAATACTAGTGTGGAAAGAACTGATTTCCTGATTAAGATGGGCAGAAAGATTAAAATTATTTTGAGTATTCTCAAGGTGTTATATGAGGAGGAGACCACTGCGTTGATTTGATAGCCCAAGAATAAGTGGTCATCAATCATGACACCAAGACTCTTGGCTTTCCTGGTGAGTACGGGAAGTGGACCCATGTCACCAGGCCAGCACGGTGCAGTCCAAAAGTTCGAGTTATTGCAGGGTAAGATCACCTCACTCTTTCTGGCATTAAGCTTAAGGTGGAGTTTGTTCATCCAACCATTAATACGTTTCATACAGTCGTGTATGCGAAGACCAGTGTGGTTGGCATCATTGGAGGCTGATAACACAATTTGCATGTCGTCCGCATAGGAAGTGAGGGAAAACCCAAAGGATTAGACCAGGGAAGCAAGATCTGTGACGTATATATTAAACAAAGTCTGGCTAAGGAAGGATTTGATTATGTTTTTCCTGTTTGACAGGAAGGATGAGAGTAGTTTCAAGGCAAGGTTTTTTATACCTCTTGCTTCCGAATGGTGGATCAGGGTGTCAAATGCCGCAGAGAGGTCCAGCAGGATAAGGGTGGCTGATCCCCCCATATCTAGGATGAATTTGAGATCATCGGTGGCCTTGATCAGAGCAGTCTCTGTACTTAGTTCAGATCTAAATCTGAATTGAGTGGGGTCCAGGCAGTTGGAGTCCTTAATGAACTGATTTTTAATTGAGTGTTCATTACTTTCTCTACTATTTTCGCTGGGAAAGGAAGCCTGGAAATAGGTCGATAGTTGGCCGGGTCCTCAGGATCCAAATTGTTTTTTTTTCTATAAAGGCAGGATTGAGGCTCGCTTCCATTGGGATGGAAAGATACCAGTTCTAAAACATATTATTGAAAATGTTTGCGAGGTGGATTGCAATAATGTCAGGGACTAGCTTAATAACTGAGGGAGGACAAGGATCGTCTAGAGAACCTGACTTGGTGGTTAGGATAAGGTCTTTTATTGATGACATGGAAACAGGGGTAAAAAACTTGAATCTTTTAATAGCCAAGTATCTAGACCGGTGACTGGTGAAAAATTACCACAGTGACTAAATGAGTAAAAAATGGAGTCGATTTTACCCCTGAAGTAAAAAGCAGTATCATCGCAGAAGGACTGGCTGACCCAATCCCGATTTGCGAGGAGAAGTATGAGGTGCACAGAGTGCAGATACCTGGCTTTTGACTCCTATGTGAACTGTCCAAATAGATTGCCCAGACTCTGCATAAAATGACAGTGCTGGGGTCTTCTCAAGTTCATAAATAGGCTTTACCATGCGACACACATCAGACAAATGCCATGTGTGCTTGTCTTCTTCAGTTAGCTCCTCACATGTGACCAGTGCACTGTAAATGAACAGTGATAAATCAAGGCCCATACAGGCTCATAAAGGTATGAGAATGCTGTTATGTGTATCATAGATGTATGTGTGACCATTTGGGGTACATAGAAACGCTGTCCAACCTGTGGCCTAATGACACGTGAGTGCGCTCCCCTGCAACATATAGGGCAGGTGACCCATACAGTTCAGAGTCAGTAGTGACCTAGCAGGCCGGGTGACAATACTCCCTGCACAGTGAGAGATGGGTCACTCATCATTTATAGGCCACCCCTGCGCTGCATGGTCTGCTGTGGCTACTGTAATGCCCCAGTAAATATGCCTCAGTGTCATGTTCAGTGTTTGTAAGTGAGTTAGCCCAAATCATGCCATAGTAACCTATGTACATATCTGGCCCTTCTAGAAAGAAAACTGTTAAGATTATCTTGCTACAGCCAAACAGCTACGAGCTCATGGTTTATCGGAATTTACCAAGGACCCCACCAACTTTGATCACCAGGTAATCTAGGAGATCCTGCTTTCGGCTGATGATGTCAGCCCACCGGTGATTATATTGGTGGATGTTCCACTCTACACCAAAAATTCTAGAGATCTGAAAGCACACCTTCTCTCACTGGTGCTACCCCTCTTGTGATGGGTGCCTCTGGATTACCCTGCCTCCACTTCCAATCATGTTGGGCAAATATTTAACCATCTGTCATAGCAGGCCCCCAAACTTCTCCTCCATCAGGTTCTTTGCCCTGCCCCTGACCAACATCTCCCTACACCCACTAGCCACCCTAAGCCCAACTACAAAAACCACTATCTCTTACCCCTACCTCTATATCTACTAACCTCTATTCAGACAAACACCCTATTTAGACTGCACAAAACAAGACAAAATACAATTACAGGACAAAAGTGACAATTTAGGGACACAACACAGAAAGCACCGACACCAACAAGACTAGGAAGTGCCACCAAACATGGCTTGGCAGTTCGGGCTGGACTGTTCCCATGAGGCACAGGGTCAAGACTGATTTGCATATGGCCATGTCTGAAATGGGGTGGCGTAGTGGCCAAAAGAACGATGGATTTAACCCAGATCTCTTGACTGGGGGAGAATGTCTGCATTGCCAGCATTCCGTCCATCATTTGTTTGTTGTAACGCTTTTCGCCCTAAGTGGGATGGGTATTCCCAGACGTGGGACCCGTGCTCACTACGCCACTGGAGTCAAGCTGTCCTGGCTGATGACGGCTGATAGCCAGAAACCGGTCCTAGGATGCTTGATTCGGGTCCAGGGAAGACATGGCTTGGCAGTTCGGGCTGGACTGTTCCCATGAGGCACAGGGTCAAGACTGATTTGCATATGGCCATGTCTGAACTGGGGTGGTGTAGTGGGCAAAAGAACGATGGATTTAACCCAGATCTCTTGACTGGGGGAGAATGTCTGCATTGCCAGCATTCCGTCCATCATTTGTTTGTTGTAACGCTTTTCGCCCTAAGTGGGATGGGTATTCCCAGACGTGGGACCCGTGCTCACTACGCCACTGGAGTCAAGCTGTCCTGGCTGATGACGGCTGATAGCCAGAAACCGGTCCTAGGATGCTTGATTCCGGTCCAGGGAAGACATGGCTTGGCAGTTCGGGCTGGACTGTTCCCATGAGGCACAGGGTCAAGACTGATTTGCATATGGCCATGTCTGAACTGGGGTGGCATAGTGGGCAAAAGAACGATGGATTTAACCCAGATCTCTTGACTGGGGGAGAATGTCTGCATTGCCAGCATTCCGTCCATCATTTGTTTGTTGTAACGCTTTTCGCCCTAAGTGGGATGGGTATTCCCAGACGTGGGACCCGTGCTCACTACGCCACTGGAGTCAAGCTGTCCTGGCTGATGACGGCTGATAGCCAGAAACCGGTCCTAGGATGCTTGATTCCGGTCCAGGGAAGACATGGCTTGGCAGTTCGGGCTGGACTGTTCCCATGAGGCACAGGGTCAAGACTGATTTGCATATGGCCATGTCTGAACTGGGGTGGCGTAGTGGGCAAAAGAACGATGGATTTAACCCAGATCTCTTGACTGGGGGAGAATGTCTGCATTGCCAGCATTCCGTCCATCATTTGTTTGTTGTAACGCTTTCCGCCCTAAGTGGGATGGGTATTCCCAGACGTGGGACCCGTGCTCACTACGCCACTGGAGTCAAGCTGTCCTGGCTGATGACGGCTGATAGCCAGAAACCGGTTCTAGGATGCTTGATTCCAGTCCAGGGAAGACATGGCTTGGCAGTTCGGGCTGGACTGTTCCCATGAGGCACAGGGTCAAGACTGATTTGCATATGGCCATGTCTGAACTGGGGTGGCGTAGTGGGCAAAAGAACGATGGATTTAACCCAGATCTCTTGACTGGGGGAGAATGTCTGCATTGCCAGCATTCCGTCCATCATTTGTTTGTTGTAACGCTTTTCGCCCTAAGTGGGATGGGTATTCCCAGACGTGGGACCCGTGCTCACTACGCCACTGGAGTCAAGCTGTCCTGGCTGATGACGGCTGATAGCCAGAAACCGGTCCTAGGATGCTTGATTCCGGTCCAGGGAAGACATGGCTTGGCAGTTCGGGCTGGACTGTTCCCATGAGGCACAGGGTCAAGACTGATTTGCATATGGCCATGTCTGAACTGGGGTGGCATAGTGGGCAAAAGAACGATGGATTTAACCCAGATCTCTTGACTGGGGGAGAATGTCTGCATTGCCAGCATTCCGTCCATCATTTGTTTGTTGTAACGCTTTTCGCCCTAAGTGGGATGGGTATTCCCAGACGTGGGACCCGTGCTCACTACGCCACTGGAGTCAAGCTGTCCTGGCTGATGACGGCTGATAGCCAGAAACCGGTCCTAGGATGCTTGATTCCGGTCCAGGGAAGACATGGCTTGGCAGTTCGGGCTGGACTGCTCCCATGAGGCACAGGGTCAAGACTGATTTGCATATGGCCATGTCTGAACTGGGGTGGTGTAGTGGGCAAAAGAACGATGGATTTAACCCAGATCTCTTGACTGGGGGAGAATGTCTGCATTGCCAGCATTCCGTCCATCATTTGTTTGTTGTAACGCTTTCCGCCCTAAGTGGGATGGGTATTCCCAGACGTGGGACCCGTGCTCACTACGCCACTGGAGTCAAGCTGTCCTGGCTGATGACGGCTGATAGCCAGAAACCGGTCCTAGGATGCTTGATTCCAGTCCAGGGAAGACATGGCTTGGCAGTTCGGGCTGGACTGTTCCCATGAGGCACAGGGTCAAGACTGATTTGCATATGGCCATGTCTGAACTGGGGTGGCGTAGTGGGCAAAAGAACGATGGATTTAACCCAGATCTCTTGACTGGGGGAGAATGTCTGCATTGCCAGCATTCCGTCCATCATTTGTTTGTTGTAACACCAAACTCTCCAGCAAACAACAAACACCTCCACCAGCTAGCACAGGCAAAAAGACAGTATGTCAAAGTGAAAGAAACTTCACACTTCCTGGTTTGCGGCATGACTGAGCCATTGCATCATTCCCTGTGTGGATGCGTCACGTTTCTGACCAATGCATCAATTTTCGTACTAAAGTGTCTTTTCTTTCTGACACTTCGCTAGACAAATATCCAAGTTCCTAGTTACACTATGGCCAAAGCATTGTTCTTGATGCTTTGCCCTTGATGCGTGGCTTCCCCCTACCCTCTTCCAGTCAAGCATCACATTTAGTGGTAAAGCATCAGTTTTCCTACAAAAGCATCGCATTTACTACAGAAAAGTGATCATTCATATATTGGAGTAACCTTTCCTAATCAAACCTCACTTTTAGTGATAAAAATGTGTGACTTTCCATACCAAAAAGTCATGTTTACTACAGAAACGTCACAGTTCAAACTATAGAATCACCTGTCCTACTCAAAGATCCATTTTGGTAGTAATGCTTGACTTTCCATGCCTAAGAGTCACTTTTACTACGGAAAAGTCATATTTCACACTATGGAGTCACCTTTCTCACTGAAACGCCACTTTTAGTGGTAATGCATGACTTTCCATACCAAAGAGTCACGTTTACTACCGAAAATTCACCTTTCCTACTCAAGCGTCAAGTTTAGTGGTAAAGCTTCACTCTCGATACCAAAGAATAGTTTTATTCTATGGAGTCACCTTTCGTACTCAAACATTCCTTTTTTTGTAACCAAATTTGTATTAGAAATTTTAATTAATAAATCCTGTAGCATTTTTACACTTTGTAGGCCTTGAAAATCCCCCCAGCAGACAGACCATAGGAGTACACTCAATTGTTGAAGTGCCCGATGCCAACAGTGCCACACAACCTTCCACATAGTGGGCATTTCCTGCACTGGTCTTCTGACAGGGGCCATACTCAAATGTCATGTTTAGTGATAATGCTTCACTTTCTATACCAAAGAATCATGTTTACCACAGAAATGTCACCTTTCAAACCATGGAGTCACCTTTTGTACTATAGTGTCACCTATTCTAATAGAGCATCACCTTTCCTTCTCAAACATGTTTGTTTACTGACACATTGCTATGGAAATGGGCAAGGTGCAACGCAAGCGACATTCAACATAAGACAATGCACGGTGCATTGTTTCTGGGGCTTGTACGTGGATGTCTGACTTCCAACCTGATTGTAAACCTCTTAGAGCTACCTCTGGTTGATGAAATGTGTGTACGTAGATATTTCCTGTGACTGACATAAACACAAAGACAAATAATGGTTGCAAACATGTATTCTCATGTTGAACCTTTATGCAATGTAGGTTCATTTTCAACTTCCAAACATGTGTATCATGTAAAAGATATGTTGCACAATCTGGGTGCGTCGGCGATTGCCTGTAGCAGTATTTTTAATGTCTTCACCCTTGCATCCTTCTCTTCCTCCTCCTCCTCCAATGGTTCCTGCAGTTGTAGGGGCCTGTCCCAGGCGACAGTAGTACGCACACAAATATTGTGCAGTATGGCATACACCAAGATTAATTTGCAGACCATTGGGTAGGAGTGGAGCAATATACCCCCTAAAATGTCCGGGCAGCTGGACCTGGCCTTGAGCAGCCCAAAAGTTCTCTCAAAAAAGGTACTTGTCTTCCTAAGATCCAGGTTGTATGCCTTCTCTGGCTCTGGATGGGGGTGTGCATAGGGTGTCATGAACCATGACTGGAGCCCACATCCTTGGTCAGCGTGAAGAGAAAGGACAACTGTCAATACTTTTGGAAACTGTTACTGATACATGGCAGGCCATGTTTGTTATGTGCAGTCAACGTGTCATGCAGATTTCAAACATTGTTTTCACAATATGTGGTAGTCATACAGTTGTTGATAGGTTGACACATTTCTCTTCTATTAATATGTGTTATAGCAAATGCTGAGCATGGGCTGATACATCGTACACTTCTGCATCCTGACTGTCTTGTAGATCCTGTTGTTTTCTGTGACGACTATTTGGAGATGCTCCTGACCACTCTTTGGTATATGCTCCCACTACATGTGTGAAGTGGCCAATTGTGGATCTACTATTTCAGTAGTTGGTCCTCCCTAAGTAGGTAATGACATAGGAGACATGCCTTACACTGTCACATGCATATGTCCATGGTAAACCACAGATGTGGGTAGTGGGATCCATGACATGCCTGATGAACCACGGAAGTAACATGAAGACACCCCCATAACTCCCATTGAACCCCTCACTTTCACACATTGAGGTTACATAGCATTGCATTGCTCTGTACCCTGCCACCATTAAAAGGAAGCCATAGTGGCTTTGCATGTCTTGACATTGGTAACTTGTGGGTTTTCCTGACACATGCACCATGATGCATGGTGCATGTATTAGCGATACCCCTCTTACTGACAATACCCATCACTGTGCCTGTTTTACGCAGATAGGAACATGCCATCCATTTCTGACTGCAACTGAGTTTGTTAGGTATTTGAGCATTGCTTACCTACAAGTAGGCCATTCCCATATTGCCCATTCTGGAAGCGATCATTGATGTTGGAATGCCGAAATATGTATGCATCATGCACACTGCCAGGGTATTTGACCAGCACGTTGGTTAAGAGGCCCTGATGGTCCATGATGGCCTAGACATTTATGGAGTGGATGTGCTTCTAGTTCCTATAGAGATGGTATGTGGTTGCAGAGGGTGCAAGTTGCACATGTGCAGTCCATGGTATCAATCACATGTTGGAACCCAGTGATGGCATAGAAGCCTTGTTTGATCTCCAGCTGCAGTTCCTAGGTGTTGGGGAAGAGGAAGTGGTAGGGTATCAGAGGGATGATGGCATCCAGGATAAAGGGAAGGAATGATGAGAAAGATGGCTGGGAGATTCCAGCCACTCTGGCAGCTGTTATCTGGAAGGACCCTGATGCCAGCACACGTAGTACCACCATCTTCATCTGTGGAGGGATATTAGTAGCCCTGTCAGGAGTCAACTGTAGCATTGGGGCAATAAGGCATAGCAGGTCTACAACAGACTGCCTCCTCAGCCAGTAATAGGGGATTACCTGACCTCCCTGAGTCCTATCTGAGTGGTCCGCTGGCAATAAACGCTCTCTCTTCTCCTGCATTTCCTTTTTGGTGGTAAGCGGTGGTTGGAGTGAGTTAGATGGTGCTGGTCATCTCCTTGCGATGCCCAACTGCAAAATTACTACCTCCATGGTGTAGTTGTGGTTGCAACACTGTGCTGTCCAGCTTCTCTTTCTATACATAAGTCAATGTGTCGTTTCCTATGCCTGTGTGTCACAGGTGCAGGATTTTTTACATTCCTGGACCTCTGCATCAATGAAGCCACCGCTGCTTCACTTTTCTAAAATTTAAATACCCATGAGTCCGTTTCACTGTGAAAATTAGAATGGAATGCCAACCTTGCATATATAAGAACTTTCGTGATGAAGGCGGTTACGACACATGTTCTTTTTGGCACAGGAATCTAAAAAGTAACACATCCTCAAAGATACATCACCTTGTAAATATGGAGTCATGATGGCACCGCCAATGCGTCAAAAAATGTGATTCATTGGTGGTGTAAGCTCCTTGTAAATAAGTTCCTAGTAAATATACCCCTTTGTTTAATGCACAGTTTTGATTGCTTTGAGAGGTTGCCTTGCATTCCACCCCAAATAATAAACACACCTATTCCTTCCTGACTCACTGATCCAATCATATATGTAATGTCACTAGTGATCATCCAAGGATAAGTTGGCTGATTCAGTTTGGAAAATGGGATGTCATCATATATTCTTTTGGACAGTGATATGTGGCAATCACAGAAGGAAAGTTCAGTTTCCAATTCCAGTTTCCAAAGGCCTGTGACATAGAACAAGGCAACCAATTTCAAAAACACCCTATATTAAATAAAATATAGACTAGATGGTTATATTCTTTAGATATCAAACAAGTCACACATCCTGGGGTGCCAATGTCCTGACTTAGGGCCCTAATTACAAGTTTACTGGAGTGGCATAGTACTCTGTGACCACATCATTCTGGCTAATTTTGAATCGCCTCATGCTCCCACAATAGCATTCAGCAGTTGCAGGAACACTGGGAGAGATTTACTGATTGCATTACTTCATCTTGTAAAGTCACGTTTGGGTTCACTGACAATTTCCACCTGCTCAGAGCAAATGGAAATTGTCAAATGGAAAGGCCCCAGAATCGAAAATCAGAATGAGATAAATGACTCAATGTTCCCAGCTGCACATATTATTACCATGTTTTTAACTTTTACTTACAATGCCTAGAATTAAATTTGGAGACACGGACAGGAATTGTTTATTCTTGCACTGGTATCTTCACCTCTGAATTCCTGACAATTTGCAGATAGGCCCTAGGTCTAGATTTTAATAATGACGTAGTTATGGCTTCCCCTGGAAGATATCAGAAAGAACTCATGGAAATTTCCTTTCTAAAGGAAATAATCAAGTTTGTATAAAATAGGAAGTTCTGTTTGGTTTCTTTAGTCACTCTTCAACCGGCACTCAGGAAAGAGAAGTGAGACAAGAGAAACATTAAGAAAAGTAAGTTAAAAAGTTGATGAAGTCCAGTGAGGTCCAGTAAGCAAGGACACATAAAGAGAAGAAGGCTGATATTCAGAAATGTACATGGGAACAGAGAGCAAGTGACAGTGGGTAACTGAACAGTGATCTGTGCTGATATCTAGAAGCCAAGTCTGGTGGTCAGGAGATGAATGCACCCACTGAAGAAATCCCATGGTCGCAGATTTGAATCTTAGTTCATTCCCTTCTGATTTTCATTCTGTTCAAGCTGATAAAATGAGTACCACCGAGGTGAGCAACAATAAACATCTGCAATTCAGTGCTTTATAAATCGATATGCTATGCTGTGTAATACAAGCCTGTTAACCTCTAGCATTTTAAGGATAAGGTTAACAGACGTTTTAAACAGCAGTGTTTTTTTAAACTCTTGACTTCATATTACTTCTTCCCGGTCAATTTTATAGGGTACTACTGCAGTACCACAGTCACATGCGGTAAACATCACCCATGGTACTGATAGACCATTCTAGCTTCACTTATTGAAGCTTGCTTGGTCTCTCGGTAGCACTCGTTCTGCGGTTCTACAATCGAGGCCATGCTGGTTCCTATGGGAGTACAGCAGGTCCTATGTCATGTTTTTTTTGTTGTATCATAGGGGGTCCATTTAAGAACCCTACCCCCAGAAGTGCCAGGGGGTCAGGGTACATCTCTACTGCCCCCTTATATGTTGGTTTACAGCTTTGCTTCAGGACCATGGGGCCTTAACAGATTTACACTAAATAACAAAATCATGGTTCCTGAGTAAAGTTCTACGTCTGCATAGTTTAGTGCAATTCTGTTCCGTCATGTTTCTGTTTCACGTCCCAAAATTTCCTATGGAAATTAAAAATGTAAAATGAACTTACGGGACCTCCTTTTTTGGCCCCCACTTGACGGACCACCCCAAAACTTTCTAAGAAGTTTTTTTTTTTTTTAACTTATTAGCAGAACAAAAATCGTGCTTCGTTTTGAAAGTCTGACCTAACTATGACGGTGTAATATATTTTAATATATTAAATATTTCTGGACCCACAATGGCCATGGGGTCAGGATACCCTACCCACCCCATTAAATGGTATTTTTAAACATTTTAAGGACAGGGGACCAAGTACCGAGTCCTGTAACGGCCACCACAATATTCCTTTTCATGTTGCCACCGGTAAATTAGAATGCTCACCATCAACAATCTCATCAGACCATCATATTCTTAATTTTTTTTATATTGAAGCTTCATTTCTCAAAACCTTTTAAAAAACTACTTAATGGACTAACACAAAATCAAAAAAGAAAGCTTTCTGGATGGCTAAGATCTAGTTTTCTGCCATGACTGGTGTAATTCTACTCAGTCGTTTTGACTGAATCGCAGTTCAAAAATCCCTATTGAAATTGCACAAGGAAATTGTATTTTTGGCCCATGCTTTTCCTCAGGTCCTCTTGACCGATCATCCTGCAATTCCAGGCGAGGAACAGAGTTAGATGAAAATGTTTTCAAATATTCCACGGCAGAAGGGGATGCAGTTCAGCGAGATTACTGCAAGTCTGCAGCAATGCAAAGATTTTTCTTTTTCTGCACTTTGACCCCACGGGAATGTCCCTCCAGGACCCATCGAAGGGCCAGGGGATCAGGATGCCCCTACCCTACCCCTTTTATGTTATTTTATTTTCATTTTCAGGATATGTGTAACAAGTCCCCAAGTCAAAAAATAGAGGTGCAACATTTCTCCTCATGTTGGAGGAAAGCCAATCACAGCGCTCGGCCTCGTTAAACTTGTCCCAATCATGCAGGACTAGCCAATCAGAATGCCTCATTTGTTGTTTTTCCTCAGTACTCCCTCAGTAGTACTGCATGTAGAAGATAAAAATCAACACTTTACTTTAATACATATTCATTAGACGCATCAAAGCAGTGTGTAGACCGAAGAAGAACATCAGCCACCTGACTTCTCCTGAGACTGAAAACACAGGTAGTATATATACAAATCTCCATGGTTAGTGGTAATCTGGTTCCCTGTAAGATGAGAGCTGTAGAAACTTACAGCCTAACAAGTGTGCGACATAATTTAAGAAAGGATTCCGGCAATTAGAAACTATTCCAGCTTCCCAAAACATGATAGTAAGTACATTTCTTTACATTTCACACTTTTACAGTGATATATGGTAAGCAAAGTGCAGGGATAGCAAATATTTGAATGCAGGCATTGCTATTTCATATTCTTCCAGGTTCAACAGGGATGAAAGGTGACCTGCACAGATGTTCTTTATGTCAAAGAGAGGAGCACTGGTCAGGAGGCCATCTGCACACACACATTTTATTTTTGCTTTCTTATCACAGGAACTGATGTGTTTTTCATTTAACTTCCACATGGGTAACTAGATACTTATACATTTTACAGCTTAATTACTCTCAAAAGGCTGAACAGATTTTCATCAAAACACAAAAAAAAAAAACTTTCTTGGCAAGGATCTATCTTTCTGCAAGTTTAGTGCAATTCCATTCAGCCGTTTTGGCTGTAGCATTATCTTAAGTTCCTATGGGAAATTGCATCGGAAAAACAAGTTTTGGGATGCCCTTTTTCTATGGAGCCTAGTCCTAAATATTACCCAGTGCCGTAGCAAAGTTTACTCACTGCCAATGCGCAGTGTTGTTATCAATAATTTAATTGCAGTTGTCATCATTGATGTTCTCAATAATATTATAGAACATGTCATGAGTGTTGTAATATGTGAAATCATAAACATTGCATGGCAAGAGCAAAAGCTGTAGTTTCTAGAGTTAACTATAACTCGTGAATTTCAGTGTTATTCTTAGTGTAAAATGTTACGTTTAAACAGGAATTTTCTCCTAACTATAAAAACACTTTAGTCTTTGTTTTTTCCAGTGAATCTTAACTTTTTTTATATGTAAAGTACAATATTATTACCATACCTAACTATAATGTCACTTTAACCTTTGTTGGTTTCAGTGTATTTCTAGTTTTTTTTAACATAAACAAAAAGTTTATTACCATACGTAGCATAGAAACGTCCTGCTGTACACAGCCTTCAGCCTTGTGCAGAGTGATGTTGGCCACATCTGGCCAAATCCCAAACTGAACGGATGCTAATCCCCCTCTTCTTTTTTCAAATGTTCTCCCAATCCTGTGGGACTCTTGTGAATCTCATGGGAATCTTTCATGCTGGTTCCTATGGGAGTACAGCAGGTCCTATGTCATGGTTTTTTTGTTGTATCATAGGGGGTCCATTTAAGAAACCTACCCCCAGAAGTGCCAGGGGGTCAGGGTACATCTCTACTGCCCCCTTATATGTTGGTTTACAGCTTTGCTTCAGGACCCAGGGGCTGTAACAGATTTACACTAAATAACAAAATCATGGTTCCTGAGTAAAGTTCTACGTCTGCACATTAGTGCAATTCTGTTCAGTCATGTTTCTGTTTCACGTCCCAAAATTTCCTATGGGAATTAAAAATGTAAAATGAACTTACGGGACCTCCTTTTTTGGCCCCCACTTGACGGACCACCCCAAAACTTTCTAAGAAGTTTTTTTTTTTTTATTAAACTTATTAGCAGAACAAAAATTGTGCTTCGTTTTGAAAGTCTGACCTAACTACGATGGTGTAATATATTTTAATATATTAAATATTTCTGGACCCACAATGGCCATGGGGTCAGGATACCCTTCCCACCCCATTAAATGGTATTTTTAAACATTTTAAGGACAGGGGACCAAGTACCGAGTCCTGTAACGGCCACCACAATATTCCTTTTCATGTTGCCACCGGTAAATTAGAATGCTCACCATCAACAATCTCATCAGACCATCATATTCTTAATTTTTTTTATATTGAAGCTTCATTTCTCAAAACCTTTTAAAAAACTACTTAATGGACTAACACAAAATCAAAAAAGAAAGCTTTCTGGGTGGCTAAGATCTAGTTTTCTGCCATGACTGGTGTAATTCTACTCAGTCGTTTTGACTGAATCGCTGTTCAAAAATCCCTATTGAAATTGCACGAGGAAATTGTATTTTTGGCCCATGCTTTTCCTCAGGTCCTCTTGACCGATCATCCTGCAATTCCAGGCGAGGAACAGAGTTAGATGAAAATGTTTTCAAATATTCCACGGCAGAAGGGGATGCAGTTCCGCGAGATTACTGCAAGTCTGCAGCAATGCAAAGATTTTTCTTTTTCTGCACTTTGACCCCAGGGGAATGTCCCTCTAGGACCCATCGACGGGCCAGGGGATCAGGATGTCCCTACCCTACCCCCTTTTATGTTATTTTATTTTCATTTTCAGGATATGTGTAACAAGTCCCCAAGTCAAAAAATAGAGGTGCAACATTTCTCCTCATGTTGGAGGAAAGCCAATCACAGCGCTCGGCCTCGTGAAACTTGTCCCAATCATGCAGGACTAGCCAATCAGAATGCTTCATTTGTTGTTTTTCCTCAGTACTCCCTCAGTAGTACTGCATGTAGAAGATAAAAATCGACACTTTACTTTAATACATATTCATTAGACGCATCAAAGCAGTGTGTAGACCGAAGAAGAACATCAGCCACCAGACTTCTCCTGAGACTGAAAACACAGGTAGTATATATACAAATCTCCATGGTTAGTGGTAATCTGGTTCCCTGTAAGATGAGAGCTTTAGAAACTTACAGCTTAACAAGTGCGACATAATTTAAGAAAGGATTCCGGCAATTAGAAACTATTCCAGCTTCCCAAAACATGATAGTAAGTACATTTCTTTACATTTCACACTTTTACAGTGATATATGGTAAGCAAAGTGCAGGGATAGCAAATATTTGAATGCAGGCATTGCTATTTCATATTCTTCCAGGTTCAACAGGGATGAAAGGTGACCTGCACAGATGTTCTTTATGTCAAAGAGAGGAGCACTGGTCAGGAGGCCATCTGCACACACACATTTTATTTTTGCTTTCTTATCACAGGAACTGATGTGTTTTTCATTTAACTTCCACATGGGTAACTAGATACTTATACATTTTACAGCTTAATTACTCTCAAAAGGCTGAACAGATTTTCATCAAAACACAAAAAAAAAACCACTTTCTTGGCAAGGATCTATCTTTCTGCAAGTTTAGTGCAATTCCATTCAGCCGTTTTGGCTGTAGCATTATCTTAAATTCCTATGGGAAATTGCATCGGAAAAACAAGTTTTGGGATGCCCTTTTTCTATGGAGCCTAGTCCTAAATATTACCCAGTGCTGTAGCAAAGTTTACTCCCTGCCAATGCGCAGTGTTGTTATCAATAATTTAATTGCAGTTGTCATCATTGATGTTCTCAATAATATTATAGAACATGTCATGAGTGTTGTAATATGTGAAATCATAAGCATTGCATGGCAAGAGCAAAAGCTGTAGTTTCTAGAGTTAACTATAACTCGTGAATTTCAGTGTTATTCTTAGTGTAAAATGTTACGTTTAAACAGGAATTTTCTCCTAACTATAAAAACACTTTAGTCTTTGTTTTTTCCAGTGAATCTTAACTTTTTTTATATGTAAAGTACAATATTATTACCATACCTAACTATAATGTCACTTTAACCTTTGTTGGTTTCAGTGTATTTCTAGTTTTTTTTAACATAAACAAAAAGTTTATTACCATACGTAGCATAGAAACGTCCTGCTGTACACAGCCTTCAGCCTTGTGCAGAGTGATGTTGGCCGCATCTGGCCAAATCCCAAACTGAACGGATGCTAATCTCCCTCTTCTTTTTTCAAATGTTCTCCCAATCCTGTGGGACTCTTGTGAATCTCATGGGAATCTTTCATGCTGGTTCCTATGGGAGTACAGCAGGTCCTATGTCATGTTTTTTTTGTTGTATCATAGGGGTCCATTTAATAAACCTACCCCCAGAAGTGCCAGGGGGTCAGGGTACATCTCTACTGCCCCCTTATATGTTGGTTTACAGCTTTGCTTCAGGACCCAGGGGCTGTAACAGATTTACACTAAATAACAAAATCATGGTTCCTGAGTAAAGTTCTACGTCTGCATAATTTAGTGCAATTCTGTTCAGTCATGTTTCTGTTTCACGTCCCAAAATTTCCTATGGGAATTAAAAATGTAAAATGAACTTACGGGACCTCCTTTTTTGGCCCCCACTTGACGGACCACCCCAAAACTTTCTAAGAAGTTTTTTTTTTTTTATTAAACTTATTAGCAGAACAAAAATTGTGCTTCGTTTTGAAAGTCTGACCTAACTACGATGGTGTAATATATTTTAATATATTAAATATTTCTGGACCCACAATGGCCATGGGGTCAGGATACCCTTCCCATCCCATTAAATGGTATTTTTAAACATTTTAAGGACAGGGGACCAAGTACCGAGTCCTGTAACGGCCACCACAATATTCCTTTTCATGTTGCCACCGGTAAATTAGAATGCTCACCATCAACAATCTCATCAGACCATCATATTCTTAATTTTTTTTATATTGAAGCTTCATTTCTCAAAACCTTTTAAAAAACTACTTAATGGACTAACACAAAATCAAAAAAGAAAGCTTTCTGGGTGGCTAAGATCTAGTTTTCTGCCATGACTGGTGTAATTCTACTCAGTCGTTTTGACTGAATCGCTGTTCAAAAATCCCTATTGAAATTGCACGAGGAAATTGTATTTTTGGCCCATGCTTTTCCTCAGGTCCTCTTGACCGATCATCCTGCAATTCCAGGCGAGGAACAGAGTTAGATGAAAATGTTTTCAAATATTCCACGGCAGAAGGGGATGCAGTTCAGCGAGATTACTGCAAGTCTGCAGCAATGCAAAGATTTTTCTTTTTCTGCACTTTGACCCCAGGGGAATGTCCCTCTAGGACCCATCGACGGGCCAGGGGATCAGGATGTCCCTACCCTACCCCCTTTTATGTTATTTTATTTTCATTTTCAGGATATGTGTAACAAGTCCCCAAGTCAAAAAATAGAGGTGCAACATTTCTCCTCATGTTGGAGGAAAGCCAATCACAGCGCTCGGCCTCGTGAAACTTGTCCCAATCATGCAGGACTAGCCAATCAGAATGCTTCATTTGTTGTTTTTCCTCAGTACTCCCTCAGTAGTACTGCATGTAGAAGATAAAAATCAACACTTTACTTTAATACATATTCATTAGACGCATCAAAGCAGTGTGTAGACCGAAGAAGAACATCAGCCACCAGACTTCTCCTGAGACTGAAAACACAGGTAGTATATATACAAATCTCCATGGTTAGTGGTAATCTGGTTCCCTGTAAGATGAGAGCTTTAGAAACTTACAGCTTAACAAGTGTGCGACATAATTTAAGAAAGGATTCCGGCAATTAGAAACTATTCCAGCTTCCCAAAACATGATAGTAAGTACATTTCTTTACATTTCACACTTTTACAGTGATATATGGTAAGCAAAGTGCAGGGATAGCAAATATTTGAATGCAGGCATTGCTATTTCATATTCTTCCAGGTTCAACAGGGATGAAAGGTGACCTGCACAGATGTTCTTTATGTCAAAGAGAGGAGCACTGGTCAGGAGGCCATCTGCACTCACACATTTTATTTTTGCTTTCTTATCACAGGAACTGATGTGTTTTTCATTTAACTTCCACATGGGTAACTAGATACTTATACATTTTACAGCTTAATTACTCTCAAAAGGCTGAACAGATTTTCATCAAAACACAAAAAAAACCCACTTTCTTGGCAAGGATCTATCTTTCTGCAAGTTTAGTGCAATTCCATTCAGCCGTTTTGGCTGTAGCATTATCTTAAATTCCTATGGGAAATTGCATCGGAAAAACAAGTTTTGGGATGCCCTTTTTCTATGGAGCCTAGTCCTAAATATTACCCAGTGCTGTAGCAAAGTTTACTCCCTGCCAATGCGCAGTGTTGTTATCAATAATTTAATTGCAGTTGTCATCATTGATGTTCTCAATAATATTATAGAACATGTCATGAGTGTTGTAATATGTGAAATCATAAGCATTGCATGGCAAGAGCAAAAGCTGTAGTTTCTAGAGTTAACTATAACTCGTGAATTTCAGTGTTATTCTTAGTGTAAAATGTTACGTTTAAACAGGAATTTTCTCCTAACTATAAAAACACTTTAGTCTTTGTTTTTTCCAGTGAATCTTAACTTTTTTTATATGTAAAGTACAATATTATTACCATACCTAACTATAATGTCACTTTAACCTTTGTTGGTTTCAGTGTATTTCTAGTTTTTTTTAACATAAACAAAAAGTTTATTACCATACGTAGCATAGAAACGTCCTGCTGTACACAGTCTTCAGCCTTGTGCAGAGTGATGTTGGCCGCATCTGGCCAAATCCCAAACTGAACGGATGCTAATCTCCCTCTTCTTTTTTCAAATGTTCTCCCAATCCTGTGGGACTCTTGTGAATCTCATGGGAATCTTTCATGCTGGTTCCTATGGGAGTACAGCAGGTCCTATGTCATGTTTTTTTTGTTGTATCATAGGGGGTCCATTTAATAAACCTACCCCCAGAAGTGCCAGGGGGTCAGGGTACATCTCTACTGCCCCCTTATATGTTGGTTTACAGCTTTGCTTCAGGACCCAGGGGCGGTAACAGATTTACACTAAATAACAAAATCATGGTTCCTGAGTAAAGTTCTACGTCTGCATAATTTAGTGCAATTCTGTTCAGTCATGTTTCTGTTTCACATCCCAAAAATTCCTATGGGAATTAAAAATGTAAAATGAACTTACGGGACCTCCTTTTTTGGCCCCCACTTGACGGACCACCCCAAAACTTTCTAAGAAGTTTTTTTTTTTTTTAAACTTATTAGCAGAACAAAAATTGTGCTTCGTTTTGAAAGTCTGACCTAACTACGATGGTGTAATATATTTTAATATATTAAATATTTCTGGACCCACAATGGCCATGGGGTCAGGATACCCTTCCCATCCCATTAAATGGTATTTTTAAACATTTTAAGGACAGGGGACCAAGTACCGAGTCCTGTAACGGCCACCACAATATTCCTTTTCATGTTGCCACCGGTAAATTAGAATGCTCACCATCAACAATCTCATCAGACCATCATATTCTTAATTTTTTTTATATTGAAGCTTCATTTCTCAAAACCTTTTAAAAAACTACTTAATGGACTAACACAAAATCAAAAAAGAAAGCTTTCTGGGTGGCTAAGATCTAGTTTTCTGCCATGACTGGTGTAATTCTACTCAGTCGTTTTGACTGAATCGCTGTTCAAAAATCCCTATTGAAATTGCACGAGGAAATTGTATTTTTGGCCCATGCTTTTCCTCAGGTCCTCTTGACTGATCATCCTGCAATTCCAGGCGAGGAACAGAGTTAGATGAAAATGTTTTCAAATATTCCACGGCAGAAGGGGATGCAGTTCAGCGAGATTACTGCAAGTCTGCAGCACTGCAAAGATTTTTCTTTTTCTGCACTTTGACCCCAGGGGAATGTCCCTCTAGGACCCATCGACGGGCCAGGGGATCAGGATGTCCCTACCCTACCCCCTTTTATGTTATTTTATTTTCATTTTCAGGATATGTGTAACAAGTCCCCAAGTCAAAAAATAGAGGTGCAACATTTCTCCTCATGTTGGAGGAAAGCCAATCACAGCGCTCGGCCTCGTGAAACTTGTCCCAATCATGCAGGACTAGCCAATCAGAATGCTTCATTGGTTGTTTTTCCTCAGTACTCCCTCAGTAGTACTGCATGTAGAAGATAAAAATCAACACTTTACTTTAATACATATTCATTAGACGCATCAAAGCAGTGTGTAGACCGAAGAAGAACATCAGCCACCAGACTTCTCCTGCGACTGAAAACACAGGTAGTATATATACAAATCTCCATGGTTAGTGGTAATCTGGTTCCCTGTAAGATGAGAGCTTTAGAAACTTACAGCTTAACAAGTGTGCGACATAATTTAAGAAAGGATTCCGGCAATTAGAAACTATTCCAGCTTCCCAAAACATGATAGTAAGTACATTTCTTTACATTTCACACTTTTACAGTGATATATGGTAAGCAAAGTGCAGGGATAGCAAATATTTGAATGCAGGCATTGCTATTTCATATTCTTCCAGGTTCAACAGGGATGAAAGGTGACCTGCACAGATGTTCTTTATGTCAAAGAGAGGAGCACTGGTCAGGAGGCCATCTGCACACACACATTTTATTTTTGCTTTCTTATCACAGGAACTGATGTGTTTTTCATTTAACTTCCACATGGGTAACTAGATACTTATACCTTTTACAGCTTAATTACTCTCAAAAGGCTGAACAGATTTTCATCAAAACACAAAAAAAAAACACTTTCTTGGCAAGGATCTATCTTTCTGCAAGTTTAGTGCAATTCCATTCAGCCGTTTTGGCTGTAGCATTATCTTAAGTTCCTATGGGAAATTGCATCGGAAAAACAAGTTTTGGGATGCCCTTTTTCTATGGAGCCTAGTCCTAAATATTACCCAGTGCTGTAGCAAAGTTTACTCCCTGCCAATGCGCAGTGTTGTTATCAATAATTTAATTGTAGTTGTCATCATTGATGTTCTCAATAATATTATGGAACATGTCATGAGTGTTGTAATATGTGAAATCATAAGCATTGCATGGCAAGAGCAAAAGCTATAGTTTCTAGAGTTAACTATAACTCGTAAATTTCAGTGTTATTCTGTTGTAAAATGTTACGTTTAAACAGGAATTTTCTCCTAACTATAAAAACACTTTAGTCTTTGTTTTTTCCAGTGAATCTTAACTTTTTTTATATGTAAAGCACAATATTATTACCATACCTAACTATAATGTCACTTTAACCTTTGTTGGTTTCAGTGTATTTCTAGTTTTTTTTAACATAAACAAAAAGTTTATTACCATACGTAGCATAGAAACGTCCTGCTGTACACAGCCTTCAGCCTTGTGCAGAGTGATGTTGGCCGCATCTGGCCAAATCCCAAACTGAACGGATGCTAATCCCCCTCTTCTTTTTTCAAATGTTCTCCCAATCCTGTGGGACTCTTGTGGGAGCAGGAGGCCCCACACTGGCTCTCGTGAGACTTCAGCAAGAGGCCAGGGGGTCCTGCTGGTTTCATGTGTGCCTGGGGGCATCCCTCTGGGATCCCTGACAAGGTCCAGGGGTTCAGGGTACACCTACCCTGATCCCTTATACTTTAATTTTTTTTTTTTTTTAGGACACAGAAACCAAGTCCCCGAGTTCTGCAATGACAGCTGCAATATTTCTCTTCCTGTTGCCCCAGCCAATCAGAGGGCAAGCTCCATGGGACTCATGGGAATCTTTCATGCCAATTGGAGCAAGGCAGATGACAGAGAAAAAATATTATCAAATGGTGCCAGTAATCAGCAAACCAACAAATCTATTTCCAATGGAAACTCTGTCCTAACTATAACTACACACCTATACTTTCCCCCACTCTGGCTCTGTAAACTGGACCAAATACACACCTTCAACACTTGACTGTCAAGGTATTTACCATGGGCAATCATTCAAAGGCTTTTCAGAAAGACAGTGTTGGGTCAAAAAGTCATCACTCAACCAACAGCCACAATAACACAATTTCCAGCCCAGTACAAAAGAAGTACTTATTGTCACAGCAAAATGAAATTATACACTTGTTAATAGGATACAGGCATCAGTCCCACCATTTACAAGCCCCCCCCCACAATCCCATGGGTCTCATCCAGGTCTGCTATATGACTAAGGAATGACAGCATCTAGGCAGTAATAACACACAGTTGAGTTCACTAAGAGGTGCCAACCTGTAGGTCAGTTCCTGTAATTTTGAGCTAAAAAGTATTTACATTGGTACTGATATGCCTTTCATGAAGGTGAGTGTTTGCAGTTCACGATAAAGTCGGAGCCCTAGCAGGGCCCCCATTCTTCACGGCCTCCGGTTGTGGGCCGAGGGGGCACCATACCTGTTAATCCCTGTACTGTGGCACAGGGATTAACAGAATCTCCCATTTCTCCATCGAAGTTTGTGCTTTGGCTGATTTACGGCCGTAGCACAAGCTCCTATAGAGAAATGGGAGTATGTGACTGCACACCATGTGCGGTGGCATTGTAATGGTGGTGTCGGGACCGCTTACCAGAGGTCTATGTGTCCCAAGATTGCGCTGCCCAATATCGTAATCAGGCCCTATGTATAAAGACATTTAAATCTAATACAAAATGTGAGCTCAAAGGTGTGGATTTTACAGTGAAGTGAAACATTTAAATGAGTGTGATAAGTAGGTCATATTTCCTCCTAGAATAGTGAAAAGGTCATGTTAGGACTATTAATCCTAAGAAAAATCAGTACGCTGCCAGTACCCCTTTATGCCAACAAACCCACATCGTGCACAGTAGTCCTATCATCAAAGAGGATACGCTTAGTGTTCCACTAAAGGTAATAGAACAGGTCAGGCCTTGGTTTTGACATGGATAGGCCTAACTCTCAACACACAGTGTACATTAGCATGCTAGTTGGATCAATAAAAAGTCAGGATATCAGTTTTACATGCCATTTGTTCACTGAGGGCAGGAATACATGCTGATATACCATTTAGGTGACATTCCTGTTCCAACAGGCCTATTATTGTTTAAAACTCTCCACATATCATGTGTTTCAAAGGCATTTTAGCCAACAGTAGGGAGGTTTATCTGATTTATAGTTTTTATGTTCAGCATGGTCTTAAACCTACCAGCACACAATTTGTTGTACAAGGTGAGTACTGGTTATAGTCGGTCAATTTTTTCAAACCCTGGGAAAAAAATGTTTTCATTTAGTTAAAATCATGTTAACATGTTGGCAATGCTAAACTTGGTTTAGTACTTTTCAAATAAATTAGTATTACTCTGAAAAAAACTGTCTTATGGTAACAGTGTGCACACTTTGGGAAATTGTCCCTGTATATTTCTGTCCTAGATAGTATTTTTTAAGATAATTATTGTTTAAATATGTCTTTATTTATATGAGGAATATTCCAAAATCCCAATTCACACAGTCCTAAGCAACTTTAAATTGTTTTATGCAATAGGCAAATTGCCAATAAAAGGTACCAAAAACATTACATGTGTATTGAATAAGATGAACTGTGCTGTACAGTCCAGTATATATAGCTTCTGATTCTTAAAATCTGTTTCCTAATCTGTGCTGCCAATGATCAGTTAGTATCAGCAGAATCCTATTACCATTCCTATGTGGCTCATGGTAGTCAATACATAACAAAGAATTAGACTCATGCCCACGGCCTTGGTATTTGTTCAGAAATGGGTCAAAACATTGCCACTGCATCCCCACTTGCTGTCTAGGCTTCCCGCTTCTCACAGTTCCCACTATAAATCAGGGCTTGGTGGCTCGGAAACTAGAGACACACACTTTTGAGAGGTATTTATGTGCATTGTGAAGGTGGGGTCATAGTTTTGTGAGGCTGACCCACAATTTGTACAAAGATGAGATAGAATTTATTGACACAGATTGGTCAGTACACACTGCAATAGAAAAATACGTGTGCAAAATCATTACAGTTGGATCACTGCCATTATATTGAAGTATACAATATCGAAACACAAAAATATCAGAAAATAAATATTGATGGCACAAATATATACTTCCTATATTTAACGGGTAAAATCATGAATATCGAGAACACAAATATCATTGTAAAAAATATTGATTGTTACCTATATTTAAAATAAGAATATTGGAAAGGAAAATATGGTTACCTTTAAATAAACATGAATAAATAGAAACCTATCGATTCACACAATATCTACTACAATATTATTGCCAAGATAAATATTAATAAATATATATAAAAACACCTTTTGCATAAAATAACTCCCTCAAATAAACCCAAAACATTTAATACACTTATTCAAATTAAATACAAATATATAACAACATCAAAATATTTACTATTCACCCCAATAAATTATATACCTAAAATGTTAACAATACAATTTCAAAAAACAATTAGTATTCACCCCATTTAAATATCAACGTATATTTTTATATTCAAAACTATCAATAAAACACAAATTAGCATTTTTACATAGAAGGACTCAACTGATAAAAAAATATTCCAACTAAAACTAACCCAACCAAAAAAAATCAACTATAGACCACTTTAACCAAGTAAATAAACAAACAATTAAATCAACAATCTAAAAGGCACTCTAATTTAAACAAATAAATACTTCAAAAACGACAAATGGTGCAAAATTAAGAAACTCCGCCAGATTCCCTCACAAAAGAAGAAATACAGACATATAAATAACTAACTATCCAAGTAACCCTTACATTGAAACTAAAATGTAATTATTAGTAAACTTATTAAACTTAAAAACTTAAAATAACAAATAAATATTAAAACACTCTCCAATGACCACAAACTCTAGAAACTACAGGCAAAGTAATATTTAAAATGAAACTTACTTTTTTCCAACCAGCAAAATAGATAAAAACATGCACAATATTAGACCATCCCCACTGGATAAACCGCGAAACCACGTGAAACATCTTAACAGAACATACATGTAAGTATAAAAAATAGAAGCAATTGCATATTTTTACATGTAAATGACAAACATACAAATTTTAAAATAATATATATATCTATACTATTACACTATTTTCAGGTACAATGACAAAAGCTGCAAAATATATTACTTCTTAAAAAGGAAAGCAATTACTAAATCACATGAGCTACACCTAAAGCCAAGAAAATGCATCATCAGAAAATATAAATGAGAAATGTACTAAATATTATTTTAATACATGCTGCTGGAAGGCAACAACAAAAGGTGATGCTAAAAGTTATGTAAGAGAGCACAACCACCCCCCAAATGTGACAGAAATTGAAGTAATAAACATATTGGAAGATATAAGAGAGGCAATCATTAGCTCCCAGGAACCCACAACCAACATCCTTGAAGATATACTACCTAAAGTCCCCAAACAGGAATATGTGACGATACAACACAAAGCAATACAACGCATGCTTTTTCAACTATGTTTTTAGTTACAAATACTATTACAATGCATTTTTTTAGTACGCATACCATTAGTTCGCAAGTGTATAGAAATGCACAAAAAATGACATTGCACTGGATCTAAATACCACGCATAGTTTTATTATGCATTTTTAGATTAAAACAAATATATAATATATTAATAAATAATTTAATTTTAAAAGTAACCTAACCCCTGGGATGGGATGCAAGGGAAATAGGGTTTTTGGTTGTGGGAGTGTTTTAAGTTACGGACATTAAAATTAATACTCAGGTATTTTTTTTAATACTCACGTATTGCAAAAACTACTCTGTGTTTTAAATTTATATTTACAAACTTTAAAAAATCAGAAAATTAAATGACATAATTAAAAACCCCAAAATATTGAGAAAGAAAACATATATATGAAGACAAAGCAATACATTATTATTTATAATCTTAAACACATTTACAAAGGAAATATAATTCTGCCACCATTTTAACACACAAAAAAAGAAGAGTCCTTCCACTATTTTTACACATGTACATTATCCATCAACTGCCCAAAATGGCTGACATTCCAGTAGACATCGCAATAAACATGATTTTAAACCATATCAATATAATTATACGTTCTGTCATCAACTAAATTTCGTAAAAAATCCGATTTAGGAATTAGGAATACCCCCAAAAGAACATACAAAACCAGCCGACCACCATTTTGAGAGCAGTGGAGATCTGACTTTCACAGTGTCCACATGCATTTTGGAAGGGAGAGCGACAACGACCCGTTCGACAGATAAACAGTATCATCTACAGTCTAAAGTAAGTGCCACTAAAAGGAATATAAGAAAGGAAATGCTAGAAATTAGTACAAATAGTATTTGAAAATAATTAATACAAATACTTTCGTTATTTAACAGGGCTTTCATTTTATTCAAGTGAAAGCCAGGAGAATTACAAAGGAATAGCCGGAAGAAAAAACGACTAATCAGTAAGTTAGACAACATAGAATTGTTTATGAAGAGTTAAAAAATTAGAATGTATTTAAGATTTTTTATATTAAAACAACATTTTTAAGTTTGATATTTTATAGAAGCGATGTGCATTTTCCCTGAAAGTAGTGAATGCAGGCGGGTGACTAAAAATGGATTTTTTTTAAAAAGTGAAGTTTACCTCACAAATGAATATTTAAAAAGAAAGTGGAATAATACATCTGAAGTAAATCATCAGGGAAAGTGATAGTATTTTTTATTTTTTTTAAATAACTGTTCCGAAAGAAAAGTATATTTGCCTATGCCAAAAAGGTGGTTGGTTAAAGGTGTTAAAAAAATGTATTCAAACTCCGACTAGTGTTTGGCACTGTGAAAGTGCAGGACGATATTGTATATATAAATTACTATTACAACTCAAAGGGGTCGATTCCAATCCAGGTCGGACAGCTCTCCGAGAGCTGTTCATAGCCTTACCTTGCGACCGACTCGTACCCGGAGCCGGTCCGTCCGGGCGAGGCAGTACGATCCGCAGAACTGACAAAAATCCAACCGACACGTAGGCTGTGATTCAAGCTTCATTCTCCGTCCGAGCCGTACCTCTGAACGCCGAACCGAGTCGCCCGGAAGCAGTATCCATAGCAGTTTCCGGCCGGACAAGTACAATGCGCAAAGCATACGCACCGGACAGGTCGCCACCTACAGCAAGTCACAGCATCCAGAAAAGAAGCATATCAGGTACGATTCGCACCAGAACACAATCCACGGCTACGAGACGGACCAGCTTGCATCGGGTACGAGATGGAGCAACACGCAGCGTGTACGAGACGAACACATCAAGAATCCCATCGCGCAGGTCATACCAGTACTGTACATCTGTGACCGGATCAGGACCGACGCAGATGGCACAGATGGTAAGTCAGACACCCACCCCACAAACAAACGACACGTACCCGCAAAATGTCAAACAAACACACAGGGGATCCATATCCTGGCCACTAGCAACAGGCCACCATAGGGGTTGCATGGACAGCACCACCACCACCCCCACTCATAGGGCTTATGTTGCCCATCACTCCTGCCACCCCCACCCATAGGGGACCTGTTGCACTTCACTCCTGCCACCCCCACCCATAGGGGACCTGTTGCCCATCACTACTGCCACCCCCACCCATAGGGGACCTGTTGCCTGTCACTCCTGCCACCCCCACCCATAGGGGACCTGTTACCCATCACTCCTGCCACCCCCACCCATAGGGCTTATGCTGCCCATCACTCCTGCCACCCCCACCCATAGGGGACCTGTTGTCCATCACTCCTGCCACCCCCACCCATAGGGACTATGTTGCCCAGCACTCCTGCCACCCCCACTCATAGGGCTTCTGTTGCCCATCACTACTGCCACCTCCACCCAAAGGGCTTATGTTGTCCATCACTACTGCCACCCCCACCCATAGGGCTTATGTTGCCCATCACTCTTTTCACCCCCACCCATAGAGACTATGTTGCCCAGCACTCCTGCCACCCCCACTCATAGGGCTTATGTTGCCCATTACTCTGGCCACCCCCACCCATAGGGGACCTGTTGCCCATCACTCCTGCCACCCCCACCCATAGGGGACCTGTTGCCCATCACTCCTGCCACCCCCACCCTTAGGGGACCTGTTGCCCACCACTACTGCCACCCCCACCCATAGGACTTATGTTGCCCATCACTCCTGCCACCCCCACCCATAAGGGACCTATTGCCCATCACTCCTGCCACCCCCACCCATAGGGGACCTGTTGCCCATCACTACTGCCACCCCCACCCAGAGGGCTTATGTTGCCCATCACTCCTTTCACCCCCACCCATAGGGACTATGTTGCCCAGCACTCCTGCCACCCCCACTTATAGGGCTTATGCTGCCCATCACTCCTGCCACCCCCACCCATAGGGGACCTGTTGCCCATCACTCCTGCCACCCCCACCCATAGGGCTTATGTTGCCCATCACTACTGCCACTCCCGCCCATAGGGGACCTGTTGCCCATCACTCCTGCCACTCCCACCCATAGGGCTTATGTTGCCCATCACTACTGCCACCCCCACCCATAGGGGACCTGTTGCCCATCACTCCTACCATCCCCACCCATAGGGGACCTGTTGCCCATCACCCCTGCCACCCCCACCCATAGGATGGGTGATGTGTCACACATCCATCATACACCAACATTAGGTATATCAGCAAAATACATCCCCCTATCATCATGACAACAGTGTGTAGTCTGTGACAAATGCCCACAACAGTGATAATGACTTCGAACATACAATGTAACTACCATCACATGTGTGACCAAAAACTGAGTGTGGCCTACACAAGGCAAGCATCACTATAGCACTGTGTCAATGTAAATCTAACACCCCCTCACTGTGTAGAACAAAAGTTAAGTGTGTGGTTCCAAACTGCAGCAAATGTTGAGCATTGTGGTGATGGGGTCCAAAACCCCCCTCATCACAGTGACCAAAAGGTAAGTGTCATCATGGTCAAAGCTGCAAATGCCAATTAGCATGTATGATTCCTGCTCCCAACACATGAAACACTTTTGGTGCAAAGTAGTGGTTGTGTCCCATACCCACATAGATATGGTGAGGGTAACGTTGCTGTGAAACCCTAACATACTCTCGGCCATGTGTAGACAAGCACCACCCATGGGGGCTGACAATGCATACAGTGTACAATGACATAAAAGCAGAAGTGACCATCACAAAGCATACACACATCTTGAAAATAGACACACAAATCAAAACATCCTGTGTAGACTGTAGGTGTCAGGTCACAAACTCCCATTCCATGCCAGCCATGGGACCTAACAACCAGGATGAATGTGCAGAATGATGTGATATCACTCACAGGGACAGCAGGGTAAATCACAAAAACAACATCCAGACAATGGCCCACAACAGCAATACCAATGCACTGGTGCAGATGCACAAACACAAACAGGCAACGTCACACTGCACATCTGACACAACATGTGTGTGCGTGTCTCAGTATCCCCAGGCAAGTACACAACACATGAGGGGGGCTGAACCACAGTGTGACAGATGTGGATACAGTGCCATACAAAAGTAAACCATCAATGGGTCCCCCTTAGTGGGCAATCAGGCATTGTGAGAAGAGAGGGAGCACAACAGACACATGTGACACAAGCTGGAATGAACAGCAACTAACACAGCAAGAGACTGACACACAGCAGCACTACCCCCAGGAACCAGATATGGGGTGACACAAGCATGCATGATACGTCCCCTGTGATGACAAAGGTAGATGTCGTACAAACTGTGAAACCCAGACATGTGTCCTGTGCCACAAACGTACATCACACCTACACAAACACAAATCACTCGGCATGGCCCGTCATCCATGGACAAACGGGAGCAAGGGGCCCATCCATGCAAACATTTACATCAGTCCACCCTCACCACCACTCACTCCGAACTGGACCAATGTGCATCTGTGAAGCCCAAATGGACAGGTGACATTGCACATGCACCCATGATAAACACAGGGTTCAGTGACTAAATATCGAGGGACAAAATATCGACTATACAAAAAACCGACACTAAAATATCGAGGGACAGAATATCGACTCCCTATCTACAAACAGGTAAGTACTAAAATATCGATTCCAAAATATAGACTGTCAAAATATAGTTAGCCAAAATATCGAATTTTTTAAATGTATTAAAAATAATGTAAAATTAATTAAATATTAAAAACAATTAAATAAAACATACATAATATAATATAAAATAGCTTAAAATGTAAACATAATATAAGTAATTTAAAAAATGAGATTTTGTTGGATACTGAGAGCGTAAAAATTACTATTCCCACTCCAGTAAGTGCAACAGTAGGGAAAGCGTTGGATAGCGTAGAGGTAAAAATTACTATTCCCACTCCAGTGAGTGCAACAGTAGGGAAAACGTTGGATACCGTAGGGGTAAAAATTACTATTCCAACTCCAAACAGTGCAACAGTAGGGAAAGCGTTGAATAGCGTAGAGGTAAAAATTACTATTCCCACTCCACAGAGTGCAACAGTAGTGAAAGCGTTGGATAGCGCAGGGGTAAAAATTACCATTCCCACTCCAGTGAGTGCAACAGTAGGGAAAGCGTTGGATACTGAGATCGTAAAAATTACTATTCCCACTCCAGTGACTGCAACAGTAGGGAAAGTGTTGGATAGCGTAGGGGTAAAAATTACTATTCCCACTCCAGTGAGTGCAACAGTAGGGAAAACGTTGGATAGCGTAGGAGTAAAAATTACTATTCCAACTCCAAACAGTGCAACAGTAGGGAAAGCGTTGGATAGCGTAGAGGTAAAAACTTACTATTCCCACTCCAGAGAGTGTAACAGTAGGGAAAGCGTTGGATAGCGGGAGGGTAACAATTACTATTCCCACTCCAGAGAGTGCAACACTAGGGAAAGCGTTGGATAGCGCAGGGGAAAAAATTACTATTCCCACTCCAGTGTATCATCTAACTTATGTTGCCCATCACTACTGCCACCCCCACCCAGAGGGCTTATGTTGCCCATCACTCCTTTCACCCCCACCCATAGGGACTATGTTGCCCAGCACTCCTGCCACCCCCACTTATAGGGCGTATGCTGCCCATCACTCCTGCCACCCCCACCCATAGGGGACCTGTTGCCCATCACTCCTGCCACCCACACCCATAGGGCTTATGTTGCCCATCACTACTGCCACTCCCGCCCATAGGGGACCTGTTGCCCATCACTCCTGCCACTCCCACCCATAGGGCTTATGTTGCCCATCACTACTGCCACCCCCACCCATAGGGGACCTGTTGCCCATCACTACTGCCACCCCCACCCATAGGGGACCTGTTGCCCATCACTCCTACCATCCCCACCCATAGGGGACCTGTTGCCCATCACCCCTGCCACCCCCACCCATAGGATGGGTGATGTGTCACACATCCATCATACACCAACATTAGGGTGCCCATCACGATCCGGTAAAAAATTCCCCCGTGCGACTCGTATCCGGTCTTTTTACCGTACGAATTGTACAAGTGCCGTACGAACTGGCAATCACGATTCGCATGGTAAAAAGTCCATACGAACCGCATTGGGAATATTTCCCCACACGTCCTCGGGTCGGAAAATGTGTACGACACGTCCTCGGACGATTTACCGTACAAACGTGAAAAGTCAAGTCCGACCGAGGAATCACGATCCATCCCGTGCGTCCGAGGTCACAACCGTATGGAAAAAACACCGTCCGCACCGAACTCCTACAGCAACCATGGAGACATGTGCCCGCATACGCGCCCAACACTCCCCCCAGCCCCCGTACGTCCGACACATACCCCCCGTGTATGTACACCCCCACCCGTCTAGGTACACCCCAGTACGTCCGAGTCCTACCCCCACACCTGTATGTGTCATACCCCCGTGTACCCACACCCCAGTACGTGTCGTCCCACCGTCTATGTACACCCCAGTACGTTCCAGTCGTACCCCCACCCCAGTACGTGTCGTACCCCCGTGTACCCCACCCCAGTACGTGTCGTCCCACCGTCTATGTACACCCCAGTACGTTCCAGTCGTACCCCCACCCCAGTACGTGTCGTCCCACCGTCTATGTACACCCCAGTACGTTCCAGTCGTACCCCCACCCCAGTACGTGTCATACCCCGTGTACCCCCACCCCAGTACGTGTCGTACCACCGTCTATGTACACCCCAGTACATTCCAGTCGTACCCCCACCCCAGTACGTGTCGTACCACAGTCAATGTACACCCCAGTACGTTCCAGTCCTACCCCCACCCCAGTACGTGTCGTACCACCGTCAATGTACACCCCAGTACGTTCCAGTCCTACCCCCACCCCAGTACGTGTCATCCCACCATCTATGTACACCCCAGTACGTTCCAGTCCTACCCCCACCCCAGTACATGTCGTACCCCCGTGTACCCCCACCCCAGTACGTGTCGTACCACCGTCTATGTACACCCCAGTACGTTCCAGTCCTACCCCCACCCCAGTACGTGTCGTACCCCCGTGTACCCCCACCCCTGTACGTGTCGTACCACCGTCTATGTACACCCCAGTACGTTCCAGTCCTACCCCCACCCCAGTACGTGTCCTACCACCGTCTATGTACACCCCAGTACGTTCCAGTCCTACCCCCACCCCAGTACGTGTCGTACCCCCATGTACCCCCACCCCAGTACGTGTTGTACCACCGTCTATGTACACCCCAGTACGTTCCAGTCGTACCCCCACCCCAGTACGTGTCGTACCACCGTCAATGTACACCCCAGTACGTTCCAGTCCTTCCCCCACCCCAGTACGTGTCCTACCACCGTCTATGTACACCCCAGTACGTTCCAGTCCTACCCCCACCCCAGTACGTGTCGTACCATCGTCAATGTACACCCCAGTACGTTCCAGTCCTACCCCCACCCCAGTACGTGTCGTCCCACCGTCTATGTACACCCCAGTACGTTCCAGGCCTACCCCCACCCCAGTACGTGTCGTACCCCCGTGTACCCCCACCCCAGTACGTGTCGTACCACCGTCTATGTACACCCCAGTACGTTCCGGTCCTACCCCCAACACAACCTCCTAAGTACGGAGCGCACCCCAGGCCCCAACATCACCACCGCATGTACGAGTCATACCAACCCACACACAAGGACAGCACCGTACAACCAAATGGCCCATGTACACACCGTACACACGCTCAAAACGCACGTACACAACCAGGACAAAACAAAACAACACAAGAATACACCATTCGAATGGCACAAAGCCACTAAACATGTCCAACAACCACTAAAACAACACATTCACTGACCTGCAACTGCCAAAAACAAACAGAGGCCAAATACACCACCACTCCTTATAACCAACCCACCCAAGATTCAAACACAGCCACTCCCACCAATGGACCAATAAAAAGGGCCCACACACACAAACCATGAGCCTTTGCAACAGACTCACTGCTGCCAGACACCACAGAACCACACTACAAGCTACACCACATCTTACACTTGCACACCTTCACACAACCGCCCTCACAAACACCCCCTCATCACATTCACACACACACACACACACAACCATCCACACACCCCCCAACATCCACACACCCCCCCCACCATCCCCACCCACACCCCTCACCATGCCCACCACCAAGAATCCAAAGTTCAGTAACCGAGAATTGGAGGTCCTTGTTGATCAAATCCTCAGAGTCGAGCCACAGATCTTTGGAACATTGGTCAGAAACACCAGCCTGGCAGCAAAAACTGCCATGTGGCAGACCATCGTCGATGCTGTGAATGCTGTTGCGGACACCAGACGGACCAAGCAGGAATGCCAGAACAGGTGGTACGATCTGCGGAGGAGGGTCAGAGCCAAGAGGCAGGATGAACGCGACCAGGCCAACGCCACCGGAGGAGGGCCCTCCCGCAGACCCGTACAGTACCATCCCTGGGAGGAGAGGGTGATGGCCATACTGCCGGTGGAGGCAGTCGAAGGATTAGAAGGACTCCGAGACCCGGGTGAGTACACAAACAACGCACCTCACAAGGGGGGAACGGCATCCACAACCAAAATCACCAACAGGCACGCAACCACCACAAGCCATCGCATGACTCAACCACACTCCATGAGCACGCACATGCCAATGCTGCCACCATGCCCCATGCACCCAGCTGGACAATGTCAAGTCACAGGCCACAGAAGACAACAACACATGGCACGGTAACCCGGATGGCGGGAGGCTGGGCCCAAAAAAGCACATAGTGCAACTCAGAAGCAGACAACAATTCACTCTACCCATATGGCCTAGGTCACAGCCAGACAAACAGTGTGTCCCAACACAGGAATGACTTGCCAGCAAATGGCGGACGCCTTGCATCAACACATGGGGGTGAAGGCACTGTTTTGCACATGACAGCAGCTAATGAACAGCCAACATTGTGAAAGAGTGGCAGCACACACCACCACAGCAGCAGCGCACAGACACAGACACTACACCCAATGGGTGCCTGGAGATCAGAAACAAACTCACATCAACAATCCAAGGGCCACTCAAAGATCTGCTAACAGTGTGTGCCCAGGAAGCTGGGCCGAGGTGACAGAGGGTGACACACGGAGGGAGGGAGAGGGGGACAGAGAGGGAGGGAGACGGACAGAGGGAGGAGGCTGACACACGGAGGGAGGGAGAGGGGGACTGAGAGGGAGGGAGAGGGGGACAGAGAGGGAGGGAGAGGGGGACACAGAGGGAGGGAGAGGGGGACACAGAGGGAGCGAGACACAGGGAGAGCCAATCAGCCGTGTTGCGTGTGTGAATGTCTGCTCGTCAGCAGGTAGACTGCGTGCATGTAGACAAGGGTGGCCAGTGCCAGAAGCCCCCCTCTTCACCATGGCAAAACACATGGCCATGTCACAACCTGTTCACGAGCACAAGGACAGCTACCTGGATCATATAAGTGTGTGGATCCACTCCATGTGCACATGTACAGTGTATGGCTCGCCACACCTGCCCACTCCACTGCTGACTGCAGTCACACTTGACGCAGCAAGTAAGACTGTGCCACACATAGTTAAAGGGGCCAAAGTGGTGCCCAAGGGACACACCCATGCACAAGTGCACTGTGAGTGGAATGCAAGACCAATCCTAATTCCAAGAGGAAATGTGCCAACTTTGAAAATGATGAAACATGGATGTTGCATGGACAAAAATTAACATTGTCTCTCTCACACACAGGTCAACGTCGTGGTGCACCCCCCAACACTGGGGGGGAACACTCACAGGACCTGGATCTGCAGGAGCCCGATCCCACCGGCAGCAACCACTCTCACCACTCTGCGGACGACCCCGACCAACCTGGCCCCTCTGGTGTCCAACCACCTGCAGCACCTGCGTCAGGTACAACTGTGCCAACCACCACCCCCACTCCTGCCACAATTCAGGAGACACCCAGGATCCCTGCCCCAACACCACAATGCAGCCAGGCTGGCCAGGAGGGACACGGTGTCCCGGGCACCCAGGAGGAGGCAGGCGACAACGCCAATGCCACCCCTCAGGGGTCCCGGAGACCCCATGTGCCCACAAGGGCAGGCCAGGCGCAAGTGGGCAGGGGTGGTGGGAGTGGAGGATGGCGGAGGCGCGAGCCTGACCAGTTGGCTGGGGATCCCGCATTGTCCCATGTCCGTAACATCCTGGACACATACCGGGAGGACACCACGGGCATGCCCCAGGTTGTGTTCACCCTCAATGAGATCAAGGGGAGCCTCGATGAGATAAAGACCCAGCAGGCCCAGCAACATGCCTGTCAACTGCTACACCAACGGAGGATGGAGGACAGACAGGCTGAGCAAGTGACGGCATTCCAGGGGATTCACGCTACACTCCGTCGGATGGCCGACAGCATGGCCGACCCTCCCTGTGCCAGAAGGCGGAGAACATCACCACCCACAGGGAGGGATCAGGAGGAGGAGGAGGAAACATCCGACGGAGCATCCCAGACGTCGTCACGGCCTGCTGCTGAGGTTCCCCGCAGGAGGCCGGGTCGTCCACGGAAAGGACCGTGAGGGTGGCTGCTACATCACCATCTCCCAGGACACCTGGCCTGGCACCTGGCCCACTGGAGCAACAGCATCACAGCATCAAGAGACATTCTCTGCCACATGGCCCTGCTGGTCACTGGCTGACCAATGTTGACAAAGACTGTGGCATGGACTCTGAGGATTTCCAATGGCAAGGACCCCAACTCCCCTACTGAACTTTGGATTCAAACATCCCGGAAATACCCTTACTTTGCCCCCCCCTCCACTAATAAATCACACTATGATGAGTAGATGCCTGCTGGTAGCATTATTAACTAACATGTGTCTTGTAAAGTCTAAACATGCCTGAGTCATCTTTTGACTTCAACCATCCACACCCTGGGGCCTGAGTCTGGCACAGGACACATGGGTCACAGTGTATTAGGCAAGACAGACATGGAGCACCATACACACCCGTGATGGGCCCAACCAGCTGAGGGGGTTGCCGAACAACCGTGCTGACACACACATTGAGTACAGCAACTGTCATGCGCAGTGGTCAGGGATCCAGTCCAGTGTCCTGGGGGGCACCCAGGCATGTGTAGACAGGTGGCAGAACCATGTCCTGCAAGCCGGAGTCCGGTGGATGCCGAGAATGGGGGCCTGGCCAACGTTGGATGCATGGGGATGGCACATGTCACAATACCAACACAGTCATGGACATCATGCCCAATACACAGTCTCAGCCCACACACACAGCTTGCATCTTGCAACTCGACACATTGACACATAGCCACAATCAGGGAATACCATGCCAGACATGCAGGATGCATCGTGGCAACACACCAGCATTGACTGAGAAGAGGCACCTTGGAGGCATAGGGACACCTTTATTAGACATGTATTCGGGATTGCAGAGGCCACTCGAAGTACACATGAACACATCATGTGGAGTAACATGTGGGTCCAACACTGGCACCCCCCTTCTGCAGCACACATGCGTGTTTGCCATGGAAGTGGCACACAAGCGTCGGCTAACAGCTAAATACCCACAGCTGCACACGGAGAGCCTGCCATACACCATAGATCCGCTGATGTCGAAGTCCCACACCATGTCCAGCCAATGCTAACCGTATGTGGCCGAGGGCAGTGTCACACACATTGATGCCATCATCACAATCCCCTATCCCATCACTGATGCCTGTCAACCAGGCAGACCATCTATTCAGGTGTACACAGCTGCATGTCGTGTCCCATGGGGATGCGACATGGCTGCAGAGGAACAACACATCGACAGGGGCAGTGTGCATACATCGTGAACAACTGCCACACCCAATACACCCCAGATGCATCCCTTACCCCATGGAGACTTCCAAACGTGTCCATGCCTGTAACGCTGAGTCAGCCCACGATGTCATGTCCATGATGAATAGCAGTGCCACAACAATGCAACCAGCAGACGGCATGTGCAGGTACCTGGGGAAGAGAGACACACAAGAAGTCCGCCACAAAAAGCACAGCCACTTGCATGTGCATTTACTCGACACATGTATGGATGACAACATGCTAGGTCATTATAATGACTGGGGAAATACTACCATCACTGGCACCATCACTCCAGTGACACACCCACACACACCTCTGACTCACGTGCCATACATGCATGTGGACACACACATCACAACGCATGCCACACGGGGACCAATGCGTGCACACTCAGACACTGGTACTCACCACTAAGCAAAGAAGTCGCGTATGAGCCGAGTCCGGATGTCCTCTTGCGGCTCCACATCCTCCACATCACTAGCCCCATTGCCAAGCCCTTCGTCCTCCACGGGTGGATGGTCCTCGTCATGTTGATTCAGGATGAGTGGCACAGCTCTTTCAACTGCCATGTTGTGCAGCATGCAGCAGACCATGAAGATCTTGCAGACCTTTGCCGGTCTTGTGGAGGCACCGGAATCGGCTCTTCAGCATGCCAAACGTCCTCTCTATCACTCACCTTGTCCGGCCATGGGCGGTGTTGTAGCGGAGCTGTGCCGGCGTGATGGGGTTGCGGAGAGGTGTGATCAGCCATGGCATGTTGGGATAGCCAGCGTCCCCTACATGGGAAGCACATGGTCATCGTTAGAAGTGGTGAAGTGGTCGTGCTGGTAGGCGATACAGAATAGAAGACAGACAGACTGTACCCACCTACAACACATGCCCGTTCGTTGCGCAGCTGCATCATCATATCAGGCATCCCGCTACGCCTCATGATGTAGGCATCGTGTGCTGATCCTGGAAAACGAGCACAGACATGTGAAATCACCATGTTGGAGAGACACACCACAAGGGCATTGATGGAGTGGTAGTGCTTCCGATTGCGGTACGCCACCTCCCGTGCGTGTGGTGGTACCAAAGCTACATGTGTCCCATCTATGGACCCAATGACATGGGGCATCCCTCCCAGGGCATAGAATCCACGCTTGACCTCAGTCATCTGTTCAGGGGTTGGGAACTTGATGAAGTCATCCAGGTGAATCAACATGGCCTCCAAGAAATCATGCAGCACACCGCTGAACATGCTCTGGGACATGCCACCAACATGAGCTATGGTATTTTGAAAGGTACCCGTGGCAAGAAAATGTAGGGCAGCCATTACCTTCAGCTGGGGTGTCAGTGCCGTAGGATACCTGTGCAGCGGTTGCAGGTGTGGTGCCAGTCTCGCCGTCAACTCCAGAATCAACGGTTGGGTGAAGCGGTAGAGCCGGATGCTGTCATTCTCCTGCATGGCAGCCAAGTCTGGAATTATTCGGGCAAGAGGTGGCGCTCTGCAGTAATTTGGAAGTGACAAGGAAGAGTGAGTGCACCACGACAACAACTCATGTCTACTGAGCACATGTTAATCTGGCAATACACACATGCTACATAGGGAGTCAGGTATGTGCTACATGGCCAGCACACGTATGGATGCAAGGTGGCACTCCTTCCAAGACCCAGCTACACACGGAGATTGAGAACCTCCCCATGCCACGCCATGCGAATAGCTGTGTCCCAGTGCAAGTGAACAGCCAGACGCAAGACAGGAGTGACATACACCCACACATCAGCAGAAGTAGGATGCCGATTGCAGAGACTGGTAGCGGAACACTGGAGCCACAGGTCACATGACATTACACTAGGACAGGCCACACACCTTGCCATGAAGGTGCACATGTCATGACTCACCACACATTCCTTGTGAGGATGCAGACATGGCCTTGTCACGCTACTCCGTGTCCCATGCATACACGTGCACCTCACATCCGATACCACATGTGGCATGGTGTGCGGAACAGTGTGCAATGACAATCTACACACAGACACATGTTGGTTGCTGCTACGGCTGCAGCTTATGAGGGTGCTACAACATCAACCTGATGTAAATCCCCCACACATAAATGACATAGTCACATTGTGCACTGTGGGTAGTGACAAGTCAGGTGTCATAACCCCTGTACCGGGCATCATGGGACACTTCCGTGTGTTGGTGTCCGTGCAATGCCAGTGACGCTTACCCCAAGTGTGCAGTCCGACATGCACACATGTCAAAGGAGTCAAGGGCATGGCTCGCACACATTGCACCGTCACACAGTACACCTATACACATCTCATCATACATCTGGTGCCTTCTCCACTCAGGAGTCATGTTCCACATCACACCCTGTCACACCTGTGCCCCACACATGTAGTAATGCACAGACGATGCCTTGATGTCCATTCCTGGACAAGTATGTCCATCCATGGACAAGTATGTCCATCCATGGACAAGTATGTCCGCCCTATTCCTACCTGTGTGTCGCCTATCACCACTGTGATGTGTAAAAACCGCCGTACTGCTGCTAAGAGGGCCTGTGTACGTTCCCAAATCACTGTGGGAGTGCTGCCGTATGTGTACCCATCGTGATGGCGAGCGTACAGGCATTTGTACGGTCCGTACCACTACGAGTACGCATACGTGTGCAGACCCATAGTGATAGTGAGCGTAGATGCGTGTGTACGGCCCTGTCACAATGTGTGTCCTCGCGTATGCGTACTCGTAGTGGTACGGGCCGTACACACGCATCTACGCTCACTATCACTATGGGTCTGCACGCGTATGCGTACTCGTAGTGATAGTGAGCGTACATGCGTGTGTACGGCCCTGTCACAATGTGTGTCCTCGCGTATGCGTACTCGTAGTGGTATGGACCGTACACACGCATCTACGCTCACTATCACTATGGGTCTGCACGCGTATGCGTACTCGTAGTGATAGTGAGCGTACATGCGTGTGTACGGCCCTGTCACAATGTGTGTCCTCGCGTATGCGTACTCGTAGTGGTACGGACCGTACACACGCATCTACGCTCACTATCACTATGGGTCTGCACGCGTATGCGTACTCGTAGTGATAGTGAGCGTACATGCGTGTGTACGGGCCGTACCACTATGAATACGCATACGCGAGGACACCCATACTGATAGTGAACGTAGGCATGCGTGTACGGGCCGTTGCAACGCATTTGGGGTGCCCTAGGGCCCCGAAACGCACCGTACCTGTGTGTGATGCTCCAAATTACATAGGGGACAAGTATTGAGGCCTACATGCATGCTGGTTGTCATGGAGACCAAGTTCAAATTCCGAAATTGTTCTGGAAGGTGCACAGCAGAAGTCAGTTGGAATTCTTCTACATTGTTGCAATGTGTTTGTGGGTCTGACATCATGCAGGAGAATGAAACCGATAGAGAACCCACAGACTTCTAGGTTTGAAGGGATTGGTGGAAACATAGGATGCAAATGTGAGTGACCAATCACTCTGTACTCCTGTGCATGAGACAGGGCAGAAAGGCAGATATAAGGCAGCCAGGTCCCATGAGGGAGTACTTGCCTGCACATCTTTGCATTCGTCGACCCAGCTGCTGCTACTGATTCCCTGGAACCATGTCAAGGGCTGTGGAGAGGACACAGCCATTCACCCTGGAGGAGAACATGGCTCTGCTGGATGTGATCCTCCCACAGTACTCCATGCTGTATGGGCGACTAGGGTATCAGGTGAGTGCATAGGCCACTGGCACAGACTGTCCCTATGTTGTGACTGTGACTTCTGGCATTGTGTCCTGGTGTGACACACATGCCATGTACTGTAGGGGGGGTCCCAGGGGGGGGATGCCTGATGTCTCCCAGCAGTGCCCTGAGACAGGAGGGGTGGGTGTGGAGTCCTCCCAGCAGTGCCCTGAGACAGGAGTGGTGGGTGTGATGCACAGTGTGAGCCTTGATCACTGATTGTGACATTGCCATCATTCCACCTGTGTACCCACTATGGCACGTACAGCTTTTTCCCTCACCAGGGGATGATGTCCCTATGACAAAGGTGCAATGCGTTGGCTGCATGACATGCCTTGTTGTAACCATCTAATTTGTTCTCATATGTCTCTCTGTGACATGTGGCTGGTGTATTGATGTGGTGTCACTTGTTCTTCCTCACAGGTAGGCGCCACTGCCAAGGAGCAGATCTGGCTGACCGCCGTCAGTGCCGTGAGGGGTGTGGATGGTCGGAGGCGGAGCCTGCCCCAGGTGAGGAAACGCTGGCAGGATATCCGGTGCTGGACACGGAGGATTGCACGGCTCCTGCTGGGGGACTCACCTGAGAGCCACAAGAACCGCGGCTGCCGCCGTCTGAGCCACCTCCACAGGCGTGTGCTGCCGGTGGTCTTTCCAGACCTGGAGAGGCGCTTACAGGCGATGCAGCAGCCGGAAGGGGGTAGGTACATGTGCGTTTGTTGTGTGTCACCGGCATTTGTAAGGGCACGGTAGCATTAATTCACTGGCAGGGTTTAAAGGTGATGTGCAGATCCTGTTTGCCCCAGTATAGCGCTGCGCCCCTGCCACCCTAACCCTCCTTGCAATGTGTTCCCTGGTCTGTGTGTGGTCACTCCTTCACAAGGTAATGTAGGCTGGTGCTTTGTCCACGAGAACAATGCCTGTAGCATCATGTGTGGGGGTGGTGTGTAACAGCTTTTTGGACCTTGGCTGTGCCCTGTCAAGTGCACTGCATGTGGGTTCCATGTCAGTTGGCACTGATGCTGACTCCAGACATGGGAGTTGGTCTCTCATGTGTCATGCCTTACAGCGCGCATGTCCTATGTAGTGGCCTGTGACATGATGTGCATGAGTGTGCGATACGCATAGTGCAGGGATGGTGGCGTGTGTTGCAGTCATTACCATTCAGTAGCATGTGGTTGCGTGCCCACTACTGTCCCCTGGAGCACCTTTTCCTCAGTGGTGTGTGTCATCATAAACGTGGACACTCTCAGTGTCTACAGCGTAGGTTGTGCTCTGTGCCATTGTCCCCTGGCACCATGTATATAGACGTGCTATTTTGTACAGGTGTCCACTGTGCAGCCTGACCTGATTGTCCTTCTTCATACTCACAGTTGCCAGTGCCTGTGTGTCTTGTTATACTCATCTGAGGATGGGCACTGGTACCTCATTATTTGTACAGGTGCACCTTGGCTGTTTGGCGTCCAATCTTGCATTTTGCCTGCCTGCCCCTGTGTTTGTCACCCAGACTATGAGATGTTGGTGCCACCTGTGTCTCAACAATTTGCCTCGTGTAGGGGTTGGTTGGGGCGGGCAATGCCTATATGTAAAATCCTGAATTCTACTTGCTGGGTCTGGCCAGTGTGTGATGTTTGTCTGGACACACACGCAAGGTGCAGTGACCGAGTCATGTTGGGCATGTTTCCAGCATTACCTATGCAGCATGTGTCTCAAGTTCGTGGATATGGTCCCTGGTCATCGGTATTTTCACCGACGCTGTGTGGTGCAGATGCAGTGCTGGATTGTCCCCAGGGCCTGGGTGCTATGTCAGACTACGTTTCCTGTCTTGAGCTATTGTCTCATGCTCTCCATGGTGTTTCAGTGGCATGGTGGCTCAACCAACTGTGTGTTTCATGCCCTACATCGGTACCTTGTTTAGTAGATGTCAGGGATCTTCCTTTTCAGGCTATGCAACGTTACCTATGTAGATTGGACTCATGTGACTGATGTGTACAGCTGTCTGATTAATTTCTGTCTCTCCACCCTGCCCACAGCATCGTCGGGGGACACAGAGGGAGACATGGACACAGGCAAGGCGGAGGGACCGAGCACCAGTGCCAGCCGTGACATCGGGGCTGGCACATCGAGTGGGACAGAGGTGGAAGATAGTGCGGCCGAGGACCTGTCGACTGGCACATCAGAATACGAAGCTGACAGGTCCGAGGAGGAGGTCTCCGAGTGGGCGGTGGCTGCACCAGCAGCTGACAGCGGAACAACACCTCGCACCGCCCCCTCAGTTCCCATCAGCCGCCTCCCACTTGCTCGTGTCCCTTCCCAGCGTGCCCGGTCACAGCATGTCTCCTTCCTGCCAGGCACCGCACCCCCTGCCCCTGTCTCCACTGCTGCCGCCAATGCAGAGTCTGTGGACATCCAGCGGCAACTGCAGGTTGGTCAGGCTGCGATCCTTAATGTCCTCCATGCCCACGGCAAAACCCTCACCAACATCGAGGCATTCTTGGAGGGCATTCATTCATCGCAGGCTGACCAACGCAACTTGCTGAGGTCCATAGACTCCACACTGACTGCAGCAGTGGGTCTCCTGCAGCGCGACCTCCCCCCACCTACCCGTGCCCCATCCATACTTCCCACTCCCATGCCTGTCCCACGTACACCCAGACGTCGGCATGCACCCACATCAACAGACACGGGCACCACACCAGCAGGGAAGGTCCACCGCACTCCTCCTGACACGCACACACAGGGTGAGGTAGGCACACCCACTGGGTCGGGGGGCAAACGTGTGACACGCAGCCATAGTGGGAGTCCGCATTCCACCCAGTCCACTCCCTCCAAATCCCCTCCCCTCAGCTCTCCTGGCCACATCTCCCCCAAGGACTCGTTCATGGCCGCTCTGTCCCTGAGCCCCACAGTTACACCACCACGCAAGCGGTCAAGGAAGTCCTCGGTCAGGGTGGTTAATATATTAAATATTTCTGGACCCACAATGGCCATGGGGTCAGGATACCCTTCCCATCCCATTAAATGGTATTTTTAAACATTTTAAGGACAGGGGACCAAGTACCGAGTCCTGTAACGGCCACCACAATATTCCTTTTCATGTTGCCACCGGTAAATTAGAATGCTCACCATCAACAATCTCATCAGACCATCATATTCTTAATTTTTTTTATATTGAAGCTTCATTTCTCAAAACCTTTTAAAAAACTACTTAATGGACTAACACAAAATCAAAAAAGAAAGCTTTCTGGGTGGCTAAGATCTAGTTTTCTGCCATGACTGGTGTAATTCTACTCAGTCGTTTTGACTGAATCGCTGTTCAAAAATCCCTATTGAAATTGCACGAGGAAATTGTATTTTTGGCCCATGCTTTTCCTCAGGTCCTCTTGACTGATCATCCTGCAATTCCAGGCGAGGAACAGAGTTAGATGAAAATGTTTTCAAATATTCCACGGCAGAAGGGGATGCAGTTCAGCGAGATTACTGCAAGTCTGCAGCACTGCAAAGATTTTTCTTTTTCTGCACTTTGACCCCAGGGGAATGTCCCTCTAGGACCCATCGACGGGCCAGGGGATCAGGATGTCCCTACCCTACCCCCTTTTATGTTATTTTATTTTCATTTTCAGGATATGTGTAACAAGTCCCCAAGTCAAAAAATAGAGGTGCAACATTTCTCCTCATGTTGGAGGAAAGCCAATCACAGCGCTCGGCCTCGTGAAACTTGTCCCAATCATGCAGGACTAGCCAATCAGAATGCTTCATTGGTTGTTTTTCCTCAGTACTCCCTCAGTAGTACTGCATGTAGAAGATAAAAATCAACAATTTACTTTAATACATATTCATTAGACGCATCAAAGCAGTGTGTAGACCGAAGAAGAACATCAGCCACCAGACTTCTCCTGCGACTGAAAACACAGGTAGTATATATACAAATCTCCATGGTTAGTGGTAATCTGGTTCCCTGTAAGATGAGAGCTTTAGAAACTTACAGCTTAACAAGTGTGCGACATAATTTAAGAAAGGATTCCGGCAATTAGAAACTATTCCAGCTTCCCAAAACATGATAGTAAGTACATTTCTTTACATTTCACACTTTTACAGTGATATATGGTAAGCAAAGTGCAGGGATAGCAAATATTTGAATGCAGGCATTGCTATTTCATATTCTTCCAGGTTCAACAGGGATGAAAGGTGACCTGCACAGATGTTCTTTATGTCAAAGAGAGGAGCACTGGTCAGGAGGCCATCTGCACACACACATTTTATTTTTGCTTTCTTATCACAGGAACTGATGTGTTTTTCATTTAACTTCCACATGGGTAACTAGATACTTATACCTTTTACAGCTTAATTACTCTCAAAAGGCTGAACAGATTTTCATCAAAACACAAAAAAAAAACACTTTCTTGGCAAGGATCTATCTTTCTGCAAGTTTAGTGCAATTCCATTCAGCCGTTTTGGCTGTAGCATTATCTTAAGTTCCTATGGGAAATTGCATCGGAAAAACAAGTTTTGGGATGCCCTTTTTCTATGGAGCCTAGTCCTAAATATTACCCAGTGCTGTAGCAAAGTTTACTCCCTGCCAATGCGCAGTGTTGTTATCAATAATTTAATTGTAGTTGTCATCATTGATGTTCTCAATAATATTATGGAACATGTCATGAGTGTTGTAATATGTGAAATCATAAGCATTGCATGGCAAGAGCAAAAGCTATAGTTTCTAGAGTTAACTATAACTCGTAAATTTCAGTGTTATTCTTAGTGTAAAATGTTACGTTTAAACAGGAATTTTCTCCTAACTATAAAAACACTTTAGTCTTTGTTTTTTCCAGTGAATCTTAACTTTTTTTATATGTAAAGCACAATATTATTACCATACCTAACTATAATGTCACTTTAACCTTTGTTGGTTTCAGTGTATTTCTAGTTTTTTTTAACATAAACAAAAAGTTTATTACCATACGTAGCATAGAAACGTCCTGCTGTACACAGCCTTCAGCCTTGTGCAGAGTGATGTTGGCCGCATCTGGCCAAATCCCAAACTGAACGGATGCTAATCCCCCTCTTCTTTTTTCAAATGTTCTCCCAATCCTGTGGGACTCTTGTGGGAGCAGGAGGCCCCACACTGGCTCTCGTGAGACTTCAGCAAGAGGCCAGGGGGTCCTGCTGGTTTCATGTGTGCCTGGGGGCATCCCTCTGGGATCCCTGACAAGGTCCAGGGGTTCAGGGTACACCTACCCTGATCCCTTATACTTTAATTTTTTTTTTTTTTTAGGACACAGAAACCAAGTCCCCGAGTTCTGCAATGACAGCTGCAATATTTCTCTTCCTGTTGCCCCAGCCAATCAGAGGGCAAGCTCCATGGGACTCATGGGAATCTTTCATGCCAATTGGAGCAAGGCAGATGACAGAGAAAAAATATTATCAAATGGTGCCAGTAATCAGCAAACCAACAAATCTATTTCCAATGGAAACTCTGTCCTAACTATAACTACACACCTATACTTTCCCCCACTCTGGCTCTGTAAACTGGACCAAATACACACCTTCAACACTTGACTGTCAAGGTATTTACCATGGGCAATCATTCAAAGGCTTTTCAGAAAGACAGTGTTGGGTCAAAAAGTCATCACTCAACCAACAGCCACAATAACACAATTTCCAGCCCAGTACAAAAGAAGTACTTATTGTCACAGCAAAATGAAATTATACACTTGTTAATAGGATACAGGCATCAGTCCCACCATTTACAAGCCCCCCCCCACAATCCCATGGGTCTCATCCAGGTCTGCTATATGACTAAGGAATGACAGCATCTAGGCAGTAATAACACACAGTTGAGTTCACTAAGAGGTGCCAACCTGTAGGTCAGTTCCTGTAATTTTGAGCTAAAAAGTATTTACATTGGTACTGATATGCCTTTCATGAAGGTGAGTGTTTGCAGTTCACGATAAAGTCGGAGCCCTAGCAGGGCCCCCATTCTTCACGGCCTCCGGTTGTGGGCCGAGGGGGCACCATACCTGTTAATCCCTGTACTGTGGCACAGGGATTAACAGAATCTCCCATTTCTCCATCGAAGTTTGTGCTTTGGCTGATTTACGGCCGTAGCACAAGCTCCTATAGAGAAATGGGAGTATGTGACTGCACACCATGTGCGGTGGCATTGTAATGGTGGTGTCGGGACCGCTTACCAGAGGTCTATGTGTCCCAAGATTGCGCTGCCCAATATCGTAATCAGGCCCTATGTATAAAGACATTTAAATCTAATACAAAATGTGAGCTCAAAGGTGTGGATTTTACAGTGAAGTGAAACATTTAAATGAGTGTGATAAGTAGGTCATATTTCCTCCTAGAATAGTGAAAAGGTCATGTTAGGACTATTAATCCTAAGAAAAATCAGTACGCTGCCAGTACCCCTTTATGCCAACAAACCCACATCGTGCACAGTAGTCCTATCATCAAAGAGGATACGCTTAGTGTTCCACTAAAGGTAATAGAACAGGTCAGGCCTTGGTTTTGACATGGATAGGCCTAACTCTCAACACACAGTGTACATTAGCATGCTAGTTGGATCAATAAAAAGTCAGGATATCAGTTTTACATGCCATTTGTTCACTGAGGGCAGGAATACATGCTGATATACCATTTAGGTGACATTCCTGTTCCAACAGGCCTATTATTGTTTAAAACTCTCCACATATCATGTGTTTCAAAGGCATTTTAGCCAACAGTAGGGAGGTTTATCTGATTTATAGTTTTTATGTTCAGCATGGTCTTAAACCTACCAGCACACAATTTGTTGTACAAGGTGAGTACTGGTTATAGTCGGTCAATTTTTTCAAACCCTGGGAAAAAAATGTTTTCATTTAGTTAAAATCATGTTAACATGTTGGCAATGCTAAACTTGGTTTAGTACTTTTCAAATAAATTAGTATTACTCTGAAAAAAACTGTCTTATGGTAACAGTGTGCACACTTTGGGAAATTGTCCCTGTATATTTCTGTCCTAGATAGTATTTTTTAAGATAATTATTGTTTAAATATGTCTTTATTTATATGAGGAATATTCCAAAATCCCAATTCACACAGTCCTAAGCAACTTTAAATTGTTTTATGCAATAGGCAAATTGCCAATAAAAGGTACCAAAAACATTACATGTGTATTGAATAAGATGAACTGTGCTGTACAGTCCAGTATATATAGCTTCTGATTCTTAAAATCTGTTTCCTAATCTGTGCTGCCAATGATCAGTTAGTATCAGCAGAATCCTATTACCATTCCTATGTGGCTCATGGTAGTCAATACATAACAAAGAATTAGACTCATGCCCACGGCCTTGGTATTTGTTCAGAAATGGGTCAAAACATTGCCACTGCATCCCCACTTGCTGTCTAGGCTTCCCGCTTCTCACAGTTCCCACTATAAATCAGGGCTTGGTGGCTCGGAAACTAGAGACACACACTTTTGAGAGGTATTTATGTGCATTGTGAAGGTGGGGTCATAGTTTTGTGAGGCTGACCCACAATTTGTACAAAGATGAGATAGAATTTATTGACACAGATTGGTCAGTACACACTGCAATAGAAAAATACGTGTGCAAAATCATTACAGTTGGATCACTGCCATTATATTGAAGTATACAATATCGAAACACAAAAATATCAGAAAATAAATATTGATGGCACAAATATATACTTCCTATATTTAACGGGTAAAATCATGAATATCGAGAACACAAATATCATTGTAAAAAATATTGATTGTTACCTATATTTAAAATAAGAATATTGGAAAGGAAAATATGGTTACCTTTAAATAAACATGAATAAATAGAAACCTATCGATTCACACAATATCTACTACAATATTATTGCCAAGATAAATATTAATAAATATATATAAAAACACCTTTTGCATAAAATAACTCCCTCAAATAAACCCAAAACATTTAATACACTTATTCAAATTAAATACAAATATATAACAACATCAAAATATTTACTATTCACCCCAATAAATTATATACCTAAAATGTTAACAATACAATTTCAAAAAACAATTAGTATTCACCCCATTTAAATATCAACGTATATTTTTATATTCAAAACTATCAATAAAACACAAATTAGCATTTTTACATAGAAGGACTCAACTGATAAAAAAATATTCCAACTAAAACTAACCCAACCAAAAAAAATCAACTATAGACCACTTTAACCAAGTAAATAAACAAACAATTAAATCAACAATCTAAAAGGCACTCTAATTTAAACAAATAAATACTTCAAAAACGACAAATGGTGCAAAATTAAGAAACTCCGCCAGATTCCCTCACAAAAGAAGAAATACAGACATATAAATAACTAACTATCCAAGTAACCCTTACATTGAAACTAAAATGTAATTATTAGTAAACTTATTAAACTTAAAAACTTAAAATAACAAATAAATATTAAAACACTCTCCAATGACCACAAACTCTAGAAACTACAGGCAAAGTAATATTTAAAATGAAACTTACTTTTTTCCAACCAGCAAAATAGATAAAAACATGCACAATATTAGACCATCCCCACTGGATAAACCGCGAAACCACGTGAAACATCTTAACAGAACATACATGTAAGTATAAAAAATAGAAGCAATTGCATATTTTTACATGTAAATGACAAACATACAAATTTTAAAATAATATATATATCTATACTATTACACTATTTTCAGGTACAATGACAAAAGCTGCAAAATATATTACTTCTTAAAAAGGAAAGCAATTACTAAATCACATGAGCTACACCTAAAGCCAAGAAAATGCATCATCAGAAAATATAAATGAGAAATGTACTAAATATTATTTTAATACATGCTGCTGGAAGGCAACAACAAAAGGTGATGCTAAAAGTTATGTAAGAGAGCACAACCACCCCCCAAATGTGACAGAAATTGAAGTAATAAACATATTGGAAGATATAAGAGAGGCAATCATTAGCTCCCAGGAACCCACAACCAACATCCTTGAAGATATACTACCTAAAGTCCCCAAACAGGAATATGTGACGATACAACACAAAGCAATACAACGCATGCTTTTTCAACTATGTTTTTAGTTACAAATACTATTACAATGCATTTTTTTAGTACGCATACCATTAGTTCGCAAGTGTATAGAAATGCACAAAAAATGACATTGCACTGGATCTAAATACCACGCATAGTTTTATTATGCATTTTTAGATTAAAACAAATATATAATATATTAATAAATAATTTAATTTTAAAAGTAACCTAACCCCTGGGATGGGATGCAAGGGAAATAGGGTTTTTGGTTGTGGGAGTGTTTTAAGTTACGGACATTAAAATTAATACTCAGGTATTTTTTTTAATACTCACGTATTGCAAAAACTACTCTGTGTTTTAAATTTATATTTACAAACTTTAAAAAATCAGAAAATTAAATGACATAATTAAAAACCCCAAAATATTGAGAAAGAAAACATATATATGAAGACAAAGCAATACATTATTATTTATAATCTTAAACACATTTACAAAGGAAATATAATTCTGCCACCATTTTAACACACAAAAAAAGAAGAGTCCTTCCACTATTTTTACACATGTACATTATCCATCAACTGCCCAAAATGGCTGACATTCCAGTAGACATCGCAATAAACATGATTTTAAACCATATCAATATAATTATACGTTCTGTCATCAACTAAATTTCGTAAAAAATCCGATTTAGGAATTAGGAATACCCCCAAAAGAACATACAAAACCAGCCGACCACCATTTTGAGAGCAGTGGAGATCTGACTTTCACAGTGTCCACATGCATTTTGGAAGGGAGAGCGACAACGACCCGTTCGACAGATAAACAGTATCATCTACAGTCTAAAGTAAGTGCCACTAAAAGGAATATAAGAAAGGAAATGCTAGAAATTAGTACAAATAGTATTTGAAAATAATTAATACAAATACTTTCGTTATTTAACAGGGCTTTCATTTTATTCAAGTGAAAGCCAGGAGAATTACAAAGGAATAGCCGGAAGAAAAAACGACTAATCAGTAAGTTAGACAACATAGAATTGTTTATGAAGAGTTAAAAAATTAGAATGTATTTAAGATTTTTTATATTAAAACAACATTTTTAAGTTTGATATTTTATAGAAGCGATGTGCATTTTCCCTGAAAGTAGTGAATGCAGGCGGGTGACTAAAAATGGATTTTTTTTAAAAAGTGAAGTTTACCTCACAAATGAATATTTAAAAAGAAAGTGGAATAATACATCTGAAGTAAATCATCAGGGAAAGTGATAGTATTTTTTATTTTTTTTAAATAACTGTTCCGAAAGAAAAGTATATTTGCCTATGCCAAAAAGGTGGTTGGTTAAAGGTGTTAAAAAAATGTATTCAAACTCCGACTAGTGTTTGGCACTGTGAAAGTGCAGGACGATATTGTATATATAAATTACTATTACAACTCAAAGGGGTCGATTCCAATCCAGGTCGGACAGCTCTCCGAGAGCTGTTCATAGCCTTACCTTGCGACCGACTCGTACCCGGAGCCGGTCCGTCCGGGCGAGGCAGTACGATCCGCAGAACTGACAAAAATCCAACCGACACGTAGGCTGTGATTCAAGCTTCATTCTCCGTCCGAGCCGTACCTCTGAACGCCGAACCGAGTCGCCCGGAAGCAGTATCCATAGCAGTTTCCGGCCGGACAAGTACAATGCGCAAAGCATACGCACCGGACAGGTCGCCACCTACAGCAAGTCACAGCATCCAGAAAAGAAGCATATCAGGTACGATTCGCACCAGAACACAATCCACGGCTACGAGACGGACCAGCTTGCATCGGGTACGAGATGGAGCAACACGCAGCGTGTACGAGACGAACACATCAAGAATCCCATCGCGCAGGTCATACCAGTACTGTACATCTGTGACCGGATCAGGACCGACGCAGATGGCACAGATGGTAAGTCAGACACCCACCCCACAAACAAACGACACGTACCCGCAAAATGTCAAACAAACACACAGGGGATCCATATCCTGGCCACTAGCAACAGGCCACCATAGGGGTTGCATGGACAGCACCACCACCACCCCCACTCATAGGGCTTATGTTGCCCATCACTCCTGCCACCCCCACCCATAGGGGACCTGTTGCACTTCACTCCTGCCACCCCCACCCATAGGGGACCTGTTGCCCATCACTACTGCCACCCCCACCCATAGGGGACCTGTTGCCTGTCACTCCTGCCACCCCCACCCATAGGGGACCTGTTACCCATCACTCCTGCCACCCCCACCCATAGGGCTTATGCTGCCCATCACTCCTGCCACCCCCACCCATAGGGGACCTGTTGTCCATCACTCCTGCCACCCCCACCCATAGGGACTATGTTGCCCAGCACTCCTGCCACCCCCACTCATAGGGCTTCTGTTGCCCATCACTACTGCCACCTCCACCCAAAGGGCTTATGTTGTCCATCACTACTGCCACCCCCACCCATAGGGCTTATGTTGCCCATCACTCTTTTCACCCCCACCCATAGAGACTATGTTGCCCAGCACTCCTGCCACCCCCACTCATAGGGCTTATGTTGCCCATTACTCTGGCCACCCCCACCCATAGGGGACCTGTTGCCCATCACTCCTGCCACCCCCACCCATAGGGGACCTGTTGCCCATCACTCCTGCCACCCCCACCCTTAGGGGACCTGTTGCCCACCACTACTGCCACCCCCACCCATAGGACTTATGTTGCCCATCACTCCTGCCACCCCCACCCATAAGGGACCTATTGCCCATCACTCCTGCCACCCCCACCCATAGGGGACCTGTTGCCCATCACTACTGCCACCCCCACCCAGAGGGCTTATGTTGCCCATCACTCCTTTCACCCCCACCCATAGGGACTATGTTGCCCAGCACTCCTGCCACCCCCACTTATAGGGCTTATGCTGCCCATCACTCCTGCCACCCCCACCCATAGGGGACCTGTTGCCCATCACTCCTGCCACCCCCACCCATAGGGCTTATGTTGCCCATCACTACTGCCACTCCCGCCCATAGGGGACCTGTTGCCCATCACTCCTGCCACTCCCACCCATAGGGCTTATGTTGCCCATCACTACTGCCACCCCCACCCATAGGGGACCTGTTGCCCATCACTCCTACCATCCCCACCCATAGGGGACCTGTTGCCCATCACCCCTGCCACCCCCACCCATAGGATGGGTGATGTGTCACACATCCATCATACACCAACATTAGGTATATCAGCAAAATACATCCCCCTATCATCATGACAACAGTGTGTAGTCTGTGACAAATGCCCACAACAGTGATAATGACTTCGAACATACAATGTAACTACCATCACATGTGTGACCAAAAACTGAGTGTGGCCTACACAAGGCAAGCATCACTATAGCACTGTGTCAATGTAAATCTAACACCCCCTCACTGTGTAGAACAAAAGTTAAGTGTGTGGTTCCAAACTGCAGCAAATGTTGAGCATTGTGGTGATGGGGTCCAAAACCCCCCTCATCACAGTGACCAAAAGGTAAGTGTCATCATGGTCAAAGCTGCAAATGCCAATTAGCATGTATGATTCCTGCTCCCAACACATGAAACACTTTTGGTGCAAAGTAGTGGTTGTGTCCCATACCCACATAGATATGGTGAGGGTAACGTTGCTGTGAAACCCTAACATACTCTCGGCCATGTGTAGACAAGCACCACCCATGGGGGCTGACAATGCATACAGTGTACAATGACATAAAAGCAGAAGTGACCATCACAAAGCATACACACATCTTGAAAATAGACACACAAATCAAAACATCCTGTGTAGACTGTAGGTGTCAGGTCACAAACTCCCATTCCATGCCAGCCATGGGACCTAACAACCAGGATGAATGTGCAGAATGATGTGATATCACTCACAGGGACAGCAGGGTAAATCACAAAAACAACATCCAGACAATGGCCCACAACAGCAATACCAATGCACTGGTGCAGATGCACAAACACAAACAGGCAACGTCACACTGCACATCTGACACAACATGTGTGTGCGTGTCTCAGTATCCCCAGGCAAGTACACAACACATGAGGGGGGCTGAACCACAGTGTGACAGATGTGGATACAGTGCCATACAAAAGTAAACCATCAATGGGTCCCCCTTAGTGGGCAATCAGGCATTGTGAGAAGAGAGGGAGCACAACAGACACATGTGACACAAGCTGGAATGAACAGCAACTAACACAGCAAGAGACTGACACACAGCAGCACTACCCCCAGGAACCAGATATGGGGTGACACAAGCATGCATGATACGTCCCCTGTGATGACAAAGGTAGATGTCGTACAAACTGTGAAACCCAGACATGTGTCCTGTGCCACAAACGTACATCACACCTACACAAACACAAATCACTCGGCATGGCCCGTCATCCATGGACAAACGGGAGCAAGGGGCCCATCCATGCAAACATTTACATCAGTCCACCCTCACCACCACTCACTCCGAACTGGACCAATGTGCATCTGTGAAGCCCAAATGGACAGGTGACATTGCACATGCACCCATGATAAACACAGGGTTCAGTGACTAAATATCGAGGGACAAAATATCGACTATACAAAAAACCGACACTAAAATATCGAGGGACAGAATATCGACTCCCTATCTACAAACAGGTAAGTACTAAAATATCGATTCCAAAATATAGACTGTCAAAATATAGTTAGCCAAAATATCGAATTTTTTAAATGTATTAAAAATAATGTAAAATTAATTAAATATTAAAAACAATTAAATAAAACATACATAATATAATATAAAATAGCTTAAAATGTAAACATAATATAAGTAATTTAAAAAATGAGATTTTGTTGGATACTGAGAGCGTAAAAATTACTATTCCCACTCCAGTAAGTGCAACAGTAGGGAAAGCGTTGGATAGCGTAGAGGTAAAAATTACTATTCCCACTCCAGTGAGTGCAACAGTAGGGAAAACGTTGGATACCGTAGGGGTAAAAATTACTATTCCAACTCCAAACAGTGCAACAGTAGGGAAAGCGTTGAATAGCGTAGAGGTAAAAATTACTATTCCCACTCCACAGAGTGCAACAGTAGTGAAAGCGTTGGATAGCGCAGGGGTAAAAATTACCATTCCCACTCCAGTGAGTGCAACAGTAGGGAAAGCGTTGGATACTGAGATCGTAAAAATTACTATTCCCACTCCAGTGACTGCAACAGTAGGGAAAGTGTTGGATAGCGTAGGGGTAAAAATTACTATTCCCACTCCAGTGAGTGCAACAGTAGGGAAAACGTTGGATAGCGTAGGAGTAAAAATTACTATTCCAACTCCAAACAGTGCAACAGTAGGGAAAGCGTTGGATAGCGTAGAGGTAAAAACTTACTATTCCCACTCCAGAGAGTGTAACAGTAGGGAAAGCGTTGGATAGCGGGAGGGTAACAATTACTATTCCCACTCCAGAGAGTGCAACACTAGGGAAAGCGTTGGATAGCGCAGGGGAAAAAATTACTATTCCCACTCCAGTGTATCATCTAACTTATGTTGCCCATCACTACTGCCACCCCCACCCAGAGGGCTTATGTTGCCCATCACTCCTTTCACCCCCACCCATAGGGACTATGTTGCCCAGCACTCCTGCCACCCCCACTTATAGGGCGTATGCTGCCCATCACTCCTGCCACCCCCACCCATAGGGGACCTGTTGCCCATCACTCCTGCCACCCACACCCATAGGGCTTATGTTGCCCATCACTACTGCCACTCCCGCCCATAGGGGACCTGTTGCCCATCACTCCTGCCACTCCCACCCATAGGGCTTATGTTGCCCATCACTACTGCCACCCCCACCCATAGGGGACCTGTTGCCCATCACTACTGCCACCCCCACCCATAGGGGACCTGTTGCCCATCACTCCTACCATCCCCACCCATAGGGGACCTGTTGCCCATCACCCCTGCCACCCCCACCCATAGGATGGGTGATGTGTCACACATCCATCATACACCAACATTAGGGTGCCCATCACGATCCGGTAAAAAATTCCCCCGTGCGACTCGTATCCGGTCTTTTTACCGTACGAATTGTACAAGTGCCGTACGAACTGGCAATCACGATTCGCATGGTAAAAAGTCCATACGAACCGCATTGGGAATATTTCCCCACACGTCCTCGGGTCGGAAAATGTGTACGACACGTCCTCGGACGATTTACCGTACAAACGTGAAAAGTCAAGTCCGACCGAGGAATCACGATCCATCCCGTGCGTCCGAGGTCACAACCGTATGGAAAAAACACCGTCCGCACCGAACTCCTACAGCAACCATGGAGACATGTGCCCGCATACGCGCCCAACACTCCCCCCAGCCCCCGTACGTCCGACACATACCCCCCGTGTATGTACACCCCCACCCGTCTAGGTACACCCCAGTACGTCCGAGTCCTACCCCCACACCTGTATGTGTCATACCCCCGTGTACCCACACCCCAGTACGTGTCGTCCCACCGTCTATGTACACCCCAGTACGTTCCAGTCGTACCCCCACCCCAGTACGTGTCGTACCCCCGTGTACCCCACCCCAGTACGTGTCGTCCCACCGTCTATGTACACCCCAGTACGTTCCAGTCGTACCCCCACCCCAGTACGTGTCGTCCCACCGTCTATGTACACCCCAGTACGTTCCAGTCGTACCCCCACCCCAGTACGTGTCATACCCCGTGTACCCCCACCCCAGTACGTGTCGTACCACCGTCTATGTACACCCCAGTACATTCCAGTCGTACCCCCACCCCAGTACGTGTCGTACCACAGTCAATGTACACCCCAGTACGTTCCAGTCCTACCCCCACCCCAGTACGTGTCGTACCACCGTCAATGTACACCCCAGTACGTTCCAGTCCTACCCCCACCCCAGTACGTGTCATCCCACCATCTATGTACACCCCAGTACGTTCCAGTCCTACCCCCACCCCAGTACATGTCGTACCCCCGTGTACCCCCACCCCAGTACGTGTCGTACCACCGTCTATGTACACCCCAGTACGTTCCAGTCCTACCCCCACCCCAGTACGTGTCGTACCCCCGTGTACCCCCACCCCTGTACGTGTCGTACCACCGTCTATGTACACCCCAGTACGTTCCAGTCCTACCCCCACCCCAGTACGTGTCCTACCACCGTCTATGTACACCCCAGTACGTTCCAGTCCTACCCCCACCCCAGTACGTGTCGTACCCCCATGTACCCCCACCCCAGTACGTGTTGTACCACCGTCTATGTACACCCCAGTACGTTCCAGTCGTACCCCCACCCCAGTACGTGTCGTACCACCGTCAATGTACACCCCAGTACGTTCCAGTCCTTCCCCCACCCCAGTACGTGTCCTACCACCGTCTATGTACACCCCAGTACGTTCCAGTCCTACCCCCACCCCAGTACGTGTCGTACCATCGTCAATGTACACCCCAGTACGTTCCAGTCCTACCCCCACCCCAGTACGTGTCGTCCCACCGTCTATGTACACCCCAGTACGTTCCAGGCCTACCCCCACCCCAGTACGTGTCGTACCCCCGTGTACCCCCACCCCAGTACGTGTCGTACCACCGTCTATGTACACCCCAGTACGTTCCGGTCCTACCCCCAACACAACCTCCTAAGTACGGAGCGCACCCCAGGCCCCAACATCACCACCGCATGTACGAGTCATACCAACCCACACACAAGGACAGCACCGTACAACCAAATGGCCCATGTACACACCGTACACACGCTCAAAACGCACGTACACAACCAGGACAAAACAAAACAACACAAGAATACACCATTCGAATGGCACAAAGCCACTAAACATGTCCAACAACCACTAAAACAACACATTCACTGACCTGCAACTGCCAAAAACAAACAGAGGCCAAATACACCACCACTCCTTATAACCAACCCACCCAAGATTCAAACACAGCCACTCCCACCAATGGACCAATAAAAAGGGCCCACACACACAAACCATGAGCCTTTGCAACAGACTCACTGCTGCCAGACACCACAGAACCACACTACAAGCTACACCACATCTTACACTTGCACACCTTCACACAACCGCCCTCACAAACACCCCCTCATCACATTCACACACACACACACACACAACCATCCACACACCCCCCAACATCCACACACCCCCCCCACCATCCCCACCCACACCCCTCACCATGCCCACCACCAAGAATCCAAAGTTCAGTAACCGAGAATTGGAGGTCCTTGTTGATCAAATCCTCAGAGTCGAGCCACAGATCTTTGGAACATTGGTCAGAAACACCAGCCTGGCAGCAAAAACTGCCATGTGGCAGACCATCGTCGATGCTGTGAATGCTGTTGCGGACACCAGACGGACCAAGCAGGAATGCCAGAACAGGTGGTACGATCTGCGGAGGAGGGTCAGAGCCAAGAGGCAGGATGAACGCGACCAGGCCAACGCCACCGGAGGAGGGCCCTCCCGCAGACCCGTACAGTACCATCCCTGGGAGGAGAGGGTGATGGCCATACTGCCGGTGGAGGCAGTCGAAGGATTAGAAGGACTCCGAGACCCGGGTGAGTACACAAACAACGCACCTCACAAGGGGGGAACGGCATCCACAACCAAAATCACCAACAGGCACGCAACCACCACAAGCCATCGCATGACTCAACCACACTCCATGAGCACGCACATGCCAATGCTGCCACCATGCCCCATGCACCCAGCTGGACAATGTCAAGTCACAGGCCACAGAAGACAACAACACATGGCACGGTAACCCGGATGGCGGGAGGCTGGGCCCAAAAAAGCACATAGTGCAACTCAGAAGCAGACAACAATTCACTCTACCCATATGGCCTAGGTCACAGCCAGACAAACAGTGTGTCCCAACACAGGAATGACTTGCCAGCAAATGGCGGACGCCTTGCATCAACACATGGGGGTGAAGGCACTGTTTTGCACATGACAGCAGCTAATGAACAGCCAACATTGTGAAAGAGTGGCAGCACACACCACCACAGCAGCAGCGCACAGACACAGACACTACACCCAATGGGTGCCTGGAGATCAGAAACAAACTCACATCAACAATCCAAGGGCCACTCAAAGATCTGCTAACAGTGTGTGCCCAGGAAGCTGGGCCGAGGTGACAGAGGGTGACACACGGAGGGAGGGAGAGGGGGACAGAGAGGGAGGGAGACGGACAGAGGGAGGAGGCTGACACACGGAGGGAGGGAGAGGGGGACTGAGAGGGAGGGAGAGGGGGACAGAGAGGGAGGGAGAGGGGGACACAGAGGGAGGGAGAGGGGGACACAGAGGGAGCGAGACACAGGGAGAGCCAATCAGCCGTGTTGCGTGTGTGAATGTCTGCTCGTCAGCAGGTAGACTGCGTGCATGTAGACAAGGGTGGCCAGTGCCAGAAGCCCCCCTCTTCACCATGGCAAAACACATGGCCATGTCACAACCTGTTCACGAGCACAAGGACAGCTACCTGGATCATATAAGTGTGTGGATCCACTCCATGTGCACATGTACAGTGTATGGCTCGCCACACCTGCCCACTCCACTGCTGACTGCAGTCACACTTGACGCAGCAAGTAAGACTGTGCCACACATAGTTAAAGGGGCCAAAGTGGTGCCCAAGGGACACACCCATGCACAAGTGCACTGTGAGTGGAATGCAAGACCAATCCTAATTCCAAGAGGAAATGTGCCAACTTTGAAAATGATGAAACATGGATGTTGCATGGACAAAAATTAACATTGTCTCTCTCACACACAGGTCAACGTCGTGGTGCACCCCCCAACACTGGGGGGGAACACTCACAGGACCTGGATCTGCAGGAGCCCGATCCCACCGGCAGCAACCACTCTCACCACTCTGCGGACGACCCCGACCAACCTGGCCCCTCTGGTGTCCAACCACCTGCAGCACCTGCGTCAGGTACAACTGTGCCAACCACCACCCCCACTCCTGCCACAATTCAGGAGACACCCAGGATCCCTGCCCCAACACCACAATGCAGCCAGGCTGGCCAGGAGGGACACGGTGTCCCGGGCACCCAGGAGGAGGCAGGCGACAACGCCAATGCCACCCCTCAGGGGTCCCGGAGACCCCATGTGCCCACAAGGGCAGGCCAGGCGCAAGTGGGCAGGGGTGGTGGGAGTGGAGGATGGCGGAGGCGCGAGCCTGACCAGTTGGCTGGGGATCCCGCATTGTCCCATGTCCGTAACATCCTGGACACATACCGGGAGGACACCACGGGCATGCCCCAGGTTGTGTTCACCCTCAATGAGATCAAGGGGAGCCTCGATGAGATAAAGACCCAGCAGGCCCAGCAACATGCCTGTCAACTGCTACACCAACGGAGGATGGAGGACAGACAGGCTGAGCAAGTGACGGCATTCCAGGGGATTCACGCTACACTCCGTCGGATGGCCGACAGCATGGCCGACCCTCCCTGTGCCAGAAGGCGGAGAACATCACCACCCACAGGGAGGGATCAGGAGGAGGAGGAGGAAACATCCGACGGAGCATCCCAGACGTCGTCACGGCCTGCTGCTGAGGTTCCCCGCAGGAGGCCGGGTCGTCCACGGAAAGGACCGTGAGGGTGGCTGCTACATCACCATCTCCCAGGACACCTGGCCTGGCACCTGGCCCACTGGAGCAACAGCATCACAGCATCAAGAGACATTCTCTGCCACATGGCCCTGCTGGTCACTGGCTGACCAATGTTGACAAAGACTGTGGCATGGACTCTGAGGATTTCCAATGGCAAGGACCCCAACTCCCCTACTGAACTTTGGATTCAAACATCCCGGAAATACCCTTACTTTGCCCCCCCCTCCACTAATAAATCACACTATGATGAGTAGATGCCTGCTGGTAGCATTATTAACTAACATGTGTCTTGTAAAGTCTAAACATGCCTGAGTCATCTTTTGACTTCAACCATCCACACCCTGGGGCCTGAGTCTGGCACAGGACACATGGGTCACAGTGTATTAGGCAAGACAGACATGGAGCACCATACACACCCGTGATGGGCCCAACCAGCTGAGGGGGTTGCCGAACAACCGTGCTGACACACACATTGAGTACAGCAACTGTCATGCGCAGTGGTCAGGGATCCAGTCCAGTGTCCTGGGGGGCACCCAGGCATGTGTAGACAGGTGGCAGAACCATGTCCTGCAAGCCGGAGTCCGGTGGATGCCGAGAATGGGGGCCTGGCCAACGTTGGATGCATGGGGATGGCACATGTCACAATACCAACACAGTCATGGACATCATGCCCAATACACAGTCTCAGCCCACACACACAGCTTGCATCTTGCAACTCGACACATTGACACATAGCCACAATCAGGGAATACCATGCCAGACATGCAGGATGCATCGTGGCAACACACCAGCATTGACTGAGAAGAGGCACCTTGGAGGCATAGGGACACCTTTATTAGACATGTATTCGGGATTGCAGAGGCCACTCGAAGTACACATGAACACATCATGTGGAGTAACATGTGGGTCCAACACTGGCACCCCCCTTCTGCAGCACACATGCGTGTTTGCCATGGAAGTGGCACACAAGCGTCGGCTAACAGCTAAATACCCACAGCTGCACACGGAGAGCCTGCCATACACCATAGATCCGCTGATGTCGAAGTCCCACACCATGTCCAGCCAATGCTAACCGTATGTGGCCGAGGGCAGTGTCACACACATTGATGCCATCATCACAATCCCCTATCCCATCACTGATGCCTGTCAACCAGGCAGACCATCTATTCAGGTGTACACAGCTGCATGTCGTGTCCCATGGGGATGCGACATGGCTGCAGAGGAACAACACATCGACAGGGGCAGTGTGCATACATCGTGAACAACTGCCACACCCAATACACCCCAGATGCATCCCTTACCCCATGGAGACTTCCAAACGTGTCCATGCCTGTAACGCTGAGTCAGCCCACGATGTCATGTCCATGATGAATAGCAGTGCCACAACAATGCAACCAGCAGACGGCATGTGCAGGTACCTGGGGAAGAGAGACACACAAGAAGTCTGCCACAAAAAGCACAGCCACTTGCATGTGCATTTACTCGACACATGTATGGATGACAACATGCTAGGTCATTATAATGACTGGGGAAATACTACCATCACTGGCACCATCACTCCAGTGACACACCCACACACACCTCTGACTCACGTGCCATACATGCATGTGGACACACACATCACAACGCATGCCACACGGGGACCAATGCGTGCACACTCAGACACTGGTACTCACCACTAAGCAAAGAAGTCGCGTATGAGCCGAGTCCGGATGTCCTCTTGCGGCTCCACATCCTCCACATCACTAGCCCCATTGCCAAGCCCTTCGTCCTCCACGGGTGGATGGTCCTCGTCATGTTGATTCAGGATGAGTGGCACAGCTCTTTCAACTGCCATGTTGTGCAGCATGCAGCAGACCATGAAGATCTTGCAGACCTTTGCCGGTCTTGTGGAGGCACCGGAATCGGCTCTTCAGCATGCCAAACGTCCTCTCTATCACTCACCTTGTCCGGCCATGGGCGGTGTTGTAGCGGAGCTGTGCCGGCGTGATGGGGTTGCGGAGAGGTGTGATCAGCCATGGCATGTTGGGATAGCCAGCGTCCCCTACATGGGAAGCACATGGTCATCGTTAGAAGTGGTGAAGTGGTCGTGCTGGTAGGCGATACAGAATAGAAGACAGACAGACTGTACCCACCTACAACACATGCCCGTTCGTTGCGCAGCTGCATCATCATATCAGGCATCCCGCTACGCCTCATGATGTAGGCATCGTGTGCTGATCCTGGAAAACGAGCACAGACATGTGAAATCACCATGTTGGAGAGACACACCACAAGGGCATTGATGGAGTGGTAGTGCTTCCGATTGCGGTACGCCACCTCCCGTGCGTGTGGTGGTACCAAAGCTACATGTGTCCCATCTATGGACCCAATGACATGGGGCATCCCTCCCAGGGCATAGAATCCACGCTTGACCTCAGTCATCTGTTCAGGGGTTGGGAACTTGATGAAGTCATCCAGGTGAATCAACATGGCCTCCAAGAAATCATGCAGCACACCGCTGAACATGCTCTGGGACATGCCACCAACATGAGCTATGGTATTTTGAAAGGTACCCGTGGCAAGAAAATGTAGGGCAGCCATTACCTTCAGCTGGGGTGTCAGTGCCGTAGGATACCTGTGCAGCGGTTGCAGGTGTGGTGCCAGTCTCGCCGTCAACTCCAGAATCAACGGTTGGGTGAAGCGGTAGAGCCGGATGCTGTCATTCTCCTGCATGGCAGCCAAGTCTGGAATTATTCGGGCAAGAGGTGGCGCTCTGCAGTAATTTGGAAGTGACAAGGAAGAGTGAGTGCACCACGACAACAACTCATGTCTACTGAGCACATGTTAATCTGGCAATACACACATGCTACATAGGGAGTCAGGTATGTGCTACATGGCCAGCACACGTATGGATGCAAGGTGGCACTCCTTCCAAGACCCAGCTACACACGGAGATTGAGAACCTCCCCATGCCACGCCATGCGAATAGCTGTGTCCCAGTGCAAGTGAACAGCCAGACGCAAGACAGGAGTGACATACACCCACACATCAGCAGAAGTAGGATGCCGATTGCAGAGACTGGTAGCGGAACACTGGAGCCACAGGTCACATGACATTACACTAGGACAGGCCACACACCTTGCCATGAAGGTGCACATGTCATGACTCACCACACATTCCTTGTGAGGATGCAGACATGGCCTTGTCACGCTACTCCGTGTCCCATGCATACACGTGCACCTCACATCCGATACCACATGTGGCATGGTGTGCGGAACAGTGTGCAATGACAATCTACACACAGACACATGTTGGTTGCTGCTACGGCTGCAGCTTATGAGGGTGCTACAACATCAACCTGATGTAAATCCCCCACACATAAATGACATAGTCACATTGTGCACTGTGGGTAGTGACAAGTCAGGTGTCATAACCCCTGTACCGGGCATCATGGGACACTTCCGTGTGTTGGTGTCCGTGCAATGCCAGTGACGCTTACCCCAAGTGTGCAGTCCGACATGCACACATGTCAAAGGAGTCAAGGGCATGGCTCGCACACATTGCACCGTCACACAGTACACCTATACACATCTCATCATACATCTGGTGCCTTCTCCACTCAGGAGTCATGTTCCACATCACACCCTGTCACACCTGTGCCCCACACATGTAGTAATGCACAGACGATGCCTTGATGTCCATTCCTGGACAAGTATGTCCATCCATGGACAAGTATGTCCATCCATGGACAAGTATGTCCGCCCTATTCCTACCTGTGTGTCGCCTATCACCACTGTGATGTGTAAAAACCGCCGTACTGCTGCTAAGAGGGCCTGTGTACGTTCCCAAATCACTGTGGGAGTGCTGCCGTATGTGTACCCATCGTGATGGCGAGCGTACAGGCATTTGTACGGTCCGTACCACTACGAGTACGCATACGTGTGCAGACCCATAGTGATAGTGAGCGTAGATGCGTGTGTACGGCCCTGTCACAATGTGTGTCCTCGCGTATGCGTACTCGTAGTGGTACGGGCCGTACACACGCATCTACGCTCACTATCACTATGGGTCTGCACGCGTATGCGTACTCGTAGTGATAGTGAGCGTACATGCGTGTGTACGGCCCTGTCACAATGTGTGTCCTCGCGTATGCGTACTCGTAGTGGTATGGACCGTACACACGCATCTACGCTCACTATCACTATGGGTCTGCACGCGTATGCGTACTCGTAGTGATAGTGAGCGTACATGCGTGTGTACGGCCCTGTCACAATGTGTGTCCTCGCGTATGCGTACTCGTAGTGGTACGGACCGTACACACGCATCTACGCTCACTATCACTATGGGTCTGCACGCGTATGCGTACTCGTAGTGATAGTGAGCGTACATGCGTGTGTACGGGCCGTACCACTATGAATACGCATACGCGAGGACACCCATACTGATAGTGAACGTAGGCATGCGTGTACGGGCCGTTGCAACGCATTTGGGGTGCCCTAGGGCCCCGAAACGCACCGTACCTGTGTGTGATGCTCCAAATTACATAGGGGACAAGTATTGAGGCCTACATGCATGCTGGTTGTCATGGAGACCAAGTTCAAATTCCGAAATTGTTCTGGAAGGTGCACAGCAGAAGTCAGTTGGAATTCTTCTACATTGTTGCAATGTGTTTGTGGGTCTGACATCATGCAGGAGAATGAAACCGATAGAGAACCCACAGACTTCTAGGTTTGAAGGGATTGGTGGAAACATAGGATGCAAATGTGAGTGACCAATCACTCTGTACTCCTGTGCATGAGACAGGGCAGAAAGGCAGATATAAGGCAGCCAGGTCCCATGAGGGAGTACTTGCCTGCACATCTTTGCATTCGTCGACCCAGCTGCTGCTACTGATTCCCTGGAACCATGTCAAGGGCTGTGGAGAGGACACAGCCATTCACCCTGGAGGAGAACATGGCTCTGCTGGATGTGATCCTCCCACAGTACTCCATGCTGTATGGGCGACTAGGGTATCAGGTGAGTGCATAGGCCACTGGCACAGACTGTCCCTATGTTGTGACTGTGACTTCTGGCATTGTGTCCTGGTGTGACACACATGCCATGTACTGTAGGGGGGGTCCCAGGGGGGGGATGCCTGATGTCTCCCAGCAGTGCCCTGAGACAGGAGGGGTGGGTGTGGAGTCCTCCCAGCAGTGCCCTGAGACAGGAGTGGTGGGTGTGATGCACAGTGTGAGCCTTGATCACTGATTGTGACATTGCCATCATTCCACCTGTGTACCCACTATGGCACGTACAGCTTTTTCCCTCACCAGGGGATGATGTCCCTATGACAAAGGTGCAATGCGTTGGCTGCATGACATGCCTTGTTGTAACCATCTAATTTGTTCTCATATGTCTCTCTGTGACATGTGGCTGGTGTATTGATGTGGTGTCACTTGTTCTTCCTCACAGGTAGGCGCCACTGCCAAGGAGCAGATCTGGCTGACCGCCGTCAGTGCCGTGAGGGGTGTGGATGGTCGGAGGCGGAGCCTGCCCCAGGTGAGGAAACGCTGGCAGGATATCCGGTGCTGGACACGGAGGATTGCACGGCTCCTGCTGGGGGACTCACCTGAGAGCCACAAGAACCGCGGCTGCCGCCGTCTGAGCCACCTCCACAGGCGTGTGCTGCCGGTGGTCTTTCCAGACCTGGAGAGGCGCTTACAGGCGATGCAGCAGCCGGAAGGGGGTAGGTACATGTGCGTTTGTTGTGTGTCACCGGCATTTGTAAGGGCACGGTAGCATTAATTCACTGGCAGGGTTTAAAGGTGATGTGCAGATCCTGTTTGCCCCAGTATAGCGCTGCGCCCCTGCCACCCTAACCCTCCTTGCAATGTGTTCCCTGGTCTGTGTGTGGTCACTCCTTCACAAGGTAATGTAGGCTGGTGCTTTGTCCACGAGAACAATGCCTGTAGCATCATGTGTGGGGGTGGTGTGTAACAGCTTTTTGGACCTTGGCTGTGCCCTGTCAAGTGCACTGCATGTGGGTTCCATGTCAGTTGGCACTGATGCTGACTCCAGACATGGGAGTTGGTCTCTCATGTGTCATGCCTTACAGCGCGCATGTCCTATGTAGTGGCCTGTGACATGATGTGCATGAGTGTGCGATACGCATAGTGCAGGGATGGTGGCGTGTGTTGCAGTCATTACCATTCAGTAGCATGTGGTTGCGTGCCCACTACTGTCCCCTGGAGCACCTTTTCCTCAGTGGTGTGTGTCATCATAAACGTGGACACTCTCAGTGTCTACAGCGTAGGTTGTGCTCTGTGCCATTGTCCCCTGGCACCATGTATATAGACGTGCTATTTTGTACAGGTGTCCACTGTGCAGCCTGACCTGATTGTCCTTCTTCATACTCACAGTTGCCAGTGCCTGTGTGTCTTGTTATACTCATCTGAGGATGGGCACTGGTACCTCATTATTTGTACAGGTGCACCTTGGCTGTTTGGCGTCCAATCTTGCATTTTGCCTGCCTGCCCCTGTGTTTGTCACCCAGACTATGAGATGTTGGTGCCACCTGTGTCTCAACAATTTGCCTCGTGTAGGGGTTGGTTGGGGCGGGCAATGCCTATATGTAAAATCCTGAATTCTACTTGCTGGGTCTGGCCAGTGTGTGATGTTTGTCTGGACACACACGCAAGGTGCAGTGACCGAGTCATGTTGGGCATGTTTCCAGCATTACCTATGCAGCATGTGTCTCAAGTTCGTGGATATGGTCCCTGGTCATCGGTATTTTCACCGACGCTGTGTGGTGCAGATGCAGTGCTGGATTGTCCCCAGGGCCTGGGTGCTATGTCAGACTACGTTTCCTGTCTTGAGCTATTGTCTCATGCTCTCCATGGTGTTTCAGTGGCATGGTGGCTCAACCAACTGTGTGTTTCATGCCCTACATCGGTACCTTGTTTAGTAGATGTCAGGGATCTTCCTTTTCAGGCTATGCAATGTTACCTATGTAGATTGGACTCATGTGACTGATGTGTACAGCTGTCTGATTAATTTCTGTCTCTCCACCCTGCCCACAGCATCGTCGGGGGACACAGAGGGAGACATGGACACAGGCAAGGCGGAGGGACCGAGCACCAGTGCCAGCCGTGACATCGGGGCTGGCACATCGAGTGGGACAGAGGTGGAAGATAGTGCGGCCGAGGACCTGTCGACTGGCACATCAGAATACGAAGCTGACAGGTCCGAGGAGGAGGTCTCCGAGTGGGCGGTGGCTGCACCAGCAGCTGACAGCGGAACAACACCTCGCACCGCCCCCTCAGTTCCCATCAGCCGCCTCCCACTTGCTCGTGTCCCTTCCCAGCGTGCCCGGTCACAGCATGTCTCCTTCCTGCCAGGCACCGCACCCCCTGCCCCTGTCTCCACTGCTGCCGCCAATGCAGAGTCTGTGGACATCCAGCGGCAACTGCAGGTTGGTCAGGCTGCGATCCTTAATGTCCTCCATGCCCACGGCAAAACCCTCACCAACATCGAGGCATTCTTGGAGGGCATTCATTCATCGCAGGCTGACCAACGCAACTTGCTGAGGTCCATAGACTCCACACTGACTGCAGCAGTGGGTCTCCTGCAGCGCGACCTCCCCCCACCTACCCGTGCCCCATCCATACTTCCCACTCCCATGCCTGTCCCACGTACACCCAGACGTCGGCATGCACCCACATCAACAGACACGGGCACCACACCAGCAGGGAAGGTCCACCGCACTCCTCCTGACACGCACACACAGGGTGAGGTAGGCACACCCACTGGGTCGGGGGGCAAACGTGTGACACGCAGCCATAGTGGGAGTCCGCATTCCACCCAGTCCACTCCCTCCAAATCCCCTCCCCTCAGCTCTCCTGGCCACATCTCCCCCAAGGACTCGTTCATGGCCGCTCTGTCCCTGAGCCCCACAGTTACACCACCACGCAAGCGGTCAAGGAAGTCCTCGGTCAGGGTGGTTGAGTCTCCCCCCCTGTCTCCACCCTCCCCCGGTGGCGCTGCGACCCTTCCCTCTGACCCCCCCCCCTCCTTGGGGCCTGAGGTCCCTTCGGGTGCAGGGGACTCCCTGGAGGACCTTGCAAAGGTGTGTAGTGCCATCCTGGCCTCCGCCTTTGGCACTGACCCACCCCCTGTGGTGGAGTCCTCCATCCCTGCACCCACAACGCCGCCCCTTTGCCCTGATGTCCCTGCAGTGCCTGGTGCTTCCCCCCCCCGATGCCCTCACCAGTGTGGAAGACGATGCCATTTGACTGTGCAGGCAAGGTAGGGGACAAGCATCCCACTGTGTCCCCCATCCAGCTGGGAATCATTGACTGCCCTATGGGCTTTGTGAATATTGAACTGCCTGCGATCCACGGACATTGTGCTCATGCTGAATAAAGCTTAATTTTGTTTTCATTATCACACTACTGCTATGCTGGTATTGGTGTTGGTGGGGCTGCTACATGGTTTTGGGTGGTGTTTAAGGGTTTGGGTGTGTGGGATATGTAGTAGTGTGCTGCTCATTGGTGGGACCCTGGGATCTGTGTGCCATCACAAGGTGTTGGCTAACTTTCTTTGTTCATGTAAGCAGTTACTGCATGGTGCACTTGTCCCAGGGTGTATTCCTTCCTCTGTGTACCCAGCTTTCTTCCCTGCAGGGTGTTCCCAATGTTTAGCGCAGAGCTGTGTCTACATGAGCTGTGTGTGTGACGGAGCCCTTCTACTTTGGCCATGCATGCAGGGCCATGTCTCCACCTGCAACACTCGTGGCATCCTTGGTGATCACTGTACTTGTGTGTGGAGTCTGTTGACATGAGTTCATGGGGACATGTTCCCTTGTAGGCAGTATGCATGTGGATAATTCTGGCCTCACACACATGTGTTACACCACTCCTGTCTCAGGGCACTGCTGGGAGGACTCCACACCCACCCCTCCTGGCTCAGGGCACTGCTGGGAGTGATAGGCACCCACCCCTCCTGTCTCAGGGCACTGCTGGGAGGACTCCACACCCACCCCTCCTGGCTCAGGGCACTGCTGGGAGTGATAGGCACCCACCCCTCCTGTCTCAGGGCACTGCTGGGAGGACTCCACACCCACCCCTCCTGTCTCAGGGCACTGCTGGGAGGACTCCACACCCACCCCTCCTGTCTCAGGGCACTGCTGGGAGGACTCCACACCCACCCCTCCTGTCTCAGGGCACTGCTGGGAGTGATAGGCACCCACCCCTCCTGTCTCTGGGCACTGCTGGGAGGACTCTGCACACACCCCTCCTGTCTCTGGGCACTGCTGGGAGGACTCCACACCCACCCCTCCTGGCTCAGGGCACTGCTGGGAGTGATAGGCACCCACCCCTCCTGTCTCAGGGCACTGCTGGGAGGACTCCACACCCACCCCTCCTGTCTCAGGGCACTGCTGGGTGGACTCTGCACACACACCTCCTATTTCAGGATATGTACGCTTGGAACATACACGGTGGGGGTACGCTCCATGCATTCGAGGTGAGGGTTCGAGTCGTACTTACACTGTTGGGGTGGGGGGTACGCTCCTTGCATACGCGGGTGAGGGTACGGGTCGTACTTACACTGTTGGGGTGGGGGGTACGCTCCTTGCATACGCGGGTGAGGGTACGGGTCGTACTTACACTGTTGGGGTGGGGGGTACGCTCCTTGCATACGCGGGTGAGGGTACGGGTCGTACTTACACTGTTGGGGTGGGGGGTACGCTCCTTGCATACGCGGGTGAGGGTACGGGTCGTACTTACACTGTTGGGGTGGGGGTACGGTCCGTGAGTCCGCGGGTGGGGGTAGGAGTCGTACTTACACTGGTGGCATGGGGGGTACGCTCCATGCATACGCGGGTGGGGGTAGGGGTCGTACTTACACTGTTGCCATGGGGGGTATGCTCCATGCATACGCGGGTGGGGGTACGGGTCGTACTTACACTGTTGGGGTGGGGGGTACGCTCCATGCATACGCGGGTGGGGGTACGGGTCGTACTTACACTGTTGGGGTGGGGGGTACGCTCCTTGCATACGCGGGTGAGGGTACAGGTCGTACTTACACTGTTGGGGTGGGGGTACGCTCCATGCATACGCGGGTGGGGGTACGGGTCGTACTTACACTGTTGGCATGGGGGGTACGCTCCATGCATACGCGGGTGGGGGTACGGGTCGTACTTACACTGTTGGGGTGGGGGGTACGCTCCTTGCATACGCGGGTGAGGGTACGGGTCGTACTTACACTGTTGGGGTGGGGTACGCTCCATGCATACGCGGGTGGGGGTACGGGTCGTACTTACACTGTTGGCATGGGGGGTACGCTCCATGCATACGCGGGTGGGGGTACGGGTCGTACTTACACTGTTGGGGTGGGGGGTACGCTCCTTGCATACGCGGGTGAGGGTACGGGTCGTACTTACACTGTTGGGGTGGGGGTACGCTCCATGCATACGCGGGTGGGGGTACGGGTCGTACTTACACTGTTGGCATGGGGGGTACGCTCCATGCATACGCGGGTGGGGGTACGGGTCGTACTTACACTGTTGGGGTGGGGGGTATGCTCCATGCATACGCGGGTGGGGGTACGGGTCGTACTTACACTGTTGGGGTGGGGGTACGGTCCGTGAGTCCGCGGGTGGGGGTAGGAGTCGTACTTACACTGGTGGCATGGGGGGTACGCTCCATGCATACGCGGGTGGGGGTACGGGTCGTACTTACACTGTTGGGGTGAGGGGTACGCTCCTTGCATACGCGGGTGAGGGTACGGGTCGTACTTACACTGTTGGGGTGGGGGTACGCTCCATGCATATGCGGGTGGGGGTACGGGTCGTACTTTCACTGGTGGCATGGGGGGTACGCTCCATGCATACGCGGGTGGGGGTACGGGTCGTACTTACACTGTTGGGGTGAGGGGTACGCTCCTTGCATACGCGGGTGAGGGTACGGGTCGTACTTACACTGTTGGGGTGGGGGGTACGCTCCTTGCATACGGGGTGGGGGTAGGGTCCGTACATATACGTCCCCACGCTATGTGATGCTTGTTTGGCCCGTACCCAGGCCTTTGCCACGTGGGTGCGATCCGTCCCGCCATTGTTGGGGTGACGTGTGTGTGGGCGTGGTACGACTCGTACCCACGCTCTTCAGGCGTGGGTACGGGACATACCTGTCTGGTTGTGTTGCCGGTTCGCATGGTGACGGACTTCCCTTGTGGCGGTCGCTGGCTTATCAGGACACGCCCCCACCCCCTCGTGGTGACCAGGGTATGGGAGTCAGGTATGTCCAGGCCATGTGTGGTGTGTGACTTATGTGGTTGTTTTGTGGCCTGCCCTGGTCCTGCCACCCCCACCCCACCCCACTTTCCCCCCTCCCTTAGTTATTCTGACCTTCTGCGGCGTCTGCGTCGTAACCTGTAGAGGAGGTGGACTGCTATGAGGGCAGGGATGACTCGTAGGTTCGGGTCCATGTCTGTCCGTCGCGTACTGGTACTCCTTGATCGCGTCGTCCTGTCGCGTACGGGTCCTCCTTGATCGCGTCGTCCTGTCGCGTACGGGTCCTCCTTGGTCGCGTCGTCCTGTGTGTCCTTCGCGTACTGGTCCTCCTTGTTCGCGTCGTCCTGTCTGTCCGTCGCGTACTGGTGGTCCTTGTTCGCGTCGTCCTGATTTCCCGGCAGTTTTTGGGTGCCGGAAAATATTCACCGTGCGGGATGACGTCGGTGCGAATCGTAATTCCTGGGTCGTGAATGGCTGGCTGCGAGCGTCCCGACGTCAGGTCGGCGCTTTCCCGGATGGCATTGGTAGGGTTTTTTTGTTCGGTCGGGCTTTTTTACGAGTCGTGCGGTGATGGTGTACCCGTGCGAATCGTAATTCCTTGTTTGTATAAATTGACGACCGGGTACGCGTCGGACGGAGATTATGCTCCGTCCGACGGTTCGTACCCGGTTTTTACCGGATCGTGATCGGCACCTAGGTATATCAGCAAAATACATCCCCCTAACATCATGACAACAGTGTGTAGTCTGTGACAAATGCCCACAACAGTGATAATGACTTCGAACATACAATGTAACTACCATCACATGTGTGACCAAAAACTGAGTGTGGCCTACACAAGGCAAGCATCACTATAGCACTGTGTCAATGTAAATCTAACACCCCCTCACTGTGTAGAACAAAAGTTAAGTGTGTGGTTCCAAACTGCAGCAAATGTTGAGCATTGTGGTGATGGGGTCCAAAACCCCCCTCATCACAGTGACCAAAAGGTAAGTGTCATCATGGTCAAAGCTGCAAATGCCAATTAGCATGTATGATTCCTGCTCCCAACACATGAAACACTTTTGGTGCAAAGTAGTGGTTGTGTCCCATACCCACATAGATATGGTGAGGGTAACGTTGCTGTGAAACCCTAACATACTCTCGGCCATGTGTAGACAAGCACCACCCATGGGGGCTGACAATGCATACAGTGTACAATGACATAAAAGCAGAAGTGACCATCACAAAGCATACACACATCTTGAAAATAGACACACAAATCAAAACATCCTGTGTAGACTGTAGGTGTCAGGTCACAAACTCCCATTCCATGCCAGCCATGGGACCTAACAACCAGGATGAATGTGCAGAATGATGTGATATCACTCACAGGGACAGCAGGGTAAATCACAAAAACAACATCCAGACAATGGCCCACAACAGCAATACCAATGCACTGGTGCAGATGCACAAACACAAACAGGCAACGTCACACTGCACATCTGACACAACATGTGTGTGCGTGTCTCAGTATCCCCAGGCAAGTACACAACACATGAGGGGGGCTGAACCACAGTGTGACAGATGTGGACACAGTGCCATACAAAAGTAAACCATCAATGGGCTTAGTGGGCAATCAGGCATTGTGAGAAGAGAGGGAGCACAACAGACACATGTGACACAAGCTGGAATGAACAGCAACTAACACAGCAAGAGACTGACACACAGCAGCACTACCCCCAGGAACCAGATATGGGGTGACACAAGCATGCATGATACGTCCCCTGTGATGACAAAGGTAGATGTCGTACAAACTGTGAAACCCAGACATGTGTCCTGTGCCACAAACGTACATCACACCTACACAAACACAAATCACTCAGCATGGCCCGTCATCCATGGACAAACGGGAGCAAGGGGCCCATCCATGCAAACATTTACATCAGTCCACCCTCACCACCACTCACTCCGAACTGGACCAATGTGCATCTGTGAAGCCCAAATGGACAGGTGACATTGCACATGCAACCATGACAAACACAGGGTTCAGTGACTAAATATCGAGGGACAAAATATCGACTATGCAAAAAATCGACACTAAAATATCGAGGGACAGAATATCGACTCCCTATCTACAAACAGGTAAGTACTAAAATATCGATTCCAAAATATAGACTGTCAAAATATAGTTAGCCAAAATATCGAATTTTTTAAATGTATTAAAAATAATGGAAAATTAATTAAATATTAAAAACAATTAAATAAAACATACATAATATAATATAAAATAGCTTAAAATGTAAACATAATATAAGTAATTTAAAAAATGAGATTTTGTTGGATACTGAGAGCGTAAAAATTACTATTCCCACTCCAAACAGTGCAACAGTAGTGAAAGCGTTGGATAGCGCAGGGGTAAAAATTACCATTCCCACTCCAGTGAGTGCAACAGTAGGGAAAGCGTTGGATACTGAGATCGTAAAAATTACTATTCCCACTCCAGTGACTGCAACAGTAGGGAAAGTGTTGGCTAGCGTAGGGGTAAAAATAACTATTCCCACTCCAGTGAGTGCAACAGTAGGGAAAATGTTGGATAGCGTAGGAGTAAAAATTACTATTCCAACTCCAAACAGTGCAACAGTAGGGAAAGCGTTGGATAGCGTAGAGGTAAAAACTTACTATTCCCACTCCAGAGAGTGTAACAGTAGGGAAAGCGTTGGATAGCGGGAGGGTAACAATTACTATTCCCACTCCAGAGAGTGCAACACTAGGGAAAGCGTTGGATAGCGCAGGGGAAAAAATTACTATTCCCTCTCCAGTGAGTGCAACAGTAGGGAAAGCGTTGGATAGTGGGAGGGTAACAATTACTATTCCCACTCCAGAGAGTGCAACAGTAGGGAAAGTGTTGGATAGCGGGAGGGTAACAATTACTATTCCCACTGCAGAGAGTGCAACAGCAGGGAAAGGGTTGGATAGCGTAGGGGTAAAAATGACTATTCCCACTCCAGAGAGTGCAAAAGTACGGAAAGCGTTGGATAGTGTAAGGGTAAAAATTACTATTCCCACTCCAGTGAGTGCAACAGTAGGGAAATCGTTGGATAGCGTAGGGGTAAAAATTACTATTCCAACTCCAAACAGTGCAACAGTAGGGAAAGCGTTGGATAGCGTAGAGGTAAAAAATACTATTCCCACTCCAGAGAGTGCAAAAGTAGGGAAAGTAATGATTTAAATTAAATATAAGATGACATTAATTATCAATACTGATAAAAAGTTAATTAAAAATAATTACCAATTAATAACAATTAATTACCATTTAAAAATATTGTTTATCAATTGATAAAAATGTATTACCAATTAATTATAATTAATTACCAATTACAAATTAATTATCAATTATCAATACACATAAATAAAAAAATTAATATTTACTTTATTACAATTAATTTACATCCCACCAAATTCCCCTACAAACCCACAACCCACTCCCATTTATAAAAAATACAATTCACATTATTATCAATTAATCAATTAATAAAAATATTTTTGCAAATAATAAAAATTATTTAGCAATTCATACAAATTATTTACCCATTAATACAAATGTATTACCAATTATTAATTACTTATCAATTATTATCAATACACATAAATAACAAATTAATTATTTACTTTATTACAATTAATTTACTTCCCACCCAATTCCCCTACAAACCCACAACCCGCTCCTATTAATAACAAATACATTTAACATAATTATCAATTAATCAATTAATATAAATTAATTACCAATTAATAAAAATAAATTACCAATTAATAATTAATTATCAATTAATTAATTATCAAAACATATAAATATAATTAACATTTAATTAACCATAATTAAATTACTTCCCACCCTATTCCCCTATAAACCCACAACCCGCTACGGAATTAAATAACGCAATAATTAAATTACATAACATTCATTTGTTTAAATAAATTAAACATACATTACAGCAATAATACATCATTTTAACACATGTACTAACATACATAACACAATTTTTTTTTTCGATATTATGGTAATCTATATTCTAAAATTCGATATTATGGTATTCGATATTTTTAAGGTCTATATTTTGGTAATCGATATTTTGTACCCCAATTTCGATATTCTGACCTATCTATATTTTGTAGAGTCAATATTCTGTCCACTCTATATTTTAACTTCGATATTCTGGGCAGTCGATATTTTGGAATCGATATTTTGGGTGTTTACCAAACACAGTAATGTTGGGAGGAACTAAGGTGCACAGACTCATCACACAAGGACAGTCTACAACCCTGGTGAATGACAAACATACTGCACAGTATGCAGTACATGGCCATGACGTCAAAGCTCCCATAACCTTCGGAATACCTGCCACAGTCCCAAGACAATGCAGAAGCCAAGGAGAACCACAAGGCACACATGCTGACACCTGCCAACATTGCAGCCCTGAAACGGACAAGTGGGGGCAGTCACACACACATACACATGTCTCAGTCAATGAAAGGTACCACCTAGGGACAACTACATGATATTGCGAACAAACAAGTGCCTTGGGGACCCCTGACTGTGTCCCATCTGCGTCTGACCACATCATCACCACTTAGAACTGACAAATCCCAATGATGAAACACCAATAAATAGTAGTGTGTCATGCACCCCCACATCTGGTAGTCCATGACAAAGTTGTGGGATGAACACAGTACAACTCAGCAATCATCAACAACAGGAACATATCAAGGGAACACTGCCTGTGTATGAAAAAGGGATGTGGACACATACACATGCTCGCACAACACACACCATGGGCCCAGGCAATGTCACAGAACAACACACTTACTTGAGGGCACTCAACTCCTGTGGAAGCTCAGCTGTGCCAAACATAGTCCCAGCAGGTCTCAGTCATGTCAGCAGAACACTTGGTCAGACAGCCATCAGTTACCACACAATATAGGCTCTGGTCACAACAGCCTGGGTACGGGAGTGTCCCTTAAGTCATCTTCAAAACTCAAGCCACGAAGGCAGTTGCCTCCTGTTTTGGTGTTCTTAAACTTCTTCGTAAAGTTCTACCTCTGCTCCCTTTCTCAGCAAGGAAGCTTGTAGTTCAGGCATTGATTTTATCCCGCCTCGACTATGGGAACGCTCTTTACCTTGGTGCTCCCGGCGCAGTCTTTAAAAAACTTCAGACTATGCAAAATTGTGCCGCCAGACTGCTGGAGGGTGTTCCTTGCCGCCAATCAGCTAAACCCGCTCTTAGATCTCTACATTGGCTTCCTATTCAGGAAAGGGTCCACTTTAAAGCCCTGTGCACCACACATAAGATACTTCGAGGTAAGGGCCCTGACATTATCTCCTCTTTTGTTCTACCTCATAAAACTCAAAGACAGTTACGCTCCAGTGATCTGCATCTGGAATTTGTTCCTAGAATCAAGAGGTCCAGAAGCGGAGGCCGTCTTTTTTCTTATAATGCTTCCAAACTCTGGAAAACCTTGCCGCTGTGCTTGCGTAAAGAATCTGATCACTGTTTTTCGTAAAGGGCTTAAGACCTGGCTTTTTCCACAGTAATTGAGGAAGTCTACTGCGGTTCAACCTTAGCGCTGGGATGCCTCCGGGTAGCCATGCGCTTTACAAATGCTGCTTCATTCATTCATTCATTCATCTGCACATACTCAATACATATGTCCAGCAAGTTGCACAGAGGACCCAGTTGCTCCTTCACCAATGATGCCCACACTTACATGTCCAGTGGAGATGCACCCACAGTCAGGGAAATAAACAAATTGGACAATGGGAAGCACATCATATGTGCATATGTGCAAGCCACAGATGTGACCTTGCAAATGAAATGTTTACAGAGATGTTCACAAATTGTTAATCATGACACACCCAGTTATCTGCAAAGGATGATATGGATAACGACCAGAATAGGATACATATCTCATGGACCACATGGAGTACCTCACATCAAAACCTTAGTATTCAACATTGGAAATCAAGCATTACAACTGCAAGGCCATGCTAAACATCATCAATATAATGTACAGCTAAATCAAATTCACAAGATTAAAGAAAAATGCTTTTATTCAGCAATTTTTAAATGCAAAGTCCTTTCAAAACAAAGGCCAATATCCAAATGACAAAAAGTTAACTTGAGTGACAACTGTCACACGTTGCTTGCCTGCACTGGTAAGAACAGGGGACATCCCCTTGGAGGGGCATACATGGGGGCAGGCCAGGCACCGCAGGGACAGGATCAGGGTGCAGCAGAAGGAGGCAGTGAAGGGGTGGTGGATGCAGGAGAGTCACTGGCAACTGCAGTGGAGCTGACTGAAGTAGTGGGTGCAGTCACAACTGTGGGGCACAAGTCAGATGGGGTAGGTGCCGGCACAACTGCAGTGGGCAGGTCAGATGGAGTGGACTGGGTCCCCACTGCAGTGCCCAAATCAGACAGGGTGGTCGTGGACTCCACTGCAGTGCCTAACTCAATGGGAGCAGAATGGGGTTCAGCTGAGGTCGGCAGGACAGAGGGGGGGACACGGTCACCACATCAGTGGCACAAACTGTCAGACCGTGGGTGGTGGGGGTGGAAGAGCAAGTGGCAGGGGGGTAGGGCCTCAGCATTTTGGGGATGGTGTATCTGTGGGTAGGGGAACCTGGGGCAGGGTGTGGCGGGGGAACCTGTGGAGTGGTGGCTTGGGGGATGGAGGACGGAGACTTATTTTAAAAAAAATGTTTTTATTGAAAACCATATATAATAAAATACAATAAACCCAGCTGTACATCATACAAATTTCATCAAGAATAATTATACACATATTAATGATTAATAAATAGCGTATATTGATCAATACCTGGTAGAACCCAACCAGTTCTTTAACAAAGAAGAAAAGAAAAGAAAAAAACCCACCCAACAACTTTTTAAAAGTATCGCCATTATTTATGTTCACTTATACCCAATAGGGCAGACTTCAACACGAGAAAATGGGTTCAGATAGTGACTTCAAGGAACGTAGTCAAACAAATTTTGCCCAAGTCTGTTGGAATTTCTTAAGCCCCCCTACTCACAAAGCATATTTTCGTTCACTATTCTTTACAGACATCATTTTCTGAATCCATTCGATTTTAGAAGGAATTAAATCCGATAGCCATTTTTGAAGTAAAAGAGATCTGGCGACGGCCATACCAATGTAAAGTATTTTACTCCACTTCTGCACTGCCTGCAGATCTGGATCATAGCCCTACAATATCAGACGGTCATTCCAGTTAATTGAAATTCCGCATTCTATTGTGAAAAACTCAAAAATGTCACTCCAAAACTTCTGAATCAATGGACACTGTAATATTATATGAGTCCAATTTGCGGATGGGTGGATATGACAGCGGAAACAATGACCCGATTGACTAGGATAAACCTTAGCGATAAAGGCAGGAGTTCTATACAATAACCATTTACTGAAATAAAGCATCCTTCTCCAGTTAGCGCCTCTAAATGAACTGAAGTTTAAGCTGTTGATTGTAGTCCAGATATTAACTGTAAGTTCTTGATTTTCATATTTATCCCACTTTGTAATTTCCTTAGTCTCCAAATCTGACCCTTTAATTCTAGCTAGTGTTTTTTCCACTCCCCAGGTTTTTTTATTAAATTATCTCCCAACAGATCATAAAATATCTGTTTGTGAGTCAAAATATGGAACCAATCAAGATTTTCCAGAAATTTATTAAGAGCAATATATGACCCTAAAAGGAGAAAATCTCCAGGAATTAGTTGAGACATTTCTCTGACACTGATCCATTTATTTTTTCCGTACAAAATCGGAGAGCTTCAAAAACCCAGCTTTCAACCAAATTTGAGAGAGAATAGCTGGGTCTTTGATACCTGCGGAGATAAAAAGTTCAGCAGTGGGAGTTATATCATTAATAAGTGGGATAGAATAACGTCTAAAAAAGGCCTGATAATTATAGAAAACCCAGTGTAGACACTTATATCTGACTAATTTTGGAGATCGAAATATTGCTAATGGGTGATGGATCTGGTTGTCTTTAAACATAAAATTCATAAAGAAGTTAATTAAAAAAACCCGACTGTAAACCTTGCTTAAATCTAGACATGTATTGTGCAAAATACGCAAAATAAGATTCTTTGAGATTGGGGAGGGCTAAAACACCATCTTCCACCTTTTCATATAAAGTGCTGAGAGCAATTCTGGGAATTTTCTTCTGCCATAGAAACGCTGTAAACATAGACTCTATTTTTGTACAAAAAGGAATTTGATAATATGCAGGGAATTGTAGAGAATAGGAAACTAAACAGTGGAAGCACTTGCATTTTGATCAAGGCTACCCTTCTGAAGATGGAGAGCGGAAGAGAATCCCAGCAGAGAAATAAGTCCTGAACTTTTTGTAATAGCGGGACGAAATTCAGATCATACAGATCTGAAATAAATGGTGAGAAGAACATCCATAAATACCACTTAGGATTCAAATTAAAACAAGAAAAAATATCGGATGTAAAATCTCCGGTGTACAACCACTCAAAATTAGCTCAGTTTTTCTTTTATTGATTTTATAGCCGCCAAAAGACTCATAAAAGTCAAACATCTGAAAAACTTTAGCCTGCGATTCCTCTTCAGGTTTTATTAAAAGCATAATGTCGTCGGCATATAATTTGATCTTAGCCATAGACGGCTGCGGAGGACTAATATGCCAATTCTTTCTGATCGCAATCGCAAGAGGCTCAATAAAAAAAGCGAATAACACTGGAGAAAGCGGACAGGCTTGTCTAGTTCCCCTTTTTACTTTTACCTGACCGACCTGTGAAGATTTAATAATGATGTTGGCCGCGGCCTTCTTATATAAATTCACCACCAAATCTATAATCTTGGACGGGATTCCAAACTTTGTTAAAATACAAAATAAAGTCTCCCATATAACCAAGTCAAAAGCCTTTTCGGCATCCAAAAACAAAACTAAAGCTGGAATCTTTCGAGTTTCAAAATAATCCAGTGCTTCCACAACAAAATGCGTGTTACTTCCCAATTGCCTTCCTGCAATAAAACCATTTTGATCAGAATGAATTAAATGCAACGCACACCCATTAAAACGATTAGCTAAGAGTTTCGTAATTAGTTTATATTTAAAAGAGTTATCGGGCAGTAAGAATTAGGATCCTCAGCACTTTTCCCATTTTTTAAAAAAGTAATTACATTCCCTTCTCTAAAAGTTTGTGGTATGGGTCCTCCATCCAGAATTGAATTAGCCAGAGTAAAGAAAAAATCAAAAATCTTGCTAACAAATGTTTTAAAAAGCTCTGAAGGGAGGCCATCTGGACCACAGGCTTTACCAGTCAGAAGGTTCTTAATAGCCTCCCCTAGCTCTTCTCTTGTAAACGGCCTCCCCATCTTACTATTTCCTAAATCTGTTAAAATGGGTAATTCATTTTCCTGGAGAAACGCTTCCAACAATGGCTTATTAATGGGTTGTTCATAACCATATATCTTCTCAAAATGTTTGAGCATAATATCTCCTATTACAATGCGATGGCCCGAAATAGGGTAGTTTAATGCCATTATTTGATTACTTACAGCCCTTTCCCTTGCTTGCCCGGCTAGGAATCTACCAGTATAATTACTCTCCTCATACATTTTTTGCCTATAGTACTGATAAGAGAGCTCACTTTTTACATAATAAATCTCTGCCAGATTCCGTTTGGCTTGCTCCCATTGTCAATGATTTATCGGGGTAGGGTTGGCAAGAAAAATATTTAGAGATCATTGCAAATTTTTTTCAAGCATTTGTTTTTCCTCTTTCCTTCCCTTTGAAATCTCTGCATCTTTAGCCACTGCAAGCCCACGGAAATAGGCCTTAAAAGAGTCCCAAATTATATGTATAGGGGCTGAGCCATAATTTCAATCGAAAAACTCTCTAATTTCGGTCTTAATTAAGGAAATTCAGGTATCCTCTGATAGATACTGATAATTTAATTACCATCTTTTTAAGGCTTTCTTACCTTCCCCTAGTTCTAACTCCAAGCTAACCAGTGCGTGGTCCGAGAACCCGCTCTAAAGATTTTTTTGTGATTTAAAACACAAACTCCGGGAGATAAGAAAAAAATCAATCCGTGAGAATGACCGGAATTAAACTCATAGAAATGTTTTTCATTTTTCTCCATCTGCTCCCTCTTCACCCCCGTGAGCCCTCCCTTATGACCCCCACACTCCCAGGGAAGTGTGGCAACTTCTCCTGACCACGCTGGCCACCTTCCAAACCTCCCAAAACATTTGTTAGGTGTCATGACCTAACACCCTAGGTGGCCGTAAGTGACCCCACTACCCTACCCATAAAAAATAAATAAATAAATAATATTATCCGTTTTGGGCTTGGCAACACTTTTTTTTCTCTCCTTTTCCCTCCATTCTCCCCCCTCTCGCCCCTCCCCTCTCTAATGCTATAATACTACTTTGCTCAATGGCTCCTTCCAATACGACATATAATCTGCACAGTATAGCAAAAGAGTAAGATAGGTTATCTAAATATTAACCAGAGCCAATAAATATAAATCAACTATATCCCTAATAGATCTAATGCAGCCAATAATAAATAGATAAAGTGCAAATGTGCAGTGTACAATATACAGGATAGCTATCCTTTCATGCACGGAAAGAGCTATCCACCCCCTCCATTTATAAAAACTTGGAGTTGACCAAATATCACCTCCATAATAGAAAAAAAAAGGCATAGTACAAAGCATCTAAAGTGCATTGTGCGTTGTGCATACAAAGCATACAAAGCATACTAAAGTGCATTGTGCAAATATCCTAAATATTGAACTATATTGCATCCATAAACCTGCATAGAAACTATAGTGCAATATGTAATGTGAAAACAAATGTGTAAAAATGTGCAATTTATGCATCCAAGCTGCGGGGCGGGGGTGGGGTCTTGCTCTTCCGGCTCCGGGGGGACTTGCGGGTGGGGGCCTCAGTCTGACTGCGCCTGGGAGAGGGTGTCCGGGTGTGAGGGGCACTCCCCTCTGTGTGTGGGGACTTCCTCTTCCCCTTGTAAGCTGGATCTGCTGGGTCGGTGGGGAAGAGGTCAAGGTCACAGAGGAAGAGCTTCTGTGGAGATGGGGTTGCAGGTGAGGCAAGGGAAGGGGGCTGGGAGGGAGAGGTATCAGAGGACTGCGGAGTGGTTGTGGATGACTGTGTGTGTGTCTGCAAACCATCCCCTGTGAGTGTGGTATGAGTTACCTGCGCTTGCTTGTGTGCACATCTAGCCCTTGGTTTGGGTGTTTGTGTGCTGCCCGTATCTGTGGGTTTGTGAGAATGTGCTGGTGTGTGTGTGCTTGGGACAGGTAGGGTGCTAGGAATCGTGGGTGGTGCAGGGGTAGGAGGGGTGCAGGACTGTTGGAGGAGTGACACTGCTGCCGTCAGGGAGGAGGCCACGGACTGATTGGTCCTCTGTATGGCAGACATGCCCGATGAAATGCCCTCCATGAACGACACCAGTTGTGTCAACAGACTGGTGTGTGCATGGAGGACACTCAGCATTGATGTCTGCCCTACATGGATCTGTCGAAGCAAGTCCACAGACTCCTCACTCAGGGCAGCAGGGGAGACAGGGGCAGGGGGTGCGGGCCTGGCACAAAGGAGACATGCTCCCAAACACAGGAGCCTCCACGGACCTCTGGGATGGGAGGGTGGTAATGGTGGTGGTGGTGGTGGTGGGGGCGGTGGTGGGGACAGCCTCACTAGCTGGGATTTGGTGGCTGCTGACACCCGCCTCCACAAGGGAGTCATCCTCTAAGCTGCTGTGGCCCTCTGCTGATGTGGATGTTGCTGAGGACCCCTCAGTGTGGCTCCACTCGCCCTCCGTGCCATTGGGTGCCTCCAACTCCTCGCCTTCTGTCCCAGTCAGGCTCTGTGGCTCCTCCTGGTCTGTGGAGCTGTACCCTCCTGTGGCCGTGGATGTATCTGGATAGAATTAGGAAAAAAGAGAACAATATCAGTCACCTGCACTGACTGCACACAGCCCAGTGAGTACATCACATCACAGGCATGATCAGCTGAACATGGCACAAAGTGCTCACACTGTTTAGAATAAGCCAATTGTCAGTCTCACCATCATCCATGGCACTCATATCCCTCCTGGACTTGCACCCATATGTCTGTTGCATGTTGGATGCTAATACCCCAATGTGCCGACATAAACCACCTACACATTTGTTGGACATGCAAGTGAACATGTAGGAGTATGTCACTATACACACATCACATCTCTTGCCACTGACTCAGTGCAGGTGTCAGGATAGCCAGAGTCTCATTTCACATGCTTGTGATGCATGCCAGCAACACACACTATAATGTTCTCATGTCCTGAGAGTCAATGCCACAATGGGGTGCATGGAGCACATTTGGACAAAATGCAGGATCACTCATAGCAAGTTAAATGCCATGGCACTGGCATGTCTGGAAAGTCAGTCAACACTGTCTCCTGTCACAGGGGCAGAGCATCCAACATATTCCGGACCAAGAAGACCACACATCATACAAAACAGACATATGAGTCTCTGCGAACACAACTCCCTGTACATGAGCACATCACAGTCTGCTGCGCATGTAACACAGCTGCCTGAAGTGCACAGTTGTATACATCATTGTGCACTGTCAAGTGATCCCACACCTATATGTCACACAGGTATTGTCTCTCATAGTCACATCTCAGATGTCCTCCTGACCCTCCAACTCATGAACACCCCAGTTGTACGGAAAAGGAAGCCACACCACAATGACACAGAGGCAGACACCTGAAGGCACATGTCACTAAGCACAACCTGTAAGTTCATACACAGGAGTGGAATTACAGAGTGTTTCTAAATGCCCTTGAGTAGGCATGACTGCCCAGGTCTACGTGACACAGTGTTTAGCCCTGGACAGTAGTCAGGTGGCTAAACAAGTGTGACACACTTGATATACATACTCCTGAGGCACACTAATTGGAGTCTCCTGCTGCATGTGTTTGTTTGAAATACCCCAGCCACATGTGGCAAGTCAGACCAGCAATTGGAACACATATCAAGGGCACACACAGATCACATGTCAGATCTCAAGCATTGTGTAAACAACTGACCCACCCATGAAACCCACAACAGAGTCACGGTAACAGATGCTGTCCGGAAGCTGAAGCATAGCTGACTGCAGGGACACAGTGCCCTAGTGACACAAGCAACAGACTGTAGGGTCCACACCTGTGGATCAGATGAGGGGGGTGCATCACACAATTGAGGGACATGAGTATTGGACTACAAGACCTACATAATGTGGAAGTGTGACCAGGCTAAAAGACTGCAATTAGCATGTCAGACATAGTACACAGATTAGGCATGGACTTACCCCCTCCTTGCTGCTGTCTGGCCTTCAGCTGCCCATCCAGGTCTGGGAAGACCACCGCCAGGATCCTGAGCATGTGGGGGGTCAGGGTCCGGTGTCCGCCCCTCCTGCGAGGAGGCGACAGCTTCAGCTGGACCCTTGCGATCCTCCGGGTCCAGCCCCTAAGGTCCTGCTACCTCTTCTGGCAGTTGCAGATCTGGCGCTTGTAAACCCCCACCGATCTAACTGCAAGGGCGATGGTCAGCCATATCTCCTGCTTCTGGTGGGCATCAACCTGTGAGGATGACAAAATTAAAAGTCCATTAACGCACATGTCCCATATTTGTGCTGCTTACAGTTGGATATACATGTCGTCATCATAAAGGAAAATGAGTTACACAGGTAGTGCACCCATGGAAAAGGACAAATGCCCTGCATGTCTGACATGTTAACAATGCCTCGGAAGTTTAAGCTTGCACAAATGCACTTTAGCTGCAGAACACCTGTTCATTACATGTACCTACACACTTTGGGGGATGAAAGTACTCAGTGAGTATGCTTGCCACTGGTGTACACACTGCTAGTACTGCTTGTCAGACAGCATGCACAATTAGGAAGGCAGTGGACTGCACACTCACCTGCTCCCCTGGTTTACCATACAGCTTGCTGTACTGTGGAAGGAGCCTGTCCAGCAGGGCCTGATTCTCCTCCTCAGTGAAGGCTGGGGCCCTCTCCAGAGTACGTGCCATAGCAGTAGCCAGAGGATGCAGAGACAGGAGCAGTGGTAGCAGGGATGTGGTCCAGTAGCATGTATTGCAGGCAAGTGAGCTCCCTGGGGGCCAGCCAGCCTTATATCTGTGCTGCAGAGTCAGAATCTGGGCCATGTGTCCGAAGTGATAGGTCCAACATGGTTGCATTCTATGAATCTGGCCAATCCATGGAAATGTACGACTCGTACACGGCTTCCCCATCGTTCAAATCTTCACCCTCATAAAACCCTAGGAATTGCAACATTGTTGTAGGCATCCAACTGAATTTCCAGCGCACGACTCATACAAGTTTTGAATCCGTATCCGTCTCCATGACAGTCCAGAGCCAATGGGTGTGCACGGCTCGGTCAACTGACTGTACAACGTACAACGTGCAGTTCAAAAATACACATGCACCCGTCTCCATAAGATTCAATGGCCAAGACGTACGCCGGTCTCGGTCCATGCCAGCCCGACGCGTATGCATGATAGTCACCCGTGTCGGTCCTCATTGCAGTCAATGGCTAAGCGTACGCACAGCTCGGTCCTGAACTGTGCAATGCGTACACAAAGTCACCACGTCGGTCCTCATTGCAGTCAATGGCTAAGCGTTTGCACGGCTTTGTCCTGAACTGTGCAATGCGTACGCATAATCGCCCGCGTCGGTCCTCATTGCAGTCAATGGCTAAGCGTACGCACGGCTCAGTCCTGAACTGTGCAATACGTACGCATAGTCATCCGCGTCGGTCCTCATTGCAGTCAATGGCTAAGCGTATGTCACGGCTTGGTCCTGAACTGTGCAATGCGTACGCATAGTCACCCGAGTCGGTCCTCATTGCAATCAATGGCTAAGCGTACGCACGGCTCGGTCCTGAACTGTGCAATGCGTACCCATAGTCACCCGCGTCGGGCCTCATTGGTGTGACCTTTTGACGGCTTCCACACACATTTACTTGCTAGGGACTCAGGTGCACGCCTACCACACTACAGCATGTGCCACACTGTGTCCCATGGCATGTAAGGCTGCATTCCCTGTGTGTTTGGGGGGCGGCAACATTTGGTTTGTTTTGTGGCACTTTGGTGCAGCCACTCCTAGGCTGTGCATGTGTTCATGGGGACAGAATCCTTTGTGTGTTGTGCACATTACCACTGTGATGTGCAACTGAACAGTTATGGGCATGAGTCATAGACACAGTTTCAGGTTGGATATGTTTAGGACATGTCACATACACCCTGAGTCCTGGGGGTGATGGTATGTACGTCACAGTGAGACCTATAGCCCCAATTCTGATGTACACCCACAGTCTGTGTGCAGGTTGTGTCTCAGATGTGTCTGATCAAATGTGCCCAATGGGAGACAGTCTCCACATCCATGTGGTTTGTGCATCAACATTGATGTTGTGTGTGTGTCTACGACACGTACATGTAGGGCCTGCAGAGAAAAAAAGTGGCCACTACCTGTGGGACTCACGGTTGTCTTGTGGTGTGTACATGATACGTAGACTATCTGGTTTTAGGTTTAAACCTATAATAACTGATAAAACCCCACCAAAAGGAAAATAGTCATCATCGGCGTAAACACGTAAACACTGAAAAAACACCTTTGCAACCACAAACTAAGTGACATTCATAAAAAGGAAAATATGAGTGAAAGTTATTTTTATTTCTTCCTGTAGGGGCCAATACATTGTAACTTTGTTATACAAGGTAACATCAAGAAAGACCGGGCTAACGTTATTCTGCTTGAGTTTTGTTGTTTAGGGATGTCACTAAAACATTGTCTCTTCTTCCTTCTGCTTTTTTCAGTTTTGTGGTCTTTGGTCTAAAGATGCAGTGTTTAGAAGCATGTTTTAGGTCTTATTTAGTTATTTTATAAACTGTAGAGAATCGGGAAATATCAAAATCATATTTCAAATGTTGGTTACATTTGATTTCACTGATAGGTAAAATGTGTGGTTTCATAAAAATCATTCCTAATATCTACCATCACATTAACCCAAAGACAGAGAATGGGTGAAATCCTTTGATTCATCAGCCCCCTTTTCTAGTGAGTCAGTATTGACTGTAAGTGAACTGCCAAACACCCCAGTCTTTAAACATTCTATTCAAGGTGTAGTGTTAGCTATATGTGAAAAGAATGTTGTCACCAAGCATCTGAGATAGTGATGAAAACATGACTCCAGGCGTTTGGTAAACATGGAACGCGGTGTCACTTGGAATGCTGCTGAAAAAAGTTCCTTCCGAGTTCAATACAGATTGGAGTGATATTTAGGGGTGGGTGGAATTTGCGTAATCGCGTTACGCAAATCTCCGCGAAACGGTAAAAAATCTCCGCGAACACGCATAAATTCCGCAAACGCGCGGAATTGCTTGTTCGCGATGCTTTTTTCCTGTTCACAGTTGCTGTTTGCATGCTCGGGGAGAAATATCTCGCGAACCCGCATTTTGAGAACGCGAACAAGAAAAAATTTCGCAAAGTCGCGGAAAGCAGAATTTTTGGGCAATTTTGCGTTCTCCGCGGAACGCGAAATTACCAAAATTACGCAAATTCCGCGAGCGGAACGGAATTTGCCGCCCAGGCCTAGTGATATTGTTTGTATTTGCATTAATTCAGCTACATATATAAAAAAGTTGTATGATGGCCTGTCAAAATCGATACCTGGAAGAGATCCTTGTCACTTGCTAGATGTTATGCTGAAAGCACCTTTACAATCTTCAGAGTTAATGAAGAATGCTATTGAATTTGTGCTCCATTCTGGTGCAGTAAAAATGTGTTTGGACATCATATACCCTGTGCATAGGCTACCTATACATATGAACTATAAGTGCAGAAAGCAAGGAAAAATTAAAAATAAATTCAAATTCCATAAACACCGGAAAAACACTGTTTCTGTTGGTTTTAATGGCGCGAAAATGTGTAACCACTGATAAACACTGTTTTTTAAGGTATTGAAAAAACTGATAAAACCCCACCAGAATTTACCAAAAATAGAAACTGAAAACAGGATTGATACACTATGTCATGCCAGTCTACATGTGGCAATACAGGGACCCTGGATATCTGCATGGCAAAGATCTGTGATACATGGGAGACATCAGGCCTCACTTGTCACTGTGGTGTGTGTTTGTAACGTGACAGCAGTACATAGGTACTGTGACACTGCCCAATGATTGACCATTGCACTACATGGGACTTATGTAGACATGTGGACTTGAGATGTGAGGTGATGGGCATGTAGGTGACACGTGTGTCCATGCCCAACAGCACACACCTCAGTACATTGTGTATTGTCATGATGTATCATGTGATATTTTGCTTGGTCATAGCCACATGGGTGGATGAATCGACAATCTTCCTTTGTTCATCTCTGTACTGCAGGGCACCAGCTGTCCATAGACCGTTCCCAGACCTTGAAACCATGCAGGAACGTGACTGCATCCGACGGTACAGCTTCAGCAGGCCACTGATTAAGGAGTTGGCGGAGCAGTTGGTGCCACATCTGCTACCTGGCCGCACATACCCTATAGCACTGACCCCAGAGGTGAAGGTGATGGCAGCCCTGCACTTCTTTGCTACTGGTACCTTCCAGTACACTGTGGCTACTGCTGGTGGTATGTCGCAAACTATGTTCATTCGTGAGCTACGCAATGTCTTGGAGGGGATGTTGCATTTCCTTGACCTGTACATCAAGTTTCCTAGCCCAGGTCAACTCACTGAAATAAAGGATGCTTTTTATACACTGGGGAGGGTGCCGAACGTCATTGGATCTATTGATGGTACACATGTGACCCTGGTACCACCACAGGCACATGAGCAGGCATACCGGAACAGAAAACATTTCCAACTCCATCAATGCTCTGGTGGTATGTCTTGCAGACATGTGTATCACACATGTGTGTGCACGTTTCCCCGGTTCTGCGCACGATGCCTACATCATGAGGAGTAGTCGCATTGCAACGCTGATGTCACAGATGCCAGACCAGGGTGCCTGGCTTGTCGGTGTGTACTGACTGTTTACCATTGTGTGTGTTTGGCAATGTTGTATTCCACCCTCTTTCAAAACTCAGCTAATTGTTTAATTGTTTGTATGTAGGTGACTCCGGATACCCCAACATGCCGTGGTTGCTGACAGCCCTGAGGAACCCTGTGACACCAGCCGAGATGTGCTACAATGAGGCACGTGGCTGGAGCAGGAGGGTGATTGAGCAGACATTTGGTATCCTGAAAAGCCGCTTCCGCTGCCTGGACAAGATCGGAGGGGCCCTCCCATATGACCCTGCAAAGGTGTGCAAAATTATCCTTGTATACTGCATGCTACACAACATGGCAGTTTGGAAGAAGATGCCTCTCATCCAGGATGACAATGACCTACCTCTGCCACCTGTGGAGGATCCAGGCCTGGGCCACGATGCCAGTGATGATGAGGGTGACATCCGCACACAGCTCATCAACAACTTCTTCATCTGAATGTGAGTTTACAGGGTTGTTATGTCAATGTATTGAGTTAGCATGAAATGTGTTGGGGCTGCTCTGTTGCTGTTTGAGTGTGTCTGTGTGCTACTTGACTGGATGCATGCAGTGATGTGTCCTTTCAGGTGGTCTGTACCCCACAATAGTGTCAAACTGCTAACTTGTTTCAGTGTAGGTTTCTTTTGACATGTTTTGTGCATGTGTATTGCATTTCTCTCCTGTTCTGCTTTGCTTTTGACTGTGTCTTGTGTCTGTCCTTCCCAGGGTACTTTGCCTGTTGTTTGCTCATCACTGACCCCCAACACCCAGAGTCCAACACCAGTGTGGAAGTTGTCAATTCCCATCAAGTGATGTGCCACACACCCCTTCAATTCTCTGACACTTTGTGACCGTGTGTCCACTGTAATGTACAATTACCTTGCAACTATTGTGGAATAAACATGTTGCTGATGTGTAATGAACCTGTGTTACACTTTGTTATGTGCTTTGTCTTTCTTCCCACATCTGACAGACATTTGCTTACCTCATCTGTGGGCTTCTTGTCACTGACTGTGGATATGTGTGGTGTCTGTGCATACCAATGTATTTCAGGTCAACATCATTGTGTGGGTATAGTGGTGTGTCTCCCTCAAATGTGTCATGTCACCATGACTCACATAATGGTGGTCACATTGTTGTAGTATTTGGTATGCACTGTGTTGTTTAGCAGATCAACATCTCCCTGACACATGACAAGTTGGAATCACAACAGAGGCAAGTATGGTGGACTGGTGAATTTATTGACAAACGTGGGAGGATAGTGCACAGGATGGTGTGTGCTGTACATTGCATTTTGAATCCAAAGTTCACAGTAGAGTTGGAAGTGTTGGTAGCTGAAATGTCCAGAGTAAAGTCCACAGTCATCTGCTACATTGGGCTAACATGAACCCTCCATGTCATGTAGGCGAGTTGTGTCTGGTACGACAAGGTGAACGGGTTGCGCACAAAGAACATTGTCCAAAACAGGTTTAGAGGCCCTGGGAGATGTGCAGGGACATCTGCGTCTCACTTGTCCTTCTTTGGACGATTCCTCTTCTTCTTCTGGGGAAATCCTCAGGTGCAGGCATCTGCAGTGCAAGGGACTCTCCGCCAGAGTCATCCTCCCTCCCTGTCGCACTGGCAGATGGTATGGCAACAGATGTTGTGGCCACACAGGGAGGTGTGGACATGTTTGTGCTTTTCTGGTGGAGGCATTGGAGTATGTACCGATGCACCACAGTAAGTTCATGCTACTTTGTCTCCATGCAGGCATAGTGGGCAGCCTGCTCCTGTTGAATGTCCATGAGGATCCCCACTACCTGGCCGAATCCTCCGATGCTATGCTGGTACACATCTATGATGCATGCCAGTTGGGGGCATCATGCAGTCCTGACCCCTCTTCAAGGCGCGCTCTCTGCCTACCACCCCTCCCAGCAACCCTATCCACACGGGCAGGACCTGCGGCGGCACGCACAGGTGACACTGGGCTCCCTTGGGTGTTGTTGCTGGTGGTGATGTCTGTAGCTTCCTGGGGGTCCTGTGTCCCTGTGCTGTTGGTGTTCTGTGGCCTTGGTCTGTCCGTGTGTGGCGGGGGTGACCTGTCTGTTGCCAGATGCTATAGGTGTGGGTACAGGGGGTGCAGATGTTGGTACTGCTGGTGCTGCATGATGACTCACACCAGAGGTGCCAGGTTGTTTGTCGTCATCCGAAGAGGACAGTGACAGATCCACACCAGAGAGCTGAGGGTCTACCAGAGTCTGTGACAGGGACTTTGCTGCTGTGTCCCCAGCACCACCTGTGTTTGGAAGAGACACACAATGTAAGTTATGTTTCTACAGGCATCAATGGTTCACATACATGACATTTTCTACTGTACGTCAGGATGCATGCCTGTACACTGCTTTGTCTAAGGTTGTCACAGACAGAGATTGATATTGTTGTGGCACATTGCCCATCCAAAATGAAACATTTCAATGTGCATGGCGAAGTGTGTGCATGCCCAGCTCATATATAGATTTTTCTGTACATGGCCATTACTACTCAAGGACCATCACGTTGCTGACACAGGTGTGTCATCCCTGTACACATTTCAGCTTTAACAAGGACATACGTGCAATTACACTGAGGAGATGTTGTAAGATTGGGGCATGTGTGGTAGCAGATTTTTCTAGTCTTTGTGTGTCACATTGGTGTATTGGTATAACATGGTCACAGTCCGGTATGCCTGTGATCTCTTTGGAGAAAGTGTTTTTTTACAGTGTTCCTAGTTCCCATCTCATTTCATACAAGTGATGATGTCACCATCGTTAATGAGTGCATATGTGATTTGACTTGTCAATGTTCTCCATGGTGACATGGATTGGGCAAGGTAGTACTCTGGCTTTTCAATGCTCATGACAGTGAGAGCTGGTGGTGTGTGTGTTGCAGTTTGTCTGCTGTGAGTAGCATTTCTCCTCTAATGCAGTCCAGGTTAGACCTTGTGTCTACAGTGTCTATGTCAGTGAGTGGTGTGTTGTGTGAAGGATGCATATGTTTCAGCACGATGTAGGAGTGGAATGCAGCTCACAACAGCACCGAGTGTGAATGAGACCATGCTATGGTTTTGGCTATATTGGTGTGTCCATTCCATTCACTGTCAGATGTCCCCTGTCAATGATGTATATGTGAGTTCCTGTGTGTTTTGTGCAATGTACTATTTATGGCTCTCCACACTTGTCATCTGCAAGACACTCCTCCCCAGCCAGGCCAGGGGGCACCCCTGAACACTGCATCCCCAGACAGTGAGATTGAACATATGGGTGCAATGGCTGTGTGTGCGACCGTGTTTTTTTTGGCCAGTGCATATGTGTGATTTTCAGCCACATCATTTCTCAGGCCCACATGTCAGACATCTTGCCCGGGCATTATCTTTGTGAGTGACTGGTACCATGTGTGCAATCTGTTTTAGCATAGAAGGTGTGTGTATGGCCAGCATCGGTGTTATTTGTTTTCAAGTCAGGGCCTCCTTCTCCCCCAGGCCAGTTATCCCATCATGAAGCTTGCCACCATTGCAGTTGGTGCAGGTTAACTTTCAGGATGTCAGTCAGTGCAGTCCTGGTGTTTGTTGTTGCCCAGTTTCCAGCATGGCCTTGTGCTCCCCACAACAGAGCCCAGTGTCAGACATCTTGTCAGTCCATTCCCACTCCCTGTGAGGCAAGCATGGTTCAGTGTGGGCTTGCTGGGCCATGTGGGTGGGTGGGGAATACCTGTGACTGCAACTCCCATCATGCTCTTGGCTACACCCCCCTTTTGCCCATACTTCCTTCCTTTTGACTCTGCTTCCTTGTGAGGGGGTGTGACAGCAATAGCAAGATGGCTGACTGTGAAGTCCTGGGGTTTGTTTGGCTACAAATCCAAAGAGAGACCCTGTGCTTCACACAGCAGTACCCAGTGTGGTGTATCTTTGGGTAATATTTCACTACAGTGTGAGTCAATGCATTCTACCCGGTGAGTTGTGTGGAGTTTGTGTTGAGGGGTGTGTGCGTCTCCACATGCTGGTAAGTATGGTCAGAGCTGTCAGTCCTCCTTCCCACCCGGCCAGACATCCCACCATGAAACGTGCTTCCATTGGAGGGCGTGCAAGTTGTCTTTCAGGATGTCAGTCAGTGGTGTCCTGCTTCTGATTTGCACCCAACCCTTTCCAGGGCCTTGTGCTCCCTACAGCAGGACCCAGTGTCAGCCATCTTGTCATTCATTTTCCACTCCCTGTGATGTGGGCATGGTTCAGAGAGGTCTTGATGGGCCAATTTGGAGGGGGAGCATTATCTGGGATTACAAACCCCATCATGCTTTTGGATACACTCACTCCACCTGCATACCCACTATTCCTTCCTGTCAGTCAGCTGCACTGTGAGGTAGAGTGTTTGTGGTGGCAAACTGTCTGACAGTGTTTACTTGGCTTTTTGCCACTGCCTTGCTGTATTTGTTGGTAGGTTTGTACATGTCATGACACAGTTACAAGTCACTATGAGATGGCAGGTATTGTGTTTGTCTGACTAGCATACACATCTTGGGATGATTATCTATTGGTTACTGTGGCTTTGCTAACGGTGCATGGTTTCACCGTCCCATTGCCACACAATATTGAGTATGTTGGTTGTGTACTCACCAGGCTCTGGTATGTCTGCTAGACCATGGACGCTCTCTGGTGGTAGGATGTCCTGCACCTTCTCCTCCCAGGACCTGAAGTATACTGGTTTGGCAGGAGGACCACCGCCAGTGTTCTGACTCAAGGCGTGATCTTTCTCAATGAGTTTCTTGACCCTCCTGCGCACGTCATACCACCTGTTCTGGATATCGTCCTTTGTGCGCAACGTTGGTGCTTGTGCGTTCACCTTGTCCACAATCCTCGCCCACATCTTTGTTTTCTGTGACATGGGGGTCCTTTGGACCAATGTACCAAAAAAATTATTATTATTATTATTATTATTATTATTATTATTATTATTATTATTATTATTATTAATAAATTTTATAGAGCGCGTAGTCACCCGTGAGTATCCCAGCGCTAGGAACAGTAAACCTGAGGGGAGTGAGGGCAGTGAGGGGGTGTGGAAATGTGGCTCTACTGTGATGATCTCATCTACCAGCACTTCTAACTCACTATCTGTGAACTTTGGATTCTTCTTTGAGGGCATGGTGATGGGTGGGGGTGGTGAGTGATGTGTGTGTGAGGGTGCAAGTGAGGGTGGGTGAGTGTCGGTTTTGCTAGCTGTATGTGTGTGTGCTTTTGGTGAGGTGCTAATGGTGTGAAAGTTGTGTGATGGGTGAGTTGTGAGTGTGTCTGTGGTTCCTGTGTGATGGTGTTTTCTGCTGGCTGTTGTCTTCTATTTGCAAAGGATCATGGTAGTGATTGATGTCCTTTATATAGCTGCAGTTGTGGATGTGTCTTTGTTCAAAGTTTTTTGGGGATATTTTTTGGCTTTGTTATTGCTTGTTTGGTCCTTCTTTTATTTTTTCCTTTGGGTTTTCTAGGCATGAAGGAGACGTTCTTCTGACCAAGACGGACGCTGATGTTGGCTCGTGCGGGCTTCTCTGGGTCTTTCACGCTGACTTTCTTCTGTGTTTCATACGTGTCGGTCGCTGAGGTCTCTATTGCTTGAGGTCCCTGTTTTCTGTGCGTGTCGGAAATGCGGCATGGGCTCCATGCGAGTCGGTCTGGTTTTACACGCATTGCATCGTACTTCGCGGATCGGACATCGTGGGTACGTGTCGGTCGGGTTCATTCCTGGTACGTGTCGGTCGGTGCTACACGCATCGGTTTTCCGGGCAAATCACTATTTACCCTACGGCTCAGACGTACGGCTTGTATTCCGTACGTGTCGGTTGTAATTCACACGCTTTGCATCGTACTGCACAGGTCGTACGGCGCCGGTCCGTGTTGGTCGGTCTCCGTTCCGGGTCCGTGTCGGTCGGTACGTTTTGCGGCCGGAATCGGCCCCAAAGAAGAGTTTGCCACAAGAAAGTGCTGAATGAAATTGAGACGCAATTTAACTATTTCTAATTCGAGCTGAGTTAGCCTCTGGTATATTTCAGGAGAGTGATGAGTGAAAAAAAAATAGACTTCCAAAACAGTTTGCCTCAATGAAGGTGCTGGATTGATCATGGAAAGTGCAAAAAGGTGGTGGGGTTCAAATATAATAATCCAAGGCAAGGTGCAGGATGAAGGTGGGGGTCAAAATTAATATTCTAACACTGACAGGTGTTGGCCACAGGGAAAGTGCTGGATGGTGGTGGGGGTCAAAATTACTGTTCTAACTCCAGCAGGTGTTACCCACAGGGAAAGTGCTGGATGGTGGTGGGGTAAAAATTACTATTACTATTCTGACAGGTGTTGTCACAGGGAAAGTGCTAGATGGTGAGGGGGTAAAAATGACTATTCTATCTTCAACAGGTGTTGGCCACAGGTAAAGTGCTGGATGGTGAGGGGAGTCAAAATTATGATTCCAACTCCGACAGGTGTTGGCCACAGGGAAAGTGCTGGATGGTGGTGGGGGTAAAAAACTACTATTCTAACTCCAAAAAGTGTTGTCCACAGGGAAAGTGCTGGATGGTGAGGGGGGCCAAAATTACTATTCTAACTTCATCAGGTGTTGGCTACAGGGAAAGTGCTGGATGGTGGTGGGGGTAAAAATTCCTATTCCTATTCCTATTCCGACAGGTGTTGGTCACCGGGAAAGTGCTGGATCTTGATGGGGGTAACAATTACTATTCTAACTTCAACAGGTGTTGGCCACAGGGAAAGTGCTAGATGGTGGTGGGGGTAAAAATTACTATTCCTATTTAGACAGGTGTTGGCCACTGGGAAAGTGCTGGATGGTGGTCAGGGTAAAATGTACTATTCTAACTCCAACGGGTGTTGGCCACAGGGAAAGTGCTGGATGGTGAGGGGGGCCAAAATTACTATTCTAAATTTGACAGGTGTTGGCCAAACTGAAAATGCTGGATGGTGGTGTGGTAAAAATTACTATTCCTATTCTGACAGGTGTTGATCACAGGTAAAGTGCTTGATGGTGGTAGGGGTCAAATTTACTATTTTAACTCCAACAGGTGTTGGCCACAGGAAAAGTGCTGGATGGTGAGGGGAGTCGAAATACGATTCCAACTCCGATAGGTGTTGGCCACAGGGAAAGTGCTGGATGGTGGTGGGGATAAAATTTACTATTCTAACTCCAAAAAGTGTTGGCCACAGAGAAAGTGCTGGATGGTGAGGGGGGCCAAAATTACTATTCTAACTTTGACAGGTGTTGGCCACAGGGAAAGTGCTGGATGGTGGTGGGGGTAAAAATTACTATTCGTATTCTGACAGGTGTTGGCCACAGGGAAAGTGCTGGATGGTGATGGAGCTCAAATAAACTATCCCAACTCCAACAGGTCTTTGGCTCTGGAAAAGTAGTCGATGGTGATGATTTGTAAAATTAAAACCTAAAACATAATTGCTTTTTAACTTTTATGTTGGATAGATTAACACAAATAATATCTCACTTTTTCGACATCTCAACAGAACACTTAAAAGGAGGATATACGAATTTCTGTTCATCCCAACCTGCCAAAAGAATTACTCATCAATAGCCATCAAAAGAGAAGGTAAACTGACTCTAACTATTATTTAAAGAAGTAAAACAATGGTAACATACCGATATAAATGATATATTAATTTAAATCTTCTAAATATCTTTTCAGCATAATTGTTTCACAAGAAGTGGACACACGGCAAATTGATTTTCAAATAGCGCAAACAAGGTAAATAAATATATTATTAAATCAATTGTCAATTTCAATTAATTAAATGCACAATAAAAATGCATTTTCAATAAAACAGTCATCTGCATCATAGAAAGTATGAAGTGCACAAGAAGTCTTTTTCTAAATCTTAAACAATCACAGGCAAGCCAAAAATATCAACAATGTAACATGTTTTCAATTTCAATAGATCTTTATTCGATTCACAGAATCATAAAAGCATTACACAAGCAAAAAAGTAAAATGTATAAGATCTATTTACAATAATAGAGGAGGTCCTTCGTGGAAATACGCCTATTAACAATTTAAAAGCCCATGATAATACAAGGTACAATGTACTGGGACCCTAGCATGACTTATAAGATACTTGTTACCTGCTTCTAGGCTTAGTGTTAATATATAAACAGGATTAACTTTCATAAAGTGCAAAGTGCGAAATACAAAGTGCTTTATCATAAAGTGTTGATTTTTTTTTTTTTTTTCTTTTAAAAGAGTGTAAACATGACTTCCCTAAAAATAGTTACATTCAGTCAAAAACTTTAAATGCACACTAATTACAAAATTTTAAAAATCCCACAGATCTCAATAAAATAATTTTAAAATCTAAGTCCCTTTTTAGTCCTAATAAAGTAGGCTGACAATAAAAATCTGCTAATACCAAACACAATGAGTCTTGATGAGTCAGTTTTTAAAATACGCAGCATTTCGAGGTATCTTCCAACACATAGTTTCCTGGCCAGGGGTTTTATCCATTTGGTTCTAGGTATTCTATAAAGAGGGCAAAAAAATAAAACATGTGCATCATCCTCTTTAGTCCCTACATTGCATTGAGAACACCTATCTTCCGCTTCTCCTCTCTCTCTCTGGACAGGCCCCCATTTAGATGTGAACGTCTTAATTTGGAGAGTTCCATACCTAAATTTAAGGTATAGCACTTTAGCGAGCTGTGGCTCGATCTCGTCCAAAAATTGCTCAAAACGGGGGATTGTTTTAAACATCATGAATTGGGAGGTGAGGGGACCAGCATCACAGTTCAAGACAACATTGTGCATGATAAAGTTCCAATAGATACTTTTTATTTCCTGTTTTGAGTCAGAATTGAGCAGGCTCGGGTTAGCCCAGAACCTGCTCAGGCCCAAATCCAGCAGCCATTTACGAATATGTCCCAACCACGGGAAACTAAGGTTAGTGTCTAGGGCCAGGAGTTCGATTAGTGATTGTCTATACATGTAGAGTTCCTCTAACATGTTTTCAACAGTACAGGATGGTATTGAGGGTAAAAATTTCAAAACGAACTCCAACAGGTGTTCGCATCCTGGAAAGTGCAGGATGGTGGTGGCTGTCAAAATTACTAATCAAACTCTGACATATGTTTGACTCAGGGAAAGTGATGGATTGTGATGTGGCTAAAATGTACAAATCTAACTGTGACAGGTGTTGCCTACTGGGAAAGAGCTGAATAATGGTTGAGCTAAAACACACTATTCCAGCCCTGTCATGTGTTTGCCACCGGAAAAGTGCTGAATGGTGTGATTTTTTTAAAAACGAATCGAACTCCAACAGGTTTAGGCCTCATGCATTTTGCTTGATGGTGGAGTGGATCATAATTACTATTCACCACTAATAACATACTGTTTCGTCTTCTTAACAGAACACCTAAAATGGAGCACATACAAATTCTGGTTCTTCCAAACGAGCCAAAAGAATCACACAACAATACCCATCAAAAGACAAGGTAAACTGACTCCATCTATTATTATTTATAAGAAGTAAAACAATACTAACATCCCAATACATTTTAATTAATAAGATCAAACTTCTCAACATCTTTACAGCATAGTACCTTCCCAAGAAGTGGGCTCACGACAAATCCATTTTCAAGAAGCTCACACAAGATTCAAGGTAAAAAAAAACATTATTAAAACATTGCACAATTTCAGGGATGAAAATGCATAAAAAAGTTCATTTTAAATTAAACTTTCATCTGCATCACAGAAAGGATGTGTAGCACAAGCAGACTTTTTCAAAATAGGAAACAATAAAAGGTTCGCAAAAATAATAAAGTATTGAACATGTTTATCTTTCACAAGCATTTTAATGAAAATTTCAAATGAATTGATTTACCACAAAAGTAAAACCTATTAACTGATCTCATTTTGCAGAACTAATTCAGCAAAAGAAAACTAATTTTTCAAAAGCAAGCAACTTTTAAATCATAACAACAACCCCAAGAGGAAATCTTCTTCAAATAAATCTTCTTCTTCAAAGTCAAACCACCAAAAGGTAAGCCTTAAATTTCTCAATTATCCTAAAGCATTAACACTATGCCTATTTTTTTTATAAATAAGTTGATCACAAAAAGTTGTGCATTTACTATTTTCTTTCAGGTTTTTTTTATATTAAAAAGTAACAAATTAATAACAATTTTTTTATCACTTTTAATGTTTTTTTCAGATTATGGCTGAGAGAATTCTGGCAAAATATCTCAAATCCAGCAGAGGTAACTGACTTTTGCAGCACCGTGGCTACGTTTATTGTAAGGAGAGACAAACTGAGTCCAGGTGTCATTGGAGGTGTGTGCAATTTTACTCATCCCATTGCAGAGGCAGAGCGGTTACTCTTGGTGACACTGTAATTAGAACCTCAGACCATAACCACTCTGCCTCTGCAATGAAGATAGAGGTAAGAGCAAATATTAACGAAATGAAAGAACTTGCATCCACCTCCAATGAAACCTGTGGCTCAGTTTAAAGGGAGGTTTCTCAACACATTCCTGCACATGTAGCAAGTTTAATGCCCACAATCCTAAATCTATGCAGAATTATACAGCGTAAAAAACAGACAAGTAACCCCCAACGTGTAATCCCCCTAACTTTCTCTGACATGAACATTCCACCGGAGCTTTCTGTAACTGTCTCTAACGAACCCTTTATTTTGCATGACAACAAAAACCCTCTTAAACGGATCCTTATCTTTAGCACACCCCGTAATCTTGTTAAGTTAGAGAATAGTGATATTTGGATGATGGATGGGACGTTTAAATCCCCACCTCATCCATTCACCCAAATATACACAATTCATGCCTACATTAATAATACAGTAGTCCCCTTAGTGTACAGTATACTGCCTGATAAACAAACTTCAACGTATACTGAATTTTTGTCAGTGTTTAAATCAAAAACAATGAACAAAAGTCCTAGAAAAGTGTTAATTGATTTTGAATTACCCATGATTAATACTATTACAAAAATGTACACGGATACCCAAATTCAAGGATGTTTTTCACTTTTCTAAGGCTTTTTGGCGTAAAATACAAAAAATGTCCTCAGTTAAAAATGTTATGTCAGGCAGTAAACTTCAATTTGAACTCAAAAAACTAACTGCACTTAGTTTTTTGCCTCCCGACAGCGTAGATGAGTAAAACACATCTATTTCAGATTCTGAATTTTTTACAGAAAATGAAGACAAATTGGCACCCCTTCTAAATTATTTGGATTGGCCATCTAAGCAGGTCAGATCACAGGAGGAAGCCACATTACCATGTGAAGTGGTGGAACTGCTACTCGACCCGCTTAGGGGGAGGAGCAAAAACAATAATGCAATTGAGAGATGGCATAACTCCTTCAATAAAACAATAGCTAAACCACATCCTAACTTTTATCATTTTTGGAAATTTTGAGGAAGGAACAAAGTTTCCAAGAAATGAAAATGTTGCTATCATTAACAGGTAGTCTGAACCCAAGAATATATATATAAAAAAAAAAGGAAATGTCTGAGAAACTATTGGCTGGAATTCAACAATTTTCGTTGATCGTGGCTTCTGACTACCTAGATAATATTGCACACATCCTTCATTACTAACCTATACTTACCCCACTAACAAGTCAGTTCCCTGTTTTAACCATCAAACACATTAATTTTATTGGCATTGTTCATAAATATTTTTTAATTAAAACTTAAATTCGGGTTTCTTAACTTTTGATGTCTTCTACTCTTTGACTTTAAAATCCACATTTTCTCCAAGAGTCTCCTGTATTTGCACATTCCATTTAACTAAATCCAGAAATCCATGGCCCGTTTTTTAAATTTTATAAAAAAGGACACAGTTTGGCAGAATCTTTATTAACCAACCCTAAAAATTGGTGGTAATAAAGAAAACTGCACAACTACCAAAAAATTGCAACCCAATAAAAAAATCCTGAAAATTTATGAAATCGTCCAAAAAACGCAACAAGAAATCCAGCATTTTCCATAACAAATCAAATGTCATACGAAATTCCCAATTCGTTGAAAATACTCCGTTTTCCAAACTTCAAAAATTCCAAAAGCATGTATTGCGGAACACGCATATGCAAATTAGGTCATTAAAAAACTGTGCCCAAAAAACTCTGTTAATTTTAAAATGTATGCCGTTGAAGTCACTTTTTTCTTTAAACTCGTCGCACCAAAATAACACATCGATAAATATTGGTTTCATAACACTTTTTGTTGGAAATATCTTTTTAAAAGTGTTATGAAACTAATAGACCCGACCTGGGCCTTCATCTTGCTATCTGTGTAGGAATAACACACAACACTACTTCATTAAACCGTCCTCCTCTCTCCTTACATTATTCTGTACCAATTCGTACTTTTTTAATAACGTTTTAAAACATCTTACCTGGATTCCGGACTTTCATGCTTCTCATCTGACGATACACCAAATAAAATTTCTCACGTTCATGCGTCTATGTGCTGTATTTCCGTAAAAAGAGAGAAAGGACAATTTTTTACATTGACACCAATGTAAAACCATAGCAATACATGTTTATTTTACAAATAAAAGATGATAGCCATTTATAAATGTTACGCTGACATTTTTTACCAAATATTCTTTTTAGGACAATATTTTTTAATACATTTGATTGATGAATTAATCTCTTTAATAATATTAAAAATTACAAAAAATATATATTTTTAAACTAATAATGTGTTTTATTTACTAATCATTTGCATTTTTTATTAAGAATTTCTTTTTCAAAAATGTTTTTTAGCTTTTATAAATCTACATGTTTTTCTATTTAAATGTCTATTTCACTTTATATATTTGCAAATGTCTTTTATATTTTCAATAACTAAATATATATATTAACTCTGGTATGTAAATAAATATCAGAGAATTAATTATTACATACATTTTATAAATTAAACCATGATTTCAAATATCAAAACTGAGTATTAATGCCTTTTTTGTGTTCCTATTTATTCTTTTTTACTAAATTACTCCATATTTTTTTTTTCTTCTGAGGTTTTATTGCTCAGTTTTGTCGTTTTAAATAATCCACTTTTGTTTCATTACACATTTATTAGTTATTCTTTCTAATCTTTCCGTAATGAATCAAAAAATTGAAATGTGTCCCTTAAACATTGTTTATTTTTGCAATTTTTTTTATACTTTTCTTAATACCTCTACACTATTTCTATATATCTCCCTCCTTTCTCCTTTCTCAATACTATTACTCTACGTCTTTTGATTTCTTTTTTTAAACACTTACCTTTACGCATATCTTCCATTCTTCCTTTCCGATGCCCTGCGTTCCTCCTCTACAGAAGTTCTATGAATCTCCCTCCAATCATGTATTTTATAACTATTACTCCCCCCCCTCTTTTATTTAATTTTTCAATTTTCCTTACCTTGATGCAGTTCATTCATGCTTCTAATCCGGTTCTCTGGCGATCCTCTGATTGTGATGTTTCTTACTTCCAGGCTGCAACACTCTCTTTTTCCATAAAAATTAAAAAAAGCAAAATTATTTTCAAATACTCCAATGTAAAACATTGTTAAAATATATACATAAATCAATATAAAATTGATTCCTTTTTTTTTTTTACATATTCTTCTTTTTTAATTCTTTAATTCTTCATTTTTTTCTGGGACCATACTCTTTTAATATTACTAAGGTATTAATACACTTTTATAAAATTATATATTATTGAATAATACACATTTATTAATATTCAGGTATTAATACACTGTTTCGAAATTAAATAATATTAAATAATTCCCATTTATTAATACTCAGGTTAATACTCAGGTTTTAATACACTTTTTTTAAATTAAATATTACCCAGATTATTAATACACTTTCTGAAAATTAAATAATATTAATTAATACTCATTTATTAATACTCGGGTATTAATACACTTTTTTGCAAATTACATAATATTAAATAATACTCATTTATTTATTCATTTATTTATAGACAGGTTTTAATACACTTTTTTAATTGAAATAATACTCAGATATTAACTTACCTTTACTTCATGCTTGCGTTGTAAATGTATCTGCGTTGTAATGGTCTCTTGGTTGTAATAGCATGCATTGTAAAAGCATGCGTTGTAATGGTACATGCGAAGTAAAAGAAGCGTTGAAAGAGCAATTCGAACTAATGCCCGCTTTGTAATGGTTGTTTACCCACAAACAGATAACAGGTCATTTACCACATATCCCTAATTTAAAATGTTTAATTGCATGAACTAAAAAGCCAACAGCGATACCCCGCCTGCCCCTAGAAGATACCAAGATAAACACATGCCTGAACATTTAACATGTAAAATTCCTTTTACATAACTGAAATAATGAGAAACAAATCCTAATATTCTCCACAGCAGATAATTTAGTAAAACCTAGTCAATGTCCACCATGGATCAAGGATGCGACCTTCAAAATGTGCCCCAAACCATTCCCTCAGATATACACCATACATGGTAAATGCCAAAACAAAAATATATGCCCTGCTACCAAATAAACAAAGCAGCACTTACAATGACCTCTTAATCCATATTAAACATAAAACAAAGATTTACTACCCACAAAAAATAACCAAAATCTTTGAGCAAGCCATGCTTCAAACCGTTCTAAAAATGTACTCCACACATGCTTACAAGGCTGTTACTATCATTGCAATCAATCAAAGTATATGGAGGCACCTTCAAAGATCTGCACTATTGGACTAATTGCAATTTTGGTGGGAGTGACACCAACGTGCCTTCTGTCCCACCGACATCTACATCAACCGTCTGCCCTCCGCATTACAATGTGACTGACAGAGGCATAAGGCAGAGGGACCACCTGTGGCACTTCCGACGTTCTCAAGGATCCCGTCAGTGCATCAGAAAACACCATAATCCCCTAATGGCAGCAGATCCAGGCTTGGCTCCACCGTCAGGATTAGGATGGCACTTTCTGACAGCCTTTCATGTTGGCCTTTCTGACATGGAGAGGCTGTTGGAAAGTGTCCAGAGTGCCCTAATCAGGGCATCCTTGCCACCTGACCCTCTGCTTTGGGGCCTGGGTGGGCACCCATTGTATGTCCCTAAACATCCCTGCACCGTGTGGCAGGCTTTGGCTTTCCAAACATCCATCCTGCAATGGAGTATGGTGCTGCGGGCCTTTTCCGCCCGCCGTACAACCTTCCATTGTAGAATGGATGTTTCTGAGCACCCTATGGGCATTGTAATTGTGCAGTTGGTACCGCCGACCTATGGTCCGGCGGTTCCAGACTGATACGTTGTCCTGCATCGTAATCAGCCTCAAAGTGTAGAATATTCTACAAACAACCAATCTGCATTTGAAATTAAAATAATTATAGCACTAGAGTAGGTCCCTTTCACAGAAGTAGCCAACCACTCCAATTTACTATTAGAAAGCCTTTTTACCAATAAAATGAAAACAAAGTTAGGCTCTAATGGACTATTTTGAAGATACTTGGGTTGGCATACTGCATCGCTCAGGACACAGATGCCAACCCTAATTCTAGTAGAATGTCTATGACAGCACCTTGGCACAGGAAGCCAAAACAAACAACGAGTAGGGAGGAGGGCACAATGCCTTCCAAACCCACACTAGACAGAATCCAACCTTCACCCTAAATTTTTAGAAGATTTACCAAAAGAGCAAAGATACCAAGAACTAGAAATGGAGCAATCTCTTAGCCAAATTGGCCCTAAATGTAGCACATAAACCAAAAGAATGTACAAGATACTACAATTTAGTCAGCACTTCATAAATAATACCAAAAAGCACATTATAGACTTTGGGGCCGATTCCAATGCCGGATGGACTTAGGTCCGTCCGACATCGGTCAGGAGCCGTAACCGACCAACCTGCTGACATCGGTTACGGCCCTGCTAGTACGATGCGACCTAACAGGGTTCGGTCGCACTCGTATACAAGCCAATGCATTCCTGCATCCTTGAAAGCCGGGGTGCAGTTCATCCCTGCACCCTGTGGGCGGCACCCCAAGGTGCCTGCCACCGGGTGCAGGGATCCACAGAGGGGCAACATAGGTGCCCCCATGCTGCCATTCGGCAGCCTCGCACCCATGGGGGCCCTACTGGGGGCCCCCAAAGACAGTTTCTGACTGCCTTTTTGTGCCGGAAAAACCGGCATGAAAAGGCAGTAAAAAACTGCCATCGTACTCCCTTGGTCGCAATGAGCCGGCCGGGGGAGTACTGGGAGATTTCCGGACGGCGGACAGGCTCTCCCAGCCTGTCGTCCGCAATCCCAAAATCCGTGTCGGATTCCTTTCCGACCGAGCCCATTGGAATGGTTCGATCGGAAAGGAATCCGGCCGACATGATCCCAATTGGTCGGAAGGGCTCCGACCGTCGGTCGGAGCCCTTCCGACCGGTATCAGAATCGGCCCCTAAATAGTAACCTACCAAAGAGCTCAGGAATTATGAAAAATTGATATCCAACATACCAAATCTTTTTTTATTGAAAATATACATATATTATCATATAACATCAGTCAAAAAATGTATTAATATTGCAATATTAAGGAAGATTGATATAATACAATTTTATATAATTTCTTTTTTTTTAATTGACTGTCACCAACCAATAAAGTTAAAAATATATTCAATTCATCACATGAAATACTTACAGCACATAAACTAAGCAGCTCCAGATAACAATCACATAATGTTTATGACATATCACATTCCCACACAAAAGAAAAGAAATAAAGGAAACTTACTTTTTTGTAGTTGCAGATCTTTCTCTGTATCGATCTAATAAAATTTGAAATCCACCCAAACATTGGAAAAATATTGCCCAATAATCCCCCCAAGTAATACAAAAAAGAAAGGAATACACTACAAATCTCTCAAAACAATCCAAAGTAACCAGGAACCTTTTAAAACTCAGAAATATGTTTGAAAAAAAGAAAAGCTCCAGAAACCCCCAAAAAAGGATATCAAAGTAAAAAACAATAGTGTATTAGGAACCAAAAATAATTTCTTTTGAAAAAATATGTAAACCCCTAATTCTCATAGCAAACTGTACTTAAACAAAAGCATGTAAAGTAAATCCACCCACAAACACATGCATTTCTGAAAATAAGTACACATAACAGTTAATCATCAAAATATAACTAACATACATACTCAATAGTGTCCAAAAAGCCCAAACTACAAACAAGTAAAAAACAGTAACATAAATACATCCAAGGGGCCAATTCCGATCCGGGTTGGAAGGGCAACGATCGCGATCCGACCGGGAAAACTACGAGCGTACGCGTGTTTTCCACCTGACTCGTACAGATATGTGAAATTCTCTGACCGAGTCGTTTCCAGGTCCGAACCGCTCCTCGGTCATAAGCTAACCGTGGCATGCAATGGATGCCATTTACGACCGAGCCAGTACGATGCACGCGTTGGACAGCCTGTGCGAGCCGGAGTGTCCGGCTCGCAAAACGTCCGGGTGGTTGCCTTTGGGGGTCTGCGTCGGACCACCTGTCACCCGCAGCCCTACGACTCAGACACAGGGGGAGACCCAAGGGTCCCCCAAACATAGGCATGTACGGTGCAGATGGCACCGACGCGTGCCCACTGTAGGGGGCGCCCTTGCGCAAGATGTACCCATTCAGGCAATGGGATCCCATGTATGCGTCGTACGACCGGCTCCCATTGACTTCTATGGGAGTCCAACCGAACCGAGTCCGGCAGCATACGGCCGCATCGTACTCGCTCGGTCGGAATGCAGGACTCCGGCTCAGTCGGAAAACACTCAGGATCCGGCTCGGTCAGAGTGCTTTCTGACTCGGATCGGAATCGGCACCCAAATATACAAACCCACAAACAACACTATAACCAGCTTGAAGACCTACCCCTTCACTCCCCACCCTCAAAACCTTTAAAGTATCCCTAAAAATGACACACCTGTTACAACGAAAAGTAGCACCGTGCTGCAACCTGGTTCTGGGAAAATAGACTTAAAAATGATACAAATTGGTTACAAAATAGAAATTAGTGGTAAAAAAATGGCTGCTAAATGAAACCCATTAAAAGATTATCTCCCCATAGACATGAAGGAGAAATATTGTAAAAATGTTGAATAAATATATAAAAAATGTAAAAATTATTAAACATATAAAACATGTCACAAAATTGTCATAAAATGTTACAAAGTTTTACATTTTAAATGTGTTGGACACTAAAGGGGTGATATTTACTATTCCTACTCCAATCTGAACCAACTTGTAGAAGGCGTTGAACACTAAAGGGTTGACATTTACTACTCCCACTTCAATCTAAACCAATTTGAGTAAGGTGTTGGACAATGAAGGGGTGTCATTTGCTATTCCCACTCCAATCTAAACCTATTTGAGGAAGGTCTTGAACACTAAAGAGGTGACATTTACTCTTCCCACTATAATTTAAGGCTATGTGTTGGTTGCTAAAGAGGCGAAATTTACAATATCCAATTCAAAATATAACATTTTAGAAAAAGTAATACAAATTAAACATTTTAAATATACAATCAGTACTACATACTCACACACAATGTATACTATAAAACTAAATTTTTTTAGATTTTTTTTATTTATTACCATGAATATATATTTATTATTCTGAAATAAAAATATATTACAAAATGAATACAACAAAATAAATGTAACATTTCAGAAAAATGTTCATCTTTTCTAAATTATTGACTTACAATGTAATTTAAAATATACTTTTTAAAAAAATGTCCCAGCCATATCCTCTAAAAACCTACTATCCTGCTATAAAAAAATTAACATTTATTTATATGTATTAATACAACTAAAAATACATATTTTCATAATGTCATAACTAAAATATTATATTACTAAAACAGAAATAAATACGAATAATAAACATATACAATAGAATAAATTGTAAACTAATTAACACTTACACACAATTTTACATAAAATAATATTTCCTACATTGATATTTATTACAACAATATTACAAGTAACACTATTTTTCCCTTCGATATTGCTGTTGACAATATTTTTGATATTTTAATATTCTTGACATGATATTTTTGTATCACAACATTTTTGCAGATATTGTTTCCAAATACCATTATAGTTATCTTGCCCAATCCATCGAATACATTGAATCTTGTGCAAACATAGGGGCCGATTAGGATGGCGGGCGGAAAACCACCCTGACCGCCATGGAAGCGGAAAACAACCGCCCGCCGGTACCGTGAAAAAACCGGCAGCCAAATTGCGATCATCCGCCAAAAAACACAGACCGCGGCGAAACGAGGCCAAGAAAAACTCCCCGTAGCGGGAGGAGATGGCCAAAATCCGTCCGCAGCGGTCAGATACACAGCGGAAAAACACCAACCCGCCGCAAGCATAGCGGAGACACCGCACGGAAAATTAGGATAACCCCGATGGTCCTGCGGTATGTTCCGCTGTTTCCGACCGCTGCGGTCGCACACTGGGATGAATGGGAGAGCCAGCGGAAGAGCTGCAGCATAGCCACCGCTGCGGACAATCCATGAAAAATATGGCGGACGAAGCAAAAAACCCACAATAAGGCCAAAAAGTGCACACAGCAAACTAGCCATGCCCCACAAAAACACAAAACACACCCCAAGGACACAACCACATGGCAAATACAAAAATACAATTCCCAGGACAACACTCACATCACTCCTGACAGCAATACCCCATTTGGACACACCCACATAGCTTAGTATAAAACCAGCCCCCTCCCTGACCACAATCCTTTGCAATACTCCAGGAGAGAAGGGACATACACCCCAGCCTAAAAGAGAGGCATGGAACACAACATCACTAGCCACACCACGCACAGCACCACCACCACTTCCACACCTGCGCCACCAACCCCCTGTACATCACACACCATACACATCACAACCACACCCACCACTCACGCCTCTGCACCCACAACCACTTTGCACACCACACACCATGTCAACACATAAAATGCCCAAATTCACAGAGAGTGAGTTGACAGTCATTGTAAATGAGATAGTCAGAGTGGACCACAACTGTATGGGTGCCTGGTCCAACAGACACCATTAGCCACAAGGACACAAATGTGGGCAAGGATAGTCCAAAGGGTTAACGCAGTAGGGACCACCCCAAGATCCAAAAAGGAGATCATGAAGCAGTGGCATGATCTGAAGAGGGTTTTCAAAGAGAGGAGAAGCAAGAACCGCAAGCTGGCTGAGAGGACTGGCGGTGGCCCTCCCATGCCACCAAAACCATTCACACCATGGGAGGAGAAGGTGCTTGCCATACTGCACCCAGAGAGTCTCACAGGAGTAGCCAGGGGAGTGGAGGCTGGTAAGTACAAACAAATGACTACCACCACACTGTTATGTACTATCTTGCACAACTACAAAGCTACACCACCTAGGACAAATTCTATTCATCTGCACCACACACTCACAAAAACATGTCTCACAGATCCAACATTCACTCACTCCCATTCACCCCAAACGTGGCTACTGACATTGCCATGGGGGCATGTGTACAGGCAGACAGCACTACAACTCCCACCAGGCCCCCTTGTCTTACAGCATCAGCAAGATGGAGCCCTCCCCCCACCCCACCGAGAAGCATGTGTCAGCCATTACACAACCCACATCAAACTTAAAGGTAGGTAGCCATCTTCCCTGGGAGGGTGTTTGTGGGTGGGAGGCCTGACCCACTCCTCCCACCATGCCCCCTGTCCGACACCTCAGCAGGATGGAGCACTCCCCCACCCAGAAGCAGTTAGAAGCCATAGCAGTACACCAAACAAACTTACATATAGGTAGCCATCTTCCATGGGAGGGTGTTTGTGGGTGGGAGGCCTGCACTACTACTCCCACCATGCCCCCTGTCCCACAGCCTAGCAAGATGGAGCCCTCCCCCACCCCACTCAAAAGCATGTGTCAGTCATTACATTACCCTCATCAAACTAACAGGTAGGTAGCCATCTTCCCTGGGAGGGTCTTTGTGGGTAGGTGGCCTGTACCACTACTCCCACCATGCCCCTTGGCCCACACCTTAGCAGGATGTAGCACTCCCCCACCCAGAAGCAGTTGGAAGCCATTGCAGTACACCAGACAAACTTACAAGTAGGTAGCCATCTTCCCTGGGAGGGTGTTTGTGGGTGTGTACTGCTCGATTTTTCCGGTCTTATTGTGTTGAAGGGTGATTTAGGTGACTTCAGTCTCTTTCCATTCAAGTCTAAGGGTTAGAGTAGTGTATAGAGCCTATTTATTAGGCACTTCGACATGATCCTGTGTTCTTCCCCATAGATCAGGGTTTGCATATATATATCCTAGGGGATAGATTCGTTAGCATTAGGGGTAATCTGTTCTGTAGTGAGGGTATTTCATGGAGCCGTGCTGAATTCAGGCCTGGTAGGCCTTAAACGGGAGAGACTCCATCTTTCCTCCTGCTCTGGCAGCTCGGGATGTTTCTAGGTCATAGGCAGTGTTTTAGTTAGGAGGTGTTATTCGCTTGGAGAGAACCGGTTCAGGCCGGCTCTTATCGAAGGATTGTATTTTTCTTCATGCCGAAGACACTACATCAGGCCGGCCGGCTGGGAACGTGTCCTTGGCACGGGGAGGTACAAGAATTTGGTGGGCGGCAGGTTACGGGCTGGAATTTTCCATGAGGAAATGCACATCTATATTAGTGAAAGTTTGAGGCAGATACTGGCACTTGCTTCTTGTCCATGGGCGGCACCTGGCCGTTAGTAGTAAAGCTGCTACTTATTCCAGGGAAGACAGATGACAAACTTGGAGGTGGAGAAAAACCGAGAGATAGATATTCCAAAGAGAAGAGAGTAGCCGATGAGGAAGAGGTCCCAGTGACTCGGAGAGGGAGACGGGAGTAAACCCGTGATTGCGGAGGTGTGTCTTCCAGGCGAAGCCAAGGCGCAGACGAGAAGGGAACCTAGATGACCATTGAGTGCAGGCTACATACGACCAAGGTGATGTCAACCCCTTACTATTAGAGTGTACAACTTAATCTTTCACTTTTCTTTGCAGGTTATGTGATATGTATTATGTTCCGTGAGTGTGCATGTAATAACTAAATAAAGTATTCAGTTTGTAGTAAAGCAATATGTGCTATGTGTTCTTGTGTAAGAGGGTAACCTATTCTTCTAGTCAGCTGTGACTTAACATGAACAGATGTTAATCCTGATCAGGTAGGTGGTAACTGAATAAGGGAGAAAGGAGCCCTTCGAACTGGGGAACAAGTTATGCTCAACTAGCTGTCTTTGTGTGATCTGATATATAGTAACACTGATGTCGTGGTAATTATAGGATGAACTCGTGCTAAGGCTGCCGTCTGGGCAGGAAGTCCTGGGTCCATTTGGGACCGCGAGGCTGTGACTGCCGTCTGGGCAGGAAGTCTGTGGCTGCCGTCTGGGCAGGAAGTCCTGGGTCCGTTTGGGACCGCGAGGCTGTGACTTGTCTAAGGCTGCCGTCTGGGCAGGAAGTCCTGGGTCCGTTTGGGACCGCGAGGCTGTGGCTGCCGTCTGGGCAGGAAGTCCTGGGTCCGTTTGGGACCGCGAGGCTGTGGCTGCCGTCTGGGCAGGAAGTCCTGGGTCCGTTTGGGACCGCGAGGCTGTGGCTGCCGTCTGGGCAGGAAGTCCTGGGTCCGTTTGGGACCGTGAGGCTGTGGCTGCCGTCTGGGCAGGAAGTCCTGGGTCCATTTGGGACCGCGAGGCTGTGACTGCCGTCTGGGCAGGAAGTCGGTGGCTGCCGTCTGGGCAGGAAGTCCTGGGTCCGTTTGGGACCGCGAGGCTGTGACTTGTAGGTCTTGGTATATATAGTAGGAATTCCCTGTCCTTAGGTGGTACATATATGTGGTTATTTAGGTGTAAATAGGCCCTAGGGAGGGGGGTAACGTTCTGGTTTGGGTTAGAGAGGCTCTGCTGAGCGGGTTCTATCTGATCCGAAAACCCAAGCAGAACATTTGGCGTCACGAACCGTTTACGAAACCTGTGTGCGTTGTGTTTGTCTTGTGTTTGCTTTCGGCGCGTGCGTGGTTTTGTTTGCATTTTATTTTTGTATATTTCTGTGTATACTTTTTATTTTTCTTCCTTCTTTTCTTTTTCTTCTTTTCTTCTTTTTCCTTTTTCACGATGTTTTCTAGAAGGTCTAAATCTACTTTTAAGTTGCCCGTTGATATTCCCGGATGGGATTCAACGCCTTATGAAGCCTTGGCCCGTGAGTGGGCTGATTCCACTGGTTTGAGTGAGAATTGGAATTCTTCTTTGGAGCTGGCAGAGCCGGCTGATGTGATTGCTTGTTTGCAGAAGGCACCCGTATCGAAGGGTGAGGAGATTCCCATTTTGGGGCGCAGAGGTTGGATTCTTTTGTCTGCATACAGGATTTTGCATGAGAGATTGTTGAAGTTACAGATATCTCTTAAAGATGTGGAAGAGCACTTTGTTGAGATTCAGAATTCTCATACTTTGTTGCGGTGTCAAAATAAGTTGCTTGCTGATAAACTTGAGACTTACCAAACTATTGCCGAACGGGCGGCTGTGCGAATTGCTCGTTATAAATACAAGAACAGGCGCGGTCGGGTTTCGACGCGTAAGGTGCGTCTGGTTGTGGCGACAGCCGGGCTGGATTGGAATCCTGATGAATGGGATGGTAATATCTGGAACTCGACTGATTCTTGTTCCTCGGGTGAGGAGTCTGCCAAGCGCGAGTCTTCTCGCTCCCGCCATGATTGTAAGTCTGCTTCTCACATCTTTGATGGTGCACCCCGTGATTACGCTCGTTCTTCGAGTGGGATCAATGCCTCTTCCACTGATTGTCCCTCTACGAGTACTGATCGGGCTCCTTGTGATGCTCGTCCCGCGGTTTCTGCGCATCCAGTTTTCCGTCGGAAGTTGCAGCAGTCTCCCAATGCTCCGCAGGGTATTTCTTTGGACTGTTTAGAAGACTTTACTCAACAGGAAATTAGTGATATTTTACAGCGATTTCGGCAGCGAGCTGGTGAGTCCTTGCTCACATGGATGGTGCGCCTTTATGAACTGGGCGCTGCTGGTATTATGTTGGATACTGGCGATTGTTTAAAGTTCTGTTCCTTGAGTTTGGATTCTACTGTGCAGGATCATTTTCGTAACTATAATGGTGGTGGTCAGATTTCTTTACTCCAATTGGCGACTGAGGGTTGTAATCTAAAATATCCTACTGAATCTGACTGGCCTGTGAATGACAAGCCGTGGTATACTTTGCGTGATGCTGCTCAACGTCTCAAAGAGGAGGTGATGAAAACGGCAATTTTTCTGGGTACTGCTGACAGACTGCTTGATGGTTCGTTGACATCTTCTGTGCGGAACCGTATCATTCGATCTTCCCCTGTTGCCTATAAGCAGGTCATGATGACTTTATTGATTAATCAGACTGGTAACGTGTTATCTACGGTTTTGGAATCGGTGCGCCAACTCGGTGAGTTGGGTGAGTGGTTTAAACCTGAACGTCAGTCCCGGCCTGACACTCGTACTCCTGGTGAAAATAAACTTACTAGACGTGATATTTTTTCTGGTCTTCTGGCTGATGGTGTGCGGAGGGAGGACATTGATGGTGAGACTACCGCTCGTTTGTGGGAGTTGTTTCGCAAACGTGGCTTGGATCGAAAGGAGGGTGCCCGGCGTGTTCGGACCACTGAGTGTGATCGTGGTGGTTCTGACGGTAGCGGTGATGACGACCGCCGTGGGCGCTCTGTTCGTCGTGATGATCGACGTTCTGCACATGATGTGTCCCCCCGTCGAGAGAGAGACAGGGAGAGAGAGGGGGAAAGAGAAAGGGGGAGAACTGACTATGTTTACAGCAGACGTAGAGATGATAGGGATCAATCCCCTGAGTTGAGGAGGAGAGAGGATCGTCACAGTTTGGTCGATCGTAACCCGCAGTACAATGCAGAAGATACGAATCCGTTCCGTACTGGGAATGGATATGAACAGGAGGTACCGATACCTAAGAAACGTGAGAGTCTTTATCCTGATTTATCCTGGTACACAGAATGCAGTAAGAATGACTAGGAAATAGGTCAAGCTCCGGTACACAGATGGGCTCACAGAGATAATAGACCCTATGTAGATATTGATATTTATTGGAGACATCGTAATATCCAAAGGGCCCGAGCATTGGTAGATACAGGAGCGGAGGCCACTCTTATTCATGGAAAATCAAAGAAGTTTACAGGTCAGCCTTTTATTATTACCGGATTAGGTGGAAAAGAAACCCCTGCAGTTCAAACTTTGCTTGAAATGAGAATAGGTAGAATTCCTAGAAAAGAGTATTCTGTACTAGTAGTGCCACTTCTAGAATTCATAATTGGGATTGATATTTTGAGAGGAATGACTTTGCATCTAGATGACGGATGTTACCAATTTGGAAAAACGCATTATATATCGTCCAGACCTATACGGGTTGGTCGTTTAAGAATGCCCCCCATACAAGTTCCCCATGCGACAAAAGTGGTTTGTCAGAAGCAGTATCGTATTCCAGGTGGTCATGAGGAGATTAGTACCACTATTCAGGAGTTAGTGGATGCAGGAGTCATAACCCCAGTCACTTCTGCTTGGAATAATCCTGTTTGGCCGGTGCGTAAGAGTGATAACTCTTGGCGCATGACCGTTGATTATCGAGAATTGAACAAGCACACACCCTCTTTGACTGTTGCAGTACCGGATGTTATTACACTTATTGAGAGAATCCAAAAGCATCCAGGTACATGGTACGCGTCCATTGATATTGCTAATGCTTTCTTTTCAATTCCGATTGCCCCAGAGTGTCAGGAACAATTCAGTTTTACGTGGAACGGGCGTCAGATGACGTTTAGAAGTCTTCCCCAGGGCTATGTGCATAGTCCTACGATATGTCACCGGCTGGTGGCAGAGCATTTGGCTGAGGTACCGGTTCATCCCCAAATTCAGATATGTCATTATATTGATGATGTTTTGATCCAAGGCGAAACACAAGAGGAAGTTCAGACCCAATTAGACAGAGTCATTGAGTGCCTGCGTGAGAAAGGTTGGGAAATCAACCCAGATAAATTGCAAGGTCCGTCCCAGGCTGTAAAATTTTTGGGTATTAATTGGCATGAAGGGCACCGTGAAGTGATCCCTCAGGTTAAACAGAAGATTCTTGATTTTGCAGTTCCTAGAAATAGGAAAGAAGCCCAGAGCTTCATTGGTCTGTTTGGCTTTTGGCGCCAGCATATTCCTCATTTGAGTCAAATATTGGCCCCCTTGTACCGGGTCACGCGTAAAAAGAATGCATTTGAATGGGATAAACCACAGCAAGATGCGTTTAGTCTGGCAAAAGAGGCAATTCAACATGCTCTGGATTTATGGCCTGTACGTGATGGTGACGTGGATTTAAATGTGTCTGTACAGGGCCTTTATGCAAATTGGAGTTTGTGGCAGAAACAAGGCAGGAGTAAAGTACCGTTAGGTTTTTGGACCAAAAAGTTACCTGATGCTGGTGAGCGTTACACACCCTTTGAGAAACAGTTACTTGCTTGTTATTGGGCTCTGGTGGATACCGAGCAATTGACTTTGGAACATGATATAGTTCTGCGTCCGGAAATTCCTATCATGCAGTGGGTTCTGAGTTCGCCGAAAACTCACCGAATTGGACACGCTCAAGAGGCGAGTGTGATTAAATGGAAATGGTACATACAAGACAGGGCACGTGTGGGCCCGAAAGGAGTTGCTTCTTTACATGAGCAGGTGGCGCGAGCGCCATCGACTGAGACTGAGAGTGAATGTTCCGTACCTTTAGCACAGGAGTCTCCTGTCAAGTGGGGTAAGCCTTTTGATGATTTGTCCGCAGCGGAAAGAAACCATGTTTGGTTCACTGATGGTTCAGCGAGGTTTATAGGGATGACACGGCACTGGAAGGCGGTGTCCTATAATCCGATCACACAGAAATTGTTGAGCACAACTGGTGAAGGTAAAAGCAGCCAATTTGCCGAGCTTTACGCTGTTTACCAAGTTTTGAAACAAGAGTTACCTGGTACATGTCATATTTTCACTGATTCTTGGTCTACTGCCAATGGACTGGCTGTTTGGTTGCCAACTTGGCATTCCCATAATTGGAAGTTACACTCCAAAGAATTATGGGGAAGAGAGTTATGGCAAGAAATTTGGGAGATGCTCCCACAGAGTACTGTTACAATCTTCCATGTGGACGCTCACACCCCGATAGATTCTCTTGACAAATTTTTTCATAACATTGCAGATGAGAAGTCTAAAATTGCTGAGGCAGTGGTGGACAGGCAAGATTCTGATATTGCGGGATTGGCGAAATGGGCACACCAGAAGGCAGGACATTTTGGAGAGAAGGCCACTAGCAGGTGGGCTGCTGATCGAGGAATTTATATTCCCTTAGATTTAATCAAAAATGTTATTTTACACTGCCCCGTTTGTCAGCATATCAGACGGCGTAAGGTGCCCCAAATTGTTAAAGGTCATTTACATCGCGGCAAATTGCCCGCTCAAATTCGGCAGATCGATTACATTGGTCCACTTCCCATGAGTAGGAATTGTCAATATGTTTGCACTATTGTTGATACATACAGTGGCCTGCTGGTAGCCCTTCCCTGTAAGCAAGCTACCCAATTGAATACCATTAAAACATTAGAATTAATTATGATGTACTATGGTGTGCCATTCCAAATTCAATCTGATAATGCATCCCATTTTCGTGGAAGATTGGTACAGGAGTTCTGTGCGGAAAACAATATTGAATGGATATTCCATATCCCCTACTACCCACAGGCCTCGGGCCTGGTGGAGAGATTGAATGGCCTGCTAAAGGACCAGCTGCGTAAGTTAACGGATGACAAGTATAAAAATTGGCGAGACTTTTTGCCCCAAGCACTATTGATTTTGAATAATCGTCCTTTTTTAAATGCTGAATCTCCACTCATGCGTTTGTTTCCCCCGAATGCTGAGGCTATGCCTAATGAAATCAGAGAAACTGTGATGTATTGGGAAATTACTCCCGGAGCTTTGGCTCCATGTAGAGCGACCCCAGGGTCGGCAGGTTTAGACTTGCATGCTATGGATGACATTGTTATAAAAAGTAGAGATCGAGTCATCATAGAGACAGGTGTTGGTGTTCAGATACCACCTGGAAATTTCGGATTGATCGCCCCTAGATCGGGGCTGGCTGTAAAAGGCATTCAGGTGCTTGGAGGAATTATCGACAGTGATTATCAGGGAGAGATTAAGGTGCTCCTGCTGAATAGCAGTGAGGTTGACTTACTGATACATCGCACTGACCGAGTGGCTCAATTACTCATAATGCCTGTTTTCAGTGGTGTATTAATGAAAGGCACTGCTCCAACGTTGTTAACTGTACGTGGCCAGAAAGGTTTTGGCTCCACGGATAATCCTGGGGCCAGAGTTTGGGTGCAGTCGCCTAAGAATCCCCCTGAACAAGCAGAGGTCATTGCCACCGGTCAGGATAATACCATTTTGGTTATGAGACCAGGGAAAGATAGCTGGGAAGCGGTCCCGGCTGATAAATGTTATTTACGAGCGAGAATGATTAATGCCTGTATTTGGTTCTCTTTCAGATCATTCTTTGGATTGTTGCTGCAGGATGTGTCGGAGCCGGACTGTTTTCGGACTGGTACGACGAGAAAGGAGGGATCCTATCAACCCGGGATGAACTGGGAACCCGAGTGTTGCGTTCCTTCGCTGCATGGGATTCATCATCGAACTTTTGGACCGCACTTGCTAAAAGGGTGACTGACGCCCCTCACTTCTGTTTGACACCGATGAGATCTGTACATGACATTCTGGCGACCTGCCTGGTTGCTGTCCCCGCCTCATTGGAAACTTTAACTCATATTTTTAATGTCTCGAAGGCCCGTCCCAATATTCTCCTGGGTGATTTTGCTACCCATGTATATTGCCCTCTATGTATTGAATTGCCGAACGAGCAAACCCCCATCCAGTCCCAAATACTTACTTATAATATCACACAAGGTGATTTGTGCTTCTTTCTTACGTGTAATCCTAGTGCGATCTGTGAATGTCTGCGCCTAAAACTAAAAGGCGCCACTTCATTTACAACTCACGAACGGACTTTGTGCTTTCAAAGGACACCGACCACATGTGTTTCAGTTCAGAACAATATGACTTGTAATAGTTTGGTAGTTACCCCCAGTCACTATCGCACGATGTTACTACCTGCCGGATGGCTTTTCTCATGTGGTAATACTTCCTGGCCATTTGTCCCTGCAAACATTTCCGGAGGCCCTTGTGCCATTACGAGACTCAGTTTGTTGATGTTCGCATCGCATCCGAATGCCAACTCTCGTGTGCTTCGAGATACTGTAATGTTACAGGAGGATTGTGACCCATCTTTGCATTTATATTCCAAGTCTGAATACCTTAGCTTAGCTGTTTCAATTATTGGTGTTCCTGCTTTGGCGGTTTATAATGCCAAATCTATTGGGAAAATGGCCTGCTGGATGGTGAAATCTATTAATCATACTTCTACAATTTTGTCTGACATGCTATTAGACGCCCAGGGTGAACGTAGGGCCATTTTGCAAAATAGAGCAGCCATTGATTATCTTTTGCTTAAACATGGACATGATTGCTCGGACTTCGAAGGTCTCTGTTGTTTTAACTTGTCTGACCATACACAATCCATTCGTGCTCACATCGACAAGTTGCGTGACTTAACGGAAGAAGTTAGAAAACACATTGACCAGGGCTGGTTTGACTGGCTCTTTAATTGGTTACCTGATATACACGCGCTACGCCAAATATTAGGTGGTATTTTGATTGCTGTTGCTGTTTTGATTTCTATCTGTTGCTTTATTCAGTGTATTCCTTCATTATTTCAATTCTGCACACTTGGTACTAGACATAGATCAGTTAGCTTTGTTTCATATTATTCTTCCACAGATGTTAGCTCCATTTAATGAATGTATAATAGACTGAAGTCAAGGGTGAAATGTACTGCTCGATTTTTCCGGTCTTATTGTGTTGAAGGGTGATTTAGGTGACTTCAGTCTCTTTCCATTCAAGTCTAAGGGTTAGAGTAGTGTATAGAGCCTATTTATTAGGCACTTCGACATGATCCTGTGTTCTTCCCCATAGATCAGGGTTTGCATATATATATCCTAGGGGATAGATTCGTTAGCATTAGGGGTAATCTGTTCTGTAGTGAGGGTATTTCATGGAGCCGTGCTGAATTCAGGCCTGGTAGGCCTTAAACGGGAGAGACTCCATCTTTCCTCCTGCTCTGGCAGCTCGGGATGTTTCTAGGTCATAGGCAGTGTTTTAGTTAGGAGGTGTTATTCGCTTGGAGAGAACCGGTTCAGGCCGGCCCTTATCGAAGGATTGTATTTTTCTTCATGCCGAAGACACTACATCAGGCCGGCCGGCTGGGAACGTGTCCTTGGCACGGGGAGGTACAAGAATTTGGTGGGCGGCAGGTTACGGGCTGGAATTTTCCATGAGGAAATGCACATCTATATTAGTGAAAGTTTGAGGCAGATACTGGCACTTGCTTCTTGTCCATGGGCGGCACCTGGCCGTTAGTAGTAAAGCTGCTACTTATTCCAGGGAAGACAGATGACAAACTTGGAGGTGGAGAAAAACCGAGAGATAGATATTCCAAAGAGAAGAGAGTAGCCGATGAGGAAGAGGTCCCAGTGACTCGGAGAGGGAGACGGGAGTAAACCCGTGATTGCGGAGGTGTGACTTCCAGGCGAAGCCAAGGCGCAGACGAGAAGGGAACCTAGATGACCATTGAGTGCAGGCTACATACGACCAAGGTGATGTCAACCCCTTACTATTAGAGTGTACAACTTAATCTTTCACTTTTCTTTGCAGGTTATGTGATATGTATTATGTTCCGTGAGTGTGCATGTAATAACTAAATAAAGTATTCAGTTTGTAGTAAAGCAATATGTGCTATGTGTTCTTGTGTAAGAGGGTAACCTATTCTTCTAGTCAGCTGTGACTTAACATGAACAGATGTTAATCCTGATCAGGTAGGTGGTAACTGAATAAGGGAGAAAGGAGCCCTTCGAACTGGGGAACAAGTTGTGCTCAACTAGCTGTCTTTGTGTGATCTGATATATAGTAACACTGATGTCGTGGTAATTATAGGATGAACTCGTGCTAAGGCTGCCGTCTGGGCAGGAAGTCCTGGGTCCATTTGGGACCGCGAGGCTGTGACTGCCGTCTGGGCAGGAAGTCTGTGGCTGCCGTCTGGGCAGGAAGTCCTGGGTCCGTTTGGGACCGCGAGGCTGTGACTTGTCTAAGGCTGCCGTCTGGGCAGGAAGTCCTGGGTCCGTTTGGGACCGCGAGGCTGTGGCTGCCGTCTGGGCAGGAAGTCCTGGGTCCGTTTGGGACCGCGAGGCTGTGGCTGCCGTCTGGGCAGGAAGTCCTGGGTCCGTTTGGGACCGCGAGGCTGTGGCTGCCGTCTGGGCAGGAAGTCCTGGGTCCGTTTGGGACCGCGAGGCTGTGGCTGCCGTCTGGGCAGGAAGTCCTGGGTCCATTTGGGACCGCGAGGCTGTGACTGCCGCCTGGGCAGGAAGTCTGTGGCTGCCGTCTGGGCAGGAAGTCCTGAGTCCATTTGGGACCGCGAGGCTGTGACTGCCGTCTGGGCAGGAAGTCTGTGGCTGCCGTCTGGGCAGGAAGTCCTGGGTCCGTTTGGGACCGCGAGGCTGTGACTTGTAGGTCTTGGTATATATAGTAGGAATTCCCTGTCCTTAGGTGGTACATATATGTGGTTATTTAGGTGTAAATAGGCCCTAGGGAGGGGGGTAACGTTCTGGTTTGGGTTAGAGAGGCTCTGCTGAGCGGGTTCTATCTGATCCGAAAACCCAAGCAGAACAGGGTGGGAGGCCTGTACCACTACTCCCACCATGCCCCCTGTTCCACACCTCAGCAGGATGGAGAACTCCCCCACCCAGAAGCAGTTGGAAGCCATTACAGTACACCAAAAAAACTAACAGGTAGGTAGCCATCTTCCCTGGGAGGGTGTTTGTGGGTGGGAGGCCTGTACCACTACTCCCACCATGCCCCCTGTCCCACACCTCAGCAGGATGGAGCACTCCCCCACCCAGAAGCAGTTGAAAGCCATTGCAGTACATCAAACAAACTTACAGGTAGGTAGCTACCTTCCCTGGGAGGGTGTTTGTGGGTGGGAGGCCTGTACCACTACTCCCAACATGCCCCCTGTCCCACAGCCTAGTAAGATGAAGCCCTCCCCCCACCCCGCCCAGAAGCATGTGTCAGCCATTACATTACCCTCATCAAACTAACAGGTAGGTAGCCATCTTCCCTGGGAGGGTGTTTGTGGGTGGGAGGCCTGTACCACAACTCCCACCTTGCACCATTGTCCCCCAGTACAGCAAGATGGAGTGCTCCATATCATCCAGATGCATGTGGCATCTAATGGCCCACCTCAAACAAACTAACAGGTAGGCAGACATATTATTCTGTCTTGTGACACCACTGAGCAGGATGTAAGCCTCCACCACGCACACACAGATGTGTCACATTAGAAAGCTAAATGTGAGCACATAACAGGTAAGTAGCCAGTACGTGCACCCACACATTTGTCACAAAAGAAATGTTGCCATATGACAACACCAGCCCTCTCATTGCACAAATATGCACACGACCCCATTGCCACACACAGTGTGCACACAGGTAAGCCAAGGAAACTGTCACAGCTACCAAAGTGTGACACACCAATGCACATGTAGAAGAAAGTCTGGGCACAATCATGCACAGCACCTATTGACATGTGCAGTGCCATGGGGCCAGAGCAACAAGGACCATTCGAAAAATAAGAAAGCATGTCTGGTGGTACAAATCAAGATATGCACATGACAGGGCAAAGGTATGCAGGAGATTAAAATGGCCGCCCATGGCCAGATGTGATGTCTGCCAGGTCAGACAAATCAACAAAGAGTCCTCAATGAAATAACATGTTGTGCCAGTCCCTAGATGGCAACAGGTCCCTGCAATCTTAAATTATGCATGTGGCGCATGGTATGCTTTGACACCTCACACCATCGACAAGTGATGCATGTACCACTGAATCATGTCAGGAGGCACAGTAGTGCACATAGAAAACAATGTGATGATCAGTCAATTGTATAGTGTACAAACAGTGAATGACACACAGCTAACACAAAGCTTGCGGGGTGCACTACAATGACCATTTCCCATCTGACCCACAGGTGACCAAGAACTCACTGCAGAGGACAACTTCAGCAACCTGCAGAGCCAGTCTCCCCCTGTACATGGACTCTGGGGATGTTGACTCCCAGGATTCTCTGGACGATGAGCTCGAAGCCAGTCCATCTGGTGTGCCAGAGAGCAACAGGATCCAGGACCCCATCGTCCACCCTACCACATCTGCTGCAATAACAATGGCACTGCAGACCCCTGCTGTTACGGCCTGTGCGTCCACTGCCACCACCACCAGTGCTGCCTGCAACACCCTCACTGTCCCAGAGGATGACCACCCCACACCACCGACTGAGGGCAGGGGGAGGATGCGGGTGCCCACAGTGGTGAGGCAGCAGGTCCGTGGCAGCAGGGTAGGTGGGAGGGGCATGGTCACCCACAGACACCAAGAGGTTGGGACCCAATCCCTGGACCACATCACCAGAATCCTTGGCACATATGAACAGGCCCAGGGATGAACAGGCCGGTTGGACGAACTGTTACGCGAGCTCATCCTGCTGATGAGGTTCATTGGCACCTGCATGAGACAAATTATAGATCTCTTGGGCCAACAAGTGGCGGTACTGAGGGACAGGCTTGCGCCACAGCCAACACCTCCACTTCCCTCTGGTGGGCCACAGGATGACAGTTCACCATCCTCCCCTGCGCCAACAGAGAGGGGTCAGTCCTCAGATCCCACTGGCCCTGAAGCAGGGCCCCCCCTGCCAAGCGACGAAGGGGCCGTCCTAAGAAAACCCTGGGAGTATCTGGAGGCAAAGCACCTGCCAAATGCCAGTCACGGAGCCAGCCCTGATGGCAACCCTCTTCACCACTGCATTGACTTTTTGGACTGTCCTTCCCCACACTACCTTGTGAATGGCATCTGTCTGTTGGACTGGGTCACCACATCAATGTGGTGACTACTCGATTATCTCATTTACCATAACTGTCAACTCACTGCTCCACACCACCTCAATGGAAATGTACACCCCCTCACATGTCACCATTGTAAATAAATAATCCTTACACACATGTTGTGTCTGCTCCGTCTTTATTGCAGGTTGTACAGTCTTCAACATGATCACAATGTACCAGGAGTATGGACTGTATGTATGCAAGGAGAAGTTGAAGGCACCTACGGAAACACAAAAGAACATCATTCACTGGTCTGGGTGTGGCATCACAAACATCACACAACACCTACCATCAAGATAAGCCAACATGCACATGTCACAATGGGCAACAAGTGTCAACACACACATCCTGTAGATGTTCCTAAATGACCTTTCCCAGAAACATTGCCAACCACCGCTGAGTCTACAACTGGCTGCTGTTACAATTCTCACATACTCCTTCACGACAACAGCAATATCATCAGACAATGGGTATGTTGTACATTGTCACCCACCTTCAAGTGAAGTAGCGGGTGATGAGCTGCTGACGCAGGTCAACACCTTCCTCCTCTCCACTGTCCTCATCACTGGACACAGGTTGGTTTGCAGGCGGGGGCCTTGGGTCCTCATCATCATCCAGGAGAAGGGGAATCTCCTTGCGAATGGCTAGGATGTGGAGCATGCAGCATGCCACTACAATCTGACACACCTTCCCGGGCGAGTATGCCAGTGAACCTCTGGTCTTGTCCAGGCAGCGGAAACGTGACTTGAGCAGACCAAAAGCATGCTCCACCACATGACGTGTCCTCCCATGGGCCTCATTGTAGTGAACTTCAGCCGGGGCCCTGGGATTCTGCAGTGGGCTCAGCAACGAGGGACGGTTGGGATATGCTTAGTCACCTAGGTATGACAAACACAAATAGACATTGCAAATTCGCTGAGGCAGAGGGCAGCAGGTCACACACCCAGCATGCCATACGACTAGGCATACTCACCCACAATCCATGTATGCTCGGGAAGCAGATTAGCCATCAGCTGGGGCACAATGCTGTTCTGCAGGATGTAGGAGTCATGGGCCGAGCCTGGGAATTTGGCACACACGTGGGAGATGATCATATTTGCCAGTGGTAATGTTTGCAATTCTTGTAAATGTGCTCACTTGCCTGTGGTGGCACAAGCCCGACATGGGTGCAATCAATGGCCCCAACAACATGGGGGATGTGTCCGAGGGGATAGAACTCTCCCTTCACAGCTGCCAATTCAGGACCCCTGGGGAAATGAATATATCTGTCCATGTATATCATCATGGCGGACAGAAAATCCCGCAGTACCATGCTGAACATTGGTTGTGACATCCCTCCAGCGCTGGCCACTGTCTGCTGGACGATCCAGTGGCAAAAAGATGCGGGCCGCCATCACCTTATAAGTTGGGGTGAAAGCTGTTGGATATGTCCTGCGAGGCTGCAGGTGGGGCTCCAACATATCACAAAGGGTTTTCAGGGTGGCTCTATCCAGACGGCATTTCCGGATGATCGCCATATCGTCCATGTCTTCCAGCACTGTAAAGTGACAAAGCAGATATGGTCTCCTCCTAGTTGAGATGAAAGTGGACACATGTCAATGCAATACATTATCAGATGGGCGCAGCATCTCACGTTCTGGATGACACAACGCCAACAATGACTGTCAAAATAGAGTTACAGACCAGCCTACATGTAGGGACACCTTCAGCTACACAAATGGCACACTTGTAAACTTACACAAAGCAAGTCCCTCAAACACCACCTCGGTCAATGTGAATGCACATAGGGATATGGCCTACAATTACCATGGGCATGTCTGGCAGTATAGCATCCAGCATATGTGTAACAAATCAACCCCACTGTCTCATACCTAGCTGTTGTACCTGACACGCCTTTATGCGTCATTTGAACCTGGCACACATCAACAACACAATGACCACAGTCTGAGCAGAAACTACGATTGTGTGCATGATCAGACATGAGAGGACATGCAAAAAAGAACATCATTCATTGAGACAAACATTGCTGTGATTGGCACAGCACCTCAACACATTGACATGCGTACACATTGTAGAGTCCAGAACAACACTGTCCTGTGTACAGGAACATCAATATCACAAGTGACATGTGAGGGAGTACATGCCAATCTACGAAATCACATACACAAACATGGCATGTGTAGTCACCAGCAGAGTAAATGGAACATTGGCATTGTGTGCACAATGATGTGCCATTTACCATGTGGCCACTGTGCACTGTTGTTGTTTCCCAGATGGCCATTGTAAGGCACCCATATCGTGGTAGCTACTGCCTGGCCCCAGTGGTGTGTCACCACCACCCCCCATTCACGCAAGTGCGATAGTGATAGGCATGGAGACATGCCCAAATGGCTGTGGGCATGCTCCGCTGCCCAAATCGTGATGCCTCGTGTCAATGTATGGCACCCATATCGCGGTAGCTACTGCCTGGCCCAGGAGGTGTCCCACCTGTACCCCCATTCACACAAGTGCAGTAGTGATAGGCATGGAGACGTGTCCAAATGGCGGTGGGCATGCTCCACTGCCCAAATTGCGGTGTGTCTCATGTCAATGTATATCACTCATATCGCTACCGCCTGGCACCAGCGGTGTGTCACCAGGACCCCCATTCACACAAGTGCGGTAGTAATAGGCATGGAGACATGCCCACATGGCGGTGGGCATGCTCCACCACTAAAATCGCGGTAGCGCACACCACGCCCCTGTGGTGTGTCACCGCCATGGAGCATGCCCTTACAGCCAATGGGAACTTTGGTTGCGGTGGCATGATGCAATTTGGAAAATCATGGTAGGCGTGCTCCGCCACCGCGGAGGCGGTCATTGGATGCATTTGAAAGATGCACCATCGCGGTAGCACACATTGGGCCCCAGCGAGTGTCACCGCCATGGAGCATGCCCTTAAAGCCAATGGGAACCTTGATTGTGGTAGCATGATGCAATTTGAATATCGTGGTAGGCGTGCTCAGCCACCGCGGAGGTGGTCATTGGATGAATTTGAAAGATGAACCATCGCGGCTGTGCACACGGGCCCCAGTGGTGTGTCACGACCATGGAGCATGCCCTTACAGCCAATGGGAACCTTGATTGCGGTGGCATGATGCAATTTTGAAAATCGCGGTAGGCATGCTCTGCCACCGCGGAGGCGGTCATTGGATGCATTTGAAAGAGGCAGACCTGGGCCACCAATTGCTGCAGCTTGGCACCTCTGAAACGACCCCAGGGGGCTATATATGTGTTGGAGGGAGCCTCACATTTCCACTGCTCCCAGAGCCTGCTGCCAGAGACTCCTCACCTGCTGCTGCCTCCAGGGACTGCTGCCAGAGACCCCTCACCTGCTGTTGCCTCCAGGGACTGCTGCCAGAGACCCCTCACCTGCTGCTGCCTCCAGGGACTGCTGCCAGAGACCCCTCACCACCCAATGCTGCTGCTGTTGTCTCATGTCCACAGTGAAGGCAAGGACAGAGAAGATCCATGCCAGTCCCTTCACAAGCGAGGAGCTGGAGGTCCTGGTGGACAAGGTGCTCGCAACCCAAGGCTATATGGTGCCCCAAATGTTGTGGAAAGTCCTCAACAGTGGGGGGGAGGGCATGGGGCAAACATGTAGTTGGACTGATGCAGTATGTACCTGGGAGTGTGGGGTTGTGTCATGCACTTCATAAATGTTGTCTCCAGGGGGAAGGTGTGTGTACCCAATGCCACAGGTTTCTCTGCCTGCACATGTATGTATGAGTGACCTGTGTTGTGCTGTCAGCCATACAGTGACTCAGAAGGTTGTTCATGCAGGAGTCAGGACAGTAATTGCTTGGCTGAGTGGCTGTGTGTGCCCCTGTTGTCCATCTCAGTGTGAGCCCAGCTGGCCTGCACAGTCCCCACTCACAAAGACAAGGACACATCACTTCACTTACAGAGTATTACATCAGTCTTTTCTCATTGCAGTGCAGCTATGGGCCATCTCAGCACTGTCTATTGCACACGACCGGCCTTGTGATGAGGATTTTGGATTTGTGAGATCATGTCCCTCAATGTGACATCCATGACACAGCAATCTGTTCACAGGGCAGGGACACTAAGGGCTGCACAGTCTTGTACACAGTGAGTCTACCCCCAAACTCAGGTTGATATGTGATGTATGTGTTGCTCAAACCAACAATGGACTGGAGATGTGGGCAGGCTACATAGGGGTTTAAGTGCTAGCATCCTGCATGTGTGTGAGATGTGCAGGGACTGCGTCCCCCTCACACCTGCATGCATTTACATCAGCCTTTCCCATGCAGATGTACCATGTGAGAAATATCCTAGTCTCTGTTAGACATATTGTTGGATTTGTGATGAGTCTGTACCTTGCTGCTATACGATAGATGTAGGTATATAACACTGTGTCACTGATCATTTGCCCCTCTTGTCTCCCATGCCTGCAGCTCAAGGTACACCAGCGTAAGGCCGTGTGGAGGGCCATTGCGTCCAAGGTGCAAGCTCTGGGGGTCTCAAACTGACGGCGCACCCACTGCCACAAGAGGTGGGACGACATCAGCCAGCTGGCAAAGAACGTGGCGGAGATTACCTTGGGGCTGCTTCCTCGCACTGGGCGTTTGGCACGGCGCAGCATGACACTACTAATGGGCCGTTGGGCTGGGTGCCAGTGTTACGCATTTGCCCTACCTGTACTTACAAATGTAATTGGAATGCTGTGCATTCCCAGTGCATTCTGCGTTGTGCTCCTCAGGTTTCTTCTGCATTGGGGTAGTCTGGGGAATCCCATGGGAGGGAACGGCAGTGTGCCCGATCTGACTGTGCCTTCATCAATGCGTCCATTACATGCACCCAGATTTGGGAGGCCTAGACATCAGACAACAATGTGCACCAGTCTTTGGGCTCCAAAGTACAACATGGTGGGTGGCATGGGCTCATGGCCATTATGGAATGTCATGTTTTAGTCTGTGTCTGTGTTGTCCCCTCCTGTTACATCCAGACCTGTCAGTGGCAACAGACAGAAAAAGTGTGTTTCATTGAATTACTTATTGGAAAGTTGAACCTCTGGGAAGGACTTCTTCTCCAGTGCCCGGGGGACATACTCCATGTATATGGGGATGCAACCTAATTGATATTTATTACACTCTGTTCAGAAAGTGATGCCCTGGAGCACGGAACACCCTAACAACTCTTCTATACCAGTGGCTGTGCACATTCTGATTCCTGTATACTTGAGGCAACAAGTAGTGTGCGCCCATCATGTCCCTAGGTGTGCTGAGAGCTAGTCTTGTGTCTGGTTGAACGGAACCACTAGCAGGGTGTTGTGCTGTGTGGTCATCACATGGATCACTTATGCCTGAATTTCCATTTCCCACACACTGTTTGAGTCAATATACTGAGTTATAACATTGTGACTGCAAAGGGTGGTGTGCAACATGTAGATTTAGTCATCTTTTGTTATGCATTGCTTGCATATGTTTGTTCTGTTGCTGCCACTGACCTGACCCTACATCTCTCTCTCTCATGCATCATCTCTTGTGGTCATGGAGGGACAGGAGACGGACACCAGTGGGGGTGAAACAGCTGCACAGGAGCCCAGTGACACAGATGTCACCAGCGCCTCAGAGGGGGACAGGAGTCTGCTGGAGGAATCCCAGCCTGAGACGCAAAGTACCACATCATCTGATGCCAGCGGGGATGCATCCATGTTGATGGGCACAGGGAACAGGGACTCTGCATCGTCTTCCACCACACAGCGGCTAGTGCTCACTCTCCCAGCCACATCCTCTGGTGCTGCCCGTGTCCGCCTCAGTAAGAGGGGAAGAGCTTCCTTCACCCCTGGCACCGCTGCCCTGCCCCTGTCTCCCATGCTGCCATCAGTGGTGAGTCTGTGGACCTTTTGCGCCAGCTGTGTGTAGGCCAGACAGCTCTCCTCAATGCCTTCATAGACCACAGCAAACAATTTGCACAGGTGGTTGCTTTCATGGAAGGCATACATTCAGACTTGGGTGGGCTGCACCAGACTGTCCAGGCTTTGTCCTCCACAGTGGCATCAGCCCTTCAACAGGCACATACTCACAGTCCGCTCTGGTCCCTTTGACCACCCACCTGGCATTGGCCACGTCTGATGACAGTGACCACGGTCCACATACATCAAAGTCACGATACAGCACACGAAGCACACAGCAGCAGCAACCCAAGCGGTCCCGGGTGCAGACACCATCCCCACAGAAGACCAAAGCCACCCCAGAGTGCAGATAGAAAATCCCGTCAGGCGACACCAAGGGACAAAAAGCAAAGCAGCAGACCTCAGGCACACATGCCTCAGAGGCATCCCCATCCAAGGACTCTCCTGTCCCTAAAGCATCTCACAAAGAGAAGCATACAGTTTCTGTACCCACCGAGGAGGTGGTGCATGCCAAGGGTACACCTAGGAAGGGCTCCAAGGCAGATTCACCCACCACCTCGACTCCCATCCCAAGCCCAGTGAAGCAGGGAAAGGAGGGCACTGTAGGGGTGACAACTAGTAAACAGGGGAAGAGGGGGCAGAGGCTAAGCCAGGCAAAGCGCTCCGCACGATACAGCACTTCACCAGAGGGGGTGCCAACATCTGCACCTGATGCAGCTTTGGTGGTGAGTGTTCCTGTTGTGTCCACACCACTTACCATTGATCCAAAGTCAGGCAAGCCATTTAGGATCCCCAAGAAGCGGAAAGGCACCCCTCCACAATCTCCCAGCAACACCGTGTCTGCCGTCTGCATTACTCTGCCTCCACGTGCCACTACACCACCTGGTCCAAGCAGCCCTCTGGCTTGCCAAGCCACTGATAGCTTCACTTCCGCTGGTCCGTTCTCTCCCCATTCAAGTACCCCGACAGTCCCGAGACACAGCCAGCTCCCAGTCTGCCTGACAGCCAAGTCTGAGTGGTAGTCACCCTCACACACCTGTCTCTAACACAGGTGGGCCTGTACTGCACATTGTTACCCCCTGACTGTGTTGCTGAACATGGAAGGTACAGTCGCACACATTACCTGTGCAGCCTCTCCGGGACATACCCTGCAATTCGATTTTGCCACTGGCCTTGTTTCTCTTTGGTGTGTTCAAGTCTTCCCTGTGCGGCTTCTCATGGACATACTCTGCACCCTGAACTGGCCACTAGCCTTGTTATTCACTGCTGTTTTGCCCTTGCCTGTGCAGCTTCTCATGGACATACTCTGCACCCTGAACTGGCCACTGGCCTTGTTGTTCTTGCTGTTTCTCCCTTGCCTGTGCAGCTTCTCATGGACATATTCTGTACTTAGCCCTGCCCACTGGCCTTGTTGTTCACTGCTGTTTTGCCCGTGCCTGTGCAGCTTCTCATGGACATACTCTGCACTTAGCCCTGCCCAATGGCCTTGTTGTTCACTGCTGTTTTGCCCTTGCCTGTGCAGCTTCTCATGGACATACTCTGCACTTAGCCCTGCCCACTGGCCTTGTTGTTCACTGCTGTTTTGCCTTGCCTGTGTAGCTTCTCATGGACATACTCTGCACCCTGAACTGGCCACTGGCCTTGCTGTTTTGCCCTTGCCTGTGTAGCTTCTCATGGACATACTCTGCATCCTGAACTGGCCGCTGCCCTTGCTCTTTTGCCCTAGCTTGTGCTGCTTCTCATGGACATTCTCTGCACTTAGCCCTGCCCACTGGCCTTGTTGTTCACTGCTGTTTTGCCCTTGCCTGTGCAGCTTCTCATGGACATGCTCTGCATTTTGTGCCTTGCTCTTCTCTTCTCATGTTGCCTATCTGTGCAATATGTGAATAAAGACAGTTGCTCCTGTTGTCTATTTTGTCAGTGTCCTTACTGAATAAAGTTATTTTGCTGTGTGTATATGGTTTACTGTGCCACATGGTCTGTGTGCCACTTCAACATAGTCAATGTTTTGGCTCACTTACTCTATTTTTTATAGGGGTGACAGGGTCTTCAGTTCTTCCTGACCCAGATACTTGTGGGAGCAATGGTGTCAATTTTCAATGGAAAGCAGTTGTCATTTTCTTAATTTGTTCATGTTGGCTATATTGTACATATGTCAGGTAGGGGGGCACTGCCAGCACAAAGTGGGTTTCTGCGCACAGTATTGCAGGCAGGCTGGCCAGTGTCATCATGTATGTGTATTCTTCCTTTATGTGTGCCCAGTGGTGTATGTGTGTGGTCATCTTGTGATGGCCAGTCATCCTAGACCCATGGCTTACTTTCCATGTGTGCTCTTGGATGGTCAGGAAGTGTGCAGTGTGAAGGGGGTGAGTTTGTCGGGAGTGTTGATGTGTGCATGCCCATGCATTGTCAACTACACACATGTGTCACCCAGGAGTTGTATGCCTGTTGTTTTGATTGTTGTGCCCTGTGTATGTGGTTGTATGCACATGTGTGAGTTGTATGTTGTGCGCTGTGCAGTGTGTTGGTGTGTCCTTGCAGTTCTGCCTGACTGCAAAGTCTGTTTTTGTCACTTGTGAGTATGCAGAGTGTGTGACTGGCAAGTCAGTGTTGAGTTTTGTTGATCATCCATGTGTCTTGTTACCGTTTGTGGTGACTTTGCAGACCCGCTGCTCCACACTGCCATTGTGGTTATATTTTCTCATGCATTGCTGTCACATGGTGCCTTCTTGCCTCCAGCATGGCATGTTGTGTGTGTTGTCATACCATCCCCTATCTGTGCTTCAGATACCTACCCATTGTGGGTCTGCACTCCCTCTATTTGTGTATGGTACACTCCTGCCCTGTCCCCTACTGACATACAGTACACTTCATGTTGATGACAGTTGTCCACTTGGTTTACATTTGTGTGTGCCACCCCATCACTTCATTTGTGACACTGTGCTTTGTGGTGCAGTTCTTTGGCCAAGATCAATGTGTCACTCAGGGCATTACACCAATGGGTTGTATGTGATGTTCTCGTGCTGTTTGACAGTCATGGTTGCTCCTATGCAGTTCAACTGTGTGTGCTGCCCAGTCCTCTGGTCAAGTTGTTTCCACCTTTCTGTCCCAGACTTGTGCATCTGTTGGTGTTGTGTTGGATGTATGTGTGTTGGCTGTGGTATTGCTTCACTTCCTGGGTGTGCTGTTGTCTTTGTGCTGTGCTGATTGGTGTTGTGTGGGTTGATGTTATGTCACTGATGTCTGTGTGTGGCTGGTATGCTTGGTGTGCAGACACTCTTGTTGTGCATGCAGTGCTGTGTGTGTCTGTTGCCTTGTCATTGCCTGGTGTGCATCCCCTGATGTCCTGCTGTGTTTGCTATGTGATTTGTCTGCCTGTGCATCTGTTGTGTGTTTGATATGGCTGTGTTGTTCTGTGTTGGTGCACCTCTTGTGTGTATTGGGGTATGTTGTCTGTGCATTGTTCCTGAGTGATGAGGTTGTGCACTCCTGTTGTGTCTGTGCTCCCATTGCCTTTCCACAGTTTAGCTGCACAGGGCATGTCTGTTCTTGTTGTGGTTCTTTGTGTGTTTCTGTTGGGTTATGTGTTTGTGTGTTGTTTTTGTGAAGACATTTGTTCTGGCATCCCTGTGTGTGTGTAATGTTTGTGGCTACCCCCAGGGTGTGCGATTGCTTGTGTGTGTATTTCCTGGCCAGTATGGCCAGCCTTCAGTGTGTTTGACACTGGTGTTGCGTGCTGCTGGTGTGAGGGGGCATATGTGTGTAGATTCCTACTGGTGTTTGACAGTCATTGATTGTGTCATTGGGCCCTGTGTGTTGTGCTGCTGGTGTACTCCTGTGAAGTAGTTGTATACATATGTGGCCATTCACAGTTTGGCCTCAGGGCCTTCCTTTCATCCTTGTGCCTATACATGGTTTGCCTTGCTGTCTCCCTGTGTTGGTGCACTGTGATGTCTGTGGTTTGACTTCACTGACTGTACCAGCCATGTGTGCTTTGATGGTCTGAGGGTGTTGTTCTCTGTTCCTTGTCTTGCATGTGATGTACACATGCGTGTTGTTTGTCTCCATGGCCTTCCATTTGTGTGCACCCCACTTTGGCTTTTCTATTTGTTGTGCTCCATTGCTGTTGGCATGTGGTGTGTATATATGTCTGTGTGTCAGTATGGGGTATGTATGTGTGACTTCACGGGCTGTGTGTCCATTTGGATGTGTGATCCTTGTATGTGTTCATTTGTTGCTTATACTGATTTTTGTTGCCCTGAGTGTGGTGTTGTTGTGGTGTGTGTGTTTCCCTGGCCCTGTGCTACTGTGCTGTGTGTTCCTCTTTAGCCACTCCTACAGTGGCTGTCTCCCTGGTTGTTTGTTGTGTGGTGCAGGGTGTGTATTCACCAGGCTTGTTGTTGTGCATGGGGGTGCACTGGAGGGGCACATGGTACGTGCCATCAGGGGGTGTGCTAGTGCGTGGTGGGTGGAGGTGTGGCCCTGTGGTCTTTGTGCCCTGCCCATGCCTGGCGCTGGCTCTGCCTTCTGCATAGTGCGCATGTATTCCCTTGCTGCATGGTCGTGGAAGATGTGTGTCCAGATACGGAGGGGTGACGTGGTGGCAGGTGGGTCATGTGTGGGTGCCCTTGTGGATGTGTTCCTGTCCCCACCAGGGTGTCTGATGTGGATTTGGACCATGTGTCAGCCCATGTGTTGTGTGTTGTGTTTGTGTTATTGCGTACCTGCGGCGGAGGCCGTGGCGGTCCATGAGTTTCTGGGGATGTAGCAGGAACAGCACCGGAAAAACGTGTAGAGCTGGATCCATGGCAGTCAGGACCGGTTGGTGTGGACTGGGACTCTGGTCTCTCGCTCCGCTGTCGAGCTTCCGCCGTGTCTGGTTGGGCGGTTTCTCCACTGCGGTGCGTCTGCTTGTTTGGGGCATCCTAATTTGTGGAGCGGGGCAGACGTCATTCCGCACGGTGGTGAGTCTCCATTGGCTCCCACCGCCGTGGTGGCGGGCACACTTTGATGGCGGTGCGGTTCGCACCGTGGCAGACGGGATATGGGCTATGTTTGGCCATACTAATATTTTTCAGTAAATTGCTCATAAAGCACAAATCATCTCTTTCCCTGTCTTATAATCATCCATTTGCCCTTGGTTAGCTGTTACAGGTTAAGATTAGCTATCCATAAGACCAGGTCCGCTAGGTCCCTGAATTGCAAGGTCCATTTGCCAAAGCCATTTTGAATTGAAATCTTCTCTCTATATTTTATTTTGCACAGGGTGAACTGGCCAGTCTGCCACTCTGTCAATTCCACAGTAAGCTGCAGGCTCTTGGGTTCTTTCAGGACAGGGAGGACTGCCATGAGCCAACCATGCCCTCATAACCCTATTATTCTACTTGAGCTTCTTCAAGGTGTGAATGTTCTGAACATTTTTGCCAGAGCTATTTTCCGTTTGGAGTAAGGCCCTGACGTTGATGTTTACAAGTATTGGATAAACAGAATCAAAGAAAATAGAGACCTCAGTTGAAATCACCATATAACAAATCCACAGCTTCCCCCTCTGTCTATGCCTGCTACTCTAGAAACAATGGTCAAATGTGGCATAATCAGCTAGGCGAATAAGCAACATATCACCTACAGTCACCAAAATTGTTGTCCAGTCTCCTGCATTTTGGACTGTTTGTAGGAATTAATTAAACTGAGCTTATACAATGCAACTGTTACCAAGAGGGCATATTGGTGCTGTCAGGCACAAAACCAGCGTAGAAAGTATGTTGATGACAACTTATGGTTATTGAAATAGCAAAGTTTAACATTTTTCCTAAATACATTGTGATGTTTTTTGACTATGTAGAGGAAGGAAATTCTATAGTTTGGCTGAAAGTAGGAAAAAGATCTACTTCCATGCCTAAATAGCTTGATCTTAGGAAGAATCAAATAATGCAGAGAGGCATAGCATGAGGAAATTGCAAAGAGAACAATCATCTTCTAAAGTTAATTATTATATAACACAGCTAATGGTCACTCTATAAATTAGATTGGAAAAGGTGAGTCGGTGTACACCTATTTTTTTCTATACATGTCTGCACACACACTGCTGTCGCTGAATTCAGCTGCCTATCACCACCACTTTCTTTGTTACCATTGAAGTCATAATATCTTTGTTCACACCCTAAATGTCAAACTCACTTTGGTCAGCCCTTCCACCTGGTGAATTGTTGCTCCCCGTGTTATAATAGTGGCCTGGTTATGCAGGCACCTTCACAGTAACATGCAAAGCCTGATGGTCAACTCCCTCCACTGTTCCATTTGTATCCACTTGCATTCCCATTGAAAATGCCTTCATTGATGAAAATAACATGTATTTGACTCAATCTCACAAGAGATTATCTCAATTAAGTGCTGAGGGTTCTTTCCAATGATTCAATACCAGCAACAGAGGGACTTGACTAGATGTTATGTAATGAAGATTTGTAGAGCGTGCTATCACCCTGGCGGGTATCCGGGCACTGAGCAGGTGTTTGCCTAGCCAAACCTAAGATCTTCTGGAACTACCCAAAAGGTTAGGACATCAGCTTCTGGTGTAACTCAAGAAGAGAGGAGGAGGCTTTTATGTGGAGCGGCAAGTTGTTCCATGCCTTAGGAGCAATGCAGAAAAAGGGTCGACCTCCAAATCAGTTTTTTCCAACTTGTGGGATGTGTGCAAGTAGGAATCTGGATGAGTGGAGGTGTCTGGAACTGTGGTAAAAGCAGATACAATTTTTGACGTATGTTGGGCTAGTGCCTTGAAAGCGTTGTTGAGGAATTTTATTTGTGCTAGTTTGTGTATGGAAACCAGTAAAGCTCCTTTAGGTATGGTGTAATGCGAGTGAGGTGTTGGAGGTTGAGAGTGATTCTGGCCACCGATTTCTGAATGGTCTGCAGCCTTCTGGTGAATTATTTCTTCATCTCATCATAGAGGATGTTTCTGTAGTGCAGCACCCTTGTGACAAGAATTTGGGTGACAGTTTTTCAGGTGCTGATTGAGAGTCAGTTGTAAATCTTCCTCAGCATCTTCAGATTCTGTAAGAATGAGGCGGTGAAAGCTTTTTCTTGGGCGCTCATGTTGAGCTTGCTGTTGATGATTCTAAAGTTCTTGGTGTGGGTGGTAGGGATGGGCATCAGTCCTAACTCTGTTTGACTGGGTGCAGTCCCACATTGAAGTGTTTTTACCAAAGATCATAATTTTGGCCTCGTCAGTGTTCAGATTCAGACAGTTGTTCTTCATCTAATGAGCGATTTCAGTCATGCAGCTATTGAATTTGATCCATGTACTGGGTGTCTTGTCTGGGAGGGAGAGTTGTGGGTCACTGGCATAGGGTAGTATGTTCATGTTGTAAAAGCAGATGGCGTTGGCTTTAGGGATCATGTATGTGTTGAAGGGTGTAGGGCGCTGCCAGGGAAAAGGTAACAGGTTGGTCTCTGCAGAGATCAGCCTCAGTAGGGGGAACCTGCAGGAGTGCCCGCAATCCCCCTTATTCTTGCAATGGCAGTTGAACTGCTCACAATTTGGATATGCGGGGATGCACTCCTAAGGGGGTGCAATGGTATGTTGGGTGGGATGATCTTGTATCCCTTCATGCAAATGACATACTTCTCTACCTGGCTAACCCAGACCACACCATGCCCCAATTCTACAGATTGTGGAGGTTTTTGGGTCTTACTTGGGACTCAATTGGTGCAAATCGGTAGTCTACCCAGTCTCACAAGAGGAGCTGAAAGGAATCTGGAGCTACCCACCTGTATTTAAATACCTGGGCATCTTTGTGACCACAGACAAGGATTTATTTATTTGAGAAAACCTCACTATGATCCTGGATAACTACAGAGGAAATGAGGGTTGCTAGGGGAAGCTCCCGTTGTCGCTGCTCATGCCAGCCACGAAATCCATAGGGCAGGGTAGAAGGTATAAAAATAGGACCTGCTGGGCTTCTTCAAAGTAGGAGACATCTGGCGCAGTGGTGACATCATACCATTTTCTTAGCTGCAAGACCAATTTGAGCTGGCTGGCGCTCAATACCTCTGATACCTACAACTGTCACATATCTTGGTGGCAGAGATCTCATAAGTAACCCCTGTGGGATATAGAGTTATGGAGATTTCCCTGATTAGTCACGCTGTGTCACAAATATACTCAACCCTGTTACACAATAGTCTTCCCATGCTAACCAGCCTTGTAAGTTGGAGGATTTACGATTGTGGGGCAGCCTACCACCACCCCTATGATGTGGTGATCAGTGCAGGATTCCAGCTGATACATCCGAATATTCTGCATCAGGGATACTACACCTTGACCAAGCTGTTTCATATGGGTAGAATAGAGACAGACCTTTGCACACCAGGGTGTGGACACTGAGGGAGATTGCTCCATATGATCTGAAGCTGCTCAAAGATATAGGGTTTTTGGAAAGGGGGGCAGGATAGGCTCTCAGATACCCTGGACTTTGAAATACACCTGATCCCACAACTGGTGACCTTGGGAGTATGATAAGATCAGACTCTAGAGCGATACACACTCCCTTGCTCTAATGTTGCTCTGATGGTGGGGATAAGGGATTTGATCCAGATATGGGGAAGTGGTATAACCTCTTCAATATGGGAATGGTAGATGGGTTGGTGCATGAGGACTGAGGAACTGGCATATCAGGCGAAGGGTTGCCTCAGAAATTCAATGCAAATTAGGGCCTGTGGCAGGTGGCGGAGGATGTAACATCCTGATAGCGCTAGGGGAACACTGACTGATGGGGTGGACTGGGATGAGGGTGCGATGGGAACATGGGGCGGAGTGTCCCTCATTAATGGTCTTTCTTACTGGGGAACGGATTCACTGTACTAAACCCACAGTTGTATTTTTGGGGGTACGTTTTTATGTGTTTTGATATATGAAGGGATGCTGGAATGAAGACTGGGTTAACTCACCTTGCACAGCCATCTCCTTGTTGTACACCATATTTAGGCAAGTTGTTACCAGTGTGGTGGGTTTTCAGAAATAAAACCTATTAAAAAGATGTTTTTTCAAATGAGGGTCATGCTCAGGGAGGATCTTTGCAGAAGTCGCAGGCGTCTGAGGCAGACTGTACCAGGCTGACTAACTGGGTTCTTCCAGTCAGGAAGAAGCAGATCCATCAGAGTGTGTGTCCTTAGAATCTGATGTCGTGTAGGCGTTGGGGGATGATGGGGTGAGAGACTGCGCCAAAGTCTGCAGAGAGGTCCAGGAGGATGAGTGCTACTGTATGTCCTCCATCCAGAATCATGCAGATGGCATCCATCGTGCAATGGGGGCAGTTTCTGTGCTGTGATTAGGTATGAAATCAGACTGGGTAGTGTCAAGAAGTTGGTGGCCGTTGAGGTATGTTGATGACTTTCTCTAAGACCTTGGCCGGGGATTATAAAAGAGAGGTCAGTCTGTAGTTGGTAAGCGTTAAAGGGTCCATGGAGTGTTTTTGCTTGGTTGATTAGTGGACAATCGAGTTTGCATTACAGTGTACGAAGGGTCGATTGTTACTGTGCTTTTAGCACAGTATGAATTGCTCCATTTTACCAAAAGTGTTCTTCAAGAGCTAAATGGCACAATGTACAGCAACAGAAAGGTAGTTTACGAGTAACCTTGGAACTTGCTTTCACAGAAAGGAGGCTGAATGTAGATCACGGTCTACCAGCAAGAGAAAAAAAGTTAATTAAAATAATTCAAACACTTTATCTATAAGGACACGTGGCAAACAGCCCAGAGAAGCAAAAGTAATGGTAGATACTATGAGGGTTATATTTAATGGAACATATGCAAATAGAAATGGTAAATAGCAGTATAAAGACACGAAAAGGATTTATGTAAGACTCAAGAGTTAGGAAAAACATTGACTGGGCACACTACAGGAGACTAGTCATAATTCTTTGCTGTCACGTTCACTATTTCTATGAGTAGTTCCAAGCTCCAGCAGACCATAGCAAAAATAAAAATGTGAATAAAAATAGAAAGGGAGACAGACAGGTGCTTACATTGTTCTGTGGAATTGTGGGCTTCTTAAATGCTTAAGATGTAGCCTTCTGCAGTGGAAGGTTACAACCAAAAGAAAAGTAGTAGTGAAACATGAACTCATTCAGTTCTTAGCATCTAGTGGCAAATATACTTCTGCTGAGTGATTACTTCCACTGAATAATGAAAATGTTCAGGCGCAATGCCCATTCACAACTTGCTATCTTTGTGTGGTCATTCCATCCTTAGTCTCTTTGCTTTAATCATGCTGTTTTTCAGTGCTTAATTTGTAAAATGTTAAGTGCAGGTGCTCAAATATTTTTAGGAGGCCACGCCCACTTCCCCTGTCTCCACCCACATCCTCCACTAGCTCCATTCACTTACTCTATTGGCTCCATCCATATCCCCGTCTGGGACTGCTGAAAGCTAGATATAATGACAGTGCATGTAAAACTGTTAGTGCCACAAAACACATACAAGAGCCATGGCACGTTTCAGGCCTCACTGCCATGAAGATTCTACAAGAGGTTAAAATTAAGTATTGGTCCTAAGACAAAGCTCGCATTCGGAGAAATGTACAAGCATGGCAGGAAGATGGTTCTAGCTATATGTTAGCTGAAGGTTGGAAAATATTTTTCCATAGAAGTATATTATAAAAACAACTTTTCTTAAGAAATTAGATTGGGAGACTTCCATTGAGAGCCTGAGCATGAGTGTAGGTGTAGTTTAAAGGTTTAGATATCCAAAGGTGTTATTGGGGCTTACAAGTGACTGAAGTGCAAGCGAGGCCTGAAATCTGAATGAAACATCTCCCTAGTGCCAACCAATCATTTCAATATTTTATTTCATAGGCTTAGATTAAAAATATCTTCAATTCTATTCTGTCTTTGGCACGCTTCTGTCTTTAAAACGATACCAGTGTACATGTTAAAATAAGCATGAGATGTGATGAAAAGGCTCATATTACCTTCACTCCCTGGCACGACCATCAGAGCAATTATGCAAATGTTATAATGCATGCTTCCGTCTGAGTAATGATGCTATGCTGACCCCAGTGTGGTGAATTATACACATGGAGGTGTCACCAAACATTGCACACGCATCATGGCACAGTGGCAACCATTTGTTCCTAAAATGACAGATGCTTCTCACTGAGGAGTAAATAAAAAAAACATAGTGTGTGTGTAGGTGTTGTCTTTTAAATGGGGAGCGTGGCAGCAAATTGCAGCTGCTGGTCCCTCCAGGCAAAAATAAAACTGAAAATATGCTTCACGATAAGGGCTGCCATAGAGGAGCGGGCTTGGAGGCAGTAAATGCTCCCTATTATGAGGTGCAACAAGGTCAAGAAGGGGCTAGGGAGTAATGGAAGAGCATACGGGAGGGATTTAATAAATCAACAAAAAGATTACGGAGGATAAAAGAATGGATGAGCTTTAAGTGGGAGCAACATAGGGAGCATAGATGGGTGGGATGTGAGTGGGCGGTCGCACCTAGAGGAAGAGAACAAGAAAAAAGGACCCATTCGCTCTTTTATACACACTTTACACTTACTGTAAGGATCCGACTAGGATTAGGCCTGGGCACCTACAGTGGGTGGAGAGCTCCTGTCTGGATTCGAGTGCTGGCAGCTGCGGAACCTGGTAAACTTAAAGTCCTGCACTGCTGTTTGATTCCGATACTTCATCTGAGACGCCACTCAGCTGGATTCAGTTCAGTTCATGTCGTGCCTGTGAGCTGCTAAATGTTTAAAACCATTGGCAGCTACTCACGTTTATATTTAATTACTCCGACGCATTAAGCTTGTTATCTGGCTGAGGCCTGAACTTTCCAGGACCGAGCCTGCCTCAGTGCCTCGCCCCAGGTAACCCATCAGCCCGCCCTCAAACGTCCCAATTAACAAATGTGAATGACATGCCCCTTCACAAACATGCGTGCGCAGTGCGCTACTGACATCACTTACGTGATGCAGTCATCATGCCTGGAGCTGGGTGGGCGATCCTCGGCAGACATTCCAGGCAGACATGTATCCAAACCGGAGGAGGAGGACAGGACAGGTAGGCACCTTTATTTTTAATAATTACTGGGCCTATTCATCTGACAGGGGAGAACAAAATCAATAGCCCCGGTCCTGGTAAATAAGTGCTGGTGCTAAGCACCGGAAAGCACTGGCACAAATTAAGCACTGCTGTTTTTGCAATTTAGTTCAGTCTGCGCATTTCTGTAAGGCCATTATATGTGACGTTTACTGAATCCAGATTGCCTCATCTACAACAAATAACATGTATCCAGTCCTGGGCTTCCACATTACAAATCACTGTTTTCAGGGGCGCCTCCTCCACTAAGGCTGAGGAGAGTCTCACCACAGCTCTCAGAGCAGTGGAATAGGCAAAAATAAATGAAAATGACAACGCTATTATCATTGTAATTTTCATAGCTACGTGCTGGATTAGGAGTGGTTTGTGCACAATAAGTGCGCATGATGACCGGACAAACAGTCATGCTTTGCATGCTCCCCACCAGCTGTATTGCACAGCCTAGGTTGAGAACAATCACAGGCTCCCACTCCCTGTCTAAGCACCAAACCACGGCTCTCAGATCAATCACAACGCTGCTGTCATGTTGGCAAAAGCATTGTGAATGGCCATGGGGAGCCTCTGTTCCTCATGCTTCTTTTGGACTCGGGTCAGGAAGAGAAGCGTAGAGACAACGGAGGAGAAACGGCGGAAGAGGCAATCGTTTTATTTTTTATTTTGTAGTTTTCAATCCCCCGACACACCATCCCCCGCCACTGACTCTTTTAATGATTGTTAGTCCACATAAACAGATAACACAACTCCAAAACATACTTTTTTTGTGAGATAAAAACTGAGATCTTGCAACAAGGGGCAAAATGCACTCATTTTTTTCACAGCACACCAATCAAAGTTCTTCAGCTGCATTTTGTGAAATGGCGAGTGTAGGACAGCAGCATGTCTACTAAGATATTGCACTGCTGGTCGAATATGCCTCCTATTCCCGCTTTCCCTCACCTGGCATGTTCTTACAATGCGGTTGTTACAACAACCGCGTTGTAACAACACAAAACCATTACCCCGCAAGTCGTTACAATGACTTGCGGAGGGGGGTGCTGATTGTTGGAATTGTATAATTTACTATTCTATGCGGACAGTAGGGAAGGTGTTGGATTTTAAATCCAACACCTTTGATGCAGCGGAGTTTACCAGCTCTACACATTCATACACACAACACTCATTTGGGCCCATATACATTCATACATGCAAATGAGCTGGCAAATATCCACTGGACATCAATTTGTTTACCCTAGGAAACCTTTACACCAGTATTCTTACCAATATTGTCTCCTGAGTAAATGCACTGTCAACGGATCTATTAGTAGATTAGAATAGGGAGGAAAGACAGTAATGCATTTAACTTTTATTCTAAAGAACCACAGACTCAGAGGGAGTTTTAAAAGTTTATCTAAAATAATAATTTTGGGAGTCAAATCAAAATACACATGAATAGACCAGAAATCTCCATCAGGAATATAGTACAGTTAGCTTACAATTCAGTTTGCATAATACATTCTTGCAATGACAGCATCTGAGGAGAGAAAGGACAGAGAACATGTACGGAGCATTTACCCTACAGATATATTTACCTAGAATGGTGTGAGGACCCCGACATCAGAGAGTCTAGGATTCAGGACAGAGAAAGGTGACCTCTTCTAGTGCAACACCAGCGTTACACCCCTCTCTGGTGCTACTCTCTCCGGCTCGGACGCGTCCGGACCCTTCCCTAGATGTACCTCCTCAGTTGTTCTGCGAATTTTCCCTAGTGTTGGATTCTTCAGTCAGATTGCAGCAAATCGGGCAGCATCTCAGCATAGCATCAGCATCTCCGCATCAAGTGTGTCTAACTATCTAGAACTTACCTCTGCTATACCAAATTTGAGTGTATGCTCCACCCCCAAATGTTTGAATTCCATGTTCACCCGCAATTTGATTGGGCCAAGTAGTGGGGTGAGGACATCACACCATACCAAGTGCAATATTTTTCTTTAGTCTATTGTCTAATTCCCCACCCCTTAATTTCAATACCCACAAGCTTTATTCCCACAAGCATTTCATATGTGGATCGGAAAGTCTTTAAACATTGTTTCCCCTTTTTTTCCTCTAGGAGGGTCAGAAGTTTTGGTTCTTATGTCCTTGTCGGCTTAGGGTTTGGCAGTCAGTCAACTTGCATCACTTGTTCCAGGGCAAGCCGTCATTTTGTGCATGCGTAGAAATCACAAGGGAACAGAGACGTGGTCACTCTCCAAGGCCCAAATACGAACTATTAATAAAGTCAGAAAAGAACACATTAGAATGCAATCTTAAATGAATTCACTGTATACCACTTACTTCTACTCTAACCCCATTTACTTAATAAATCTTTTGCATTAATAACTTAGTAGAACTTGCATGGGTTAGTTTCAGCTCGGCATGTGCATTAGTATTTTACTTTGAGGCGGCCATATTAGAAGCTATTGCGCAGCTGCAAAGATTTCCCCCCAAGCGACAGAAGAACGTCACACCACTTGATGTGGTAGACGCAGAAGATTTGCCGCGTTTTCTGCGGCCATTTTTAGGACACTGGGGTTACTTATTAAGACAGCACAAGCTTCCTCTATATATGATTATGTAAAATGTGGTGAAATTTTAGTACTCACGGACAGATTGGTTATAGTATTACAGGTTATTTGAGAGGATTGCATACGAGCAAGTTTCTTTATATGTGAAACCTTGCTCCATCAATCCCCTCTCTGATGGCATTTTATGCCATCACTAAATTCTATAAAACCAGATGCCAACTTTAACATTCTACCATTTTGATGTCTTTAAATCTTTTATTCCTTCCCTTATCTTTCTTAAATTGTAATCCTTTCATTCTTTTGTAGATATTGCCTTTCAATTCTTCAAGATGTATTTCTTCTAATTTTCTTTTCTTAACTTTCTCATTCACTTCGTACCTTTATCTTTTCCCACTACATTTGCGACAACACATTCACACATCAGAACTAACAAAGTTATGCCCATGATTGGCAATAATATTTGACCTAAAGTACTTTTACCTATGTTAGAAATCCAACTACTAATGGTGGAAAAACTATTTGTTATTTTCTTCCATACACTGTCAACCTCCAGTGGTTTCAGTTATTCTTCCAAATGTGTAATATTTTTAATATATCTTCCAATTTCTACACTTTTATCAGGTATTTACGTGCAACAATGTTGCGCTTTCAACACTTCACAGACTCCACCTTCTTTTGCTCATAAGATATCAAGGGCAAGTCGATTTTGCAAAACCATAGATCTGACAGCAACTAATTCTGTATTGATCAGCAGAAATACTCCAGCAGTGTCAATAGATAACCGATCAACTACTGCTGATAATCGACACATTTTCCAAGAATTTAGCAGAACCCCCACTGAAGGTATCAATGCCCCAAATATATCACCTACTATTTCCGAAAAACTAGCTCTCTTATATCTTTTTAGTCCACTATTGTCATCATTACTTCCAGTGTTTCTTTTAACATGATAGACTTAAGGGAATACTATTCCAAAATAGCAACTCCCATACCAGTGATCAGGCAACCTAAAATAGGCTTTGTTTCCACAAATATAATAAATTCCAGGAAATACTGGATCAGTTCCTCCTTTAAGTCCCCAGCCCCCAATTACTAAGAAGTTGTGTTCGCATTCACTGGAACCAATAAATACATTGTTATACTCTGTTTAAGCCTATGGAGACAGATTTTCTCTTTCTTTTCAAAGTACAGAGACATAGCAGCATTAGTCTTGCCAGTTAATAGAAGGTCTTCCCTTTCAGCCCATATAGGTATCTGAGGTTTCGGTTCAGAGGCTCTTCTTTGGAAATCCTGTCTCCTATTTTCTACTAGATTCAAAAATATATTTTCTTCTTCATGCAATTTACAGGTTAAGGTGCGTTTATGTGCATCAGCTATATCTATTTTCTTCATTGTTAGGAAATATTCACCCATGAATTGTGAGTCTCTAGTACTAAGGACAGTGTTCATGCTCTTTCGCATGGGAACTTCTGCAAATATTACATCTACATTTGAATAATAATACTGCAGCTTTCCAGTTCTATAAAATAAACTAGCTAGTACACTACATGAAATACCATAGGTCAAGGGTAAATGATGATAGGTCACCCCTTCAGCTACTGAGCTTGGCAATTTCATGCAAACGTAACAATCGCTAACTTCCATGGTTTCTACATAATGTACTAAGAGATTTGCAAATATATTTAAATCAGTTTCATTCTTTTCTACCGTGTGATGTAAATCTAGTTCATCTGGTGTTTCTAAGTCTACTCTATCTCCTTTAATGTTTGCAACTTCTGTATGTGTGTTAGTACTATTTTGTCTGTCAGTAACCATCAGGTAAGGAATAGCTATTGCTAATATCACCCATATTACTAATAATAAACGACATATACAGATCCTACAACACTTCTTTATACAGCTTTGTTTTGGTTTTCCGGCAACATTATCAGACATCTTGGGCAAGAAGATTATATCTTCTTTAATTCAGAACCTGGTAAGAGATAACACCTTGAGCGTCTTCTTCCTTTCAAGTCGGTCTCACTTCTTCCTCAATTTGCTCTACATTCAGCTCTTCATCACTTTCTTCATTTAAATCGAGATTTTTAAAGTCTTCAAGAATGACATGTCCATTCAGGACCCTTGAACTTGATATTCAATGTCTTTAATCTTGGACTACTTCTCTTTGGTATTACCTTGGAAGGTCCAGATTGACTAGTTACTTCATTTACTTGATCAGGTTCTTCATTGATTGTCTTATGTCGATATCTCAGTCTCTTGATAATTCTTGGCCAATTATCACCTTTTTGACTTTTCTTAAATTTCACTGCACTGCCAGGTTCTTCCAGACTCCTTTTATTTTATTTAGATCTTTTTACAACTTGATCAGCTTTGTCTCCTCACTATCTGACCTTGTCCAGGGCTTATTTCGGCCTGTTCTGCCTGGATGGGTTCATCTACCTCAATCTGACCCTGTTCTGGATTAGTGATGTTTGTTTTTTCTTCTGTATCCTGAACTTGCGTTTCTATGCCTATCTGGTCCTGTTAAGGTCTTTTTACCTCTTTACCTTCTTCTGCCTGAATGGTTTCTCTAATTCCTGACTGTTCCTCCTCAGACTCTGGAACAGTGCATTGTGTTTCTTCTGTCTGAGTATATTGTTCTTTCCTTATCTGTTCCTGCTCAGGCTCCCTAACAATCGTGTCCCTACTTTCCTGAGCGACTTCTTCTATACCTGTCTGGTCCTCACTCTCTTCCTGTCTATCTAACTGTGTTTGACTTCTAGTTCATATGAGTACTTTAGGTATGTCCACCACTGGGATCCAGTCGTCTTGATAAGTGCTCGGCTGATCTTGGGCAGCTACTTCAGGATCTTCTATAGGACGTTCTTCAGCTGCACAACCTTCAGCACCACCGATTTCTTGTTTCAATTGTAACTCTTCTTCTTCAGGAGCTGGCATCCTTTTGGTATGGCTTACATGAATCCAATTAGGCAACCGTGCACACTTTACAGCTGTTGAGGTAGTCAGAATAACTTGATGTGGTTTATCCCACCTTGGTGCTAGGCACGATTCTCGAGTGTGGTTCTTCACAACTACCCAATCACCGGGATTCAAATCATGTGAGTGGCTCAGCTGTCTGTTGAAAGCGTCTTCCCCAACCTTATGAGAGCTAGAACGCACTCTGTCAGCCAACTCTTTGCAATATTCCCAAAACCAAGTCATCAGTTATATTCAACAGCTTGTGTCCTGGTACGCATGCTTGTCTCATTGCTCTTCCCATGAGTTTTTTATGGGGATTCAATCCAGTATTTCTGTCTGGATTACTTCTGAGTCCCATCAGAACAAGGGGTAAAGCATCAGGCTATTCCAGTGGAGTGGATGCACACATCTTTCTGAATCTTGACTTAAGTGTGCCATTCAATTGTTCTACCACCCCAGAAGCCCCTGGACAGTAAGTGCAGTGCAGATTCTGTTTGCCTTTGAATGCTTCACATATTAGTCGAATAATCTCATTATTAAAATGAGACCCTCTATCTGATTCAATCGTTACTGGAAAACCAAACCTGGGAATGAGTTCTCTTAATGAAAGTTTGGCCACTGTCAAGCTGTCATTTCTTCGGGTCGGGTATGCTTCCATCCACTTTGAAAATAAACACACTATGACAAGCATATATTTCAGCCCTCAACAAGCAGGTAGTTGAATGAAATCTAATTGGAGTCTCACAAAAGGACCCTCTGCCTTTCCAATATTTCCCATGCAGACCACAGTTTTCCTGCCAGGGTTCATTTGTTGACATATTAAACATCTCTGGCAAAAACTCTCTGCTATATCTCTGAACCTTGCGTTTAACCAATCTTGTCTAAAGAGTCGACTCATTGCATCCCTGCCCACATGTGTGTCTCCATGGTACATTATAGCCATTGGCGCAAGCATACTGTCTGGCATGACTGGTCTGCCATCATAACAAACCCACACACCATCTTCTGCCCTTCTCTGACATTGTATTTTCACCCACTCTTCCTTTTCTCTCATGTCTACTGCATCCTGCAGACCTTTCACCTCCTCCCAGGTTCCCACTCCTGCAAGTAGCATAAGTTGGCAGCTGATTCCACAAGTTTCGATTTCCTTGTTTTGGGCAATTTTATGCCTAGCACAGTTTTGGGCAACCTGGTCAGCATATCTGATTCTGGCTGTCACATAGTCATTTCCTGATTGGTGAGCAGCACACTTAACCACGGCTACCTCTTTTGGTAATAGAATTGCCTCCAATAATTCTTTCACAAAAATTCAATTTTTAATAGGAGTCCCTGAAGAAGTCAGGAAATCCCTCTGCATCCACAGTTGGCCAAAATCATGCACAACCCCATAACCATATTGACTGTCAGTAAATATAGTTACTTCCCAATTTTGCGTGCCTTAATTAAGGCGATCAATTCAGCAATTTGTGCATATTTGACTTCTGTTAAATAGGATGCTTCGACTATTTCAGTTAATGTACATACAGCATAAGCAGCACTCAATCCTCCTTCCTCATTTCTCATGCAGGAGCTGTCTACAAACAGCTCATGTTCTGCATTTTTCAAAGGTTCTTCTTGTATGTCAGGATGTGGTTTGGTGCTAAGTTAAGTCACATCAAGACATTCATGCTCAACCTCATCTCTCACTTCCTCTTCATGTGGATTAGGTAGTAAGGTAGCTGGGTTAAGAACAGTACACCTTACTATTGTCACGTTTTCAGCCCCTAGTAATATTCTTTCATATTTTGTCAGCCTACTAGGAGTTAGGTACTGTGTTCTGGTCCTGGTCAGTAGAATCACCACTGCATGAGGAACATACACCTTGACAGGGTGTCCCATCACAATTGACTCACTCTGTTCTATGCTTACGCAAGTGGCAGATACAGCTTTCAGGCAACCTGGTAGTGCACATGCCACAGGATCCAAGGTAGCAGAAAAATAGGCCACTGGCCTTCTCATTAATCCGTGTCTCTGTGTTTGGACTGAAAATGCACAACTACCCCGCTCATAGCAGAATAATGCAAATTCCTTTGAATAGTCTGCCATTCCTAAAGCAGGAGCTTCACAAAAACATTCCCGCAATTTTCTAAAAGCTCCCATGCTTTTGTTCTCCCACTCTATAGGATCTTTCATTATTTTTCTGGTCAGCTGTACCAAAGGCTTAGCTAGTAACACAAACCCTACAATCCATTGTCTACAATATCCTACAACTCCAAGGAACATTCTTATTTCTTTTTGGGTTCGTGGCAATTGCATTTGACCTATTATTCTGATTCTTTCAGAAGTCACCCTTCTAACTCCTCTCTCTATTTGATGTCCCAGATATTTAACTGAATTTTTACAAAACTGAACTTTTTCAGGAGTCACTTTATGTCCACCTTTTGCCAAATAATTTAACAATGCATTTGAATCAGTAACACAGTCCTCTTGTGTGTTTGACGCCACCAATAGGTCGTCAATATACTGCACCAGGACCGGTTCTCTGGGCAATACAAGAGTTTCAAGACTTCTTTTGAGAATCTGATTAAAGATTGAAGGGCTTTCTGTGTACCCTTGAGGCACACGATTCCAAACATAAACATGCTCATCAAATTTGAAAGAAAATAAAAACTTGCTATCTGGATGCAATGGAATGGAAAAGAATGCATGACATAAATCAATCACTGTGAACCATCCTGCTTTCCATGGTATCTGATAAAGAATCGCAGCTGGATTAGGCACTACTGGGCAGCATTTGGTAATTTTCCTTAGGTCTTGAACCACCCTATACTTCCCGTTAGGTTTCTTAATGCCAATTATAGGTGAGTTACACGGGCTACTCATTATTTTTTTTTCAGAATGCCTTGTTCGACCAATCGCTCTATTTCTGCTGCGACACCTGCCTTTACTTAATTTTGTATTGTCGGGTGTTCGGGTAAACAGCACCTTCTTTCACAGTCACTTTTACAGGGTCTGCATTTGCCATTAATCCTATCTCTTATCCAGTAACATCCCATGTTTCTGCATTTACAGTCAGTTTGACTTCTGCAGGTAATTCATTTTGTGTCATCATTAAATATAATTCATTTACTTCTGTTCCCTGTTTAGCTAATATGAACTTGTAAACTCCATTTTCTTCTGGGGTTTGTATTGCAACACCATCCGGTGTGCAAAATATGGTGCAGTTCATTTTGCACAACAGGTCTCTTCCAAGCAAGTTTACAGGGCTTGAATGGCAGACCACAAACTTATGCATTTCTTTAAATTTTCTGATTCGCACATCCATGGGTTCTGTGATTTGAGTGCTAATCCGTTTATTTGAAACGCCTACTACTTGAATTTCTTCTCCCGAGAGGGGCAGGTTAGGAAAGTGTGCTGTTCTCACAGTAGACTTGGGAGCGCCAGTATCTAACAAGAAGGTAATATCATTTCCCTTTACTTTACCCTCATGTAAGGCCCTCACTGATCTACTGGTAGGGATGCGCCAAGTACGCACTCCCCTTCCTCCCTCCTGGGGCACCGTCATTCTTGATCATAATCAATCAATGGGTTCTGCAAAAGAAACTGAGATGTTACAAAAATTTTCTTACCACTTCCTTCTGGAAATCCGGCGTCCACACTGTATTTGGCTGGACTCACAAAATTTGATTTAGGGGCAGGTGGCAATTGACTATGAAGATCTATATCCTGTTGCTGATGACTTATTAACACCTCATTCTGCGTCTGTCGATTTAAATTTTGATTTGGGGCATTATTAACTTGTATGGCTTTACACTCGTTCTTCCAATGTCCCAACTTCCCGCACCCATGACAAGGGAATTTTTTCTTTGCCTCTTCCAGATTTAATCTTCCTCGTGGCTTTCCCCCATTATTATCACTCTGACCTTGTGTTCTTCCCTGATTTTCTGATTTTTTACTTAATTGGAGTTCTTGCTGTTCAGCTATTTTTACTTGAGCCCACATCACTTTTTCTTCTAAAGATTTTTGTTTGCTATCAATTTCGTCCCCACAATATTTTGCATATTTTAAAATCTCGTTGATGGGCTTTGACTGCCAGCATAGCATGTGCTGCTTAATCATTTGAGATATATCCAATCTCAGCCCGGACATAAATCGGTAAACAAAATGAGTCATGTCTTTATTTTCTAAACTTTCAAATCCACTATACTGTTTGAACACCTGTAAAAGACGTTCATAGTAGGCATGTACAGACTCATCCTTTTCTTGAGTTGTTCTGTCTATCTTTACCCAATCGGTTTCTTTCGGGGGAATTTTACTCTTCAGAAAGGTGATTACCTGATGATACTTTTTCATTACATCCTCTGACAGGGCACCTGTTTTTGAGACTCTTGGATATTCCTCACTAGGCCAATCCACAGTAATCTTACATTCTGTCCACAAATCTGCAGGTACTACTATGTCAAACAAACCATCCAAATCCTTCAATAAAACTTTTGAAACTTTCACAAACCTCTCAACTTGTCTGTACCACTGTACTGGTTTCTATCTCAATTTTGGAAAATAATTTGTAAAAGACAAAAAATCCTGTCTAGTCCATGGTACATGTATGTACCCCCCTCTGGGTACTTCTCTCATCGGATACAACCTCTTAGCTTTTTCTGTTTCTCTCATGACATATTCAGATGACGTTTGATTTACTTGTGCTTCTTCCTTTTTCTTTGCCCATATTATTCTCCATCTTTCAAGATCTCCCCACTTTTATAACAAAAATAGCAATTCCCTGATCTGTAACTTTCTCCCCAACACATTCATATTTTCCAAATCTTTATCAGAGAATTCTGCTCTATATGGTTTCTGCAACACCTTTGATTTCCCCATCTATTCCCATTTCTGATGCCAAATTAGTCAGCTTTTCATGGAATACCTTGGTATTTCATGTAATACTTCTACAGATAAACAGTAAATCTTCTTCACTGTATGTGTTTAGCCTGTCCAGAACCACATTTCCAGCAACCATTTCTTCCAATTCTACTCTCAATTTTAAAATGTCTAATATTTTCGGCTGTGACTTTGGCTTCTCTATTTCTTGAGACCATCTCTCTATATCTTCTGGGGTTACTATGGTGGCACTTCTGGTTCCTGATGATGTTTCTAATCTAACTTCCTTTGAACAATTGGGCAGATTTATTTTCGGGGTTTCCATTATCGCCTCTCTTATAGGCAAATCCATCAATGATATTACTGATTCACATTCACTGGCTTGATCATCTATTATTACCTTTTCTTTTCTAGGTTCTATGCTTGGAGTAGGCATTACAGGAACTTTAGGACAATTTGATTTCTCTCCATATAATGGAACTATCAGACCTATATTTAGGGTATAGTCAAGGCATCAAGATGTATATTCATCTGAGTTATTTTATGTATCAGTTCATCTTTATTCTTATTTATTGCTTCCCTTTCCTTTTTTTTGAAGCACCCTGTCTGCGGTGTCATGCACTATCTGTGGAACCAAAGGTGTTCCTATCATTGGGGCACTAGGGGTCATTCTATTAAATCCTTCATTGTAATTGTATTGTATTGTATATTCACTTGTATAGCGCAGACCTACGGGTATCCTGGCGCTCTGACAAAACAATCAATTGCTTATGCTACAGGGGGAAAAACAGCCTCGACGGCAATCAGGCTTCTGGAAAGAGCCAGGTCTTAAGGCTCTTTCTAAATTCCAGTAAGGAGTCTAGCTGTCTGATGTTCCAAGGGAGCTCATTCCACAGTCGGGCTCCTACCACACTGAATGCCCTCCCGCCCATCCTGGCACGTTTGAATCTGGGTTGTGTCAGTAGATTAGCGTTAGAGGAGTGCAACTGTCTTGGAGGGGAATAGCGTGAGAATCTTTCCTGCAAAGGGAACGGGCCCTCCCCATGCATTGCTTTGTGGACCAGGCAGAGGGACTTGAAATGGATCCTTTCTCTGACCGGTAGCCAGCGAAGCTCTCGCAGCGCCTGTGTGGAGGAGGAGTCGCACCTACGACTAAGCGCAAGCTTTGCTGCAGCAGATTGGACCCTCTGTAATCCCTGCAGTATGTATTGGGGGGCTCCCAAATACAGGGAGTTACAATAGTCCAATCTGCTGAGCACTGTACTCCTTACAATCAGGGCACACGAGTTGCCTGGCAAAAACGGAAGAATCCAGCGGAGTGCTCGTAAAAGCCCGAAGCACACGCTGGCTGTCTTGTTTGCTTGCGAATCTAATTGAAGATTGCTATTAAACATGACGCTGAGGTTCCGGATAGTATTTGCTGGTACCAAAGGAGCCTCATCTGGGGTCAGCCTGAACTCTGTCGACAGATGATGACTATGCCCAGGTGGCGAATAGAACAACACCTCAGTTTTTGCTCCATTAAACTGCAGGGAATTATTCCGCAGCCAGTCTGCGGTCAAGCGCATGCAGTTTTGGAACTGTTCTAGGGGCATCGCCTGTTTTCCTTCCAGCGAGAACATCAGTTGTGTGTCATCCGCATAGTTTACTAGTTCAACCCCAAACGCTCTAACAACCGCAAATGGTTGCAGGTATATATTAAAAAGAATGGGGCTGATACTGGAGCCCTGTGGTACTCCGCAGGCCACGGGGGATTTTCCTGAAGAGAAAGGTCCCAGCATTACCACCTGCTGTCTCTCCGCGAGATAGGAGCGGAGCCACTGTACTCCTATCTCCTCCAGTCGCTTCAATAAAGTAGAATGACTTACTGTGTCGAATGCGGCTGACATATCCAGGAGCACCAGAACGGCGGTGCTCCCGGTGTCAGCCCGCATTCGCAGGTTGTCTAGCACGGTGACCAGAGCAGACTCCGTCCCATGGCCAGGGCGGAAACCGAACTGGTTCGTATCTAAAAGCTGATGCTCTTCCAGGAATTCTGAAAGAGATCTGCTCACAACCTTTTCCAGGATCTTAATAGGGAAAGGGAGCAAAGATATAGGTCGAAAATGGGCCGGATTGGTAGGGTCCAGGGAGGGCTTTTTGATAAGAGGGGAAACCACAGCCTGCTTCCATCTATCCGGGACCAGTCCGGCTTCCAGTGATTGGTTGCAGATCTGACGCAACCAGGGGAAGGTTAAATGGCCATATGACTTCCACACCTTCTGGGGCAGGGGGTCAAGGGGTGAGCCGGAGGAGATGCTCCTGACCAAGGAATCGAAGGTAAAGACCGACATAATGGGAAAGGCGATCAGAGGGTTTTGCTGGTCCAAGGTCTTTGGTTTGTAAGGTGGAGGACTTTTCATGAATACATCCTCTAAATACCCTTCTTCTGGTTCTCCACTATCTATCATGGTTAAGTGCTTGGTCTTCTCTGTACATTTACTTCCCATCTGCTCTTCTGTAGTTAAGACAGGATATAAAACCTCTGCCACAATGGCCTGTCTCCATTGTTTCATTTGACTATCTCTAGTCTCTCAGGGAAATTTCGGGTAATATTTGCTTTAATGTATGTTACTTCAGGGCCTGTCACGTTCGAAAGCTTCCATTTCCCATTCTTATAATGCCTCACATTGAGTAAAGCTAGGTCTGGGCTCTAACTCATTCATTTGTGTTCTTAAATTGTACAGTATTCTTCCATTAAAACTTCCGTACTCAGGAAATGTTAGTATTCCATCATCTTTTGAGTATTCTATCCAATTTTCTAACCACACACAAGTATGATAGCCTCTCTCCAACATCATCTATGATGCAGGCGAATTTGGAGGAGGAATGAGATGCCCTCTCTACTCTTAAAGAGTTTGTCCTTTTTGAAATAATTCTTAACCTTTTGCATGAAAGTAATTTTCTCTTTTTTCCGTACATTACGTGCTTGTGTTGATTAAGGTACTGCTCGTAAGTAAACCCTACAAATCTTCTATCTGGTCGAGTCCCTGTTAAGGTGTGAGCGTACATGCAAAATCCACTATCTATTATTATTCTTGGGATCTCTATTTTGATGACCAATCAAACGCTTGCTTCAATTCTATTAATTGTCCAATACCAGCGTCCAGACCCTTCCCTAGATGTGCCTCCTCGGTTGTTCCGTGAATTTTCCCTACTGTTGGATTCTTCAGTCAGATTGCAGCAAAATCGGGAAGCATCTCAGCATAGCATCAGCATCTCCGCATAAAGTGTGTCTAACTATCTAGAACTTACCTCTGTTATACCAAATTTGAGTGTATGATCCACCTCCAAATGTTTCAATTCCATGTTCACCCGCAATTTGATTGGGCCAAGTAGTAGGGTGAGGACATCACACAGTGCAATATTTTTCTTTAGTCTATTGTCTAATCCCCCGCCCCTTAATTTCAATACCCACAAGCTCTATTCCCACAATCATTTCATATGTGGATAGGAAAGTCTTTATACATTGTTGCCCCTTTTCTTCCTCTAGTAGGGTCAGAAGTTTGGGTTCTCATGTCCTTGTCAGCTTAGGGTATGGCAGTCAGTCAACTTGCATCACTTGTTCCAGGGCAAACAGTTGTTCTGCGCATGTGTAGAAATCACAAGGGAACAGAGACGTGGTCACTCTCCAAGGCCCAAATACGAACTATTAATAAAGTCAGAAAACAACACATTAGAATGCAAACTTAAATGAATACACTGTATTCCACTTACTTCTACTCTAAACCCATTTACTTAATTAATCTTTCGCGTTAATAACTTAGTAGAACTTGCATGGGTTAGTTTCAGGTCGGCATGCGCATTAGTATGTTACTTTGAAGTGGCCATATTAGAAGCTATTGCGCAGCTGCAAAGATTTCCCCCCAAGAGACAGAAGAACCTCACACCACATGATGTGGAAGACGCATGCGCAGAAGACTTCCCACCTTTCGGCTGCCATTTTTAGGACACTCAGGTTACTTATTAAGACAGCGCATAGACAAGCTTACTCCATATATGATTATGTAAAATGTGGTGAAATTTTAGTACTCACGGACAGATTGGTTATAGTATAAGAGGTTATTTGAGAGGATTGCGTACGAGCAAGTTTCTTTGGATGTGAAACCTTGCTCCAACACCTTCTCCCCCCTCCTCAAGTCGTTGTAACGACTTGCGGGTGATTAGTATTGCGTTGTTACAACGCAGGCGTTGTAACTACCGCATTATGGCAAAATGCGGAGTGACAACATGCGGGGTGACTGATGTTTACCCTGCTACTCTCTTCCTTATCATTGATGCGCTTTTGGGTGACTAGAGCCACAACGCACTCCTTTGCACCACAGTGCACTGTAGTGCAAAGGTGTGTGCATGAGTAAGTAAGTAATCTCTTTATTGCATGATTAATTAAAACCTTTGCAATCAGTAAAACATTTGTGTAAAAGCAACACAGCATCCTTTGTAATACTAAGATTGGTTAAATACATTTAAAAATTACGGTGACTCCATAAAATTACTAGAAAATAAAAGCTGGCAAACAATGCAGCCAGTAAGGTGCATAGAGTGGCATAAAAAGTGCAACGTTTTTCAGGTGTTAGTTCTTGAGAGTTCCTTTGTAATGCCAGTTCCTTTAAAGTTAGTATTAAGGATTTTGATCTAAATAGCATTGGTGTCTGTAAGCGGGCTACCAAAATTTTCTTTGTTCGCAGTTGCAGTCTGCAGTTCGTCGTGTCCTTTGCTCGCCCAGTTCTTTACACCCCTTGCCAGGTGATTCCTGTGTCAGTGCTTGGCTGGTTCCTTGGCCCTTGTTGCTGAGCCTGGGGTGACACAATAGATTCAGCAATTTTATGTTAACGTTGTTGCCCCACATCCCAAGAGTGGCTACTTCAAGACGCTAAGGGACCAGAGTGATAGGCACAATTACCAAGGGCAATCTCTTTTAAGCCGGGTTGTCATGAATTACTCAGAGGACGGTGGGCCTAAATTGGTGACCAATTTGTTAGAGTACTGCCAGAGACAGCTTTGCTTTTGCTGCACTCATAAATCGAACAAGGCTACTGGCCAACCGAACATTACTTCCCTCGTAGCAAGCTTTTACCGCCTGCCTGCACGTTCGTACCTGGCTTTCGATCAGGCGCGACTTTAATAGCTGTCTTCGTTTCGCTCCAAAGCCCTTGCAAATGCATAGTAGATGTAGAACATCCTCGCTGATGTCTCCGCATAATCTGCAATGGTTTGTTGTGTCTGTACGTTTCCATGGTGGACAGTGACTCTTTGTGGGTAAAATTACCATCCTCAGAAGCAAGAATCTTTCTTTTGTGATTCTCGAGAAGCCTGTTCCTAGGTATGGTTGTGGCTTGGCCCTCGCATAGCTCTGAATTACAAACCAACCGTGGGCCCTCCTGCTAAGTGCTGCTTTGTCTTCTGCATGAGATACAATCTTTACTGATTTATTTACCAGGTCCTTGAAACTTTTTTGGGGCATGCTAGTTTCCCATAGGTCCTGCAAGCGAGCAGCCAAATTGCTGACTGAAGGTAGCCCATGGCCGGGCTGTCTTTTTTCCTTATCATTTCCTTCCACAGGTGTGAGTTCAGTGTACCTGGCACGGCTCCCTTTATTTTGTACCAGCACTTAGCATAGGTGCCCTTCTGTGCTATTTGCTGCTTTTGGAGCCCAAACTCTAGCCTTATTTGGGCTGGCGAAGTTAACTGCGGGAGGTTGAATATTATTCTCACCGCCTTGGCGACTGCATTGTCCAAGGTAACCTCGTCTCCCCCTCTCATTGATTCACTGCCATAAGTGATCGTAGGTAAGAGTCTTGCTCGGAGCACTTCTAGTAAAGGCAAAAGATTGGGGCCGGGTTTTTTGTTCTTGATGTTTTTTAATGCAACTGCCAGTGAAGTCTCTTTGCCTTTGATGGCTGCTTTCTGCTTAATGATTACTCCCAGATGCTTATATTCCACAACTGTCTCAAGCGGTCTGCCCCCATTGTCCATCGGGGTTGATGTTTGTTATTCCGTTGGTTTAATATAATAACTTTAGATTTTTCAAGGTTTATGCTTAACCTGTTCTTGTCAGCAAAATTGCTTGTGGTGTTTATCAGATGCTGCATGCCGACTGGAGTACGACTGAGGAGTATCAGGTCGTCGGCGTACAGTAGGTTTGAAAGAGATAAGCCCCCCAGATTTGGGGCATAATCCATTTGTTGGGGTGTTTTCACTTTTTAGTTCCTTCGCGGACGTTATAGTTTCGATTGAGGTATAAGTTGTAAGGCCACCTTTCAAATGGCCAAATTTCGAACTTCTGGTTCCTGGAAGATGGTATGATTTGAAGCCTTGTAGATTAAAAGGATCTTCCAGCCATGTTTCTTGTAGGAGAATTGTGTTGAATTGTTGAAGGTACATCAAAAAGGCTTTATCAAAGGTTTTAGTGCCAAGGCCGTTTATATTCCAGGAGCAGGATTTTAGATTTGAAGTCGGTTTTGCCTTTTTTGCTCTTGGGTCTGCAATTTATGGTTTTTGCTATCCATGACCAATCATCTGGTGTGTCCTTTCCTCCTTTGTTCTGTGCTTTGTGGGTGGTTGCTCTGTTGCTGTCCGTGGCCTCATCGGAGGTGCTGCATGGCCCTTTAAGCACAGAGTTAGTGGGTCCAAGGTTGCCCTTGTGGCTTGGCCTGCTGTCATTGGGCCCTTGATGGAGTCGAAGTAGGGGTTCTGGGTACCCAACTTTGTGGTGAATCTGTAGTCGGATCCCCCAAGCTTCTAGTTGGTGAATTCCCGAGTTGCCCAGGTTAGTTTTGTTGCTTCATGCTCCGACAGGTGTTTGAATGTTTCAAATTCGACAGATTCCAGGTCTTGTGAGCCTATCCCGGCCAGGTTACTGATGGCGGTTAGTATTCTGAGAATATTTCCTCTTTTGAGGATATCGCCCGTCCTTTAAATTTATATTCAGGGATGAACACAATTGACTTGGAAGTTTCCTGTCAGGAATTGTTTGGGAGAGTTACACTGCGCGGGTCCTTTTCCCTTCCCTCTGTGTTTAGGGGTGGCTGTTTTTCTAATTCGGCTCTATCAGCTGTTTTAGAGCTTGGCTCTTTCCACCGCTCTGTATCAAGACAGCTAAGTCTGACTGGGCCCGTTTTCTTTTCTATTTCCGCTTTTGATTTGTGGGCTGCTATTTCTGTTTGCTTGATGGAAACCTTTACAGCAGCTGTTATCGCAGGGATGATTCCCCCGAGAGTTGCTGGTGCCAGGTTATTTACCGCCTGTTCGGTTAAGTTGATAGTCTCTGGGAGTTTGTGTTCCCTTAAATGTGCTTTTCCTGCGACTTCTGTCCCTGTTGAGCAAGATGCAGTGGGGGCACTCACCTCAGACTGTGGGGGTGATGACTCCCTGCTTGCTCTTTGTTCTAACTGGTGTCCACTTGAAGCTTTTGTTTGTTGATACTTGAAAGAAGGTTTTGATAGGTGGATTTTTAGTTCTCCCTTTCCTCCTCTGGTTCCGGCGTTGTTTGGATGATTGCCATTTGTTCGGTGCAACTTCCCCTTCGACTGGTTGGCTTGTCTGCTTGTTGCAGCTGCTGGATCCCTGCTCAGTCTTTAGTTGTTCTGGCTCATCCATGTCGCTTGTAGAGACGAAGCCCAAATGTATGCTCTCGTCCCTATCCAAGATTCCTGGATCCTCTTGTTGTTCCAGATCAGCGGCCGCTTCTCCCCGCCGGCCGTAGTTTGATTCTGGCCGCAGCAGAGGAAGAGACCGGAGCATTCTTATTCTCGTCGATTATGGGCTGCTCTTTGTGACCACGGGCGAAATGTGCTTTGTTATTTGTGAGTTCTCCTTTTTGTTTGGTGTTATTGGATTTTGATTTACCTGTTTTCTCTGTGTCGGTTGTATTAGTGTTTTTTAAGTCCGTTAGAAGGTTACCCATCACTGTGGGCAATGTTGCGAGTTTGTCGATGATTACATGGCAAGTGCAGCTCAGAGGGATTATTGCTGTTTCGGTTTGACCTCTTTTGATCAAATTGTTCAGCTCCGACAATTTACTATCGATGCTTGTAACATGCAGGGCTAAACAGTTAAGGAGGGTTCGCTGGATGTCCATCTTGTCCGAATGGTATTCCATGGCTTTTGTTGTGAGTTGCATTGTGTTTAGGAGAGATCCCCATATTTTGTTCTCTCCAATTGGCGTTTCCTCTATCGGCTCCCTTGTTGCTCTTCCAGATTCTTGGGCGACTGTGATGCCTTTATCCTCGGAGGAGTATGTGGTGACCAGAATTTCCCATCCTTCATTCGTAAGAGAGGATGCATTACTAACTTTGCGAGCTGGTATCTCTTCTTGTTCACCCCCAGCCTTCCATATGCTGCTGCCCATTGTAGTGAGTTCCGGTTCTGACTGTAGTCCGATAAGTGCTGGAGTTAATGGCTTGAACTTGATATTGGTATTAATGCTAGTATTAAATTCAGTGTTGTAGATCTCTGATGCCATTCCCTGGGCCCCGTTGTGCTGTGGAGTCAAGTTGGTTCTTTTGTGTTTGTAATCAAGAGCAGTGGCATCCGGGCTTGGTTGCGGGTTCTTAATTTCCGCTGTTTTGGTTGGAAGGTTGTCTAAGATGGTAATACTAGTTGAAGTTGTCTCAGAGGCAGCTGAGTGGGCTTGTGAGACTGCTGGTTTTGCAGGTGCCGTGGCTGCAACTGCATTAGTTGTTCTGCACTGGCGGGCCGTATTTTAATATCTGGCTCCGATTATTGGAGGTGTTTTTTGAGCCTCCGGAGGGAAGGAGGTGGACTTAGTTTTATCTTGTTTCCGTTTCCCAGTGGGTTTATTACTGTTTTTTATCATTTTGCAGGGCGTCCCGTTCTGGCACTTGTGCTCACTCTTGATCTGTTATATCTTTTTTTTCATGGTTGGTTTTTGAGCTCGGTGGTACCTCACCCCTGTTTTCTGGTGTTATGCCCTTCCTTGGTAGTGTTCGCACTACCATTTCCTTTTCCGTTTCTGGATGCAATGGGGAAGGGACGTCCAGCTGCTTGCTGATACTGAGGTTTAACACTGCCCCAGCGTCTTTTACAAAAGAGAATTTTTGACTATATTTTGGGCTGAAGGTAGTTTTTTTTCTGATTCACTGGCGTACTCGTTGCATCCTCTATATCCACCAGTGTATCGGAGGCCTTGTAGATTGCTGTCGCTACTGAGCCCGGTGTTAATGATGTCCTGACCTGAAATCTGGTTGGTTCTTTCAAGATTGCGCTTTTCCTTTTCCTGTTATTGATAACTTTTGTAACAGACCGTCTTTCTTTTCCAGATCTCATGTTTGTCTTTCGTCCTTCGTTTTTCGTTTTTTGTCCAATGTCTTTTACGTCAATGTTGTCTGTTTTGTCGTGATAATTATGATCGATGTGTTTTGAGTTGGAATCAGATTTTCTTTTTTTTGTGGATTTTTAATATATCTGTTGTAATTCGTTGTATTGGTTGTAATGTGATGTTGATTGTTATTTTAGTTGTTGGTTTGTTTGCACTGTTTTATGCTCTTTTGTAAAGAAGGACCAGATGGAATGACCCCCGGGTCAGTGCTTTGGAGTTGTCTGATTGGCACTCCCGGAGTGTTTGCCTGGCCGGCCCTGTTAACTGTAAGGCGAAAGATCACCCTCAGTGACGGTGGATAATTTAAGGCAGAGGGGGCAGCTTCTAGGTAATTTCTAGGTAGGCTTTTTTTTTTACGCCCTCCTCGAAGCCGTGGGACCCGTGTGACCCGTGTTCTAGGAGCAGTTTTGAAGGCCGAGCGCTAAGCGAGAGCAGAATGAAGAGGTTAGACTTCAGGTGCGCTGCACTTTTAAGCTCCTGGCTGAAGCTGCCGTTTTCCCCGCAACTGCGGCCTCCCCCACAGGAGTCTCTCCCCTCACTATCGCTCAGAGCCGTTGCAGCTCCCGTTGCAGCCCTCACCTGCGGCCAGACTCACTCTCAGCTGGTCTCCACTTGGGCTCCACTCTGACGCTCCCGCCGCCCGCCACACTGGGACCGCGCCAGGCCCCCGCTTGGATATTTGCGGATTTCGCCTAGCCCTCAGTTTCCAGTCCTCGATAGAACCTCGATAGAACAGGCGGTCCGGTGGTCCGATGAACGCCGGTGCCGACACTCGGTAACACTTGGTAGCACTGATCCCGCAGCCGCCGCCGCCGCTCGGCCGTTCAGCCGCTCTACAGCTCTCAGGTGAGTCAATCCCAGCAGGAAGGTAAGTATTGTGCAAACGCAAGAGAACGATAGAACAGAAAAGTAACCCAAGGCTCACTGAGAGGAGTGGAAAGAACGTTTCACTGGATGGACATAGCCTGCTAAGGTGTGTGCATGGGTCTAGCATAAGTTTTGTTGAGGAGCTGTACGCTTCCAGTGCAACATAATATACTTCGATTAACTTAGAAACTTTTCTGACTTTGCATGTTTGCTGTCAAGTGCAACACACATGCAAAGTTGGAAAAGTTAGGGGAAAATGAATGTTTTCTCCTACCTTGCGCCCGCCTCAAGGAGGTGCTAATGTTTGGTGCAAACCTCTGTCTCCAAATGTTAGTAGATATGCTTCAGTGGTGTAGCAAGGGGATGCGGTCCACCCCGGACGGCATGAGTTTCGGGGGTGGCGGCCTCCCCCGCTTTTACTGCCAGCATCCCCCCTGCAATTTGATGCAGGGTGGCAATCAGAGGAATCTCGACAACACACCACCCCCACCCCCACTCTTCAATGCTACCGCCGCTGGGTGGCAGATGCAGGGACCGCCAGGGGCAGCCAACGGGCAGCCAAAGGGCTAGCTAAGCCACCTATATGCTTTGCTTCAAAAAGCCATGAGTGGTTCCAACCTTATACCACCATGCGGCACCCCTCTGTTGCAAAATAAAGGATTGCATGGTGCTGCTTTGCAGTACTTCAAGACTCCTTTGCAGTGCAAAACAAGTTTTGCGATTGGAAAGTAAATCCCAAAACAACAGGGGGCATATTATCAAGAAACGGCGTTAAGATTATTGCCGCTTCAGCGGCAGTGGAAAGCGGCGATCATTTTAACGCCATACTTGATAATATGCCCCCACTTTGGGCAGCTTTGTATCGCTTTTGAAGACTTTGTGACAGAGCAGTGTTGATAAATCGCCTTCATGATTTTTACTTTTAAAAACCATTGTTGTTTCGACATGTTTGCCTTTGGTTGTGCTGCTTATCAACTTCAGTTTAATGTCATTATTGTGCTATCTCGTCTTGAAAAACATTTGTGTTCTGAGAGGAGATGGAACATGAGAGAAACCGCTTCGGCTGGTAATGAATGGTTCCAGTACCACACACTTATATTTGTGATGACAGCAGTACTCAAACTCTCCTCCCGTTGGGCGAGGCTACTCTTTGTAAAATTAAAACGAATAATGACAGGAAAATAAAGTGGTTGATACTAATGTGACAACATGTTATCACAGCGGCGCGAATGGATATTGCAAATGAGAGGCCTGGAGGTCTGCCAAAGCACAGGGGGAATATTCCGCACCTGCCGTGGGTGTGCATTTATACACAGCTGCAATTACAAGGGGCTGGGGCTTTCGTATGAGAAGTGTTTTCAGTTCCATCGGCAGCTGCCGACAAGGAGGCATGACATTACCCCTGATATTTTCAATGGTATTCCGTGAATAGAACAATAGCTACTGAGGACTGAAATGTGGGCGGCGGCAATGCCACTGAGCTAGACTAGCCGCATAATTCGAATCACAGGCTTGAACTCAGCCGCAGGAACCCGTAAACGTCACTATGTCCAGGGCCACTGGAATTACGCGATTTTGCGGCAGCATTGTTTTCTGCATAGTTACGGGTTTGCCACATAATCCATTAACTGCTGTAAAATCGGCAGATTTTAATAAAAAACAGAACGGGGCATATTACCAAGGGCTTTATCTCCGCTTTTTTAGCTTTAAAAGCCAAAGAAGCGGAGATTAAAATATCGCCCTATCAACAACAGGGTGCTAACATGCAAAATCGCATGTTAGCACCCTTTTTCACTACTCTTCCCTTTGCATCTCTAATGAGATGCAAAGTGGGCGTTCCAGAGCAAAATAATAGGAGAAATGTCGCTAAGCGACATTTCTCCTTTTATCAAGCTTCACGCTAACCCTGTTAGAGACAAAAAAAGCAGCGCTAACCACGGTTAACGCTGCTTTTTTACGTCTGCTAATTTTCAGATTTAGCCATGTAATCCAATGGGAGGTGGATTACACGGCTAAATCCACCATGGGCTATCAACAAGAATATCCCTATTCTTTTAGTTTTATTGCTGCATTACCAGAGATAACCTCCCAAAATGCCGCTACCGCTGGATTTTTTATCGCCTAGGCGGTTAGCGTGGTTAATAACGCGATAACCAGGTGATATTATCCAGCGATAGCGGGCGTTAAAAAAATTAACGCTAAGCGCCCTTAGCGGTAATTTTCCCCGTTCCTTGTTAATATGCCCCAACGTTTCTAGATCAAACAGATCAATTGTTACTGAAAGCGCAGGGGCATATTATCAAGACAGGTGATAAAATTATCGCCACTTTGGCGGCAGAAAACTGCCGCTAAAACGGCGATAATGGGCTTGATAATATGCTCTATGGAATTCCAATTGAAGCCCATGTTAGATGTGAAGGACATCTAACCTGAGCTTCAATTGGAATTCCATAGAGCATATTATCAAGCCCATTATCGCCGTTTTAACGGCAGTTTTCTGCCGCTAAAGCGGCGATAATTTTATCACCTGTCTTGATAATATGCCCCTCAGTGAGGTGTTGCCGCACAGTGGAAGGCCCTTTGGAAAAGTTGACCAGTCCCCTTTTTACTATTGCTTAATGTGTATTTGGGTATTTATCTGGTACAAATGAGTTGAAACCTTTGCCCAGAGAGAGTTTTCCTGTATAAAAATGGTAGAATGTATTGTATTACACCTATAATTTTCCTTTTCGTGCTGTATAATTTAGTCAACCCCGCCACATAGTTTGGTCCTCCCTGCCACATAATTCCAGTGGCCCTCATCACCTTATAGCTACCTGCATGTGACAATGGAATTACTTTGATGGTGGGATGCCAACAGCTGCTGACGTTCTCACACATGACTTGAACTTAGAAGGACAGGTTAAGGGCACAGGCTGAGCTAAGGAGAATACTAATGATTTACTTGCTACACAGAGAAGTTATATAATCACTCATTAGAATTGGAGGTGAGCCATTGATAATCACTGATAACGGTTCACACATTTCAAAATAAAACTACTCAAACGCATAACCTGTCATTTTATCTCTGCATGAGATTGTTCCAATCCGTGGCACTTTTGCTGCCTCTGACAGATTGATTTAGAAGAGGTAGAGTTGATTCCTCTTGGCTCACTCCTTGGCAAGACTAGCATTTGTCTTAAAAAATGAACAAATAAATCTTGAATACTGCACCATACATAGAACTTTAACATCCACCAATTGTTTGCTGCTAGAATGTTTGACTAGTACATCTGTTAAAGGCAAAGTAATTCCTCTACGTTGCTGTTTTATGGACTTAAAAATGGCATTCATTTGAGTTAATAGGGCGATTTTATTAATAAAGATTTTGATCTGGAGTATTGTTTTAATTCTACTAAAGGTGACCAGAGAACTTTGCATAAATTAAAGGCCCGAATTGGACTTTGTCGGTTTTTCTGTGGACCACCGATGAGGCGCCAGTCCCAGGAAGACCGACAAACCTGCTGTCTCCTGCCGGCCGGATTGCGATACTAATCCAGGGCTGTTGGTGTGTGCCCAGTGGTGTCACGGCGGCGGTATGTATGGCCCATAGGACAACCTTGAAAGCATACCGCCGTTGAGTATCACATAGTTACTCTTAGGGATTTTCAGCTGGACTTCATCCATTAGCCTGTTGTGTCTTTCACAATTTTCTTCCACCCACTCCAACATGCAAACATGAGAATGGGTCAGCCCTCTTTAGTCACAGGCTTTCACTGTAAGTTACGGCATGAGGCCCATTCACAAGGGGCATCAAAAACGAAGTGATGAACGGAAAGTTTGAATTAATCTGAACAACTGGCAGCCACTCGATGCTGCATCCCAATCCATCGCTTTCTTTAATGTACTGCTCTAAGTGGCAGGGGTATGACCAGACATGGAATGTATGCTCACTGTGCCCCTGGAACCAAGCTACACCCGACTGACAAGCCCCAATCAGGGTTATCAAAACTAAAAACTGATTTAACTCTTCAAGATAGGTCTTTCAGCACAGAGTAGTGGTTTCAAAATTAAGGGCCTGATTTAGAGTTTAGCAGACGTGTACTCTGATGGATATTTCAGTGATTTTGGTCACTATGATTAATCGCGGGTGGGGGCTGGGGGTCACGCCGGGAGGGGTGGTTGTAAATGCAATAATACATTAAAAAACGTACCTGTCTGCCGGCTGACCTAGTCCCACGTTTTCAGCTCCTGCTCCTGCCCTCCTGCCTCCAGCAGGAACAGGAAGCAGGCAGCCTCCTTCCCCTTCCCTAAGCCAATCACAGAGCTGCAATGGCAGCATTGTGATTGGTCGGTACGGCGCCTAACCAAGCGCCTATGGGGAGGCTATTTCTCCATGTAGGCTGCATTGCAGTCTGCATGGAGAAAGGGCAGAGTGCGCAGAAGGCCGACCAAACCAGTCATGCTCACTCAGCATTGGGCACACCACTCCTCCCCTGCCCAGCCCTGCTCGTAGAGCAGCCCCGCTCACCCGCCCACCACCAAACAATTCTGCTTTCTCGCAGTGCAAGAAGCAGAAACATAAAATGGTAGTTTTACCATTTTATGTTTCTGCTTCTCGCACTGCGAGAAAGCAGTGAGGCGATGCACCTCCGCCCTAGTAGAGGAGCTGTCCCTGACGGTGATAATGGAGTACCCATCTGAAAAAAAGCCTAATCAGGCCCTATGTCACAAATAGTGTAATTTTTTGGACAGTTCAGATTCTTGTATTAACCTTTGATATTTTAGTAACAGTACTAACTGTTGTCCACCAATTTCCACAAATTGTAAAGAATCGTTGGATCACATGTGCATTTTGCCTCCTTGCTGGTGTTTAAATTCATTGGTGTCCCATAGATCAAATGTAAACCATAGTCATTTTTAGGTCTCGCACAGGCAGCGCATGCGCTGTCTCTCCGAGCCATTAAGTAATTAGTAATACCAGCGAAACTCCACCCATTGCATTTCTTTTTGTTTTTTCGCTTGCCATTGATCCAATCTGGCATTGCTTTTCCTTACCTCACTCATTGTTGGCTAGTGGTCCCATCCCTCACTTCCGTTTTCTTTTGTTTCTGCAGGAAGCAGCATTAACCAACTACAGTAGACATACACTGCAGGGCTATATCTTTTGATGTAGGGACTACTTTGTTGTTTTGTAGGTCTTGCATAGGGATCAGCGAGAGCTGCGTGGACATCTGCTGCCCTGAGTGCGCTGAGTGCCTGCAGCCCCCTCCACGTCCAAGCCGCAGCCCCCAGGTGCTCTGTTACTGCCCTGTCCGCACCGCTCCCTTTCATTAGATGGTAGAAAGCACTATTTAATTCACGTCTTGCCGAAGCAAGCAAAACAGAGCGCATAGCAATGGCGCCCTCCTGCTTCCACTTTAATAATGGTTTCCATTTATTTAAAGTGCAGCCCAAAGCACTCCTGAGATGCAGGTTTCAACAATTGCAGCTGCTGGTGCGTGTATTTGCATCGAGCCATGCAGACTTTCACTTTCACAATAGCTGGCGCTCCATACAGCACTCATGTCCCGTTCTGGGAGTGCTGTGTGGGGCAGCAGCTATTCTTAAAGTGAAAGCGGGCATGGCGCCTGCAAATACAAACAAGCAGTCACCAAAACAACAGGAGCACAAAACAACTGGACACCGGCTTTGGCAATGCTGGCTGCTTGATTGTATATGCAGTGTGCCATATGCACTTTCACTTTAAGAACAGCTGCCCTCCTACACAGCACTTGCATTACAAATTAAATTGTTTTTCCTCTCTCTCAGTGGTGATAAAAGAAGCCAATTAGGATTTCGCCTCCCGCCGAGTCTCTGCATACTTTAACCATTGTGCACTGGACAAGGAAAAACACCAACTGCTCAACACGCGCTGATGAGCTTAAGTTGGCCCACTGGAAACCTATCGAGCACTAGAGCCATAGCAATGTAGAGCCCGGCAGCACCTAGAGAGAGGAAGGGGGGGGCTCGTGAAAACAGCAGCACCCCATGGAGCTTTAACACGCACATAAATCCAAGGTGCAAAAAGGGCACCGCATCTCCGGGGCTCCACGGGGCAGCAGCACTTAAGTCCTACCAGCCAAGGGCGCCAAGACGTAATTGTGGGCTCAGCAGTAGTGGGGATATTAGCAGCCCCTCTGGCAGCAACAGCAAGAAGGCACGCAATAGGAAAACAACAGCATTCAGGGGGCTCTTACTATAAACTGACAGATTATAACCGGGAGCGATCCCACTATTGCAATTAATAACCCCTAAGAGAGCGGCTTTAATTCTGTCCCCTCAGCACGGGGCAGGCGCGCAGCGCCCATAAGGCTCACAGGGCTTCAGACCCCCCTGTCATGTGTGTCAGCCCGGGCTGAGACAGCTTCCTGGGCACACACAGCAGCACCCCAGTACTTCACAGGTCTTTAAAAGACTATCAGCTTGTTAATGAGGCTTTGTTGCTATTTTGTTACTTCACCACTTCTTGGAGCCCCTTCAGCTCCCCTCTGACTATGACTGGTAGAATTAGCCCCCCCCCCGAAATTTTCATCAGCCCATCCCCCCACCCCCCCAAGAAATTTGGCTCTAGTTCCGCCTCTGGAAACAACCTCACAACCATTAACGGCAACCGAAAGCTTTTGGACAAAATTTGGCACCTCGAGCTCCAAAACCCAACAAACCACGAGGACGCATTTAGAGATATGTATAATATTGAAGAGAAGCAGAAACACCCTGATGAACAGCCAGAAGCCCTCAATGGTGCACGAGCACCCAATGTCCTGGGGCAGCCACGGTAGGGGGTGGGGCGACGTAAGGAGCCGGAAGCAACCAGTACGCAAGGAGACAGCCTGGCTCAGCATCGCCAGCAACGAGCCCACTGGCACCATGCCCAGGTCCTTCCTGGTGAAGAAGGCCTCCAGCCACAAGATCCCAAAGTAAGAGCAACTGGAAACCCGGAGTGGTAAGGCAGTGTGAATGGGGAGTTTGAATGCATGCCGGGGTAGGCTGCTGTTGTCTGGTTAGGGTTACCCGATGTCTCCATGTTTTGGGCCTTCCTTGTTTTTTTTCCAGTCCTGGGCTTTCCGATTACAAACCATTGTTACCTTCTGTTTAGTCTCATTGGAGCAAACGAATACTACAACTCCCAGAATGCACGGCTCTTTGCTGCCCGCTCTGGAATTACTAAAGTGTTTCTTGTGCCACAAATCCGCTGGTATCCCTTTCTTGGGTACTTTTCTCTTAGTATACCATCGTGCCTGGGAAGTAATTTTGCAGCGATGTGCTACTCTGCAGATGAGCCTCGTACCTGTAAATTGCCATACGTCATCAGTGTGATATTAGTTCAGTTATGGCTTTTTTAGGCAACAGCACAGAGCATTCTGGGTAGTGGCATAAAACAAATTCCTCATAAAATACAAAACGCCTCCACAGATTTCAGTGAGGTCACCAATTTCTCAAAGCTATATCACACTCCAAAAACAGTTAATTCTCCCTTCAATCATGCTGTAAGTATAGTCAAATTATATAGGATAATGCGACATATTTTGTGGTAGAATTACTTCATTATTTTGTGATTTTAAAACTGTCTAGGCAAAGGTTTCGACACTCTTGTGCCGCTTTAAACCGACCTTTTGTTATAGGCAACAAAAAGGTAACCAACCGACCTTTGTGAAGGGCCTTCCTCTGCACAGAAACACGTGTTACCCTGTTTATTAACTTTTGATCCACTTGAACTAGGAACATTTTTTGTTAAAATCTGCAGATTATGCAGCAGGTGATGGATAATGTGGCAAACACGGCAAATCCACAATTATATGGAAAACAGCAGCTGCAAAATTCCCTAATTCCAGTGAGCCTGACGTTAATAGAGTCACCCTCTAAAACGTCTGACTTCGTTTTCTCTGGACAGTTCGGATGTATGGAACTGGTTCAGCCTTCCTTACACAAGTAACAAATTAAGCCATGAAGCTGCTATGCACATAATACACACAAAGAGTGGCAGGACACACGGCTCAGACTACATTAGCAATGCAAGACACACATACACTCACCGTTTTGCTTTGCCTTTTTTCATGCAAATTCGTTAGACACTGTGTGCCAAATGCACAGTTTTAAGCCTTAGCAATGCTGTACTGGAGCATCTGTAAGCTGTAGTTGCCCCATTGCTTAATTTGTGCAGGTGTTCTCGGGCATTGGTTACTGGCACTCATTTTTGGGGACAGGGACTTATTTTTCATTATCTGACTTTGACCAAGAGGAAGAGAGAAATTTTGAAAAGGGAGAGAACAGGAGAAGTCTAGGAACACCATGACAAAGCGAGAAAACAGGGATGAAACATAACCTACTGAGGTGGAATAAATAGAGGGCAGCCTTTGTATTTGCCAATTCTGGCATTCAGCAGTGCCAGCAGCAGTAAGCTCCTAAAAAAACTTTGGGAACCTGCACTCTTTGTTTAAACACATTAAGCAATCAAATACCTCCTGTGACTGCTACACATGCAACGCAGGCATGCTTTCTAGAGCATGATGAGAAAATACATGTGTGTCATAGTGTTACAATTACATTTACATGTTTCAATGGTTATGCTCTTGATTCCGGTCCCGGGAAGACATGGCTTGGCAGTTCGGGCTGGACTGTACCCATGAGGCACAGGGTCAAGACTGATTTGCATATGGCCATGTCTAAACTGGGGTGGTGTAGTGGGCAAAAGAACGATGGATTTAACCCAGATCTCTTGACTGGGGGAGAATGTTTGCATTGTCAGCATTCCGTCCATCATTTGTTTGTTGTAACGCTTTTCGCCCTAAGTGGGATGGGTATTCCCAGACGTGGGACCCGTGCTCACTACGCCACTGGAGTCAAGCTATCCTGGCTGATGACGGCTGAAAGCCAGAAACCGGTCCTAGGATGCTTGATTCCGGTCCCGGGAAGACATGGCTTGGCAGTTCGGGCTGGACTGTTCCCATGAGGCACAGGGTCAAGACTGATTTGCATATGGCCATGTCTAAACTGGGGTGGTGTAGTGGGCAAAAGAACGATGGATTTAACCCAGATCTCTTGACTGGGGGAGAATGTTTGCATTGTCAGCATTCCGTCCATCATTTGTTTGTTGTAACGCTTTTCGCCCTAAGTGGGATGGGTATTCCCAGACGTGGGACCCGTGCTCACTACGCCACTGGAGTCAAGCTATCCTGGCTGATGACGGCTGAAAGCCAGAAACCGGTCCTAGGATGCTTGATTCCGGTCCCGGGAAGACATGGCTTGGCAGTTCGGGCTGGACTGTTCCCATGAGGCACAGGGTCAAGACTGATTTGCATATGGCCATGTCTAAACTGGGGTGGTGTAGTGGGCAAAAGAACGATGGATTTAACCCAGATCTCTTGACTGGGGGAGAATGTTTGCATTGTCAGCATTCCGTCCATCATTTGTTTGTTGTAACGCTTTTCGCCCTAAGTGGGATGGGTATTCCCAGACGTGGGACCCGTGCTCACTACGCCACTGGAGTCAAGCTATCCTGGCTGATGACGGCTGAAAGCCAGAAACCGGTCCTAGGATGCTTGATTCCGGTCCCGGGAAGACATGGCTTGGCAGTTCGGGCTGGACTGTTCCCATGAGGCACAGGGTCAAGACTGATTTGCATATGGCCATGTCTAAACTGGGGTGGTGTAGTGGGCAAAAGAACGATGGATTTAACCCAGATCTCTTGACTGGGGGAGAATGTTTGCATTGTCAGCATTCCGTCCATCATTTGTTTGTTGTAACGCTTTTCGCCCTAAGTGGGATGGGTATTCCCAGACGTGGGACCCGTGCTCACTACGCCACTGGAGTCAAGCTATCCTGGCTGATGACGGCTGAAAGCCAGAAACCGGTCCTAGGATGCTTGATTCCGGTCCCGGGAAGACATGGCTTGGCAGTTCGGGCTGGACTGTTCCCATGAGGCACAGGGTCAAGACTGATTTGCATATGGCCATGTCTAAACTGGGGTGGTGTAGTGGGCAAAAGAACGATGGATTTAACCCAGATCTCTTGACTGGGGGAGAATGTTTGCATTGTCAGCATTCCGTCCATCATTTGTTTGTTGTAACGCTTTTCGCCCTAAGTGGGATGGGTATTCCCAGACGTGGGACCCGTGCTCACTACGCCACTGGAGTCAAGCTATCCTGGCTGATGACGGCTGAAAGCCAGAAACCGGTCCTAGGATGCTTGATTCCGGTCCCGGGAAGACATGGCTTGGCAGTTCGGGCTGGACTGTTCCCATGAGGCACAGGGTCAAGACTGATTTGCATATGGCCATGTCTAAACTGGGGTGGTGTAGTGGGCAAAAGAACGATGGATTTAACCCAGATCTCTTGACTGGGGGAGAATGTTTGCATTGTCAGCATTCCGTCCATCATTTGTTTGTTGTAACGCTTTTCGCCCTAAGTGGGATGGGTATTCCCAGACGTGGGACCCGTGCTCACTACGCCACTGGAGTCAAGCTATCCTGGCTGATGACGGCTGAAAGCCAGAAACCGGTCCTAGGATGCTTGATTCCGGTCCCGGGAAGACATGGCTTGGCAGTTCGGGCTGGACTGTTCCCATGAGGCACAGGGTCAAGACTGATTTGCATATGGCCATGTCTAAACTGGGGTGGTGTAGTGGGCAAAAGAACGATGGATTTAACCCAGATCTCTTGACTGGGGGAGAATGTTTGCATTGTCAGCATTCCGTCCATCATTTGTTTGTTGTAACGCTTTTCGCCCTAAGTGGGATGGGTATTCCCAGACGTGGGACCCGTGCTCACTACGCCACTGGAGTCAAGCTATCCTGGCTGATGACGGCTGAAAGCCAGAAACCGGTCCTAGGATGCTTGATTCCGGTCCCGGGAAGACATGGCTTGGCAGTTCGGGCTGGACTGTTCCCATGAGGCACAGGGTCAAGACTGATTTGCATATGGCCATGTCTAAACTGGGGTGGTGTAGTGGGCAAAAGAACGATGGATTTAACCCAGATCTCTTGACTGGGGGAGAATGTTTGCATTGTCAGCATTCCGTCCATCATTTGTTTGTTGTAACGCTTTTCGCCCTAAGTGGGATGGGTATTCCCAGACGTGGGACCCGTGCTCACTACGCCACTGGAGTCAAGCTATCCTGGCTGATGACGGCTGAAAGCCAGAAACCGGTCCTAGGATGCTTGATTCCGGTCCCGGGAAGACATGGCTTGGCAGTTCGGGCTGGACTGTTCCCATGAGGCACAGGGTCAAGACTGATTTGCATATGGCCATGTCTAAACTGGGGTGGTGTAGTGGGCAAAAGAACGATGGATTTAACCCAGATCTCTTGACTGGGGGAGAATGTTTGCATTGTCAGCATTCCGTCCATCATTTGTTTGTTGTAATGCTCTTGCATGGTGGCATCTTATGAATAACGTTTGTGTTCCATATGGAACCTGAGTAGACTGTGAGGCTCTGCGGGCTGTTGCACTGTCTGGAGAATGCTGATCAGTCACCTTTGGTTGCTGTGCTGCTTTTAATTAAATCTACATATAACATTTGGATATGCTTCATCTACTTTTTTACAATGGCGACGCGTTATGAGGAAGAAGAACACCTTACCAACCATACTGCTGCAGCACAGGTGTTGTGTGTTCGATAAATTCCTGCTATTCCTAATTTATGAAACGGACCCTGCCGATTAAGACGCTATCTCGAGACCTTCCATTTCATCAAAACCGTACTTTTCAACTCCTCTGGTAACGTGAGTTATTAAATTTTAACCATTTTCAACTTTACTATTTGTAACAAAATCAGCGCGGGAAAAGGAGCATTTCTTTCAAAAGTAAATACCTTGCTGTCACCGTCATTGCAGGCATTCACCTGCGCCAATTCTTTTCAGCGCGGAGTATTCTTTATGAAGGCTTTAGCTATGACGCACGATTCTCTTTGAGGATATTTCAGAACGCGCGTCACTCGCACATGTACTTTATGGTTCCAAGAGCGATAGTCTCTGAGACATTCTACCCGTGTCCAAACTCTATTGTTGGCAACAGAAGTGTCACTCGCGCATGTGTTTTCATGCTTTCGACTGTCTCGATGCGTTGCCATAACAACCCAGTGCAACGAAGGAAGTCGTCGGCATAAAAAAAAGTATTTTTAGCCTGTGAACAGCACTTTCAACAACAAAAAAAATATATATATAGTTCTGCAGAATTAAGGTAATTTCATTAATAGTATAGTAATAAAGATGGAAATATAAAGGAAAAGATTCTTTGCTTGGATGTCACAACTATTTGTTATTACCACCTTTTCCAAGAAGAACATAAAAATAAAAAGAGCAATCAACCATTCATAAACACTTGTATTTGAACAAACAGATTATATTAAATTCATATGGTGTGGGACTACATACTTATACGCAACCAATTCGGAATTACCTGTTTCATATATATATATATTTGTTTTCTGTTTGGCTCTGTGTTCCAACTCTGTGTGCTTTACCCATTCAAAACAACAACATGCAATTTGACCCACCTGACAAATTTCTTCAAAACAAGGGTGATCCGCCAATTCCTTGGACACGATGGAAAGAAGAATTTTTTTAATTATATGAAGGCGATTGATGGGGAACGTATGGGAGCAGAAAGAAAAAAAGTATTTTTTTTACATTATTTGGGCTCGGAAGGTCAAATGGTATTTAGAGCTCTACCTCAGGTACCCCCATTGGAAGGACAAGGAGATGGTTTGAATGTGTACAAAGAAGCGTTACAACAAATGGAACACAGATTTTAACCTGTCACTAATATTGCATTAAACAGATACAAATTTTACACCAGGGTTCAACACGAAAATGAATCATTTGATGATTTTTTAACTGCATTGAGAGCTTTAAGTATTCACTGCAATTTTGGTGCAATATGTGATGAGATGATTAGTGACCAAATCATCGTACATGTAAAGAACAAAAAAACTCAGAAACGTTTATGGGAAATTGGTGATCCTAAATTAGCAGAAGCAATTTCGACAGCGAAAGCATTAGAACAATCTGAAAAGTGGATGTTAACCATAAAAAACACCACCATTAATAAAACTGAAGTATCGGATGATGTATGTGTGGTCAAAAGTCCAGAGACACAACAAAGTGATCAACCCATTTTTAGAGCAAAACAAAGCGAGCAGAACCCTTCAGGACTTAATTCATTGCGTAGTAGTACACATTCATTCCCCCCAAAAATTGAAAGGAATGATAGGTCTGGATTCTGCTACAGGTGTGGTAGCAGGCTACACTTAGATAATTATGGTGGCTGCCCAGCGATCAACAAAGAGTGTAGGAAATGTGGCAGAATTGGTCATTTTGCTTCTGCATGCAGGGATGTAAGGAGGAACAATGTCCCTACTCAAGGCAAAGTATCCTCAATGACTGAAGTTAATGACACTTTTCATAAATGTGGTACTTGTGGTTGCACAGAACATAACAAAGGTTTTGTAGTTTCAATGTATGAAGAAATCTCTAACATAAACAATCCAGCATCCAACAAATGTAAGAAACCTCCCATGTGTGTGGTGGAAATCTCTGGTGTATTAATAGATCTGATGGCTGATTCTGGCTCACCATGGACTATTATTTCAAATTACTATTTTCGGGAAAAACTTAGTAATGTATTACTGCCTTCTCAATTGTTACCGTCTGACACAGTTGCACATGGTTATGATGGCTCAAAAATTGATATGATGGGGTATTTTGAGGTGAATCTACGTTTTAAAACAAGGACAATAGATCTTAAATTATACATTGCGGTCAAAGGGATCAATGTTTTGGGATGGTGGGACTGAAGAATTTCAAAACTCCTTCTCAGGGTTAAACTAACAAAAAAAAATAAGTTGGCACAGAAACTGAAATATAAAAGAACATCTTTATTAAACTCAAAATGAGTGTGACTACGTCACCCAGAAGCCGCAGCAACTGAATGAGGCAGTCCAAAGAGAGCAGAACACTGGGGCCTTATATATGTGAGGGTTACATACTCAGCATAAAAGAAAGGGGCAGTCCTGGCTCATGCAAGCATGCAAAATGCCAATATGGACATACAAGATCTGCCAAATATTAGCCAATAGGAAAACATTCAAAACAAGGCATCATGTAACCAGAACGTCCCCCTTGAGTCGTGTTTTTGCCCAACCCCATAAGTCAATCAATGACAGCACCTATAGGTCAATCAGTAACGGCAGGACATGTTTGTGTGCTTCAAAGGACAACTTGCAAAATAGGATAATGCGGAGAAAGAATACTGAAGGCCAACAAATAGTTGGGACAAGGATTAGTCAGTATAGGCAGGGATTTAGTCAGTCTGGCTAGTTTCTGGAATTGGCTTCACAACAAGGAAGGGAAGGTTATTTGACACGTGGCAGTACAAAGGGCAAAAACACTTGGTTTACCAAGCTGCCTGAGTGAGGGCAACAAAATGGCGACAGAATACAGAATGGAGTTAAAACTGAATTACCTCAGGACCAGTGGAAATTAGGCATCATTCTCAATCCCTGTTCTAGTGAAACTGTTTTACTGGATGAAGTAGTACATGTGAACAACATTTCATTTGTTTCCTCACAAGTAAAAGAAAGTGTCATAAAGGGTAATTTTAATGATGTATTTTCAGACACGTTGGGTAAATTAAAATATTATACCCACAGAATAAAACTTAAAAGAGACGTCCATCCTGTTAAACAAAAACTAAGAAGCGTACCAATTAACGTCAGGGAGGAGCTTAAAAAAATGTTAGACGATTTAGTCTCAGAAGAAATTATTGAACCGATGGATTCAGCTGAATGGGTTTCTCCCATTGTTTTGGTAAGAAAACCGGACAAAAAATTGAGGGTCTGTGTTGATCTAAGAGCACTTAATGCTGGCATCATTATTGATTGACATCCCCTCCCTAACATAAATGAAGTTGTCTCAATGTTGGAAGGTGCCAAAGTGTTTTCCACCTTGGACCTCAGGTCGGCCTACCATCAAATTTGTCTCATTGAAGACTCCAAACAGCTTACAGCATTCATCACTCCCCAGGGCTTATATCAGTTCACCAGAATGCCGTTTGGTTTAGCCTCAGAAGCATCGGTATTCCAAAAAGTTAGGTTCAACATTTTTAGGGATGTTGATAAATTTGTTAAATGTTTTCAGGACGACATTCTAAATTTTTCAAAAGATGAGGTAGAACATTTCAAGCATTTAACTGAGGTATGTGAAAGGTTAAGACGCTGTGAATTAACCCTTAAAGCTAATAAGTGCAAAATGTTTAAAGATTCTGTTGAATATTTAGGCCACACTCTATCCAAGGATGGAGTGGTGCCTAAGAGGTCCAATGTAGAAGGAATTGGAATGGCTCCTTCTCCATCGAACAAGGAACAGTTGTTATCGTTCACCGGGATGTTTGAGTACTATAGTAAGTTTGTTGAAAATTTTGCTATCAAAATGGAACCCTCTGAGGAAATTATTAAGAATGAAAGCGGTTTTTGAATGGGGTTTAGAACAACAACAAGCTTTTGAACTTATCAAAGCTGAAATCCTTAAAGCTCCCACTCTTAAACCTTATTGCATGAACAAGGAATGCATTATTACTGTGGACGCAAGCTTGTATGGGATTGGAGGTTTTTTATCCCAAAGGTGTGGGAAGGATGGATGGAATGTTTGTTTTGCATCCCGCACTCTCAATGACACTGAACGCAGATATGCTGTGATAGAAAAATAACTTTTAGCATGCATTTGGGCTATTGAACATTATAGGAACTACATTTGGGGTAGCAAGTTTGTCTTAAGGACTGATCATAAACCGTTAGTTAACATACTTTCTCCGGGTGGTGGCTGGAACTCCCCCTCCCGCATAGCAAGACTTACTTCTAGGTTACAAGAATATTGTTTCAAACCAGTGTTTGTTCATGGAAAACAAAATGTCATGGCAGATTTCATGTCCAGACTTCCATGTCAAGTTTATGATAATGTTAAGTGTGAAGATTCTGAAGTAATTACCACCATTCAGGATGTTTTTAAATTTGAGGAAATTTCTGAAAATAGTTGGAAGTCTTGTGAGAAGGAGGATCTCATATGGCAAACTGTTAAAGAGTACATTTTGAAGAGTTGGCCAGACAAAAAGGTATTACCGGAAGAGTTCATGCCAATGCAAAGAGTGGCGGATGTTCTAGTACTAGAAGGGGATTTGATGTTTAAAGATGGTAAGTGTGTGCCTCCTTTTGGAATTCAAAAGATTATTCTAGACTTGGCACACAAGTCACATCCAGGAATATCAGCAATGAAACGTTTAGTCAGGAATTATTTTTGGCGGCCTGGCTTAGATCGCATGGTGGATCGCATGGTCAGAGAGTGCGAAGTGTGCATGGGAAGTGAGAAAATATTAAAGCTTAACACTCCTCCTTTAAAGAATACTGAATGGCCCACTGAGCCTTGGAAAAAAGTTGCATTTGACATCTCTGGTCCTTTCTTGTGTTTGCCACGTGATTCTCAGTATGCTTTTGTGTTGGTGGATTACCACTCCAAATGGCCAGAAGTAAAATTTTCTTCAGGTGCTTCGACCAATTTAGTCATGGAGTTTTTCAAAGAGATTTTTTCTAGAGAAGGATGTCCTGCTGAATTGGTTACTGATAATGGTGTACAACTCACCTCTAATGATATGGAGAGTTTTTTAAAATGTCATAACATCAAACACCATATGGTTTCAGTTTATGAACCACACGAGAATGGTCTGGTGGAACGTTTTAATAGGGTTTTAAAAGGGTATGTTGCAGATGGAGTAAATATTAATGGTAATTGGAAGAATTTTGTGAGGGAAAAATTATGGTTGTACCGAATTACACCTCATTCCACTACGGAAGTCAGTCCTTTCCGTCTTTTAAAAGGGACAGATCCTGCTTCCAAGATATGTCTATGGTGGTTTAAAGAGAAATGCAAACACATGTCTTTTTCTGACTCCATGATTACTGGGGTTAAAGAAAGAGTTTGTTCCAAACAAGTTAAAACGAAGATTTGGTACGACAGCAAGTGGAAAACTAAAGCTCACAATTTCAACAGGGGTGATTGGGTCAGGGTTAAAAAGCCTGGTTTAACCATGAAGTGTTCAGAAAGTTTTGGTAAACCCATGAAGATTGTACGGGTTTTTGATAACAGTGTCATAACTCAAGATGGAAGATTATGGAATGTGAAACGTGTTGCAAAATGTCGCAATATACCACCCAGTCAAACTGTGTATTCTCCTTCAGTGCATGATAATGGTACTGTAGCGTCCAGAGTTAAGGTTTCTGATTGCATAAGACTAGCTCCAAGAAGATTTGACGATGAATAAGGCTTGTACTCTATTAGTTAGTTAATGTATTCTCTGGTTTGTTTTATTGTGTATGTATGACTGTATATAGATGTTTTTGGTTTTTAAAAAAAAAAGGGAGATATGTTACAATTACATTTACATGTTTCAATGCTTGTTTAATTCAATATGGTTATGCTCTTGCATGGTGGCATCTTATGAGTAGACTGTGAGGCTCTGTGGGCAGTTGCACTGTCTGGAGAATGCTGATCAGTCACCTTTGGTTGCTGTGCTGCTTTTAATTAAATCTACATATAACATTTGGATATGCTTCATCTACTTTTTTACACATAGTCTCTCCAAAAGATTCGTCAGCCGAATCATCGATTTGGCCACCACATTTGTGGCATCTTGATGGGTGACATGAGCTGCAGGTGGCCCCACCTCATTCATGTTGCACCAACAGATGTACTTCTAAGCATACCCCAAGCCCTGTTTGTGAATTTTTGCCTATCACAGGCTGCCAGTGTCTATCTTAACATGGGATCCATTTGCTACGTGTGCACTCACATGCAATGTGGCATAATGCACTCACGAATGTGGAGAGAGAAACTTATACACTACACATGTTTGCTCCAAACGCCACTGCTGAAATATCCAGATAGGTTCAACGCAGCCCAAACATGCCACCTAGCCATCCACACCAAACAAAAACTACAGCAGCCGTCAGATAACAGGAATCTCACTGACCAATGAGATTTGTAAGAAAATGGTCCAGCCTGTATCCCCTCCTCACCTGTACTATAATCCAAGCCTTGCTGCTCAGTTAATAATAAACTGCTAACTAACCATTTAACACAGCCACTAATTGTCCTCTGGCAGTCGACACGATATTCACCCTCATTCATACAGCGGACACAATACTGTCCTAGAAATGGATCAGAGCACAATACCCCAGGGCAAAAGTCAAGGGTACAACAAACTGCAAATGTGAAGCACTTTTGAGCGTTGCTGCTAGCTAAAGAACACCAACAGGAAACCAATACACATCAACAGCAAGTTTGATGTTAAAAAATATACACGCGGCACATTTTGTATAGTCACTTTAAGCAGTTGCAAAATATAATTTACACAATCCACATGCCTGCTTCAATTTTTTTGTCTCTTTCAGCCTTTTACAAGCTCAATTGCACCTTTGATATGTGGAAAAACACAGATTTTTATAAAAACTAATTGAACATTTTTTTTTGCATTTTGTTGTTTCTGTAAAATAGGCCCTTGACCTTTTAAGTAAGGATTAAAGTATTCTTGTGACTTCACTTCCAGTTTCCTCATTTATGAGTTGCATATGATAATTAGTCCCCACACTAGTTTAAGTTTTAGTTTAAGACAATAGCTGCAAAGGTTTCAGATTGCTATGAGTGACATTTTCATAATTTCAATGTAATTATGAAACGACTATGATTGACACTTACTTGCGAACAAAATCAAGCAATGAAGAGGAGGGAAACGTATAACTATCAGAAATTACACCCGTTTGAGCAACAAGAAACTTTAAGGGGTATATTATCAATCACGGTGTTAAAATTATCGCCGCTTTAGCGGCTGAAAACTGCCGCTAAAAGCAGCGATAATGGGCTTGATAATATGCCGCAGAGAATTCCAATAGAAGCCCATGTTGACACCAGAACATGGGCTCCTATGGGAATTCTCAAGGGCATATTATCAAGCTCATTATCGCCGCTTTAGCTGCAGTTTTCTGCCGTTAAAGCGGCAACAATCTTAAAGCTGTTTCTTGATAATATGCCCCTAAGTTAGCTGCTCTAAAGTATACAAAATAATTTATAAACGACTTTCCTTTATGAGACTCTAGTCAAAATTGTGGAAAATAGATAAAGTGGACTGGAAAATGTTCATAATTTAATTATAATCAGTTGAGTGACTGGTAGACTGAGACTGACGCCAGCGACATAAGCAGTAAGCACGAATTGGAAAGCTGACATTGGTTGGCACTCATTTAGGTTATGAATAGATTATGGAAACTGAAAATCATACTTTAAATATCTGTGCAGTGAAAATCTGCTTTTTTATGGCACTGGCATTAGGGTGTTAAGCTGCACCTATCCACCAGCCAGGATGACACCTGAACAAAAGCATAGCTGATGGCCTGAGGCACTGAGATGGGCCCAGCTGGAACTGAATATAAAATAACTCACTCATCTGAAACACAACAGTTTGCTGGAATAACTGACTCCCATGGTGCTCCTATTCGGTACCTCTTGTTTTATGAAGCACGGCGCACACAGCCAGAGCAGTCGCCTACCTTTAAGCTGGAGCACACCTCTAGAAAGATGCTAAGTGTAATGAGTATGTACAGGTGCATATGGACCCGTGGCCCCAGAAGGAAGCTGGCTAAGATACACCTTTCAGCTTCATTGAATACCGCTGCGTTATCAATTGCGTTACTGGAGCGGTTTTCACATGTGCAGCTACACACACTGTGGGGCATATTATCAAGGACGACGTTAAAATTATCGCCACTTTAGCGGCAGAGAACTGCCGCTAAAGCGGCGATAATGGGCTTGATAATATGCCCTTGAGAATTCCAATACAAGCCCAGGTTCTGGTGTGCGCTAAACCGGCGATAATTTTTAACGCCGTCCTTGATAATATGCCCCTTCAAGGTTTAATCGGGTTAATCATTGCTGCAGCAAGGTCAGTGCGCCGGGATCCAGAGGCCTGAACGGGCCTACTAAACCGTGAGCCTTGCTAAATTGTATTGTTCAAGCAGCAGCCAGGGGGCCCATTTCCTCCGTGCACTATGGCCAAGGCACACTGGCGAAGCTACTGGGTTTTATGTTGCCAATGACAGCCATCCACGGGCGCACCTTGATCCAACCACATTCCATAACTAATAAACATTCCTTGTACTACCTATAGTCCCTTCTCACCTATATCCATCGACCGCACATCTTGCCCCTCCCCTTTCAAATAACCTCCTGACCCACTGGTCCACCCTGACCACTAATTCTTACAATCCACTCACCTGCTTCCACATTCCAGAACTCCTCCGCTAATATAGCCAGGCCCATTATGCAACCCCTTCTTGTCTTTCATTCAACCTCTCTCTACCCAAGAACACCTTTGGCCATCGGCATATAATGCAGTATTTATTTCACAGATTACTAATTTCCTCTGCTCCCTATACAAGTTATTTCCAAGTTGTCAGAGGATGTCTTCGAGAACGACAGTGCCACTACTGGTGCCTCCCACAAAATCCGACCCAGGCCAGCATGCCACAAACTCAGTAAAATACATTGTAATATACAATGCCAATAGCTCAAAGGCCAGCAAATGCGAGACCAATTTGCACTGCAAATGCTTGTTATATTCGTCTTTGTGATGTTGAAAACTCCTTTATTGCGGAACTTTTTTAAATTAGCTTTCATAATATTTTCACGATTAAACTCTGAGACATCAATGTGCAAACTGCCTGATTTAAGAGGTTCTTTTAGAATTGCAATCATAGATGCTTGAAAGACTTCTGTTCAATCGCTTTGGTTTTTCTTACTGTAATTATATTACATTTTAAAATTATGCATTTGGCCCTGACTAGCTTCTCACAAAGGACGCTCAATTTCACTAATCTACATGCAAATTCACCCAGAAGTGACCGAAACCAGGCACTGTGATGATTCACTCTATTTACAGACAGGTAAAAGTTGCACTAGTCCACAAATGAATGATATTTTCAGCATTAAAACTAACCCAAACCCTGTATCATCTTTTGTAGCAGTGCTTGGAGAGGGCAGATCCAGAACGTCTGAAGTGACCACCTTCCCCTTACAACATCCAATAACTCTTGTACTGTAGTTTGGATTATATCAGCGATGGGTTACACAGGTAAACAAGCATTTGCAATGCAATAGGTCTCGCATTTGCGAGAGTTTAAAGTATTGGCATTGTAAATTACAATGCCTTTTATTTACCTGTTTTGCTAATCAACACATGAATAAAAGGCATTGCAATTTACAATGCCAATAGCTCAAACTCTTGTAAATGCGAGACCTATTCAAAGAAGCTGCCGCCAATGTCCTGGGCTGCTCAGAAAGTGAAAGCACGCATGGCGCGCTGGATGTTGCAGGAAAGAATGTCGTGCCTGCAGTAGGAGAAACTCATTAAAGTAAATAGTGCTTATGCTGGAGCAGGGTTTTCTGTCAAAACCCGAACATCAGCTTATATTTTTATATGTCATAATTAAAATTACTAATAATTAATTACTAGATATTAATTTTGTCAAGTTTCTGACTAATCAACCTTACTAATGAAAGAATTACACGTGGGGATGCATTTGTGTTGCTTTATTAATACGTGAACTAAGTTGGTGAGCAGATTGATTAAATATGTGTGGCTAAAGTGCTATTTGTTATGTGTTTGCGCTTTGAAATAATACGTTTAAATGCTTCTTTATGTCGCAGATGGCTAGATAAATACATACACATAAGGGTTTTAATGGGAATTAACACTGTATAATCATTACGATGTAGTAACGTTGTTTTGTGTTTCTTTTGATTAAGATTGTCCATTCTGGCCTAGTCAAAGATGGCCGACAATTACAGCCTGCATTTGAGTAGATGAAATACGAAGAGAGGCCTCGCTGAATATGGTTGGAATCCTGACCTCGGCCTCTGTCTGTATTAAAAGTTTCCGTGAGGACGGCAGCTCTGGGCTTGATGCCAGTTGTCACCAGTTATCCTTGGGAGAGAATAAAAGCTACAATGAACTTTGATAAACTTGCGGTGGGTTCACTATGATTCCGAGGAAGAGCATTCATGGATGTTACATTTTTTAGTTTGTGTTTCCTTCTTCCGTGTTTTTATTTTTGTGATTTTCGAGAGCGGAGGTTTTTCTAAATGTTGCGAGTCAACATCCTTTCCTGCTCGCTCTGCTCAATGGCTCAACGGACGTTTAGAGTTTGTTTGTAACTTTTAATGTGTAAGTTTTGTTATAAATATTGTTAGACTAGAGAGGGTCTTAGGCCACTTCTTCCCGAACCTATGCTCAAGAGGATCGACGCTGATTGAGAGGACGGCGACTCGGGAGACTTTACTGAGAGACCTGTCCTGACCTAATTACGACATTTAGCTAGAATAGGTAATTATGAGAATAATGATTTTGCTATTGATTGACTTTCATTTGAACTAATTTAGATAAAATAACTCTTTGTTTGAATCACAGTGTCGGGTGGTTATTTCTTTGTCAAATTATTGGGATCTCAGATGTGTTTTATTGTTTAAATCATGACTCGAGACATATCAATTAGGTTGCATTGACCTCAGTTTAGATGCAGATTGATTTAGGAGTTCTCTCGTATATTCAGTGTGGATAGAGTAATAGAATGAATGTTAGTATGATGGGCCCTAGCGTATGATGAGTGTATGTGCGTATGACTGTGGAATTACTCTGTCCGTGGAAGTAGGGAGAATTTATAAGCTCCGATCTGCAGCAGTTTCCTGGTAGCAGAGGATGGTTTTGATTATTGTCTTGATCTGATAGATTGCTTGTACATAGGCTTTTGGATTTATTGATTTGTTGATTGATGTTGATACATGTACTAACATTATATGTTGAAGTCGTCGTATTGAGTTTTATGTAGTGTGTACGGCTTCTGGAACGCGGGGGAGCTGGTGACGGTTCCGTAGTAGGGCAGAGGGAAGTGAGTGCTGCTCTCGGGAAAGACGGGATTGTTGGCCCTGTACTTATGCAGGGAAGAGCGTGTGACAATTGAAGTTGCGCGTCGCATTGTCTGGGTTCGGAATCAGTGACATCGCCGTGTGTTACTATTAGAGACATATTTTCTGTATAAGAGGAGTGTGTATGGTAGCGAAGGTTATCTGTGAAACTCTGGTCTTAAGTTCCAGGGATCCGTAAGGTTCGCCGTTAAAGCTTATCGCTGGAAAAGTAATAGGTATTCTCTGAGCTTGATTGAAGGACTGGGCAGAGGTAAGCGCTGCTTGGTTGACGTGTGTTATAATTCTGTAGTAGGACAGACTGTTTTCTGTTCTCGGGAAAGGCAGGATTCTGTGAGGATGTGCTACATTTTCTAGTGTGAAAGTGCGTGAATGTATGAGCATTTAGTTAATTGTGAGACTCATTGGAGCATTCCTAGAGGAAACAGTTAATGAATGCATGTTAGAAGGGCAGAGCAGAGGGATGTGCTACTGTGTCAACGAAAGTAATAATTCCGTGGTAGAGCAGAGGTAAGCGCTGTTCTAGAGAGAAGCGGGATTCTTGTGAGAAAGACTTTTCTTTACTATTCTGTGGTTAGTGAAGCAGACAATGGAGATGTTTTTATGTTGTAACTAATAGATTTTGTAGAATCTGAAACGAATTCTACTGAGAAGGCTTTGTAAAGGAGGGGTAGACGAGTGACAGAAGACAGAGTAGAAGCGACTGCAGCGACTACTGACGTCAGACAAGACCGCGCTGTGATTGGACAGTGGATTAGAACAGTGCTCGCACTGTGATTGCTGCGTTGGTGTGAGCCGCGCAGGGATTGGAAGGAGTACTAGGTGACGTAGACGCTTCAGGATTGGTGCGTTGGTGCGAGTCGCGCTGTTATTAGACAAAAGATCGTACAGTTGCGGAAAGGACTAGAGGGTTGTGGTAAACGCTAAAATGTATTACCAAACGGAGGAAAAGAAAAATAAATCCTTGTTTGGTAAGATTAAAAAATGGTTCGACAAGGATAAGGACATAATAACTAGGGAAGGCGAACTGCTACCTCCGACAAGAACCCCTGCATCCTTCATGGTTGCGAAATATGGGTATCATACCTGTATTTGGTTAGACAATTGGGCTAAGTACACTAAAGAAGATGGTGATTTAGCGTTCCCGGAACATGGTTCATTTAATCTGGCTGTGTTGAGAAATTTACGAGAAAAGATGATGTGTCTAGAGCCTAGACCAAGGCCGACACAGTTTGAGGCATTGGTGGAATGGGAAGATGAGGTGCATGAGCGAGAAAAGCAGAGGAGTGGAGGCAACTATAGGTATATTTTTGGGAGGAAATATGATCGTGAAACTCATCATGATCGAATGAGGAGATGGCGAGATGCTAGTATGTCAGAGGGATTATATCCTATGAGAACTGTTGAGGAAGCGGAAGGGAGGAAAGGTGCAGAAAAGGTACCTGATACAGAATTGAGGAGGTATGGGGCTAATGATTTTGAGGATGAAGTCTTGGATGACATGATTTACAAGAGACCACCTCCATATAGACCAGAACCAGAAGTGAGAACACCAGTTGCTACTCCAATAAGAGATACTTTGCAGATCATTAAGACAGAAGTTGCGACACCTGATTTGAAAAGTGGTAGCTCTTTCACGGAAAGAGAGAGAGAGAGAGAGAGCGAGAGAGAGAGAGTGCAATCGGGGATGAGAAAACAAGAGAGTTAGCAAGAACAACATCTGAGTTGACAGAAAAGATCAGAGAATTAACGAAGAATCTAGAAGCTGTTACAGTGCCTGTAACCATAGGTCCGGTTTTGCCTATTTTTGATAAGCAAAGAATGGGTGAAAATGGTTTGACGGTTCCCTACGTAGGAAATGGTTTGGTTAATTCTTCGGGAGAGTCAGGAATGAGGATGGAAGAAAATCATTTGAGACAGCTGAGACATGACACATGTGGTGGAGGGTTAGATGTACAGCCTAATTCGGGATCGAATACTGGTTGTTTAGGAGGATCAATTTTAGAACCACAGAGGATGGCAGAACCAGTGAGTACAGTGAAAAGATCTACAGAAATAACGGCTGAGGATTTGAATGATTGGTTGAAAGTTCTCCAAAAGAAGGATAAAGATTCACAGGCAGTGGATGTAGCCATGTTACGCATAGAACTGGAGGAACTCATAGCAGGAACAATTCCTACAGAGATGTTGAAAAATCATCATAATGGAGAGTTGTTATTCATGTGCAAGAGTATTACATGGAGGGCTAAGAATACACATGACAGGTTGAAAGGAATAGCGAGTGAAATGGGAGTTGATATGGATAAGGTGAAAGCTTTGCAGAAGCCTTACAGGGTGGATTTCTCGGACAAAGACATTGAGAATTTAAATGATGTTGGAAGAACAGGGCCGATTAAGGAGATGATTTCCTTATTGTGAAAATGGGGTGATGTGGAAAAATGGAAGGATAGGTGGTACAAGAAAAGGGAAGATTCAGTGGACAGGACTTACTCAGCATTTCCCATGAGAGAAAAGGAGAAAACAGTGGATGCCTATCCTATGAGAGAGATTCCTGGAGGAGGATATGTACATGTCCCATGGACTAGACAGGATATTTTGTCATTTACAAATGATTTCCCTCGACTGAGAGAAAAGCCCGTCGAGTGGTATAGGCAGGTAGACAGGTTTGTGAAATTGTCAAAAGTGCTGTGGATTGACCTGAATAGTTTGTTTGATATAATTGTTCCAGCAGACTTGTGGGCAGAGTGTAAAATAGTTGTAGATTGGCCTGCTAAGGAGTACCGGAGAGATCAGAAAACAGGAGCTCCAGACCCGGAGGTCATGAAGAAGTATGAGCAGGTTATTGTGTTTCTGAAGAATAAGGTACCCCCTAAAGAAACAGACTGGGTTAAGATAGATCGAACACATCAGGAAGCAAAAGAATCAGTTCATGCTTTTTATGAAAGGCTGATACTGGCTTTTAAACAGTTCAGTGGAGATGAACACCTGGGTGATAAGGATTTGAGTCATTTTGTATACAGATTTGTATATGGCTTGAGACCTGAAATCAGTGAAAGGATTCGAGAGCACACAGTTGATTGGCAGAGTAAAAAGATTGATGAGATCTTGAGACATGCAAAATACTTCAGTGATGAAATTGAGGCAAAACAAAGAAAGCTGAAAGAGAAAGCAATGTGGGCACAGGTGAAAGTTGCAGAAAGACAAGAAGCACAGCTGGTTGAACAAGCAAATAATCCAGGAAATAGGCCCAGATATGGTGCAGGAAAAGGAAAGGGGAATTTAGAGGAGGCCAAAAAGAAGTTCCCATGTCACAACTGTGGACAATTGGGGCATTGGAGATCCGAGTGTACGAATCCACCATTAGTGAGTAATGAGAATAAATCATTAAATCAACAGGTGCAGAACGAGGGGTGTAATCATCAGCAGCAACAGCAGAAGGTTGTCAGACAGCAGAGTCAAGAGCCAAAACCGCCCTTGCCGCAGAATAGAGGGTCCCAGAAATATAACCAGGACTCAGGATTCTACAATGATGAGCAGGTAAACAAACCGAGGCGTACTAACCCAGTACAGCAGTACTGGCTAAAGAATGAGGGGAGTGAGTCTGAAGGGGACTACTGACGGTGCCGAAGAGAGGAGGAAGAGTGCATACTTGGTGCAACTCTAGAAATAGACCAGGCAGGACCATTTGTAGATGGGAAAATAAATGGGGGAAAGTGTTACTTTTTTGGTAGATACAGGAGCGACGAGATCAACTGTCAGGTCAGCAGATATAAGAAATCTTCCTCTCTCGGACGAAGCAATCCAAGTGGTTGGTGTAGCTAATACACAGATTAAAACTCGACTTACTGAACCAGTAAGGGTAAGAATAGGGACATTTTCAGACATGCACAGGTTTGTAGTCTGTGACACTAGTCCAGTGAACTTGTTAGGTAGGGACTTATTGTGTAAAATGAATTGCACAATTTTTTGTACTCCGGATGGAATAGCTTTTGAGACACCAGATGAGGATGTCTTGTATAGGATGACTCTAGATAATAGAGAAAGTGAGATTGTTGGGACATATGCTGTATTTAATCCAGATGACTTGCCTCAAGAGTTGAGGAATACAGTAAAAGCAGCGGTTTGGGATTTTACTGGAGAAGATGTGGGATTGATGAATAATGTAGATCCAGTGAAGATTTCAGTGAAAGAGGGAATCACTTACCCTAATATCCCACAGTACAGATTGACACCAGAGATAATTGACGGAATAACCCCTATAATTGACAAGATGATTCAACAGGGTGTTTTGAGAGAGTTACTGAGTAGCCCATGTAATTCACCGATAATGGGGCTGAAGAAACCTAATGGGAAGTTCAGGATTGTACAAGATTTGAGAAAGATTAACAAAATTGTGGTAGCATGTTGTCCCATTGTGCCAAATCCATCAGTGATTTTGTATCAGATTCCTCATGATGCTGAATGGTACACGGTGATTGATTTGTGTCATGCTTTCTTTTCAATTCCATTGCATCATGATAGCCAGCCGATTTTTGCATTTCGGTTTGGACAGCGTACTTTGGCATGGTGCCGTATCCCACAGGGGTATACAGAGAGTCCATCAATATTCAATCAGTTGTTAAAGAAGTCTTTGGAAAGTTTGATCATGCCTGAGAGGTCGGTACTAGTACAGTATATCGATGACCTACTTGTGGCATCGAAGACACGTGAAGCTTGTGAAGTAGATACCATAGCTTTACTGAATCATCTGGCAGATGGAGGGTTAAAGGTATCTCCTGCCAAATTGCAGTTTTGCAAGAAAGAAGTACATTATCTTGGACACAATATTGAAAAGGGTCTAAAAAAGTGACCAATGACAGGATCAAAATTATCAGAGGAATGAGAGCCCCAATGACCCAGAGAGAGGTGAGAATGTTTCTGGGAATGGTGGGATATTGTCGTCAGTGGATAAGTAATTTCTCCCTGATAGCAAAGCCACTGATTAAATTGACTAAAAGTGAAGTGAAAGACCCATTGGAACTGAATGCAGAACAAATGGCAGCATTTGAAGAATTGAAGAGCAGAATGTGTGAAGCTCCTGCTTTGGGAATGCCAGACTATGAGAAGGAGTTTGAATTGTACTGTAGTGAGAGAAATGGATGTGCACTTTCAGTGTTAATCCAGAAACATGGACGACTGAGAAGGCCAATTGCGTACTTCTCATCAACACTTGACCCAGTAGCTGTGGGTTTACCAGGTTGCCTGAAAGCAGTAGCTGCTACATGCAGAAGCTTGGAACAGAGTGAGGGTATAATAATGGGATATCCTGTAAGGGTGTTCGTACCTCATGATGTGGCAATTCTTTTGACAAGAAGCAGGACTCAATATATGTCACATAGTCGACTGACTAAATATGAGAAAATCATTCTGGGAGCATCAAATGTGACTCTTGAGAGATGTGTGAATGTGAATCCAGCAACACTCTTGGAAAATGTGAGTGTGAGAGATGATGTTGATCATGATTGCTTGGATGTGCTTGATTACTGTACAAAACCGAGACCAGACATAAGAGATCTGCCACTACCTGAGAGTGATCATGTGTTGTTTGTGGATGGATCATGTTTGAGAACTGATGATGGTGTGCTAAGTGCAGCATATGCGGTGTGTAAAGTTTCAGAGGTCATGGAAGCTTCGTCTTTGAAAGGAGTAAGGTCTGCTCAAGTAGCTGAATTGGTGGCATTGATGAAAGCTTGCAAGATTGGGAAGAATTTGAGAGTGACTGTAATGACTGATAGTCAGTATGGATTTGGAGTGGTTCATGATTTTGGCCAACTTTGGCTACAGAGAGGTTTCTTGACGTCGAGTGGGACTCCTATAAAGAATGCTGAAGTGATTGGAAAGTTGCTTGAGGCGATACAGCTGCCTAAAGAACTAGCAGTTGTAAAATGTGCTGCTCATGGACAAGGAGATGATTTTGTTACTCTTGGTAATCGCTTTGCAAATGACATAGCACAGTATTGTGCAAAGAACGATCATTCAATTAACAAGGGACGAGAAAGGGAAATGTCTTTTTGTTCTGTAATGTTTACTAATGTCCTGGAAACATGGGATGAAGTGAAACAGTTGCAGGATGAAGCAGGAGATTAGGAAATGAGGGATTGGATATAGGCAGGTTGTGCTCCAAGAGAGAAAGATCATGTTTGGATCTATAGAGATGGAAGACCAGTTATGCCTAACTCAATGTTGTCAACAATGGCAAGAATGTATCATGGCCAGGGACATCTGGGGAGGGACGCTATGATTAGGTCCTTTAAACAAACCTGGTACAATGCAAAGTTCAGGTTGATTGCAGAGAGCATCTGTCAAAGATGTTTGATTTGTCAGCAGTTCAATACTGGAAAGAAAACAGTGGTGAGCCTAGGAACAATAGGCAGAGAAGGAGGTCCTTTTACCAGAATGCAAATAGATTTCATTGAAATGCCTCAGGTCAATAGATTGAGGTATGTTCTAGTGGTAGTCTGTTTGTTCTCAAGATGGGTAGAAGCCTATCCGACTAGGAGAAATGATGGAATAACAGTGGCAAAGTTACTGTTAAGAGAGTTGATTCCTAGGTACGGGTTCCCAGTGACAATTGAGTCAGACAGAGGGGGACACTTCTACAATGAGCTTATGGGTTTAATTTGTGAAGCATTGAGCATACAGCAGAAGCTACATTGTGCATACAGGCCAGAGGCTTCTGGTGTTGTTGAACAGATGAATGGCACAATCAAAAACAGAATTGGTAAGATGTGTTAGTGCTAATTACTATTAGGTCTACTCCAGATAGAACTACAGGGTTGAGTCCACATGAAATATTGATGGGACGAGCAATGAGACATGCATTCGTGCCTGTCAACAAATTGATGACAATAACTGATGACATGATTTTGGATTACTGTAAAGGCCTGGCTGACGCAGTTCATTCTGTGTTTCACCAGGTTGGAGGAGACGCCACCACACTTGAAAAGAAGCAAGCCCATGATCTGAGTACAGGGGACTGGGTGAGGATAAAAGTGCACAGAAGAAGAAATTGCTTGGTTCCAAGGTGGGGAAGGCCAAGACAAGTCATTCTGACTACGACAACTGCTGTAAAGTGTGCTGGTGTGAAGAACTGGGTTCATGCAAGTCATACTCTGAGAGTTCCAAATCCAAAAGATGGGACTGGGAAGGAGTATTTTGAAGAGTCAGATTCCAGTGATGATGCAGACACTGAAACAGTGAGAAGAAAAAAGAATCCTGAAAGGGGGGAAGGAGAGTTGGAAAGAGAGTCAGGTGATTCTTTTTTCTTACCGAGAGAGGCTTCAAGAGAAACACTGAGAGCCTCAGAGGAGAGTTCAGATTTTGAAAGAGTGCCTGAAGTTCCAACAAACAGTGGAGAAAATAAAGGAGGAAAAAGGAAAGAAAAGAGCAATTCCACAGAGACTACACCTGAATCAGATGAAGAGATTGAGGATCCACCTGAGATTACTCCTGAAGAAGTAGGGTCAGAAGAAGATAGAGAGGGACAGATTGCGGAAGACCCCCAAGGAGGTGTAGGGAACATTCCTGATAAGCTAGGTGAAGGGACAAGTTGACAGCAAGAAGATTGCGTGTCGGAGACCCGAGGAGGGACAGTAGTAGGGAAATCTCAATCGGTGGAGAAGAAGTCTGTGGAGAAAATGAAAATTGTTGATGAACAAGAGGCAAATGAGACAGAATCGGATGAGAGTGAGAATGGGAAGTCAGAGGGTCGAGTTCTGAGAAAGAGAACTTGGATCGGAGAAAGAAATATTAAAGAAGTAAGACCGAAAAGGAGTGTAAAAGGAGATCTTTGCCCCAACAAGATAAAGAGGCTGAGGTACCGACTGACACGAGCGAGTTCATCAAAAGCTGAACAGGTGAACGAGGTGTCGAGTCAAAATCAAGCAAAGGGTGAAAAACAAGAGGAATCAAAAGAACCAGAGGAGATCAAGAGAATCAGAAAGCCTAACCAGAAGTATAGGTCACCGGAATGGACGTATGTGGCACTGTCTGAAGAAGAAGAGGCAGAGAGTCAAGGAAATCCAGAGGGGACCTTACGAGAAGTGGTTAAGGAGGAGAAAACTGTTGGAGTCCTGAAAGTTATCTTGACTGACATTGGAGAAGAGTCAGATGCTCAGGATATAGAAGATCTGATACAATTTGACGTTGCTGAAGAAGAAGTGAAAGGTGATGAAAAACCAAATTGAGTGAACTAAAAGAGTCACTTGGAGAAAAGTGAAGAAGAAGAAATCTAAAATTAGCAGATTGAAATAATCTAGTGTTCTAGTGATTCAGTAGTGGAATAGTAGAGGCTAAGTCAAAAGACACTGCCAAAGTAATAAGATGGCTAACACAGAAAATAATCAAAGTAGATGTGCCTTCTTGAAAAGATGGTGTAGAATGTGCTGCTGCTGTACAGGATTATTAATGCTACTATGGAGTGTACTTGCTTTATTAGTTACTTTTAGGGTTACAATGGACACTTTTGGAATACATACTGAGAATATGACTAACATAGGGAAGAGTTCACAGAAAATAGTGCCAACTAGAATTAGTAACATTTATATACATAAAGATAGATCGATTAATGATTTTTCTAGCAATGTTTTTTCAAAGTTGTTGTATGAATACGTAAAGACAATGGAAGTAAGGGATTGCTACGTTTGTATGCAATTGCCTGCATCCGTTTCGGAGGGAGTTACTTATCATCATCTTCCAGCTACGTATGGGATTTCATGTAGTGTGCTAAGTAGTGTTTTTTATCTGTTAGGGAAAATAGATTATGAGATGTCTAATAAAGATAACATTTTTGGGCAATTGCCTATGAATAAGAAACTAAATCCTGCAAAAGAAGCTAACATTTTTGGTGAGATTTTTATTGAGACAGAAGAATTAACATTAGATTACATTTTTAGAAACAATTTAACTTGTAGTTTGAAGGAAGAAGAAAAAGCTTTCTTCGATATGGTAGAGAAAAGGAGAGTGAGCATGCATGAAAAGGAAGGAAGATATAAAATGAGTGAGACAATATGGGATATTGAGATGGGAAAGTAGTTGAAGAATGGGGCCAGTCAAACTTTGGCTTTAGATGCACCACAGAAGGGTAAACTATGCATTACCAGAAGGAAATCCCAATATGATAATTATTTTGTTGGGACTAGTGAGTGTCATGATACATACTTTATTGCAACAGGATGGGGATTTAAAGGTGTAGAAGATCCAGTTTTCCCGGGGGTGTATTATATTTGTGGGAATAAGGCTTATTACAGGTTGCCTGACCATTGGTATGGCACATGTTATGTTGGCCTGGTCTTTCCAAAGATTTTTCATATAGATAAGATTGAGGATGTAGAACAAATTAATTTACTAACACGCTTTAAGAGAGAAACTTGGTCAGAAATTGTAGGAGATATTTTTGGAGCTTTGATTCCAGCAGTGGGAATTTCATTAAATGCATATGGAATTCGGAAGCTGTCAACAATGGTGGATCGCTTATCGACAAGCACCGCTGGAGGGTTTCTATTGGTGAATACGGAGATGGTTGCCTTACGCGCCATGTCTATGCAAAATCGACTTGCCCTTGATATTCTACTGGCCAAAGAGGGTGGAGTCTGTGGAATGCTTAAGGTTCAACATTGTTGCACTTACATTCCTGACGAAAGCAAAGATCTAAAGATCTATATCAAAAATATTACAGATTTGCATGAAGAATTAGTACCACTGGAAGCTGAAAGTATCTGGACTAAAATGGCTAATAAGATGATTGCTGTTAAGAACTTTATTACTGAGATAGGTAGTACTATAATTGGTAAGATATGGTTTCCTTTGACATGTGTGATTGTTGCTTTATTGATATTTAGATTAGGGTGTTTGTGTTGTAAAAACAGGGGAGGGAAAAAGAAAATAATAAGAGAAAATTGTGAAAAGAAACAAAAGAGGTTAAAAAGAGACCCACAAGAAATAGAATTAGAAGAATTTAGGGAGAGTGTGTATCTAGAATCGAAAAGAGATGATGAAAGAGAGTCTGGTGTGTAATGTTGTGCAAAAAGATATTTGAATTTCTCCTAAGAAATGGGGACTAATTTTTTTTTTGGGTTGGTTTTTTGTGGTGATAATATATCACCAAAGGGGGGAGCAGGGTTATCTGTCAAAACCCGAACATCAGCTTATATTTTTATATGTCATAATTAAAATTACTAATAATCAATTACTAGATATTAATTTTGTCAAGTTTCTGACTAATCAACCTTACTAATGAAAGAATTACACGTGGGGATGCATTTGTGTTGCTTTATTAATACGTGAACTAAGTTGGTGAGCAGATTGATTAAATATGTGTGGATAAAGGGCTATTTGTTATGTGTTTGCGCTTTGAAATAATACGTTTAAATGCTTCTTTATGTCGCAGATGGCTAGATAAATACATACACATAAGGGTTTTAATGGGAATTAACACTGTATAATCATTACGATATAGTAACGTTGTTTTGTGTTTCTTTTGATTAAGATTGTCCATTCTGGCCTAGTCAAAGATGGCCGACAATTACAGCCTGCATTTGAGTAGATGACATACGAAGAGAGGCCTCGCTGAATATGGTTGGAATCCTGACCTCGGCCTCTGTCTGTATTAAAAGTTTCCGTGAGGACGGCAGCTCTGGGCTTGATGCCAGTTGTCACCAGTTATCCTTGGGAGAGAATAAAAGCTACAATGAACTTTGATAAACTTGCGGTGGCTTCACTATGATTCCGAGGAAGAGCATTCATGGATGTTACATTTTTTAGTTTGTGTTTCCTTCTTCCGTGTTTTTATTTTTGTGATTTTCGAGAGCGGAGGTTTTTCTAAATGTTGCGAGTCAACATCCTTTCCTGCTCGCTCTGCTCAATGGCTCAACGGACGTTTAGAGCTTGTTTGTAACTTTTAATGTGTAAGTTTTGTTATAAATATTGTTAGACTAGAGAGGGTCTTAGGCCACTTCTTCCCGAACCTATGCTCGAGAGGATCGACGCTGATTGAGAGGACGGCGACTCGGGAGACTTTACTGAGAGACCTGTCCTGACCTAACTACGACATTTAGCTAGAATAGGTAATTATGAGAATAATGATTTTGTTATTGATTGACTTTCATTTGAACTAATTTAGATAAAATAACCTTATGTTTGAATCACAGTGTCGGGTGGTTATTTCTTTGTCAAATTATTGGGATCTCAGATGTGTTTTATTGTTTAAATCATGACTCGAGACATATCAATTAGGTTGCATTGACCTCAGTTTAGATGCAGATTGATTTAGGAGTTCTCTCGTATATTCGGTGTGGATAGAGTAATAGAATGAATGTTAGTATGATGGGCCCTAGCGTATGATGAGTGTATGTGCGTATGACTGTGGAATTACTCTGTCCGTGGAAGTAGGGAGAATTTATAAGCTCCGATCTGCAGCACTTACAGACCAGAGCTGCTGACTTTGCCAATGCTTTTAAACTACGTTGTAGAGCATTGTTGCTGCTGTGAAGCATGTTGAAAAATTATAATAAAAAAGTGTTATGAAAGCAGTAGATGACATACGTTAGGTGAAACAGTGCTATGGGGAGCAGGAGGGGGCGTCTTCGGCCGTTCCGGGTTGAAACCTTACCTTTCACTGCACATTGGGGGTAGGGGAGAGGGGGGGTTGTGAACGGAGTAAAAGTTTCTGCGAAGCTCCGGTGCATTTCAAGAAGCAGTGGGTGGTGGCGTTTTAATACCCGTGGCTCCATGGATATGTTGTGGGTAGCGCCGGCTGCAATGATTAAAAAGGTAAAGCGAGACCTACTTTTCAACATGCTGCACAGCAGCCACAATGCTCTACAACATACCTTAAAGATATTGGCAAAGCCAATAGCTCTGGCTAAACACTTATAAGTTCCTAAAGGCGAGACCTATTAGCTGTGCCAATGCTTGTTTTCAACTTGTGCCTTATTAGAGAATATGTCTACACACTGGACAGCACCAATTCTGACAGTGTGCGGTGGCTCTCCCGACCACGAGTAACACCTCACCACCAAGCAGGACAGCTGTGCGCCACATCCAGCAAAGCCACAAATATTTCTAAATCCGCCTTTTAACAGGTGCAGCATGATTGGAGCAGCTCCTTGATCCTCGTGCAACTTGTTATACATGTTCTGTCTGCACATAACTTAAGGTAAACGTAGAACATGACAACCACAGGCTGAAGACCATGTTCTCACAAAAGATTATAAAGCAAAAGTGTGTGTGTTTCAGTTTTGGGGTACCACATGGCTACCACGTGTCGTGTGTGACTACTGACATTTTAGCTAACACACTTTGTATGCTGAGCTTCCTAAGACCAGCATACAACGTTAAAAGTGAATGTACGTGTCCCATAAAGTAAGGAGTTGTTTGTCAAAACACCCAACTACCTGGAGATGCCACCTTTGACAGGGGGTACCTAGCAGCTTTGACGTTCAAGATAATATACAATATGTCATACTGTCATGATGTCATGTCAGAGGAGGTAGGTACTCATGCCAATTTGGTTTTGCTGGAGACAAAATATTAAAATTCGGTTTGTAGATAGAGGTGTTCACAATTGCACCCTTCAAGAATGACTATTGGAAACTCTGCAACTTCACAAAGTATGCAAAGCTTTCTGCTTTGCCACATTCAGCCTGTAAATTGTAAGGTTGGTAACAATTTATGTCGCATTTATTGACACTAATGAACTGCTTCTGCATAAGAGATAGTGCGCATGAAACGGTTACTGTTCTTCTGTATCTTCTCACTGTACATAGAAAAGCTCTGTAAAAGTTAAACTTGGATCGGAAAATTCTGCATACACTTTCTAGCCTGCTGTGTTCGACTCGAATAAACCTACCTCGCTAATTGGTGAAAATTAGATTATCTTATTACGTAGAGAAAAGGTTTGCGTTGGCAAAGACAAACCAGGAAACTATGCTTAGAGCAAAAGCAAGGAACTCTGCAAATATGTGTTGCCACAAAAAAAAAAAACACAGCCCAAGTGATAACTTCGTGAGGTTGAATTTCAAGGACAGCTTCAAAATGCTACAGACGACTAATACCTGCATTAAAGCCGTGCAAGTGTTTTGCTGTTGAAAAGTAGGCCAGACCTAATGCCCAGAGCCACTGCAGGGTGCTCAAGCCACGAGACGTCTTGAATAATTCACTCGCCCATATATTGAACACAGACTAACCTTATTCGCATTCTGCGGTTGGTATTTCTGTCAGAACTCACAGCTCTGGCGTGTGGCAGCAGAGGAGGGCCCTCCCTTGATCCAGTCAGTGGCACTAGAAAGAGCGTCAAGGCAGGCAAATAGGTCACACATAGAACAAGAGGAGGCTGAAAAACAAGGATAACATTTTTGAGGCTGCAGTTTAACCCCTTCGCTGCCAGGCCTTTTCCCCCTCCTGTGCCACGTGCTTTTTTGGCTATTTGGGGTAGTGCGCGCTGAGGCCCCTGTAACTTGTTGTCCACATAAGGTATCCACGCCAAATTTGCGTCCTTTTCTTCCAACATCAAGGGGATTCCAAAGGTACTCAGGGTTTGTCGATTCCCCTTGAGGGGTCACAGAAATGAGCCAAAATACAGCAAACTTTAGTTTTTTTCTGGAAAAATGGGAAAAACGGGCTGCAAATAAAAGCATCTGGGTTTTTCCCTGCAAATGTTATCAAAAAAGGGTTTGTGGGGCTGAAATCACCATTTTCCCAGCTTTTAGGGGATACCAGACTTTTGTCAGAAACCCAACAGTTTTTTACACAGTTTTGGCATTTTTCTTGGATAAAGCCTATTTTTGCTATTTTTTGTGCTTTCGACCTCCTTCCAGTTAATGGTAGAAATGCGTACAAAAGCAATAATGGATCCTGGAAAGCTATACATTTTGGAGAAGTAGACAAAATTCTGAATTCAGCAAGGGGTCATTTGTGTAGATCCATCAAGGTTTATTTATAGAAACTAACAGTTAAATATAGGATAAATTGAAAATTTGTTGAAAAAAAAAGCCTTTTGTGTCAACGTTTTCACCTGTAACTTCTTCTAATTATGACAGCTCTTTGAAAGCAATATACCGTTACATCCACTGGACATTACTGGTTGTGGGGATATATAGGACTTGTAGGTTCACCAAGAACCCGACGAACCCAGAGCCAAAAACTGAGCAGCAACTTGCAATGATTTTTTATTATGTACCGGGTATATAGTAATTATTCTGTAAAAATGTGTACATGGAAAAATCGGTATGAAAGACACCTATGTATTTCTGAAATGGGAACAAAATATAGAGTTTAGAAACAGTAGATATTTGCACATTTCCGAAATTGGGAATACTCATACTAGCATGAGAATTATCAGTCATTTTTTAGAATGACTTCTTTTTTACACAATGTCTTTCATTTGGAAGGCAGAAATGCATCGAAAGTCAATAGGTAATAACAGTTCCTTTACAAATCTGAATTACCCTAAGTCTCCCGATAAAAATGGTACCTCACTTGTATGGGTATGCAAATTACCCATTTAAGCAAAGTGCCTAGCTGTAGTTTTTTAACCCTAGCTTTGCCGGCACCTAGGGAAACCTAGCAAACCTATACATTTTTGAAAACTAGACACCCAGCGGAATCTAGGATGGGGTGACATGACTGCCTCCCACCAGGTTCTGTTGCCCAGAATCCCTTGCAAACCTAAAGAATTGCTAAAAAAGCACATATTCCACACATTTCTCTGGTGGAAAGTTCTGGAATCTGCGTGGATCCACAAATTTCCACCCACCCCGCGTTCCTCAAAGTCTTCCGAGAAAAATGGTACCTCACTTGTGTGGGTCAGCCTAGTGCTCGCGACAGGAAACGGCGCAAAACGTAACGTGGACACACCTCAATGTCGTAGCGAAAAATGACCCTTCTTTGGCAAAGTGCCTAGCTGTAGTTTTTGAACCATAGCTCTGCCGGCACCTAGGGAAACCTAGCAAACCTATACATTTTTGAAAACTAGACACCCAGGGAAATCCAGGATAGGGTGACTTGACTGCCTCCCACCAGGTTCTGTTACCCAGAATCCCTTGCAAACCTAAAATGTTGCCAAAAAAAACACATTTTCCCCACATTTCTCTGGTGGAAAGTTCTGGAATCTGCGTGGATCCACAAATTAACACCCACCCCGCGTTCCCAAAGTCTTCCGAGAAAAATGGTACCTCACTTGTGTGGGTCGGCCTAGTGCCCGCGACAGGAAATGGCGCAAAACGCAACGTGGACACACCTCAATTTTGCTGTGAAAAATGACCCTTTTTTGGCAAAGTGCCTAGCTGTAGTTTTTTAACCATAGCTCTGCCGGCACCTAGGGAAACCCAGGAAACCTATACATTTTTGAAAACTAGACACCCAGGGGAATCCAGGATAGGGTGACTTGACTGCCTCCCACCAGGTTCTGTTACCCAGAATCCCTTGCAAACCTAAAAAAATTGCCTAAAAAAACACATTTTCCCCACATTCCTCTGGTGGAAAGTTCTGGAATCTGCGTGGATCCACAAACTTCCATCCACCCCGCGTTCCCCAAAGTCTTCCGAGAAGAATGGTACCTCACTTGTGTGGTTCGGCCTAGTGCCCACGACAGGAAACGGCGCAAAACGCAACTTGGACACACCTCAATTTCACTGTGAAAAATTACCCTTTTTTGGCAAAGTGTCTAGCTGTAGTTTTTGAACCATAGCTCTGCCGGCACCTAGGGAAACCTAGCAAACCTATACAGTTTTGAAAACTAGACACCCAGGGGAATCCAGGATGGGGTGACTTGACTGCCTCCCTCCAGGTTCTGTTACCCAGAATCCCTTGCAAACCTAAAAATTTGTAAAAAAAACCACATTTTCCCCGCATTTCTGTGGTGGAAAGTTCTGGAATCTACATGGATCCACAAATTTCCACTCACCCCGTGTTCCCCAAAGTCTTCAGAGAAAAATGGTACCTCACTGGTGTGGGTCGGCCTAGTGCCCGCGACAGGTAACGGCGCAAAACGCATCGTGGACACACCTCAATTTTGCAGTGAAAAATGAACTTTTTTTGGCAAAGTACCTAGCTGTAGTTTTTGAACCCTAGCTCTGCCGGCACCTAGGGAAACCTACTAAACCCACACATTTCTGAAAACTAGACATCCGGGGGATTCCAGGGGGGTATGGCTTGCATGGATCCCCCAATGTTTCCTTACCCAGAATGCCCTGCAAACCTCAAATTTAGCTGAAAAAATCACCTTTTTCACACAGTTTTGTGTGGGAAAGTTGTGGCATCACCGGGCTGACACAAATTTCCTACCACCCAGTGCCTCCCCGGGTCTCCCGATAAAAACGGTGCCCCTCGTGTGGGAGGCCCAAGTACCCGCGACAGGCAAGGGCCCACAACGGAGTGAGGCGACATGAAAATTGCATATCACAAAACAACCTGGTTTGCAAGGGGGTCACTTGGGTTTTTGGCCTGGTGCTCGGTGGACACCTAGGGAAACCTACCAAACCCACACATTTCTGAAAACTAGACACCCGGGGGATTCCAGGGAGGTATGCCTTGCGTGGATCCTCGAATATTTCCTTCCCCAGAATGCCCTGCAAATCTCAAATTTAGCTGAAAAATCACCTTTTTCACACATTTCTGTGTGGGAAAGTTGTGGCATCACCGGGCTGACACAAATTTCCTACCACCCAGCGTTCCCCCGCGTCTCCCGATAAAAACGGTGCCTCACTCGGGGGCACTAGGCCTACCCACGCAAGTGAGGTACCATTTTTCTCGGAAGACTTTGGGGAACGCAGGGAGGGTGGAATTTTGTGGACCCACGCAGATTCCAGAACTTTCCACCACAGATATGTGAGGAAAATGTGTTATTTTGGACACATTTTTAGGTTTGCAATGGATTCTGGGTAACCGAACCTGGTGAGAGCGAGTCAAGTCACCCCATCCTGGATTCCCCGAGGTGTCTAGTTTTAAAAAATGTACAGGTTTGCTAGGGTTGCCTACGTGCCAACTGCACTAGGGCCCAAAATCCACAGGTATGCATGTTGCTAAAAAAAAGTCGGAGCCCAGTGGGCTTTCTGCCGCCCTGGGGGGGAATCGGGGAAGGGGGTTTCATCCCGATATGCCCCTAAAGGGGCAGAAAGACTGTGGCTATTTTTTGTGGGGGTGGGGGCATTAGTATGACCATTTTGGGCAGCCCCCACCCCCACGCTTAAAAAAAAGCCTGCATACTCGCTGGCAACTAGGGGGCTGATCAGGGGCCGCTGCTGCCAACTGCCCTCCCGGGGGAGTGGAAAGACTGGAGTTTCTCAAGGGGTGGGGTGGGGGTATTGTCATGCCCATTATGGGGAGCCCCTACCCCTACACTAATAAAACAAAAAAATCCATGGTTTCTAGTGGGCTACAGCTCCCATCTGCCTCCTGGGGTGCAGAAAGACTGTCATTTTTGTGGGGGGGAGGGTCGGGGCATTGGCGTGCCCATTTCGGGCAGCCCACACCCTAAAAACAATTGCGCGGAAAAAATCCCTGGTGGATAGTGGGCTTTCTGCCCCTCTGGGGGGGGGGCAGATTGGGGGCTACTGTCCCATCTGGCCCCCAAGGGGGGGTAGAAAGGCTGTAATGGTGGCGGGTGGGTGGGGGCATTGGCGTGCCCGTTTCGGGCAGCCTCCACCCTAAAAAAAACCTTCTAAGAACAAATCCCTGGTGTCTTGTGGGTTTTCTGCCCCCCCGAAGGGGCAGATTAGGGGCCAATGCCCCATCTGCCCCCCAGAGGGGGCAGAAAGACTAATGATTGTGGGGGTGGGGGCATGGGCATGCCTGTTTTGGGCAGCCCCCACCCTTATTTTTACTTTCTAAAAAATCCCTGGGCCAATGCCCCATCTGCCCCCCAGGGGGGATAGAAAGGCTGTAATGATGGTGGGTGGGTGGGGGCATTGGCGTGCCCGTTTCGGGCAGCCCCCACCCAAAAAAAATCTAAAAATAAATCCCTGGTGTTTAGTGGGCTTTCTGCCCCCCCGAAGGGGCAGATTAGGGGCCAATGCCCCATCTGTCCCATGGGGGCCAGAAAGACTGCAATAATTGGGGGGTGGGGTGGGGGCATGGGCCTGACCATTTTGGGCATCCCCACCCCTATTTTTTTTTTTTAATTCCCTGGTGTCTAGTGGGCTTTTTGCCCCCCCGGTGGGGCAGATTGGGGGGCAATGCCCCATCTGCCCCCGGGGGTGCAGAAAGGCTATAATGGTGGCAGGTGGGTGGGGGCATTGGCGTGCCCGTTTCATGCAGCCCCCACCCTAAAAAAACTAAAAACTAATCCCTGATATTTAGTGGGCTTTCTGCCCCCCCCCCGAAGGGGCAGATTAGGGGCCAATACCCCATCTTCCCCCTGGGGTGGCAGAAAGATTGTAATAATTGGGGGGTGGGTTGGGGGCATGGGCCTGACCGTTTTGGGCATCCCCCACACCTATTTTTTTTTTTTAATTCCCTGGTGTCTAGTGGGCTTTTTGCCCCCCCCGGGGGGGCAGATTGGGGCCAATGCCCCATCTGCCCCCCAGGGGGGACAGAAAGGCTGTAATGGTGGCGGGTGGGTGGGGGCATTGGCGTGCCCATTTTAGGCAGCCCCCACCCTAAAAAAAAACTAAAGACTAATCCCTGGTATTTGGTGGGCTTTCTGCCCCCCCAAAGGGGCAGGTTAGGGGCCAATGCCCCATCTGCCCTACGGGGGGGCAGAAAGACTGTAGTAATTGGGGGGTGGGTTGGGGGCATGGGCCTGCCCGTTTTGGGCAGCCCCCACCCCTATTTTTATTTATTTTAAAATTCCCTGGTGTCTAGTGGGCTTTTTGCCCCCCTGGGGGGGCAGAGTGGGGGCTACTGCCCCCATCTGCCCCCCAGGGGGGGCAAAAAGACTCAATGGTGCCAATTTATTTGGGGGGAGCAAAGGCCCTTGCCCAAGGGGCCGCTCCCCCCTCCCTGGTGCCTAGTGGGTGGATCCCTGCTTGGGGATCGCCCTCCTGTGGCGATCCCCAAGCAGGGATCCACTGGGGAGGGGAAAGATCCTCCCCTTTCCAACGATACCTCTCCCGTCTTTCTACGTGCTCAGGGGGATGAGATAGCCACCTGAGCACGTAGAAAGTGAAACTGAAATGAGCCTCTTGGCTCATTTCAGTTTCACTTTCAGTGTCATGACGTTGGCGCGACGTGCGTGCCGATCGTCATTACACTGAAAGCAGGGGGGGCCTCGGGAGCTGGGGAAGCTCTTCCCCAGCTCCCAAGGCTATTTTTAATTAAAATAATGCCTCATGACGAGCTGGACTCGTCATGGGCACAGCGCGACTGTGCTCCATGACGAGTCCTGCTCGTCATGGGCACAGAAGGGGTTAAGAGTGAGCTCAGGCTGGATGAAAGAAGTTCAGGATAGGGTTGGTGATTCGCTAGGGTATGCTAAGATGTGCAAAAAGTCATGGAAGATGGAGGCCCACAAGACCTGGATGAATAACACTAAAGGCACCCTTGCCCAGGTTTAACCCAACAGATTACTCAGGCACCAGACACCTAGAGAAGCCAGGTTTGCCGCTGTGTGGAGGCAAAGGGATGGGGAGCAGGACCCAGACCAATACATGCTGTGTAATCATTGAGCCCCCAGATGGATTGATGAGACCTCCAATAGTCCAGTGTGAGCTCACTGAAGCAGCACGGTGCAACTACTGAAGCTGCAAGGCAGGAGGGAGCGCAAGTCGAGCAAGTACCCTCCAGAGTCCAGCAAGGGACAGTGGTTAGGGGGCCACACCGCACACACAGCATTCAGCAGGAAGGAGAGTCTTGTGAGGTGTTAGGGAAAAGGTGCTTCCCAGCCTCCGGCAGGCTCCAGTGTGAGGCGTGCCCTGCCAATCCTATGTAACAGCTAATACGTGTCTCTAGCTGCCAGGAAAAACTCATCTGTCTCAGCTCTTAAACAGGGAGCTGAAGGCACTGATTGTCATGGAGTCCACACTCTGCTTAGGGACACTCCTTAGTCCCCACAAGGTGGTCGCTCAGCTTGAGCACAACCCCGGGCTGGCTCCCCTCACCTTCTGCTGCTGGGGCCCTGAGCAGTCGCTGCGGAGTTCGCCTCTCACCCCACCAGCGTGCAGCAATGCCAGGAGGCCCTGCGGCATCCATGGAGGCAAGGGCAGTGCGGGAGGGGAAACAGGGGGCCTCCACGATTGTGCTGCTTCTCGTGTCATTCAGCAGTGTCCTCCAGGGCAGGGCAGTGAGAGGAGAAAGCTCTACTCAGAGGCATTAAGACCCTTCACTAAGGTCGCGCTAAAGTGTAACATGAACGGCATTCGGCCGTTCCGGGTGGAATCCTTACCGTGCACTGCACATGAGGGGGGGTGTTAACGGTGTAAAAGTTGTGGCGAAGCTCGTGTGTATTATACGGTTCTGGTAGATTCTTTGTGCAACGTGAATAAAATAAAAAACAGCTGTAAAGTATTCTGTGCCTCTTGTTGTGTGCTTTTATGCCCCGTGCAAGGTTTCCACGCCGGAGTAACAGACCCGGTCCGTGCACAGGAAAGCAGTTCCCTAGCGCGTACACAGCCGTGAGTGTTAACTGGGGTTGAAGAGGCGAGGCAGGCACCGGCCTGGGGCTCCTCCGGTCTTTGGGACACTAGGCTCCTGGTGAAGCTGCATGGAGAAGGAGCGGGGCAGCCCTTTCGGTTTCGAGCGCACCTCTCGGCTCGACGCTCACGTCCTGCTGGGTGGCCCCTCTCTCTAGAGGTGATGCTGCTGAAGGGAATCCCGGTTCCTGGCCAATTCCTAGCATGACAAACAAGGGGCGGGTGGTGGTGGGAGGTGCAACACCGCTAAAAGCGGCGCGTGCATATTAAACGTATGCGTCAACAAGTAGTCCCTACAATAAAAGACACCGCCCTGCAGCGTAGGTTAATTGTAGTTGGTCGATGCTGCTTCCTTCAGAAAGGGAAGAAAACGGAAGTGACGCATCGGCCATCCAGCCAATAATAAGCAAGATAACAACAGCAATGGCAGATTTCACCAATGGCAAGCAACAAAACAAAGAGAAACACCATGGGTGGAGTTTGACTAGTAATACTGATTACTTGATGCCTCGTAGAGGCAGTGCATGCACTGCCTATGCGAGACCTAAAAAATTATACTAAAGTGAATTGATGTGGTCCCAGTCTTAGCATGTGGCCAATGTACAAGGGCATTAAAGTGGGCTGTAATCGTCAACATGACTTATGTATGTGTAAAGTAATCAAACAGTAAAGTAAATACACCTCAGTCGGAAATTGATTTGATATGAAGCTCAGGAGAAGGGTCATGAAATGAGTGACTGCGATACACTACAGTGCTTAGTATCCAGATTTATAGAGCCCAGTACGACCCTGTTAATAAAGTTGTCCACTTAGCATGTAAACAGGCCCTGTAGGTCTATAAAGAGATGAAACACAGTAGCAGTAAATATGCTGAGTGCACACCTCAGCATTTTTTAAACCTTAGATAGATAATTTGTTCCGAGCATTAAACATTTTGACTGCGAGCAGAAATTTTTAATGGCTTCTGAAAAATAAAAAAGGCAAGCTAGAATGATGTTTCTATTGCTTCATACTTGATGTATTAACAGGTTTGGAGTGCTACCCTTTTTGTTTAAAATATATATTATTTTCTGCGGTAAAATGTTTTTCTTGGTATTGCTGCAAATGTCCTTCTCTGGATCAATGTGGTTGTTGCTTATGGATTTTCAGAGACGACATGTCAGTGTTCACTAACTTATAAAATAAAACAGATTCTCATGCTTACGGGGAAGGCATTAGAAAAATACATTGGGGCAGATTTACAAGCTCCTTGCGCCACTTTTGCCTCATTTTTAACATGGGAAAAGTGACGCAAAAGTGGCGTAAGTGGCTTGTAAATCTGTCCCATTGGGACATATTTACAAGCCCCTTGCACCGCCGGTGCGTCACTTTAAAAATGGGATAAAGTCACGTACCGGCGGCGCAACAGGCTTGTAAATAAGCCCCATAGTGCGCTGATTAAGAAGCATCGTGATCACTTGTTGACGTTTTACAAGGCCGCACTGTCTCCACACTGTACTTTGTGGAATAGAATATATTACATTCAATCAATTTGAGTTCATAGATAAAATTGAAAGGAATTTCATGAAGGATTTGTTATCTCTGAGGCTTGGTTTCTCAATTCAAGCGTTAAGCCTTGAGGTCTACCAGGGGTTCATTATAAAGCCCTGAGTGCAATTGCTCCCTGGGGTTCAGATCTGTCGGGCTGAAGCTAGATCATTGAGGAATTATATCCACTTAGGGTCTGATCCACAAAAGTAACACACTTTTGAGTACCTTTACACCTTTGAGTAAGTTTACTACTCTTCAATATTGACAGACTGCACTTTAGTAGTAACTTACACTTTTGTAGATAGAACTCACCCTTTTTTAGTAAGTACACCACTACACATGGCCAACCACTGCTATTGCAACACCCTTCCTTTAAAAATAATGGAGGTAGAAATTTAAAATAGAACCCCATATGAAATAATTTTAAATGAAATTAAATTGTTTAAAATAGTAAAAAATATAAATATATATAGGGTAATATAAAACATGTATAAACATTATACATCTTTATTATTTAAATAGAAACAATTTTCATATGTAATTTAACAATATGTATGCACGATTTTTATATTTTTAACTTTAATATAGATATATTTATTTCATTTTAACTATTTAAAATAGACTGATCTGTCTTATCTATGTGAGATCAGGGCCTCCCGTGCAGCTCTCTGTTCCTTCCTACTCTGTATGTGAGAAGCCTGCAGAGATGTTGTGTAACCTACATGAAATTTGTCCAATATTTTTATAATTATTTACAAAAAGCCTAATTTCACCTTGGTGTGTCTCTTTCATACAACGCTATTGCCCAACATTTCCCTTGTTCCTCAGGGCCAATATTATCAAAGACTAGCATTACCCTTGTGTCATGCAATGGGGCGCAAGAGTGACGCAACTTTTAAGTTAGATTTATTAAGCCATCTGATGGAGCAGGTAGTGCAAAATTTTGTATACCTTCTCTATTCTTGCATGAAAATACTAATTATATAATCTATTAACTATCATATTATTAAACGAGTGTTGCATGTATACTAATCAACATTATAAAAACATAAACTACACATCGGATTTGCTATTTGCATGGCTAAATAACTCCTATAACTAAAATCTGTACGCATATTAATAAAAGTATATGTGGTAATAGAATATCGTATGATATGTTGCTTTGTGACTTTGCATCGTCGTGGAGGATCGGAAAAGGTGAATATAATGGCTTTAAATGTCGCTATATGCTAGATAAATACAAGCACATAGAGGGATTAGTAAGGGGTTAACATTAGAATCATCATTTCTATGAATTAATTATTCCTTTGTGTTTGTTTCGCTTAAGTTGACATCTGGGCCTAATCCAAAATGGCCGCTGACATCGCACGCAGAAGTGGCCACCGCCTCGTGAGGCGCAGAGTCAACTGCGCATGTACGAACAGTATCGTGAACTTCTTAGCGACCTTTACTCATCATGTTCGTGGTCAAGGATAACAGTTTGGTGGTCTGCCAAGATAAGCGAACAATCAACCTTACAGTAAACCGGAACAAGCCAATACAAGAGCCGACTAGTGACCTCACCCCTCAAACTGTACTGAGAATCTGGGAATAAGAATCGGACGATCCCAACCAGCCAATGACCACTGTTCTAGGCCTAAAACATGTATCTTCTTAACCTGATTTTATTATAAAAAGGGTAATAGAATAGAGAGGGTAATGAGATGCGATGTGACGCCTTTCCTGATGGCCCAGATGCTGCCCGACCACTTGATGACTGCAAACTTTTTCCAAATCCACGGGCTATGAAAAAGGCTTGAACGATTTCTGGTCCTTTGATAAAATTGGAGACTGTAGCGTGCTGAGCAGAGGACTTTGAACATTGAGCTTTGGCCTGCTTTATTCGGACAATTTATGACCAAATTGATTCTGCAGAGCCAATGAATTAGAGGACCCCAGATAGCCAGATTAGGTTAATATGGTGCTCTGTGATTTACTTGAATTGATCTAGAAATTCTAAACTTTGACGAGACAAATGCAAATATAAATCATTATGAAAATGTAGATAAACAAATATTGATTAACAAGAAAATATGAGTTTGTGGTGTTTCATTAATGGAAAATAAGGATTCCGAATCTTAAAATGTGTTTTTAGCTGGTTCTAAATCACCATCAACCAATCCAACTAATTGGTCCGCCGACCAAGTGGGTGGAGTGCCTTGATGTTTAAGAATAGGGATCTATAGGCGACGAATGCTAATGTATATTTTGTAAAATAATTCTTCTCTCCCTATAGGTTATAAGGTGTTCCCCCACATGTCCAGCGCTTGAATTACTCATCCCTCCTGTGTGTGTAGACTCGTGAATGGTGACGTGTGTGAGTTGGTGTTATGGGCCCCACCAATGAATGCATGTATGAATGAGTGTGCGTGACGACGGGTCTGCGATGCAGGGAGGATATTGGTATATGTTGTTCCCCATTTTCCCAGTCTTGCGCTGGGGTCAGTTTTTCTGGTAGCAGTATGATGGTTATTATTGTATTGGTTCGGTGATTATTGCTTGTAAATTGATTATTGATTATTGTTTGTGGATAGGAATTGGTTTATGTATTAACACTCTATGTTGAGTTGCGTCGAGTTCTATGTTGTTTGACGGCTTCTGGGATGTAGGAAGTCGGAAGTTTGTAACGGTACCGTAGTAGGTAGTAGGGTAGACTGTTCGCTGCTCTCGGGAAAGATGGAATTGTTGTTGCTCTGTAGGTACACAGGGAAAACGTGTGACGATTGGAGTTGCACGACGCATTGTCTGGGTTCGATTTGGTAACATCGTCGTGTGTTACTGCTAGGGCCATTTTCTGTATGAGAGAAATGTATGATAGCGAAGGTCACCTGTGAAATTTGGTCTTAGGTACCAGGAGTCCAAAAGGCACTCTGATTACGCTTATCACTGGAAAGGTAATAGGTGTTCCCTAAGCTTACTAGAAGGATAAAGTAGAGGGAAGTGCTACTTTATTAACGAGTGCAATAATTCTGTAGTAGGGCAGACTGTTCTCTGTTCTCGGGAAAGACAGAATTCTGTGTGAATGAACTACATTTTCCGTATGAAAGTGCGTGAATGAAATAGCATTCAGGTTAATTGTGAAACTCTGGTTTTATTTCTCAGGAGCAGAGCGTCTCCAACTAGGTGTATTAATTCTAGAGAAACGGTTAGCTAATGCTTGTTAGAAGGGTAAGGTAGAGGGAAGTGCTACTTTATCAACGGAAGTAACGATTCCTTAGTAGGGCAGATTGTTTGCTGCTCTCGGGAAAGACTGAATTCTTGTAAGAAAGGTCATTAACTATTCTTTTGTTAGCGAAACAGATAATGGTGGTGTTTTTATGTTGTTACTAACAGAATTTTAGTAAGAAAGTGAATGTAAAAAGTTTGCTGATAAATTTTGTAAAGGAGGGGTCAGCAGAAGCAGGAGTAGCGAGAAAAGCTGACGTCAGAAAGACCGTGCTGGGATTGGCCATCTGTAAAACAACGTAGACGCTCCTGATTGGCGTGTTAGGGTACGCCGCGCTAGGATTAGAGAATTACAGGGCGACGTAGATGCTCCGGATTGGTGTGAGTCGCGCTGGGATTGTAGAATTACAGATGTGACATAAACGCTCTGGATAGGTGCGTTAGTGTAAGCCGCGCTACGATTGGTTAGACAACAGAATAGTCGTAGGGAAAATCTAGCGGTACTGAAAAGACAAAAATGATGTATTACGAACCACCAGAAAAAGAGAAAAGGTCTTGGCTTGGAAAAATCAAAAGTCTATTTAAGAAGGGCAAACTGATTGTGACTAGAGAGGGACAGTTGCTTCCCCCACCAAAATCGCCCGCATCCTTTATGGTTGCGAAATACGGATATCATACATGTATTTGTTTGGACAATTGGGTAAAGTATGCAAAAGATGATGGAGTCTTAGCATTTCCGGAACATGGTTCATTTAATTTAGTGGTTTTGAGAAATTTGAGAGAGAGAATGATGAATCTAGAACCGAGACCTTGACCAACACAGATTGAAGCATTGACAGAATGGGAAGACGAGATACATGACAGAGAGCGGCAGAGGAGTGGTGGAAGGTACAAATATATGTTTGGTAGATCATATGGACAGGAGAATCATGATGATAGAATGAGGAGATGACGAAGCACAAATATGACTGAGGGTTTGTTTCCTGTGAGAAGTGCTGAAGAGATTAGCAGTAGAAAATGTATGGAAAAGAGAAATAATATAGAGTCAGGAGGGTATGGTGTGCATGAATCGGAGGATGATGTTCTTGATGACATCTTTTATAAAAATACACCCCCATATCAATCAGATTCCACCTTATTGACACCAAGTGCCCCAATGAAAGAGACACCACGAAATATAAAATTTGAATCAGTATCACAAGATGTAGGAAGAAATAATCCTTTCAGAGAAATAGAGAAAGAACAACATGGTAAAACAGGTAATACAAATTCAGCTGAATTAGCAAAAACCACCTTAGAGTTAACTGAAAAGATTAGGGAATTTACCAAAAACGTAGAAGCTGTAACCGTTCCTGTAATATAGGACCTGTAATGCCTATTTTTGAAAAACAGAAGGATAGTGAGCATTGTCTGACGATTCCTTATAACAGTAAAAAACAGACCGAGAGGCCAGAAAAAAATTCAGATGAGAACCCATGGAGACAAACAGCAGGCATTTCAGAACAAAGTCCGCCTAAGAATTCGACAGTAAATCAAAGTTTAGTGGATAGAATAATAATAACGACAGAATCAGTCCCAGGATCACCAAAGAGTTCAGAACAACCAAGTAGTGAGAAAAATCCTGTAGGACCTACTTCAGAAGAATTAAGTGAATGGTTAAGGAGTTTAAAGCGGAAAGATACAGAATCCCAATCTATAGATGTGGCCAAGCTGAAGATTGTTTTGGAAGAATTAATAGTAGGGCCTATCCCCACAGAGAAGTTAAAAGCTTATCAGGATGAAGAATTATTATTTTTATGTAAAAGTATAACCTGGAGAGCAAGGAATCTACACGAAAGACTAGAAGAAGTGGCAAATGAAATGGGTATAGACTTTGAAAGAGTAAAGGCTTTACAAAAACCATACCGAGTAGATTTTTCTGAAAAATATATTGAAAATCTGAATACAGCAGGAAGAACAACTCAGATTAAAGACATAATCATTTTGTTAAGAAAATGGGGAGATGTAGATAAATGGAAAAGAAGGTGGTTTTGAAAATGAGATGATGTCTCAGGCAAAACGTTTGCAGCTTTCCCAGTGAGAGAAAAGGAAAAGGTAGTAACAGAATGTCCATGAGAGAAATTCCAGGCGGAGGTTATGTACATGTCCCTTGGACTAGACAAGCTATTTTGTCATTTATCAATGATTTTCCTCGACTACGCGAAAAGCCAGTCGAGTGGTATAGGCAGGTAGATAGGTTTGTAAAATTATCAAAAGTTTTATGGATTGATTTAAATAGTCTTTTTGACATAATAGTACCAGCAGATTTATGGACAGAATGTAAAATTATGATAAGCTGGCCTACACAAGAGTATCCTAGAGATCCAAAAACTGGTGCCCCTGATCCTGAAGTAATGAAAAAATATGAACAGGTAATTACCTTTCTGAAAAACAAAGTACCTCCCAAGGAGACTGATTGGGTAAATATTGACCGAACTCATCAGGAAGCTAAAGAATCGGTACATGCTTACTATGAAAGGTTAATACTCGCCTTTAAGCAGTTTAGTGGTGATGAAAATTTGAGTGAAAAAGATTTAAGTCACTTTGTATACCGATTTGTATATGGGCTGCGTCCAGAAATAAGTGAAATGATTAAACAGCATACAGTAGACTGGCAAAATAATAAAATAGATGAAGTACTGAGTCATGCAAAATACTTTAGTGATGAAACTGAAGCCAAACAGCGTAAATTAAAAGAAAAGGCTATGTGGGCACAAGTAAAAGTGGCAGAAAGACAGGAAGTTCAATTGATTGAACAGGCAAATGGTGCAGGTATGAAACCTAAATTTAATGTTGGAAAAGGAAAGGGACAATTTAATATAGAAGAAGCCAAAAAGAAATGGCCATGTCATAATTGCGGAAGAATAGGGCTTTGGAAAACCGAGTGTAAATTTCCCCTAAGTGCTAATGGTGATAATGCATCATTGTATTCGCAGGTGCAGAAAGAGGTGAGTTGTCAACCACAGCGACAGCAGCAGGTTGTGGCCCAACAGAATCAGGCGCAAAAACCGCCTTTTCCACAGAGTGTAAATCCTCAGAAATACAGTAATGAGACAGGATTCAACAGCGAAGAAAAGATAACTAAGCTGCCATGCGCTAGTGCTGTTTCGCAGTATTGGTTACAACGTGATGAGAGTGAGTCAGAAGAAAGCTATTGACGGTGCTGAGGGGAGGAAGAAGAGTGCGTACTTGACGCAACTCTAGAAGTAGACCAGACAGGTCCTTTTGTGGATGGAAAGGTAAATGATAAAAATATTACTTTCCTAGTAGATACTGGTGCTACTCGTTCAACTGTCAGGTCAGCTGATGTTAAAAATCGTCCTCTCTCGGAAGAAACAATCCAAGTAGTCGGAGTATCCAACAGACAGATTAAAACATATCTCACTGAACCAGTAAAAGTTAACATAGGGAAAGTTTCTAAAATGCACCGCTTTGTCATGTGTGATTCAAGCCCTGTAAATTTGTTTGGAAGAGATTTACTGTGCAAAATGAATTGCACCATATTTTGCACTCCTGATGGTATAGCATTTGAGACCCCTGATGAAGATGTACTGTATAAAATGACTATGGCTAATATGGAACCTGAGATTACTGAGGCATTTGCTGAATTTAACCCTGAAGAACTACCAAAAGAACTGAAAAAGACAGTAAAAGCGGAAGTCTGGGATTTCACAGGAGAAGATGTGGGATTAATGAAAAATGTAGATCCTGTAAAAGTGACTGTAAAGGAAGGAATAAGTTACCCAAATATTCCTCAGTACAAACTGACACCCGAAATAATTGAAGGAGTTACTCCTATAATAGAGAAAATGATTAAACAAGGTATTTTGAGAGAAATAATGAGTAGTCCATGTAATTCACCAATTATGGGCCTGAAAAAGCCTAATGGAAGAATAGTGCAAGACTTGAGAAAAATAAACAAAATTGTTGTGTCATGTTGTCCTATTGTACCAAATCCATCTGTGATTTTGTATCAGATTCCTCATGATGCAGAATGGTACACAGTAATTGACCTGTGTCATGCTTTCTTTTCCATTCCATTGCATCATGACAGTCAGCAGATTTTTGCGTTCCGGTTTGGCAAACTTATTTTGGCATGGTGCCGAATCCCACAGGGGTATACAGAGAGCCCCTCAATATTTAACCAGATATTGAAAAAGTCCTTAGAAGATTTAGAGATGTCTGAGAGCTCAGTACTGGTACAGTACATTGACTACCTACTTGTGGCGTCAAAAACTTGAGAAGCTTGTGTAGTGGATACCATAGCATTGCTAAATCATCTGGCAGATGGAGGACGTAAAGTATCCCCATCGAAATTACAATTCTGTCAGAAAGAAGCAAAATATTTAGGCCACAAAATTGAAAAATGACTGAGAAAAGTAACTGCAGATAGAATCAAGATAATAAAAGGAATGAGAGCCCCAATGACGCAATGAGAAGTGAGAATGTTTCTTGGAATGCCTGACGAGAAGTGATGTGAAAGACCCCATTGAATTAAATAAGGAAGAGTTAACAGCCTTTAAACAATTGAGAGACAGTTTGTGTGAGGCACAGCACTTGGTATGCCTGACTATGAGAAGGAGTTTGAACTATACTGCAGCGAAAGGAATGGATGTGCACTTTCTGTATTAATACAGAAACATGGAAAACTGAGAAGACCAATTGCATATCTTTCAGCTATACTCGACCCTGTAGCTGTAGCATTGCCTGGTTGTTTGAAATCTGTAGCAGCCACTTGTAAGAGTCTGGAACAGAGCGAAGGAATTGTGATGGGATATCCTGTGCAAGTGTTTGTACCTCATGATGTGGCAATCCTTTTAACAAGGAGCCACACTCAGTTCATGACGCATAGTCGGCTGACTAAATATGAGAAATTCATTTTAGGTGCAACAAATGTGAGCCTTGTAAGATGTCTGAATGTGAATCCTTCAACGTTATTGCCTGATGCTGAGAATGTGGAAGTCAGAGACAATGTGGATCCTGACTGTTTGGATGTACTTGATTTCTCTACCAAACCACATCCTGATATAAAAGATGTACCTTTGACAGAAAGTGACTATGTGATGTTTGTGGACTGGTCATGCTAGAGAACAGACGAAGGAATTTTGAGTGCAGCATATGCAGTATGCACAGTAGCAGCGGTAATGGAAGCATCTTACCGAAAGGGAGTAAAATCAGCCCAGGTTGCTGAACTGTTTGCATTAACCAGAGCATGCAAGTTGGGAAAGAATGTAAGAGTGACTGTGATAACCGAGAGTCAATATGGCTTCGGTGTAGTGCATGATTTTGGCCAAATTTGGTCCCAAAGAGGGTTTTTGACTTCAAGTGGAACCCCAATAAGGAATGCGGAAGTGGTTGGGAAATTGCTTGAGGCGATACAGCTGCCTAAACAATTAGCCATTGTGAAATGTGCTGCATATACAAGGACTGGAGATTATATTTCAGCTGGAAACCAGTACGCTAACGATATGGCTCAATATTGTGCACGAAATCAGAATTCTGTAAATCGGGCGAAAGAAAAATAAATTAATTCATGTCCCTTGTTGTTTACTAACATTGTGAATACATGGGAAGAAGTGAGGCAGTTACAGGAAGAATCAGGAGATGAGGAAATGAGACAATGGGTGAAGGCAGGATGTGCACCAAGGGAAATAGATCATGTGTGGGATGGAAGACCAGTTATGCCTGATAGCATGGTGTCTACCATGGCACGGATGTATCATGGACAAGCACATGTAAAAAGAGATGCAATGCTTAGATTATTCAAAAAGACATGGTATAATGCAAAATTCAGACTTGTAGCTGAGAGCCTTTGTCAAAGATGCCTTATATGTCAACAATTCAATCCTCCTGGAAGAAAAACAGTGGTAAGTCTAGGAACGATAGGTCGAGAAGGAGGGCCTTTCACTAGAATGCAAATTGACTTCATTGAGATGCCCCTCTGTAACAGGTTGAGGTATGTTTTAGTGATGGTCTGCCTGTTTTTTAGATGGGTAGAAGCATATCCCACAAGAAGAAGTGATGGAATTACAGTAGCCAAATTACTATTGAGGGAGTTCATCCCTAGATTCGGGTTTCCAGTCACAATTGAGTCAGATAGAGGAAAACATTTCCATAATGAAATCATGAAGCTAATTTGTGAGGCATTGAATGTACAACAAAAACTACATTGTGCCTATCGCCCAGAGGCTTCTGGTGTGGTGGAACAAGTAAATGGCACTATTAAAAACAGATTAGGAAAGATGTGTTTAGCCACAGGTTTGGGATGGCCTGATGTCTTGCCTCTGGTACTCATGACTATTAGATCAATTCCAGATCGGAACACAGGTTTGATTCCCCACGAAATTGAGATGGGGAAAGCAATGAGGCTTGTATTCATACCAGTCAACAAGCTGGTGCCTATCTCTGATGGCTTGGTGTTGGATTATTGTAAGGGGTTGACTGACTCCGTTCATTCTGTGTTTCATCAGGTTGGATCGGATGCCACCACCCTTAAAAAGAAGCCAGCTCATGATCTAAGCCCAGGTGACTGGGTGAGAATTAAAGTGCGCAGAAGAAGGAACTGCTTGGTCCCACGTTGGGGAAAACCATGACAAGTGATTTTAACTAGGACAACAGCTGTGAAGTGTGCAGGAGTAAAGAACTGGATTCATGCTAGTCATACCTTACAAATTCCAAACCCAGTGGATAACAAGGAAGGAGAGTATTTTGAAAAATCAGAAACTAGTTCTGAATCTGATACTGAGGACACCAGAACAAGACAAAATCCTGAGAGGGGGAGTCAGAACCAAATTTGACCTTTGCCCCTGAAAACATTCCCTTGAGGAGGAAGTTGCAGATTTCTGACACCAGCTCAGACTCAGAGACTGAACAAGCACAGGTACATACGGGAAAAGAGAAAAGCAGTGAAGATACAAATAAAGACATTTTCGATAAGGAAGTTCCTGATGGAAAGTTGAGAGAAAATCCACCTGAAGTAACAAAAGCAGATGGTCAGGTGCCAGATACAGAAAGTGAGGGAAAGATTTTTGTGGAAGAACCCCGAGGAGTTGTAGGGAATTCAAAAACCCAGTTAGAGGATGGGACGGTTAGTCAGCAGGAAGATTGTGTGGAAGAACCACGAGGAGGGACAGAAGTAGGGAACAAAATAGAAGTGGTGGAAAGGAGAACAGTTGAAGGAAAAAGTCAAGTTGAAACTGAATCAGAAGACAGTGATGAAGAAGTACCAGAAGGTCGAGTCCTGAGAAAGAGAGCATGGAGAACTGAGAAAAATGAAAAGGGAAATAAATTGAAAAGATCAGCAAGAGATGAAATTTGGCCAAACAAAATAAAGAGATTGAGATATAGATTGACACGAGTGAATTCATCTAAAGCTGAACATGTGAATGAAGTATCTAGTCAAGAAAAATTGAAAGACGAGGAAAAAACGACAGCAGAGGAAAATAAGAGAACGAGAAAACATACCTTATGTTCCTATGGCCCAAGATTGCAAGATAGTGTTTCTATAGCTCCTACACTATTGTCCCTCTAGTCCACTAGGACCTCTAACAAATAGTATGGAGGATTATCAAGGACTCAGCTTCGATGATGAAGCAGGAGCAGAGATTCTGAGAGCACCATCACTACTGGGGACTGATGGCAGCTTAGCCTCCGGTAGCCAGTCAGAAGACTGGACCTCATTAGCCAACATGAAACACGAATGGCTTAAGGTAACTTTACATGGGGCAATGATGACGGAATACCTTAGAGCCAATATTGCCCCCAATGGCCTGATTGTTAACAATGTTCCACGTCTGTGCTTGGAGGATGCCATTTAAAAAAAAGAATGGTCCCTAGTAGCGTGGAAATGCACTAGGGATTGGCTGATTCTCATAATTAACACGGCAAAGAGAATCGCTGACGCCCTTCTGGTCAGAATACAGAAAACAGAAGGGGCCATTAAGGTCATTGTCCAAACCACAGCGTATAACAGCAAACTAGCTGAGATCAATGCGGAAATAGCAGACAATTGTGAATACCTGATGAGACAAAAGATTTCAAAACTTCAGAAGGATATCCAGAAATTCTCCACTGAGAAGATCTATCCGTATCTCAAAGCAGATTACACTGCTACAGCCACAGGTTACTCATCTGATGTGATCTCTACCTCATCACGCAGGGGTTCATCATCAAACAGTGACTCCAGCACTGGCAGCTGGAATAACAGAAAAATCGACCCTTCATATACAAAAAAACAGCACCAAATGCACCACTCCACCTATGCAATTTAAGTGAGTCCAAATCTTTAGGGTAGTTCGTATTCCAAAAGCTTCTTCTTTATTATGCAGTTTAACATGCAATTTTTTAAAACTTCCGACAACAGCAAAAGCAGCCGACGCGTTTCGTCCAACTTTGGACTTCTTCAGGGCTGCAACAAATTTATACACAAAAGGCAATATGAATGACACACATAAGGACCAAAACACAAGCAGCAATTTCAACGCAATTGTGGGTATTAAAAACATTGTGAATACAGACATATTGTTATTGGTCTGTCTAAAATATCGTCAGGGCAATCCATACCACAAACGAAAGACATTAGTGATAAACAACATCATAACAGTGACATATTGTACACATGGAATTGCCGAATAAGTGTATTTGTAAAGCGTAAGGGCACTCCTTACAATATGTCACATTCCTAGAGGCCCATGACAACCATAATAATAAAAGAATAAAAGAAAGCCGATAGGGGACACAGAAAGAGATGGAAACTCGTCACCCAGGATTAAATGTGCAGAGTGTGCAACCAGTGATAAAAATTTGAAGAACCCGCAGGGTAAAGTGGTAAAGTCAGGTGATGGCGGTAAAGAAATGGAAACCCAACTGGTGATAACACCTAGACCCGACGAAATAAATAGAAAAGAAAATGGCTACAACGGAACAAATCACTGGGTCTGTACCCACCCAAAATAGTAGGTTGAATGTAAAAACACTCTATTCAAGAGTCTTTCTCCATCCAGTAGGATATAGTATATCCCCAATAAGAGATCATAGTCCCTGAAAGGAAGAGAAGGTCACATCAGAGGCACTGTAGAGAAGCGCAGTCATTCTCTATAGCTATGGACATATAAAGGTCATAATGTAGTCCTACTTACTGTTTAAAAACAGAAGTTTATGGTACAAATTAGAAGATTAAAAAGATCCTTTGCCATCAGTTTCAAGCAATAGTAGGATAGTGGGTCTATATGAAAACTCCTCCAATGATAAGGGCGAGTTTGTCCTATCGTGGGATACCTATGAGAAAAAGGAAGGGACATACATGAGGCATGTTTCTTCAGAAAAATGGGCGTTGTAGTTCTAGTAAAGGGGTATCTAACTACCTTTAAAAGGGAAACCACGGACAAAAATGGGAAACATGTGCTAAATCAATCAACATGTCAACATTAGGCATGAGTTAATCGTTTCCTAAACAGCAACACAGTTTGATGAACTAAAACCCTTTAAGCGTCACATAAAATAACGGTAAGCATCCAGACAGATAAAAGGCCGTTAGGGAATGAAGAATACTCTCTGTAACTCGCCACAAGGCGCTATTAAATCTATGCACTACTATCCTCCGTGAAGCATGTCGACCAACATCTTACCCGATTCAGTATCCAGATGTAAGTGAAAGGGAGGCACCAGCCCCGACCGATAACAGCGACATCCACGGATGAGGAAACCTGTTTAAATAGTGTCTATAACAGGCAAGAGTAGAAACACCTGATCCTAATCCCCGAGTGCGGGAATTCCAAATTACAGGTCGAGCGCTTCCCGACGGGAGAGAAGACTGATAAGTCGGCCGCCATGTTTGAAAGGCGAAAGAAGACTATAAATCTATAGCCCGTAACGTAAACGGAATATCACTAATCCCATGTGTCCATGATTACCCTATACCGAACCTGTAGTACTGCCCTGGACGTGCGGGACCAACTGTAAGCCGTCCAATCAATGACTGGACAAAGGAAAAAAGCAGCGTGAAAGGTAGCTTTCCTGCCTCACTGGGTATGTGTCCAAGAGTTGGCTAAAAAATAATAAATTACAAATTCTAAATCAGAAGACAACGCGAACCAATATACCGGGCGAGTTAAACTGACAGCAACTATATGAACAAGGTTATAATATGGAAATGGTCGCCATCTTAGAGTGGTGAAATGCGCCCATAGTCGTATAGTTTATCAAAGGTCTCAACCAAGGCATATCCGAAACAACACGAGGTGCACCGCCATCTTTGGACGGTAAAAGTATAAGTGGCTTTTAGTTGGTAACTAAGATGTACAAGATGACTATATCTCCTAACTGAAGGAGTAACCAGAAAATGGTGAAAATATTAAAAATGCAAAACCAAACAGTGAGGAAACACCCCCGAACGTCAATCTATGATTGGCAGCAACTATCCAACTCATGCCTCAATATCGGGAAGGGCGCCATCTTGAAGAGGTAATGGGCGCCCATGTATTAGCCAACGTAAAAAAATCCAAGAAATGAGGGAAAGGGATATTAAAATATAGGTAGCAAGGATTTGACTGGACACATCTTTATAACCAGTCGGTGCAACAAAAAGCGCAAAGCTGAGCACCTCGGTCAGTGCCAGAGAAAGCGAATGTTAATGTATGAAAGGGGTGTATTAACACAGAGCGCCTGCAGAGGAAACGATATAAACACCAGAAATGTCCATTACACCAGTAATGTCCAATACAGGGCAGCATTCTCAAGATATTGGTACCCATAGCTGAAGTCATGTGTCATATGGAAAGGAGTACCCAGAGGGATAATAGGGGGACGAGAGTACATTCTGGGGCAGAAAAGGGTTCAATATCAATATAAAACCACACAAATATGTTGAGCATAGTGTCTAACACGGTCAATGGTGATGTCATTAGAATTCACATATAGTTTGAGTGCAGATTGGAAACACAGAGGTCACCTACAGAAGGAAACCGTGGGGTGATCTGGTGGTTTTCAAAGGAAATAATGCATCTCGGATTCACTATTGTGACCCATCTCTACGCACCGAAGTCTACATATCCAACTGGCTTCATTTCTCCTCAGATCCTGTTCCCTATTCCCACCCCTTGGTGAGATCCGTATGTGATCAATACCGAAAAACCATAACTCATCCAGATTATGTTGTTGTTCCTGGCAATGCAATGTAAGGGGGTATCTCCGATCCCCATTCTTGACTGCCCTTAGATGTTCTTGTATCCTGACTTTCAGTTCTCTTTTGGTGCTCCCAACATATATCTTATTACATGGACATCCCAGTATATATGTCACAAACTTGGTTTTGCATGTAATAATATGTTTAATCGTATGCACTCTGCTGGTGTTAAATTGGAAATTACGGGTTCTGTTTTTACCTATTTTGCAGACGGAACACTGGGTGCATGTAAAAAACCCACCTTGGCCATCCCTCATCCAATTAGGGGCTTTGGGTGATAAGACCAAGCTGGGGCAGAGCATGTTTCTCAAATTCTTGCCGCGTCTGTAGGTAACTTTCGGGTTTTTAGTTATCTCATTCTTGAGGCCAGGGACTTCCTCAAGTAATCTCCAGTGTTTACGCAAGATGTTATAAATTCTGCTACTGTCCCTATTGTAACCCGTTACCAAGGCAGTGGGCGAGCATCTCCCTGTCATACTCGGTGTTTTTATTGCAAGTGTACTCTCTCGCCTGATATTCAATGCCCTCTTCTCAGTTTTGTTCATCAAGTTGGCAGGGTAACCTCTTTCCAAGAATCTTTTTTTCGTTTCTGTTATGTTTTGAACAAATGTCTCCTGGGTACTGCAGATCCTTCTCATTCTCACCATTTCACCGAAAGGGATGTTGTTAACCACATGTCGGGGATGGGCACTGTCATAGTGTAAAACACTGTTACAGGCAGTGTTTTTACGATGGACTGTGCTTTGTATTGCATTATTGTGGATAAAGAATTGGATATCGAGGAAGTCAATCCTCTCGGATTGACTTCCTCGATTGGATGAGGGATGGCCAAGGTGGGTTTTTTACATGCACCCAGTGTTCCGTCTGCAAAATAGGTAAAAACAGAACCCGTAATTTCCAATTTAACACCGGCAGAGTGCATACGATTAAACATATTATTACATGCAAAACCAAGTTTGTGACATATATACTGGGATGTCCATGTAATAAGATATATGTTGGGAGCACCAAAAGAGAACTGAAAGTCAGGATACAAGAACATCTAAGGGCAGTCAAGAATGGGGATCGGAGATACCCCCTTACATTGCATTGCCAGGAACAACAACATAATCTGGATGAGTTATGGTTTTTCGGTATTGATCACATACGGATCTCACCAAGGGGTGGGAATAGGGAACAGGATCTGAGGAGAAATGAAGCCAGTTGGATATGTAGACTTCGGTGCGTAGAGATGGGTCACAATAGTGAATCCGAGATGCATTATTTCCTTTGAAAACCACCAGATCACCCCACGGTTTCCTTCTGTAGGTGACCTCTGTGTTTCCAATCTGCACTCAAACTATATGTGAATTCTAATGACATCACCATTGACCGTGTTAGACACTATGCTCAACATATTTGTGTGGTTTTATATTGATATTGAACCCTTTTCTGCCCCAGAATGTACTCTCGTCCCCCTATTATCCCTCTGGGTACTCCTTTCCATATGACACATGACTTCAGCTATGGGTACCAATATCTTGAGAATGCTGCCCTGTATTGGACATTACTGGTGTAATGGACATTTCTGGTGTTTATATCGTTTCCTCTGCAGGCGCTCTGTGTTAATACACCCCTTTCATACATTAACATTCGCTTTCTCTGGCACTGACCCAGGTGCTCAGCTTTGCGCTTTTTGTTGCACCGACTGGTTATAAAGATGTGTCCAGTCAAATCCTTGCTACCTATATTTTAATATCCCTTTCCCTCATTGCTTGGATTTTTTTACGTTGGCTAATACATGGGCGCCCATTACCTCTTCAAGATGGCGCCCTTCCCGATATTGAGGCATGAGTTGGATAGTTGCTGCCAATCATAGATTGACGTTCGGGGGTGTTTCCTCACTGTTTGGTTTTGCATTTTTAATATTTTCACCATTTTCTGGTTACTCCTTCAGTTAGGAGATATAGTCATCTTGTACATCTTAGTTACCAACTAAAAGCCACTTATACTTTTACCGTCCAAAGATGGCGGTGCACCTCGTGTTGTTTCGGATATGCCTTGGTTGAGACCTTTGATAAACTATACGACTATGGGCGCATTTCACCACTCTAAGATGGCGACCATTTCCATATTATAACCTTGTTCATATAGTTGCTGTCAGTTTAACTCGCCCGGTATATTGGTTCGCGTTGTCTTCTGATTTAGAATTTGTAATTTATTATTTTTTAGCCAACTCTTGGACACATACCCAGTGAGGCGGGAAAGCTACCTTTCACGCTGCTTTTTTCCTTTGTCCAGTCATTGATTGGACGGCTTACAGTTGGTCCCGCACGTCCAGGGCAGTACTACAGGTTCGGTATAGGGTAATCATGGACACATGGGATTAGTGATATTCCGTTTACGTTATGATTCGGGCTATAGATTTATAGTCTTCTTTCGCCTTTCAAACATGGCGGCCGACTTATCAGTCTTCTCTCCCGTCGGGAAGCGCTCGACCTGTAATTGGGAATTCCCGCACTCGGGGATTAGGATCAGGTGTTTCTACTCTTGCCTGTTATAGACACTATTTAAACAGGTTTCCTCATCCGTGGATGTCGCTGTTATCGGACGGGGCTGGTGCCTCCCTTTCACTTACATCTGGATACTGAATCGGGTAAGATGTTGGTCGACATGCTTCACGGAGGATAGTAGTGCATAGAGTTAATAGCGCCTTGTGGCGAGTTACAGAGAGTATTCTTCATTCCCTAACGGCCTTTTATCTGTCTGGATGCTTACCGTTATTTTACGTGACGCTTAAAGGGTTTTAGTTCATCAAACTGTGTTGCTGTTTAGGGAACGATTAACTCATGCCTAATGTTGACATGTTGATTGATTTAGCACATGTTTCCCATTTTTGTCCGTGGTTTCCCTTTTAAAGGTAGTTAGATACCCCTTTACTAGAACTACAACGCCCATTTTTCTGAAGAAACATGCCTCATGTATGTCCCTTCCTTTTTCTCATAGGTATCCCACGATAGGACAAACTCGCCCTTATCATTGGAGGAGTTTTCATATAGACCCACTATCCTACTATTGCTTGAAACCGATGGCAAAGGATCTTTTTAATCTTCTAATTTGTACCATAAACTTCTGTTTTTAAACAGTAAGTAGGACTACATTATGACCTTTATATGTCCATAGCTATAGAGAATGACTGCGCTTCTCTACAGTGCCTCTGATGTGACCTTCTCTTCCTTTCAGGGACTGTGATCTCTTATTGGGGATATACTATATCCTACTGGATGGAGAAAGACTCTTGAATAGAGTTAATAAGTACCCTACGTGTTTTTACATTCAACCTACTATTTTGGGTGGGTACAGACCCAGTGATTTGTTCCGTTGTAGCCATTTTCTTTTCTCTTTATTTCGTCGGGTCTAGGTGTTATCACCAGTTGGGTTTCCATTTCTTTACCGCCATCACCTGACTTTACCACTTTACCCTGCGGGTTCTTCAAATTTTTATCACTGGTTGCACACTCTGCACATTTAATCCTGGGTGACGAGTTTCCCTCTCTTTCTGTGTCCCCTATCGGCTTTCTTTTATTCTTTTATTATTATGGTTGTCATGGGCCTCTAGGAATGTGACATATTGTAAGGAGTGCCCTTACGCTTTACAAATACACTTATTCGGCAATTCCATGTGTACAATATGTCACTGTTATGATGTTGTTTATCACTAATGTCTTTCGTTTGTGGTATGGATTGCCCTGACGATATTTTAGACAGACCAATAACAATATGTCTGTATTCACAATGTTTTTAATACCCACAATTGCGTTGAAATTGCTGCTTGTGTTTTGGTCCTTATGTGTGCCATTCATATTGCCTTTTGTGTATAAATTTGTTGCAGCCCTGAAGAAGTCCAAAGTTGGACGAAACGCGTCGGCTGCTTTTGCTGTTGTCGGAAGTTTTAAAAAATTGCATGTTAAACTGCATAATAAAGAAGAAGCTTTTGGAATACGAACTACCCTAAAGATTTGGACTCACTTAAATTGCATAGGTGGAGTGGTGCATTTGGTGCTGTTTTTTTGTATATGTAGATTCCAATTAATGGAACGGCATTGTGCTGGCGGGTGCTAACCAAGAGTGCACACTTCTGGTGAATAAATAATCTTTTTCACCACATTATTACATTGAGTTACTCTAAAATCCGGTGCTGTCTTAGTGGGATTCCGCTAGCCTTGTGTTTTGTATTCAGAAAAATCGACCCTTTCAACACCCGGTGTATCCTCCATACAACATACCTCCATAACGGGGACCACCCTACTGGCAGTATCCCATGTACCAACAAGGCCCACCGCCCTTCTTCCAACCCGGGGTTGAACCACCTTTTTTAGACAGAGGCTGGGGCAGAGGAAGAGGGCGTAGAAGAGGTCAAAAAAGAGTACAGTGGCAGGACCAGCCAGCACGATCAATAGAGACCAGGAGTCAGACAAGGGGGAAGAAAAATTGATCATTAACCTCTCCTTGAAATCTCTCTCACCTATAGAAGAGAAGGTCCTACAGAAGGGTTTAGGTTATGATCCAACACCCAAAAATGACAAATTTTGAGATATGTGCGAAGTGCAGGGTTTCTTTCGCAAAATTAGCCTTCAAGCCTTCTTCCAAGACCAAACACCACCACCCATGAATGACTCTGGTTTACATAAACCTTCCACCTTTACACCAAATAGCAGCATGATTCCTAATGAAGTGCTGACTTTCTAGCAAGCGGTGCTAAAAGACCTTATTAGTACAACAACCACTGCTCCATTCCATAACTTGACTTGTGATGAAGCCGCTGCTATCAAGGCCTAAGCGAATGATGCCAGTATCACCATCAAACAGGCAGACAAAGGCGGGACAACAGTGATCATGTCCACAGTGGACTACGACACAGAATGCCACAGATAATTGAGTGATAGGAGGTACCACACTCCTATAAGAGAACACCCTACCTCGATATTGAGTACAACTATTTCTACTATGGTTTTCTCTGCAGAAACACAAGGGTGGATCACCAAGAAGGAAGCCGAATTCCTTATAGCCAAAGAACCCATAACCCCCTATTTCTACTGTCTCCCTAAAATTCACAAAAGGGTCACCCCGGTCCCTGGTCGTCCCATAGTATCAGGGATTGGTTCCATCTTAGAACCCCTTTCCAAATTTGTTGACCACTTCATACAACCACTGGTTAGGGCAACTCCCTCCTTCATCAGGGACACTACAGATGTCCTACGCTTACTTGAGGGCATTCCACAACCAGAATCAGTAGACCTCCTGGTCACACTGGATGTTGAGGCCCTGTACACTAATATACCTCAAAGAGCAACCATCGAGCTTATTGAGGATGCACTAACCAATAGCGAGTGAAACTCGCCGACACCAGTGGCTTTCGTATTGGAATGTGCTACCTTAGCGCTAACAGAAAATTTCTTTGAATACGACACCAAACTTTACCATCACACGCAGGGTACCTCGATGGGCAGCACATTTGCGCCGAGCCTGGCATGTATGTACATGGCAGCGTTAGAGAAAAGAGAGATCTATAACCCTGGTAACTCATACATGACTAATGTGCTCATGTGGAAAAGATTTATCGACGATATATTGATCCTTTGGAAAGGCGAACGTACTGAATGCGATGAATTTTGCACATGGATCAATACCTTGAACCCCTTCCTCAGATTCACCAGTCCCATCTCAGCCATAGAAATTTCTTTTCTTGATTTATTGATCAAAAGAGAGGGAGATAAAATCTCTAGCACCCTCTATCGCAAGCCGACGGACAGGAATAGCATCCTACTGTTTAGCAGTTACCATCTAAGGGCCTTGAGACAGAACTTACCCTTTGGACAGTTCCTTCGAATCAGAATGAACTGCAGCACCTTAACTAACTATAAAAAAGAGTCCCGTACACTGAAAAAAGACCTACTCCAGAGGGAGTATCCCCGACAGGTTGTAGACATAGAGTGCAAAAGGGCCCTTAACAATAACCGCAAGAGCCTGTTGGAAGACAGCATCAGGGAGCCCGACAAGACCATCACCTGTGTTACCAAGTACACCCCTGACTCAAATCATATGAGGAAAATAATTTGCAAACACTGGGATATCCTTAACACAGGAACACTTAACCTACCCATACCAAGGTTTGCGTTCAAACATAGAAATAACCTCAAGGATATGCTTATCCACACGAGACCCAAAAAACAACAGAGTAATGCGCAAAGAACACTTTGGGACTTACCCCCAGTCATGGGGCATTACCCATGCGGTTGTTGCTCTGTTTGCCCCCTCACGAAAGTGACTAAAGAACTGAGATTTCCAAATGGTGTGAGTTGGAAAATGACCACACATACCAATTGCAATACTTCCAACTGTATTTACATACTAAAGTGCCGTTGTGATCTGCTATACATCGGTATGAGCTCCAGACCGGTCAAAATCCGTATAATGGAACACAGAAGTAACTTTAGGTGCCAACAAACCAACACTAAAATGACCACTCATTTCAAAGAAGCACAACACTCTTGTGACTCATTTGAATGGGGTGTACTTGAATCACACCCTGGAATGTCCAAAGATCGAACAACGGTGGGTCCTCCGTTTGGCAACCGACTGCTCAGGGCTCAATGAAAATATCCCTTGGAGCCTTTTGACTTGATCCATGTTTTGGACTTCAACTGTATCCATACCTTACTCATAACCTCTAGTAAGACATTGCAGTAGGACACATTGGATAACGATGCTGACGTTAGATCTCTTCACAGCAGTTATCATTCAATTGTAACTCCCTACACATACACCTACGAGAATGTCTCAGCAGGTGCAGCTACACACTTACGACATTCCAATCTAATAAACCATCCCTCCTACATAGGAAGAGGTTTTCACGGGCATACCACAATAATTTACATGATGACCAGGGTAACACCTTTCTAACACTGGTCCATCACAGTGTCGTAATAGTAAGACCTTTAGATAGGAATTTACTAATTGAACATAGCACCAGTAGCCTACACACCTATGGGATATAGGGATATCCCTAGATTGCAAAGAGCTCGGTTTTTGTAACTTTCGACGTATTTAGACATTCAAACATGGCACCCACAATCAGGTTCACGCTCTAGTCACTTCTACTGAGCGCCGGAGTAAATACCGAAAGTACCGCCCCCTCGAAGTCGCGCGCGGGTACATAGAACCCGGTTTCTATTGTGATAGCCACTGCCCGGACCGGCTACGTGAGGGTAGGACAACCGCCTACCTTATTCCAGAGGAACTGTAAGTAATGTGACTATTTGTGCTCTGAATAAGTTCTCTGATGCTCGTGCTCGGGCTCCCTCTGGTTCCGCCACCCGCCCACTCGGGTGGTGTGGAGGCCGGGTTATGCGGTGGTTACTACATTGGCCTTATCGCACTCACCGATTGCGGTTTTTTCATACGTCCAATGAGTCGGATTGAGAGAGAGCTGGCCTCATTGATCCCCGCATATTGTACCGTGCCCACACTTTCACGACACAGGGTTTGATTGGTTTTGTTCTGTTGGGACTTGTGTTCACCACTGTGATTGAGTCCCGTTAACTACGCCTGATGCGGACCTGTCACCACCACGGTGGATGTCGGGTGAGTAACCCTGCGCCGCAACTGGGATCCTCAGCAGTGCTCAGTCTCCCAGCGCATTATCAAGAGAGTGTGTTCTCAATTGGAGTGCGTGCATGGATATTTGGAGTGATACTTCGTGGCTAGCCCTGTTGGGGGCCTTGTTTCTCGGTTTGTGCTCCTAACCTTTAAGCCAATGCACCTAGGATACAATGTTTCATCCGCTCTACATTATTTTTTTACCAACCAGGACACTACATTTTAGTGTTTACACGAGCCGGTACTGTTGCCGTGCAGCCTTGACCCTAATGGGGTGAGTCTTTACATTTAGCTCTCTTCTCAGCTGCTTAGATTACAGACTTTTGATTAGTTTTTAATGTTGCTAAACGCCATTGAGTGCCCACGCCACGCATGCCACTACTCACCTGTGTGAAGCATGCATGAACTGCACCATGCATTGTATTTGGTGCATGTACCATCCATCTCAATCAGAATATTGTGACATTTATCACTAATGTTGTCATTCTGTCTTACTTTACAGGTTGTGTTTTTAGATCAGCAGGTACCACTTATTTGGGTGCTGTAAAGGTGGTCAATCTCTCACTTCACCCTACCGTTGACCACTACCAATAAGTGTAGGTAGATCCTAATAGGTCCTGATGAATTGCCATCTAATAGATTAATGGGCAAGAAACATGTTGACCGTATTGACAAGCGCATAAATTTCACATCTTTAGAGTGAAAATACGCGCCCTTTTATTTTTAATTAGGGTAGGGGCCACGTTTCATTAAAATAGTTTTGAGCAGACTACCTCCCCTATTTTAACACACATTCCTACACATCTCTTTCACCTACACTAACTTAGGGCCCTCACACGCACTTCACCCATCGGCATAAGGAATAAAGATCTCCGCCAAGGAGGCCCCATCAGGGGTGCCGATCGGGAATTGCAGCGCCGACCCGATAAGGAGCAGACCCGATGATGAAGCAAGACAACTAGCTGGCTGGGTGTGTGAGGGTCTTTTTCCAAAAGGAGAAGTTTCTTCTCCGTACTTCTCTGACTCTACACCACTATGTGGAGCCCATGAACACACACAACCTCCTTATTTAGTATGTAGGAACTGCATACCACTATTATAGAGTTTCACTTACGGGCATGTATGCTGGACCTGGATAAATAATCACCTGTACCTCCCTCCCTTTGTTTCATGAACGAGAAAACCTAACCAGAAGTATAAGTCGCCGGAATGGTCATATGTGGCACTGCCTGAAATAAAAGAAGAGGCGGATAGCCAAGAGAATCCAGAGGTGACTGTACCAGAAGTGGTTGAAGAAGACGAAGCATCGGAAATCCTGAGAGTTATATTGTCCGACATTGGAGAAGAAGAGGATGTTCAGGAAGTTCTGTATCAAGATTATGAAAGAAAAGTAAAAGACAATCAAATGCCAAACTGAAAAGACCAAAAGTGATTCCAATGGAAAGACAATAATTAACTGGAAAAGACATAACTGATAGAACCAAGTAGGTGCTTAGAGCCTTGGGTTAGACAAAACTAGTTGTGAAGTAGAAGAGGCTAAGTAAAAAGACACTGATCATTTATCGAAATGGCAAACACCGAAAGTAGAAAACCTAAATGTGTATTTCTTAGAAGATGGTTTCAAATGTGTTGTTGTTGTACAGGACTACTAATTCTTCTATGGAGTGCGTTGGCTTTAATGATTTCATTTAAAGTTACATTAGAAACAATAGAAGGACATAGTGAGAATAAAACTAATGTAGAAAAGATTCAGAAAGTATACCCGACAGTAACATATGGAATAACATGTAGTGTAATAGCAAGTTTGTTTTACAAAATAGAATATTATTTTTCAGATGTAGATAACATATTTTCACAAGTACCTGTAGTTAAAAAATTGAATAAAGTGAAGCCTGCAAAGGTGTTAGGTGATCTTTTCTTAGAAACTAAAGAACTAACATTAGAGTCCATATTTAGAAATAATCTAACCTGCAGCTTAAAGAAGGAGGAGAAAGTCTTGGATATGGTTGAAGAAAGGAGATTGAAAATGCAAAAGAAAGTACCTGAGGGAAAAGAAGAAAAGGCAATCTGGGATGTTGAAAAAGAGAAACATTTGAAAGGAGAAGCTAGTCCAACGATGGTTTTAGATTGACCTCAGAAAGGGAAGTTGTGTATTAGAAAGAATCAAACTGCATATGATAATTATTTTGTAGGTACGAGTGATTGCCATGATACATATCGAATCATGGGTGGATGGGGATTTAAAGGAGGAAATGATCCAGTTTTTCCTGGATTATATTTTATCTGCGGGAACAAAGCATGTTATCGTTTGCCAGACCATTGGTATGGAACATGTTATATAGGCCTGTTTTTCCCAAAGATATTCCATGTGGGAAGAGGAAGAGATGGTGTACATAAGTTAGGTAGTCAACTAACTCGTAGAAAAAGAGAATCTTGGTCAGAAATTGTAGGAGACATATTTGGAGCATTGATACCAGCAGTGGGAATATCTCTGAATGCACACAAAATTAGAAAATTATCCACAGTAGTGGCTCGCTTGTCAACAATCACTGCCGGAGGATTCTTATTGGTAAATACAGAAATGGTTGCCATGCGTGCCATGGTAATGCAGAATCGACTTGCCCTTGATATAATTTTGGCAAAAGAGGGTGGAGTTTGTGGAATGCTGAAAGTTCAACATTGTTGTACTTATATTCCTCACGAAAGTCAAGATCTAAAGACGTACATTAAAAATATAACTGATTTGCATAAAGAAATTGTACCACTGGAGGTTGAAGGTGTTTGGGAAAAGATTTGAAAGAAATTATCCTCTATTAAAGATTTCCTATTAAAATTAGGTAGTACATTTATAGGTAAAATCCTATTTCCTTTAACATGTGTAATATTTTTAGTATTCCTTTTAAGACTAGGATGTTTATGGTGCAAAAGAAATAAAATGCAGAAAAACTTAAAAAGGGAAACTTTGAAAAAGAGAGAGAATAGAAGACGAGAAAGAGAATTTGAAGAAGTAGAATTAGAAGAAATGAAAGATAGTATGTATAGAAAAGCAAGAGAAGAAGAGATAGGTGAAACAGAAATGTGAACTAACAAACTTAAGAATTCTTCAATTCATTTCTTTTTATAAAAAATTTAAATTTGTTTTAGGTATTGTGGTGATATAATCACCAAAGGGGAATTGATGGAGCAGGTAGTGCAAAATTTTGTATACCACCTCTATTCTTGCATGAAAATACTAATTATATATTCTGTTAACTATAATATTATTAAACAAGTGTTGCATGTATACTAATCAACATTATAAAAACATAAACTACACATGGGATTTGCTATTTTCATGGCTAAATAACTCCTATAACTAAAATCTGTACGCGTATTAATAAATAGTATATGTGGTAATAGAATATCGCATGATATGTTGCTTTGTGACGTTGCATCGTCATGGAGGATCGGTAAAGGTGAAATAATGGCTTTACATGTCGCTATATGCTAGATAAATACAAGCACATACAGGGATTAGTAAGGGGTTAACATTAGAATTATCATTTCTACGAATGAATTATTCCTTTGTGTTTGTTTCGCTTAAGTTGACATCTGGGCCTAATCCAAAATGGCCACTGACATCGCACGCAGAAGTGGCCACCGTCTCGTGAGGTGCAGAGTCAACTGCGCATGTACGAACAGTATCGTGAACTTCTTAGCGACCTTTACTTATCATGTTCCTGGTCAAGGATAACAGTTTGGTGGTCTGCCAAGATAAGGGGACAATCAACCTTACAGTAAACCGGAACAAGCCAATACAAGAGCCGACTAGTGACCTCACCATCAAACTGTACTGAGAATCTGGGAATAAGAATCGGACGATCCCAACCAGCCAATCACCACTGTTCTAGGCCTAAAAAATGTATCTTCTTAACCTGATTTTATTATAAAAAGGGTAATAGAATAGAGAGGGTAATGAGATGCGATGCAACACCTTTCCTGATGGTCCAGATGCTGCCCGACCGCTTGATGACTGCAAACTTTTTCCAAATCCACGGGCTATGATAGATGCTTGCATGATTTCTGGTCCTCTGATAAAATTGGAGACTGTAACGTGCTGAGCAGAGGATTTTGAACATTGAGCTTTGGCCTGCCTTATTCGGACAATTTACGACAAAATTGATTATGCAGAGTCAATGAATTAGAGGACCCCAGATAGCCAGATTAGGTAAACATGATGTTCTGTGATTCACTTGAATTGATCTAGAAATTCTAAACTTTGATGAGACAAATGCAAATATAAATCATTATGAAAATTTAGATAAACAAATATTGATTAACAAGAAAATATGAGTTTGTGGTGTTTCATTAAGGGAAAATAAGGATTCCAAATCTTAAAATGTGTTTTTAGCTGGTTCTAAATCGCCATCAACCAATCCAACTAATTGGTCCGCCGACCAAGTGGGTGGAGTGCCTTGATGTTTAAGAAAAGGGATCTATAGGTGACGAACGCGAATGTATATTTTGTAAAATAATTCTTCTCTCCCTATAGGTTATAAGGTGTTCCCCCACATGTCCAGCGCTTGAATTACTCATCCCTCCTGTGTGTGTAGACTCATGAATGGTGACGTGTGTGAGTTGGTGTTATGGGCCCCACCAATGAATGCATGTATGAATGAGTGTGAGTGACGACGGGTCTGCGACGCAGGGTGGATATCGGTATATGTTGTTCCCCATTTTCCCAGTCTTGCGCTGGATCACATCCAAGGTCACCTTGATTAATCTAGAGTAACCTAACACAGCCAAATCGCTGCTTTGAGTTTCTCTGTCCCAGGGATGCATTCCATGGGTCGAGCTTTCTTTGTTCCCATGCATTCACCCATCGATTTTAGTGCATTCCCTGGTTTGCCATTGCTGGTAGAGCTGGAAATGTGTCCAAATGCTATGCTGCCCCAGGTGAAAAGTAACAAGGAGAAATATCCTTTATTTCTCCCCGTTACTTCCTCTTTCTTTGTGTGCTCCATTCAAAACATCCCTCTAGCAAGGGACTAAATATTTTGCCAAATTAGAACACGTAAGGAGAACTCTGGGATCATAGCAATGTGTATTCAGATTCTGTATTCTAAGCCGTGGCTTAGCTGCTAAATGTCTCAGGATGTAAGATCTCTTTCTATTGAAATTAGATATACTGCCCTAAATGTGGATTTTCATTGCACAAATCTAGGCAAAAGTCAGTGGGGCACTGTAGAGGACCAAAGGCAAGCATACAGTCTATGAGTTATAGGAAACGTAGTTGGTTTTCTGGAAACCTAAATGTGTGCAAGTCAAGGGACAACTTTGTTGGCAGATGCTTGAGCCCATAGGTTGGCAATACCTAAACAATCGCTTACCTGAACATCTGAGTCCTTCTAATCTGAGATAGCTCTTCTGTCTGAAGTCTAAAGCAATACAATTTCAGTCAATTTAATGACAAATACATTTTGAGCTTATAGCTGTGCACAAACGTCCTCAGTTTGCATGAAATGCTTTATCTAAGGAATACACACGGCAATATGGAAAACTGTATGCATATCAAGCAGCAAAACCTATGTCACCAATAAACTGGTCACCAGTCCCACATATTCCCTAACCTGTGAAGCACTTGTTTCAGGAGAGCTACATATTGTTATCTTCCAGAATTCTAATATACACCTGTTCACTCATGGCCCTTCTCTTATAGGAATGTGGTTCTATCCTTTTATCTTTATTCAATCTCAAAGATTCTGTGTAGTAACAGTATGCTTTCTCTTTAAAAAAGTTGGTAGGGCATTCATTAAATCTCTATGGGCCTGATTACGAGTTTAGCGGTCTGACCTCCACAACACTGCATCAGCAACCGCTAGAAGTCAGCAGCACTGGAGGTCTTCAGACCTCCATATTATGAGTTTACCAAGGGGGCCACACTGTGAAAGAGGAGATTATGCTGCAGTGGTGATTAGTTTTTCATATGTACCAATGCATGTGTGAACATTGTGACTGCACATGTGTTGAATGCACATATATGCATGATACATGTGGAAAAATACCATCTACCCATTGCAGGAGGCTGGCCCATATGTTACCAGTCCAGGCAACAGGTTTATGGTACAGAAAGGACTCACCTGTATATCGTCACAAACAGAAGCATAATCCTCAGGGTGAAGATGCTGCTGTGAAAGGGTGCGGTGCTGCAGAAAGGGATCCACTTTAAACTCTAATGGGAAGAACAGGAAAGGAGTGAGTATGCGCTCCAAATCCTTTGTTTCTGCTGACTTGAAGCTGGCGGTCCCACTACCACGGTCGGCTTGACGGATATCCAACTTGGAATAGGAGAAGCAGTGAAAGGCCTCTGTGCCACCCTATGGAATCAGAATTTTCAGGACCCTGGCGGCCTGTGGTGTGCTGGTGGTGTGAGCAGTTCAGCTGCGGTCTTTGCAATTGCAATTCGCCCATCTTCTAATACGACAGTTGCATCGCCGAGCTTGCAGCAGTCGTACTGCGACTGCTAGTACGGCGGTCCATGGACCGCCAGACTCATAATAAGATCCTGTGTATAAAGATTAATTTCTCGTTCATCCGGCACTAATCAAGCTTTCAAAATTCTCATGTGACAGTGTTAAGCTACAATGGAAAAAAGTAAAGAGAATTGAAATCTCTTAAAATAATTCTTGCCACTTTCTTTTTCAAATATAGATTTCGGCTAAACATTATTATTGCATATATTTTCCTACCCATAGACAACGTCCATTCTCTATTTAAAATTTGAAAGTTTTGGGGTCTATGTTTCTGCCATTAGAATTGGGTTTTGAAAGAAACACAAATTACGAAATACTAGTTTTGAGAAACCATTAACAATAACAATTCCAAATAAAAATAAAATAAATGAAAAGAATTGCAACCAAATTAAATGAACTGTAAAGTTTTCAAAAAGTGGGCCAGTTTTACAGGTCCTTCAAAAAACATATTTTCCAATAATCAAATGGCTCTGGATTTGGTGAATTGTCCAAGGAAAAATAGGAATTGGAAGTTTATAGAGAATTGAAAAAATTTAAAGTAAGGAATACAAGGGGTTTACATACTCTTTAGGAAAACTGTAGCCATTTTACTATTGCTGCCTCAATCCGTGACAGGCAAAGAGCCAAAGAAATAATAGTAAATACAGACAGAGAGGAGAAAAATACTAGGTAAGGAGAGTATGGGTGAAAGTAACAGGGTTGGTAAAGGTTAAGTTGGATGGTGGAAATGGGGCCTTAATAAGTACTGATTACTGGACAAAATGAAGAGGATTGGAACAGAATTGCCATCTGATGAAAAATGCTTTAATTAACATGAGGTGAAAGCAAAAGGGTAGAGTAGGTCATGTAGTAGCTGGGAGAGGTAAGCAAGATCCGTAAAAACAAAAAGAAGGAAATAGAAGATGGGAATTTCAGAAGCTCTGCCCCTGAAGATGAAAAAAGAAAGGAAGTGCCACGGAGTGACTAGATAAGGAAGAATAAGAGAGGAGGTAGGCTTGGAAAAATAGGGGGGAAAAGTATCAATCTAGAAACATTTTTTAAAAAGGCATTTGCAATGTTGATTGAAAAACTTGGCAAATACTATTAATTATGAAAAATTGGAGGAAAATGTTTAAATTGAGAAAACCTTTTTCACAATGTTGAAATGTCTGAAGGACTAAACAAAACCCATGACAATGCTACCCATGTCTGTAAAACCTTAAACGTAACATGTAATTATCTCATATTGTAGTGCTGAAGCAGGTCCTGACTATCAAAAAGGAGAACAGCGAGGCTTGGCATACAGAAAGTTAAGTTTAATTAAACAATAATGGCTGGGAATAGCAGCCACATTTATTACAGTTGCATGCTGGAATTCAACTTGCCTTAGGCACATGGCATGCTTTATAGTGTACACCGAGTGAAAAGGGAAGCACATCCCCCTTTGGGCAGGAAATACTGGTACAGTGGGCCATAAATTGCGTGTTTAGATGCATGATCCCACTCTGATAGTAGGGGCCATAAATACCATCTAGAGCTTACATTCTGAGGTAGTGCATGTGGCCTAGTGTGTTGAGTGAGTTATCTAGGGTGTCTCTTACTTTTGGACATTGTTTGGGCCCTATCTGATGAATGCAACTGTTCTGGTATCGCTCCATTGGGCAAAATGCAGGGTCTCTTCTGTCTGTTTGTTTGTGTTTACGAGTGTGTGCATCTGACGTGTTCCTTTAGTTATTACATCCTGGGGCAAAATTTGATTTAGTGCTGCAGTATTCCAGGTGGGTTTGAGACTTGTTACACTTGCACTAGGGGTGGACCAAGGTCAGCTGGGTTATTTTGATCTGATAAAGGGTCACTCTGAAACTGTAACACGTGTTTTATTGTGAATTTGGGTAGTGCAGGCAACAGTTGTTCTACGATGTGCTGGGCTCCTAAAAGCAGGACTTTTTTTATAAATCGATCATATGCTAATAGTTGGTTGTCGATTGAAACTTAGCAGCAGATTGACCTTTTCTCATTGCAGCAACCTGTTCCCCTAATTCTCTGTATATTGGTGAGTATACATGAGCTTCAAGTTCTCTAAGTATTCACCATATTCGGCGTTTGCCTCCCACAGGATTTCCACGGCTCCACATTGCTCCAGGGATGGGCAACACTTTTTATTTGTTTTGCAAAATTACATGCAAGAAGAAACACTGATCAATTTAAACCAGTGATGTCACTGGATAGATTTTATTTTCTGTTTAAAAAAGGGGGAAGAAGGCAATTTTATTATGAACTTTTCTTAATTGTATTAAAATGTGTTTCAATTTGCCCCGCCTTAAGTTGTGAATCACTTCCCACTCACTCTCAGGATACAAGAAAAGTATGAAGAGAACAAGCAAAGTTGAAAGTCTCCTTTTGTTTAAAGTGTGATAGAAATGTGACAAAACAATTCAACTGTCAGCACATCAGTTGGTGTGGCTTCATTATATACATTTGCAAGTTCACTTTTGCCACTCTTATGACTATAAGTATTTTTTTCAGGTTAAATGCATGTATGAGGGCTGGTTTCTCATGTCGATAATCAATACTGATCAATACTGTGGCTTTCAGTTCATCTCTTGTTTGTTATGGAATTAGGTTCCCTGTGCCCAACCCATGCCATGCATGGTGGTGAACATCTTACTTTATGTTCAGAAACCTACAGAAATTCACTGAAAAAACAAAGGAAAAAGTGATTTTATAGTTAGGAAATGTAATACTATCTTACTTTAAATTAAAAAAAAACCTCAGATTCTCACTGAAAAAAAGAATGGTTAAAGGGAGTTTACAGTGAAAATGTCAATCTGCAATGGTTCAGCACCCTAAAAAATATATATCATATCTCTTCGGAGTAAATAGTAGTACAAAAAAGTTTCTTCAAATAATAAACACATTCAATGCCTGCTTTTTCAGTACAAAACATCAATTAGGCATGTTAGATTTGGAATCCTTTACTCATTTTCTTCTCTTCATATTCCATAAAGAACAGTAGCCAACGCATTGTGTCCTCACGGACTTCTTCAGGGCTCTCAGTTAGGCAATGAGACTCAGCAAGTATTGTGTCACATCATTAGTTCGAAAACACTCAGTGTAAACTCAAGATATCCAAAATTCAATTTTACAGTTCCAATCCCATTGGTGGGATACTGTAGTTGGAGGACTCGTTCTGCCTTTTCTTCATGCATGCCATCCTGCAAAGTAGTTTGAACGACGAAATGCATTGGCTATGGTTCTTAATGAAATATGAAAAGAAGAAAATGAATAAAGGATTCAAAATCTAACATGCCTAATTGATGTTATGTCCTGAGAAAGCGTGTATTGAATGTGTTCACTATTTGAAGAAACATTTTTGAACTACTATTTACTCCCAAGAGATATGATATAAATTTTTTAGGGTGCTGAATGATTGCAAACTGATTTAGAATTGGGACATTTTTCCTACCGGAAGTTGAGGGGGGTCGAACTTCTGGTTCTTTGCACCAAGCAAGTTGTTAATTGTTCTCAATATTAAGGAAAATGCAGTCGTGTAATGGCCCAATCTACTATAAAGTCATGCAGGGAAAATGTCAGTTAAAGCATTTTAAACTAACAAGCCCACTGATGTTCACTAATTACAGTTTTCTCAAGTAACTATAACTGGTGCCCTGAAGTAACCATAACTTGTGTCCTCACCATGTACTGCTAATTACCTCTCATAATCCTTCAGTCATGACATGTTCCATAATATAATTGATAAACTCACTGAAGCATCTGAAATGACACCACTAATAACAACGCTGTGCAGGAAAGGGCGCAAGTGTGATGGAGCGCAGGGGGTTCTACCATTATTACTCATCAATCAAGGATCCCACGCCTTACAGGTCAATGGCCCTTTGAAATTGGCAAAGATACAAGGAGCTGCAATTAATACAAAGTTATCATTTATTGCATCTCTTAGTTCAGTGACTACAAAGATATAGCATGAGTAAACAGGGTTTTATTTTTATTTATTTAGTTTAACATCATAATGAAAGGATTTATTTTGAAATCTCATGATCAACGGTTAATATAATCAATCAATCAATCAATCAATCAATATTTGTTAACAAGATAAGTCAATATTCAGTTAATAAATGCAGTCATCACAATGATAATAATATAACAAGTGTGTTCCATAAAGAAACTCCCTATTCTGAATGGTCCAAGATGTAAATGTAAGAAGGAAATGTGCCAGTTCAGATACCTATGAAGAGTTCTGGTTAGAAAATTAAGCAGACTCATGAAGCTTTGGCATAAAAGCTGGAAAGTATTCTAAGACCAAATAACAGCAGACCAAGGCAAAAGCTCAAGGGGCTGGATGGCCTTACGGCAGCCTTTTATAAGGAGTATGCCCAAGTACTGAGTACATTTCCTTGTGATGCATGAGGAATCGCTGACAGCCCTGTCCCCATCCTTGTGGGAGGACCTGATAGTGACAATCCTTAAGCTGGGCAAGGACACCCAGAGCTGCAACTTGTACCGCCCTCTACCAATGATAAACATGGACAACATAATTCTCGCTAAACTGGTCGCCTCGAGACTGCTTCTGCGGCTCTCAACAATAGTGCAACTGGACCAATCAGACTTAGTTCCAGGTACGTGGATGTTGCATAATTTGTGCACATTTTTGCCCTCCTCCACACTATTGATACAACAATGAGTCCAACGGCAGTGTTTTAGGTGCCACCAAGGCATTTGATTAATTGGAATGGCCTTATCTTTGTGCATTACTGTCCCGTATAGGAGTGAGCTCTCGATTCAAACAACTGTTTGGACTACTGTATAGCCAACCGGCGGCCTGAATATAGTTTAATCGTACAATCACACCTCCTTTTTCAGTGATTAGGGGAAATCGGAAAGAATGTCCCCATCACCAATTCTTTTTGCGCCAGCTATGGAGCCGCTTGCAGCACACCTGCGGCAACATCATGTGCGACGTGGCCTAGCTTTCAAACCTCATAGGATGGTTGTAGCCATGTACGCAGATGATGTGAAGCTTTATGTCAGGGACACGCAGTCTAACCTGGACACACTGATCAAGGAATTCATTAGATTTGGCAGTCTGTCGGGTGTCATGATCAATTGGATGAAGTCCATCCTGTTCCCCCTAACAAATGTAATGCAGAAATTCTCCGCTGGCATGGTCTCCTGCTCGCTGTGACAGGAAGGCTGCCCAGCTCCAAGAAGGTAATTCTACAAATATTCCTTTATTTATTTATTAACTTGCCATTGCTGCTCCACTTCAGACACCAACTCCGATTGTGACAGGTATCCCTTACAGGGGCTGAAGGTCGACCGCAGATAGCCTGGGAGATACTGACTCTCCCCTTCAGACAGGGGTGCCAGGGTGTACTGGATATGGATCTACATTATTTCTGTGTCCACACGCAGTTAGTGCACTATTGGCTCTTCCCTACACTATACCAAGCCCAAACAGGTCCTTAACATGATCTTGCTCTGCCGTGTCCCTTATCAGTTGCTTTGTTCCAACCCCCAAGGCATCCGTGGGCATGCATTGATACAAAGGCATGCGACAGGCTAGACTGTAGCATCTGCTTGCTCCATCAGTGCAGCTCATAGGACATCCCCTGTTTCCCATGACCCTGGATTCAGGCTAGATTATGCAACATGCAGCTTACCTCAGTGGGATCTAAATACCCAGATAGTCAGTTCATATCACTGCAGTCAGTGCTTCCGGGCACTCATGTCCCTATCCTGAAACCTCTCACATATTATCAGTTGAGAGTAGCAGCCTGAGTGGCCCTTGCCTCATTTCTGGAGGACCCACTGGTCTTCAGATCCTCGAGACGACCCTTACCACACCTTCGTCCTGTAAGTGAATCACCCAGTTATATACTGGAAAGCAGGAGAACTCGCTGGTCTGGACCCCGGTGGGTCGCAGACCCTGTGATGCTGATTTGACACCTCCCCTCAGTGATGAGCAGTGGAGGTGTTGCTGTAGTCAGGCACATGCACTGTCCCCTAACTATTGACTCAGTCTTATACATTTTAAAAACTTACATAGATTATATTGCATGCCAGAGAAGCTGCATAGAGCAGGACTGACCGAGGATGTGTGTTGCATGCACTGTGAGACACTTTTGGCTGATTTTTTGCACCACGAGTGGGAGTGCCCAGAACTGAGGGGGTACTGGCATGCAGTGTTTGAGGTGCTGGAGAAGATTATGGGGAATGCACTGGAGTCCTTTCTGCACATTGCACTGCTGGGTTCTGCGTGGGAGGTGCCACCGGAGGGACGCAGACTAAGCACCAGCTGGTGATGGGCTGAGGCTCACACTTGGTGCCCCATCATGGCGGACTGGCTAAAGGATGCAGCATAAATAATTACTGGGAACTGATACCGCTGCGTCCTCGCTCCCGAGATGTGTGGTCACCTTTAGATACATACTTACATGCTCAAGATGATCAAGAGGAGGCTGTAATCACTAACGATACAGTGGCTTTGGAGGAGCCTGCTCCTGCGATGGGGGGAATCTTTGAGAGTGAATGCCTGACCCGGGCAGAGCGTGTATGGGGATGATTACACAAGATCAGAATTTGACTGTGTCACTGTCACCACTTTATTATTTTACTTGCTGAGTTCTTCCCTACCCCTCTCCCTTTCACTTCCCTTGCTTGTTGTTGACGCATGATATTAAGGAACAATATGCATCACTTGTAATTGTGACCAAGTAACTCTGTATCCATTTTGAATTGCTATTGCTGTGCACTGTGCTGTCCTAACTTGTTAGAAATTCAATAAAATAATGTAATAATCTTTTGCGGTTAGAACCTTACAATCACAAATAAGAGTCTTTTAGCTAATAAACAGTAGCTTTCGAAATTGCAACGTCTGCAGCGAAGAGAAATAAAACATCTTGCACAACAAGCTGTTAAATGTGGTATAAAAGAATTTCAATAATAATGCACTAATACATAACATAGTCAGCTATGTCAAATTGAGAATCCATGCTTCATTTCTATGTTACAGGCCTATGGTTTATAAGTATGGTTACATACTACAGTTTTTCATTTAGCACTTAATTTTAAACATAAGCTTTGCACATTCATTTTTTTAAATGTTTTGCAATTGACTAAATTCAGGCAAGCAGTTTCCCCCCTCTGATGGTTGAAAAACCATCACAATTTCTTCATAATTCAATCTTTTTAGCTTGCACTCTCATTCTCAGTTCAGTCATCCTTTCCAGTTTTATTTTTTCCAAATTCTTTGAATTTATTGTATTCCTGTGAGCGGGTCGGAAGGACAATGCAAAACACGGCGTCTAGTAAGTGAGGGTTTTATTCGTAAGGGGACATTGGAGTTCCAAGTATCCAGGATGTAAGGTCTTAATTCCCCAAAAGGTTCTTGCTCTCTTTTCCTCTTCGGCGTGGACTGGAGATGGTTTGGGTCCCGGGCGTGGACGTCAGAGGACTCACGATGGCGGCCACCCCAACAAAGTAGAGAAAAAGAACAGAGGTTGGGGTCAGTAGGACGTTCAGGGTAAATTACCGTCAAGGGTCTGGGGAGGTGAAGGAGACACTCCGGTGCTCAGGTGTCAAACAAACGAAACACTCTACACAACCGGTGTGAACAGGGAAAGCAGTGCAAGTGAGGGGGGGAAAAAGGGGTCAAGTGCTATTGATATGTACAAGTGAGGCGGCGAGCGGCTCTAAGGTTATTTCTCAGCCTTCTCCCGCCTCCCGACCCAGCCCGTGAAACGTTCACGTACCTGGGTCAGCCACGCTCCTCCGTGGGCGCGGCTCGGCTCCTCCCGTCTCCGACTTCTCCTCCTTCGACGTAGTCGCTCTCGTCTCCTCGCTCCTCGATTCTCCGTAATCCTGCTCCGATGCTCCTCTCACCTCCTCGTCTCCCGCTCCGGTGCAGCCACACACCACAACTCTTTCTTCCTGGGGCCTTATTGGGTGATCGACCCCATCGTCATCGTAGGGGGCGTGATTACCAGGGAGCGTATTCCAGTTAAAGGGGAAGACGTCCGTAGGTGCTTCCTCCGATGTTGGCGATGTCCATTCGTCTCCCTGTGAATCATAAAAGACACTGTCCGTCATCTCTCGAGCCTCCCACCAGTCCGCCCCTTGTAGCCTGTCGCCCCTGCTCTCCTCGTGACAATTCCATAATCATTTTCTCCTCTATTTCTAATTTCCTTTCTAATTCCTGCATTTCTTTCTCTATTCTTTCTTCTCTTTAGTTAGAATATAAATAGTTTATATAAAGTGTATAAAGTTATCAAACAAGTACCTATGAATAATGTAGGTTTTAAAATGACTCCAAAAAGTCCTGCTCCTACCACAGTAAACAAGCTTCCAACAGCAGAACTCCTTTACCTAAGGTTGCTAATACACTAATGGTCCTAGTTAAGAAATGTTATTTGTAAATTCTTCAGCCTTTCTACTCTCGTCTGGTCTGTATGAATAGCAATCTTGTGCTTTCAGCATCTTGCAAACTGCCTTTCTCTTTCAGCAAAATGTCTAGAGCGAATCAATCTTGTAAAACCATTTTTCTGATAGCCACTGATTCTGTGTTGACAGCCAACAAAGCACCAGATGTACTATTTACCAATTTATCCACCACCATTGACAACTTTCTAATCTTCTCATAATGTAAAACCACTCCTACAGGGGGTATTATTGCTCCAAAAATATATCCCCAACTAATTGGGTTTAATTATAAACACTTCATGTATGCCTATGAGATGGTGTCACAGTCAAAGCATCTAGGCTATTTACACGGGACATTTTTGGAAACAATAGGGCTAAGTAACAAATACATTCGCAATCAGCAGGTAGATGAAAATAAGCATCTTGTCCACAGACAAAATAGTCTCCTATAATGACTGCTTCTTCCTGTCGTACAATTTGGGCAGATCCTCCTAAAACATCTAATGACAACTACTGAGTCCAATGTGCCTTTTTCTAAATTGATTTCTTCTTTTATAAACATACCATTTCACTTTTTGTCTTCTGTCTAATTTTAATTTTGGATAAACCATTATCTTTTTATATTCATCTTCTTTCTTCTTCCAAACATCTGCTGTTTTTTTACTATGGACAATATGAGCTCAGCGGTCTTCTAATGTTGTGATATATAGCTTTATTTAATTGTCTCATTAAACATGTAACATTTTCTTCACATGCTTTGACAGTGTCTATAACTGTGGGTGACCTAAGGAAATACCATTCTGTATCTCACTCTTTTTGCCTGGGGGTGACAATTCACACTTTTCTGAATAGAAACTTGTGAAAGTATCATGTTGTATTTGGAAAAATATTATTCAAAACGTTCTTCCTTATAAAACAAGCTAAGCAGAATGCTACAAGTAATGGCTTATGATGATGGTATGTTGTGGTAGGTGACCACATTTGCAATGAAGAAGGTAAGTGTTCACATATGTAGCAGTCTTTAGCATCAAAAGCTTGTGTGTATTCCTGACTAACCTAGAATAAACATTACTTGAAAGTTCTTCTTTTGAATAGTCTATGAATGAAGCTTTCAATTCTGTTGAACCTCTTGTGTGTGCAGGTGTTGTAGTAGCAAATGTAAGTACAGGTACCTCTATCTCTTCTGTAAAATGTATTCCAACTAAAAGTGTTATGACTACTATTGCTATAAGTAATAGTGTGACACCTACAATTATCCTACATCTAGATTTGGTAAGAAATAAGTTTGTCTACAGTCAGACCTTAACTAGAATATAGCAGCAAGCAGGTTCAATTCTCTGCCTTAACTTCTACTTGTACAAAAAGAGCAAAACGTTTCATTGAAAATTTGACTTGCAGTTATTTCATTCAGCATGTGTACAAAAAACTTCATGAATCATCACTAAACCTTCTCCATCTTCTTCTAAATGTGTCATCCCCACTCTTTCACTGCACCCTTGGCCCTAGGGAATTTTTCTTAATTCTTTTTAATGGTTTTGCTATCATTTTCTTTAGTATCAATTTCTTTCCTTCTTGACTTAACACAGTTAATCATTTGTCGTTGAAACTGCTTCCAGTCTTAGGTTCATATCACAATGTTCATCAAGTTTGCAATTAATAATATTTGTTTCAAATATTTTCTTTCAATAAATACTGTTTGTCAGTGTGGCATGTCATTGAGGTTCAAATAGCTCAGACCTCAATTCATCTGGACTTTGTTGTGAACTATTTGGGACATTCCTTGCATAGTAAGCCCATTCAGGTTCTGAATACCTCTTGGATCTCTTTATTGTCTGTTGATTTTCTTCTCTTTCGCATCTACTACCTGACTCTGTTTCTTTGATGATTGTTTGTGGTATATGTTCAACTGACACACTTAATCGTATTCATCTCCTACAACTAAGCCATTCAAATCTCCATAAGGGTATTCATCTTCTCACTCTTGCTCCTTCATTTGAATTGTTCAATTATTCTTATGATACTTCAACAATTTCTTCAGTGGGTATTTCCACACCACTTTGTGATATATCAGGAGTGTGGTCTTACTGTTTTTCACCCCTCTCCTGGATTTGCTGTCACAGGTGCTCTCCGACTTGTCTCAAGGAACACAGTTTCCTTATATGGACACCTTACTCTTTGAGTGTGAAATGCATGCACCCTGTTAGGTATCCCAGTACATTTGGCAGCAGTGCTTGTGATCAGGATGACTTAGTAGGGGTCTTTCCACCTAGACTCCAAACAGGACTTCCAAACATGTTTCTTCACCAAGACCCAATCTTTGGTACTGAGGTTATGGCACTGCTCCTGATGTGGATTATCAGTAACAGCTCTAACCTGGTGAGAAGCAGAATGCACCACACCAGCCAGTCCCATTCAGTAATTGAGTGTCATGTCATCTGTGATGTTCTCAAGTGCATTTACAGTTACAGAAGGCAGTCTCATTGCGTGACACACAAGAATTTCATGAGGCGATAATCCCGTTCTACTATCAGGAGTGCTGCAAAGGCTCATCAAAACCAAAGGGAAAGCATCTGGCCATTTCAGAGAAATTGAGGCTCTGACTTTGGCCAATTGTGACTTCAAGGTTTCATTTACTTGTTCCACTATTCCCTTGGGATGATAGCTACAGTGTAATCTCTTTTCCACTAAACAGCCGCACATGGCATTCTAAAGACTTAATTATTACAATGAGTAGGTCAGTCTGACTACAGAGAAACTGAAAATCTGTACCTTGGTTTGAGTTCACGCAATAGCACATTAGCAACAGTGAGACTGCCATTTTCCGTGTTAGGTAGCCTTTCACTTATTGAGAGAAAATGCACACTACAACTAAGACGTATTTCTGCCTGTTACATACTGGCATCTCAATAAAGTCCACCTGATCTTCCTATTTGACTCATGGTTACAAGTGTACTCCTTCCCGCATTCATCTGTTAACATGTTACACGTCTGTGGCACAGCTCTTCTTCTGCTAGAACCCTAAATCGGGGGTTGAACCAATTTTGCCTGACCATTGCATGCCTTCCGTTGTGTGCAGGGCCATGGAAATGCTGTGTCTTCGGAAATAACAAACTGTCTGGCAACACTGGCCTTCCATCAGCTGAAACTCAAATGACATGTTCATCTTTAACACAACCTGCTCTGACCCAACCTTGCTGTTCTGCCTCTGTGACTTATTCTTGCAATCTTTTAATCTATTCCCACATATTAGCTACTGACATGAACATAGAAAAAGCGGTGTCCTCATCATATTAACTTGCATGTTATCTTTTAAATGTACAAGCCACAAGTGCACAATACCAAGCAACATCATCTGCACATCGATTTCTAACTGGCATAATCATTGCTGCTTGAATTGGCTTCACACTTAACCACTTCAATTTCCTGAGGAAACTGCAAAGTGTCCAACAATTCCCATGAACCACCTTTGTGATCAAAATTGTCCAAATTAATGGACCACACCAAATCGATATAGTCACTCTTATTTGTGCCAAAAGGCGACATGCTCCCGTAAGGGCAATCAATTCTGCCACTTGTGCAGAGGTAACATTTCGAACATATGAAGATTCTACCACTTCTTGGATAATGCAAACTGCATAAGCTGCTCCCAAAGATCCCTCATTGTTTCCTAAACATGTTCAACCTCCTCCCCATCAAATTCAATTTCAGGTGTAGGCAGTAGTGTAGCTGGATTCAATATGCAACATCTCTGTAGAACCACATTCTCTGCAGCAAAGATTTGCTGTTCATATTTAGTAAGTCTGCTATTCCTTAACTACTATGTTTTAGTTCGAGTGAGCAATAGTTCCACAGAGTGAGGAACTATCACTGTAAGAGGATGTCCCATCACTATACTTTCATATCTCTCATTACTGGCACCAACCACCACTATTACTTGAAGGCATATGGACAATCCCATTTCAACATGGTCAAGAGTAGTCAACATATATGCTACAGGTCTTCGTGAAGATCCATGCATCTTAGTAAGCACTTAAAGAATGCAGCCCTGCCTCTCACTGCAAAACAATGTGAATTGAATATTATACTGTAATCTGGCATTCATAGAGCCAGGACATGGCAGAGACTTTCTCTCAGTTTTAGGAAAGCTTTCAAACAATCATTGTCCCATGGAAGCAGATCAGAAACATCTTCGTGTGTCAGCCTCTGTGAATGCTGGGTCACCAGGGAAAAGTTTGGTACACACTGCCTACAGTAGCCAACCATTCCCAGAAACATCCTGACTTTACTCTGAGATCTTGGTGGATTCATGTTATGATTGTTTTGACTCTCTCCTGCAACACCTTTCTCACTCCCTTCTCAATAATGTGCCCCAAATATTGCCCCCTGTTTTTGGCAGTATTGAAGCTTGCTTAGAGACACCTTATGTACACTCTCAGCTAAACAATTCACTAAAAAGATGGTATTTTGTTTTCAAGATTGTCGTGTATTTGATAGTAGGTAGAAATTTCAAGGCAGCTGCAGAGTCTCAAAATTCTTTTTTAAGATCTGATTAAAGATTGATGGTCTGTCTGTATACTCTTGTGGAACTCGGCACCATGCCAAAACTCTATCTCTAAACACAAATGAGAACAGGAATTGGCTATCCTGATGCAATAGAATAGAGAAGAAAGCCTGACAGAGACAGAGATCCACAACTCTAAACCACTCTGTAGTGCAAAGAATCTGAAAAAGTATTGTTGCTGAATTCTGAAAAGCAGGACAACATGGAACCACTATACTGTTCATTTTTGGAAGATCCTGTTTAATTTGGTATTTCTCAGTGGGTTTCTGCAAGCCTATAATAGGAGAATTGCAAGGGCTTCCAATAATCTCCTTTAAAATTCCCTGTTTTATCATGTTTTAAATCACTGGTATTATTCCTGCCTTTGTCTCCGGTGTGAAATTGTAAGGTGGCGTTTTTAGGAAAATTGCATTTGGCTTTACTGTAATTCAGGCTGGTTCCACATCCATGATTAGTCTGATGTCTTTTTCAGAAAAATACCATACCTCTGGGTTTACAGTACCTTTTAAATCATGGGGTAAATCCTCTACTTCCTCATTGGATACAATCCTACTGCTGTTCTTTGTTGGGAGATTTTAATTTCAACATCTTCATCTTGTGTTTGGAATTCAACACCATCTGATGTGCAGTAAATAGTGCAATTTAACTTGCACAAAAGATCCATGCCTAAGAGATTTACAGGATTTGAAGAGCACCCGGCAAATTTATGATTTTCTTCAAATGAACCAATTTTACAGGCACTTTCCCTGAAACAGGAGTAGTTATTTGTTTATTTGTAACACCTAAAACGTGGATCTTCATTCCTGAGAGGGGTAAGTCTAGGACTTCTGCTATTCTAACAGCGGAATGGGTAGCTGTGGTCTCAATAAGAAATGACACATGGTGGCCATTAACTTCTTGTTCCACAAATGGTACACTTTGGTCTACCAATCAATCAATCAATCAAATCAGCTTTATTCGAATAAAATTCATAAAAGCATCCGAACAATAGGCGTTCCATTAACAGTACAAGAGTGTGTGTGCCTCAACAGTTACAAATACAGATATCTCTCAGAACATTTAGACAGATTAAAAATAATAAAATATAAACATCTTTTAAAAACTATATACAAAATTCTATTAGGATAGAATATAATCATGTAAGATGCACAGTCCAGTATGTTACACAGTACAATAATCAATAAAGTGCTAGATGCAAGTTACGCCTGGTACTACTGGTTCCAACAATCTTTTCTTCCTCATTGTCCATGCCCAGCCCAAATATTTAGCAACAGCAATAGAAATAAATGGTAAGGTGCTAGTGCAAATTATTCTAAGTGCCTCAGTGCTACTTTTTGTCCCCAGAGATTTACACATTGTACTTAACCAAACTCTTCTGGGAACTGAATACGCGGAGCAGACAAAAAGAAAGTGTGGAATGGTTTCCCGCATGCCAGGCAGGTATTGCTATCTCCACTGGCCCACCTGCCGGTGAGTGGTCTTAGGGGCAGGGATCCAGCTCTCAGCTGGAAGTAGAACTTCCTATCACCAGGTTTCGTAATTAGGTACCAATAGGATTCTAACCTGGGGATATATTTAAACTCGAGGAAGCATCCTTCCATTGTGGAAGGATTGGCTTTAATCTAGGCCTGGGCGGTAAATTCCGTTCCGCTCGCGGAATTTGCGGAATTTGGGTAATTTCGCGTTCCGCGGAGAACGCGAAATTGCCCAAAATTCTGCTTTCCGCAACTTCGCCAAATTTTTGCTTGTTCGCGTTCTCAAAATGCGTGTTCGCGAGATATTTCTCCCCGAGCACGCAAACAGCGATCGTGAACAGGAAAAAAGCATCGCGAACAAGCAATTCCACGTGTTCGCGGAATTTCTGCGTGTTCGCGGAGATTTTTTACCGTTTCGCGGAGATTTGCGTAACGCGATTGCGCAAATTCCGCCCACCCCTACTTTAATCCATATACGCTGCGCTATTAATTCCCAATATTTTCCCTTTAATATCTCTTTAGCAGGGAATAAAGTTGTTTTAGGGTTTTCCCACAGCCCCTGCATTCCCATTTCCTTCAACATGTTGGCCAGTTCCCTAAGCCAGTGGATCTTGTGGAATTCGTCTGCTTTTATGACATCCATGAATCCTAGAGCATAATGGGCAAGCTCCGGAGTAGTCCAGAGCCTGCGCCAATACAAAATGGGACGACGTCTCGCCAAATCTGCAATGTCCTTTCTACCCAGATCGTATTTCAGCGGCTTCATGGGAGTACTTTTAGGGAGACCTGGTATATTGCGTAAGAACTTATTTTCAGCTGTAGTGAGAGTGGTTAACTTCTCGAACCCCCATAGCTCTTGGGTCACATAATTTGCCGGGGATTCAGGGCGACCTCCCCCACCCCACTTAACAATGTCCCAAAACAACCTTGTATCTTTTATCCCACTTGCTTCCTTTAGATCCTGCCAGTGCTGCTCAGCCCATGCTTTCATGGCCTCTTGTATACATTTTTTGTATTTCTGCCGAGCCAGTTTTACCACATTAGGATCCCTGCTTCTGATAGCAGTACCTAGGGCTATTCTTGCAGTTCTACTTGCAGCATTATACCACCCTGGCCTATGCACGGTGCATTGTTTACCTTCTTTGTTAGATGTGGGCTTGAGAAAATGGGCCCTAATTGCAGCAAATAAGTTTACGTGCAGGTCAGTTATCTCATCCAATTCTCTGGGATTACCAGCCACAAGATCTAGATTTAATGTGGCTCTGTTTAGTTCCTTACTAATGCTAGTTACTGCCTTTATATTGGTCATAACTTGTGGCCATTTAATCCTCCTCATATCATTGGTAGATAGACTTTCAGGAAGTGTCTGATCGTTTCTCCTAGGCCCTGAATGCTTTTGACTCCACCAGTGATGTACCACACAGAGGGGGTTATGATCACTCTCCAGTTTAGCCTCCACCTTCATATCTACTACCATGCACCAGATGTTCATGCTACAAAGGACGTAGTCAATCCTACTGTTGTGGCGCCCATTATCAAATGTCTTTGCCCCATGGGCATCACCTGGAGTTCTTCCATTCAAGGCTCTCAGTCCTCTCTCAGAACAGATTGCATTAATCTGGATTATACTATCAGACCATTTAGAAACCGGTTCAAAATCCAGCTTTGGTATCCCCCATTGGCTATCCTCATCACCCCCATAGTACCAGTCCGTGATTACGAGCGGTTCGAAGGCCATGTTTAGATCACCAGCAATTAACACATTTTTATCGCTTGAATGTAGCCCAAGCAGAGAGTCAAAGGCGACTAGAACCTGCGATTTCCTACCCCCATAGCCTCTGACATATAAGTTATAGATATCTTGACTGCCCCCTTGGCCCAGGGTGGATCTAATTAACTGGATATCACAGTTCTTGGTGGATATTTCTTTGGCCTTAGTAAAGAGCTCTTGCTTAACCCAAATGGTTAAGCCTCCTTTTGGACACCCTTTAGTTCCTTTTAATGCAGGGATGTAAAAGTTCAAATGCCCCAGAAGGAATTGGGGTTCACAAGACCAAGACTCTTGGAAGAGGCTTACATCATAATTATTAATGTAAGTGACCCACTCGGGAGATTGCAATCTTGCACTAAGCCCCGCGATATTCCATGAGATTAGTTTCCCCCCCCCTGAAACTGAAGCGTGGGTCAGTTGTGTATTAATGTTAATGGGATCATTTTCAGAAGTGAGGCCTTTTAACCCTTGCTCTAAGTTTTGATGTATATGCAGCAAGGAAGGTGTCATCCCTACTGGTGGAACGGTCAGACTACTGTTATGATGTTGATAGACCCCTTTCATTTCCCCACCAGCATTCCCCTCCTCACAGATTGATACAGCAGCAGGCCCAGTTAAATCATTTTGAATGTTAACATAAATTGTATCACAAACTCCTGCCTTCGGGACAGTAAGGAGTCAATCTACGGTTTCTAACCCTGGAGCTTCCCAGCTGAATCGGTAGTTTTGTGAGGAGCAAAAGCGGGATTTAGTAAACGAAATTGGGGGAGTCTTTCTCAATTGGATATTAGAGTGGTTTGGCGGGCTAGATCTAAACTCCAATTGGAATAGATTCTCTGCTAATTCTTCTGATGATAGTGTTAGCTCAATAACATCAAATTTCTCAGAGGATATACCAAGCCTCACAGATTTAAGAATGTCCTCTCTTATGATTGACCGACAACCTCTTACATGGCGTAACCAGTGAATAACTTTATTCGTTAGTGAGTCCACCCTCTCTCATTTGCTAGTTCTCCCTATATCTAGCTTAGAGACATTAGTCAGATAGATTTTATTAGAGGTGGGTATACGGATTTTTGGCACATCTCCGCTTAGGGACATTCGGGTTGACCTAAACTTCTCCACACGAATGCCACTAGAGGATCCAAGTTGAGACACCCCCCCTTTAGAGCGGTCTGTGACATGGTTAGCTACCTTTCCTTTGGTTTTTATAGCTGGTGTACCAACCCTGTTCTGATGAGCACAAGATGGATTGCCTTTTAAAGTCATAGGCCGAGTGCCTTTCACAGGGTTTTGGGTAATAACTTTTTCCATGGTTGTGTAATTTGTCCCCTCAGCTAAAGTGGGAGGAGGGAAAGTCGTAATAACTACCACGTTGTTAAATGCAGGAACCATGGATTTATTCCCAGTGGGTTTGGCTGATGGAAAACTCATTTTCTTATTGTGTGTAGCAATTGGACAAGCCACTGGGTCTGCCTCTAATGTAGGTTTTACCAATAAACTCAAGTTCATGATCATGTGTTTCATATCCACAATTTCTTCTCTCAATAAGGTGACTAGTTTAATTAAATCATTGGCTATTCCCTCACCAGGGGTGCTTATGGAACTAAAGCTTTTGAGAACATGGCTCATCTCTGTGTTTTGTGATGTGATGCCACCCAACCAATTGTTCTGCAATTCCAAGCCAACTGAATCTTCACTCTCTAAGTCTGCCAACACTGTAAATCTATTAGAGCATGGTATTAAATCAGTATCAGTAGTAGTTTGATTGCTACTGCTACCACTTAATTGACTCTTGGCTTTATTAATAGTGCTACTTCGCCTAGGCCCTTTAATAGAGGACATAACCCCCCTTTGTTTGTTAGCAGATGTGATCAATACTTTTTGTTTGGAACGGAACATTTCAGGAATAGTGGCGGTTAAAGATGTAATATATTCAGGTACCAGCCCTTTTTCCTTTACTTGGGAAGTAAGCCCATCCAGGTTTACACTTTTGTCACTGGTTAGAATCTCATGGCAATCGTCAACTATATCGTCGATACGATCAAGAACACAATTTGAACCCGAATGCTTAAGAACCCTTTTGACTTTCTTCTTTTGATTTGTTTACAAGGGTTAACTAAATCAGACCCTTCCACACCCCCTTCCATGAATTTGCGCTTACCCATCCTGCAATGAGTAACGCTACAGATATGATTGTAAATAACCTGATGCAGGGGGAGTGCTCCACAGACCTATCTTATCAAACACCTTGGATGCTATAATTTGTCAGCCAGCAGAATTATATCAAAAAATGAGTGAAAGTGTTAACAAAATTATAAACAGTACTGGCTTTTCACTAATGTGCTTTTGTTTTCTACCATCCAACACAGTCTATAGGAGAGTCATAAAATAGGGATCATAAATTGATGGATCTGAGGTAAGTTACTCCTCCGAGTTCGCTCTTCGCATTTTTTTCCAGTTCACTCACCGACTGATGCCGCCTTCGATATTAGTCCTCTTGTTGTAGGTGCGAAAATGTAGATAAAGTTAGGGGGATGGCCCAGCCCAGCCTGCTCCGGCCTCCGATGGCCACAGACGGCCCGCCCTTTGCCCGCGCGTTTATTTTTAAGCGCCTCCGGGAGCGTTTCAAGTGGCAGCAGCTGTAGGCAGGGCAAGGCAGTATGGGAGCGGTAGTCTCCCCCAGGCACCAGCAGTCCTAGCAGTGGTGGTTCCCACGAAGCGGGAGCCGCGTTTGTATTTAAGCGCCTCCGGGCGCATTTCAAGTGGCAGCAGCTGTAGGCAGGGCAAGGCAGTATGGGAGCGGTAGTCTCCCCCAGGCACCAGCAGTCCAAGCAGTGGCGGTTCCCGCGAAGCGGGAGCCGCGTTTGTATTTAAGCGCCTCCTGGCGCGTTTCAAGTGGCAGCAGCTGTAGGCAGGGCAAGGCAGTATGGGAGCGATAGTCTCCCCCAGGCACCAGCAGTCCAAGCAGTGGCGGTTCCCGTGAAGCGGGAGCCGCGTTTGTATTTAAGAGCCTCCAGGCGCGTTTCAAGTGGCAGCAGCTGTAGGCAGGGCAAGGCAGTATGGGAGCTGTAGTCTCCCCCAGGCACCAGCAGTCCAAGCAGCGGTCTACCTTTAAGACGGCTCCAAGTACACAATCTTTCTCCATCCTCAGGTACCACAATTGGGAATTGTCAGAATCAAAACTCTCATTTTCCAACATGGATAACTGTTGGAATAGGTTCTGGTTTTGAAACAGATTTGGATTTGCCCTCAGTACTCATACTGATTCTGTGATTTCCCATATTCTGTGGGACCGTTGGAGATTGCAGGACCTTCATCGTAGGAACTTATGACTGTGCTGGCATTTGCATTCATTGTGCAGGCACCTGAACCGGAACATTCTGTATTTGCATTTGATTTACTCCCTGCATTTGCCCATCACCACCCACTCTATTTAGATTCTGTCTACAATTCCTCTTCCAATGTGCGATCTTGTTACAAAAATGAGAAGGAGTCGACTTTTGCAATGTTACAATGTCTATCCGAGAATTTGGACCAATACGGAACACCTCTACCTCTACCTTGTGAAACACTAACTCCTCCATGAGCAGCCTAACCTCTAGCCTGAAAACCAACACCTTGCATTCTACTCATGTTTTCTCCAAATGACTGATTCTGGATTCCTTTATGCTTCATTTGTGCAAACACGAACTTCTCCTTAAGTCTTTTCTGCTTCATTTATTGCTCATCACTACAGTATTTTGCACACCTCAGGACTCGTACACATCAGGATCTCATCTAAGGGGTGTTTATGCCAACAGATCACATTTTGCTTTATGTGCTTACTGACCTCTGGTCACAACCCAAGGACAAACTGTGACACAAAACTTCCAAAATCCCTTTTCTCAGGAGTGTCTTGTCCACAGTGTTGTTTAAACACTTGCAGCATGCATTGATCCCTTTGCTTCTTGAGTAGTTCTATTGATTTTCAACAAATCAATGTCCCTCACTGCAACGTTTCCTTTCAACAAGGTAAACACATCATCATACTTGATCATTACCACAGGTGAGGTTGCACAAGCACACACTTCTCTCGGAGGTTCAGAATATGGCCATTGCACAACTATTTCATATTTAGCCCACAAATTGCTCGGCACCATAATGTCTAAGAAAGTATTCAAATCTGTCCACAAACTTGTGAATTTTTAACAAATTTGTCAGCTTGTGTGTACCACGGTGCAGAATTCTCTCTTACATTAAGAAAATTGTTTGTAAATGTTGCAATATGACATCTACTCCCTGGTACATGAACATAGCCTCCACCTGGTATCTTTCGCATACGATAGGTCAATGCTTCATCTTAATCTGTGCTGGAGGTGGCTTGCAATATGTTTCTGTAGCATCTGGTTGTTTCTTTTTCTTTTCTTGATTCTTTGCCCACTTACTCTCTAATCTGTCAAAATCACATCACTTGAGGATACATTTTTCCAATTCCGCAATGTGTAACTTCATCCCTGAAGATCAGATTGTCGCAATTGCTTCATCATTTATATGTGCACTAAAGCTTTTTTGTAATGGGACATTCTTTGGAATGTCTACCTCATATTTCCCAGCCAATTCAGTTATTTGGTCATGTGTGGCTAAGCAAGCTCTGTGATTTCTTTACTCAAATATATCAGTTCATTTTCCTGATGATGATCTAGATGTGAAATCTCTAAACAACCCCTAATAATTTATTAAATTCTAATTTCAATTTTGAGATGTTTAATATTATTTCTATTTTATGACTATAGAATGATCTCTCTGTATTTACTGCAGTTTTATTGTCTGTGGTTTCTTCAATCCCCCGGGGGTGGGAATTTCATGCTCAAATGGTCCTGTCGCTCCTTGTGCAACTGGTGTCATGAAGACAGTCCTTTCAATGATTGAGTGTTTTGCAGTGGGTGTCCAGGCAATCTGTGAATTCTACAATGTTGGGATGAACCTAGTTGCAGCTACTCCTCCTATAGCTCCTGGAACTATGGCATTGGGGACAATATTTATTGATTCAGTATCAACTGGCCTTGCCAATGTCTGTGCTATCACAACTTGTGGTACTGAGAAAGAAACTGTCACAATCAAAGCAGCAACACCTGGAGGTATTATAGTAGGAACAACTTTAACAAGTGCAGGTAGAATAGGAGGTACAATGGGTGGTGCTTGAAGTTGTCTCTCAATCTGAATTGTATTCAGCTCAATAGGGGTTGTAGCCACTGTAGCACTAGAAGTCATTTCACTATAACTATTGGTTGTAGGGGCTACATATGGTGGTGGATGTGAAGCCAATAAAGCATCAAAAGTATAATCCCCTGAACCACTATTAGTGTTTTTTTCCTTGCAGCTTCTTCATCATCAATTCCTTGTTTCAGGTTCTTTTTAGTCTTTTCTGTGGTTATAACTGGACACATTCTAGCTTCCTCTATTATGCATTTTCTCCAAATTTGCTGTCCTTCCTTCCATTGAGCAGATGCGTCAGATCGTACAGCTCTCTTTGCCCTAATCTGGTATTTCTCTTTCTCTTTGGCATGTGATGCTCTCTCCCAAGCCTTTAATACTTCATATTGTGTAGGTCTAGGAGGGGGTTTCATCTTTTATTATTCTCCCTTAAATGTTCGATAACCTTTAAATTGAATGTACCATATTGTAGAAATTTAAACAGACCCTCATTTTCAGTAATCTTGCACCACCGACAAAGCCACAAACAAACAAAGCCCTATATTTGTCATCATATACTTAGCTGGTGTACCGGAACTGGGACTCTTACATCAACCCTCATCAAATCTCTATTGTTCCTAAAATATTTAATCTTTACAATGAATCAACAATAAATGAACAGTGAGCAACTCAAATTTCATTTTTTTCTTTTATTCCTTTTTGGTACACGTCAATTCCTCTTTCCAATCCTTTCACAATTTCTTCTTCCACAAACCTGTCAGTTTAACACTTGATAACTTGTCAACCAATATCAGTGCAGCTTTTAATACCAACTTAACGATGCCACTGCTTCACACTGTGATGCAACTCTTCCCTCCTTGCAGCAGTTCACCCTCCACAATTTCTTCTTACACAGATTCACTTTTATCTGCTCCGGTAAAGAATTAAAAGTATCTCATTCAAACAAGTAACCAATGAAATAAGGTTTCAACACCCTCTGACTTCCCTACACTTACACACACACACACACACACACACACACACACACACACTCACACAAACACACATGAATGAAATCTTGACCAGCAGGAAATCACACTAGCTCATGAAGCTTCCCCTTTGCACAAATAGGTTCAACTAACACCAATAAATAGTAGTACTCTCACAACAAATGATATAGTTCCTTTTAGTCAGGAAAGGTACACAATTATTTGCTGTTCTCAGTCTAAGGAATGGTAAAATGAGGTCTGAAGCTTCTAACTAGTCTAGGAACATAACTGGGCCCCCAAGTAGGAGGTTGGCCAATTTGACCTGCAGACATAAATTGAAGCATCATTTGTTGTGTTTGTTGCCTGTGATGTTCATATGAAGTGTATTTGCTATGATCATACTTTTGTTTGGATCTGTTTGTCACTTTATTGGATTATATGGAAAGCTCAGGCTACCAGACCATAAGGATCTTCAGTAGGTTGGAGACTTACTAGAATGGGAGAGGTAAAGGGTGGTGCTTGGTAGTGGTAGGTACAGGGCACAATTTTACGTTTTCCTTCAAAGGAATAGGGAAAATATACAGTTATTTCTATCTGGTACATCAATTAATGACACACAAGATAGAGGAAGATGTACTTCTTGTTTTTTTAATCTATGTCCGAAATGCAGATCTGCCAAGCCCTTTTTCTAATGGGTATACACTTTGATGCTTGGAATGTGAATGTTGCCCTAACTGAAACAAATGACAGTTGAATATCTAATACCCAAAATGAGCGTGCCCCAAATGTATATAGTTACATGAGACATAAAATATAGCAATCAAAGACATCCTTTTAACTTTTCAGACTGTGCTGGGATCCAAATATCTAGGCATTCATCAATAACTGTTGCTGATGTTGTCATGGACTCCCCTGGCTAATGGATTATGCTGCAGAGCTAACTGAGGAGTTGCCTTTAATTCTGCTTAGTTTCATGGGCCCAGTCTTCCGAGGTGGGCATCTTAAAATGTAATTTGGCCTACAGTAGGAACAAAAAAAACATCTCCCAATACAGCCTTCTGTAGACAACCAGAATAGCACTCTATCTAGTGTCAACTGTAACTTAGGGACAGCAAATTCCCAGAAGGACAACTCACGACTTTGTTTGAAATTGTACAGAGGCTCACAGCTGATGCTGTTTAACATATAGATTATGATATTTACAGTAATATTAATAGCTTTTTGCTGAATGATTCAACCTCTGTTAATTCCTCCGAGAAGTCTAATGGCTATACCTTACTAGAATATATAAAACTAGGACAATTATCACATTTACTTTGTGCTCAGAAGGGAGTCTGCAAACAAAAATCTTTTACTACTAGAAACCAAGTATTTTAGATGGGAGAACCATCTTGACACATGTCTGACTTCATCTTATCTAACGCCAACCACAGCATTTTTCCTAATTGAGAAGAGGGCTTTTGCTGCTTTTAAAGATTTTTTATCTGGAAATTTGGGGGACAAATTACTTGTGCGAAATAGTGATTTTACTGATGCATGTGGTAGTAACAAATGAAATAAAGCAATTGGATTTGAAATGATTTCATAAAGTTGATTAGAAATAAGATTCCTAAAGTAATATTGTTAGGCCACATTTTCATGCAAAATTCCATATTAGTAGAATGAATAGGTTTCCGATGTTCTGCTCATTTTGCTATTTCGTTTCCCTCCTCCCAATCAGAGACCTGCTGCAAGTCTTCTCTCTTTATGGAGCACAGAGTGCAATGGCGCAAGAGAGAGATTGTATTAGAAAGCATGTATTGTGAATTGAACTTGCCATTGTGTACCTGATATTTGTTTTTGACGAATTTCTGCTGAAAGGACTGAATCAGGTCTGCAAAAGAACAAAATTCTATGAATTATTGTTTGAGAAATGTTTCATAATATGTTGTACATTTCCAGAGTGCAGTTGCTGAGGAAGCAAGGGAAAGATTTCTCTTACCTTAAGAAATGGGTCAGTGTTGAGAAGTTTTAATTATTATGAGGCTGTTTTTGATTTGACAATTCGACCTAGCCATGATCATACCATGCTGAATCGGAAGTTGTGTTAATTGTTATGCATATATTGTGTATAAAAACTCCCTGGTTTTGTAATTTCGGCAGGGACTTTTCATTTCCCTCACTGCATTCTTTTCAGTTATTTTGAGACTTTCTTTTCCTCCTTGAGGATAGTGTTGGCACTCTTTATGAGTTTGACACTTAAATTATGGAGAAATGTAACTGCTTAAATAGGGATTTAATCTTGATTCATGATTTTGTGATCTGTAACTGACTCTTCATGGTGAGATGATGCATTTTCTCCATACTAATTTTAATTAACACTTCTGAAATAAATCTCTTGAGCTCTATATCGATCTCAAGCTTGGTTATTTAAAATACCCAGTTTCTATTCTGAGTTTCTCTGCTAAATGTATTGTTTCATTGATGAGGAGGGTAGTCTCTTGCCGCTAAATCAACAGGAGATCCAGAAGGGGAATGGACTAAGGAAAAAAATCAGGGTGCATAAACATTGGGGTCAGAACATTATTGGGGTTCGGCTCCCTCAAATATTGGTAGCAGAGGATGGTTTCTGTAAGACCACCTCCTCTATAGGGGGACCCCAAAAAGGTTGTGGGTTTAGGCAAATATGTCAGATAATATGGGAAGGTTAGGAGGGCAAGTGAGGCACCATAAGCTAATTGGATTCAGGCCCATAGTTGCTGATATGGTATGGTGACTCAGTCCCTACATGCTGAAGTTCTATGGTCCCAATCATAGTTCTGTTCCTGACCAGAATCCCTGCAACAAATTGCTTGGCTATATGATGATGATAAGGGGTTTAATTGGTGAATCGATTACTGTTGTGTTGATGTATTATTCATATTTTTAATCTATTTGAAGATTATTTTGTTATTGGATTGACTTGAGTTGGTTATCGGATTCGTCGTAAATCCAATATCTCGAGATAGTGGTTATTCATCTGTATTGTTTTGTGTAGTGTGAGGCACCACATAAACATGAATAGGGATTTTTGTGTGGAGTGAGGCACCACATAAACATGAATAGGGATTTTTGTGTGTAGTGAGGCACCACATAAACATCAATAGGGATTTTTGTGTGGAGTGAGGCCCCAAATAAACATGAATAGGGATTTTCTTTTCAGGCTTGAAAGTTTAATTTGAGCTATTGTGCTTACCCTGAGTCCACAGTTGGAGAGCATTGGTTTGGAGGTAGATTTCTGCTGGACAGACTTTGCACAGCAAGAATGTTTGCAGGTTGTTTGTGGTATGTTCAGTTACTTATTCTTGTTTCTTGATTTTGATTTTCTAATTTGCTCATATTTCTATAGTTTGCAATTGACTTATATTACTTTCTAGGGTAAACAGAGAAAGGGTTTATTGATTTTAAGTGGTTTTAATGTGGTTCTGTAATTGATTTCCTGTTCACGAAGAAGTCTTCCTGTGATTTGTTGCTCAGCTTGGAACCACACTGGGATTTTTGAGACATTACAACAAAGCTGTGCTCTGGTTGATTGGTTGCTGGCTTAGCCGAACTGTGATAGGTTGACCTTTGACGGAGCCGCGCTGTTATTGGTTATTTTTTGCTACGTTATTTAAAAAAAAACATTGTGATTTTGAATTTGTTTTGAGCTCATTAAAACATGACTTGTGCATTTACAAAGCTTAAACCTAAGGATGATGTTCCTTGGGAGGGTCACACATTGTGAAGGAATGTTAGCATATGAAATGATGATAGAAGTCGACAATTATACATGCACCGGGATCACAGAATAGAATAAATACACAGCGCATGACGAGGCTTTACAATTTCCAATAGAGGGCACATTTAATATTAAAAAGCTAGATTTTCTAAGGCAAACCGTGTACAATATGAGGCCAGTGCTCCAAACTACACAATTTGAGATGCTTAATAAATGGGATTGCATGTCAACCAAAAAGGAGAGGGAAAAGAAAGATTGAATTATAAAGAAGTCATTCAGGAGTTGGCTATAAAGTTAATTGGATCATCAAGAGAAGGCTTGGAGAGAAGATATGATTGAATGTGTAAAATCCTTTTCTGCTATTGTTACTGGAAAAGAGTAGGATAAAAAGATAAATAATAAAAGAACGAAGAGTCACATGAAAATGATGATACATTCATGATTGACCTCTTGAGTTCTAAACATCCTCCATATAATTATGTATCCACAGAGTGAACCCAGATTGCTGCAGGGGTTGATGAGTATGCTGGAGGAGATGCATTGATAGTACAAGCTCCAACCAGAGTGGTACCAAGTCCCCCGACAGACGTTATAGAGGCAAAGCCTAGTATAAGTGCAATCAAGATACTAGGGAGCAGTGATAGTAGAGTCACTACCTAAAGAAGTTTGTATTGGAATTTTAAAAATAGGATTTGGTGAAATGTTACAAAGGAATACAGACCTGAACAGACAATTGAATTACAATGTTGATGAAATGAGATATTTGATAAAAGAAGCAGCTAGATGCGCTAATGAAGCGCATGCCAATTTGGAAGAATTAGCTGATGAGTAAGAAGTTGACATTAGCAAAATGAAAAATGTCAAATAAAGTTATCAAATGGATTTGATACATGTTGAATCAAAGAAATAGGCCTGATTACTCTAAGGGCTAATTTTAAAGATCTAATTGAGAAAACAAGATATTGGAATGGCTTAAAGAAATATCAAGAGATATGGAAGAACGGGACAGTGAATAAAGAGACAATGAAAGGGATTGAGCAAAAGATAAGAAATATTGCAAGTGACTAAGAGGTAGGGAGAATTTTGGTGACAAAGTTTCTTAAGGGAAGTTCACTGAGAGAATTTAGTTCCTGTTCAATGGGCAGAGGGTGATTTGTATGACGTTATGCATAATTTTACAAAATTGTGAGAAGACATAGCAAAGTGGCTAGATGAAAAATGTAAGTTGACACACATTTTCCCAATGTCATGGACTGATTTGTATATGTGCCTTAGGTTTATAGTTTCTTGAGTTCTGTGGGTAGCATGTAAATCTGTTGTTGGATGGTCGACACAAGAAACAGCTTGAATTCATCCTAATAATCCTAATAATGCACCAGCAATGGAAATAGCAGCCGAATACAAGGCTGTGATTGAGTATTTAAATAAGCATGTTCCTGAAAATGTTATAAATTGGGATAAGATTTTGTGAATGACACAGAAACCAAAAGAATCAGTGTATTCCGATTATTGGGGTTGATGCATGTTTATAGAACAAGTAGCTGAGTAGAAAACCCACAGAAAGAAGGTATTCGTGGTTTGGTTTCTGCTTTCGTAAATGGATTGAGAACAGAGTTTAGTAACCATGTTCAACAGATTAAAGTGTGTTTGTAAACAAAGTAAATTGATAAGATTTCAATGTTGTGGAAAATAGAGACTATCTTTGAGACAAGGCAAAAGAATTTAAGAAGAAATGACAATTGCTCAGACAAAACAATTTGAGAGAGGATTGCGGAGTCAAATGGGTCCAAAATTGAATGTTGTGCAGGATCGAATGAATCAAGTAATTCCGTGTGGTAAAGGAGATGGGATGAATGCAAATTGTGAGATGTTGAAAAAAAATACAGTGAGCAATTATTGTAGGGGCATTGGACACTCGAGAAGAGAGTGTGGATACAATTTTAACAGGATTTAGGTGAATTCAGAACAAATTCAGCAGACACAGAGAGGTAATGTGATGATGAATATAAAGAATACGTAGCAGATTAAGTAGAATCAGAAATTATTTTGAATGCCCATGCCAACAGCCCCAGTAATGCAAAAAAACATGAGAAATAAAATGACACCTAATGCAGGGTCCTAACCAAATAGTATGATTATAAATGAGGGAATAGAAAGAAGTAGTTCACAATGACAGTGCCTTAGGGGGGAGGAATTACATGGAGCAGTCCTAGAGGCAGACTAGAGTGGCCCGTACATTGACAGAAATGTCAATGAACATCCTGTTTCATGTCTGATTTATTCAGGGGTTACTGTTCTACAGTTTGTTCTGTAGATGTTCCAAAACTACCCCTCTCGGGAACAGAAGTCAAGTAGTAGGAATCAGTACTAAACAAATTCTTACTTCGGTTACATCAGATGCGCCAGTTAAAATAGGGCACATGATAAATAAACAACAGTTTATGATATGTTATTTGTGCCCTGTGACTTAAATGGAAGGGACCTTGAAACCAGTGTTTGAGAAAATGATTGAGCTACGCAAACAAATGATGGATGGAATGCTGAATAAATCATACATTCCCCCCAGTCAAGACATGTGGGTTAAATCCATTGTTCTTTTGCCCACCATGCCACCCATGTTTAGAACCAGCAATATGCAAATCAGTCTTGACCCAGTTCCTTAAGGGAACAGTCCAGCCCGAACTACCAAGCCAGGTCCTCCATTGACCAGAAAAAAGCATCCTGGGACCGATTTTGGGGTGTTACTCAGTGGCATGGAGAGAACAGGATCCACGTCTGGGCATACCCGTCCCACTCGGGGTGAAAAATGAAAAAAGAACAGTTGATGGACAGAATGCAGAACAATGTCATACATTCACCCCAGTACAAGAGATCTACAAGCTAGCCTGGTTGATGAGGGGTGAAACCCCAAAACCGGTTCAAGTATGCTTGTTTCCAGTACAGGGAGGACCTGGACTGGCACTTCGGGCTGGACTGTTCCCATAGGGAGCAGGGTCAAGACTGATTTGCATATGGCTGGGCTCAAACTGGAATGGCATGGGGAGCAAAAGAACTATGGATTTAGGCACAGATCTCTGTAGTGGGGTGAATGTATGACATTGTTCTGCATTCTGTCCATCAATTGTTCTTTTTGCATTTGAGAAAATAATTGAGCAGGCAATTTTCTGAGAGGGCTATATCTAGTACCCTAAAGTAACTATGACTAGCTCCCCGACATGAAACGTTTTTCATAAATAAATTAATTGCAAATGTTGCAGTGATAATAGCAACGATGTCATAGAAGTTTTCATGCATGATGAAGTATGTGGGGTAACTAGCAGTGCATGGCAAGAGCGTAAGTTATAGTTACCTTAGGACACAAGTCATAGTTACTTGAGGTAACCGTAACTGGTGAATTTCTGTCATTTTTAGAGGTTAACACATTATGTTGACACTGAATATTTCAACTCACTATAATTTTACTTTAACCATAGTTTTTTTCAGTGAATTTCTAAGGTTTTTCTAAAAATACAAAGTAATATATCATTATCATACCGAACTATAACGTCACTTTAACGTTTGTTATTTTCAGTTATTTTCTTTGTTTTTTTTAATGTAAAGTGAACTGCCCTCCACACCCAACATCCTATATATAAAGCAGATCTATCATATTTCTCAAAAAAATACAAACAATGTTAATCAAAAGCACGTTTAAAAAATTCACAGAATACATTCTTTATTATTATTGATTTCTAAAAAAAATGAATAGTTTTATTAAACATGTTTGTGATTCTTTCTTTTCACATTGTTTTGATTATTACATCTTGCAGGTGAAAATTTGAAAATAAAAAATAGTCAGAGTTATATTATTTTTTCTTTAAGAAAAAAGTAAAAAAAACATGTCCCTGAGTCTACCTTTAACATTTTACACCCCAAACAATAGAATCATAAAAATAATCACAAAAAGGTCTTGTATTTTTTGTTATAATCCTTTAGACCACATACAATGCAATCATACAACCAGCCCCTAGGTGGCACTGCTCTTCCAATTTTACAGCAAAAGCTCCAGCCTGGGACATACCTTTAAAAGTTATGGTAAGTTCTCCTGGTATCATGGTTTCAATGATCCAGGAGACTTACATTTGTTTCTAGTGTTGCAGAACTCCCTACAGCCCCCCAACATAAAACAATGTTCATGTCCCTGTCCTTTCTAGGGACTTCACGCAAAGTACAATATGTGGAAATAGCCCACCTAGGGCATTATGAGGCACACCTTGAAGAAGGAGTGAACAATAATTGAGTGTACGCTAATTTATTTTTCACTTTTTCCTTGTATTTTTTTCTGGTTGTTCCGGTCCCACCCAGGACACCCATATTTTAATGTATAGGTGGGCACCTGCCGGCACCCTGCAAGCAAACCTATGGGGTCACACAGGAGCCAGCATTTTGTTTCCTGGATCCCACCAAAAAGGTTTTGTTTTCCCACCAGGGAAAAAAGGTTTTTGGGCCGTGGGGTGGGGTGGGTGGGTTGGGCAGGGTATCTGTACCCTGCCCCTATGTCTTTTATGCATTTTTGTTGAGACTCAGCAATAACCAAAGATGACTGCCATCACTGATTGCTAAAAAAACTATGGAACTGTTTTACACCAAAACAAAGACAGCACTCTTTGTGGACTGAGATCTAGATTTCTGCACTGGTGCGAGCAGGGAAACAGCTGTGTAGCGGGTTTGGGCTCCCCAGGGCACAGTCACTGTGAAATGGGGTTTCTCATGCTTTTAAAGGCTCAATGAGGAGGGTCCGTGGGATCGCAGAAAAGAACACTGATATCTTTTAGTTTGGCCCCAAGAGGGGGAGGTCACTTTGGGTATTCAACACAGGGTCTGGGGGTGGGTTATTCCTACCCTTCCCTCTTAAATCTATATTTTTTTAACTTAAGGATAGGAAACTAAGAGGCAGATTTACAAGGAAGTGCCACAGCGCAGCAACGCAAGCCCTTTGGCTGCGCCACACTGCGGCACTTCCAAATCACAGGAATGCAACATATTTACAATAATATGTTTAATATGTTGCACTCCTGTGCTCTTCCCTGTGCTGGCACACAAACAGCTGCCATGCACCAGTGCAGGCACCCTTGCACCATGGTGCAAGGATGCCTGCATTATGGGGAGATTGTTTTATTGCAGGAAGGGGCACCTTCCTGCACAAAAACAATCACTACAGGCATTTTCCTCATTCAATTTGTGCTATAGAATGCAGCACGCATTGAAGGAAGAAAAAAAGAGGAGAAATGATAACATTTCTCCTCGTTGCACCTCTCTATGCCACCCCTAGGGTGGCATAGCATTCAGCCGCGCTTCCAGATTTACTATTCCTCGTAAATCTGGAAATGTGTCTTGTACGTCACAAAAAGTGACGTACTGGTGGAGCAGGGGGTTTGTAAATCTGCCCCATAATCCTTTAGTCATGTAATAGCAGCCAGCAACATTTTTCTAATTTTGTTGTCAGCCGATGAGTCTTACTCCTGTGGGAGCAAATTGGTGCGAGTGAAAAATGGTCCCTGGGCCAATCAGAATGGTCTGTTTTATAATTAGCACTCCTGCAAGTTTCTTGTGTGAGTCCCTCGGACCAAACCGTCTTGATATATAAATATGTTTGGTACTTAAAAGTTTCAAAAACTACTGAACAGATTTACACTAAATCACAAAAAAGCACACTCTGCTGCCCAAGATCTAGCTTACTGACCAATTTGGTGTAGTTGCATTCAGCAGTTTTTGTGGTAGCGCTGCTTAAAGGAGTTAATGGAAAATCAGGGACTTTGCACTTTGGGTCCCCCCTTTTTTCTCGTCCCCCGGTTGTTGGATCACCTCAAAACTTTCTAAGAAGAAGCTGAAGTAAATGAACTATTGTTTGGCAAGTTTTGTGAATATTCGTGAAACGGCATCAAAGTTATTGGCAAACCAAAAAATTGCATGTCTATGGAAAAATTTACGTAACTATGACAATGCAGTGGCAACCGCCACTGGGTAATATATGCATATGTATTATATATAAGAAAATAACAGCCAGCCAGGGCAGAAATCTGGATCCCAAAGGATACAATGAGTCACAAAGATATAAAATATATCCATGAGAGAGAAGTGACTCAAACAGATGAACTCACTCAAGGTTCCATACGTGACACGCAAGAAGGCATAAAGAATATATTTTATACGTATTACAAGCAATTATATAAAAACCCACTGAGCACCAACAGAGCACAAATATATCCGATACTAGCAGTGCCTGGCTTGCGTAAACTGACGCAAGTGCAGAGTTAACAGCCGGTGGCATCGATTACGCTAGATTGAATTAAAGACACTATTAAAGAATTAAACACCACTAAATCCCAGGCCTGGATGGGCTTCCCTCAGAATGGTACTGGGTATTCAAGGCACAACTAGTAGAGAAACAGCTGCATGTCTACCAACTGAGGTGGCGAAGTGAGCTAAAGAATGATGATGGATTAAACCCAGATCTGTTACTTGGGGTGAGTGTCTGAAAAGTTTCAGCGTTCCGTCCATCATCTCCTTGTGTTTGCTTTGTTCGCCCTACGTTGCCAGGGTATGCCCAGATGTGGGTCCCTTGCTCACTTTACCACTAGATTCAAGCTAGCCTGGCTGATGAGGGATGTTACCCCAAAACCGGTTCCAGGATGCTTGTTTCTAGTCCAGGGAAGACCTGGTTGGCAGTTTGAGCTGGACTGTTCCCATGAGGCACAGGGTCAAGCCTGATTACCATATGGCTGGGTCTGAACTGGGGTGGCAAAGTGAGTAGAGAATGATGATGAACTAAACCCAGATCTGAGACTGGGGGTGAGTGTCTGAAACGTTTCAGCACTCCATCCATTGTCTCCTTGTGTTTGCAGGTCTACCAAGAGGCATTGACTGTGGGTTCTCTCCCACACTCTACCAGAAAAGTTGTCATAATCGTTATACGAAAACTGGGAAAAGACCCAATAGATCATGAAGCATATAGCTGGCTTCTTCTATTAAAAACAGATCACAAGGTACTGGGAGAAATACCAACTCACAGGCTGGCACATATTATAAGCAGTCTGATAGACTTAGACCAATGTGGCTTTATCCTGGTAGGACAAACAGCGTTTAACATAACAAGACTAAGACATGTTATTGGGGAAGCAAGAACAACTGCTAAAGAAAGGGCATTAGTATAGTGTGACACTGGCAAAGCTTTTGACACAGTATTGTGGCACTACATGTTTGTGACAATAGAAGCCATGACCTGTAGCCCAACTTTCCTTGCAGTGCCCAAGCTCCTATACACTAAGCCTCTTACCAGGGTAAGGACAAATGGTCTAGTATGTACTGGTGGCTGAACCACTGGGAAACCAGCTTAGAACCTCACTCTCTGAATGGGCAAAAGAAGTCAGAGGCAGGAAACATCTAGTATCCCTGTATGTAGATGACTTGAATTAGTACCTAAGACAGTTTGAGAAGACACTGCTCAGTATACTGGATTGGGTTTGCACAGCAATCAGGATTGCAGTCAATAAGCAGACATCATTGATATACCAGTTGGTGGGCTTTTTGGGCATACCGAGAACACTTCTTCCAAACCTTGGAATGTCCTGGGAAATAGAAGCCTTTTGATATCTGAGAGTGATGGTAACCACCTGGGAGCAGCAGTGGCACGCACTAAACACTGCCAGAATAATTCAGGGGGTACATGGCTCTATAGAGTTCTGGACATCCCTCCACCTATCAGTGGCAAGGAGAATCACAATAACCAAAATGATTGTACTACCCAGAGTCCTATAGTTATTTCAATGTAACTTATATGAGATACCTCAGAAATACATACAGCAGTTGTGATCCCTTGTGAACGCACTTATGTTGGGTATAATATGGGGTAAGATGAGGAGTAGAGTAAAGATGGCTACCATTATTTGTACTTGCAAAGAGAGAGGGATGCGGGTCCTAGATGTGGAGACATAGTATCTAGCAGCACCATTACAATTCGTAGACGGCTGGTTTGATACTGAACCCAGCACAGATGAAGACCTGTTAAGAGAGTATGTTGAGCGAGGAAAATTGCCCAAAGAGCTATTTATGGCACTGTGGGCCCCAGCCAATGGCCCTCACATGATATGAGACATGGCACTGCTATGGAGATGCTATTGTAGGAGGTGGGGTAAAACTATGCCATATGCTAAGGAACTACAAATTTGGCACCCACCATGATAATAACATGAACATGTTGGGGTGACAAAGTGGAGGATGCTTCACACTGGCCAATCTATTTAAGACAGATACAATGTCCTCCTTTGAAATGGCAAAAGCTCACTTTTGATCAAATGCAAGACAACACCTACAATATAGAGCCAAAAAAGAGGTCATAAGAGGGCTGTTGGGAGACATACAAGGTCCCCTGACAGAATATGCTTCCCGGCAACTGCTGTTCCATGCCGACTGTGGGCATGGAATTATCAATAGACTGTACACAGCAACTAGAGAAGATTTACATGAGCACCCAATGCACTCCCACACAAGATGGGTGAAAAACTGCAACCAAGCAGTCACCGACACACAGTGGAAGCATACACTGCTACTAATAAAAAATATTTAAAGTAGTTCTGGCTATGTTGCACTGCCTAAACTGTGACGTTACAGCACACTGCCCCAGAGGGGGCGGCCCAGAAGCCACACATTTCTCCATAGTGTGGGATAGCCCTGAAGCTGCAACATATTGGGAGGCTGATAAACCTACATTCATATGCCGCTAATCAAGCGACACACACCACAAACAAGACGCTATAAAAATACAAAGTGAAACAAAGATTTGTGCAGCTTACACTGCCCCAGGGAAACGGCGTAGGGCAATCCCTTTGCTACCCGCTAGAACCTTAGAGGTGCAGCAATGGATGCATGATGTCATGGAATTGAAGGTGGCAGATGACATTAACATGAAATTAACTAGAACTGATGAAAATTGCTGAAAGTGTTATGGAAGTCATTAAAACACCTGTTGATATACCTCCAGAGGAAAGATCCCCTTGATAGATGGCCTATTTCAAAATAAGATGAAGTCCCATGTTTACTGCCAAACAGTTGTTGCTCATGACTGTGCTATACAAATGGGTTACAATCTACTGCTGTGTATGTATAGTTCACTTGTTGTATGTACTGAGCTCCGTGAGTAAGATGTGCACTTGAAGTTACATATATTTTGTACTGAAAAACCTAATAAAATAAATGTAAAAATAGAGGGACTCACCAAAGAACAGCATTAGCTGATTAGCATTTGTGCATTCTGTAAACCAATTGCAAATGTGTACATGCCTGGTAGCCCAATACTCAACTGTAAGTTTTACTTTCCTTTTCAACATACATGTTTTAATGAAACAGAGGCAGCGAAAAATATGAACTTTTGAAGACATTTTAGAAAAGATTGAAGACATCTAGGTGGGGCCGGGTGGGGATTATGAGACACGACTGCAAGGGGAAATTAAATAAATAATATAATTTTCCCTCGTCTTCGTTTGTCAAAATCCCCCCCTCCCCCATAGTCTTACCTGCATCGGCAGCAGCAGCCTGTGAGACCGTAATGACTCTTGGTGGGGCAAACCCAAGAATAAGGAGAAAAGCTTGATTCAGGAACAGAGAACAGCGATAGACAACAAAGCCACCCAACCCTGAGCAAGGCTCTGACCCAAAGCCTGCTCTATGTATAGGTAGGTATTGTGAAAAACTGATCTTGCCAAAAGTAAGCTAATGTTGTCTGCAGCAGAGGCCTAACAAGACAATCAGCTCTGATGACTGCAAGTCATTGCGCATGCGTGCAAAACATGGCGACTGCCTATTTCTTTCATCTGGTACACACTGCACTACACTTAACACTAAACAGGGTCTGAATATGACATCCTATGCATATGAACTGGTTCTTTTGTGGCAGCTTTTGGTGTTTTTATTGTTGGATGTATATCTTATATAAAATACGCAGCTTTCGTGTGTCTGGTATATGACTATGTAGACATTTTGACTAAATTTCTTTCTGAGATATGAGTGTAAGAAAGAGCATCATCAGCGAATTGCTTTGCTGGAACCATTCCATGCTACAGAAAAATTGCCATTTCATTATTTGTATCTGAAAGAAACAATCTCTCTTCTGAACATAAGGCTCTTTTGTTGAATACACAATGTGTTATCATAATAGTAGTGCTGTACAATGAAGGAGTAATATGCCAATAAATATTTTTCTGAGGTATTGTTCCCTTATTCCCGTCTTTTTTGCCTTCTGCACTTTGAACGGCTCGCCTCTGAATAATGCGAGGCTCAGTTTATGCCCTTTCTCCACTTTCCTATTTTCATTTCCTAACAAATGAAACTCCAAGACATATTCAACATTTTTCACAGTTGTATTTATTTTGTTTTATTCTAAGACACAAAGCACATTTCTATACCGTCAAAAGGATTTATTCCTAGCTAAACACGGAAGAAATACTAATCAGAGATATGACTGACACAGCCCGAGAATTACTAATGGTTAATTTACAAGGTAGTAAGTCACAAATGCAACTCACAGGGAAGCTCCGCCAACTTTGGGGCATATCAACAACAACCGGCGATAATTATTGCTAAGCGCACTTAGCACTAGGATAATTATCGCCGGCTAGCGTGGATTTTTATCTCTGAGATAGCGTGCTATTAGCAACGCTTATCTCAAAAGCGATAAAAATCCTCACGCTAACTGTCTAATGTGAGATTATCGCTGGAAACCCAGCGATAATCTCACGTTAGCTTGTTGATAGGGCCTCACAAACTTAGCAATGATATCCACCTTCCATAGGATATCATGGCTAAGTCAGTCCTGAAGCAGGCGTAAGGAAAGTAGCGATAACAGGGGTTATCGCTACTTTTCCTGCCGCTATGCTTCATAGCGTGGGGCTTGATGATAGGAGAAATGTCGCTTAGCGACATTTCTCCTATCATGTCAGGTCAGGAACGCCCACTTTGCATCTCATTAGAGATGCAAAGCTGGGCGTTAGGAATCCCCACGCTAAAGCAAGGTTTCACGTGTTAGCGTGGCCTTGCTAATTAGGCGATAAAATTATCGCCGCTTTTCAGCCAAAAACGGCCGCCTCCTTGTAAATATGCGCCTTTGTTCTCACAAAAAGTAATTTTGCACTGAACGTTAGCACTAGTGCAGTACTAAATGCCACTCCATCGCTTACCCTATACCCCGGATAGGTCTGGTGAAAGTAAACACACAATCAGGCATCCATTGTGTGCGTAAGGATGCTGTGTTTCTCCTGTTCTGCTCCCTGACCTAGGTCGAGGGAAATAGACAGAGAATGTACATTTTATTTACCTGCTCTCTAGGGCTTCTACATGTTTTCCTCCAATTCACAACCTCCCTTGAGTGCAGAAGACGATTCAGGGGAAGAAGCTATCAGTTATTCTCATTACTACACCATTGGCCTAGACGACTATGGTTTAACTTTTTCCTATATTTGACAACAGACAACTCTGCTACCATCATATCATCAATATGTTCATCTGATGGCTTCGAAATTCAGAGGAAAAAGCCTCCAAAAACTCGAGTTTTCAGATGCAGTAGCAGGTGAGCTTCTGTCGACAAAGAAAGTTCCCAAACTAGATGGTAATACAAGACCTTGGAAACATTTTAAAGATTGCGGCCTTATTAAACACAGCCCACTGCTTTCATGTGACCCTTTCATTATTTAAAACTTCTGAAGAGAAGATTTTGTGAAAGTGTTATTGCCATAAACTCTAAATGATTAGTGGGCAGCAATGAAAACATGTAGCACTCAATGGAGACCACTGGAATATTTGGGCCCAGATCTACTATGATTTTGTGTCCGGTTGAAGAACTAGTGCGGCATTTAATAAGCCACACAAAGCCACTTTGAGTGTTGGACGGTTTAGTAAATACAAAGTAGCGTAACGCAGTAGATAGGACTGCCTTGCGCTGCTTTGCTTCACGTATGCATTGTATGGGTGGAGCGTTGGCCATTCCTAGATTTTGATGCAAACCCAGATTTACAAAGACTTGTATACCTGGGTTTGCACCAAAATGGTGCACCTACCCAACAGAGGCACAACTAGGACAACATTTTTTGTTATCATTATATCTCCTTGTTACTGTCCATGTGTGCTGAATTCTGCAGCACATACAGAAAGAGGAAATGCCTCTAAGTATTGTTTTTTTGCAGAAATGTGTCCCTTCCTGCACAAAAACACACAGGGGCATATTATCAAGAAACTGCGTTAAGATTATCGCCGCTTTAGCGGCAGAAAACTGCCGCTAAAGTGGCGATAATGGGCTTGATAATATGCCCTTGAGAATTCCCATAGAAGCCCATGTTCTGGTGTCAACATGGGCTTCTATTGGAATTTTCTGCGGCATATTATCAACCCCATTATCGCCGCTTTAGCGGCAGTTTTCTGCCGCTAAAGCAGCGATAATTTTAAAGCCGTGCTTCATAATTTGGCCCACAGTGTGTAAGGAGAGAGCACAAATGCTTAATTTCTTTGTAAATATGGAGCATTTCTGTTTTCTCCCTGTTATGCAGCACAGCACATCAAGTTCCCTTACTGCACTGCGTTGCATGAAATAATGGTAAATCTGCCTCTTAGTTCCTATAGTAAACACACTTCTTACAAGTTTCTATTCAGTAAATCTCTTTGTGCACCTCTGTTGCCATCTTGGAACCCTTCTTTAGTGTTAGTAGTTCTCCTGATATCTGTCTTTGAGCCATAGAATTCGGTTCCTTTAGCCAATTTATCAGAAAAGGTTTCTTTGTTGGTTGAATCAACTTCTGCTAAGCCAGATTGTTTTAGGACCTGGCTATGGCTTCATTAAAAAAATTCACTTTACATTTTTCTTCCCAAGTTCTTCAGATAATACGGAGTAGTATTTTTACACTCTGGATGTTCATACACTGTTACTGCTTAACTTACAATGTACTTACTCGTTCAAAAAGTCATGGGGGCATATTTGCAAGCCCCTATCGCCACAGGAATGTCACATATAACAATGTTCCTGTGGCGATAGGGGCTTCGACTTATTTACAAGGCAGCCTTATTTACAAGGCAGCGTTACCTGACTTAACGCTGCCTTGTGAAAAAGGCACCCAGGGGTAGGCAGTGGGTGTTGCGGTGGACATTGATTTTGATGCTGCCCCCTATCTACAAGGGTGGTGTAAATAGGAGGCAGCACCAAAACTAAGAACGGGGAAAACCAGCCCCTAACATGGTGAAATGAGGAGAAATGCTTTATTTCTCCTCGTTTTTGCTGTGTGTGCTCCATTTGGAAGCACAGTTAGAAACAGCAAAATGCCATGAATGCTTGATTATGTGTAGGAAGGTGTTCCGAGTGTGGCGTTAGCATTTTGTGCTTAACGCCACGTACCGCCATTCCCTTGTAAATATGCCCCTTGGTGTCAATTTGTCTAAACAGTAAGGAAAGATAAGAAAGTATAAGATTAAACAATTGTAAGGTGGGCTAAAGTTTCAATTAGACAACCTTAAGACTGATCAGGAAAGAGTTTTCTTAAAGGTGTACAATGATGTTCGACCAGAGGTAGGGAAGCAACATGGACAGAGAATCGAGGATTTTCTCTACAAGACTTATCTACAGTAGCACCATGGCCATTTCAAAATACGTTTGTTCATCATTGTCATTTAAAAGTTGATAGTGTACAAAAAGGTTCTCTGGGATCTGGTATTTCACACAAAAAAATTCCTGAATGTAATGTATTTTGTGTTTTTTGTATACCTCTGTGTCCAACTGTATATTTGTTGTCTGTCTTCTCAATTTGGGGTGTGTATGAGAAGGTAATCCTCAATAAGTTATGATTGGGATGAGGAAGTCGGCTGAGGAGGTAATGGCCCAATTATTTCAGGCTAATCTTCATTACCTCAAGTCAATATCTTCCCCATCATACCCTCCTTCACTTCTCACCTTCTCATGAGGTATGCTAGAGACTTACAGGATGTTACAAGGGACGAAGTACACTATGGGACATGATTAGAGGAAAGACAGGCGCCATGAACCAGGCTATTCAAGTTTTTCTTCTAAAAGAAAAATGTATGAAAGTGCCTTTCTGGGGATAGCGAGCTTCAATAAGTTAGAACTGGGACAGGAGATCTTGACTTGGAGTAATGAAAATTACTGTATAGAACTGGGTTTGTCATCAGGGAAAAATCATTTAAAAAAGTACACTGCTGCCGTAAATAGACTTCCTGGCACTGGGACAAAAACAGATGAATTCAGGAAGACAACATAGATAAGTTAGTATAATATGACGGTTTTAATGGCATTGAGGACTTGGGGACACTAAGATAGTGCTCAGTCTTTTGAGGTTGTAGGGAAAATTATTTCAGAGCTTTACAGCAAAGTTAATGTTTCTTCAAATGCTGATAACAACAACTGGTGAAACAGTCAAATTGACCCACATGTGTTGCCATTACAAGGCTGCCAATTGATGATAAGAAGAAGGCTGGGATGATTTAGATCAGACAAAATTGTGTTCCAAATGCAATCAAGAACTATGACAAACAAGCTAAAAAGGCAAGTTTAAGGAATCTTTGCTAGAATGTGAAAATGCCCTAACTGAAAAAGAAATGAATTCTGTCAAAATGGATCACTGCTCCCTCACTGCACCACAGGGTCTTTTGGTTGAGTACTGTTTTAGAGGTACTGCATTAAGGGGAATGTCCACATGTTGCCCATAACGTTAGACCCTGCTTGCTCGACATTATTCAGTTAAATTCAAACCAGCACAAGATGTAAACACCAGGGCAGACAATACAGGAGTTTTTGCTCTTAACAAATCCTCTGAGATTAGAAAACAATGAGATAATAACAAGCATATGCTAAATGGGAACTGGGTATATGCGTCTAAAGAGACTAGAATCCCAATGGTGTTATTTAGGAGAAATTGTACAAGCTTGTATTAATTACATCAACATCAGTAATTCGTGTAAGAAGAATGCTAGAAAAGAGATAGAGGATATCAAGTCTGTTTAAAGACAATTTTATTTTGTCAAAAGAAAACTCTCAAGAAGCAGCCAAAGAAAAATCATAGTGTTCATTAAACAGCATTGCGACACAAATAGGCGCGAAAGGGTAAGTGGTGCGGTTGTCAATGTATAAAAAAGGTCATAAAACAAGCAAAAATGATGGCCCTATCTAATGTCTGACTTAAGGAGGCTGAAACATTAATGTTTCAAATACCAAAAAGTCACTAGATTGAAAAATATGTTTTTGCTGTCCTGACAGTTAATTTGCTTAAAAATGGAGTTCTTAAACTCCATTTTTTTAAAATTATTTTATTATTCCCTTTAAACACGGACCCCTCTGCCCCGCTCACCATATTCAACCAAATGACCAGCGTTCTTGAGGGCTCCCACAGTATGATCAGTCTCATCCTCTGTGTCCAGCCTGACTGACATTATTTAGCTATATAATTTGAAGGTAAATTTGTTCACTGGGATATTTCCACAACTACATGCACTCTTGGTATATTTGTAGGTAGAATCTAAGACCTGATCAGACTTCTGCAAAACTTTCTATTTTTTTTAATGCAATAATTTACTAATTGATGACATTATTATACCTTTTTCAAATAACAGTTGTCCAGAACATGTCATCAAATCCAAATCTGGATTGTATAAGTAATGTGGTATGAAACAAGTTATCAGATTTTGTTTATCACTAGTGGTTCTAATCCTTTTTTGGATTTAAAAACTATAGGGCCACATGTACGATCACTACATTTTGTGAGCTCCTAATTGTGATGTTTTGCAACTTGCAATTAGGAATTGTACAACAGTGTATTTGACACTGTGTGCAATTCCCAGTGGGTCAGAAATTGACCTGCTTCATCAATATTTATAAGGCAGGTTGCAATTTTAGACGCATTGAGAAACGCTAAAAACACAAGGGTGGTGGCCTGCTGGGGACAGTAGACCACCATGTCTGTGTTTGCTTGCTATTAGGAAGGGAGGCCCTTAATACACCCCTTCCTAATGCCGACTTGCAAACCCCATTTTGCGAGTCGGTTTTCAAACTTTTTTTTAATTTTTTTTTATTGAGCAGAGCATTGAGTAAATGATATACATAAAATGTATTCTTAAAACCATTAATCCATTAACTTCTACATTTCATGACAAAAGTTTTTTTTTAAAAACAGTGTGACTATAGCAGCTAGTAGCATTCCATCAAAATGACAATGTCCAAAAACCTGCAATAAAGTGCAATAGAAAAAAGTGCTAATGCATCTAAAGTGCGACAACAGAGAAAAGTGCTAGTGCTTCTAAAATAAAACAACAGTAAGTGCTGGTCTACCTAACCACGATAATCACATAGATCATATCATCCATATCGAGTGTTAATTTCCTTCCTTCAGTTTTTCGAGATTATCAAAAAACTTCCAATTCTTTACAAAACTTTTTATAGCTCCCACCCGTCTGGCATAAGCTTCTTCAAAATTCCGTGTCCTTTTCATTTTACTAAACCATTTTAAATGAGAGGGAACATCACTAGATTTCCAATTCTGCAAAATTAAGGATCGGGCTACAGTACAAGAGATAAATAAGAAAACTTATTCCGCCTTCATTAATGTTGTTCTACCCATTTATAGTTGTACTGCTCGATTTTTCCGGTCCTATTGTGTTGAAGGGTGATTTAGGTGACTTCAGTCTCTTCCCATTCAAGTCTAAGGGTTAGAGTAGTGTATAGAGCCTATTTATTAGGCACTTCGACATGATCCTGTGTTCTTCCCCATAGATCAGGGTTTGCATATACATCCTAGGGGATAGATTCGTTAGCATTAGGGGTAATCTGTTCTGTAGTGAGGGTATTTCATGGAGCCGTGCTGAATTCAGGCCTGGTAGGCCTTAAACGGGAGAGACTCCATCTTTCCTCCTGCTCTGGCAGCTTGGGATGTTTCTAGGTCATAGGCAGTGTTTTAGTTAGGAGGTGTTATTCGCTTGAAGAGAACCGGTTCAGGCCGGCCCTTATCGAAGGATTGTATTTTTCTTCATGCCGAAGACACTACATCAGGCCGGCCGGCTGGGAACGTGTCCTTGGCACGGGGAGGTACAAGAATTTGGTGGGCGGCAGGTTACGGGCTGGAATTTTCCATGAGGAAATGCACATCTATATTAGTGAAAGTTTGAGGCAGATACTGGCACTTGCTTCTAGTCCATGGGCGGCACCTGGCCGTTAGTAGTAAAGCTGCTACTTATTCCAGGGAAGACAGATGACAAACTTGGAGGTGGAGAAAAACCGAGAAATAGATATTCCAAAGAGAAGAGAGTAGCCGATGAGGAAGAGGTCCCAGTGACTCGGAGAGGGAGACGGGAGTAAACCCGTGATTGCGGAGGTGTGACTTCCAGGCGAAGCCGAGGCGCAGACGAGAAGGGAACCTAGATGACCATTGAGTGCAGGCTACATACGACCAAGGTGATGTCAACCCCTTACTATTAGAGTGTACAACTCAATCTTTCACTTTTCTTTGCAGGATATGTGATATGTATTATGTTCCGTGAGTGTGTATGTAATAACTAAATAAAGTAGTAAAGCAATATGTGCTACGTGTTCTTGTGTAAGAGGGTAACCTATTCTTCTAGTCAGCTGTGACTTGACATGGACAGATGTTAATCCTGATCAGGTAGGTGGTAACTGAATAAGGGAGAAAGGAGCCCTTCGAACTGGGGAACAAGTTGTGCTCAACTAGCTGTCTTTGTGTGGTCTGATATATAGTAACACTGATTATGTCGTGGTAATTATAGGATGAACTCGTGTTAAGGCTGCCGTCTGGGCAGGAAGTCCTGGGTCCATTTGGGACCGCGAGGCTGTGACTGCCGTCTGGGCAGGAAGTCTGTGGCTGCCGTCTGGGCAGGAAGTCCTGGGTCCGTTTGGGACCGCGAGGCTGTGACTGCCGTCTGGGCAGGAAGTCTGTGGCTGCCGTCTGGGCAGGAAGTCCTGGGTCCGTTTGGGACCGCGAGGCTGTGACTTGTCTAAGGCTGCCGTCTGGGCAGGAAGTCCTGGGTCCGTTTGGGACCGCGAGGCTGTGGCTGCCGTCTGGGCAGGAAGTCCTGGGTCCATTTGGGACCGCGAGGCTGTGGCTGCCGTCTGGGCAGGAAGTCCTGGGTCCGTTTGGGACCGCGAGGCTGTGGCTGCCGTCTGGGCAGGAAGTCCTGGGTCCATTTGGGACCGCGAGGCTGTGACTGCCGTCTGGGCAGGAAGTCTGTGGCTGCCGTCTGGGCAGGAAGTCCTGGGTCCGTTTGGGACCGCGAGGCTGTGACTTGTAGGTCTTGGTATATATAGTAGGAATTCCCTGTCCTTAGGTGGTACATATATGTGGTTATTTAGGTGTGAATAGGCCCTAGGGAGGGGGTAACGTTCTGGTTTGGGTTAGAGAGGCTCTGCTGAGCGGGTTCTATCTGATCCGAAAACCCAAGCAGAACATTTGGCGTCACGAACCGTTTACGAAACCTGTGTGCGTTGTGGTTGTCTTGTGTTTGCTTTCGGCGCGTGCGTGGTTTTGTTTGCATTTTATTTTTGTATATTTGTGTGTATAGTTTTTATTTTTCTTCCTTATTTTCTTTCTCTTCTTTTCTTCTTTTTCCTTTTTCACGATGTTTTCTAGAAGGTCTAAATCTACTTTTAAGTTGCCCGTTGATATTCCCGGATGGGATTCAACGCCTTATGAAGCCTTGGCCCGTGAGTGGGCTGATTCTACTGGTTTGAGTGAGAATTGGAATTCTTCTTTGGAGCTGGCAGAGCCGGCTGATGTGATTGCTTGTTTGCAGAAGGCACCCGTATCGAAGGGTGAGGAGATTCCCATTTTGGGGCGCAGAGGTTGGATTCTTTTGTCTGCATACAGGATTCTGCATGAGAGACTGTTGAAGCTACAGATATCTCTTAAAGATGTGGAAGCGCACTTTGTTGAGATTCAGAATTCTCATACTTTGTTGCGGTGTCAAAATAAGTTGCTTGCTGATGAACTTGAGACTTACCAAACTATTGCCGAACGGGCGGCTGTGCGAATTGCTCGTTATAAATACAAGAACAGGCGCGGTCGGGTTTCGACGCGAAAGGTGCGTCTGGTCGTGGCGACAGCCGGGCTGGATTGGAATCCTGATGAATGGGATGGTAATATCTGGAACTCGACTGATTCTTGTTCCTCGGGTGAGGAGTCTGCCAAGCGCGAGTCTTCTCGCTCTCGCCATGATTGTAAGTCTGCTTCTCGCACCTTTGATGGTGCACCCCGTGATTACGCTCGTTCTTCGAGTGGGATCAATGCTTCTTACACTGATTGTCCCTCTACGAGTACTGATCAGGCTCCTTGTGATGCTCGTCCCGCGGTTTCTGCGCATCCAGTTTTCCGTCGGAAGTTGCAGCAGTCTCCCAATGCTCCGCAGGGTATTTCTTTGGACTGTTTAGAAGACTTTACTCAGCAGGAAATTAGTGATATTTTGCAGCGATTTCGGCAGCGAGCTGGTGAGTCCTTGCTCACATGGATGGTGCGCCTTTATGAACTGGGCGCTGCTGGTATTATGTTGGATACTGGCGATTGTTTAAAGTTCTGTTCCTTGAGTTTGGATTCTACTGTGCAGGATCATTTTCGTAACTATAATGGTGTTGGTCAGATTTCTTTACTCCAATTGGCGACTGAGGGTTGTAATCTAAAATATCCTACTGAATCTGACTGGCCTGTGAATGACAAGCCGTGGTATACTTTGCGTGATGCTGCTCAACGTCTCAAAGAGGAGGTGATGAAAACGGCAATTTTTCTGGGTACTGCTGACAGGTTGCTTGATGGTTCATTGACATCTTCTGTGCGGAACCGTATCATTCGATCTTCCCCTGTTGCCTATAAGCAGGTCATGATGACTTTATTGATTAATCAGACTGGTAACGTATTATCTACGGTTTTGGAATCGGTGCGCCAACTCGGTGAGTTGGGTGAGTGGTTTAAACCTGAACGTCAGTCCCGGCCTGACACTCGTACTCCTGGTGAAAATAAACTTACTAGACGTGATATTTTTTCTGGTCTTCTGGCTGATGGTGTGCGGAGGGAGGACATTGATGGTGAGACTACCGCTCGTTTGTGGGAGTTGTTTCGCAAACGTGGCTTGGATCGAAAGGAGGGTGCCCGGCGTGTTCGGACCACTGAGTGTGATCGTGGTGGTTCTGACGGTAGCGGTGATGACGACCGCCGTGGGCGCTCTGTTCGTTGTGATGATCGACGTTCTGCACGTGATGTGTCCCCCCGTCGAGAGAGAGACAGGGAGAGAGAGGGGGAAAGAGAAAGGTGGAGAACTGACTATGTTTACAGCAGACGTAGAGATGATAGGGATCAATCCCCTGAGGTGAGGAGGAGAGAGGATCGTCACAGTTTGGTCGATCGTAACCCGCAGTACAATGCAGAAGATACGAATCCGTTCCGTACTGGGAATGGATATGAACAGGAGGTACCGATACCTAAGAAACGTGAGAGTCTTTATCCTGATTTATCCTGGTACACAGAATGCAGTAAGAATGACTAGGAAATAGGTCAAGCTCCGGTACACAGATGGGCTCACAGAGATAGTAGACCCTATGTAGATATTGATATTTATTGGAGACATCGTAATATCCAAAGGGCCCGAGCATTGGTAGATACAGGAGCGGAGGCCACTCTTATTCATGGAAAATCAAAGAAGTTTACAGGTCAGCCTTTTACTATTACCGGATTAGGTGGAAAAGAAACCCCTGCAGTTCAAACTTTGCTTGAAATGAGAATAGGTAGAATTCCCAGAAAAGAGTATTCTGTACTAGTAGTGCCACTTCTAGAATTCATAATTGGGATTGATATTTTGAGAGGAATGACTCTGCATCTAGATGACGGATGTTACCAATTTGGAACAACGCATTATATATCGTCCAGACCTATACGGGTTGGTCGTTTAATAATGCCCCCCATACAAGTTCCCCATGCGACAAAAGTGGTTTGTCAGAAGCAGTATCGTATTCCAGGTGGTCATGAGGAGATTAGTACCACTATTCAGGAGTTGGTGGATGCAGGAGTCATAACCCCAATTACTTCTGCTTGGAATAATCCTGTTTGGCCGGTGCGTAAGAGTGATAACTCTTGGTGCATGACCGTTGATTATCGAGAATTGAACAAGCACACACCCTCTTTGACTGTTGCAGTACCGGATGTTATTACACTTATTGAGAGAATCCAAAAGCATCCAGGTACATGGTACGCGTCCATTGATATTGCTAATGCTTTCTTTTCAATTCCGATTGCCCCAGAGTGTCAGGAACAATTCAGTTTTACGTGGAACGGGCGTCAGATGACGTTTAGAAGTCTTCCCCAGGGCTATGTGCATAGTCCTACGATATGTCACCGGCTGGTGGCAGAGCATTTGGCTGAGGTACCGGTTCATCCCCAAATTCAGATATGTCATTATATTGATGATGTTTTGATCCAAGGCGAAACACAAGAGGAAGTTCAGACCCAATTAGACAGAGTCATTGAGTGCCTGCGTGAGAAAGGTTGGGAAATCAACCCAGATAAATTGCAAGGTCCGTCCCAGGCTGTAAAATTTTTGGGTATTAATTGGCATGAAGGGCACCGTGAAGTGATCCCTCAGGTTAAACAGAAGATTCTTGATTTTGCAGTTCCTAGAAATAGGAAAGAAGCCCAGAGCTTCATTGGTCTGTTTGGCTTTTGGCGCCAGCATATTCCTCATTTGAGTCAAATATTGGCCCCCTTGTACCGGGTCACGCGTAAAAAGAATGCATTTGAATGGGATAAACCACAGCAAGATGCGTTTAGTCTGGCAAAAGAGGCAATTCAACATGCTCTGGATTTATGGCCTGTACGTGATGGTGACGTGGATTTGAATGTGTCTGTACAGGGCCTTTATGCAAATTGGAGTTTGTGGCAGAAACAAGGCAGGAGTAAAGTACCGTTAGGTTTTTGGACCAAAAAGTTACCTGATGCTGGTGAACGTTACACACCCTTTGAGAAACAGTTACTTGCTTGTTATTGGGCTCTGGTGGATACCGAGAAATTTTCTTTGGAACATGATATAGTTCTGCGTCCGGAAATTCCTATCATGCAGTGGGTTCTGAGTTCCCCGAAAACTCACCGAATTGGACACGCTCAAGAGGCGAGTGTGATTAAATGGAAATGGTACATACAAGACAGGGCATGTGTGGGCCCGAAAGGAGTTGCTTCTTTACATGAGCAGGTGGCGCGAGTGCCATCGACTGAGACTGAGAGTGAATGTTCCGTACCTTTAGCACAGGAGTCTCCTGTCAAGTGGGGTAAGCCTTTTGATGATTTGTCCGCAGCGGAAAGAAACCATGTTTGGTTCACTGATGGTTCAGCGAGGTTTATAGGGATGACACGGCACTGGAAGGCGGTGTCCTATAATCCGATCACACAGAAATTGTTGAGCACAACTGGTGAAGGTAAAAGCAGCCAATTTGCCGAGCTTTACGCTGTTTACCAAGTTTTGAAACAAGAGTTACCTGGTACATGTCATATTTTCACTGATTCTTGGTCTACTGCCAATGGACTGGCTGTTTGGTTGCCAACTTGGCATTCCCATAATTGGAAGTTACATTCCAAAGAATTATGGGGAAAAGAGTTATGGCAAGAAATTTGGGAGATGCTCCCACAGAGTACTGTTACAATCTTCCATGTGGACGCTCACACCCCGATAGATTCTCTTGACAAATTTTTTCACAACATTGCAGATGAGAAGTCTAAAATTGCTGAGGCAGTGGTGGACAGGCAAGATTCTGATATTGCGGGATTGGCGAAATGGGCACACCAGAAGGCAGGACATTTTGGAGAGAAGGCCACTAGCAGGTGGGCTGCTGATCGAGGAATTTATATTCCCTTAGATTTAATCAAAAATGTTATTTTACACTGCCCCGTTTGTCAGCATATCAGACGGCGTAAGGTGCCCCAAATTGTTAAAGGTCATTTACATCGCGGCAAATTGCCCGCTCAAATTTGGCAGATCGATTACATTGGTCCACTTCCCATGAGTAGGAATTGTCAATATGTTTGCACTATTGTTGATACATACAGTGGCCTGCTGGTAGCCCTTCCCTGTAAGCAAGCTACCCAATTGAATACCATTAAAACATTAGAATTAATTATGATGTACTATGGTGTGCCATTCCAAATTCAATCTGATAATGCATCCCATTTTCGTGGAAGATTGGTACAGGAGTTCTGTGCGGAAAACAATATTGAATGGATATTCCATATCCCCTACTACCCACAGGCCTCGGGCCTGGTGGAGAGATTGAATGGCCTGCTAAAGGACCAGCTGCGTAAGTTAACGGATGACAAGTATAAAAATTGGCGAGACTTTTTGCCCCAAGCACTATTGATTTTGAATAATCGTCCTTTTTTAAATGCTGAATCTCCACTCATGCGTTTGTTTCCCCCGAATGCTGAGGCTATGCCTAATGAAATCAGAGAAACTGTGATGTATTGGGAAATTACTCCCGGAGCTTTGGCTCCATGTAGAGCGACCCCAGGGTCGGCAGGTTTAGACTTGCATGCTATGGATGACATTGTTATAAAAAGTAGAGATCGAGTCATCATAGAGACAGGTGTTGGTGTTCAGATACCACCTGGAAATTTCGGATTGATCGCCCCTAGATCGGGGCTGGCTGTAAAAGGCATTCAGGTGCTTGGAGGAATTATCGACAGTGATTATCAGGGAGAGATTAAGGTGCTCCTGCTGAATAGCAGTGAGGTTGACTTACTGATACATCGCACTGACCGAGTGGCTCAATTACTCATAATGCCTGTTTTCAGTGGTGTATTAATGAAAGGCACTGCTCCAACGTTGCTAACTGTACGTGGCCAGAAAGGTTTTGGCTCCACGGATAATCCTGGGGCCAGAGTTTGGGTGCAGTCGCCTAAGAATCCCCCTGAACAAGCAGAGGTCATTGCCACCGGTCAGGATAATACCATTTTGGTTATGAGACCAGGGAAAGATAGCTGGGAAGCGGTCCCGGCTGATAAATGTTATTTACGAGAATGATTAATGCCTGTATTTGGTTCTCTTTCAGATCATTCTTTGGATTGTTGCTGCAGGATGTGTCGGAGCCGGACTGTTTTCGGACTGGTACGACGAGAAAGGAGGGATCCTATCAACCCGGGATGAACTGGGAACCCGAGTGTTGCGTTCCTTCGCTGCATGGGATTCATCATCAAACTTTTGGACCGCACTTGCTAAGAGGGTGACTGACGCCCCTCACTTCTGTTTGACACCGATGAGATCTGTACATGATATTCTGGCGACCTGCCTGGTTGCTGTCCCCGCCTCATTGGAAACTTTAACTCATATTTTTAATGTCTCGAAGGCCCGTCCCAATATTCTCCTGGGTGATTTTGCTACCCATGTATATTGCCCCCTATGTATTGAATTGCCGAACGAGCAAACCCCCATCCAGTCCCAAATACTTACTTATAATATCACACAAGGTGATTTGTGCTTCTTTCTTACGTGTAATCCTAGTGCGATCTCTGAATGTCTGCGCCTAAAACTAAAAGGCGCCACTTCGTTTACAGCTCACGAACGGACTTTGTGCTTTCAGAGGACACCGGCCACATGTGTTTCAGTTCAGAACAATATGACTTGTAATAGTTTGGTAGTTACCCCCAGTCACTATCGCACGATGTTACTACCTGCCGGATGGCTTTTCTCATGTGGTAATACTTCCTGGCCATTTGTCCCTGCAAACATTTCCGGAGGCCCTTGTGCCATTACGAGACTCAGTTTGTTGATGTTCGCATCGCATCCGAATGCCAACTCTCGTGTGCTTCGAGATACTGTAATGTTACAGGAGGATTGTGACCCATCTTTGCATTTATATTCCAAGTCTGAATACCTTAGCTTAGCTGTTTCAATTATTGGTGTTCCTGCTTTGGCGGTTTATAATGCCAAATCTATTGGGAAAATGGCCTGCTGGATGGTGAAATCTATTAATCATACTTCTACAATTTTGTCTGACATGCTATTAGACGCCCAGGGTGAACGTAGGGCCATTTTGCAAAATAGAGCAGCCATTGATTATCTTTTGCTTAAACATGGACATGATTGCTCGGACTTCGAAGGTCTCTGTTGTTTTAACTTGTCTGACCATACACAATCCATTCGTGCTCACATCGACAAGTTGCGTGACTTAACAGAAGAAGTTAGAAAACACATTGACCAGGGCTGGTTTGACTGGCTCTTTAATTGGTTACCTGATATACACGTGCTACGCCAAATATTAGGTGGTATTTTGATTGCTGTTGCTGTTTTGATTTCTATCTGTTGCTTTATTCAGTGTATTCCTTCATTATTTCAATTCTGCATACTTGGTACTAGACATAGATCAGTTAGCTTTGTTTCATATTATTCTTCCACAGATGTTAGCTCCATTTAATGAATGTATAATAGACTGAAGTCAAGGGTGAAATGTACTGCTCGATTTTTCCGGTCCTATTGTGTTGAAGGGTGATTTAGGTGACTTCAGTCTCTTCCCATTCAAGTCTAAGGGTTAGAGTAGTGTATAGAGCCTATTTATTAGGCACTTCGACATGATCCTGTGTTCTTCCCCATAGATCAGGGTTTGCATATACATCCTAGGGGATAGATTCGTTAGCATTAGGGGTAATCTGTTCTGTAGTGAGGGTATTTCATGGAGCCGTGCTGAATTCAGGCCTGGTAGGCCTTAAACGGGAGAGACTCCATCTTTCCTCCTGCTCTGGCAGCTTGGGATGTTTCTAGGTCATAGGCAGTGTTTTAGTTAGGAGGTGTTATTCGCTTGGAGAGAACCGGTTCAGGCCGGCCCTTATCGAAGGATTGTATTTTTCTTCATGCCGAAGACACTACATCAGGCCGGCCGGCTGGGAACGTGTCCTTGGCACGGGGAGGTACAAGAATTTGGTGGGCGGCAGGTTACGGGCTGGAATTTTCTATGAGGAAATGCACATCTATATTAGTGAAAGTTTGAGGCAGATACTGGCACTTGCTTCTAGTCCATGGGCGGCACCTGGCCGTTAGTAGTAAAGCTGCTACTTATTCCAGGGAAGACAGATGACAAACTTGGAGGTGGAGAAAAACCGAGAAATAGATATTCCAAAGAGAAGAGAGTAGCCGATGAGGAAGAGGTCCCAGTGACTCGGAGAGGGAGACGGGAGTAAACCCGTGATTGCGGAGGTGTGACTTCCAGGCGAAGCCGAGGCGCAGACGAGAAGGGAACCTAGATGACCATTGAGTGCAGGCTACATACGACCAAGGTGATGTCAACCCCTTACTATTAGAGTGTACAACTCAATCTTTCACTTTTCTTTGCAGGATATGTGATATGTATTATGTTCCGTGAGTGTGTATGTAATAACTAAATAAAGTAGTAAAGCAATATGTGCTACGTGTTCTTGTGTAAGAGGGTAACCTATTCTTCTAGTCAGCTGTGACTTGACATGGACAGATGTTAATCCTGATCAGGTAGGTGGTAACTGAATAAGGGAGAAAGGAGCCCTTCGAACTGGGGAACAAGTTGTGCTCAACTAGCTGTCTTTGTGTGGTCTGATATATAGTAACACTGATTATGTCGTGGTAATTATAGGATGAACTCGTGTTAAGGCTGCCGTCTGGGCAGGAAGTCCTGGGTCCATTTGGGACCGCGAGGCTGTGACTGCCGTCTGGGCAGGAAGTCTGTGGCTGCCGTCTGGGCAGGAAGTCCTGGGTCCGTTTGGGACCGCGAGGCTGTGACTGCCGTCTGGGCAGGAAGTCTGTGGCTGCCGTCTGGGCAGGAAGTCCTGGGTCCGTTTGGGACCGCGAGGCTGTGACTTGTCTAAGGCTGCCGTCTGGGCAGGAAGTCCTGGGTCCGTTTGGGACCGCGAGGCTGTGGCTGCCGTCTGGGCAGGAAGTCCTGGGTCCATTTGGGACCGCGAGGCTGTGGCTGCCGTCTGGGCAGGAAGTCCTGGGTCCGTTTGGGACCGCGAGGCTGTGGCTGCCGTCTGGGCAGGAAGTCCTGGGTCCATTTGGGACCGCGAGGCTGTGACTGCCGTCTGGGCAGGAAGTCTGTGGCTGCCGTCTGGGCAGGAAGTCCTGGGTCCGTTTGGGACCGCGAGGCTGTGACTTGTAGGTCTTGGTATATATAGTAGGAATTCCCTGTCCTTAGGTGGTACATATATGTGGTTATTTAGGTGTGAATAGGCCCTAGGGAGGGGGTAACGTTCTGGTTTGGGTTAGAGAGGCTCTGCTGAGCGGGTTCTATCTGATCCGAAAACCCAAGCAGAACATTAGTCCAAACAAAACGGCCTCAGGCTGAACTCTCTTTTCTATTGCTAATTCTATGTCGGCAAATATAGCTACCCAGAGAGGCTCTAACCGAGGGCAAGTATAGAAAAAATGTGGTGCCACCCACCTGCTCCATTGGCCTGACAGCGGAAGCATTTGTTTTCAACTTCCGGATACCTTTTTTGCAAATCTGCCGGGGTCATATAGGAGAGCCATTGTGATAAAAAGGCCATCCTTTTAAAATTGGCCGCGCGCAAGGATTTCCTTCCTAGATGGGATATGACTTCCCAATCCTTACAAGAAAAAGAAAATTGTGTCTCACAACCTATTTTAGCCAAATGGGCCTCTATCAGAGGTCCTCTATCAGAGGTACTTGTCCCTGGCAATGTAGCAGTCGGTACCAGTCGGTACCAGTTCCCTACACCTTTTACTTTGGCCCCATAGAGTGCCACCACAAGATCATTGGGAGCATCAAAAATGCCATTAATATGTTCTAAAAAATGAACAATTTGCAAATATTCGAAAAAGGCAGGTTTCCTACGGTTTTCTACCCTTGCCATTACCTCTCTCCAGGTGATCATCCGATTCTGAATGCCGAAATGTCTTAGCTCCTGTAGCCCACAATCTTCCCAATTTTTTAAATGACTTTCTCGAAATTGGAGCCCAAGACTAGTACATTCTCTTAATCTCAAATATTGCAGACCCGAGGAGCCCGTTTTTTAAAAAAAGGACTGAAGTCTGAAAGAATATTCCTTTAAAGTCATGTATCTAGTTTTTTGGGAAGTTTGAAGGTTTTTAAAAACACTCGACTTTGAAGATGAATTTCATGTAACATTTTGTCCAGAAAGAAGCTATCTCGATTACATTTAGATCCTATCAGGTCTGCCACTATATCGATAAATGCGGCCTCATAATATGTTTTTAGATGAGGCAAAGCTAAACCCCCTTGTATGGTTGGTAATTGCACTACAGTCAACTTCACCCTAGCTATTTTCTTTCCCCAAACAAATTCTCTTATCATTGTTTCCATTTCTTTAAAAAAGGACATATTTACTTTTATAGGGACATTGCTAAAAAGAAATATAAGCAACGGAAGTATAGACATTTTAATTAAAGAAACTCTGCCAATTAACGAAAAAGGGAGTAAAATACATTGATCCAAATGTTTTTTGATTTTATCTTTCATTCTTATATAATTAAGTTTATATAACTGTTGATAATGGCTGGAAACATATATCCCAAGATATCTAATTGGGTCTTGTTTAATAGCTTGAGCCCTCAAACATTGTGGTAGAAGATTAAGATCTGCATTGAGGGCTAGGACCTCGGTTTTATTAGAGTTTATTTTGTAACCACCGAATAATTTGAAGTCTCTGAATTCCCTCAATACATTTTCCCTGTTATCTTTGTCAGGCATCAAGAGTAAAATTATGTCGTCCACAAAGAATTTCAACTTTGACATACCGGAAATGGGGGTTTGAATAGCAGCATTATTCTTGATTTTGATTGCCGAAGGCTCAATAAAAAAAGTAATGGTGAAAGCGGGCAGCCCTGTCTTGTCCCCCGGATTATTTTTATATATCCTACTCATTTTGAATTTATAAATACCTGAGCCGAAGCCCCTTGTTAAATATTGCGTAACATATTAATAACCTCAGGGGGAAAGCCAACTTGACCGAGGGCAAAAAACAAAGTTGTCCAATTTACTAGGTCAAAAGCTTTCTCCAGATTCACCATTACTATACAAGCCGAGGTAGAATTAGAGTTAAAATAATCCAAAGCATGTATTAAAAACTCAGTATTAGCTGCCATTAATCTGCCCGCTATGAAACCGGTTTCGTCTTTATGAATAGTTTTGTGGGCGTCAAATGAAAAACGTTTGGCCCATACCTTCATTAAGATCTTATAGTCTGAATTCAAAAGACTAATGGGCCTGTAAGAATTAACGTCCGCTGGATTTTTATCTTTTTTCACAAAGGACACTATTATCGCATCTTTAAAAGATGGGGGAACCGAACGTCCATTTTTAATAGAATTGAATAGTTTCTTCAAAGGTGAGGAAAACCATCCTGTCCGCATGCTTTGGCTCCAGCTGATGCTGTAATAGCTGTCGATATCTCAACAGATTTTACATCAGATTTTAATTGACTGATCCGGTTTTCTGAGAGTTTAGGAAAACTCACATTAGAAAAATAATCCTGGATCAGCTCATCCCCCACCGAATATTCTGTTGAGTAAAGTTGATAAAAATGTTCTAGAAAGACCTGTGAGATCAAATCACCACTAACAACATCAAGACCAGTCTGTGGGGCCGAGCACCTTGGTTAATATAGCTGCTTCTTGTTTTTTCCTGGTAAAGTTAGCCAGAAGTTTGCCTACTAGCAGGCTATCTTCATAGACTTTTTGTTGATACATTTTAGAGCTGGAAATCTCTTCTAATGTGAAAAAATCCCTCAGAGCTGATCTTGTTAGTTCGATTTGATTGGGGCATTGCTGGAGCTGAAGAGCGTATTCTATTTCGGCTGAAGTTTGCAGCTCAGCTATTTTGAGCCTCCGAGCATTTGATCGAGCAGTCGTGTAGGCGATTATTTACCCACGGGCTGCCGCCTTAAACCCTCCCCACACCGAAAATGGGTCTGCCGTATTTTCATTGATCTAAAAAAATTCAGAGATCCATGCTTCAAAACTTTTTACCCAATCCTGATATTGGAGGAGGAGACGGTCCAGCTGCCACCTGGGCTGTTCTCTACTTTCCCCTTCAAACCTAAGTTCGAGCCCTATATAAGCATGATCAGAGAAGGGATTACACCCAATTTCTGTATCGACAATCTGAAGGGATCTGTATATAAAAAAAAAATCAATTTGAGATGCAGTTCTAAAACGATATGAATAGCAGGTAAAAAAAGTTTTATCTGGATTTCTATTTCGCCAAGGGTCTATTAGTTGGTACTCTAACTTGATGGCCTCCATCATTTGTTTTGTATTAGGTTTTAATTGTTTTTTATTTTTATTTGAAGTGTCCTTTGTTAAATCCTGTATGTAATTAAAGTCAACTCCTATGATAAACTGTCCGGGGGCTCCTCTCATAAGCTAATTAATTTTAGACTGGAGGCATCATCTGAAACCGGACCATAGTAAGATATAACATTTTAAATCCTTCCGTTTAATTTTGTTGCCACCCATATCCATCTCCCGTATGGGTCCCTATAAACTTGAAAACTTTCCCATGGCATTTTACTAGAAAAATAGATGGCAACTCCTTTCTGGGCAAGACCAGCAGATGCAAAAAAAGCATTAGAAAAAATCCTAGATAAAAATAATTTGGAGAAATTAGTTTTCAAATGTGTCTCCTGTAGGAACAAAACTTGAGGATCAAGGGATGCCAAACATTTTATGAGAGCACCATACTTTTGCTTATTTAAAATTCCATTGGAATTGACCAATTAGATCTTATATTTGTCGATTTCTATTAAGTTTTTCGTAATAGTTTATTATTTGTACCTTTATTTGTACCTTTTGCTCTTGCTCTTTTCTCTGCAATAAACTCCTTGCCCTCCCCCCCTTCCCATCCCAAAGAGAAAATACCCACCCCTTGAAATGTGGGAAAAACCCTGACACCCACGCTATCCACATTTCACCCCTCCTATCTGACTTCCTGGGTGTCATGAAATTACACCCTAAGTGGACCCGCTAACCCCTGGTCCCCCCGACAAAATTGAAGCCAAAAATTGAGAAAAAAAATGAAAAAAAGTCGATCTACGTGTATGCCAAAATCTATACGCAAGATGTAAGGAGACCCCTTTTTAAATAACCAAAAAGGTTGGTCTTAATAAAACCATTGGCAACAATGGCACCAAATACTCTTAATTACGATTGACAGTTGTCCATCAATAAATACATTTTTGAACCAACCCGGCTGGTATCTTTAACTTATGTCTTTAGGGGGAACACCCTTAATATTACCATTACTACTGGTAATTTCTCTATATATTCCAATAATTCCAATAATTCAAGCGCTGGGCCCTGCTGAGATCTCTTTTAGCAAAGCCTGGGCCTCTTCAAGGTCTGAAAACATAAAAAACTTTCCTTTGACTAAAACTCTGAGTTTTAATTTGACTGCTGAGCGATCGATGCTTGCGCGCCGAGAGCTTTAAACAAAAGCAAGATTTTAACAAATTCTTTTCTCCTACACGCGGCAACAGCAGTCATGTCAGAAAATATACAACACTTATTGGTCTCATTCACAGGAAACTGTCTCTGCTGAATTGCTCTTGTCAGGATTCTCTCCTTGATGCGAAAGTCAGCAAAGTTCAGCAAAATAGTTCTTGGTATTGTGGAGCTAGGAAAAGGTTGTGCAGGGACTCGGTGAGCTCTTGTAATAGTAAGATCGCCCTCAAACTCAGGCAAAACACTCTGTTTGATAAATAAGTTCACCCATTGTAGGGGTTGAGAGCCTTCTATTCCTTTAGGTACCCCAACAATTCGGAGGTTGGATCTCCGGGAATGATTCTCGAGTTCCTCCAATTTGTTCTCAAGATAGTTTTTCTTTTTCGCTGCCTCTTTTGCCACTCCCATGGCCATATTCATTTGCTCCTCCAACACGGAAATTCTAGCTTCTGACTCCTGTAATCTTATGGGAAAGCCCATCATCACTTCCTCGATTTTGCCCAATCTTAGATGTAGAGCAGCAATTTCCATTTGCTGCACCTTTTTCATTTCACGTATCTCTTCCAAAATTAGATTTAACATGTCTCTAATGTTTAGCTGGTAGACCCCTGTAGTCTCCATATTTTGGCTGGAGTTATTTAGTGGGTCATCCGTGCCAATGCTCGTGCTTCGCACCTTAGGATTTACCTGCCTCGCTGCAGCTTTTGGCAATACATGCCTTTGAGGTCCTACTTGAAGCTGAGATTGGAATTGTGGCTGGGGCTGTGGGGACATCGTGTTCCCAGAGATTTTAATTGTATTCTTTCTGGCTGCTGAATCTACCGAGGGATCTAGCCTAGAGATCTTCTTCCCTGCTGCACTCAAGGAGGTTGAAAGCATGAGGGGCACTGCCAAAGCTTGTGCTTGAATTGGATCCTGCTGCTGCTGGACTCCTAAGCGATCTGTTTCAAGATTTTGTTGCATCGCTACCTGATCTTCAGGAGCCTGTGATCCTGGTGAACCCAGTCCTGTCTCCAGCAGTAAGGTGTTAGACGATTTTACAACTGAGCCTGAGGTTGGAGAGGAGGATTGTGGGTGTGAAGGTTGTAAAGGTTGTAAGATGGCTATCTTTACAAACAGTGTAAACTCCTTAATTTCTTTTACCTTTTTGTTTGGGTCATCTGGCGGTGGACTAGTTGATACAGCAACGGCTTCCAACCACTCTGATATGTCATTTGACTGGTCAACCACTAATACCACTGCTTCAGGCTGCCCCTCACCTTGTGGAGAAATGATGGTAAGCGAGGGCTCCTCCTCTGAGCTCTCAAGGGTGCTGTCAAGGCCCGGGGATGTGGAATTATTTTCTTTATCTTTATCCTTTGCAATCCGAAGTGCAGCTTTTTTAGCTAAAGCTTGGCGTGTTTTTGCTTTAAGCCGAGCCGCAACGTCTGCTTTACTAGGTTTACTAGCAAGATTTCCATCCTTCTGGGATTTACCCATTTTTTTCCCCTCTTCACTTTCAATATTTTGTGAATTCTGTCCTTATGCAGCTCTCCCTTAACCTCTTTTCACTTAACTCCGATTTTCTTATTCCATTCAAATTAAACTTACACGGATTTCTCCACAATTTCATGCCATACTGAGCCTCCTGGGCTTCCACCCAGCTCCTCCTCCCCTCCTCCTCACCTCCTTTCCCGTTTCTTCAGCTCCGTTTTCCTTGGCTTGGCTTGACAACGTCTCTCTAGTTTTCTAACTCCATTTTACAATCGCAGTGTATGGCTACCTCGCACGTTCCCCTACTGCTGGCACGAGAGAAGACCCCGGGGGGAAGCCGATTTGCCTCAAGACGCCTTGCGTCCCCGGGCTGATCCCGCCATCCGGGTGGGCGTGTGCAGTTCTTTTCCGTAGACTCTTTGTTGCAGCGTAGCCGCTGGATCGCCTCGCGATCCCTTCTTCATGCGGAAAACGCGTCCTGCTGCTCCTCGCGTTCTCCACACATCGCGCTCAAAAAAACGCCAGCATCGCTTTTCCCAGGAGCAGCGCACCGAATTCAACAGCCAGCTACCCCCATTGCCGGGGGGGTGGAGTCGCGGATAACTTGTGGCTAGACTGAGGCGTGGTACTCAGTAGCCATTTCCCCTCATCTACATGGTTTTCAAACTTGATTTGAAATTGTAAAATGTTAATTTCTAAACTGTATTGTTGGTTCAGTGTAGCTGCACAAATATAACGGACAATTCTCTGAGGAAAGCTTTGTGAGGGTTTCCTAACTGAAAGTAATTTGCTGTATAGGTGACGGATAGTTGAGGGAACTCATTTTATTTGCTATCACATCAGTGACGTTTATCTCCCAGAATGAATGGTTCAATTGCCTATAATCATGAACCCTATTAGCACACACCAATGAAGAGCTATTCAGTCCACAGCTCTTCCAGTGCATAAAGTAAGAGAGATGTCACCTTCTTCCATTCTTCCAAAAATTTCTATCTTTGCAGCAAATGGAAGAAATATGTCATTGCACATGCTTCTTGCATAGTGCATTGGTGGGGTGAAAGAGTGAGTATTGTAAAATAGACATGGAAAAAACTTTGGGTCTGATTCACAAACTGCATTTTGCAGTACGAAAAGTGGTGCTCCAGTTGTACTACTCATGTCCTACAAAATGTAACTGACAAGCCCGGAGATCACCACCTGCCTTTCCTATCTTTTCTGTGCAGACATCTGCACCAATATTGGAGAGAGGTCAGCATTTGTAGGTGTACGATTTTGTAGTAAATGTGGGTAGGACTGGCAGAGACGAGGGAAAACGTTGAACAATTAACCAAAAATGAGAGGTATTATGCAAATTTAATGAGGGGTAAGACAAAATACACACCCACACAAGAGTAAGACCATTGTATTTCCAAAAATGCACTGCTAAAGTTAATGCAGCCCGAAAAAAAGTGTAATAACAGGTGTAAATGTACTTTAGCCCAGCCTTGGAGTAAGTCAAGCACCACACAGGACCACAAACCCCTATAGAAAAGGAATGAATATGTTTTATCTTACTTTTGAAAATAAAAATATAAACATTTTATTGAGGCTGGCTGTTTTTTTAAATTACTTGGTTTAATAGTTTAACCTTTAAGTAGTTTAAAAATGAATATTTATAAAATACATTTTTGTGATGAAATAATTTTATTTTGATTCAAGTAGTGAATGGGCTGCAACATTTTGTTTTAATAATTCAAGGCTAAACAAAATTATTTTACATACATTTTACATTCATTTTTTTAAAGTAGTCTTTTAACCCCTTCGCTGCCAGGCCTTTTCCCCCTCCTGGGCCAAGCCTTTTTTTGGCTATATGGGGTAGTGCGAGATGAGGCCCCTGTAACTTTTTGACCACATAAGGTATCCACGCCAAATTTGCGTCCTTTTCTTCCAACATCATGGGGATTCTAAAGGTACTCAGGGTTTGTGGATTCCCCAGGAGGGGTCAGAGAAATTAGCCAAAATACGGCAAAATTTTGTTTTTTTGGGGGAAAAATGGGAAAAGTGGCCTGCAAATGAATGCATCTGGGTTTTTCCCTGCAAATGTTATCAAAAAAGGGTTTGTGGGGTTGAAATCCCAATTTCCCCAGCTTTTCGGGGATACCAGACTTTTGTCAGAAACCCAACTTTTTTTACACAGTTTTGGCATTTTTCTGGGACATAGCCTATTTTTGCTGTTTTTTGTGCTTTTGACCTCCTTCCAGTTAATGGTAGAAATGGGTACAAAAGCAAAGAATTCTGAATTCAGCAAAAGGTCAATTGTGTAGATCCATCAAGGTTTCTTTATAGAAACTAACAGTTAAATATAGGATAAATTGAAAATTAGTTGAAAAAAACGGCGTTTTGTGTCAATGTTTTCACCTGTAACTTCTTCTAATTATGACAGCTCTTTGAAAGCAATATACCATTACATCCGCTGGACATCACTGGTTGTGGGGATGTATAGGACTTGTAGGTTCTCCAAGAACCCGACGAACCCAGAGCCAAAAACTGAGCAGCAACTTGCAATGGTTTTTTATTATGTACCGGGTATATAGTAATTATTCTGTAATAATGTGTACATGGAAAAATCGGTATGAAAGACACCTATGTATTTCTGAAATGGGAACAAAATATAGAGTTTACAAACAGTAGATATTTGCACATTTCTGAAATTGGGAATACTCATACTAGCATGTGAATTATCAGTCATTTTTTAGACTGACTTCTTTTTTACACAATATCTTTCATTTGGAAGGCAGAAATGCATCGAAAGTCAATAGATAATAACAGTTCCTTTACAAATCAGAATTTCCCTAAGTCTCCCGATAAAAATGGTACCTCACTTGTGTGGGTAGGCATAGTGCCCGCGACAGGAAACGGCGCAAAACGCAACGTGGTCACAACTCAATATCGCAGTGAAAAATTACCCTTTTTTGGCAAAGTGCCTAGCTCTAGCTTTTAAACCCTAGCTCTGCAGGCACCTTGGGAAACCTAGCAAACCTATACATTTTTGAAAACTAGACACCCAGGGGAATCCAGGATGGGGTGACTTGACTGCCTCCCACCAGGGTCTGTTACCCAGAATCCCTTGCAAACCTCAAAGATTGTAAAAAAAAACACATTTTCCACACATTTCTGTCGTGGAAAGTTCTGGAATCTGCTTGGATCCACAAATTTCCACCCACCCCGCTTTCCCCAAAGTCTTACAAGAAAAACGGTACCTCACTTGTGTGGGTCAGCCTAGTGCCCGCGACAGGAAACGGCGCAAAACACAACGTGGTCACACCTCAAGTTCGCAGTGAAAAATGACCCTTTTTTGGCAAAATGTCTAGCTGTAGTTTTTCAACCCTAGCTCTGCGGGCACCTTGGGAAACCTAGCAAACCTATACATTTTTGAAAACTAGACACCCAGGGGAATCCAGGATGGGGTGACTTGACTGCCTCCCACCAGGGTCTGTTACCCAGAATCCCTTGCAAACCTAAAAAACTGTCAAAAAAAACACATTTTCCCCATATTTCTGTGGTGGAAAGTTCCGGAATCTGCGTGGATCCACAAATTTCCACCCACCCCGCCTTCCCCAAAGTCTTACGAGAAAAACGGTACCTCACTTGTGTGGGTCGGCCTAGTGCCCGCGACAGGAAACGGCGCAAAACGCAACGTGGTCACACCTCAATTTCGCAGTGAAAAATGACCCATTTTTGGCAAAATGTCTAGCTGTAGTTTTTGAACCCTAGCTCTGCGAGAACCTTAGGAAACCTAGCAAACCTATACATTTTTTAAAACAAGACACCCAGGGTAATCCAGGATGGGGTGACTTGACTGCCTCCCACCAGGGTCTGTTACCCAGAATCCCTTGCAAACCTAAAAAACTGTCAAAAAAAACACATTTTCCCCCCATTTCTGTCGTGGAAAGTTCCGGAATCTGCGTGGATCCACAAATTTCTACCCACCCCGCCTTCCCCAAAGACTTACGAGAAAAACGGTACCTCACTTGTGTGGGTCGGCCTAGTGCCCGCGACAGGAAACGGCGCAAAACGCAACGTGGTCACACCTCAATTTCGCAGTGAAAAATGACCCTTTTTTGGCAAAATGTCTAGCTGTAGTTTTTTAACCCTAGCTCTGCGGGCACCTTGGGAAACCCAGCAAACCTATACATTTTTGAAAACTAGACACCCAGGGGAATCCACGATGGGGTGACTTGACTGCCTCCCACCAGGGTCTGTTACCCAGAATCCCTTGCAAACCTTTCAAATTGTCAAAAAAAACAAATTTTCCCCACATTTCTGTGGTGGAAAGTTCCGGAATCTGCGTGGATCCACAAATTTCCACGCACCCCGCGTTCCCCAAAGTCTTACGAGAAAAACGGTACCTCACTTGTGTGGGTCGGCCTAGTGCCCGCGACAGGAAACGGTGCAAAACGCAACGTGGTCACACCTCAATTTCGCAGTGAAAAATGACCCTTTTTTGGCAAAATGTCTAGCTGTAGTTTTTGAACCCTTGCTCTGCGGGCACCTTGGGAAACCTAGCAAACCTATACATTTTTGAAAACTAGACACCCAGGGGAATCCAGGATGGGGTGACTTGACTGCCTCCCACCAGGGTCTGTCACCCAGAATCCCTTGCAAACCTAAAAAACTGTCCAAAAAAACACATTCTCCCCACATTTCTGTCGTGGAAAGTTCCGGAATCTGCCTGGATCCACAAATTTCCACCCACCCCGCGTTCCCCAAAGTCTTACGAGAAAAAAGGCACCTCACTTGTGTGGCTCGGCCTAATGCCCGTGACAGGAAACTGCGCAAAACGCAACACGGTCACACCTCAATTTTGCAGTGAAAAATGACCCTTTTTTGGCAAAATGTCTAGCTGTAGTTTTTGAACCCTAGCTCTGCGGGCACCTTGGGAAACCTAGCAAACCTATACATTTTTGAAAACTAGACACCCAGTGGAATCCAGGATGGGGTGACTTGACTGCCTCCCACCAGGGTCTGTTACCCAGAATCCCTTGCAAACCTAAAAAATTGTCAAAAAAAACACATTTTCCCCACATTTCTGTGGTGGAAAGTTCCGGAATCTGCATGGATCCACAAATTTCCACCCACTCCGCGTTCCCCAAAGTCTTACAAGAAAAACGGTACCTCACTTGAGTGGGTCGGCTTAGTGCCCGCGACAGGAAACCGCACAAAATGCAACGTGGAAACACCTCAATTTCGCAGTGAAAAATGACCCTTTTTTGGAAAAATGTCTAGCTGTAGTTTTTGAACCCTAGCTCTGCGGGCACCTTGGGAAACCTAGCAAACCCATAGATTTCTGAAAACTAGACACCTGGGAGCTTCCAGGGAGGTATGGCTTGCGTGGATCCCCCAACGTTTCCTTACCCAGAATCCCCTGCAAACCTCAATTTTAGCTGAAAAAAATCACATTATTCACACATTTTTGTGTGGGAAAGTTGTGGCATCACCGGGCTCACTCAAATTTCCCACCACCCAGCGTTCCCCCGGGTCTCCCGGTAAAAATGGTGTCTCACTTGTGTGGGAGGCCCAAGTACCCGCGACAGGCAAGGGCCCAAAACGTAGTGAGGCAACATCAAAATTGCCTATCTCAAAACCACCTGGTTTTGCAAGGGGGTCACTTGGGTTTTTGACCCGGTGCTCGGCGGCCATCTAGGAAAACCTACCAAACCCTTACATTTCTGAAAACTAGACACCCGGGGGCTTCCAGGGAGATATGGCTTGCGTGGTTTCCCCAACGTTTCCTTACCCAGAATCCCTTGCAAACCTCAATTGTAGCTGAATAAATCACATTTTTCACACATTTTTGTGTGGGAAAGTTGTGGCATCACCGGGCTCACTCAAATTTCCCACCACCCAGCGTTCCCCTGGGTCTCCCAGTAAAAATGGTGCCTCACTTGTGTGGGAGGCCCAAGTACCCACGACAGGCAAGGGCCCAAAACGTAGTGAGGCGACATCAAAATTGCCTATCTCAAAACCACCTGGTTTTGCAAGGAGGGTCACTTGGGTTTTTGGCTCGGTGCTCGGCAGCCATCGAGGGAACCTAATTGTGCCCGCTATAAACACTTGGATGTGGCTCAATTCAAATTATGTATTTGATAAGAGTAATATGCTGCCTAAAAAATAAATAAAAGCAACCACGCATAGGGAATGTAAGATTAAGTAAAGCATGTGAAATGTAAGCAGAAACAACATGGTTACCTTAACGATCTCTCACTCACTATTCAGAAATCAGCAAGTGGTTTTACCTGAAAAGTTATGGACATGACTAGAGGGCACTGAAGGGAACCGTTTCAATGTCCATTGCTTATATCCTTACAAAAAAGTAAGCAGTATGGTATAAAAAGACCACATCCATAAACACAGAGCCATGGTACACATTGTGTTTTCCAATCCACCCATCAACCACCTGGGAACAACAATGCTGTTCAAAGAAAGACGAGAAACGAAAGTAGCACTCTGTAACGTGATGCTGATGTATTTGGATGTAAATAAAAAACAATCTGGACACTTTTCAACCCCCGTCTTGCTTTATTTAGTTATGTATTTATTTACCTTCTATTTCTCCCCATCCTGCTGCACTTTGGCATTTATATAAGGTGCACAGTCAAAGAGTGCACACGAATTTGTAATGTAAATGCGGTGCTATGTAAAGAGCTCCAATACCTTTGGGTCGAGTTCGCGCTATATAAATATGCAACCAAAAATACATTCACAGCTATTGCATTCCGAGTCCCCGGGCTTAGTTACTGAGACTGTCCAAGGTATTCAAAGCAGTGAATAGTTCATTGGGGCTGCGGCAGGTATGTGATCATATCTCCGGCAGTGAAGGGGTTAATACCAGATCTCTGCAGAAGTGCTGATTCTAATACGAGTGTAATGTGAGAAGTTCCTAAACTTTATTTAAACATGGCTAGTGCCTCATAGCAAAGCCGGGATGATGCCTTATCCCTGATCCTAGTAATGTTACTTCTACTATCACAAGTTCTCGGTGCAACTGTTTTAGTTTTGCATTCGTAGTGCTGACCGGCAGGCTTCTGGTGCTTTTTCAGTCATAGCGCTGCAAAGCGAGGTACTGATGAGAGGGAGGTGGAAGAGAAAGTTAGACAGGGAGAATGAGTGGGAATATAGGCAGGACAGGGAAATTTAAGGATGCTATAGACATTGCCACATTGTGAATTTGGCATCATGGAGTGCAGGCAGTGGTACATGGGACCACTCTCTGCACCTCCCAGTGTCTCCAAACTGCACATTAACCTATCTTTCGGATGCTGAGTGGATGAAATTCAGTTGTTTGGGTTGGATGGTTATATGCGACTGGTAAAGATCTGCAGAACGTGGCTCGCGAGGGAGGATGTTATCAGGGTAAATAGTTTAGGGGATAGGATATTATTAGGGCTACGTGTGGAGAAAAATACATGATTTCTGATTGGGCGATTCTGGCATAGGATAAAACAGTTCCTATAGTCATAGTAAGAGCTGATGTCGCTGCTGGTCATTGCATAGAGAAGCAGGCAGGATCCGAAAAATAACAAAGAAACGCTCCATCTCCTCCTCGTTGTTTAAAAGTCACCTTTTGTTCAATTAGTAATTTTCCCTTCCTCCTTCCCGAGCCATCTTTAACCATGCGTGACTGTTGTTAAAGGACCCTAAGAGTGGACCCTCTCGGTATGTGCACCTAATCACCAATGATCACGGACAAAAGATGGCACCATAAAGAGATGGGCACTGAAATATACTGCCCTGAATGAACTTCAGCTGTCTGTTGTTTTCATTCTCAACACAAGATCATGCAGAACTCAAATACCCCCTCCAAAGCCCCAAAACTCACCTCTTTCTTCTCCGTGGCGCAGGAAGCAAATGGCTTCCTGCGCCACGGAGAACAAAGGGGAAACCTCCATGATGTCAGCGCGGCTCGCGCGCTGACGTCATTGATGACACGGGGGTGGGGGGCGGGGGGAGGCAGGAGAAGGTCTTCCCCTGCCTTCCCAGTAAAAAAAAAAAGATCAACCACCCACGGGGGGAGCGCCAGCGCTTCCCCCGTGGGTGGGTGTCATGACGTGCTGGACACGTCATGGGCACGTGCTGGACACGTCATGGGCACAGCGCGACTGTGCTCCATGACGTCCAGCACGTCATGGGCACACAAGGGGTTGAAATAATAAAGTATATTTTCTGTGCTGTCCCACCAGATCTTCAACCCGGTAATAGAGAGTTCCACCAACAGCCAAAACGTTACTAACAGTACGTTTACACTTGGAAAATCTATTGTAGAAAGCTCAGTCTACATCCTCATTTAAGGGGTGGAGATATGTAAGTCATAACCTAGGTGAAAATCTCAACTGGGAAATGCTTAATTGCAAAACAGTTGAGAGGTGTATGAGTAGAGCTGCATATGATTAGGTCTGTGCCTGCATATTTACCTTTGTGAAGCAGACCCTATCCTATGAAAGTAGCTGTATTGGAACACTGAAAGTGAGGATCACCTCAGAAACCCAAGCAAAAGCACTGGTGTCTTAAGAGAGTGTCTTAGCTGGTGGGGCCCAAATCTTAGCTTGATATCTTCAATAGAGAAAAATATTAACTTGCTGCCTTGTAGCACTTCAGTACATTATGATACTGTATAACCGAAACAATGTATTGACTTGTTAGTTTTGGGAAATTGTCTTTAACTTAAAAACCTCCTCTGAAAAGCTCAGTATGCTCGCTTAATTAATGATTCGAGCCTGGTCCTGAATGAATAAAGGTATCTTTATCTTCTCCTTTCAGTACTTACAAGAAATCTATCAGCAGAAAATCAGCCATAACTCTGGCAGGTATCCAAAATTGTGGTTTATATTGGAAGAAATTGTTTTACACCTCAAAATTAACTTGTATCAAATGATGGCTTTTTCCTTTTATGGATCTCAGGCATGCCATTATGAATGGGCTGGAAAATTAAATGGATTTACCACCACCCAGGAAGTTACAGATATTGGGAGTTACCAGTTTCCATGGGTGGGAAAATCCATCCCAGTATGAATTTGACCTAGAGGGTCCACTAAGAAATGAAAAATTACATAGGGAAGATGAAATTCTGAGTCAAGTTCCCTTGTTAATCAATTATTTTAGGGCAGACTTTCACCCAGAGAAAAAGTTAAAACATTTGTGGTGTTCCCATAGATTTCATAATTGCAATGATCGCTGGTAATGCTATTACTGTAACCATCTGAATTAATAGGCTGTAATATGCACTCCACAGTTCGTACCATTGTCTCTAAGTAGGAACTACTCTGTTGAATGGTGATCAGCACCAAGTCTCACATGTTTCTATATAATGGCCTCTTTGTGGTATAATCCACACATACTGGTGTTCCACATTACAAAAGAACCTCCACGACCCAATCTCTGCAACACTGATCAACTATATCCAGTCACACACCCAAACTTCACAAAATTTCATTTTTCAGCATATTAAGGGTTGGTTTCACAAACTGATTTTTGTAGTATGTGAAGTAGTACTACTGTTGTACTACTTATTTATTAACAAAAGGCAATCTACAAACCTACAAGTTGAAATATTTTCTATGGGGACATCTCTGCACATACAAGTTTACTACATGTTGGTAAAAGTGAATGGAACTAGGGGGAGTGGTGGGAAAATGGGGACTATCTACTACTCAATGAAATAATTTATGGAGGAATAAATAAGGGTTAAGGGGGAGTAGAAAGTGTTTGGGAGAGGCAAACCAATGAAGAAAAGAGTAAATCAACTGCTCTTCTAAAACTTCTACATTTATTATTGTCCTACAGGTGATAAACCAGTAGCAAATGTACTCCAGTCCAGCATTGGATTAAGTCAAGCATCACACAAGGCTACTCATGGGTACTGCATACATTCACATAAAAATCATTGAGGTAGGGGCTTATTATAACACATCATAGCAAATAATGTTAAAATAATCACATTAGTCTGACTTTAATTATAAGGTTGGCACCGGGTAGTTTATAGTAGGTATTTTCATAGGAAATGTGTTTTTTATTGTTGCTAATAACTATGGCACCGTCTGACTAATCTCCACAAACCATTCCATAAAAGTGCTGTTTAATGCCTAGTTTGTGTGTGGAAAGTTTCAGGTTGATCTGTAGGGCCAGAGACAAAAATCCCCATGCATTTTCAATATTGTTCTTTAGGCAGGGCTACAGCAAAAACGGAACAGAATTACACCAAATTTGTTAGTAAGCTAGATATTGGTCCCCGTTCCATCAGAGGCCCCATAAAGCCCACCTCCAGGGTCACAATTTGGCAAAATAATGAAGGGGCTGCATGACCCACCTCCCAGAGCCATTAATGGCCTCAGGAGCAATTCATCCCTCAAGGAGGGAGACCATGCAGTCCCCCTGCATATTAAAAATAAATAAGGCCCTGCGGTATGGGATCAGTCCAGGGCATGATGAGGCTCGAGGGGGGGAGGTCACATAGCTCCCCTCCCATTTAAAATAAATATGTCTCTTGGAATTGGGTCCCCAGGGACTAATGATTCTTCAGGAGAGGGGGCCACATGGCCTCCTTCCCCTATAAAAACCATAGGTCCCTGACCTTTAAAAATATTATGTGGCTTCAGGGATGGTGTCCCGGGGTCTAATAAGGCTTGGAGAGGGATTGCCATGCAGCTCCCATCTCTCTAAAAAGAAAAATGGCCAGGGAGATAGCACCATTGCCAACGCTCTTCTGTGCATGACCAAAGGCAGTGCACAGTTTTGGTTTAGATGCCTGTGGGGGTTTGCTGTAGGGCCTGGTTTTATGTATGGTAATAAAATATTGCTTTATGTTAAAATAACCTAGATATTCACTGAAAAAAACAAACGTTCAAGTAACATTATAATTAAATGTGATAAAAAAAAACCTAGAAATTCACTGAAAGAACCAATGGTAAAAGTAACATTATCGTTAGGCAAAATAACACAGAAATTCACCAGTTATCGTTAGCAGAGATAACTAAAACTTGCACCCCTACGCACTGCTTATGACCTCACATATTACATTACTCATGACATGTTCTATGACATCATATTTAACATCCCTGATGACTTCTCAAATGACATGGTATAAAAATGTATGAATTGTGGATCATCACTTGCATCTCAATTTCCTATTGACACAAGTCCTTCTAGCACCCTGGGCCGAAGATTAGAAAGTTTTCTCCAATCTGACATTATGGAGGGGCTGAAAAGCCCACTATATAACAGGGTCTAAATTTTTTGAAAAAAATAAAATATACAGAGAAAGGAGCTGGAATCTGGTGGTATTAATCTGTCCTACCCAGTCTTCTAGGATGCAACTTCTTTGTGGTCCCTTGGACTGCTGTAGAGTCTTAAGAAGATATATGTATATATTCTGGAAGCAGTTGCAACTCACACCCTCAACAACATGTGTTAACCTGGTATGGAGGATGAGGAGGTAGTGCTAATTGGATTGGACGTTATTACCACTGCTGGTAAGTTCATTTGTGGACTGGATTTAGTTGAGTGGGACGAGGATAGAGATTTGCCTTGTGTGCATGCATGTTTTTTGTGTGTTCACCTGTTTGTGGTTGTCTTGATGCTTTCCTGCATAATCTGATTACTGTCATGCATTGTCGGCAGGCAAACACCTGCTTCCCCTCAGTAGACTGTCCTGGTAGACACCAGGGGGTCGTAGCTATTATTAGGGTATTTTCTTATTATGTTATTCTATTCCTAAGCGTTTTTCTACCTTTGATATTCTGTGACAACTCCTGGATTCTGATTGGCATCTTGGCACAAGATGTGCTTCTGTCTGGCTCTCAGGGACATCCCACCATTTTGAGTTCTAGGAGAGCTGAAACCTAATAACCGCAAGGGTAATTCATTTTTGCTGATTTACAGGAGCAATTCATCTGACCATAAAGTCTTGCTCCGTTGTACCTCTCATCGAGCTATCCTAAACGTTAATCAATCAAAATGAAGTGACATTTATAGAGATGGTCATCATAATGCAGTTAAGACAAATAGACAAAAACTACGTCCATATGTTGACTATTTTGGATGCATTGGCTTAACACATGGCAGGGGAAAGGACCAAAACTGTAACCAAGTGAAGAAAACATTGACACTACATTACTTCACACAGCCATTTTTAGCGTGGTCCTCTTCCACGTGATATGCCAATCAAAGGCTAAAGTCCTACATCTACTGTATTTGTACTTCACCCAGTAAAAATGGCATCTGGTAAGAGTGGGTGGATGTATCATACAGGGCAGAAAAGGGCCAAACTGTGACCCTCTGGAGACCAAATTCACATAGGTCTCTAGTTTCCAGAGATGCCTGCAACCAGAATCCAGAATGTATCCCTTCTAAAAATAATCTTCCTTCCATTAATTTGGTCATTTATGGGGTCTTTTCTTTTCCAGATAATATGCCTACCCACACATTTCATGTTACATTTTATTTGGAAAAATGTGCATATAGTGAATTTTTATATTATGTGTTTGAAAATACCACTTTTAGAAAGTGGGTATTTCCTTGTCTAATCATTCTGTGTGCTGGTTTGTGTATTGACTGTCTGGTTTTGGAGTGACATAGGCTGAGTACGTGCATTCACTGTAGACAGCCGCAAGGGGGGTTGAGGTGGGTCCTGCCTTTCTCAGGTGACTCATAATTGGGCTGAATAGCCCTGGTGTGCATTTAGAGTGGTGGGAGGAGTTTTCACTAGCACCTGAATAGACAGTGTCTCCTCTGCACACTGCTATCTTCACCTCCTGTAGTGAGGCTAGACCAGAGAGGGCAGAACTGGTTTGGACTGGACTCAGAGACCTTGCCAAAAAGATAACAAAAAGAACATGTGGTATAACTTTTGGGGCCCTGACCCCAGGACTTTGGAACTCTTTTGGATCAAGGAACCTGCCAAGAAGAGCCAAGAAGCTGTGAGGAGGAACTACCACTTTGATGTGTGCTTTGCTGTGCTGGCCTGCAGTGGCTGCTTCTGTCTTGACAAGGGAAAGGACTGGCCTGAATTTACTGTAATTTCTTTGTTTGAGTATCTCAAAGAGCTTGAGGTAGAGCTTACCCCCGGTCTAGAAGTCTCAGGAACAGAAAAGACCTCAAGTTCATCTGCTATCAGCATGGGGAACTGTGCCACACTTCGCACTGCAAACCTAGTCTCACCGCTGCCATTGAGCCGCTGCTTGCACTGTGACCTGCAGGCATCACACTTCGCACTGCCTCACTTCACACTGCTGCCCTTGTATCCTTATTGACGTAGCTCTACACCAACATTGATGCTGCTGCTTGCACCGTGGTTTGAGGGCACTGCTTGTAGGTTACACAATGCACCACTCCATCCTACACCGCAGCCATGGCCTACCAAAGCTGACGACAGTGCTTCAGCAATGACGACGCTGCTGTTTGCACTGTGACCTGCCAGCACTGCGATGAGCACAGCCCCGCTTCGCACCGCAGCCCTGGTCCCACCAATGCTGCTGGATGCTGTCACCGAGCCGCTGCCTGCACTGCGACCTGAGGGCACCGCACGCTACACAGCTGCACTTCGCCCTTAATGCCACCTACACCAGTGCTCCTGACTTCAACCGCACAAAGTTCGATCTGCAACACGTGTGATTTCAAGGGCCTGACCGAACTCTGGAACTAACGCCTGCGGACGCTGGCTCTTTAGAGCTCACCGGAGGTCCCCAACACCCTGCATTTCTAAAGGTACTGTTTTTAGGGTCTTCCCGACACCGTACATGGCCCACAACACCGCGGTGAACCAGAACTGTTTGGACTTGCTGTTCACAATGCTGTGATAGCCCCGGACGGATCTATTGACTTCAAGGAACTGCATTTTTTTAGTCTATTTTTGCTTATTGATATTTCTAAGAACTGTATGGTGGATTATCGTTTTTTGTCTTGTTTGCACAGATAAAATATTGGATATTTTTCTAAAAAAGGTGTGGTGTCCTTTTGTAGTCTTGTCACTGTATTACTGGATGTTATGTTAAAATGCTTCACACACTGCCTGTGATATAGGCCTGACGGCTTGTGCCAAGCTACCAAGGGGGTGAGCAGGGCTTATTTTAGAAGTGTATCCCGCTTATCCTGACTAGGAAGAAGGGTCCCTACTTGGACAGGGTGACAATCTGCCAACTAAAGAACCCCATTTCTAACATTTGTGGCAGCGGTGGGCTAGGACGTGCGTTTGAATTTGATCTGCAGTGATCGGTGTACACTACTACCATATCGCAGACCACTACTTGCCACATACTGTTTTGTTTTTGGTCTATTTTTGTATGTCCATCTTTTGTAACTTAAACTTCCTACTCCCTCATGCCCGATTCAGAAGCATCATCAGTTGCATCCCTAGAAGATGCCTCTGAGGGGGAAAGGTTGGAAACCTACAACATAAAGGACCCCGTGTGAGCGTGGGAGCAGGAGCGGGAGAACAGCGGTATCCAGCAAGCGGCAGCTGAGCCGCGGGGGCTAAGAACTGTGCTCCACTAACCGGGAACCGGAGCAGCAACAAAAGCAGCTAGAGCCACAGGAGGCTGCAGAAACACCCCAGTGAGCCCCGGTGGACCCCTATGAGCCGCGGGGGGGGGGGGCTCGTTTTGTTCTAGTGATACTTTCTGGTGAAGCGCTTATACAGGAGTGTGGTAGCGCGGCCGGACCGAATCGCCCGCAGCTGGATTGGACTGGTGGTCCCCGTTCTCGTTAGGCTGCAGTTCGTGTTCCTGTGGTGCCCCCCCTCTGTTTGTTCAATTTGCTATCTGGGCACAAATACGTTTGTACCGTCACCAGAGGGAGTAACTCGACTTGCACTGTCTCCTTGCTCAGAGCATTTCTCAGTGCAGTGCACTGTCCTCGAGTAGTCCCTCACTCCCTGGCACTCCCTGGCTCTCCAGTTAACAGTCGGCGTACTCCCCCTCCCCTGGCCGGAGCCGGGGTGGGGGTTGAGAGCCGGAGCCAGGTGCTATCGGGGGGTGATTTCACGTTGGGCAGTGCTGGTCTGTGCTCGACAGTGCGACGGAGTGCCCACCAGGGCTCATTAGGGCTGCTGGGGGTCTGCAGCTGCCCGTTGTTGTTGGAGAGGAGAGGAGTCCTGCGGAGTCCTGCCGGTTGCCGGTTGTTGGTTTCCTCCTTTTTGACTTTCGCCCGTTCCTGATTCTCTGCCCTCCCACTGCCGCCGTAGCATCTTCCATCTTCGGCCGCAGAGACTGGGTGAGACTTCAAGGTCCAGGCTGCTCCACGCCAGGAGCCGCCACAGCTGAGCCGTGTACCTGGAGGCACTCTAAAGAGACAGGTCAGCTCCTGCAGGGTCTAAAATTCCGGAGACCGGACCGGGCCATCTCTTCTTTCGTGGCACTTTGCTTTTGAGTGACTGGGTCCATCTGTATGTACACGCCTGGCTGGTTGCTTCATATTGTAAAATGTCAGCACGCGAAAGTAGAAGCAAGGTAGCGAACCCAAGTGGGAACTTAACAGGGACATTGGACAACTTCATTATCAGAGCAAATTCAGTTATCGATCAGGGGATTATCTTAATGGAGCGCCGGGTTTCTCAAGACCTTGCACTGGCAAAATGATCTTCTTTGGGACATTTTGCTAATGCCCGCACCCCAGATTCGCTTTTACGCTCAAACACCTTTGTCGCCCCCGAGTCCGTACATAGCTCGCTTAATTCTCAAGCTCACCAACCCATAGTTCCAACTGATCAGCTTCAATCCTCCATGGTGCCCGTTAGTAGCTCACCCGAGAAAACACCTGAGATAATAAATACCAGGCACACGCGAGGGAGGCATGAAGGGGCAATACCAAAGAGGAAGAGGGGGCCAAATGCTGCTGCTGCTGGAGGCAGGAAGTCTAAACCTGCCAAACGAGCTAGCAACGGCAACACAACTTTAAAGGGTTTAGGAGCTGAGGCCGTGCATCAATCAGAGAAACGAGGGACATTAACGCCAACTGAAACTATTACAGATACGTCTAAACTTGTTGATGCACCACTGGTACTGGAGGGCCCAGTTCTTGCTAATCTGGGATCATTGTTAAGGTCATCATTTAAATCACTCGAAGATAGACTGACACTGATTGAGCAGCGGCTGTTTAACATCGAGAAAGCCACACTGGAAGTTATGGACAAGATCAAGTTAAATGTGTTGTCTTTGGGTAACGTTCAAATGAACCCCGTACAGGAGGGGATTGTAACACTTAAATCGACCCCGCCTCCCGCACCACCCACTTTAAATGTACCCACAGCTGAACTACCTACCTCCGTGTCATTACCCGCTAACAACTCAACAGGGGTTAATGCCATTATGACTAAAGAAACCCCGTGGGATTTACCCGAAGTAGGCCCCTCTGCGGATCTTAGAATTGATCTCCCCCCAGAATCGAGCCCATATCTGGTAGTTTTAACTGGGGTCCCTAAAATTAGCAACCAGAATGAGGAATCATTTTTGTCTTTAAAAAATAAAACTACTGATTGGCTCAATAGAAATAGACCACTCCCCCGTAATATCTCCAGCAAAATTTTGATGGTGCGCAGGCTGTCCTGGGTGGGGCATGGGCCAAAAACGATACAAGGTGATTGTGTGTTGGTGAACTTTAGTGACCCACGTACTGTGGAAAATATCTGTAATTGGAACCAGCACAGTCATGGGTCTTCGATTCAACCCCTCCCATTGTCATTTTTCTACCCCGCACCACATCTCTCTGATTCAGAGAGTGAACGGACTTTAGTAAAGCACCGTGGTGCAGGGAGGTGGTCGGGGGTCGGTATGCGAAATCGCATACTCCTAGTCAAATACACTCACTAAATAGGTATAGTAGCCTAGAAATGGTCGATTGAATCCATCAATCCAGGGATGTAACTTTTGGGGCACCTGAAAGTGGAAGTACCACAGACCACAAGGTAGCCACCGTGTCATGCAGCAGCCAAACATCCTGTGTCCCCCTATTGTCGTCGAAGGTCACCATTGCAGGCAATAACGCCGACTCAATAGGGAACACGACCACGGCCCGTGTGCTTAACCCAGCTGCAAGTAAGGAAGTAGTCCATAATGTTATCTCCTGGAACATTGCTGGGCTTGCGGGTAAGGCTAAGGATCGTAATTGGGTAGTTTTTATAAGATCATTCCCAGTGATCTGCTTGCAAGAGACATGGCTGGTAGAGAGTGATATATTTTTAGAAGGCTATAAATGTTTTTTTGTGCCGGCTGAACCGTCGAGCAGTGGCAGAGCTAAAGGGGGTTTGGCATTGTACATTGACCTAGCCTTGTCCTGTGTCGTTAAAACTATAACCACCTATAACACTGACATTCAAGCCGTGACAATTAAAAGAGGGAATAAAATGGTGACCCTGATTAACTTTTACAATGCTGTAAGTCCAAGAGGGGAATGTAGGATTGTTGATTTGGGTGATTTCATTTGTAATCTCAGTGAAAGTCTGTCCCATCAGATCCTCATCTTGGGGGACTTCAATGTGCACCCTTGTGGGAACCCTGCAATGGGAACTTTGGGTTGCCACAGGATGAGGGGTCTTCATTTTGAACACTCTGGCCGGGGAGACATGCTGAATCAATTATTAAATGAATTTGATTTAATTTCAGCCATGTCCTTGGTTGATGTTTGCAGTTATCAGCCCGTCCCCACATTTAAAGGGCATTCGAGGGGGGTCCTTTATTGATCATATCCTTCTCTCTAATGGCCTACAATCAACTATTTCAGGCTTTAAAATCCAGGAAAACGCATATAGTGATCATAAACCTGTATGTATCTCAATGGTTGGCAACCTTTTAAATCTACGGGAAAAGATGCCAACTTGTGGTGTTCTGAAATGCACGGCTGGAAGGCGTCGCCTAAAATGGACTAAGGTGAATTGGGCTCAATTATATGAGAAGATCCATAAATCCTGTGCTCCCGAGATATCATCTTGTGTGTCTTCTGTATTCCTTCCCTCAGATATCCTCTCAGCATTTGACGGGATCGTTTTAAAAGTAGGTGAAATGCTAACTGTCCCAACGTCGGGCCCTCCTTGTAGGGACCTTAGATGTTTCGACCATTCATGCTCAAAAGCAGGTCGAGAGTTAAAGGCGGCTTTGAAGATTAGCCCCAGGGATCCTACATTGATTAGGTCATTACGCTTGTCCTACAAAAAGGCCTTGGCAAAGCGCAAGGCAGATATAAAAAACAAAATTTGGCAAGAACTGTTAGACCCGAATACCCTTTGTAACAGCGGAAGATTTTGGGATATTATTAACGAACCTATGTTTGATATGGTAGGGGACAATTCAGTTGGCACCAATACCACTGAAGATGAGTGGGTATCCCACTTTAGTTCCATCTTCAACAGTAATACCCCCCAGATAGAGGTGGACAGACGTGATCAAAGTGTATCTCTACCACATTTTACAATCAGCGAGGTTGAGAAAGGCATCATGGGGTTAACAAGTAATAAAGCGCCTGGCCCAGACGGAATGCCCCCGGATTTATTTAAATCCAAAGTATCCCTTTGGGCGCCAGTTCTCACCGCTGTGCTTAACGGGGCTGCAGAACATGGATGCCCTAGGTCCTGGGGGACATCCATGATAGTACCAGTATTTAAGAAAGGTGACCGTAATAGAACTACCTGTTACAGGCCGATTTCGTTCATTGATTCCGTGGTCAAGGTAGTGGGTGGAGTAATCCTGAACAGGCTAACAGCCTGGGCCAATGAGCGCGGGATCATCTCCAGAATCCAATATGGGTTCCGGCCCAGCCATTCAACAATAGCGCAATGCCTCAACCTGTACATGGTCCTAGGAAATATACCATGGCTCGGCAAGGCACCATCCACATGGCGTTCATGGACCTTTCCTCCGCGTTTGACTGTGTCAACCGCGGAAAGCTCTGGGAGGCCATGGGAGCCATGGGGGTGGAGCCTAATTTGGTTAACATTCTGAGGGACCTGCATCAGGATACCAAGGCCAATGTGAGGTATTCACAGGATCTAAGGGTGTCAAGGGATTTTAGTGTTCACAGGGGTGTTAGACAGGGCTGGATTTTGGCCCCCTTTCTTTTTAAATTATATTTTACCAGTTTGGAGGAGTTCTTATTAAATACTGGTACCGATTACCCCTATGTCGGCCGTAAGGGTTTGCCTGTATTATTATAAACGGACGATGCCGTCCTCATGGCTAGGACCGCAAGAGGTCTCCAAACCCTATTAAATGCCTTTCATAGTTTCATGGATGTTCATGACCTATCGATTAACAACACCAAATCCATTATAATGCAGGTGGGGCAGCGCCCTAAGAAACCGTACCTATTTAGGGTCAACGAAGATAAGGTCTCCACAACAAGAACATTCTCTTATTTGGGAGTATTATTCGACGATCAGTTGAAATGGGGACCACTACTCCAAAGGAAAAGGGGGGAGATAACTCGGGTTAACGCTGCAATATTTAATTTCGCCAGGAAAATGGGTAAACGTCCTATTGCTGCACTATTAAAGATCTATCATACAAAGAGTGTGGCAATAGGGAGTTATGGCAGTGAACTTTGGGGGCATGCGGCAGTTAATGATATCGTGGTGGCAGAAAACATTTTCCTGAAACAATTGTTGGGGGTTTCAAAGGGGACTCCTAACCAAATAGTGCACGAAGAAACCGGTACACCTTTTATTAGTGACACTTTAGCATTACGGCCACTAACTTTTTGGTTAAAATGTTGGCTTAATAAAGAATTGATTGTAAACCACCTACTCCTAAGAGAAGCAATATCTATGGATAATATGCTTAAAATCCCTTGGATAAAATATCTGAAGGACTGTTTTTCTGCCGTGGGGAAATCAGAACTTTTTTTTAACCCTGAGTCGATCACATCTGCTGATGTAGAGTCTGTGAGGAAATCCTTTTCCTTAGCACGACAAATGAATCGCGAAGAGGCGGAATTATTTAAACCGAGTGTTCGAAAACACGTCATGTTGAAAACTACACCTTTAATGGAGCCTTATTTATCTTGGCCCTTGTTGGGCTTCGAGCGACACATGTTAATCAGGTTCCGGCTGGATTATTTTCATCTTCTTTTAACTGTTCCAAGGGGTTGTCATCGTGGTCAAGTGCTGCCAAACTGCGGCTGCGACAATGTGTCTCCGCAGAATTTGGTGCACTTTTTTATTTATTTGCCCCTTTTACGATTTACCCCGGAGGTTCTATCTAAAGCCTCTTTTAAAAAAACAGAACTTTATCCAGGTTAGACCAGCCCTTTGTTATTTACAAATGTTAAACCCCGAAAGTACTTTATTTTTGATGGGTTTTTTAAAATCTGCCTTAAAACTCAGAAACACCAGGACGGGTTTTTTATTTATGTACATCAAGTTTTTATTTGTCAATGTGCTTTTATGGTTCTTTCTGCTTGAAAAACCGAATAAAGATTTTCTATCTATCTACAACATAAAGGAGTTAAAGGCTATTTTTTAGAAACCTAAAGGTCCAAATGAGAGGCCTCACCAGGAAAGAGGAGCTATAAAAGGTGCTGAGTGCCTGGGTATCAGCCAGACATACCAGTGGGTAATCTGGTGATCTGAGTTTGGAGGCAGACAAGCCAATTTCTAGGGTGGATGTGTTACTGGGAGGGGAGGGGCCCTCCAGGCAGCAGTGGTTTCTCCCCAGAGGAGCCAGAGGACAGGAGGAAAGCTAGTAGGCATCAAAAAGAGCTTGAGAGCTCAAGATGGAATCACAGAAGATGCTTTTAGACCATGAGCGTGGTCTCAAGGAGCTGGAGTTAAAGAGTAATTCCAGGACAGATGGTGGCAGCAATTCCTCAGTGCACTCAGACAGATTAGAACACATTCCTAAGAATGTCAAAAAGGAGTACAAGAAGGGTGATTACATACAAAGATTGTTTGAGGGCTATGAGGCATTCATTCACATGAATTGGTGTTCCTAAAAAGAATTAGGGAGTAGGACTGTGGCCTCATGTCTCAGAAGAGGGGAAAAACACCTTGTTGGCTTTGGGTAAGGGGTACAACCTCACCTACACTGACAGGAAGGAGACCGTTCTTACCAGGTGTAGTCTCACTCCTGAACATTACGGGGATCAGTTTAGGTCCAATAAGAAAATTGATTCCCATACATGGTTGGAATATGTGGATTCTTGCTGCAGGTCACTGGATGGTTGGGTAAAGGGCAGCAAAATACCAGATTTTCAGGGGCTGTACAATTAGATTATGTGGGAGCACTTGTCTGTTTTGCAGAGTTGCACCAGCACTTGACTGAGAGTAAGCTGACTTACCCCAGAAAGCTTGCTATGGAGACCGAAATCTGGGTGAGTACCGGGGTACACAAGAAGGTATTTGGGGAAGACTCTGTCAAAGGTGAGCAGTATCCCCAGCAGAAGAGTGGGGGGACAAGTGTAAAGGAAATGAGTTCTCTAAAGGGCCCCAAACTAGTACGGAGGGTAAGGATTCCCATCCCTGAGGAGATAAGAAACCATGGGTCTCTTCAAGGAAGTCTGCAGAGATGGGGCCCCGCAAGAGTATTGCCTTTGAGCAGTTGGGTCACTTGAAGGGGTATCCCTAGTGCCCCAAGAGGGTTCAGTCACTCACCGGTGGGCAGTCCAATGTGTTAGCTAGTAAAGTGCTTATGGAGGAGGAATACTAAGAGGAGGGTGGGGATCCTGCAGAAATGACCCTTGTCTCACTAGGGGGCGGTGAGATTGTTCCAGGAAACCAGGTGCAAACACTAAGAAGTACAGCGCCTGGGTGACCATCAGTGGGAGTAGGGTAAAGTATAAGGTGGCACTGGTTTCCTTTGAATGGGTAGGAGGGTCTCAGGTCTCTTGAGAGTGGTTGTGAGCCCTACTATTCCTGTAGATTGTTTTGCTAGGTAACAACCTGGATGTTGGACCCGGCCTCGTGGCGTGGTCCCGAACCCTCCTACCAGACTAAACGGGGGCTACCCCAACCCTTCGGGGTCCCCCTGGATTGTACCCCGCTAGCCTCCGGCCTTCGCGACGCGACCCGCCCCCGGCCTCGGTCCCAGCGAAGCCCTGACCTCAAGGCGCCAAGACCTGACCGGAGGGGGTCGAGTGGCCACTCCCCAGATCCCGGAGGAGGAGAGTTTCGATGGGGCCTCCAGCCGTACCCCGATGCCTGGTTTCGATCGCCCTCCGGCCTCCCTGGGCACTGGCTCCACCCCCTGCTGGGTGTCTGGACGCTCTCCTCCCGGCCCCTCCGACCCCCCCAGGCGCGAGGGTCCAGACATCAAAGGGCTCCAGACCTATATCTGGGGCAGCCCAAAACCAGGAAGGCAGTTGTATCCTGGAGTCAAGAGCCCTGCTGATCTGATCGCAGCTGACCCTACGGGGAGAGACTCATTGCCTGGAACGTGGACCCTCGAGCCCTGCTGACTGCGTCGTGGCTCCCCCTTGCTGAGAAGAAGACCCTCACGGAACATCGGAGCCCTGCTGACCTCGTCGCGGCTTGACCTCACTGAAGTAACCACCGGAGCCCTGCTGACCTCGTCACGGCTCGACCTCACGGGAGTAACCATCGAAGCCCTGCTGACCTCGTCGCGGCTCGACCTCACTGAAGTAACCACCGGAGCCCTGCTGACCTCGTCGCGGCTCGACCTCACCGAAGCAAACCCTCGAGCCCTGCGGACGACATCCCGGTTCCCGGAACCCCCCCAGCTCGAGGATTGAGAGCTGGGTGCAGGGTGTCCCCGTACCGGCCTGGTACTGAGACTGTCCCGCTACCCCGTCCCTAAAAAGACCCTGAGACTCTTTTGGATCCCTCGATCCGCCTGTAAATATTGCCACGGAGACCTGCCTTTAATACCGATAAAGACTTGTGAGAATTGATACCCTTGTTGTGTCCCTTTGTGGTGGTGGGGTTGCCTGGCTGGTACGATCATAGGAGAAGGACCTCGCCCAGGAGGCTTCTCAGCGGCGCTCGGCTACTTTCCTACGGAACGGTGGCTCTCAGGATGGTCAGTCCGACACCATCTGACTCCCCGGAGAGCGCCCTTCTAACATTGGTGGCCAGCGGTGCGATCCGAGCCCGACGCATATTGTACAGCGAGTAACTCACCCACTACCTACCCAGACACAGAGTAACCATGAGCAACCAAGAGACCACCCCAACCGCGGAGTTCCAACAAGAACGGTTGGAGGAATATACCCATAAGGAACTAAAACAGTTTTGTAAAGACAAAGGCATCGCGACCACCGGATTAAACACAAAAGAGGACCTGCAAAAAGCCCTAAAGGCCTGGGTAGAGTCCGAAGCGGCCTCCCCCCAAGCCGAAGAAAACCCGGTGCCAAACGTGCACCGGCAACCAACCGCAGCCCCGGCAGATGGGAGAAGAACCAGCATGGAGACCGGCCCCTCCCCGGAACAGAAACGAGAACGGGAGAGGGTCAGGACCCACGAGTTGGAGCTCGCCCGACTCCGCCTGTACGGCGAACTCCTACTAGCCGAATAGAAATTGGCCTTAGAGCAACTGCGGCTGCAAGAAGAAATAGAGGAGAAAAAGCGGCACCGAGAACTGGAAGAGAGGAGGCTAACCCTCGAGCATGAGCGGGGCCTTAAAGAACTTGAAATTAAGTCCAAAAATGGAGAGACCGGCACCCCCGGAAACAGGGACACCCCTCCGCCGGCCGAGGCGAAAGTACATATCCCCAAGGATGTCATCAAAGAGTACTACAAGAACGACGACATCCAACAATGGTTCAAGGTCTACGAGGTAGCCATGACCGCCCATCGGGTACCCCGAAAAGATTGGGGTGCTGGCCAACGGTTCCTCAGCGAAGGAAGAGACACCCTGCTACAGCTCCCAGACGAGGTGATGACCTCTTATGACCATATGAAGGAGGCCCTACTCACCCGCTATGGTCTCACCTCAGAGATGTACCGCCAACGCTTCCGGGACTGTAAGAAGCTCCCCGAGCCCTGGAAGGGTGGATCAAGGGCAGCAAAGTCACCTCCTACAAACAGCTGTTCGACCTCATTGTATGGAAACACCTCTCCAACAACTGCTTCGTCGAGCTGAGACAGCACCTCCTCGACAGCAAGCTGACCGAGCCGCGGAAGCTCGCCGCCGAGGCCGATTGATGGGTGAACACTCGGGTCCCTCGGAACTCGATGGGGGAGTACCAACGGAATCCACGGGGCCCCCCCGCCAGCATGGCGGAGGAGGAGGATCGAACAGGAACAGAGACTTTCCAGCAGGGCCGCCCCGGAGTCCTCCCCGGGGACCGCCCCTGAACCGCACGTCCCCGTCCCTCGCCCGAAGAGGGGCCCCCCTAGCCCGACCAAGACCTCGACCGACGGTAACGTGCTACAACTGCCAACAGCCAGGGCACTATGCCAGTGACCCAACCTGCCCCGTGAACCGACGAGCTGGGACCACCGGGCTACCCCCCCGCAAGTTGGCGGCCGCTGCCCTGGGGGAAGGGGGAGAAGATGAAGAGAACTACGACGCCGGGCCATCCGAGTGGGAACCCGCCGCCATGACCTTGGTATGCCTGGGCAGCCGGGAAATGGTGCCCCGGGCTCCCATCCCGAGCAACACCCAGAAGTACCAACAGTGGGTCACCATTAATGGACGCCGGGCCGAAGTCCTCCGCAACACCGGAGCCAGCGTGACAGCCGTCTGCTGCCACTTGGTGACCCCCGAACAGATCATGCCTAATGTACTGTGCCCCGTCCGGTCGGCAGACAACACCGAGAGCTTGTGCCAGATTGCCCGGATTCCCTTCGAGTGGGGAGGAGTGTCGGGCATGCTGAAGGTGACCGTCCGCGACGACGCCCCCGTAGACTGCCTCCTGGGGAACGACCTGGAAAATTCCCCCTGGGCCCACGTCGAGCGCCGAGAGCATCTGGGAATGCTGGGACTGCCCGAGTGGGTCTGCTCCACCACCCGGTCCACAACCGCCCGGGCCATCCGGCCGAGCATAGCTGCTCCCCCCGAGGAGCCGGAGTGGCCTGAACCGCCACCTCCCGCCGTCGAAGAAGAAGCCGACGCTGAGTCCGGGCCGCCAGAACTCAAACTCACCCCGGACGAGGTCGCCGCTCTCGGCGACCTCCCCGAACTCGCCCAATGGCGCCAAGAAGGTGGCCCCACAAGGGAGCAGTTCCGCCAAGAACAGAAGACCTGCCCCTCCCTCGAAGGGACCCGACAGCAAGCAGCCGCCCAGGCCACCGGAGATCAAACGGGGACCCACTGGGTCTATTGGGACAATGACCTCCTCTACAGCGAGCAGAATACCGCAGAACTGGGGGCCAGCCGAGTGCTGGTGGTCCCCCTCCGATTCCGAGACTTCCTCTTCAATCTGGCGCATGATGTGCCCCTCGCCGGGCACCTGGGGCAAGACAAAACCTGCAGCCGCCTGGTGACCCACTTCTACTGTCCCCGGATGCGGAAGGACGTGGACAATCATTGCCGAACCTGCCCGACCTGCCAAGCCAGCGGGAAGAGTGGGGGAAGGGTCAAAGCCCCTCTCCAGCCCTTTCCAATAGTAAATACCCCGTTCGAGCGAGTGGGGATCGACATCGTGGGGCCCCTGGACCCCCGAACCTCCCAAGGACATCGCTTCATCCTCGTCCTGGTCGATCACACCACCCAATACCCTGAGGCCATCCCTCTCCGAACAGTGACGGCCCCCGTGGTGGGCCGGGCCTTGATGGGAATCTTCTCCAGAGTGGGTTTCCCCCGGGAGGTCGTGAGCGACCGAGGCACAAACTTTATCTCAAAGTATATGCGGTCCCTGTGGCAACAATGCGGGGTCACCTACAAGTTCACCACCCCGTACCACCCCCAGGGGAACGGACTAGTCGAACGATTTAACCGGACGTTGAAAGGAATGATCAAGAGCCTGGAGGAGCCCCTGAGGCGCAAATGGGACGTCCTGCTGCCCTGCCTCCTTTTTGCCTATCGGGAGGTCCCGCAGAAGTCGCTGGGGTTCAGCCCCTTTGAACTCTTGTACGGACACCCTGTCCGAGGCCCCCTCAGCCTGGTCAAAGAAGGCTGGGAGACTACCGTCCAGGATGCTCCCCCCGACGTCTACCAGTACCTCCTGACCCTGCGGAATCAAACCCGGAAATTCAGGGAACTGGCTGAAGCCAACCTCGAGGCCAGCCGGGAGGAAATGAAAAGCTGGTATGACCAGAACGCCTCCTCCATCGAGTTCGAGCCAGGCCAGCAGGTCTGGGTCATGTCGCCGGTTGACCCCTGTGCTCTCCAGGACAAATGGACCGGGCCCTTCAAGGTGGTAGAGAAGAAGAGCCCCGTCACCTACCTGGTCGACATGGAGTCCCCCAGGAACCCCCTCCGGGTTCTCCACACCAACAGGCTCAAACCCCACTTTGCCCAAACTGAACTTAGCCTGCTGATGGCTACGGACGATGGGGCCGAAGAAGACTTCGAGCCCCTACCCGACCTCCTAAGAACCTCCGAAAAGGACGGCTCCGTAGAGGGAGTCATCCTCTCTGCCACCCTGACTCCAGAGCAGCGCCAAGGTTGTCAAGGACTGCTGCATCACTTCGCTGCTCTCTTCTCTCTCACTCCCGGAGTCACCTGATGGTGCGTCCACGACGTCGACACCGGGGACAGCCCCCCCGTGCGACAACGAGCCTACTGAGTCCCCGACCGGGTGCGGGCCTGCATCCACGCTGAGGTCTCCAAGATGTTGGCCCTGGGGGTCGTCGAACCCTCCAACAGTCCCTGGGCCAGCCCTGTGGTCCTGGTGCCGAAAGCTGCCGCCTCGAGCACCACCCCGGAGCTCCGGTTTTGCGTGGACTATCGGGGATTGAATGCCGTCACCAAAACCGATGCCCATCCCATTCCTCGGGCAGATGAACTGATCGACTGCCTAGGAGCAGCCCGCTACCTTAGCACCTTTGACCTCACCGCTGGATACTGGCAGAACGGGCTCACCCCAGGCGCCCAAGAGCGGTCTGCTTTCTCTACCCCCGATGGCCACTACCACTTCCGAGTGATGCCCTTCGGCATGAAGAATGCCCCGGCGACCTTCCAAAGACTGGTGAATAAGGTACTGGCCGGCCTAGAAGCCTTCAGCGCCGCCTACCTGGACGATATTGCGGTGTTCAGCAACCTGAGGCACCTCTGGGAGGTCCTGACTGCCCTCCAAAGGGCCGGACCCACAGTAAAAGCCAGCAAGTGTCAGATAGGCCAAGGATCCGTAACCTATCTGGGACATCAAGTAGGGAGCGGCCATGTGGCTCCCCTCCAGCCAAAGATTGACGCCATCATGGCCTGGGAGCCCCCAGTCACCCAAACCGCCGTGAGGGCCTTCCTGGGTCTCACGGGCTATTACAGGCGGTTCATCCAGAACTATGGAAGCATTGTGGGCCCCCTTACGGAGCTCACATCAAAGAAGCAACAAAAGAAGGTTCACTGGACGCCCCTCTGTCAGGCGGCCTTCGAGACCCTCAAGACAGCGATGTGTACCGCCCCCGTGCTACAAGTCCCCGACTACAGCAAAGAGTTTGTGGTCCAGACGGATGCCTCGGAGTACGGAGTCGGGGCTGTCCTGTCCCAAGTGAACTCTGAGGGGGTTGACCAGCCGGTGGCCTTCATCAGCCGGCGCCTGCTGCCCCGGGAGCAGAGATGGAGCAGCATTGAACAGGAGGCCTTTGCCGTGGTGTGGGCCCTCAAGAAGCTCCGGCCCTACCTCTTCGGCACCCACTTCCGGGTCCAAACCGACCACCGGCCCTTGCGGTGGTTAATGCAGATGAGAGGCGAGAACCCGAAGTTGTTGCGATGGTCCATCTCTCTGCAGGGGATGGACTTCACTGTAGACCATCGGCCCGGCAACGACCACGCCAACGCCGACGGCCTGTCCCGCTTCTTCCGCCTCGGCGAGGAGAACCCCCAAGAAGATGGGTGACTCTCCCTGCCTTCAGCTGGGGGATGCCTGTTGGACCCGGCCTCGTGGCGTAGTCCCGAACCCTCCTACCAGACTAAACGGGGGCTACCCCAACCCTTCGGGGTCCCCCTGGATTGTACCCCGCTACCCTCCAGCCTTCGCGACGTGACCCGCCCCCGGCCTCGGTCCCAGCGAAGTCCTGACCTCAAGGCACCAAGACCTGACCGGAGGGGGTCGAGTGGCCACTCCAAAGATCCCGGAGGAGGAGAGTTTCGATGGGGCCTCCAGCCGTACCCCGACGCCTGGTTTTGATCACCCTCCGGCCTCCCTGGGCGCTGGCTCCACCCCCCGCTGGGTGTCTGGACGCTCTCCTCCCGGCCCCTCTGACCCCCCTAGGCACGAGGATCCGGATATCAAAGGGCTCCAGACCTATATCTGGGGCAGCCCAAAACCAGGACGGCAGTTCTATCCTGGAGTCAAGAGCCCTGCTGATCGGATCTCGGCTGACCCTACGGGGAGAGACTCATTGCCTGGAACGTGGACCCTCGAGCCCTGCTGACTGTGTCGCAGCTCCCCCTTGCTGAGAAGAAGACCCTCACGGAACATCGGAGCCCTGCTGACCTCGTCGCGGCTCGACCTCACTGAAGTAACCACCGGAGCCCTGCTGACCTCGTCGTGGCTCGACCTCACGGGAGTAACCATCGAAGCCCTGCTGACCTCATCGCGGCTCGACCTCACTGAAGTAACCACCGGAGCCCTGCTGACCTTGTCGCGGCTCGACCTCACCGAAGCAAACCCTCGAGCCCTGCGGACGACGTCCCGGTTCCCGGAACCCCCCCAGCTCGAGGATTGAGAGCTGGGCGCAGGGTGTCCCCGTACTGGCCTGGTACTGAGACTGTCCCGCTACCCCGTCCCTAAAAAGACCTTGAGACTCTTTTGGATCCCTCGATCCGCCTGTAAATATTGCCACGGAGACCTGCCTTTAATACCGATAAAGACTTGTGAGAATTGATACACTTGTTGTGTCCCTTTGTGGTGGTGGGGTTGCCTGGCTGATACGATCATAGGAGAAGGACCTCGCCCATGAGGCTTCTCAGCGGCGCTCGGCTACTTTCCTACGGAACGGTGGCTCTCGGGGTGGTCAGTCCGACACCATCTGACTCCCCGGAGAGCGCCCTTCTAACACTGGACCAGTCCTTATGGAAGGATGTGGAGTTCAGGCCTCACTTGGAGATGCTTGGGTTGTCATAGTACGCATGCATGACCACTCAGTCCACGGCAGCCAGTAAGGGTAATCAGAAGGACCTGGAGCCTGAAACAGTGGCCCAGGTACCTGCCAAGAGAAAGAGCAAGTGGCACAGGAAACCCGCCCTTGAAGTTCCCATGGTCCGGGAGGAGCATGCCCCTGTGGGAGACGCCTCAGCACCTACAGGTGAGCAATTAGCTGAACTGGTGGACCTATCTGAGCTGACCCATTGGCAGCAAGATGGGGGTCCCGCAAGGGAAGAATTCTGCAGGGAGCAAAACGAATGCCCTTCTTTAGAGGGTTTGTGGCAACAGGCTGCAAAACAGGCAGTTGCTGATCAGTTTAGATCACACTGGATCTACTGGGAGAATGGTCTCCTACACAGCGAGCCTAAGGTCGTTGAGCCTGGATTAGCCTGTGTGCTAATAGTACCCCAGTGCTTCAGGACCTCCCTACTGGGTCTGGCTCATGACGTGCCTTTGGCAGGACATTTTGGGGCAGGACAAGACCTTTGACAGGATTGTCACCCACTTTTTTTTGCCCCAATTGCAAAGACATTCTGACGCTCATTGTAGGTCTTATCAAATTTGACAGTCAGGTGGCAAGAGTGGGAAGAAGTGTAAGGGTCCTCTCCAGCCTTTTCCAGTAGTTAGCACCCCTTTTGAGAGGGTGGGGATGGACATTGTGGCACCTGTGGACCCCAAGACAGCCATGGGCAACAGGTATATTCTGGTCTTGGTGGACCATGCCACCCTTAATCTGGAGGTTATCTCTCTCTGGATACCGACAACACCAGTGGTGGGCCAGGCATTAATGGGGATCTTTTCCCACATGGGGTTCCCCAGAGAGGTGGTATCGGACAAGGGTACCAATTTCATATTGAAGTATATGACATCCCTGTGGGAGGAATTGGGTGTAACCTAAAGGTTCACCACTCCTTACCACCCACAGGTTTTGTGGAAAGATTCAAGCAAACCTTTAAAGTCATGATCAAGGTTCTAACTGAACCTATGAGGTACAAGTGGGACGTCCTCTTACCATGCCTTCTCTTTGCTTACACGGAGGTACCACAGAAGTCCTTAGGGGTCAGTCCCTTTGGGCTACTATGGGCACCCAGTGAGAGGACCTCTCAGTTTGGTGAACAAAGGCTTGGAAACAGCTCCCAGGAAAACTCAGCAGGATGTATTTACCTACATGCTGGCCTTCAGGAACCAAACTTCGCTCTTAAGGAAACTCGCTCAAGCGAACCTAGAACCCAGCCAGGAGAAAATGAAATGCTGGTACGATCAGAATGCCACTCTGGCAGAGTTCAGCCTCACCAGAAAGAGTGGATCATGGCCCCAGTAGAGCCTTACACTCTACAGGACAAGTGGAATGGGCCTTTTGAGGTAGTGGAGCACAAAAGTGAGGTCATTATATGGTGAATTTGCAGACTCCCAGGAAACCCTTTGAGGGTCCTCCATGTGAATCGCCTCAAACCTCCCTTTGAGAGGTCTGAAGTAAGCATGCACTTGGCAATAGAAGATGGGGTAGAAGAGAAGAGTGAACCTCGTCATGTCCTCCTGTCCATCAAGGAGCACGATGGGTCAGTGGAAGGTGTGAATCTCTCCTCTACACTGACCCCAGAGCAGCAGAATGACTGTCTCAGTTGTTGGGGCAATTTGCCACCCTATTCTCCCTGACCCCAGGTGTCATCCATTGGTGTACCCATGACGTGGACACTGGGGACAGTCCTCATGTGAAACACAACATTTACAGGCTGACTGACAGGGTCAGAGCCAGCATCAAATAAGATGTTTCTGCAATGTTAGCGTTAGGAGTAATAGAACTCTCCAACAGTTCTTGGACCAGCCCGTTGGTCTTTGTCCCAAAGGCTGCTGCACCCGGTGCCACTCCTGAACTTTGATTCTGCGTGAACTACCGTGGGCTCAATGCCATCACCAGGACTGACGCGCACCCCATTGCCCGAGCTGTTGAGCTTATCAATCAGTTGGGAGCTGCCATTTTCCTCAGCACGTTTGATTTACGTCTGGGTACTGGCAGATTGCTTTAACTGAGGGGTCTAAGGAAAAGTCTGCATTCTCAACACCAGAGAAGCACTACCAGTTCCCGGTGATGCCCTTTTGGTTGAAGAATTCCCCCGCCACCTTTCAGAGGTTGGTGAACCAGGTGTTGGCTGGGCTTGAGTATTTCACCGCCGCCCATCTGGATGACATCACAGTATCCAGTTCCAGCTGGGAATGTCACTTTCACCACCTTTGGGAAGTGTTGAAGGCTCTGCAGAGATGCAGGCCTCATGATCAAGGCTACTAAGTGCCGTATCGTTCAGGGTCTGTGGTGTACTTTGGGCACCAGGTCGGAAGCTGACAGGTGGTGCCACTACAGCCTAAGATTGACCCCATTGTGGCTTGGTAGACCCCCATGACCCAGACAGTGGTGAGAGCCTTCTTAGGTCTCATCAGGTACTATAGGAGATTTGGCAAGGGCTGAGGCACCATTTTTGCCCCCTTCAATGAGCTGACTCCCAAGAAGCAGCCCAGGAAGGTGATCTGGACTGATGCCTGCCAGACAGCTTTTGATGCCCAGGAGGCAGCCATGTACACAGCACCTGTGCTCAAGACAGCCAACTTCTCCAAGGAATTCATAGTGCAGACTGACACTTCAGAGCATGGTGTGGGAGCAGTGCTCTCGCAACTGTACAAAAAGGGACTAAGACCACACTGTAGACTTCCTTAGCAGGAGACTACTCCCCAGGAAACAGAGGTGGAGTGACAAAGAGCTGTCTAGATCCTGCTTGGTTGTGACCTTACTTTAGCTGATACCCTTTATAACAATAGCAAGGTAAGAAGATCGGTCTTGTACAACGCAATACCTGTTGATGACTTTGACTATATTTTTGCTGCAAATGCTTGTTGATGCCTTAGATGCTTCTTGACAACTTTGACTTTGGCAATGCTTATTGCTAAACACTGCTTCCTATTGACTTAGACATTTCCACTTCTTCGCTTTTACTAATATTTATTATTGCCAAATGACTTGTGTTGTTTGTTCCTCCTCAGTTCCCGCATCATTCGATGATGGCTGGCATCTTTGTTTTGGTTAGTACAAAAACCGTCCACGCCCAGCTGCCTAGTGCAGATTATCCTGAGACGTGCAGAGTTCCAGGAAGCTGTGGGACGTAGAGGCTTCATTTTGATGGCTTATGCTGAAGTAAGGCCCTTCTCATCACCCAGCAGAGCAGGTAGGGTCCTGTCTTCTTTTAAGTACTGTTCCGATTTCTCTTCAAGGCATTCAGAGGATTCAGAGTTCCGAAACTCAGTTCTGTTTACCGCTCTACGGGAGAGACCCCAGGGCAACCATAAAAAATACTGAGCGCTGTAATTAGGTTTCATGTTACTGCTCCATGGGAGTGGCCCCTGAGCAATTCACGTGGCAGTAAAGGCACAGTATTGCAGTAAAGACACTGTAAAGGCACCAAACTCATCATGCCGAGTGCTTTAACTCGGTTGTAGTTTGTGTTGCAATTCAGTTAATGTCATAATTCCTTTGGAGCTGCCTCAGGCAATTTGTATCAAAGTTGGATTGTGGAACAAAGGCATGTGATACTGATGAGATTCATAACACTTAGTACAACAGAGCATATAAAGACTTATACACAGCGCAACCAAGGAATCACTATTGGAGGCTGTATTCTCATAAGTAGGAATAGATAAAACGCAAGTATCACTGACTCTACCAAAGTGAATTTTAGTAAAGAATCCTATGTACTCTGTTGCGTTACATTTGATGGTACATATTCTGAATTGCCTACATAAGGAATCCTAAATCATCGATACTCACCTTTATTTTCAGATACTCATTGTTAATGCTTCACATGATATATATATATAATCACCAGGAGCTAAGACATCATAACATTAACGTGTTTCAACGTTTTGTTCCAAGTCTTCCTCCCTGCAGTACCCTTCCTAATACCCATACCCCATCTAGCCAGTCTGATAATCTGTGCAATTAAGCCTGAGTTGGAGCTTCTGCAAAGGTGAGCTTCTTGGGGGTACTGCTCCTGAGGATCTGATAGAATCTGAGAGCGAGAAGCTTTTGCAGTGGTCTGGGCACTGAAGAAGCTAAGACCCTACCTGTTTGGGTCTCACTTCCGAGTTCAGAAAGACCACAGGCCCCTCAAATGGTTAGTGCAGATGAGGGGTGAGAACCCAAAACTATTGAGGTGGTCCATCTCCCTACAGGGAATGGACTTTCTGCTGGAACACCACCCTGGCACAGAACACGGCACAGCACAGCATCGCTTTCCAGGTCCTTCTGCCTTAATGAAGAAAACTCTCAGGTGATTGGGTAGTTTGCCCTACTTTTCAGCTGGGGGGACATGTGTTAAATATAGCATGTCACAATGCATGCTATTACATCGCATGATTTTACAACACGGTTGTTACGACGACAGCGCTGTTAGTACGCGTACCTTTACATCGCAAGTCATTAGAACGACTTGCTGTAGGGGGCGCGCTGGACATAGATATAGTATTATTTCCTATTCCTGCTCCAGCTTGCGCAACAGTAGGGAAGGTGTTGGTTGTAATTCATTTCCAGTACCTTAGCGCCCCCCTACAGCAAGTCGTTCCAATGAATTGCGATGTAAAGATATTGCCTACTAACAACGCAGTGGTTGTAACAACCGTGTTTAATAGCACTGCAATGTAATGACAGCGTTGTAAATGCTGTTTCTTCATGTGTTAGACCTGGCATCTTTTGGCATGTTTCCCCTGTATTTTTGCATTCTGGCCTCCTGCTTTCAGGGTATGTTGGACTTTGTTTTACTGGTTTAGTGCCTCTGCGGACTTTCTCTCTGCTGTTCAGTATTAAAGTGCTCTTACTGTAAATTGTGATTATAGATTGGTGTTTCCATGTTTGCCTAATTTGATTTACTACTAAGTCCCTAGTATAGTGCACTGTGCATGCCCAGGGCCTGTCAATCAAATGCTGCTAGTGGGCCTGCAGCACTGATTGTGCCACCCACACAGGCAACCTTTCAGAGATGTCTCAGGTCTGCCACTGCTGTTCAGTATTAAAGTGCAAGTGCTCCTACAGTAAATTGTGATTGTAGATTGGTGTTTCCATGTTTGGCTTATTTGATCTACTACTAAGTCCCTAGTATAGTGCACTGTGTGTGCTCAGGACCTGTAAATCAAGTGTTGCTAGTGGGCCTGCAGCACTGATTGTGCCACCCACACAAGCAGCCTTCAAAGATGTCTCAGGCCTGCCACTGCAGTGTCTGCGCGCAGTTTACAGCCACCAGAGCAAGTGATTTCCAGCCAAGATAGTTATGCTGTTAGTGCCCATCCTCTTCACTCTCCTTTAGCATAGTCAACTTCTTTACGTGTGCCTCTTCAAACCAATGAGCATTGTGTTCCCAGTTTGGTGAATGACAATGAGGCAACTCTTCCTAAAAAAATGCTGATGGAGCAACAGGGAAATGTCAGATCAACCACTAATGCATTGTTAGATCAGCCCAGTGGACAACAGTCTTGGTTATCCTCTCTGTCTCTCCCCCAGCTGTTGGCAGGGAAAAAGATCCCTTGCTGGATAGGAATAGGACTAGATCTTCCTTGTAAAAGGCAATATGTGTAAACCCTTGCCCCCTCATTTTAGATTTCCCTCCTGACACTCCTCCCTATGTGTTGGTTTTAATGAACTTCGTCCACTGAGCGAGGGGATGCAGGAATCTACTGATTAGCTGATTAACAAAATGGTCCATTGAGTAGAGGCCATAATTGTGATGGGATTTTTTGATTCAGGTACATTAATATTCCCAGGACGGTTGGTTGAGGTTAGAAGAGAGAGCTTGAGGATTGTGTGTTTGTAAACTTTGATAGTAGAGGGCTGGCTGGTAACTTGATTCCCCAGGTTCCTCATGGGGACTCCAGGATCATTGTCCATCCTTTAGCCTTTTTCTATCCTTCTTCTAATGATTATTTTTGCAGCGCCAACCTCTAACAGGTGTTTGGCCTTGAGCTCCCTCGACAGAGTTGATTGATTTGCTTAACCTATAAAGAGTCCTATTCTACAGGATACACATGTGAAGGTCGGGGATTCTTCACAAGGTTCAAATAGCCATCCTGGTTGTGCTATGCTGTTAGGCTGGAAAATACCTGGGGCAGAGGTACAATCGAAGGATCCCTTGTGGGTAATGTTTATTCAGAGTATTATGATTTGCCAGGAGACTTGGACTGTAACCAATGTTTGGCAACACTTTATTGGGGTGACTGTATAGTTTTGTAAATCTAACAGTGTTCTTTTATTAAACCTTTTTTAACTCTTATACACTTATTGAGACTTCAGCCCAGTTGGTCGCCCTACAGACTTTTCTAAAATGGTTAAGAAGGGATTCTAACTCCTTTATCCCAGCTGGTGACCACGGGTGACTCAATTTGCAGCTGTGTAATGTAAATTGTTCTAGGGGCAGGTATGGAATGCATGAGGCTGCAGGCTACTCTCTTCAATATGAGCACAGCTCACAGGGAAAAATGCAGAATGAAATTATAAGTGATTTTAATTTAGCCTTCGGTTGGAATAGTTTAGGTGACGGTCCTTCATAAATCCTTTTTCATTCATTCATAATCTTTATTCTATTTTACAAATAAGAGCATAAAAGTCAAGTCATTAACAATGTGCAAGTGATTTTACATTACCAAACTCATTCTCAATTTAAAATCCCAATCAAAAAGCGTACAAGAGAAAAGCAAGTACAGGGAGAATTTAACAGTTGTAAAAACAGTAAGGCAGACCTAACTTGAATAAAATTCAGTGGTTTTAAAATTGGGCATATAAACTTATGTCTCAGATTATTGTATTTTGGACAAAACATGACAACATGCAATGTAACATTGATTGAAAAATCATCACAATCACAAAGGTGCAAGCCCAATTCGTAAAACAAACATGATTAAAAGGGATTAGATGGAGAAATAGATTGAACCTGAAACACGTCAGTATGCCACGTTGATGCTGAGTCATATTCCGGGTCAAATAATGTTCAGTATTACTGACAGTTTTCACTAATATTGCATGTCGCATAGAATATTTCACTAGAGCAAAGTCTTCGCACTCTGATGTCAACTGTTTTCGACCCATTTATCAACAACGCGACTCTTGACAGATGGATTATCGTATAGATCAGGTCTCCCAGAGCCTGTAAATTACGCTCCACATATGCCAGCCATGGGATCGAGGAGAATTGTTCAAATTTTAGACAATCCTGCAAAATTAGTCAGTTAAGACTAAGTTCCTCCTTGTTACATATTCATTCTCTGTTTTATCTCATGCTTGCATGCACGTGCTTGTTCTCTTTGTTTATTTTCTAATGTCTTGGCTTATGACATGATCGGCATGTTCTAGAATAGAGCATCTGATCGGGTCTGTGAGCCAAGTTTGTCAGTTGTATGGAGTCAGCCGGTGCTAAAAGACTTGTAGCCGGGGTGCTTCCTTTCTTTGGATTAAACTTCATTTTAATTATCTAATTGACTGCAATCTCTACTTAACAATTTGGCGACGAGCTGAGTAAGCACCACATCCACGAACCCTTTAATTGGAATGTTTTTTTCTGTTTTACGCTACTTTCCATGTTTTTCTTTGCAGATTTACGATGTTGGAGTCAGCTCTTTGTTAAATTCGACATTACGACGTGAATTTTCGTCATGTTTGTCTTCAAGCTGTGTTTCCTGATCAGTTTGGATTTGGAGGACTGTTGCTGTGGATTTCTGCACTTTCCTTCATGTGCTTCGTTTCACTATCTGTGGATTATCCGGCCTTGGTTTGATTTGGAAGAAGAGGCGTCCTCTGGGAGAATGTTTGCTACAGTGTGAAGTGTTCGTGAGTGTTTGACTCTGGGGTGCGGAGCATCTTACTCTGCGAGCATCCACTGCCTTGTTATGTTTCAAACATAACCAACGTTCCACTCACCTGCTTCCTCTCTGAACTCACGAAGCCATTCCATTTTCCTCACAGGACTTCTCCACAAGAACATTCTTCCTTTGTCGTTCTTGTGACGTTACCCTTCCGGTAACCAACTTACTACATCTTACGCTGTGCAGGCATTTCCTCCCTGCGCGTTGACACGCTTCTTTGGTTGCCATAGCAACATAATTACTTCACTTCTACGTGCTGGCTTCAAGTGTCGCTGTACCATAAAAATGCCTACGGAACAGTGGGGTATTTTCTACAACTTATGGCCTTCTAAGAAGATTTATTTCCACTTCGTTCAACAAATTCTTTGATTGTATTCGTTTCTGTGATTCTTCTGAGACGGTAATATATTGACATTCTTTATTTTCGCATTAGTACAGACTATTTCTTCTGGTTTTTTCAAATTGCATTCCATTGGAGATCTTTTCACAGGGTGACGATCGGAGATTCATTTTGTTTTTTTTTTACTTTAATTTCTTTGCTTTCTTCAAACTTTACTCAGCGAACTATTTCCTGTGTTTCTTCTGATACGTATTTTCAAGGAACTTAATTGTATTTATCTTATTTTGTTTCTTGCTTTATTTCCATTATTTGTGCACAAGGTTATACTCTTGCCCCTCCACAATCTTTTTGGTCTGCTGGTAGTTCACCTTGCATGCCATGGATTGAATGGAAAGCGTATTTTTTTATTATATTGAAACTTTAGATTCTAATGGTAAAATGAAAGCTGCTGAGAAAATAGACATTTTTTTACACTCTTTGGGTCCTGAGGGGCTCAAGGCGTTTAATCGATTGCCTAGGGTGGAAAGTGATGGTGATAGAAATGTTTTTGATAAAGCAATTTCAGATTTTGATCGCCACTGTTCACCTAAAGTGTGCATAGGTATCTCAAGGTACACATTTTTTCAAAGGAAACAGCTTACTAATGAGTCTGCCGATAGTTATGTTTATGCACTTAAGACCTTGTCTTTGGATTGTAAGTTTGGTACTTTACATTAAGACCTTATCAGAGATCAAGTCGTCATGCATCTTAACAATTCTACAATTCAAGAGAGGTTATGGATTAATGGTGACGCAAATCTTGAAAGTATTCTAGCTATTTTGAGGAAATCAGAGATGTCCTGCAGGAGTGCAAAACATGTCAAGGGTGATATTAACAGTAGTAACAGTGAAACTGTTGCTAAGGTTAACGCTAAACGTCCTGTCAAAGAAGAGGATCTTAAAAAGAAGAAACAATCCAACTCTTACAAAGGTTTAAATGAAGATAATAGAGATAGTTGGAGATGTTGCAGATGCAACAGTAAGTCTCATGCTAATTATAAATTGTGCCCAGCTATTAAACAGAAGTGTTCAAACTGTGGTGTGGTTGGACACTTTGCCAAAAAATACAATAGGAAAAATAAAAATAACAAAGTCAAATGTATTGGCCAGAGTGAAGATAGTGATGATGAAGAGCTCAACACGGATTGTAGTGATGGAAGCTCTTTTTTTCTTAACATTAAGGATCCTGATCTTCCCATCCTTAACATTGATAATTCTGTAGTTAAAAAGAAACCTGTATGTGATATGATTATTGGAGGTGTAAGCACCAAAATGTATGCTGATTCAGGGTCACCTTATTCCATTGTAAATGAGACTTTATTGAATTCCCAATTTGCCAAGAAGTTAGGTGGTGAATTGGAAATTCCTGACATCAACCCAAAAGGTTATTCAGGAGAAAGGATTGAGATTCTTGGTTTTAGAACTCTAATCTTCAGGTTCAAGAGTCATGAATACACTGCTAAATTATATGTCTCCAAAAAGGAACCTTCTGTCCTTAACTGGTTTGAGCAAGGTAAGTTAGATATCATTCTCAATCCCAATAGTTCAGATCCTGTTATTGACCAGACTAATGATTTTGGGAATCTTTTATTACAAAAATTTCCTAGTGTGTTTAGTACTGAAATTGTTAAATTAATTGGTTTCAAACACGAGATACGTTTGAAAAAAGATGCCTGTCCCAAAATCTACAAAGCTCGCAACATCCCCATAGCTGTACGTGAAGAAGTAAAAAAATAACTTGAAACCCTTGTTAAAGAAGGCCTCATTGAGAGGATCGAATCCTCTTAATGGGTTTCACCCATTGTCGTGGGTGCTTTAGGTATAATAGAATGCCTTTCGGATTATCCTCTGCGGCAGCCATTTTCCAACGTGTCATGCAAGATATTTTGAAGAATTACAAAAATGCCATCTGTTTTCAAGATGACATCTTTGTTTTTGGAAGTGATGCTCGAGAACATATGTCAGCATTGGAAAATGTGCTTAGTGTCCTCAGTGACCATGGTTTGACCATAAAACACTCCAAGTGCCAATTTGGAGTGAAATTTGTAACTTATCTAGGTCATGAACTGTGTGAAGAAGGTATTAAACCTAAAACTAACTTGATTGAGGCTATAAAAGCTGCACCTCATCCAAAATCAAAAGATGATGTAAGATCTTACTTAGGTTTAACTGAGTTCTATTCGAAGTATGTAACAAATTTTTCATGTCGCACATTTAATATAAGACAATTGGTTAAGAACAAGAACAAGTTCATTTGGTCTAATGATTGCGAAACAGAATTTATTGATGTCAAGAAAGCAATTTGTGCTGCTACTGCTCTTTCGGGTTTTGACCCGTCACTCTCTTGCATCATTACCACTGACGCTAGTTCGAAAGGTCTAGGGGCTGTTATGGCGCAAAAATCCAATTCTTGTAAGGAATGCATTATTGCTCATGCGTCCAGAGCGCTCACACCTGCAGAAGAGAAATATTCTACTATAGAAAGGGAAACCTTGGCATGTGTGTGGGCTCTTAAACACTTTAGAGCATTTGTATGGGGTAAAAAATGGCCGATAAGAAGTGTCCATAAACCCTTAGTGCGTTTATTAACCACTGAGGGCATGTTGAAAGCTTCTGCACGCATAGCACGCATGTCTATGCATCTTCAAGATTTTATCTACACCATTGTTTATGTGCCTGGCAAAGAAAATGTTACGGCCGATTTCAAGGAAAGCACTCACAATGAGTGGGATGATTTTCAAATTGCTTTGGTACATAACGAAGAGTCTATGCCGATTGACCAAAGTATGTGGCTTGAAGAGTTTGCCAAAGATCCTTTATTAAAGGAATTTGAAAAGTACATTTTGTGTGGATGGCCTAGAAAAAAACCCATCAATACCGAACTTCGATGTTTTTGGGAAATAAGAAACGAACTATCGTGCATAGATGGTTTGCTCAAATGAGGTGATTGTGCCATTCTCCTGTGTAAATTAAGGCGTAGTATTGTTTTGCACGGTCATGAAGGTCATAGTGGTATTATTAGAACCAAACAAAAAGTGAAGAATGGATTTTGGTGGCCGGGCATGGACATTTTCATTGAACGCATCGTTAGAAACTGCACCACATGCGCAAATTCTGACAAGTCCCTCATTACTCTTAAACCCAATATGGGAGATCATGTCATTCCTGATGATCCGTGGCATACCATTGCCATGGATATCATGGGACCTGTAGGACCACATTCCAAGTTCAATCTTGCAGCTATTGATGTTTCTCAAAATGAAAATGGCCTGTTATTAAGATTGCTGAAAAAATTGATACCGATGCTTTGTTGTTTTTTTGGGATGAAACTTTAACTGAAGAAGGGTTACCTGTACACCTCATCACTGACAATGGTGTGCAATTTCTATCTAATAAAGCCAAAGCGTACTTTAAAAGAGTTGGTTTAACCCATTGTACCACTTCTTTATATAATCCCAGTGGGAACGGTATTATTGAAAGGTTTAATAGAGTTCTCAAAAGCGCCGTACAAATTGCTGGCGTTGACAATGACAAATGGGAATTGCAAATATTCAAAACTGTATGGCTGTATAGAACCTCTACCAATGTCATGACTGGTTGCTTCCCTTTTGAGATTATGAGGGGTAGGCTTCTCAGAACCAAATGCAATCCTGCGTGGCTAGCTCCTTCTACCTCGTCCAATCTAGATTTAGTAGCTGTGAAAGAAAGACTCGTTCAAAATCATGTTATCAATAAGGAACATTTTGTCAAAGTTGGAATGCTTGTTAAGGTAAAGGAACATTGGAAAGTTAAAAAAGGTGAGAGCCAATTCATGGGGCCTTTTGAAATTAAAGAGGTTCTCAAAAATTCAGAAAGACTTACTAATAATGAAGTCTGGAATTTGAGAAGAATTGCTGTTCTCAAAGCTAACAAAAGTGTATATTTTGACTCTGATGATGAACCCAAGTTTATAGACTGTTTAGACTATGAAGACCTAGTTGAATGCCCAGTTCCTATTCCCAATGTTATGAATGTTCACGATAATATTGTAAATAATGAAGAACTTGGTAAACGTCTACGGAAAATACCTGGTTGGATGTCTGAATTTGTCTCCCTCATCAGAAACAAATTTGTAAATTGACTGTTTTTTTTTGTATTTTTCATTTAAGGGGGAAGATGTGTTACATATTCATTCTCTGTTTTATCTTGTGCTTGCATGCACGTGCTTGTTCTCTTTGTTTACGTTCTAATGTCTTGGCTTATGACGCAATCGGGATGTTCTATAATAGAGTATCTGATTGGGCCTGTGAGCCAAGTTTGTCAGTTGTACGGAGTCAGCCAGTGCTAGATGACTTGTAGCCAGTGGTGCTTCCTTTCTTTGGAATAAACTTCATTTTATTCATCTAATTGTCTACGATCTCTATATAACACTCCTTTACCCAACTTGAATTCAAAAGCTTTAACGGACAAAGATGAAGCTGGTCTATGATAAAATCTATTGCTAGTTCTTCATGAACAATTTCATAAGGTACACTTTGTGAAACTCCCAAAAGGCCTCTTAAAATTTTTTTTTCGACAACTTCAAGTGGAGCAACCCGGCCATATCCCCAGATTCCACAGCCATAACTTACTAATGGGATACATTTGGCCCTGTAAATATCCAGGATTGATTGAATATGTGTACGCCCAAGCCTGCCAGAAAAGTTTCCAATGCTGAATGTCACTCTATTAAAGGACAAAATATTCTCAGTTATGAGTGAGTGCCAATTAAACTCAGAGTCCAGTTGGACCCCCAGGTACCTGAACTTGTCTACCTGACTAATATGTTGTGCATCTACTACGTATTTCATAGTTTTCATGGATGGTAGGCCAATCTTCATAACATGTGACTTTCAGAAGTTTGTTGTCAGGTCAAGGCTACTCATAAAACTAATCAAAAGTTTAAGGAGTTCTTGTAAACCTTTAGCTGTATGAGCAATTAAAACGGTGTCTTCCGAATAGAGCAAGACAGGTAAAGAATGACCTACTACTTTAGGGACGTCAGCGCCCAGAGCTGCCAGAGCTTGTTCTATGTGGTTGATATAAAAAATTTAAAAAAAGAGAGCTAAAAAACAACCTTGCCAAAACCCACGCCGCAATTTAAAGTGCTCAGTGCATTCCCCGTTAGGGCCAAACCTGACACTAACTGAAAGTTCTTTGTGCAAAACCCGCAGAAAATGTATTAAAACTGGATCAACATCCATCTGTTCCATCATGGACCAAAGTATCGATCGATTAACTCTGTCAAAGGCAGAGATAAGGTCGATGAAGGCCAAATGGACTGCCCCCTTCTTTGCCCTAGTATATTTACATGTTATTAAATAGAGATTCAAAGTTTGCTCTATAGAGCCCTGGCCAGAACGGAACCCATACTGAAGGTCAGGTAAAAGTCCTCTCTCCTCAGCCCAGTCAGCAAGGTGATTTAATAAAATCTAACCAATAATTTTCACCTTCTGAGTCTATAAGAGAAATGGGCCTTAAGCAAGCAGGATCTGACCTGTTGCCCTTTTTAAAGACAGGGACTATTATTGATCGGGACCAGGTTTGGGGGAGAGGCCCAGTGGCTGTTAAGTTTAGGTGCAATGTTAACAGTGGGGCCCATAAATCTATGCATGTCTTAAAATGATCCCCTGGTACTCCATCAGGTCCTGGTGCTTTCTTTAAAGGCAGCTGGGAAATAGCTGTTCTAACCTCTGATATGTCAAAAGGTATGTGATGAGCAGTTTGGGAGTCTTTCAATCTATGCTATAGATGGCCTTAAGATGATCAACCCAGGCCTGAGAAGAAATAGTACAGGCCTGGTTAGAAAGGTGATATTTACTAAAAAGAGGCGAGTTAACGACACTCCAGAAAGTAGAGCTGTTGTGCTGCCGACTGGCAGTTAATAGCTTCTCTCAAGTTTCCTCTGTAAGTTGGACTTTGCGTTCCTTACAGGCCATTTTAAACACTGCCCTGGCCCTTTTAACCTTCTCTTGTCAACGGGGAATTGCGTGCAGGTGGTTCCAGAGGTCCTTATGGGTTCTGGAACACCGGCTATTTTTCTCCCTGTATTGCCTGGGGTGGGGCAGTGTTACAAAGCACAGATTTGATTAACCTGCTAATGTTAGAAAATGTCCTTATAGATCATTTCCCCCTTCCTTTACAGGCAGGAGGCGGCAACCATTATTTATTATATTTTTCTGTCTGCTCCTTTAAAGCCATTGGTAGTTAAATATTTCATTCGGAATCAGGTTTGGAGTGACCATAATCCGATCTCCATCTCTATGCGATGGGTTACTCTGAGTGCCCTGTACTGACATTGGCTCTTGAAGGGTAAGGATGTTGTGATCGCTGCCCAAAAGAGAAGGAGCTATATCCTTCCTCTGCAAATATTGCAGGACATGAAAGAAACTGTTCTTAAACTGGAAAGCATAGCAGTTCATTTGGACATCTGAAGAGCTAAACCACCATTGTCTATTGTCTTCCTTGATTTTCTCCATGATGAAAGATTGGGGGCAAGATGGTGGCATGCTGCTAATCACTTCTCTGTCAAACGGGCCCTAGAGAATACCGACCCTAAGCTCCTTAAGAATCAGCTGTATGCTATGGCTGATATCAGCCTGAACCTTGGAGGAGCTTTTTCTAATATGTAGAGAGCAGCTGGACCTAACATTTCTATATGGCTCCAAAGTCAGGTGCTATTGCTAATTGTTGCACTCACCGGCGGGCAGCATTCTCGCCCACAGCTGGGTGAGAGCTGCTGCTCTTTTTATGTGAGGGCTCAGTGGTTTCTTTCTGCTGTGGAAAGAGGAATGAGGGAAAACATGCTACAGGTGTGTGTGCTGGATGCATGCAGGCTTTTCCTCTGACTAGGGCGGATCGAGTGAGAACCATAGCACAGTCACGCGTCTGGCTGACTATAGGACTCCAGGAGATGTGGGACTGTTGTGATCTCATCAGGGATGGAGGTCTCTACAGTGGTGGACAGCATTGATTAGGTGGACGGTGATGAAGCGGGCGATCACATCGCTGCAATTACTTGATGAGGAGAGCATCCCCATTACCCCATGGACCCAAGGCAGCCTAAGGAGCCCAAACCATCCATGCCAATCATGAAGCCCAAAGAGCCCCAAGTATTAAAAGTACCCAAAGTACTCGAAGTACAGAAGTAGTCAGTGTCTGGTGCCCTAGCTGGTAAGGGGAAAGGAGCAGATGGAGATGGAGTGACTATTTCCGATGGAAAGGATTGAGTAGAGAGAGTAAAGGGATCGGATGGAGTGGCTACGACAGGTAAAGCAGTGGGAGCAGGGGGTACTGATGGAACTGACAGCTTTAGAGGAGGTTCTCTATTGGACTGGAGTCATATAACTTTTGTATACCCTAAAACTTCTTAGGTAGCTGGGGCTCATGTATTACCGTCTGAGATATCGCCGCCTCGCTCATCAGCCCTTAATTGTCCTGCTTTTCAGTCACTCCGAAATTGTGCTTTTCCTACACAAGATGATCTCACCCATCCTCCTGGAGAATCAAATACAGCCCTGTAGTCATGCATAAAAAGGACTATATTATCTACCAGTGGGGGTAGACAGACAGAGGTCCCACAAGTTCTGGAGCAGAAGAGTGACACCCTGAGGGAGGTTTGGCCTGGTCCTATAGCGAAGGATGGCCTGCTGGCCTAGTAGGCACCGAGCAGGTGGGACGCACTAGCAATGACCTCCCTGATGTTCCTTCTCGGCTGTGTGGGAATACAGACAAGCGGAAGGTGTTGAGCAACGCGGTGGTTGGGCCTGTGATCCAGTAGTAGCGGGCCCAGGAGATCTCCCAGCAGTTTTGGTGCCTGTTCTGGATGTACCACCTAGCGTTTCTGTTTTTTCCTGCATGGACTTTGGTGTCTTGGGTAGTAGTATTATGGCATTTGACTCTCTTGAAGCCTATTTTTGATTCTCGGATTTCTCGGAGGCTGAGGGTGAAGGCTTCCCCCAGATGCTGGTTGTGGCTCTGAGCTCGACGTGCCTAGGAATAAGCACTCCACCTCTCAGAACAACCAGACCTCACAGGTAAGCTCAGTATAAGTCAAGGACCTCAATGGTCAACTGGGTTCCACAGGCAGAAAGAAGCAACAGGCCAAATAAAGGACTGCTACTGTTCATCGGGGGGAATCTGGGCATAAATGATCAAATACTGCCTAACTGAGATGCCATTCCCTACGGAACGTACACCTACTAACTGTCCTTGGTTTGCATATTGATAGCTGTAAGGCCAGACTGACAAAGCTCTCTGCAACCTTTGCTCCTATAATACATGAACCTGTCCTAGCAGCCGCTTGTGAATTGTCATTAAATTCTCAATCCACCAAATGCAATCCACCCTATCTTGTCTATGCTGGCATCCACCTACAAGCTTTTGTTTGCCCATAGGAAAGAATATGAGAAAGACTCACTCTCTTTAAAATCTGCACATCTCAAAATACAGGTGTGTTTTCAGTAAAATGTAAATAAATATGGATACACTTCAGTGCTGGCTGAAGGTTATGGAGTCCAGTTCGACCCAATTGCAATCTACGGTTCAACAAACTCAGGCTTGGTTGAGGAGCATAAGGCTAATATTAAGAGCATTGTATATAAATGAGTTGATATGGAAAATCAAATGCGATGAAGTAACCTCCTTGTGCCTGGCATACCCAAAGGCCAGAAGGTAGAAGATGCCAGAGGCTATTTAGCTCATCTATTTAGATTGTTGCCACAATTTAATGATTGAGGTATTCACAGTCAAGTGTAAAGGGTGCACTCTTTACCTTTTTGAAAGCCAACTAAGAGAGTGCCTCACAATATCCCAGAGCAATTCTGATTCATGTGGGCAACTACATTTTCAGCAAAATGATTTACCTACATGTCCATCCTCATAACCATATCAAGTCATGTGGGGTGGTGTTTTTCATACGTTCTGACTTTTGTAATGAGATGGTAGAGTGTAAGTGGAAGCTAAGAGAATGGATACCTGCGTTTAACAATCAATCTGTCTCTGCCCCTCTTTTGGATCCTGCCAAATGTAGACTTTCTGATCCGGCACAAGTACATTTTTTCCAGGACCCGCTAAATGATCAAGAGTTTCTAGAAAATGTAGGGAAAAGGGTCTACAAATCACAAATGAAAATTGGTGGTTGGTTTCTGGATTTTCTAGGACCTCAATGTCTCTTTGCTTGGTTTCGGGTTTGCAGGATCACTTTTCATATTTTTTCTCAAAATCATTACATATGTCTGGTTCACATAGGTGGATATTAATACCTTATGTCGGTTGCTTTTTTCTCTGTTCAAATGCAAGCTGGGGATCTTGGGGTCTGGGTGATGCCTCTTGGATGGGTGATTTGCTGAGTATTTTACAGCTATATGCCAGGTGGGAGTAAAGGTAAGGGCGGTCAGAGGAGAAAAGATCCTTATTTATTTCCTTTGCGAAATTCAGGTAGGCTTGGTTTCTGAGGAGGGAAAGGGAGGACAGGAGAGGGAATATGGTCATGGGCTTGGGAAGAGCCATTTTGTATATTTCTTGGGACAATCAGACTTACCTGGGAGTTGCAAATGTTTCAGAAGTTGAAAGTATCAATCATGGTTGTAAAATATCTTCTCATACACAGAGATTTTTTGATGATTGATAATGGTGGCTGGGGTAGCCACAGTGTTCATATTCTCAGCTGGTACAAGAATGGGTTCAGATATGCCACAAAGCTCTGTTAGGTTAAGGAGGAGTGTCCCATGCCTAAACTGCAGCTGCTATGCTTATCGGAGACCCATTTAAGCTTACGGGAGGTTAAGAAAGTGGAGATTTTGGGCCACAAGATTGTGGCAGCTGCTCGCAGTGAGGGGCCACAGAGGAGGGTTGTACTACTTGCTAGTAACAATGAGTGGTCTGCACCACAAGTTATTGACAAGAGGGGCGTTGGCTGATCACTCAGATAATGAAAGTCAATTGTCAACTCATGTTCTGTAGGTTGTATGCTCCCAACATGGATGGCCCCTCTTTTTTAACTTCCTGATTCTGGAACTGAGTCAGTGGGATCGGCTGGTTATAATATGCCAGAACTTTAATCTGGCACTGGCTCCTCATTTAGATTCAACTTCTCAGAGTGAGGTAGCTACTAGAAGGATGTGGCACTCACAGACTGCTCTAAACCCGATTGTACATTTTCACTACCTTCAGGATGTGTGACAGGCTTTTCAGGGGCTTGAGCTAGCCTTTACTTTCTATTTGGCCCCACATGATATAATTGTTGTACCTTGTACAGTACAAGTTATATTAAGATAACAGTAAAGTTTGTATGTTTGTTTCAGGATAGGGTATGTTAATTGCATTGGATAAGAATGTGCTGATGTAATGTGCTGAGGTAATAGGAATGTTATGGGTTCTGAGGATCTAGAGCAGTTTGGGGAGGAACAGTCAGTGTGGTGAAAGTAGTATTATGGATTGCTGCTGTTCCGGTTACTTGTGGGCTTTTCTCCTACAGAAATAAATCTGAAGGAGGAACCTAGTTACCGCTTCTTACTTCACCTCATCAACCACACTACAAGGGTGTCACGAATTGATCAGATTTTAGGTAGTCACTGTATTATTTTGACTCTCTGGATGGAGAGACACCCCAAATTCTATCAGACCATAGCACTCTTTTGCCCTTTGTTAGGCAACACTCTGCCATTTGCAACATCTGTCAATCACGTTGAACATTTGATTGTAAGTTATTTAGGGATACGGCTTATATTAAAGCCATGGCTCTCCCTTTAAAATGACGTTACCTTCAATAAAGGTCCGGCTTCACTCACTATTGTTTGGGTTGCATTGAAATATACGATTAGGGGACAGTCACTTAGCTTTTTGATTCAGCAAGAATGGAAGGCAAAGAAGCTGGAGTCTCGACTACATACTGAGCTTCTGAAATTTGAGAGTATTCCTTCTGCTTGGCTAATCCATTGATACAACATGCAGAGCAGACTTTGAAACAATTAATTGTGATTCAGATGCTGATTTAACTGAGGATCTGTAGGAGGGCTAACCAAAATGGTGGAATTTGCAGATAACCTGTTTTGGGAATAGTGAAGAAACGGGATGTGCTCTTCCCTTTTACCTTTGAGATCTGCTGTCCCAGAATGTCATAACTAGGATTAGGATGTCCTCGGGTTGGGTGGTCACCGGAACTAACTTTGGACAAAGCGTCTGGCCCAGACTCTATCCCGATTGAATTCTACAATATTTTTTCTGAAAAAGTATAGTTGGATTTTGTTGAGTAAGTTCATTCTTTTTTTCAACGGTATCAGGATTTTGGGGAGGCGCATATTGCTGTGGTTCTAAAAAAAGGGAATGAACACTCTCATTGTGGCCCGTATCAACCTATCTTACTGATGAACTCTGATATCAACCTATATACTCGGGTTCTGGCCAATCAACTTTTATCTATTATTTCTCCTTTGGTGGTTTCCATGCAGCATAGGTTCATCCCTGCTTGGAATACCTAGGCTCACATTAGTCTTGATATCTCTGGTTTGGAGGTTACAGAAGAATTATGTGAACCTGCTATGATGATCCTGTTGGATGCAGAAAAGGTGTTCAATGGGGTCTCCTAGAATTAATTATGAGCTGTTATGAATCAGATGGGCCTGGGCAAAAACTTTGTATCCACTAACAAATCTTTTTACTGCTTATTGGTGCCTCTAATTGTTCTGATGGGAAGGATGTCAGATTAGGTCAGCATATATCGGGCACCTGACAGGGATGTTCTCAGTCCCCTCTGCCTTTCTCTATTGATCTAGAACCTTATATTCAAAAGATTAAAGCAGCAGTGTATATTCCCTCACTGAGGCTTGATGAGCTTTATACCAAAGTCTTGGAATATATGTGGATGATATCACCATCCTGACTTCCTCTCCATCTAAGGGTCTTCCTAATATCGAAGGGATTGCAAATACATTTGGGATAGTTTCCAGATATAAGTTGAATGTGGATAAAACTCATGTTATCATGAATCTTAGGCCTGATCCCTTAGATTCCTGGTACATTAAAGTGGCCACATATTTAGGGGTTCAGATAACTTCCACTGCTAGCGAAATATTGACCCTCAATTCTGATATATTGCGTCAAGAACCCTCAGCAGTCTTCAGGAAATTAGACCATTTGCACTTGATGATTATTGGCATATGTATTTTGATTAAATTGATTATTTTACCATGCTTTTTATATCTGTTTCATGCAATCCGGCTAAAAGATGGAATAGACATTTTATTTCAGATACTGATGAATAACCACCCACAGGTGCACCTTTTTGACCAATTGGCTGATAGGTGGTCCAAAAAACAGTTTCTACAAGTATCTCAGGAAGACATTAGGAATTCTAATTTACTGGCTCAGATATCTCTTAACTGGAGGATAGGAGTAGGAGGAACAATTTTCCAATTTCCGAGGTCCCGGTACAGGCGGAGAAGGATAATTTGCTCACATTCCTGAGTACTTTTGTACCAATCCTCCTGAATCTCATGTTTGAGGTTCCCTTAGAGTTCCAGCGAGCCCATCGTGTGAGACCATGACGTGGCCCCAAAATGCCCAGACCACGCCAAATCCTGGCATGCTGCTAACAATACCAACAGGTTCTGCAAATAATCAAAGAGGCTGAAAAAGTTGTTCCTTACCAATTTGATCTCTATATCAAATCGTAGCAGTCTAAATTTAGACTTCAGGTCTAAACTTAGACTTAAGATCTAATTTTACTATTGTGAATTGGGCCTTCAACATCTCTTACATAATAAAGTTCTGCTGTGGAGTGATACTATTCTCCAGATTGGAGGTGATGAACTTAATTGGTCACTCTGGAAAGAGTGAAAGATTACTCTACATGATGGATCACTTAAGTCTTTCCTAAATCTTAAACACTTGGACCATTTACCTACCTCATAACAATGACATATTACCATTACCCATGCTTTGAAAGCAGTCCTTAACAAAATGTTCTCAGCACTGCCATGGTCACTGATCCTTTAGTATCTACTCACCTGGAAATCGTTTGAGGGAACCACCTGCGGTCTATACTTCACTTTGATTGACTACATTTACTCCCGATCTACCTCCTCCGCTCCATGGACCTTGTGGGAAACCCTCACCATACCCAATTTTTGAAAGATGATTGGAACACAATAATGTTTGAACATGATAAAGGGTTGGGGGGAAGCATGTCTGAAATTAATATGTTTCAGGCTTCTACACCTACACCGTTAGCACTGGTCACTGGATAAGCTATACAAAGCAGAACCTATCACCAATTCTCAGTGCTTGTGGACTGGAACCTGGAGATATAGTGAACATTCTGTGGCACAGCCCAGACCTACAGCAGTATTGAAAATAAATGTAGCACTTACTTAGGCAGAAATAAAGACTGGGAGCATTCTGTCAGCACGGCTAGCTCTTTGACATGACACCTCTGACCTAGCATTGCTTACTCCCTCACCCGTAACAAATAGCTGTCCATAGCTTTCTCAGTAGCGAACGTAGGTGTCCTTAGACTGTGGAAACCACCAAAGATCCAGACCTTATGTACTTCGCTGGATGATTTGAGTGAAATTGCGGGCTTTGAGAAATTAATCTACACATTTAATGATAATTTGGTAAAATTTGAGGGGGCATGGTGAGGTTTTTTTATGCTAACGCTGCTCGAAAGCCCTTCTTTACCTGCACTCTCTCAGTTAAAGCAAGAGTTCTTATGGAACCCATACAGAATGGGGGTTACATGGAAAAGCGGAGCGGTACAGTTGACCCACAGGGCTGTTTTTCAGTGGGACTTTCTGTCTTTTCAGACTTATAAGTCCATTTGAGATCCAACCAACAGCCTATGCAAAGTGCCTACCATTGGAAGGTTGAGGGTACTGAAATGTTTTACTGGATGTATTCCCATTTTAATTTTGTTCTTGTGCAAGACATACCTATAACGGAATTTCTTTTTATTGGATGTATACATGTTGTTTGTACTTTTGTGCTCTTATTCATATCTGTTCTTGAGACACGTCGGAGTCTTGTAACTTGTAAGTGATAAGTAATCTGTTTTTGGAAACAGCGAATAAAGAAATGAAATGAAAAAGAAATTGGTATCTACAAGGCTGTCTTCAAATGGGTTAGCCAGTTCTATTTATGTATTACACTCCACGCCTTTCCGTCCTCTGCAGCTAAGGATATCTACAGCAGTCCTCGTGGCTTTTCACTTGGTCCCTAAGTACTAAGGACCATATAAGCAAGGACTTGCAATAATCTTCGCAAAGCGTGCTTAGCGCTGTATTTTTAATCGCCGGCTATCGCTGGTTTAGATCGCGGAGATAACGCGTTATTATCAACGTTTATCTCCAAGGCGAAAAAAAAACAGCGATAGCGCCGATTCTCCATCAATAACGCGGGAATACCAGCAATGAATTCCCATTGCTAAGGAAAAGGTCGTTAATAGGCAGGTGAGGATTCAGCCGTAGACTCCACCTCCCATAGAAAACAATGGCTAAGTCAGGATTTTAGCAGGTGTTAAAATCCAGCGATAATCGCGGTTAGCGCGAGTTTTTTCATCGCTCCACGGGCATTGCTAATAGGGAAAAGTTGGGTTAGTGACTTCTTCCTATTACTTTTAGTGAGGAACGCCCACTTTGCATGTCATTAGCGATAAATATCGCTAACATGCAAAGCGGTGAAAAAACTGCCGCTATCGCCATTAAGCTGTCACTAACAGTTGTTAGCGACAGCTTGCTAATAGGGCGATAAAAATATTGCTGCTTTATCGGCAAAAAGTGCAGCTAAAGTGGCGATACTGCCCTTGCTAATATGGCCCTAAATATGTAAATGGCTCCTTTCTAGGCACTGGTTAAAATCTCTGGTTTAAAATCATGCCTTACGCCAATGGTTCCCTGATAGTGGTATCCATTTCTGATAACGTCTATTCCACCTAACATACTTTCTCTGTCTGCATGTCTGATTTTCCCAACTGGGTGAACAGTTACTGCCTTAAGCAGAACAGTGATAAAACTGACATATGTTTTTCTTGTTTTTGGCCCAAAGTCATCAGCTCTCACGATTACACCACAAAGTCTCCACATTGATCTTACTATTTGGCTGTCAGCCATCTAATGGGTTACCTCAACTCTGGTCACATTTACCTCAGAAATAGACGTCTCCCTTACTGCTCAGGCCACACTTTGCAACCTCCACTGCCAACCTCCTTAAGCCACTTTACATAAAAACACAGACATATGGAAGGCTATGTCTTCTTTCATCTGACTACCAACATGTGGAACTCTTCACCACCTGCCCTGAGAAACATTTCCCCTCTGCCTCTCTTCAGAAAATGGCTGAATCTTCCTAAATCCAGTTCTTAATGCCTTCTTCAGCTGAATCGCCAAGGCATCTGTTCCTGGGTAAGGAGCGCGCACTAAATTCATTCATTCAGTTATTCAGGTTGCAGTAACATCATTAGCTTTTGTTCTCCAGTGATGCGCAAAGCCAACCACTACATTGGTGTAAGTGATAAAGGCGAAATATATGATTCCCATTTGGGTACAATACTTCCAGAAATACAAGTATTTCCTCAAAATATATTATTCTTTAATGTGCAGAAGTGCGTGAGCAATTACTATAATAAAAGTCAAATTATTTCAGTTTACATTTCCCATTGGAGTAATAACAGCAGTTAATGAGTTCTTTTGAAGAAGGAGAGAAACATATTTGACTGTTCCTTGCTTTTTTGCGTGACATATGTAATGCCTCATTAAAAATTATGTAGTGTCAGTTACGATGACTTCCTAATGCACTTGAGACAATTACATGTGTTAAAAATTGAAACACATATTTTAAGCAGTTTAAAATGTACAAATCAAATTAAAATGCTTTTATCGATTGAAACCCTTTTCTTGCAATACATCACTCGTCTCTGTTGAATAGTTTGTTCTAGAGACCTGGAACTATGGTAAATAAATATATTTATTGCCAGTGGGCTTGTGAAATTCAGACAATTAATTATTTTACAATTTGCTAAATTAAGAAAGGCCATATGGTCAATGTACAAACCGTTTTTTTCTTTTGCACTTAATATGTAAATGATTAGGAGAGTTCTACTTGTTTATTACTGATCCATGATCAACAATTATTACATTTTGTATTTATGTATGCATCAATAAATGACACATTTACACCAGGAACGATGTACAGGCTAACAAGACAGTTTATTATGGGCATATAAAATAAAATGAACAATTAAAGTACTAATTTGAGCCAGGGCTTTGCCACAGATTGAGGCTGGTTGGTGTCTTACATAGCGGAAGAGATGGTTCAGCAGTATTTTACCACATTAGACAGTGATAAATGATTGCGACTTAAATTCGAAAGTAATGTGCTGCTTTGGGGTGAAAATGTAGCTCTGTTTGCTGAATCTCTAAATTACACGACATAAGATAACACAATAGAACAATACAAATGAACATAAAAAAATAAGTAAAACATAATGGGTGTGTAACACAACAAAACAGTCAAAACTGAATGCAACAGAGGAACCACAATATAATACAGTAAGAAACAATGTGTGATGAACCAGAAAAACAAATCAGCCCAAAACAGCACATCACTTCACCACCACAGCAAAGTGCAACACAGAAAATATGCACACATTGCGACCCTAAGAAGCCTGGTTTCACAATATGAAAGTAGAAGATGTCTTGCCCAAGGACTGCCTTACTTCTCAACCAAAGACATGTTCATAGTCTTAAAAATGTTTTGTGCTATCGCGTGTTTTGCTGACTTAGCGCCCGTTTCCAGCACGCCTAACTTTGCATCGCTAATGAGATGCAAAGTAGGCGTGGCTGTGATACCAACCAGGGAAAATATTGCGAAGGGAGCATCGCGATATTAACAAGGAAGGGTAGCGATTATTTAAATCGCATTAAGTATGCCTTAACGCAGTAATTTAACGTCTATTAAATTCCTGACTAAGGCATACTTAACATGGGAGGATTGATTCTGTGGCTAAGACCACAGGCCCTATCATCTAGGATATCACCGTTTTCCACCATGGAAAATGGCGATATCCACACTATCTCTGGAATTTTTATCGCCTCGGCGATGCGCGTTGTTGATAACGCGCTAACCGGGCGATAAATTCCAGAGATAGCTGGCGATAAATGTGCAAACGCTAAGCGCGCTTTGCGATATTTATCGCCGGCCCTTGTTCATATGCCCCTAAGTTTTTTGGGAGGGAGGGCTGAGGAATCCTCCTGTGCACGTACTGGCTCGAGGCAAAAGTGAGGAGAGTGATGTCAGCCTGACGGGAGAGGCTGCACAAAGGTTTGAAATGGAGTATTTACTGCTGTGGCCCAGGGAGGGGTCAGCTGAGCTCCATTTACATAAAGGATTAGGGGCCGGGCTGTCCAGTGCTGACAGTGGGTGGCAACAATTGAAGTGCTTGCTTTGCCTCCCCACTACTGTTTTGACTTCCTAATTCAAAAATGGAAGAAGGAGGGGGCTGTGGAAAAGACAGGCAGCTCCTATTTCCCGCATAATCAGGATGCAGCCGGTGTACTGTAGTGTGTGTGTTGACTGATTACTGCTAAGGATAGACACCATGGAGTTGCTCCTCTTTGCTATCCAGATCTCCAGTAAATTCTCCAGGTCCTTTAGCTTCTGTGACTGACTTTTGTGTCAAGGCAAAATATATTCGGTCTGTTCTCACTGGAATAGTCAGTCATGATAATTCACTGGAGTGGGAATAGTAAATTTGACCCTCCAAAGTCCAAGGCTATCCCTACTGTTGACCTGTTTAGAGTGGGAATAGTAAATGTAACCCTTCTGAAAGCCTACACTTTCCCTACTATTACATACACTGGAGTAGGAAAAGTTTATTTATTATTTCCAGTCTTCAATACTTTTCAATATTGTTTAAATAGATCAATTATTATTATTTTTAATTTTATATTACATGTTTACACATATGTCTTTTATTTAATTTTTAATAACATTTTAAATGTCTTTTTGGATTGGATTTTTTTATATTTATTTGGTACTTTATGTTATATATATATATATATATATATATATATATATTACCTACTGGCGGTCGCCAGTAGGTAGTTATAGTTAGGACCCCTTTTCCATAGGAAAACCTCAACATTCTATTTTGAATAAGTTTGGCGCCGGTCGACGAATCCTCGCGAATTTTTCAAAATAGGTGGGGCGCTACGCTCCGCTCCTACCCTGAAAGTCTCGGGGGGATTCGTCAAGCGGGGGCTGAGATAAAAGGGGGGTCCCAAAACGCGTTTTTCCCATGCATTTTTCCATAGGACCTTTAGACAGGGCTACAGCCCGAACGGCTGAACAGAATTACTAGAAATTTGGCAGAGAGGTAGTCCTCAGGTCAAGGAAGTGCCTTTTGTAGGTTTGGTGTAAATCTGTTCAGTAGATTCTGAGAAAATAGCCGTTAAATCAATATATATATCTGAGCCAGCTTACGGTGCGCCTACGGTACGCTTACCGTACGCGTACGGTGGCGTGCGCGAGCGCGATTCTGATTGGCTCTTAGATCTTAGTAAACATTCGAATCGGTCGAAACCAGGAAGCGGCGGCCGCCATTTTCTCTCTCGCACTCTGAGGGGGGAGCTGATAAACAAATGCCAAAAACATATAAAGGGGCTGTTTAGACAGCGCCCATGCACATAACCATGTTAGTTGAGTCTTCAAAGATCCCCCAAGGCAAAAAACGGTAAATTTTAATTTTTCGAAAATTTCGTCGATTACGCTTACCGTACGCTTACCGTACGCGTACGGTAAAAATTTATAAAAAAAAAAAATTCCACACTCTCTCCACCCCGTGTGCAAAAGGTGGACGAAGGCCACCATTTGTGCATGGCTTATAAGATCACAGCATTTCCCAAAAAATTTTCAACAGATTACCTATCACAAGGAAGCGCATAATATGTCCTCCATGTGCGCACGGTGCGCGAAGCGCATCGTGCGTACATGGCCCATCTAGCGTAACGTGGGCACGGCACTAACTGCGTAAAGTGGGTGCGCGGTGCGCGAAGCGCACCGCGTGCTCACTGTGCGCGCACGGTGCGCGAAGCCCACCGTGCGCGCACGGAACGAACTGCGTTAAGTGGGCGCGCACGCCACGAATGGCGTAAAGTAACTTAGCATTTAAAAAACCGTACAAATTCACTGAAAAAACCATAGGTTTCACACACGTTATAGTTAGGAATTAGCATTTAAAAAACCATGCAAATTCACAGAAAAAACCAATGAAATTCCCCCGTTATAGTTAGTGCAGGCAACTATAACTCACGCGACCGCAATCTTCTGCTGATGACATATGTGTCTTTATGAAAAAAAAATATTTGTAATATATGTATAGCTAAAAATGTATGGAAGAAGACATGGGCAAATAAGTGTCTAAATACAGTATTAGCATCAGCAGAGGATTGCGGTCGCGTGAGTTATAGTTGCCTGCACTAACTATAACGGGGGAATTTCATTGGTTTTTTATCAGTAAAATTTCCGCTAACTATAACATGTGTGAAACCTATGGTTTTTTCTGTGAATATATATATATTCAGTGAAAAAACCATGGGTTTCACACACGTTATAGTTAGGAATTAGCATTTAAAAAACCTTGCAAATTCAGTGAAAAAACCATAGGTTTCACACATGTTATAGTTAGCTGGACATTTCACTCATAAAAAACAAATGAAGTTCCCCCGTTATAGTTAGTTAAGCTAACTATAACTCGCGCACCCGTAATCCACTGCTGATGACGTAACATATTACATCACTCATGACATGGTCAGTGAAATCACTCATGACATCACTGATGACATCTCAAATGACATCACTGATGACATCATCCTGTGAATGTGTATTTTTCTGAAAATTAAATGTGTTTTATATATGTATATCTCACGGACGAATGAAGAATAAATGGGTATATAAGTGTGTAAAAGGATGATTTGTTTTTGAAAAATTGATTGTGTAACTGACTGATTAAGTGTATCTTAGTGAATACATGGCTTAGTGAGTAATGTTTAAATGTGTAATTATCTGTATCAGTCTCTCACTTTGCGTATAAGTGTCTGCATGGGTTGGTGAGTAGCTACATGGGTGTTTATATAGGATATTAGGTTGTTTTTTGAGTATCAGTCTGAGTGTCTGCATGGTTCGGTGGGGGGTATTACGTAGTGCATAGGTGCATGAATGAGTGACTCTCTGGTTGTATGTGTTGAAGACAGCATGTGTGCATGACTGTATGGTTGGATGAGTGTGTGTATGGGTGTCTTAGTGAGTGAATGACTGTCTCAATAGTGTCTTTATGAGTTACTAAATATGTTTTAAAGAAGTATATTTGACTATTGGTGTATATAAGTGAGTATATGTGAGAGTGAGAGATTGAAACAGTTCCTGTATGAATAAGTATGTGTTTTTATAAGTGATTATTTAAAAGAGTAAGTATGTGTAAGTTTCCGTAGAAGTAAGTGTGGTGGTGTGTGTATAACTGTATATGCAAGTAAATGTATGTTTGATTCTTTATTAGCATGAGTGACTATGTGTGTGAGTAACTCTATGGATGAGTGGCATTGTGTAACAGGATGTATAGGTGTATGAGTACATATGATGAGTGAGTACATGCATGAGTGACTGTAAAGGACTGTTGGTGAATGAGTGGATGTGTATGTGGATCTTAGAATTACTGAAGAGGTTGTTGTAACTGGTATTGGTATGTCCATTTTTTTGAAAATTTCAGTCTCTATTTTTGAATGTTTGTATCAAAGGTTATATTAGGGTGAGAGGAGGTCTACCACTCTGTCACAAGGATGATGTCATCAGTGATGTCATTTGAGATGTCATCAGTGATGTCATGAGTGATGTCACTGACCATGTCATGAGTGATGTAATATGTTACGTCATCAGCAGTGGATTGCGGGTGCGCGAGTTATAGTTAGCTTAACTAACTATAACGTGGGAATTTCATTGGTTTTTTATGAGTGAAATGTCCAGCTAACTTTAACGTGTGTGAAACCTATGGTTTTTTCACTGAATTTGCAAGGTTTTTTAAATGCTAATTCCTAACTATAACGTGTGTGAAACCCATGGTTTTTTCACTGAATTTGCAAGGTTTTTTAAATGCTAATTCCTAACTATAACGTGTGTGAAACCCATGTTTTTTTCAGTGAATTTGTATGGTTTTTTAAATGCTAATTCTTACCTATAACATGTGTGATTCCCATGGTTTTTTCATTGATTTTGTATGGTTTTTTTAATACAAATTCTTATATTAAACGTGTTTTTTTTTTTTTATTTGCAAGCTTTTTTACTTTTTTTTTTTTTTTACTTTATATTCTCTTAAAACACTATGCTTAATTTTTAAAAATTCTGCAATATATTATTTTTTCTCATTTTTTTTTTTACCAAACAGGTAAGATATATTAGTATAACATAGTGATTTTTTTTTTTTTACGTGCGCGTACGGTAAGCTTACGGTAAGCGTACGGTTTGCGTAATGTTCGTAATATTTCTACTCTTTTTGCGTATGGTTACGCAATTTACGTAGCCGTGCGTACTGCGTACGCGGCGCGTAAGCGTGTACGCTACACGCGCACGTTACGCGGAAGTGTTGGGGCGTGCCTGTTATGCGCATGCGCGCGAGCGCGTGTCTTTTATACGCGCATGCGTACTTTTACCGTAAGCGCTCCGTAAGCACACCGTAAGCGTAACGTACGCGCACGGTGGGTCATGTGATCAAGAAACAAAACTTTTGATTGGTTCAAAGTAGTTTCAGTTCTTGAACTCTCCTACACCACACCCATTCCCCTCATTTCTGCTTGTGATCCCTTAGGAGAAGGAGCTGAGTTGTCTTTGGGATACGATGGCAGACCAGCACTCCTCTGCTGAGAGTGAGGCTAGCAGCACCACCATCAGGCAGAGAAAGAGGAAACAGAACAGCTCTTTTATATGGGAGTATTTTACTTTTCCTGAGGGCGAGAAAAAAGTCAATGCTGCTTTGGTGACTTGTAAGCTGTGCCAGCGTGTACTTTCTAGAGGTAATCCTAACAAGAAGTATTCCTTCGGGAATCACACTATGTTACGACACCTTGAGGATGTACACCCTAGGACACATGCACGACATACTAGAGGAAACCCTTCAGTAAGTCAAGCAAGCACATCCACAGCAGCTCAGCCGAGTCCATCTTCGGAAGCTCAGCTGAGCCCTTCATCTGTGGGGGCAGATTCACCTTTTTCTGGTCCTGTGGAAACTAACCATCGGTTTGCGAGGGTTTCAATGCGGTGCTCATTTTGCCATGGTCTAATTGTTCATAGGGAGACCAGTCTTCCCCTCATTAACAACAAAATAGACCAGCACATTTGTCCTACCAGCTAATGTTCCCATTCTTCCTTTCCTCTGTCCCTGCATGAACACAACGGCTCTTTTAAGAGCCAACCTTACCTCTCAACTTTTTTGAATTTTTTCTTAAAAACGTTTTTTTTTTTTTTTACCGTACGCGCGTATTTTTTTTTTTTTTTTTTTTAAAACACTAAAAAACAATTACCACATTACAAGATCCTTGAGGGATTAATAACTAAATACTGAAAATCTGTTTGAGGAGAAGTGGAAGAAAGGGACCATCTAATTTCTGACTTACCTGACCCACCAAAAAATTTAATTAGAAAACAGTATTCCTCATTTATACCAGTACACCTTAATTTATGGTGAAAACATAGTCCGTAATATTTTACATGTTCCTTACATTTAAATTTCTCCCAAAAAAAAAAAATGATAAACACAACTTCAACAAAAGGAATTCCAATTCTATTATTCATTTCTTAATTTACCATATACATCCCCTCTCAAACTCAGAACTCACCTTTAAAATTAGTTAGTTGTGAAAGAAATGTGGCACTCAAACAGCAGATTATCAGAGCCAGGATCTCTGTTCTGTACACCTCTCTCCTCTCAGCAGAACCAGATAATGGCAATGTTTCCCTCTCCTTTTCCACACATATACATGTTAATTTCAAATCTCAGTGCTTCCCCCTTTTTTTCAAATGTAATCACACATTTCTATTGGATGTAAACCAACCCTTTTCCAAAAGTACCCTTCCCCCAACTTGACTTCTGCCTAGTACCCTTCCCCCAACTTGACTTCTGCCTGCTACCATAGCAACAGCTCATGGAACACTGCTGTGTGGAGTTAGGTCAGAAGTTCACCACACAATGTTTCATTTCCAAAGAGCAAGAGTGCTTGACTTTTCTAACCTAACAGCAAATCCATAGTAATGTTCTTTGGTAACACATTTTTCTGTACCAATACAAAACATGCTTCTATAAATTGACACATACAGCCTAGTTTTTAGTGTAGAATGGTATGAAACAGCCAATGAGTTCTTTTTATTTAAAAAAAATATGTATGCCTCCATTTCCAAAGTGTCTTTCATTTCTTTTTCCCATTCTACTGAAATACACCTCCTGAGTGCATCCAGATCTCCTTTGAAGATGTTCACAGTGTGGATTGTAGGGCACAGCTATGTCTTCTGGAGTGAAAAGTATGCAGAGAAAACAGGTATGGTGAGAGACCTTGCTTTGCCAAATGTAGACATTAAATGGATTGGTCAGAGAGGGTTAAAGTGGCACCAATTGATGCCATTGGTGAAATCCTTCATGCAAATCCAACACCCTGACCTCATAATAGTGCACTGTGGTGGCAATGACCTAGGCACTTTGACTGGGGTAGGTCTGGAAATGCTTATGAAGGAGACCTTTGCACAACTGTTTTCACTTTTCCCTAAAACTGCCTTTGCGTATTTTAACATATGCCAAAGGAAAAAATGGAACTGGTCCAATCATTTTTGTCTGCAGATTGACAAAGCAAGAAAGCACGTCAACAAATCTGTTTCTGCTTTCCTCCGAGACTATGCTATGGGTTCCATTTACCACAACAACTTGCGTTACGACATGCAAGACATTTATAGAGCAGATGGTGTACACTTCACTGATGAAGGGAACAGAGTCTTCCTCTTGAACCTTAGACTCTGCATCGGTACTTACTTGTAGGTACCGAAAAACACTTCATAAACACAACGGCTCTTTTTAGAGCCCCCTAATATCTAAACACTTAAATCTGAATTTTATTTCTTTTTTTCTTTTTTTTCTACCGTACGCCTACGGTAAGCTTACCGTACGCGTACCCGCGATTTTTTTTTTAAATTAATAAATGGTTTTTTTGTACTTTTCTGTCCTTCTTTGACCCCCTTTTAAATGTTAGGGGGTCTGTAACTCTCTTCCTTGCCCCCTTTTCAAGTTATCTCCCTTTTTTTTTCTGTGTGAAACACACGAAATGGCGGCCGACACTTCCTGATTTCGTCTGATTCGAATGTTTACAGTCATGTGACAACCAATCAGATTTGAGCTCGCGCACGGCGCCGTACGCGTACGGTAAGCTTATGGTAAGCTTACGGTAAGCGCACGGAGCGCGCTTACAGATATATATATTGATTTAAATGCTATTTTCTCAGGAACTACTGAACAGATTTACACCAGACCTACAAAAGGCACTTCCTTGACCTGAGGACTACCTCTCTGCCAAATTACAAGTAATTCTGTTCAGCCATTCGGGCTGTAGCTGTGTCTAAAGGTCCTATGGAAAAATGCATGGGGAAAACGCGTTTTGGGACCCCCCTTTTTTCTTAGCCCCCGCGTGACGAATCCCCCCGAGACTTTCAGGGTAGGAGCGGAGCGTAGCGCCCCATTCGTTTTGAAAATTTCACGAGGATTCGTCGACCGGCGCCAAAGTTATTCCAAATAGAATGTTGCGGTTTTCCTATGGAAACAGGGTCCTAACTATAACTACCTACTGGCGACCGCCAGTAGGTAATATATATATGTATATATATATATATATATATATATATATATATATATATATATATATTACCTACTGGCGGTCGCCAGTAGGTAGTTATAGTTAGGACCACGTTTCCATAGGAAATCCGCAACATTCTATTTTGAATAACTTTGGCGCCGGTCGACGAATCCTCGCGAATTTTTCAAAATAGGTGGGGCGCTACGCTCCGCTCCTTCCCTGAAAGTCTCGGGGGGATTCGTCAAGCAGGGGCTGAGATAAAAGGGGGGTCCCAAAACGCATTTTTTCCCATGCATTTTTCCATAGGACCTTTAGACACAGCTACAGCCCGAACGGCTGAACAGAATTACTAGAAATTTGGCAGAGAGGTAGTCCTCAGGTCAAGGAAGTGCCTTTTGTAGGTTTGGTGTAAATCTGTTCAGTAGATTCTGAGAAAATAGCCTTTAAATCAATATATATATCTGAGCCAGCTTACGGTGCGCTTACGGTACGCTTACCGTACGCGTACGGTGGCGTGCGCGAGCGCGATTCTGATTGGCTCTTAGATCTTAGTAAACATTCGAATCGGTCGAAACCAGGAAGCGGCGGCCGCCATTTCGTGTGTTTCACTCAGAAAAAAAAGATTGATAACAAGAAAAGGGGGCAAGGAGGAGAGTTACAGACCCCCTAACATTTGTAAGGGGGGTCAAAGAAGGACAGAAAAGTACAAAGAAAACATTTATTGATTTAAAAAAAAATCACGGGGTACGCGTACGGTAAGCGTACGGTAGAAAAAAAAAAAAAAAAAAGAAATGAAAATCAGATTTAAGTGTTTAGATATTAGGGGGCTCTAAAAAGAGCCGTTGTGTTTATTAAGTGATTTTTTAGTGGTACCTACAAGTAAGTACCGATGCAGAGTCTACGGTTCAAGAGGAAGACTCTGTTCCCTTCATCATTGAAGTGTACACCATCTCCTCTATAAATGTCTTGCATGTCATAACGCAAGTTGTTGTGGTAAATGGAACCCATACCATAGTCACGGAGGAAAGCAGAAACAGATTTGTTGACGTGCTTTCTTGCTTTGCCAATCTGCGGACAGAAATGATTGGACCAGTTCCATTTTTGCCTTTGGCATATGTTAGAAAACACAAAGGCAGTTTTAGGGAAAAGTGAAAACAGTTGTGCAAAGGTCTCCTTCATAAGCATTTCCAGACCTACCCCAGTCAAAGTGCCTAGGTCATTGCCACCACAGTGCACTATTATGAGGTCAGGGTGTTGGATGTGCATGAAGGATTTCACCAATGGCATCAATTGGTGCCACTTTAACCCTCTCTGACCAATCCATTTAATGTCTACATTTGGCAAAGCAAGGTCTCTCACCATATCTGTTTTCTCTGCATACTTTTCACTCCAGAAGACATAGCTGTGCCCTACAATCCACACTGTTAACATCTTCAAAGGAGAACTGGATGCACTCAGGAGGTGTCTTTCAGTAGAATGGCAATATGAAAAGAAAGACAGTTTGGAAATGGAGGCATACATATTTTTTTCAAAAAAAAAAGAACTGATTGGCTGTTTCATACCATTCTAGAATAAAAACTAGGCTGTATGTGTAAATTAATAGAAGCATGTTTTGTATTGGTACAGAAAAATGTGTTACCAAAGAACAGTACTATGGATTTGCTGTTAGGTTTGAAAAGTCAAGCACTCTTGCTCTTTGGAATTGAAACATTGTTTGGCGAACTTCTGACCTGACTCCACACAGCAGTGTTCCATGAGCTGTTGCTATGGTAGCAGGCAGAAGTCAAGTTGGGGGAAGGGTACTAGGCAGAAGTCAAGTTGGGGGAAGGGTACTTTTGGAAAAGGGTTGGTTTTCAACCAATAGAAATGTGTGATTACATTTGAAAAAAAGGGGCAAGCACTGAGATTTGAAACTAACATGTATATGTGTGGAAAAAGAGAGGGAAAGTTTGCCATTATCTGGTTCTGCTGAGAGGAGAGAGGTGTAGAGAACAGAGATCCTGGCTCTGATAATCTGCTGTTTGAGTGCCACATTTCTTTCACAACTAACTAATTTTAAAGGTGAGTTTAGAGTCTGAGAGGGGATGTATATGGTAAATTAAGAAATGAATAATAGAAATGCAATTCTTTTTGTTGAAGTTGTGTTTATTATTTTCTGTTTTGGGAGAAATTTAAATGTGAGGAACATGTAAAATAATATGGACTATGTTTTCACAATAAATTAAGGTGTACTGGTATAATAAAAGAATAGTTTAAGGGTTTGAGGTTGGACTCAGTAATGCAAATACATTCAGCATCACTAAGGCTGGTTGCCCTTGCTGGAGTGTAGGCAGACACCCAGGTTACAAATGATGCTGGTCTGAAAAAGCAGTTTGGACATGTGCTTTGTAAAAAATCTGAAAAGTGGATTCATAATGTGTCAGTCTGTAAAAGTGTTTATCACTTGCCAAAAAAAAGAGCAGTAAGTGTGCTTTCAAATTGGCAAAGAAATTTCGTTTTGTGACTAATGTGAAAACATGACTCTGTGTGCAAATAGGAATTACAGGCAGAGATTTATTGCGTATTGCTCTGGTGATTTCACAGTTGCATTAGATGGAAAGGGGGAGACATTTTTTGGTGCAGAAGCAGACTCTTAGCACACAGGTAGCTGCTTACCATGTGGAATCATGCACAGTATTCACAAGCGAGTGGGGTTTGAGGTTTCAGTCAGTAATGCAAATACATTCAGCATCAGTAAGGCTGGTTGCCCTTGCTGGAGTGTAGGCAGACACCCAGGTTACAAATGATGCTGGTCTGAAAAAGCAGTTTGGACATGTGCTTTGTAAAAAATCTGAAAAGTGGATTCATAATGTGTCAGTCTGTAAAAGTGTTTATCATTTGCCAAAAAAAAGAGCAGTAAGTGTGCTTTCAAATTGGCAAAGAAATTTCGTTTTGTGACTAATGTGAAAACATGACTCTGTGTGCAAATAGGAATTACAGGCATAGATTTATTGCGTATTGCTCTGGTGATTTCACAGTTGCATTAGATGGAAAGGGGGAGACATTTTTTGGTGCAGAAGCAGACTCTTAGCACACAGGTAGCTGCTTACCATGTGGAATCATGCACAGTATTCACAAGCGAGTGGGGTTTGAGGTTTCAGTCAGTAATGCAAATACATTCAGCATCACTAAGGCTGGTTGCCCTTGCTGGAGTGTAGGCAGACACCCAGGTTACAAATGATGCTGGTCTGAAAAAGCAGTTTGGACATGTGCTTTGTAAAAAATCTGAAAAGTGGATTCATAATGTGTCAGTCTGTAAAAGTGTTTATTACTTGCCAAAAAAAAGAGCAGTAAGTGTGCTTTCAAATTGGCAAAGAAATTTCGTTTTGTGACTAATGTGAAAACATGACTCTGTGTGCAAATAGGAATTACAGGCAGAGATTTATTGCGTATTGCTCTGGTGATTTCACAGTTGCATTAGATGGAAAGGGGGAGACATTTTTTGGTGCAGAAGCAGACTCTTAGCACACAGGTAGCTGCTTACCATGTGGAATCATGCACAGTATTCACAAGCGAGTGGGGTTTGAGGTTTCAGTCAGTAATGCAAATACATTCAGCATCACTAAGGCTGGTTGCCCTTGCTGGAGTGTAGGCAGACACCCAGGTTACAAATGATGCTGGTCTGAAAAAGCAGTTTGGACATGTGCTTTGTAAAAAATCTGAAAAGTGGATTCATAATGTGTCAGTCTGTAAAAGTGTTTATCACTTGCCAAAAAAAAGAGCAGTAAGTGTGCTTTCAAATTGGCAAAGAAATTTCGTTTTGTGACTAATGTGAAAACATGACTCTGTGTGCAAAGAGGAATTACAGGCAGAGATTTATTGCGTATTGCTCTGGTGATTTCACAGTTGCATTAGATGGAAAGGGGGAGCCATTTTTTGGTGCAGAAGCAGACTCTTAGCACACAGGTAGCTGCTTACTATGTGGAATCATGCACAGTATTCACAAGCGAGTGGGGTTTGAGGTTTCAGTCAGTAATGCAAATACATTCAGCATCACTAAGGCTGGTTGCCCTTGCTGGAGTGTAGGCAGACACCCAGGTTACAAATGATGCTGGTCTGAAAAAGCAGTTTGGACATGTGCTTTGTAAAAAATCTGAAAAGTGGATTCATAATGTGTCAGTCTGTAAAAGTGTTTATTACTTGCCAAAAAAAAGAGCAATAAGTGTGCTTTCAAATTGGCAAAGAAATTTCGTTTTGTGACTAATGTGAAAACATGACTCTGTGTGCAAATAGGAATTACAGGCAGAGATTTATTGCGTATTGCTCTGGTGATTTCACAGTTGCATTAGAAGGAAAGGGGGAGCCATTTTTTGGTGCAGAAGCAGACTCTTAGCACACAGGTAGCTGCTTACCATGTGGAATCATGCACAGTATTCACAAGCGAGTGGGGTTTGAGGTTTCAGTCAGTAATGCAAATACATTCAGCATCACTAAGGCTGGTTGCCCTTGCTGGAGTGTAGGCAGACACCCAGGTTACAAATGATGCTGGTCTGAAAAAGCAGTTTGGACATGTGCTTTGTAAAAAATCTGAAAAGTGGATTCATAATGTGTCAGTCTGTAAAAGTGTATTGCTAATAAATTTTACATGTTTATTTTATAAAATATATTAAAAAAAACATATTATAAATTATTAAAAATTTAACCATAGTCTTTAAAAAAGGATAGAAAATTAAAATAAAAATATGTAAAAAAAAATAGAAGAAAAAAAAAAAATTGCATTTAAAAAACCTTGCAAATTCACTGAAAAAACCATGGGTTTCACGCACGTTATAGTTAGGAATTAGCATTTAAAAAACCTTTGAAATTCACTGAAAAAACCATGGGTTTCACACACGTTATAGTTAGGAATTAGCATTTAAAAAACCTTAGAAATTTAATGAAAAAACCAAAGGTTTCACACATGTTATAGTTAGCTGGACATTTCACTCGTAAAAAACCAATGAAATTCCCCCGTTATAGTTAGTTCAGCTAACTATAACTCGCGCGCCCGCAATGCACTACTGATGACGTCACATATTACATCACTCATGACATGGTCAGTGACATCACTCATGACATCACTGATGACATCTCAAATGACATCACTGATGACATTATCCTTGTGACAGAGTGGTAGACCTCCTCTCACCCTAATATAACCTTTGATACAAACATTCAAAAATAGACACTAAAATTTTCAAAAAAATGGACATACCAATAACAGTTACAACAACCTATTCAGTAATTCTAAGATCCACATACACATCCACTCATCCACCAACAATCCTATACAGTCACTCATACATGTACTCACACATCATATGTACTCATACACCAAAACATCCTGTAACACAATCCCACTCATCCATAGAGTTACTCACACACATAGTCACTCATGCTAATAAAGAAACAAACATCCATTTACTTGCATATACAGTTATACACACACCAGCACACTTACTTTAACAGAAACTTACACATACTTAGTCTTTTTAACAATCACTTATAGAAACACATACTTATTCATACAGGAACTCTTCCAATCTCTCACTCTCACATATACTCACTTATAAACAACAATAGTCACATATACTAGTTTAAAACATATGTAGTTACTTATGAAGACACTATTGAGACAGTCATTCACTCACTAACACACCCATGCACACACTCATCCACCCATACAGTCCTGCACACATGCTGTCTTCAACACATACAAACAGTGAGTCACTCATTCATGCATCTATGCACTACGTAATACCCCCCACCGCACCATGAAGACACTCAGACACTCATACTGATACTCAAAAAACCAACTATTAACCTATATAGACACTCATGTAGCTACTCACCAACCCATGCAGCCACTTATATACAAAGTGAGAGACTGATACAGGTATTTACACATTTAAACATTACTCACTAAGCCATGTATTCAAAAAGATACACTTAATCAGTCAGTTATACAATCAATTTTTCAGAAACAAATCATCAATTTAGACACTTATATACTCATTTATTCTTCCATCAACCTTGAGATATACATATATAAAACATATTTAATTTTCAGAAAAACACACATTCACTGGATGATGTCATCAGTGATGTCATTTGAGATGTCATCAGTGATGTCATGAGTGATGTCACTGACCATGTCATGAGTGATGTAATATGTGACGTCATCAGTAGTGCATTGCGGGCGCGCGAGTTATAGTTAGCTGAACTAACTATAACGGGGGAATTTCATTGGTTTTTTATGAGTGAAATGTCCAGCTAACTATAACATGTGTGAAACCTTTGGTTTTTTCATTAATATATATATATATATATATATATATATATATATATATATATATATATATGTGTGTGGGTTACAGCTAGAAAGGGTTTCTATAAATGCTCTTGCTGCAAGGCTTGTCAGTATGGTATTAACAAGACTTCTTACCAGACGGCCTTAAGTGACCATACGCACATGATCAACCAGCACCTGTCCTGCAAAACTGAATATGTAGTATATGTTCGAATATGAAGTTGCAATCTGTATTATGTAGGCAGTACTAAGTTGGCTGTTCACAAAAGGATTCTACAACACATCACCTGTGGTAAGGGTTAATTGGAGTTTTGAACATGTAGGAACTACCTCACCCATTGTAGGAGTGGAAGGAAAATCTACCCTGTTGTTTTCAAATGTATTAGCATTTCCCTCTCATTTGTGAGATATTGATTTGTGCTGAATGCTAGCCATCACAGTTCAAGAAAACAAGCTGCCCCTTTCCTACGAATGCAAGTCTTACAGAACCTGACCAACACGAATTAAATCTCTGACAACAAATTCCTGTGTGCACACAGACTCATGGTGTGATTCTAGGCAGAAAACGATTTTTCATTGGCAATTTCAAAGCACATTTACCGCTGTGGTTTTGCAAGTGATAATTACTGTAAGAGCCTGACACATTTTCCTTATAGTTTAGAGAGACAGAAAAGAGCACAAGTCCTAACAGCTACTTGAGAGCATGAGCATGTGGAACCTGAGTGAGTGATTAGACTAGAGCAAAGGAAATGAGCCTTGGTGACATTGAATGTGTTACCATTACACACTACTATCTAAAATAACACACAGTGCTGAATACTTTGCATGGGAGTGCAGGAGAAGCAACTGTCTGTGTGCTAAGAGCGTGCTTCTGGAGACTGTGTATTGTCAGGTGCAACAGAGATCTGCATGGACGCTTGCAGAACTGCATGAAGACTGCACAGATGTATGTAAGAGTACATGTGGGGTAAGGGTTAATTACAGTTTTGAACATGTAGGATCTACCTCACCCATGGCAGGAGTTGAAATAAAATCTACCCTGTTGTTTTCAAATGTGTTAGCATTTGCCTCTCTTTTGTGAGATAGTGATTTCTGCTGAATGCAAACCATCACAGTTCAAGATAACAAGCTGCCCCTTTCCTACGAATGCAAGTCTTACAGAACCTGACCAACACAAATTAAATCTCTGACAACAAATTCCTGTGTGCACACAGACTCATGGTTTGATTCTAGGCAGAAAATGATTTTTCATTGGCAATTTCAAAGCACATTTACTGCTGTGGTTTTGCAAGTGATAATTACTGTAAGAGCCTGACACATTTTCCTTATCGTTTAGAGAGACAGAAAAGAGCACATGTCCTAACAGCTAATTGAGAGCATGAGCATGTGGAACCTGAGTGAGTGATTAGACTAGAGCAAAGGAAATGAGCCTTGGTGACATTGAATGTGTTACCGTTCCACACTACTATCTAAAATAACACACAGTGCTGAATACTTTGCATGGGAGTGCAGGAGAAGCAACTGTCTGTGTGCTAAGAGCGTGCTTCTGGAGACTGTGTATTGTCAGGTGCTAGAGAGATCTGCATGGACGCTTGCAGAACTGCATGAAGACTGCACAGATGTATGTAAGAGTACAAGTAGGGTAAGGGTTAATTACATTTTTGAATATGTAGGATCTACCTCACCCATGGCAGGAGTTGAAGGAAACTCTACCCTGTTGTTTTCAAATGTGTTAGCATTTGCCTCTCTTTTGTGAGATATTGATTTGTGCTGAATGCTAGCCATCACACTTCAACAAAACAAGCTGCCCCTTTCCTACGAATGCAAGTCTTACAGAACCAGACCACCACAAATTAAATCTCTGACAACAATTCCTTTGTGCACACAGACTCATGGTGTGATTCTAGGCAGAAAACAATATTCCTGGGTGATACCAGTACACCTTTACTTATGGTGAAGACATACTCCATAATATCTGACAAGTTCAAGGCAGTTAAAATATCTTCCAAAACATAAAATGTAAAACACAACTTTAAAGCAAGAATCTCGTTTACATTATTTTTATCAATATGCACCACATACATTCCCTCTCAAATTCATAACTCACCTTTAAAAGTAGTTAGTTGTGAAAGAAATGTGGCACTCACACAGCAGATTATCAGAGCCAGAATCTCTGAACTGTACACCTCTCAGCAGAACCAGTAAATGGCAATGTTTCCCTCTCTTTTTTCACACATATATACATGTTAACTTCAAATCACAGTGCTTCTCACATTTTTTAAAATGGAAACACACATTTCTATTGGTTGCAAATTTCAACCCTTTCCAAATGATCCTACCCCCAACATGACTTCTGCCTTCTACCATAGCAACAGGTCATGGAACACTGGTGTGAGCAGAGAGGTCAGAAGTTCAGCACTCAATGTTTCTAATCCAAAGAGCAAGAGTGCTTGACTTTTCAAACCTAACAGCAAATCCAAAGTAATGTTCTGTGGGAACACATTTTTCTGAACCAATACAAAACATGCTTTTAAAAATTTAAACATACAGCCTAGTTTTTAGTGTTGAATGGTCTGAAACAGCCAATGAGTTCTTTTTATTTAAAAAAAAGTATGTAAGCCTCCATTTTACAACTATCTTTCTTTTCATATTGCCATTCTACTGAAAGACGCCTTCTGAGTGCATCCAGATCTCCTTGAAAGATGTTCACAGTGTGGATTGTAGGTCATAGCTATGTCTTCTTGAGTCAAAAGTATGCAGAAAAAAGAGGTATTTTAAAAGACCTTGCTTTGCCAAATGTAGACATTAAATGGATTGGTCAGAGAGGGTTAAAGTGGCACCAATTAATGCCTTTGGTGAAATCCTTGCTACATCTTCCACAGCCTGACCTTACAATTGTGCACTGTGGTGGAAATGACCTCGGCACTTTAACTGGGGTAGGTCTGGAAATGCTTGTTAAGGACACCTTTGTGCAATTGATGTCACTTTTTCCACAAACTACCTTTGTATATTCTAATATATGCAAAAGGCAAAAGTGGAACTGGTCCAACCAATATTGTCCGCAGATTGACAAAGCAAGAAAGCATGTCAATAATTCTGTTTCTGCTTTCCTCAGAGACTATGGTATGGGTTCTATATACCACAACAACTTGCGTTACAACATGCAAGGCATTTATAGAGGAGACGGTGTTCATTTCACAGATGAAGGCAACAGAGTCTTCCTCTTGAACTTTAGACTCTGCATCGGTACTTACTTGTAGGTACCAAAAAGCACTCAATAAACACAACGGCTCTTTTTAGAGCCAACCAACACCTAAACACTTAAACTTGATTTTTGATTCTATTTTTTTTATGAATTTGTAGCCGCCGTGCGCGCACTGTGCGCGCACCCCGCGATATTTCTTTATTTTGGTTTTTTTTTGAGACCTAAGAGGTCTTTCATGGTCCCCATGAGAAGGCCTAGGGGGTCAGGGACTCTCTACCCTGCCCCCTTTTCACGTTCTCCACTTGTGTTTTTAGCTCTCTTCTTCCTCTAAAACTCAAAATGGCAGCTGGGGGTGCACGCGATTTTTTGAAAAAAAATAAAATGCTTCTTTCACTCTTCGGGGTCCTTCAGGGACCCCCTGACAAAGGCAAGGGGGTCAGGAACTCTCTACCCTGCCCCCTTTTCACGTTCTCCACCTTTCTTTTTCCCTGTCACACACACAACACACAAAATGGCGGCTGACACTTCCTGATTTCGACCGATTCGAATGTTGGCTGTCATGAATCCACCAATCACAATTAGGCTCGCGCACGTTAGGGTGCGCGCACCGTGCGCGTACGGTGCGCGGACGGTGCGCGGCTATAGATATGTTTGTGCTTTTAAATGCAATTTTCCCAGGAACTACTGAACAGATTGACACCATATATGCAAAAGGCACATGCCTGACCTGAGGACTACCTCTTTGCCAAATTTCAAGTAATTCTGTTCAGCCGTTCGGGCTGTACCTTCGACTAAAGGTCCTATGGGAAAATGCATGGGGAAAATGCGTTTTGGGACCCCCCTTTTTTCTCGGCCCCCGCTTGACGAATACCCCCGAGACTTTCAGGGTAGGAGCTGAGCGGAGCGCCTCATTAGTTTTGAAAATTTCGCGAAGATTCGTCAACCGGCGCCAAAGTTATTCAAAATAGAATTTTGAGATTTCCAATGGAAACACGGTCCTAACTAAAACTATCTACTGGCGACCGCCATTAGATAATATATATATATATATTCACTAAAAAGGGTTCAGGGGCGTTATAGTTAGCTGGACTTTTCACTCGTACAAAACCATTGAAATTCCCCCGTTATAGTTAGTTCAGCTAACTATAACTCGCGCGCCCGCAATGCACTGCTGATGACGTCACATATTACATCACTCATGACATGGTCAGTGACATCACTCATGACATCACTTTAGTGAATTTCAAACGTTTTGTAAATGCTAATTTCTAACTATGCCTACAGAGGTAGGACATGTGAAGAAAGAACAAAAAACGCACAGAAAGAAAAAAAAGAAATGCAGAAAAAAGCAACAGAAGTCCTCAAAGACGAAGAAAAGTGCAGGAAGAAGGATAACGTGCAGAAAGAACAAACAGAAGAGCAGAAAGAAGCCTTGTTGCAAAATCATCCCGTACCTTCAACTTTTTCAGACGGATACTGGTGGTAACTGAGTCTGACTAACCAGCCAGTGCTATGTTAAAAGACACTCAGAATACAGTGAAAACACCTACATACACTAGGGAACACTATGCGTTGGGGTGCCCCTGTGATCAGCATGACCTCCTCTGTAAGCCCCTAGTATATATTAGGGCAGTGGATTAAAACTACCTCTTAAAACGCGCCACAGGGCGTGTTTTCACACGTCACCTAAGGCCCCGTCCCCTCACTTCCCCACTGTGTAAACACGCCCTGTGGCCGTTTAAGTTGGGAGATTAAGTCCCCTTGAATCCCGAGGGTCCCTAGGGTCCAACTAGACCACTAGGTACCTCCAGTAAGCGCCACAGTGCTGCGTTGCAGAGATGTAAAAAGGGGCACGGCCTAGACCACCTCTCTGCAACGCAGCGCAGTGGCGCTTACTGGAAGCACCTGGTGGGCTAGTTGGCCCCCAGGGTCCCTCAGGATTGAAGGGGAATTATTTCCCCAACTTAAAACGCGCCACAGGGCGTGTTTCCACACGTCACCTCAGGCGCCATCCCCTCCCTTTACCACTGTGTAAATGTGCCCTGTGGCCGTCCTAAGTTGAGAGATTAAGTCCCCTTGAATCCTAAGGGTCCCTAGGGTCAAACTAGCCCACTAGGTACCTCCAGTAAGCGCCACAGAGCTGCGTTGCATAGAGGTGTAAAAAGGGGCGTGACCTCAGAACACCTGTCTGCAACGCAGCTCCCTGGAACATACTGGAGATACCTGTTGTGCTAGTTGGCCCTCAGGGACCCTCTGTATTGAAGGGGAATTAATTCCCCAACTTACAACTGGCCAGGGGGCGCATTTGCAGAGTGCTGCAAGGAGGGGGCGTGGCATCCGGCGCGATGCCGGTCTTTTATTTATTTTATTTTTTTAAGAAGGAGTGCTGTGTGGCCCCCCTTCTTTTTCTAATTTACTGGCCCTGGGGACCCCATCCCCCAGGGCCTGCACACTCCTTTTTTTATGTTGAAAAAAATTAATTTGGCCCTCTCAAGGCCTTAATCGGCCCCGGGGACCCCAACCCCCGGGTCATGACCTTTTTTAAAAAAAAATCTTTAGGAGGGGGCTGCGTTGCCCCCCTCCTCAGGTCACTTATGGCCCTGGGGACCCCATCCCCCGGGGCCGGCCTTTGTTTTTTATTATTTTAAAAAAATATATATTTATAGAAACACCTAGGACATGCTGGACAAACCGTATGTACCTATGACCATGACGATTTGCGTGATATTCATTAAAAGGCGACTATGCATTGAATGAATCCACATTGAATGTATTTACACCGCTAGTGAAGCTCTGACGTGTCTGACGCCCTACCGTGCCTAATCTCGGCACGCCCGCCAGTGGGTACTCTCCAAGTAGACACCCTTGTCGTTTATTTATACAAACATGGGTAGTTATTGACAGGCACATTTAATATACACGCACACCAAGCCATTCAAAGGGGAATCGACAAAAATTCGACCAAACTATGCAAGAAATCCCCCTCACGGTTAATAAAACACACATCCACCGCCGGATGTGTAATACTTTTTATTTTACTCTATGGAAAGGAGACAAACCTCACTTGAGAGTCACAGCGTGCTCCTGGCTGAGCCCAATGCTATGTTACACCCACCAGTGCCCGCCGAGTGCCTCACACCGCTGTGTTGTATTCCACCAGCTAGTGCGTATGCTATGACACTCTCTAGCCCATGTGCACTGTAACACCACCCCGTGACTATGTCATGCCACACTTGCCTTCACACGGGTTATATTGCCCCATCTAACGTGCCTTCCTCGATGCCTATGTTATAACGCACAGCGCTATGCCATACATATTACAATCTGGGATCCATATCTTTGTCACAGTGCATATGCAACGTTAGACTCCCCAGCACATATTTTATATTACAACTTTAGAGACTAGTTAGGTTACACAACACTGCCCTGTGCATATTACACTCCAAGGCGCATATCGCATAGCACGCGCTAGTGCCTCTGCTATCTTGCGCTCTCCAATGAATCTGTCATTGCGCACAATGTATTGCATATTATATTTCACGCCCCGGTTCATCTTATATCACACTTTTTGGTGCATAGTTTATACCATATACTATATCTAGTTTTCATTTTCAATCGTGCTCTCAGAACTATGTTCTATATAACACTGCGTCCACCTACCCTTTTCACGGGCATTACATTTTGCGATGGGGGGTGGAGGGTCAGGGGGTGTTTCTGCCAAGTGAGCCCGGAGTCACAGTCACAAACGTCCTCTTCTTCCTGAATAAAAGTGAGATTATGCTGCATACTTGTTCATATTTTACCCCAAGGATCATCCTTCAGCCCGACCCTTTTTAACGTCTACATGGCACCGCTCGCCAACATCGTCCAATCGCACAACCTCAACATCGTCTCATCTGCTGACGACATCCAGCTGATCCTCTCCCTCGCCAAGGACCCTCACACCGCCAAAACCAAGCTCCAAGAAGGAATGAAGGTCATCGCCGAATGGATGAAGAACAGCCGTCTGAAACTGAACTCAGACAAGACGGAGTTCCTCATCCTTGGCTCCACCCCCTCTGCCTGGGATGACTCCTGGTGGCTGGCCACACTGGGAGCTGCACCAGCACGCACCAACCGTGCACGCAACCTGGGGTTCATCCTAGACTCATCGCTATCAATGACCCAGCAAGTCAACACCATCTTCTCCTCCTGCTTCTACACCCTCCACATGCTTCGCAAGATCTACAGATGGATCCCCACCGGACCAGAAGGACGGTCACCCAGGCCCTCGTCAGCAGCAGACTGGACTACGGCAATGTCCTCTATGCGGGAACCACGTCCAAACTCCAGAAAAGACTACAACGCATACAGAACCCCTCCGCACGCCTCATCCTCGACATCCCCCACACAGCCACATCACAGCCCACCTGAGAGACCGGCACTGGCTCCCCGTCGACAAGAGGATCACCTTCAAGCTCCTCACCCACGCTCACAAAGCACTCCACAATGCCGGACCAGCATACCTCAACAAACGACTCACCTTCTACACCCCGAACTTCCAGCTTCGCTCCACTGACCTCGCCCATGCCACCGTTCCACGCATCCACAGATCGACCGGCGGCGGCAGATCATTCTCCCACCTCGCCTTCAAGACCCTCCCCATCCACCTGAGGCAGACCCAGGACCTGCTGACCTTCAGGAGACTCCTCAAGACCTGGCTTTTCAAGCAGTAGCTGCACCCCCCCAGCACCTTGAGACCCTCACTGGTGAGTAGTGCGCTTTACAAATAATTGATTGATGGATTGATTGAATGATTGATTGATTGATGTTGTGATGTAAAAACTGCATTGTAAAGGCATGCGTTGTAAATGTTTGCGTTGTAACGTCATACATTCATATTCAATAGTACATTCTAGGGGCTCTATAACACCTATATACATAACACATGTCTGCCCGTGCAACCAAATGACAGAGCAGAACTAACAAGTTTTGACCACCTATAAGAGAAGCTACCCGCTTTTTAAGCTACCATCTTCAGATCCATAACACATGTGAGAATAAATGTACAAGTAGACATATACCTTAGTCACGAGAGCACACAGACCTTTAAACTTAACAGCTTGCACTTCTCATTTCAATATAGAAATAGGCAAGAGAAGTACAGAAAGAAGCAGGAGAATTGCAAAAAAAAACAAAAAAGGTGCAGAAAGAGTAAGACATGTGCAGAAAACGGCAAGAGAAGTACAGAAAGAGACAAGAGAAGTGCAGAAAGAGGCTAGAGAGAAGCAGAAAGGGGCAAGAGAAGGGGCAGAAAGAGGGAAGAGATGTGCAGAAAGCAGAAAGGGGGTTCCGAAAGAGGCAAGAGGGGTGCAGAAAGAAGCAACAGAGGTGCAGAAAGAGGCAAGAGAAGTGCAGAAAGAGGCAAGAAAGGTGCAGAAAGAGGGAAGAGGGTTACAGAAAGAGTGAAGAGGTGTGCAGAAAAAGGCAAGGGAGTGCAGAAAGAAGCAAGAGAGGTACAGAAAGAACCAAGAGAAGTGCAGAAAGAAGCAAAATGGGTGCAGAAAGATTCAAGAGAAATGCACAAAGAAGCAACAGAGGTGCAGAAGGAAGCAAGAGAACTGCAGAAAGAGGCAAAAAAGTTGCACAAACAGGCAAACACGGTGCAGACAGATGGAACAGGGTTGCAGACAGAGGCAAGAGAGGTGCAGAAATAGGGAAGAGGGTTGCAGAAAGAGGTAAGAGGGGTGCAGAAATTTGCAAGAGAGCTGCCAAAAGAATCAAGAGGAGTGCAAAAAGAACCAACAGAAGTACAGAAAGAAGCAACAGCGGTGCAGAAAGAGGCAAGAGAACTGCAGAAAGAGGGAACAGGGGTGCAAAACGAGGTAAGGGAGGTGCAGAAAGAGGGAGCAGGGGTGCAGAAATAGGCAAGAGCGGTGTAGAAAGATGGAAGACGTGTGTAGAAAGAGGCAAGAGGGGTACAGAAAAAAGCAAGAGGGGTGTAGAAATAGACAAGAGAAGTACAGAACGAACTAACAGAGGTGCAGAAAGAGACAAGAGATGTGCAGAAAGAGCAAGAGAGGTACAGAAACAATCAAGAGAGGTACAGATAGAGGGAATAGGGGTGCAGAAAGAGGCAGGAGATGGGCAGAAAGAGGCAAGAGGGGTGCAGAAAAAAGCAACAGAGATGAAGAAAGAAGCAAGAGAAGTGATGGAAGAGACAAGAGAGTTGCAGAAACAGGCAAAAGAAGTTCAGAAAGAGGAAAGAGAAGTGCTGCAAAAAGCAAGAGAGGTGCAGAAAGAAACCAGAGAAGTGATGAAACAGACAAGAGCACTGCAGAAATAAACAAGAAAGGTGCAGAAAAAGGAAGAAAAAAGAAAAATACAGAAAGAGGTAAGTGTGATGTAGAAAGAGGCAAGACAGGTACAAAAAGAGGCAAGAAAGGTGCAGAAAGAGGGAAGAGAAGTACATAAAGATGGAAGAGACATGCAAAAAGAGGTACCAGGGGTACAGAAAGAAGCAAGAGGGGTGCAGAAAGAAGCAACAGAGGTGCAGAAAGAGGCAAGAGAAGTACAGAAAGAGGCGAGAAAGGTGAGGAATCAGGCAGAGAGGTGCAGAAAGAGGGAACAGGGGTGCAGAAAGAAGCAACACAGGTTCAGAAAGAGAAAAGAGATGTATAGAAAGAGGCAAGAGAGGTGTAGAAACAGGCAGGAGATGTGCAGAAAGAGGGAACAGGGGTACAGAAAGAAGCAAGAGAGGTACAGAAAGACAGAAGAGGGTTGCAGAAAGAAGCAACAGAGGTGCTGAAAGAAGCAAGAGAAGTGATGAAAGAGGTACAGAAAAAAGAGGAGAAGTGCAGAAAGGGGCAAGTGAGATGCAGAAAGAGGAAGAGAGGTACAGAAAGAGGTAAGTGAGGTACAGAAAGAGGCACAATAGTTGCAGAAAGAGGAAAGAGAGGTGCAGAAGGAGGGGAGAGAAGTATAGAAAGAGGGAAGAGGTGTGCAGAAAGAGGAAACAGGGGTACAGAAATAGGCAAGAGGGGTGCAGAAAGAAGCAACAGAGGTGCAGAAAGAGGCAAGAGAAGTACAGAAAGATGCAAGAGAGGTCCAGAAACATGCAGGAGAGGTGCAGAAAGAGGGAACAGGGGTGCAGAAAAAAGCAACATAGGTGCAGAACGAGGCAAGAGGAGTGCAGAAAGAACCAACAGAGGTGCAGAAACAGGCAGGACAGGTACAGAAAGAGGGAACAGGGGTGCAGAAAGAGGCAAGAGAGGTACAGAAAGACTGAAGAGGGGTCAGTGCCGGGACGCCTCTTTGCTGAGGCAGCTGCGCGCTATATAAATTCAGATAACATAACATAACAGAAAGAGGTAAGAGGGGTGCAGAAAGAAACAACAGAGGTGCAGAAAGAGGCAAGAGAGATGCAGAAGAAATAGGAAGAGAGGTGCAGAAACAAGAAAGAGTGGTTTGCACACCATTAGTACCAATTTAACACCCACATTTAGCAGTACATAACAGTTGACCATTCCAGGTGTGCAAAGGTCCTTCCACCACGCTGTAACACTTTTCACTGCATTTTTGGTAATGTTTGAGCCGTTTGAGCTAGAAACAAGTTTTTTTTTGTACAAAGCTGCAGATTATGCATCAGATGATCGATTATGTGGCAAATGCGGAAAATGTCTAATTATGCGAAAATCGGTGCAGCCGAACAGTCACATAATTCCAGTGGCCCTGCTCATACCTCCGACTTGGTCCAGAAGTGCTTTTCAGTGGTTCTTTTTTTTGCCTCATTGAGTTTATAGTTTAGCTTCTATGGAAACAGGGAAGACCAAACCTGAGGTTCCCACTCCACAACACAGACTACCAAATCACATAATTACTCTCCATAACACATAATCTCACTCTACATAATTCCTATTCGCTAAGTACCACATACCCTCTATCCACATAATTTCACTGCACAACATACCGCATAATTCCTCTACACACAGCATATAGCCACTCCACTCCAAAAAGCGTTTACATTTACAATGCCAATAGCCATAACTTTTGCAAATGCGAGACCTATTACATTCAAAATGCTTCTTTAACTAGTAGTCACGTTTGCGAGTGGTGGATAAAGGGGATGGACCTCCGACCAGTGCAAGGAATTCCGCTGCATATGACTTACAGGAGGTACCAGGAAGGCTTCTTGGCCCCCAAAGCCCCTCAGGAGTAAAGTGGACTTCATCCCCCAGCCAGTAGTGTGCCAAGAGGCATGGTTGCAGAGTGGTGGAGAAAGGGGGGAGTGGCTTCCGAAGACTTCTTAGCAATCTGACTGTATGTGACTTACTGGAGGTAACAGGAGCGGTAGTTTTCCCCCAAGGACATCCTTGGGGGCCAGCTACCACTTCTATTAAATCCAGTAAGTCCCACACAGCAGGATTGTTAAGTTCTCATAGCAGGCCACGTCCCCTTTTCCCGCCACTCTGCAAACGTGCTCCCTGGTGTGCTCTTGGATGGGGATTAAAGTCCACTTCGATACTGGGGGTCCTTACCCTTAAGTTTCTAGAGGACTTAATCCCCCAACTTAGAATGCGCCAGGAGGCGCATATGCACAGTGGTGCACGGAGGGGGCGGGCCTCTGGCGAGATGCCAGCTTTTTTTGGTTTAATTTTTGGAAGGGGGGCTGTGTGACCCCCCCTTCCCTTAATTATATTTGAGCCTTGGGGACCCCATTATCCAGGGCCTGAGCATTTTTTTGTTTTCTGTAAAGAAATCAAATATGGAAGGGGGCCCCACTCCCATGGCCGCTTTCGGCCATGGGTACCCCATCCTCCGGGGCATGGCTGCATATTTAAATTTTTTTTTAGCTTATTTTTAAGGAGGGGGGAACGCTGCCCCCTCCTGAGGCCCTCGGTCTAGGTCCACTCTCTCCCCGCAGCTCTGCTGCGCCGTCTCTTGCCTCCAAACCCCAACCTCCTCCTTGGGAGGTTCAAGGCTGCTGTCCGCTCCTGTGCCTGCTGCCAGCTCCAACCGGGACCAACTGCCTGCAACCACGGTAACCTTTCTCTGCCGATTTGTTTCTTAATTTTTCCCTGTTGTGCCACTATTATTGTGCCCATCTGTATCTTGCTCTAATTCCACCACTGTTTCTATTTTCTTGTGCGTGCCTGTTCCTTTTGCCTTTCACCGCTGCTGCCCCTGCGGCCCCTATCCCCGAAATTCCCCCAGGAATTACCCCCTGAAATTCCCCCCAGCCTCTCCTCCCTCCCACCTCCCCTACTTAATGGAGGCCACTGTGCGGTCGCACAGTGGACTCACGCAGCGGGAGTGGTGCGCCAAAGAGAAGCCTGTCTGCACCCGTCCGCGACCTGACCGTGGCCAGCGCCAGAAACCCTGGACCTCCCACTACCCATCGCAACAACACCACCACCCTCCTCGCACTCAACCCTGGAAGACTTAGAGAATGCCAACAGGCCTCGCCGAACACGACCCATGTCCAGTTCTCCTGTCTCCACTGCCACCAGACCCTCACCGCCACCCCGGCCTCCAACACCGCCGATGCCAGCACCGGCGACACCCTAAAATGCATCCTCCTCAATGTATGCTCCATACACAAACTCCAATTTTTCCCAATTTTGCATGCCTTAATTAAGGCGATCAATTCAGCGACTTGTGCAGATTTGACTTCTGGTAAATGGGATGCTTTGACTATTCCAGTTAAGGTACATGCAGCGTAAGCAGCACTTAATCCTCCCTCCTCGTGTCTCATGCATGAGCCATCTACAAACAGGTCATGTTCTGCATTTTTCAAAGGTTCCTCGTGTATGTCAGGATGTGGTTTGGTGCTAAGTTCAGTCACGTCAAGACATTCATGCTCGACCTCATCTCTCACTTCTTCTTCATAAGGATCAGGTAGTAAGGTAGCTGGATTAAGAACAGTACATCTCACTATTGTCACATTTTCAGCTTCCAGTATTATTCTTTCATATTTTGTCAGTCTGCTGGGAGTTAGGTACTGTGTTCGGGTCCTGGTCAGTGAAATCAACCATTGCATGAGGAACGTAGACCTTGACAGGGTGTCCCATCACAATTGACTCACTCTGTTCCATGCTTACACAGGTTGCAGCAACAGCTTTCAGGCAACCTGGTAATGCGCAGGCCACAGGATCCAAGGTAGCAGAAAAATATGCCACTGGCCTTCTCATTAATCCGTGTCTCTGTGTCAGAACTGAAAGCGCAAAATTACCCCGCTCATAGCAGAATAATGCTAATTCTTTTGAATAGTCTGGCATGCTTAAAGCAGGTGCTTCACACAAATACTCGCACAATTTTCTGAAAGATCCTATACTTTCCTCATCCCATTATATAGGATCCTTTGCTCTCTTTCTGGTCATTTGTATCAGAGGCTTGGCTAGTGAAGCAAATCCTACAATCCACTGTCTACAATACCCAACAACTCCAAGGAAGATTACTTTTTCTTTTTGGGTTCGTGGCAATTGCATTTGTCTTATTATTCTGATTCTTTCAGAGGTCACCCTTCTAACTCCTCTTTCTATTTGATGTTGCAGGTATTTAACTGAATTTTTACACAACTGAAGTTTCTCAGGGGACACTTTATGTCCACCCTTTGCCAAATGATTTAACAATGCAATTGAATCAGTAACACAATCCTCTTGAGTGTTTGAGGCCACCAATAGGTCGTCAATATACTGCACCAGGACTGACTCTCTGGGCAATACAAGAGATTCAAGGCTTCTTTTCAGAATATGATTAAAGATTTCACCATTGCCTTTTCGGCCCATTCTACGCTGGGTGGGACATTAGATTACAGGCCCCTCGGCTTTGCTGGGCCTTTCCTCAGTGGTCTTGAAGATGTTATCGTTTCCCACACCTTGCGCTTATCGCAATATCTCTTTTTGGGAGATCTCAATATCCATCTGGATCAGAGGGAATTGGGAAATACTCGGGATCTATTAGACTCCCTGAATTTAGCTCAGCTCACTCAATGGGTTAGTCTTCCTACCCATCGCTGTGGCCATAACTTAGATCCCATTTGCTCTAACTTCCCTATTTTTATTGAGGACCCTCTCCCAGTCCCCTGGTCAGATCATTTTTTATCCTATTTTACGTGGTTTGTGGGAGAAGGGGCCGCTGACCATCTGGCCAGTACCAGCCCTGCTACCGCTAAAATTCATCCGGTTGCTTTTAGCTGTATTTTTGAGAATTCCAGAGCCGCTCTTCCCGCCGACTTGAAAGGGGCCTTGGCCTGCTTTACGGATTGGATTGGGCAAGCAGTGGATAACCTCTCCCCTCCTTTTTGTCGTCGCCGCCATAGGAATTCTCCCTCGAAACCCTGGTTCTCAGCTGATTTGAAAAGGCTTAAACAGCATTGCAAAAAGCTGGAACGCAGCTGGCGTGTAGTCTTTTGCCCAGGGGCTAAGACAACACTTAGAGAAGCCCAGAAGGTTTATTATCTGGCCATTAGAAAGGCCAAAAGTTTCTACTATGCTGAACGTATTGAGTCCGCCAGCAATAATTCTAGGGAGATATTTTCTATTGTCCAGAGTTTCATGTCCCCCAAGGCGATGATTACTAAACTCCCTGTCTCAGCTGCATGGTGCGAAAAGCTGTCTAACTTCTTCATTGATAAGATTCGGGCCATCCAGGCGACGTTTGCTGGCCAGAGCCTTCATTTGGATGTGGCTCCAACTGTGGTTCCCACGTTGTCAGCTTTTGCCTCTGTCGATCTATCGGAGTCCCTCAAAATATTGAAATCTATGAAATCTGGGTCTCCATTGGACCCGTGTACGGCAAGGCTTCTGGCCTCTATTGCCGAATCAGTTAACTTTGAGGTTAACACACTCATTAACCTCTCCCTCAAAGAGACAGTTGTCCCGTCGGAGTGGAAATAGGCGAAAATCCTTCCGCTGCTAAAAAAGCCATCGCTTGACTGGTGACCCAGGGAACGATCACCCCATTTCTCTGCTCCCCTGTTTGGCGAAAATTTGTCAAAAGGCAGTCAACAAACAGTTTACTGATTTTGTTGAGGGGTTTAGTTTACTGCATCCAGCACAATCGGGATTTAGAGCCTCCTATAGTACTGAGTCCGCCTTGGTCGAGGTCTCTGAAGCTATTCGAGATTGTCTGGACTCGGGCGGAAGTGCAGCTATTATAATGCTGGATTTGTCGGCTGCGTTCGACACTGTTCCCCATGCACTGCTTTTTGCTCGGCTAGCGGACATTGACATCACTGGAAAAGCCTGGAAGTGGCTTGAATCCTTTCTTAAGGGGCGTTCGCAACAGGTCTGGCTCCCACCTTTCGCCTCTCCTCTCCAATGTGGTCTTCTTTGAGTCCCCTGCTCTTTAACATATATGTTACTCCATTGGTCCAATTGGCAGAGAAACGAGGTGCCAAGATCGTTGTTTACGCTGATGACACCCAGCTTCTGTTCACCTGGGGCAAATCGGAATTTTCCACCGCGAGGGTGCAAGAGTGTCTGACAGCCGTTTTCAAATGGCTCTCTGCCGCTCAACTGAAATGCAATGAGGATAAGACCGAAATTCTCCTTTATGGTAAATTTCCTCCTCGCTTTAGGGAATCTCTTTGGCCACCTGATTATCCCTTGCCATCTTGTACAGGCCTACCAGTCAAAAATTCGGGGGTCTGGTTCGACGAACAGCTGTCCTTCTCAACTCAGATCAAAAAATTGGCGGGGAGTTGCTTTGGGATATTAAAGTCTCTCAAGAAATTCTTTCCACTATTACCAAGACCAGCGAAGGAAACAGTGGCCTGGGCACTGATCCTTTCTTGGGTAGATTATGCTAATGGGATGTATCTGGGCCTTCCTGACTACATTCTTAAAAAACTGCAGGTGGTCCAGAATGCAGCAGCTCGCCTGGTGCTTAACATTCCTACCAGGAAGAGTGTTGAGCATCATCTGCGCATGTTGCATTGGCTCCCGGTTAGGAAGCGTGTGGAGTTTAAGGCCTTGGTCATAGCACATCATGCCTTGTATGAAGGAAGACCTCTTTATCTTAGAAAGCGTTTTGCTTTCTATCTGCCTACTAGGAATCTGAGATCCTCGTCTCAGCTGCTTGCACTAATTCCCTGTGTGTGTCTTCAAAGAATGGGGGGCAGATCACTGGCTGTTAGGGCAGCTATGGCTTGGAATTCATTGCCTCTCTCTCTGCGTGCCATCCAGGAGCTGGGGCAGTTTAAGAAACAGCTCAAAACCTTTCTGTTTTAACTCTTCTTTTATTTTGGTACCTCGCAGGCTTGCGCCGGGACACTCCTTGGAGTAGCTGTGCGCGTTATAAAACCCAATAACATAACATAACAAGAGCCTTCTGTGTACCCTTGAGGCACATGATTCCAGACATAAACATGCTCTTCAAATTTGAACGAAAATAAATCTTGCTATCTGGATCCAATGGAATAGAAAAGAATGTGTGACATAAATCGATCACTGTGAACCATCCTGCTTTCCATGGTATCTGATAAAGAATCACAGCTGGATTAGGCACTACTGGGCAGCATGGTACAACAATCTTGTTAATTTTCCTGAGGTCTTGAACCACTCTATATTTCCCATTAGGTTTCTTAATGCCAATTATGGGTGAATTACAAGGGCTACTCATTATTTCTTTCAGGAGTCCTTTTTCGACCAATCGCACTATCTCTGCTGCAACACCTGCCTTTACTTCTGGACTCATTTTGTACGGTCGGGTGTTCGGGTAAATGGCACCTTCTTTCACAGTTATTTTTACGGGATCTACATTTGCCATTAATTCTATTTCTTTTCCAGTAAAATCCCATATTTCTGCATTTACCGTCAGTTTGACTTCTGCAGGTAATTCATTTTGTGTCGTCATCGAATGAAATTCATTTACTTCTGTTCCCTGTTTAGCTAACTTGAACTTGTAAACTCCATCTTCATCTGGGGTTTGTATTGCAACACCATCCGGTGTGCAAAATATAGTGCAATTCATTTTGCACAACAGGTCTCTTCCAAGCAAGTTTACAGGGCTTGAGTCACAGACCACGAATGTATGCATTTCTTTAAAATTACCAATTCGCACCTCCATGGGTTCTGTGATTGGAGTGCTATTCCATTTGTTTGAAACACCTACAACTTGTATATTCTCTCCCGAGAGGGACAGGTTAGGAATGTCTGCTGTTCTCACAGTAGACCTGGTAGCACCAGTATCCAACAAGAAGGTAATATCATATCCCTTTACTGTACCCTCTATGTAAGGACCTGACTGATCTACCGGTAGGGATGCGCCAAGCACACACTCCCCTTCCTCCCCCTTCGGGCACCGCCATTCCTGATCATAATCAATCAGTGGGTCCTGCAAAAGAAACTGTGATGTTACAAACATTTTCTTACCACTTCCTTCTGGAAATCCGGCGTCCACACTGAACTTGGCTTGACTCACAAAATTTGATTTAGGGGCAGGTGGCAATTGACTCTGAAGATCTATACCCTGTTGCTGATGACTCATTAACACCTCATTCTGCGTCTGTGGATTTAAATTTTGATTCTGGCATTATTAATTTGTATAGCTTTACACTTGTTCTTTCAACGCCCCAACTTCCCGCACCCGTGAGAAGGGAATTTTTTCGTTGCCTCTTCCCGATTTAATCTTCCCCGTGGCTTTCCCCCATTATTATCACCTTGACCTTGTGCTCTTCCTTGATTTTCTGTTTATTTAATTGGAGCTCTTGCTGTTTTTTCTTGTGTCCACATTACTTTTTCTTCTATAGCTTTTCGCTTGTTAACAATTTCGTCCCCACAATATTTTGCATATTTTAAAATTTCATCAATGGGCTTTGACTGCCAGCACAGCATGTGCTGCTTAATCATTTGAGATATATCCAATCTCAGCGCAATCACAAATTGATACACAAAATGAGTCATGTCCTAATTTTCCAAACTTTCAAACCCACTATACTGTTTGAACACCTGTAAATGACGTTCATAATAGGCATGTACAGACTCATCCTTTTCTTGAGTTGTTCTGTCTATTTGTACCCAATCGGTTTCTTTCAGGGGAATTTTACTCTTTAGAAAGGTGATTACCTGATGATACTTTTTCATTACATCCTCTGACGAGGCCCCTGTTTTTGAGTCTCTTGGATATTCTTCACTAGGCCAATCCACATTAATCTTACATTCTGTCCACAAATCTGCAAGTACTACTATGTCAAACAGACCATCCAGATCCTTCAATAAAACTTTTGAAACCTTCACAAACCTCTCAACTTGTCTGTACCACTCCACTGGTTTCTCTCTCAATTTTGGGAAATCATTCGTAAAAGACAAAATATCCTGTCTATTCCATGGCACATGTACGTACCCCCCTCTGGGTACTTCTCTCATTGGATACAACCTTTCAGCTTTTTCTGTTTCCCTCACGACATATTCAGATGTCGTTCGATTTACCTGAGCTTCTTCCTTTTTCTTTGCCCATCTAACTTTCCATCTTTCAAGATCTCCCCACTTTTGCAACAGAAATAACAATTCCCTGATCTGCAACTTTCTTCCAGACACATTCATATTTTCCAAATCTTTATCAGAGAATTCTGCTCTATATGGTTTCTGCAACACCTTTGATTTTCCTATGTCAATTCCCATTTCCAATGCCAAATTAGTCAGCTTTTCATGGAATACCTTGGTATTTCAAGTAATGCTTCTACAGATAAACAGTAATTCTTCTTCACTGTATGTGTTTAGCCTGTCTAGACCCACATTTCGAGCAACCATTTCTTCCAATTCTACTCTCAATTTAAAAATGTCTAATCATTTTGGCTGTGACTTTGGCTTCTCTATTTCTTGAGACCATCTCTCTATATTTTCTGGGGTTACTATTGTGGCACTTCTAGTTCCTGATGATGTTTCTAATTTAACTTCCTTTGAACAACTGGGCAAATTTCTTTTTGGGGTTTCCATCATTGACTCCCGTATTGGCAAATTCATCAATGATATTACTGATTCACATTCACTTGCTTGATCATCTATTATTACCTTTTCTTTTCTAGTATCTATACTTGGGGTAGGCATCACAGGATTTTTGGGACAGTTTGATTTTTCTCCATATAATGGAACTACCGGACCTATTGTCACTGGTATGGTCAATGCATCAGGATGTATATTCGTTTGAGTTATTCTCTGTATAAGTTAATCTTTATTCTTATTTATTGCTTCCCTTTCTTTTCCTTGAAGTACCCTATCTGTGGTGTCATGTACTATCTATGGAACCAACGGTGTTCCTATCATCGGGACAGTAGGTGTCATTCTATTGAATCCATCATTATAAGGTGGAGGACTTTTCATCAATACGTCCTCTAAATACCCTTCTTCTGTTTCTCTACTATCTATCATGGTTAAGTGCTTGGTTTTCTCTGTACATTTACCTCCTATCTGCCCTTCTGATGTTAACACAGGATATAAACCTTCTGCCAACATGGCCTGTCTCCATTGTTTCATTTGACTATCTCTAGTCTCTCGGGGAAATTTTGGGTAATATTTGCTTAAAGTCCTGTTACTTCGTGGTCTGTCACGTTCAAAGGCTTCCATTTCCCATTCTTCTAAGGCTTCATATTGGGTCAATCTAGGTCTGGCTTCTAATTCATTCATTCGTGTTCTTAAATTGTACAATATTCTTCCATTAAAACTTCCATACTCAGGAAATGCTAATATACCATCATCCTTTGTGTATTCCACTCAATTTTCTAACCATTCACAAGTATGATGACCTCTCTCCACCATCATGTATGATGCAGGCGTATTTGGAGGAGGAATGAGAATCCCCTCTCTACTCTTAATGGGTTTGTCCTTTTTGAAATAATTAATAACTTTTTGCATAAATGTCATTTTTCTTTTCTCTCCGTACATTGTATGCTTGTGCTTATTAAGGTACTGCTCGTAAGCAAACCCTACAAATCTTCTATCTGGTTGAGTCCCTGTTAAAGTTGGATCGTACATGCAAATTCCACTATCTATTATTATTCTCGGGATCTCTATTTTGTCAACCAATCAGACGCTTTCTTTAATTCTAAAATTCTCCAATACCTGCGTGTTTTCTAGTCTGAAGTCCAATCAACTTCTACTCTGCTCGCTCACTCAGCCAATGCTTGCGCAGCTTTTTCTGTGACGTCATTATCACTCCTTACTACTGACCCCTCCTTTACAATTTCGCATCAACTACATGCCCGCTGTTTCAACCAATCCCAGCGCGGCTCTCAGTGACGTCAGTGCAGCACCCGCAACTGACCCCTCCTTAACAAGGTAATGCAAAAACGTATTTTCTCACAAACTTTCCACACAATTTCATTATTTACCAACGCATAAACATTCACTATTGTGTCTGACCCACTAATTCAAAGAATAGTAAGATTTATTTCACTGCGTGTAAAACCCTTCCGCTTACTCTTCACACACTACGAGTAAAACCTTTCCGCTTACTCTTCACACAAGATCAGAGAACCTGCTACTCCTTCAGTATTACCCTTTCTAGGTGATATAATACCAAAATGTCATCAGCGAACTCTTCGCTATCAATTATTCTCACTAGCATACAAGAAATTTTCCCTAACTTAGTGCTTCCAGTCCTGCGTAACTTTCAGCACTTTCTCGATCCAGACCAATAACCTCACTGCAGTGTGGCTATTCAATATTCCCAGAAATTTCCAGACAACGTTAAACAATACATAACGGGTTTTGGTTAAAACATAAATCAATAATTCAACTTTCAATACACTCCTCACCTAACTAACTATACTAACCATCCTCTGCTACCAAGTAAAACTGATGCAGCGGAGTTTACCAGCGCTACACATTCATACACACAACACTCATTTGGGCCCATATACATTCATACACGCAATGAGCTGGCAAATATCCATTGGTCATCAATTTTATTTTACCCTAGGAAACCTTTACACCAGTATTCTTACCATTCTTGTCTCCTGAGTAAATGACAATTCGATAAGATATAGTAGTAGATCAGAATAGGGAGGAAATACGAAAATGCATTTAATTTTATTTAAAGAACCACAGACGCAGAAGGAGTTTGAAAATTGTATCTGAATTAATAATTTTGTGAATCAAATCAACATACACATGGATATAGCAGAAGTCTCCATCAGGAAAAATAGTACAGTTTGCTTATAATCAGTTTGCATTAATAAATTCTGGCAATGACAGCACCTGAGGAAGGATAGAACAGAGAACAACTACGGAGCATTAACCCTACAGATATATTTACCTACAATGGTGTGAGGACCCCGACATCAAAGAGTCAAGGAGTCAGGACAGCTTCAGGACAGGGAAAGGTGACCTCTTCTAGTGTAACGCCAGCGTTACACCCCTATCTGGTGCTACTCTCTCCGGCTCGGGCTCGTCCGGACCCCTTCCTAGATGTGCCTCTTCGGTTGTTCCGCGAATTTCCATAGTGTTTGATTCTCCAGTCAGATTTCAGCAAAATTGGGCAGCATCTCAGCATAGCATCAGCATCTCATCATCAAGTGTGTCTAACTATCTAGAACTTACCTCTGTTATACCAATTCAAATGTATGATCCACCCCCAAATGTTTCAATTCCATGTTCACCCGCAATTTGATTGGGCCAAGCAGTGGGGTGAGGACATCACACCATACCAAGTGCAATAGTTTCTTTAGTCAATTGTCTATTTCTCCCACCCCTTAATTTTAATACCCACAAGCTTTATTCCCACAAGCATTTCATATGTGGATCGATAAGTCTCTTTTTACAATGTTGCTTCTCTTTCCTCTTGTAGGGTCAAAAGTTGGTCTCTCATGTCCTTGCTGGGCTTAGGGTTTGGCAGCCAGTCAATTTAGTTCACTTGTTCAGAATAAGCAGATGTTTGAGCATGCATGGAAGTCACATGGAAACAGAGATGCGGTCACCCTCCAAGGCCCAAATGTGAACTATTAAGAAAAACACGTTTGAATGCAAACTTAAATGAATTCACTGTATACCACTTACTTCTACTCTAACCCCATTTACTTAATAAATCTTTTGCATTAATGACTTAGTAGAACTTGCATAGGTTAGTTTCAGCTCAGCATGTGAATCAATGCGTTACTTTAAAGCGGCCATATTAGAAGCTATTGCGCAGTTGCAAAGTTTTCCCCCAAGCAACAGAAAACGTCATACTATGTAGATGTAGTAGACGCATGTGCAGAAGAATTCCCACGTTTTAGTGTTACAGGTTATTCGAGAGGATTGCATACGAGTAAGTTTCTTTTTATGCGAAACCTTGCTCCATCAGCCTCAACAAACTACATACTCATTGGAGACCTGAACTTTCACCTCGACAACCCCAGCGACCCCAACTCCTCTATCCTTCGTGACAACCTCGCCAGCATCAAACTTAAACAACTCGTCAAAACACCGATCCACAGAGCAGGACACACCCTTGACCCCATCTTCGCGGCAGGAAATGGTATCCAATTCCACCACACAACTCTGCCGCCATGGACCGACCACCACTGGGTACACTTCACCATCAACAAACCCAAGGCACCCAAACCAGCCTCACGCCCACCACGAAGGAACTGGAGCAAGGTTACAGACGAGCAACTTAACTCTACCCTCACCCGAGACAACCACACCTGGGTGCCTGATGCAAACGACGCAGCGAGAGAACTCCACATCTGGATCTCCGACTACGCAGACGAGCTTGCCCCGCTACGCAACCCAGACAAACAACGACCTAGGAAAGCCGCCTGGTTCACCACCACTCCCCAAGAAGCCAGAGGCACCTGCAGACGCCTTGAGAAGAACTGGAGAAACACCAAGACAACCGAAAACCACACCACCTACAAGGGCTCCATGACGGACTACCACAACCAGATCAGAACCACCAAGAGGAACTTCATCCACAACAAAATCCTGGCCAACTCCAACAACTCCAAGGAACTTGTCAGTGTCATTCAAGAATTCACCAACCCACGCAGCGAAGCCACAGACATCACCCCATCCCAAGACCACTGTAACAAGCTTGGAACCTATTTCCACCTCAAGATCAAAAACCTCTACGACAACTTCATCGACCATCCACCAGGCGTCACACATGGCCCCCGCCCCCCAGAAACACCAGCCAGCCCACCATCTCCAACTGGACACCAATCATGGCTCAAGACACCGCCTCAACCATGAAAAGCATCCACTTGGGGGCCCCTACGACCCCTGACCCCTCACATCTACCACAGAGCCACGCCGCCATCGCACTCGAACTGCAACGCACCATCAACAGGCACCTTCCCAGACGACTGGAAGCAGGCAGAAGTCAGACCTCTGCTCAAGAAGCCCACAGCTGACCCCACCGACCTCAAGAACTATCGGTCCATCCCGCCCCTCCCCTTCGCAGCCAAAGTGGGAGAGAAAACAGTCAACAGGAATCTGACATGATTCATTGAAGAGAACACCGTCCTCGACCCATCCCAATCCGGATTCTGAAGCAACCACATCACAGAGACCGCCCTATTCGCCACCACAGATGGCATCCACACCCTCCTGGATTAAGGCCACTCCACAGCCCTCATCCTACTCAACCTATCAGTGGCCTTCAACACCGTCTCCCACCGCACACTAGTCACCAGACTACACGACGCAGGCATACACATAACAGCCCTGGACTGGAACTGATCATTCCTCACAGGAAGAAGCCAAAGGATCAGACTCCCACCCTTCCTCTCCGACCCCACAAAAATCACCTGCGGAGTCCCACAGGGTTCATCCCTGAGCCCCACCCTCTTCAACATCTACATGGCCCCCCTCTCAGCCATTGTTCGACAACACGGCCTCAACATCGTATCCTATGCCGACGACACCCAGCTCATCCTCTCCCTCACCAAAGACCCCACCACTGCCAAACTCAACTGCCAGAAAGGAATGCAAGATGTTGCAGTCTGGATGACCAACAGCTGCCTGAAGCTCAACACTGAGAAGACAGAAATCCTCGACCTCGGTACCACCCCTTCTGCATGGGACAGCACCTGGTGGCCAACCGCCCTCGGAAGCTCACCTACCCTTTCAGACCACACCAATAACCTCGGCATCGTACTCAACTCATCACTCACCACGAATCAACAGGTCAACAACGTCACCTCCAGCTGCTTCAACACCCTCCGCATCCTCTGCAAGACCTTCAAGTGGATCCCCCTGAGTCAAGGAAGACAGTCACCCACACACTCATCACCAGCAGACTGGACTATGGAAACACACTCTACGTTGGCATCAACAAGTCCCTACTCAGCAAACTCCAGACAATACAGAACGCCGCTGCCAGACTCATCCTCGACATCCCCCGACACGAACACATTAGTCAACACCTACGAAGTCTCCACAGGCTCCCCGTGGAGAAAAGAGTCACTTTCACAATCCTCACTCACGCCTACAAATGCCTACAGAACAATGGACCCGAATACCTCAACGACAGAATCAACTTCCACGTACCCAAAATAAACCTCTGATCTTCCAACCTCGCACTGGCCAAAACTGTGTGCATCCACAGATCCAGAGCAGGCGGAAGATGCTTCTCTCACGTTGCAGCCAAGACCTGGAATGAGCTACCGGCAGATCTCAGACGTGCCCCCTCCCTGAACACCTTCAGGAAGACCCTCAAGACCTGGCTCTTCGGTTAAACAGATCTGCGGACCCCCCCCCCCCAGTGCCTTGAGACCCTCACGGGTGAGTAGCGTGCTTACAATTCCCTGATTATTTGATTGATTGATTATTGGCCCCGGGGACCCCATCCCCCGGGGCATTGCCTTGTTTTTATTTTATTTTTATTTATTTTTTCACGGAAGGGGGCCACGTGGCACCTCTTCCCTGGGCCTCACCTGGCCCCGGGGACCCCATTCCCAGGGCCTGGCCTTATGTTGGGGACCGGGGGGTGAGCCCCAACGCCCCCGCCATCCCAGTTGGCTCCCCGCCTCCTGCAGGAGCCGGCATTGCTTTTGGACAAGGGGAGCTGCTGTCATGCAGCTCCCCTTGTCCAAAAGCAATACTGCTTTGCTTCGTGAAAGTGGGAGCAGGTTTCCTGCTCTCGCTTCCATGAAGCAAAGCAGAGTTTGCAATTACAGGACGGTAGCCGTGCTCCCGACCTGCCATTGCAAACTGCAATGCCCCTGGGGTTGGCATCCTGGTATATTGCTGGAGGTGTCCCTGGGGGTTGGCCATCGAGGGCTCCACGAAGGAGGCTGCCCTGTCCCCCCTCCAACAGATTTAAAGCCCCAGGGAGGTGGTGGTCCCTGGGGGCTGCGGTGGGCTGCTTGCCCCCACGCATTATCAACAAAGCCCCGGGAAGGTGGTGGTCCCCGGGGCTGCAGGGGCCCCCGCTGTCCCCGCTACATAAATCAGGACTGCCACCGGGACCTAGCCCACCTGGGGGATTACTAAAACGAACTCCACAATTCGTTTTTTTTTCCTCGGCGGGATGTGCGCACCCAGCGCGAATCATGTCGTTTTTAAAATAAATGCTTTTTGAGGCCCTCAGCGTACCATTGGGACCCCTTACCAGGCCTAGGGAGTCAGGGTGATTCTGCCCTGCCCCATTTTGTTTTCTTTTTTCTTGTGACTTGATTTTACTGAGTCACAAGATGGGCGCCAACACTTCTTGGTTTGGAGTGTTGACAGCCAATCAAAATGAAGCTCGTGATCAGGAGGGTTCGCAAATCCTCTTCGGTCACCAGACATTGATTTTTGAATTTCTCAGGATCTTCTGAACAGATTTACGCCATTTTAAAAAAAGAACGCCTTCCGAACCAAGACCTACCTGTTTGCCAAATTTGGTGTAATTCTGTTCAGCAGTTCGGGCTGTAGCTTTGTCTAAAGTTTCCAATGGAAATGACCATGGAGAAAACTTGTTTTGGGACCCCCCTTTTTTCTCCGCCCCCACTGGACGAATCAGCCCGAAACTTTCAAGATAGGAGCTGACCTGAGCAAACAATTAGTTTTGAAAACTTCACTAAGATTCATGAAACGGCGCCAAAGATATTGGCAATATATATATATATATATATATATATATATATATATATATATATTATCTACTGGCGGTCGCCAGTAGATAGTTATAGTTAGGACCCTGTTTCCATAGGAAATCCGCACCATTCTATTTGGAATAACTTTGGCGCCGGTCGACGAATCCTCGCGAAATTTTCAAAATAGGTGGGGCGCTACGCTCCGCTCCTACCCTGAAAGTCTCGGGGGGATTCGTCAAGCGGGGGCTGAGAAAAAAGGGGGGTCCCAAAACGCGTTTTTCCCATGCATTATTCCATAGGACCTTTAGACACAGCTACAGCCCGAACGGCCGAACAGAGTTACTTGAAATTTGGCAGAGAGGTAGTCTACAGGTCAAGGAAGTGCCTTTTGCAGGTCTGGTGTAAATCTGTTCAGTATGTCCTGAGAAAATAGCATTTAAAAGCATATATATATGTGGGCGGAGCCTAACCACACATCTCATCCTGAGATCTGATTGGCTGTCAGCACTTCATCCAAGAAGTGTTGGCAGCCATCTTGGGACCAATATACATGATAGCACCTCATTAAAAAGCATTGCAGTTAATAGAAGGTTTTAAGACTTTAGTTACATTATAAATCATTTGTTGATGGTACCATACTCATTTTAGGAATTGTGGTATGTTCTAAGGTGATTTTACCATGTGAAAAAGCCTTCTGCTGGGATATCATGATTGAGAGAAAAATATTTTCTCATGCTTTTACCACAGAGGTTTGGAAGGTGATCTATAAGCTAAACTGAGAGCTTATTTTCTGTAAATTCACATTATCTTTCTCAGTAATGTGAGAATGAAGTCTGACATTCTCAGTAAAACATGTACATCCAACAAGGGCAGAGACTGTCAGTTGATTCCTTTGTGTTCTACTGCAGCTTCCCAGAGTGTTCCAAAGAACTACTAGAGCGCTAACAGTCCTACTTATGATACACGTATGGCACACCTGAAGCCATCTTGCTTGGATTAAAGTGGTAACTCTTAAAACATTTAATTTAAAAAGGAACAAAATGAGGGGGTTCATTTTTCCATAAAAAGTATGATTAGTGCTGCAGAAAGAAAAACTAGGGCACATTTTGAGTGACTTCTCAAATCCTCTTCTATTTCATTAAAACATTCTGACATGCAGACTGAAACATGCACTTTCAATACCAGCATCAGTTTTCCCTGGTGAGCAGTAGCTTTACTACAGTGATCTAATGAGCAAAAAGAGTGCTAACATTCTGAATTTATGGCAAATGTGTGACACATCTGAATGCCTTCTTGATGGAATCAAAGTAAAAAACTGAAAGTATTTCCTACTGAGGAGACTGCAGTAAATGAGGAAATTGGGAAACTTCATAACAAATAAGTCTCCCAAGATGGCCACCAGAGACCAGTGTTGCCAGATTTTTAGACCCGTCCCAAGCCCAAAGCCGCTCAAATACAAGCCCAAAACAAGCCCAATCAGACCAGTTCCAGCCCAAAAACCAGCCCAAATTAGCAAGTCTCCAATTATGCACAAATTGTCATCAGAAACAATTTTAACGACAAAATATACATTCTATTCAATATACAGATGGTGGGAGGGTGTTAACTGGGCACCTGCCTTAATGCTATCTATTAATTTTTAAGACCAGTTCTCACTGCGACTTCTAAGAGCCCCTGCAGCTCCACTCTGCCTATTGCTTAACGATTCAGCCCCCCCCCCGAAATCAGCTCCAGTTCGAGCGGCAAACAGTGTGCGCCTTGGCATCAGCAACGTGGTGAAGCATGGAGTGTCAGATCCATGCCAGGACAGTGGTAAACAGACGCACGCGGTGCTGCCAGCAGGTGCGTGCGAGGTTGGGTGGCCCCTGCACGACCGTTTTCGAAACTGGGCTGGCCTACGAACAACCGATGTGGTCAGTTTTGGTTTGGGTGTTAAAACACTCTTTACCTACGTCAACTTCCTGGCATCTATCAATATTCATCACTTCCTACAAATAGGGTGACCAACTGGCATGGGTGCAAATTCAGGACGGTGAGTGTAAAAATTCAAGACAAAGGGTCAAAATTCAGGACAAAAATTCAGGGCGGGAGGTCAAAATTCAGGACAAAACTTCGGGACAAAAGGTACGTTTTACACACACATCAAAGGTGGTCGCGTAATAGAGTATAAGTAATTCCATCTATATCCAAACATTCATCCACTTGAAAACGTACGTATCTTTCCATCCATCATTTCACTCATCCATCCCTCCATCCACACTTTCACTCATCCATCCTTTCACCCTATCCATCTGTACACTCATCCATCCACTCTTCCACCCAACCATCTACTCATCTATCCAGCCATTTATCCACTCACCCATTCAGCCATCCTTTCACTTACTCATCCATCCACCCAGTTACTCCTCCTACCACCCAGTCCCCTTTTCAGTCATCCATTCATCCTCCCTTTCTCTCTTCTTTGACACTTTCACTTAGCCATCCTTCCTTCGATCCACCCATACTTCAACTCATCCACTCATGAATCCATCCATTGACCCTATCACTCATCCATCCACCCATTCACTCACCGATCAGCCACCCTTTCACTCATCCATCCATCCTTTCGCTCATTATCCATCTATTCACCCTTTCATTCATCCATTCACCCTTTCACTAATCCATCCAGCCATCCACCCATCCCTTCACTTACTCACTCGCCCACCTTTTCCTCTTAATTATGAGCTGAGCCTTTGTCTGCAGAGTTGCAGACAGAAGAGGCCCATCAAGAATTTCGCCCTTGCTGTCTTCCTAAAGCAAGGGGTGGGGTGGGGGAGGGTTCACTATGCACCTGCACATAGGCAATTTGAAAAAGTGGAAGTCATGAGTAATGCTTTATGCACAGTGCCAGGCCATGAGGTGATTGTGACATGGTGTTTCCAGGGCTTTAAGAGGGATGAAAAGACTGGGGGTCTCTCCAAGGGGCGTGTCTGATGTAATTAATGGTGTTGCTTAAAACAACTAAGCTAAAAATTTGTGCTTAGCATTGTGTGTCACCGGACTGGTATTTTGCCTCTTCTGTCATTGCATCCAGATATATATCACAACAAGTAACGTTACACCTACAACAAGCCAGAACCATTTGCTTTGTTAATGGTTGTTAGTTTCATAAAATAAAAATGCAGCAACCATGGCTTAATTGAATATAATATTGAAACTGCACTTTTCTAAAATGATGAGACTGAAAGAATTCCCTGCCCCAATCTCCACTCTGTCTATTGCTTAAAGACTCTGCACCCCCCCCAAAAAAATTCTTACACCCCCCCCTCCGCCGAAATTTGGCTCTAGTTGCGCCTCTGACTCACTCACCTGAGGTCGGGCGGGCGTAGAAGTCCGGACTCAGCAACTGGCCTGCCTGGGTGACCACCAGCGGACCACAGTTGGCGGCAGCAGCAGGGACACCACGTGCGTCGACTCCAGTCCGACTCCTCATGATGTTGATTGATGAGATGATGCGTCCTGGTTTTGGGCCATCAGGAAGGACAGTCTCCGAATGTTTTGATTTGAACAGTCACCGAGAGGTGGCCTCAAAGTGCTGTCTTCAGTGAAGCTGGGGGCTCCCCGACATGCTCTATTTAATTATCATATTCAACCCAAAACTGTAAGATGGTTCATGCCCCTATTTTCTCTCACAAGTGCTGAAAAACGGTGACCTCGGCGGGTCTCGTATTCAGAAAGTTGTGTGCCTTTGAAGTGAAGTACGTGCAGTCAAGCAGTAAAGCAGAGGAAAGAAAGCACAGCGTAGAGTTGGCGTGCAGTCTGTGGGCAGGCTGTGTTATGCCGTACTCGAATCATTTTAAGTGGTGATGGGGAAGTATATTTTCTTGTGGGTAGTTTCATTTGCTGGTGTTTGAGAGAGCGTGTGTATTAATGTGTGTATTAATGTTCCAGTACGTGCTGCACAATGTGGCCATTCCGCCTGGGCTGGATTGATGTACAGTGTTTTTACCTTAAGTCGTGTGCCTTTGAAGTGAAGTACGTGCAGTCAGTCGGTCGTCATTGGTATTTTGTATTCGGTTTGTGGAGGAAAGCGGCACTATGCCTTTAACTGGGAAGGCAGTATGTGTAAGTGATGGCATATTTGTGAATGACAGCATACGAAGACGAAGTTCCACAGTTCGTGGTGCTTCGAAGGTAGGACGGCGTACGAAGATATGAAAGAAATACGTGTGAAAGACGGGGTCAGAGCCGGGGAGAAAGAGACTTGGTTCTAGGAGACTGGCTCATGCCCCTATTTTCTCCCACAAGTGCTGATAAACGGTGACCTCGGACGGGTCTCGTATTCAGAAAAGCAGGTCTGGTTCCAGGCCCTCGAAGAACGGCTAACTGGGATCCAACACTTCACGGTGATTGTCTGCCGGAGCTCTGGAGGAAGACAGGCGCAAACGGAGAAAAATGCCCCCTGATCTTTTTCAACTGCCGCCATACGAAGCGAAAACATTTCACACACCATTAGCATCAGCTGCTAAAACAAGGGCGCCGAAGCAGCCGTGGGAGAGTTAGCAAACGGGCAGAAAGTATTTTCTTTGAAAGGAGAGCACAGCGAAAAACGCGCAATAAATAGCCACTAACGTAGGAAAGTGCCAAAAATGATTCAATGTCTTGTAAAACAGACTCCCTGCAGCTGCGCACAATCTTAGTTTAACGTCTTCCCTTCCCTACACTCTTGGATAATGATTATGAAACTAAGAGGTTAACGCGGACTGGCGTCCACCGTTGAGCCGACTCGAGCCGAAACTAAGAGCTCCGTGACAGCTGAGGAGGTCACGCACCGTGACGCACGCACGCAGGGGCTGGCCAAAAAATGATTCACAGGGCCGTCATTGGTAGCGTTTTCGCGCGCTACTGGATTGACGGCCCTGGGGGACCCCCACATTGGCCTGCGCACTCACGCGACGGACTCCTCGTGGTCGGCGCCCGCCCAGACCACAAAATTGCGCACAACATTCCAAAACTAGCCCAAAAAGTAGCCCCCCGCCAGGCATGGTTTTTTCCCGCACAACTGGGAAAAAAGTCGCCCAATTGTGCGGGAAATAGCCCAATCTGGCAACATTGCCAGAGACAAAAGAGCCCAAATGTAGCCCAAATATCACCCAGATGTAGCCCAAGTATAGCCCAATGACAGAATGTCCCAGAATGTTCTTAAAAACAACTAGAGCGCTTACTGTCTTCATTATGACAAAAGTATGGCATACCTGAAGCCATCTTGATTGGAATAAACTGGTAACACTTAAAACATTTAATTTAAAAAGGAACACAATGAGGGGGTTCATTTTGCAATAGAAATTATGATTGATGCTGAAGAAAGAAAATGAGAGCACATTTTGAGTGACTTCTCAAATCCTCTTCTATTTCATTAAAAAATTCTGACATGCAGACTGAAACATGCACTTTTAATACCAGGAGCAGACTTCCATGGTGAACAGTAGTTTTACTACAGTGATCTAATGAGCAACTAGAGTGCTAACATTAAGAATTTATGGCAAATGTGTGACATATCTGAATACCTTCATGAGGGAATAAAAGTAAAAAACTGAAAGCATTTCCTACTGAGGAGACTGCAGTACATGAGGAAATTAGGAAACTTCATAACAAATAAATCTCCCAAGATGGCCACCGGAGACAAAAGAGCCCAAATGTAGCCCAAAATCTCCCAGATGTAGCCCAAATATAGCCCAATGACAGAAGTGTGCAAAACACTTATTATTATATTGTGTTTTTGCAGTGTTATATAGTGCAGACTTGTCAGGTATTGCAGTGCTTTACATGAGCATTAGTTACATCACACAAGAACAAATTCATTTTGGTTGTAGACATGGGGAGACTAAGTGATTTGACCAGAATCACAGAATGTCGAGCTGAAGCAGAAACTTCAACCTGGTTCCCCATTTGCAAAGTCTGCAGTTCTGGAAGTAACACCACATCCTCTCCCCTAAGTGCAACATTTAATCAAGTGTTCAACTGGATAAAAAAACATAAAGATAACAAATAATTTAAAAGTGCTTTGTCGCTATTTGAAAACTCAGAAAATATGTCCTTATTTTAGTCTTTTAGAGCACTAACCATAATTTTGATGCCAATAAGACCCTCTCATATATGTAATTTCTAAAGGAAATGCTCTAGGTATTACAGTTTTGATTACATCAAGATCATGTCAGGCGTTCCACACTTTTGTAATAAATATAGAATGTTAGCAATCTAGTTGTTCATTAGGATACTGTTGAGAGGCAGAGGCCAGGGGCACGGACTCTGAAAATTGAAGGCAGGTAGGAGGGTGCAAAGGCAACAATTTAACCACACTGAGCAGGCAGGAAGGGCCATGGAAGCACAACAGACTATGGAGGGCAGGGGAAAGGGGGGCAGGGGCAACAAACCAACAATACAGGACTTGCAAGAGAGGCTGTTGGAGGGAAGATCTATTACGGGTCAAGGAAGCTAGGGGCGGTCCCCAGAGCCCCGGGAGCCACCACAGAACTGAGCAGGAGAGTGAGTCAGGGACAAAAGGGGCACCTTAATTTGAGCCGGGGTGCCTAGGAACGCTTGCTCCAAAAATGAAGAAAACAGACATATGAGACATGGAATTGGAGGCAGAATACAATGGCAGTTTAATGAGAATATGCAACTTCAAAGAAACCGCAGAATAGAGACATAAAGTACAAAATACAGAATCCAGATAATCATACAGCTGTCATGATATTCTCTGTATCTCAATTAATGTACTGACAGAGAGAGAGAGAAAACACATCTATAAATGCATCATGAGAAACAAGTTACACCAAGGAAAATGTTACCTAGGAACACTCACGTTTACTCTTAGAGCAAGCATTCCTGCAATTACAATACAAAATCTTTTAAATGCAAAAGTAAAGAGAACAATGGTTAAACATAACATGACATTTCATATAGGTAAAATAGAATAAGATACTTCAAGCAAAGCAGAGCAAGACATTTTAAGCAAAGGAAGACAAGAGCTCCCAGCTCTTGGGGAAAACCTGCACAGCCTGTTAACCTACATACAGACGGCGAGGTAGTCCGTCGATATCTGTGGGTGCTTCCTTTTTATATCATTTTGTGGGCTCCTTTGCACGCTACATCTACCTACGTATGCTACCCAAAAGCTTTGTCTGCAGATTTTACCAGACATTTCGTCATTTACCCACTTAATGCTGACAATGGACTGGGTGAAAAGGTCAGTCTCTCAGGACAATCGCTTATCGTAAGTTTCACAGAGCAAGCAGAAAATAATGGGTATTGTACGGGAATTCAATATATTCATGTATAAAATCTCCTCAGTTCTCCTAACTTGACGCTCTGTGGTTGCCACTTCCTTAAAAGCGGGAAACCTGCCCAGGAAGCAAGTACCAGTCCAGGATGCAGCCTACTGTATGTCGACAGCTTCAGGGGGATGTTGAACTTTGATACCGAGCACGGAGCACTCGGGTAGGGTGGGGGCTACTAGTTTGGAGCAGAAGGCCTCGCAGACCTGCCTTCAGACTGCTATACACTAAAATTGCAGAGCTATGGTCAATTTAACAAAGAGGCCTACATATTGAACAGAAGGGCCTACACAGGGGTTTTATGCTGGCTGAGTGGTAAGGATGTCTCAGGATAATTATATAGCAACACAGGACCCGCTGGTCAATTTAATACGGCCTACAAATGCGGCTGGCAGGGCAAGGACAAGGGTCTCATACTTGAGGTGTGGACAGAACGGGCCAGGGGCCCCCTGTGATACAAAATCTACCCTCCTTCAAGGCTTTGGCAATGTAATAGACCATTGTGGGCAGAAGGAAGAGGCAATGGTAGTACAACCATACATGCCAACAGACCCGATTCAGCCAGGAAACGTCCAATGTTTTTAAGCTCAAATGGGCTTTATTTGATCTGTCTCCTGTCTACAATATCCTCTTTTTCAATGTAACTCAAAGGGGAAAATCAATACCCCAGTTTTTTTTCAAAATCTCCCTCTTACCAAGTTCAAAATGTTCGCAAGTATGGTACATTGGATCATGGAAGGAAATGGGATAGGGACATAGACTTGGATAACGGAGGACAGGAGGGACATGGAGAGGTGCACCAAACTGACCCTGCAGGGCAGGCATCAGGGTTTGCAGCAGCACAATACACCACACAGGGCATGCAGGACGGGAGTGCAGCACAAAAATCTATAGAAAGCAAGAGGGAGGGGACAGGACCATGCACATGGACAACAGAGAACAGAGGGGCAAGAGGCAATGGTAGCTAGCTGACCATAATGGACAGAGAGGAGAGAAAGCTGCAGCATAACAGACCATAAAGGGCAGGAGGGATGGATCAGGGGCATTACAATGGAACAGACAAGCCAGGAGGGAGGGAGTAGGGGTCTGCACATGTAAACAGAGGGCTGGGGGCAAGGGGGCAGGGCAGGAGCAGCAAGATAGCCATGAAGGTCAGGCAGGATGGGCACTAGAAGCAAGACACACCATGAAGAGCAACAGTGAGACTGTGATGGCATACACACAGACCATGGAGGGAAGGTGGGAGGGGGTCAGGGGCAGCTAACTGACCACACAGGGAAGGTGGGAGGGGCCATGGCAGCACAGAAGACCATGCATGGCAAGTGGGAGGGTTAGTGGCAGCACAATGGCTATGATGGGCAAGAAGGAGGGTGCAGGGGCATGCACAAAGGACGATGGAGGATAGAAGGGAGGGTCAGGACCTGTGCACAGACAAGAAAGTTCAGGGGAAGGGACCTCACAACAGACCACACGGGGCAGGCAGGAGGAGCAGTTGCAGCACAACAGACCAGGGAGGGCAGAAGGGTGTGGCAGTACAATGGACCATGTAGGACAGGAGGAAGAGGATAGGGGCATGGCTTGTGGACAGGCAGGGTGGAGGTGGCAGGGAAAGGTTACAGTCATCTGACAATGCTAGGCAGGTGGGAGGGGAGTGGCAGCTCAACAGAACACTCAGAGTAGATAGGAGTGGCAGGTCCATGGGACATGGTGGGCAAAAAGGATGGAGCAGGGTCATGCACAACGACATCGGAGGGCAGGGGGAAGGAGAATAGGGGCAGCAAGCTGAGCACAGAGTTTAAGCAGGAGGTCAATGATGGGGCATAGAATTGGGCAATGGAGGGCAGGAGGAGTGGACTGGTACATCATACTAAATTGAGGACAGTGGCAGCACATCAGACAATGCATGGCAGGAGGGAGGAGGCTAGTCCATGGATTCACACAACAGAGGATAGGGAGGAGGGGGATGGGGCAGCAAGCTAACTGTTCAGAGAAGGCGGGTATTAGGAACTTTATTGTTTTTAAAACATTGTGTCTGTGCGAACTACTTAAAATATGAACAAGTATGCAGCATAATCTCACTTTTATTCAGGAAGAAGAGGATGTTTGTGACTGTGACTCCGGGCTCACTTGGCAGAAACACCCCCTACCCTCCACCCCCTATCGCAAAATGTAATGCCCGTGAAAAGGGTAGGTGAACACAGTGTTATATAGAACATAGTCCTGAGAGCAGGATTGAAAATGAAAACTAGATATAGTGTATAGTATAAACTATGCACCAAAATGTGTGATATAAGATGAACCGGGCGTGAAATATAATATGCAATACATTGTGCGCAATGACAGATTCATTGGAGAGCGCGAGATAGCACAGGCACTAGCGCGTGCTATGCGATATGCGCTTTGGAATGTAATATGCACAGGGCAGTGTTGTGTAACCTAACTAGTCTCTAAAGTTGTAATATAAAATATGTGCTGGGGAGTGTAACGTTGCATATGCACTGTGACAAAGATATGGATCCCAGATTGTAATATGTATGGCATAGCACTGTGCGTTATAACATAGGCATCGAGGAAGGCACGTTAGATGGGGCAATATAACCCGTGCGAAGACAAGTGTGGTATGACATATTCACGGGGTGGTGTTACAGTGCACATGGGCTAGAGAGTGTCATAGCATATGCACTAGCTAGTGGAATACAACACAGAGGTGTGTGGCACTCGGCAGGCAATGGTGGGTGTAACACAGCATTGGGCTCTGTCAGGAGCGCGCTGTGACTCTCAAGTGATGTTCGTCCCCTTTCCAGAGAGTAAAATAAAAAGTATTACACATCCAGCAGTGGATGTGTGTTTTATTAACCGTGAGGGGGGTTTCTTGCATAGTTTTGGTCGAATTTTTGTTGAATCCCCTTTGAATGGCTTGGTGTGCATGTGTATTAAATGTGCCCGTCAATAGCTACCCATGTTTGTATAAATAAACGACAAGGGTGTCTGCCGGGATTAGGCACGGTAGGGCATCAGACATGTCAGAGCTTCACTAGTGGTGTAAATACATTCCACGTGGATTCATTGCATGCATAGTCGCCTTTTAATGAATATCACGCAAATCGTCATGGTGATAGGTACGTACGGTTTGTCCAGCATGTCCTAGGTGTGTCTATAAATATATATTTTTTTAAAATAATAAAAAACAGTGGCCGGCCCTGGAGATTGGGGTCAAAAAAATATAATTAGGAGACAGGCCCTGGGGGATGGGGTCATCAGGGCCAATACATTAGAATAAGAAGGGGAACCACACAGCCCCCCTTCTTAAAAAATTAAAATAAATAAAAGGCTGGCATCGTGCCGGAGGCCATGACCCCTCTGTGCAGCTCTCTGCAAACGCGCCCCCAACAGGCATCTCCAGTATGCGCCAGGGAGCTGCGCTGCAGACAGGTGTTCTGAGGCCAAGCCCCTTTTTATACCTCTCTGCAACGCAGCTCTGTGGCGCTTACTGGAGGTACCTAGTGGTCTAGTTTGACCCTAGGGACCCTTAGGATTCAAGGGGACTTAATCTCTCAACTTAGAACAGCCACAGGGCGCGTTTACACAGTGATGAAGGGAGGGGACGGGGCCTGAGGTGACGTGTGCAAACACGCACTATGGCACGTTTTAAATTAGGGATATAATTTCCCTTCAATACTGAGGGCCCCTGGGGGCTAACTAGCCCACCAAGTGCTTCCAGTAAGCGCCACTGAGCTGCATTGCAGAGAGGTGGTCCAGGCCGTGCCACTTTTTACACCTCTCTGCAACGCAGCTCTGTGGCACTTACTGGAGGTACCTAGTGGGCTAGTTGGACCCTAGGGACCCTCAGGATTCAAATGAACTTAATCTCCCAACTAAAAATGGACTCAGGGCGTGTTTACACAGTGGTGAAGGGAGGGGACGGGGCCTGAGTTAACGTGTGGAAAAACGCCCTGTGGCCTGTTTTAAGAGGTAGTTTTAATCCCCATGCCCTATAATATACTAGGGGCTTACAGAGGAGGTCATGCTAATCACAGGGGACCCCAACGCATAATGTTCCCTAGTGTATGTAGGTGTTTTCACTGTATTCTAAGTGTCTTTTAACATAGCACTGGCTCTAGGACTGGTTAGTCAGACTCAGTTACCACCAGTATCCGTCTGAAAAAGTTGAGGGTACAGGATGATTTTGCAACAAGGCTTCTTTCTGCTCTTCTTTTTGTTCTTTCTGCACGTTATCCTTCTTCCTGCACTTATCTTCGTATTTGAGGACATCTGTTGCTTCTTTCTGCACTTCTTTTGTTTCTTTCTGTGCATTTTTTCTTCTTTCTTCACATGTCCTATCTCTGTAGGCATAGTTAGAAATTAGCATTTAAAAAACCTTTGAAATTCACAGAAAAAACCATAGGTTTCAGGCACGTTATACTTAGGAATTAGCATTTAAAAAACCTCAGAAATTCACTGAAAAAACCATAGGTTTCAGGGGTGTTATAGTTAGCTGGACTTTTCACTTGTACAAAACCATTGAAATTCCCCCGTTATAGTTAGTTCAGCTAACTATAACTTGCGCGCCCGCAATGCACTGCTGATGACGTCACATATTACATCACTCATGACATGGTCAGTGACATCACTCATGACATCACTGATGACATCTCAAATGACATCACTGATGACATCATCCTTGTGATAGAGTGGCAGACCTCCTCTCACCCTAATATAACCTTTGATACACACATTCAAAAATAGAGACTACAATTTTCAAAACAATGGACATACCAATACCAGTTACAACAACCTCTTCAGTAATTCTAAGATCCACATACACATCCACTCATTCACCAACAGTCCTATACAGTCACTCATACATGTATTCACTCATCATATGTACTCATACACCTATACATCCTGTTACACAATGCCACTCATCCATAGAGTTACTCACACACATAGTCACTCATGCTAATAAAGAATCAAACATACATTTACTTGCATATACAGTTATACACACACCACCACACTTACTTCTACGGAAACTTACACATACTCAGTCTTTTAAACAATCACGTATAGAAACACATACTTATTCATACAGTAACTCTTTCAATCTCTCACTCTCACATATACTCACATATATACACCAATAGTCACATATACTAGTTTAAAACATATGTAGTTACTCATAAAGACACTATTGAGACAGTCATTCACTCACTAACACACCCATACACACACTCATCCACCCATACAGTCCTGCACACATGCTGTGTTCAACACATACAAACAGTGAGTCACTTATTCATGCACCTATGCACTACGTAATACCCCCCACCGAACCATGCAGACACTCAGACTGATACTCAAAAAACCAACTAATAACCGATATAGACACCCATGTAGCTACTCACCAACCCATGCAGCCACTTACACACAAAGTGAGAGACTGATACAGATATTTACATATTTAAACATTACTCACTAAGCCATGTATTCACTATGATACACTTAATCAGTCAGTTACACAATCAATTTTTCAAAAACAAATCATCCATTTAGACACTTATATACCCATTTATTCTTCCATCGACCTTGAGATATACATATATAAAACATATTTAATTTTCAGAAAAACACATATTCTTTGGATGATGTAATCAGTGATGTCATCAGTGATGTCATTTGAGATGTCATCAGTGATGTCATGAGTGATGTCACTGACCATGTCATGAGTGATGTAATATGTGACGTCATCAGCAGTGCATTGCGGGCGCGCGAGTTATAGTTAGCTGAACTAACTATAACGGGGGAATTTCAATGGTTTTGTACAAGTGAAAAGTCCAGCTAACTATAACACCCCTGAAACCTATGGTTTTTTCAGTGAATATATATATATATATATATATATATATATATATATATATATATATATATAGTCAGGTGGGCTAGGCCTGATTTAAGCCACACAGATCATGAGGCAGCTTGTTAAAGATTGATGCAGGGACTACTTGTGGGGCGAGAAGATTAGGAAGTGCTCCACAGGAAGTCCAACCAACCAACCTTTCTCTAGACCACAAGATCACTCCGTGCTACGAACCTTTGCCATACAAGAATCCTTTCCCAGACAGCTTTTCATGAAATTTCGTTATGGAATTCTCCCTGTAGCAGATTTTACAGGGAGATGGGGTTCCAGTAACCATAGCTATCCCTGCACAATGTGCACTTCTGGTCTTGACACCACTCTTCATTCTGTTTTCCTGTGTCCTGCTCAAAGACATACCTGTAAGAAATGGATTTCCCCTATGTGCTGACTCCTGGGCCTAAGGTTTCTCCAGACAGCCTTAAGGATACTGAAGCCTGACACTAGAGAGGTTGTCTTGATTAGCATGGCAAAGTTCATACACACAGTTTAGAAAGTACATAACCACGCAGGAAGGGAAATTGAATAAAAACCTCGTACTCATCCAAATTCCATAGAGGTCTCACTGAAATTGGGTCACCTGTCCTCTACCTGTGTAGAAATTTTAAATGCAGCCCCTGCTTCAATTTTAAAAGTATTTTTCAGAATGTTTATTGTTTTAGTTGTATGGTTCTATTGATTTTTTATTTGTGATTATCGTATTTATTGAAGTGTTAGATTGATGTATGTGTTTTATGGATTTGCAAGTCAAAATAAATAATTTTGTTTGATGTAAATGGGGAGGGTGTACAAAGACTCCGTCCATGGGCTGATTTCTCACCCCGGGGACTCCATCTCCCGCGGCCGGGCCATATTTATAAGAGGGAATTCTTTTTTCTTTACTATAGCTACTGACCAGATTTACACCAAATTAGAAAAAGGGTTCTTTATGGACTAAGATCTACTTTTATGCCAATTTTTATGTAATTCCGTTCAGTGGTTCTGGCTGTAGTAGTGTTCAAACTCCCTATTAACAATTGCATGGGTAAAACATGTTTTGGGATCCCCCTTTTTTCTCTTTCTGTTTTGAAAATTTCATGAGGAGTCGTCAAATAGCGTCAAACTTATTAGCAACACAAAAAAACTTAGTCTATAAGAACTATATACATATTCACTGAAAAAAAACACAGGTTACAGGAATGTTATAGATAGGCTCACATTTCACTTGTACAAAACCAGTACCAAACAATAGAAATTTGAGCCTGCTATAACATTCCAGTAACTTTTGATTTTTTGGTGAATATCTAAGGTTTTTTACATTTTATTTCCTAACTATAATGACCCTGTAACCTTTGGTATTTTTTCAAAAATATTTTAATTGATTTTACAATTATATCACTTAATTCATTAGTGTCCATAGCTAGTCATTACCATAAATTATACATAATTCATAAACAGATCAAATTTGAGCAAAAATTCATTGCACAGTCTTAAAATAACCGTAAATATCCAGCAGCAGGTTTTCAAATATATCCGATAGAAAACACTGCATAAATATCACACAAAGTGCTTTTGTGAGGTAAAATTTCCCTAAGGGCAGCCCTAGCTCCTCCCCGGAGAAAGCCACGTCTACAAGAATCATTCCATTCTTCTACTAACCCTTCAAACAGGTAATGACAGTCAATACCATATATTGAACATAATTCATATGTTGACAAGATCTGTGCAAAAATTCAACATAAGGCCCTACAAAAGCATGAATATCTAGCGATAGGTTTCCAAATATCTATAAAGTGCAGATATATGTCATAAAATCCCTTTAAATACTATTGTGAAGCCACATTCCCTCAGGGCAGCTCTAGTCCTTCCCCGCAAAAAAGGCCTCAACTAAAAAAAAAAACGTCCTCCCTTCTACTAATACTTGAGCCAAAACGTAATTGGGGCCCAAATCCTGTGGCCCATACTCTTTTTTTCCGCCCTTTAAGATTATATAGAGGGAGTTCGATATTGTAGACAGCTAAGAGCCTTGCTCTCCATATTGCAAATGTTGGGGGATCTGAGCTTACCCTTTGCGACGTGATACAGAGGCGAGCTACTGCCTAAGCCAAAAATATTAAATGAGCCTCCCCCTTATCACTCTATTCACTTCGTTGTTATTAAGCACCCCCAAAATCATCAAGCTGAGGGTAATTAAAACTGGTGTACCAATTATGGCCACCAAATACCTGTCAATCTCCTGAAAAAATATATACATTCTGAGGCAGCAGAAAAACCTATGCAGGCTGTTTGCCAACTGTAAATCACATCTGTTACATTTACTCCCAAATCTACCACCTCATTGTGCTACTTTTACAGGTGTATTATATAGATGGAAGATTGACATAAAATGTTGGCTCCTCAAACTACCTGTTAAGAGGACCATAATTGCCAATTCTAATGATTCTAATGATTCCCCCATAAAAGACCCTTCTGACCCTAATCTGGATTCTCATTTCGAATTTTGCCCCCCAATATCATCGGGACATCCCTGATCAGTATATCATAAATCCTACCAATCCAGGACCTGATTTTCACTTCCTCCACTAATGGTAACTTCATAACCGATTCTAAGTCTTTCATGTTTTTGGCGAGAAAGGCGCGCAGTTGTAGGTATTTAAAAAAATCTCCCCGTATCATGACATATAGCTCTTTTAATTCTAAAAAGGAGCAGAACTGTCCATCAATATACATATCCCCCACGGATTTTGCCCTCCATGCACCCACCTGCATGTACATGATCTTGAAATAATGGAGGAAGAATTGTTGGTGCCATTGTAGGTGTATAAATAGTCAATTCAGAGATGCCAAATTTCCATCTCACCTGCATCCAAAGCCTATACGCTGCTTTTAAAATTTGAAATCTTGCCTTTTTATAATAGCTTGGCTCTAAGATCTTAACCATACATCCTCTGGCCTAACTCCCCAAGACTAGCTCATAAATAGTAGGCCTGGGCAGTAAATTCCGTTTGCGGACTTTGGGTAATTTCGCGTTCCGCAGAGAATGCGGAATTGCCAAAAATTCCGCGATCCGCGGCTTCGCGGAAAGTTTTGCTTGCTCGCGCTTTCAAAATGCGTGTTCACGAGATATTTCCCCTCAAGTACACAAACAGTATTCGCGAACAGGAAAAAAGCATTGCGAACGGGCGGAACAAGCAATTCCACGTGTTCACGGAATTTCTGCGTGCTCGCAGAGATTTTTTACCATTTCGCAGAGCTTTGCATAGCGCGACTACGCAAATTCCGCCCACCCCTAATAAATAGTTGGCTTCTCTGCTGCATTAATTTTCCCTGGTCTATCTGAAACCAAAATACCCATAGATTGGAGCATACATGCCCAATAATACAACGTGAAGCTGGGGATTGCCCACCCACCACGTTGTCTTGGTAATATCATCCACTTAGCTGCCGTCCTGGATTTGCGATTGCCCCATAAAAATCTAAAACAGGCCCTTTCAAAACTGCACAACCAAAATAAAATATTTTCTAGAGGGAGTCTTCTCAAATCATACAGTACTCTGGTTAAACGGTCATCTTTAACAAATTGCTCAGCCCAAACAGTGAGAGACACAAATGATTCATTCTTTGCATCTCTTTTTCTAGTATTGTCTAAGATCGGGCCACATTCAGACCAACAATCTCATCCAGGGCGGCTGTAATTTTTACCCTCAAATAAATACACAGATTCCTAAATTGCAGTCCTTCCGTGCATATAATTTCTATCTTATTTTCATTCAGTTTAAACCCGGACCATGACCCAAACTGCCTAGCCAGAGACTCGATCTCAGGAAGTGCCGAAGCTGGGTCTGTGGTAACCACTACTTTATCATCAGCATATGTAAGGACCCTGTACTCCACAGTATTTTGCACCACTGGATCGATATTGGCACGCCCCACCAATATTTCTAAGAAGGGGTCAATATATAGGGCAAATAATAGGGGGGCGCATGGGCATCCTTGTCCGGTGCCCCTTGTATTATCGATTGCTCCAGAATCTTGTCCCAATATTTGAATAATGGCCCTGGGTGTACCATACAGTGATCTGAATACCCATATAGAGTTGTCACCAAACCCTTTCCACTGAAAGACTGACCAGAAAAACTGCCAAAAGACATGGGCAAATTCCTTTTCGGCATCCAGTAAAATCACCCCCAATGATGAGCTTGTAGCTTGAGTCCAATCTAACATCGTGATCACCAGACGAACATGATCTGTCATGCTTCTCCGTGGGATAAAGCCACGCTGCCGAGATGACACTAATTGGACAATGACTTTCCCTAATCGGCTAGCGAGTATTTTTGAATAGATTTTAAAAAAGTTTAAACAAATTCCAGAGGGCTATTATGTGGATCCGAGGTCTTTCCTGTAGCTAGAGACTTTAACATTTCTTCTATTTCTTGCACAGTTATTGGGGCTTCTACCATCATATCTTCTTATACTGTGACCTTAACCGTGACCAAATCCCTGAGATAATTCCCATTGCCATCAGCCAAGGGAGCTCTTTCTTCAGTATACAGTTGTTAATAAAAAATCCTAAACATCCTTACAACATCTGGTATGGACTGAAACACTTGCCCTGACTGATCTTTAATTGCCACAATTAGTTTTTTCACTTTTTTCTGGCTAACAGCCGGCCCATTTTTTCGTCCCAGCTCATACGTTTCTGACTTATATTTATGAAATTTTGCAGCAACATCCGAACCAAAATTCTGATTGATTTTAGCTTTCAGAATCACTATTCTTTGCTGACTCTCCTGAGCAACTAGCCCCATAGACACTGTACCCATAAGTTTAACTTCTGCCAATATCAGCTGCTCATGCCATCTATGAAGCTCAGCTTACTTTATCTTTTGCTGATGGAGAGAGAAACTCAGGGTTTCTCCTCTGATCACGACCTTAAAAGCATCACAAACAGAACTGACCGATGCCCCAATTCATCTCAAAGAATTGCAAAATGCATTCAGACATATGATCTCTATGTACGTGTTCTGGCAAGAGCTTCATCTCAAATGTCCAAAATGTTTGATCTCTTATAATACCTGTGACTGAGAGATCTAACACAAGGGGATTATGGTCCAATATTATCCTCAGATAACTTTTGATCCCTACTTGTCCCATCAGGGTCGTTAAAATAAAAAAAATAATCCAGCCGTACCAATTTGTTATGTGAGGCTGATTCAGGTATCTTACATCTAGCTTATATATCCACCAAACCATAGTCCATCACCAGGCATTGAATTGCCTTATAGACACCCGGCTTCTTTCCTATATAAGGTTGATTCCCCTTAAGATTGTCCTGTATTGTTGCAGGGATTCTGCTTTTGCACAGAACTATGCGCAGGAGACCAGGACCTCAGAGAATTGTGGTGTACCAGAAAACTCCCCTCAGAACCCAGAACCCCTTATCCGACTAGCTTAGTATCCCATTCGTTAGCCTAGATCTAGCTAGGCGGTCCCAATGTATAGACAAACCAGAACAAGCGACTTAGATATTTCTCAGGAGTGGTGGGGATCCGAAATACCTGTTCGTATCTATTTGTTAGTCCACAACATAATAATACAGACACGGTAAAGTTTAAAGAGTTTATTTTTATAAACCTCGCGTCCTAAGATGCAGTACTTTGGCTAACACTAGCAGACTAACAGTACAGATCAGAACCATAAGCATTATTACAATACCATACAAAATGAAAGGAGCAATCATACTAATAATGACAGTGGTATACAGCCACACTCCTTTCACTAGAATCTAATACATTATTATTATTAGACTATTAGAAGGTCTCTTAGGCTAACAGGGGGGGACCCCATACCGTATAGATCAGCTTAGTAGAATCACATCAAAGGATCAGCTCTCGCATGCATCAGCTCTTCTGTTCGAATGAATGTAAAACCAAACTGTTCTGCAATATTAAAGACGCTTGTCCTTCAGATATAGGCAGCTGTATGCATGATATGTCTAACAAGTGGTACGATCAATCTAAACACAACACTCTGTACCTTCTAGTGACCCAGACTCGTTCTTTGCATGATGTACAGACCAAGGGCACATTTCACGGTTAAGAATGTGAAACAACAGTTTGTTATCCTGTAAGGCAAAGTCGAGTCAGCATTTCTAAAATGAATAACACATAACAACAGTGTTGTGTGCAGCGCAGCAGAAAAGACAAGCTTGCTTGCTAACAATGATCTTGTTTATGCTAACTTAGTGTTGTAAATAGGGCGTGGCTTAATCCATCCTACAGTATGTCTACAAGAATATTTAAATCCCCACAGAAAATTAGGGGGTCAGGCAACAGAGCCAGCTCAGTGGTCAGATAATCCAACAGTTCAGCCTCAGTAAAGCTAGAGCCATATATAGAGCAAATTTTAAACTGGGCACCCCCTGCCCCCCAACGCACATTAGTTTATCCAATTTGACTCGTTTGCAGGGACATATCGATTTGTTGGCTAAAATTGCAACCCCTCTTGAGGTTGACCCTTGAAGAGTACATTCCAATACCGACAAAGCCAAATCTTTCAGCCACCCTGTTTATCCCAGGATATATGAGCCTCTTGCAGGCACACAATGTGAACCTTCATATACCGTAGGCCCCTTGCAACCCAACCCCTCTTATTTCTATCATTGAGGAAACAGATAATAATAGAACAGATTAGAACTTTACCTACTGCCATAAATTATAGAATCAAATAACCACCATTACCTGCTGCTGCTAATATACTTATTATTCACTGTGAAATCATTTATCATGAGCCATACCCACCCATCCCGTACTTGTTGCATTTGACAAACATATTGTGCCTTTTTAACCCTCCCCAGCCCCACCCTGCAAATCCACATACCAACTCCCTTTGACCCCCAACCACCCACAACTCCCTCAATCTCCACCATCCGCCCACCCCAACCACCTCAGGAAAGCATTTGGACCACACAGGTCCTTTGATGAAATGTTGCCTCACCCCAATGCCCAGCCCTTCTTGACTTTAGAATCTCAGCGCCCCTTAGCACAGCCAAGGAAAGCCCCCCTGAGTATCACCATGAAAGAAGAAACAACCCAGAAGTCTAAAGTATCCTCATACATCATGGCCAGACTTACATACCCTTAACCTACAGTTTGCAAGAATTGTTTAGCCTTAATTTCTGACAGGAAAAATTAAATTTATCACGCCAAACTACTTTCAACTTAGTTGGGTTCATTAAAAAGGCCGGAGCTCCCTTGTCTTGGAACAGCTGTATTAACTGACGTAGAGACCAGCGATGCTCTACCCTAGAATGGCAAAAATCAGGCCTGACAAAAAATGTGGAGCCTTCAAAGGAGTTCATCCATTCTGGGTGAGCGAAGTCAGATATTGCTGGTGCAACAGGAAGTTTCCTACATAAATCAGTATTGCTCTTGGCTTGCCCCCTACCAGAAAATTAGGTGCTTTCTGCCTAAAAGGGAACCTGTAAGCACACTGACTCTCCTGATCCAAATCCCACTCGGCAAACCCAGGAAAGGCCCTCTTGAATGGCTCAACAATATATTTCCTTGCATTATCTCCCTCCAAGCCCTCTGAAATACCCAAAATTCTTACGTTTATTAAAAATGTTCTTAAAATCTTCCATTTTCCAATGGGCATCTGTCATTTGTACTTCCAGTGACTCTGTTGTTTTTTGTGTGTTTGCACCTCGCACTTCAGGGATCCAATCCTATTCTCTGCCTCCCCCAATCATTTTGTGAATTCAGTACATGCTTTGGCCACTTTACAAATGGCCCTCTACATTTTTCGGCATGCTGTCTTCATTCTGCGACTCTCTGTGCCTGTTTCTTCCCTATGAGCCATAATGCTCTGATAGATTGATTCCAATGAGGCACTCTCTGTGACTGTCTCAAAAACCCCCTGCATGAGAGTTCACTTGTTGAGGTGCTCCCTTCCAAAGACAGAGGGACTGATTAATCCCAGAGGAGCCCCTTCGCTTCGATTTTGCTTGATCTCCCCTGTGATACTGCTATTTTCTTTTTAACTGTGACAGCGCCTATGGCTTCCCCCTGTTTCTCCTCTTGGATACTCAGATCACTTTCCAGACTATGGCTCTCCTCTTCGGACCAGTAAGATATATCCGATAATGAGGGAAATGTATCCCCAGGGTCCAAGTCCAGGACTCCTTTACCACCAGTCACCGATACCTCTGCAGGGCATACTTGGGTTGTAAAGAGTTAATCATGCTCTGACTATCAATCCAAGTTGACCCTGCTCCCTGTTTTTGTGACAGACTCCCCCCACCTCCTCTGGAGCACCAGCTCCCCAGGAATCAAACTGAGGTAGCATACCTTCTATATCCAGGTGCTCCATAGGCTCCTTCATAGTGCTCACTGAAAGTATTTCCAACCCGAAAGAGGGGGGCTCAATGGTGCTCTCTTCCATACTCTAGTCGCATCCAGCTCCTTCATTCTCCTCACCATGTGTGGGACACAAACCCACTGTTGTTACTTCTCCTGCTGCCACAGGGCATCCACTTTTGAGTCATCTGCTTTAATCACCATTGCCCACGCAGGATTTTTAAACAAGGTCACCCAGGGTTTGCCTACTGCTTCTGTTCCGGTAGCAGTCACAGTTGCAGAGGCTCCCACCATATCCTACTCTGGACTTCTCTTCTGAATGGATTTCTTTGGCAGAGGCACATCCAGCTGCCCCTGGGCCTGATCCACTCGCGTTGAGCTGCCGCCGTGGCTCTTCGAGCCTCTTGTCAACTTCGGCAGAGACATCCCCACTCCATAGCCTGCCTGCAGCGGTCTGACCACACCGGGCGAGGTTGCAACGTAGACGATCACGCGTCTACCGAAGTGTCTCCAGACGCGATACACTCCTATCACATGCCTCACGATGGCACACCAAAACTCTGGCGAGGCTTCCCCAGGGGTCCTGTTGTGTAGCATTCTCTGACTCAAACGCCACTGCACACATAATCAGACCAGGTGGGCCAGGCAAACAAGAGAGCAAAAAAAGCCATGCTCACACTGCCATCATCTTGTTTTCCGATTCCTCCTACCTTTGGTATTTGTAAGTGAAAAAAATATATATATATATTCACTAAAAAACAAAGGTTACAGGGACGCTATAGTTAGAAAATGGAAGAAACTAAATCTTAGAAATTATTTGAAAAAAACAAAGGTTACAGGGACCTCATAGTTAGGCTGACATTTCACTCATACAAAAGCAGAGAAATTCAGCCGTAATAGTTAGTGAACTAACTATAACTCGTGCCCCCGCAATACACTGCTTATGACCTCACATATTACATCACTCATGACATGGTCAGTAACATCACTGACAGCTTCACTGATGAAATCTCAAATATAGTTATAGTTGGGACCAAAGTTTCCATAGGAAAAGCATTTATATTTTGCCAATCACTGTGGCACTACTTGACGAAGCTTCACAAATTATTTTGTAAAAATGATCTTTTTGGTTCAGCTGTTGGGTTGAAAGTTTCAGGGTGTTCTGTCAAGTGGGGGCTGAGAAAAAAGGGGTGGTCCCAAAAATGTTTTATTCATGTTATGTCTATGGGGATTTTTCATTTTTTGAACACGACTACAGCCCGAACCACTGAACGGAAGGACACCAAATTTGGCAGAAAGCTAGATGTTAGTTTAGAAAGGTTGCTTTTTGTGCTTTGCTGTTAATCCTTTTAGTAGTTTTAGTGATATTTAAGTTTAAAAAATATAGATATCTGAGAACCCAACAGCCTACTGAGACCCTACTGAAATTTGTTTGGCTGCCAACACTTCAACTAGGAAGTGAAATTAGAAGATAGAGGGGCCACACAGCACCCCACCTGTAGCCCTAGATGGCCCTGGGGACCCCCACACCCAAGGGCCGACTCCTGCAACATTCTGAGGTGCCGACCCCTAGACATTGCTGTTTGATATGGCTTGGCGGGAGCAAACGCTGCACCGTTCATAGTAGGCAAGAACAGAAAATAATCTTGCTTATAGAAGCGGAGCAGAATTGCTTTTACAGACACAGAGCTGATTGTTAGCAGCTCCCTATGTTTAAAAGCAATGCCGGCTACCGCTAGTGGTGGGGAGCTGGCAGGGAACATGGGGGCCTTCAGGCTCCCACTCGCAGTCCCATTGGTGAATGGGTGACCTAGAGGCACCAACTGTAAATGGGCAGGCCCCAGGGATGGGGAACCTGGGGACCAATTGGTCCTGGAAGTGTGGCTGTACAGCACCCCTCCCCATTTATAAAAAGCCGAGCCAAGGAGATGGGGTCCCCTGGGCTGAAATCAGCCAGGGGAGGGTGGACACGCAGCCCCCCTTTTGAAAAAAATTAAATAAAGAAATGGCCAGGCCTGGGGGATGGGGGCAGAAAGCAGCCCAGGGAAGGGAGGCACCCTATAAATGTCCTCAAGAACAAGGGTCCAGCAGATGTAATGGTATACTGCTTTTGTAAATCAACCATCGTGACAAAAGGTTACAATTGAAAATGTTGTCACAAATGTCCATTTTTTCGTACTAACTTTCAGTATGTTTTTTATTTCAGCACTTAGTTTCCTTAGGAAAACCTTCAAGAATCCAAATGAACCTTTACTAAATTTAGAATGTTGTCTAGTTTTCAGAAATGTATAGGTTTCTGGGGTCCATCATGAGTTTTATACCCATTTCTACTAAAAACTAGAAGGAGGTTGAAAACACAGAAAATAGGAAAAATGGGCTATGTACCAGTAAAATGTCAAAACTGTGTAAAAAATTGGATTTCCTGAATTAGGTCTGCCTGTTGCTGAAATATGGAAAGATGGCAATTTTAGCACCACACGCATTTTATTGATGCAAACTAAAAGAAAAGAAACAGAAAATTTCTGTACAGCACTTTTCTCCATTTTTCCCCGAAAAGCCGAATGTAGCTAAATTTTGCCTAATTTCTCTGCCCCAGTAGGGCAATCCACAATCCCTGGGTGCCTTTAGAATCCTCAGAAGTTTGGAAAAAAAGACGCACATTTGACGTGGATAACTAATTCTATCAAAACATTTTGGAGGCCTAAGCATGAACTACCCCAAATAGTGAAAAATTAGGTTGGTTTTTGGTGAAAGTTAGAAGTTGTAATTTCTTAACGATATTTTGGAACATGAGTCATGTACTCACTCTTCTAGGAAAAGCACTGGAAAGTTTTAAAGTTCAATGTTATGTATGTATTGGGAGACTTAGTGAAACTCAGCAAGTTATAAAGAGGTTCCTCATAAACTTCCTTAGTGAAGGCAATAGCTTTGTATAGCTGCCCAGTAGTAGTTTTGGATGGTCAGACAAACGTCTCTTTGATAGGAGTGAAGGCCTGTAAAAGACAAAGGAGCTTCCTAACTCAACCATGTTCTACAACCTTCAACTTGAACTGGATCTTATATTCTGAGAGACTGACAAATCAGAACTATCCACTAATAATAAACTATCAGCTTCAATTATAAACTCATTGCTTAAGGCCTCCCGATGGCATGAATATGAATGGGCAATTGATTTAAGCATATATAAAATGTATGAAGTTGTTTGGTTAACCACAAAGAAAAGCTTGCTTGGACAAGAGTTTCAAATAAAAAGTAGAGAGCTGATTTTGTATAACTATGCAGAAAACATTCAATTTATAAACTTAAGAGTACATGGGAAACAAAGATAAATGTAACAATGTTTATGAATTTCCAGATAAATGCCTGAGGGCCTTATTTTAGAGTTTGGTGGATGGGATACTCAGTGAAAACATGATGGATATATTGTACGTGGTAGTAAAAGTGCTATCACACACATTTGTAATGGAGTATCTTATCCAATCAAACTCTAATTAAGCCACTAAGGCCTGATTACAAGTGGTTTAGTGATTTGACCCATTTCTAAACCCCTGCTTGTGCAGAGGTCTACATTACTAGTTGGGTGGCATTTAATGGATCTGGTAATTGCAGAGTGTGCTAAATTACTAACCCTTGGTTAAATTTTGATAGGTCAAAACTGCCATAATTTTAACAGAGGAAATGTGCATGGTATTCACTGCACCATGCAGTTTTGGTGCAGTAAGCACCAACATCTGCATGTTATTCCCCAGGGACTTGTAATATGTGCATTTTATTGCACCCAATAAATAACTTACCCCAGTGGATTGTTATTTATCTGATGCTATAAAAAGCACCGAGATTCCTAAAAACTCTAAACCAGGGTCTTAGAACTGAAATATTAACAAGGTGATTGGGATACAATCCATGGCAAAGGATTGATGAGTTTATTGGTGCTGTAAAGAAAGCTAATGGTTTCTGCTTGTGTTCAGTTCCATGTACATCTTCACTACTCCATTCACTTTTTGACTGCCCATGATATTTTTGGGGGATCAGAAACAACACTTACTTCTCCTCTCTGTTATGTTATGTTATTAGGATTTGTAGAGCACATGGCTACCGGAAGGCCTCCCAGTGCTAGGCATGAAACACAGAGAAGCGAGAGAAGAGAAAGTTATTTGTACTCATTGAGCAACCAGGTTTTCATTTCTTTTCTGAAGGAAGATACTGATGCTGTGAATCTCATCTCCCAAGGAAGAGAGCTCCATAGCTTGGGCACCAGGTGGGGGAAAGCTCTTCCCCCCATCTGGCCCTTTTTATTCTGATAGTTTTTAACAGTCGCTCAGAGCCTGACCTCAGGCTTCTATTAGGGAGGTATAGACCTACCACATTTCTGATCTTACTGGGCCCTGTGTTGTTTATGGCTCTATGGTTAAGGCAGAGTGCTCTAAACTTGATTCTCGCCTCAATCGGGAGCCAATGTAGCAGTCTACAATGCTTCTTCACTGATTCCTTAATTGGAATCAGACACAGAAGTCAGGCTGCTGCATTCTGGACTAGCTGTAACTTGTTGATGACATACTTAGGAGCACCCAAAAGGGGCGCGTTACCATAGTCCATGCGGGTCGTAACCAGGGAGTGTATGACTGTTTTCCTTAGCTTTAAAGGAATTAAGTCAAGGATTTTGTGGAGCATTCTTAGCAGCCCAAAGCAAGTACCTGCCACCTTTCTTGCTTGGGTCTCCATGGTAAGCTCCATATCCATACAGAAACCGAAATTTTTAATAGCAGTGCTCGGGACTGGCGTGATCCCTAGGCAGCGTGGCCAGCTGGCCAGGGGCCTGGGTACCCTTGTATTACCGAGGACTATCAGCTCAGTTTTGTCTCTGTTTACTTTCAGACAGCTCCCTGTCATCCATTTAACCACCTGTTCAAGAGAGTGCGCCAGCTGACTTGACTCGCCATTGGTCCTGGAGTCAAGTGACACCACCAGCTGGGGGTCATCAGCGTATAAAATCACTGAGATACCATATCCTTGAACTATGTCCGCCAGTGGGCGTATATAGATATTAAACAACGTGGGACTAAGCGATGAGCCCTGTGGCACACCGCAAGTCAGAGGCTTGATATCAGAGAAGAGTTTAGCTTCCATAACCTGGAAGGGCCTCTCCTACAGGAAGGACCCCAAGCAATTCAGGGCTTTGCCCTGGATACTGATTTCCTAGAGTCTGTTAGCCAGCAAGCCATAGTCGACCGTGTCGAAGGCTCCACTTAGGTCTAGGAGTAGTTTTGCAGCTGGTCCACCTTGATCAAGGGTCATTTTAAGTTCTTCGTACACCGACAAGGCGGATTCCGTACTGTACTGAGGGCGGAACCCCATCTGTGTGGGGTGTAACCGAAGATGATCTTCCAAGAATTGTGAAAATATTCTGTTAACATGTTTCTCCAAAGTTTTACCAATAAAATGGGAGAAGGGATATTGGTGGGAAGTTCTCTGGCTGAGCAGCATCCAGGCTTGTTTTCTTTAGCAAAGGTTTTCTTACTGCCTGATTCCATACTTTGGGGACTCTACCTGACTGTAGGGAGAGGTTTAACATGTCAACAATAGATGGCAGAAGGGGCTCAAAGGCCTTTACAAGAATCTGTGGAGGGGCGGGATCAAGAGGGGAGGCTGATCGGATTTCCCTCACAAGAGATTGTACCACCTCCTTGTCCAAATCAGGAAACTGGGTCAATGCAGGGGTTGCCCCCACCAATTGATCTTTTCATGGCCTCTAGAGGTGTTCAGTTCTGCATGGAGGGAGCTATAAATGTCTGGAATCTTTTTGTGAAAATAGGTGGCCAGTGCGTTGCATTTTTCCTTTGAGGCATTATGATGGGGGGCATTTAGTATGATCGTGGTCAGGGATTTCACCACTTTAAAAAGCTCTTTGGAAGAGTTCTGAGCCTGTTGAATCTTATCCTTAATGAACGCAGCCTGCACCTCTTTAATTTTGGTATGATAGGTTCTAATCGCTGAATTATATTTAGCTTTGAGTTGGGGATCGTAGGACTATCTCCATTCCCTTTCCTGCTTTTTACACCCTTTCTTTAATAATGTTAGCTGAGAATTAAACCAGGGTGCCCTTTTGATGATGTTAGTTGGTTTCGGATTCATTTTGGGTGCCGCTTTCTACAGAGACTGATAAATCCACCTTTCCCAGTTAGCATACACTTCATCAATGCTACCAGATGTATTAAAGCCAGAGGACAGCAGGGATTCGACCCAGGCTTCTAAATTCAACTTAACCCAGTTTCTCGCTAGGGGAGAGGGGGCAGACTTAATGGGTTGGAGGCTAGTCTTTGCTACCTCCTCCTTGTCTAGTGCATAAAGAAATGAGATGGGGGTCAGACCAAGGTACTGGGACCTGAGGGAGTATTGAATTTTTTGGGTTATTGGTGATCACAGTTTCAAGTATATGTCCTTTGATGTGAGTGTCTGATGTTATTAATTGGGATAGTGCTAAGCTCTCCAGTTCATTCTCTAGCCTCTTTATGTTAGGAATACTCTGATCTCCAAAGTGTAGGTTGAGATCCCCTAGGATGATGATGTAGGTTTTCTTCATCAATAGACTGGAGGCTATGTCTATAAACCATCTAAAAACTCTGCCTCAGGCCCAGGGGGCCTGTATATTAGCAGCCCTGAAAAGGTATGGGTTGGTGAGATAGTAATGGTAAATTGACCAGATCCGCAGTCTGGTACAGTACATTTGAACTCCTCTTTTGCCACTATTGCAAGACCTCCTCCAATCTTACCCATGCGGTCGAGTCTATGAATATGGAACCCAGGGGGCAGGGCTAACAGAATGTCTGGGGGCGAGTTGTCATTAAGCGAGGTTTCAGTAATAAACAAAGCATCAAACCTGCCCTCCTCCAGAAGCAAATGAATTTGAATTTTATGTTTGGGGAGCGAGTGACTGTTGATGAGGCCAGACGTCAGTGAGGTTTTTTTCTGATTGGCCCTTTGGTTCCTCTGTCTTAATTTGCCTCCAAAACTTTATTGTGCAATTACAATGCTTGCATACTTGTGGTCCCTCGAGCTGCCATTCCAGTAACCGCCCACCCTTTCCCTGCATGGCATCAGAGCCTGTCCGAACAAGAGGAGCTGTTTCTTGGAATAATATATTATCAGTAATTGGGCAGGGTTTCTGGCCCCTGGGCCCGGTCGGGCGCGGGCGAGCTTGACTTTGGTGCCACTTTGGAGCGCCAGTTGCGCACCCGCTGTGCATGTCCGTTGCGCGCCTGCTTTGCAGCTGCCTTTAAGGTATCAGAGGTCTGAGCACTAGACCGCTAACCTCTGGCACCACGTAAAATACTCTATGGTAGAGAGGGTTAACACTACCTCTCTACCACACTTCCTGTCCGGGCTCTATGATTAGTAATACCGCTATGGCATGGACCTTCCTGCAGGAGCTGGTCTCCGAGGTAGCTACCACAACACAAGGTAAAGTCCCCCCCAAAAACACACAATAAGGCACGAGGATTAAAATGTAAATTAAAAGGTAAAATATGCAATGAGTTTGCAAGGGCACCTCTTCCAACTTTCTTGCAGTCAACAACTCATCTGTGAAATGTGAAGCCCAACATAGACATGACACCATTTTATTAGTAGAGGAAATGTAACAATCAGATGTTGAAGATGCCCTGGATAGGTTTCTAGTATTGATAAAATAATTATGCACTGTGTAAATCTAGAGATGTTTTATTTATTTTTTATGTTTATTAATTCACCATGCTTTTACCTTACATTTTAGTTTTACTTATTTTTTTAAAGGTTATACCATATGAGAAAATAGATAATAACCAAGTAATATGAATAATGCACAAGTGGGGCAGCCAAGCAGAATATCAAATGGAATTCTCCATTGACACATTGGTTTAGGAGTAGAATAGAGTGGTGGAATTGCGGTTTGCCCTGCAGTAATTTCATAGGTCTTCTCATAAGTCTCTAAGGACATTATTTTATCTCAGTGAGATGGTCCAAGGTACATCCTATTGTTGTTGACAGCAAAATATATCTACCTGTTGTACAAATTGATTGATGGCCATGGTTAGCAGGATATTGATGCCTATTCTTTGAAATAGAACTCAAACCAATGATAGTAGTGCAAATGTCTGCCTTTTTAACATATCATTTATTTGGTAATATGAGCTGTCCCTCAAAACATCTATGCACATGCTTCCATTTTAGACAGTGGACTAGGGGATAAATATATTCCATTATTTCTTGACCTTGCGGCGCTGTGTCAGTGATATCATTTGAGTCCACTGAGGATGAAGTGTTCAAGAAACTGACAGCAAATTAGCATTCGGCTAGGTCTCCGAACATCAAAGTAAATGTGCTGAACTTGATTATCTTACCATGTAACCCTAAAATGTGCAACATCTCCATGCTTGGTGTACGTCTCTGGCATCCTGCTCAGCCGCTTTAGCACAGGATGCTTTGGGGCATATTTATCGACATTTGGCACAAAGCAATGCTGCAAGAAAACTTGCTGCACTGTGCCAAATGCAGAAAGCAGGAATGTACCATAATTACTAACATATGGCGCATTCCTGCTCTCTGTCTGTGCTAGCGCACTTGTGGCTGCTGAGCATCAGTGCAGGCCCCCCCTGCGATATAGGGCAAGGGTGTCTGCATTATAGCAAAGATTGTTTTTGTGCAGTAAGGGAGACCTTCTTGCACAAACACAATACCCGCAGGTATTTCCCTCCAGAATGCAGCATACGTAGAAAGAGAAAGCAACAAGGAGAAATAAACATATTTATCCTTGGTACGCCTCACCTGAGAAGGCATAGCATTTTGATGCATTCCAAGGTTTACTACTTTGAGTAAATCTGGAAACATGCTAAAAGCCATTGGGTGTTGCATGGGAACTCCCAGGCTCCACCTATGGAACACCTTCCCCAAGCAGAGTTAAGCAAGGCTGCGACTTGCGCTGAATTACGTTACTCAAGATTTGCTATGTCAAGCAAATCCACGCTAGACAGGCTCTGTACTAGTGCACTTACTGAGTCAAACTGGGGTGACATTTTGCCATTGACTGGTGTGGACATTCTCCACATGGACTGTATGAGGATAGATTAATACCAACCTCATCATATCCAAAGCCACAAGACTATTCCCTATCAGGCAGCCTTCATTAAAACCACAAGAATGTCTAATCTGTTGGCTATCTGCTATCTATTGGAGATCTCCGCCACCGTGGTGGAGTTCTCCATATGGTAAAGTATAGGGAACATTTACTTATACTTTACCATACGGTGATTCACCTTGACGTCTGCATCTCTCTATGACAGAGTGTAGGGAAATATAAAAAATTGTTTTACACTTGATTTTTTTTTTAAACATATTTGTATGTTACATTGAGGTACATTATGTTTATATACTTATTTTATATATATTTTAAATATGGAACTATAGAAAAAATACTACAGCACAATTAACTTAATTTTGAAGAAAAGTTAGATTAATTTAATTATATTAAATGAAATGAAAATTATTTTTCAAGTTTAAATTAAAAAAATGTACATCTAAAGTAAAAAATATTGTGTTATTATGCATGAAAAATGATAAAACGTGGTGTATAGTATTAATGAAAAGTAATTTATTTATATTATATTAAAATTTCTCTTATGTGAATTTTTAAAAACAAAAAAATTTGTTTTTTATCATTAAATAGTAAAAGATAATATTTTTTTATATATTTGTTTTACATTACTTTATATTTATTTACATTTGTAACTATTTCAAGGGAATTAAATTAATTTAACATTATTTCCTATGGGGTTTTATTTTAAGTCCCTACCTCCACTGGGCTTTTTATGGGAGGGTGTTGCACTACCATTGGCCATGTGAGGTTCTGGTCTTCAGCTTTGAACTGAAATAATTTCCTGCTGTTTGTGGTCCCTTTTTGGCTGTTGATGCTTTAGAAAGGGCAGCTTGTGAATAGCAATGGGCTTACCCTTTGTGGGTAGGTACACATCCCTCCCTAAATCACTTCCTAACCCTTCTTTAAGTCCTCTGTACTCCTTCCCAAACCCCTTACCTTTAGTAGTAATCGTTCCCCATTTTCTAGTCACTCTCACATCCTGCAATTTCCAATAAAACAAATAGGGGCTTATTTACAAGCCCCCTTGCTTCACCGGTACAACACTTTTCCCCAATATAAATATGACGCACCAGCAATGCAAGGGGCTTGTAAATAAGCTCCATAGTGTGTAGAGATTCAGCAGTCTGGCAGAGATCTCCACATAGAAAACAATGGTGGAGGGGAGATGGAATTTACACACATAGGTTTGTGAATAGCATTATGTAGAATGTTTGCAGTACTCTTGCGGTACTACATAACATATACCACTGATTGCAGCTCATGAATAGGACCCATAGTTTACACTTCAAAAATAGAAAATATATTAAAAACCCTATAGGCGTTACAAAACTTGCCTGCACTTGGCACAATAAGAAAATTACTTATCAATCTTGATGTCACCAATGTCTCCATTGTCTCGTGGGAATGGATCAATGCAGACACTAAGAGTTCTTAGTCACAAAAGCATTTAAAAGATTGCAAAAATGTTCTTCTGTAGCACTACTTCCTGTACTGATAACTGTCTTTGTGAATTGGCCCCCTTGTCTCTCTCATAGCATTTTTAAGGAATGTAATCAAATATCAACATAAATTTGGATTCATCATGAATCACAATAGTTCATATATAATCCCAAAATGAATATATGAAGGTTATATCCCCTATCATAACTCCACATCTCCTGCACAGACCCGTGTGAACAATAAAACATGGAAAGAAACTACCATAGCTCCTGGTCTGTGCATCTGATGTGTGGTGAAAACAAAACCACAAATGTTTTACCCAGTGAATGGAAAGTAGAGTTTGTGGGCAAAGATTAATGTACTATCTTGATGTGTTTAAGTCAATGAACTTAAAAATATCATTTTCTTCTTTCTGAATACAATATTATTACCACTAGCATGTTTACATGAAGCAGATGTAACCCCTTGGGTGCTGAGAGCGTGGTGGAGGCGTCTACAGCAGCCCACTCTAACTCCCACCAATGGGGAGGTGCTCCCCTGCAGGCCTCCCCACCATTTGCCCCACCAGGGATGGCAGTGGAAGCACTCCCGATGCCACCCCTGACCTCTCCACCTGTGATCAGATGACATCATAGCGCACATAAAAAGCCAACATCATCAAAAAGCACAGGGGATTCGCTGGAAGGACTTTGCTCCCAGCATGTCCATGAAGGAGGATTTTTTCAGAAAGTCCCCACTCCCTGCAAGGGTAGGGAGGGCAGGGAAACACCGGGGAAAGGAAAAAGTATTTCCTTTTCCCTGGTTTCTCTGTTTAGGACATTCCTTCTTTGGTATCATGGGTGGGACAAGGATTGTACAGTATGAATGCATCCACTAGACACCAGGTATGTCTTTGTCTTGCTGGGAGCGGCCCCTTGGGCAAGCGTTACTCCATATCTTTGGGCACCTGTTGTGCCCATTTTCCACCTGCCCAGGGTGCACACCAGCCATTTTCTAAGCTAATCTGCCTCAAGGGAAACAGAAAACCACTAGACACCAGGAAGTGCACTACTGATGACGGTTGGGGGGTGACCATTTGGGCAAGGTCATTCCCCATTTTTAGGACATGTTTTGGCCATTTCCCACCCCACCAGGGGGCAGATCGATAATGTTTGTGTCCGATCTACCTCACGGGGTGGAAGATCAGTAGACATAAGAGAGATTTTTATTTATGTATTTTGGGGAGAAGCACCTTGGGCAAGAGTCACTCCCTATTTTTGGGGACAATTTTTGGGGCAGATCGGCCATTTCTTTAGGAAAATCTGCCCCCAACCATTAGACACCAGGGAGTGCACTATTTATGACTGTTGGGGAGAGGCCCCTTGGGCAACAACTGTTCCTGACAGAAAACCACAAGGCACCAGGGAATATGTTTTTGTGTGTTTGTGTGTGTGAACTGGTGTTTGGCTGGTGGTCTGTGTGGAATGGCGTGTGGTTGGTGTTTGACTGACAGTGTGTTTGAACTGATGTTTGCCTGGCAGTGTGTGTGGACTGGTATCTGACTGGTGGTGTATATGCCTGGTGTTTAGATAATGGTGTGTGTCAACTGACAATTGGCTGGTGTTTGGCTGGTGGCTGGGGTGAATGGAACTGTTTTTGATGTGAGTGTTGCGTGTTGGGCCAGTGGCTGGCGGTGTGAATAGTTTTGTGTGTGATGCACATAAAGGGCATGGAAAACTGTTGGCTTCACAGCTCTTAGTCTTGAGCTGTGAGAGCACTAGTTCAGTAATCTGAACTTTCAATTATTTTTTTAACAGTGATTTCTACATTTCCATTTTCATGAAATCTTTTGTTTATAAAATTTACATTTTTAACTTTTCACTCACCCTTATGCCAAATGTAACCAGTGTGTGTGTACATTGTCTTTAGGGCAAACCTACTAACCTCAGAAACGTTTGTAAACTAGAGACAAGGGGATCCCGGGATAGTGTGTTTCACATGGATCACACAAGAATTTCTTACCCAAAAGCCCTTGCAATTCTCAAACATTGGCCAAAACACACATTATCTTCATGTGTGTGAAAGAACTGGAATCTGTGGAAGATGGTACTCTCTTCATAAGAATACATCTGAAAATGGTCACATTTATGAAGTACAAAAACCTCCTTAAAGATGCTTGATTAACCCCTTCAGTGCCCATGACGAGCTGGACTCGTCATGGGCTGCGGTGGCGCTGTGCCCATGACGAGTCCAGCTCGTCATGAACTCCGCCCGCTAATAAAAAGCGCGGCACTGGGCGGGGAAAGGGGCGGGCATGCAAGGGGTTAAATAAAGATGATAAACATGTATTGAAAACAAAAAGGTAATTGATTATTTCTATGTACAAAATACAGACTCAACCCTATTTACATGAGTATTTATCATTGGGGATGCCCTACTGCCCTTATTTCTTCTTTACGAAAGACGGGGTAACCCAATCTGGTCAAGGACCTGGGTAATGTATATTACAAAAAACAGTGGTCCTGGACCTATATTTTGAATGAATTAATCAAATCACTTGGTATTTTATGGTTCAGTTAACCATAACATTAAATGAATTAATACAGCAAAAAGGAAGAAAAACGACCTGGAAAGGAAATCATCATGTGTTTATTCAATGATATATTGGAAAAAAGCCATCCATGTTATATTTAATCAAATGAATTAATCAAAAGGAGGTTGCACCAGAAGAGAATGTGCGGTGAAAAGGAGAGGGTGCTCAAGTGTAAGGAAATCAGAGGAAAGAATACTTCAACATATTATCTAGAATTTAATATGTCAGGGCAAGGAAGCGCGGTTGCAAGTCACCGTCTTAGCTGGTCTGTCCCAATGTCATTCATATAATCTTTGACTTTTTGTTCAAACACAGAAATCAATTCTGATTCAGCACATGGAAGAGGATATTTCGGGTACAGACTGAATTCAAAGGGGGTGTCGACGTTTCGATCCCCTTTGAATTCAGTCTGTACCCGAAATATCCTCTTCCATGTGCTGAATCAGAATTGATTTCTGTGTTTGAACAAAAAGTCAAAGATTATATGAATGACATTGGGACAGACCAGCTAAGACGGTGACTTGCAACCGCGCTTCCTTGCCCTGACATATTAAATTCTAGATAATATGTTGAAGTATTCTTTCCTCTGATTTCCTTACACTTGAGCACCCTCTCCTTTTCACCGCACATTCTCTTCTGGTGCAACCTCCTTTTGATTAATTCATTTGATTAAATATAACATGGATGGCTTTTTTCCAATATATCATTGAATAAACACATGATGATTTCCTTTCCAAGTCGTTTTTCTTCCTTTTTGCTGTATTAATTCATTTAATGTTATGGTTAACTGAACCATAAAATACCAAGTGATTTGATTAATTCATTCAAAATATAGGTCCAGGGCCCTTATTTCTTCAGCTGTCCATTTATTTCCCTTATCGTACTGTAGCCCTAATTTTTATGATGAGAAGACATAGTTTCGGTAGTTAATTTTATAATGTAAAAAGGACTACTTTGACTATTTTAAAAAACACTAGTAAAAGGAAGTAACAAATAAAGTAATATCTTGGAGGTTGAGTTTGAATATATCCCAAAACAGTCTCAAGTTATGTGATCTTTCCCATTACAAGCATAACACCATGCATCAGCTTAGTAATTTCATCCTTCTGCCCGTTGTTTCCCTGTCCCTAGTAGGAGAAACCTGGAATATCCCCTGGTCATTCTGACTGTGCGTATAACCATAGTACAGGAACTTTCTCTATCCTTCTGGCATAGTCTACTATTGAACCAGACCCTTTTTCCTAATTTGTTTGCTGCCAACTTACTCCCATCTGCAATGAATCGTTTGGATTCTGCGATTAGAAGGCATGATCAGTGTTTCCGTCATTATTACTCACCAGGGTTGTCATACTGCATTTTCACTGTCTTAATCATTTTCAGTCTAATTTCCCACATTATCTACCACACTCATAAACTTAGTATTAAAATGTAGTTTTGCTATTTCTAAAAAACAAACGTAAACTTAAGCAAAAGTGTATATTTATCTTTTGGAATCAGGCCCCAACTTTACACCTGAAGTCTAAGATTAGACCTAACGTCCAAGTTTTAGACCTGAAGATTAAGTTTAGACATCGGGTATAAAGTTAGACTTGAGGTCTAAATTTAGGGCCCGATTCATAAATGTAAAGTTAGACCAAAAGTCTAATTTAGACCAAATGTTTAACTTTAATACTTTTCGGTATTCACAAATGTATGTTACTACTAGTAAACATACTACTAGTAGACTTATTAGTAGTAAAATCACTAGTAGTGAAGTTACTATTAGTAAAATTACTATTAGTAAAGTTACTAGTTGTAACTTACTTTTGTGAATACCGAAAAGTAGTAGTCAGACTTTTAGTCTAACTTTATCTTTGTGAATTGGGCCCTCAAATAATATATTTATGCGATAGCAACTGGTATCATTGATAATTTTGTTGAAAAACTTAAAGCCGATGCTTCAATAGATCTATAAAGAGGACAAAACAGTAAAAAGTGCATATGGATTTCACTTCATTTAATTTACCATGCACAATCCTAATGGCCCATTTCTCCATTTGCTTTCATGGTGACTATGGCTAGATGCCCTTCAATCTATTTAAGAATAAAGCCCACATATGGAGGAGATATCTACAGTACATTATGATTAATGTCCAGGTGGCAATTAACATTTTAGATTTGCAGTTTAAGATGATACATTTTTTAGAATATTTCATCTCAACTAAGTGTCAAACTTTCAAACTCAGGGTTTAATCATTTGTCTTTGAAATATGACCCGGAGTGTGTCGGAGATATATGAACCCCTCCCCCCTTCTTCCCCCCCCCCCCAGGGGATAGCACCAATTCCTGTTGAAAATTAACTTTGAAAGAATCACCGCTCTATCCAACTTTCTGGGTCCTTTTGTCATATCCCTGAATATTACCCAATCAGGAGGAGTCTAAAGTCAGACACAGTACAATAGGGGATGCAATAATGTAATATCTTTAATCTTCTGTGTACTCAACCAAGTCTGTAATGGAAAATCTGGTGCTGATTGGGGCAAGCAATGCAGTTGTATTAGATAGTGATTTTCAACTAGTCCTTCAAGTTTACCAAGCCCTTAATTTTCAGCAACATATTTAGCTCATGCCAATATGTTTCATAATAAAAAGTTAATGGTACTATCCCAGTACAAGCCACCAATTTTCGACTGCACAAACCAAGGGCTGATAGAGAGAAGGTCTTGGCTTTTGTGCATAATCCCCCATTTTCCCTTCTTTCTGAAAAGTTCCTAGGAAATATTTCTCTAAAACTGCTAGGATTTCCCAACCGCCAGATATTACTATTAGGGACATTAATGAGGAGATCCTTCATTCTATAAAAACCTTTAAACCTCAGTAATAACTTAACAATGTTATTCTCTGTGTGAAAACAGTCCACCACATCATCTGCACCCTGAAGAAAAAAACAGGGTTTGCTCCTACCATAAGCAAATGTACTCCATTGTCTAAGTTTATTATCTGACAATAGGCAGTTCAAAAAAAACCGGTGCTAGGGGGGCCTCCAATTATTTGGGGCCAAAGTGCACAACTGCTATTGTTTTCTCATGCATCCATCTTATTATTTCCTTGAGACCTACGAATGCACCCAGCTCTAACTTGACCCCATACAGCTCATCAAATGCACTCTTAAATTCTAAGAATGGCACAAACAAATTGCATTGTTTTAGATCAACATATTTCATAACCATGCAGTAGAGTCAACAGGCCTAGTTGATTGTGCCATTACTGTAATGGAAAACTGTTTTGGTCTTACATGAATAGATCCACTTCTACAACCTACCTGTACTGATTTTCCAAAATGATTTCCCATTATATCTAAAAGTGAAATGAGGTTATCATTTTCAAGGGCTTTAACAGCTCCATCTTCGTATACAACATTAGAAATTGGAAGGATACATGCTATTCAGATCTATATATCATATTTCTATATGAACTGCTGTTACCTAATCTTGTCCTGCTGCTTATCCACATGTTACCTTATTTAAAAATAGTTTCAGCTTTCTACAATAGATTTAATGCGGTGGACAAACTTGAGACCATTGAAACTGCAGAAGCACACAGTGTAGGAAAATGGATGAACAAGCTTTCTTTCAAGATTAGAAGATGTGAGGCAGCTGCAGAGACATTTTTCTCACGATAGGTTCCTAAATATCCAGCTATCACGTTCTTGGTGAGAAGTATATAACTTTGTTTAGACATTTAACTTATGAGATGCCTGATGACTCTGTTGTACCAGTGATTAAGACTTCTTTTAATACTACTTCCCATGTTATGTTATGTTATGTTATGATATATAATGTTACTATGTTATATTATGGTATGTTATGCTCTGCTATGTTATGTTATGCTATGTTCTTTATATTTATATTTAGTTACAAGTGCATATTTGCTAAGCGTCTTGGTGTTGTTTTGATAAAGCATCTAAAAGACAACGGACACTAAACAAAAACTGTGACACATACTACATATATCATAAAAAAAGAAAGAAGAAAACTACAATTAAGTTAAAATCATGCCTTCAATAACTACTGAAAGTTCATTAGCTTAGACTCCACTCTTAGATAAAGCATCAGAGAATATCACACGTTTGCTGCAACAATGTAAAAAGTATGATATTCAAAGAAACAGAGCTATTTTTTGGTACTAGCAATGAACTTTATTTAGTGGAACAAAGGTTGAGCTTAAGAAAGTGCCAATTACACTTGACAGCCTAGCAACCCAAGATACAATGCTTTATGATTAATTCTCAATACTTTAAACAGCACTCTACTATGAATCAGGTTCTAATTTGGCTGGGTGATTTTAATTGTACAATCTGTCCACATGGCTCAAAAGGCATTTGCGGCCTTGGTGAACATAAGGATGATAACCCAACCCACTTTGTCCACTCTAAACTGGGAAACTTTCTTAACAATATGCTCTTTCATTTTAATTTGTCTTACATAAATGAACTATGCACCCCAAATATCCCCTTTCAGCCAACTTTTCATGGGCGGGGATGCAGCTCAACTATTGATTTCACCCTTATATCCTCATCCAATGCAGGGTTGATTACTGATTGGGAAACGCATGATGTTCCCTTCAGTGATCACTACCCAATTTCCTTGAATTTAAAAATTAAAAACACCCATCAGATTTCTATTGATAAGTTTATTTATCACCCTAATATTAATTTAGCTAAAAAAAATGGCTACTCTATAAAATGGGATAGGGTAAATCCCGTAGACTTCCTACACAATTTAATGGAAAACTCCCAACCTGATATATTTGTCTGTTTAACAGAAAAAGAGGAGTCATTAGAAATCATGACTTCCTTTCTAAAAATTCAACTTGATCTTAAAAAACTGTTAACCAGAGAGCATCGATCTAACTCTAAAAATATTCATGGTTGGTTCGATAAAAACTGCACTAAAGCACTTCAAGCTCTCAAAAGGGCACTGCATGAAACTATTAAATCCCCATCTGAGATTCGCAAATCCAGAAAATCTTATAATCTGGCTGTAAAAATGAGGAAACAAACACTAAGGAAAGAGGCCTGGCTGGCCCTAACCGAAGCCTCCAAACTTAAGGACAATACAGCCTTCTGGAAAGCGGTCAATGCCCCTTACTTACAGAATAATCAGACAGACATTATAGACATAGCCATAAATGGGGAAACCTGGGTGAATCATTTTAAACAACTATACGACAAAGCTGAAGATTTTAATTATGCTAACCCCTTGATGGACGGGATACTTATACAACAATCTATAATCTCATCGAACTTATTCCCGTTAGGCATATCTTTTTCTTGTCCGGAGATCATAAAGGCAATCAAAGACAGCCCTTCAGGCAAAGCACCAGGTCCGGATGGTGTCCCGACAGATGTATATAAAGCCGAGATCGACCTTTGGGCTCCCCTGCTAACAAATGTTTTAAATCATTCTAATCGACATGGGTTCCCTCCGTCCTGGTCTGAAGCCATAGTCGTTCCGATTTTTAAAAAAGGAAATAGAGATGACCCCATCTGCTACCGGTCAATATCACTTTTAGACGCACTAATGAAGGTAGCAGCTCGGGCAATTTTAAACAGAATACAATTCTGGGCAGAAGAAAATAAGGTAGTATCACACTTACAGTATGGATTTAGCCCTGGTAAAGGCACCATAGAACAGAGCCTAAATTTGGCCTTAGTCGTATCAAAATATACCCAGGCAAAAAAGGGAAAACTTTTTGTCACTTTCGTGGACCTGAGCTCCGCTTTTGACTGCGGGAACCACGAGATATTATGGTCCGTTTTATCCGCGATGGGTTTAGACCTTAACATTCTACAATTTATAAAAGCATTGTACAGGGACGCAGGTGCCAGGGTCCGCTTCGGAAACAAAGGGGAGTGCTCTGACAAATTTTCCATTAAGAGAGGGGTGCGACAGGGGTGCATTTTAGCGCCCCTGCTTTTCACCCTATATATAAACTCCATTGGAAAACACTTAACGGAATCACAGTATGACTACCCAACGATTTTGGGAACCCCGGCTCCACTATTCCTCTATGCTGATGAAGCTGCCATCATGTCTCGAACTAAGATTGGCCTTCAGAGGGTTGTCCTGAAATTTGCAAATTACATGAAAGAACGAGGGCTAAAAATTAACATCTCAAAAACATACACGATGGCCTGTGGTCCCGGAACAAAGAAAGCGCCTTGCTCAATCTTTTTAGACAATAAGAGGATCGAGACCACAGATCAATTTTCCTATCTAGGAATAAACTTTGATAGGAAGGGAAACTGGCATGTAGCTATTAATGCCAGAAACTTAGCCTTTATTCGAGAAACAGGCGCCCTAAAAAAGTTCTCAGCGAAACTAGGTGGCAGACCAGTGAAAGAGCTGATTGAAATATACAAAGTCAAATGTATCTCTACTGCCATTTATGGAGCTGGTCTTTGGGGCATTGAAAATTCACACCTGATACAAAAAACAGAAAATCAGTTCTTACGCTATTTATTAGGAGTCCCCAAAACAACAGCAACCTACTTTATACATATTGAGCTGGGCATGCTGTATATCTCAGACGTTAGTAAAATTGCACCTATACTTCTGTGGCACAAAATCTGGGTCACGTCTGAGGCTTCATTAAACAGAGATCTAATCACAGACTGCCTTAGCCTTGATGGATTAACTAACATTAAATGGCTTACCTATGTAAAAAATATGTTGACTGATCTTGGTCACCCGGAGTTCTTCGTGAGGCCATCAAGTATGGAAACGGTGTCCAGAAAAACCCTAAGAGAGCTGGCTCTCAACCATCTAATAACTAATAGATGGAATCTGGAAAAACTAAAACAACAGTCACTGATTTCCAAAAAATAACTACACATGAAGGCCTCCAAAGGTATCTCTTAATCCAGCCAAACTGTTATGCTCGAATGTTACTGACCCGTCTTAGATTTGGCAATTTTTTCCGCATGATTACATTCCCTGTCTGCAATACTTGGTCTAATGAAATCTTATTATGTCCCTGTGATAACATTTCTGCTCAATCAAATATTCATTGTATTTTATTTTGCAAATTTTACCAGCTTCCTAGGGGAGCTCTTCTAAAACCGATCTTAAAGGCTTGGGGAATCCGTACTTGCAGACTAGCCATGACCAGGCTATTACAACTATAAAATGAATGTATTATTTCTGCAGTAACCAGCTTTTTAAAATTGGCTATCAAATTTCGGAACTCTATGCAACCATCCTAAAATGCATTTTATGTCTCTGATTATTTTATCTTTCTCATTTGTTTTTATCTGTATCAAATATGTACTGTATTCTTTTTAAATGTATGCTTTTATGATTTTAATTTGAAAATCGAATAAAGCTTTCATGACTGACTGACTGAATCAGGAGCCAATAAATGGTCCTGAGAATGTGGGAGATTTGATTCTACCTTGAAACGGCCCTGAGAGTGAAATGGCCGCATTCTGCACAAATTGGGGGCAATTTAAAAGCTTTGTGAGAGAGGCCAGGTAGAAGGAGCTTACAAAGTCCAGTCTGATTTGATTTAAGGAATTGACAATGACAACATGTATGTATCTTTCTGTAAATCAGAATTGAAAAGCTGTCTCCATAACTATGGAAACATTATGTAGAAGTACATCATATGCTAGGTCATCTAGCTGAAGGCCGCCTATTAAATAGTCAAGAATTGATGCAAATAAGTTGAAAGACTTCAGCTCCACACATTAGATCCTTCATCTAACCATTCTCTAGTCAACAGCATAGTGTTGTATAAATTAACACCCATCTGAGGATGATCTTTCAGCCTAATGCCAGAATTTTAGACATAGGGTGATTAGAATCATGATCCCTCACCATTTTTATTTATACTTCAGAATCTTTCAGTATGTTCCAATGTTCCATAACTCTAATAATGCAATAATGTGAAATACTATCAGAAATAAATCAATAATGGATCACTTTGTCCAAAATAAACACTCTTGATGATGATGATGGTGATAATAAGGAACAATCATCACTAGCAGGAAACTCACTAGGCCTACAGGTAAGTGAATGATCAGGCCTGAAGAGCTGGAGCACACTAAAGATATGTGTATGAAGCATGGGTGTGAATTAAAAGGATGAGGATGAATGTGAATAAAATATGTCAATAGGGTGCAGGTGCTTTTTGACCTGGAACAAGTGTGATAATTAGCACCAAGGAGAAGCTGGTGATATGTTTCACTGAATCCAGACCCAGATAGGCTAAACTTTCCCACAAAGAAGCAATACAATTTGCTGTACTCTGCTGCATGAAAGGGAGAGAGTAGCTATGTGTCATATCTACTAAGGTATTGCATACTTCTGCTCTCTCATCCTACTGATGCACTTCAGGTAGCCTAGCTCCAACACAGGCACCCATGCCTGGTGCAAGGGTACATGCATTACCAGCAGGATTATTTCTGTGCAGGAAGAGACTTCTACCTGCACAAAAACTATCCATAGAGGCTTATTCCTCTTACTATGTGCGCTGCAGAATGCAGCACCCATGGAAGGAAGACGTAGCAAGAAGAAATAAAGATATTTCTCCTCCTCACTCCTCTCTTAGGTAGATACACCATATTGGTGTATACCCAGGTTTACTGCCTCTAGCATATTTGGTTTCTCGTCAAAATATATGGGTGGATGCATGGCAATGTCAATACTCCACCCATGTAAAGCCTGTCCAATGCAGGGTAACACAAGGCAGTGCAAGGCGCTGCGTTGTATTACTCAGTAGCAGAAATGTTTCCCAAAGCCACGCAAATCTCGATTTGCGTGGCTTTGTAAATGTCACTTCAGCACTTGCATTGCCTTGTGTCAACTTGTATGAAGAAAGAAAAATTCAAGTTATTTTTTCACTTTGTATGGATTCAGGGATTTTAGTGTCCACCCATATAGGCCTGTGCATGAAGGTCGAAGTTGGAAGATGGAAATTAATAATAGCTCATTTGGAAAATGTATTTACAATATAAGCACTAGCACATCAAAAATGTGTGAATGATGACAGTGGAAAAAATAATGTAAAGAAAACATATTTATTGAAAACACATTTTATTGTAGCATAGGCATCTGAAAACCCATTTTATTGTAGCATAGGCATCAGGATATGTAGGATAACTAGTGTGCAAGATTGCCATTTACAACATTTAGAGATACTTTGTTAAGAAATGAATGTAGACAATACTATCAGATGATTTGACATTAGCAACTAAATAGACACTTGCTCTCACATCCACTTTGCTTACCCAAATTCAGTGAGGTAAATTGGACCTTAAACCATTTTTTTTATGGTAATAACCCCTTTTTGGGAAGAATTGTGAAGACAGTTAATTCAGAGCTAGTAGTGAAAAGTTGCATACATATTTCCTTGCAAGGTTGAGGGACAGAAGAGCATCCCCCAAGTTTCCATCCTGCAGATCCTCCAATGAGTCAAACACTTGTACTCCCAAATATCAAAATGTCTTCGGGGACCAACTCACTAATGTTTAAAAAAAACAGGCCATCAAAGAACAACTTGGGATGGGTATTCATTGGACACTGTTATATATCATATACCACTACTGCCAGTTAGTCTATTTCTTCAGTATTCACTAGTATCAGCATTTGTGTTTTACTTGTCCTTTGCCGACAAGTAGTAGCAGCAAAAATTGAATTACCTTTTGTATAATTCCCTCAGCAGTCCTATAAAGGAAATCCTGCACTGAAGCTTGGCCTCTGGCAATAGTTACGCTTCAAATAAGGCCCCTTTGCTGAATAGCAGAGTTAAGATTTAACCTCAAAGAAGAATGTTATGAAAATGGGACAAAAGAGGAGGTATGTGTTTTAAGTGCTGAACTTAAAATGTATTTAAAGCAATTGTTTCATTGTAGATGTTTTGAGAAAGGGCTGTTTTTGTTGCATCCTTAAGTAAGCTACTCTTTGAACACACCTTTGCTAGTGAACAAAAACACTGTAAACACAACAACATATTATTATGATAGCAAAATAAAACACATGAACCTGAAAGAGTGATAATGAATGCCATTGTGTCTTTGTGTCAGGCTTCCAAATAGTCATCCAAATAGCACATACTTCCTAAAGAATAAAAACAGCAATTCACAAATTGTATCAGCTAAGTAAATACTTCAAAGCACACCCACTGGCTCTTTCCCAATAACTACTCTTCATGTTAGATCTGCAGTCTAGCAATCGAACAGCTTGATTTACTATCAGCGAAAACTAATAGGAAAAAAAATGGGACATCGTAGTCATCTGTGAAATACAATGGTTTTTATGAACAGCACAATGTCAATCTATGAAACAAAATGACTGAATGGCAGCTACCCAAACCTACTCTCTGTGGACACTTGTTATTGTTCTTTGTGCAGAATGATGACATGATGTCTCCTGCTGGAAGATCTGTGCAATAGCCAGACTGAAAACGTGTTCCAAAAACAAAGTTAGCACATCATAGGTAATACGTGGACAACACGCAGCAGCAGAGACACTGCACTGAGAGAATTCAAGAGACTTGAACCAATTTGTTGTATAATGCTTATTGAATAAACAAATGTAAGAGCTCATTGCTCAGAAATGTAAAGCAAAACAGTGCTTCCATATGGAAAGTCATAAATCAAACATGCAACATAACTTTGCATTTCAAAAAGTATTATGAAGGTATAACTGAATTTAACAAGTGTAAAGTTTCTTCTGGTAACCTTTCACAGGTAGGTGGAGATGGTTGCAGCCATTGCAGAGATCTCCCCATAGGTGGGTATAGGAAAAATATTAAAGTATATTGTTATTCTTTTTTTTTATTATTGAAAACGTTTTAATATAAAAAAATGATTTAATAATTTAAAGTATTTGTTATAAAGCTAGAGTCAATCAAAAAAATTGTTACATCATTTTAAATCTTTACATTAAATGTGTATTAATTAATTTAAATATAGGTATATAATTTATAAATAGTAGTTCTTAAAGAATATTTTAATAAAATCTCATCCACAGTAAAACAAAATGTACTATGTAATACATTTTATTGAAATGTATTTGAAGATATAACTTAAATTAATTAAAAAAAAGTATCAATAGTTTAAAAGTTTTTTTTGCTTTTTTTAAAATTACCTTTACTATTAAAAATCAATTTGGAGTACATTTACTACTGTTTAATGACGTCTACTTTTGTATTAACTTTAGTAAGCGTAGTTTGTGAATAGCAATGGGCTTCCTCTTTTTCGGATTTTGTATGTAGTAGTATGTCCCTCCACCCCCACCAAACCCATCCTTACTTTTCCCTAGATTACTCCAATTTCTTAGTAAGGATTCCTCCTCCGGCCACTGCCCCATCCCTTCCACATTTACACCTAAATTGCAGGCTTACAAGTGTGGAGATGCTCCATTCTTGCAGCCGGCACACACAGATTAAGACACTGTTTACTACATTGTTGATAATATACCCCAGCCCTCTTTCTAGGGCATGTGCTAAAAAAGGCAGAGTCCAATGGCAGTGTAGTACATAATGGAGGCTGGGTTGGACTGGCCGTAGCAGTCACCAAGCGTTTCCACGGTGGGCCGGAAAGGTGTGGCCCGGTTTTGTACTGGGGGGCAGTTTTGTTACTGGGGGACGGTTTTGCAGCAGTGTTGCAATATTGGTCCCCTGTAACCAAAGCAGAGCGGTGCTTTTCATTAGCGCCCCCCCTCCCTCCCCGCTCCTGGGGCCGGTCGAGCAGCAATCTGCCAGGGCTGGTTGCTGTTCCCAGTCCAGCTGTGAATGGAGGTGTGCTCTGGATTGGGAAGCTCACTCAGGCAGGCACATGTTGAAGTACTCATTTCTGTTTGCGTGCCACTAACCGTCACATATGTTTCATTTGCAAAGTTATTGAACTGGTAACTTTTCAATTTTTGGAACAATTTCTCTAGCTGTTTCTCTTTGATACTTAACCTTCAAGAGACAGTCTATAATTAGACTGCTCATTTCAGAGAGTGCACCATATTGTATTATAAAGTCTAACATTCTCTTGTTAATAAAGAACACATTCTACGGCATAACTGCAATGGACTTTGAAGTTTGATGTATCCCATGGGAGCTGTAAATGTATTGTGAGTGGCACGAAAATGTCACGATTTAATTGTTTAATTAAACAGGTATTTAATTATCGCTGTGTTAATACATTAATGCATTATTTGCGTTTAAGGCTTTGCCTCACTGCAAAGTCATCACAAGACGCGTAATACTTTGAGATGAGATATTTATATTTCAAGCTAATTTGTAAATATTCAAACGCAATTTTACAGGGTTTATGATTTGAGCTAAGTTCAGGCATTTCACAGAATTTAATATCAATTTGTTAAGGATGAATCAGTCAATGTGTCTCAAAGGGTTAACGCAGCCTTAGGCTGTTTTGTAATTTTAACCAAGGTCACTACTTTGTGACATGTAATAAGTACTGGGACCTTGGAAGATTAATGAGGCAGCACCAACTTTCTCAGCTTTCATTTTCTTGCACCAGTGGTTACATTTTGTCTCAGGGGCCATACTGCAGAGAAAGAAAACAACGAAATACGGTATGTGTCCTGTCTGACGATTTTCACATTTAGCTTTTTAAAAGCCTTTTAAAAGTCAGTCAATAAAAAAAGTACATTTTGAGTTTCACATTTAAAATGTCAAACTGTACACAGTATATCTATACACTGATAGTGGTCACATGTACATACATTAAACACTGCAAGAGCATAACAACCTTCTGGGGTAAAATGTAGGACTTCTAACATTTGAAGCATTCTTTTGTTGAAGCAATTTTTTCTCCTAAAAATTTCAGTTTGAAAACCGTAGTTTTCTTATGAACACTCATTAATTTTCCTCACAAATGCTGTTTAATGAAGAGCAACATGGCCTGTTGCATTCTTGCCCTTTTGGGAGTGTTTTTCGCCTTCCAATGATCTCTGTTTGGCGCTGTCAGATCGGGTTTGCAGGCAGGGTAAATGTGTTCACTACCGTAATGACTTAGGTCATGTCAGCATCTCTAATCTGTTTCAGAATGACCCCAAATTAGAGAACATCGCATACAAAGTAGTCTTCTGGGGGTAGGGGGGTATGGTCTGAAATTCTGAATGGAGCGGCATGGCTATTTCTCCACAGATGTTCCCAATCTGAAGTGAACCTTACAAACTTATGTTAAGCATTTTGGCGGTCGCCTATGTGTGATATGGCACTGGGAGAGGGGGAGCTGTAGAAAATCTGGAGGGGTGCACAGGACTATAAAGGTGAGCCCTTCACAAAAATGACCCCCTCCCTTAAGTTCTGTAGTTGGGTTCATTACAGACAGTCCTACCACATGTCTCCATGTCAGTATGTCACCCCTACCTGTGAGTACCTTTACAGAGAAAACTTAGGGGCATATCAGTAAGGCGAGGCGATAAAATTATCGCCGCTTTAGCGTCCGTTTTTTGCCGAAAAGCGGCGATAATGTTATCGCCCTATCAGCATGGACACGCTAACGCGTGAATCCATGCCTTAGCGCCTGTTTACTGAACGCCCAGCTTTGTATCTCTAATGAGATGCTAAGTGGGTGTTCCTTCCCCGAAATAACTGGAGAAGTGTCGCTAACCGACATTTCTCCAATTATCATGGGAATCGCTAAGAAGCATAGCGATAAGAAAAGTAGCGCTAACCATGGTTATCGCTACTTTCCTTACGCCTGCTTTAATTCTGACTTAGCCATGTAATCCAATGGGAGTGGAGAGTGGAGTGGGTTTCTCCTATTGTATCTGCATCTAAATCAGGAGGGCAGTTCATCTGTCTATGTGTGAATCTGAGGAGTCACACTTTTGAATACATCAATATCCATTACCAAAGATTAATGAAAGTTAAGCATGGAAAGAGAAGAGTTATTTGTTCTGTAATTAATCTCTCCTCTTCATACCATCAAATAGAACTTTATACGGGAAGTAAATTGCTCACTTCATTCATAGCACCATGGGGAGCATACATATTTTACTGAATGCGTCTTGGGCTAGGGACTGCTGTGGCAGTCTTTCAGGAAAATAATGCAGCATATAGTGAAAGGAGTAAGGAATGTATTATGTTTCTAAGATAATTTCCTTATAAACAGAAAATCAGCAACAGAACACGATGAAGGGTTAAGAGATGTTTTAGAGAAGTTGAAAGATGCAGGACACACAAAAAGAAAGAAAAATGTCAAATTGGAGAAGGATCTGTCACATACTTAGGACATGTATTATCTAAAGATGGCATCAAACCCAAAACATACCTAGTTGATGCTATAAGATGTGCCTCATCTCCGAGTTACAAGGATGAAGTCAATTAATTTTCAGGATTATCAGAATATTATTCAAAATGTGTTGAGAATTTTCCAGATCTTACCAAACCATTAATGAGGCTTCTATAAAAAATGAAAGATTTCAATGGAATGAGTCTTTGCAACAAGCCTTTACGTGTCTAAAGAATGAAATAATTAATGCATTTTTTTAAGGCACCTGTACCATTAAAAAAGCTGTTAGACCTGGCAGCCTTAGGGGCCCATTAGGATGGCGGTCGGAAAACCCCCTTGACTGCCATGGTAGCGGAAAACAACCACCCGTTGGTACCGTGGCACAACCGGCGGTACAATTAGGATCAACCACCCAAAAAAACGACTGCGGCAGTAAGAGGCAAAGAAAAAACGCCCGTGGCGGGCGGAGAAGGCCAAAATCCATCTGCGGCGGTCATATTCGTGGCAGAAAATCACCAACCCGCCACCATGACAACGGAGACACCACACGGAAATTAGGATATCCCCGATGTTACCACGGTACGTTCTGCTGTTTCCGACTGCCGCGGTCGCTAACAGTGATGAATGGGAGAGGCGGCGGAAGAGCTGTAGCATAGCCACCACTGCGAACGCTCCGTAACAAATATGGCGGTCGACAGAACAAACTCACAACAAGGCCACAAAGTGCACACAGCAAACTAGCCATGCCCCCAAAAACATAGAACACACCCCAATGACACAACCACATGGTAACTACAAAAATACAAATCCCAGGACAACCCACACAACACATGAGGCAGCAATACTCCATTTGGACACACCCACATAGCTGAGTACAAAACCAGCCCCTTCCCTGGCCACAATCCTTTGCAAAACTCCACAACTGAAATGCCCAACACCAGAGCACAAAGGAGAAGCCAATCAACACATTATCACTACTCATACAACACACAGCACCACCGCCACTTCCACACCTGCACCTCTAACCCCTTTGCACATTACACACCATACACATCACCCCCACCCCCACCACTCACACCCCTGCACCTATAACCCCTTTGCACATCACACACCATGGCAACACAGAAAATGCCCAAATTCACAGAGAGTGAGTTGACAGTCATGGTAGATGAGATAATCAGAGTTGAATCACAAGTGTTTGGTATCCTGGTCCAACAGACCCCAGTAGAAACGAGAGCCAATGTGGGCAAGGATAGTTGACAAAGTAGTTGGGACCACCCCAAGAAAAAAAAAGGAAATCATGAAGCGGTGGCATGACTTGAAGATGGTTGTAAAAGAGAAGAGGAGCAAGAACTGTGAGCTGGCTCAGAGGACTGGCGATGGCCCTCCCATTGCACCCAAAAAATTCACTGCATGGGAGGAGAAGGTGCTTGCCATACTGCATCGAGAGAGTCTCACAGGAATAGCCAGGGGAGTGCAGGCTGGTAAGTACAAATAAATGTAGACCATCACACAGCTATGTACTGTCCAGCTAAACTACAAAGCTACATCTCAGAGGCCCAACTATATCCATGTGAACCACATTATCCAACAAATGTCCCACAGATGTAACATTCACTCCATCTGAATCACCCCAGAGGTGGACAACATTTACAGGGTTGTATGTGTCCAGGTAAACAGGACTACAACTCCCACAATGCCCCCTGTAACACCTCTGCTCAGGATGTAGTATTCCCCCACCCAGGAGCAGTTGGAAGCCATTGCAAGGTTCACCCTCACCCAACAGATAGGTAGCCATCTTCTCAGGGTGGGCTGTTCGCTTGTGGGAGGCATACACAACAACTCCCACCAGGCACCCTGACACACCCCTGAGCAGGATGGACCCCCCCAGAAGCATGTGGCAGAGATTGCATTGCTCACATCAAACCAACAGGCAGGTAGCCATCTTAACAGGGAGGGGTGTTTGGGGGTGGGAAGACTGCACTACATCTCCCACAGGCCCCCTGTCCCACACCAGAGCAGGATGGAGCACTCCCCCACCCAGAAGCAGTTGGAAGCCATTGTATCACTACAAACAAACTAACAGGTAGGTAGCCACCTTCCCTGGGAGTGCGGTTTGGTGCTGGGAGGCCTGCATTACAACTCACACCAGGCACCCTGACCTACCCCTGAGAAGGATGAAGTACTCTCCCCACCCAGAAGCATCTGCCAGCCATTGAATGGTTCACACTCACCTAACAGGTAGGTAGACCTCATCCCTGGGAAGACTGTTCGAGGGTGGGAGGCATGCACAACAACTCCCATCAGGCACCCTGTCACACCCCTGAGCAGGATGGACCCCCCACAGAAGCATGTGGCAGAGATTGCATTGCTCACATCAAACTAACAGGTAGGGAGCCATCTTAACAGTGAGTGGTGTTTGGGGGTGGGACGACTGCACTACAACTCCCACCAGGCCCCCTGTCCCACACCTGAGCAAGATGGATCAATCCCCCACCCAGAAGCAGCTGGAAGCCATTGTATCACTACAAACAAACAGGTAGGTAGCCATCTTCCCTGGAAGGGCTGTTTGGGGCTGGGAGGCCTGCACTACATCTCACACCAGGCCCCCTTGTTCCCCAACTCATCAAGAAGGAACACTCCTCCCCACCCAGATTCATGTGTCAGCCATTTCACTGTCCACTTCAAACTAATAGGTAGGTAGACATATCATGCTTTCTTGTCCCACCCCTGAGCAGGATGGAAGCCTACACCACACACACACACAGAGATGTGTCACAAATCCAACACAAATGAGAAAACATAACAGATAAGTAGCCAGTACATGCACCCAGCCATTCCTCTAAAAAAGCATGGTGCCATATGACAACACCAGCCCTCTCATCGCACAAATATACACACCAATACCATTGCCACTCACATTGCGCAGACAGCTAAGCAAATTAAACTGTCACAGCAACCAAAGTGTGACACAACAATTAACACGCTGAAGAAAGTCTGTGCACAATCATGCACATCACTGAATGCCATGTGTAAGTGCCATGTGGGCAGAGCAGCAAGGACCAAATGAAAAAAACATAAAGCATGGTTGTTGATCCAAAATCAGATTTGCACATGACATGACAAAGGTTCGCTTGAGATAACAATGGCCAGTTCATGCTCAGATGTTACGTCAGCCAGGGCGAGTAATCAAAAAAGATGCGTCTTAGAAAATATTGGTTGCGCTAGTCCCTAGATGGCAACATGTCCCTGTAATCACAAAACATACACGTGGTGCATGGTAAGTTTTGACACCTCACACCATGGACAAGAAATGCATGTACCTCAACTTCATCTCAGGAGCACAGTAGTGCACATACAAACAAAGTGATGATTAGTCAACTGTGTGGTGTACATACAGTGAATAATACACAGCTAACACAAAGCTTGTGGGGTGCACTACAATGACCATTTCCCATCTGTCCAACAGGTGACCAAGAACTGACTGCAGAGGACAACACCAGCAACCTGCAGAGCCAGTCTCCCCCCCCTGGAACATGGACTCTCGGATGTTGACTCCCGGGATTCAGAGGACCAGGAGCTCCGAGCCAGCCCATCAGGTGTGCCAGGGTCCAACCGGTCCCAGGACCCCATTGTCCCACCCACCACATCTGCAGCAACACCAACAGCTACGTAGACCCCTGCTGTTACAACCTGTGCATCCTCCACCATACCACCACTACCACCAGTGGTGCCTGCAATACTCCCCCTGTCACAGAGGATGACCACCCCACACCACCAACTGAGGAGGGCAGGGAGAGGATGCGGGTGCCCACAGTGGTGAGGCATCAGGTCCACGGCAGCAGGGTAGGTAGGAGGGGCAGGGTCACTCACAGACAACCAGAGCCTAGAGCCAAAGCACTGGACAACATAAACAGAGTCCGTGGGGCATATGAACGGGCCCAGGGACAAATGGGCCGGTCAGAAGAAGATTCCCACGAGCTGCTCCTGCTGATGAGGTCCATGGACACCCGCATGGGACAAATTGTGGACCTCTTGGGCCAGCTAGTGGCGGGACTGAGGGATAGGCCTTGCCACAGACAACACCTCCACCTCCCCCTGCTGGGCCGCAGGATGACAGTTCAACATCCTCTCCTGCGGCCACAGAGAGGGGTGAGTCCTCAGACCCCACTGGCCCTACAGCACAGGCCCCCCCACCAAGCGATGAAAGGGCTGCCCAAGAAATCTCTGGGAGTATCCCATGGCCAAGCACCTGCAAAACATCAGACACAGAGCCAGCCATGATGGCAACCCTCTTCACTACTGCAATGACTTTTTGGACTGTCCTTTCCCACACTGCCTTGTAAATGGCATCTGCCTGTTGGACTGGGTCACCACATCAATGTGGTGACTACTCGATTCTCTCATTTACCATAACTGTCAACTCATTGCTTCACTAATCACCCCTATGTAAATGTTACCCCCTCACATGTCACCATTGAAAATAAATACTCCTTACACATGTGGTTGTTTCTGCTCCGTCTTTATTCCAGGATGTGTAGTATTCACCATGAGCACAACGTACCAGGAGTATGGAATGTATGTAGGCAAGGAGAGGCTGAAGGGACCTAGGAAAACACAACAGAACAACATTCACTAGTCTGGGTGTGGCATCACAGACATCACAAAACACTTGTCATCAGGGTACTCCAATCTGCACAAATTACAATGAGCAACAGTACCGACAAACATCCTGTATCTGTGCCAAATTACCCTGTCCCAGAAACATTGGCAGCCAGCACTGAGCCGACAACAGGCTGCAGTCACAAAGCTCACATACACCTTCACAACAACAGCAACATCATCAGACAATGGGTCTGTAGTACATTGTCACTCACCTTCAAGTGAAGTAGCGGTCGATGAGCTGTTGATGCATGTCAACACCATCCTCCTCTCCACTGTCCTCGTCACTGGACACGGGTTGGTTTGCAGGCGAGGGCCTTTGCCGCTCATCAGCATCCCGGAGCAGGGGGATCTCCTTGTGAATGGCTAGGTTTTGGATCATACAGCATGCCACTACAATCTGATACACCTTCCCGGTCGAGTACATCAGTGCACCTTCAGTCTTGTCCAGGCAGCGAAAGTACACTCCACCACACGACGTGTCCTCCCATAGGCATCATTGTAGCAGACTTCGGCTGGTGTCCTGGGAGTCCGCAGTGGGCTCAGCAACCAAGGATGGTTGGGATATGCAGAGTCACCTAGGTGTGAGGAACACAGAGAAACCTTGTAATGACACTGTGTCAGAGGACTGCATGTCACACACACAGCATGCTATTTGACTCTGCATGCTCACCCAATGAATGGCACCAACAACATGGGGGATGTGTCCAAGGGCATAGAAATCTCCCCTCACAGCCGCCGATTCAAGCCCCCTGGGAAAATGGATATATCTGTCCTTGTAGATCATCATAGCGGACAGGACATCACGCAGCCATATGCTGAACATAAGTTGCGACATGCCAGCTGCGCTGGCCATCGTGTTCTGGAATGATCCAGTGGCAAAAAAATGCAGGGCCGCCATCACCTTAGATGTTGGGGTGAAAGATGTTGGATATGTTTTGCAGGTGGGGCTCCAACATAGCACAAAGGTTCTGTAGGGTGGCTCTATCCAGACGGAATTTTCGGATGATCTCCTCATTCTCCATGTCTGCCAGCACTGTAAAAGGTCGATGCAGATTTGGTCTCCTCCTAGTTGAGATGAAAGTGGACACATGTCAATGCAATACACCGTGAGATGTGCACAACCTCTTACATTTTGACTGACACAACGCCAACAATAACTGTCATCACAATTGAGTTACAGATCAGCTTACATGTAGGGACACCTTCAGCTACACTACTCATATACTTGTCCCCTTTCACACAGCAAGTACCTCCGAAACAACAAATGAGTATGAGAATGCACATAGGGATATGGCCACATCTTGCATGGTCACGCATGAGAGTATTTCATCCAGCATATGTGTAAAAATGCAACACTACTGTCTCTTACCTAGCTGCTGTGCCTACCAAACCTTCAGGCGTAAGTTGACCATGGCACACATCAACAACACAATTACCACAGGCTGAGCGTAAACAACACGTGTGTGCATGATCCCATAAAAGTAGACATTCAAATATGCACATTGTTCATTGAGACATACATCACTATGATTGTCACAGCACTATCACACATTGACATGTGTACACATTGGAGAGTCCATAACAACACTGTTTGGTGTACATGCCCATCAATATCACAAGTGACATGTGAGGGAGTACATGCCAATGTACTAAATCACATACACAAACATGCCATGTGTAGTCAGCAGTGGTTTAAATGTGACATTGGCATTGTGTGCACACTGATGTACCATTGTTCATGTGGCCACTGTGCACTGTTGAGAACTGCCCATTGGCCATTGACACAGCAAGATGTGTCCATAGGTGCTGTCAAAGTGCTCCACCACCCAATTCACTGTCGCCCATGTCAATGTATGGCACCCAAATAGTGGTAGCTACCGCCTGGCACCAGCGGTGTGTCACCGCCAATGCCCAAGACATAATCACGGTAGTGATAGGCATATACACATGGTGAAATGGCAGTTGGCATGCTCTGCCACCCAAATCACGGTCATAGGCACCAATGTATGGCATGCAAATCACAGTAGCTACTGCCTGGCACCAGCGGTGTGTCACCGCCAATGCCTAAGACAGAATCGCGGTAGTGATAGGCATATACACAAGGTGAAATGGCGGTTGGCATGCTCCACCACCCAAATCACGGTCATAGGCACCAATGTATGGCACCCAAATCACAGTAGCGCCCACCTGGCACCAGCGGTGTGTCACCGCCATGGACCATGCCCTTACAGCAAATGGGAACCGTAATCGTGGTAGCCTAATGCATTTTTTAACATCGCGGTAGGCGGAGCCGGTCATTGGATGCAGTTGAAAGATGCACCACCGCAGTAGCACCCACCTGGCACCAGCGGTGTGTCACCGCCATGGACCATGCCCTTACAGCCAATTGGAACCGCAATCGCTGTAGCCTTATGCATTTCTGAACATCGCGGTAGGTGTGCTCCAACACCGCGGAGCCAGTCATTGGATGCAATTGAAAGATGCACCACCGTGGTAGCGCCCGCCTGGCCCCTGCGGTGTGTCACCACCATGGACCATGCCCTTACAGCCAATGGGAACCGCAATTGCGGTAGTCTAATGCATTTCTGAATATCGCGGTAGGCGTACTCCACCACCGCAGAGCCGGTCATTGGATGCATTTGAAAAAGGCAGACATGAAACACCAATTGCAGCAGGTTAGAACCACTGAAACGACCCCAGGGGGCTATATATGTGTGGGAGAGAGCCGCACATTTCCACTGCTCCCACAGTCTGCTGCCTGGGACCCCTCATCTGCTGCTGCCTCCAGGGACTGCTGCCTGAGACACCTCACCGGCTGCTGCCTCCAGGGACTGCTGTATGAGACCCCTCACCACCCACTGCGCTGCTGCTGCCTCCAGCGACTGCTGCCTGAGACCCCTCACCTGCTGCTGCCTCCAGGGACTGCTGCCTGAGACCCCTCACCACCCACTGCAGCTGTCACATGGCCAGTGTCACAGTGATGACAAGGACTGAGAAGATCCGTGCCAGTCCCTTCACCAGAGAGGAGCGGGAGGTCCTGATGGACGATGTGCTCACACAGTATCCAAGAATATGTGGTTCCCCAAATGTCATGGTAAGTCTTCAACAGTGGGAGTGAGAGTGCAGGGGGGGCACACATGTAGTTGATCTGATGCAGAATGTGCCTGAGAATGTGGGGTCATGTCATGCACTGCCTAAAATGCTGTCTCTAGGGGTAAGGGGTTTGTAGCCTATATCACACGTTTCCCTGCCTACACATCAAGATTGGAGGGACATGTATTGTTTGTCAGCCATACAGTGACGCAGCAAGTTGGTAATGCAGGAGTCAGGACAGTGATTGCTTATGTGAATGGCTGTGTGGGTCCCTGTTGTCCATCCCAGTGTGAGCCCACCTGGCCTTCACAGTCACCTCCCAAAATGACAAGGACACATCACTGAATGTTCAGAGTGTTACATGTGTCATTTTTCATTACTCTCCATCAATGACCCATCTCAACTCTGTAGATTGCACACGAAAGGCCTTGTGAGAAGGGTGTGTGTTTTTGAGATCATATCCCTCAATGTGACATCCATGACACAGTGAGCCATTCACAGGGCAAGGACATTGAGGGCTGCGCAGTGTTGGACACAATGAGTCTACCCCAAACATATGTTGATATGTAATGCATGTCTTGCTCTACCTCAAAAATGGACAGTAGATGTGGACAGACTACACATGGCTTTCTGTGCTGGCATCCTGCATGTGTATGAGATGGGCAGGTACCCTGTCCACCCTCACACTAGCATGCATTTACATGTGGTTCTCCCATGATGATGTACCATGTGAGATGCATTCTTGTCTCTGTTAGACATATCTGTGGATTTTGGATGAGTCAGTATCATGCTACTGTCCTGAGAGATTTTGGTACATAACACTGTGTCACTGATATTTTCCCCCTCTTGTCTCCCATGCCTGCAGCTCAAAGTACACCAGCGTAAGGCCGTGTGGAGGGCCATTGCAAGCAAGGTGCCGGCTCTGGGTGTCTCAAATCGACGGCGCACCGACTGCCACAAGTGGTGGGAGGACATCTGCCGGCTGAGCAAGAACGTGGCAGAGATGACACTGGGGGGCTCCCTCGGACTGGCAGGTTCGCATGGCGCAGCATGACACCACTATTGGCCTAATCTTGGCAATGACACAGCCTGAGCTGGATGCATGATTGAAGGAGCATCAGCAGCAAACTAGGGGTGAGCATTCTGGAAAGGGTGACTTTTGCTGTGATTGGCTGCATGTGTACACAGTGTGGGCCAGCGCTGGGCTATGTGATGTTGTTAGTGTGATGCAGTGGCTTGTAAGTGGCCTCTGTGCTGGGTGCAACTATCATGCATTTGCCCTACCTGTACTTCCTAATGTAATATGAGAACTGGGTATTTACATAGCATTCTGAGTCGTGGTCTTCAGGTTACATCTGCATTGGGGTAGTCTGGGAAATCACATGGAAGGGAACAGCAGTGTGCCCAATCTGAGTGTGCTTTCATCAATGCATGCATTGCCTGACCTCAGATTTGTGAGGCTTAGACATCTGACGCCAATGTGCAACAGTAGTTGTGCCCCAAAGTACAACATGGTTGATGACATGGGCTCATGGCCATTGTGGAATGTCATGTTGGAGTCTATATCTGTTATGTCCCCTTCTGCTATGTCCAGTTATGACAGTAGCAAAATGTTGTAGGGCTTATACTTGCCCCCATCAGGGACTTAAGTCTGCTCTGAGCTATTTGTGTGTCTGGTCGAACAGAGCCACCGGCAGGATATTGTGTTGTGTGGTCATCACATGGCTCACTTATGCCTGATTTTCTTGTTTACACACACTGTTCAAGTTAAAAATTGAGGTTGCACAATGTTATTGCACAGGGTGGTGTGCAACTTGTCAATTTCTTCATTTTCAGTGAAGCTTTGCATGCATATGTTTGTTCTGTTGCTGCCACTGAACTGACCCTACATCTCTCTCCCTCATGCAGCATCTCCCATGGGCACGGAAGAACAGGGGACAGACACCAGGCATTAAGCACAACAGCTGCACAGGAGCACATTGACACAGATGTGACCAGCGCCTCGGAGGGGGACAGGAGTCTGATGGAAGAATCACAGCCAGGGACGCAAAGCTCAGCGTCATCTGAGGCCAGTGTTGATGCATCCATGTTGGTGGGCACAGGGAATGGGGACTCTGCCTCCTTTTCCACCACACAGCGTATAGTGTCCACCCTCCCACCTACTTCCACTAGTGCTGCCCGTGTTTGCACCAGTAAGAAGGGAAGAGTGTCCTTCACCCAAGGCACCGCTGCCCCTGTCCCCCCTGCTGCCATCAGTGCTGAGTCAGTGGGCCTTTTGCCCAGCTGTGTGTGGGCCAGACAGCTCTCCTCAATGCCTTCATAGACCACAACAAAAAGTTGGCACAGGTGGTTGCTTTCATGGAGAGCATACATTCAGACAAGGGTGGGCTACACCGGACTGTCCAGTCTTTGTCCTCCATAGTGACGGTAGCCCTTCAACTGGCACAATCTCAGAGTCCAGCTCCAGTCCCTTTGTCCACCCCCCTGCCAGTGGCCATATCTGGCGATAGTGTCCTCGCACCACAGACATCAAGGGCAAGATACAGCACACGCTTCACAGAGCAGCAGCAGCCTAAGTGGTCCAGGGTGCAGACACCATCCCCACAGAAAACTAAAGCCATCCCAGAGCGCAAAGACAAAAGCCTGTCAGGCGACACCAAGGGCCACAAAGCCAAGAAGCAGACCTCATGGTCACATGCCTCAGAGGCATCCCCAGCCAAGGACTCTCCTGTCCCAAAAGTGTCTTGCAAATACAAGCAGACAGTTTCCGTGCCCACTGAGAAGTTTGCGCCTGCTAACAGTACCCATAAGAAGAGCTCCAAGGCAGATTCAACCACAACCTCGACTCCCATCCAAAGCCCAGTGGAGCAGGGAAAGGAGGGCACTGTAGGGGGTACACCGGGTAACAGGGGATGGAGGGGCAAAGGCAAGGGTAGGCCAAGAGTACCGCTGGATCCAGCATGTCCCCAGAGGGAGAGTCACCGTCTGCACCTGATGCAGCTTTGGTGGTGAGTGTGCCTGTTGTGTCCACTCCACTTCTCATTAATCCCAAGACAGGGAAGCCATTTAGAGTCCCCAAGAAGTGGAAAGGCACCCCTCCACAATCTCCCACCCACACTGTGTCTCATGTCAGCATGACTCCCCCTCCACGTGCCACTACACTGCCTGGTCCAAGCAGCCCTCCGGCTTCCCAAGCCACTGATGCCTCTACCTCAGCTGGGATTCTTTCTCCCTGGTCAAGTGCTCCAACTGTCCCCGACACACAGCCAGCTCCCAGTCTGACTGCTAGCCAATTCTGAGTGGTTGCTTACAAAATTGGGTCATCCGGGATATTTCACAGAGCCTACTTCTATGTGTAGCGTATCTAGAAAAGCTCTTAAAATCAGTTGTATGGCTCTACTAGGAGAAACCAGAGCCATCAATGAAATGAGAAAGTCTATGGTACGGTCCCATCATTTAACTTTGTTGACTCCAACAACCCAGCTGTTTATACTATTAATAGATGGAGATTTTGACCGTTTTCTGTTGTCACGTTTTAGATTGGATACCGTATTTAGATCCCTAAGATTTCATGTAGTAAATTTGTTATCGCATCTGTTATTGCGTTTCTTAAAAATGTTTTTAAGCTTCGAAAATCAATGATAATGCAATTTGTAGGTTTAGAAATGATTTTTAATCATATATTGTAATGTGCTTTTATGGTTATTATTATTATAACCGAGTAAAGATATTTGAATTGAATTGAGTGGTAGGCACCCTCACATACCTGTCTCTCCCACAGCGGTTCCTACACTGCCCATTGTTACCCCCCTGACTGTGTTGCTGACCATGGCAGGCTACAGTCGCACACATTCCCTGTGCAGCTTCTCATGGACATACTCTGCACTTTGTATTGGCCACTGGCCTTGTTGCTCCTTGCTGTGTTAAACTATTTCCTGTGCAGCTTCTCATGGACATTATTATTATTATTATTAGTCCGATTTGTAGCGCGCATGGCTGCCCCAGCAACGGGGCGTCCCAGCGCGGCCCTGACCGAGACCAACAACCAGGAAGCAGACGCAGAGAGGCCGCTAAAACAATAAAGATTTAGCAGGACCAGAGAACAGCCAGGTTTTTATAGCTTTACGGAAGGCCAAATGCTTCTGAATAGTTCTAATAGGAACCGGTAGAGAATTCCAGAGTTTGGCGGCTAAGTTCCGAAAGGAGCGGCCGCTTGCTCTGGCTTTGAAAACGCGAGGGGCACAGACCAGGGCCCAGCCAGCTGATCTTAGTGGGCGTCATGGAGTATAAGGCATAAGTACATTGGCCAGGTCCAGAGGGGCCTGACCCAATAGGATTTTATGCGCCACACATAGAGCCTTAAACTGAACGCGTTTTTCCACAGGGAGCCAGTGCAATTTAGGAAACAAAGCAGTCACTGAGCCCGACCTAGGAAGCCCTACCAACAATCGCGCAGCGGCATTCTGGACCCGCTGCAGACGCTTAATGCTGGTCTTATTAGCGCCGAAATAAAGTACGTTCCCATAGTCCAGCCTAGACAAAATTAGGGCCTGGACTATGGTTTGACGCACTTTGGGGGGAAAAAAAACAATCACGGTCTTACGCCACGTAGAAGCCCAAAACACACCCCAGCCACAGTCTTGGATTGTGCTTCAAACGTCAGACCTTGATCGAACCATTTCCCAAGGTTCTTTACAACTTTTTTGGGAGAGGGCGCAGGTTTAAGACGCTCGGGCCAGCACTGTTCGGACCATAGTTCCCGATCCTTCCCAAATAGTAAAATCTCGGATTTGCTGGCGTTGAGCTGCAGAAAATTACCTGCCATCCAATCCGCCACTGCTAAAAGTTTCCTCCTTAAATTTCTTCAGGTTGACATCACAGTTCTTAGAAAAGGAGATCAACAATTGGGTGTCATCAGCATCTGACACCAATGCAAGACCTCTGCTTTTAGCTACCGCAGCCAGAGGGCAAACATAGAGATTAAACAAGAGCGGGCTAAGAACTGAGCCGTGCGGTACTCCCTGATGCAGGGCAAACTCCTGCGAATGGAACGGAGGCATAGAGACTTGAAAAGACCTTTCTTTCAGAAAGGAGCGAAACCAGCCCAAGGCCTCGCCCGCGACACCAATTTCCTGCAAACGAGTTTGTAAAATTGCATGTGATATGGTGTCGAAGGCGGCGCTTAGGTCCAATAGGACCAAAGCCACGGAATCACCCCTATCCAGACTATCCCTGATAGCTTCCGATACTGCCAACAGTGCAGACTCGGTCCCATGGCGCACAAGGAAGCCATGTTGCGAGGGGTCAAGGATGGCATTATGGTCTATATACTTCGAAAGGACAGAGTTGACGTGGGATTCTGTCACCTTGGCCAGAAATGGAAGCAGGGAAATAGACCGGTAATTGGCCGGTTCCCCAGGGTCCAGGGAATGTTTCTTAAGCTAAGGCATGACTTGAGCATGTTTCCACGCCCTGGGAACCACTGCAGAAGATAGAGATAAGTTCACCAAACCCACAGCCCACGGGGAAATCACGGAGGGGAGTTGGCGAAATAAGGCAGGAGTAAGGGGATCAGCAGGGGATCCAGACTTAATCTTCAGACAGAGTACATCAAATTTGTTGGGAGATAAAGATGGAAAGGATATCATGCTGCGACCCGCCAGGGGGCCAGAAGTGATGGAAGACTCACTCCCCACAAACGGCTCCACCAGCGGCAGGTTGGAGTAAATCTGCTCAACCTTAGCCAAGAAGTGACGAGCCAGCTAACTACACTGTTGGTTGGAGACAATCGGGGAAGATACCACAGAACCAGCACTTTTCATACTATTGAGTAGGGCAAATACCGACTTGGCAGGATTAGTACTAGCCGAGATTTCTTTAGCCACATACTCAGCCCGTACCTTCCGAATAAGGCGATGATATTGTTTAATGGCAACACGATATTCCCGCTTAGCCGAGACGTCATAAGAACATCTCCAGACACGTTCCAGCTGCTTACAGCCCTTTTTGGCTGAGACAAGAGAAGCATCGAACCAAGAATTGGAGAACCCTCTGCTTTGTACTCCCAGGCGGGCCGGGATACAAGTATCCAGGCTATGGACAACCCATTCGTGGAAGCAAGAAATTGCTGCCTTCACGTTCCAGGGCATTAGAGGCCTACTATCAGCCAAACAAGCCGAAAGTTGGCCAAGATCTAATTTGTGCCAAGGACACTTCAGCACGGGGACAGAACGAGGAGGAACGACTTTCCCCTGCAGTCGCAAGGCAAAAGAGACTAGATAATGATCCGTCCATGCCAGGGGAACTGGGGAGAAGACCTGTATAAGATGCAAATTCGAGAAAATAGGGTCTAACAGGTGCCCTGCCTCATGAGTACTCTCAGAGATGCATTGAGCCAGCTGAAAGGCCTCCATGTCAGCCCAAAAATTCGAAATCTCCGCTTTCTCGTGCAACTCAAGGTGTAGATTGAGATCCCCTAAAATAGTAAAGTTCGATGCCCTGCCTGCATAGAGAGCAATTCTGTTCAGAAAGTCCTCCCTAAAGCTAGTAGCGGGACCCGGGGGATGATAGACTAAAAGGCCTGACTTAGTGAAATTGGGGGTCAGCATAACTTTAAACGCAGCACTTTCACAGTCTGCTCTGCACTTTGTATTGGCCACTGGCCTTGTTGCTCCTTGCTGCGTTAATCTATTGCCAGTGCAGCTTCTCATGGACATGCTCTGCACTTTGTATTGGCCACTGGCCTTGTTGCTCCTTGCTGTGTTAAACTATTCCCTGTGCAGCTTCTCATGGGCATGCTCTGCACTTTGAACTGGCCACTGGCCTTGTTGCTCCTTGCTGTGTTAAACTATTTCCTGTGCAGCCTCTCATGGACACGCTCTGCACTTTGTATTGGTCACTGGCCTTGTTGCTCCTTGCTGTGTTAAACTATTCCCTGCGCAGCTTTTCATGAACTTGCTCTGCACCTTGGACTGGCCACTGGCATTGCTGTTTTCCCCTTCCCTGTGCAGCTTCTCATGGACATACTCTGCACTTTGTGCTGGCCATTGGTCTTGCTCTTGTCTAATATTGGTGCCTATCTGTGCAATATGTGAATAAAGACGGTTGCTCTTGTTGTCTGTTTTGTCAGTTTCCTTACTGAAAACAGTTTTTGCTGTGTGTATATGGTTTACTGTGCCACATGCTTTGTATGCCACTTCAACATTGCCAATGGCTAGTCTCAATTTGTCTAGTTTTTACAGGAGTGACAGGGACTTCAGTTCTTCCTGACTCTGATACTTGTGGGTGCAATGATGGTTGTTTTAGATGAAATACCGTTATCATTATCATTATTTGTTCCTGTTAGCTATATTGTACACATATCAGGTTTGGGGGCACTGCCAGCACATAGTGGGATTCTATCCACAGGATTGCAGGCAGGCTGGCCAGGGTCATCATGTATGTGTGTTCTTACTTTATGTGTGCCCAGCAGTGTAGGTGTATAGTCATCTTGTGATGGCCAGTCATCCTAATCACTTGGCTTGCTTTCAATGTGTGCACTTGGGTGGTCATGAAGTGTGCAGTGTGAAGGGGGTGAATTTGTGTTGATGTGTGTGTGCTCCTGCAATGTCAACTACACACATGTGTCACCCATGAGTGGAGTGCCTGTTTGTGTGATTTTCAGCCCTGTGATTGTGTGCACATGTATGAGTTGTATGTTGTGTACTGTGTGGTGTGTTGGTGTGTCCTTGCAGTTCTGGCTGACTCCTACTTGTTGTTTTTGGCAATTGTGAGTATGTGACTGGCAAGTCAGTGTTGTGTTTTGTTGATCATCCATGTGTCTTGATGCTGTTCGTGGTCACTGTGCATACCTGCTCAACCACACTGACATTGTGGGTGTGATTTTCTCATGCATTGCTGTCACATGGGGCTTTATTGCCTCCAGTATGGCATGTGGTGTGTGGTGTCATACCATCCCCTATCTGTGCTTCAGATGTTTACCAATTGTGAGTCCATACTCCATCTACTTGTGTATGGTACACTACTGCCATGTCCACTACTGACTTACACAATACTTCACTTTCATGTCAGTTGTCCCCTTGTGTTGCCTGTGTGTGTGCCTCCCCATCATTTCATTCGTGACACTGTGCTTTGTGGTGCCGATCTTTGCACAGGAGCAATGTGCCACTCAGGAAAATTTCCCATTTGGTTATATGTGATTTTCTTGTACTGTTTAGCAGTCATGGTTGCTCATATGCAGTTCAACTGTTTGTGCTGCACAGTCTTCTGGTCAGGTTGTTTCCACTTTGGTGTCCCAGACTTGTGCATCTGTGGGTGTTGGGTTAGGTGTATGTGTGTTTGCTGAGGTACTGCTTGACTTCCAGAGTGTGATGTTGTCAGTGTGCCGTTTTGATTGTTGTTGTGGGTGTTCATGCTGTGTCATTCATATCTCTGTGGGACTGGTATGTTTTGTGTGCACACACTGCTTGTTGTGCATGCAGTGCTGTAAGTGTATGTTGCCTTGTCCTTGCCTGGTGTGCATCCCCTGATGTCCTACTGTGTTTGCTATGTGATTTATTGGCATGTACATCTGCTGTGTGTTTGATGTGGCTGTGTGCAGTGTTTGGGCTGTGTTGTCTCTTGCAGATGCTTTGTGTGTGGTGTTCTATTTGCATGTCAGTGTGTGTGTTTTGTTGGTGTGGTGTGTTTCATTCAGATGTGTGTTGCTAGTATGGTGTGCCTTACTTGTGTGTCTGTCACATGAACTTAGGTCTATTCTAGTTCCTGTGCTTGTGTTAGATGCGTCCTTGGTGTTTTTTCCTCTCATATTTGAGCTGTCTCTTGTCATTCTTGTGCATGTGCAGGCACGTGGTACACTGTGACATCATGTTGACTTGATGGGTGGTGTGGTATGTCTGTCTGTGTGTCATTGTAGGCCCATTTCTCCCAGTTTGTGTCCATGATTGTTTTGTGATGGTGCACTTCTTGTCTGTGTTGTGGTATGTTGGCTGTGCATTGTTCGTGACTGATGAGGTTGTGCACTCCTGTTCTGTCTGTGCTCCCATTGCTTTTCACAGTTTGGCTATACAAGTCATGTCTGGTCTTGTTGTGGTTCTGTGTGTGTTTTTGTTGAGTTATGTGTTTGTCTGTAGTTTTTGTGCAGACATTGGTTCTGGCATCCCTGTGTGTGTGTGTGATGTTTGTGGATACCCCCAGGGAGTGTGATTGTTTGCCTGTGTATTGACTGGACATTATTGACACCCTTCTGTGTGTCTGACACTGGTGTTGTGTGCTGCAGGTGTGAGAGGGGGTATGTGTGAATATTCCTACTTGTGTTTGACAGTCTTGGAGTGTGTCAATGGGCCCTGTGTGTGGTGCTGCTGACATTGTCATTGTGGGGTATGTCTGTGTGACTTGGCAGGCTGTGTGTCTAGTCGAGTGATTGTTAATTATCTGTGTGTGTGTGTGTGTTCATTTTGCGCTTGGAATCAGTTTTCTTGCCATGTGTGTGGTGTTGTGGTGGTGTGTGGATTGCCCTGGGCCTGTGCTTCTGTGCTGTGTGTTCCTCTGCAGCCACTCCTGCTGTGGCTGTCTCCCTAGCTGTTTGGTGTGTGGTGCAGGGTTGGGTTCACCTGGCTTGTTGTTGTGCATGGGGGAGCACAGGAGGGGCACATGGCATGTCCCTTCATGTTGGGGGACCTGGTGTGGAGGGTGGAGGTGTGGTCTCGTGGTCTTTGTGCACTGCCCATGCCTGGCGCTGGCCGTGCCTTCTGCATTGTGCGCATGTTTTCCTGCGTCTCCACCGCTGCGGTGACGTGACTGGGACATTACTTCATGACCGCAGTAGATGGGTGACCTGGATGCGGAGGGGTGATTTAGTGTCAGATAGGGAATGTGTGGGTACACTTGTGAATGTGTTCCTGTCCCCACCAGGGTGTCTGGTGTGGACAGGAACCCTATATCAGCCCTGGAGTTGTGTGTTGTGGTTTTGTGCGGGATTGTGTTATTGCGTACCTGCGGTGTCATCCGCGGTGGTCCATGAGTTGCTGGTAATGTATCAGGTACAGCACTCGGAAGATGTGTAGGGCTGGATCCATTGCAGTCGGGACCGGGTGGAAGGGACCGGGACTCTGGTTTTGCGCTCCGCTGTCGAGCTTCCGCCGTCTCTGGTTGGGCAGTTTCTCCGCTGCGGTGTGACTGGATGTTTGGGGCATCCTGATTTGTACAGCAGACGGGACGTCAATCCGCATGGCTATGAGTCTCCATTGGCTCCCACCGTCGCGGTGGCGGGCGCACTTTGATGGTGGTTCACGTCGCACCGCGGCAGACGGGAAATGGGCTATGTTTGGCAATACTAATATGGCGGACGTGAGAACCGCTGCTGGTGTGCAAAGAAAACCATTTTCCCCCAGCACCACAGTGGTGCCTCCGTCCGCCATACTAACAGAACTCTAAGTGTGGTCTTCTCCCAAACCTTTTGCCTTACTCCTCCATATTTTTCAGATATTGTTTATGTTGGCCTTACCACTGTAAACTTATGTGTGCACTCACTCCTTAAAACATGGTAACATTGGCTCCTCCCCAATTGGCATATTTAATTCACGTGTACGTCCTTGGTAAAGTCGTACTAGATGTACACAGGACCTGCAAGTTAAATTCAAGTAGTGGGCCTGCAGCACTTGTTGTGCCACCCATCGGAACCTCTGTGTGAAGTTTTAAACTGCAATTTCGACCTATCAAAATAAACTTTTTTCCAGGCCTAAACCTTCCTTTTTAATACATATAAGTCACACCTAGGGTAGACACCAAACATCCCACCAGGTAGGGTGAAATGTATTTAAAAGATGAGACCGATACTTTTAAGTTTTAAATGCCATGAAAGTGAAAAGCTCTTAAATTTGTTTTGCACTATTGCAAGTCCTACCTCTCTCATGAAATAACATTGGAGTTGCCGTATTACATTTAATAAGGATAACTTGCAAACGAAAACAGGTAAACAGTTAATGTTTGGTGTCTTTGGAATAGTAATTAAAAAATCCTCTTTTATGGTACTTGTATCTGGGTCATATGACTGTGCAGCTGGCAGTTGATTTGTGTATTCCTCTGAGACAGCCACACACAATAGATGTATGGGCCATCACTGGCAGGATGAGAGGATATAGTTAGGCAGAGCCCCACTTACACCTGAATAGTCTGTGTATTGCCTTCACACAAAATGTTGCATAGCCCCTGTACTTAGTCTGGAGCCAGGGCATGGACGGTAGGAAACCTGTGCACTTCAAAGGAAAACCTTTAGAAGCTTCTCTTATTTCAAAGGAATCACTAGTTATAAATAATTTACCTCAAACAACAACTCTTTGGTATACTTCTGGACCTGTGGAAAACTCTGCCAGGAAGAAGGACTGCTGTGCTTCTGGAAGAACTGCCACTCTACTGGACTGCTGTCCTGATGGACTGCTGCCCTGCTGCCCTGCTGTGCTTACCTCCTGCCCTGGGTGAAAAGTACTAGGCCTGCAACCTGTACCTGGGACCCCAGAGTGATTCTAAGGACTAGTCTCTTGTAACCAGCAGCAGGACTCTGCAACTGTGAGTTCCTCCCTGCCAGTGGTACCATTCCAGTCCTGGACACATGGACGAGGGCCTGAAGGTACCTATCATTAGATCCAGCAGAACCAAAGCATATCCTTTGCTGCGATGTGCAACCCTGAGCATAACCAACGCATTGCCTCTGCTGCTAGGATTTTTACAGTGCAAAGACTCTACCTCAACCTCACAGCCCGCAGCCTCATCAGAACCACTGCTGGACAATGCATACCCGACTCAAGCCCTCACATCATAATCCTCGCATCAATGGCAGATTTGACGGCAATTCAGGACTTTGAATTGCAAGCCCTGCAGTCTCCTCGGTACCAGCCAGTGTGCAATGCATACTCGACACAGGACATTGTCTCGCAAGCTTCCCTTATAGATGCCTCCATGATGACAATGCAGGACCTCACATTGTGGAATCACAGCTCCCTGGAGACAATGTTGCGCGACGCATCTCAAACCCAGTCATCACATCACCTCTGCTGCTCAATGCATCCTTAACGCGGGACCTTACACCACTTGGCAACCAGGATTTAAGGTACTCTTTTTCAGCGAGCCTAACTGGATCCTTGTAGCTGGCCCACGCTCTATCGCGCCGGCTTGAACTTGTGACTTTTTCCTGGTTAGGAGCAATCATATAGCCACAGTTGGCACTTTTTGGCATTGATTCACTTAAATCTTCGAAATTGTATATCTCCGGTTCTACTGATTGGATTTTTGTCTTTTTCATCTTAAATTATTTTTTTTAAACTACTCTAGTTTTCTAATTTGGGGTGGAATTCTTTTTGTATGATGTTTTCATGTTATTACTGTTTGAAATGTTGCTCAAACACTTTACACATTGCCTCCGAGTTAAGCCTGACTGCTCTTTGCCAATCAACCTGAGGATTGAGCACATGCCCATTTAGGGTTTGCTTGTGACTTTTCCCTGACAAGGATTGTGGTCGCTGCTTTAGTAGTGTTCCACCCACCTCAACCAGTAACCCAATTTCTTACAAAGGCATACCATACTTACCACAGATGCTGGTGCAATAGGTATTGGGGCTACCCTCAGTCAACTTGTAAGGGGTAAAGAGAGGATAATTGCATTTGCTTCTAGTTCCCTTTCGAAAGTGGAATCCAGATATTGTGTAGTTGAACAAGGAGCATTAGCTGTATTCTGGGCTGTTCGTCACTTCAAATTCTTTCAATGGAAAATACCTTTTGATGTAAGAACGGACCAGAAACCCTTGATCGCTACTTTCACTACAAAGGGAATAGAAAAAACATCTCCCAGAATATCAAAATGGTTTTACGGGTTAAAAGGATTTAACTTAAAACTTAAATCAAAAACTTAGCAATAGATTGCTTATCTAAGATGTTATTACCACAAACAAATGTCAAGAAAGATGGTATTGATGAATTTGTTGTAACATCTAGTTTGGATGGGTGGAATCTAACCCTGGGCGTAGTTCGCGTAGTCGCGCTACGCAAAGCTACGCCAAGATGTTCTTGCACTACGTTAGCTACGCATAGCTACGCGAGCGTGCATAGTTGCTTGGGGCGCCCGTTCGCGATGCATTTTTCTTGTTCCGGAGCACATTGTGCATGTTCGGGGTGCTGTTTGCGTTCTCGGGGGATAATATCTCGCATACTTACCCATGCGGTCGCCTATGGGTGCGGCCATCTTGTTTTTCAATTGTCCCACCCGCTCGCGATGCCTTATTTCCTGTTCCGGGTCGCGTATAGCGTGTTCGCGATGCGCGTGTCATGTTCAGGAGCGCATTTTACTTTTTCGCGATAATTATTGCGTGTTCACGAGAAATATCGCGTGAACTTACCCACGCGGTCGCGAATGGGCGCGGCCATCTTGTTTTTCACTCTATGCTATGGTTCTGGGCCTACTTTTCTATCCTCCCTTAATCTTTTGAAGCCTTAGTTTTTTACACAGTTTTTCTGACTTTTTTTATTTATCATCTGTCTCTCTCTGTCCCTAAGTTTATATTTTGCATTTTATTTCTACTTTTACTGTGTTTTTTTTACTTTATATTACTTCTTTCTTTAACCTACTACTTTTTCCCCCTAACTTTCTTTTTTCCCTTCTAACTTTTCTTTTCCGCTTCCCACCCACCCCAGAACCATGGCCAAGGGCACTGCCACTAACAGCTCAAAGGGCAAGGCGCCTGCGCCCAAGAGCCGCCTGCCTTGCGGCAGAATGCGCCCATGCAGGGGTGCAGGCCCGGCAGCTTTTTGGGGAGGCGGAGGTGGCCACCCTTGTCTTTTTTTATACAACGCCACCTCCCCTTGACCTTGGCAGCAGGCGGAAGGCCCGGCTCTGGGTACCCTACCTAGGAGCATCACCGTCGGTGGGCGAAGATGCGTCGGGCAGTGTTTCGGTACTCAGGGGTCCAGCGCACCCATAACCAGCTGGCCCACCGGTGGTCTGACATCCTGGACCAGGAGCAGGACCTGTTGGATCAAGGTCATTGGGCTTGGTGAGTAACTAATATATAGTAGTATAAGTATTGTTGTATATACATTTTTGACGAATAACAAGATTACTGATGCTAACGTTGCTGGTAAATTACGTTTCAAAATCTTCTGTGATTGTAGGACCCAGGTGCTCGGTGCTACTCTTACTTGTTTGCAACTTTGCGCTAGCTTGGGCTGATTAATGTAAGAGTTTATTTTAGAGAACGGAAGTTAGGTAATGCTATTGCTAGAGAGACTCTAGTCCTTCCATTATTCTCCTGTGAAATAGTGGTGGATGGATACTAGGTTTAGTTAGTATTAGTTCATAATTTCTTTACGGTCTGCGTGACGCCTCCTCTGTCACTGAGTGCTGCTTACCCCAGTCCTCCGTAGAACCTTTTGTAGTTTGTTTAGTGAGTGGTAGGCTTAGCAGGGTCAGTCAGTAGCAGAACAAGATCAGACGCAACCAACCCACAATTTGGTGTATGCACAAATTTATGCATGTGTCCTCCATCTCATCTATGCATTTTTGATGGCTAAAAAAAATGGAAATGCAGACTTAGTGAACAATTGGCCTGTCTGGAATAGGTGGTCTAGGTCAGGTGGTACTTAGGCTTCGTTAGTATTTGGAATCAGAATGATTATGGAACACTGGAGTGTTCATAAATAAGTAGACGATCCGTGAATCCAGCAAGCAGCCCAGTAGTCAATCCGTCTGATTAGACAGGTCAATTTCATTGCAATTTTTGTTTCCTAAAATGCTTTTTGACTTTTTTTAATTGATTTATTTGTTTCACAGCACTCCTTAATGTTTGTCTCTTTCTTTCTTATATCTTACATGAACATCAGCACCACCCAGGGGCAAGAAGACGGGGTCCGAGTCTGCGGGACAACAACCAGAGGACCGCTCCTCTACCAAGGCCCCTGCTGCTGGCCCCAGTAAGTCCTCCAGTGGTTAATATTAACAATTATATTTCCCTAACTTTTACTGCATCTTTTTTTTCTGAAATATTAATTATGGTTCCACTTTCTAATTTAATTTTTTACAAAAGCTTCTTTGACCTTGACTATCTGCTTCCAAATTCTGGTTATCCCTGCCTCTAAGTTCCTTCTAACTGCCTCTGCTATGACTCTCTGTACTACTACTACTATTAGTCTGTCTGTAGCTAAGCTTGCCCAGTTGGCCACTCTTTACTGAAGGTTTTCTTTGGAATAAAACTCATATTGACCAATAGCTCTAGCCACTGTGTTCTGTCCTTTGGGTTGTCCTCTTCTAGTCTTCTTAATCTTGAGGCTTTGACAATTGCCCAACCAGATATTTGACTAGTATTTTGGATAGGATAGTACATACTACTACTATTGCAGGGATTCTGCAGAGCCACATACAGAACTATGCACAAGAAAATAGGATGTTGGTGATGGGAGGTTGGACCATACTCACACCTCAGTCAGAAGAACCCACAATCCCCTGACCGACTAGCTATAGTGTCTCATGAGGTCCTGACCCCCACACGAAGATACTCAATGATGATGTGGCAACCCAGAACATAATAACACCCTTTTGCTCACTCACTTGTGTAAGTCCACCCCACCACACCAAATACCACAGAGTCTATGTGTAAGTTCAAAATGTTTATTTTCAAATAAGTAACAAGCTCTGTACGTCGTTCTATGAAATTATTACTACAGCCAGCTTCAACAGCAAAAAGCATAAGATTAAAACAGTAAACATTTACAAGTGCAGGATACAGGACAAAAGATCTGTGTGAATTCTGGAAGACCCCTCACCGTAGAACGTAGAAATACTGGTTACATTATGCATCATAAGCTCTGCAAAAAGGGTGCGCGTTAGGTGGTATACTGCAATAATGCAAGAATTTTGCGGTCATGGCAAAAACATGTGCATGTGATGGCTAAGCAATACGGACTAACCGAACTCCATGACAAAGTGGCTTGTTTTTCGACCTCTTCACTTGTACGCAACCATCCTGTGGCCTCAAAGGCGTCTACTGCACAACAAGCTGCGAGGTATAATATGCGCAAAAAGAGTAGTAGACATGATGAATCTAAAAGGGTTACATGGCTCAGGCTAACTTTCCAGAGAGTAGAGTAGGACTGGATGACCCTAGCGACCATATAACACTACTAGTACTGACTCTACTCTAGTACCCGATTTGGACTAGTGATGATGTATGTTGTATTAACTTTTTTTTCAATCTTCCTAGTGAAAGCTAATAAAATAGGGGGAGGTGTACAGGCATCTAAAAATGTGTAATGTTTTTTCTAGGCATACTACCAACCACCAGTGCTGGCGGGGCCAGCGGCGTTAGCAATGCGCACATTCCGGAGGGGGGCGGGAGACCAGGCGGCACCTGTAGGAGCTACGGGGGGAGCCAGCAGCAGTGACGGGCGGTGGTAAGTTATATTCATTACTTCTTGACATTGCTACTTGATGGAAGTGTGTTCACTTCACTCACTGTACTGTGAGACCTATTAAGTTGTAGTGAACATCATACAACGGTTGAAGAAGACACCCTTTACTTAGAATTAGCAATGCATTAGCAATAGCATTAGCAGCGTGAGTTGAGTAACCAATGGCCTCTTCTATCTGACTCCAACTCAGCTGTGAAGGTTTTATGGAGAAGACTTAAACTCAGATCAGATGACCTTGATGGATGTGTTGAACAAAGAGGAAAAGAAGAGTGGAAGGAGGAAGGACGGGCAAGATGTAATATGACTGGCAGAGAAGGATATGTTGGAAGCATGCATAGGTGGCTGATAGGAATCAGATCAGATGCATGGGTTGTTGAAGGATGGGAGCAAGGTGAAAGAGGATGCCTGCCTAGGTGGGCGACACAGTTTGGGTGCATACTAGATAGCAGGAATCATCAGCGGTGTTTGGTTCAAACTCAAAGCCAAGGCAAGCAAGGAAGGAGCGGAAGCATGGGTTGTTGTTGGTGAAACCAACTAAGGTTTGTTAAGAGATATATAAAAAAGAATGATAGACATTTACTTTAATGGATGTATGCCTGGATGTACTATCATCAATAGACAGCATAGGTGGAGACTGTCACTGGAGAGTCTTACTTTGAAGAGAATTTAAAAGAAACTGCGCCAGAGTAGCAAAGCGGAGGGGAATATAAGTAGTATTTTCAGAATACAGTTGACTCACAGTAGTTTGCAAGCACATCTTATATATATATTACCAAGCGCCTTCCTCCGACTCCGAGGACCACTCCCTACCTATGTTAATGTATTTTTGATTGTGTCAGCCAGAGTGCAAAGGGTGGCTTATCTGTTGGTTACACAATCAATGGGCATGGTGGGGGGTAGTAAACTATGTATTACGGCCAAATACAGGTAAGTAAACATAAAAATAAATATAACGATTTTCATTGTGCGCATTGCATCGCCAAATGCGATGCAGTGCGTGCAACAAAATTTGTTTTATTTATTTATATGTATTGTTTACTTACCTGTGATTGTCCGTAATCCATAGTATACTACCCCCACCCTGCCCCTCCCCACATCACCGCCTGGCAGCACTCCCACCACCGTCCGCTACTGACCTGATGTCATGTTCCCATCTATAATATAAGCAATGATCATTGGATCCGATAAATAATCTGCTTTTTTGTAGTACCCAGGGCAGGGTGAAAGTGAAATTGAGCAATTGCCCTCATGTAACAGAGAGAGTATGGCCAGTGCCACCCGTTATACAAAAATATGAGCTTCCCCACCTGCAGACAATAGTAGTAAATAAAACTAACGTGAGTCTGCATCATGTGACTTGTATCTGTTTCTCTTGGGTGCAAGCTTAGCTGACTGAGCTGGCATGCCGGCTACAACAAGGTTATGTAATTTCGCTAAACTAGAGATAAGAACATGACGACTGGTGTGTACTGGAGTACATAGTGCTAGTATAATGCCTGAAACTCCCACAAATGTCCGAGGAAGTAGGAGGATAGATACTTACCACAAATGTTATGTACTGTGCTTGCTAGTGATACTGTGCCACTATGTGTTGAATGAATTTTGTATAACTGTTTTGCTAAGAGTATTGGTTACAACAATGTTCTTTTTCTTTCTTTATATAGATCCTCCTTCCCAAGGAGTACAATGTGGTTATTAAACAACAAGGAAACACTGACTGTCACTTGAGTCACTTTTACTTTGTATATAAACTAGTATAGTTAGACTTCATGCACATTCACTCGTAGTCAGAAAGCATCCAATGCAATGCATGCAATCATTGATAATAATCATTACCTGTCTTGCCCTTCTCTTTGGCTGTCAGATCAGATGCCTAGCCTTCTGACAGTGATGAGTTTCGGCTCGGAAACAAAACGGAAGATAGCTGTAGTCACGTTTCACTTCTTATGGAGGGACTGTTAGAGTCAACATGTATTGTACTATTCTCCATCTCCATCCAATGTCTGGCTTGCTTGAAATGTATTTAGGGAGAGTAAGGAAGATGAAGCAGGACTGTGAGGAGTGGAGTAGACAGTTATGCACAGGCGTGCAACTCCAATAGGGAAATAAAAAGAGGAGACGGTGTTGATGGATTTGTTGTGATTAGATTTGAACCAGAAAAACAGATACACACACAAATAAAGGAAGGAAGAACAATTTGAAAGCCTAAATGTCAGGGAAGAGGAGCTCGTCCTCAAACTCTGGTGGTTCGGACAGAAGTACGTCATGTAACCCACTACTTATATCATCAAAGTCACTCTCCTCTTCCTGCTGTGATTCACGTATTTTGTACTCCGGTGGTATAAAGTGCTGATTCATTTTGATCATGGTTAACCTCTCCACGCTTTTGGGCGAGAGACTGGTCCTTTTCACTGTAACAATGGCACCAGCAGCACTGAAAACACGCTCAGAAGAGACACTTGCAATAGGGCAAGCCACATACTTTATCGCAAGCCTGATGAGCACTGGCCATTGGCTTCTTTTCCCATACCAATACACCAATGGGCTTTGCTCCATGAAGACCTCTGCTGTGTCATTCAGATAGGCCTGGACCATCCGCTCAATGTTCAGGGGTGCTCCGATTTGCTTGGACTCTTTTGCCTTTGCATCAGCAATGGACTTACAAAACCCTTTCCGTAGAAACCAACCACTTGCCGTTTTTTTAAATGTGGCTGATGATCCTGTTGGTGCTGTTGTTGATGTCATTGCTGGTAGTGTTGGTAGTGTTGGTGACTGCTGGGAGGTAAACGCACTGCTCTCAGGCTCTGAAGTAGAACTTGACTCTGGGTGCCCTGTAGTACTTTTCTGGCCTGGGGTGGCGGGCCTCTAATTAAGAGCCGTTCGTTTTCGAAGTCAGTGGCTTCCTCAGCTACCAAAGTTTTGTACTTGGCAACATCCACTTCTGAAAAAGGAATTACTTCATTACTGCTCAGCAATAATTTGTAACGTGGATCCAAAATTGAGGCAGTAATGTATTCTCGATGTGAAACAATGTTATTTTGAATCCTTGTATTTTCAGATAAGCGAACGGCTAAGGTGTCCGCCAAATAACATGCGTCTACTTTGTCATCCACACCTGCGTACATTTCAGACACCTCCTTCAGCTCTTGCTCTAGCATGTACAACAATGGGATAGCTTGGCCCATAGAACAGTCCTCCCTCCTGACTTCATGTGTGAAGACCTCAAAAGGAAGTAGCATCTCTGTCAGACATTTAACGTGGTCCCATTGGGCCATCTCAACGGTCATGCCTTTCACAGTAGGATCTCCTGACCTTTTCATGACATAAGCATTGAATGGTATGTACTGCTCAAACAGACGCTCAAGCATGTAATAAGTTGAGTTCCAACGTGTTGGCTCCTCCTGGATGAGTACTTTGACTGGCATTTTATGCTTACGTTGAATGACCCTCAGCTGCTTCAGGGCTTTAAAAGAATTGTTGAAATGTGTGCATATTCTTCTGCAGGTGGTCAGTAAGTTGCTGACTTTGCTTTCATTTTTCAGAAAGTCTTGAACAACAATGTTAATGCACTGTGCCAAACATGGCACCCTGAAATAGCCACCATCTTTCAAGGCCCTACCTACATTACTGCCATTGTCCGTGGCAACAAAACCAATGTTAAGCCCTCTTGGTCACAGCCACTCAAAGACCTTGCTGTTAAACTCATCCAAAATGTTTGCAGCAGTATGAGATTTCTCCATAGCAAACATGGCTACAGTTGCATGTTTGCGAGTGTCATTAAAAATCTCAGCAGTGTCAACAACACCTTCAGATAGCTTATCTTTAACACCCGAAAAAGAGACCCAGTGCAGTGATGCACATGTAATCAGTGGCTAGGCAACTGGTCCACATGTCTGTTGTCAGGTGGATACTCTGAACAGCACTCTGTTTTAAGGCTTTTCCAAGCAATTCCAGCATGTCGTGATGTAGTGCTGGAACAGCAACTCTGGCGAAATAGTAGCGGCTGGGAACCTTCCATTTTGGGCATATGGTTGTCACAAATTCCAGAAAACCCACCCCTTCAACAAAAGAAAAAGGGAGAAGGTCCAGTGCTAACATTTTAGCCAGCTTCGCATTGTACAAACGTGCTATTGGGTGGTTGCGTTCGTACTGCCCCTCCGGCCTAGTAAACATGCTAAGAATGGTAGGCTGCGTGGTATTCCTTCCTGTTATGCTCAACGTCGCACTTTTTTTAAAAGCAGTACTCCTTGGTGTCTTAGGCTGACTCTTACTCTTGTGCCACTGAAATGTTGCTGGGGATGTGGGCTTTACCACTGCAGTGCTGGGGACAGGGCTACTTTGTGTACCACTACCTCAGAGAATGTCTCCCTCTTCTTCTTCTTCCTGTTCCACCGTGAGCGGACCTTCTTCTACTCGTTTATCCCCACCAACAGCAATGGCTCCAGTTTTTATGCGACAAAGGTGCTCCTCCCACTGGATTGCGTGGTGTTTTTTCAGATGGGTCATTTGGCCTCAGGTACCATAGTTTGTACCAGTGCTTAATTTGTAAAATATGAAGTGCAGGTGCTAACATTTTTTAGGAGGCCACACCCACTTCCCTCAGCTCCACCCTCTTCTTCCAGTGGCTCCACCTACTTACACTAGTTGCCTCACTCACATCCCCAACTGGCACTTCTGACTCTCAAGTACCAGAAAACTAGCATATGGTGGCAAAGGTTCATGTAGTGGACCTTGGACAGATCCAATGTGGTAGCTTCCATGCAAGCCAGTGGCTGAAGTGAAGCAGCATGACAGTAGCATGTATTGGGACTTCTACAGTCCCTATCCCAAAGGAATGTAAGAGAACCAATGTTGAAGGAGATGCCTTTTTACTTTTTTAGGTCTGGATTACAAGCTATCCCCACTTGAAAGGTCTATCTTTTTGTTTCACAGAATGTCAGCACTTTATGTGGATCTTCGTTGAGCAGCTCGCTGCTCAATAAACATTTTGGTTCCCCATGGGTTTGCACCTCAATTTAAGACCATTCTAGTCAGCTGGTCTTTTGTCTTATATGATGTGGAATGTCCACTATGTCGCAGTTAACTGAATGAAGTCAAGTGGGATATTGGTGTTCTCAGCTTTGTGGGTGGCTTGCGGTCTATAATTGCAAGCACGAGCAGGGTTCAACAAATCAACCTGCACACCTCAATTGCTTCTTATTGGAGCAAAAACAAATTCAAGAGATGGAAGATCCCAAACATTAATTAAATATAGATTTTTAAAGCGTTCTCTTAACAAAAAGTGCACGTCCACGCCCTAGAGACGGAGGTGGAAGGAAGTGTAGTCATTGATCAAGAACATTAGAAAAAGGAATGAGAGCAGTGCAAATCCAAATTCAAACGAGAGTAATTAAAACAAACATATGCTGTTTAGTTTGACTATTAGAGTTATTATCAGTCTATAATATAGCTTTAAAAAAGAGACATTGCACTTAGTAACATCGTGCTTTGAGGACCTGAGCTCCCTTACCTCCCCTCTACTGTGAGGCACTCCCTTTTCACAGCGTCTTTCGGTCATCATTTTGAAAGACATCCAGGAAAACTTTGTGGCTAGGCCTCCGGATTCAAAACAGTGAAAACCACCTTCTAAAGCTTGTGTGTTGGGGGAGGCAGCCTTAGAGCATGTGGTTAGGAGCTCAGCATGGGTTTAATGCATGAATCTGCTGTTCACAGGTCTGAGAGTGATGCACGTACCTGAGAGCATTTTGCACATGGGTGAAAGATGATAATGTGTATTAGCGACTGTAGCTCAGAGCTTTGACCAGGAACACGCACAGTGCAGGCCTGTGGTGATTTCATGCTCCTGCTTCATAGTGACAACATGCTCTGCTCCCGCAGAGGAGCAAAATAAACCCATCTGGACCACATGCCTGATGGTGCTGATGCTGTCGGTCTGGTCAGCTCCCCAAGGCTGAACACCTCTCACAGACACAGCTACTCCTAGTCACAGCCTCGCCCACTAACGCCTCACTCCCGGGGATCGCAAAAGTGATACATGATGCAGTTTGGCTCAGTGCTTAATTTGTAAAACAGTACGGGCTGGTGCCCAAAGTTTTGCCCAAATCCTGTAGGTGGCAGCATGAATATTGGGGATGCCGCATAGCAATGCCAAGTATTCTTCATTCCACATCATGCCTATTTCGTCCAGCACAAGTCACCCTTTTCCCTGAACTCGTGCACATTCTTTTCTGTTACTACTTTCTTCCTGCGTCACCGTTTTTCCATATTTCGCTTTCTTTCCCCTTTTCATGTTTTTGTCTCTCTGCTTTGGCTGAATGTCTGATTAAGAAAAATAGGTAATGGTCCCCAAAAATAAATTCTGGTGGGCCCCACCTGCAACAGCCAGTTCAAATTAAGCACTGGGAAAGCATATGTAATCTACCTTTTCATCGTGGTCAAGGGCACCAACTTCCCAACTAGGTTTAGGCTCCACACTAACCAGTACTTATATTCATATATACCCATAATGTGCCAGCGCTCATAGGGTTAACACATATAAAGTCAGTAACAGTCGGTTTTGGTGAAATGGAGAAGCATGTGAAACGCCAAACATTGCCATACAGTAGATAAAGCAGTAAATGTAGGCACTAAGGGGCATATTTACAACGAGGCGATAAAAAATTATCGCCACTTTGGCGGCCGTTTTCGGCCGAAAAGCGTCGAGAATTTTATCGCTATATTAGCAAGGCCACGCTAACGCGTGAAACCTTGCTTTAGCGTGGGCATGTCTAACGCCCAGCTTTGCATCTCTAATGAGGTGCAAAGTGGGCGTTCCTGACCTGACATGATAGGAGAAATGTCGCTAAGCGACATTTCTCCTATCATCAAGCCCCACGCTATGAAGCATAGCGTCAGGAAAAGTAGCGATAACACCAGTTATCGCTATTTTCCTAACACCTGCTTCAGGACTGACTTAGCCATGATATCCTATGGAAGGTGGAAATCATGGCTAAGTTTGTGAGTCCCTATCAACTAGCTAACGTGAGATTATCGCTGGGTTTCCAGCGATAATCTCACAATAGCCAGTTAGCGCTAGGATTTTTATCGCTGATGAGATAAGCGTTGCTGATAGCACGCTATCTCAGCGATAAAAATCGGCGCTAGCCGGCGATAATTATCCGAGCGCTAAGTGCGCTCAGCGATAATTATCGCCGGTTGTTGTTGATATGCCCCTAAAAGAGTAGCTGCACTGTCAGAAATTAAAGACAGGAGCAATTTCAGGAACTCACTATGGCCGCACTTCCAGATATATTAGAAATTGTGCACAAAGGCGCCTGGGCCAACCGCAGTCTCACTTAACTGGCTGCACTTGTAAGGCGGTGGAGCACTTCTCAATCACAAGTAAATGAAACACACCCAGACACTGCATATGACAGTGCATTAAAGATTGTTGAAATCTATCCTCTAATGTCAGTAAGATCACAAACAGAAAAAAAAGACACTTCAATGTACAGGAACTACCAGGCTGTGGATTAATCTGCACCTTATAGGCAGAGGAATGCACTCTCAAGCATTTTGACCTAATCACACGCTTTACTAATGTTTTTGCCCTTTTTACAGACTAACGTAGATAATTTCTCCACATAACAACATCACAGATACACAGAATAAGCCAATCAAGAAGAGAACAATGACTTACTTGTATTTATTTTTATACTTTACACGCAAACTGCAAACATGGAAATGGTACACAGAAGTAAATTGAAAACTGAGGTCCTGACTCGACTGTTTTATCAGATGAAGGTTAATAAAGAGTTAATGAATAAACATATATACATGTAGGAGTTAGGAAGGAGAAAACGTCTGGATGATGAGTTTCAAAATAATTTATACGTTTAGCTTACCTTTGTGATCAGCCAAACTAAACGAGACAAGCAGACTGGCTAAAATGAGGGTGAACTCCTGGTTGAAGCGGCGGCCTAAGGAGCTCATGGTGATGAAGCCCAATCCCCGCAATTGGATCACCTGCACCAGATATATATCAAAGTGGAAATTCTGGAAGTCCATACCGAGGGTGAAGAAGGCAAAGCTGCTGGGAAATACGTGTGGGGGCGGGGGAATCGAAAGGGTCCCATCAACATGCTCTGGTTTAAAACGCACATTTTGTCAAATGAGTCACTGAAACTGCAACAGGCTTATTCTAAACAGGACAGCACACATGGAGGGAGGTTCAGGCCACGAGCATAGAAAAGGTTGAAATAATTACGTATGGCTGGCTTCAACTGGACTCAGTAAGTTGAGTGCGTGTGAGCTGATTAAAAAGAATGGCACACATTTTTAATTCACTCCGACGTCACATTGAGTTTGCGCAGTTACATGAACTTTGCCAGCCTGCCTCACAAGAACCAGCTCACCCATCAGCCCGCCCCCTAACTACAATTATCCAATGGGAATGACATGCTCCGAACGTGATGCAGTCATGCCTGGAGATAGGTGGGCCATCCTCTGGAGACATGCATGGAAGACATCCGAAGCGACGGTCACGGAGATCAAGACAGGTGCATTTATTTTTTCATAAACTGGTGGCCCCCCGCCCAAGGGGAAAATTTAATAGACCCGGCCCTGTTAAATACGTGCCGGTGCTAAGCACCGGAAAGCATCGGCACAAATTAAGCACTGGTTTGTACCAAGCTTACCACGACTAACAGAGGTATGACAAATGGAGCATATAGCAATGTTCTCCTCCTTTTCGCTAACCATAAAGAAGTCCCACACTGGGGAGCTTAACTTTTGTCTCCTGCTGGAGGTGCCACTTCCAATGCCGGATGAACTGGAGGGTGTGCGTTGAATTTGACTCTGTGCAGTACCACTACCTACTTCTGCTGAGGTGGTGCTTGTGCTGGATGTAGGACACTGCCGGCCCTTTGCTAATGTTAATATGGAAGCTGGAGGTCGTGTTGGTGTTTCCTGTGTTGGAGGTATGCGTGCTACATCCCTCGCAGCCATTTTGGATAGGGTAAAAATGTTGGTCTCCATCTCCTCTGGGCCGGGAGTGATGTTCGTGATGACTGGCTCATCATCATCATCATCATCCAGCTCTTCTACATCAACCTCCATAAGTGTAAGGCTTTCTGGAACCTTCCTTTTCCCATGCCTGATCTTGGGACGTGTCTCCCTCTCAGACTCAGTTTGTGGCTTCCAAGTGGCATCTAGATCATCAGAAGGGTGGCTTGGCGAAGAACTTGATGGACTAACCCTCCTTTTCCTTGCTGGGGATTTGGAAGACAATGGAACTTCTGAAGGAGTGCCTTCCTCTTCTTCCTCTGCATGAGGCTCAATTTCCTGAACTGCCCCTACTTTGGGAGGAACAACAAATACTATTGCAGGCGGTGGTTGCGGCTGTTGTTTTTGACCACTTATCTGCTGTGTTCCCTCCTACGTTGATTGTGTACTACTTTGAGATAGCGATAAGTTTAGTTCAGGCTCAGCATCACTGCTTTCCACCATTAGGCTGGCTACCTCTTCCACACTCATCTGCTTGGGCCTGGGTTGGTGGGTTGGGCCCACTGATGCGGAGGTGCTGCCCTCAGCTTGGCCCCCGGACACCGCTGCTGCAGGCGTCATTTTTGGTGTCCCAAAAAAGGTTTTGTGCGGCACACCAGACTTAAGTGACACTTCCTTCTTCTTCTGTTCCTTCTTCTCAATGGCAACTTTCTTGGTACTGGCGGATCTCTTACCTGCTCTCTTTGGGGGCATCTTCTTCAGATGTCAACATCACTCCGTTGCACAAGTTGCAGAGATGGCTGGTCAGATCACTCACACGTCACGTCGTGTACAGCAGCAGGACGTCGGTCTGGCACCACAACGGGCGATGATGACACACCTACTCCTCAGTCTTTTGTGCACCTAAGAGCAAAGAAGCAAGAAGAACATCAGTCAAAAGATAGTACAATCAAACTAATATAATATATAACTTCTTAGTGTGTGGTGGGTGGTCACAATTATTAAATGTTATTAAGTCAGTGAACAACAACAGTGTATCCATTTATGAGACTTTGACAACAAGGCCAGGGCTCCTGGTGTACTACTGTACTGTGTACACTCAGGAAGAATAAGAATAGCAAAGAACAAAAACATAAATGTAGTGTAGCCTGTTTGCCCTAAATAAAAATCACATGGAATGGATGCAGCATCAGGGAGCAACAACAATGAACACATACACATAAAAAGGCACTTATTTACAACACCCAACAAGTGAAATATACCCCAGAAAAAAAGTAAAACCCACATTTTGCAATTCAATCCAAAGCAATCCATGCCATACATGATGTTGAAATTCAACACACAACACAAAAACAGTTGTTTAACTTCGATGCACCCGTGATGATTGATGAGTAGTACCCCTGGGCCTACTGGCAGACTAGGCCACAAGCCTGGAGGCCTATGGAAAAAGCACAGTGGTTTGTCCCACAAAATGGCCGTCACCACATGGCAAGGCCAATCACAAAAACAAGAAAAGGTCAGGAATACAAGACAGATAATGCAGGCCTATGGCAAAAGCACAATGCCTAGCTTCACAAAATGGCCGCCACCCACATGGTCAGGCCACCCACCACAATAATAACAAAAAAGTGAATACAAAGGACAGGAACAGGAAGTTGGAGTCTCTGTGGAACTCACTTCCTCTTTTCAATTTAAAAAAAATAAATAAAAGTGACTCCGTGCTCCAAACTACAGCAAAATGACAATCTGAGGAGTTTTTTTTAGCAAAATGCACAAAATCATCGTTTTCGAGAAGGTTTTATGTTGGTCGCGAGATATTTTGCCAGATTGCAAATTCTGCGTGTTCGGCATCGCGAACTGTACAAAAAGTCGTTATCGCGTGGCGAACATGCATATTGAGAGCACGAAAAAGACAAAAACTGTAAGTCTGTGTTGTCGCGCTGTGCAGAGTTGCCAAAAGTACGCGAGCTGAATTCCTAGGGTTACCTACTGGCTGAAAGCCCTATTTATTTAACACACATCCAAAAACTGCAATTCCACCCCAAAAACCACCTTTTGAAATTCAATCCAAAGCCATCAATGCCATACATGATGTTGAAATTCAACACACAACACAAAAACAGTTGTTTAACTTCCATGCACCTGTGATGATAGTTGAGTAGTACCCCTGGGCCTACTGGCAGACTAGACCACAAGCTTGGAGGCCTATGGAAAAAGCACAGTGGTTTGTCCCACAAAATGGCCGTCACCACATGGCAAGGCCAATCACAAAAACAAGAAAAGGTCAGGAATACAAGACAGAAAATGCAGGCCTATGGCAAAAGCTCAATGCCTGGCTTCACAAAATGACTGCCACAGACACGGTTAGGCGACCCACCACAATAATAACAAAAAAGTGAATACAAAGGACAGGAACAGGAAGTTGGAGTCTCTGTGGAACTTACTTCCTCTTTTAAATTTTTTTTAAAAAAATAAAAGTGACTCCGTTCTCCAAACTACAGCAAAATGACAATCTGAGGAGTTTTTTTAGCAAAATGCACAAAATCATTGTTTTCGAGAAGATTTTATGTTGGTCGCGAGATATTGTTTGCCAGATTGCAAATTCTGCTTGTTCGGCATCGCGAACTGTACAAAAAGTCGATATTGCGTGCGCGAACATGCATATTGAGAGCGCGAAAAAGACAAAAACTGTAAGTCCGCTTTGTCGTGCTGTGCAGATTTGCCAAAAGTACGCCAGCTGAATTCCTAGGGTTACCTACTGGCTGAAAAGCCCTATTTCATTAACAAACACCCAAAAACTGCAATTCCACCCCAAAAAACATCTTTTGCAATTCAATCCAATGCCATCCATGGTGTTAAAATTCAACAGACAACACAAACAGTTTTTATGCACCCATGATTTGATGATGACTACCTCTGGGCCTACTGGCAGACTAGGCCACAAGCTTGGGACAGAACGGCAAAAGCAAGCACACTGCCTGGATGGCTCCACAAAATGGCCACTAGCCACCCACAACAACAAGAAATGGAAGACAGACAATGTAAGCCTATGCCAAAAGCACACTGCCTGTCTTCACAAAATGTCTGACACACACATGGCCAGGACACAACAACAACAAGCATAAGCCAAGGAGAACACAGAAAAGACATGCAGGCCTATATGGAAAAAGAAGCACACTACTAAACTACCACCACAAAATTGCCACATGCCACATGGGCACTCACAGTCACAACAGGCCATGGAAAACAATGAACTGGAGCAGGCCTATATATGACCAGACAAAGGAGGCCTGCTAAACAACACAGCTTTAATACAAAAATGAAAATCAACAGGGCTACGACGAAAGGATTGGAAAGAAGTTACACATCAAGCACACACACACATCCAACAAAGGTATTTAACACACACACACCCAAACAGTGAAATACACCACAACCACATTTAGCAATTTAATCCTATGCCATCCATGCCCTACATGATGTTTAAATTCAACAGACACCACAGAAACATGGACCCATGGGTACCCTACTGGCTGAAATTGCAAAGAAAAACAACTAGGCCCCTATTGAATGTACAGACCACCCACAACAATAATTTTTAAAAACAATGAAGATCCCAGAAAAATGTAGGTACAAACAAGCCCCAATGAAACAAACATGTACACCAATTCTCCAACTTACTTGTAAAATTAAATCTCAAATCAAGAAGTCCTCAAATAAATCCAATCCAATAATATGATGCAGCAGACAGACACAAAAAGTGATAGCTCCAAATCCAAATGAAAGTGAACAGCACATGGTCAAAGCACTGAGAGGAGCCTGTTGGACAGGAACAGGAAGTTGGAGACTTAGGGGCACTTCCTTCCTCTTGAAAAAGAGAGTAAAAAAAAAAAGGACTCCTTGCACAAAAGACTACAGCCAAATCACAATCTGAGGAGTTTCTCTGAGCAAAATGATCATTTTCAAGAAGGTTTTATGATGCTCTAGAGATATTCTTCGCCAGATTGCAGTTTTTGCATGTTCGGGATCGCGATCTTCCCAAGAAAGCCGCCGGAAGTCCGCTCGCACGTCCGAATGACGTGTTCGCGTACGCACACTCTCGCGCGATTGGGCAGCCATATTACAAATCTCGTGGCACACGTGAATGGAAAGAAAATCGAGTCGGCGAACACAAAATCACAGTAAGATGTTACCGCGCGCGAGAGAACGCATATTGAGCGCGCGAGCAAGCAAAACAACTACGCTACGCTGTAGATTGCGTAGCAATCGGCAACTTCGCGCTCTACGCGAATCGCGAAGTTACCGAAACTTCGCAAACTCCACGAGCGGAGCGGAGTTCACCGCCCAGGCTTAGTGGAATCATGAGAAGTATGAAATGGGTACAAAAAACGATCTAACATTGAATAAAATTAAGGATTTGGTGATCAAAGTGTGGCCAAGGAAATGCTAAGAACTAGATGAGAACATAAGACATTTCTGGGAAATATTTGTCAAGTTCTTTATACATTATGACAATGTGTGTAGAACATATACACTTGTATACCTCCTGAGAGCCTCTCTACAAACTTTTATTACATCAGACCATTAAGGTAATTTAGGTTGCAGTTTAACTAAATACAAGGTAAGAGTATAATTGGAAGCCTCACATGGACTCTATGATTGAAGAAGTTATATGAAATTGCATACATTGTGCTGTGCTTTTGGTGACACGACCAAATTGCTAGGAAAGTACCTATTTGTCCTGTGAAAGTACTGAATAGACCATGGAATAAGGTTACTCTGCATATCAATGGTCCAATAAATTGCATGGGTTCAATGCTACAGTAAATATAATTTTCCTTACTGAGATATTTTTGTAATGAAGGAGTACCGCATAACCTTGTTTCTGACAATGGAGTACAACTTACAATGCATCAAATCAAATAATTCTTGAATCATATGTCTAGTCAGCATGTTCAGACAGCTTTCTATTGTCCCACAACTAATTGTCTGGTAGAACGTACCAATAGACTGATCAAGGAATGCATTCAACTTAATGTAAACAATTATAGTTGTCTAAGAATAGCTCTTTGTGAAATGGTATGTTCTTACAATACTACACCCCATAGGATCACTGCAATATCTTCATTCCTGTAATTGAAAGAAAGATACCCATGAACAAAATGAACCTCATTATGGTTATGCTTTTATGACACGGAGAAAGTGACATAGAAAATAAATAATGATCAGGAAAAGATATGTAAAAAATTATTATGAGAAAACATAAAGTCTGAAATCTATTTGGATGTAGCGATATTGTAAAAGTCAAGTTATCTAAACATACACTTGCAAAGAATTAAAAATTATCCGCACCTATGAAAATTCTCAGTCATGAAAATGTAGTTATGTTGGAAAATGGTCAGACTTGGAGTATGGACCGAATTGTAAAATATAGTAATATAGAAGCTACACAATGTTTATATATAAACATAAATTCTGATGTTCCTAGCAGGAATAGTGGTAACCGCAGGTTTTGGAAAATACCTGCGTGGCATAAAGAGTTTCAGGTGGTGCAGTCCAAGTAGGATATAGATGTTCTGGATTCTCAATCTTCCCATTATATCAAGGAGATATGTTGATTGTGTTTCTATTAATCACGTGGTACATTCCAAACACCCACACACATGTATGTCCCTCATTTTTCCAGTATTTCACTCAAGGTTATGTATATCCTATTACCAATGTTCTATACTGGCAGTTTATGTAACCTGAGGCCAAGATTCCATAACAGTTGGAGCCTGAGGTGAGTCTAGAACTGGGTCAGGATGTCACCTCGGAAATAAAACTTCTTCTTCATCAAATATCTTTCTTCTTGCTTATTTATGGTATATATGAAACTATTAAACTCTCCCTAAATGCCATGTCAAAATGTATGTCATCTCTCTTGAATAATATTCATTCCATCCATAATGTGAACTACAGTTGTTACATGCATTCAACTTTCATGATTGCAGAAGCCAGTTGATGTCTCCTTCTTTTCTACGTCACAATGCCTATATCTCCAAATCAATGATCACATTGCAGGGATTCAGGGACTTGTCTTAAACCTCTTCTTTGTAAAAGAGACATGACACAGGCAGAGACCTCGCCTTTATAACCAAACTATGGGTGCTACAGAAAAATCAACCTCTTCACCTTCTAAACAGACGTGAGCCCTGATCCATTTTACCATCAGATACACAGAAAAGGCTTAAAGTGTGGGATGACACCCTGAAAGATTGGACTTGTAGAAACAAACCTTCAAAGGGGACCTGACTATGGATAGTAAACAGACTTAAACAGGGGTGGGAGACCACTGGAATTTCATGCTTGTGGAATGAATTGTCTGGAACGGCTATCCATTAATTTTCTGAGATGCAATCAGAATACCAGTGCCAATTATTTTGCTACCTCCAGCTGTGCCTTGCAATCACCCCTTAGATAACAAGCATGGAAAAGCATTCTGAATTCAGTCCATCTAAGGCCATAAGTAATGAATGGGGGACCTAGAAACTAAAAAGATATCCCAGGTGTACAATTTGTTGATATTTAATATCCTAAACATTGTGGACAACAAAGGCAAAGGCAAGCCTGGAAAGGTGATGTGGGTGAATTGCCAGTGGAAGAGTGGCAAGACATGATAATGGCTCCCTGTCAAACGGACTTTGCCTCACAAGAGAGACTCACTTGCCTTAAATACATTTACCAAACATGTCTCACCAAAACTAGGTTAGACATAATGGGCTTAATTACAAACCAGACATGTCTCAGATGCAACAGCCAGACAGAGGACATCGTGCACACCATTAGTATTGCCCCAAAATTATACCCATTCTTTTGAATGGGAGTCCTAAGCACACTGGGAAAGGTGATGGGATGGAAGCTGCCAGTAGAAAGTAAGTATACACACTCAACTATTTGATGTCACTCAGAACCACTCAGTTAAAATCATACCCATTATTTACTGTTGCTCATATACAATCCTTTATTACTTCGCTCTCAGTCAAACTCTATTTAATGTGTACATGCGCTCTCTGGCAGACATTGTGCTAAAACATGGGGTGAAACTGGTGTCATATGCTGAGGACACACAGTTGTTTGTCATATTGGAGCAAAAGGAGGCAGAAGCTGTACATAATCTCAAAGACTGCCTGATTGATCTTGTGAACTGGATGAAGTACAGCTGTTTGCAGTTAAATACAGGAAAGACAGAGGTGATGTTGTGGCAAACAGCCCTCCATGTGGTCACACCTGTGGTGGCCGGAGGAACTGGGACCAATATCGACTCCCAAATCTAAGGTAAAAAATGTGGGAGTCTGGTTTGACAACACCCTATCATTTGCAGAGCAGATATCAGCTGTGGCTAGAGCATGCTTTGCCATTCTAAGACCGTTGTGCAAAATCTTGGATATACTGCCATTAGATGTTAAAAAGACCATTGTGCAAGCCCTTGTCACATCCCGTTTGGACTACTGCAACGTCCTCTATCTGGGGGTCACAAAAAGTAATTTGAACATCTCACAGAAGGTCCAAAATGCAGCTGCCCGGGTGATATTGAATATCCCTAGACAAGCATCGGTGGGGGCAGCCTTGAGTGAATTACACTGGCTTCCGGTACAGGCCAGAATCACCTTTAAGGCTTTGTGTTTCTGCCACAGGATTCTCAATGAGAAAGGGCCAATGTAAATGCGCCCACTACTCACTGCTTATAGACCCACCCGGAAACTTAGGTCTATGGGCATTGCTAAGCTGGTAGTGCCTAAGGTTCAAAAGGCACGGTCAGGAGGTAGATACTTCTGTTTTCTCGCGGCTAAGGCCTGGAATAACCTACTTATGGAATTGAGGATCTATCCTTCTGAAACAATGTTTCATAGAAAACTGAAAACCTGGTTCTTTCAATCGCCCCCTGAGGAATGCTGTTAGTATTCTGGCTGCAGGGTTTTCATGCATTTAGGGCCTGAGGGCCTGGGGGGGGGTCTGTGGCCATGGTCTTTGGTGTCCTAGCGTGGGGACACTCATTTGGAGTAACCAGGCACTTTATAAGCTTAATAATAATATAAGCTTAATAATAATATTTCACTCAAAGGATAAGTGTTTTTAAAATTTGAATATACGCGCTATTATCTATGTTTGTTTAATGACAGATTCATAGAAAGCATTTGATACCATCACAGCTGTTGCTCTGCACCAGTGCTTAACTGTTGCACAGTGTGTCATGATGTACGTGGATCAATTTTATGTTCCCAGCCTTGAGCATGAGACCATGTTGGTATCTTCTTCTGCATCCCCGAAGGTGACATGCTTGTCTGCTTGCTGTGTTTGTGAGCCAGTGTTATATGTCTACAAGATAAAGTTGCAAAATGGCATTATAATTTCATTAATACAATTCTTTTTATTTATAACAAGAAAGTATTGTTTTTATTTCGAAAATTATTGTTAAGCATCTTCTCTTTTCCTATTTAGTGAGTAAACAAGCAATCTGCTCTGTGGGATTGCCTGTTGCGAATAATTTCCTCTGCAATGACATTGCCGGTTGCATGAAGCCCTCATGTCAGGGCAATTACACTTCACAACTGGGGTCCTCGGCTTGGATATTAAGCCTGTTCAATATCAGCATGAAACATCCATAATCTAATAGGTTTGCTATGTAGTCTGAAGTTGGAAAGTAGGGTCTGAAATCAAACAGCAGATGGTAACTAGATAAAGTAATTAAGTGCTGAAAATCCAATCCCTTTTAGAGCAAGGCTACACTGGATGTTTAGACACACATTTGACCTCTAAGATCTCTGACACTTTTTCTTACTGTGATAAGCTACTGTGTTTAACAAACAAAACGGATATATCATGAAATAAAACATGGCAATTAGAAAATTGAAAGATGGAAAAAAAGGTTGGCGTATTTCAAATAAACACTCCTTATAGGGATTCAATAATGGAAAAACCTGTGATTCATTCCATTCTGTGCTCCATTCGCTACCTTGTGTTTCGTTTTAAATACAAAACAGAAATGTTTTATTTACTGGATTGCATTGAATCTTTATATAATCTTTGTTGACACAAAAATGGAAAAGCAGAGAACATGCTGTCCACTTTTTTAGTTGGGAATATTAAACTGCATCACACATAAAGCAAATTTTGAGAAACCTACATCAGAGCATTTCAAGGAAGACCTTTGAAAGAAAAAGTAAAGAAGCGATGGTGGCTGGTCAGGAGGGCATAGAGGTTGTATGCCCTTCGGGTAAACCAGCCACCACTCTTCAAGTGGTTCCATGTCAGAATATTGAGCACAAAATATCCTGCTACCAAAATATGATAGGCTAAACAACGAGTACCAAAATATTGTGAATATCTGATGGCTGGGAAAGAGCTAATAGTTTGCATAGTTGGAGGAAGATAGTTCTAGACTTTGAGAGGACTGTCAGAGAAAGGGTAGGGTTAGGGTACATGTTTTTTGGGGTGTGTGGCTTAATGCCAGAAAAGATGACTGCCTTCTAGTGCATCTCCGCAGCGATTTGGGAGAGGTGTTGCTGATTCTGCTGTGGCCATTTTTACATGTAGGATTTGCCTACTGTTTGTCTTTTTTGACATGTTTACGTACTGGACTTATTACTCTATACAATATTGCCTACTGCCAGCAACAGAGTGCCCATTTACCTTTTTCCTTGCATTGAAATACGCATATTTGATGGCAAGTGATGAATACTCCCTGATATTTGAGATTATGCCTACCTCTTCACTTTACTCACCATATTGCTAGCTCTTGAAATGTCCTTTAAGTGACACTGGTCTCCTTGCACTGTCTTGCTCTACACTACAACTCTCAATACCTCTAACCCCTCTTCTTCTAGTAATTTGTTACTACCTTGAGCCTCAACTTTGAGTTCATGGGGAAATCAAAGACTTTAAGATATAATTCTACACATTCAAACCCACAACCTACTTTTCTGGATCCTAAGCCCTTTTCTATATCACTGAACACTATGTAGGACTCGGGAACCTACTAACCAATCTTCACCTTCATCAGTAAAAGCATCAACTACACTGATTTCTATCAGCAAACCTAAGTAAAAAATTAGCAGTATCCCGTAATTTCTTCAAACAAGAGGGTTACAAAAGATCCTCCCTCACCTATTAAGTTGCCTCCACCTATATCTATGGAAATACTCCTACAAGAAATAAGAGCCCTTAATTTGTGTGTGAAGAAACCAAATAGACGCATTCAAAACCTCAATGACAAGTGATCAACCATTGAAATAGAGTAACACAAATGGAGCACAGAATGGAATGAATTCAAGCTACTACTCAACAAGTCACTCTTCTACAAACAGAGTTTTCCCATCTAAAAAAGCAAGTGAAAGACGTTGAGAACTGCAAAACGCGGCTTGGCAGAGGTTTTAGAAGTATCCAATCCTATTTCATTTTTTCAGTCATTTCTCCCAAAAGTTCTCGGACTTCCTGAATCAACTATATTGAATATTCAAAGAGCACGTCGACTAGGGCATAGTCTATGTAGCCTCTTCTTCTCCAAAACCAAGAGGTGTCATCCTCTACTTTTTGAAATATACTGACTTTTTGAAAGTCTTACAAGTGGCTAAACTTAAAGGTTGAATATTTTGGCTAGGATCGCACTTGTTCTTATCCCAACACTTCGCCAAGACTATGGAAGACAAAAGAAAGACATTTCTAGATATGTGACCAGCACTTTGGAACATCAGCGCAGATTTGTACTATTTCATCCTTATCTTTCTAAAGTAACTTTTAAAAACACGACTATAACATTATCTTTTCCTCCATACAGTGTAATCGTTTCTTAGAGCTGCCAACACGCTTCGTGTGTTGCCACCGCTCGCTTCATAGACCAAACAATACTTGTTGCGGCCATACTGCCACAACGCCAATAAAGTCTACTGCACATGTGTACCTTACATGCACATGGAGTACCTAGAAGCAGAGCACGGCAGCCTTGTGGGTCCTCTCAACATCGCATCGAATATGTGTTTAGAATCTTTGGAAGCAGCGCACATCAGCCTCACAGCTCCTGGGAGTGTCGCATGTAGTCGTCACTCCCCAATGTCAGGAGGAGCACATGTCAGTCTAGTGCTGGGTTAGGTACCTCGCAATTGCCTCAAAATGACTGATGCTGCTCCACTGCCTTGCCCAGAACCACGTGCAAACTTAAGGTGCTGTGCAACAATTTGGCTACATTGAGTACTGCACAACTCCCTTAGCAACATGCTCACATTCCAATGCCAATGGACTCGGCCCTCTTCAAGAACAACGGCACAGTCGTGCATCTCTTTATACTTGTATCCTCCCAACGTATTGACGTGAGGAGGGGGCCCAAAACAGTGTTACTCACAATAGAGGCAGGACAGTAATGAAGCCCTATCACTGCCCTTCAAGTGTCTTGGCTCGAACACTCACCGCAGGTTCTTTAAAGTTACTCACAGTGGTGGCAGGACTGTAATGAAGCACTATCACTGCCCTTCAAGTGTCTTGTCTCCTACACTCACTGCAGGTACAATCTTCACTTGCTGCTGGTATGCTCTCCACTGATACATCCAGCAAACATGAGCAAATGCCGTAAAATCCAACTGTACAACTTGTAGGTTTCACAGTGTACCTTGAAGTCAAATAGGGCAGAAGCCCTCCAACTTCCTTCGATTTCAGGCTGCCAGGTACAAAAGACTCTGGGACTTCAGTGCCTTTCTCTTTTCATTCCTCTTTTCTTCTTACACTTAAAACTCTCTTCCTCCTAATTCGTTGTAGAATTTATCTTCCTCTTTAATCTACTTTCACTCTCTTTTCATGCATAGGTTAGTTTCCAATTGTCACCAGTGTTACAAATAAAGATAGCTCCTTAGTAGGCAGGCCAGATAGGTTATAAGATGATGGTTTACTAAGGAAGCTAACACTTAGTTACAGGTTATATGTATGTGCCTATTCATGAGCCCCACCAGGAGCAGCATCATACTGCTGTGCCCACTCTCTCCAACTGATACTCTACCAAACCAGGCACTCAACAGAATTCTATTACGAAACACACACTGGCTGAGCAGCAGGTAACAGGGAAACTAGAGAAAGAATGCATTACACCTAACTCCGGGACACCATCATTTCAAGAATAAACGTTTTTCTCTCCCACGCAATAATCCCAGATTATTTGTTTGTTTCCAAATCTCTAGCACAACAACATTATACATGCAGATATTGGTACTCTACTGATCGCAGATCATGCCCCTGGAACATTAGATTTAGCTTTTCTTTCTGTCACTAGTGGTAACAGAAGATGGAATCTTAATAAATTCCTGTTGTTTGAAACTATTTATACTTCAAAATTGGAATCAATCATTACTGAAATATTTACTCTCAACTCCTTCTCTGACCTCTCTCTTCATATTAACTGGTACGCAGTTAAAGCTTCAGCCAGAGATTTTGTTATCTCCTATGTTTCAAAGAGGAGGAAACTAAACTCTCAAAAAGTACTAGAAATCTTGAAGGATATTAAACATCTAGAAACTCTTTACACCACTACTAATTCCAATTTTTATCTGAATAAAATAAATGAAGAAAAGTTCCAATATAACAAACTCTCTACAGAAAATGTTGCTTCCTACTTTCTTGAAGGAAGTGCTAAATATTATGAAGGCAAAAACAAAGTGGGGAAATTATTAGATACTTACCTTAAAATTAAAAAAGAACATACTAAAATAGATTCTATCCTTAGGGCAAACTCCACTCCTGTGTTTAAAGATACAGATATCTTAAATGAATTCATTTATCCAAATCTGGATGGCATACAACATTGTGTGTACTCTATTTGTAAAGACTTTGACACTTCCATGGATTTCTCCCTATTTGAAACAAGATTTTATCAAACCAAATTTGCTTAGAATCCTCATAAAATTAAATATCTTGGTGTTTGGTTAACATCTTATATTAAACAAACAATGGGGCATATTTAGAACGGTGCTGAAAGCAATTTAGCAGTGCGGCACTGCGTCATTTAAAAAATGCAGGTATGTGTTTTATTCACAAGACTATAGTGCACCCCTGTGTTTTCCCTTTCGCTGGCACTAAAAAGGCTGCCTAGCACCAATGCAGACACGCTTGTGCCATGGTGTACAGGTGCCTGTGTTGCAGGGATGACTGTTTATATGCAGGAAGGGACAACTTCCTGCACATAAACAATCATAAAAGGTTGTTTGCTCATTCTATGTGTGCTGTGGAACGCAGCACACACAGACAGAGCAAAAAATTAGGAGAAATAAAGGTATTTCTCCTTGTAGCACCACTCTAACGCCTGCTTTTCAATGGCGTTAGTTTTTGCTGTTGCCTCAGAAGTACAGAAAAGCAATGGGTGTTGAGGTCATACACCCACAGCAACACCCATTGCATGCCCCTTTGATTCAGAAAACTACATGAAAAGGGTACAATATTTACAATGCAGCATTAAGCCATGCAAAGTGGCTTAGCGCCACATTGTAAATATGAAGCAGGGCATTGAGCACCTTAAGTGTCATAAAAAATGACGCTTCGGTGGTGCAATGTCCTTGTAAATATGCCCAAAATCTTTAAACCTAACCAACGTTACAACTGACTTAACGAGTTTTACCACTAGATGGCATCTTTTTTATCTGTCTTGGTGGGGTAGGCTTGTTACTATCAAGATGATGCTTGCACCCATTACTCTTTTTACTATAGATGAAATTTCTCTTAACATTTCTGCTCATCTCTTTAATAAAACTTTACTCTATACTTTCATCCTTTCTATGGAATAAGGAAAAAATGTGCATGTCTCTTATTAAGCTTAAACATATTAAATATCCTGTTCATGTGAATTTTACAGGTTTCCAATCTTACCACACTTCTTTACTATTTAAGCAATCTTCCAAATGCCTATCAGATTCTGCTACAGAGTTCTATCCCCTTTGGAAATACATTGAATAATATTTTCTATCCCTTTTCTCTTTTAAAGAACTTCTATCCTTAAACCAGTGGACATATTTCATGTCCTCCTATATTCACAAAACTACCTATACATTTCTCAGACCAATACTCTTCTCCCATCTCTCAGATAATGAACAATTTCTTCAATCCTCTATTTGGCATAACAAGCTTCTTAGAAGTAACAATAAACCAATTTTTGGGAAATGCTAAAGAGACAAAGGTTTTCTTTGGATTCACCAACTTCTTTGAAATTATGCTTTTATTACATTTCCTCAAGTGCAACTACTATACAGTATCCTGAAAACATACTGTAACAGATTTAATATTTTATTACAAGCATCACTCACACTTTAACTACACTGACATGACATATTCCTACCCCAATTTATGATACTCACCTTACCCCTCTACTCTTTATAAATCCCCAACTGCTTCATCCATTTACAAACTACTTACTAAGACCCTGGACAACAGAAATAAGTCAGAAATTGAATTACAATGGGAAAGAAGGTCTCCAAATTTCATGGCCTATCAAACTTTGGAATCAAACATGGTTGAAATTGCAAAAAAGCATCACGATCTGCTATCACAATGCAAACTCATTTTTGTTATTCTAATAGACTTATGATTACCCAGCTACTTTCCACAAGATGAATCCAGAATCCTTTCCAACTGTTGGTCATGTAGTGTTACCTCTTCAGATGTATACCCTATTCCCTCTTCCTGCCCATCAGCACATCAATTTTGGCTGAAGATTTGGTCCCAAATAAATTCTATTTATCACACAAAAATTCCATTTTCATTTTTAACCATTTTTCTTGAATGTCTTTCAGATATTTGGTAAAATAGTACTTGTAAACTTGTTATACTTGATTTATTAATTGCAGTTGCCTTTCAGAAAATTACTAAACACTGAAAAAATACCTCAGAACTTTCTTGTGAAGCTTGGTGGTACAGCATTTGTTATAAACATAGACTTGATATAGCATATGTCATCCCCATTTCACTTGTTAATAAAACAGACATTATTTGGTCACTAGTTACCATCTTTTGGACAGTTCAGATCGAAACTCTATCACCCACCATCCTCTGCTAGAAGAAGTACCTAAACCTTCATGCATTGTATTGTTGTTCTCCCTCAATTGTGATATGCTTATAATTTTGTTGATGATATGTTGATATTGACTATCTTTTTCTACACTTATCTCCCCACTCACCTCACTTTTACTCTCATAAAATACTGTTTGTATGTATCACATTTCCTCTGACTCTTATCTCTCTCTTTTTTCTTCTTTCATTTGTGTTTAATGATTATCTATATGCAACTCATTTTGAATCAATGAGTTATTGTGTTTATTTATACATCTCTTGTTGTTGTCCTTATTGCTACAATTATGTAACACTTGTTACAATCTTGTCTGATAAACCTCTTCTTTAAACTTAAGGGTATATTTTTGTTGAAGGCAGGGGTTTCAAACCAGAGAGAATCCGAACTACACTACCTGAAAACCTCCTCTTATGCTGTTCACACTGTTGGCAAATGATAAGAGTAAATCATTTGTGCACTAAGCTGCCAACAAGGTATATGCATAATGTAAGTCTGGGAAGGCAGCTCAAGTAATATTCTGCAGAGGTGCCTCTGTGCCAGTATTCAGGGCAATACATTTTGTTGCCCCAACCCAATCAATCTGACTTCTGATCAATGCAGGTGATATTGCATTGACCGATTGGCCGTGATGGTCCGCTATGGAGAGGGACAAGCAAAGTGACCCGCACAGATTGACCGAACATAGAAACAAGAGGGAGCATATTGCGGAACCCGAGTGTCATTTCACTAGATGTCCCATGTTCATTCTTGACCCTTTTCCTGTTAGTAACCAGTGCCCACCAGCCCTAAGCTGAAACCCTGTCATTGGTGCTACAGCCAGTGTACCTTGTCTTTGGGGCATCGACCATGTCATTGTAGATAGTGCTGCACTATGATTTCCCTTGTTTCTACACCCTAACAGAGCAGAATGTGGTGAAGAAAGCCACAGACTGACACTTACAAAAGAGAGGGGAAAACAGGATGGGATGAAGCATTGGTGTGTCTCTCAGCCTGTTTTGGTTTCTTCTAATATGCATGTTTTTTTGTGTCTGTATGTGTGTATTTAATTTTTATTACATTATATCTCGGTTATTGAAACCTGTGCATCTCTATATGTCAACAATCACTGTCAGTATAAGGAAGGCATCAATCATGGTATAGACAGTCAGCAGATGTCCTAGAGACGATTCACAAAGAGCCTCCACAGTCGATGGCTGAGTCAACTCAGTTGTGGCAGTCTCAGTGCTCGTGGTGAAATCTCTGCAGTGAGAAACTGCACCCCAGAAATTTCACCACGAGTGCGGAGGCTTCGCCATGACTGTGAGCCTCCGATATGACCTTAGAGGCTCTTTGTGAATTGGGCCCCTAGTGTTTACAGCAAAAGCCTAATTATTTTCTCAATCAGACCACCATCTTCCCTAAAAAACATTTGATCAAATTCTCCAAAAGAACAGAACCCTCCATGCAATTGGTCTTCAGGTGCCAAGTGAATTGGCCCAGACATTGGCACTTTGCACTGGTGAAACTTTCCTTTAATATGTTCCTTGATATTCTAGTGATCTATGTGAGAAAATAGGTTAGAAGCAGTCAGGCTTAAATTAGAGACAATGTGTAAATTATTAATACAGCACACAAACAGTAATAAGGTGAGAACACAACACAATAAAAATCCCACATCAATTTACAAAAATAGAGTGCATTTTTATTTATTGTAAAAATATTTGACATCAAAACGACAAAAATCCAATAAGTACAAATAAACAGAGATATGAACGTTTAAAGATATTAGTGAAAATAGTGCCATAAAGTACACAGCATCAACTGTGGATATCTGGTCATGCCAAACCATAACAAAGTCACAAGTTCAGGCCAACCTCAAAGGAGCATCTGCCTGCTACAGGGACCAGTAAGGCCTGCTAAACAAAGTACCTTGCTGGTACATGCATCAACAATGCCATTTGCGATTCCTTATTAGCGAAAAATAAGGATTCGCTAATAAGGAATAGCAAACGGTATGCATGTAGAAATCGCTTTAAAAATTGCGATTTCTAAACATTCCTTAATTGCGACTCGCAAATTGCGAGTCGCAATTGAGGAATACCTCCCCATTCATTCCTCTGAGCCTGGAGGCCCAGAGGAATGAATGGGAAGAAATTCTCAATTTGCGATTCTCAATTAGAGACTCGCAAATTGAGAATGCAATTTCAAGGGTGCCAGGGTGTCAAAAGGACACCCTGTTGCACCCCTGAAATCCGCATATGAGTGCATCTTGCACACACACATGCCCCAAGGGCATGTGTGTGTAAAATGGAACTTTGAAAAACACACTTGAGTGCATTTTTCAAAGTTTTTGCAAATTACCATGAAGTTCAACTTCATGGTAATTTGCTTCCCCTAGTTTTTTTCTTAAATGCATTGCATTTAAGAAATCTCAATTTGCGATTCCTTAAATGCAATGGCAATTTAGAGATTACTTAAACTGTGAGTTTTGCATTTGGGATGATGCACCAAATGCAAAAATACCGGTCGCAAAGGGGCAGATTCTGAGAATCTGCCCATTTGCGACCGGTTTTTTCTTTGATGCATGGGGCCTTAGGTTCTTGTTGTGGAGCGTTGCGAGGTTCCTCATTGAGGATGTGTTTCGAGGCCCAAGGAGCTGTAGGGGTGTAATGCAAGAATCTGAGGCGCCATCGAGGTTGCCATTGACGAGAGATGCGAGTGCCTGCATCACGAAAGACTCGCACGGGCTGAGGTTCTGATACGGGTCCTGGGTCGATGCAGAGTCAATTGTTTCGGGAGAACGCTCACAGAAGATGCGATGCGTTGCTTCTGCTACATTTGCGCTGCACAACAGAGTAGATGCATCGGTTCGGCTGAATTTACAGACGGGCTGGCAGAGCATCTTCAGTCTCACTTTCAGGCCCACTTCCATGGGTCCAGAACTTAGGTGGCACCACTTGGCAGGGTGTACTCACAAATGACAGAGTCCAGATGCTGGGTTCAAGGTTGTTGGATCCTTCTGTTCCTGAGACTGTAGTGAGGAGGCAAGCCGACTAGTCCTTGGTGTCACTTTGCAGTCCTGAGTTCAGCAGATGCAGGTTCAGTCCTCACTCAGGCAAGAGGGCAACAGGTAGCATGTCAGTAGAGAAGCAGTCTTTCAGAGCAGCAGTCCAGCAGAGTGGCTTTACTTTCAGCAGCACAGCAGTCCTTCTTCCTGGCAGAGTATCCACAGGTCCACAGGTATAGTGAAGATTTTATGTTTTGTGGTCCTATTTTTATACCCTGGTGCACTCCTTCTGGAAGGTGTGAAAAGCTTCTAGACAGTGAATTTGAAGTCAATAGATTTTCCTGACTCCCCTGCCCTGGCTCAAAGCTGGCTGCAGTAACAGGCATGTGACATATTTTAAGGTGCTACTTAAGTGGGTAACACAGTAAGTGCTGCAGGCTCACTGGTAGTATTTAATTTAAAGGCTCTGGGTAAAAGGTATACCACTCTACAAGAGAGTCATAAGTGAATTGAATATGTTAATGTGGAATGAGACAATTTAGCACTGGTTAGCAGTGGTAAATTGCACAGGGAACAACAAAATAAGTTTAACAAAGTAGAGGAGGGGAGGCAAAAGGCTTGGGGAAGACCATCCTTGGGCTCACAGGTCTAACAATGCATCCTGCTGGTGATGCCTTTTTGGTGCATCCTCTTTGCAGCTTTACTTGTTCTATCCCCTCCTGCAGGTGAAACCACACCTTACTGAATCCTCCTTGCAAATAACTCCTGTATGATTCAGAGGATTCTGCTTCTCACCCTTGGTTCCATTGTTATGTTATGTTATGTTTGTCTTGTATAGCGCACGGCTACTCAAAGAGTGTCCCGGCGCTTTATTGTACACCTGTACTGCAACACAACAAAGGAGAAGCAGATGAATGAAAAAAGTCCCTAAACTAACAAACAGGCAGATATCTAAAGAGTGAAAAGCCAGGTTTTTAGGCCCTTCCTGACCGCCAGCAAATTGGAAGTACTACGCAGTGTCAATGGTAAAGTATTCCAGAGCTGCGGAAGGCCCGAAGTTCTAGCTCGGCCGGGTAGTCCAAAAATGGCCCGTGCTGCCAGTTCTGGACCACCTGCAGTCGTTGCAACAAATACTCCGACAGGCCGAGATAAAGAATATTCAAATAATCCATTCTCGAACCAATTATAGCCTGAACCGTTTTCTTCCTGTGATCCTGCGGAAGCATAGGAAGAAACTTGCGGAGCATCCGGAGAAGGCCGAAACAGATACCGGTAAGACCAAGAATCTGGGACCTCAGCGTCAAGCCATTATCGATCTTGATCTTGATTCCCAGGTTCTTGGCCAGCTGGGAAGAGCCTGCGGGGGGAAACATATTAGCAGGCCACCATTCCTGCCAGTCTGGGTCCGATCTGCAGCCGAAGAAGAGTACCTCCGATTTGTCCGAGTTGCACTTGAGGCTGTTACGCTGGAACCAATTAAAAACAGCCCCAAGGCAACCCCGGATACTCACTCCGTCAAAGTCTGATCCCTTTCCGCAGGTAAAGAGGAGCTGGGTATCATCGGCGTAGGACATGATCTGGGCCCCGAAAGATTCCGCTAGTGCCGCCAGAGGGGTCATAAAAATGTTAAAGAGAGTCGGGCTCAATACTGAGCCCTGGGGGACTCCGACACCGAGTGACGGCATCTCAGCGGAACTAGAGGAGGCCCAGACCGTTTGTCGACGGCCAGCCAAGAAAGATCGAAACCAGCTGAACACCGTCCCCCTCAGAACGGTCTCATAAAGCCTGGCGAGGAGACCCTCGTGGGGGACGGTGTCAAAAGCCGCCGACAAATCAAGCATCACAAGCATCACTTTGCCTCCTGAATTCAGCACTTCCTTAATTGCCTCCGAAACTACCCTCCATGCAGCTAGACCTGTTGTATTTTGAAGCCCTACTGCTATTAGTCTGCTGGTGGTCACTCATAATGTTTGACTTTGTTGGGTTTGTAACCTACTTCTCTAATTCTAATTGTAAAGATTGCTTCCTTTGCTTTTTGTAGTCATCCAGTTTGCCCACAGTGACACATTCCCGCATGTGGCTCTTTGGGTCCTGTTTAGAAACATGCTTTTGGGAGCTCCACAATCTTGCTCTTTGTTGGTATGTCCTTGGTGGATATTGTCGATACAGATCTAATAGTCAATTGCAAAATGATAGTGTAGGAGGATAGGTTGTTTGGTTTGGTGAGCACAGGACTCATTGTCTTGCTGATCTACTAAGTAAAAGTGATATACCTTAAAACATATAACGTTGACATGGTAGTGCCTGTGTTGGAAACAACTGAGCAGGAAGAAATGCCATAAAATGTGTGCTCATACAATGAGGTATTGTCTTCCATGTATTTTCGGAAGATCACAGATTGCCAGAAGCACAGCACTGAGAACACTTACTTGTATTTAATATAGCAATCAGCATGACAGATGCTAAGCAGTCATTGTATGGTGCCTGTCAGGGTCTGTCAGGTAATTAACTCTCACCTGTGATTCTGCAGAGACGCCCAGGAACTGATGACAAGGTCCTCCACTTCCCCTGATCACCTCCCGTGCATATCAGACCCTATGCAACAAGGGCAACCCGGGGAAGAGGGGAAAAAAAACAAGGAAAGGAAAAAAAGGGGAGGATGTCTTCAGGTTGGCTTGCTTCTGGAAGTGCGATCCTCAATGCAACTATAAGGGAGAGAAGTGTTTAGAAAACAGGGTGCACACCTTTCATCTAATTTCTTAGGACTTAACTAATACCTTAAAGTTTTCCCTCTTTCTATCTGGAACTCATAATAACTCATATCGGGCAAAAGCGTGTCTGTAGTTAACAGGGAAAAAACAGAAAACAGAATTACCATACATGGTACTACCTTGCTGTGTACATGAATACTCTGTTATGCGTCTACGCTCACCACTGTCGCTACTCGCTGTCTTGGTGAAAATACATTAAGACCTCCAAAATGTATCAGGCAAAAAGGATAATAACAGATCATCCAACTGGATACGAAGCATTTGGAACTCCTTTAAGTCAGAATAGAGTTTTCATGCAAAACATAAAAGAAGAAAATAAAGCAGCAGATTCCCCGCTGTTACCGGTACTCCGTATTTACAAGGTCCAGAAACCAGCAGTCCGGGATCTCTACCAGGTGGAGGTGATGGTAGTATAGGCATGTGACTCTTCAAAGGAGCAGCAAGGAATGACAACCCGGGGAGGGGGAATACTTGGAGTGAGGTGACTCTACCATAGAGCGGAGCGGGAAGTCCCCGATTCCACAGACGAACGGACACCTGTCCGGAACCGCCTGCCTCTGTCACCACCCACAGACAAATCACTCACACCTGAAACCAGCCCCGGGGATCGGCACTGGAGCTCGCTGAGTCTTTAGACAAGGATACGGGTCCCTCGGGAGACGAAAGGATTTCCAGGAGGAAACAACGAACTGGAGAAGAGCATAAACGGGTAACGGGAGTTCTCGGATATACGGAAACAAAGGTTTGAGTCAGTAGAAATCCGAGTGCAACACAGCGGTCCGGCTTCGGGTTACCAGAATACAAAGGTCCTGAATGCAAAGCGTGTGTTCCGGGGGAAGCCAGGCTTTTGTGGTTGCCTGGCTCTCTCGCGCATGCGCTGTCCAAGTTCTTCCGGTTTAGGCTCGTTGGCATTCCTGACAGTGCCCAGGAAATTCTGAGTCAGCTTGGTGCTCACCGAACACCATGTGTATCACTTGAGAATTTTCATAATACACCCGTACACTCCTGAGTGCCAGTATTCTATTTTGACTTCTAGATTGAGATACTTCACCATAAAAGAGATATACACACCGCCCCCTGTAATGTTTTAATCATCCTTCGTTCTGCATAAACGTATTGAAAGTTGTATAATCATGTCAAGCCAGGCAGGACTCATAATGCCTTCCCCCCTGAATAAGGAAACATATTTGTGATCTCTAAGGTAGTATTTGAAAATTCACAGGTATCAACAGGCTCATTCTGTAATATGCCTTGAGCGCTTCTACATTAGATAAATACAGAAGTAACATATATGTGGACAGAGAGAGGAAAAACAGGGGCATAATAATTCACATTAGATGCAAGAGCAAATTCCAACAAATATGCAAACCACAGGAGAACTGAATACAGGATGATGAGTAAACTACATAACAGTAGTGAAAAGTACACTACATTTAACATTTTTTACTTTTATTGTGAGAAACATGGTAGTCCAGAATTGGAAAAGGTGTATATTTGATGATGCCCTGAGAGAGATGTAGCATGACAGATTCTGAAGGAAATGTATTACAGAAATGTGGTACCAGCACTGAGAATTTCCTCTCACCTCTGCTTCTGTTTCATAATCTTGTTTTGATAAAGATGTTTTAATGTGTGGGGCAGGGAGAGAGGTATAGTTGGACTTTTTTTTATTTTTATCTTGGCTTGGATGTATGTCAGAGTAGATCATTCAATGAACTTGTAGGCAGAGAATCTTGAAAGCAATTCTTTACCATACAACGAGTCATTGGAGCTTATTCGTCTGGCTGCCACAGAGTCGCATCTTTTAAAATCCAAATATGAGGTGGTTAGCTGCATTTTACGCATCCTGTAGTCTTTTGATCTGATTTATTAGAAGGCAAGCATATTGGTCAGTGAAGGTATGTTGTAACCAATTCCTCTACAACTAAAGAGTGGTTTTCTGATATTATCTATGGAAGTGTTGTTTAGTAATTTCAGTAAAAAATGAAGGTTGCTCCAATCTATGAATTGAGGCTGAGATCCATGTACCACATGAGCAACAGTTATTTTTAGTTTAGATGTTGTTGGAAATTTGGCCTTTTTGCAGGGTCACCCTGGATTTTTTTGCCTTTTTGCTGAACCTTATTTTTGCTGGCTATTGAAATCTGTGCACTTTACCCCTGCTACAATGTAGTAAAGTGCTTGTACTCCTCCTTTCAAAATAGTAAAAGTTGGATACCTCTGACTGACAGATTTATTTAACTAATCAGTCCATAGTATATGATACCGAGGGTACCCAGGGTCTATAGATTGAATGCTGCCAGTGGGCTGCAGCACGCACTCATTGTCCCTCCCACAGCAGTAACACAGTAAAGCTTTTCTCCATGTCTAACATTATAGCCAAGCTGTACCGTTTTAAAATTGGAAATTTAACCCATCAAAATAACCCCTTGTGACAGACCTGAGATTTACTTTTAAATGTTAATAAGTTACCCCTAAGTTAGCCTTATTGCCAATAAGCCATGGTGAATAGTATTTAAAAGTAGGACATGTAAATGTCTGATACAGTGACCAGCACATCAAAGCTATTTTCACAGGAGCAAGGTGGGCTGTCCCAAAGGAAAACACTGGGATACAATGTTAAACACTAATAATGTATCTCAGGAAGGGGAGTAGCTACAAAAATAATTAAATTGTGAATTTTAGTAGTTGTTACGAACCCAATGCCATGTGTTTTCTAACTGTTACATAAAAATAACATTTAGAAAGTTACCTTTGCCCTGCCTGAAGTTCCTGGAAGCAGAATCTACATTTTGCTCTCCCACTTCAGTCATCCAGTATTTAGCATTAGAATAGGCTTGAATGAGGCCTGAACTTGCTTCCAGGAGCCCAAAATAGGTTGATCTGAATGAATAGAAATGACCCATCTGAAACTGACCAAATATGCAGGGAGGGTGGGAGGATCCTTTTTGAAATAAGGTGTTAAGTCCTACTTGAATGAACATTCTGCTTGACGGGTCTGCTGGGGATTTTCATATGACACTTGGGGTGTATGTCAAAGAGGCCTCCTCTATCACAGGCAAAAATTACTGGGCACTTTGGCGGGCCCTTCTTTTGTCCTCCCAGCCAGTCAGGCCGCAATCATAATGGGTCTCTTTCTGGCATTACAGTTTCCCAGCCTGTTTGACAGGTATGCTGGGTTTACATATACCAGTTGGGGTGCACTTCAAAGTAGGAAGTCAGGATGCCAAACGCTTGTGTATACATGCCTAATTGATGAAAACTCAGCTTTGTTTCATCAGACTTCTCTCTCCGAGGTTGTTGTAGATACAGGGACTAGAGAAAGAAAGAGTAATTCCCTTGATCTAACTGTTTCAATTTAGATGGCCACAGTTCTTATAATGGAAAAATTGAATGTTAAATCAATGATTCTATTTTGTTACAATGTTTTATTAAAAATGTTTTTATATATATATATATTGAATTTGATAGTTCTACAAACCCATACAATAAAATATGACCTCACAAAAGTTATCACAATTTATCAAAAAACATTTGTACTTTAAAACAATTCACATATCATGTTAAATAGCATAATAGATATGAATCACAATTATGACCGGCACAATAGAGATAGACATCTACGTAAGACTAAAAAGGTTACTATTCTTTACGGGTACACATCCAATTAGACTTTACAACATAGCTTCTTAATACATTGATATAATCAGTATTTGACTTCTCTATGTTGGTCCTTGGATTATGCCTTCAACGGCGTCTACGCGTTTCGATGGCCTCAGATTATTCTTACCATCTTTGTCAAGACACAAATTTGTCTATCTCTTAAGTTGAATCCTTAGTTTAAAATCACGGTTTATTTATATGTACACTCTTTCATTAGGCCACTAATCAAATCCCACAGTTTGTTGGTCCAATTGCCTATCTATGGTTGCTTGTGCCAACCTTCTTATCTTATGTATCTTTAATATTATCCTGCTATTAATCCTTCTTCCCTTATTATATTCCGTTTCTCCTTCAATGAAGGGTGCCGCACACTTTGTAGCTTCCGTTATTCTCTTTTGGTTGAGTGGATCTATATTCTTGTGACCTCTGGTCCGGAGCACAAGCGTCAAGTTTATAAAATGTTCACCAATTTATCGATGTTCCCTTATTTTATGTCCTTCATTCTTATTTGTGTTCCGTTTCTCGGAAATTGATTCCGCGTACTGTGGCACTTTCGTTACTGCCTCTATATCGTGCGGATCTCTATTCTGTAGTCGTCTAGTTCAAAGGACGGGCATCAGGTTTAAAAAATCTCCATCTACAGGGACTGCCTCTACCTGGATTTTGATGTTAGATGTGGGAGGACACTAGGATTACCATAGTAAACTCTCCACGCACCCCCCCCTACAACCCTAGTTTAGTGTGGTTGAGGACTTAGGTCATCTTTAAAATGCCCATAGTGTAGACGTGTTAGCCACTGTAAGCTTTACCTAATTGATTAGGGCATCGTCAGCGGTCATTCTCACCCACTAGCTTGTACCAAGCATAAATGTGGCATTTCTAGGAACCCACTTCAGAACACTCATGGACCTGTGGAACATCAGAAATGGACTAAACCTGCTGGCTGAGATCTAAAAGATTAGACCTGCTCTCCCTCTTGTACCCAGGACAAAGAAGTGGATCCCAATTGTCATAAGGCTGACTTCCTGGTAAAACTACAGGAACCTGCAAGAGGTCTTTTCATGCTACTGCCCAGCTTGCCAGTGGCAGCTGGATCTGGACTCCAACCTCCTGTGACCCGCTGCCTGACATCCTGTTTGTCTCTAAGTGCCTTCCCTGAGAGTCTTTAGTCCACAGTTTGTGGATTGAGATTCTAAGGACCGATATCAGAAGGTGCAATCTTAGAATAGGGCAAATCTGTTTAGTGTATCCTACCCGTGCTTCATCGCAATCAGCGTGAAATTGCACCTAGGTCTTTTTCTACCTCAACCATTGTCTGTCATTGGCACTTTGTGCTTCTTGACACTATATCTGCTTAAAACGTTTTGAAAAATTCATATATGTGGTTGCCCTTTTTGGATTTATGTTTTGTCATTTTGCTGTTATTGTGATTATCTAAATTTACTCTATTTCATTAATTCATTTTGGTATATCTATTGATTTTTATTTCAACTTTATTACTGTTTTAGTACTGCATAAATCCTTCATTGCCTCTAAGTTAAGCTTTTCTGCTCAGTGCCATAGCTACCAGGGTAGTTAAGCTGAGGTTAATTTAGTGACTTGAAGGTTTTATCCTGATAACGATTGTGATTATTACTTAAGGTGGGTACTTGCCCCCCTCAACTAATAACCAAATTTCCTACAGATGTGACAACCATGGTTTTAAAAAGAAAGAGTGTGAAAGGCAAAGTAAATCCATCTGTTTAAGATGATATTGAGATTTGTTTTTTAAGCAATTCGGATTGAGGCTATTGAGCCCCATCCATTCTGAAGACCTTCAGAAATGCCCTCAAACTACTTAGATTTTTATGTCACTCTAACAAAGATTTGGGCATTATCAGCGTAAGAATAAAATAGAGGTGATGGTTGTTGAAATGTCCGTGAAGATTTTATGTTTGTATTGAATTTTGAATAGGAAGAGGGGGAAAGGGAGCCCTGTTGGCTACACTGATAACTGGGTTGAGTGAAAAGATTTTTAAGTCTTATTTTTGGCTGAGATTGGACAGAAAGGCAATGACATACTTGGAAGCTCCCTCCTAGACACAGTCTCTGATAGCAGACAGCTATATGGATTTTGGGGCTTTGTTGAATGCAAATGACAGGTCAATGAAGATGAACACTGACAAAGCATTCTCATTAGTTACATCTAGCATGTTGTCAAAAGTGTAAGTAGAGTGGATACAGTAATGTGTTTAGGCCAAAAGCCTAACTGGTTGAGCATCAGAATAATATTGTTGCTTTCCAAGTTCTACAGTTGGGCAACAAACACGTTTGGTGATCAATGAAACTCCAGAAATGGGGCAGCTAGAGTTGCCGTCAGCAGGATTAGGAGAAGCTTTACTGAGGAGTAGGTCATCATTGAGCATTTCAAGGGGGTTGGGCCTTCTGCTAATAAGGACCTGTTGACGAAGAGGTATAAGCAAAGGGTGTAGTTTCCCCTGGTGCAGCAGGTACAGTGCACTAGGACCCAGAGCCATGAGGGCTCCACTGAAGCCTATGTATTGCTCTGTGCTACAATTGAAACAGAAGCTAGGAGGCCTGTATCCTTCCATCCACTAGGATCCATGATACACTGGCTACACTGCTTGCTATAAGTGCTCTTAATAGGTGTGTGAGGTTCATTTTTTGCTCTTATTGTCTGTTCTTTGTCCATGAAAATTGAACTTAGTTTGGGCATAGTTCTTGGGTGTGTGGTATGGAAGCTGTGGTGTATTCAGAGAGGCAAAGCTTGAAAAACTTTGAATAACTCTCCTGGGCTATTTGCCTCTGTGCCACCCAATCAGGAAAGAAAATATTTTTGGTTTTTGTTTTAGGTAGGGAGTCATGGTGGGATTGGTGCATTTGTTCCATACTATTCCTATTTTCTAGCAATCTTGTTTGAAGCCCTTGAAAATGTCAGTGGACAGGTAGTTGCTGTCTTCAACCTGATAACATTTTGATGCACGCTCATTTGTCCACTAATTTATGAATAGACTCGAAGAAAGGTACCTAAAGTTATGCCCCCACATCAGTGATAGCTACAGTAATGGCCCAAATGTCCACAGGGCTATACTACAGGAAAGTAAAGCTGGTGCTTAAATGGAGAATTCTGTGAAAATCAAGAAAACCTGACATCAGTGTAAAAGAAAGCGACAGCTACGTGGGAACAAGAAAAGGTTAACAACAACTTGAGAGACATATTACAATATCTTCCCTATCATGGTCAGATATGAATGCACAGGAGCAAAGGCAGTAAATCAAGAGGCACTACTCAATAAAAGGACTTTAGTTAGCCAACCCACCATGTTGCCTCCTGCACGAAGGAATCCTGATAGTAGAAAGGGTTTTTTCCTATTAAATGTTTTTGCATTTTATCAAGATTAGTACGTAAACATACAAATGCTAAAAACTGTGTATTATTCACATCTAGACTGACCATAGCTAATGCAGGCCTGTGTTTCTAATGGTTCACATTTGGGTGCCATCTTGTTTCATGTTACATGTGCATTTTGTTTCTAGGAGAAGCATATATCCCAATTAATAATGCAATATGTGTTAGTTTGGGTAGTTTTCTTTCTTTCTCTTGTGAAATGTTTTCCTTTACGTGTTAACTGTAGAATGCCTTCATTAATTGCAACATTACACTGCAGAGTACAGACTGGTTCAATCTATCTCATTAAGGGGTATATTAACAAGCCATAAAATTATCGCCGCTTTTGCGGGCGTTTTCGGCCAAAATGCGGCAAGAATTTTATCACCTTATCAGCAAAGACACGCTATCATGTGTTTGCTGACTTAGCGCCCGTTTCCAGCACGCCTAACTTTGCATCGCTAATGAGATGCAAAGTAGGCGTGGCTGTGAAACCAACAAGGGAAAATATCGCGAAGACAGCTTCTATTAACAAGGAAGGGTAGGGATTATTTAAATCACGCTAAGTATGCCTTAACACAGGAATTTAACGTCTGTTAAATTCCTGACTAAGGCATACTTAACATGGGGGGTGGATTCTGTGGCTAAGACCAATGGCCCTATCATCATGGTGGAAAATGGCGATATCCACACTATCTCTGGAATTTTTATGGCCTCGGCGATGCACTTTGTTGATAACGCACTAACCGGGTGATAAATTCCAGAGATAGCCGGCGATAAATATGCAAGCGCTAAGCGCGCTTTGCGATATTTATCGCCGACCCTTGTTAATATGCCCCTCAGTTGTAGATAAATATACGTTGGAAGGACGCTTGGAGAAGCTATATTGTGAAGAATCCTGAAAAACTCATGAGCTCTAGGTTGTATATTTATGCTTTAACCTGCTTGGGGTGTTTTATGGCAAATAGGTATAGGCGTAGCATATACTAGAATTGTGCGATTCTAGCTAGTGCAAGGTAGATGATCGCAGAGGGTGATTGCAGACATGCTTTGTCCACGTTAGAGAGAGCCTGGAGCAGAGTACGGTGCTTCCTATATGGCAGAACTGATTTGCTTAACTGTTCCTTTTGAGGCAACTTTATAGTAATTCTTCCAACTCCTTATATGACTTTGATTGATTTGAACTTCATATTGACTAATGCGCACATTTATTGATTACTAATTGACACTACCTTGACGATTTTGAATCCATAAACATTTTGCTACACGTTAGTTACATTTATTGATTTGATGATTAGACTCAGTTGCCAATTTCGATTAATCAGATAGTGATTTATGGGCTCCAAATGTACACAAACAAAAGTGCTAAAAGTGGAGTGCTAAGCATAAAACAGGGGATGTTAGATCATGGGGGAAAATATGACGAAGAACGATGCCCCTCGGGGTGTTAACTAAGTTACACTTTACATATTGACACAACAAACTAATGGGCTGCTGCCTTGACTATTTGATTGTGTCTAACCTTAAAGGAAGCGAGGGCAATTTCTGTTTTAATAAGGATCACTTTTTTGCAAGTTGTGCAAAAAGCGAACTTTTATGTAAAACAATGTTACGCCAGTAAGTTTTTAGAAGTACTATTAGTGAGGAGGTGACCCGAACGACTCAGGAGTCATTTCTCGGTTATAACCGAGGCCATTTGTGATTGGGAACACTGCTAATCCAGCCTTTCATACAGACTCTAATCGATCCTCCTATCAGCCATTATTAAGAAGAAAGTAGGAATAACTTCTGAACAAAAATTTTAAAAAGTGAGAGGAAACCTTGGGCATATTCATTTGCTTAGAAACTTGCTCTTCAAATCTGTCTGCAAGGGGTGTTCTTACAATTTTTTTCAACAAAAACAGTTTGGCCTTGTAAACTACTTCCGGGAAGTTGTAAACAGATAGTTTACAAAATAGGGAGCATATCAGCAAGGGCTTTTGCGACTGTTTTCGGCCGAAAAGCGGCGATAATTTTATCGCCTAATTAGCAAGCTCACGCTAACGCGTGAAAACTTGCGTTAGCGTAGGAATTCCTAACGCCCAGCTTTGCATCTCTAATGAGATGCAAAGTGGGCGTTCCTGACCTGACATGACAGGAGAAATATCGCTAAGCGACATTTCTCCTATCATCAAGCCCCACGCTATGAAGCATAGCGGCAGGAAAAGTAGCGATAACCCCTGTTATCGCTACTTTCCTTACGCCTGCTTCAGGACTGACTTAGCCATGATATCCTATGGAAGGTGGATATCATGGCTAAGTTTGAATGTCCCTATCATCAAGCTAACGCCACATTACGTAAGATTATCGCTGGGTTTCCAGCGATAATCTCACGTTAGGCAGTTAGCGTGAGGATTTTTATCGCTTTTGAGATAAGCGTTGCTAATAGCACGCTATCTCAGCGATAAACATCCACGCTAGCCGGCGATAATTATCCTAGCGCTAAGTGCGCTTAGCGATAATTATCGCCGGTTGTTGCTGATATGCCCCTAGGTTTGTCATGGGCAAACCAAGCATTCACGGGCAGTATAGACAGCTCCACTTTACCTTAGAATCAGAGGGGAGCTCGAAACAGCCTTTCTTGGTGTCCTGGGCTCTATTTAGATTTAATGGATAGTGTAATACCAGTGAAAGGAGTTGCCTGGCTAAGTTCTGTTTACTTCTGATTGTCCAGGAGGCTTGGCTGCTAGAACTTCGCCACCTTCGTTTCTTTCTCACATATTCCATTTTCGCATTGTTCTGCTCTTAAAAATATCCCCAGGGAATTTGCCTTGTTAGACTCTTAACAATATTAATGGCAAGCAGACATGTTAGAATATTTTTTCTAACCATAATGTCTGTTTTTACATTATTATAACCTGTATTAGGCGTCGACCATCCGTAAATGGCTTTCCGGTTACTTGTTGAATCATCATTTTACTACCATAGACCAACCAGACGCACTTTACAAGTGCCAAGAAAGAGGTCATGCACCATCACATAGTAATTGATTACTGGGCTCATAATTGATTCTTAAAATGCCTAGACCACTTATTAATCACTTGCCACCTGCATTTTGATTGAGGCGTGGTGACTGAGAACATTTGTCTCATAGTCATGCCTCTCAGTCAACTGTGATCATAGATAAAGGAAGGTACATAACATTTCAGGTAGATGAAATAATACTCTGTCTGGTGAGTTTCAGTCGACAATATTTATGCTTATAAGTCATGGTGGGTGTGCTTCCCATAAAGGTATTTTAAGATCTAATATCAATCAATCAGGGATTTGTAAAGCGCACTACTCACCCGTGAGTGTCTCAAGGCGCTTAGGGAGGTGGGGGGAATTTCAGCCTTATTTAATAAGGAAAAGAGCAATTGTTGGAGGCAAGCTGTGTGTGTGGTGAACAAATGACGGTCCAGTCCATGTAATATTTTTAAGTATATTTATTCCAGGTCAAGATCTTGAGTAGAGCTCCACCAGGAGCAGCCTTCCTGCCGCTCAGCCCATTCTCCCAACTGACAAACTCCACTCATCCAACATTCCACAGCATCATCCACTCCAATATTCCACACCACACTCACACTGGCTGAGCAGCAGGTACAACACTTCTCCCTTCCTCATATTAAACACAACACAATACAATGAATCATGTGAAAAGCACAATAAAGAGAAAATAACATGCACAAAAAAATCTGGAACGGTACCATTGCAAAGACAGGAGCATGGTTGAGGGCAAACCAGTAGAAAGAAAAGCAAAGCAAACACAGTACAATGGGATTACAAGTTAACATCCAAAAATGCAGGAGAAAAAACAATTTGCGTGAATGTCAATAAGGCAAAGCAACAGTAAAACATCAATGCCCACCCACGTACCTACATAGAAGAAAATAATAAACTGGACAGGTAAAACAATCTTAAGGCAAAAAACGACCTTTACACACATCCACTTCCTTTCCACACAAAACCCCCCACCTTACCACGCAAAACCAAACAAACCTACAAACTCCTACACCACGCACAACCAACCAACCCCTGAGACACAAACATATCAACTGGCCAGGCTGAAAATGAACGTGAACACCAAGGGGAACAAACCACAATGGTGCAGAAGAAAACACACCACAGGACACATGCATGCTCAACCAGGACAAAAACGCCTGAGCTTAAAGGGAAGGAGGAAAGAGAGGACAAGCACACAGAAAATACTCAGCAAAAACGCAAAGCTACAGGTGAAGTGAACTTCACCAACTAACCACACAAAAGTGGTAGACACGAGTGACTCACAAACACAGTTGACTCCAACCAAGGCCCACAAGGGAGACAAACCTATGTCCACCCATGACCACACAAATAGTGGTAGGGCAGAGAGGCTCGGCAACATAAAGCCTTCTCACATACACACCCCCAACAGTGAGAGGCACACCCACTCTCACAACAACCACAAGGAGTCAAATACAAAACATTGCCCACAAAGGTAACACCCCAATGTCACCCACAACCACGAAAATAGTGTTAGGCTAGAGAGACTCAGAACATAAGAGCCAACAAACATTGACCAAAAAGGTAACACCAATGTCACCCACAACCATGAAAATAGTGGTAGGCTAGAGAGGCTCAGAACCCAAGAACCAACTCATACACACACCCCCCAACAGAGAGATACACACACTCTCAAAACAACGACTAGGGGATAAACCAGAGTGACTCCATGCATAAAATTCAGCTCCAGATACACATTCACAGGTGGTACCATGTCCAAAAACACCCAAAAGTCACACACACACACACTACCAACAAACCATGCGCACCAAAATGTGAAATACCGAAGAGAACACCCTTCAATGAAGTTAATAACACCAAATGTATAAGTGTCCCACCGAACGAAGCGTCTTTCATGTTGGAAAAACAGTAAACTTTACATTTTCTGGGGAAAAGACATTTTATCAGCTATCCCAGAAGACGGCATAGGCAGAATTCCCAGAAGATACACACCACATTAGCAGATGAAAGCAGGGACGCTTCGTGGCAATGTCAGCACAGCAGCACCCATGGAAAGTGTAAAGTTAAACATCGAGTCAACAAATTGAACACCGAAATGCTAAACGGCTCACCAAAGCTCCAAAAACGAGGGGAGGTTTAACGTCCAGAGGGAAAACAGCAAGAAGATTTCCTCAGCATGAAGTTCTATGAAGACAGACGAAGATGGATGGTAAAAGAAAAATATCAGCATGCAGACTTACTAAGCACTGGGTGGCTCCAGTCACGTTCTAGCTGCTGTACCGCTGGTAAAGATGTGGTGACGTGGGGCGAGGCAGAACACTGAACAGGTGCTGTGCTTGAGGGAAAGCAGAAATGGAGCACGAGCGCCACCCTCACAGCTGCAAACACGACAACATCGCAGCCCTCGTGCTGAATTCAAAAATTCGAATACAAACACCACCGCAGTGATCTTAATGGTAAGCGTGCAGGCACAACATCCAAAAGAAACTTACCAGAGTACAGTGGTAATGGAGTGTCCAGGGTGAACAAAGGAACTCCTCCTCCTGGTAACACCACCAAAAAAGGACTGTGGAGATTCCTTGCAGATGTCAATGTTGGCACTGTTGGCTCAATGTTGGCACTTCACAAATAGGCTCAGGGGACTCCTCCTACGTGTTGCTCCACAGACTTAGAAACAGGAGACACTGCCGAAATCCACAACGGGCCGCCAGTTGGTGGAAACACGCAAGCGGTCCACTTTGCACGGACACAGGGAACACTTGAGGCCCAAATCCACTGGTGACACAAACTCTGGGGACTCCTCACACCTGTTACTACACTTGCTATGACGGCTTGCCATTGAAACTTTCACACGGGAGCTCTGAGGCTAGACGCTCTAGTCACCAAGGACACCTTTTCAAGTAACAGCTCCCCAGATGCTCTTGCTTACACCATCAGAGCAAAAGACAGCAGGTAGCACACAGCACAAATGGCGAAAGTGACACAACAGGACACACCACAGCAGGATGTTCCGACTCAGAGGTTGTGGCAGACAGGTAGTTGATCACAACAGCTCCATTACACAACACAGCTCCACTCCAGAGGAGGACACAGCATGAATTGGCACACTCTGGTTGGAGCCGACCGGTCTTGAGGTCACTGGTGGGGCTCGGGGTGCCAGCTAGCTGTGCCAAACCTAGTTACAGGAGGAGTTTTTTCAAGTTATTCGTCTTCAGTTACAGCTACTTCAGGCTCATAGGACCAGTCTATTAAAGTTGCACACGCAGATCTTTTTTGATAAAAATCGTCTCCAAAATGTGGTGAACAAATGACGGTCCAGTCCATGTAATTTCTTTAAGTATATTTATTCCAGGTTAAGATTTTGAGTAGAGCCCCACCTGGAACAGCCTTCCTGCTGCTCAGCCCATTCTCCCAACTGACAAACTCCACTCATCCAACATTCCACAGCATCATCCACTCCAACATTCCACACCACACTCACACTGGCTTAGCAGCAGGTACAACACTGTGCCTCCAGTTCACTGTACGAAGCAGAGATGAGACAGAGAAAAAAACATTCTTGAGCTGTACCTTAAAACAATAATCCTATGCTGTCAGCTTGGTGTTGCGGTCCATCGTGTAGGGATATGGCTTCTTCTTGGGCATCCAGCTCCGGTTCCGGAGTTATATCCGAAATACAGCTTCTGATAAAAAAGAAAAGAAACACTTTTCTGACCTAGAACGTCTCTAAGTAAGAAAAAACCTATGCGAGAACCTAGGATTTTTTTATGGCAAGGAGCCTGAGAGACTGGGATGTCATAAAAATAAGCTTCACAAATTTAATGCTCTTATTACACTGAAGAAATATGGCAGGACATCGCACATGGAAGTAAATGGAGTAGGATTTAAATTCAGGCATTTCCCACCACTCTAATTTTTTATACTCCCTAACAAAGTAAATGAAATGACTAATACTCTGGGTAGCTTTGTATTTACCCCAATTTACATTTGCTGCAAACTGGGATAAAAAAAACAATGTTTTCACTGTTATGGTCCTCCTTTAAACCTAAGTACAAACGTGTTATAAAATGCTTTAAGGGTGAATCAATACATTTCTCTTTTAAATTCTTAAGGTAGAATTTTTTGTGAGCACTCTGCTTCAATGTCTTGAGGAAAAAATTGAAGGGCAGATTTACAAGAAACTGACGCATCGGTAGTGATGCGTCCCTTTCCCTGCGCCAGCCTGCAATACCCTTGCGTCACCATGGCTGCATCATATTTATAATACAGCGCACCATGGCGCAAGGATTGACAAATGTGTCAGAATTACGCATCTATTGGCACCAAAGTCAAGCATTGCTGGAGTTGTGTCGCAAGCATGACGCAACCGAGCAATGCATGCTGGGGCCTATACTTATTGTACTGCGTCACTCCATACGCCTGCTTCACGCAGGCGTAAGGTTTTGACGCAGTGGCATCCTAGATGAGGTGCAGTGAAATCTTGTAGATTTCACTGCATCACTTTTACGAGGCTTTCCTGCGTGGGAACGCCCACCCTGCATACATTATACCAGACGCAGGCACAATGTGTCACTGGGCTCTACAATGAAACTTACCACATATTCCACCAGAAGAGGTAAGATTTCACCCTGACGCTGGCACGGGCCATCAGGTGGAAGTCGCAGGTGGAAGATGTGCCAACTCACATGGTTCTACGGTGTGTTATACAATGTCGACACACTTCACAAGATCACCTGGTTAAGGGCTAATATCACACAATAAGCAACTGGTGAGCTGGAAACCCTTTCAAAAAGTGGTTACCAGCTCATGCATGGGGGCTTTGAAGCACTGAAATCCATTACAGTTTATACATCCTTTCCGGAGCACATGCAGAGGAGGCTTCCGTTGACAGCGTTCTCTATTTTTGACCATGATAGGAGTGGCTGCTCCTTTGCCAGGCCCTGCTACTCATGTTTCTCAACTTCAGCTTTAGCAGCAATGGATTTAACCCCTGTGCCATCACTAGGCCACGCCCCATCAATGTCCCTCCAATGTACACCTTGGGTGATGGATGAAAGCCCTTTCCTCTTCAACAGGTACCATCCCATCTGAAGGCCTCCTACTCCCCCACATAGTGATTTTTTCCGAAGCTGACAGGTCTGATGTGTTCTTTCTGAGAAGGTCGTTAGTTAAGGGCATTATATTTGTCTTTCTTGCAGACTTTTGTACAAAACCTGACAAGGTGGATTAGTGTAAATGACTTAAAATAAGGGCCACATGCTTTTCATAATCAGTGCTTTATTTAGTGGTAGTCTTGCAACTGTCCAAATGAGAAAGGTTCAGCTGAGTAGAAGAGGAGCCAAGACAGATTTAATTAACATCAGGGACAGCATAACGCAACTCAGCTCTTTTCTTTGTTCATTGCCGAACTTCCAATGGTTCGACCCGCATTAAGACTTTTCCCCTTAACGTCTTGGACAATACTTCAGATTTCTTTGTTTCTGCAGAAGACTCCGTTTTTATAGGCTGCTATTGGAATGCAGCAACAGCTCAACAACGTTGCTATCTTCTGAATAATAGTAAAAACTCAGATTACTGTCTTTAGGGGAACAGAACTTATTTCAGTTGAACGCTGAGCAACTGTAGACTTTCTGCTGTCTGTAAATACAAATAATTGGATGAACTGCTTGGAAACAATCTGAACTGAAAATGTCACAGTCAAGACCAGTCTTCTAATATTTAATCACCTATGCATAAAATTATCATTTAAACTGTCAGCAAATTATGTAAGCAAAACATAATATTTATAGTTTTGTATTCAGGGCACAAGCACTTAAAAAAGAAGTGGGGGGACTAACCAAATTAGGTAGTATGCAAGTGAACATTTACTTTATATACAAAATGTACACAAGAGGAATTGTTGGTACGGCCAGTGCCAAAATTAATCAAGTGTGTCTGGTAGATTGTGCAATTGCTTGGTACTTTAAACATAGAATACCTGATGGTACTGGACCGAAAAAGAACATCAATGTTTTGACCCTGACATATGTGTAATTTAAGAGAGCATCATGGCGTCTTAGGAGACTGCTGCACGCGATGCTGGAGTGCTTCTAAATCGAAGGGATTGTGACCAGTAACACTGACCGGGCAAGAAGGGTCTAGAATTTAATACAAGAGTTCCACCCTCTTGGCAGATTTACCACTGCAACAGTCCTTGAAATATTTTGAAACCAGATCCTAAGTTGGTTTTCCTACACTACCTCTGAATAATGATGAAGGTACATCACGAGTCTGCCTGGTGGATTTAATCCACTACCAGGTGAATCTATCCCCGAAAATATTTGGGAAGCCTTTCTGAGAAAATCAGATCACAAGTTGTTTTTCCGGCAATTATTGAGGAAACACTATGGAACTCCATGTCTGATTTACTCTACATGGAGTTGGCTGTCTTGGCCGTTGTTACCTTGTCCTGAAGAAGTCCTGAAGAAGATATGCCATGACAGTCTCTTAAATTACGCATACGTCAGAGTCAAAATGTCGACGTTCTTTTTAGGTCCAGTATCATCAGGTCTTCTGTGTTTAAAGTACTAAGCAATTGCGCAGTCTACCAGAGACACTTGATTCATTTCGACACTGGCCGTACCAAAAATTCCTTTTGTGTACATTTTGTATATAAAGTATATGTCCTTGTCTTGCCAATGTATAAATGACACGTATTCATTGACGTCACATGAGCACTTTTTCACTGTACTTATTTTCACTCCATTTTTTACTGAAATGTTGACAGCCGCATAAAAAATATTTTGATCTAGAGAAAAAGTAAACACTTACTAATCTGTAGAAATTGTTTGTCTTATATGTTCCTGCTTACTGTCTTAAGTATTGATGTTACTTGCTTAAACCTATAGTTTATGATTATTTCTTGATCGCAGGAGCAATTATTCTCACCCGACAGAACCAATTGTAGCTTTTTGTATAGATACCCAGGTTCTGAGGGGCACAGGGTTACCCCATTGTTACTACACAGAAATGGAAATCAGACAACGTACAGAGCTGCTGAATGTGTCTGAAAATTACACTGGGAGAAGTTCAGCATACTTCTGTGGAGCTCAACTTCTTAGCAGGGTGAACAGCATCCACCCCTTGAAAATAGTTGGTGGACACCATGCACCTGCGTGTACCCCCGACTTGTGCACTGTTTGTATAACTTGTTACTTCTTACATTAGAACAATATTACAGGGAATGCTAGAAAACATCTCTTCTTCTTCCTACTTATGCTAGTACTGAAGGAATCCACTTGGAGTCTGGCTGCAATTGAAGGCCCTTGCTGGCAGGTCATAAATAAAAGTAACAATTACTGGAAAGTGGTAAAAATGTTTATTTTACAACATGCTAAAGACATGTTACCTTTGTGTCTTGTCACTGCAGTTTACAAATATGGCTACTGATATGTAACATTCTAAGAAAATGTCTGTTCCCCACTCATTAGATAAGGATCGTAGCTACCTGGAAAGGAAGACATCTTTGAAGTTTCTAAGGTAAAGTAGAACTCAATTGCTAACTATCAGATATCTTACTTTTGTTCCAGACAAACATAATCACCTCTTGTTCTTAATTACTGGGCTGGCCTTGACCCATGTCAAATATTCCAAAGTAATTCGAGTATTCAAGAAGACTTCTGTTTGCTCAAACCTCCAAATCATGTGCTTGCCCTATACTACATAGAGTTGGAACTTTATATCCATACTCGTTGTTTTGAAAATATATTATCGAATTTGAGAATTTGACTTTTATATTCCAAGAGAATTGCGATATAGATTGACCCATAACACGTACTTGTTAATTTTAGTATATTACACTACACAAAAATGATTGTTTTGCTATGGTTTGTTTTTATTTGATGCATTTTAATTTCTACAGTGGTTTTAAAACACTTGGTAGCTGTATATTATTGAAGATTAGCTTGCCTTATTTATTTTTATTAGCCTTAATTTCTTTACTGTCTTGCACACCAGGATTGTGGTAGCTTCCAGAAGCGGCTGTGTTTGGGCACTCATGTTGGAGCTGGAAATGTTGACTTCAATGAATCGTTTAAATAAGGGTGTAGACATTTATTCTATTGACTAGAAGACAATGGGTTTGATAGTTCTTCTGTTGAGTGGTTTAACAAGAGTGTTTGGTCCCTATTAAGTAAGGAAAATGAGCGCATCATTCCTTGGTTTGGTAATACAACACAGCTATAATAGGAAGGTTGTGGAACTCTCACAACTGTGGGCCCTACAGTCACTGCACCTGTCACACTGTTAACTGGCAAGCCCATGCTTCTTTTGAAGTATTATTGGCGAACCAATAGTAAAACAGCAGACTTTGAGATCACTGTGATTTTTGGATAAGCTAAACAAGATATGAAAGTAGTTGCAAACCTCAACACCTTGTTAAATGATGATTTTCATGAAATGGCATAAGTTGTGCAAAGAGCTTATTAATAAGATTGCATGTCTAGAATGCTACAGAGGTCAAGGTATTGTTTTGTATTTTGTGGGAAGGGGAAAGGAAGGATTATCCTCTAACCATATATTGAGCCTTCTGATAAGGAGATGAGTAGGTGTTAAGAAGAGTACTGAGTAGAGCTGAGACATACTCCCTAAAATCCTCTGATAGGTCTTGGGGATTATAGCAGAAGAGAATATAGGCCCAGATTTCCTTAGAATTTATGCCAAGCAGGGCAGCAAGCACGGTAAGCTGAAGAGTGCTGATCTATACCATATCTACAAAGAAATGTGCACAGTTCTGGTCTCTCCACCTTCTGGCACAGTGTGTGCAGCCATGCACTAATTCGGCACCCATGCCGCATAGTGCAAGGGTGTCTGCATTTGGTATACATAGTTTTTGTCCAGTAAAGGGTCCCTTCCACAGCTCTTAGTTAGAGCAGTGCCTAATGCTCGCCAGGACGGCACATTTTAACTAAATTGCACATTTTAAATAACAGTCTGAAACTGGATTATAGGAACTTTTCTAATTGCACTTTACCTCAGCTTTTAAAGTATTTAGCACCATATGCATGGGACACTTTAGAAGTTCTTCACGGTCTCCACGGGAACTGCTTAATTCACAGGGAATCAGAGGCAGGAAACGGGCAGCCTGATTCAGGTTAGCGGGCTAATTGTTCTTAGCCGCCACCTATTAAATTGATACGCTGACGCGACTGCGCAGCGCTGCCTCTTGGTTAGAGCTGTGTCTAATGCTCGCCAGGACAGCACGTTTTAACTAAATTGCACATTTTAAATAACAGTCTGAAACTTGATTTTAGGAACTTTTCTAATTGCACTTCACCTCAGCTTTAAAGTCTTTAGCGCCATACGCACGGGGCACTTTCAAAGTTCTTCACGGTCTCCAAGGGAACTGCTTGATTCACAGGGAATCGGAGGCAGGAAATGGGCAGCCTGATTCAGGTTAGCGGGCTAGTTGTTCTTAGCCACCACCTATTAATTGGTGGGAAGGTGAGCCTTAGGTAAGCGCTCGGACCAGGCTCAGGGCCTGTCCCCCTGGTTCTTTGAGGTCAGATCCTCAGACCTATTCCAGAGAGGTCCTTATGGGGCTGGACCCAGATGGCGGGAACGCGTCCTGCCCAAAGATTTCACCTAATGCTTGCTTAGAAGCACAGGCAGTCTTGTGTACCAAATGCCACATGGCCCTCCCCTGCACTATGGGACATTCCATCAAGTCTAAGGCTAGTACAAAAGACAACATCATTTGTGAACGGGACCGTGCCCCCCTTAAATGCATTCTTTTGAATGCCAAATCACTAATGAAACACAGTGTGGAATGCACCCTGTTGATTGAGGAGCATAAAATCATGCTGACTTTTATTATGGAGTCTTGGTCCGATGAAACCTCAGATCCTGAACTCATCAAATCCTTACCACCAGGCTACCTCTGCTATACACAAGACAGACCAATTAGGAAGGGCGGAGGGTTGGTGGTAATCTATCATAACTCCTTAGAGCCCTCTTTCCTCACAGCCTCCAACCAGGCTTGTGAAGCTCTGTCATTAAGCGTTCGTATCTCCCATCACAACTCACTCAAAGCCATCCTCCTCTACCGCCTTCCAGGTCCTAGAGGCACGTTTCTAGAGTCGATCAGAGCGCTCATAGAGAAGGGGCTCTGTGCAAAGTCCTTTACAATATTAGGAGATTTTAACTTTTATCATGAGGACCTCACCGACACAGACAATATAAAGCTGCAGCAAGCTTTAAGTGGTGGAGACCTCAAGCAGTTCGTACAAGATCCTACCCACGCAACAGGCCACACTTTAGATGGCATTTTGTCAAATCACCCTAATCTCTCTTACTCCGGGGCATTGCCTCTTTCTTGGTCTGACCATGCCACCATTTTCTTTGAATTAACACAGGCTAAGCATTATCAACGCAAACCTGAGCCCAAAACCATGATGGAAATTAGGGCCTGGAAAAACATCAATAGCTTAGAGCTAGATAATCTCCTGAAAGCAACTGCCCACACCTTGCCTTCTACTGCAGATGACACCACGGTCGTATATACTGAATGGTTAGACTCAGCGTACAGGATTTTAGCCCCAACTAAATTGCGCACTTCCAAGCGGACACATCGATCAGCCCCTTGGTACTCAGAAAATTTAAAACTGCACAAACTTGATTGCAAATGGCTAAAGCGAGTCCGAAGGAGAGGGTATACTAATACTGATAAGGAGGCATTCAAAGAAAGTCTCCCACTTTACAAAAAGGTACTTCTTGATACTAATAAGAAGTATTTTGGGGAACAGATCAGCAAAGCCAATTCCTCCTCGAAAGAACTTTTTAAATCTATATCCAAACTTATGACACCTACCAGCCCCAAAACACAGAGCAGCCCCGAAATCTGTGAAACCTTTGCTTCTTTTTTTATGCAAAAGGTGGATACTATCTTCTCTTCCTTCACCCATCAGCTTAAAGTGGACCACAAGGTCTCAGCCATGGTGCTGCCGAAGGACACCAAATTAATTCCCATATTAGATAGCTTTACGCCACTGGAGGCACAAGGTGTCACCAAACTTTTGTCGGCGATTCAATCGGGATCCCCCTTGGACCCGTGTCCAGTATCTGTGGCCAAGCTGGTCTCTGACACCATTGGGTCTGCCCTTGCCCCTCTGTTCAACACAACTCTTTAACTCGGGCCAGTTCCCCACATTCTGGAAAACAGCATCAATTCTTCTATTTAAAAAAAAATCTAATCTGGACCCCAAAGACCCGAACAATTACAGACCCATTTTGTGTCTTCCTCTGCCGGCAAAGATGATTAAAAAGGCTATGAACATTGTTAAAAGGAATGAATGGGCGCAGACATGGTCTTGTATAGATGATATGATGATTTATTCTTCAGTGCAAATCATTAGTTACATGTTACAGGAAGATGTTCTGTTCCTTCTTAATGCCCCACCAGGAGCAGCGTCCTCCCTGCTCAGCCCCTTCTCACCAACAGATCACACTAGAATCCCAACCCCCCTCAACATTCTATCATACCTCATCCAAGGCTGAGCAGGCAGGCAGAGAGCCAGAGTAGGGAGAGTGTAAAGATAATAAGCACATCACAACACATCTCCCCCCTTATAATATTTGAAAACAATCAACATGTGTTAAGATGATACAACACTCACTGAGCATAGGAGGATGCATTAATAACAACTAATTAAACATCACCCCCCCAGCGATAATGATCATAAACAGAAAAATGCATGAAAATAAATTTAACACACATTTAGTAGAAAAGAAAGATGAATAACCAAAACATTAAACACCATCCTTCCCCTGATAATGATCAAAAACAAAACTGTAAAACTAGCATGAAAACTCAGACTACAACTATGGGTACAAGACACTACACTACACCCCACAACGTACCCATTGTGCCTCATAAAAGACACAAGACAGGCAGAACAGGGATCTACAACCCTAAACTGCACAACTAAGACAAAAACAGATCTACCAATAAGACAGATCTAAGACTAAATCCCTTAACCCTAACCAACATAGGGTACCTTTAAACCCAAAATACATTATGGGTAACTATAACAGACAAATCAGGGTATCCCTTAACCCTAAAACACTTTTGCGATAACTATGAGTAACAATAACTCATGACAAATTTAGGGTATCCCTTAACCCTAAAGCACACTCACAAAACAGTATGGGTATTTATAACCCAAGACAAATTTAGGGTAACCTTTAACCCAAGACACACCCTCACGTGGGTGACTCTAGACCATTTAGGGTAACCTTTAACCCTATACAAACACAGGGTAACCTTCAACCCCCTACAATTCAGGGCAACATAGCAAAACCAGTATGTCCTTGAACCCCAAAATATACTGGCCACAAGAAGGAATTAAACAACAAATGCACAAATCCCCCAATAATAAACAGTAACCCAAGACCAGCCCCCACGTTCTAAGGAACCAAAACCCACCATTCAAATATAAAACAAAAACAGTGTGACAATGCTGAAAATAAAGAAAAGAAAAGTCTCTGACACCGGTGAGCGAACTGTCACCCGAAATCCTTGTCCAAAATAGATCTGCAAACCTGCATTTCCAGCACATAACATCCAGCCTTTAGACAGTAGATAATTTGAGCGCAGCTATTGGACTTATGTACACGCTCCATGACAGGACCAGGATGAAGAAAAGTGCCGCTTCAAGAAACACCCATACCAAGGAGGAAGACCGCAGATTCCGACATGAGTACCTGAGACATTTTCTTACTTTGAAACCACGACGTATCCAAAAACTTTATTGGCACTGAGAAGACTATGCGTGGTTGGCAACACATGCGACTTGAACGCGTGAAGTAACAGGAAACAAAGTAAATTTGGAAAGCCAATCCCAAAATGGCGGGACACAGCGCACGCTGCACCGGGTGGCTCAAGGCACGCGCGTGCATCAACGTCTGGAAGCTGCACAACGCTGCGCGAGCCCAAAGCAAGACACGCGCTAGAAGTAACGGAGAAGGAATGACCGTTACAGGTGAGTGACCGTTGCCAAAGGTAGTCAGCAAAAACATGGTGGACCAAAAAAAACACCAAAACAAAACTCCAAACCATAAGAGCCAGCTGCATGAGGGAAACACATCGTCAGGTGGAAACTCCTCTTCACACACCACCAATGTCACGAACTCCTGGGCCACTCACAGCTGTTGCTCAAATACCCAAACACCACGAACACATGAAGTCTTTTCCATGACTCGCAGTGCAGGCTCCTCACGCGACGCTCTTCCTCAAGACGTGAACAAAAAGCTCCTCAGTCGACAAACAGAGACTGAAGCGCTAACCCCATATATCAGTTTCAATATCTTCTAAAATCATTTCTTAAAGTCTCTGGGGAAACTTGACAGCACTTCCCCTCTGAGGCTCTGGGAAAACTTGCGAGTGACACATTCTTGTTGGTCCTCAGGGAAACTCCTCTTGATGGAGACACACTCCCAAGACAGCAGGCATTGGCAGGCCCAGGCCAAGACTGACCGTTCCCTTTTTGGTCAGAATTGTCCTTTGGGGAAACACTCACCCAAGTCCATCATCTGGCACGTCCACTATAGGGCTGACCGATCTTCTGGTCACTGGTGGGGCTTGTGGAGTGCAAGATTACTTCTTTTTTTTTCCTTTATGCGCTTCTTCAGTTCCCAAATTCATCCAAAGTAGACCCTTCAGTTTCACCAAGTCCAAGCTCCTTGAAGGTACACGCAGGTTCTTTAACTCGTCGCCAGTGTTAAAAGGAATGAATGGGCGCAGACATGGTCTTGTATAGATGATATGATGATTTATTCTTCAGTCCAAATCATTAGTTACATGTTACAGGAAGATGTTCTGTTCCTTCTTAATGCCCCACCAGGAGCAGCGTCCTCCCTGCTCAGCCCCTTCTCACCAACAGATCACACTAGAATCCCAACCCCCCTCAACATTCTATCATACCTCATCCAAGGCTGAGCAGGCAGGCAGAGAGCCAGAGTAGGGAGAGTGTAAAGATAATAAGCACATCACAACAAACATCCAACTTAGAACATTCCTTCAGACCAATTGCTTGCTGGATCCAACACAATTTGGCTTCCGTGCTGAACACAGTACTGAGTTTGCCCTGATTCAATCCACAGAGGAGATCAGAAAGGCCTTGGACCAGGGAGGAGCCGCAATACTGATCATGCTTGATCTCTCGCGGTCTTCGATATGGTCCATCATGAAGTTCTGATGGACCGTCTATCTGAAAGGGGGGTTCAAGGCAAGGCCTGGGATCTCCTAAAATCTTTTCTCACCGACAGAACTCAAACGGTGGACCTGGGCAAAGAAAGATCAAGGCCCTTTTACCGTCCGTACAGGGTGCCGCAGGGGTCATCTCTCAGTCCTGCACTATTTAACGTGTATGTGTCCCCGTTGGCAACCCTCGTAAGATCCTATGGGTTACAGCTAACCTCTTATGCAGAGGACACGCAAATTGTGTTGTCCCCTCAGAGGGGTAAAGAAGCCGAGGCAGGACTACGCTGCCATGACTGCATGCAAGCCATCGCAGGCTGGATGTCATCAAATTGCCTGAAGCTAAATGCAGGGAAAACGGAGGTCATCATTTTTGGTAATTCCACAAATCTCTGGACGCCTGATTGGTGGCCTGATGTAATGGGCACGCCTCCGGCCCCCACGAGAAGGTGAAGAAACTGGGGGGTGATTGTGGATTCAAGACTCTATTTTGGGGACCAGATAGGCCGGGTCATCTCCACTTGCTTCCACCTCCTCAGGATCCAGAGGAAAATAAAAATTTCTCCTTCCAGAAGACAGCCTGAGGACAGCAGTTACAGCGTTCATTTTGTCATGACTGGATTACTGTAACAGCCTCTACCTGAACATCCAAAAGAGAAACATTAACCGACTGTATGCACTGCAGAATGCAGCACATGTACAAAGCAGAATAAAAAATAATAAATAAATATATTTCTCCTCATTATGACAGCGACAGGTAGGCACAGTGATTTGGCATAATTCCATGTCTACTAGTCTTTGCATCAACATCCATGGGTGGATGCCTGTAAATGCCTGCACACCACCCATGGAATGTTTTCCGAATGCTAAGTAATGCAAAGCAGTACATACCCCTTGTTGAGTCTTATTTGATCAGTTTAGCCACTGGGTGACCCCAGGACCACAAATGCTGCAGCTAAACCCCTTCCTGTCAAAACCACATCCTCAAGCCGTGCTAAACTCTCATCCACAGAGCATTCAGATATTACAGAATCAAGGGGCATCGCTGGAGATGACTTCCTTTATTCACTACTACCCCTCCTCCGCATGCTGCCTAGAATGCAAATTTTTGCTGTGCCATGCTTTACTCTGCGACACTACAATGCACTATATACAATAGTCAATATTATGATTATGCAACTCTGCAATATGGATTGTTGTACATTACGTTTTGATAATATACAATATGGACTATGATTTAATACTATGTGCACAATTATGCTCCAACTCTTATATTACTTCACCTGAATGAGGGTGAAGATTGACGCCAGTCAGCAGGCTTCCCATAAAACATAAACTTCAAGAGGGCTGAAACAGGGGTGTGTCCTAGCCCCTTTTCTGTTTAATATATTCATTTCTAATTTTTCTAGCAAGTTGCCACTTCTCAACTCACACACCCAAAAGGTTGGTGGTAAATTACTTTCCAACATGAAGTATGCTGATTAAGTGGTTCTTATCAGCAATACTCAAATAGGCATACAAGCTACACAACTATACAGTTCCCACCAAATTGGAAATTGATATAAATAAACACAAAAACAATAGTAATCACCTAAAAAATTACTAAGCGGGGATATTGCTCTTAAACAACAGTTGTATTGAAGGGACCAGAGAATATAAATACTTAGGTCTAATTATTGACTGCAAAGGATCATTTCCCTCACATAAACAATACATTCATGTGTAGGCCCATAGCTTATGAGCATTGTTTATTACTTTGTATAAAACTGTTAAGGGCCAATTACTGGATCCAATAGCAAAAGTCATCAACGCTAAATTATTACCAACCATTAACTATGAATGTGAAGCTTTGTGAGGAAAAGAAGCACTTTTACTAGAGAAGATTGTTACAAATACATAGTAAGTAATTTTTTGCCTGCCAAGATGTGCTTCCCCCACTCAGATCTGACTGAAGTTTGGTCTGGTTAATAAAGTTATTGCAAGGCAAGGTAACTTTTCAATATTTTGCCATAAACTTAGGTCTGGCAAAATTAGATTTGATAAATCTTCTACTTTTGGCTGAATTGCCACACAAGTATGCTGACCATCCAGCTTGTCTGTAGATGGAAAGAGCCCTGACCAAGCTAGAAGTCTGAGAACTTTGGAGTGCAATGGTCACATTCCAAGTTTTTTAGAAATGCATCAATAAGAGTTTGTGAACATTGTCACGTTCTCAGTATGAAATGATTTTTACTAAATGGCCCCACGCAAGGATGGTGGTAAACAGGTTTACAGCATTGCGCGCCCAATTGTACTTCTTGATGGGATATTCAAATCATATAAAACATAAACTCATGCAATACCACCCAGGCTACCTGCTGTGTCCTGACCAACCTTAAAGAGGAGCCAAGGAAAGGGAGAAAATATTATGCAGACTATGTAAAAAAAATTGACATTTTGCTAACCCCCTAATTTGGATTTGTCTGGGCCTCTTGAGGTAAAGGCGGAGTCTGCTAAGGCAAATGTTCAGTTGAAGGCATATACAAACATGCCAACAAACATTAAATATGAATTATCCTATTTCAAATGCATGTCTGATGGAATGTTTGATTCTGGCAGAAAAGAAACTTATGATGTAAATATTCAACCATGGAATCATAATTGTAACTATAGTCATCATCTTTTGGCATATGAGTTTAATCATTGAGTCAAAATAAAAATAGCAACATTTCTGATGCTGTGTCATGTTACTACTGTGTATTTCTGCATTTTATTTTGATGTTTGTATCTATATTATGCATTGTTTTAGTAACTAAACATGAATAAAAGATTTGCTGTTGTGTCATTGAGATTTATTGTTTCAGGGAGAGCAACAGCTATAACCGACAATAGCAGTCTTAGCGAAATCAATAAAATGTCTGTGACCTCAAATACATTATACTATACTGTTAGACCTGTCAGCATTATGGTGGTCTTCCCCCAAACAATTTGCTTACTTAATTTTTGCTGAAATTCGTTTTTGTTGGCCTTAGGACTATGTGTACTTTACCACTGCTAACCAGTAAGGGTTTGAGCTCACTCCCCTAAACATGGTTCGATTGGCATATACCTAATACCTAATTGTAATATTTCATTTATGTGTAAGTCCCCTGTAGAGTGTCATACCATAAACTCAGTGCCAGTAAATCAAATGCTTCCAGTGGGACTGCAGCACCTATTATGCCACTCACTTAAGTAGCACTTTAGAACATGTCCCAGATCTGCCATTACAGGCCAAATTCAGTTTTATACTGCCATATCGACATGGCATTAAAATCCCCTTACTAAGCCTTAAACTCCCCTTTTATTACATATAAGTTATCCCTAAGGTGGGCCTAAGGTACTCCAGAGGGCAGGGATCGATGTGATTAAAAGGTTGGCCACTATAATTTTGAGTTTCACATGCTCCGATAGTAATATCTGTAATTTCCAATTGGGAGATGGTAGCTTTGTCATGTTTGGCATCTATAAAATTGAGATGATATAGACTTTTTAATGGTGAAGTCAGAATCTTCAATACAATTTTAAAAAGGCCACTTTTAGAAAGTGTGTATGTATGAGAATAAGGGGCAACCCAATACCCTAGGAGCTGGGTAATAGAGTAATAAAGTGAAATTTCCCTCTAGGGTGAAATGTGAACCTCTACTTCCTTGGAGAAAAATATTTTGCCTATCAAAAGATTGGTTCCATTCCTAAACAAAAGCAAAAAGAACAAATGATGGACAGAATTCAGAACAAATCGAAGCTTCACTTTCAGTTGTAGATCTAAGTTTAATCCAGCGGTTCTTTGCTCACCATCCCACTCCAGTTTGCTCCCAGCAATGTGCAAATCAGTCTTGACCCTGGTCCCCATTGGAACAGTCCAGCCCAAACTGTGCAGGCTAGGCCCTCACTGGACTGGAATCAAGCATCCTGGGACAGGTTTTAGGGTATCACCCTCATCAGCCAGGCTATCTTGAATGCAGTGGCGCATTGAGAATGGGACCCACCTCTGGGAATACCCTTCCCACTTAAAATGACAAAAGCAAAAATAACAAATGATGGAAGGAATGCGGAACAAATCAAGCATTCACCTCAGTTCACAGATTTGGGTATAATCCATTATTTTTTTGATCACCACCCCACCCCATTTTGGACCCAGCTATGTGCAGTCTGTCTTGACCCTGCTCCAGGGAACAGTCCAACCCGAACTGCCAGGCCAGGTCCACCCTGAACCAGAAACAAGCATCCTTGAACCAGTGTTAGGGTATCACCCTCCATCAGCCAGGTTAGGTTGAATCCAATGGCGCAGTGAGAATGGGACGACAATGCATGTTCCTTGGACACTTCCTGCAGCCTTGCCCACTGAACTTTACTACCTTCTCAGACACTTCCCAGAATTTCTTCTACGTCCTAAGGTAAGGTCTGACAGTTATCAATACACTTATTGTATCCAAGCCATGCTTCATTGCTGTTGGCCATATTTATAGACTCTGACCCGATCTTATGCGACTAGATGTCCGTGGTTAGCGCTTCAATCTGTTAGGCGCTAGTTCTCACTAAAAATCTAAAACATTCATGTTTTGTTATGTTATGTTAATTAAACTTGATGTACCGCACAAATCACTGTGGGGGCATCTTGGCGCTGTCACAGAAACAAGATCAAGGAAACGGTGAAGATGTTCAGAATAGATAGGCTTTAAGTTGTTTCCTAAATTTACAGTAGTTTGGATAGGAGCGCATGTGAAGAGGAAGCTCATACCATAACATGGGGGCAAGATAGGAAAAAGCCTTTCCACCGCTGCACGTTTGACGAATGCGGTGAACACACAGGAAAGTTTTATCACAGGATCTTAGATTGCAGCAGGGAGTGTATACTTTTATTTTTTTCCGGGGAGATAGTGGGCCTTTGCATTTCAAGTAAGGTATTATACGTAAGGCAGCAAATCTTAAAATAAGAGCGCTTCTTCACTGGTAGCCAGTGTAGTTCTTTCAGCAGAGGGGCTGAGGAAGTGCCAGAAGGGCGATTAAGAATGAGCCTGGCTGCAGTGTTTTGAACTACCTGAAGTTTGGAGACTAATGTTTCACTGACCTCTGCCAAAAGGGCATTGCCATAGTCTAGTCTTCTTATTACTATGGCCTGGGCCAGCGTTCTCTGAGTGGTGGTAGGGAAGAAGGGGAAAATTCTGCGCAAAAGGCGTAAGTTATAGTAGCATGTGTCAATAGAAACAGAAATGTGCTCTTTCATCTTTAAGGCTTGGTCAAGTTTTATCCCCAAATTCTTTACTGTTTGTTTAGGCATGGGAGTGGCCCCCAGTTGGTTAGGCCACCAGTTGTCCATCCAGATAGAGGAAGCTTTGCAAAACAGCATGATCTCCATCTTATCTGCATTAAATTGGAGATAGTTCTTGTTCAGCCAGTCAGAGATATCTAACAGGCCTGACAAAAACGCTTTTTTGTCGCTGTGAGGTCCTGGCCAAGTGTAAACATCACCTAGGTGTCATCTGCTTATGAGATTATATCAAAAACAAAATGCTCTGCAATCCCAGCCAGAGCAGCAATGTAGATATTAAACAAAGTGGGGCTCAGGCATGAGCTCTGCAGAACACCCTTGTCTAAGATTAATTTTCATCACTCTTGTTCTACTGATTGGTAGTTTTACAATGCCTCTGTGCCCTCACCCTACTATGGGCAAACAGACCCTTAGGATTGGGACAGACACTGAGAAGATAGAATTCGGTTTTTAACAAATAAAATACAATTTTTGTTACAAATCTTCATTTATACTATATAATGAAATATTTGTCATGATTTGTCCTGTTTTTTCCATATACAAAAGAGTACTACCCTATATTTCACCTTTGCAAGCTACCTGTCCAAAAATAAAAATCTCATTAAAAAATATAATACAGAAAGTGTGTAATATAGGCCTATATGGCCATCTGAATTGCAATATTTGACCATATTGCACAGTTACATTTTACATTTCCTCTCTCAGCCCCTGATGCAAACAGACAAAGCAGTCATACTGGCACTCATTACAGAGTCTGGTTTTGGTCAGGCCTTGTAATCAAACCCTTCTGCTGCAAGGCGAAAGGCCATGCACATTGAGTTGTTCAGATTGTGGATACTTCATAACAATAAATAACAGTACAATCCATGAACCCATTATGGGACAAGTTATATTTTGTGGGTCTAACTTCAAAATTGGCCATGTTCAGTACATTAAGGTTTTGATTCATAAGTAACCCTAACTTTAACTGTGTTATTTCAATGATGGCACATGGGTATGTGGCATATATGTATGCTACCATTTTAAGCAATCTCCCCAGTCCTTCAGTTATAATATACAGCAGTAATTATATTGCTTTTCAAACATTTCATTTACTATCTTGTTATGTATTCTTTTTACTTTCAATTTAATTATTTGTTATCGCATTTCTGGTTCCAGAAATGTAGAAAAACTGAACCCTTCAGAGGACAATACTTCTAATTATCCTCCATTGGACAGCATCCTGATGCATGCATTATTAGAACATGTCAAATATGGGAACAAATCTCCTACTTATCAAACTAAATTCAAGAAGTAAACAACGATAGGTAAAAATCAATAAACAATTTAGAGTTTTATTTCATTTTAAGAGGAAAGGGAAAGGAGATTGATTATTTGAGATGTCAACGCTTTTTGCACTTTCGAAAACATTCTGTAAATAATGCCACATTCAAATGAAATGTCATGATGTACAGAAGGACTGGGAAAAGTATTTAAAGGTTGAATTGTGTACATTTAATTCTAACTTTGGCTAAACCTAATGTTAGAGTCAGGGAACCTACGATATATGTAACTGTAAACCATAACCATTGGGAGCATATTTCTGTAGGAGTTGTGTCGCCCTTATGCCATGCATGAGGCGCAAAAGCGATGCAACTCTTATGTTTGATTTATCAAGTCACGCAAGACTACCCTACGCGACCTTGCGTTGATTGATAAATCTAGAGCCTCTGTGAGACGTTCAATGGGTGGAGCATGGGTGTTTCCACACATCCACCTATGGATTTGGCACATTCCCAGATTTACCATTACTTGCTAAACCTGGGAATGTGTCAAAATGCTCTGACTCCCCAGATGAGGCGTAGCAAGGAGAAATATCATTATTTCTCCTTGTTGCTTCCTTTTTAGGTCGAGCCTAGACAGCGCTTGTGCTGTCTGCAAGACATGTTGTATTGTATTCTCTATGTATTAAAAAATTAACTGCTTTCTATTAACTGTTGGCTGTGCCATTCAAAAATGTAGCCTTTGTATTGGTGTTGGGTTGTAAAAGTCCCTCCCTTCTCTCTTTCTGGCGATTTCACTTAGTGAGTATTTAGTTTGTCCATCACACTATGTAGCGTGTGATGGCCCCTGTTTACAGAGACGCCCATCTGTTAGCAATTATCCTTATCGTAACTGCAGTCTGACATCCATTCTGACCTAAAGAAGCTCTGTGGCTTTGTTTCTGTTTCAGCATGCATCTGTTAGCAATTATCCTTATCTTAACTGCAGTTTCACTTCAATTCCGACCTAAAAAAGACCTGTGCCTATATTTATGTTTTAACGTGCATCTGTTATGAATTATCCTGATGGTAACTGCAGTATGACTTTTATTCCAACTGCCAAACTTAAAAATGATATTAAAAAATGACAGAGCATTTTATTTTACTAATATTAAACATTGTGTGTTATTAATTAAAAAATACTGTAGAGCGTTTTTAGTTTTCTTTTCTGTTGAAGTTGTTGGGGTTTGTTTTCCGTTTTGCCAGCGGACATGGGCAGAGATGCCAGAGTCATGTAAGGTGTGGCTGGAAGTAAATCGCAGTGCAAATGCGCTTTTCAGAGCTAACGATGGTGAGCACTGGCAGGACTCGGGCCAATTAAAGCTGGTGTTATTAAAAAAATAAGTTAGAGCATTTTTAGTCTCCTTTTCTGTTGATGTTGTCGGGGTTTTTTTCCATTTCACCAGCTGACATGGGCAGAGATACTGTAGTCATGTAAGGTGTTGATGGAAGTAAATCGCAGTGCATATGCACTTGTTTCGGCACCAGATTTTTAGAGCTAAAGATGGTGAGCACCGGCAGGACGCGGGACAATTAAAGCTGGTGTTATTAAAAAACAAGTTAAAGCATTTTTAGTTTCCTTTCTGTAGAAGTTGTCGGGTTTTTTATTTCTGTTTTGCCAGCGGACATGGGCAGAGATGGTGGAGCCATGTAAGGTGTGGCTGGAAGTAAATCGCAGTGCATATGCATTTGTTTCGGCACCAGCTTTTTAGGTGATTCTGCATCAGGAAAAGTAGTTCAGTTATTTTATAATTAAATTCACAATAATTAATTAATCTCATGTGATGACAGTACCTGAGGAGAGAAAGAACAAAGAGCAAACTACGAAGCACAACCCCACAGAACTATATTTACCTAGAATGGTGTGAGGACCTAGACATCAGAGTATCAAGGATTCAGGACAGGTTCAGGACCAGGAAGGTGACCTTTTCTAGTGTAACGCCGGCGTTACACCCCTCTCTGGTGCTACTCTCTCTGGCTCGTTTTGTCCGGACCCCTTCCTAGATGTGCCTCCTTGGTTGTTCCACAATCTTTCCCTAGTGTTGGATTCTTCAATCAGATTGCAGCACAATCGGGCAGCTTCTCAGCATAGCATCGGCATCAAGTGGGTCAAGTGTGTCTAACTAACTAGAACCTACCTCTATTATACCAATTCAAATGTATGATCCACCCCCAAATGTTTCAATACCATGTACACCCCTCAATTTGATTGGGCCAAGCAATGGGGAGAGGACATCACACCATACTAAGTGCAATAATCTTCTTTGATTCTATTTTCTAATTCCCCGTCCTTTAATTTTAATACCCACAAGCTTAATTCCCACAAGCATTTCATATGTGGATCGATAAATCTGTAATATAATGTTTTGGTTCTTCCTCTCGTAGGGTCAGGAGTTGATCTTCCCATGTCCTTGCTGAGCACATGGATTGGCAGTCATTCAATGATTTCATTAATTTCAGAACAAGGAGGTTGCGTGCATGCTTAGTTGACGCAAAGGATAAGGACATCGGTCACCCTTCAAGGCCCAAATGCGAGCTATTAATAAAGTCAGAGAAGAACATGTTAGAATACAAAATTGAATGAATTCACTGTATACCACTTACTTCAACTCTAACCCCATTTACTTAATATTTCCTTTGCATTAATGGCTTAGTAAAACTTGCATAGGTTAGTTTCAGCACAGCATCTGCGTTAATGCGAGGTTTTCGAGCAGCCATGTTAAAAGCAATTGTGCAGCTGTAAAGATTTACCACCAAGCTAGAGAAGACGTCATACTGCATAGAAGTAGTAGACGCATGCGCAGAAGAGTTCCCGCATTTTTGGCGGCCATTTTAAGGACACTCAGATTACTCATTAGTAAAGCACATAGAAAAGCTTCCCCAAGATACAATTATGTAAAATGTAATGCAAAATTAGTACTCACAAACAGGTTGGTTATAATCTTACAGGTTATTCAAGAGGATTGCACACGAGTAAATTTCTTTCTATACGAAACCTTGCTCCATCAATCCCCTCTCTGATGGCATTTTATGCCATCACTAGCTTCTATTAAATCAGATGCCAACTTTAGCATTCTACCATTTTGATTTCTTCAAATCTTTTATTCCCTCTTTTATCTTTCTTAAATTGTGATCCTTTAATTCTTTTGTAGATGTTTCCCTTCAATTCTTCAAGCCGTATTTCGTCTAATTTTCTTTTCCTACACTTCTCATTCACTTCGTACCTTTTTCTTTTTCCACTGCATTTGTGGCAACACATCATCATCAAAATTAACAGAGTTATGCCCATGATCGGCAATAATATTTCACCTAAGATACTCTTACCTATGTTTGAAAACCAACTACTAATAGTGGAAAAACTATTAGTTATTTTTTTCCATACACTGTCAACCTCCAGTGGTTTTATTTCCTCTTCCAAATGCATAATATTTTTAATATACCTTCCAATTTTCTACACTTTTGTCAGGTATATATGTGCAACAATGATGTGCTTTTAAGATTTTACAGACTCCATTCTCTTTTGCTAATAAGATATCAAGGGCAAGTCGATTTTGCAAAACCATAGATCTAACAGCAACTAATTCTGTATTGATCAGTAAAAATCCTCCAGCAGTGTCAGTAGATAACCGATCAACTACTGTTGACAATTGACAGATTTTTCGAGAATTCTGTAGAACTCCCACTGAAGGTATCAATGCACCAAATATATCACCTACTATTTCAGAAAAACTAGCTCTTTTATATCTGGTTAGTCCATTACTGTCATTATTGCTTCCAGTGATTCTTTTAACATGATAATCTTTAGGAATACTATTCCAAAATAGCAACTCCTGTACCAGTGATCAGGCAATCTAAAATAGGCTTTGTTTCCACAAATATAATAAATTCCAGGAAATACTGGATCAGTTCCTCCTTTTAGTCCCCAACCCCTAATTACTAAGAAGTTATGTTCACATTCATTGGAACCAATAAATGCATTGTTATATTCTGTTTTTAGTCTATGGAGACAGATTTTCCCTTTCTTTTCAAAATCCAGAGACATAGCAGCATGATTCTTGCCAGTTGCCAAAAGATCTTCCCTTTCAGCCCATTTAGGTAGCTTAGATTTCAGTTCTGAGGCCCTTCTATGGAAATCCTGTCTCCTTTGTTCTACTAAGTTCAAAAATATCTTTTCTTCTTCATGCAATTTACATGCTCGGTTGCGTTTGTGTGCATCGGCTGTATCTATTGTCTTCATTGTTAGGTAATATTCACCCATGAATTGTGAGTGAGTCTCTTGTACTAAGGACAGGGTTCATGCTCTTTCGCATAGGGACTTCTGAAAATATTACATCTACATTTGAATAACAATACTGCAGTTTTCCAGTTCTATAAAATAAATCAGCTAATACACTGCATGAAATACCATATGTGAAAGGTAAGTGATGATAAGTTACCCCTTCAGCTACTGAGTTTGGCAATTTCATGCAAGTATAACAATCACTAACTTCCATTGTTTTTCCATAATGTACGAAGAGATTTGCAAATACATTTAAATCAGTTTCGTTTTCATCTGCAGTGTGGTGTAAATCTAACTCGTCTTGTATTTCTAAGTCTACTCTGTCTGCTTTAATGTTTGCTACTTCCGTATGTACTATTCTGTTTGTCAGTAACCATCAAATAGCGAATAGCTATTGCTAATATTACCCATATTATGAAAACTAATAATAAGCTACATATACAGATCCTACAACACTTCTTTATGCAGCTTTGTTTTGGTTTTCCAATAACTTTATCGTCAGACATTTTGAACAAGAAGATTTTTAGCTTCTTTAATTCAGAACTTGGTATGAGATTACACCTTATGCGTCTTCTCTCCCTTTCAAATCGGTCTCACTCATTCATCAATTCGTTCGTCGTTCAGCTCTTCATCACTTTCTTCATTTAAGTTCAAGAATGACATATGTCCACTCAGGGCCCTTGAACTTGTTATTCAATGTCTTCAACCTTTGACTCCTTCGTTTTGATGTTACTGTGGAAGGTCCAGATTACTGGATACTTCGTTTACTTGATCAGGTTCCTCACTGATTGTCTTATGACGGTATTTCAGTCTCTTTATAATTCTTGGCCAATTATCACCTTTTTGACTTTTCTTAAATTTCACTGCACTGCCAGGTTCTTCAAGGCTTCTTTTATTTTCCTTTATTTTTGGCACAACTTGATCATCTTCGTCTTCAGATTTCCTCTCTATCTGACCTTGTGCAGGGCTTATTGTTCTGGCCTGTTCTGCCTGGATAGGTTCATCTATCACAATCTGACCCGGTTCAGGATTGATGATGTCTGTTTTTTCTTCTGTATCCTGAACTTGTGTCTCTATGCCTATCTGGTCCTGTTCAGGTCTTTTTACCTCTTTACCTTCTTCTGCCTGAACGTTTTCTTCTGTCTGAGTATATTGTTCTTTCCTTAACTGTTTCTGCTCAGGTTCCCTAATAGTCGTTTCCCTACTCTCCTGAGCGAGTTCTTCTACACCTGACTGGTCCTCACTCTTTTCCTGTCTAGCTAAATGTTTTGGCTTCTAGTTCTTATAAATACTTCAGGTATGTCCACCACTGGGATCCAGTCGTCCTGATAAGTGCTTGGTTGTTCTTGGGCAGCTACCTCAGAATCTTCTATAGGACGTTCTTCAGCTGCACAACCTTCATCAACTTCAATTTCTCATTTTTATTGAAACTCTACTTCTTCAGGAGCTGGTACCCTTTTGGTATGACTTGCATGGATCCAATTAGGCAATTCTGCACACTTTACAGCTGTTGAAGTAGTCAGTATAACTTGATGCGGTTTGTCCCACCTTAGTGCTAGGCACGATTCTCGAGTGTGATTCTTCACAACTACCCAGTCACCGGGATTCAGATCATGCGCTTGGCTCAGCTTTCTTCCCCAACCTGATGAGAGATAGAACGCACTCTGTCAGCCAACTCTTTGCAATACTCCAAAACTAAGTCATCAGTTATATTCAACAGCTTGTGTCCTGGTACACATGCTTGTCTCATGGCTCTTCCCATGAGTATTTCATGGGGACTCAATCCAGTATTTTTGGCTGGAATACTTCTGAGTCCCATCAGAACCAGAGGTAAAGCATAAGGCCATTCCAGTGGGGTGGATGCACACACCTTTCCGAGTCTTGACTTGATCGTGCCATTTAATTGTTCTACCACCCCAGAAGCCTCTGGACGGTAAGCGCAGTGCAATTTTTGTTCAACTTTGAATGCTTCGCAAATTAGTCAAATTATTTCATTATTAAAATGAGACCCTCTATCTGATTCAATCCTTACTGGAAAACCAAATCTAGGGATAAGTTTGCTTAATAAGAGTTTGGCCACTGTCAAGCTGTCATTTCTTCAGGTTGGGTATGCTTCCACCCACTTTGAAAATAAACAAACTATGTCAAGTACATATTTCAACCCTCGACAAGCAGGCAATTGAATTAAATCTAATTGAATTCTTACAAAACGTCCTTCTGCCTTTCCAATTTTTCCCATACTAACCACAGTTTTCCTGCCAGGATTCATTTGTTGACATGTTAAACATCTTTGGCAAAGACTCTCTGCTACATTCCTGAACTTTGCGTTAAACCGATCTTGTCTGAAAAGTCGAATCATTGCATCTCTGCCCACATGTGGGTCTCCATGATACATTCTAGCCATCAGTGCAAGCATACTGTCTGGCATTACTGATCTGCCATCATAACAAACCCACACACCATCTTCTGCCCTTCTTTGACATCCGATTTTCACCCACTCTTCCTTTTCTCTCATGTCTACTGCATCCTGCAGATCTTTCACCTCCTCCCAGGTTCCCACGCCTGCAAGTAGCATAAGTTGGCAGCTGATTCCACACATTTCGATTTTCTTGTTTAGGGCAATTTTATGCCTCGCACAGTGTTGGGCAAACTGGTCAGCATATCGGTTACTGGCTGTCACATAGTCATCTCCTGATTGGTGAGCAGCACACTTAACCACGGCCACCTCTTTTGGTAATTGAATTGCCTCAATTAATTCTTTAACAAAAATTCAATTTTTAATAGGAGTTCCTGAGGAAGTCAGGAAATCCCTTTGCATCCAGAGCTGGCCAAAATCATGCACAACCCCATAACCATATTGACTGTCAGTGAATATGGTCACTCTCCAATTTTTCCCAATTTTGCATGCTTTAATTAAAGCAATCAATTCGGCTACTTGTGCAGATCTGACTTCTGGTAAATAGGATGCTTCGACTATTACAGTTAATGTACATACAGCGTAAGCAGCACTCAATCCTCCCTCCTCATGATGCATGCATGAGCCATCTACAAATAGCTCATGATCATCATTTTTTAAGGGTTCCACTTGATGTGATTGGGTGCCAAGTTCAGTCACATACAGACATTCATGTTCAACCTCATCGTTCACCTCTTCTTGGTAGGTGTCAGGTAGTAAAGTGGCTGGATTAAGAACAGTACACCTCACTATAGTCACGTTTTCTGCCCCCAGTATTATTCTTTCATATTTTGTCAGCCTACTGGGAGTAAGGTACTGCGTTCGGGTTCTGGTTAGTAAAATCACCACTGCATGGGGAACGTACTCCTTGACAGGGTGTCCCATCAAAATTGACTCACTCTGTTCTATGCTCACACAAGTTGCAGCTACAGCTTTCAGGCAACCAGGTAATGCACAGGCCACAGGATCTAGGGTAGCAGAAAAATATGCCACTGGTTTTCTCATTAATCCATGTCTCTGTGTCAGAACTGAAAGTGCACAATTACCCCGCTCATAGCAGAATAATGCAAATTATTTTAAATAGTCCAGCATTCCTAAAGCAGGTGCTCCACACAATCTCGCAGCTTTCTAAAAGATCCCATGCTTTCATCATCCCATTCTATAGGGTTTTTCACTCTCTTTCTGGTCATCTGTATCAGGGGTTTAGCTAATAAAGCAAACCCTACAATCCACTGCCTACAATATCCTACAACTCTAAGGAACATTCTTATTTCTTTTTGGGTTCGAGGCAACTGCATTTGTCTTATTATTCTGATTCTTTCAGAGGTCGTTCTTCTAATTCCTCTCTCTATTTGATGTCCCAAATATTTGACTGAGTTTTTACAAAACTGAAGTTTCTCAGGGGACACTTTATGTCCACCCTTTGCCAAATGATTTAGCAATGCAATTGAATCAGTAACACAGTCATCTTGTGTGTTTGATGCCACCAATAGGTCGTCAATATACTGCACCAGGACTGACTCTATGGGCAATACAAGAGATTCAAGGCTTCTTTTGAGAATCTGATTAAAGATTGAAGGACTTTCAGTGTACCCTTGAGGCACACGATTCCACCTGTAAACATGTTCTTCAAATTTAAATGAAAATAAAAATTGGCTATCTGGATGCAATGGAATAGAAATGAATGCATGACAAAAATCAATTACTGTGAACCAACCTGCTTTCCATGGTATCTGATAAAGAATCACAGCTGGGTTGGACACTACTGGACAGCATGGTACAACAATCTTATTAATGTTCCTAAGATCTTGAACCACCCTATACTTCCCATTAGGTTTCTTAATGCCAATTATATGTCAGTTACAAGGGCTACTCATTATTTCTTTCAGGATGCCTTGTTCGACTAATCGCTCAATCTCTGCTACCACAGCTGCCTTTATTTCTGGACTCATTTTGTATTGTCGAGTATTCGGATAAACAGCACCTTCTTTCACTGTCACTTTTACGGGATCTACATTTGCCATGAATCCTATTTCTTTTCCAGGAAAATCCCATATCTCTGCATTTACAGTCAGTTTGACTTTGGCAGGTAATTCATCTTTGGTTATCATTGTATACATTTCATTTACTTCTGTCCCCTGTTTAGCTAACATGAACTTGCAAACTCCATCTTCATCTGGTGTTTGTATTGCGACACCATCCGGTGTGCAAAATATGGTGCAATTCATTTTGCACAATAAGTCCCTTCCACGCAAGTTTACAGGGCGTTAGTCACAGACCACGACTGTATGCATTTCTTTAAAATTTCCAATTCGCACCTCCATTGGTTCTGTGATCAGAGTTCTAATCCGTTTGTTCGAAACACCTACGACTCGGATGTCTTCACCCGAGAGGGGCAGGTTAGAAATGTCTGCTGTTCTCACAGTAGACCTGGTAGCACAAGTATCCAACAAGAAAGTGATATAATTTCCTTCTACTTTACCTTCTACATATGGACCTGACTGATCTACAGGTAGGGATGCGCCAAGTAAGCACTTCCCTTCCTCCCCCCAAAGGCAAAATTTTGATTCGGGCCATTATTAACTTGTACGACTTTACACTCTTTTTTCCATGCCCCAACTTCCCGCACCCGTGACAGGGAAATCTTTTCTTTGCGTCTTCCCTATTCATTCTTCCCTGTGGCTTACCCCCATTATTTTCACCTTGACCTTGCACTCTTCCTTGACTCTCTGACTGTTTATTCAATTGCAGCTCTTGCTGTTCAGCTAACTTTACTTGAGCCCACATTACCTTTTCTTCTAAGGCTTTTCGTTTGTTATCAATCTCATCCCCACAATATTTGGCATATTTTAGAATCTTGTCAATGGGCTTTAACTGCCAGCACACCATGTGCTACTTAATCATTTGTGATATATCTAGTCTTAACCCTGTTACAAATCGATACACAAAATGAGTCATGTCCTTGTTCTCTAAACTTTCAAACCCCCTATACTGTTTGAACTCCTGTAAAGGACATTCGTAGTAGGCATGTACAGACTTGTTCTTTTCTTGGGTTGTTCTATCTATTTTTACCCAATCAGTTTCTTTCGGGGGAATTTTACTCTTCAGAAAAGTGATTACTTGAAGATATTTTTTCATTACATCTTCTGACGGGGCTCCTGTCTTCGAATCTCTTGGATATTCCACACTAGGCCAATCTATAGTAATTTTACACGCTGTCTACAAATCCGCAGGTACTACTATGTCAAACAAACCATCCAGATCCTTTAACAAGACCTTTGAAACTTTCACAAACCTCTCAACTTGTCTGTACCACTCCACTGGTTTCTCTCTCAATTTTGGGAAACCATTTGTAAATGACAAAAATATCCTGTCTAGTCCATGGTACATGTGCGTACCCCCCTCCGGGTACTTCCCTCATCGGATACAACCTCTCAGCCTTTTCTGTTTCTCTCATGGCATATTCAGATGTCGTTCGATTTACCTGTGCTTCTTCCTTTTTCTTTGTCCACCTAACTTTCCATCTTTCAAGATCTCCCCCTTTTTGTAGCAGAAATAACAACTCCCTGATCTGTAATTTTCTTCCAGACACATTCATGTTTTCCAAATCCTTATCAGAAAATTCTGCTCTATATGGTTTCTGCAACACCTTTGACTTCCCTATGTCAATTCCCATTTCAGATGCCAAATTTGTCAGTTTTTCATGGAATGTTTTTGTACTTTGTGTAATGCTTCTACAAAGGAACAGTAACTCTTCTTCACTGTATGTGTTTAATCTGTCTAGACCCACATTTCCAGCAACCATTTCTTGCAATTCTACTCGTAATTTAAAAATGTTTAATAATTTTGGCTGTGACTTTGGTTTCTCTATTTCTTGAGACCATCTCTCTATATCTTCTGGGGTTACTATTGTGGCACTTCTAGTTCCTGTTGAGGTTTCTATTCTAACTTCCTCCGAACAACTGGGCAAATTTCTCTTCGGGGTTTCCATCATTGGCTCTCTTATGGGCAAATCCATTAATGATATTACTGATTCACATTCACTTGCTTAGTCATCTACTATCATCTTTTTATTTCTAGGTTCTATGCTTGGGGTAGGCATTACAGGAACTTTAGAACAGTTTGACTTTTCACCATACAATGGGACTACTGGACCTATGGTTACTGGTATGGTCAATGCATCAGGATGTGTGTTCATCTGAGTTATTTTCTGGATCAATTCATCTCTATTCTTATTTATTACTTCCCTTTCCTTTTCTTGAAGTACTCTGTTTGCTGTGTCATGTACTATTTGTGGAACCAAAGGTGTTCTTACCATTGGGGCAGTAGGGGTCATTCTATCAAATCCTTCATTATAAGGTGGAGGACTTTTCATCAATGCGTCTTCTAAATACCCTTCTTCTGTTTCTCCGCTGTCTGTCATGATTAAGTGCTTGTTTTTTTCTGTACATTTACCTCCAATCTGGTCTTCTGATGTTAACACAGGATATAACCCTTCTGCCACCATGGTCTGTCTCCATCGTTTCATTTGACTATCTCTAGACTCTCGGGGAAATTTTAGATAATATTTGCTTAAGGTCCTGTTACTTCATGGTCTATCATGTTCAAAGGCTTCCATTTCCAGTTGACGCAAAGGATAAGGACATCGGTCACCCTCCACGGCCCAAATGCGAGCTATTAATAAAGTCAGAGAAGAACATATTAGAATACAAAATTTAATGAATTCACTGTATACCACTTACTTCTACTCTAACCCCATTTACTTAATATTTCCTTTGCATTAATGGCTTAGTAAAACTTGCATAGGTTAGTTTCAGCACGGCATGTGCGTTAATGCGAGGTTTTCGAGCAGCCATGTTAAAAGCTATTGCGCAGCTGCAAAGATTTCCCACAAAGCTAGAGAAGACGTCATACTACGTAGATGTAGTAGACGCATGCGCAGAAGAGTTCCCGTGTTTTTGGCGGCCATTTTAAAGACACTCGGGTTACTCATTAGTAAAGCACATAGAAAAGCTTACCCTAGATACAATTATGTAAAATGTAATGCAAAATTAGTACTCACAAATGGGTTGGTTATAATGTTACAGGTTATTCGAAAGGATTGCTTATGAGCAAGTTTCTTTGTATACGAAACCTTGCTCCATAATGAGCACTGGCAGGATCCGGGCCAATTAAAGCTGGTGTTATTAAAAAATATGTTAGAGAATTTTAATTTTCTTTTTCTGTTGACGTTGTCGGGGTTTGTTTTCTGTTTTGCCAGCAGACATGGGCAGAGATGCTGGAGTCATGTAAGTTGTGGCTGGAAGTAAATCGCAGTGCATATGCACATATTAGAGCTAACGATGGTGAGCAAAGGCAGGATCCAGGCCAATTCAAGCTGGTGTTATTAAAAACTATGTTAGGGTATTTTTTTTTTTCTGTTGACGTTGTCGGGGTTTGTTTTCTGTTTTGCCAGTGGACATGGGCCGAGATGCTGGAGTCATGTAAGGTGTGGCTGGAAGTAAATAGCAGTGCATATGCACTTTTTAGAGCTACCGATGGTAAGCACCAGCAGGACCTGGGGCCAATTAAAGCTGGTGGTAATAAAAAATAAGTTAGAGCATTTTTAGTTTCCTTTCATGTTGACATTGTTGGGGTTTGTATTCCGTTTTGCCAGCAGACATGGGCAGAGATGCTGGAGTCATGTAAGGTGTGGCTGGAAGGAAATCACAGTGCATATGCACTTGTTTTGGCACCAGCTCTTTAGAGCTAACGATGCTGAGCAAAGGCAGGACCCAGGCCAATTAAAGCTGGTGTTATTAAAAAATACGTTAAAGCATTATTTGTTTCTTTTTCTGTTGACGATGCCGGGGTTTGTTTTTCCGTTTTGCCAACGGACATGGGCAGAGATGCTGGAGTCATGTACGGTGCGGCTGGAAGTAAATAGCAGTGCATATTCACTTTTTAGAACTAACAATGGTGAGCACCCGCAGGACCCGGGCCAATTAAAGCTGATGTTATTAAAAAATAAGTTAGAGCATTTTTAGTTTCCTTTTTTGTTGACATTGTCGGGGTTTGTTTTTTTGTTTTGCCAGCGGACATAGGCAGAGATGCCGGAGTCATGTAAAGTGTGGCTGGACGTAAATCGCAGTGCATATACACTTTTAAGAGCTAAAGATTGTGAGCATCAACAGGACCCAGGCCAATTAAAGCTGGTGTTATTAAAAAATAAGTTAGAGCATTTTTAGTTTCCTTTTGTGTTGACGTTGTCTGGGTTTGTTTTCTGTTTTGCCAGTGGACATGGGCAGAGATGCTGGAGTCATGTAAGGTGTGGCTGGAAGTAAATCGCAGTGCATATGCACATATTAGAGCTAACGATGGTGAGCACCGGCAGGACCCAGGCCAATTAAAGCTGGTGGTATTAAAAAATATGTTAGAGCATTTTTTGTTTGCTTTTCTGTTGACATTGTCGGGGTTTGTTTTCCGTTTTGCCAGCGGACATAGGCAGAGATGCTGGAGTCATGTAAGATGTGGCTGGAAGTAAATCTCAGTGCATATGCACTTGTTTCGGCAACAGCTTGTTAGAGCTAACTATGGTGAGCTGGTGTTATTAAAAAATATGTTAGAGTATTTTTATTTTCCTTTTCTGTTGACGTTGTTGGGGTTTGTTTTCCGTTTTGCCAGCGGACATGGTCAGAGATGCTGGAGTTATGTAGGGTGTGGCTGGCAGTAAATCTCTGTGCATATGGACTTGTTTTGGCACCAGCTTTTCAGAGCTAACAATGGTGAGCAAAAACCAAAGGAAATGATGGACGGAGTGTTGAACATTGCAAGCACTCACCCCCAGTCAACTGATCTGGGTTTAATCCATCACCGTTCTTTAGCCCACTCTGCCACCCCAGTTCAGACATGGCCATATGCAAATCAGTCTGACCCTGTACCTCATGGGAACAGTCCAGCCCGAACTGCCAATCCATGTCTTCCCTGGACCGGAAACAAGCTTCCTAGGACCGGTTTCTGGCATTTCAGCCGTCTTCAGCCAGGCTTACTTGAATCCAGTGGCAAAGTGAGTAAGGGACTCACGTCTGAGCATACCCTGCCAACGTATGGCAAACAAAGCAAAAACCAAAGGAAATGATGGACGGAGTGTTGAACATTGCAAGCACTCACCCCCAGTCAACTGATCTGGGTTTAATCCATCACCATTCTTTAGCCCACTCTGCCACCCCAGTTCAGACATGGCCATATACAAATCAGTCTGACCCTGTGCCTCATGGGAACAGTCCAGCCCGAACTGCCAAGCCATGTCTTCCCTGGACCGGAAAACAAGCTTCCTAGGACCGGTTTCTGGCATTTCAGCCGTCTTCAGCCAGGCTTACTTGAATCCAGTGGCAAAGTGAGCAAGGGACTCACGTCTGAGCATACCCTGCCAACTTATGGCGAACAAAGCAAAAACCAAAGGAAATGATGGACGGAGTGTTGAACATTGCAAGCACTCACCCCCAGTCAACTGATCTGGGTTTAATCCAGCACCGTTCTTTAGCCCACTCTGCCACCCCAGTTCAGACATGGCCATATGCAAATCAGTCTGACCCTGTGCCTCATGGGAACAGTCCAGCCCGAACTGCCAAGCCATGTCTTCCCTGGACCGGAAACAAGCTTCCTAGGACCGGTATCTGGCATTTCAGCCGTCTTCAGCCAGGCTTACTTGAATCCAGTGGCAAAGTGAGCAAGGGACTCACGTCTGAGCATACCCTGCCAACTTATGGCAAACAAAGCAAAAACCAAAGGAAATGATGGACGGAGTGTTGAACATTGCAAGCACTCACCCCCAGTCAACTGATCTGGGTTTAATCCATCACGGTTCTTTAGCCCACTCTGCCACTCCAGTTCAGACATGGCCATAAGCAAATCAGTCAAGGGACTCATGTCTGAGCATACCCTGCCAACTTATGGCGAACAAAGCAAAAACCAAAGGAAATGATGGACGGAGTGTTGAACATTGCAAGCACTCATCGCAGTGCATATGCACATATTAGAGCTAACGATGGTGAGCACCGGCAGGACCCAGGCCAATTAAAGCTGGTGGTATTAAAAAATATGTTAGAGCATTTTTTGTTTGCTTTTCTGTTGACATTGTCGGGGTTTGTTTTCCGTTTTGCCAGCGGACATAGGCAGAGATGCTGGAGTCATGTAAGATGTGGCTGGAAGTAAATCTCAGTGCATATGCACTTGTTTCGGCACCAGCTTGTTAGAGCTAACTATGGTGAGCTGGTGTTATTAAAAAATATGTTAGAGTATTTTTATTTTCCTTTTCTGTTGACGTTGTTGGGGTTTGTTTTCCGTTTGTTTTCCGTTTTGCCAGCGGACATGGTCAGAGATGCTGGAGTTATGTAGGGTGTGGCTGGCAGTAAATCTCTGTGCATATGGACTTGTTTTGGCACCAGCTTTTCAGAACTAACAATGGTGAGCACTGGCAGGACCCGGGCCAATTAAAGCTGGTTCTCTTCAGCTCATTAGTACAACTATATCAAATAGTCAAACTTAAAAATGATATTAAAAAACCACAGAGCATTTTATTTTCATAATATTAAAAAATACTGTAGATGATTTTTTTTCCTTTCCTGTTCACGTTGTCGAGGTTTATTTTCCGCTTTGCCTGCTGACATGGGCAAAGATGCCAGAGTCATGTAAGGTGTGGCTGGAAGTAAATCGCAGTGCATATGCAGTTGTTTCAGCACTAGCTTTTTAGAACTAACAAAGGTGAGCACTGGCAGGACCCGGCCCAATTAAAGCTGTCTCTGTTGGTGTGATTAATACAACTATAACAAACAGTCAAACTTGAAAATAATATTAAAAAACCATGGAGCATTTTATTTTCCTAATATTAAGCATTACGCTTTATTAAAAAATACGGTAGATCATTTATTTTTTCCTTTTCTGTTGACGTTGTCGGGTTAGTTTTCCGTTTTGCTACCACTGCTCTTTAATACTTTCACTGCTCTTTAATACTTTTTTACATACTAATCTCCAATATACGGCAAGACCTATTGGCACTTCCAATGCTTGTTCTATGTGTGCTGCATTCGCCTTCCTGCACAAAAACAATTCTGCTTACAATACAGGCGCTAGGAAGCACATAGTACGCCAGTGCTGAAAAATGACAGGAATGTGCTGTATATTGTTAAGTATGGCGCATTACTGCCCTTTCTCTATCACGTAGCGCAGTGCAGCAAGGTGATTTGCTGCGCTGTTCTGCGTGATTATTTGTTAAATATGCCCTTTGGCATTTATGTGCCCTGCTCAGATGAAATTCCAATGACCAAGGACGCTTAGTACTCAGGATGTCCTCCAGGAAAAAGTGTTTTCTACATTTTCTGGAGCATAGTAACATATATCACAGCCTAATCCAGTTTGATCAATGAACTTGGAAGTAAAATTAAAAATGCCCCAAAAACATGAAATAGTGTGACAGTTAACTTCACTGAAATGGTGTAGAGTATCCGTGATGACTGTGCTGAGCAGTTTACACTGTAACACCAAAGTCAACCTTGGCATACACATGAATAGTGGGAATTGTTTCCTGAAAATCACTTTTAGCAGGACTGAACAAAATCCAGTTGGTCTGGCAGCTTACCCTACCATATTTTCTCGTACTACAGATGTACATTGCTAGCAGAACAAATAAGTGCTGACTATGTATGACCCTAATATACGGAGAACTTTTTTTTTTTATAAATTTGTTATTGAGCAGAATGGATGGGCAATTAATACAGTATACAATAATCAAAAATCGGGAATTTTCTGATACGATCCTTTGGTCAAAAACATTATCAGGAAACAACAGAAGAAAATACGAAGTTCCTATTATCATGATTTCTAAAGTGCTAACAGTGCTAGATGTTAAAATACAGCAGGGTTGATTGATAGCGTAGATTATTGTTGTCGTTGGCCTTTATCCCCCAATACAGGTCATACTCAAGGGATGGAGAACTTACACAGAGTGCCATCGGAACCTTACAAGCGTTGCCCCTAATGGGAGTGTGAAACAGTTCCTTTAGTAAATGAGCCCAGATTTACAAAAAAATATTGGACCTGAAATTTGAAAGAACGAATAAGAAACAGGTCACGTTGATAAATGTCTATGCCAAGAAGGAGACAGGAAATTGTGGCACTGCTCGGCAGAATCACTGTGTCAATAAATGTATGGGCACTCTAAAAACAGTTTATGATGTATTGCTGTCCGCGTATCTACTGGCTTCCCAGCTAGCTCTTTGTAAAAGAAACTGTCAATATAGTATTTTCTGTAAAATAACGGTCTTGGAAGCACTACAGAATGTGTCTCTCCAGCGCTTTCTCATTTTGAAACACTTTATTATCTGGAAGAATTGAGGGTTGATTTACTAAAGTTACATTTTCTAATTTGGAATTCACAAGTTTTACCGAATGACAATTTCTAAAATCTACTATAACTATTTAGGCTTGGAAAAATGTTGGTGGGAATGGCTGGTTAAATCTGCTCACACAGTATACAGTGGCAGGCCCAAGACTGGTTTTACAGCCCTTCTTTTAGTGGGTGGCACAATGAGTGCTGCTGCCCCATAGTAGCATTTAATTTACATGCCCTGTGTGCTGGTTTCTGGTAGTGCTCCACAAATATGGGGGAGATACCCTGATAACCAAAAGGAGCAGGTTCAATTGCATATAAAAATAAATAAATCCATTATGTATTACACACTCACACCATATATATATCCTATATTGGTTTGGCGGAGCAAGGTTTCGTAGAAAAGAGACTTGCTCGGATGCAATCCACTCGTTTAACTTACTAACAAAGTTATTAATGAGTGTCGTGAATAATTAATACGCACCACATGAACACGTGGGTTAGTGAAGCTTGTGTACGAGTGTACTAATGTGGATAACAATGGAGATGGACTCATACCGCTTTAAACGGGGAACATTTGTGCGAATGCGTCAACTGCATCTACGCAGTATGACGAACTACGCTTGGAGGGAAATTCTGGTGCATGAGCAGAAGATACTAAAATGGAGTCTTGAAGACTCGTGTGCATGGCATCTGCTTACTTGAAACAAAAACAAGCTTTTTTATTAATGCTAATGTGGGAAAAGTATTAATAAGTAAAGGGGAATAGAGTAGAGGTGGGTGGTATACAGTGCGACCACTTTATTTGTGAAATTAATATTTGTCTTTCTGACTTTATTACTAGTGCATATTTGGGCCTCTCTCGCATAACTGAATTAGGCTGAGTCATATGACGTCGAGCCAAAGGACAAGTGATACAGCATGAGAATGGATGGTGAAGAGTTCAACGATAAAGACTCTTATTCAAAATGTTAATATATTATTTCAAAGTGAAATGTGAAAGTGTATGGGAATCAAATGTATTAATACAAATTAAGGGGATGGGTTTGCGAACAATAGTTGAACTGATTTTAATGACATGTAGGCATGGTGTGATAGAGCTTCCCCCTTGCCTAACAAATCATATTTCGTATTTTTACGATATTGAAACTTTAGTGGGTGGAACATGGAGAAACAAAGGTATAATTAAGATAGCTGTAGTTAGTTAGTGAGAAGAGGAGAGAGTGCGTTATGCTGACGGAGGAAGAGACACAGACGCTGTGAGTCGTGGATGCTGTCTTTGCTGCGAGAGATGCTGTTGCTGGGAGAGATGCTATGAGATGCTGATGAAGAGCCGAATGCAGAATCTGAAGCAGAACTTTCTATCCTAATAACTTGGGTTAGATCAGAAGATCGCAGAAGAATCTCGAGGAGGAAGAGAGTGTCAAAGAGGGGTGTGGCGAAATCGTTGATATTCTAGAGAGTCTAATATCCTGTCCTGAATCCTGTCCTGAAGTCTTTGTCTCCTGACGTATCCCGGGGGACCCTTACCGGCCCTTTGGCCAGGGGGTTGGTCTTTCACACCATCCGAGATAAATATAATTTCTGGTTATTTGCTGATGTACTTTTCCCTCTGTCCTCTCCCTTTCTGAGCATTGATTATTGTATGAGTCCGAGGTAAATGTTTTGGAGTTAATGAATTGAGTTTTTCTCTCCTATGAATTTTGGTGCGCTGTATTTTTGAGATGGTTCACATACATTTATTTAGATAAAGATGTAAAACTTTCCTGAGTCTGTGGTTATTTACTTTGAATAAAAGAACAGTTAGTTTTATGTTATTCTCACCATCAATTAGTTCAACTAATGGTCCAATGACCAGAGGAAAGAACTTCTTGATCAGTGAAAGGTTAGTTAGCAGTATTAAATAACTAATCCTAAACATTTTGGAAATTATAAACTTGACCCCAGCGCACTGTGAGTTTATGAGTCCCGGTGAGTATATGATAGTGGAGTATCTGTTGTTGTTGAACCGCTGGATCAGTTTTCTGGTAGCAGAGTTATGGTTATTATTGACTAGTTTGGTGATGAATATTGATTAATAATTATTGATGTATGTTTAATAAAAGAGTTAGTGTCTTGTTTTATGTTGTCTAGAAGCACAGGTACAAAGGCTACCCGGGCATCCCGGGAATGGAATAGCGGGTGGTGATAGAAGCCATACTGCAGGAGGTTACTCGTCTGTTGTCATAACACTGAGAAGCTACAGAGGGCTGGCAGTGTTGTATTAGGGACTATATCGTGTAAAAGAAGAGTGCGAATGATAGCAAAATCGGTCCACTGGTGAAACTTTGGTCTCATTTCCCAATACGGCTGACACTGAAGGAGAAGCAGGTTCTCCTGAGCTTGACTGAAGGGTAAACAGGGTTTTACTTGCAGCGGAAGAGGAGTAATTCCGAAACTCAAGAATAAGTCAAAATCTAGTCTTTGTTTAGTGGAACAGACAGAGTAGCAAATGTTTTTATGTTGTTACTAATGAAGTTTATTTAAGATAAGTTAAAGAAATAAGTTTTCTTATTACCTTGTAATGGGAGGGTCAGTCACATGAGTTGTACTGACTTCACAAAGAGCCGCGCTGGGATTGGTTGGAACAGCAGGCGTGAGAAAGAAGCAGATTGTAAAGGGAGGTTCAGTAGTGAGGAACAATACTGACATCATAAACGGCCGCACTGGCATTGGTCTGACCACGAGTGTGAGCCTGAATCTGATTAGTTGATAGATAAAAGCTGCGCTAGGGTTGGTTGAAAGAAGAATTGTATGTTGAGTCCTGATTTGACTGTGGGTGCGAGCCGTGCTGATATAGGACGCGATGTAGGTAATAGAGCTAGAAGATATACAGAAGACTCTTTCCTATATCGTTCGTTTGAAATGTTTGGAGGACGAAAGAAAATGACGTTAATAAAGAAAATTAAACATTTCTTAAAGAAAGTCAAGCCTGTGATGACTGGAGAGGGAATTCCTATTCCACCACCCAAAATGCCTGCTTCATTTATGATGATGAATAAAGGATATCACACATGTGTATGGTTGGAGAATTGGGTGGAGTATACAAAAGGTGATGGTGTTTTGGCTTTTCCGGAGCATGGTACTTTTAATCTAAAGGTACTTCAGAATTTGAGAGATAGGATGAATATGTTAGAACCAAATCCTAGAATGACACAGTATGAAGCTTTGCCAAATCATGTGAACCCTCAAAAGTACAGTGCGAACACCGGATTTCATGGATAAAGTGGTAAGAATAACCCTGTGGTTTCACAGTATTTTTTGCAGAATGATGACGAATCGGACTATGTGCCATGGCGGTACCTGAGGGGGGAGAAAGAGAAGTGCGTGCTTGGTGCATCCTTGCTGGTAGATCAGACAGGTCCATTTATTGATGGGAAAGTTGAAGGTAGTGACATCACTTTTCTATTGGACACTGGTGCTACTCGGTCTACTGTGAGAACAGCAGACATTCCAAACCTACCCCTCTTGGGAGAAACTATCCAAGTTGTAGGAGTGTCAAATAAACAGATTAGAACCCCAGTTACAGAACCAATAGAAGTGCATATTGGAAACTTTAAAGACATGCATCGTTTGTAGTTTGTGACTCAAGCCCAGTAAATTTGTTGGGAAGAGACTCATTGGGCAAAATGAATTGCACGATCTACTGTACGCCGGATGGTGTTGCTTTCCAAACCCCAGATCAGGATGTTGTTTACACGATGATGTTAGCTAAGCAAGGTACAGAAGTGGATGAGATGTTTTCATTAATGACTGAAAGTGAAGTCCCAGAAGAATTGAGAAACACAGTGAATCCATATGTATGGGATTTTTCAGGAAAATATATAGGGTTGATGGCAAATGTAGATCCAATGAAAATAGTGGTAAAAGAAGGTGCAGTTTTCCCAAACACATGACAGTACAAAATGAGTCCAGAAATAAAAGCAGGAGTTGCTCAAGTAATTGACCAGATGAATAAACAGGGAATTTTGAAAGAAATAATGAGTAGTCCTTGTAATTCGCCAATTATGGGACTGAAAAGCCTAGTGGTAAGTACAGGATAGTGCAGGATTTGCGTAAAATAAACAAAATGTTTGTGCCTTGCTGCTCAGTAGTGCCAAATCCAGCAGTGATTCTTTATCAAATACCCTGGAATGCAGGTTGGTATACAGTATCTCTTCGCCTTCCAGTTTGAAGATCGTATTTTGGCATGGTGCCAAGTTCCTCAAGGGTACACAGAGAGTCCCTCAATTTTCAATCAAATCCTGAAAAAGTGCCTAGAGTCATTAGTTATGCCTGGGAACTCAGTTCTGGTTCAGTACATTGATGACCTATTGGTGGCATCAAACACACGAGAAGCTTGTGTCAATGACACAATTGCGTTACTGAACCATTTGGCTGAAGGAGGACACAAGGTGTCTCCAGAAAAATTGCAGTTTTGTCAACAAGAAGTTTGATATTTAGGGCATAAAACAGAAGGAGGAGTTAGAAAAGTGATCCCGGAAAGAATAAAAATAATCAATCAAATGCAACTACCTCAGACACAAAAGGAGATGAGAATGTTTTTGGGAGTGGTAGGGTACTGTAGGCAGTGGATAAATGGCTTTTCCCTGCTGGCAAAACCATTGATACAATTGACTCGGAAAAGAGCGAATGTTTGGAAGCATTTGTGAAATTGCGAAACTGTCTTTGTGAGGCCCCTGCCTCAGGCATGCCTGATTATTCAAAATAATTTGTGCTGTTTTGTTCTGAGAGAGAAAATTGTGCACTTTAAGTTTTAACACAGAGACAAGGATTGAGCCGGCGTTCAGTGGTATATTTCTCTGCCTCCTTGGATCCAGTGTCTCCAGCTTTACCTGGCTGCTTAAAATCAGTAGCTGCTACCTGTTTGAGTCTGGAGCAAAGTGAATCAATTGTGATGGGACATCACGTAAAGGTGTATGTTCCACACTCAGTTGAGATTCTTTTGACAAGCACGCGAACACAACACCTCACTCCGTCCTAGTCGGTTGACTAAGTATGAAAGAGTGATTTGGGGAGTGGAAATGTGACAGTGATAAGATGTACAGTAATGAATCCTGCCACATTCTTGCCAGATCCATGTTGTGAGGAAGTGAAGGATGAGATTGATCATGATTGTGTGGATGTGACTGAGTTGTGTACTAAGCCCTGTCCAGATATGAAAGAAACACCCTTAAAGGAATCTGATCATGAATTGTTTGTGGATGGGTCATGTCTGAGAATGGAGAAAGGAGGGCTAAGTGCTGCATATGCTGTATGCAAGATATCAGGAGTCATTGTAGCATCCTGTTTACCGGGAGTCAAGTCTGCACAAGTAGCCGAATTGGTGGCCTTAACAAAGGCATGCAAAATTGGGAAAAATTGGAGAATTACCATATTTACAGATAGTCAATATGGTTTCGGTGTTGTGCACGACTTTGTCCAGCTTTGGATGCAGAGGGGTTTCTGACTTCTTCAGGATCTCCGATCAGAAACAACAAAAATGTAATAGATTTGTTAGAAGCGTTACATTTGCCAAAAGGAATAGCGGTTGTTAAATGTGCTATACATCAGTCAGGAAATGACTATGTGATGGCAGGTAATAAGTATGCAGACCAAATTGCTCAATACTGTGTGAGAAATAAAATGGCAATTAACAGAAAAGTGGAAACGGGTGAAACCAGCTGCCAACTTATGTTTTTCTCAGTTCCAGAAACACGGGATGAGGTTAAACAGTTGCAGGAAGAAGTTGAGGAAAAGGAAAAGGTAATCTGGATAAAGTCAGGTTTTACAAAAAGGACAGAAGATGAAGTGTGGGTGTATCTAGATGGCAGACCAGTCATGCCATATTGCTTACTCTCTCAAATGGCAAGAGTATACCATGGAACAACACATATTGGCAGGGACTCAATAATAGGACTATTCAGACAAAATTGGTACAATCCAAAGTTTAGGGTAGTTGACGAGAGCCTTTTCCAAAGATGCTTGATCTGTCAGCAGCAAAACCAAGGCAGAAAGACAGTTGTTAGTTGGGGAAAGATTGGAAAGGCAGAAGGACCCTTCACCAGACTGCAGTTAGACTCCATTGAGTTGCCTCCGTGCAATGGATTGAACTATATACTTGTCATAGTGTGCCTGTTCTCAAGATGGGTAGAGGCATACCCCACTAGAAGAAACGACAGTCTCACAGTTGCTAAATTACTCTTGAGGGAGTTAATACCTCATTTTGGTATTCCAGTTACTTTGGAATCAGATAGAGGACCTCATTTGAATAATGAGATAATTTGATTAATCTGTGCTGCATTTACATTGAACAAAAACTACACTGTGCTTATCGTCCAGAGGCTTCAGGAATAGTTGAACAGCTTAACGGCACAATCAAGTCAAGCTTAGGGAAGGTGTGTGCATCCACAATGCTAAAATGGCCTGATGCACTGCCTCTTGTATTGATGGGTATCAGGAGCATTCCTGACAGGAAAACAGGATTAAGTCCTCATGAAGTGCTCATGGGAAGGGCAATGAGACAAGCATTTATTCCTGGAAATAAAATGATGAGTACAACTGATGATCTGTTATTGGACTATTGCAAAGGATTGGCTGAAATGGTGCATTCTGTCTCTCATCAGGTTGGAGAAGTCACAGTTGCAAGGCAGCCAGACCAGGCGCATGATTTGAATCCTGGAGATTGGGTGTTAGTGAAGAAACACGCAAGAAAATCGTGTCTAGCACCCAGGTGGGATAAATCACATCAAGTCATACTAGTCACTACCACAACAGTGAAGTGTGCAGGTTTACCCAATTGGATTCATGCTAGCCATACCAGAGGAATTTCCAAGACCATCTGAAGAACAAGAGCAGCAACTGACTGAATTAGCTGAGACACCAGAAGCTGAACGTTGTGAAGTCAAAGAATCTAAGGTGACAGATTCTGAAAGACAAATAGATGATGAACAACCAAGTGCAAGTCAAGAAGACTGGATACCAGTGATTGAAGTACCTGAAGCTGTTATCAAAAGAAGAAGAACAAATAAATAAGAGAGACAGGAAGGTAGAGAGGAAAACACAGGGAAAGAAGAACACACTGAGGTAGAAATAAACAAAGCTATTCAGAAACCTGAGCAGGGTGAGATAGAAGAAGAAGAACAAGTTCAGGCAGATGAAGAAAAAATTGAAATAAGACCTGAATAGGACCAGATAGACCTAGAAGATCAAGATCAGGCAGAATAAGAACAAACTACAATAAGATCTCAACAGGTGCAGGTAGAAGAAGATTCAAATTCAGAAAATACAGAACAAAGACAATTGGAAAGGGATGAAGAACAAGAACAGATTGTGCCCAGACAAAGTGAAAATAAAAGAATTTTAGTAAAAGACAAAGAAGGTGAAAGTGCAGTTCAGGTCAAAAGAGTTAGAAAAGGTGATAATTGGCCAGGTGAAGTAAAAAGATTAAGATACTACCTTTAGAAAATCAGGGGAGAAACCAGAACAAGTAAATGAAGTTTCAAGTCAAACTAAATCCAAACAGCCAATAGTAAAACTCACTCGAAGAAGTCCAAGACTGAGGATTCTAAATAGAAAATACAAGGCCGTTGAGTGGACCTATGTAATTCTAGAACACTTTGAAAATTTAGATTTGCGTGAGCAATCTGAGAAAGTACATGTTGCACAGATTGATGACAACAGATTAAGACCACCTTAGAAATAAAAGAGACTGAATTTTGAATAAAGAAAGAAAAGAGAAAAGGCATTTTTGTCAGACTAAAATGGCAAAAGTTCAAGTTACGGAGTATAAAACGAAAATGTCTTAGGTTTTGCTTATGCGGTATATTATTATTAGCATTAGTGTGGTTATTTCTAACAGTGGGAGTACCTTTGTTATTGGTAACAAATAATAAGAATAATACAACTACTAATGAGAAAGTAGATAGAATAAAAGGGACTAAAATAGAATTAGGAGTAGAAGATAAGAAAAACTATCATCATAATGAATCAGACAATGATTCATCTTTAAATGTCTTTACTAAATTGTTATTTCAGTACGGTAATACAATGGAAATTAGTGATTGTTATGGCTGTATGAAATTACCGTCATCGGTGTCAGAGGGGGTGACTTATCACCATATACCCTTTACATAAGGTATATCATGTAGCGTTCTATCAAGTTTATCCCATGCAACAGTGAAACGTCAGAATTTTTATTCTAACTTAGATGTAGTATTTTCGGAACTTTATTATATAAAACAAGTGAGAAATAGGGTCCGAGGGAAACACACGACCAACCTGGACAAGTCCCCCTACTAATTATGTATAAACAAAGAGGTCCAGGGGTCAGGAACACAAAAAAACAAAATCAGTAAAGTGGAGAATATAGAAACCTGAATAGTACTCAAACTACTATCTGGACAAAGAAGTCCTCATAAAGAGGACAAAATCCCATCACCCACCGTGGTGGCATGCTTCATCATATGGGATCTCCTCTTAACCACACCTGGTGTGATTAAGGAGCTACTACTCCCTGCATATGTCTAAGGGAGGAGCACGCGGATGTTTTAACTATACAAGAAGGATCATATCTCCTAAAGATCCATGAAGGTAGCCTAGGTAAGGTGAAAAATCAAGTGCAGTGTAGGAAAAAAGTGATATAAAATTGACTACAGGGAAAGGAAACTTTAATGAAGATTTCCCGGTGCCAATATTAAAAGAACAGTAGTAGCGCGGTCTGAACACATTTGCGAGCGCTCATACAGTGAACAAAACAAAGGTCTACATGTTTCAGCCAATAAAGATCAAAAGATTGTGATCATGGCTTTCTTCAGGACCATACAAAAAACTACTGCAGCCGAAATTTAGTGCCTAGATCACTAATGTGTATAATTGTCACAAAAACTATATTAAATCAAAACGATACAACCAACCTTGTACCTGAGTGTAGATTCTATTGTATAGAGTACTACAGGACAAGAAGATAGGTACCTGTACAAAATGACACAAAAAACATAAAACAAATGAGAAACATTCTCAGCCACATAGTGTAAACCACACAAGTCTAAAACCCACATGCCCAACCTGTGCCAGACAAATCTTGGCAGGTCTTACCCGTATAAAATCGGGACTACCGCCTGCTGCTCCTGGTCACAACTCAGGGCGTGAGGCAACGCTCTGTGAAAGAAGGAATGAAATAAGAGTAGTATAGTGGGAGTCATACGCAGGTGATGATGATAAACACAGCGAATGTATTAATGATATTGTCAACACTAATTATTGCTCGTGACGAGCCCCTTAAAAAGGGAATCAAAATAGCCGCTAAATAGCTCGGTTGTAACATAAAAGATGATGACACATCTAAACATACCGCAATAACTAGATATTACATCGTTACTGCCCATAAGTCATACAAAACAGGTAGAATGGCCAACACCTGGATAGGTAAAGAAATTTGTCTCAACAATTCCTAGTGTTGCCGTGCGTAATGACGTTACACGCACCAACTGCTAGCCAATGACAATCAAGGCCGCGGTTGATGACGTAGCTCAAATTAGTGGAAAGATGGGAAATGTAGTACCCAGACACGGCTGCATTAAACAAATACACAAATCGCAATGGGCTCTATCACATGTTAGCCATCACCACAAAAACTTGTGGAACGACTCGTGGAACAACCCCTAAAGTAGTGAATCACTCAAGACGGCAGCCGTCCAAATATCGGATAGCAGCCTAACCAGTGGGTAAACGCTGTCATAAAATAATCATTGATGCTGGAGATGAAAATAAACATATAACTGGTAAAGCACAATGCCAAAAGTGCAACACTTGAATCGGAATATACGTACTGCCCCAGGGACGTTTGTGCTATGTACATGAACTATAGATGGAATAAATACTGATGCGATCAAGAGGTATATACATACACATGTACATAATTTGGATTCAGACCCATATCGTCAGACACCTGAAATTATTGTAATAAAGTCCAGGGTATGGCATCATTAAGACCAATTTGATCACTGCGTAACCTGAACACCCAACGCTGCTCTTTTTTGAAAAGGAACTTAGACACATCTGAAACATGCGCAGGAATAAAAGGTTGTTCAAGTGCAGTCCACAAGACCTGTTCAGGAGTGTGATTGCACTCCAAGAAATAATTGGTCAATCTCGTGGATGACTTCCTGCATCGAATGGTACTCTTATGCTCCATGATGCGTTGTTTGATCTTTCTGGTGGTCATACCCACATAGTATTTAGAGCAAGGACATGTGATAAGGTATATGACCTTATCACTGTTGCAATTAGTATGTCGGAGCTGTTTCCATGGTTTCGACAGACAAATATTAATCTCAGTTGTATGTCTCGTTTGCGCACAAATCGCACAGCTGCCGCAGGGATAATGTCCCTGTACAGGCGGGAGATTTCACAAGGGATTGGATATAGATGGTGTTATGCTCCTGGGTCTGGTGTGGACTAGTGAATCACGCAAATTAGTACCTCTTTTGTAAGAAAACAGTTTTTCATTCCCAGAATTGAGAATGCGCCAGTGTTTCCGTACAATTTTTTGGATCTAATTGGAAGAGGTGCTAAAGGTGTTGACAAAAGTCAATCTTCAAAGAGGGGCTTTCGGTACAGAAGCTTCTAACAGAGCTTCTCAGTTGTTATTCGCTGCTCGTTTGTATGATTGTTTTATCAGTCTAGATGGATAGTTTCTAGACCGGAGGTTCTGTGATAGAACATTGGCATGTTTAATAAAGGCTTCACTGGTAGAGCAATTCCTCCTCAACCTAAGGAACTGGCCAAGGGGCAAGCCTGCCCTCAGCCCCTTAGGATGGAAACTGTCATATTTCAGCAATGAGTTCCTTGCCATTGGTTTGGTGTATAATTCACTACCCAAGCCTCCATCAACCGGGAAAATCCAAAGATCTAAGAATGACAGGTCTAATTTACTGAATTCCAAAGTGAAATTCAGGAAATCGTTTTGATCATTGAGCCAGTGATGAAAAGCATTTAAGGTAGTGTCATCACCTCTCCAAATGACCAAAATATCGTTGATGCAACGTTTCCATACAATAATGGAGCTCAAAAAAGGATTAGTCGCAGTGAGCACATGGTTCTGTTAAAAAAGATGGACATAGAGATTGGCCAGGCTGGGGGCGAAAACACTGCCCAGAAATGGTTGCGCCAAGGTCTATGGTTTTACAAAATCGTCTTGCTCTTGATATCTTATTGGCAAAAGAGGGCAGAGTCTGTGGTATGTTGAAAATTCAACATTGCTGCATTTACATTCCTGACAAAAGTAAGGAAGTTAAAGGGTATATTGAAAATATTGCAAGAATGCATGAAGATTTGACCCAACTGGAGGTTGACAGTGTATGGAGGAAACTAACAAAGAGTATAACATCAATAGGGAAATGGTTTGCTAATTTTGGGAAAAGTTTCCTAGGTCAATTAATATTACCAGTAGTTGTGATAATGACAATAGTATTGACAATAATGATTACATATAAGTGTTGCAGAAGTAAAGGAAAAAGAAGAATACATTTAGAAAAGGAAGAGAAGGGAAAGGAAAGAAAAGAAAAATGGAATATGAAGAAATTCAGTTGGAAGAGATAAAAGTAAAGCTATATATAAAGATGAAAAATTTGGAAGGGAAAGGAGAAACTGACTAAAATAAGGGGAAAGAAAAAGGAGCTGAGATATGCTAAAGTTGGCATCTGGGAAGGGATGGGGAATTTTGTGATGGATCAAAAATACCATCAGAGAGGGGATTGATGGAGCAAGATTTCGTAGAAAAGAGACTTGCTTGGATGCAATCCACTCGTTTAACTTACTAACAAAGTTATTAATGAGTGTTGTGAATAATTAATATGTACCACATGAACACGTAGGTTAGTGAAGCTTGCGTATGTGTGTACTAACGTGGATGACAATGGAGACGGACTAATACCGCTTTAAACGGGGAACTTTTGTGCGCATGCGTCAACTGCATCTACGCAGTATGACGAACTAACACTTGGAGGGAAATTCTGGCGCATGAGCAGAAGATACTAAAATGGAGTCTTGAAGACTCGCGAACATGGCATTTGCTTACTTGAAACGAAAACAAGCTATTTTACTAATGCTAATGCAGGAAAGTATTAATAAGTAAAGAGGGATAGAGGAGAAATGGGTGGTATACAGTGCGACCACTTTATTTGTGAAATTAATATTTGTCTTTCTGACTTTACTACTAGTGCGTATTTGGGCCTATCTCGCATAACTGAATTAAGCTGAGTTATGTGAAGTCTGCGCATGTCCACTGAAAGTTAACAAGGAATAATGACTGAGAGATTGAATGCGAGCCAAAGGACAGGTGATACAGCATGAGAACGGATGGTGAAGAGTTCAACGATGAATACTCTTATTCAAAATGTTATTATATTGTTTCAAAGTGAAATGTCAAAGCATATGGGAATCAAATTTATGAATAGAAATTAAGGGGATGGGTTTGCAAACAATAGTTGAACTGATTTTAATGACAAGAAAGCATGGTGTGATAGAGCTTCCCCCCTTGCCTAACTAATCATATTTCGTATTTTTACTATATTAAAACTTTAGTGGGTGGAACATGGAGAAACAAAGGTATGATTAAGATAGCTTTAGTTACTTAGTGAGAAGAGGAGAGAGTGTGTTATGCTGACGGAGGAAGAGACACAGATGCTGTGAGTCGTGGATGCTGTCTTTGCTGCAAGAGATGCTGTTGCTGGGAGAGATGCTATGAGATGCTGATGAAGAGCCGAATGCAGAATCTGAAGCAGAACTTTCTATCCTAATAAATTGGGTTAGATCAGAAGATCGCAGAAGAATCTCAAGGAGGAAGAGAGTGTCAGAGAGGGGTGCAGCGAAATTGTCGGTATTCTAGAGAAGTCAACTATCCTGTCCTGAATCCTGTCCTGAAGTCTTCGTCTCCTGACCTATCCCGGGGGACCCTTACGAGACCTTTGGCCAGGGGGTTGGTCTTTCACACCACCCTTTCTGAGCACTGTATGAGTCCAAGGTAAATGTTTTGGAGTTAATTAATTGAGTTTTTCTCTCCTATGAATGTTGGTGACTACACTGTATTTTTTAGATGGTTCACATACATTTATTTAGGTAAAGATTTAAAACTTTCCTGAGTCTGTGAATATTTACTTTGAATAAAAGAACAGTTAGTTTTATGTTATTCTCACCATCAACTACTTCAACTAATGGTCCATTGACCAGAGGAAAGAACTTCTTGATCAGTGAAAGGTTAGTTAGGAGTATTAAATAACTAATCCGAAACATTTTGGAAATTATAAATTTGACCCAAGCGGTTTTACACACTGTGAGTTTATGGGCCCAGGTGAGTATATGATAGTGGAGTGCCTATTGTTGTTGAACATCTGGATCACGTTCATGCCAGGTGTTAATTCAGAGGACGCATTGTAGGTGCACTTGATATGATTGCAATCATATTCTACAACATAACAGTTTATGCTGGTCAAAAATCCAGACTCACCGCTTTAAGATGCCTTTGCAATGGCGTAGGAATTCCCAGACCACAACCACATTTTGAGTCTGTAAACTGATTTCTTTTTGCATATCTAATACAAATATTATTATGTGTGACCTTTGCTTAAACTGCAAAGAAATCATTACATTCCTTTTTAGACACATTTTCATTTAGATTCACTGAAGTTATCGTAATGTCTTCATGTAATCACCTTAATCGCTTGTTTAACCAATCATTTAAAAAGGCCTATCCTTACTTTTTCCTGTATTACCCCCCACGTAGGCAACTCCACTGTGAAGAACTCCCAGTCCTTCTGTCCACATAGTTGGAGATAGGAACTGGGCTCCTAAAATAGCCCTCAAATCTTCCCCAATAAATGGTCCTAAAAATGCCTTGTTAGTCATGTTATTGGATATTAATTTGACGTAGAGGTGAAGTCTATGCTCTAACCTTCCCCATTCTCAGTGAACAACAACCCCACAAATCTCACTAATTTCACTCTTTTCTCAGTCAATAACACAAACAGGACAAATAATAAAGGCAAATTCTGAAGACAGTATATCTACAGAATTAATGAGGGCTACAGATAAAACAAAATATTTCCCAAAAAGAAGGTGCCTATCAAACTTTCAGCGAGAACTGAGATTTTGAAATCTGTTTTAGAGATTTAGGAGCTTCCTTGGGTTCAAGAAGCAACTGGAAAGTCTTGTCCCAATAAACTTTCAAAGTACACAGTGAAATAATTGGTTTCAATGTGTAATTGTTAGTGAATTTAAATGTTGTAAATATGTGACCATCACTCTGAGTAACTGTAGTAGTTATACGCTTTGTCACCTCTACCATGTTACCTGAAATGTCTGATCTAATGTACTTTGCTCTATTGTAAAGCTCTCTGACACCTCTGGATAAAGTACGGACTATATGAAAACACAGAGAAGGTAAGCCTTGCCTTGATCAAAGCCAGACAAAATTGGAAGGGGCGTGGCTTGACGCCGACTAAGATGGCAGCTTAAGAAAGGTGCTCCGCCTGAGCCACGGCAAAAGCCCCTCAATATCCGCCTATTATCTGCCCTAGAGGAACCCTCCCTGCACAGATCGGTGCAAAATTCTGGTGCCACTGCCCTCTCCTGACCCTTTTCCCCAGCGGCGCAATCCGAGGCGGTGCCTGAGCGAGGCCTGGTGGGAGTGGGCAGCGCTCGAGTAGACGCCTCACCCGATTGTAGACCCACTGCTGCGGGAGGCCTGAGGCTTGCCCGACCGTCAAGAGAGCCCCGGCGAATCCACCGCTCCCTCTTGACTTGATCGGATGCCGGCGAGTGGACGTGGGCCTATGGCGGGAGCCGGCGGCTTTAGCGGGGTTTGAAACACGCCCAGCTCTGATCGTCGACTGCACCGCAGAGACGCAGCTGCAGCTGAAGTAGGGGTAAGGAGTTGTTCCCCCCTCGCCTCCCACCCTTGACCCCACGCAGGTGCGCGGTCCGGCCAAAGCCTGCAGGGCGGAAATCGCACAGGAGGCCCGGGGCCGCCTCGTGCATCGTGCCCTTGGCAACATAGACTCACTACGGACACCGGCGGTGTCGGGTGCTGCACTCCACTTCAACCGTCTTCCCCTGCCAAAACCTCACAGATTATGCATGCCGGGCGACTGAAGAACACCCTCCCAGGAGCTCCTCACTTGCTGGACAGACCGTGATTGTAGGGGAGGCGTGGTACTGGCACTTGTGGCGTCTCTCCACGGAGGCATGCTGTTGAGGTGGTGGGCCCTCCCTAGGTGTGCAGGTGGAACGGCCTTGCGACCAGGGCCCCCGCGCACTTGCTGCCGCTGGACACTACCTTGGAGACCTTTGGCCCCTGCCCTCTGGGGCAGATTCATTGGCTAAGCACATACCAGAGCTAAATTAGGTTTGGGACTGCATCACCTTGGGGCCTAGCCACGAACATTGAGGTGTGGTTGACACCCGGCGCTACATATACACACAACATGTAGGTGGCCCCTCTGAGACTGCGGGAATATACGGAAGCTGTCCGACCAAGGAAGCCCCATGGGCCGTGCTTGCCCTAGCAGTTTGCGGAAGCTTCGGGAGTACTGTACTCCCTCTAGCTGTGATATAGCCGTCACCTGGAGACGGGTGGACAATACCTGCGAGTAACTCCCCTGATACTACTGGACCTGTTGGGACCTTAAATGATGCAGGCAACCTCAGTGGCAGCTACATCAGGGGAGTCAAGAAGACAGTGGATACCGTACTACACCTGATGCTGTGTGGAGGTCAGTAGTCCACTCTGCTTGCCAGGCTTGTGCGTCGCTCCGGTGCACGATCAGGTGACCGAGCTGCTCCTGATACACGGTCGTTTGTCCTAGTGCCGCGATGAAGTCTAAGGGAGGCCAACCTGTGCAAACTAATAAACTGGATAAATACGCAGTTCCCAAGCAGCTAGCGCCAGAGGATGAAGCCGTGGGTGGCCTGACAAGTGACCCCGAACCATCATTAAGCTCCATAATGGCGGCTGTCCAAGTACTAGGGGCTACACTGGAAACTGAGATTGATAAAGTCTCCATTGAAATGAACTTGCTCAGGGCCGACATGAACAAAACATCAGAACGCCTAACACAGACAGAAGTCAATGTTACAGAGCTACAGAACAAAACTCGGAAATTGGAAGAAAGAGTCCAACAATTGGTTCATCAACATTGTCAGGTGGCGCTCAAGATGGAGAACTGAAGGAGCGGGGCCGCCGCAACAACTTTCGAGTGGTTGGGATTCCAAAGGGGGCAGAGGGACCGAGTGTAGACCTTTTCCTCGAAGACCTAATACTAACCCATCTCAAACCTAAGCGACACTCCGCCTTTTTCACTGTGGAACGGTCATATAGGGCCCCAATCCCCCGCCAAAACTGGGTGCAGCCCCCAGAACAATCATAGCCAAAATCCTCAACTACAGATACCGTGACTCAATACTACAGGCGGCCCGCCTACACGGGGATCTCAAGTACGAAAACACAACTCTCCGGTTCTTCCCAGACTTTACCCTCAAGTTACAGCAGGAACGCCGCCCCTTGGATGGGTTGAAGCGGGCCCTTAGGGACAAAGGCATCAAGTATATGATGTTTTTACCAGCAAAATTCAAAGTTATGGAAAATGGGAAGGCATGGTTCTTCACGACCCCATCGGACGTGCAAACATGGTTGGATGATGTGGTCATGCAGAGAACGAGGACAGTGAATGCGAGTAACTGGAGGGATTCCCGGGTGAGTCCGCCAGGCGTCCAAGACGGCAGCACAGAACCCGACAAGAGAAGCCTGCGATCCTGGAGATTGAGGTCCATGAGTCCGGCTGCCTCTGTGACTGACGGAGAATAAACTCCTCTCAACTGGCAACAAACTCTGGGACTCTTAACAACACTTCATAATGTATATTATTTGCTCTTTTATACAGGGGTAGTGGCTACCACGTAAGCTGGACACTGCAGGACCATTAATATGCAATAAATCCTCTTTCCTAGTGGGGGCTGGAGTTGGGCTCTGGGGGGCCTGAAGTGGGGCCACCCCACACCCCTGTAACAGTTGACAAGTTGTTTGGGGCGACAGGCGCTCTGATAGTTGGGGATGTGGGTAGTTTTGAGCCTACGCAGCAGGGTAGCAGCGAGGGAAGGGGTAATCATGGGGGTTTTTCTTTTATTTTTTGCCTTTTTTCTCTTAATGGAAAATGGGGAAAGGGATGGGGAGGAGGGGTGTTGGGTTGGGACTGTGCTAGCATTTACACAGAGGACAATGCTGGCATTTACACAGAGGACCGTGTAACCTACTTTGGATCCAATGAGTACGCAATGGGGCAAAAGTGCTAACATTTTGAGCAGGAATGTCAACGGGCTTAGAGATAATGAAGTACTGGGTTATTTAGCAACCCAGCGGTTCCAGGCGTAGCACCCTATGACTTCGAGTTCTTCCTGTCTTGGACCATAGAAACACAGAGTCTTGCGGTGGCGTCAAAGATCGTTTTATTATTGACTGCAGCCAGTAACAGCAATCCTAGAAGTACACACGGGTATGTTCTCAGGAGACTGCTCGACATTACAAAACCAGTCTTCTCCTTATATACAAAATATCATGCTTCAGGCACACAATCCTCGTTTTACGATATGGTCATTCATATGTATTCATTACGAACGAAAAGGCAGAGTCATGATGACCATCCCACATTTCAGTTCAGCCAGCCCACAATTATTTACCCAGCGAGGCTCAGATCCCTCATCAGATATCAGCAGACCCCAATAAACACGGGCACCTCCTCCTCGTAAAACACGCCATAAAGCAGGAAGCAGAATTAGGTGTGAAAGAGATTAGTCGGGGGCTTGTGTGGGATGAAAGGCTTTATGGTGTGTCAAACCCTGATGCTAATCACAGGTGGCCGTAGGAAGGGGAGCTCGTGAGACCGGACTGACCTCGGGCAGTGGAGCCAGTTCGCACAGGTCACAGAGAAGTCAATAGAAGGTACATGTGTTCTGAAGGCCTGTGCTTGTCCTTAATGTGCAGCCTATATGAGGGCAACCATAAGATGGCTACCGCTCTAAAATGGAACCCACGAAGTCAATGTGTAATATCGTATACAAAGTGAATTTATCGATGAAACGTTATGCAAAACACTTGTACATACCGCATTGGCCATTCGCGGTTCGCTGATACCGAAATAGGCAGGGTAGGGCCATGCCTCCTACGTGGTCCCAAAATTTAAAGTACCACAGACCCTCCTTTTGCCCTTACATGGGCAATACCTATACTCATATTAATCCGAGTCCAGGTCTATATTCATAAGGTCATGGAGATGTTGCTGTAGCATCATCCTATTACTTAGCTCATCCCTCAATACAGGTTTCCTTACACACAATGTAGCACAGAGGCCACATATCGCAGAAGCACGCTGTACACACAGACAGAACAGGAAAAGAATGGCTAAGATCATTCCAATGACCATCAGAATCTTCCATCCCCAGGCAGATATCAGTTCCCAGATCCACCCCATCAGTGACCAATCTCCTTTATCCACGTGAATAGATTCAGATATTTTATGCAGTTTGGAGATGGCCTGATAAACTGTTGGAGCGTTATCTGGTATGAAAATGCAACAGCTAGATTGGATGACCTTACATACCCCACCACGGTCTGCAAGCATGACGTCTAGAACCATACGGTTCTGCAAAGTCATGAGGCGATCCGCTTGGAGCTCAGCTGTCAAATTACCAAGGGCACCAGCCGTTACATTAACAGTGGATTCAACCACACAAGTCAGTTGTCTCAGGTTCCTACTATTGACCATCGGTCCCCAAAACAGCAGGAAACCCGGAAAGAAGTCTCCCGCTTCCTGACCGGCAGTATCCTCCTGACTAACAACACCTCTCACAACTCTGGTCTTGTGATAATCAGAGGCAGCAGTAAATGTTGGCGGTAGCAAGTTTGCAATATAACACGTGCCCGAGAAATCAGGGGGCAACCATGTATATGCTCGGTCATTGCAAACAAAATATGTACTCTTGGCAGCCAAAAACGCAGGGGAAAATTGTGATGGAAAAGTGTACGTTTCAGTACAGTCACTTTTCCCCAGTTGAGCTCTTGGATTCTGACCATTACCTTGTAAACAGAACCGACCTATGTGGGGTACGACCCAAATTGGGGATGAAATTTTTCGCTGCTTTTCGCCCAGACTAATGCTATACCCCGTCGCGGGGAGTAGGCATCTAATGCAAAAAGAAACATAGTCTGGAATGCCCATGACGATCCATTATAGCTAAACGGCAGCACTCGATATGGGATACCCTTATTAATGGTATGTGGCATTAAACCACACACCCAGCAATTGGTTGTATTCATAACTAGTTGGTGCTGGTGCAGGAGTTGAATAAACGAGTTGTTTACAAACTCAGACCGTCTAGCTTGTTCGTGTTCAGGCAGAGGGTGGAAAGAGTGTAAGGAGACAGTAAGAGGAGGTATAGGCTGTACAGTGGGTGCAAATGGCACTTGAGAGGACAATAATACATATCCCACAGTAAACATCATCATACTAACTAGTGCAAACAGACATAATAACACAAAACTTTTGCTTTTCATCACTTTACATATTTTTTCCCAAAGTTCATTTCCTCAGCGGGTCTCTCCCTCTTGAAAAACTCCATCCTCTAATCGTGCTGTTCGTGGCGGGTGAGTTTCTTCTGCTTAGGAATACACCTGTCAGTCCAGGGAACGCCCCAGACTAACCAGAACCGTTGACCTAACGTCTTCGGCTTGTACCCCAAAGTCTTTGCACCGCGACCCTACAGCTGAACCCGGATGGTGGTTCGAAAAAGAAAAACCAAAAATAAGAAAGTTTCTCAGATGAGAGAGAGCGGTACTGTCAAAAATATCAAAGAAAAATAATTTTTATTTGTCCATGGTTCTAGGCCTCAAGTTATAGCGTTCTCGTCCGGGTACTGTCTGATCTTGAAACAAAAGTTCAGGTTCTGTAGTATCCAATTGGATTGACGGTGGCACGGCTTCTTGCAGAATATTGTCACTTTCCTGCTCAGAGCTTGTTCCTTTCACACGCGCATCACTAAAAGGCAGAAAACGAGGCACGGTCTCAGTTTCAGAATCAGCGATCCCCTCCTGGTACCACCTGTCATATGGCAAAGGGACTCTTTTACAGTGGACGCCGTGGATCCAGTTCTTCTTTCCTTTCACTCGGACAGCCGATCTTGTAGAAAGAAGGACGAGATGGGGGCCGGTCCAACGGGGCTCATCATTCTTTGCCCGCTGAAAATTCTTCACCAGCACCCACGTTCCAGGATTGATAGGGTGTCCTGGAGCTTCAGAGGCTTGAGGCAGAGTATCGTGCACCTGTTGGTGTAAAACACGCAATTTAGCCGTCAATTCATGCAGATAATCAAGCAGTACTGGATATTCGATTTCACTGAACTTTGTCGGCCTTGGCACTCCCCATACATTGGCCGGATGGCCAAACACTATCTCATAAGGACTAAGTCCCACTCGCGAATGCACAGTCATTCTTGTTGACAGGAGTGCTAAAGGCAGCGCGTCAGGCCATTTAAGACCAGAGCTTGCTTGAATCTTAGCCAATTTAAGTTTTAAGGTGCCGTTATAGCACTCTACTAATCCAGCTGATTGGGGGTGATTTGCAGCGTGAAATTTCTGCTGAATCCCTAGCCCCTCACATACTTCTTTCATCACTCGACCCACAAATTCACTCACATTATCACTCCAGATCAGTCTCGGCATTCCAAACCAAACCTAGGGAAAAATTCTTTGCCAAGGGCTTTAGCTGTGGACAAGGCAGTATTGTCTTTTAAGGGGTATGCTTCTATCCACTTTGAGAAGGCACAGACAACAACGAGTACATATTTTAAATTGTTGCACCTTTCCATGTGGATGAAATCTAGCTGCAAAACCTCGAACGGATACGTTGGAGGTGCAAAATGACCAGCTGGAGTTGGGGTTCCCCTACCAGGATTGTATTTCAGACACACCATGCAATTCTTGACCACATTCTCTGCACATTTAGGAATTCCAGCATTTTGCCATACTGGAGCCAACAACTTGCAAATCCCTTTTACACTAATATGGGCCATTCCATGAGCCATTGTCACCACTGCAAGCACATACGCATCGGGTAACAACCAACGCTGATGATCTGACAAATCGACCCAACAACCTTTTTCATCCAATTTACCCGTACTTTCTCTCCACTTGCTCAATTCTTTCTCTGTGGCTTCAGCTTGAAGGGACTTCACGCTCTCTATCGTGTCTTCACACATTCCAACATCACCAACCCATCTTGCAGGGCCTGCAACATACATTCGATTATTTACATTCTTTGCTGTTTCTTTCGCGACTTCATCAGCAAATGCATTACCACGACCGACATCATCTGTAACTTTCTTGTGCGCACTGCATTTCACAATCGCAACCTGTAGCGGCAAGGTCAGTGACTCAAGGAGATCATTCACCAACTGACCATTCTGAATTTTGGTTCCATGCGAAGTCAGGAACCCACGTTCTTTCCACAAACGCCCAAAACTATGGGCCACGCCAAACGCATACTGACTATCGGTGTATATGTTCACCTTCATACCTCTCGACAACACACATGCTCTCGTAAGTGCAATTAGCTCTGCTGCTTGAGCCGAGTTATGTGGTATACGTGCGGTTTCAACAACCGTGTGCAAAGTCGTGACAGCATATGCAGCAGTTGTATCACCATTCGGAAGCTTGAAGCATGAACCATCCACCCATAAGGTACCATCACATTCAACCAAGGCAGTATCTTTAAGATCCACTCTCCCTTTTGTTTCTTCTTCTGTTCTAAACAGACAATCATGCTGTTCAATCTCATCTGTGTCTGCTGCAATTGGCAATAAGGTAGCTGGATTCAATGTGGTGCATCTTTTTATGTGTACATGACTCGCTAATAGTGTCAACTCATAACCTGACAATCGAGCACTAGTTAAGTGCTGTGTCTTGGTCCTGTTCAACAACGTGTCCACTGCGTGCGGAACCATCACAATCAACGTGTTATTCATTACTAACCCAGCAGACTGTCGAATAGAGACAGCTGCTGCCGCTGTGGCTCTCAAACAACTTGGCAAGGCCTTAGCTACCGGATCCAAGGTCGATGAAAAATACGCACATGGGCGCTGTTTGTCTCCAAAAGACTGTGTCAACACTGACAATGCACAACCTTCCTTCTCGTGAACATACAATGTAAAAGGCTTGCTGTAGCCGGGAGTGCCCAACACAGGAGCTGAACATAATGCCTCACGCAATTTGGAAAAGCTTTTCTGACACTCTTCAGACCATGGGACGAGATTCGGTGTATCCTTACATGTCAATGCTATTAAAGGTTTTGCCAGCAAAGAAAAACTCGGGATCCACTGCCTAAAGTAGGAAGTAATACCCAAGAAAGCACGCACTTCTCTCTGTGTTCTTGGCATGCTCAATTTTGCAATGGTCTGAATTCTTTCTGGGGTCAGTTTCCTTCCCTCCTTCGAAAAGAGATGACCTAAGTAGGTCACTTCTTGTCGACAATATTGTAGTTTTGAGAGAGACACTTTGTGATGGAAGGCAGACAAATGACGCAACAATGACACCGTAGCTTCTTTACAAATCTCCTCAGTATCCGCGGCGATTAGTAAATCGTCAACATACTGGATAAGGGTGACACCACTAGGTAAAACAATTGCATCAAGCTGTGCTTTTAAAGCTTGGCTGTATATTGATGGGCTTTCACAGTAGCCTTGAGGAGCGCGTTTAAAACGGAAGCTACGACCTCCTAGGCTAAAACCAAAAATGTCCCTACTTTCCTCTGCAATCGGGATGCTAAAGAAAGCATTCTTTAAATCAATCACTGAGAACCAAGCAGCGGAAGCTGGAATCATAGTTAGCAAAGCAGTTATATCAGGGACAACTAGGAACTGTGGCACAACAATCTTATTTACCTATCTAAGATCAATCACAAATCTGTAAACAGGTGGCTGTGAAGGGTCAGTACGTTTTAAAACAGGCAAAACAGGGCTATTGCAAACGTTACCTCTTGTCTCTTCAATTACATCCTTTCAATCAGATCATAGATAATCGCTAGCAACGCTTTTTCACCTTCATTAGAGATCTTGTACTGGGGAATGCTTGGCAATTTAACATTGGCTTTCAAAGTTACCACGTATGGCGGTATTTCCAAAAGGCCCACATCATTAAGACCAGAAGCCCAAAGAGCATCCGGAAGAGACAACAATTCAGCTGGCAGTTCATTCCTTGACAAATACATTGGAGAAATCACTTCCCTACCAAGTGTAAGTTGTACTCCCGAGGGGGAACAATATAATGTTGCATGTAATCTCTTCAACAAATCTAATCCTAACAGGTTTTCACCACAACCTGTCGTTAGGATAAGGGGTGCTTTCAGCTCACAATGTCCAACAGAAAGGGGCATAGGACTAGAGATCGGGTTCCTAACCGGGGCGCCAGAAAAACCTACTGAAACATTCGTGTCGCCAGACAAAGGTGCGCCAGGGAGTTTTGATTGCATAATTGAACTTTTTGCAGCACCAGTATCCAACAGAAAAGGTTCTGACACACCCGCTGTAGTCACCTTGACATACGGTCCACTCTGATCCACTGGCACTGAAACAACTCCCTCTCTTTGTCTACGGCTATCCTAGTGATCATTACTTTCTACATTTTCATCCTCCGCATAATAGTCATTGTTATAGTACTGAGCTGTCCTACCAGTTGCATTGGCTTGCTGATCAAAACTATTAATCGTATTTTGAGATGGAAGGGGACGCGCGTTCTAGGGACCATTCCCGCGTCCCCTACCTCTAGGAGCTTGTTGACCACCTCTACCTCTGGTGCTAAAAGCGCCATTAGCGCGCTGTAACAGAATAGGACAACTATACTTGAAATGACCCTCTTCCTTGCAATATGAACATTGATTAGGGCCTACAGGAACACGTGGTTGAGAATACTCGTACCTTTGCACAGTTCTCTGAAACTGTGGCTGTTGCTGATAATTACTCTGGCCACCACGTGGCGGGTAAGCTTGCTGTAAAAGAACCTTTGTTTTTGATTCTTTCGTTTTCTTGTCTGCTTTATCTTTCTCATCCTTATCTCTATTTTCGTAATACTGTGCAGTAGCCAGTATTTGCGCTGATGAGGAAACAGCCCAAGAACTCTCTGAATCTTTTAACTTCTTACACAACTCGGGAAGCAAATTATGCACAAATTTATCAACAAATAATCGTTGACCACCTTCCGTACTCATATCTTGACCACTGTGGTCAATAAACGTTTCCTCAAACCTGGTGAAGAAATCAGACACTGTTTCATCTTTCTTCTGCTTACACGCAGACAATTTATCCCAATTCACACGCATCGCGGGCATTAAAGTCTTCATGTAAGCAATGATTCTAGCAGGGAGTTCTGCTACCAAAGGGTCAGGCTTGGCACCACCATCTTGTCCATCATTAGCAATAATAATATTAGCCCAGGTATCACCCAACTCTACAGCATGATCTGCATTACGAATCAATCCCCACAAAGGCTGTGGAACAACATTTCCAAACAACATATCTATGACAGCTAGATTCATGATACATGATCCTGCCGTCTGTGACAACTCCTTGTAATATCCTGCAGGGTTTTTACGGGGATCAGGCAATGTCTGTTTAAGCGCTATTACTTCAGATCGTTTCCAAGGGACATGCACCCAAACACGCTAGAAATGAGCTGGAGCAGCAGCAATGCCGCGACCGGCATCAGCCGCAACGGCTTCCTTCCATACCGGAGGGACTTCTCTCATAGGGTATTGTTGCACTTTTCCCTTTTTCCCTACAGCAAACTCTTGTTCGAACAGTGACTGATGACAATCCCCATTCCTGAAAGACAACAATGTCGTAACTGCTCTATCAACGTTGGGGCCCACAATCGTGCCTTTGTCAAATTCAAACCGTAAGCGACACAAAACCTGCGGGCTTGAGTCTAGACCATGATCTTCCAATTCCTCACAGAGGAATTCACACATTTTATCAAAAACATATCTTTGCTTTGGTGTTTCCCATTGATGAAAGACACTCATGACAGACTCCACATTATACCTTGATGGATGAACAATCCAGTTACGTGCCATGTGGTCTAATACTTCTTTCTCTTCAGAACCAGGCCGCTGACTACGCAACTGCTTACGCTTGAAGTCAGGGGTCGCACTAGACGACCCAAATAAAGGCGATATGAAACTAGTGACCGCACTAGCTATTCTTTGTCGTGTAGTAGGAGAGGGTGAGGCAAGAGCAGGGGAGAAAACAGAGGGAAGCACAGCAGGTGTAGATGCAGATGCAAGGACAGTATCGGGAAGAGCGCCAAGGGAGGCAGTTGGTGGGGCAGGCAAAGTCGCAGAAGGCAAAGGGGATGCTGGCAGCAAAGTCGGCGGACCTTGAGGGGGCTGCACTACAAGAGCAGGGCCGGCTGAGGAGGAGCTGGCGGCTGCAGGAAATCTTGCGGCACATTAACTGGAGGCTGTGCAATCAAGGGTTGCGGAGGTGCTGTAGCACTTTGCGCATACGGAAGTGGCGAACTCAGCAAATGTGACATTAGGGGATCTTTCTCCTTTTCTTTTAACACATTTTGTTGAAGGTGCGGTAAAACTGGGTAACATTTATCGATCCCTAGTTTACGCTGTCTATGTAACTGCTCATTCATTTGTTCCTCCTCATTATCTTTAAATTGTACAGCTGCTTGCATTATTGACATACCTTTTTCTCTCTTATTTCTTTTTGCTAATTTAATTTCCTTCTGTTTGGCTTCCTTTCGCCATAGGCGGAAAGAATCAAACATCGCCGGCCGGGCTTTCTTTTTAAATAATTTAACTTCCAAATTGTCTAAGATATCGAAACTACCATTTTGGGGCCATTTTAAAACACCGTCCTTCCTGGTGTATCGGATCCATACTTCATTATATGCAATGGGGCCCATGCCATGTTTTACATAAAGCTCATAAGTTGGAGTTCCAATTGGAGGAATCGGACACGAATCCTCTAATTGGGAATCCCTTTTACAACCCAAACAAAACAAGTTTCCAAATATACTAGAACCAGGCATCTTTGCTCACTAGTCTAGTTTCAAACTTCAAAGGATTATCAAAACGCGATAGTCTCGTGAATACACGAGTCCTTCGGCTTTGGCGCTTGCAAGCTCCAAATCAAAGCGATCCCGAAGGGATACCAAAACTAAGAACCAAACTAAGAATTAGGAGATGCTCCACTTATACTTAACTGAGGTATCGATGACGTCACCAGAAGACTCGGTTAATCGTTTTGCGCTACCAAATTATCAAGGGTCCAAAACAGGGCGATAGTCAGGGCAGCAGTCCTTCGTAGCCGTCAGCAAGCGGGGAACCTCGCAGCAAAGACTTTCGGACCACGTCGACATGCAGGGGTCGATGAAGTGGCGGCCTTCCTCCAGAATTTCCACACGAAGCTCCTCACAAACCTCTGGCTGGGACCAGTACCGCTGAAATCGCCCCACTTGGGCGCCAACTGAAGTACTGGGTTATTTAGCAACCCAGCGGTGCCAGGGGTAGCACCCTATGACTTCGAGCTCTTCCTGTCTTGGACCACAGAAACACAGAGTCTTTCGGTGGCGTCAAAGATCGTTTTATTATTGACAGCAGCCAGTAACAGCAATCCTAGAAGTACACACGGGTATGTTCTCAGGAGACTGCTCGACATTACAAAACCAGTCTTCTCCTTATATACAAAATATCATGCTTCAGGCACACATTCCTCGTTTTACGATATGGTCATTCATATGTATTCATTACAAATGAAAAGGCAGAGTCATGATGACCATCCCACATTTCAGTTCAGCCAGCCCACAATTATTTACCCAGCGAGGCTCAGATCCCTCATCAGATATCAGCAGACCCCAATAAACACGGACACCTCCTCCTCGTAAAACAGGCCATAAAGCAGGAAGCAGAGTTAGGTGTGAAAGAGATTAGTCGGGGGCTTGTGTGGGATGAAAGGCTTTATGGTGTGTCAAACCCTGATGCTAATCACAGGTGGCCGTAGGAAGGGGAGCTCGTGAGACCGGACTGACCTCGGGCAGTGGAGCCAGTTCGCACAGGTCACAGAGAAGTCAATAGAAGGTACATGTGTTCTGAAGGCCTGTGCTTGTCCTGAATGTGCAGCCTATGTGAGGGCAACCATAAGATGGCTACCGCTCTAAAATGGAACCCACGAAGTCAATGTGTAATATCGTATACAAAGTGAATTTATCGATGAAACGTTATGCAAAACACTTGTACATACCGCATTGGCCATTCGCGGTTCGCTGATACCGATATAGGCAGGGTAGGGCCATGCCTCCTACGTGGTACCAAAATTTAAAGTACCACAATAAATGTCAACGGGCTTAGAGATAAAATCAAACATAGTGTTGTACTCCAATACATTAAGCGCCATGCCCCTGATGTTAATATGCTTCAAGAAACACACCTGGTGGGGAACTCCTGTAAGTCACTTAACAGGTGGCGCTACAAGCTGCTAGCACATGCAGGGTTCACAACTAACTCAAGGGGCATAGGTATTCTGTTGAGAAATTCCTTTCCTCTAGCCATGAGCGCAACCTGGACCGACAACAGAGGCAGATATATGGGAGTCACAGGTTCGTGGGAGGGCTACAAGCTTACACTTCTGTCAGTTTTCATACCGCCTGGTCTCCAGAGCACTACATTTAAAGACCTAGGCCCTCTTCTGCTCTCATTTCTGGAGGGTCTCCTGGTAGTCGGAGGGGACTTCAACTCAGTGGCCTCAGGCACATTAGATAGACACCCACCACGTGAGCTTCGGTCCTCTAACAGGTGGCTGCCTGATTTTCTGGAAGCGCTGGGGCTGGCTGATGGTTGGAGGTCACACCACCCAGAGAAAATCCAACATACTGTCCACTCAAGGGCCCACCATAGCCTCTCCCGTATTGATTATGTCCTGATTCTGGCTTCACAGGCTGCATATATCCACGAAGTCATGCACCTAGCAAGGGGAATTTTCTGATCACTCCCCGGTTTGGGTTCAGATAGTCGTTGGCCAGGCAAGGGTGGGGAGGGTTGCTCCCATCAACCCGTGGCATCTCCAAGACCCTTAAATCCGGAAAGCATTATCAACGGCTATTGATGCCTATTTCCAAGATAATGTGGGTTCAGTAGATTCTTCCCAAACCTTGTGGGAGGCATTCAAATCCATAATTCAGGGACAATCGCTGTCATTAATTGCTGGTGTGAAGAAAGATAGAAAGAAAGAGATTGTGGAAGTGGAGGTAGAAATCGGCAGACTAGAGGATGAATTAGAGGCTGAGGTCACACAAGAAAAAATTCACACACTGCAGCTCAAACAAGATGAATATAAGGCTCTAGTAATGGACAGGGCCCAAAGCCTTGGGAGGGAAAAGCTGTGTAGAATATACGACTTGGGGGAGAAAGCAGGAAAACTAATTGCCTGGCTCAACAAAAAGGAATGGGCGAGTCGATTGGTGCCAGAACTAATAGGTGCAGACAACGAATCCACTACCGACCCCCAAGTTATTGCAAATCCCTTTGCCACTCACTACCAGACAGTGTATACAACTAGCGCACCTGGAATAAATCCCTCCTATATGTTCTCAATGGAGACCCGCCCACCCCACCAATTGGTTGCCCAATTCAAATCAATATGGTGGGCTTCAAATACCTGGGTATTTATATTACTTTAGGCCCCAAACTTCGCTATACTCACAACCTTCTCCCGCCACTGCAGAGGCTTAAACATGACATAGCCAGCTGGAAAACCCTTCCGCTCTCACTACTGGGCAAAGCGGTCCTCTTCAAGATGATGTCACTGCCCCATTTTTTTGTACGCCTTGCAGAACACTCTAGACCCTGTTCCAGCAGAGTACTTTAGAGAGGTCGAGAGCCTGCAAAGAGCCCTGTTATGGGACGGGAAACCTCTGCGTTGCTTTGACCAAACTCACGCTCAATTGGTACGACGGGGGGGATTAGCCTCCCGGATATCAAAAGATACTACTGGGCAGCACACCTTGCTGCCATAAACCAGGGCACCTATGGTCGACCGGACGACCCTGGATATGCTATGGATAGATGGATTCTACCAGGAGGAAATTGCAATAGGGCACTATATTCCAAACCCAAACGATACCCCTTGACGGGACCAACAGACCACTCGGTCCGAATTTGGCACGGCTTTAACAAAACTCTAGGCTGGGAGCAAAAACCAACCCTGGCGACCCCTCTGTGGGATTCCGAGCAACCGGGCGACTTATGGAAATCGAAGGGATTCGACAAGTGGGATCTCATCGGAATCTCATGGATTAAAGACATGTGGGGGAAGTGTGAAGTGAAGTCATTTACCTCTCTGCAGCAGCAACATGAGTTGGCTGGCTCAGAACGCTTTAGATACACCCAAATCTGACACGCACTAAAATCTCACTTCCCGATAGGCTCCTCCCCCCCAGAACACTCTCCACTAGAAGATAGATTGCTGGACTGGCACCTTCCTGAGAAAACCATTTCACTGACCTATAAAAAACTGGTCAACAATATGGCAGACCCCCTTGGGCCACTACGTGAGAAATTGGAGAGGGATGGCATCGAATTAGATGACGAAGACTGGCAGGACGCATTGTCCTCACCAAGAGTAGTTGCAATCTTGGCCAGACTCCGGCTAGTTCAATTCAATATTCTCCATAGAGTATACGTCACAGTGCCTGGTCTGGTCCGCATGGGTAGAGCCGACAGTGGGGATTGTAGGAGACAGTGTGGTCAGGAAGGAACATTTCACACTAGGGCTCGTACTGGCAAAGAGGAACATAGCACAGCTGTGGGGAGAGGCACAACCACCTAAGGTAGAAGCCTGGAAGGAAGACCTAGACTGGTGTATGTATAGAGAAAAGACAGTCTAGATAGTCTGAGGCTGCCACAAAAATTGGAACTCCTATCACGGACATATCTGCAACCCTCCGATTAGCATTGACCCAGATGATCCCCCACCCTATAAATTGTACCCATGGCACTCTGGCATAGAACATTACCCTTTATTGCCTTCACTGACTGTATTGTACCTGTTTGCTCTACACTGAATGTCATATGTCGATGAATGTCTAATAAAAAGAATAAAAAAAAAAAAAGCCAGACAAAATTGGGAAACTTTGCCTCGATTTAGGAAGGGCTTTGCTTAATGTTTAAAATGTTAAAATTCTGTCTCCCACTAATATGTTCTATAAATGATTTTATAGATTACCCATGATTCTTTCTAACAACTCTCTGGTATAGACCAAGGTTTCAAAACAAGTTATCATAACTCTTAATATATTTTGTGTTTTGCAAAACCGACCCAAATTGGGCAGCCAAGAGCTTAAAAACCCCCAGAGAAAATCCATGCAGGACTGGTATAGAACTGCAGTCTGCTACTCAGCTATTTCAATGATTATCATTTCTGCCTTTGTGTGAAAAAGTCAGCATCTATATTTTCATAATTGCCTGGACCAAAATCCAATTAGTTCTTTCAGCATAAGCAGAAGTTATATTCTTCTAAGTGTTATAAGTTTACTGTAAATGATTAGGGTCAAAATACAATAATTACAGATAAGAGCTGACAAAAAGTATTAACATAACTGTATCCTAGTAAATACATCTTGGTAGGGGGCCCTCCTTCTGATGGCAGAACTGCTGGCCATACTTGTTGTGTAACTCTGTGGAAGCTCAACATGAATCTCCATGGGTTTACATGGCCTGTCTTTTTAAGCATATGTATTGCCACTAGGTCATCCTGCACTATGGTTACCTGACTTATGGGGGAAAAAACCTGAAAACAGTCCCCCTTCTGTTAGTGGTAAGCAGCATGTGGCATAGGGATCTCTGCAGCTGTGAGGTCTTGATTGTATCATTCGGCTTGCTCCCCTGCATGGAGGTTGAATCATGCAGCAGGCTGTGAGTGATCCCGTCGCCAGTGAGATCCCATGTCATGCAACATGGAGTTAGTACCATTCAAAGTACTGAGGGGATCCGAGGTGCTGAAGAAGAATTGGAACATACACAGAGACAGAGATGTTTAGTTCTGACATAGAATGGAGAAATGAAAAGGTTAATAGAAGCTGACATCCTGGCTAAGAAAACTTGAGGCAAAGAGTAAGCATTCAGCATCAGAGGTGAGTTGAAACAAGCTTGCTGCTGTGGAATAATTGTGTAATATGAGAGATACTGTGAGATAGTATGAGACCGATTTTGAATATTAAATAACCTGCATATTAGTAAGTAGTAACATGAGCAAATCCCTATTTCGTGACTATTGTTACTATCAGTAATAATCAATAATAATGACTATCATTGAACCTCTTTTCTGCTAAAAATCATTGTTCTCAAATTCACAAAAATTACCCTTTTCTCTCTCAACCTGGGACTACACCAGTACAGCAAAGAACATTTAGAGTATAGCCTTCTCCATGGAGCAGCGATGAGATGGAGTTGTGATTTGGATATTGGGGGGGCATAAAGTTGTGAGAGGACGAACATCAGTAGACATCAATGCAAAGTAGCTGGATGAAATGAGGCAGAAAATCTCAGGATAAAGTTGTTGGCAAAGAATCAAACCACAGAGAGACAAAGAATTGGTGCTGAGAGATTAATTCAATCTGGTCCCTCACACGTAAACCGGGGAAGTAATATATGATGTCACAAAGCCCATATGAGACACCAACCATCAATGCTCAGGGCATATTTAAAATGATTTCGGTTTTGTATCTCACGGATGGGCTTGTTTTATTTTACTGAATTAGTGTTTAATGAATATCGCAGCTCCCCCAGCACTGATTCAAACGGGAGAGATATCATTGGAAAGAGGAGAATCTCCTGTTTCCAATGGTACCTCTACCCAGGGAATCTTTGGGGATTGCCACAGGAGAGTGATCCCTAAGCAGGGATCCACCCACGAGACACCAGAGATGGGGTAACGGCCCCTTGGGCAATTGTTTGTGCTCCCCCTTGATTATTTTGATATTTAATTCTAATGGAGTGAGTCTTTCCCAGCCTAACATCAGTCCCCAACCTCACCCTTAAAGACTCTTTCTGCCCCCCTGTGGACTATAGCATCCCATCCCAATGGCAAGGAAGAAGACATTTGATTCTTTTGGTGTTGTTTTTAAATGTGGACCAGGAGGGTTTGTATAACTCCCAGTATCATCTCACATGCAAAGGTGAATGGCTCCACTGCCCTCACCATGCACTGCTAATTACCCTATATATTACATCATTCATGGCATCCTCCATGACATCATTGATGATATCACTGCAACATTTGCAGTGAAATTATTGATGAGAAAACTGTGCATGGTGGGGGCGAAAATCATAGTTTACCTTAGGGAATGAGTAATAGTTACTTGAAATAACTATAACTGCTGAATTTCTATGGTTTTGTATGTATAAAATCTAAACCTAACTATAACTTCACTGTCACTGGCTTTTTTAAAAATTGAATGATGCAGTCCCATCGTATGATGAAATGCTGGTAGGTGAGAAAGGACTACCGATATCCTAAGTGTATACTTACTGATGGCAGGTATGTTGGGGTGTTATTTTGCAAGTGGTCCCAGATGTCAGCATTGAAAAAGGCGTAATGCCCAAACGTGTTTCCTCGAAATAAATGGATTTGGATTGGCTCCATGAGTGCCCTGTTTTTACCAAGCACTCACTTGTGCAACTGTCGCAAATTACCAAATTCTGTCTTTGAGGCCCAATATCATGGATGGTTATCATATGGCTGGTATTTTCACCATTGTAGTGCCTAGAATAGAAATAATTATATCAAGAAAGGACACAATAAGTCAATGATAGAAAGTAGTATACCAGAGCCACGATTATGCACCAGAGAGCTACAATTTTTCCAAGAAGGTCCTCAAGATGTTAAGATTGTTCTCTTTTTTTCCAGAGAAAGACACAATGTCATAATGAATTTCTACAACAAAACAAATTAATCAACTCCTATTGTCTGAGGGATTAATAGAATAACACACTTAATGTCCACAGTAAATCACAGATGGGTACATATTATTCATTATCCGTATGATTGCCAGGAAGCCTACATGAATGCCCACTTCGATGCCTTGGATAGGGTCCTCTTTTGAGTATGACACCCTGCATGCCCACTGTGTTTCATGGATGGTTCTCTATCAAGCCTGTGATAGCTAAATGCCACAATATGTCATATATGGGCTCTTATTTTGCCTTGGATAGCCATAAAGCTACCATAAGTTCTGACAGTATGTTATTGATGGGCACCTCTCATGCCTGGGATAGCCGGAAAGTCACTCTCCTATCCTGTAATATGTCTAAGATGTCTCCCTAGTATTACGTCATGACTAACGGTTCGCTGTTGTTCAGCCTCAGTTTCTGTCAGCACATGCCGGCGGGGGAAGCTCCTCCGCTAAGGCAGAGGAGTGTCGCCCCACTGCTCTGCGAGCAGTAGTTAAAGGAAAAGTAAAATGATAATAAGCAACATTATCATTTTAGGTTTGCTTTTCCTGGTGTGGGCGGGGCTGGACTGCCAGGGCAGGGGCCAGAAGGAGGAGTGGTTGCCCACTCTAAATTGCGCATAACTATTTGGTCGGCCCTCTCAGGCAGACCATTACAGTCATGAGTGCTTTGCATATTCTGCACCTGGGCTGCATTACAGCCTGGGTGCAGAACATGCCCAAGCTCCAATTCCCCCTCTGAGCGCCAAACCACGGTGCTCAAACCAATCACAATGCTGCTTTGCAGCATTGTTTTTGGCTAGGGTAGTCAGGAAGCTGGTGCTTCTTGGTTCCTGCATCTCTGGAGCAAAAGGTGGCGGCAAGCAGACCGAGAGGCGGCGGCCCGCCAGGTGCCTGGCCTGAAAGTAAGTGGTTTTTTAAAAATTATATTTTAAACCCCCTCTCCCCGCCTTGCCACCCGGGTAAATAGCGGCCGCCACTGCATGCCGGCCATCAGTACATGTACCACAGTGGAAGTGGAAACCACCCAACCTCCATATCTCTGTAGCTTTCTGATCAATGGTCTGCTGCTCTCAGATTATTTATTAAGCAGTAGGAGGACAGCAGCCCAGACTGTCAATCTCCTCTTCCTCCTGGTCTAATTGGGGCAGCACACAAAAACATAAACATTGACTTGGAACCTACTACACAACAGGATTAGTTGCTGATTTCATTGCCACACGCTTGCACAGTGCTAATATGAACTGCTCATTGGTGATGAGAAGAAATAAATTCGCAAATGTGTTTGCCCAGGTATACTCTTTTGGGCTAATTTCCAATAATTCATATGCCTCTAGAATCGGAAGAATATATAAGTCAACATAGAAATGGTGTGTCAAATTTGTCAATCAAAGCTTCCAAACCAATGTATTGTACAATCTTCTTTTTATTCGAATTAATACTTTGTTTTAAAAATGCATTGGAGTGTTAACTGCTGCCCTTTAGCATTAAGCTATTTCAACCTTAAACAAGTTGAAATATTGCATACCAATGACAACTACTCTTGAGAGATGTCAGCCAAAGGAGCACAGGGTTTAATAATACATTGTAATGCAGGCTCCTTAATAAGGAAACCTAGAACATTTTCACAGCAGACATTCTAAAATATTTAGAAGCTTTTATGATAATGAGGCGAAGAACAGATTGCTTAGGATGTTACATTATGTACTGGGTTTCAACCATCAGTGTAACAAACATTGTATTTTTAGCTACGTAGGTTTTAAAATGGAACTCAGAAAGACTTTGAGTCAGGTAGTAGAATTGTGATGCTTTTCCAAACGTTATTTTAAATAGGAAAATGAGAAGTCCGCAGTTTAAAAAACAGACAAATGCAGTTGACTTAAATAAATTCAAAAAGGGAGAAGGGCTGTGACAAGGCTCACAAAATGCCCAGTTGTGCATTGGTGTAGTCATTGTAAAAGCAGTCACCCCTTCTTAAACGAGTACAACTTTGTGTGGTTGCCTGCGTGTCAACAAAGTATAGTACGTTGTTAGAGAATAAAATATAAAGGTGCCAATTACGATCCGGTAAAAAAATGGTCCGTACGACTCGTATCCGGTCTTTTTACCGTACAAATCGTACAAGTGCCGTACAAAATGCCAATTACGATTCGCAAGGTAAAAAGACCATACGAATCGCATTGGGAATAGCTCCCCACACGTCCTCGGGTCGGAAAACGTGTCCGACACGGCCACGGACGAATTACCGTACAAATGTGAAAAGTGAAGTCCGACCGAGGAATTACGATCCATCCCGTGCGTCCGATGTTACAACCGTATGGTAAAAACACCGTCCGCACCGAACTCCCATAGCAACCATGGAGACATGTGCCTGCATACGCGCCCAACACTCCCCCCAGCCCCCGTACGTTCGAGTCGTACTCCCCGTGTATGTACACCCCCCTGTATGTACACCCCTGTACGTGTCGTACCCCCCGTGTATGTACACCCCTGTACGTGTCGAACCCCTACCCGGGTATGTACACCCGTGTACGTGTCATACCCCCCGTGTATCTACACCCGTGTACGTGTCGTACCCCCCGTGTATGTACACCCCTGTACGTGTAGACCCCCACCCGTGTATGTACACCCGTGTATGTGTCGTACCCCCGTGTATGTACACCCCTGTACGTGTCGAACCCCCACCCGTGTATGTACACCCGTGTACGTGTCGTACCCCCCGTGTATCTACACCCGTGTACGTGTCGTACCCCCCGGGTATGTACACCCCTGTACGTGTCGAACCCCCACCCGTGTATGTACACCCGTGTACGTGTCGTACCCCCCGTGTATCTACACCCGTGTACGTGTCGTACCCCCGTGTATGTACACCCCTGTAAGTGTAGAACCCCCACCCGTGTATGTACACCCGTGTACGTGTCGTACCCCCCGTGTATGTACACCCCTGTACGTGTCGAACCCCCACCCATGTATGTACACCCGTGTACGTGTCGTACCCCCCGTGTATCTACACCCGTGTACGTGTCGTACCCCCCGTGTATGTACACCCCTGTACGTGTCGAACCCCCACCCGTGTATGTACACCCGTGTACGTGTCGTACCCCCGTGTATCTACACCCGTGTACGTGTCGTACCCCCCGTGTATGTACACCCCTGTACGTGTAGAACCCCCACCCATGTATGTACACCCGTGTACGTGTCGTACCCCCCGTGTATGTACACCCCTGTACGTGTCGAACCCCCACCCGTGTATGTACACCCGTGTACATGTCGTACCCCCGTGTATCTACACCCGTGTACGTGTTGTACCCCCCGTGTATGTACACCCCTGTACGTGTAGAACCCCCACCCGTGTATGTACACCCGTGTACGTGTCGTACCCCCGTGTATCTACACCTGTGTACGTGTCGTACCCCCGTGTATGTACACCCCTGTACGTGTCGAACCCCCACCCGTGTATGTACACCCCTGTACGTGTCGTACCCCCGTGTATGTACACCCCTGTACGTGTCGTACCCCCGTGTATGTACACCCCTGTACATGTTGTACCACCCGTGTATGTACACCCCTGTACGTGTCGAACCCCCACCCGTGTATGTACACCCGTGTACGTGTCGTACCCCCATGTATCTACACCCGTGTACGTGTCGTACCCCCCGTGTATGTACACCCCTGTACGTGTCGAACCCCCACCCGTGTATGTACACCCGTGTACGTGTCGTACCCCCGTGTATGTACACCCCTGTACGTGTCGAACCCCCCCTGTATGTACACCCCTGTACGTGTCGAACCCCCACCCATGTATGTACACCCCTGTACGTGTCATACCCCCCGTGTATGTACACCCTTGTACGTGTCGAACCCCAACCCGTGTATGTACACCCATGTACATGTCGTACCCCCCGTGTATCTACACCCGTGTACGTGTCGTACCCCCGTGCATCTACACCCGTGTACTTCAGAGTCGTACCCCCACCCGCGTATGCATGGAGCGTACCCCCACCACAACATCCTAAGTACGGAGCGCACCCCAGGCCCCAACATCACAACCGCATGTACGAGTCGTACCAAGCCACACACAAGGACAGCACTGTACAACAAAATGGGCCATGTACACACCGTATACACGCTAAAAACGCACGTACACAACCAGGACAAACCAAAACGACACAAGAATACACCATTCGAATGGCACAAAGCCACAAAACATGTCCAACAACCACTAAAACAACACATTCACTGACCTGCAACTGCCAAAAACAAACAGAGGCCCAAAACACCACCACTCCTTATAACACACCCACCCAAAGTTCAAACACAGCCACACCCACCAATGGACCAATAAAAAGGGACCACACACACAAACCATGAGCCTTTGCAACAGACTCACTGCTGCCAGACCGCACAGACAACCTACAGCACCATACTAGAAGCTTCACCACACCTTACACTTGCACACCTTCACACGCACACCTTCACAAACACCCCCTCATCACATTCACACACACACCCAAACAACCACACCCACACACCCACAACCATCCACACACACCCCCCCACCATCCACACCCACACCCCTCACCATGCCCACCAACAAGAATCCAAAGTTCACTAGCCGAGAGTTGGAGGTCCTTGTCGATGAAATCCTCAGAGTCGAGCCACACCTCTTTGGAACATTGGTCAGACAGACCAGCATTTCAGCAAAAACAGCCATGTGGCAGACCATTGTCGATGCTGTGAATGCTGTTGCGGACACCAGAAGGAACAAGCAGGAATGCCAAGCCAGGTGGTACGATCTGCGGAGGAGGGTCCGAGCCAAGATGACGGATGAACACAACCAGGCCAACGTCACTGGAGGAGGGCTGTCCCGCAGACCCGTACACTACCATCCCTGGGAGGAGAGGGTGATGGCCATACTGCCGGTGGACGCAGTCGAAGGATTAGGAGGACTCCGAGACCCGGGTGAGTACACAAACAACGCACCTCACATGGGGGGAACGTCATCCACAACCAAACTCACAAACAGGCACGCAACCACCCCAAGCTATCGCATGACTCAACCACACTCCATGAACACGCACATGCCACTGGCACCACCATGCCCCATGCACCCAGCTGGACAATGTCAAGTCACAGGCCACAGAGGACACCAACACATGACACGATAAGCCGGATGGCGGGAGGGTGTGCCCCAAAAATCACATAGTGCAACTCAGAAGCAGACAACAATGCCCTCTGCCCATCTGGCCTAGGTCACAGCCAGACAAACAGTGTGTCCCCACACAGGAAAGACTTGCCAGCAAATGGCGGACGCCTTGCATAAACACATGGGGGTGAAGGCACGTTTTTGCACATGACAGCAGCTAATGAACAGCCAACACTGTGAAAGAGTGGCAGCACACACCACCACAGCAGCAGCGCAGACACAGACACTACACCCAATGGGTGCCTGGAGATCAGAAACAAACTCACATCAACAAGCCAAGGGCCATTCAAAGAACTGCTAACAGTGTGTGCCCAGGAAGCTGGGCTGAGGTGACAGAGGGTGACACACAGAGGGAGGGAGAGCGAGACAGAGAGGGAGGGAGACACAGGGAGACAGACAGACGGAGGAGGCCGACACACAGAGGGAGGGAGAGGGGGACAGAGAGGGAGGGAGACACAGGGAGACGGACAGACGGAGGAGGCTGACACACAGAGGGAGGGAGAGGGGGACTGAGAGGGAGGGAGACACGGGGAGACGGACACAGGGAGGATGCCGACACACAGAGGGAGGGAGAGGGGGACAGAGAGGGAGGGAGACACAGGGAGACTGACAGAGGGAGGAGGCCGACACACAGAGAGATGGAGAGGGGGACAGAGAGGGAGGGAGACACAGGGAGACGGACAGAGGGAGGAGGCTGACACACAGAGGGAGGGAGAGGGGGACAGAGAGGGAGGGAGACACAGGGAGACAGACACAGGGAGGAGGCTGACACACAGAGGGAGGGAGAGGGGGACAGAGAGGGAGGGAGACACAGGGAGACGGACACAGCAGGGAGGAGGCTGACACACAGAGGGAGGGAGAGGGGGACAGAGAGGGAGGGAGACACAGGGAGACGGATACAGGGAGGAGGCTGACACACAGAGGGAGGGAGAGGGGGACAGAGAGGGAGGGAGACACAGGGAGACGGACACAGGGAGGAGGCTGACACACAGAGGGAGGGAGAGGGGGACAGAGAGGGAGGGAGACACAGGGAGACGGACACAGGGAGGAGGCTTACACACAGAGGGAGGGAGAGGGGGACAGAGAGGGAGGGAGACACAGGGAGAGCAAATCAGCCGTGTGGTGTGTGGGAATGTGTGCCAGTCAGCAGGTGGACTGTGTGCATGTAGACAAGGGTGGCCAGTGCCAGCACCCCCCCTCTCCTCCATGGCAAAACACAGGGCCATGTCACAACCTGTGCACGAGCACAACGACAGCTACCTGCATCATATAAGTGTGTGGAGCAACTGCATGTGCCCACGTACAGTGCCACACGGAAGGCGCCAATGCACGGCTTGCCACACCTGCCCACTCCACTGCTGACTGCAGTCACACTTGACGCAGCAAGTAAGACTGTGCCACACATAGGTAAAGTCGCCAAAGCTGTGCCCAAGGGGCATACCCATGCACAAGTGGACTGTGAGTGGAATGCAAGACATATCCAAATTCCCAGAGGAAATGTGCCAACTGTGAAACTAATGAAACATGGATGTTGCATGGAACAAAATTAACATTGTCTCTCTCACACACAGGTCAACGTCGTGGATCACCCCCCAACACTGGGGGGGAAGACTCACAGGACCCGGCTCTGCGGGAGGCCGATCCCACCGGCAGCGACGACTCTCACCACTCTGTGGACGACCCCGACCAACCTGGCCCCTCTGGTGTCCAACGACCTGCAGCACCTGCGTCAGGTACAACGGGGCCAACCACCACCCCCACTCCTGCCACATCCCAGGAGACACCTAGGATCCCTGCCCCACCACCACAAAGCAGCCAGTCTGTCCAGGAGGGACAAGGTTCTCCGGGCACCCAGGAGGAGGCAGGCAACACCGCAAATGCCATCCCTCAGGGGTCCCGGAGACCCGATGTGCCCACAAGGGCAGGCCAGGTGCAAGTGGGCAGGGGTGGTGGGAGTGGAGGACGGCGGAGGCTCCAGCCTGACCAGTTGGCTGGGGAATCGGTATATGCCCATGTCCGAAACATCCTGGACACATACCGGCAGGACACCACGGGCATGGCCCAGGTTGTGTCCATCCTCGAGGGGATCAAGACCCAGCAGGCACAGCAACATGCGGAGCTACATGCCTGTCTACTGCAACACCAACGGAGGATGGAGGACATACAGGCTGAGCTCGTGGCGGTGTTCACGGGAATTCACAGTACACTCCGTCGGATGGCCGACAACATGGGCAACCCTCCCTGTGCCAGAAGGCCTAGAACATCACCACCCACAGGGAGGGATCAGGAGGAGGAGGAGGAAACATCCGACGGAGCATCCCAAACATCGTCACGGCCTGCTTCTGAGGGTCCCCGCAGGAGGGCGGGTCATCCACGGAAAAGACCGTGAGGGTCGGCGCAACAGCACCATCTCCCAGGACACCTGGCCTGGCACCTGGCCCACTGGAGCAACAGCATCACAGCATCAAAAGACATTCTCTGCCACATGGCCTTGCTGGTCACTGTCTGACCAATGTTCACAAAGACTGTGGCATGGACTCTGAGGATTTCAAATGGCAAGGACACCAACTCCCCCAGTGAACTTTGGATTCCACACACCCGGAAAGCCCCTCATGTCAAACCCCCCCCCCCCCACTAAAATAAAAAGTCACACCATGAAGAGAAGATGCCTGCTGGTTGCATTATTACCTTACATGTATCTTGTAAAGTCTAACCATGCCTGAGTTCTCTTTTGACTTCAACCATCCACACCCTGGGGCCTGAGTCTGGCACAGGACACACATGGGTCACAGTGTATTAGGCAAGACAGACATGGAGCACCATACACACCCGGGATGGGCCCAACCAGCTGAGGGGGTGGCCGCACAACCGTGCCGACAGACATATTGAGTACAGCAACAGTCATGCGCAGAGGTCAGGGATCATGTGGAGTGTCCTGGGGGGCACCCAGGTATGTGTAGACAGGTGGCAGAACCATGTCCTGCAAGCTTGAGTCCGGTGGATGCAGAGAATGGTGGCATGGCCAACGTTGGATGCATGGGGATGGCACATGTCACAATACCCACACACTCATGGACATCATGCACAATACACAGTCTAATCCCACACAAACTGCTTGCATCTTGCTACTCGACACATAGACACATAGCCACTATGACGGAAAACCATGCCAGACATGCCGGATGCACCGTGGCAACACACCAGCATTGACTGAGAAGAGGCACCTTGGAGGCATAGGGACACCTTTATTAGTCATGTATTCGGGATTGCAGAGGCAACTCGGAGCACACATGAACAGTTCATGTGGAGTAACATGTGGGTCCAATACTGGCACCCCCCTTCTGCAGCACAAATGCGTGATAGCCATGGAACTGGCACACAAGTGTCGGCTAACAGCTAAACACCCCCTGCTGCTCACGGAGAGCCTGCCATACACCATTGATCCGCTGATGTGGAAGTACCACAGCATGTCAAGCCAATGCAAACCGTATGTGTCCGAGGGCAGTGTTACACACATTGATGCCATCATCACATTCCACAATCCCATCACTGATGACTGTCAACAAGTCTGACCATCTATTCAGGTCTACCCAGCTGCATGTCATGTGTACCATGGTGATGCAACATGTCTGCAGAGGAACCAAACATCGACAGGGGCAGTGTGCATACGCAGTGTGCATACATTGTGAACAACTGCCACACCCAATACACCCCTGATGCATCCCTTATCCTAAGGAGACTTCCAAACGTGTCCGTGCCTGTAATGCTGAGTCAGCACACGATGACGTGTCCATGAGAAATAGCAGTGCCACAACAATGCAAGCAGCAGACGGCATGCGCAAGTACCTGGGGAAGAGAGACACAAAAGAAGTCAGCCACAAAAAGCACAGCCACTTGCATGTGCATGTACTCGACACATGTAAGGATGACCACATGCTAGGTCACAATTATGACTGGGGAAATACACCCATCACTGGCACCATCACTCCAGTGACACATCCACACACACCTCTGACTCACGTGCCATACATGCAGGTGGAGACACACATCGTGTCAAGAATTCCTGTCATGCGAGGGGAGGAAAACGGTAACCAGCGACAATGGACTACATCTCCCAGGATGCTTAGCGGTTGAGAGGTTACGTAAACAGGAAAGCTGTTACATAACTCAAGGAAAACACGCCCTTATGTAAACAGGAGAGCTGTTACATAACTCAAGGAAAACACGCCCTTATGTAAACAGGAGAGCTGTTACATAACTCAAGAAAAACACGCCCTTATGTAAACAGGAGAGCTGTTACATAACTCAAGGAAAACACGCCCTATAAAGGGAGGAACCGGGAGGTACAACGCTGTCGGATATTGTGTTTACACCGACGTACCTGCTTAGTGAAGAGCAGTGTTCCGGAGTGGTGCTCCAGTAAGGCAAGAACGGAGGTAGGTCGAGTCGTTACTCCCTGGGCCGTGTCTTGCCCCATCGTCACCTGTGAAGGACCCGGAAGCTCTACCGGATAACCATTGAGCTTCGCTTTTTGACTCGGCTGAGTCAAAGCGCAGTGGCGCTTTTGCTGGTTGGAGTCGTAACTCCCAGCCCGACCAGAGATACAGGGACTGCCAGCTGTAACGCACACCAGGAGGTGTTTGCCGCGTTACAGACTCGGAAGTCCACAGGATCGATCGAGCGGCTGCTCTCGGTTCAGTCTTCTTTGCTTGTGATTGGGGTATCGGTGACGCATCACCAGGAGGTGACTCCGCGTCCCGGTGCAGTCTGAGGAAGAGGTTGAGCGGCTGCTCCCTTCAGGTAGAGACCCCGGCTGGGTGTTTCCCTGACTCCTCGATTCTCCCCAACACTCTTCGTGCCCCCTCACAGCCTACCGATTGGCATTGTCGGCCATTTCATTTCTGCCCTCTGTTGGCATACGCCGGGATCGGCGTATATGCAGAGGACGGTTAGGACCATCCGTGCTGTGGGCTGGTAACGTACTTAGCCTGGAGGATTCCAGTGACTATAACCTTTGTTTATTCCTTGTATTATTTTTGCCTTCATTAAAATAACTAAACCTTCACAAGTGGTTGCGTTCTCATTATCGTGTCTGTTAAACGATCCTGAGACGTTCAGGGCGTTACACATCGCAAGTTTCGCAACACATGCCACATGGGGACCAATGCGTGCACACTCAGACACTGGTACTCACAACTAAGCAAAGAAGTCGCGTATGAGCCGAGTCCGGATGTCCTCTTGCAGCTCCACATCCTCCACATCACTAGCCCCATTGCCAAGCCCTTCATCCTCCACGGGTGGATGGTCCTGGTCATCTTGATCCAGGATGAGTTGCACAGCTTTCTCAACTGCCATGTTGTGGAGCATGCAGCAGACCATGAAGATTTTGCAGACCTTCGCCGGGGCATATGGGAGGGCGCCGCCGGTCTTGTGTAGGCACCTGAATCGGCTCTTCAGGAGGCCAAACGTCCTCTCTATCACTCGCCTTGTCCGGCCATGGGCGGTGTTGTAGCGGAGCTGGGCCGGCGTGATGGGGTTGCGGAGAGGTGTGATCAGCCATGGCATGTTGGGATAGCCAGCGTCCCCTACATGGAAAGCACATGGACATAAGTAGGACAGGAGTAACGGTCGTGCTGGAAGTCTACGCAAAATACAGGACAGACAGAGTGTACCCACCAACAACACATGCCCGTTCGTTGCGCAGCTGCGTCATCATTTCAGGCATCCTGCTATGCCTCATGATGTAGGCATCGTGTGCTGATCCTGGAAAACGAGCACAGACATGTGAAATCACCATGTTGGACAGACACACCACAAGGGCATTGATGGAGTGGTAGTGCTTGCGATTCCGGTACGCTACCTCCTGTGCGTGTGGTGGTACCAAAGCCACATGTGTCCCATCTATGGACCCAATGACATGGGGCATCCCTCCCAGGGTATAGAATCCACGCTTGACCCCAGTCAACATTTCTGGGGTAGGAAAATGGATGAAGTCATCCAGGTGAGTCAACATGGCCTCTAAGAAATCATGCAGCACACGGCAGAACATGCTCTGGGACATGCCACCAACATGAGCTAAGGTATTTTGAAAGGTACCCGTGGCTAGAAAATGTAGGGCTGCCATTACCTTCAGCTTGGGTGTCAGTGCCGTAGGATACCTGTGCTGCGGTTGCAGGTGTGGTGCCAGTCTCGCCGTCAACTCCAGAATCAACGGTTGGGGGAAGCGGTAGCACCGGATACTGTCATTCTACCGCATGGCAGCCAAGTCCGGAATTGGTCGGGCAAGAGGCGGCGCTCTGCAGTAATTTGGAAGTGACAAGGAAGAGTGAGTGCACCACAACAACAATTGATTTGTACTGTGCACATGTTAATCTGTCAATACACATATGCCACATACAGAGTCAGGTATGTGCTACATGCCTTGGACACGTATGGCTGCCAGGTGACACTCCTACCAAGACCCAGCTACACATGGAGATTGTGAACCTCCACATGCCATGGCATGGGATTAGCTGTGTCCCAGTGCAAGTGAACAGCCAGACGCAAGACAGGAGTGACATACATCCACACATCAGCAGAAGTAGGATGTCGATTGCAGAGACTGGTAGCGGAACACTAGAGCCACAGGTCACATGACATTACACTCGGACAGCCCACACACCTTGCCATGAAGGTGTACATGTCATGACTCACCACACATTCATAGAGAGGATGCAGACATGTCCTTGTTACGCTACTCCGTGTCCCATGCATACATACGCACCTCACATCCAATACCACATTTGGCATGGTGTGTGGAACAGTGTGCCATGTCACTCTACACACAGACACATGTTGGTTGCTGCAACGGCTGCAGCTTTTGAGGGAGCTCCAACATCTACCTAATGGGAACCCCCCACACATACATGACATAGTCACATCGTGCACCGTGGGTAGTGACATGTCAGGTGTGGCAACCCCTGTACCGGCCCTCAGGGGACACTTCTGTGTGTTGGTGTCCGTGCCATGCCAGTGACGCTCATGCCAAGTGTGCAGTACGAAATGCACACATGTCAAAGGAGTCAAGGGCATGCCTGGCACACATTGCACCGTCACACATTACATATGTACACATCTCATCATACATCTGGTGCCGTCTCCACTCAGGAGTAATGTGCCACATCACAGCCTTTCACACCTGTGCCCACACATGTAGTACTGCCCAGACAATGCCTTGATGTCCATCCATGGACAAGTATGTCAGCCCTATTCCTTCCTGTGTGCTGCCTGTCACCACTGTGATGTGTGAAAAACACCGTACTTCTGCTAAGAGGGCCTGTGTACGTTCCCGTATCACTATGGGAGTGCTGCCGTATGTGTACCCATCGTGATGGTGAGCGTACAGGCATGTGTACGGTCCGTACCACTACGAGTACGCATACGCAAGAACACCCATAGTGGTACGGCCCGTACACGCGTGCCTACGTTCACTTTCACTATGGGTGTCCTCGCGTATGCGTACTCGTAGTGGTACGGCCCGTACACACACCTGTACGCTCCCTATCACTATGGGTGTCCTCGCGTATGCGTACTCGTAGTGGTACGGCCCGTACACACGCCTGTACGCTCCCTATCACTATGGGTGTCCTCTTGTATGCGTACACGTAGTGATAGTGAGCGTACAGGCATGTGTACGGGCCATACCACTACGAGTACGCATACGCGAGGACACCCATAGTGGTACGGCCCGTACACGCGTGCCTACGTTCACTTTCACTATGGGTGTCCTCGCGTATGCGTACTCGTAGTGGTACGGCCCGTACACACGCCTGTACGCTCCCTATCACTATGGGTGTCCTCGCGTATGCGTACTCGTAGTGGTACGGCCCGTACACACGCCTGTACGCTCCCTATCACTATGGGTGTCCTCGCGTATGCGTACACGTAGTGATAGTGAGCGTACAGGCGTGTGTACGGGCCGTACCACTACGAGTACGCATACGCGAGGACACCCATAGTGATAGTGAACGTAGGCACGCGTGTACGGGCCGTTGCTATGCATTTGGGGTGCCCTAGGGCCCCGGAACGCACTGTACCTGTGTGTGAAGCTCAAAATTACATAGGGGACACATGAGGGACAAGTTTTAAGGCCTACATGCATGCTGGTTGTCATGGAGACCAAGTTTAAAGTTTGAATTTGTTCTGGAAGGTGCACAGCAGAAGTCAATTGGAATGAATCTACTTTGTTGCAATGTGTTTGTGGGGTTGACATCATGCTGAAGAAAAAAACTGAATGAGAACCCACTGACTGCTAGGTTTGAAGGGATTGAAGGAAACATAGGATGCAAATGTGAGTGACCAATCACTCTGTACTCCTGTGCATGAAATGGGCCAGCAAGGCAGATATAAGGCAGCCAGGTCCCATGAGGGAGCACTTGCCTGCACATTTCTGTATTCCACGACCCAGCTGCTGCTACTGATTCCCTGGAACCATGTCAAGGGCTGTGGAGAGGTCACAGCCATTCACCCTGGAGGAGAACCTGGCTTTGCTGGATGTGATCCTCCCACAGTACCCCATGCTGTATGGGCGACCAGGTTATCAGGTAAGTGCAGAGTCCACTAGCACAGACTGTGTCCCTTTTTTGTGACTGTGACTTCTGCCATTGTGTCCAGGTGTGACACACATGCTATGTACTGTAGGGGGGTCCCAGGGGGGGAATGCCTGATGTCTCGCAGCAGTGCCCAGACACAGGAGGGGTGGGTGCAGAGTCCTCCCAGCAGTGCCCAGAGACAGGAGGGGTGGGTGCAGAGTCCTCCCAGCAGTGCCCAGAGACAGGAGGGGTGGGTGCAGAGTGCTCCCAGCAGTGCCCAGAGACAGGAGGGGTGTGTGCCTAACACTCCCAGCAGTGCCCAGAGACAGGAGGGGTGGGTGCAGAGTCCTCCCAGCAGTGCCCAGAGACAGTAGGGGTGGGTGTGATGCACAGTGTGAGCCTGGATCATTGATTGTGTAGTTGCCCACATTCCACCTGTGTCCTTTCAATGGCACGTACTGCTTTTGCCCTTCCCCAGAGGATCATGTCCCTATGACAAAGGTGCAATGCGTTGGATGCATACTATGCGTTGTTGTAAACAGCAAATGTGTTCTAATATGTGTCTCTGTGACATGTGCCAGGTGTATTGATGTAGTGTCACTTGTTCATCCTCACAGGTAGACGCCTCTGCCAAGGAGCACATATGGCTGACCGCCGTCAGCGCCGTGAGGAGTGCGGATGGTCGGAAGCGGCGCCTGTCCCAGGTGAGGAAACGCTGGCAGGATATCCGGTGCTGGACGCGGAGGATCGCACGGGTCCTGCTAGGGGACTCACCTGAGAGCCATAAGAACCGCGGGCGCCGCCATCTCTCCCACATCCACAAGCGTGTGCTGGCGGTGGTATTTCCAGACTTGGACAGGCGCCTACAGGAGATGCAGCAGCAGGAAGGGGGTAGGTACATGTGTGTTTGTTGTGTTTCACCAGCATTTGTAAGTACACTGTTGCATGGATACACTGCCAGGGTTTAATGGTGCTGTGCAGATCCTGTTACCCACAGTATTGCAGTGCTCTCCTGCCTCCCTTCCCCTCCTTGCAATGTGTTCCCTGGTCTGTGTGTAGTCACTCCGTCACAAGGTTATATAGCCTGGCACCTTCTCCACGTGTACTATGCCTGCAGCATCATGTGTGGGGGTGGTGTGTAACAGGTTTTGGGACCTTGCCTGTGCCCTGTCCAGTTCTGGACTTGTGGGTTCCATGTCAGTTGGCACTAATGCTGAGTCCAGACATGGGAGTTAATCTCTCAAGTGCGAGGCCTTCCAGCACGCATGTCCTATGTGGTGGCCTGTGACATGATGTGCATGAGTGTGCGGTACGCATAGTGCAGGGATGGTAGCGTGTGTTGCAGTCATTCCCATTCAGGAGCATGGAGTTGTGTGGCCACTACTGTCCCCAGGGGCATCTTTTCCTAGGTATCATTTGTGTAATCCGAAAATGTCGACAATCTCTGTGTCTACAGCATAGGTTGTTGTTGGACAGGCCACACGAAGGGCTTGCTCCCTCCCCGCCCGACAGGGCCCAAGCCCCGGCCCACCAGGCGTGACCCCCGAGAATCACCCGCACCCCGTCTCCCGGCGGGACTCCTGCCCTCGGACCTCCATGTATCACGGGCCCAAGCCACCACCGGCTCCCTCGGCCGGGTCAAGCCGCCATCTTGGGCCCTGCGCCACGAGGCCGCGTGGCCTCCCCCCGACCCTAACCCTGGGCCTGGCCGGTCCCGACATCCCGGCACCACCATCCACCCAGGAGGTGAGCGGACCACTTGGCAGGTCAATGGGAAAACGAAGCGCCAAGGACTCTCCCCCGCCAGGTGACGATCGCCTCCAGCTCCCCCAGGCACCGGCTCCACCCCCCCGCTGGGTGTCTGGACACCTTCATCCCGGACCCTCCGACCTCCAAGTGCGAGGGTCCGGACATCAAAAGGCACCTGCCCTATAACTGGAGCAGCTCCGAAGCAGGAAGGCAGTTGTATCCTGGAGTCGAGAGACACCGAGAGAACTCAGCCTTGACGGACTACTGGCACTGCCGTAGTCCTATCTTGTGAACTATCGTCCTGCCTGCTGGCGCTGCCGCGGCCTTCTGCAACCTCCTTCCTCGTCGGGACCTGCTGGCGCTGCCGCGGCCCGTTGTAACGACCATCTTCACCGGGACCTGCTGGCGCTGCCGCGGACCGTACATCAACCATCTTCACTGGGACCTGCTGGCGCTGCCGCAGACCGTGTATCGACCATCTTCACTGGGACCTGCTGGCGCTGCCGCGGCCCGTACCAGCTAGACCACCAAGCTCGAGGATTGTGAGCTACCCACCATACCATCCCAACTACCAGACTGGTAACCGGACTATCCCGCTACCCCCTTTTCCCACTTTGAGAGACTTGAATCGAGGGGACCCCTGAGTCCAGACCTCCTTGTACCTTTCTATCGTACCGTAAGAAGTGCTTATAAAGAACGCTAACTCATCTCCTTGTGTGGTATCTGTCTGTGGGGGGGAAGTTATTTATCTGTACGATCGCTGGAGACGGCTCTCCTCGGAGACCTCTCCCCTTGTCCTCGGCCGACCCTCCCGGTCCGTCTAACATTGGTGGCCAGCGGCGCGATCCGAATCAACGCGTAATCGTACAGAGAGTAGCTCACCCCACGACAAAACCACGATGTCAGCCAAAGATAGCGGTTCCACTGAAAAGTTCCAAATGGATAAGTTGGAAGAATATAGCCACCGCGAACTTAAACAATTCTGCATGGAACTAGGCATTGCTACCACCGGCCTGAGTACCAAAGATGATTTGAAGCGCGCCCTTGAGTCATGGGCAGAAACTGGGATCACCGGATCCTCCGACCAAAACAGTGTCGCACCAGAGGGGAACGCCACGGCTCCAGAGGAGCGGGGAACGGGCCTCTCGCAGGAGGAGATCCAGGAAAGAGAAAGGAACAGATTACACGAGTTGGAAATGGCACGACTCAAGATGGACGGTGAACTAAAGTTAGCCGAGCAGAAACTAAATCTAGAGCATCTGCGGCTCCGAGAGGAACGAGAAGAAAAACAGAGACAGAGAGAGCTTGAGGAAAAAAGAATAACACTCGAACACGAGCGCAAACTGGCGGAAATAGAACTTCGGAAACAGAATAAAGAACCGGGGGTGCCTGAGCGACCGCACACCCCAGGGGCAACCGAGAAAAAAGTCCACATCCCCAAGGATGTTGTCCGAGAGTATGTCCGAGAAGACGACATACAGCAGTGGTTCAAAGCCTACGAGATCGCCATGACCTCCCACCGGATCGACCGGAGTGATTGGGGAGCTGGACTATGGGGGAGGTTCGTCAACGAAGGTCGCGATGCCCTGTTGCAGCTCCCAGATCACCAAATGTCGTCCTACGACCACATGAAGGCTGCCCTCCTCACCCGCTACGGCCTCACCCCCGAGATGTACCGCCAGAGGTTCAGAGACTGCACCCGGATCCCGGGTACAACTTGGGTGGAGTACGTAAACTATTTCAGCCGAGCCTTCGAGGGTTGGATAAAGGGGAGCCATGTAACGACCTACGAACAACTCTTTAACCTTATGGTATGGGAACACCTGTCGAACAACTGCTTCATCGAGCTCAGGCAGCACCTCCTCGACAGTAAATTGACTGACCCCCGGCAGCTCGCCGCTGAAGCTGACCGATGGGAGAGCACCCGAGTGGGCCGGAGAGGACCACACGAGCAGAACCGAAGCAACCAAGGCCAGCACCGTCCTCGGGGAGGAGGAGGAGGCCAGGGGCGAGGGAGAGACCCCCTCCCGGCAACCCCCGTGGCCAGCACCCCGCCCCCGGCCGGCCGGGGAAACCCCCCGATGCGTCCAGGGTTCCGAGCCAATGTCACGTGCCATCGATGCCAGCGAGTCGGCCATTACGCCAATGACCCGAGCTGCCCGCAGAACCAAGCGCCCAAGCCCCGCCAGGTCGCGGCCGCCGCCCTGGGGGAAGAACGACTCTCAGAGGAACAGGAAGAGTATGAGCCGGCCCAGCAAGAGTGGGAACCGGCCGCCATGGTTCTAGCGTGCCTAGGGGGAAAGGACATAGTCCCGCGGGCTCCCCTACCCGCCAACACCAGGAAATATGGTCAGTGGGTGACCATTAATGGGCATCGGGCCGAGGCCTTACGTGACACAGGCGCCAGTGTGACGGCCGTCCGCTGTCACCTGGTGAAACCCGAGCAGATCCTGCCGAACATTCTCTGCCCCGTCCGCTCAGCCGACAATTCCGAAAGTCTGTGTCAAATGGCCTGCGTCCCCTTCGAATGGGGAGGGGTCTCCGGCCTGTTGAAAGTGACGGTCCGGGATGATGCCCCCGTGGACTGCCTCCTGGGGAATGACCTTGAGAGTTCCCCGTGGGCCACCGTCGAGAGAAGAGAGCACCTGGGGATGCTGGGTCTCCCGGACTGGGCCTGCGTAACCACCCGGTCCATGGCCACCCGTGCCGTTCCCCGACCAGAAGAACCGGAATGGCCAGCACCTCCGCCCCCGGTCACCCAATAGAAGACCACGACGAGGCCAACCCCCCGGAACCAACGACCGAAGGGGACGCGCAACCCCAGGACGTCCCCGGCCTGGCTCAGTGGCGTCAAGAAGGGGGGCCCACCCAAGAACAGTTCCGCCAGGAGCAAAAGACCTGCCCCTCCCTCGAGGGACTCCGCCAACAAGCCAGCGCCCAGAGCGCAGGGGACTCCACCGGAACTCACTGGGTCTACTGGGAGAACGACCTGCTATACAGCGAACAGAGAATCGCAGAGCTAGGGGCCGGTCGAGTACTGGTGGTACCTCTCCGCCTCAGAGACTTCCTGCTCAACCTGGCCCACGATGTTCCCCTGGCTGGACACCTGGGCCAAGACGAAACTTACAGTCGCCTAGTGACCCACTTTTTCTGGCCGAAGATGCGGAACGACGTCCTGAACCACTGCCGGTCCTGCCCCACGTGCCAGGCCAGCGGGAAGAGTGGCCGTAAGCTGAAGGCCCCTCTACAACCCTTCCCAGTGGTCACCACCCCGTTCGAGAGGGTAGGAATAGACATTGTGGGGCCCCTGGACCCCTGCACGGCACAAGGACATAGGTTCATCCTGGTACTGGTGGATCACGCCACCCGCTACCCCGAGGCGGTGCCGCTACGAACTGTAACAGCTCCGGTGGTTGGCCGGGCCCTAATGGGGATCTTCTCCCGGGTGGGCTTCCCCCGAGAAGTCGTCAGCGACCGAGGCACGAACTTCATCTCCAAATACATGAAGTCCCTCTGGCGACAGTGCGGGGTCACCTACCGCTTCACGACCCCCTATCACCCCCAAGGGAACGGACTAGTGGAGCGATTCAACCGCACTCTCAAGGGGATGATTGGGGGATTGGAAGAGCCCCTCCGTCGCCAGTGGGATGTACTACTCCCGTGCCTTCTCTTCGCCTACCGAGAAGTTCCCCAGAAGTCCCTCGGTTTTAGCCCTTTCGAACTCCTGTACGGGCACCCTGTGCGAGGGCCCCTCAGCCTAGTCAAAGAAGGTTGGGAGATGGCCCCCCCAAAGACCCCTCCAGACGTCTTCAAGTACCTCCTGGCCCTGCGTAATCAGACCCGGCGCTTCAGGGAAATGGCCAAGGCGAACCTCGAGGCCAGCCAGGAAGACATGAAGAGATGGTATGACCACAATGCCTCCTCCATCGAGTTCGAACCTGGTCAACAAGTGTGGGTGATGTCCCCCACCGAACCATGTGCCTTGCAAGATAAGTGGACGGGGCCCTTCAAGGTGGTCGAGCGCAAAAGCCCCGTCACTTACCTCATCGACATGGGGACCCCCCGGAACCCCCTTCGGGTCCTCCACACCAACAGACTCAAACCACACTTTGTGCGCTCAGAACTCAGCCTCCTGATGGCTACAGACAGTGGAGCAGAGGAAGACTCCGAACCCCTCCCGGATCTCCTGAAGACTCAGGAGAACGACGGTTCCGTGGACGGGGTCCGGCTCTCCGATGCCCTCACCCCAGAGCAACGCCGGGGCTGCCGGGACCTCCGGGTGCGGTTCGCTTCACTGTTCTCCCTCACTCCCGGGGTCACCCCTTGGTGCTTGCACGACGTGGACACCGGGGACAGTCCCCCTATCCGACACCGGGCCTACCGCGTACCAGATCGGGTACGGGCCTGCATACAAGAGGAAGTGGCCAAAATGCTCACGATCGGGGTCATCGAGCCCTCGGACAGTCCCTGGGCCAGCCCGGTTGTATTGGTCCCCAAAGCCGCTGCCCCCGGCACCACACCTGAACTGAGATTCTGCATCGACTACCGGGGCTTGAATGCTGTCACCCGAACCGACGCTCATCCTATCCCCAGAGCGGATGAATTGATCGACCGGCTGGGGGCCGCCCGCTACCTCAGTATCTTCGACCTAACAGCGGGCTACTGGCAGATCGGTCTCACACCCCGGGCTCAAGAACGATCCGCCTTCTCTACCCCCGATGGCCACTACCACTTCAAGGTCATGCCCTTCGGCATGAAGAACGCCCCCGCTACATTTCAACGTCTTGTGAACCAGGTCTTGGCGGGGCTCGAAGAGTTCAGCGCTGCCTACCTGGACGATATCGCTGTATACAGCCGCCACTGGTCCGACCACCTCCTCCACCTCCAGGAGGTCCTACAGGCCCTCCAGCGGGCCGGCCTCACGATTAAGGCCGGCAAATGCCAAATTGGTCAAGGGTCCGTGACCTACCTGGGGCACCAGGTGGGGAGCGGGCTGGTGGCCCCACTGCAACTTAAGATTGCTGCCATCCAGTCCTGGCAACCCCCCGTCACCCAGACCGAAGTCCGAGCCTTCTTGGGGCTCACGTCCAAGAACCAACCGAAGCGGATTAACTGGACCCCCGATTGTCAAGCGGCCTTCGAAAAGCTGAAGGCCGCCCTGTGCACCGCCCCTGTGCTCCAGGCCCCCGATTACAGTCGGGAATTCGTAGTACAGACAGACGCCTCCGACCACGGCATCGGAGCGGTTCTTTCCCAAGTGAACCCCGAGGGTCATGACCAGCCGGTGGCCTTCATTAGCCGACGTCTCCTGGCCCGAGAACAGCGCTGGAGCACAATCGAGAGGGAGGCCTTCGCAGTGGTGTGGGCCCTCAAAAAGCTCCGGCCCTATCTCTTCGGTACCCACTTCCGGGTACAAACCGACCATAGACCCCTGCAGTGGCTGATGCAGATGCGGGGGGAAAACCCAAAACTATTGAGCTGGTCCATCTCCCTGCAGGGAATGGACTTCACCGTGGAGCACCGGCCGGGCCAAGACCACGCCAACGCAGATGGCCTGTCACGCTTCTTCCGCCTCGACGAAGAGAGTCCCCAAGAAGATGGGTGACTCTCCCCGCTTTCAGCTGGGGGGGACGCATGTTGGACAGGCCACACGAAGGGCTTGCTCCCTCCCCGCCCGACAGGGCCCAAGCCCCGGCCCACCAGGCGTGACCCCCGAGAATCACCCGCACCCCGTCTCCCGGCGGGACTCCTGCCCTCGGACCTCCATGTATCACGGGCCCAAGCCACCACCGGCTCCCTCGGCCGGGTCAAGCCGCCATCTTGGGCCCTGCGCCACGAGGCCGCGTGGCCTCCCCCCGACCCTAACCCTGGGCCTGGCCGGTCCCGACATCCCGGCACCACCATCCACCCAGGAGGTGAGCGGACCACTTGGCAGGTCAATGGGAAAACGAAGCGCCAAGGACTCTCCCCCGCCAGGTGACGATCGCCTCCAGCTCCCCCAGGCACCGGCTCCACCCCCCCGCTGGGTGTCTGGACACCTTCATCCCGGACCCTCCGACCTCCAAGTGCGAGGGTCCGGACATCAAAAGGCACCTGCCCTATAACTGGAGCAGCTCCGAAGCAGGAAGGCAGTTGTATCCTGGAGTCGAGAGACACCGAGAGAACTCAGCCTTGACGGACTACTGGCGCTGCCGTAGTCCTATCTTGTGAACTATCGTCCTGCCTGCTGGCGCTGCCGCGGCCTTCTGCAACCTCCTTCCTCGTCGGGACCTGCTGGCGCTGCCGCGGCCCGTTGTAACGACCATCTTCACCGGGACCTGCTGGCGCTGCCGCGGACCGTACATCAACCATCTTCACTGGGACCTGCTGGCGCTGCCGCGGACCGTGTATCGACCATCTTCACTGGGACCTGCTGGCGCTGCCGCGGCCCGTACCAGCTAGACCACCAAGCTCGAGGATTGTGAGCTACCCACCATACCATCCCAACTACCAGACTGGTAACCGGACTATCCCGCTACCCCCTTTTCCCACTTTGAGAGACTTGAATCGAGGGGACCCCTGAGTCCAGACCTCCTTGTACCTTTCTATCGTACCGTAAGAAGTGCTTATAAAGAACGCTAACTCATCTCCTTGTGTGGTATCTGTCTGTGGGGGGGAAGTTATTTATCTGTACGATCGCTGGAGACGGCTCTCCTCGGAGACCTCTCCCCTTGTCCTCGGCCGACCCTCCCGGTCCGTCTAACAGTTGTGCTCTGTGCCATTGTCCCCTGGCACCATGTATATTGACGTGAAATGTAGTACACGTGTCCACTGTCCAGCCTGACCTGATTTTCCTTGTTCATACTCACGGTGGCTATTGCCTGTGTGTCTTGTTACAATCATCTGATGATGCCCATTTGTACATTATTATTTGGACAGGCGCACCTTGGGTATTTTGTGTGCAATATTGAATTTTTGCATCCCATGTGTATTTCACCCAGACTAAGAGACGTAAGTGCTTCCTGTGTCTCCAAATAATTGTCTCATGTAGGGGGTGGGTGGTGCGGGCATGGCCTACATGTCAACACCTGAAATCTCCTTGCTAGGACTGGCCAGTGTGTGATGTTTGTCTGGACATACACTCAAGGTGCAGTGAGCCAGTCAGGGTGGGCATGTTATCAGTATTACCTATGCTGCATGTGCCTCTAGTTCCTGGATATGGTCCCTGCTCATCCCTATTTCCTGCCACGCTGTGTGGTGCAGATGCAGTGCTGTATTGTTCCCAGGGCCTTGCTCCTCAGTCAGAATACCATGTCATCTCATTTGCTATTGTGTCATGCTCTCCATAGTTTTTCAGTGGCATGGTGGGTCAAACAACTGTGTCTTGCATGCCCTACATATGTACCTTGTTTTGTAGTTGTAACTCTTCTTTTGTTTCAGGCTATGCACTGTAACCTGAGTAGGTTGGACTCATGTGACATATGTATACAGGTGTATGATTAATTTCTGTCTCTTCACCCTGCCCACAGCATCGTCGGGGGACACGGAGGGAGACATGGGCACAGACGGAGCAGAGGGACCGAGCACCAGTGCCAGCGTTGACATCGTGGCTGGCACATCGAGTGGGACTGAGGCGGAGGAGAGTGAAGCCAGGGACCTGTCGACTGGCACAACAGAGTATGAAGCTGACGGGTCCGAGGATGATCTCTCCGAGTGGGCGGAGGCTGCACCACCATCTGACAGCAGCACTACATCTCGCCCCGCCCCCTCCATTGCCATCAGCCACGTGCTCGTGTCCCTTCCCAGCGTGCCCAGTCACCGCATGTCTCCTTCATGCCAGGCACCGCACCCCCTGCCCCTGTCTCCACTGCTGCCGCCAATGCCGAGTCTGTGGACATCCAGCGGCAGTTGCAGATTGGTCAGGCTGCGATCCTTAATGTCCTCCATAGCCACAGCCAGGTCCTCAACAACATGGAGGCATACTTGGAGGGCATTCATTCATCGCAGGCTGACCAACGCAACTTGCTGAGGTCCATAGACTCTACACTGACTGCAGCAGTGGGTCTCCTGCAGCGCTACGTCCCACCCCCTACCCCTGCCCCTTCCACACTTCCCACTCACATGCCTGTCCCACGTACACCCAGATGTCAGCATGCACCCACCACAACAGACACAGGCACCACACCAGCAGGGAAGGTCCGCCGCACACCTCCTGAAACACACACACAGGGTGAAGTAGACACACCCACTGGGTCGGGGGGCAAACGTGTAACACGCAGCCAGAGTGGGAGTCCGCATTCCACCAAATCCACTCCCTCCAAATCCCCTCCCCTCAGCTCTCCTGGCCACATGTCCCCCAAAGACTCCTTCATGGCCGCTCTGTCCCTGAGCCCCACAGTGACACCACCCCGCAAGCGGTCAAGGAAGTCCCCGGTCAGGGTGGTTGATTCCCCCCCCTGTCCACACCCTCCCCCAGTGGCGCTGCGACCCATCCCTCTGACCCCCCCCCTCCTTGGGGCCTGTGGTTCCTTCGGGTGCAGGGGAGTCCCTGGAGGACCTTGCTAAGGTGTGCAGCGCGATCCTGGCCTCCGCCTTTGGCCCTGCCCCACCCCCTGTGGTGGAGTCCTCCATCCCTGCACCCACAACGCCTACCCTTCGCCCTCCTGTCCCTGCGGCGCCTGTTCCTTCCCCCCCACATGATGCCCTCACCCCTGTGGAAGACGACGGTATCTAACTGTGCAGGCAAGCTAGGGGACACGCATCCCACTGTGTCCCCCATCCAGCTGTGACTTCTGGACTGCCCTATGGGCTTTGTAAATATTGAACTTTCTACAAACACACTATTTAAGATCATGCTGATTAAAGCCATTTTTGTTTCCTTTGCACACTACTGCTTTTCTGATGTTGCTGTTGGTGGGGCTGCTACATGATTTTGGGTGGTAATCATGTGTTGGGTGTGTGGGAAATGTAGTAGTGTGCTGGTCATAGGGGGGACCCTGGTATCTGTGTGCCATCACACGGTGTTAGATAGGTTTCTCTGTTCATGTAAGCAGTTACTGCATGGTGAAATTGTCCCACGGTGTATTCCTTCCTCTGTGTATCCTGCCATCTTCCCTGCAGGGTGTTCCCAATATTTAGCGCTGAGCTGTGTGTACATTAGCTGGGTGTGTGACGGACTCCTTCAACTTTGCACATGCATGCTGAGCGATGTCTCCACCTGCATCATTCGTGGCATCCTTGGTAGTCATTGTACTTGTGTATGTGGACTATTGACATGACTTCATGTGGACATGTTTTCTTTTCGGCGCTATGCATGCGTATACTCCCAGCCTCGCACACATGTGGTACATGTACTGCAGGGTCTTTGTGCACCTGACTGACATTTGTGGGCATGGTATCTGTGGCTACTCCACCCTTTGCGTTCCATGGGCACTGCTGGGAGTGTTAGGCACCCACCCCTCCTATCTCTGGGCACTGCTGGGGGGACTCTGCACCCACCCCTCCTGTCTCTGGGCACTGCTGGGAGGACTCTGCACACACCCCTCTCGTGTCTGGGCACTGCTGGGAGTGTTAGGCACCCACCCATCTCATGTCTGGGCACTGCTGGGAGGACTCTGCACCCACCCCTCCTATGTCTGGGGACTGCTGGGAGGACTCTGCACACACCCCTCCTGTCTCTGGGCACTGCTGGGAGGACTCTGCACACACCCCTCCTATGTCTGAGCACTGCTGGGAGGACTCTGCACAGACCCCTCTCATGTCTGGGCACTGCTGGGAGTGTTAGGCACCCACCCCTCCTATGTCTGGGCACTGCTGGGAGGACTCTGCACCCACCCCTCCTATGTCTGGGCACTGCTGGGAGGACTCTGCACACACCCCTCTCGTGTCTGGGCACTGCTGGGAGTGTTAGGCACCCACCCATCTCATGTCTGGGCACTGCTGGGAGGACTCTGCACCCACCCCTCCTATGTCTGGGGACTGCTGGGAGGACTCTGCACACACCCCTCCTGTCTCTGGGCACTGCTGGGAGGACTCTGCACACACCCCTCCTGTCTCTGGGCACTGCTGGGAGGACTCTGCACACACCCCTCTCATGTCTGGGCACTGCTGGGTGTGATAGGCACACACCCCTCCTATGTCTGGGCACTGCTGGGAGGACTCTGCACACACCCCTCTCATGTCTGGGCACTGCTGGGAGTGTTAGGCACCCACCCCTCTCATGTCTGGGCACTGCTGGGAGGACTCTGCACACACCCCTCTCATGTCTGGGCATTGCTGGGAGGACTCTGAACCCACCCCTCCTATGTCTGGGCACTGCTGGGAGGACTCTGCACACACCCCTCTCATGCCTGGGCACTGCTGGGAGTGTTAGGCACCCACCCCTCTCATGTCTGGGCACTGCTGGGAGGACTCTGCACCCACCCCTCTCATGTCTGGGCACTGCTGGGAGTGTTGGGCACCCACCCCTCTCATGTCTGGGCACTGCTGGGAGGACTCTGCACCCACCCCTCTCATGTCTGGGCACTGCTGGGAGTGTTAGGCACCCACCCCTCTCATGTCTGGGCACTGCTGGGAGGACTCTGCACCCACCCCTCCTATGTCTGGGCACTGCTGGGAGGACTCTGCACCCACCCCTCCTATGTCTGGGCACTGCTGGGAGGACTCTGCACCCACCCCTCCTATGTCTGAGCACTGCTGGGAGGACTCTGCACAGACCCCTCTCATGTCTGGGCACTGCTGGGAGTGTTAGGCACCCACCCCTCCTATGTCTGGGCACTGCTGGGAGGACTCTGCACCCACCCCTCCTATGTCTGGGCACTGCTGGGAGGACTCTGCACACACCCCTCTCGTGTCTGGGCACTGCTGGGAGTGTTAGGCACCCACCCATCTCATGTCTGGGCACTGCTGGGAGGACTCTGCACCCACCCCTCCTATGTCTGGGGACTGCTGGGAGGACTCTGCACACACCCCTCCTGTCTCTGGGCACTGCTGGGAGGACTCTGCACACACCCCTCCTGTCTCTGGGCACTGCTGGGAGGACTCTGCACACACCCCTCTCATGTCTGGGCACTGCTGGGTGTGATAGGCACACACCCCTCCTATGTCTGGACACTGCTGGGAGGACTCTGCACACACCCCTCTCATGTCTGGGCACTGCTGGGAGTGTTAGGCACCCACCCCTCTCATGTCTGGGCACTGCTGGGAGGACTCTGCACCCACCCCTCCTATGTCTGGGGACTGCTGGGAGGACTCTGCACACACCCCTCCTGTCTCTGGGCACTGCTGGGAGGACTCTGCACACACCCCTCTCATGTCTGGGCACTGCTGGGTGTGATAGGCACACACCCCTCCTATGTCTGGGCACTGCTGGGAGGACTCTGCACACACCCCTCTCATGTCTGGGCACTGCTGGGAGTGTTAGGCACCCACCCCTCTCATGTCTGGGCACTGCTGGGAGGACTCTGCATCCACCCCTCCTATGTCTGGGGACTGCTGGGAGGACTCTGCATACACCCCTCCCGTCTCTGGGCACTGCTGGGAGGACTCTGCACACACCCCTCTCATGTCTGGGCACTGCTGGGTGTGATAGGCACACACCCCTTCTAATTCACAATATGTACGCTTAGAACATACACGGGTGTGGGTTCGCTCCATGCATACGCGGGTGAGGGTACGGGTCGTACTTACACTGTTGGGGTGGGGGGTACGCTCCATACGTACGCGGGTGGGGGTACGTGTCGTACTTACACTCTTGGGGGGGTACGCTCCATGCATACGCGGGTGTGGGTACGTGTCATACTTACACTGTTGGGGTGGGGGTTACGCTCCATGCATACGCGGGTGGGGGTACGTGTCGTACTTACACTGTTGGGGTGGGGGGTACGCTCCATGCATACACGGGTGGGGGTACGGCTCGTACTTACACTGTTGGCATGGGGGTATGCTCCATACGTACGCAGGTGGGGGTACGTGTCGTACTTACACTGTTGGGGTGGGGGGTACGCTCTATGCATACGCGGGTGTGGGTATGTGTTGTACTTACACTGTTGGGGTGGGGGGTATGCTCCATGCATACGCGGGTGGGTGTACGTGTCGTACTTACACTCTTGGGGTGGGGGGTACGCTCCATGCATACGCGGGTGTGGGTATGTGTCGTACTTACACTGTTGGGGTGGGGGGGTACGCTCCATGCATACGCGGGTGGGGGTACGTGTCGTACTTACACTGTTGGTGTGGGGGGTACGCTCCATGCATACGCGGGTGGGGGTACGTGTCGTACTTACACTGTTGGCATGGGGGGTACGCTCCATGCATACGCGGGTGGGGGTACGTGTCGTACTTATGCTGTTGGGGTGGGGGGTATGCTCCATGCATACACGGGTGGGGGTACGTGTCGTACTTACACTGTTGGGGTGGGGGGTACGCTCCATGCATACGCGGGTGGGGGTACGTGTCGTACTTACACTGTTGGTGTGGGGGGTACGCTCCATGCATACGCGGGTGGGGGTACGTGTCGTACTTACACTGTTGGCATGGGGGGTACGCTCCATGCATACGCGGGTGGGGGTACGTGTCGTACTTATGCTGTTGGGGTGGGGGGTACGCTCCATGCATACGCGGGTGTGGGTACGTGTCGTACTTACACTGTTGGGGTGGGGGGTACGCTCCATGCATACACGGGTGGGGGTACGTGTCGTACTTACACTGTTGGGGTGGGGGGTACGCTCCATGCATACGCGGGTGGGGGTACGTGTCATACTTACACTGTTGGCATGGGGGGTACGCTCCATGCATACGCAGGTGGGGGTACGTGTCGTACTTACACTGTTGGGGTGGGGGGTACGCTCCATGCATACGCGGGTGGGGGTACGTGTCGTACTTACACTGTTGGGGTGGGGGGTACGCTCCATGCATACGCGGGTGGGGGTACGGTCCGTACATATCCGTACCCACGCTGTGGAATGCTTGTGCGGGCCGTCCCCAGGCCTTTGCCACGTGGGTACGAGCCGTCCCGCCATTGTTGGGGTGACGTAGGTGTGGGCGTGGTACGACTCGTACCCACGCTCTTAAGGCATGGGTACGGGACGTACCTGTATGGTTGTGTTGCCGGTTCGCGTCATCAAGAACTTCCGTTGTGGCGGTCGCTGGCTTAGCTGGACACGCCCCCACCCCCTCACAGTGACCAGGGCCTGAGGGTCAGGTATGTCCAGGGCATGTGTGCTGTGTGACTTTGGTTGGGGTTTTGTGGCCTGCCCTGGTCCTGCCACCCCCCCCCTTTCCCCCCTCCCTTTGTTGTTCTGACCTTCTGCGGCGTCTGCGTCGTAACCTGTAGAGGAGGTCGACTGCTATGAGGGCCGGGATGACACGTAGGTTCGGGTCCATGTCTGTCCGTCGCGTACCGGTACTCCTTGTTCGCGTCGTCCTGATTTCCCGGCAGTTTTTGGCAGCCGGAAAATATTCACCGTGCGGGATGACGTCGGTGCGAATCGTAATTCCTGGTTCGTGAATGGCAGGCTGCGTGCGTCCCGACGTCACGTCGGTGCTTTCCCGGATCGCATTTGTACGTTTATTTTGGTCGGTCGGGGTTTTGTACGATTCGTACGGGAAAGGTGTTTCCGTGCGAATCGTAATTCCATGTTTGTATATTTTGACGACCGGGTACGCGTCGGACGGAGAATATGCTCCGTCCGACGGTTCATACCCGGTTTTTACAGGATCGTGATCGGCACCAAAGTGGCTTGTTTACAAAAGCTTTTATACAGGTGTGCTCACTCAAATACTGGAACATGCCATTGTGAGCCAACCCTGTAACTTTCAACTCACTATTAGTAAAAGTGCAAAGTGGACACAGGTCTTTCGATTTGTACTACTTGTGAATGAATATTCCCTAAATATTCTCATTTAGATGTTTGGGGGAAATTCACAAAGGCATGTAAGTGTACTAAATGAGAACTACTTTATGTACTTCAAAATGCCTCTGTAAATAGGCCACAAAATGTGAAGAGCACTGATGAGAGGACATGTAGCACTGGTCGACTCCACCACTTCCATCAGAAAGGAAAGGCTGGCACAGAATGACAGATGGTTACTGTACAAGGGACCTATGACTTTGCAAGCCTGCTTCTTGCTATTTCATATTCTTGCCTGGCTTCCATTTCTCATCTCAGCATATTTTATTTCTTCCCTTTACAAACTGTCCATTCTAATGTCCCTTCCCTATAGTTTGGCACACACTCAAAAGGGTTAAATACTCTGACATCCTAATATGGCCAGCGTACCCTTTCATTCCTTCAACGATATATAATGCCAATGGTTAATGATCCGAAAACTGATTATTAGTGGGTTGAAATTGCGTGGCGGCACACAAATATATTCCAAAGTAATTTTTATTTTAAATGAGCCATAACCTGAAACAGTGTGTTCTTGAATAAGTTATCTACGTCAGCTTTTGTGAACGCTTGGTTTCTAAATGGAAACAGTATCTTAAGGATAAACGGAAACTTGTTGATGACAAAAGTGCCAAGAAAGTGGTAAAACTAACTCCATGGTTGGCTTGTACATACCATGATAGCCTCAAGCAGGAGGCAGCCAGCACTGACCTGAAAATAATGGTCTGTATCAATAACTGTGAACAGTTTGCTTGTGAGAATGATGGTCCATTCTGCTCAGTATGGAATCTTTTGCACCATGCTGTTGTCTTGTTCCATTCCCTTTCTCTTTTATTGCACCCATTTTTATCTGCTTATCATTTTGAGGTTTTCTATTGTTACGAAGTATGGTACAAATGTATTTGATGTTTCATTGGTAGTGGTGGCATCACTCATTTCCTTTGTCTCAAAATATTTGCTCAGTAAGGGTAAAAACTGATAACTGCTTGTTCTACAGGTCCATGGTTGCGAGGTGGTAGGACATATTTGTCTATACGATAGGCCTGGATTCCTCTGTCATCTTGTGATGCAACCATTGCAGAGAATATATTGCCCGTTAACATTGGGCACCTTAAATATCAGGATTACATTTTGATTTTTTCAATTGCTGTTTGAGGGTGTCCTTGGGTTTCCTATATCCGTTTAGAAGATAATGTTCTTCACGATGATAACTTCTAGATGCTTCTCCAACATTTCACATTCGGTCATGAAGAAATCTGTGCAACATATGGTGGGCACTTTTGCTTAGTGTAATGTGCACAACTCCATGTATTTTTGGAAACAAAAACATGTAGTGATGCTCATTGTCCACAGATACTTCACATATAGGGTAAAACATTTCTCCACCATCAGCAAGCAGCTCTCTATTCCACTGTCTAAGCAAGACTACTTCATTTATCTTTGTAGGCAAATTGTATCGATTGGGATTCGTCATGCCCTTCACGCATCGCCTGACTTTCAATAGTGCATCTGTGGAGCTAGGGGGTGCCCCACCAAGTGGACGAATATACTTATAAAATGTTTTAAACTAGAAAAAGATATAACCAGATTTAGCTTTAAACCTATAATAACTGATAACGCCACTATGACAGGAAAATAGCTCTTTTCCATGTAAACGAATAAACACTGATAAGCACCTGCACAACCACAGAGTAAAATGCCTATTACCTTTAAAGAGGAACGTGAGAGAGATTGAGTCATTCTTTCTGAAGGAGCCAATGCAATGTTACTTTGTTATACAAGGTAGTAGTAAACAAGAGTGGTCTAAGATACTTCTTCTTGAGCTTTGCTGCTTAGGGATGTCATTAAAGTATTGTTTCTTCCTCCTTTTGTTCCCTCTTGTTTTGGATGCTTAGATAAAAGGTGGAGGATTTAAGGCATGTTTTAGGTCTGATCTAATTATTTTATACACTAGAGAATCTGGGAATATTACAGTCCTGTTTGATCTTTGGCAGTGTTGTATTCACTGCTTTTTGAAATGGCTTACTCATAACATGTACTATAAACATTTAACCACAGATTCAGAATGGGTAACGCACTTTGATACATCAGCCCCCCCTTTTTTTATCAAGTAAGTATTGATATCACATCACCTGCCAAACACCCCATGCTTTAAATATTCAATGGAAGGTGTAATGACAGGTACCTGTGAAAAGAGTGCTGTCACCTTGCACGTGGGATAGTAGTACAAAGATGAGACAAGGCTTTCTACATACAAATAGAATTCATAGCTGCAATGTGCCTCATTGTCATATGTGATACCTACAGCTAACCCTGGCTTTTTACCCAAATGTACTTTTCTGCTGGGGGGTTTGAGACAATAGTTACAATGCTAACAGCACAACTGCATGTCTCACAATGCAATTTGATGTCTGTTAAAAGATCAGGAATGTTTTAAAGTGAGACATTCTGGTCGAAGCTAAAACTTCAGGCCTAAGTTTACCTTTGTGGATCGGGCTTAGAGTGTTCATTCTACAAGTACTGCATATGAAACTGACTGCCAAGTGTGTGTGTGTGCTTACAGTGCCACGGAGTTGGTAGTGCTTCCAGCTTGCTATAACTTCAGTGTCTGATTGTGCATGTGGGAAACAAATACATCGCTAGCATGTTTCCCAGGTCCTTGTTTTGCACTCTGATACTTGCAGAACAGTACTACCAATTTCAAAATACAGAAAAAAAGTGGACAAATTAGCTATTTGCATGGAACTGGAAAAAGTGAGAGCTTATGCTATGCAATGTCACATGAGACACAGAGTATGCATCACACAAAGGGAAGGGGTGAGAGGTCAATACCCCTACTCCAGCCTCCCTATTCACAAACTCAAGCACACAAAGAGGAGTAGAGAATAGTGAAGAGAAGTGGTGGCAAATGCTGGGTGTGAAAGATACTGCCCTCACTCACAAAATTGTGGCATGCTTCATCATCGGCTGCTTCAGTACATCCTCCCGCAAATCAAAGCCTGGGGTGGAGCAATATGGTGGGGAAGACAAGACAAAACATAAAAATATATACAGAGATAGTCAATCACAATATATCGGGATCACCGAAAGAAAAACGTGCAGTGAGGATTAAAACTATCTCGGAGGTATCTCTTTGCATAAGCTTATTCATGGACCCTCCGGCCAGGATTAAAAACAAGAAGGATGGTGGTGATAAGAAAAGAGTAAAGAATTACTACACCCCTCCTTATTGCCCATATGTCAACATGTTTCTGCCTTCTTTAATGTCCCCAAAATTATAGGTCACTCAGGCATTCACCAGGACCTTTCAGTTCCCAATAGTTATATCACCCTCATTTCCTGCAATAAGATTGTCCGAGAACAACTTGTTCCCTCACCGAGGGCAAGGGGCGTAACACAGGCCCCCGCATCCCCCGCAGTGTGGGGAGGCCCCCCGGCTGCATGGGGCCCCCTCAGAAAAGAACTGCAGTGGGGGCCCCTCTGTGTATATTGCAGGGGGGGCCCTACTTTCATTACGCCACTGTGGAGGGCTCCCCTTTGTAACACTCTCCCGAAATACTAAAAGGGGAAAAGAGATAAAAAGCATGAGAAGACATTATATGTGCATTCTCCATCCTCATGTAGCACAATTTGCTCCACTCTACATCGTTTAACCAGCACCTTGTTTATGTCACCTTGGTTATGTAAATACGCTGATAAATGTACATCGTTCCATCATAGCATTCCTCATTCAAACAAAAAAAAGTGTCACCTTAAAACTCACCAAGTTTTACTTTGAGTTTTGCTTAAACTGGCGAGGATAAGGAGAGACCCCCTGTAGTCACACTCTGGGGGAGAGAAATGAACATAGGAGGTACCAATGGTTAATCTTGTTGAACCACATTACATTACTGTGAGGGTTATCCTCGGACATCCCAACGTGCCCCCATTGAAGATCCAAAAGCCTTTCATCCACAGAGGAAATATGTCAGAAGGGCCATATCAGACTGAGCCATTTAGTATGTGGTGTTGAGTGCCCCTTGCATGTAAAGGGGATCTTTTAATCAGCACTTCAGGTACTACACACAGAGCACTTGCCGAATGGCATTAGCTGCACATAGAGATAAATATGGGCCCTGTAAATGTGCCACAATGTAGTTGCAGTAGAAAATCTCTTAGCAAATCTGGGGTCAGGCTGGGCCAGTGATTGGACGACGAAAAAAGAGAACTGTAGTTGCATAAGTCGGATGCGGATGACACACAGCTATTCTTCACCTGTGAGAAGGGAAGTGAACTGGATGGGGAACTCATCTCTCGATGTCTCGCCAGGGAGTTTCAGTGGCTGGACCAGCACCAACTAGGGTGCAATCCGGAGAAAACCAAGATCGTGGTTTTCGGAGATGTCCCCCACAATCAGGTGAGAACCTTCTGGCCGAGCAATTTGCCTCAGCCTGGTCCCCTCCAAAACTTTGTTAGGAACCTAGGTATTAAAATTGACAGCACCCTCTCTTTCCAACCACAGATTCAAATTCTAGCTGGCTTCTCCTTCAGCATGCTCCGCATGCTTAAAAAAATTCTACCTCTCCTGTCTGAGTCTGCAGACAGAAAGGTCGTTAAGGCTTTGATCTTGATGAGACTGTATTATGGAAATGTTGTCTCCCTGATTCTCTTCTCAATAGACTCCAGGTAGTACAGAATTCGGCAGCTAGACTGCTACTCAGACTCCCATCCAGGTCTCACATGTCCTTTCATTAGAGGCCCCTCCACTGGCTCCCTATAAAAAAGAGGATTGTTTTTCAGGCCATGGTCTGAATGCATAAGGCCTTACACAACGCAGGCGCGGTTTACCTCAGAGAGAGGATCAGCGAATACAACCCAGTGTGTACCCTTCCCTCGTCCTCCATGCGCCTTGCAAGAGTGCTTCGAATCAATCGTCTTAGAGTAGGGGGGAGATCCTTTTCTTACTTGAGGCCGCTCAACTGGAACAAACTTCCATCAGACCTCTGTTTGGTCAGTAATCTCTCTGCCTTCAAGAGGAAACTGAAGACATGGCTCTTCAGGCAGTCAATATAAAATCCTTGGTCTGTTGCCCTTAACCTGAGCACCAGGACACTCTGTGGAGTAGCCGCATGCTTTACAAATCAGTTTAACATGACATAAGTTATGTCTATTTTACTGAGAATGCACTGCAAGATAATGGAATATGTGACTGTGGCCTCATACAGGAACAAGATGTTAGTCTTACTGCTATTGTAGAACTGGGGATTAGGAATCTACATGTGCTATTTTTCACTTAAAGCATGATCTACATAAACGTAGAACCAAAAACCAAAATAACTTATTGGCAGTGGCAAGAATTGTTAGGATACTTAGGCAAAAAGTGACACTTTTTTACTCCTGAAAAGGTTCAGCAGTAGGGAGCAGTTTTGAAAGAAAATTGAAAGACATCTATTCAACAAAAATACAGAACTCATTGCAAATGAAAGGCTATTGGTAGAGGTGCAGTGCGTGCTGCCATGAAGCCCATTTGCGCTTTACAATTCCTACCTTACATTAATTCAGAAGAAGGTTTTTTCTCCTCTTTCCCCCAATACCCCCTCGTGTCCCAGGAATGGGAAATGCTAGGATAATCTGTGACAGGACAAGTTACTGCAGAGCCAAGCAGACAAGGAGCAGGAGGATGAAGGCCAGTAGTTTCAGGAAGAGATTGAAGCAGACTGTGAAGATCAGGACCTAATGGGCAACTGCCACTATGTCCAGGACACTAGGATAAGCAGGAAAGGGACTTGGAAGGCCAATGGTGGCAGTACCAAGGACACTCAGAAGACTAGAGCAAGAGGACTAGGTAAACTAAAGGGATCATGACCAGGAGGACCAGAAACAGGGCTAAGTGGGTCATGAAGATCAAGGCCTGGGAGACTAGGGCTCAGATTACCAAGTGGAGCAGAAAAATCATTACAAGCAGAGGGATCAGAGTGAAGAGGATCTGCAGGAAGAATGCCAACCAACATCTGAAAGACCAAGTGGATAGGACAGTGGTGGTAAGTAGGATCAGGACCAAAATGACCAGGCTCAGGAGGACCTGAAAAAGAAGAACATGGATCAAGAGGACTTGGATCAATGGCTGCAGTACTAGCAGGACTTAATGGACATGGGACAGATCTAAGAGCTCAAGGACCTTCTAAACCAAGAAGACAAAACAATGCCAGGGCATAAGAAGCAAGTTAGACCAGGAACTGCGGTACCAGGGCTAGAAGGTTGACGGTGAGGAGAACCAGGACAAGATGTCTAGGACCAAGAAGACCACAAAGTAACAGGGCCAGATGGACCAAGACTGGGGGAACCAGGAATGGCCATGATAGCCAAAAGGCAAAGTTTATGATAACAATCACAAAAGGACAAGAAGGACCAGGACCTAGCAGACCAAGTCTAAGATAGCAGGTAGGTCAGGTCCAGGAGAACAAGGTCCAGGAGAAACCAAGCTATAAGGAACATGACCAAGCGGATCAGGGACATTTGACAGAGAATTTCGAGAAAGACAAGGACTAAGATAAACAAGAATAGCATGAACTTGGCCAGGAGTGCCAGGTAGCTGAGACCAAGGACAGAGTCAACCAGTGTCTGAAGGAAAAGTTCTGAAAGGACCACAAACCAAAGGACTAAGGGGGCCAGGAAGATCAGGGCAAAGAGGATCAGGACTTTGAGTACCAGGACCAGGAGGACCAGGGTCCGGAGGAAAAGGGGAATCAGGGCCAGGGACATCAAGACTATATGATCACAGCCTGAATGTCAATTCCACAGGGCTTGGAACAGGATGGCCAAGAAGATCAGCAACAAGATGGCCAGTCCCAGGATGACTAGGTAATGGTGGACCAAGACGAGTTTATGTAGCAGCATGGGACAAGCAGCAGAAAGACCAGGCCCAGATCCAGAAAGACATTATCCAGGTCAAGGGCCTCCCAAGTCGCTATGTTTCGGCCCAAGGTGTAATGGAGTGGAATTTTGTGCCACACCTGTCAAGAAACATTCAAACATTTGGGACCTTTAGACCTAAACCTTTGTATCTGCATCTAAGCCAGTTTTAGCACTATGGGCCTCGTGTCACAAGATCACAAAGTTTGTGATGAATAAAGTACTTATCATCATGTGAAAAACTCTTTCTGAGTTAGAAATTTCTTTACACTAGTAGAAGGACTTTTGCAATAATTTCTGAATTGTAATAGGAGGGTTCATAAATGGGTTTCCTCCCTTTCCTTCCCTTACTAATTTGTAAAATAATTTATTGAAAGTTTGTGACTGCAATTGCTGCTGTAAACCATTGATGAAAGCAAACCCAAGGAGATGATGGACAGAGCGCTGAAACATTTCAGTCACTCACCCCCGTCACAGATCTGGGTTGAATCCATCATCGTTCCTTGGCTCGCTTCGCCACCTCAATTCAGACCAAGCTATATGCAAATCAGTCTTGACCCTGTGCCTCATGGGTGCAGTCCAGCCCGAACTACCAAGCCAGGTCTTCCCTGAACTGGAAACAAGCATCCTGGGACAGGTTTCGGGGTAACACCCCTCATCAGCCAGGTTATCTTGAATCCAGTAGCAAAGTGAGGCAAACCATTGATGAGCAAACATAGAAAAAGGAAAATGTCTCTCAGGATTGTTTTTGTGGAGGAGGGTGCCCCTTATTGCAGAATGGTAAGGAAAGGGAGACAAGGCGTGAAAGTGTGCAGTCTGCATGTTTAGTTAAAGTGAAAGAAATGCGCTGGCTGGTGGAAAAAAAAAAATCCCTGGGGTGGAATCACCACTAGGCAACCCCAGTATTCATGAACCCAAGTATTCAGAAGCCCCATCCAAGCATTCAGCAAATCCTAAAGAAACTTTTTGTCCCTGTACCATTTTAAAAAAAAATGATATCAAGTATTGGTCCGGATGCCGGTACGATAGTATGATTTCATGCCAATTACATTTTCATTTTCAATATTCAAGCTATTTCATCCCATAAAGAGCAACCTACTCCTACTGTTATTTTGCTCCTTTTCATTTTAGGGTGGTTAATGTTGTGTTGCAAAAGTACATTTCAAGATTTCTAATGTCTAAAAGTAGGAAAAACATTGATTGCAGCAAAAAGAAAATGAATAAAATAACATGTTCATGAAATGTGGAGAATGGTTCCAAATATCACCTCCATCAACATAACTCTCTCATATGAATTTAAGTATTCCAGCTCCTAGAATATACAATCTCGAAATTGTGAATAATTATAGAACCAGAACAAATAACAAGCCTATATCATCCTCCTAACATTCCAAGTCTTCTTCTTCTAAGACTGTTCCAAGACTTTAGGCCTACACCTGTCGCTTCAGTTTGTTTGTTCTTCTTCCTCACAACGAATGCTTAGCAGAACTACTGGTCACATGACAGAAAAAAGACAAAGCCTAAAGAAGCAACGTTTGCATATCTCAAGGAAACTGGCAACACATCAACAAATTAACCCCTTCAAATGGTGAGCTTAGTGGGATAATGCTTGCATCCTTGCCTTTAATAATATGAAGATTCTCCTAGCACACAACTTGGATGCGCATTTGTGAGGAAGAAGCTAGCGAAGAATCAGGAAGATGGAGCCCCGGGACGCGGCAGCTCAGGTAAGTAATTTTCTTTATTTTTAACTTTCTAAGTAATTTTAAAATGAGGGCGGGAGGGAGGCGGGCGGCGCGTAGTGGGGCTACGCGGAGTGTGCGGGTGCGGGAAGATTTAGGCACACTCCATGATGCTCCGCGTAGCCCCACTACGCCCACTACGCCCAGGGTTAATTGGTACCGCTATAAATTTGACCTGAATGCTGTACCCATTGGTCCACTGGAATTATGCAATCTGCGGTGGAATTTGACATATCAAAAAAGAGGAGACTTTTAACCACAGACCAGAATTTGGAGCTATCTGCCAAGACACTTGCTTGCCCGAGAGCCTCCCAGGCCTGCTCTCGTATCAGCTTCTTCCTCTACAGCACTGCAAGTTTATATACCTTTCTTCTCCTCCTGACCATGGCTTCATCCCTTGGGTTATGCTTCAGGGCTTGCAAAAGCTCCCTATGAGCCACGGAGCAGGTGCCATCAAACCACCTCTTGGCCTTAGGGCATCTTGTCCTGCTCACAGTGGTTAGGTTAGATGATATCTGCTTAGTAATTTTGTCAAAGTCCTCTAAAATGGCTCTGCCATGCGTCGTAGGGTCCATGCATACTTGGACCTCTGTAGCACAGACGGCATACAGATTGTCCAGGAAACTTTCCGGGATAATCTTTTCACACTTCAGCCTGCGTGCTTGATCTTTGGTACTAATGTTTGTATTTGTGATGCAAGTGGTCGCCTCCCCTATTAGAATGGCAGAAAGGGAGACTGGCATGGCGCTGCGTTTATAACCTCGGAGCCAGCGCGCGTTTCTTGCTCGATCGACTTGGCGAGTGAGACACGGGAAAGTGAAGCTGCCAGAGTAATATTAAGAATAAAAGAAGTGAGTTATTGGCGAAACGGTTCCTTTTTAAAACTTCGTGGGTGAAGTAGAACTTGAGGCTCAAGGACTTGTATTGTGATTTTTTCACAGATCAAAGAGGGATAGACGAGTGTTGCCGTCTTTTCTGTAAGTAGCAGCTGGTGTGTTTAGTATGAGTGATTGTCAAACACTTAGATTGAGTAGGATTTCATGTAGTTTTTGGATTATTGACTATTAATTGTGGTCTTATTTGGATTTCGGATTTAGTGCTTCCCTTACTGAAGAACGCTGTTAAATCATATAAAAGGCTGAAATTTTCGACTTCACGATGAAGTGAGTCCCTCTTTACCACATGTTTGTTGGATGTGAAGTCTGCTATTCACAGGAGGGTGATCTTTGGTGTTCAACACTTCTGGTTTGTGTTGAAGTGTGGGGGTCTTTGGACTGTCACTTGATATCGGGTGGTTTAAATAGATTACACCTGTTTTCCTTTTGTGTATAGTTAATACAAATTTGTGAACTTAATTGATTAATTGCATTATAATTTATAAATGTATGTATACTGTCTTTTAATAGATTCATGGTGCAACTTTTGTCCTGAGGATGGTCTCTGTGATTGATTCTTCAATAGTGAGACCGAAACGTCGACGCTACGACACTTCTTTTACACAACTAATAGGCATTTGATGCTGTTAGAAAATTCATCTGTTTGTATTGATTGATTTCAACATATGGCCAAAATGTGGATGGCTTGTATTTGTTTGTAAAAAGTGTCATTGACTACTGCTGATGTGATTCTAAATGAAACAGTAGTTTTATGTTGCCATTCATGAAATGTTAAGTGGATTGTTTCACTACTTTATTGAATGAAAATATTGAAAATATATAAAATAATTTTTGATAAAAAAGTATAAAAGATGAACATGGGTCATTTTTGAAAGTTTTCTTTTTGAGTTTCTTTCTGAGTTCCTGGAAATCAAGATCACTATTGTGACTGTTTAAATAATTAATTTAAATTGAATAAATCCTCAAGGTTTCTTATTGTTATTTGCTTATGCTGGAATCATTTATGTTGAGCTAGAATGGTACTTCCAGCTCTTAATTGCAGTAAAATGATGTGGGGCATACAATCGAGCATGTGGTTATTGTGCTGGCTCAGTTTTTTGTTGTTGTCCATTAACACAATGCAGGGACTTTAATGTAAATGGCAATGTCTGTTGTTCCTCAGAGGGAGCCACATATGTGGCTTACCTGCATTGAATGCTCAGCACACTGCTGATCACCACGTACCACATAAAAACCACTTCTGTTTGCACCACTACTAGTTGTTTCTGTCAGGATAGAGAATTGCATCCTTCCCTGTGATGAGCATTGTCACTTAGGGAGACCAAATGACCTTAAGAGCTAAAGTTTTCTCACTAGGAGATGGACTGGCAGCACCCAGGGCTGAAGGTCTCATCAAATTGTTCTTGCTCTGCCTCTCACTGGCAACAGAATTTGGCCTGCTCAAACAGTGCATTGTACAAACTAATTGAATATGAGGCTTTTCAATTAGGACTCAGCCTTATGTAGGAGATGGTAAAAGCATCACATATGGATAGCAGAAAGCTAGAGTATCACGACTGGGCCCTTCTAAGCTCTTCCTACTAGCCCCATTGCTTGCCTGTGCAGAGCTCACAAACCTCAACTTTCATGAGACCAATCACCTCTGCATCAAACCCATTGGATCAGAGACCTGAACACCCTTGTGAATCAACTCATCCAAAAGAACCAACAAGAAAACTGAGGCAAAGAATCTGATTATTTAGGGTGTCATCGTGTACCACAAATGTAATCACTTTATTCTCCCCTGTGATATGTATGACTTTGGTTTATTCTTTCTAGTCAGCTTTTAAAGGTATTTTATTTTCTACTTATTAAAGATCTTTCTAGACAGAAATCTAGATCAGGACCTTGATTTTGTAAGGTATCTAAGGAAGTAAACATGAGAGCTTACCAGGGAGGACAAAAGTCTTGGCGTTGTTTTTCATGTGACTGGTGTAAACAGGAAGACTCTCTTTGATTGCTTGACCTTAGTCTTTTTAGGTCGAGCCTAGTGCAGCGCACATGCGCTGCACTAGGAGATGACCTTTAGAAATTGGTCTGCTCTTTTCCACACACTCATGCATGTGGTGGCATCCACCTTGCGAGCAGCGGCGCGCAGGGGCCATCTGTTTGTAAGTAGCGTGGCCACGCGCGCTTGCTCTTCCACTGCCTGTCTCACCCTCTCCCTCGCTCTCCCTTGTCAACTTTTAGTCTTTCGTCATTGACCCTTTTATTGATTCTAAATTGGATTTCTCTGTGGAGCGTTGAAACCCTTAACTTGTACATCATTTTAGTTTTTAATTGCATTCAGATGTTGCAAGACACCCGTTATTTTGTTTCGCAGGTCAGAATTGATTAGTAGAAGCATGTAACGCTCTCGCATTTATTCGGTGCAAAACGAAACGCCCACTATGCTAGCGAAGGGTGGTTGGGCAGTTAGGGGTGCAATTTTACAGGTTTACATTTAAAAAAATATATACTTAGTTCCCAAAATTCATTTAATAATTGTCTTAAGTGGGCATCGTATAGGCATTCAAATCAGACTGTGAGGATCTTTATGTCCCTTTTCAGTTGTCTGTTCTCATTGACAAGGGCTGCATGCATAATTGGTTAGTCTGTAAAAGAGCTCTCTTTGCATCACACTCGCTAGTGTAGGTGCTGAAAGGCACACTTCAATGCAATCCAATTAGACACCATCAGCGCAGTTTTATAAAAATCAATAGCAAGAATGACACGCATACCCTGTCAAACATGGCCTTTTATTCCCTGCTGTGCTGGCTCTTTTCCTCCCACAGATTTCCCCGCCATTGTGTGAATGGATTTCTCTGACGCCTGCATGTCTCAGTTTCTCCTGCTGGCGACAAAGCCTTAAAGGGTTATTAGAGCTGTGGCAGGGCTCATGACTGCTTGTGAATGTTGTGTTGTTTCCAAACAACACTGTGCGTACTCACACATTAAGCAACTTCTTTTCAATTCCAGGGGATAGCTTATCCATAACAGTTCATAACAGGACCACTGGAATAATGAAATTGTGCAGCCAAGGCGTTTTCGCATAATTATAGATTTGCCACATTTGCCACACAATCGATAGATATGCCACATTTCCCACACAATCCAAAATCTGCTGCATCATCTACAGATTTTATCGGAACAATTTGCTTTTAGCTGGAATGGTTCAAAGTTACTTCAAGTGCGAATGCAGCAACAGGGGTGGCTCTTGCTGATGTCACTAAGAATGACTGCAATCATGTCGAGAAGAGGAGGCTCGCAGCGATTTCCTCCCCTTTGACTTTGCAAAAAGTTTACAGCCCTGCTCTCCTCTGACTGCTTTCTTCCTAGTACTCTTTTGCTTATTGACCCATGAAAGCCAATCTTCCCTCTCATATTGTGCTTTCTTTATTTTGACTTAGAAAAACCTAATCATATATAGGAAGAAAACAGCCTTAATACTTCTTGATCTCCCTTTGGCATAGCCAATAGGTCTCGCCTTTGGGACCTTATAAGTGTTTAGTTATCCAGCACAATATACTTGGTGCAACAACATCAACTGTTGCATGGCTAAACACATAAGTCCCAAAGGTGAGACCTATTGGCTATGTCAATGTCTGTTATATAAAGTTGTATATATAAGAAGAAAATACAAATACGTACATGTCCAAGCATTTTGTTTATTTGAAGATGTCTGATTGTTTTTGTGATTCTGTTAGTTAAGTGAGGGTCTGTTACTCATTTACAAGCAATTATCATGTGAAGAAAAACAACTAAAAAGAGAGAAATACATGGACATTGTAAGAAATCAAAGGGTTAAACAGCTGTATACCGAAAGCACGTGAAGAGAAGGATACCGAAACAAACATTAGCGGAGCAGGGTTGCACTCTGTATAATTTCTCACAAAATGGCAGATGTTTTACTAGGCAGAGGCTCCGCACATAAAAAAGATAAGCCTGTTGTAACTTTTTATGTGCAGAGTTCTCTGGCCTGACAGTCGTAAATTTACTATTAATAACATTAAACTCGCAGTTTGTGAATACTAAAAGAATAGTAAACATGCACTCAAAGTGTAAGTTTATCGTTGTTAATCAGGCTCTCTGTGGTTAAAGCTATTTGGAAACCTACGGGAATGTTTACAACAAAATGTCGGAGCGCAGTGTTTTGCCAAAATTGGTAAAGCAGCACTGCGACATTTTTAAAATGCAGGCATGTGCTATATTTACAAAAATATGGCGCACCCTTCTGTTTCCCCTAGTGCTGACACTGATAAAGCTGCCTAGGTCTAGCGCAGGCACCCTTGCGCCATGTTGCCAGGGTGCCTCTGCTGCAGGGGCAATTTTTTATGTGCAGGAAGGGGCACCTTTCTGTACATAAAAAATCTTGAAAGGTGAGTTGCTTTTTCTATGTGTGCTGCAGAATGCAGCACACACGGAAAGAACAAAAAAAGAGGAGAAATTAATAATTTCTTCTCGTATCACCAGTCTAAGTCCAGATATTCTCTGGTCTTAGTTTTTGGCCCTGCCCTGCCTTGTAAATATGGGATAGCATCAAAATACAATGGGTGTTGCAGCGGAATGCCCACTGCAACACCTATTACATGCCCCTTTCCCGCTGAGTGTGAAAAGGGGACTTATTTACAAGGCAGGGTTAAGCCACGTTAAGTTGCTTAATGCCACTTTGTAAATAAGTAGAACGAGATATCACCACCAGAACATTGCTAAAAGTGACGTTTTGGTGGCGATATCCCCTTGTAAAGATGCCCCATAGAATCTTAACATGGGGGCTATGGAGGAGTAGTTAATAATCCATGTTACATTATGATCTTCTGCATCATCTGCACACTTTTGTGATCCTCATAATGGCTCACAGGTTATTTTCTTCATGGGAAGATTTCTTTCTTATATATTATCCAGATAATTCCTCTAACCAAGCACATTTTCAGTGTAATAATTTCATGTATTTAAAGTAGCAATGTGTGAGCTCCATTTAGGATCAATTACACATCATCCAAGAATTTAGCTAACAATTTTCTCTACTATGATTTTTAGTAAGAGCCCAGATTTACGTTTTACAAATATTCTGGCATTTATGTGGAGGCAGGAGATTTGATTGTTATGATATATATACTTGCATAATTTGAAGGCAGAAAATACGTATGTCCTTATCTAAAAACCTGAATTATGGTTTATAGCTGCTGAAATGTCAGCAAAGCATTGCAAATAGCAACTGGTCTCAAAGAACTCTTACAAATCCAGGTATTCCTAAGTAGTTCAACTAAATTCACAGGGCCTCATTTACAATGAGGCTGCGCCACTGAAGAGTCACTTTTAGAGATGTTCCTGTGACGTAGGGGCCTGCTCCATATTTAACAGGCAGCATGTTAGAAATGGGGGTTCCTGGTAGGCAGAGGTGGGCACCTTTATCCAAATAGGGACCCTTGCGTCTAGTCAGGATAAGGGGGATACACACTTTAGATAACCCCTGCTCACCCCCTTGGTAGCTTGACATGAGCAGACAGGCTTACCCCAAAGGCAATGTGTAAAGTATTTGTACCTAAAACACACAGTAATACAGTGATAACATCACAAATAGACAACACACCAGTTTAGAAAAGTAAAGTACTGTACAAGGGAGACAGACCCTATTCAGGTGCAAGGAAAACTCCTACAACTACTCTAAATGCAGCCAGACCCCATTCAGCTCAGCCCTGAGTCATATAGGAAGAGACAGGCATACCTCAACCCCCCCCCCAGTGGCTGTCTACAGTGAATGCACATACCCAGCATATGTCATTCGAAAACCCGACAGTCAATCCACAAACAGGCAGAGGCACACAGAATGGTTAAACAAGAAGTTGCCTAGTGGCATTTTCAAATGCATAATTTAAAAAACATCTTTACTTAAAGATGTGTTATTGAATTCTGAGTTCAGTGAGCCTAAACTTTATTCTTCTATCTTGTCCCAGTGGGAAGTTATACTTGTAAGATGTTACAAAGTATCTCCCATTCTATCCTATGGGACGGATAGCCTTTCAATAGTGAAAAACAAAGTAGGCAGTATTTCACTACCAGGACATGTCACACACACCAGTACATGTCATACCTTTTACATACACTGCACCCTGCCCATGGGGGCACCTTGGGCCTACCATAGGGGTGCCTTACATGTAAGAACATGGAAGGTTAAGGCCTGCCAAGCGGGCGCATTTGCCAGGCCGACATGGCAGCTTAAAATTGCGCAAAGACACTGTAGTGGCAGGTCTGAGATGCCTTTTCAGGGCTACTCATGTGGGCGGCACAATCGGTGCTGCAGACTCACTAGTAGCATTTGATTTACAGACCCTGGCACACTCAGTGCACTTTACTAGGTACTTGCCAGTAAATCAAATATGCCATTCAGTGAGAACCAAATTGTAATAACAATTTACACAGGGAGCACTTGCACTTTGACAGTGATCACCAGTGGCAAAGTGCCCAAAGCTTCAAAGCCAGCACAGCATCAAAAATACAGGTGGTAGAGCCAAAAAGCCAGGGGAAACCATACCAAAGATATCAAGTCTAACACAGCACTAGGCTACTTTGCGTGGCTTAATGCAGCTTTGGAAATATTGTTCCCTTTAACACAGTTTTCTATGTTAAAGGGGTTCGCAATGGGTGTTGAGGGGCGTTCCCAGAAACACCCATGGCTTTTTGACACTGCCCCAGATTTGCGAGGAATCGTAACTCTGAGGCAGCACCAAAAATGTATGCCTCCCCAGGGGAGTCGTCAGGGAGACACAACAAGGAGAAATACCTTTGTTTCTCATTGTTTTTCTTTTTTCTATGTGTGCTGCAGAATGCAGCACACATAGAGGAAAACGCCTCTTGTGAGTGTTTTTGTGCAGGGAGGGTAAATATAATTATCCCTGCAATGCAGGCACTCTTGTACCATGGCGCAAAGGTGCTTGCGTTGGAGCATGGCAGCCCATTGTGCGCCAGCACAGGGAAAAAGGACAGGAAGCGCACTGTCCATTGGCATAATCTTGTAAATAAGGCCCACAGTGTATAGTGGCTGGCTTAGTATGTCCTAATGTTGCTGTGGCATTAGCTAAAATGTTATGCATTCAGGCCTTATCTTCTTGTCACATGACCTGAAACAGCATATGTGTCTGTCAAAAAGGCCTGTAGTTGCAATCCAGAAATAGAGAGACCTGTTGCATTGATCATGCAGTGAAGTCACCCAAAAGGGTTATGAATTCTAAAAGAATCCCACGTCCCATCCTCAAAGGACATGCAAAATTAACAAGGTTCTATGAAAATTTGAAATCGAGGGCAGTGAGTACCCACCCCAAATAATAAACACTATCCTTGTCAGGGTAAATCCTTAAAGTCATTAAATGAACCTGAGCTCAACCCCCTACTAGCTATGGTGCAAAGCAGACAGGCTTAACTTTGACTTAATTTGTAAAACCTCAAACAGTGATGAAGTCAAAACACAACACAAGAAAAATGCCAAACCAATTTTGAAAAATAGAGTACATTTTGATAAATTAAATAACACCAAAACAACAATATTCCAATGACTAGAAACCGGAGTTATGATTTTTTATTAAATTTTAAGTTTGAAACCGCACCAAAAAATGTTAAGCACCAACTGCTGTAATCTGGTTGTGATTGACAGGGACAAGGGTAAGTTTACTTTTGACTGCAATGGAGCATAGTTTGGATACAGGGGCCAGGAATTTTACCTTCGGACTTGGTCTCTGGAATGAAGTAAAAAATCCTCAATTGGCCAAGACAGCACCCTGTGGCTGAAAAGGGTTCCAGATCGTCAGATAGCTGCAGAACGAGGTCTTGGTTAAGCGGGTGACTTTGGTGGGAAACCTCCAAGTGAGATAAATTTGAATTTCAGGCCCAGAGAAGGTCCATCACTGGTCGGATACTTTTAATGCATTCCTCAAGTGAAGATTTCTACCTTCAGACGGTAGCTGTATAGGGCTTCACAAAGCAGAATATCTTCTCTGTGAAGTCCAGCTGAAACAAATTTGCTGCTGTGGAGAGGAATGCTGCAGAGTTCATGGGCTCACCTGGTTCCAACCACGGAAGCGGCAGTGGAGCTGATGCTGGACCCCCCATCCCACCCGATGACAATTCAGATCCAGATGCCAAAACCTGAGAGTCCACAAGGTCCTCCTGAGGGGGAGGAGGGTTGGGATAAAATAAGAACAGATAGACTTGAGGTACTTGATCTGCTCAGCAGCTGTGCAACAGTGCGTAAGAGGAGTTGTCACTTCGGAGACCTACATTTGTGAGGTAGATGTGCACTGGACCAGAACCTCTGGCCTTGAGATGACGGAGTGCACTGGAAAGAACAAGAGGAGACAATCACCATCAGTAAACTAACAAGTCCTTACATACAATGAGCATGCATTAACTTTCGAGACACAAACTTTAATGTTTCATCAGTAGCTTGGCACAATAGCAGAAATATCAAAATCACAGATTGTAGTGTGGCACTCCAAGGATTAAACAGACTTGAAATACAGATTGGAGCTATTGGCACATCCAGGGATGAACTCGAAACATAGGTTGGAGGTACTTACACTTTCCAGGATACAGTCAGAACAAAGGATTAGGGGGCATATTATCAAGCACGGCGTTAAAATTATCGCCGCTTTAGCAGCCGAAAACTGCCACTAAAGCGGCGATAATGGGCTTGATAATATGCCGCAGAGAATTCCAATAGAAGCCCATGTTGACACCAGAGCATGGGCTTCTATGGGAATTCTCAAGGGCATATTATCAAGCCCATTATCGCCGCTTTAGCAGCAGTTTTCTGCTGCTAAAGCGGCGAAAATTTTAACGCAGTTTCTTGATAATATGCCCCAGAGTTCCTTGAACTTCTAGGGATACACTCGAAGCAAAGGTCGGAGTTACTTGCACTATTAGGGATACAGTCGAAACACAGGGTGGGGATCAAGGTTGATGCATATATCAAAGACTCTAAAGTGCTTTCTCTTGGCACTACTGTTCCTCAGAGAAACACAGAACTAAAGTCTGTAATCCTTGTATGGTGACAGTTCTAGAATCAAGGTTGTAGGAAGGTCCTGAAGTATAAACACATAAGAAGCACTAGAGTAATTCACCGGAAGGAAGCAGAGGAAAAGTCTATAATCTTTGTGGATGGGGACACTCAGTCCTTTTTGCTACTGTAGGAGGTTTAGTCATGGGGTATCTGGAGTAGCTGTTCAGGAGAAAGCAAGAAGGAAGTTGTCAAGGGAGCTGTTGCCACAGGGACCACTGGTTCAGATGGACCTGACGGAGACTGGAGCATATACAGCTATAGGAGCAAGCTCCTCGGTAAAATTTCCCTTGCTTCTAGTGGGAAGAGTAACTGAACTTGTCGAGCAAATTAAATTTGGAGCTCCCTCAGATCCCTGCCCCCTAAAATAATGCATGAAATTGTTAGTACAATCTCACCATCTCTCACTCAGTTATTGAATCCCATAATGGAATCTGGAGATTTTCTGCTTGAATGGAAAAAAGCGTCCATCCTCTCGTTGCTAAAAAAGGCAACACTTGATCCTAGAGCAGTAAAGAATTTCTGTCCTGTCTGCCGACTGCCTCTATCAGTTAAGGTTCTGGAAAAACTCATGAATGTCACTCTGTCCAAATTTGTGGAGGAGAACGAAGTGTTAGACTGAGTCCAATTCGGCTTCAGGCCAAATCACTGCACAGAGTCCACCTTGATGGTGGCTGCAGATCAAGTGAGAAACATTTTGAATAGTGGTAGGAAAGTCTGCCATGATTTTGTTGGACCTGTCTCCAGCTTTCAACACAGTGAATCTTGAGATTATGATTGCATGACTGGCGGAGATTGGTATTGGAGGTTTAGCTTTGAAACTGCTCAACTCCTTCCTCTCCCATAGAGAACACTCGGTGGCGCTGGGTGACTTCATTTTCAAGCAGGGTTCCGCAGGGCCCGTCATTGAGCCCTACATTGTTTAATATCTATGTGGCCCACTTTATGAAGCTGATTCGATCTTTTGGCTTCGCTACTGTAGCATATGCAGATGATGCACAGCTGATTGTATCCATTTGAACAATGCTGAAGAGACGGCACTTTGCTTTAACAACTGCTTGAGCAATATAGTCCAATGGATGAGTAACAACAATCTCATGCTGAATTCAGCAAAAACTGAGGTCCAACTCTTTGGGAAGAATGTGCCTTCATGGGACTATTCTTGGTGGCCCGCCCCCCACACCGGATGTATGACGTTACAACGCACACTTTTACAACGCATGCACTTACAACGCATTTTTTACAACGCATAATCCATTACAACGCATGACATTACAACGCATGACACTACAACGCATTTTTAAAAAATACCTTTACAACGCATTACCATTACAACGCATACTACCTTTACAACGCATACCATTACAACGCATAATATTAAATTACATTTAAGGTAAGTATTAGATAGTATAGGGGTAAAAATTACTATTCTAACTCCAGGGGGTGCAACAGTAGGGTAAGTGTTGGATAGTATAGGGGTAAAAATTACTATTCTAACTCCAGGGGGTGCAACAGTAGGGTAAGTGTTGGATAGTGTAGGGGTAAAAATTACTATTCTAACTCCAGGGGGTGCAACAGTAGGGTAAGTGTTGGATAGTGTTGGGGTAAAAATTACTATTCTAACTCCAGGGGGTGCAACAGTAGGGTAAGTGTTGGATAGTATAGGGGTAAAAATTACTATTCTAACTCCAGGGGGTGCAACAGTAGGGTAAGTGTTGGATAGTATAGGGGTAAAAATTACTATTCTAACTCCAGGGGGTGCATCAGTAGGGTAAGTGTTGGATAGTATAGGGGTAAAAATTACTATTCTAACTCCAGGGGGTGCAACAGTAGGGTAAGTGTTGGATAGTATAGGGGTAAAAATTACTATTCTAACTCCAGGGGGTGCATCAGTAGGGTAAGTGTTGGATAGTATAGGGGTAAAAATTACTATTCTAACTCCAGGGGGTGCATCAGTAGGGTAAGTGTTGGATAGTATAGGGGTAAAAATTACTATTCTAACTCCAGGGGGTGCATCAGTAGGGTAAGTGTTGGATAGTAAAGGGGTAAAAATTACTATTCTAACTCCAGGGGGTGCATCAGTAGGGTAAGTGTTGGATAGTATAGGGGTAAAAATTACTATTCTAACTCCAGGGTGTGCATCAGTAGGGTAAGTGTTGGATAGTATAGGGGTAAAAATTACTATTCTAACTCCAGGGGGTGCATCAGTAGGGTAAGTGTTGGATAGTATAGTGTAATATTATGCGTTGTAATGGTATGCGTTGTAATGGTAGTATGCGTTGTAATGGAATGCGTTGTAAAGGTAGTTTTTAAAAATGCGTTGTAGTGTCATGCGTTGTAATGTCATGCGTTGTAATGGATTATGCGTTGTAAAAAATGCGTTGTAATGGTAGTGCGTTGTAAAAGTTGCGTTGTAAAGGTTGTTCCCCCCCACACCAGTACCTACGGTAACATATTTGGGGATTATTATATATTCCAACCTGTCTTTTAATGCACAAATAAATAAACTTACCTCTTCATGTTCCTTCCTTTTACGGAAGATCTTATGGTATATACCTTTTGAAGTACAAAAATAAGTTGTAACAGCACTTGTTTTATCTAGACTGGACTATTGCAACTCACCATACGTTGCTATCCATCAGCGGTACTTGCAAAAACTGCAATGTCTCCAGGACGCTGCAGCACGACTGCTGTTTCTGGAACGCTACGAGAACTTCATTGGATACCGGTGAAGAAGAGGATTAGATTTAAGGCCCTCTGTCTGGCCCGTAAGGCCCTATATGGAGCTGCCCCAGATTATCTAATGAAACATCTTACATGGTTTAAGCTCAGCAAATCATAAAGATCAGACAATTGTAGAAGAATCAGTGTTCAGAGAATCAGGAGATTCAACTGCAGGGGGCAGAAGTTTTATTCACACCACAGCCCATCTCTGGAAGAACCTACCAGAACATCTGAGAAGTCAATCTAAGTTTTTGACCTTCAGAAAATGTCTTAAAACCTGTCTGTTTTCCGATTCTTAATACCGAGATGTAATGCTTGTCAGCAAAGATTATTTAGTCAGCAGTTCACATCAGGGCCAAGACACTATTGACATTTGCGCGCTCTATAAAACATATCAATATCACTTGGTTCTGGCAGGATTCTTCAGGTGAATGGGAAGGGTGAAGTTTGTACTGCAGGGAGCGAAGCCAAGCCACGATTCAGGTTTGGGTGAAGTTTATATACCCGCGCGATGGCTCAATGGATGTAGCTAGATCACATGCAGCGCTTGGGGCACATGGCCATCTGGAAGGTTCTCGAACCTTGAGGAAAACACGTGTTTGTACACTCTTTTAGACCTTACCGCATGGGCAGGTGCAACTTGTTGAACAGAACCAAATAACAGGAAACAAATGTATTGTTTTCTCTTGAACTTGTATAATGGAAACCATCACAAAGGCCCCAGGAACAGCGAGAGCAAGACTTGCCATTGGCTCACGGAATTTGGGTGGGGATGGGCGGAACTTGTGGAGTTGTACTCCATGGAATTCCACTGAGTTACATAAAAACTCTTCGTGATTCCGCTGAATTCTGCTCATCCATAGAAACACAATAACACATTCTCACCATTCAGAACATATTTAAAAAGAAAATGTGCGTCTCATTTTTAATGGCAGTAATGAGTAGATTGGTTTTGTATCTTGAGCGGCACTGGGCTGAGCAGAGCTCATTTAAATGACACACTAGGGAAAACGAGCACTGGATGGGTAGATGAGATAAAGCTGCGGGAAACAGCTCCGAAAGTGAAAGAATCCTGGAAAGTGCTGATAGCCTCTGGACCCTTTTATGTCATTTGCTGAAGGAATGGGTATGTCTTCCTGACTGCAGCTTATCCAGAGACAGCTACTGTAAGACCAGACATCCTCTGGCTGCAGCCACGGGCTGCATCCGTGCACTGCCACTATATGGCAGTCTGCCTCCATCGTACACAAGCTCTTCCAACAATGTCCTTGAGCACAGGATGCCTGCCATCCCCTCAGAAGTCCTGGGATCTTTATCACTTCATCCATTGTCTAACAGCCATTACTCCTGTGTGGCCCCAGTGAGTTCACGAGGTGCAGAGGAGCACAGGAAAGTAAACTTGTGCACCACGTGGCCGAAAAAAACCTTATAGACAATGGCTGGTTTTATAAAATAAATGAGTTCTGCCATAGCCAGCTGGGTTTCTTTGCCTCTTGTATGGTAGCTCACACTGCAAAGGACAGGCTGCCCTTGAATCAGCCCTCACCTCCAATCAGCGCCAAGGCAGTCAGGCAGCATGAGGGGGACAAGATGTTAATTTTAACACTTTTAACGAATCCATGTGGCTCGTGCCTGCAGACTCGCAGAGTTGACATTGACACAACGAGACAAGTACAGCTACTTCTCTCTGGAAAATATTTTACAATAAGTAAACAGCCAAAGTACAATGTGGCCACACAATGTAACATATATTACTGTTGCCCATATCCTCAACTGCCACCCAAATCCTTACCTCACCAAAGGCTCTCCAAAGGAACACACAATGCTAGCAGCATATACATTATGCAGTATGAACTCTTCCAAACACAACAGCAATATTAATTTCACCTACACTCACCCTGGGTGATGAGGAAGTCGGACACAACCACCAGTGTGTATACGGTCCAGAACGGCTTCTTCAAATTGATGTTGGGGCTTTCGAGGACTGCAAATAGGATTCAGTAAAGCAATTTCACTTATGGCATCAGCTCCCTTGGCTAATATTGTTCACATAACCTACCGATCAGGAAGTGTATTCAGCAATCCATTCACTTCTCTCCTCTGAAGGTCAAATAAACAACTAGAGCACTAAGTTGAGGCTACTATTCTGCAGGACAAAACAGCCTAATTGTGTGTGGGGGGGTAAAATCTGCCATGCAGCAGCTGGTCGAGTTTTTGCGGAACTCAGCTCCAAGCGGAGCTCGAAGTGGCAAAACTCCAACATCAGAGTGGAGTTTATCACACACCCCTAGATTTGGGGAATGCTTGAAGGGATCAAAGCAAGATGGAAATTATGGGTGCTGGAGAAGCATCGGTCATGAGGGTGCTGGGGGAGCATCAGTCATGAGGGCGTCGGGAGTAAAGTAGTATTGATGAGATGATGGAAACAGTGATGAGGACGTAGGGGACACATCAATCATGAGGGTGTTAAGGGAACATCAGTTATGAGGGATGCTGGGGATGCATCAGTCATGGGGGTTTTGGGGAAAAAACGGCCATGAGGAATGCTGGGGAAACATCAGTCATGAGTGATGTTGGGGAAACATCAATAATGGGGATGTTGAGGGAACATCAGGCATGATATCATAGCTTGCATAGGGAGCCATAGGGTAAAGCAACATGAGCCCTGTGCACTAGACCACTAAGCAGAGGACACAAGGGAGTTGCGATATAGAAGGAGCAGGAGGGGATCATGTCAGTTTTGCCGCACAATGAACAACCTACAGGTCGTTATTCTTCTAGGTGTCAGGCATGGAAGGAACAAAGCAGGTGAGGGCCATGAACATTGCTGTCTGGTTCCCAAAGCTGTGATTCAGGATCATATCCTTTCCAAGCAATTAAGTAAAACAAGTGTTCTTTCTTATGCTTAGAATCAAGAGTTCTCTGTACCTTGAATTCCAAATGACCATTCAGTGTTATAGTCTGTCCACTATAGGGTTCCAATAGGGACACAGGAAACACTAGATGAGTGGCTAAATCTTCTGGCAACTGTAATTTCACAGTTACGGTGTTAATGACTTGTTCAATCAAAAGGGGACCCACATATCTGGGTGGTAGCTTACATAGCTCTTGTTATCGCAGATGTCTAGTACACAGACAAATGTGATCTCCAACATTGTGGACCGGCTGTTGTCTATATGCTTTAACATTTTTTACAATGCTCAAACTTGTCTGATGTAAGTGTGTCAAAGCCTGCTGTTGTGGGTAAGCTAGGTGTTTTACAGTCTTTGGTGTCAGGTACATTATCAGAGTACATTACAAAATGTTCTCGCTACATCCGAAGATGTGCACCAATTAAACAATAAAAGGGGGATATTCAGACAAAATATCGAGTCAGTAAAATCGACTGACATAATTACCAAGTTGAAAATACTGTGGCACATAAATACCGTGAGCATGAATATCGTGGACAAGAATATAAAATTTAAGGTAAGTAATGTCGATGTTAATAATGTCGATTTTTGATTTTGTATGTATTTTAAAATATAAGTTTATTGTATACGTTTGTTTAAATATTGTTAGTTATTTAATATGTTTTGTAAATGAATAGTAGGATTTAAATTGAATGTAAATGTTTTTTTGTTATTTTTAGTACCGTAGCGGTTTGTTTGGTTTATAGGGGAATAAGGTGGGAAGTAAATTAATAAAAATAAAAAATATTATTTTTTTCATTAAGAATAATTAATTGATATTATTTATATCAATTGCATAATTAATATTTTTGTGTTAAGTTTTAGTTGTGGGTTGTGGGTTTTGTAGGGGTATAGGGTAGGAAGTAAATTAATTATATTTAATTGTCATTATTTTAATTATTTAATCAATCAGTGACACTTATAAAGCGCGCTACATACCCGTAGGGTCTCAAGGCGCTGGGGGGGGTGGGGGGGGGGGTGCCGCTACTGCTCGAATAGCCAGGTCTTCAGCTTCTTCCTGAAGGAGAGGTGGTCTTGGGTCAGGCGCAGGTCGGTCGGGAGGGAGTTCCAGGTCTTGGCGGCCAGGTAGGAGAAGGACCTTCCTCCTGTAGTCGCTCTTCGGATGCGGGGGACGGCGGCGAGGGCGTGGTTGGCTGATCGGAGGTGGCGCGTGGGAGCGTAGAAGTTGACTCGGCTGTTGAGGTAGCTCGGGCCTTGGTCGTGTAGGGCTTTGTGTGCGTGGGTGAGGAGGCGGAAGGTGATTCTCTTGTTGACGGGGAGCCAGTGAAGGTCTCTCAGATGTCCGGAGATGTGGCTGGATCGTGGGATGTCGAGGATGAGTCTGGCTGAGGCGTTCTGGATCCGCTGGAGTCTCTTCTGGAGCTTGGCGGTGGTACCGGCGTAGAGGGCGTTACCGTAGTCCAGTCGGCTGGTGACGAGGGCCTGGGTGACGGTCTTCCTGGTCTCTGTGGGGATCCACCAGAAGATCTTCCGAAGTATGCGTAGGATGTTGAAGCACGCCGAGGAGACGTTGTTGACCTGCCTGGTCATGGAGAGGGAGGAGTCCAGGATGAAGCCCAGGTTGCGTGCATGGTCTGTCGGTTTGGGTGCGGTGCCCAGGGCGGGAGGCCACCAGGAGTCGTCCCAGGCGGAGGGTGAAGAGCCCAGGATGAGAACCTCCGTCTTGTCCGAGTTCAGTTTCAGGCGGCTGGTCGTCATCCACTCGGCTACCTCTTTCATCCCTTCGTGCAGGTTGGCTCTGGCGGCGGCGGGGTCGTTGGTCAGGGAGAGGATCAGCTGGGTGTCGTCGGCGTAGGAGATTATGCTGAGGTTGTGTTTGCGTACGATGGCCGCGAGGGGGCTCATGTAGACGTTGAAGAGGGTGGGGCTCAGAGATGATCCTTGGGGGACGCCGCAGATGACTTCGGAGGCCTCTGATTTGTACGGTGGTAGGCGGACTCTCTGTGTTCTTCCGTCGAGGAAGGAGATGATCCATTCCAGCGCTTTGTCCTTGATTCCGATGTTGCTGAGGCGCCGTACTAGGGTGCGGTGGCAGACCGTGTCGAATGCCGCGGAGAGGTGTAGGAGGATGAGGGCCGCTGTTTCTCCATTGTCCATCAGGGCTCGGATGTCATCGGTGGCGGCGATGAGGGCGGTCTCGGTGCTGTGTTTGGCTCGGAAGCCGGACTGTGAGGGGTCGAGGGATCCGTTCGTCTCGAGGAAGGCGGCCATCTGCTTGTTGACGGTCTTCTCGATGACTTTGGCTGGAAACGGGAGAAGCGAGATGGGGCGGTAATTCTTGAGGTCGGTGGGGTCCGCTGTTGGTTTCTTGAGTAGAGCGCTGAGTTCGGCGTGTTTCCAGCTCTCGGGGAAGATGGTGGTGTCGAAGGATGTGTTGATGATGTCTCGCAGGTGGGGTGCGATGACAGCGTCGGCCTTGTTGAAGACGTGGTGAGGGCAGGGGTCGGTCGGTGATCCGGAGTGGATGGAGTTCATCGTGCGGGTGGTGTCTTCGGTGCTGATCGGGGTCCAGGCGTGGAGGGTGGTGGTGGGTGGGGGTGGTTGGTCGGTCATGGTGTGCGTTGGTTGGTTGTTGAAGCTACTGTGTATGTCCGTGATCTTGTTGTGGAAGTATGAGGCGAGGGAGTTGCAGAGGTCTTGCGATGGGGTGATGTCGTTGTTTCCTGCGCTGGGGTTGGAGAGCTCTTTCACGATGTTGAAGAGTTCCTTGCCGTTGTGTGCGTTGTTGTCCAACCGGTCCTTGAATGCTGTTTTCTTGGCGGCGCGGATCAGCTGGTGGTGTTTCCGGGTGGCAAGTTTGTAGGAGGTCCTGTTGTCCGGTGTCGGTTCCCTTTTCCAGACTTTCTCGAGGGCTCGGAGGTTCTTCTTGGAGCACTTGAGTTCGTCGGTGAACCATGGGGCCTTCTTGCTGCCGGGTCTGCTAGGCGGGGTCCTCAGCGGGGCGAGCTCGTCCGCGCAGTTGCTGATCCACTTCGTGAGGTTGTCGGCGGCCTGGCTGGGGTTCGCTGAGCTGGCAGGAGGGTGCTGGCTCAGGGAGGTGGCGAGCTGGTCTGCTGGGATCTTGTTCCAGCTTCTGCGGGCGGCTTGTTGCTGGTGTTGGTGGGTCGTCGTTCTCTTGAAGGTGAAGTGGACGCAGCTGTGGTCCGTCCATTGAAGCTCTGTGGCGTGGCTGAAGACGATGTCTGTGCTGGATGAGAAGACGGCGTCGAGTGTGTGTCCGGCGAGGTGGGTGGGGGTGGACACCAGTTGCTTGAGTCCCAGGGTGGCGAGGTTGTCGAGCAGGGTGCTGGTGTTGTGGTCGTTGTTGTTCTCCAGATGGAAGTTGAGGTCTCCCAGGAGGATGTAGTCAGCGGAGGGGAGGGCATGCGGGCTGACGAAGTCGGCGATGTCCTCGCTGAAATGCGTGCGTGGTCCAGGGGGTCGGTAGATCAGGGTGCCTCTGAGGGTGGTGTTCGGGTTGGTGTGGATCTGGAAGTGCAGGTGTTCGGCGCTGGTCAGGGTGTTGTCGGTGCTGGTCGTGAGACGGATGGCGTTCCTGTGGATGATGGCGATGCCTCCTCCCATCTGGTTGGCGTTTCGGTCCCTCCGGACGATCTTGTAGCCCTCTGGGATAGCGATGGCGATGTCGGGAGCTGAAGAGGCATTCATCCAGGTCTCCGTGAGGAAGGCAACGTCAGGGGCTGTGGCGTCTAGGAGGTTCCAGAGTTCGATGGCGTGTCTGTGGACGGAGCGGGTGTTGAGCAGGATGCACTTGAGGTGGGTGCTGCTGGTGTTCGACTTGGCGGGTGCTGGTGTGAGGCTGGTCTGGGTGCAGGAGAACTTGCAGGCGTGGCAGCTGAAAGGTCCGTGGGTGCATCGTGGTGTGGCTTGGTGGCAATCTGGGAGTCGGCCGGTGTTGAGAGCGATGAGGGTGGCGGCGGAGTACGTCAGGCGGGTAGGTCGGGGTCTTCGTGGGCCAGGGGTCCTGGCGCTGGACGCGATCCGGTCGCGGACGGGCGCAGACGGGCTTACCTTTGGCGCACCTTCGGCGCTCAATCGGCGCACCCGCTGCGCGTGGCCGCTGCGCGTTCGCACGGTCGCCATTTAAGGCGAAGTGCGCGGGTGGGCGGAGCAGCTGGGAGGCGGGAGCGGGGAGGGTCACAGAAGGCAAAAGGGGCGGGGACAGGCGGCGGTGGCGGGAGCGGGGAGGGTTACAGAAGGCAAAGGGGGCGGGGACAGGCGGCGGTGGCGGGAGCGAGGAGGGTTACAGAAGGCAAAACGGGGCGGAAAGCAAACACGGGGAAAATGAAATAACAACAGAACAGGCAAAAATACGATAAACAAGGGAAAAAAAGAGAGTTAGACCAAGCAGGCACAGATTCACGTCAAGACAAGGGCACAAACAACTGCAGCGGCGGCAGCCGGCGGACGAGGCAGCAGCGAGGCAGAGGGCAGGCAAGGGGCACACGCAGCAACTGGTGGCCGTGCGGCGCGGGGGTGTCCCACAAGTGGGTCACACTCACCTGCGTCGCACGGTCGCCATTTAAGGCCAAGTGCGCGGGTGGGCGGAGCAGCTGGGAGGCGGGAGCGGGGAGGGTTACAGAAGGCAAAAGGGGCGGGGACAGGCGGCGGTGGCGGGAGCGGGGAGGGTTACAGAAGGCAAAGGGGGCGGGGACAGGCGGCGGTGGCGGGAGTGGGGAGGGTTACAGAAGGCAAAACGGGGCGGAAAGCAAACACGGGGAAAATGAAATAACAACAGAACAGGCAAAAATACGATAAACAAGGGAAAAAAAGAGAGTTAGACCAAGCAGGCACAGATTCACGTCAAGACAAGGGCACAAACAACTGCAGCGGCGGCAGCCGGCGGACGAGGCAGCAGCGAGGCAGAGGGCAGGCAAGGGGCACACGCAGCAGCTGGTGGCCGTGCGGCGCGGGGGTGTCCCACAAGTGGGTCACACTCACCTGCGTCGCACGGTCGCCATTTAAGGCCAAGTGCGCGGGTGGGCGGAGCAGCTGGGAGGCGGGAGCGGGGAGGGTTACAGAAGGCAAAAGGGGCGGGGACAGGCGGCGGTGGCGGGAGCGGGGAGGGTTACAGAAGGCAAAGGGGGCGGGGACAGGCGGCGGTGGCGGGAGCGGGGAGGGTTACAGAAGGCAAAACGGGGCGGAAAGCAAACACGGGGAAAATGAAATCACAACAGAACAGGCAAAAATACGATAAACAAGGGAAAAAAAGAGAGTTAGACCAAGCAGGCACAGATTCACGTCAAGACAAGGGCACAAACAACTGCAGCGGCGGCAGCCGGCGGACGAGGCAGCAGCGAGGCAGAGGGCAGGCAAGGGGCACACGCAGCAGCTGGTGGCCGTGCGGCGCGGGGGTGTCCCACAAGTTAAATGCTCAATATTTATTTTTTATTTGAGGTGTGGGTTCTGTGTTTTCTGGAGGTATGGGAGAAGTTAATTAATTATAATTTAATAATAATAAATTTGTAAATATTTATAATTATTTAATTGATAATTATTTAGTTAATTGTATATATAATATTTTTTCATTTTAACTTTTAAGTGCGGTTTGTGGGTTTTGTATGGGTATAGGGTGGGAAGTAATAATTATAATTAGGTATTATTATAATTAATTATGTAATTGATAATGAATTATGTAAATTGTGTAATATATATTTTTGTTTGGGGTGGTTTGTGGTTCTTGTATGGGTAAACAATATGAAGGAAATTATAATAATTAATCAATGTTGTTAATTTTTCATAGTTGTTTAAATGATAAGTAATTATGCAAATAGATAATTAAAATATTGTTTAGGTTATATCCCTACTGTTGCACTGACTGGAGTGGAAATAATAAATGTTACCCCTCTGCAATCCAACACTTTTCCTACTGTTGCACTTACTGGAGTGGGAATAGTACATTTTACCCCTCCGAAATCCAACACTTTACCTACTGTTACACTGACTGTAGTGGGATTTATAATTTTACACCTCCTGTGTTTGAAACTTTGTCTACTATTTATAAGTTGTAGTGGGTATAGTATATGTATTAATTAAAAAAATTGTAGTTTACTTTATTTTGTTTAAACTTATATGAATATGTTTTCCGTTATTTAAACAGTAATATTTATAATTATTTTAGTTTTTAATATTTTATTTATTTTTAGTAAATGCATACATTTTATTTTGTTGGAGTTTTTCATTTGTGATTAAAAGCTTAGTTTTTAAAAATGTATGGTATTTTATATATGTATTTATATTTATTTTTTATGTTATTACATTTACAAAAGTATAAAAAAATTATATGAATTAAAAAATATTAATTGTTATATTTTAAATTAGATAAATATAAATAACAATATGTGTATTAATATATATATGTTTGTTTGACTTTTTTATGATGATAATTGTTATATTTTTCATAATAATTATTAAATATATTTTATTTTCATTATTTTTGTATAAATATTTATTTTAATTAATGTTTACTATTTAAATTTATATGTATTTAAAAATCGATATTTTAGACTACTAAGTTAGTGAAAAATGTTTTTTTTCGATATTTTTGTATGGAGGTGTTTTTTGACTCGATATTTAGTCAGTGAACCGTCATGCAGATCCTTGGACAATGTGGACGACCAAACAAATTGCGAACATTTTGGTAAAGTCTTATGGAATTCTGGATGACCTGCCAGTCGAGTGTCATGACACCACGTTAAGACTTCCTGTTTTAATTCTTTTGAAGGGACATATAAAGTGGTACCATGGTAAAGAAGCTCATTTTTCTCCTGGTTATCCTTTCTAGTCACCCGAGAGTCCATCCCTTCTGGACACATGCTCTGCCTAACTCCATCCAAGTAGGACTCCGGGTCACAGAGACCTACGATGTGCTTTAAGTTTACAATGTTATATGGTGTCTGTCCCAGAGTGTACTGACTTGTGTTGTCGTGTTGTAATAACGTACCTTCAACAGCCACCTGGGAGGCGTCTTACTCCACCAAGTACGGCCGCGTGGGTTCCGGTTTAGGGGTTGCACAATTCATATAGGATGGTACTTTCTGAGCGTTATTATAGCAATACGTTTGACAGTGTGTTGTGATCATTTAAGCTGCACTGCATGCGCTTGCTATTCCATCTCCATGGGAACTTACCAGTGGGACAGATTATGACGGGAGTGGAAGCAAGCTAGCAGCAGGAGTTGACGCTCTGTACTTTTGAGCAATAAACCTCTTCAACCTACCTGACATTGTCCTCTTAATACTGGCGACGATACAGAACTCGTTGGGAACAAGTCATCACCGGCTCCTTCTATTTTTGGCGAACCCACGGATGTCTTCTCTTCCTAGCAGGAAAACAGAGAAGCAGTGTTGTTCAGCCGCTTCCGTGGACCTCCATCCTGTGACTTTGGAACCGGTCCGACATTCCCTGCAAATTTCAGACATTTTAGTGTGTTTTCCGCTATTTGGCACCAGAGACTTCTCTTCGACTGCCCGTCACCCCAACCGTCATCAACCACGTGACGCTCATTAATCTACGTGTGCGTGCGTGCAGCCATTTTAATTTGTTTACTCCGTAACCCAGCAACCCACACGGAGCCAATTTCATTCGCATTTTCACCACGATCGTGCATGAATCGAGTACAAGCTCAGGTATGGCCCTGCCACATGTTGATTAAAGCTGCTTTTGAGTGCTATTGGATTTTACAAACAATTTGGAAAAACAAAACAAAACAAAATATTATTCGTCTATAGACTCTTACATTACATTATTTTCTTAACGTTCTGCCAGCATTTGCCTTTCTTCTGTTTTCCTGGAATCACTACTCCCAGATTTTCTTCACAAGGCTGCCATCTACTGACGTCTTCTGCTATTTCTTCAAACAAATATTTTATTGACTGTTTCTCATTTCCAACAAATTGCAAAACTTATTATTCTCTTGATGATAATAACTTAACTTCCAACTGTTTATCATCTCTTGTTTTTGAACATAATTATTTATTTATTTCATTAATTAATTTATTTTTTTTCTTCACCATGTCTGCAACTAGTATGAGTCAACCTCCTCCTTTTCTCTGTGAAAAGGGAGAACCGCTCTTACCCTGGAAAAGATGGAAACTATTATTTGATTCCTACCTAGTTGCAATCGGTGGCGAAAAATTCTCAGCATACAAAAAACAGGCTATTCTTCTCCATAATCTAGGAATTGAAGGACGTAACATTTACGAGAGCATTGACGCAATTCCCATTGGTGAAGGTAGCGGTGATGCTTTAGATGTTTTTGATATGTCCATGAAAATGTTGGAAAAATATTTTGGACCTCGCATTAATGTTGTCTTAGAAAGACATAAATTCTTCATGAGAGTTCAAGACCACAACGAGAAAGTGGGCAACTATGTAGCATCACTCAAAACTCTTGCACGCACTTGTGAATTTGGTGACTTAACTGATTCACTAATTCGGGACCAACTTGTTAGATGCACCAATAGTTCCAGAGTGCAAGAGAAACTTCTTTCAAAGAATCCTTCCCTCAAGGAAGCTGTAGCTATTGTTGAAGGAATGGAAAACACGTCTGGTTGGGTCAAGCAAATGAAAACCCAAAAATCTTCTTCTGATGACACCCCGACACCAAGTAGTATTCACAAAATTACTCAAAAAGAACCCTGTCCTTCTACTAGTCAGCCTCAAGAAATTGTTGATAACGTGTCCAGAGTGACCCGAAGTTCTAAACCGAAAACATTTTCAGACACCTCGAGAATGAAATGTTACAGATGTGGTAGTAATAATCATTCTTCCAATTATCCCCAATGGTATGCTAGGAACACCACGTGTCTTAAATGTGGTATCAATGGTCATTATGCAAGAGTATGTAAATCTGGAGGAAGAGTACGCACCATAGATGTTACCCATGAAAATGTTAATTCAAGTGTCTCAACCCAAACCACAATGCTGAGTGTAAGAAATGATTGTGCAGTAGATGTTGAACACATTCACATGCCAGAGTGTGATGTGATGAAAAATTATTTGTTGTTTTAGCTGACTCAGGTTCTCCATTCACTATGATTGGGAATGAGATTTGGGACAAGACTTGAATTGACAAGACTTGACTTACTGTCCCCTGATATAAATCCTGTGAGTTATGGAGGTTCTCACATAGATGTAACTGGTTATGTCATTTTAAAAATCCGTTTTAAAGGTAGAGAAACATTTGGGAAAATATATGTGGCCAAACGAGGTCACAATCTCCTTGGATGGAGTCACCAAAGAGATTTGGGTATAATTTTAAATCCTAATGCCAGATGTCCTTCGGAACAAGTTATGTTAGTAGACCACAATTCATCATCGTGTACGTTTTTTGATGAATTTTCCCAGGTTTTCTCAGACAAGTTAGGTCTGCTCAAAAATTTTGAACACCGAATCATACTCAAGGAGAGAGCTTTACCAGTTGTACATAAAGTCAGGAAGGTTCCCAATATGATGTTGACACCTCTTGAGTCCGAACTCAAAAGACTAGTTTCCCACGATATTATTGAGGAAATTGAATCCTCGGAATGGTTGGCTCCAGTGGTTTTGGCCCCTAAGGATGGGGGGAACAGCATACGAATGTGTGTTGACTTGAGAGGCCTAAACAAATGGATATCGGTAGACCGTCAACCACTTCCCAACATCTCGGAATCCATTACCTTTCTTAATGGTGCTAAAGTTTTTAGCGTTGAAGAACCGGGGTTTAACCCAGAGGCATCAGGGGCACGCCTAAGATCTTCGAGTTCACCTGTCTTGGTATACAGAGACACGGAATACTTCTGGATGGCATCAGAGACCAAGTTTATTAGCTGCAGCTAGTAACAGTGATCCTAGAAATACATCACGGTATAAATTTCTCAGGAGACTGCTCATTTTACTAAGGCGAGACGTCTCCTTTTATACCCAATATTCACATTATAAATGTACACCCACTGCACAAAATTCTAGCCAATAGGGTACATTTTCAAACAAAGTGTCACATAACAAAAAACTCAATTTACAGTATCCCTACCCAAAAGTTAATTATTAGGAATGTCCCAAATTCAATCTCCACAAGCCGGACAAACCTATAATTGAAAACATAACCCATGTAATGAAGAAACATAAAAAAAGAAACGGTAACAGATGCTGAACAAGATAAGGCATGTGCAAGGAAACTAAAAGTTAACAATGTCCTGAACATTGATTGGCAATCTCAGACAAAGATCGATCAGGGAAATTGGCTTTGCGGGGTCAGTTTCAGGTGCAGAGGTCAGTTTATTACAGTTCATTTCAGAGTCAAAAAGAAACCTAGTTAATGTATACATGAACTAAGAAGGCCATGCCACTTTATTCACCAGGCTACCTTCACAGGCCTACGTGAGGGCAACACAAAATGGTGGCACAGAACAAAATGGAGTCAGACTCGAGAATTACAGAACCTCAGACCCTCCTTTTGCTATTACGTAGGCAATAACCTAACACTCATGTTAATCTGAATCTGGGTCTATGTCGATATTCATTAGGTCATCAAGGTGTTGCTGTAGCATCATCTTATTATTCTCTACTTCTCTCGGGACAGGTATCCGAACACACATAGTAGCACAAAGACTACAAATGGCGGGACCACACTGGATGCAAAGACAACAAGAGAAAAGGATGGTTAAAACCATACCAAAGAATGTCAAAATCTTCCATCCCCATTTGGACAGCAGTCCCCAAAACCATCCCGTCAATGACCAGTCTCTTTCGTCTACATGGATAGACTCAGAGATTTTATACAACCTAGAGATGGCTTGGTACACTGTAGGGGCATTATCTGGTATGTAAACACAGCAACTGGATCCAATCAATTTACATACTCCTCCTCGATCTGCAAGTATGATGTCTAATACCATACGGTTCTGCAAAGTCATAAGACGGTCCGCTTGAAGCTCAGCTGTAACATTACTAAGAGCACCTGCTGTCTCATTAATAGTAGCTTCAACAACGCGGACAAGCTGTCGAATATGCCTACTATTGATCATAGGACCCCAAAAGGGCAAGAAGCCCTTGAAGAAATCTCCTACTTTGTGTGCTGCGGTATCTTCCTTATTGAAGACACCTCTACAATATCTCGTTCTATGATAGTTTGAAGCAGTAGTGTATGTAGGAGGAAGTAGAAATGCCACATAACACGTTCCTGAAAAATCAGGTGGCAACCATGTGTAGGCTCTGTCATGACAAACAAAATATGTGCCTTTAGCTGGCACAAACGGTGGAGAAGTCTGAGATGAATAGACATAGGTTTGAGCACACACACTCTTACCTAGCTGAGCTTTCGGATTCCGATCATTACCTTGAAAACAAAAGTGGCCTCGGTGGGGTACAATCCAAATAGGGGGAGACCTTTTTCGTCTCTCCTTCTCTGTCAAACTGGTACTATATCCAGTCACGTTCCAACCAACGTAAGCCTGCACCTCATCCTTAGGGATAGCATTATATGCATCAATATCTCGGATCATAGCTACTATTCCCCTTATTAAGGAACTATTGCTCGAGTTATCTTTAAGGGAACGTAAGGGGCGTACCTCATTTGCATAGATAAACATGGTCTGAAAAGCCCACACAGACCCATTAAATGAAAAAGGCAAAACCAAATATGGCATGCCTTTATCTGTCGTATGAGGCATAAGACCACGAACCCAACAATTAGTGGTATTTACTACTAACTAATGCTGATGCAACAACTGTATAAACAAGTTGTTGACAAATTCTGATCTCCTTGTCTGTTCATGTTCAAGCAACGTATAAAACTGGTGCAAAGAAACAGTAGTGAAAGAAAGCATAGGTTGGGAGGTGGGTACAGATGTCTGTTGTGTAGCATAGACAGTCCAACCCACACAAGCTAATGTGATACTTAAAAATATCAAAAAGCACAATATTATAAAACATTTGCTATGTATCAATGTACAAAATCTTATCTTAAGATCTATTCTCTCAACATCTCTTTCAGTTACAACAGACTCCATCCTCTAACGTGCTGTTCGCGGCAATTTTCCTTCTTCACTCAAGTGTGCATCAAGGCGTCCTAGACGTCCCTAGAACCGCAGACCTTTTGTCAATACGCGGGCCACCCCTTAAGTTCTTATACCGCGACCCTGCAGCTGAACCCGGATGGTGGTTCGAAAAAGAAAAAGAAAAATAGTCTCTTGTCTGAAAGAGTGTAACTCACAAAAAAATTCACATTTTATTTGTCCTTTTTAGACCTTAAGTTGTAGCGTTCTTTACCAGGCACAGTTTGATCCTGAAAGAGCGTCTCTGGGTGCGTAGTATCAAGTCTCAAAGACGGCGGCACAGCTTCTTGCAAGACTTTATCATCCGCACGTTCTGACTGAGTCCATTCCAGATGTGCATCGCTAAAAGGTACAAATCTCGGAACCCTTTCACTCTCGGAATCGGTAACACCTTCCCGGACCCACTTATCGTACGGTAAGGGCAAAGGTATCTTCTTACAATGGGTACCATGTACCCAGTTTTTCTTGCCGAACACCTTAATAGCAGTCCGAGTTGATAACAGGACTTGGTATGGACCGGTCCATCTTGGTTCCAAGTTCTTTGACCTCTGGAAATTCTTGGTTAGAACCCAGTCGCCAGGTTGAATCGTGTGGCCTGCGTCTACAGAAACTGAAGGCAAAGTGTCATGGACCTGTTGGTGAAGAACACGCAATTTAGCAGTCAAATCATGTAAGTAGTCAACCAACATAGGGTACTCGATATCACTGTACTTCTTCGGCCTCAGCACACCCCAGACATTCGCCAGGCGTCCAAAAACAATCTCGTATGGGCTAAGTCCCACGCGAGAATGTACTGTCGTTCTCGTGGACAAAAGTGCAAATGGTAAGGCATCGGGCCATGTAAGACCAGAGCTTGCTTGCACCTTGGCTAACTTCAGCTTCAGAGTGCCATTATAGCGCTCGACCAGGCCTGCTGACTGGGGGTGATTCGCAGCGTGAAATATCTGTTTAATACCCAGACCCGCACATACTTTCTTCATAATCTGACCCACGAATTCACTTCCATTATCACTCCATACCATCCTCGGCAAGCCATATCTGGGAAAGAATTCTTTGAGCAAAACCTTGGCTGTAGACAAGGCAGTATTATCCTTTAGGGGGTAGGCCTATATCCATCTGGAAAAGGCACAAACAACCACAAGGACATACTTCAAGTTATTGCATCTTTACATATGAATATGGTCTATCTGCAGCACCTTGAACGGATACGTTGGAGGAGCAAAATGACCCGCTGGAGTTGGGGTTCCCTTTCCAGGATTATGCATCAAGCAAATCATGCAGTATTTAACCAAATTCTCAGCACACTTAGGAATTCCACCATTCTGCCATACCGGAGCCAACAACTTACATATCCCTTTTGAACTAATGTGAGCCAACCCATGAGCCATAGTAACCACCGGAAGCACATATGCATCCGGCAACAACCATCGCTGGTGCTCTGACAACTCAACCCAACAGCCTGTTGAATCCAACATTCCCGTACTCTCTCTCCACATACTCAATTCTTTCTCAGTAGCTTCTGCCTGAATCATCTTCACACTTTCTGTTGTATCTTCACACATTCCTCCTTCCACAACCTATCTGGCAGGACCTGCAACATACATCCGACTCGTCACAACTTTTGCCGTTTCTCTCGCTACTTCATCTGCAAACGCATTCCCTTGACCCACATCATCCGTAACCTTCTTATGTGCACTACACTTCACTATCGTAATTTGGGTCGGCAAAGTAAGTTATTCAAGAAGTTCACTCACTAATTGTCCATGCTGAATTTTCGTACCATGGGAAGTAAGAAATCCTCTCTTTTTCCACAAGCGACCAAAACTGTGAGCCACGCCAAATGCGTATTGGCTATCAGTATAAATTCACTCTCTTTCCTTTTGACAACACACACACTCTAGTCAATGCTATCAACTCCGCTGCTTGCGCTGAATTCTGTGCAATACGTGCTGTTTCAACAATCGTGTGCAAAGTTGTGACAGCATATGCTGCAGTCGTCTCTCCATTCGGCAGCTTAAAGCATGAACCATCTACCCATAGGGTACCATCAGGATTCGAAAGAGGAGTATCTTTCAGATCAACTCTACCCTTCGTTTCCTCCTCTGTCCGGAGAAAACAGTCATGCTGTTCCTGAGCATCTGTCTCTACAAAAATCGACAACAATGTAGCTGGATTCAATGTGTTGCACCGCTTGATGTGCACATGGCTAGCCAAAAGCGTCAACTCATACCCTGACAAAAGTGCACTGGTAAGATGTTGAGTCTTCGTTCTATTCAATAGGGTATCCACTGCATGTGGGACCATCACAATCAATGTATTACCCAATACCAAACCAGCAGACTGTCGGATAGAAACAGCCGCTGCCGCTGTAGCTCTTAGACAACTAGGCAACGCCCTAGCTACCGGATCTAAAGTAGCTGAAAAATACGCACATGGGCGCTGCTTGTCTTCAAATTGTTGCGTCAACACTGACAACGCACAACCTTCTCTCTCGTGTACATAAAGTGTAAAAGGTTTACTGTAGTCGGGGGTACCCAACACCGGAGCAGAACACAATGCATCACGCAATTCGGAAAAACTCTTCTGACATTCGTCAGACCAAGGAAGAGGGTGTGGTGTGTCCTTAAGAGTAAGTGCCAACAAAGGTTTCGCTAGCAAAGAAAAATTCGGAATCCACTGTCTACAATACTAGGTGATACATAAGAAGGCACGCTCCTCTCTCTGTGTACATGGCACAGTCATTTGGGCAATCGCTTGAATACGCTCTGGGGTAAATCACCTACCCTCCTTCGACAAGAGATGACCTAAGTAGGTCACTTCTTGGCGGCAATACTGCAACTTCGAAGGTGACACTTTATGATGAAGGTCAGACAGGTGTCGCAACAAAGAAAGAGTAACTTCTTTACAAATCTCTTCATCATCAGCAGCAACCAACAGATACTGGATAAGAGTAACACCAGAAGGCAATGCAAGAGTATCAAGCTGAGTTTTCAAAGCCTGACTGTAAATGGAGGGACTCTCACAATAACCTTGAGGAGCGCGCTTAAACCGGAAACTGCGGCCTCCTAAGGAGAAGCCAAAAATATCCCTACTTTCCTCAGCAATCGGAATACTGAAAAAAGCGTTCTTCAGATCAATAACAGAAAACCAAGCAGCTGAGGCAGGGATCATAGTCAATAGGGCAGTGATGTCCGGAACAACAGGAAACTGGGGTACAACAATCTTGTTGACCTCTCGAAGGTCAATCACAAACCGATAAACAGGTGACTGAGAAGAGTCAGTACGCTTAAGGACAGGCAGAACAGGACTGTTACACACATTACCTCTCGTTTCTTCAACCACACCTTTCTCAACCAAATCATAGATACTCGCTAAAAGAGCTCTTTCGCCATCACTGGAAATTTTGTACTGGGGAATGCGAGGTAATTTAGCATTCAACTTAAGGATAACAACGTAGGGTGGAATCTGCAAGAGACCAACAACATTGGGACCTGTAGCCTAAAGTGTATCAGGGAGAGAACGCAGTTCCAGTGGAAGGCGATCCCTAGACAGATATATCAGGGAAATCACTTTCTTACCCACCGTAAGATGTACTCCCGAAGGAGAACAATGTAATGTCGCATGCAATCTTTTCAACAAGTCCAAACCCAACAGATTCTCGCCACAGCCCGTTGTTAGAATAAGGGGAGCCTCCAATTCACAGGGACCAATAGAAAGGGGCAAAGGACAAGAAACCGGATTACGAACTGGGGCGCCAGAAAATCCTACTGAAACATTGGTCAAGCCAGACAAAGGTGCACCGGGGAGTTTAGAGTGCATGATAGAACTCTTTGTTGCACCAGTATCCAAAAGAAAAGGTTCTGCCACACCTGATGTAATCACTTCAACATAAGGTCCACTCTGGTCTACTGGAACTGACACTACTCCCTCCCTTTGTCCATGGCTGTCCTAACTATCATTAAAACCAGCACTCTCACTTCCAACATAATAATCATCAGTGTAGTACTGAGCGGACTGGACGGTCGGAACATTCTGTTGGTCAAAATAATTCATAGAATTCTGAGGGGAAAAGGAACGTTCATTCTGGGGAAATGTACCACGTCCCCTACCCCTAGGTACTTGTTGGAAACTACCACGACCTCTCAGACCAGACATACCATTTGCACGCTGTAGCAAGATCGGGCAACTATTCTTGAAGTGACCTTCTTCTTTACAATAAGCACACTGATTAGGGCCTAGCGGGAGTCGCAAAGCAAAAGACTCAGGCTTCTGCAACAGTTTCTGAAACTGTGGGGGTTGCTGAAACTGACGCTGATTAGGGCGAGGCGGATAAGCCTGCTGCAGAAGAACTTTCGTTTTTAATTCTTTAGTCTTCTTCTCTACTTTATCCTTCTCATCTTTATCTCTATTCTCATAGTATTGTGCAGTAGCCAATATCTGAGCCGAAGAAGAAACAGCCCATGAACTCTCAGAGTCCTTTAACTTAATAGAAAGTTCAGGAAGTAAATTAAAAAAAACTTATCTACAAACAACCTCTTACCACCTTCTGTACTCATATCCTGACCACTATGATCAATGAATGTTTCCTCAAACCTAGTGAAGAAATCAGACACACTCTTTCTTTTGTTTGCATGCTGCTAACTTGTCCCAATTCACCCGCAGAGGAGGCATCATACTTTTCATTAAATTAATAATCCTACCAGGTAGTTCTGCAACTAAGGGTTCAGGTTTGGCACCTCCTACCTGCCGACCATCTGCAGAAGTAATATTAACCCACGTATCTCCTAACTCTGGCGCGTGATCCTCATGACAGACCTTCGCCCACAAGGGTTGAGGAACTACATTACCCATCAACATATCTATGTCAGCTAAATTCATAACACACGCATCAACTGTCTGAGACAACTCCTTATAATAACCAGCAGGATTTTTACGGGGGTCAGGCAAAGTCTGCTTAAGAGCCAGGACCTCATCTCTCTTCCAAGGGACATGCACCCACACTCGCTGAAAATGAGCCGGTGCAGCCGCAATACCATGAGCGGCATCAGTCACAACTGCCTCTCTCCATACAGGGGGAACCTCTCTCATAGGATACTGCTTCACTTTTCTCCTAATAGAAGGGTCAAGTGGAAGTCTAGACCTAAAAGTGAGTAGTGTCTCGACCGCTTCCTCAGCATCGGAACCCACTATCGTCCCTTTAGCAAATTCAGACTGAACATTAAGCAATTCCAGTGGAATTGAACCCAACTCATTATCTTCCCACTCCTGACGAAGGAAGGTCCACATGACATCAAAAACATACCTTTGTTTTGGTGCCTCCCACTGTAGGAAGATATCCATAACCACTTGTGGACTGTACTTGGAGGTATTCGAAACCCATCTACGAGCAAGGAGATCTAACACTGCCCGCTCTTCGGGACCAGGGAGCTGACTACGTCTCTGCTTACGTTCAGAAACAGGGGTCATATTCAGTGACCCAAAGAAAGGAGACAAAAGACTAGTGACAGTCTCAGTCATTCGTTGCCGAGCAGAAGGAGAAGAAGTTGACATGAGGACAGGAGACAAAGTGTTTTGAGGTGACAGAGACGTAGGGACAGAAATAAGAGAAGTCGAAGATAAAGGAGTGTAAGGCAAAGGAGTTTGAGGCAAGGCTGGTGGCAAGGCTGGCGGCCCTGGAGAGGGCTGCGCCGGGGGAGGAAGAACAACCTGTGAAGCAACGGGTGGCTGAACAACAACAGGGGGTTGAACGACAACAAGGGGTGCAACAACTGGAGGTAACGGAGGTGCAGTAGCACCCTGCACATAACGGGGTGGTAATCTCAGTAAAAGTGACATCAAAGGATCCTTTTCAGGGTCTATAGTCACATTTGAAAGGGGAGATGGCAAAGCCGGGTAATATTTGTCAATGTCCATGCAATGTTGTCTATCTGACACTTCAATCGCACGATCTTCTTCATCTTCCTTAAACTGCCTAGCAGCTTGTATTACCGATATATTCATTTCCTTCCTACCTCTCTTAGCTTGCTTAATTTCTCGCTATTTGGCTTCCTTACGCCAAAGGCGGAAAGAGTCAAACATCGCCGGCCGAGCTTTCTTCTTAAATAGCGCAACTTCTAGGTTATCTAAATCTGATTCAAAACTACCATGTTGGGGCCATCGTAAAACACCATATTTCCTTGTATAACGGACCCATACTTCATTAAAGGTAATGGGACCTACACCATGCTTTGAATAGAGCTTATAAATTGGAGTTCCAACCGGAGGTATCGGACACGAGTCCTCCAATCGGGAATCCCTATTACAACTATAACAAAACCATTTCCTAAATTTGCTAAAACCAGGCATCTTTTAGCTCACTAGTCTTGCTTCAAACTTCAAGGGGTTATCAAAAATGATACACCCGCAAATATACGAACCCCCCGGCTTCGACTATTGCAATGGCCGAATCAAAACCAAGAAACAAAACAAAGTCGTGGGAGCGACCCACTTATACTTAACCAAAATGTCTGTCACGCCACCAGAAGACCGTGTAACGTCTCGCCTTACAAATCATCACAAGAGGGTCCAAGACAGGGCGACAGTCAGGGCAGCAGTCCTTCGCAGCCGTCGGAAAGAGGAAGCCTTTCAGAAAAAAAACCTTCGGTCCACGTCGACATGCAGGGGTCGATGAAGTAGCGGCCGCCCTCCAGAATTTCCTCACGGGGCTCCTCACAATCTTCGGGCTTGGATCAGTACCGCTGAAGTCGCCCCACATTGGGCGCCAGTTGAAGAACCGGGGTTTAACCCAGCGGCGTCAGGGGCACGCCTAAGATCTTCGAGTTCACCTGTCTTGGTATACAGAGACACAGAATACTTCTGGATGGCATCAGAGACCAAGTTTATTAGCTGCAGCTAGTAACAGTGATCCTAGAAATACATCACGATGTAAATTTCTCAGGAGACTGCTCATTTTACTAAGGCGAGACGTCTCCTTTTATACCCAATATTCACATTATAAATGTACACCCACTGCACACATTTTCAAACAAAGTGTCACATAACAAAAAACTCAATTTACAGTATCCCAACCCAAAAGTTAATTATTAGGAATGTCCCAAATTCAATCTCCACAAGCCGGACAAACCTATAATTGAAAGCATAACCCATGTAATGAAGAAACATAAAAAAAGAAATGGTAACAGATGCTGAACAAGATAACGCATGTGCAAGGTAACTAAAAGTTAAGGATGTCCTGAACATTGATTGGCAATCTCAGACAAAGATCAATCAGGGAAATTGGCTTTGCGGGGTCAGTTTCAGGTGCAGAGGTCAGTTTCTTACAGTTCATTTCAGAGTCAAAAAGAAACCTAGTTAATGTACACATGAACTAAGAAGGCTAGGCTACTTTATTCACCAGGCTACCTTCCCAGGCCTACGTGAGGGCAACACAAAATGGTGGCACAGAACAAAATGGAGTCAGACTCGAGAATTACAGAACCTCAGCGTCTTAGACTTATCCTCTGCGTACCATCAGGTTCTCCTCCACCCAGATTCAAGACATCTCACATTGTTTGTCACACCACTTGGAGCCTTCTGATTCATTAGAATGCCTTTTGGCTTAGCCTCCGCGGCTGCCTGTTTTCAACGTATAATGAAATTGGTTCTAAAAGGTGTTCCCAATGTCATGTTCTTTCAGGATGACATTTTAATTTACGGGACGGATGAGATTGAACACAACACAGTCCTGAGAAACACTCTTCACAGACTAGATGAAAGTGTGTTAACTGTTAATCGCATGAAATGTAAAATTGGTGTTTCTTCTGTAACTTACTTGGACCATGTAATCTCGGGGGAAGGCATCCAACCTAAATTAGATCTAGCTAAAAGTATTGTTGATGCTCCTACTCCAACGGACAAGGAGCAAGTTAGGTCCTTTTTAGGACTTGCTGAATATTATTCCAAGTTTATCCAAGGTCTTGCCTCTACTGTGGAGCCCATCAGAGTCTTACTTAAAAAGGGTGTACATTTCTCTTGGTCTCCTGAGTGTGCTTCCGCTTTCAGTTTGGTCAAACAGGCTATTGGTAAAATGCCAACTTTGGGTCAGTTGGACTCTAAGAAGAAAATTAGCCTCACTACAGACGCAAGTCTGAGTGGTCTGGGGGCTGTACTTTCACAAGTGGAGTATGGTGAGGAAAGAGTTGTGGCATTTGCATCCAGGGCATTAAAGAAACTGGAACAACAATACTCTTGCATAGAAAGAGAAGCCCTCGCTATAGTCTGGGGTATCAAACACTTTAAATTTTATTTATGGGGCATCCCTTTCGTGGTCAGATCTGACCACCGGCCACTAGTTCAAGTGTTCTCCTCTACAGAAAGTGAGAGACTCACTCCAAGACTAAAACGTTGGAGTGAAGGTCTTGAAGAATACAATTTCTCTGTGGAATATCTTCCAGGTAAAGCCAACAAGGTGGCCAATTGTTTATCAAGGTTACCTGTTGATTACACGGAGATCTCCCCTGATTGTGACATTTTTAGTGTTGCTTGGGTTAAAGAGTCCCCTATTCCTGAGAGTGAATGGGAGAGTTCTAGATTATAAGACCCCTTGTTTCCAATTGGAACACGTTTTGTTGTAGAGGGTTGGCCTAACAGCAAAAACATGGATTCTGATTTACTTCCCTTTTGGGCAGTCAGGTGTGAACTCACCCTCTCTCATGGACAACTCATGCAAGGCGAAAGGGTGATTCCTCCTGTGGGACTTAGACCTAAACTGATTAAGTTAGCCCACGAAGGACACTTGGGTAGAGGACTTACTAAGTCTCGGCTGTGTGAGAGGTATTGGTGGCCGAGAATGGATGGTCAAGCTGAGAAGGTAGTTAAGGAATGTAAGGAGTGTAGCTCTTGTGATAAGTCCTGGATTGTTAACAATACTCCGCTTTCTCCTGTGGATGTTCCCAAGGAAGCGTGGGTAAAACTGGGTTTAGATCTAATGGGTCCTTTTGAATGATTGAGCCCTGGAGACAGCTATGTGATTCTTTTAGTAGACTATTCCTCCAAATGGGTCTCCACTAGGTGTGTAAGTTCAGTGAGTACAAGAACTGTGATTGACTTTCTTAAAGATGAGTTTGCCACTGAAGGGATTCCAAAGTATATTGTCACTGACAATGGGCTCCAGTTTGTTTCCGAGGAATTGCATGAATTTTTGAATGACTATTGCATAGTGCATCAGAGAACTGCCTTATATTCGCCTCAAGCCAATGGATTGGCAGAACGTATGAACAGGGTTGTCAAAGCGTGTGTGCAAAGTGCTGTAGTATCGAGACTTCCTCTCAAAGGAATCTTAAGAGACACAAAGTGGGCTCACCGCACTACTGTTAACTGTCTCTTACAGAGATCTCCTTTTCACATTTTACGAGGTAGATTTCCTTCCTCTAAGCTAAATCCAAAATGGTTACCTCCTATTGAAGGTTCTATTTTAAGTGAGGAAGAAGTGAGGGATAAAATCAAAATGTTTCAAAATTCTTATAAACAAAGATTTGATGAGAAAAATTCTACCAAGATTGTTAAATGGGTTGTTGGTGATTGGGCTTGGGTCAAGAGACTACGCTGGCACAAAAAGGGGGGAACTGATTATATGGGACCTTTTGTTATTACTGCTGTGTACAAAAATGTGGTTACTGTACATATACATAATGGTGGTAAGTGGAGTATGTCTCGGTTGGCAAAGTTCCATGGTGATAAATCTATGTTTCCATCATGTCCAGATGTTTCACCTACCCCACAAGCACTTTCCAATAGTGATTCTCCACATCATCCTTCTAGGAGTCATCGTCTTCCATCAAGGTATGACGATTATGATATGTCTTAGTCTCTCCTCTTTACTTATTTTTGTTGAAAGTTGATTCTGAATTTCTATTGCTGTTGATATTGTTAAGTTTTACTTAGACCTCTGTTTTTGTTAATATTTCTTTGCCTTGTTTTCCCTGTAAGGGGGATGTGTTGTGATCATTTAAGCTGCACTGCATGCGCTTGCTATTCCATCTCCATGGGAACTTACCGGTGGGACAGTTTATGACGGGAGTGGAAGCAAGCTAGCAGCAGGAGTTGGCGCTCTGTACTTTTGAGCAATAAACCTCTTCAACCTACCTGACATTGTCCTCATAATACAGTGATAGGATCCCAAGGTGACAAGATGGAGGGACCAGTCAAAGTCAAAGTCAAATTAGTCTTTATTCGATAGTTTTCAATCAAAAAAGACACATATAAAATACATACAATATAGTAAAATGACATGAAATGTTTTAAAAGAACAGTGTCATAGAGATTAGGGTTGGATAAAAATTCCATTAAAAGGTTCCGCACTGTAACAATTCTTAGTAATGAAAATTGATTATATAAAAGAATAAAAGAATCATAACAAAATGTTTATCCATAGCAGAACGCGGTTCGATTTTTTAAGGAAACCACATATAAATATATAAGTACAATTTACCCATGGTTGGCAATAGGAAAAGGGCATCACAACGTAATATAGATAAGGTTACTTAATGCAATGCAGAGCCTACATGTCATGTTCCTCCCTGCTGTTGTGGCTGGCGCGTGAAATCCGTCTGCCCATGCGCGCGCCAGCTATCTTTCAGAACAACTAGGAGGCAGGTCAGCAGTCTAGTTGTTAGACGTAACCCGACTCGCACCAATCAGGGAGCACTTCCGGGGGCAAGACTATTTCTATTCCGAAGCCGCCTGAATCGGGGCTTCGTATTAACGTTCTAGCCACATCGGAATGGACTCTCGCAGCAACCGGACATAGTCCGGACCGAGCAAGGTCGCCAAGCTTCTTGGATTCCAGCGGGCATGCACCCGCACGTAGCCGCCAGCATCGTGTCCCTCAACGCAGGAGCGTTTGGGAGACACGTCCTTGGAGTATCTCACGGCGCAGGAGCGCATCCCATCCCTGCCACAGTAGCGGTACGTGCAGTGCACGGAGCCGCTTTCTACATTGACTGTAGAATACCTAGTCCTCAGTCTTGTCCTCTGTCCCTTCTTGCTTTGCGCAGGTGCGCAGTTATTTTCCCCTAACAATTTCGGCTCGTGCAGTGGCACGGAGCCGTTTTCTTGCCTCATGTACTAGTACAGTTCCTACTCAGCACGGAGCTGATTAAAACCTTTTGTTTCCTTCAGCGTAGGAGCGCCTTTATTTCTCCTCTTCTCCACGGCTTGTGCAGAGACGCGGAGCCTCCTGGTAATTGCAGTTGCAGCACTGGAGCGTCATTGATCTCCTTTCCAGGTATCGTTACTTTGGAGCGACTCTCCTATCGTTTACTGGTCATGTATGCTTGTCCTTGAAGCTTATGTTTGGCGTGTGTGCTACCCATGTGCTCTTTCCCCTAGGTCGCACCCTCCGCCAGAAACCCTGTGAATCACTGGGCCAGCATCTCCTGACATCATCCCAAGTCGTTCCATTCCTCCTCTGGCTACCTCCCCCGGTCCCCTTTGTTGGCCTAGATAGTGTCCATCCTGCCTGGGAGGGTGAAGGGTACCAGAGGGGGTTGTTCACGTCGCCTCTGCGGGATTGCTCCACACAACAAACGGTAAGTGGTGTGGGGATCTGACACTACATTTGCATCCAGACTATTCCTTCTGAGGGCCCATGTCCAGCTCAAGAAATTTTCCATAGCTATAACTATGACTTCCCTTGTGTCTGTCTTTAGAATGCGCAAGGCTGATTGGCATGATCTTGTGCCAATTTTTAAACAGATCGGCTTGAGCCATTTATAACGTGGGCCCTTGTATGCTGGGCACACAAACAAAGCAAAACCAAAGGAAATGATGTACGGAGTGTTGAACAATGCAAGCACTCACCCCCAGTCAACTGATCTGGGTTTAATCCATCACCGTTTTTTAGCCCACTCTGCCACCCCAGTTCAGACATGGCCATGTGCAAATCAGTCTGACCCTGTGCCTCATGGGAACAGTCCAGCCTGAACTGCCAAGCCATGTCTTCCCTGGACCGGAAACAAGCTTCCTAGGACCGGTTTCTGGCATTTCAGCCGTCTTCAGCCAGGCTTGCTTGAATCCAGTGGCAAAGTGAGCAAGGGACTCACGTCTGAGCATACCCTGCCAACTTATGGCGAACAAAGCAAAACCAAAGGAAATGATGGACGGAGTGTTGAACAATGCAAGCACTCACCCCCAGTCAACTGATCTGGGTTTAATCCATCACCGTTCTTTAGCCCACTCTGCCACCCCAGTTCAGACATGGCCATATGCAAATCAGTCTGACCCTGTGCCTCATGGGAACAGTCCAGCCCGAACTGCCAAGCCATGTCTTCCCTGGACCGGAAACAAGCTTCCTAGGACCGGTTTCTGGCATTTCAGCCGTCTTCAGCCAGGCTTGCTTGAATCCAGTGGCAAAGTGAGCAAGGGACTCACGTCTGAGCATACCCTGCCAACTTATGGCGAACAAAGCAAAAACCAAAGGAAATGATGGACGGAGTGTTGAACATTGCAAGCACTCAGGTGGCAGAGTGGGCTAAAGAACAGTGATGGATTAAACCCAGATCAGTTGACTGGGGGTGAGTGCTTGCAATGTTCAACACTCCGTCCATCATTTCCTTTGGTTTTTGCTTTGTTCGCCATAAGTTGGCAGGGTTTGCTCAGACGTGAGTCCCTTGCTCACTTTGCCACTGGATTCAAGCAAGCCTGGCTGAAGACGGCTGAAATGCCAGAAACCGGCCCTAGGAAGCTTGTTTCCGGTCCAGGGAAGACATGGCTTGGCAGTTCGGGCTGGACTGTTCCCATGAGGTACAGGGTCAGACTGATTTGCATATGGCCATGTCTGAACTGGGGTGGCAGAGTGGGCTAAAGAGCAGTGATGGATTAAACCCAGATCAGTTGACTGGGGGTGAGTGCTTGCAATGTTCAACACTCCGTCCATCATTTCCTTTGGTTTTTGCTTTGTTCGCCATAAGTTGGCAGGGTATGCTCAGACGTGAGTCCCTTGCTCACTTTGCCACTGGATTCAAGCAAGCCTGGCTGAAGACGACTTAAATGCCAGAAACCGGTCCTAGGAAGCTTGTTTCCGGTCCAGGGAAGACACGGCTTGGCAGTTCGGGCTGGACTGTTCCCATGAGGCACAGGGTCAGACTGATTTGCATATGGCCATGTCTGAACTGGGGTGGCAGAGTGGGCTAAAGAACGGTGATGGATTAAACCCAGATCAGTTGACTGGGGGTGAGTGCTTGCATTGTTCAACACTCCGTCCATCATTTCCTTTGGTTTTGCTTTGTTCGCCATAAGTTGGCAGGGTATGCTCAGACGTGAGTCCCTTGCTCACTTTGCCACTGGATTCAAGCAAGCCTGGCTGAAGACGGCTGAAATGCCAGAAACCGGTCCTAGGAAGCTTGTTTCTGGTCCAGGGAAGACATGGCTTGGCAGTTCGGGGTGGACTGTTCCCATGAGGTACAGGGTCAGACTGATTTGCATATAGCCATGTCTGAACTGGGGTGGCAGAGTGGGCTAAAGAACAGTGATGGATTAAACCCAGATCAGTTGACTGGGGGTGAGTGCTTGCAATGTTCAACACTCCGTCCATCATTTCCTTTGGTTTTTGCTTTGTTCGCCATAAGTTGGCAGGGTATGCTCAGACGTGAGTCCCTTGCTCACTTTGCCACTGGATTCAAGCAAGCCTGGCTGAAGACGGCTGAAATGCCAGAAACCGGTCCTAGGAAGCTTGTTTCCGGTCCAGGGAAGACATGGCTTGGCAGTTCGGGCTGGACTGTTCCCATGAGGTACAGGGTCAGACTGATTTGCATATGGCCATGTCTGAACTGGGGTGGCAGAGTGGGCTAAAGAACAGTGATGGATTAAACCCAGATCAGTTGACTGGGGGTGAGTGCTTGCAATGTTCAACACTCCGTCCATCATTTCCTTTGGTTTTTGCTTTGTTCGCCATAAGTTGGCAGGGTATGCTCAGACATGAGTCCCTTGCTCACTTTGCCACTGGATTCAAGCAAGCCTGGCTGAAGACGGCTGAAATGCCAGAAACCGGTCCTAGGAAGCTTGTTTCCGGTCCAGGGAAGACATGGCTTGGCAGTTCGGGCTGGACTGTTCCCATGAGGTACAGGGTCAGACTGATTTGCATATGGCCATGTCTGAACTGGGGTGGCAGAGTGGGCTAAAGAACAGTGATGGATTAAACCCATATCAGTTGACTGGGGGTGAGTGCTTGCAATGTTCAACACTCCGTCCATGATTTCCTTTGGTTTTTGCTTTGTTCGCCATAAGTTGGCAGGGTATGCTCAGACGTGAGTCCCTTGCTCACTTTGCCACTGGATTCAAGCAAGCCTGGCTGAAGACGGCTGAAATACCAGAAACCGGTCCTAGGAAGCTTGTTTCCGGTCCAGGGAAGACATGGCTTGGCAGTTCGGGCTGGACTGTTCCCATGAGGTACAGGGTCAGACTGATTTGCATATGGCCATGTCTGAACTGGGGTGGCAGAGTGGGCTAAAGAACAGTGATGGATTAAACCCAGATCAGTTGACTGGGGATGAGTGCTTGCAATGTTCAACACTCCGTCCATCATTTCCTTTGGTTTTTGCTTTGTTCGCCATAAGTTGGCAGGGTATGCTCAGACGTGAGTCCCTTGCTCACTTTGCCACTGGATTCAAGCAAGCCTGGCTGAAGATGGCTGAAATGCCAGAAACCGGTCCTAGGAAGCTTGTTTCCGGTCCAGGGAAGACATGGCTTGGCAGTTCGGGCTGGACTGTTCCCATGAGGTACAGGGTCAGACTGATTTGCATATGGCCATGTCTGAACTGGGGTGACAGAGTGGGCTAAAGAACAGTGATGGATTAAACCCAGATCAGTTGACTGGGGGTGAGTGCTTGCAATGTTCAACACTCCGTCCATCATTTCCTTTGGTTTTTGCTTTGTTCGCCATAAGTTGGCAGGGTATGCTCAGACGTGAGTCCCTTGCTCACATTGCCACTGGATTCAAGCAAGCCTGGCTGAAGATGGCTGAAATGCCAGAAACCGGTCCTAGGAAGCTTGTTTCCGGTCCAGGGAAGACATGGCTTGGCAGTTCGGGCTGGACTGTTCCCATGAGGTACAGGGTCAGACTGATTTGCATATGGCCATGTCTGAACTGGGGTGGCAGAGTGGGCTAAAGAACAGTGATGGATTAAACCCAGATCAGTTGACTGGGGGTGAGTGCTTGCAATGTTCAACACTCCGTCCATGATTTCCTTTGGTTTTTGCTTTGTTCGCCATAAGTTGGCAGGGTATGCTCAGACGTGAGTCCCTTGCTCACTTTGCCACTGGATTCAAGCAAGCCTGGCTGAAGACGGCTGAAATGCCAGAAACCGGTCCTAGGAAGCTTGTTTCCGGTCCAGGGAAGACATGGCTTGGCAGTTCGGGCTGGACTGTTCCCATGAGGTACAGGGTCAGACTGATTTGCATATGGCCATGTCTGAACTGGGGTGGCAGAGTGGGCTAAAGAACAGTGATGGATTAAACCCAGATCAGTTGACTGGGGGTGAGTGCTTGCAATGTTCAACACTCCGTCCATCATTTCCTTTGGTTTTTGCTTTGTTGGGCACACAAACAATACATGTGTTATAGACTCTTCCTGAGATAGGCACATGTGGCATTTTGTGTCTTAGTCATCATCCAACTTTGCCGTAAAAGATTTTAAGGGGAGGGTACCCACTCTAAATTGGTGATAGAGTTTCCTGTCACCAGGTCTCGTAATAAAATCCCAGTAGGCCTCCAGCCTATATTCGTACTTATGTTCTAAAAAGAGGCCTGTTAGGGAGGCACTATTCACCAGTGACAGCCTATATAGAGCTTTAAAATCATTTTTAGTTGGGAAAAAGTTCCCTTCTGGGTCCTCCCACAAATGGCTGAGCCCCATATCAAATAGTGTGCCCTTAATCTTTTGTAACCAAGTAATTTTTGAGGACTTATCGGCTTCTCTAATATAATTAACTGCTTTAGCAGAGGGTGCTAACTCCGGGGTTGTCCATAGCCGTCTCCAATACGCCAGGGGTCTAAAACCCACTGCCTCCTCAAAAGAAGTGCATCCCAGATCTAAAAGTAGGGGTTTAAGGGGGGACGATTGAGGGAGACCAGTCAATGATCTCAGAAACTTGTTGTTGGCTAGGACTAGAGGACCTAAATTTTCAAAGCCCCAGAGTTCTGCACCATAAATTATTGAAGCCCTAATTTTCCCTTGATATATAGTTAGTGCAGGTCCAACTGGTTAAGTGTGAGATAGCCGTTGTTCTTTTAGAAGGGCCCCTCCTAATTGGTTGTGCCTAAGGACTAATAAATCTATATGTGGCTTCCAATTCATCCTTTTGCCCATTGTTACGCCCAGGTACGTAAAAGAATCCGTTTGCTCCAGAGACGCATTGTTCATTACTACTCTGCCTTTTACTATTTTATGTTTGTGCAACACCATGAGCTTGGTCTTGTCAACGTTAACTACTAGATCGTGGTCGTTGCAAAATAAAGTGAATCTGTCAAGGGCTCGTTGCAGACCAGATTGTGTTTTGGACGAAATTAAGGTATCGTCCGCAAACATTAAAAGCGGAACCCTCGAACCGGCAAGAGTAGGGGCGTCAGTTGGATACTCAGTATAATATGAGATAACATTATTTATGAACAATGAGAAAAAGTTAGGGGCCAAAACACACCCCTGCCGTACTCCCTTGTTCACAGGGACACAATCTGTTAACTCACCCAGTTGTCCCCACCGAACCTGGGCATAATTAGACTCATGAAGCTTAATAATAAAAGTTAGAATCTCAGGGGGCATCCCTGCTTCCTTAAGTGTGTCCCACAACTTGTAACGGGGCCCTAAGTCGAATGCAGATTTAAGGTCTATAAATGCAGCAAAGAGAGTCCCCCCTGCTAAAACCACAGTGTTCCAATAAATAATCATGAATCTACAAACCTGATCGATAGTGCTAACGTGAGGATGGAAACCCGCTTGAAAGGTTCATAGAATTTCATTGTCATCTATCCACATATTTACCCTACTTAGCACTAGTCTGGCCACAATCTTTTGTAAAGTGTCTATAAGGCTTATAGGCCTATAGTTACTTGGAATGGCGCGGTCCCCTTTTTTATAAATAGGAATGATTTCTGCCCCGGGCCAGGATTCTGGTAAGGGTGCACCTCTTGCCAGGCCATTGACTATAATGAGAATGTATTTGAGCCAATTCTGCCTATCGGATTTAAATATATCCGCCGGGATACAATCCGGACCCGGGGCCCTGCCTGCTGCGACACCATCCAAATCTCTCTCAATTTCCCCTATATCAAAGGTTAGGACTGTATCAGAATTTACTCGAGGGTAAAGTCTTGGGCTACCTGTGGTAGATGCAAACTGGGTCTGGTGGAACGTTATTAACTGGTACCGGCCCTATGTCACCACTACCCCATTTAACTGTTTGCCAGAACCGACACCAGTTTTTCCCGTTGCTTGCATGTAGCAAATCCTTCCATCTATTTTCATCGAAGGTCTTCTTTGCCCTTTGTTGGGTCTCCTTATATTCAGACCTTGCTTTCCTAACCTCCTACGTGACTCCCAACCTGATAGCTTGAGAGAGGTGCCTAAATGCTATCCTACATGCCCCATCGTACCATGTTGCTGATTTTTGGATAGCCTGCTTAAAGGGTCTTTTATTTTTTGTAAAAAAGCTTTCAACTTTGAAATAGGTCCTCATGAGCCTTTGTAAGGGCAGGAAGAGAGGCCTCATGCATATCAAGATGTGAGAGAGCTAATAGAGTGTCTTCAAGAATTGACTTTAACAAGTCCATAGTGCCCTCTTCTTCAGAGACCAGTGCCCATTTTAGTCTGCGACAGTCTTGGGACATAATTACATCTGCCGTCGCGATTTCAGTTTCTACCCTCACCATGGGTTGGCCCTTTACCTCTGGTGTGAATATTAATGGATCGTGGTCACTCTCTGCTCTATGTTGAACCTCCATGTCACCTAACCTTGACCATAGTTCTAAGTTAATAAAGAAGTAGTCAATTCTGCTACTTCTTAACCCATTGTTAAAAGTATGGGTGCCTTCACTATCTGATTTCGATCTCCCATTGACGGCCCTGAGGCCCCTCTCCAAAGATAAGCTTTTTATTGGAGAACTGCCTTTGACCATTTGTTAATTGTTTGGAGCGTTAGAAGTGGTATACCCCAGGTCGCATCCTCGTCACTGGTAACACTTCCATCTTCTAAGCCAAGTGGCTCGAATGTACAGTTAAAATCACCAGCAATTACCCAGTGATTTACCCCTTTTAATGATTTAATGAAGGAGTCCGGTCTAGAAATGGTTGGTGAGGCTTTCCCTCCCACCATCCCTCTTGCATAAACATTAATCAATATTTCAGAACAAATTTTAATTGCCAAGATATCAGGGTTGTAAATCGTTAGCTCTTCTACCTGATAACCTGCCTGCTGTCTAGGCCAAACAATCAATCCCCCAGAGGGTCTCCCTTTATGTTGTGCGATTGCCGGTTTACCAAAGGCCAAATAGCCAGGACGAAAGATCGTACTCAGTGACCAAATCTCCTGAAAGGCGATAATGTCATAGTTCTCTATGAGCGTTACAACAAACAAATGATGGACGGAATGCTGACAATGCAGACATTCTCCCCCAGTCAAGAGATCTGGGTTAAATCCATCGTTCTTTTGCCCACTACGCCACCCCAGTTCAGACATGGCCATATGCAAATCAGTCTTGACCCTGTGCCTCATGGGAACAGTCCAGCCCGAACTGCCAAGCCATGTCCTCCCTGGACCGGAATCAAGCATCCTAGGACCGGTTTCTGGCTATCAGCCGTCATCAGCCAGGATAGCTTGACTCCAGTGGCGTGGTGAGCACGGGTCCCACGTCTGGGAATACCCATCCCACTTAGGGCGAAAAGCGTTACAACAAACAAATGATGGACGGAATGCTGACAATGCAGACATTCTCCCCCAGTCAAGAGATCTGGGTTAAATCCATCGTTCTTTTGCCCACTACGCCACCCCAGTTCAGACATGGCCATATGCAAATCAGTCTTGACCCTGTGCCTCATGGGAACAGTCCAGCCCGAACTGCCAAGCCATGTCTTCCCTGGACCGGAATCAAGCATCCTAGGACCGGTTTCTGGCTATCAGCCGTCATCAGCCAGGATAGCTTCACTCCAGTGGCGTAGTGAGCACGGGTCCCACGTCTGGGAATACCCATCCCACTTAGGGTGAAAAGCGTTACAACAAACAAATGATGGACGGAATGCTGACAATGCAGACATTCTCCCCCAGTCAAGAGATTTGGGTTAAATCCATCGTTCTTTTGCCCACTACGCCACCCCAGTTCAGACATGGCCATATGCAAATCAGTCTTGACCCTGTGCCTCATGGGAACAGTCCAGCCCGAACTGCCAGGCCATGTCTTCCCTGGACCGGAATCAAGCATCCTAGGACCGGTTTCTGGCTATCAGCCGTCATCAGCCAGGATAGCTTGACTCCAGTGGCGTAGTGAGCACGGGTCCCACGTCTGGGAATACCCATCCCACTTAGGGCGAAAAGCGTTACAACAAACAAATGATGGACTGAATGCTGACAATGCAGACATTCTCCCCCAGTCAAGAGATCTGGGTTAAATCCATCGTTCTTTTGCCCACTACGCCACCCCAGTTCAGACATGGCCATATGCAAATCAGTCTTGACCCTGTGCCTCATGGGAACAGTCCAGCCCGAACTGCCAAGCCATGTCTTCCCTGGACCGGAATCAAGCATCCTAGGACCGGTTTCTGGCTATCAGCCATCATCAGCCAGGATAGCTTGACTCCAGTGGCGTAGTGAGCACGGGTCCCACGTCTGGGAATACCCATCCCACTTAGGGCGAAAAGCGTTACAACAAACATATGATGGACGGAATGCTGACAATGCAGACATTCTCCACCAGTCAAGAGATCTGGGTTAAATCCATCGTTCTTTTGCCCACTACGCCACCCCAGTTCAGACATGGCCATATGCAAATCAGTCTTGACCCTGTGCCTCATGGGAACAGTCCAGCCCGAACTGCCAAGCCATGTCTTCCCTGGACCGGAATCAAGCATCCTAGGACCGGTTTCTGGCTATCAGCCGTCATCAGCCAGGATAGCTTGACTCCAGTGGCGTAGTGAGCACGGGTCCCACGTCTGGGAATACCAATCCCACTTAGGGCGAAAAGCGTTACAACAAACAAATGATGGACGGAATGCTGACAATGCAGACATTCTCCCCCAGTCAAGAGATTTGGGTTAAATCCATCGTTCTTTTGCCCACTACGCCACCCCAGTTCAGACATGGCCATATGCAAATCAGTCTTGACCCTGTGCCTCATGGGAACAGTCCAGCCCGAACTGCCAAGCCATGTCTTCCCTGGACCGGAATCAAGCGTCCTAGGACCGGTTTCTGGCTATCAGCCGTCATCAGCCAGGATAGCTTGACTCCAGTGGCGTAGTGAGCACGGGTCCCACGTCTGGGAATACCCATCCCACTTAGGGCGAAAAGCGTTACAACAAACAAATGATGGACTGAATGCTGACAATGCAGACATTCTCCCCCAGTCAAGAGATCTGGGTTAAATCCATCGTTCTTTTGCCCACTACGCCACCCCAGTTCAGACATGGCCATATGCAAATCAGTCTTGACCCTGTGCCTCATGGGAACAGTCCAGCCCGAACTGCCAAGCCATGTCTTCCCTGGACCGGAATCAAGCATCCTAGGACCGGTTTCTGGCTATCAGCCATCATCAGCCAGGATAGCTTGACTCCAGTGGCGTAGTGAGCACCGGTCCCACGTCTGGGAATACCCATCCCACTTAGGGCGAAAAGCGTTACAACAAACAAATGATGGACGGAATGCTGACAATGCAGACATTCTCCCCCAGTCAAGAGATCTGGGTTAAATCCATCGTTCTTTTGCCCACTACGCCACCCCAGTTCAGAAATGGCCATATGCAAATCAGTCTTGACCCTGTGCCTCATGGGAACAGTCCAGCCCGAACTGCCAAGCCATGTCTTCTCTGGACCGGAATCAAGCATCCTAGGACCGGTTTCTGGCTATCAGCCGTCATCAGCCAGGATAGCTTGACTCCAGTGGCGTAGTGAGCACGGGTCCCACGTCTGGGAATACCCATCCCACTTAGGGCGAAAAGCGTTACAACAAACAAATGATGGACTGAATGCTGACAATGCAGACATTCTCCCCCAGTCAAGAGATCTGGGTTAAATCCATCGTTCTTTTGCCCACTACGCCACCCCAGTTCAGACATGGCCATATGCAAATCAGTCTTGACCCTGTGCCTCATGGGAACAGTCCAGCCCGAACTGCCAAGCCATGTCTTCCCTGGACCGGAATCAAGCATCCTAGGACCGGTTTCTGGCTATCAGCCGTCATCAGCCAGGATAGCTTGACTCCAGTGGCGTAGTGAGCACGGGTCCCACGTCTGGGAATACCCATCCCACTTAGGGCGAAAAGCATTACAACAAACAAATGATGGACGGAATGCTGACAATGCAGACATTCCCCCCAGTCAAGAGATCTGGGTTAAATCCATCGTTCTTTTGCCCACTATGCCACCAAAGTTCAGACATGGCCATATGCAAATCAGTCTTGACCCTGTGCCTCATGGGAACAGTCCAGCACGAACTGCCAAGCCATGTCTTCCCTGGACCGGAATCAAGCATCCTAGGACCGGTTTCTGGCTATCAGCCGTCATCAGCCAGAATAGCTTGACTCCAGTGGCGTAGTGAGCACGGGTCCCACGTCTGGGAATACCAATCCCACTTAGGGCGAAAAGCGTTACAACAAACAAATGATGGACGGAATGCTGACAATGCAGACATTCTCCCCCAGTCAAGAGATTTGGGTTAAATCCATCGTTCTTTTGCCCACTACGCCACCCCAGTTCAGACATGGCCATATGCAAATCAGTCTTGACCCTGTGCCTCATGGGAACAGTCCAGCCCGAACTGCCAATCCATGTCTTCCCTGGACCGGAATCAAGCGTCCTAGGACCGGTTTCTGGCTATCAGCCGTCATCAGCCAGGATAGCTTGACTCCAGTGGCGTAGTGAGCACGGGTCCCACGTCTGGGAATACCCATCCCACTTAGGGCGAAAAGCGTTACAACAAACAAATGATGGACTGAATGCTGACAATGCAGACATTCTCCCCCAGTCAAGAGATCTGGGTTAAATCCATCGTTCTTTTGCCCACTACGCCACCCCAGTTCAGACATGGCCATATGCAAATCAGTCTTGACCCTGTGCCTCATGGGAACAGTCCAGCCCGAACTGCCAAGCCATGTCTTCCCTGGACCGGAATCAAGCATCCTAGGACCGGTTTCTGGCTATCAGCCATCATCAGCCAGGATAGCTTGACTCCAGTGGCGTAGTGAGCACGGGTCCCACGTCTGGGAATACCCATCCCACTTAGGGCGAAAAGCGTTACAACAAACAAATGATGGACGGAATGCTGACAATGCAGACATTCTCCCCCAGTCAAGAGATCTGGGTTAAATCCATCGTTCTTTTGCCCACTACGCCACCCCAGTTCAGAAATGGCCATATGCAAATCAGTCTTGACCCTGTGCCTCATGGGAACAGTCCAGCCCGAACTGCCAAGCCATGTCTTCTCTGGACCGGAATCAAGCATCCTAGGACCGGTTTCTGGCTATCAGCCGTCATCAGCCAGGATAGCTTGACTCCAGTGGCGTAGTGAGCACGGGTCCCACGTCTGGGAATACCCATCCCACTTAGGGCGAAAAGCGTTACAACAAACAAATGATGGACTGAATGCTGACAATGCAGACATTCTCCCCCAGTCAAGAGATCTGGGTTAAATCCATCGTTCTTTTGCCCACTACGCCACCCCAGTTCAGACATGGCCATATGCAAATCAGTCTTGACCCTGTGCCTCATGGGAACAGTCCAGCCCGAACTGCCAAGCCATGTCTTCCCTGGACCGGAATCAAGCATCCTAGGACCGGTTTCTGGCTATCAGCCGTCATCAGCCAGGATAGCTTGACTCCAGTGGCGTAGTGAGCACGGGTCCCACGTCTGGGAATACCCATCCCACTTAGGGCGAAAAGCATTACAACAAACAAATGATGGACAGAATGCTGACAATGCAGACATTCCCCCCAGTCAAGAGATCTGGGTTAAATCCATCGTTCTTTTGCCCACTATGCCACCAAAGTTCAGACATGGCCATATGCAAATCAGTCTTGACCCTGTGCCTCATGGGAACAGTCCAGCACGAACTGCCAAGCCATGTCTTCCCTGGACCGGAATCAAGCATCCTAGGACCGGTTTCTGGCTATCAGCCGTCATCAGCCAGAATAGCTTGACTCCAGTGGCGTAGTGAGCACGGGTCCCACGTCTGGGAATACCCATCCCACTTAGGGCAAAAAGCGTTACAACAAACAAATGATGGACGGAATGCTGACAATGCAGACATTCGCCCCCAGTCAAGAGATCTGGGTTAAATCCATCGTTCTTTTGCCCACTACGCCACCCCAGTTCAGACATGGCCATATGCAAATCAGTCTTGACCCTGTGCCTCATGGGAACAGTCCAGCCCGAACTGCCAAGCCATGTCTTTCCTGGACCGGAATCAAGCATCCTAGGACCGGTTTCTGGCTATCAGCTGTCATCAGCCAGGATAGCTTGACTCCAGTGGCGTAGTGAGCACGGGTCCCACGTCTGGGAATACCCATCCCACTTAGGGCGAAAAGCGTTACAACAAACAAATGATGGACGGAATGCTGACAATGCAGACATTCTCCCCCAGTCAATAGATCTGGGTTAAATCCATCGTTCTTTTGCCCACTACGCCACCCCAGTTCAGACATGGCCATATGCAAATCAGTCTTGACTCTGTGCCTCATGGGAACAGTCCAGCCAGAACTGCCAAGCCATGTCTTCCCTGGACCGGAATCAAGCATCCTAGGACCGGTTTCTGGCTATCAGCCGTCATCAGCCAGGATAGCTTGTCTCCAGTGGCGTAGTGAGCACGGGTCCCACGTCTGGGAATACCCATCCCACTTAGGGCGAAAAGCGTTACAACAAACAAATGATGGACGGAATGCTGACAATGCAGACATTCTCCCCCAGTCAAGAGATCTGGGTTAAATCCATCGTTCTTTTGCCCACTACGCCACCCCAGTTCAGACATGGCCATATGCAAATCAGTCTTGACCCTGTGCCTCATGGGAACAGTCCAGCCCGAACTGCCAAGCCATGTCTTCCCTGGACCGGAATCAAGCATCCTAGGACCGGTTTCTGGCTATCAGCCGTCATCAGCCAGGATAGCTTGACTCCAGTGGTGTAGTGAGCACGGGTCCCACGTCTGGGAATACCCATCCCACTTAGGGCGAAAAGCGTTACAACAAACAATTGATGGACGGAATGCTGACAATGCAGACATTCTCCCCCAGTCAAGAGATCTGGGTTAAATCCATTGTTCTTTTGCCCACTACGCCACCCCAGTTCAGACATGGCCATATGCAAATCAGTCTTGACCCTGTGCCTCATGGGAACAGTCCAGCCCGAACTGCCAAGCCATGTCTTCCCTGGACCGGAATCAAGCATCCTAGGACCGGTTTCTGGCTATCAGCCGTCATCAGCCAGGATAGCTTGACTCCAGTGGCGTAGTGAGCATGGGTCCCACGTCTGGGAATACCCATCCCACTTAGGGCGAAAAGCGTTACAACAAACAAATGATGGACGGAATGCTGACAATGCAGACATTCTCCCCCAGTCAAGAGATCTGGGTTAAATCCATTGTTCTTTTGCCCACTACGCCACCCCAGTTCAGACATGGCCATATGCAAATCAGTCTTGACCCTGTGCCTCATGGGAACAGTCCAGCCCGAACTGCCAAGCCATGTCTTCCCTGGACCGGAATCAAGCATCCTAGGACCGGTTTCTGGCTATTAGCCGTCATCAGCAAGGATAGCTTGACTCCAGTGGCGTAGTGAGCACGGGTCCCACGTCTGGGAATACCCATCCCACTTAGGGCGAAAAGCGTTAAAACAAACAAATGATGGACGGAATGCTGACAATGCAGACATTCTTCCCCAGTCAAGAGATCTGGGTTAAATCCATTGTTCTTTTGCCCACTACGCCACCCCAGTTCAGACATGGCCTTATGCAAATCAGTCTTGACCCTGTGCCTCATGGGAACAGTCCAGCCCGAACTGCCAAGCCATGTCTTCCCTGGACCGGAATCAAGCATCCTAGGACCGGTTTCTGGCTATCAGCCGTCATCAGCCAGGATAGCTTGACTCCAGTGGCGTAGTGAGCACGGGTCCCACGTCTGGGAATACCCATCCCACTTAGGGCGAAAAGCGTTACAACAAACAAATGATGGACGGAATGCTGACAATGCAGACATTCTCCCCCAGTCAAGAGATCTGGGTTAAATCCATCGTTCTTTTGCCCACTACGCCACCCCAGTTCAGACATGGCCATATGCAAATCAGTCTTGACCCTGTGCTTCATGGGAACAGTCCAGCCCGAACTGCTAAGCCATGTCTTCCCTGGACCGGAATCAAGCATCCTAGGACCGGTTTCTGGCTATCAGCCGTCATCAGCCAGGATAGCTTGACTCCAGTGGCGTAGTGAGCACGGGTCCCACGTCTGGGAATACCCATCCCACTTAGGGCGAAAAGCGTTACAACAAACAAATGATGGACGGAATGCTGACAATGCAGACATTCTCCCCCAGTCAAGAGATCTGGGTTAAATCCATCGTTCTTCTGCCCACTACGCCACCCCAGTTCAGACATGGCCATATGCAAATCAGTCTTGACCCTGTGCCTCATGGGAACAGTCCAGCCCGAACTGCCAAGCCATGTCTTCCCTGGACTGGAATCAAGCATCCTAGGACCGGTTTCTGGCTATCAGCCGTCATCAGCCAGGATAGCTTGACTCCAGTGGCGTAGTGAGCACAGGTCCCACGTCTGGGAATACCCATCCCACTTAGGGCGAAAAGCGTTACAACAAACAAATGATGGACGGAATGCTGACAATGCAGACATTCTCCCCCAGTCAAGAGATCTGGGTTAAATCCATCGTTCTTTTGCCCACTATGCCACCCCAGTTCAGACATGGCCATATGCAAATCAGTCTTGACCCTGTGCCTCATGGGAACAGTCCAGCCCGAACTGCCAAGCCATGTCTTCCCTGGACCGGAATCAAGCATCCTAGGACCGGTTTCTGGCTATCAGCCGTAATCAGCCAGGATAGCTTGACTCCACTGGCGTGGTGAGCACGGGTCCCACGTCTGGGAATACCCATCCCACTTAGGGCGAAAAGCGTTACAACAAACAAATGATGGACGGAATGCTGACAATGCAGACATTCTCCCCCAGTCAAGAGATCTGGGTTAAATCCATCGTTCTTTTGCCCACTACGCCACCCCAGTTCAGACATGGCCATATGCAAATCAGTCTTGACCCTGTGCCTCATGGGAACAGTCCAGCCCGAACTGCCAAGCCATGTCTTCCCTGGACCGGAATCAAGCATCCTAGGACCGGTTTCAGGCTATCAGCCGTCATCAGCCAGGATAGCTTGACTCCAATGGCATAGTGAGCATGGGTCCCACGTCTGGGAATACCCATCCCACTTAGGGCGAAAAGCGTTACAACAAACAAATGATGGACGGAATGCTGACAATGCAGACATTCTCCCCCAGTCAAGAGATCTGGGTTAAATCCATCGTTCTTTTGCCCACTACGCCACCCCAGTTCAGACATGGCCATATGCAAATCAGTCTTGACCCCGTGCCTCATGGGAACAGTCCAGCCCGAACTGCCAAGCCATGTCTTCCCTGGACCGGAATCAAGCATCCTAGGACTGGTTTCTGGCTATCAGCCGTCATCAGCCAGGACAGCTTGACTCCAGTGGCGTAGTGAGCACGGGTCCCACGTCTGGGAATACCCATCCCACTTAGGGCAAAAAGCGTTACAACAAACAAATGATGGACGGAATGCTGACAATACAGACATTCTCCCCCAGTCAAGAGATCTGGGTTAAATCCATCGTTCTTTTGCCCACTACGCCACCCCAGTTCAGACATGGCCATATGCAAATCAGTCTTGACCCTGTGCCTCATGGGAACAGTCCAACCCGAACTGCCAAGCCATGTCTTCCCTGGACCGGAATCAAGCATCCTAGGACCGGTTTCTGGCTATCAGCCGTCATCAGCCAGGATAACTTGACTCCAGTGGCGTAGTGAGCACGGGTCCCACGTCTGGGAATACCCATCCCACTTAGGGCGAAAAGCGTTACAACAAACAAATGATGGACGGAATGCTGACAATGCAGACATTCTCCCCAGTCAAGAGATCTGGGTTAAATCCATCGTTCTTTTGCCCACTACGCCACCCCAGTTCAGACATGGCCAAATGCAAATCAGTCTTGACCCTGTGCCTCATGGGAACAGTCCAGCCCGAACTGCCAAGCCATGTCTTCCCTGGACCGGAATCAAGCATCCTAGGACCAGTTTCTGGCTATCAGCCGTTATCAGCCAGGATAGCTTGACTCCAGTGGCATAGTGAGCACGGGTCCCACGTCTGGGAATACCCATCCCACTTAGGGCGAAAAGCGTTACAACAAACAAATGATGGACGGAATGCTGACAATGCAGACATTCTCCCCCAGTCAAGAGATCTGGGTTAAATCCATCGTTCTTTTGCCCACTATGCCACCCCAGTTCAGACATGGCCATATGCAAATCAGTCTTGACCCTGTGCCTCATGGGAACAGTCCAGCCCGAACTGCCAAGCCATGTCTTCCCTGGACCGGAATCAAGCATCCTAGGACCGGTTTCTGGCTATCAGCCGCCATCAGCCAGGATAGCTTGACTCCAGTGGCGTAGTGAGCACGGGTCCCACGTCTGGGAATACCCATCCCACTTAGGGCGAAAAGCGTTACAACAAACAAATGATGGACGGAATGCTGACAATGCAGACATTCTTCCCCAGTCAAGAGATCTGGGTTAAATCCATCGTTCTTTTGCCCACTACGCCACCCCAGTTCAGACATGGCCATATGCAAATCAGTCTTGACCCTGTGCCTCATGGGAACAGTCCAGCCCGAACTGCCAAGCCATGTCTTCCCTAGACCGGAATCAAGCATCCTAGGACCGGTTTCTGGCTATCAGCCGTCATCAGCCAGGATAGCTTGACTCCAGTGGCATAGTGAGCACGGGTCCCACGTCTGGGAATACCCATCCCACTTAGGGCAAAAAGCGTTACAACAAACAAATGATGGACGGAATTCTGACAATACAGACATTCTCCCCCAGTCAAGAGATCTGGGTTAAATCCATGGTTCTTTTGCCCACTACGCCACCCCAGTTCAGACATGGCCATATGCAAATCATTCTTGACCCTGTGCCTCATGGGAACAGTCCAGCCCGAACTACCAAGCCATGTCTTCCCTGGACCGGAATCAAGCATCCTAGGACCGGTTTCTGGCTATCAGCCGTCATCAGCCAGGATAGCTTGACTCCAGTGGCGTAGTGAGCACGGGTCCCACGTCTGGGAATACCCATCCCACTTAGGGCGAAAAGCGTTACAACAAACAAATGATGGACGGAATGCTGACAATGCAGACATTCTGCCCCAGTCAAGAGATCTGGGTTAAATCCATCGTTCTTTTGCCCACTACGCCACCCCAGTTCAGACATGGCCAAATGCAAATCAGTCTTGACCCTGTGCCTCATGGGAACAGTCCAGCCCGAACTGCCAAGCCATGTCTTCCCTGGACCGGAATCAAGCATCCTAGGACTGCTTTCTGGCTATCAGCCGTCATCAGCCAGGATAGCTTGACTCCAGTGGCGTAGTGAGCACGGGTCCCACGTCTGGGAATACCCATCCCACTTAGGGCGAAAAGCGTTACAACAAACATATGATGGACGGAATGCTGACAATGCAGAGTTTCTCCCCCAGTCAAGAGATCTGGGTTAAATCCATCGTTCTTTTGCCCACTACGCCACCCCAGTTCAGACATGGCCATATGCAAATCAGTCTTGACCCTGTGCCTCATGGGAACAGTCCAGCCCGAACTGCCAAGCCATGTCTTCCCTGGACCGGAATCAAGCATCCTAGGACCGTTTTCTGGCTATCAGCCGTCATCAGCCAGGATAGCTTGACTCCAGTGGCGTAGTGAGCACGGGTCCCACGTCTGGGAATACCCATCCCACTTAGGGCGAAAAGCGTTACAACAAACAAATGATGGACGGAATGCTGACAATGCAGACATTCTCCCCCAGTCAAGAGATCTGGGTTAAATCCATTGTTCTTTTGCCCACTACGCCACCCCAGTTCAGACATGGCCATATGCAAATCAGTCTTGACCCTGTGCCTCATGGGAACAGTCCAGCCCGAACTGCCAAGCCATGTCTTCCCTGGACCTGAATCAAGCATCCTAGGACCGGTTTCTGGCTATCAGCCGTCATCAGCCAGGATAGGTTGACTCCAGTGGCGTAGTGAGCACGGGTCCCACGTCTGGGAATACCCATCCCACTTAGGGCGAAAAGCGTTACAACAAACAAATGATGGACGGAATGCTGACAATGCAGACATTCTCCCCCAGTCAAGAGATCTGGGTTAAATCCATCGTTCTTTTGCCCACTACGCCACCCCAGTTCAGACATGGCCATATGCAAATCAGTCTTGACCCTGTGCCTCATTGGAACAGTCCAGCCCGAACTGCCAAGCCATGTCTTCCCTGGACCGGAATCAAGCATCCTAGGACCGGTTTCTGGCTATCAGCCGTCATCAGCCAGGATAGCTTGACTCCAGTGGCGTAGTGAGCACGGGTCCCACGTCTGGGAATACCCATCCCACTTAGGGCGAAAAGCGTTACAACAAACAAATGATGGACGGAATGCTTTCAATGCAGACATTCTCCCCCAGTCAAGAGATCTGGGTTAAATCCATCGTTCTTTTGCCCACTACGCCACCCCAGTTCAGACATGGCCATATGCAAATCAGTCTTGACCCTGTGCCTCATGGGAACAGTCCAGCCCGAACTGCCAAGCCATGTCTTCCCTGGACCGGAATCAAGCATCCTAGGACCGGTTTCTGGCTATCAGCCGTCATCAGCCAGGATAGCTTGACTCCAGTGGCGTAGTGAGTACGGGTCCCACGTCTGGGAATACCCATCCCACTTAGGGCGAAAAGCATTACAACAAACAAATGATGGACGGAATGCTGACAATGCAGACATTCTCCCACACTCAAGAGATCTGGGTTAAATCCATCGTTCTTTTGCCCACTACGCCACCCCAGTTCAGACATGGCCATATGCAAATCAGTCTTGACCCTGTGCCTCATGGAAACAGTCCAGCCCGAACTGCCAAGCCATGTCTTCCCTGGACCGGAATCAAGCATCCTAGGACCGGTTTCTGGCTATCAGCCGTCATCAGCCAGGATAGCTTGACTCCAGTGGCGTAGTGAGCACGGGTCCCACATCTGGGAATACCCATCCCACTTAGGGCGAAAAGCGTTACAACAAACAAATGATGGACGGAATGCTGACAATGCAGACATTCTCCCCCAGTCAAGAGATCTGGGTTAAATCCATCGTTCTTTTGCCCACTACGCCACCCCAGTTCAGACATGGCCATATGCAAATCAGTCTTGACCCTGTGCCTCATGGGAACAGTCCAGCCCGAACTGCCAAGCCATGTCTTCCCTGGACCGGAATCAAGCATCCTAGGACCGGTTTCTGGCTATCAGCCGTCATCAGCCAGGATAGCTTGACTCCAGTGGCGTAGTGGGCAAAAGAACGATGGATTTAACCCAGATCTCTTGACTGGGGAAAAATGTCTGCATTGTCAGCATTCCGTCCATCATATGTTTGTTGTAACGCTTTTCGCCCTAAGTGGGATGGGTATTCCCAGACGTGGGACCCGTGCTCACTACGCCACTGGAGTCAAGCTATCCTGGCTGATGCCGGCTGATAGCCAGAAACCGGTCCTAGGATGCTTGATTCCGGTCCAGGGAAGACATGGCTTGGCAGTTCGGGCTGGACTGTTCCCATGAGGCACAGGGTCAAGACTGATTTGCATATGGCCATGTCTAAACTGGGGTGGCGTAGTGGGCAAAAGAACGATGGATTTAACCCAGATCTCTTGACTGGGGGAGAATGTCTGCATTGTCAGCATTCCGTCCATCATTTGTTTGTTGTAACGCTTTTCGCCCTAAGTGGGATGGGTATTCCCAGACGTGGGACCCGTGCTCACTACGCCACTGGAGTCAAGCTATCCTGGCTGATGACGGCTGATAGCCAGAAACCGGTCCTAGGATGCTTTATTCCGGTCCAGGGAAGACATGGCTTGGCAGTTCGGGCTGGACTGTTCCCATGAGGCACAGGGTCAAGACTGATTTGCATATGGCCATGTCTAAACTGGGGTGGCGTAGTGGGCAAAAGAACGATGGATTTAACCCAGATCTCTTGACTGGGGGAGAATGTCTGCATTGTCAGCATTCCGTCCATCATTTGTTTGTTGTAACACTTTTCGCCGTAAGTGGGATGGGTATTCCCAGACGTGGGACCCGTGCTCACTACGCCACTGGAGTCAAGCTATCCTGGCTGATGACGGCTGATAGCCAGAAACCGGACCTAGGATGCTTGATTCCGGTCCAGGGAAGACATGGCTTGGCAGTTCGGGCTGGACTGTTCCCATGAGGCACAGGGTCAAGACTGATTTGCATATGGCCATGTCTAAACTGGGGTGGCGTAGTGGGCAAAAGAATGGTGGATTTAACCCAGATCTCTTGACTGGGGGAGAATGTCTGCATTGTCAGCATTCCGTCCATCATTTGTTTGTTGTAACGCTTTTCGCCCTAAGTGGGATGGGTATTCCCAGACGTGGGACCCGTGCTCACTACGCCACTGGAGTCAAGCTATCCTGGCTGATGACGGCTGATAGCCAGAAACCGGTCCTGGGATGCTTGATTCCGGTCCAGGGAAGACATGGCTTGGCAGTTCGGGCTGGACTGTTCCCATGAGGCACAGGGTCAAGACTGATTTGCATATGGCCATGTCTAAACTGGGGTGGCGTAGTGGGCAAAAGAACGATGGATTTAACCCAGATCTCTTGACTGGGGGAGAATGTCTGCATTGTCAGCATTCCGTCCATCATTTGTTTGTTGTAACGCTTTTCGCCCTAAGTGGGATGGGTATTCCTAGACGTGGGACCCGTGCTCACTACGCCACTGGAGTCAAGCTATCATGGCTGATGACGGCTGATAGCCAGAAACCGGTCCTAGGATGCTTGATTCCGGTCCAGGGAAGACATGGCTTGGCAGTTCGGGCTGGACTGTTCCCATGAGGCACAGGGTCAAGACTGATTTGCATATGGCCATGTCTAAACTGGGGTGGTGTAGTGGGCAAAAGAACGATGGATTTAATCCAGATCTCTTGACTGGGGGAGAATGTCTGCATTGTCAGCATTCCGTCCATCATTTGTTTGTTGCAACGCTTTTCGCCCTAAGTGGGATGGGTATTCTCAGACGTGGGACCCGTGCTCACTACGCCACTGGAGTCAAGCTATCCTGGCTGATGATGGCTGATAGCCAGAAACCGGTCCTAGGATGCTTGATTCCAGTCCAGGGAAGACATGGCTTGGCAGTTCGGGCTGGACTCTTCCCATGAGGCACAGGGTCAAGACTGATTTGCATATGGCCATGTCTAAACTGGGGTGGCGTAGTTGGCAAAAGAACGATGGATTTAACCCAGATCTCTTGACTGGGGGAGAATGTCTGCATTGTCAGCATTCCGTCTATCATTTGTTTGTTGTAACGATAGTTCTCTATGAAGGATGACCAATCAGAAAAAGTAGTCCTCGATGGAAGACCAGCAATATTCCAAGATATTATACTTAGTGTGGTAGAAACTGTACTGCCTCCCCTATCTATTGATAACGGGTTCTCAGTACTCTCTGGGGGTTTGGGTTTACTAGCTTAGATCTCAAATCGGTCACGGGGGAAAGAGCAAGCTGAATAATGATATTCTCTATCCTGGGTAAATCTACAGATTGTAGTCAGTCGCAAGCATCTAGACCGGACAAGGGGGCAAATCTATTAGCTAAGTTTAAATCAGAGGATCTATATGTAGTTCTATGGGGTACCCACGGATATTTCGCTACACATGAAGTGCCCCACCCTATCCGAGGTGAGTGGCGGGGTCTATAAAAAAACCCTAAGGGCAGGAGAGAGATTTTCCCAGAATTGTACCCTTGGTTTTTACTACCTAGATGGTCCTGGAGAAGTCTAACAACATGCTCATTGTTGAAGTTGGCAACTACGCAATCACCTCTCCCATCCTTCGTGGAATGTCCTATCCATGCTGAGCGTCTGGCCATAATCATCTGATTACAAATATCCCAGTCCGAGACCCCGACTTCCTTCAATTGTGTAGTAAGCCAGTGCATGCTTTTAGCCATTAACTGTTGGGCGGATTCAATCTACCCAACCTGTAGAACCAGAATGTTCCTCAGGACCACCACCAAAGGGGCGGCAGCCGTAGGAAGGTGTAGGGCTCGGGGGACTTCTGAGGCTGAGCTATAGTCCAATCTCTCATGCATCAGGGGGTGTTCTCGGCCATATGTCCCTGGTGCAGAGCTGGCCTGATTTGCTAAAGCACGAGTGGTGACAATTGTGCAATGTCACTTACTGGCCTTGCGCAGATAGACTGAGGAAATTCGCTAGACATATTCCCTAATTCATCCACTTTGCCACCCGATACATACAACTATACCAACATCAGAATTGGTAGCTGCCGCGCTATTTTTCCTAGATGGTAGTAGCAATGGCCTAGTTGTTGGAGGTTTGGGGGGTATAGGCTTTGCTACTACAGTGTTACTCAACTCATTGGATGTAATTACAGGAGACAAGTTAGTTTGGGCCAATATTTCCTCAATAGTACAAAAATTGGACATAACCTTCAATTCAAAATTAGTTAGTCTTTCCTCAATCATTGTCAGTCTGTGGATGATAGGAATTAAAGATGTTGAAATTAGATTTCCCAGTTTGTTCCACATGGCCTCATTAACTTCGGGGGAGGGATCACCTACTGAGTCTAAATTCAAACCCCCTAGGTGGTAGGGGGAGGATCTACTACCGTTAGTGGTATTAATGATGCAGTTCCTCCATTTTTATTTGTCCTTTGCAATTTAGCAGTTTTCTGCCTCTGAGGGCCCTCTCCCCGCTTCCTCTTCGATGAAGGCTCCGGGATTGGATCAAGAGTTTGATTTTTGGATTGAGGCACAGACCTCGTAGTAATGCGTGGAAGTGAACTACTTGCTGTGCCCTTTTGCGCCGACTCAACGGATGAGGGGATGATATGAGATTCCGGTGTGATGGATGTTTCCAATGGCACATTCGGGGACTGTCTGACTTCGCCAGCCATATCATAGGAATCAGTATCTGTGACCAGGCAGTGGTCAGGAGTATGAGCAGACATCAGACCGCCCAATGATGATCGTTTAGACTGGAGGGGATTGAGAGATAGGCGGTGCTCGGTCAGTGCAAACTCGTGGGCGAGGACAGAACTGGCTCTAATTAAAAAATGGTCCAATGTCCCCGCCACACTTCCGCTGGGTAGCGCGTTTCTCCCCTTTCCCTCTCGCATATTCATCTTTGGGCGGGGTGTAGTAACAAAATAGGATTCCTAGTTAATAACGCCTTCAGGGAGGACAGACAATGAATTGAAGCGGACTAACCTTGGTATTTTGACGGGTTTAGAGGGGGGGCCCGGCCCAGCCTCATCCGATCTCTAACGGGCTCGAACGGGCCTGACCTTGGCCCAGGCTTCGCCTGGCGCGCGCCCGCGTGCGTCCTGCGAAGCGGGTGCCGCGAGCAGTCAACTAGGCTCCCACAGGCAGTCACAGGTGCGGGCAATTAGCAGCAGAGCTCCCTGGGATTTGCAGTCCCCTTGCAGGTACACGCTGTCCTCCTCAGGTTACGAAGCGGCTCCCGCGAAGCGGGTGCCGCGAGCAATCAAGTAGGCTCCCAGAGACAGTCACAGGTGCGGCCAATTAGCAGCAGAGCTCCCTGGGACCTGCAGTCCCCGTGCAGGTACACGCTGTCCTCCTCAGGTTACGAAGCGGCTCCCAGTCAATAGCAGGATTGTGCAACTGAAGTCAAGGGATTCCTAAAATAACACTAAAGGTAGGTGTGATAATGAGATCAAGAACCACACCCAACTGAGTGACCCTTAAGTCAACGGGGTACTCTAACTTTTTCAGCATTGTGTCTGAGTCACGGTGCTAGCCTTCCAAATTCCCTTTGCTTTGGTAGGATATTTTTGTGCAAAATGCACTGCTTCATTGCAATACAACCACTGCTTTAAGTTTTTTCTTTGTTATTTTTTCCCGTCGGTCAAAGGACCACGCAAGCTCCTAATCTGTACGGGTTTGTTTTATCCTGATTCTTAGACTCTAACTCTTTCCACTCAGAATGCATAACTAGCAGTCTGGGGTTCCATCGGGGATGTTCCATTAAACTAGGGTCAAGCCTGACAACTAAGTAATGAGCTCTAAACAATCTGAAGGTAATTCTACAATGGGAGCCAGGGAATCCTTTGAGTCATCCCTTAACTCTCTATAATAAAGTGATGTCCTATTTTCCTCTGCCACCGGGCTTCCATAACTAGCTTACCAAAAGCAGTAATGTAGGTAAGGAGGTCCTTACTATCCCGATAGAGTTTTAGCTACTGGTTTTCACTAGCCTGGACAAAAGTGTTCATATCAAAGAGACAACGTGTCGCCTCTTTAAACTTCTCAAAATCATATAAAACTGGGTCATTACTTTCAATGAGTGGAGTAGCCCTACAAGCAGCTGTACCCTGAGATAGGATATGACAAATGCTATTCTAGCAGTATCAGAGGGAAAGGCTCTGGTTTACATACAAACTGCAACTGGCACTTATTCCAAAGCACGTCAAAATTGTGACTATCCCCAAACAATTCTTCTGGTAGTGGCAGGGGCACAGGGACTGGAGTGGCAACTTGACATGAACAGGATTAGCATTTCTGGTAACGAAGGTGGTTGTTAGATCTGCCAAGTCACTAAAGTCTGGTGGCTGTAGAATAGGATGGGTGCTCTTAGGAACCATCCCAGTCCCCGCCCAAATGACCTTGGTGAGGTATGAGAGGGACACCTTGCCAGTTCATCCTTAAGTGACTTTTTTTCCTGTTGCGAGGACCAAACATCGAGTTGTACATCCCCTTATGCCCTTATTAGCTCTAAAAAAACTGGGGTGTCCTTTAGCAAGGCCTGGAACAGGCCCAGAACATGTATCAGGTCAGCCAAATCGTCCAGGCAGTGGAAGCATGCAAGGCTTGGCCTTCTATCATGTACTCACCTAGTCCCAACAGTGGAGACGACACTGCAGCTGATGCTGGTCCTTCTATTCCAACCGAGGACATTGCATATCCAGGAGCCAAAACCTGAGAGTCCACACTGTCCCCCTGGGGGGAAAGGGGGTTCTGCTCTGCCAAGCTACCAAGGGGTTGAGCAGGGGTTATCTTGGGTGTGTAACTCCCTGACCTTAAGTAGATGGTGGGTTCTGTCTGGCTTAGGTGCATGCCCTAGTCAACCAGAAACCCCATTTCTAACACTTGAGGTACTGGATCTACTCAGTGGCTGTGTGATACTGCGTAACAGAAATTGTCACTTCAGATAGGTCGTTCAAGGGTGGCATGGTAATGGATGGGCGACCCCAGGAACATGTTGATGCATTCACCTATTTAGGCATCACCTTTCATAAAGGACTCAGCTGGAAGATGCATATCGACACCATAGCCTTAAATCACAGGCAATTGGTCAGCGTCATGATTAAGGAATTCAAAACATCGCTGACCAAGCCTCTTACCCGGTGCTGCAGATCTATAGCTCTAAAACACTGAGCTCAGTTCCGTACGGCGCCGAGTTATGGGGTTTTGAGAAATTGAATCCTCTTGCTGTATCTGAGAACAAGCTCCTACGTGGGATTACAAGGCTACCCCAAAGTACTCCCTTGCTCCCCCTGCGTTATGATTTAGGCAGAAAAGCTATAGCTGTCCTATCAAGACTACGCCCTATCAATTGGCAGAGATTCTGGTGTACACCAGAACTGACCATTTTTGCAGAAGGCCTTAAAGATATAATTGAGGCTGACCACATCCACACAATTAGCTGGTTGCATGACATCAGAAGCTCCCTAACCAGTATGGGAATGCCATTATTGTGTGAAGACCCTAGCAGTTCTGAGTTCCCATCAAAAAAATTTAATTAAGCAAAGGTATTGGGAACAGAACAAGGGATGCCGCTACACTGACAGGAAAGTTCTTACAAATAAAATCAAGGCCATGTGTTGAGGACTACTGGGACGCAATCTCAAAACCACTTGACCGTAAACTGTATTTCCAGTTTAGAGTAGGCTGCTTACCCCTGAAGTCTTTCACAGCTAAATGGTTTGCCGCTGTCGATAATAAATGCCCAAACTGTATCGACTCGGAAGAAACATACGCACATGTGCTGTTTGTATGTCCCGCATATGTTGCACCTCGCAAAGCTTGGCTGGCACCGATTTGCAGAAACATGGGCACTCACCTGTCGAGTGTAGCTATGAGAATATTGTGCACTGATCCATCTGTATTATATGCAGCATCAATGGCAAAGTTTTTAAGTTGGATGTGGATAATCAGATATAAGCTCCTTCCAGCAAATTAATAAAGGAAGGCTTTTTCCATTAACACCAATAAGTTACGCCTTAGTCCTGTCTGGACCTTTTAAACTGTTTATCATTTACTTGCATTAACTTGTAACAACAACATTGTGTACATGTTTATTTAATGTATTTAATCCTCTTTTTTTAACACATATTTTACTGCATTGATCTCTTTTAAAACTTGTGACTTATGTTTTTACGTAACCTGCTTTTATGAAATTTTACTGTTGAATAAAGCTTTAGTTGATTGACTTCAGATACCTTCTATGTTTGTGAGGTAGATGTGCATTGGACGACAAACTCTTGCCCTGCAATGTGCAATGCACTGTAAATAACAAAAGAAGACTATTACCAACAGTGCACTAACAAGTCTTTACATGAAATGAGCATGCATTAACTTTAGTGACACAAACTTAAAAGTTTCAACAACAGCTCGGCATGAGAGCAAAAATACCAAATTCACAGATTGTAGTGTGGCACTCCTAGGAATGAACTTGAAAGACAGATTGGAGTTATTGGCACTTACAGGGTTACACTCGGAGAAAAGGTTGGAGTTACTTGCACTCTTATGGATACAATCGAAACGCAGAGTGGGGTACAAGGTTGATGCATATATCGAAGACTCTGAAGTGTTTTCTCTTGGCACTATTGTTCATCAGAGAAACACATAACTAAAGTCTTTAATCCTTGTGTGGCAACAGTTCTAGCATCAATGTTGTAGGCAGGGTCCAGAGGATTAATGGAGTAATTCAAATGTACGAAAATGAAGATGGGGATACTCAGTCCTGTTTACTACTGTAGGAGGTTTAGTGCAAACATCCCTGATATCAAGTACTTAGCCTAGTTCTTCAACTTGTCTGAAGTTTGAAGAAGATCTCGAAGCCTTGACTCAGGGAGTCACGAGGGTCTGGAGTAGCTGTGCAGGAGGAAGTGAGGAGGAAGAAGTCAAGGGAGCTAGTGCCATTTGAACCACTGGCTTGGATGGACTTGAAGGAGACTGGAGCTCTGCTTGGTTCTGGCAGGATTCTTCAGGTTCAAGATTTCGTTTTGGGTGGGGTTTATATACCCTCTTGAAGGTTCAATGGATGTAGCTAGATGTAGCTAGATCACGTGCAGCAGGTGGGGCACATGGCTGTCTGGAAGGTTCTCGAACCTTGGGGAAAACATGTTAGTACACTCTCTATGACCTTACAAAATGGGCTGGTTTAACTTGTTGATCAGAGCAGGAAATTAATGTATTGTTTTCTCTCTAACATGCATAATGGAACCCGACACCAGGCATCGGTAACCGCGAGCGCAAGGCTCACCATTAGCTCACGAGGTTTGGGGAACGCTTGCAGGAATTAAGCTGTAATGGCAATTACGAGTGCTGGGAAGCATCGGTCATGAGGGTGCTGGGACAGCATCAGTCATGAGGGCGTTGGGGGGACAGCAGTATTGAGGGTGCTCGGGAACCTTTGGTCATGAGGATGCTGGGGAAACATCGGTCATGCGGATGTTGGGGGGACAAACTTATTAGGGATGCTGGAGGGCATCAGTTATGAGGGAGCTGGGGGAACATCAGTCATGAAGGATGCTGGGGAAACATCATTCATGAGGGTGTTAGGGGGACATCAGTTATGAGGGATGCTGGGTGCGCATCAGTCATGAGGGTGTTGCAGAAACATTAGTCATGAAGGATGCTGGGGAAAAATCAGTCATGAGCTTCTTGGGGAAACTTCAGCCATGAGGGATGCTGGGGGAGCATCAGTCACAGGAATGTTGGGGGTGCATTGATCATGATATCATAGCATGCATAGGGCACCACAGGGTAAAGCAACATGAGCCCTGCACGCTAGACCACTAGGAGAGGAAGCAAGAGGGGGTTGCAACAGAGAAGGAGCAGGAAGGGGTCTTGACACGGAGCAACCTGAATCTTTGGACCCAGCTGCAATGCATCTCCATTGGATTGCCTTGGCAAGTTAGTCCCAGTCCCCCAATGGTTTCTCAGAGCAAAAGTTCCAAGTTTCAGTAAACTTTAGGAGGAGTATACTTTGACACCAGCCAAGGGTCCAAGACCTTGGAAACAGTACTTGGTAGTCAACATTTACCCCAGCAGAGGCAAGCAGCAAGTTCCAGGGCAGGTACAGTTGGAACGGGTCAGTGGGAAATGCATAAAAAAAGGTCTCTTGAAGCTTGTTGTGTCCCAGTAGCTCAAACAGGTCAGCATTATGACCCATGGAGGCTGTGGATGAAGAGGGTTCCACGTCGTAGGATAGCCACTGAATTTGTCCTTTGTGAAGCCGGTGACTTTGATGGGAAAGATGCAAGTAGGAGAAATATGAATTTTGTGCCCAGAGAAGGTTCATTGCTGGCCAGATACTCTTCATACATTCGCCTGGTTAAGATGTCTACCTTGGACTCTACCAGTACAGGTCTCCACAAAGTCGGATGCCTTCTCTGTGAGTTCCAGCTGAAACTGATTTGCGGCTATGGAGAGGAACGTAGTGGAGCAGCGTGAATATTTGGCCCTGCGGCAACGCATCTCTGTTTGACCGCCTTGGCAGCTTAGTCACAGTCCCCCACCGATTCTCAGAGCAAAAGGTTTCAGTAAACTTTAGGAGGAGTTCAATTTAATACCTGCCAATGGTACAGCACTTGGGGGTCAAGACTCACTCCAGTAGAGTCCAGAATCAGGGTCCAGGGCAGGTGCAGTTGGAACTGGTCAGCTGAAAATGCAGAAAAAAGGGCACTTATAGATTGTTGTGACCTGTATGCCAAATGTGAGTTAAGCCTTATGGCCCTTGGAGTCTACTTCTTTGTCCTGGGTACAAGAGGGAGAGCAGGCCCAGTCTTCTAGCTCTTTTCAAGTCACAGACAGCAGGTGCAGTCGTATTCTGTTCTTCCGCAGGTCCAGACGTGTTCTGAGGAATTTGCTGGAAATGCCCCATTTATGCCCAGTGCCAGCCTGTAGACAGGGGAAACTCCTGGCCACTCCATAACCAATTGGGTAAACGTTCTCAGGGGTGATGCTACCCACTTTTACAGCACTTCCTGTGGGTTTTACTGCAAACAACCCCACAGTAGTAACACCTCTCTGCCCAAAACCAACATGGCAGAACCTTTCATCCCATGTGTAGAGCTCCTGTGCCCACCCTAGAGGTGTGCCAGGTAAATGACAATCCCCTCTGCTGTGGTTACTCAAAACCTGCTCTGGGGCTAGCTTCTCTACCACTGAGCCTGGTGCCTGAGTGGCTATGGGGACAAATGAAGGAGGCAGAGTCATCTGTTAGCCATATCTGTCTGTGACAGGGTAGAATCCTTAGAAGTTAATTACTTCCTTTGGCACAACCAAGGTGGCAAGCCTGCCAGAGAAGCAGAACAACTTCAGACACCCAAGGCATTTGTCTCAGCTCTAGCAGCAAGTTCACAGCTCCTATTTGACTCCTATGTGACAGCTGGAACTCATGCAAAAGGCCTTCTAAAGGCTTTAGGCAGGTAACAGGCAATGTTTAAAAAAGGTTACCTGTCAAAATTCCCTTATCAATGAATTGTGATTGCATTCAAAATTTATAAATGTCAATTAATAAATTCTGTAGCTGCTTCCTAAGTGGAGATAACAATATTAAATGTTATATTGTATCCCAATGCTTTCCTAAAACACATCTAAAGCTGCTACAGTGAAAGTAGCCTTTTGGGTTATTTAACTGTGAGAACATGTTTAACTTTAAACTTTTACATGTCCTACTCTTAAATGTCATGCATCTCGCCTTAATGGGCCGTAAGGCCTACTTAAGAGGGTTACCTTATAGTATTTAAAAGGAGCGTTTAGGCCTGTTGACAGGTCGAATTTGCAGTTACAACCTGCACTACTGTGCTACACATTGCAGGCGTGCAGTTATGTTTGTCCTGCATTGATTGGTTAAATGTATGCTGCAGCCCACTAGTTACCTTTGAGTACCACATACTAGGGACGTCATGGTAATTTCAAGATGCACATTAAGGAGTATACCAATTTCATCATATTGAAAAGGGGAACACAGGCACTTTACCTCTGGTTAGCAGGGGTAAAGTGCACAGAGTCATATAGCCAGCAAAAGCAATCATGGCAAACTCTTGCGCTGCAACATGGAGCTACTACTGCATTGTGGGCACTACATCGTGGATCACTGCATCACAAATACGTTTTAAAATATTTTGAGACCACCTTAACCCACACTAATTTTAATGATTTTTTCAAATACCTGCATTGCCTTTTTTTAAATTATTTACTATAATCAATATTTTTTAGTTAACTCTAACTGTAACCAAAGGTTAAAGGGCTGTGATAGTTCGGGGGAAATGCCAGTTAAAATATGCCGTCGTGAACTAACAAAAACACTTAAATACACCAATTTTGTTATCTCAAGTATCCATAACTCATGCCCTAAGCTAACTATAACTTGTGGCCCACACTTCACGGTCATGTCATCAATGATGTCATTTCAGATGTTGCTGTCATTTAATCAATGATGTAATAGAGCATGTCATGAGTGCTATAATATGTGGAGTATGAATTATAATTACCTTAGGGCACGAGTTGAGATTAATTGTGATTACTGTACTTGGTGAATTTGACTGTTTTTTTGGTTTAAAATTGTATATTTTAACTGAGTTTTTTCAACTAAAAGTAACGTCCCTTTAGCCTTTGGTTTTTTCACTGAATTCTAAGGTTTTCTTTTAATGCAAAGTAAGATATTATTATCATACCTAACTATAATGTCACTTTAACCTTTGGTATTACCAGTGAATTTCTTTGTTTTTTTTTAAACACAAAGTAATATTTTTTTATCATACATAAAGCCAACCTCACACTGTGAACAGCTTTCAGACTTCAAGACATAGTATTTGGCCATGCACGGTGTGGGGTTAGCCATTGAATTTGTTACTGCTCCCACTAGGTGGAAGATATTTCATTTTCCCTACCCACAAGAGCACGGGTGGGGAACAAATGTCTGCTTCCACCTGCCAGGAGCATTTTTTAAGCTTCTGCTGGTAGGAGTCAGACAAGTTTTTCCTACCCGTGCTCTTGCGGGGAGAAAAACAGTATCCCCAGGGTGGGCTGACCCGGACACCACAGTGGAGCCGGCCCCAGAGATGGGGGGTCCCTGAGGCCATTCATGTTTCAGGAAAGGGGACCATGCACCTTCCTACCCTTTAAATGTATTCATTAGCCCTGGCCCCTTTAATTTTAAATAAGCCCTGGAAAATGGGGTTGCTGGGGCCTCAATGAGACTCAGGGAGGGGTGGCGCTTTCCTCCCTCCCATTTAAAATGATTTTTACTGCCACCACCGGGCACACACCAGGGGTTTTATATTTTAAAAGAGCAGGAGCCAGCACATTTTTTTAACCACAAATTCTCTGAAAAATTGTAAAAAATCCTTTTTTGCCCAGTGGTGTCATCCTGAGACTCGGGCTGAGTCCTGTTCCTAAAATGGCTGCTGAGACATTTTGTAGACGTGGTTGCAGCCAACAAGATCTCATCTGTCAGGCCCAAACCTTCCCTTTTATTACATGTAAGACATCCCTAAGGTAAGCCCAAGGTACCCTTATGGGAAGGGTGCAGTGTATGTGAAAGATAGGACATGTACTGGTGTGCTATACATGTCCTGATAGTGTAAGAGATTCAATTTAGTTTTTCACTATTGTAAGGGCTATCTCTCCCAGAGGTTATCATTTGAGCTGCCGTGTAAAATCTCACAAGTGTAACTTTTTATTTGGAAAAGATAGAGATTTGGATTTCAAGTTCCCTGAACTCAGGATTTAAAAATACATCTTTCAGTAAAGTTGGTTTTTAAAATGTGTGTTTGAAAATACAACTTTTAGAAAGTGGGCATTTTCTTGTTTTACCATCCTGTGCCTCTGCCTGCCTATGGAATCAATAAGTGCTTTAGACTGACAGCCGGGTTGTTTATGCATTCACTCTAGCCTGGCCTCTCACAACGCTGTTTCTAACCGCCCCCTCCCCCCCTCTCCCCCCGGAGTGTGTCTGGAGCCAAGACCAGGCAGGACAAGAGCGTGTGCACTACAAAGACAATCCTTAGAAAAATGCCTACTTCAAAGGCCTAAAGTATTGGACCTTAAAACCCAGACTTTTAGAAAACTTCTGGATTGAGAACTCTGCCAATAGGAAGAGATGAAGACCTGTCAGGAGTACTGACCCTTTGCTGTGTGTTGCCTTGCTGGGTTGGCCTGCAGTTGCCACTTCTGCCTGTGGGTAGTGAAGAAACTGGACTTTGCTATTTTGATCTTACTTTACAAGTTTCTCCAAGGTCTTGTGTGTTCTTACCTCCTGTTAAAAGTCTCAGGGTCATCAAAGACGTAATCTAAAGCATCTGGACCTATTGCTGGGAGTGCTGAGCCTACCAAGTGGTGCCAATCCCGGTTCTGAGCCACTGGAGGTATTTGCTGAACTGTAACTTCAAGAAAAGGATTCCCGATGCCATCACCCCTAAAAAACAGAAAGCCTACCTTCAGAAAACCAAACATGCCCCTTCCCCTCCCAAACCCAAATGTACTGGTAAAAAAAGGTAAAATGCTCTGCTGCCAAAATCCAACCCCCCTTCCCAAGCTCAAACATTATGGTAAAAAATGGAAAAAAGCTCTGCTGCCAAAACCCAACCCCCTTCCTCTCCCAAGCCCAGCTCCACCCTACTGACCCCAAACCACCCCGCTCTGCCACATAGATGCCCCTTTCTGAGGAGTTTTGCATGGCAGTCCCTTAGGAGGCAAGTTGTTATGCTAGTGCACAGGAGTGCAATAGACACCTATTGACACTTATTTACTTTGGACTGACAGTTTGCCAATTTATTTTTGAGCAATTTATCTCACTTTTGTAAATACATACATTGTTTTAGTTTCACCAAGTTTTTCGTGTGGATAATGTAAATTCACAATTGTTTGATTCCTAGCAATGTTTCGAACTAAAAAGTGAAGTACTTCTTTTTCTTTACCATGGTCGGCATGTAATATTGCTAGATTTGTTAATGTGTAGTTGGTTAACTGCATACACTGATTAACATGTGATGGCCAATTGACTTAGGTGCAGGCTTCCATCCTAGTGTAAGTGTAAATTTATCTGAAGGCAGCTTGCACCGAATATGTATATGCAATGTGCTGATTTAGTTATGTTTTTGAAATTTTCTTAACTATAAACCTTTGTGGCATATGCCTTGCACATTGGTATGCAATTGCTTGTAAGTACGATTTTCTGAAACAAGATTACAGCACTTCAGTTCAGGTAATGAAAAAGTAACAGGTAATGGTGTTGCTTATTGCTTATTCCATCCATGACGTGTTGATTTTCTTCGTCATCGAGTAGCAGGAGCAGTTACCAATTGGGAAATAGGGTTCATGGCTGTGAAGAAGAGTAAGCGTGAGTAAAGGTGAGTTTATGCCTCACATGCGTCACAAACAGCCAACTCAGGTGTGGCGGCTTGACCACCACAGTCACGTCAGCCCGATGGCACATTGGGATTGGCCGGGCCAGTGAATGTGGCGGTCCGCCCTCCGGCAGCCACATTGGCCTTATGCGCCATCAACATGGGCAAACATCCCTGGCGGTGTCGACGGGACCGTGACATTCTTTACTACTTCAAACTGGCAGCATTGTAATAGAGCAGGCATACCTCCCGGCAGGCAGGCAGGCAGGAAGACCCCCTAAAAATCCCACTCCTTTGCGGTCCCGCCAGCATCTAAATCAGGCCCAAAGTGATGCAACAGGCATCATGCTATCAAATGCACTTTTTGGAAGACAATGGCTAAAGACATACTACAAAGCAGTGTTAATGTTGATGTTAATGTTAGCAAAATGTATAAAGTGCACTATGACCCTACGAGTATCCTGGCGCTGAGATACGTATAGTCTATCACAAACCTACAACTTGGCCCTAGCTTAAACATGTGAAGTTTCTGGTACCCTAGAAGAAAAAAGAGTGTACCTACGTCCTGTCCCTATACTAAACATGCTAGATGTATGAGAACTCCATCCGAATTGCAAGAAAGTGCACCAAGATATTTTGTGGGCTCTTCATAATGTCCATAGGTTTGGTATACCTTCTAGTCACCAACTTACCTGAACAATGCTTCACCGGGTTTGGTCATTAGACTTCCGTCATAGACAGTGTGATATTTCATGCTCTTATTTGTCACCTCTACAGCGATCATTATTATTTTCTCATGATTAGGGGCCATTCAAGTAAAGACAAAAAATACTTTTAATATTAAGTAGTAGCAGTAAACAAGTACAATAGCTGTGCAGCATTACCAGGTGTTTTGTCTAAAACTCTACTCTTTCTTTCTCTCTCTCCAGTCTCCTTTCTCCTATCATGTCTCTCTCATGGTGCAGACTCACACAGAGATGCACACATGGGCACATATTCGTACATAGATAAAGACTCAGACACACAATTCCATTCATACATGATTAAAGCGAGATACAAAACACCTACACAAAGTAAAAGTCAAAGATACTGATATAGCTTGACACTGATAGATTTCAAGGTGAAGCCCCAAAGAGACACAGAGAGAAAGGCAAAGGCAAATAGGTATAGAAATGTGGTACAGTGACAGAGAGAAACACACATAAAACAAAATGAAGAATAGATAAAGTGTCCAGCCAGCATGGAAGTTATGAAGCATAAATGAGCAGTCATTGTGCTATAGAGGTAACAGGAGGGTGCCTCAATTGGTAAAAGTACATAGTTATTGGTTTTGCACATGTACTTGACTATGTGTCTGTGCAGATTAGTGTATGTCTTCATAATAACAACAGTAGGCATGCATGGTATGTGTTTTCATTCTAGCAGACAATATCCCTATGTAGAGCAGCACAGTCATACAGCAGTTTTCCACAGACATTGGTGGACAACCGGACAGTGTGCTGGAGGCTGTGCACCAGTGGGACTGGATGCTACCTGTGCCCACTCATATTCTTACCACAATGGGGTGTGGAGAGGACATGAACCCAGCATGTGGCTCTGGAGCAGAGTGAGGACTTCCCCATTACACTGCAGCGACTGCAACTTCAAGTGACAAAAAATGCTAAATAAATCGCTGCCATACATGGCACCATGAGGTCCAGAAATTGCACTGCTCCAAGAAACACCATCGGTCTCCCATAAAGTCTGCCAAACTGAGACATCGAGAGTGACACTCACGCTGCTGACACACATAAATATGCTCACCCACAGACACTACAGGGGTCTCCAACCAGTAGCTAGTGAGCTACTATAGCTCTCCAGCTACCTCCGAGTAGCTCACCTGTGTGCAGCCCAGCTTATTACATTAGAAAGCTTTTACTTGGTCAAATTAATATACATACAAAGAAATTGAGATTATACAACACTAATAAGCTCTCAATCTGTTTCATTGAACACAAGTAGCTCTTAGTACACAAAAGGTTGGAGACCCTTGACTGTCAGAGACATACACCTAGAGACAAACATCCTACAGGCACACTACACTCAGACACACACTTCATCAGAAAGACACACACCCATAGCCATACACATAGAAGACACACACCCTCGCGAAATAACACACAGACAGGCACACATCCCTACAAAGACATGCATGTACACACTCCCAGAGTGATACACACACACACACACACAATAGGAGAAACATACCAAGACAGAGGGACACACACTCAACCCCGGAGATGCCCATTCCACTAAAGATGCATGCAAACAACCAGACACACCCACACACATACACATATTGAGACACACCCATACTTTCTGAGATATACCGACACCCAGAGTGCATGGGTGTGTCTACAAATGTCAATGCACAAAATCGTGAAATCCAACAGACACTATATTGTATAAGCCAACACACCCAGCCACTCACACATGACAAAATACCCTCATGCATTGTAAGTCACTCCCACATATGATCAGACACTACAACTTACCTACACAGACTAGACATCCGAGCATGCCAGACATTAATGAACAACTGATGCACGTGCACACCATCAGACATTTAAACACTATTATACATCCACACGCATGACCATACATCCATATATACAAACACCCATGCAAACCACCAGACATGGACACACATCCATAATGAGGCATCCATCCATGCATGCCAGACAACCATACATCATCACTCTGATAGATGCATGAAAAGCCCACAAGTGACACTCTCTTAGACATCATTAAACACTCCCACATATATTTATTTTGTTTTGTCATTTATGATCAAACATCATCATTTATTATCTGACACTCATACATATCAGCCATCTATGCACACATCACACACCCACATAGACCAAAGACAACTATTCATGATATCTGAAATCTATACAAGACATAAAACGTACACACAGACACCACCCATTCATGCCAACTGACACTCTTACAGGCCATTAAGCACCCTTGCACAACACCACCAGCCAACAACAAACACCCACACAACAGACACCGTTACACATTAACTGATGTGGAGTCCACATGACATAAATGCAAAAAGGCAGAGTTGATCCTGCCAAAGAGTAACAGAGTTTAAAGCCAGAATTTCCAACATTAATCATCTTATGCTGAGAATGTTCTGTAAAGACAGAAAATGTGATTGTAGACACAACACCTTTTAATATCCTCATGCTCCCAGGCTTATAAACAGCAATGTACAAAGGCACCCTTAGTCCCAACTATCCTAACCATTTATTTTATCATACATGAACATCATCAATATCCTGTGCACTCATCAGACAACCATACTTGCAGCATAGATCCAGTCGCATTATTAGATGCTGATGCATTCATTAGACACCCCACACATCATCAAACTCCATGCATTCTATCAGACTCCAACACTTGTTGCCAATGAACCACACACTTTACCAGAAAACTGTGTACAGTCATTCATTGATGTACACAGTTGTACATGATTTTATGAGACACTGATACTGATAATCTGCTGCAGAGTCTGTTTACCATCTGCAACACATAAATAAAAAGAATCCTTCATTGTGTCTAACTGAACAACACTGCAATGAGCATCCCATGCCCAAAAACACCCAAACATAACTATTTTTTGTGGGGAAACACTGTGTGTGTGTAACTTCAAAGCAGTAAGCTGGCCCTTAAACTAGATGAGTGAAGGCTTGTGCTAACAAAAACAGGCAAAGGGGGTCAAGTTTAAGCATAACATATTTTATACTAATCTGTGACTCTAGACTGTATACACTATCAGACACTTCTGCTCATTGATAAAGCCACCTCAGACACTGAGCAACCTCTTGCCCACAATGACCCAGCCTCAGGAACTTGTTGTGTAGCCAGAGATAAGCACCGAACAGCACAGCTATGTGCGGCTATCCATTTAGCCATGTGAAGTATGTAAGAATCCTATATACATCCTAAAACATCCACATTCATTTTAATACTTCTTCAGAGCCCACACACTCTCGCAAACAGTTTTGCAATGTTTCACATTCAAATAGAGTCCACACACTCATGTCACCCACATCCTTCAAAAAGTAAAGTAGAATGAGAGCATAAATAGAATGAAAGTGGGATACTGACATTATGGAGCACCCAAGAATTGCAGCAGGTGCCCATACACACCACCAAGCACCATTAAAATTGTGAATCACCTGGGCCATATGTTAGTAAGCATTAATTCAGCCTTCCACACAACCGAAGACACCTACACCCTCAAACTCTATTACCAGCACACATCCACAAACATGAAATGCATAGCTACAGACACCAATGCACAGCCCCAATACCAAACCTCACTTACCTGTGAACTTCTCAGAATTTTAAACAATTTGTCAGAACTCAATCTTTTGAGACAAGAACAGATTTCAATCTGAGTGTTGCAGTTTCACTTTCAATCATGTAAGTAATGACACAGCATACTAAGGAGGTTATTTTGATGTTGGGTGGAATTCCTTTCGCCTGACACTGACTCGGTCCTGGGACTGACCGACACCCGGTCGGTGGTCTCGCCTATCTCATTAGGATGTCACCGAACACTGTTCGGTCGCATTCCTACATTTCACTATGGGAGCATACATATGGGCCATATAATCGGCCTCAATGCATGCTCCCATAGTGAAATCGGGTGTGGTTCATCCCTGCACCCCGTGGCAGGCACCTCAAGGTGCCAACCACAAGCTGTAGGGATCAACAGAGGGGCACCATAGGTGCCCCTACGGCCTCCAAATAGAGGCCGTGCACCAATGGGGTACCTGCTGGGGGCCCCCGAATGCCCTTTCCGACATGGTTTCTATGTCGGACAGGCCGGCATGACAACCATGTCGGAAACCGTCATCGTAATCTCAAGAGCGGAAAGGCCTGCCCTTGAGATTACTACCCGGGTACTGACTGGCGGACGGGCTCTCCAAGCACGTCGGAAGCCAGTCGGAATGAGCGGTCGGTTTCCTTTTCGACCACCTCCATTCTAATGAGGCAGTCAGGAAGGATACTGAGCAACCCATTACGATGCGGCTCCTAAGTGTTGCCAGAAACATCAACAATTTGTCAGGGGGGGGGGGCGTGGCTAGCCGAGCAGCGAGATGGCCGCTCTTTGAGTGAGCTCCGCCGGCTACTCCGATTAATCCTTTCATAATCCTGTTCCTGGCGACTGCGGAACCCCACGCCTCCCGGGTTCTGCTGCCTACACCCTGGTGATCCTCCGACCCGAGCTGGGGGCGCGAGGACGGTTCCCCCTCGCAGCGGAGACGGACGACTTTTTTGCCGGCTGGCGGGCTGGTCCTGACCCGCGCCGGAAGTGCCTCTCGCTGGGAGCCGCGAGTCACGGTGGGCCGCGGCTGCAGAGGCCCCAGCAGATTGAGCGGTACTTGCTGTGGGCGCCTCGCAGCTACACCCCCATTGCTGCCGACGGAGAGTTCCCCTGGCGGAAGGCTGCGGGGAGATAGAGGAGACCGGTGCGGCTTGGCAGAACAGCCGCGCCGTGGTGCGGTGATCCTGCAACCACCGAGGGCGGCGCTGGCCGGTGTCGAGCCCGGTGGAGATCGTAGCAGTTGGCCTGCGCCAGCTACATCAAGGCGACGACCGAAGAGGAGGTGAGAGGGTGCCATGGAGGGACGAGGGGCAAAGTCGATCCTGCCGCTTCGCAGCAGCGCCGGGACCTCCCGCTGATCTTCAACTCGGCGGGTCATACAATTGAACACACGGTGAAGAACCTCGCAGCCCTGAATCCCCTGAGCCCCGGTGCGGCGCTCTTCTAGTGGAGTGAGCAGACACCTCGTTGCACTGCGGGGGCCCGCCACTTTGAATCCGGAGAAGGCCCTAATTAAACGCTGAAGCTTGCTGAGCTCACCGGGCACCTACAGAGTTCACTAACGCGGCTGGCCCTACTTGCCGCGTGTTAAGAGCCCCGCCTGGCGCGCACTGGCGCCGCCTGGACAGTCACGCACATACGGGGCACTCGCTAGCGGTGTCACAGAGGGTTGTTGCCCCATTGCTTGGCCGGTGGATATCTCTTGACTGCTGCGATGGGGAAAACTGACGCCAAACAACCTAAGCTGACATTTGACGGTAAAAAGCCTCCGAAGAACGCGACAATGGAGCCGGATGTTGGCGCATCGACGTCGCAGGGTGCTGCCCCAGACATAGACTTTGGGGCCCTCATCATGGAGGTGAGGACAAGCCTGAAGAGCATAGATGCAAAACTTGATACCATGACGGCGCAACTCGAAACCGTGAAGGCTACGGTGGGCACCCACGAGAAGAGACTGGACTGTCTCGAAAATGGGCACACTGAGTGTTGCGAATTCCAGCAACAGGCTAAGCGGCACATCACGACGCTGGAGCGTGAACTCGACAATTTGCGCGCCAAGTCGGACGATTTGGAAGCGCGCTCCAGAAGATCCAACATCCGCATCACGGGCGTTCCAGAGACTACAAACACGGGAAAGATGGAATCGTTTGTGTCGAACCTCCTGCATGAACTGTTCGACCCGGACTTGTCCCCGGTGTTCACGGTGGAGAGGGCACACAGATCACTGGGGAAGAAACCTCCGGTGGGAGCCCCACCGCGTCCGATCCTGGCTAAACTACTTAACTACCAAGATAGGGACATCATTCTACGATTGGCGAGAGAGAAGGGCAAGCTCACGCATCAGGGTAATCACATATCCTTCTACCCAGATTTCACCCCTCTGGTGCAAGCGGCCCGGAAGGAATTCTTACCAGCGAAGAAAGTTCTATTACAAGCCGGCGTGCCCTACTCTCTCCTATACCCGGCAAAGCTGAAGGTCCTCCACGAAAACACCTCTCACTTCTTCACTGACGCCAAATCAGCCCTCAAATTCGCTAAACACATTTGTGCTGGGGTCAGGAGAAAATCGCCAAGACTCGAGGAAGCTTCGGAGCACTTGAGTGACAACGACTGAGATCTCTGACATGCTCACCCTGCAAGGCTGCAAATTTACTCTTTGCGACACAGTTGAAAGCCGGATTGAACGCTCGCACAGGTTTGCTCCTCCCGAACTGACTAATTGGGGGTGAGTTGCTGAGACGCCATTATACACCGGCTTGTGCTGCCGTCTCCGCGTTCCCACTGGGACACTGGTTGGCTGCGGAACTTGAGGACTGCGGGGTGGGGGCACTGCCAGAACCCAGGACCACTAAAGTTTGATAGTAGCCACCCCGCGTAAACGGGGGTGTTAGCCGAGCGCACCACGCCTCATGGGGTGCCTCCCTTTGTTGTTGATGTTGGGGTATTTCTACGCATTGCATACATGTTACTGGGATATGTCACGACCTGATTGGGGGGTTGCTGAGGGAAGGGGGTGGACGTGGGTGTCAAATGTTGATATTATGGCTAGATCACTATCAGATCATGCTCCGTGTATGTTGGTATTGCATCCCCCCGACGCTGTACATAGGGCGTTCCAATGGCGCCTCCCCCCACACGCGCTCACAGACCCTGTGTTTGTGGAGGAAATAAGAGAGGATATCACTAATTATTTTACTGAGAATGCTGGGTCAGCCACTTCTGAAGCCATTGTGTGGGATGCATTTAAAGCTGTTATAAGGGGTCAATGTATTGCACGAAAAGCAGGGGTCCTACGCACCATAAGAGATGCGTTAGCTAAACTTGAGGGGGAACTGAAGGACCTAGATGTTGCTTTTAGCTCCGACCCAACGTTGGCGACTGCTGGCGCTCTGAAAACTAAACTGTTGGCATTTAATGAGGAGGCGGAGCGAGAGGTGCGGTTTCTGGGGAGGCAGGCAGAGGCGCGCAGGTATGGGGAGGGAGATAGGCCAAGCAGGACTCTTGCCAGACTGATTGCTCCTCGCACACAGTCGAACTACATACACACTATCTATGATAACACTGGACGTCTAGTGGTAGGCCAAGAGGCGGTGTTAGGCGCCTTCGCAGACTTCTATGCTGCTCTATACACCTCGAGACAGCCCACGACACCGGCGTCACTACGGGACTTCCTTGACTCCATAGCACTCGTGTGGTTCAACAACAATCACAGACAATACATGGACCTCACCGTTACAGTGCAAGATATCGCCCAGGTGATTAAAAGCATGCCGGCCAATAAAGCTCCTGGCCCAGATGGCCTGACCACCTCCTTTTATAAAACCTACGTGGCTGAACTAGCGCCGAGACTACACTCTGTGTTTGTCGAGGCTCTCGAGTCAAATTCCCTCCCAGACTCCATGCGTGAGGCTCTCATTGTCACGCTCCTCAAGCCAGACAAGGATGACCAACAGCTGGACTCTTACAGGCCCCTGTCCCTTATAAACGTAGATGCCAAAATATACGCAAAAGTAATTGCCGATAGATTGCAACCGATGTTGCCGATGATAGCGCTCCCAGATCAATCGGGATTCATCCCTGGCCGAGCAACATCACATAATCTCAGAACGATCTTCTCGGTCCTTCACTATTTACACCCGTCAGTACAGGCAGCGGTGGTGTTTTTGGACGCCACCAAAGCCTTCGACTCCTTAGAATGGCCCTACCTCTTCGGTGTGCTGAGGCGGATGGGATTCAGCCAAAACTTCCTGACCCTTATTAAGCTCCTCTACACGAAACCCAGAGCCCGAGTGAGCGTTAATGGTCTTGTCTCCAAGCCATTCGATGTCTCGAGGGGTACTAGGCAGGGCTGCCCTCTATCCCCGCTCCTCTTTGCGATTGCGATGGAGCCACTAGCGGCTCGAGTTCGGCAGCACCATACTGCCAGGGGCATCGGATTCAGTGCTAGAAGCTTACTGATCTCGCTGTACGCGGATGATGTCACCTTGTACGTCCTGAACCCTAAAGACAACCTGAGCCCATTACTTCGTGAATTTGTGAGATTTGAGGGTTTGGCAGGGATATCCATTAATTGGTCGAAGTCAGTGGCCTTCCCCCTGACGGAGAGCACTGTTAGACCTGCCCCTGACTACCCCCTCAGGTGGGAGACGGAAGCTGTCAAGTATTTGGGCATTTGGATCAGCCGAGATGTACAGGAGTTGTGGTCGCTGAATTTTGGTAGGGCGGTGGACTGGTTGGAAGGAAAGGTCGAAGTCTGGAATAAGCTACCGCTGTCCCTGGTCGCTAGAATTGCACTGGCCAAAATGGTGGTCCTTCCCAAATTCTTGTACTTGTTCGTCAACGTACCTCTACCTATGACAACGCACTTCCACACCCGGGTCCGCTCCCTACTGCTGAAACTGGTGTGGGCCGGTGGCCAAGCCAGAGTCTCCTGGGACCTACTCACACTTCCGCTCCAACAGGGAGGCCTAGGGGCCCCGGACTTGAAGCTCTATTCACTCTGTGCACAAGCTCAGTTCCTGCATTTCTGGGCCTACCCCACCCCCTACCAGCCCCATGTAGCGGTGGAACTGGCAGTGGTCGCCCCCTTGCCATTACGAGTGGCACTATATGGAGAGGTTACGTGCCCGTCGCGTGAAGTGGACACAGTGGAAATGGTCCGCTGGTCCTGGCGTGAACTTCGGAAACGAGCTGGTCTCCCCCTGCTTTATGCGCCGGCGGTTCCTCTGAGGGGCAACCCGATGTTGCCTTGTTTGACGGCAAGAGGTGACGTCCTCACTATCCGTGGGACTCGACTTCTCACCTTCGCTGACCTATATCCAGATGGCTCATTTTTCGAGATGCCTGCGGATGGGGATGACCAGCCCTGCACGTTTGCCGACAAATTACTATATCATTCCCTTAGGGAATCTTGCAAGAAGATAGGACCGTGCTTCCCGGAAGAGCCTTGCGCACTAGCCGCCCTGCAAAACTTGCTCTCACGACCCTCCCCTAAGAAGCTGGTGTCCAGATTATATAACTGCATGCAGGCACAAGCCCCGGTGACAGTAGCCATGGCCGCGGCTGCTTGGGCTGAGGACCTGGGGGACCAGCTGCCGGATGACGCATGGGAGTATTGCTGCGCGCAACTCACAGCTCTATTCCCGAGTTACCGACTGCGGCTTATCCACTTCAAATTCCTACACAGATACTACCGCACTCCGACACTACTACGCCGCATGGGTATACGTGAGGATGCCTCTTGCTGGAAATGTGGGGGTGACGATGCCACCTTTATTCATGTGGCTTGGAGCTGCCCCAAGCTGAGGGCATACTGGTCAGGGATCTTCAATGCCATCAATCAAATCACACAAAGGAGTGACTCACCGTCTCCACTGCTGGGATTGCTGGGGTATGTTAAGCACACTGAGCCCTGCGACAGGAAACTACATGCATTACTCCTGTTATACGCCAAACGACAGATCGCTATAAACTGGGGCAGGCCGGCCCTCCCCACGCTTGAGAGCTGGATCAGGGATGTGACTTATGGCCACACTCACCTGACGCACTATTGGGAGACCATGCCCACAGCATCCAGACCCACTGACATATGGGGCCCGTTTGTACAGTGGACTACAGAGCACACGGCCCTTGACTCCGCAGGTACCTCACGTGCTACTAGTATTTCAGACGACATGGGCTAGAGGTGCGCGCTGCGTAGGTTAACGGTAGAGGTCCCGCTGTCCCGCGCTTACACTGACAGGAACTGCCCAGACGAAAGTTTTGCGTTTACTGCCTCCACTGACCCGGATGGAGTCCCCTGCCCCCCCCCCCGCCCTACTGGTCCTACTGTGGATAATTCACTGCCCCTCCTTCCCTCCCCCCCACCCCACACGTCCTTCGCTGATTCGTACACAGCTAAGATGCCTTTCCGAGCCCGCCCTGAACATGGCTGGCCCTCTATCTGGACAACCTGTGGCGGGCCCGCGCGACCCCTTTGTGAACTGGAGTGTGGAATAAATGCTGTCTCCAAGTACTTGCACCTATGTTTGACGTTTTTGGTTAAGCTTGTTGGGGGGTCCTGTTGGGAGAAACATGGTGCTGACCGACACATCCTATTTATAGGCTGCTGCAGCGGGCGGTTGACTGCTGCTTATTCGGGGGCGGCTCCATTGCTTTTCGCTATCTTTCAATTGTCAGCAGCACTGAAACATAAAAAAGTAAGACCGTTTACTCGCTAGAGATGCACAGTACACACTGAAGATTTTATTGTATCTTAAGTTTACCTCTGAATGATCAACCGGCCGGATGAGGGCCTTAGAGATATTTATATGTAATCTTTGTATAATCTACCTGATAGCGGCCTGCCTCCGGGTTGTTGGCGTGACGCAGTGTACACCATCTATTTCATTTGTTCAAAATAAATGTCTTACAACAAAAAAAAAAAAAAACAATTTGTCAGGGGGCCCAGCCCAAGGACTTCCACCTTATGACAGAGAAGCTATACTTATATCATGCACTTCAGACATTCATGTGTAGTCAGATACCAATTTACAGCATGTCATACATGCAAATATACTTAGTCAGTCTCACCATCATTTACTCTTGCAGTCCACACCATTTTAACCAACAGACAAATTCCTTTTTGCATTCTACCACCATCACGCATACGATGAAATACCCTTGAACTTTCCAAGCAAATTATTTAAGCTATCATACACTCATGTACATAATTATACAATCGAGGATTTTATCAGACATTAACATACACAATGATATAATATGCACATCAGATGACACATACACCATGTCTCCCAAAATATCATACAAATATTCATGAACTCTGACACATGTACACTATCACATAAATGCTCACACACCCAGAAACTGAGGCATCTACACTGATGATCAGACACCACCATTTACCCACCCTGAACATCAGACACCATGCATGATAGGTACTCATTCGCAATTGGAACTCCCATACACCAGATACTTTCATACACTATAAGATATCAAAACACACAAGCAGATTCCTATATACATTGATACACACAGACACCCATGCTCCCAGCCAAGTACCTATTCATGTCAGACACCCCATTCATCTACAGATTCGCAAGCATGCATCAGAAACCCACATGTGCTACTAGACACTATCCTGTGCATTATGAAACAACCACATAAAACATTCTTTTATGTTTGTGATAAAAAATCATCATACAAGATCAGACATCAATGCACACCAGATATCAATGCATACACCACACACTAACAAGGATCACAGACAAGCATTCATAAAATCTAGTACACACACACAGGCCATCAGACACTCATGCACATTAGACACCCACACGTAAAAGACACCCATGTAAAACAGACTTCTTTACAGCTTTCCAAACAGCCATGCTGTATGCATATACGTTGATGCAGGCCCTTCATGACATAGAGGGATGAAAGCAGAGTTGAATCTGGACAAGTAAAGTAGCTTTTGGAGCTCAAATCTGTAATGTGCAGCAGCTATTCACAGGATCTTCCATGTTGTCATAAAGTGAGATTGTAGATGAGACACGTCGGAAGCCAGTCGGAATGAGCGGCCGGTTTCCTTTTCGACCACCTCCATTCTAATGAGGCAGTCAGGAAGGATACTGAGCGACCCATTACGATGCGGCCCCTAAGTGTTGCCAGAAACATCAACAATTTGTCAGGGGGCCCAGCCCAAGGACTTCCACCTTATGACAGAGAAGCTATACTTATATCATGCACTTCAGACATTCATGTGTAGTCAGATACCAATTTACAGCATGTCATACATGCAAATATACTTAGTCAGTCTCACCATTATTTACTCTTGCAGTTCACACCATTTTAACCAACAGACAAATACCTTTTTGCATTCTACCACCATCATGCATACGATGAAATACCCTTGAACTTTCCAAGCAAATTATTTAAGCTATCATATACTCATGTACATAATTATACAATCGAGGATTTTATCAGACATTAACATACACAATTATATAATATGCACATCAGATGACACATACACCATGTCTCCCAAAATATCATACAAATATTCATGAACTCTGACACATGTACACTATCACATAAATGCTCACACACCCAGAAACTGAGGCATCTACACTGATGATCAGACACCATCATTTACCCACCCTGAACATCAGACACCATGCATGATAGGTACTCATTCGCAATTGGAAATCCCATACACCAGTTACTTTCACACACTATAAGCTATCAAAACACACAAGCAGATTCCTATATACATTGACACACACAGACACTCATGTTCCCAGCCAAGTACCTATTCATGTCAGACACCTCATTCATCTACAGATTCGCAAGCATGCATCAGAAACCCACATGTGCTACTAGACACTATCCTGTGCATTATGAAACAACCACATAAAACATTCTTTTATGTTTGTGATCAAAAATCATCATACAAGATCAGACATCAATGCACACCAGATATAAATGCATATACCTCACACTAACAAGGATCATAGACAAGCATTCATAAAATCTAGTACACACACACAGGCCATCAGACACTCATGCACATTAGACACCCACACGTAAAAGACACCCATGTAAAACAGACTTCTTTACAGCTTCTCAAACAGCCATGCTGTATGCATATAAGTTGATGCAGGCCCTTCATGACATAGAGGGATGAAAGCAGAGCTGAATCTGCACAAGGAAAGTAGCCTTTGGAGCTCAAATCTGTAATGTGCAGCAGCTATTCACAGGATCTTCCATGTTGTCATAAAGTGAGATTGTAGATGAGACACTATTTGAGCCTCATACACCCATGCATAGAATCAAAAGACCAGTGTGCACAAACACCCATACACCTCAATGAACAGGAATATCATTGGCCATAGAGGAACATGCTCAATTACCCATGCACACAGAAGATACTCACATATGCATCAGTCACACATGCACAGTATCAGATACTGCTCCATAACACAAAGTACACCTCACACAGACAGACTCCCACGCATTTCATCAGATGCCCACACATACCATCAGATACCCAGCATGCAAATATTCATCCACTCACTCACAGACAACCAGACTCACGATGAAACACTATCACACATTGTCATATATCCACCAACACAAGTCCCGCCTGTGCACTATCATACATTCAAGAATGCCATCAGACATACACAATCATGCATCCACAAATGCTGACAAACCCATTAAAGCCAAGAGATTCTCCACATGCCATTAAATCACACTTACATTACTTCAGCCCATAGACTCCAGACGAAGGGGTGCCAAGGTGCAGGAGCATGCTAAAAAATGATGATGCTGGATTTCAGAAGATTATTGAGCACAAAACAGGCCTTTAAATTTTGTTCTATCTTGTCATATTTGCTATGCGTTCAAAGACAGAGGTCAAATATCAGGCTATGTCTTCTGACAACTTGATGTTTATTCTTTTAACATGGAGACCGGTGTTTACTTTCCGTTCTCTGAGTGAAAAGTGGGAGGATTTTGTAAAATTAACTATCTGACAAACTTGCTGGGGTACAGGGAGTGTGAAAGAGACAGCTGTAGGATGTGAGCCTTTTCTAACACACAATAGCATTTTAATAGTTGTAGCATAACTGTATAAATATTTTAAATTGTATCAGCAGAGAGCAAAGCACAAATGAAGCATCTTTTTAAAATTCTAAAGTGTGATGGAAACAGAGATTTTAATAGGATAAAAGAAAATCAGGCACTTTACTTGGTGATGTGCCATTGATAAATATTTTCTGAAAATTGATTGTCATTTCATTTCAAAATGTGCTATCTCTAAATGACAGTTGCCAACCACAACGTGTTTTAGTAATGTATTTGCCCAGAAGCCATGTACCGTGACTGAGACCTGTGTGGTTGAAATGCGTAGGTGGAGTGAGATGGCTTGCAAATAAATCAAATCACAAAATATATATATTTTACTGGTAGTCGCCAGTAGGTAGTTATCGTTAGAACCTAGTTTCTATAGGACAAGCGTTTTTTGTTTCTCTCATAACTTTGGTGTCATTTGACGAATCTTGATGAAATTGTCAAAACTGGTTTGCCGCTCACTTTAGCTGCTGTTTGTAAAGTTTTGGACGATTCGTCAAGCAGGGGGGTCGAGAGATAGGGGGTCTCAAAATGCATTTTCCCCATGCAATTTGCCCTAGGGATTTTAGACACAACTACAGCCCAAACCATTGAATGGAATTACACCAAATTTGGCAGAAAGCTAGATTTTGGTCTAGAAAGAGTGATTTTTGTAATTTGGTGTCATTATACTCAGTATATTTTTAGTAATTTAAAAAAAGAACTATGTATATCTAGTGACACAGATCTTCCATGGTGGATCTGTGAATCTACTTGCCAACAGCAATGCGTGATTGCCTGCAACCACTTCATCCAGGAAGTGGTGGCAGCCATCTTGGGTATTGAGACTCAGCCTGAGTCTCAAGAAAAATGTAAAACAAACCAATAGGGTGCAGGGTAGGCCTGGTGGTGGGTCCAAATACTTTTTTTTTAGTTTGCGCAAATCTGTGTGGAATCTGGGGATCTGAGGAAAAATCCCTCCAAAAACAAGCATGGTCTCCGTGCTTGTTTTTTTATGCCTCCAGGCTGGGCCAGGACCCAGCTAACAATATATATCATTTGGGGAAGGGAACACTCATGGCCCGCTCCCCAGGTGGGTTTTTGCCCTAAGTATCCCGTCCCCGGGGCTCAGATAACTATGAGGAGGAGCGGGTGCTGGGCGGCCCCTCTCACGGGACGATTTCCACCCTAGGACCAAATCCCTAGGGGCATGGCCTTTAAAAAAAGTAGGAGGGGGCACACATCCCACCTCCCTGTCCAATATCGGCCCAAGGACCCTATCACTGGGGCATGGCCAAAGTCAAAAAGGGGGAGTGGTCATTCAGCCCCCCTCCTCAGACTGATTTTGTCCCCTGGGCTCAGTCACAATTACAAAGGGGAGGGGGCCACATGGACCCCCTGCCTGACCCTTTAATGGTCCTGGGCACCTCATGACCTAGGGCACACTCATATGCTGTGTCCAGGGGTGCCCCTCACTTGGCTGAAGCATTTAAAAAACTCCTGCCAAGCAGGATCAAACACTTAGGCCCTAATTTAGATCTTGGCGACATTACTGCTGTCCCGCCGCAGTTCCAAGTACTCTAAGCCGACGGTGGTCCATCTACCGTATTTAGATGAGGCATCAGCAGACTGGTTCCTGCTGTGATGGCGGTCTCCTCAGCTAGCTAACAGTACTCTGTCGCTGTCAGGCTGGCGGGTTTGTGCTGAGCTGATTTAGATGTCCCCATTGTGCTGGCAGTGTCCTGGCAATGAAGTCCTGACAGAGTGAGGCCATGGTGGTGTGGAGATGGGTAAGTGCTACTTATCATTATCTCACTACACATATATATTGTTCATCTGTCCATATGTATATGTAGGTAATATACAATGTCATTTATATTACATGTAGCATTTCACACCAACAACATACACACACTATTGTATGTACACCTAATCACCACAAGCACATTATCCACAACCACCACCACAAAATAAATATTTTTTATCTGTAAATACAGGTGAGTACATTTTACCATGCTAAGTCGTAAGATGAACACTCGTGCATGGCACAACATAAATTGCATGTAAGAGCAATGTAAAAATACACAGGGCGAAAACTAATATTAACATATGATTGATAGTGAGACAAGTAACACAGAAGCCTACCATAGATTCCGGCGACACCAAGGTTTCTGATCGTCGTAGTCAAGTAGCAGGAGCTCACAAATGACATGGACACTGGGGTTCAAGATAGAAACAGAAGTGGGAACCCGAAAAAAATAAATTTTCACCTCTTTTTCTTTGTTTCCACCAACTCAAGTTTGGAGGTTTCCCTTTCACAGTTGCCTCAACAGAGAGGCACATTGTAATGGACTCAGCTGTATTCTTGGCAGGACACCCTCCAACAGCCACTTCTACATATGACGCCGTTGTCTTGGGAGTCCGTCTTCCTACTAAGGACCGCCAACATCTAAATACAGAGGGCAGACTGCCAAGCCTGTGGGCAGGAAAGCAATGAGAGAAGCAACAGCAGAACCAGAGCACCAAGATCAGGCCCTAACTCCACTCCCAGTTGGTGGGAGCATGAAAATAATTGCGCCCTCTGCAAGACCACTTTTCATGTGTTTCCCTGCCTGCACTAAAACGGGCAGGGAAACAGATGAAAACATTGCTTTTTCCCACAGGTAGCATCATGTTTAGCTGTTCCCTGTGAGTGAGAGCAATGCTGGCTCCTGCTGGAGGAGGGGCCGCGGAGATCTTGAGGCTCCCTCGCAGCCTCCAACCATAGTGTGGTGGGTGCCTTGGGTGGGCACCAGGGCAGTCACCCTTTGTTGGCGGGGGATGGGGTCCCCAGGGTGAAAATCTTCCAGGGGAGGGGGCAGCTTGGCTCCCTCCCTATTTAAATAGATAGGTGCTGGGCCCGAGGGATGGGGTACTCTGGCTGAAATCAGCCTGGGGAAGGGGTTGCATGCCCCCTCCCCCTTGTGTACTTTGCCATGCCCTTCATATGGGATCCCTGGGGCCGAAATTAGCAAGGGAAGGGGGGAATGTGCCCCTTCCCCCACAAAATGTACAAGGCCCTGGGGGATGGGGTCCCTGCTGTCAATATCAGCCCACGGAGGGGGGCATGTGCCCCCTCATCATTACATATGGTGCTGGACCCTAGGGAATGGGGTACCTGGGGCCATAAGTGGTCCAGAGAGGGTGCCCTCAGGTTGACTGCCTTTGGGGGTTGGCTACAGGGTCAGACTGCAAGCTTGGCCTTGTGGAAAGCCCCCCTTCAGAAATGCACAGAGCAGAGTTGGTTGCATGCAGGTAGTTGGCCGAAGGGCCAGGCCGCATCAGTGCACAGCATGGGGTTGGCTACTTAAAGGGGGTTGGCCATTGGTCCTTGCTGCGGGGCCTGGCCTTTGGCCAGGCCCTGCAGTCAACACTTGACTACACACGACCAAAGACTGTGCGCATCATGGGGTTGGCTGCATGCGGGGCATTGTCCCACCCCGCAGCACAAAGTGCAGTGGTAGTTGGACTAATGTATGGTAATTAAATATTACATTACGTAAAAACAAAAACTAGAAATTCACTGAAAAAAAACAAAGGTTACAGGGATGTCATAGAGAGGAAATACTATTCAAAAACCTTGGAAATTCACTGAAAAAAAGAAAGGTTACAGGGAGGTTATAGGTAGGAAACAGAATTAAAAAAACCTTAGAAACTTACTAAAAAACCAATGGTTACCGGGACGTTATAGTTAGGTTCAGATTTTACACACATAAAACCATGGAAATTCAGCAGTTATAGTTATAGTTATCTCAACTCGCAAGAAACTATAACTTGTGCCCTAAGGTAACTATGACTTGTGCCCTCACCGTGCACTGCTAATTACCTCACATATTACTTCAGTCATGGCATCTTCTATAACATCATTGATAATATCACTGCCACATTAGCAATTAAATTCTGTGCATGGCTGTGTCGCAAGTTATAGTTACCTTAGTAGACGAGTTACAGTTTCTTGAGATAACTATAAATATATCTGCTTTATTTCTATGGTTTTATGTGTGTAAAATCTGAAGCTAACTATAAAGTCCCTGTAACCTTCAGATTTATAGTGAAAACAAAATAGTAAAAACAATATATATATATATCACAGAGGCCCCCTGAAGGCACGGATTATGGCGTACGTGTGTGAAGTTTGGCGACAAATAACGGGACCTGAGTGGGATGACAGTATTGGCTGACCGGAGATTGAAGGTGCAACGTCGACTCACAGAATCAAGGTAGGTGACAGATTGTGCAAATGTCATCAGGCGGGGAGGTGTGCCCACGGAGACCAACACGGATTATACGTCTATCCACAAATCTCCTTGGATTAAACATAAACACTAATTTTGAGTTACAATGTCTGCTGACAAGCTACGACATCGGGAGGCAGCTGAGGAGGAGATGTTTTCAGACTCTCCAACAGATCAAACAGAACAGAGCAGAGGAGCAATAGGAGGAAATGGGGATGCACTAGCAATGTCAAGGAAACTTATCGCAAATTGGGAAAAGCTATGAATCAGGAACAATCCAAGTGGTGGGAGTTCAAGTCCCTCCAAAGATACCTTGATGTTGGCAGAATCCCCAGGGGGCTAAGAATATTGATAGCCCCCAGTTACGAAACACCAAACCGCGAAATGATGGCAGAATGGGCCGAATGTAATTTGGAGTCATGGCGTAAACTAGTGTAAATACTGGTTCAAATCAAAGGCATTTATAACCCGCACTACTCACCCGGAGGGTCTCAAGGCGCTAGGGGGGGGGTCCGCTACTGCTCGAACAGCCAGGTCTTGAGCTTCTTCCTGAAGAAGAGGTGGTCTTGGGTCAGGCGTAGGTCGGGAGGGAGGGAGTTCCAGGTCTTGGCGGCCAGGTGGGAGAAGGACCTTCCTCCTGTTGTCGCTCTTCGGATGCGGGGGACGGCGGCGAGGGCGTGACTGGTCGATCGGAGATGGCGTTTGGGAGCGTAGAAGTTGAGGCGGCTGTTGAGGTAACTCGGGCCTTGGTTGTGTAGGGCTTTGTGTGCGTGGGTGAGGAGCCGGAAGGTAAGTCTCTTGTTGACCGGGAGCCAGTGCAGGTCTCTCAGGTGTCTGGAGATGTGGCTGTGTCTGGGGATGTCGAGGATGAGTCTCGCTGAGGCGTTCTGGATCCGCTGGAGTCTCTTCTGGAGCTTGGCGGTGGTTCCAGCGTAGAGGGCGTTGCCGTAGTCCAGACGGCTGGTGACGAGGGCCTGGGTGACCGTCTTCCTGGTCTCGGTGTGGATCCACCGGAAGATCTTACGTAGCATGCGCAGGATGTTGAAACAAGACAAGGAGACGGCGTTGACTTGTCTGGTCATGGAGAGGGAGGAGTCCAGGATGAAGCCCAGGTTGCGTGCGTGGTCTGTCGGTTTGGGTGCGGTCCCCAGGGCGGGGGGCCACCAGGAGTCGTCCCAGGCGGAGGGCGAGGAGCCCAGGATGAGGACTTCCGTCTTGTCTGAGTTCAGTTTCAAGCGGCTGGTCGTCATCCGTTCGGCTACGTCTTTCATCCCTTGGTGTAGGTTGGCTCTGGCGGTGGCGGGGTCGTTGGTGAGGGAGAGGATCAGCTTTGTGTCATCGGCGTAGGAGATGATGTTGAGGTTGTGTTGGCGTGCGATGGCCGCAAGGGGGCTCATGTAAACATTGAAGAGGGTGGGGCTGAGCGAGGAGCCTTGGGGAACGCCGCAGATGACTTCTGTTGCTGCAGATCTGAACGGGGGTAGGCGAACTCTCTGTGTCCTTCCAACAAGGAAGGAGATGATCCAATCCAGTGCCTTCTCCTGGATTCCGGCGTTGTTGAGGCGCTGCACTAGGGTGCGGTGGCAGACAGTGTCGAATGCCACGGAGAGGTCTAGGAGGATGAGGGCCGCTGTTTCTCCGTTGTCCAGCAGGGCTCGGATGTCATCGGTGGCAGTGATGAGGGCGGTTTCGGTGCTGTGGTTGGCCCGGAAGCCAGACTGTGAGGGGTCGAGGGATCCGTTCGTCTCGAGGAAGGCGGCCAGCTGCTTGTTGACTGTCCTCTCGATGACTTTGGCTGGAAACGGGAGGAGCGAGATGGGGCGGTAGTTCTTGAGTTCGGTGGGGTCCGCTGTTGGTTTCTTTAGTAGAGCGCTGAGATCGGCGTGCTTCCAGCTCTCCGGGAAGGTGGCGGTGTCGAAGGAGGTGTTGATGATGTCCCGCAGGTGGGGTGCGATGACAGCGTCAGCCTTGTTGAAGATGTGGTGAGGGCAGGGGTTGGTTGGGGATCCGGAGTGGATGGAGTTCATCGTGCGGATGGTGTCTTCGGTGTTGATCGGTGTCCAGGCGCTGAGGGTGGTGGTGGGGGGCATTGGTGCGGTCGTGGGGGGCGTTGTTTGTGTGCTGAAGCTGTTGTGTATGTCAGCGATCTTGTTGTGGAAGTACGAGGCGAGGGAGTTGCAGAGGTCTTGCGATGGGGTGATGTCGTTGTTTCCGGCGTTGGGGTTGGAGAGCTCTTTCACGATGTTGAAGAGTTCCTTGCTGTTGTGTGCGTTGTTGTCCAGGCGGTCCTTGAATGCTGTTTTCTTGGTGGCGTGGATCAGTTGATGGTGCTTTCGGGTGGTGAGCTTGAGGGTAGTCATGTTGTCCGGTGTTGGGTCTCTTCTCCAGGCTTTCTCGAGGGCTCGGCAGTTCTTCTTGGAGCATTTGAGTTCGTCGGTGAACCAAGGGGCCTTCTTGCTGCCGGGTCTGCTGGGCGGGGTCCTCAGAGGGGCGAGTTCGTCCGTGCAGTTGCTGATCCACTTCGTGAGGTTGTCAGCGGCCTGGCTGGGGTTCGCTGAGCTGGCGGGAGGGTGCTGGCTCAGGGATGCGGCGAGTTGGTCGGCTGTGATCTTGTTCCAGATTCTTCGTGCAACCTGTGGCTGGTGGTGGTGGATCGTGGTCCTTCTGAAGCTGAAGTGGATGCAGCTGTGGTCCGTCCAGTGGAGTCCGGTGGCGTGGCTGAAGACGATGTCCTTGCTGGATGAGAAGACGGCGTCGAGTGTGTGTCCGGCGAGGTGGGTGGGGGTGGTCACCAGCTGCTTGAGTCCGAGGTTGGCGAGGTTATCAAGCAGGGTAGTGGTGTTGCGGTCGTTGTCGTTAAATATACGGACAGCGATAGACATGAATTACAAACAAAGATAGATGCCCTGAATGAGGAAATCAAGACATTAGGGGATACCCAGCAATTGCAAAAATTGCATGAGGAAATGATGGTGAGACTACGAAAAGAAAAGGACAAGATCAAGTCTAGAAAATCCTATAAATTCAAACGAGACAAAGAGGATTATGAAAACAGTCAGACCTTTATGTTTTCAAGAAAATACAACTCACTGAGGAATGCTAGGACCAGCAAACAAGCACAAATGGAACATCAAAAAGATTTTAACCAAAGTCATGACAATACTACATCGGCATCTGATCTTAGCTCGGCACTGGAAAGTGAATCGGAACCTGAAACGAATGTCATAAGATCTGGTCACAATTCAATCAAATTATCCTTGGGCGAAGAACTGGAGTTTTTTAGACAAAGCAGGAGAGACACTCTCCAACCAAGGAACAGCAGGCCCGCAAAAAGCAGAACAACAAAAGGAGACGCGAACGAAGAAAAGCCTGCAGAAAGCATAGCAAACAAGAAACTGGCTCGAGGGCGGGGCTACTGGAAATGCAGGTAGTGGAAAATCAAAAAAATTCCAGCACAAACTGTAGCACTAATACTATAATCGATTTTGTGCATGTGAACATTACTAGGATTGTCCTACTGTCCGGAGAGTAACTTCGATTGCACACAAACAAGAACGAACGTATATAAGTTCATAAGAAAATTGAAGTTAAAGAAATATCATCTTCTCCAAAAGACCACAAGGAATGATAACACCGATGTAATAAATATGACATCACAGGATACATCAAATCTAACAGTAGGGGATCTGGCCCTGCTTCAGGATCACCAAGATCTGCAAAGGCAAAACAAAATCTCACCAAATCAGGAAGTTTCAAATGAATTACAACAAAGAACTGACATTCCCAATACAACAATACAAGTCTTTGCCAAACCCAATACCTCCTTCAAATCAAATCCAAATTTACCCCAATCATACCTCGGGACTCCTTGGATACTTTTAATGAACAGGTAGCAGCACATGTTACAAAATTGAACATCAATTTACATAAGAAAAAGAAAAAACATACAAATCATGAAAGAAAATACCATCAACTTATTGAGAAATCGCAAAATGAAAAACAAGTGGATATCAGAAATTCTGATAAAGGAGGTAACATCGTCCTATGGCCACTTGGCGATTAAATGGAAGAAGCATTATTACCACTTAATGACATTGAATGTTAAAAGAACAGTTCACTTCAAAAAATTAAAAGTACACACAATGATTTATATGCAAAATTACTGGCATGGAAAAGTGTGTGTCTTTTAAGCATGGATGAATATACATTTTTAAAGAAAGAACACCCCATAATACCTGCTATATATTTTATTCCCAAAGTCCATAAGAATATGCAAAAACCACCGTGCACGGCCATTAAAGCGGCGTGTGATGGACCTTTAAAAAACATGTCCAGGTATCTAGACTTTTTTCTGCAAGATCATGTAAAATGTCTTCAATCATATGTACAGGACACAAGTGATTTTCTAACTAAAATTCAAAACATACAATGGCAATCTGGGTATTGGCTAATTGCTCTCAACGTCACATCACTCTACACAAGTATCAAGCACAAGGATGGCATTAAAGCGGGGGAGCACTTTCTCAACAATCATCATATAAAATTTGCACAGGACAACTGAATGTTGATAAGCATGCTTCTGTTCCGCCTTGAAAACAATCTATTTATGTTCAAAAACCAGATTTATCAACAGGTTCGAGGTGTGGCAATAGGGGCCAGTTTCTCTCCCAGCTATGCTTGTCTACATATGGACTGGTGGGTGGAGCTGGTCCTCAAACAGCAATATGGCCACATTCTCAAACACAAAGTAATAACCTGGCTTAGGTTTATTGATGACTGATTTATAATCTGGAGTGGAACGAAGCAAAGTGCATTGGATTTTATCCCACAAATCAATGTAAATAATATGAATTTGAATGTTAGTGCTACCATTAGTTCAGGTCCATATAGTGAACAATCGGATCAAAACATCTTTGCACCGTAAACAAATGAATATATGACGTTACAACGCAAACAAATACAACGCATGCTTTACAATGCAACTTTTACAACTACCATTACATCGCATGTTTTTGCAATGCATACCATTACAACGTAAATGCAGTATAATAAATTGAATGATCCATTACAGCGCATACTACAACAACGCACACATTTACAACGCACTATATATTGTTTTCGTATAATAAACCCCTGGAGCTGGATGCAGGGAAAACAGGGGTTTTGGGTGGGGAAGTGTATTAAAATGTAAATAATGGGAATTAATACAAAAGCATTACAATTAATATTTGAGTATAAAAATTAATACTCGGGTTAATATTAATAATTTAGATTATACAATTTATTTAAATTTATTTAAATAATTGCTACAACACATTCTATTTTATAACACACTTTTTAAGTGAATTACCCAATGGGAAAAAAAATACTTGGGTAGCAAAATTAATACTCAAGTACTTTTTTCAGGAATTTTTTTTTATTTACTTTATAATTTTAATAAACATTACCAAAATGCATAATACACATATCAATTAAGTATAAAACCTAAATTAATATAAACAAATTTATTTATGACATTTTAACATAACATACATTTAACCAACATTTTCAAAATGTTGTTATGTAAACACAAAAAAATACACAAACATGAAAACACTAGTTAGCAACACAAATTAAACTACTATTAATAAATCGTAAATTTTCACATAACAAAAACAGTATAACACACAACTAATACCAACACCAAAAAGAAAAGTTCAGTTTTAAAAATACGAAAAAAAGTCCTACAACTCTTTCAATGAAATTACTTTGACCTTTGAATAGCTAAAATGGATGTTAAAACCTACTAAAATGAAAAGATACGAAAAGTAACATAACATTATTATTCTGACACACCATTAAAAACACACAAAAAATTAAACGCAAAATATATTTTACTTTCAAATAACATTCAAGACAACAAAACATATAAAAGGAGCCATCCACCATTTTTAAAATTGTAGTTACCTGATTACCAGAGACTGCACACGGGATTACACTTTGCAAAGTCTACTCGTCGAAGAAAGCCAGCTAAAACTCTAAGTAAGTACAAACTATAGAAATGCATAGCTACTTACCAATTTTTAAAGACGCAAATAAACTAAATTCCAACATATTTTTTTTTTTCTAGTTTGTTACAAAACTTTACAACCTCCAACCAACTTTACTAAATACTCTATTTGGGACAATATATATATAAGGTAAGTCACAACATATTTTTTTTCCAGTTTAAAACCAAATGTTAAATAGTTGTTTTATACTGAATAATGGTAAAACGAACCAGACTTCACCCCAAAAAATAATTATTATTTACTTTACAAAATATATTCACAGTTAAAATAATGTTTCCGTGTAAACATTTTTTTACACTTGATTCTGAAAATTTTCAGGATAATAATGTATTAAAATTACCATTCTTACTCCAAAGGGTGCTTGCCTGTTAGAAAACTGCTGGATAGTGTTTAAGTTAAATTAACTATTCCAACTCCAAAAGGTGTTTTATTCTGAAAATGTGCAAAAAAGGATGCTTGCCTGTGAGGTAACACCGTATAATGTTTAGGTTAAAATAACTATTCCAACTCCAAAAGGTGTTTGATTCTGAAAATGTGCATAATATTAATATATTAAAGTTACTATTCTTAGTCCAAAGGGTTCTTGCCTGTGAGAAAATGCTGGATAGTGTTTAGATTAAAATTACTATTCAAACTCCAAAAGATGTTTCCCTAAGAGAAAATGCTGGATAGTGTTTAGGTTAAAATAACTATTCCAACTCCAAAAGGTGCTTGCCTGAGAGAAAATGCTAGACAGTGTTTAGGTTAAAATAACTATTCCAACTCTAAAAGGTGCTTGATTATAAAAATGTACAGGATAATAATGTATTAAAATGACTATTCTTACTCCAAAAAGTGCTTAGCTCACAGAAAATGCTAGATAGTGTTTTTTTTGGGTTTTTTTAATTAGTTTTTTATTTTATTGGTCACAAGACACAGATAGAAAGAGTACATGCCATATTATCATCCCAAATGATACAAAAATTACAATTACGAAAAAATACAATCACAGTAGCTACAGATGGATATAAGCACTAAACAGAGAAACAAGTATCATGATAGATAGTACAGAACTTAAATAAATGCTATTAGCCCCACTGAAGGCTGGACCAAAGCCTGCCAAATTTAACCATTGATCGCAATCCCCTTGCTTTAACAAGTGCGAGTTCCATTTCATAGACCCCCCCTCAATAGTAACCAAAGTTCAGTAATAGAAGGACTGGATTTTTCTATCCATACCCTAACGGGCACATGCAATAAAAATTGACACTAAAGATTTTGAGACATTACCTGTATCAAATACTGTCCCTAGTAAGATTTCTTTCTCTGATAATACTGTGGTTTTACCTATTAACTTACTCAAATCCTGAGCAACCTTATGCCAAAAATCAGCAAGCTTGGGGCATATAACAATCATGTGACGTAAATCCACAGCAAATTCATTACACTTGGGGCAGTAGGACTTAATGGAATTGTACAACACAGCCCATTTAGAAATGACTTTTGGAGTATAAAATGACATAAACAGGATACGGTGTTGTTGCAATTTTAAGTTAATTGAAGTGACAGAGGAGCTAATTCTAGCCAATGATTCTGAAACCTCATCAGGAGTCATCTCAATGTCAAACATATTGTTCAATTTGGCTGTAACCTGTATAACATCATCGTCTGATACATCTATAAAACAACGATAAGCTCTCCCTATGAGGCCTCGGCCCCCATTTTTAAAAATTACCCGAAGAACCTCTGTCTTAGGAGAGAGAACCAACAAGCATTCCCCCTGCATAAAAAAGTTCCGAATTTGTAGGTATTTAAAAAATGAATTATGAGTAACCCCATATTCCTCTGACAGTGATTGAAAAGACTTAAAGCCGTGTTCATCATAAAGATGCCCCAACAATGTAATACCCTGTTGTTGCCAAATTCGCGCAACTGAGTCAGAAAAAATACCGGGGAGCCTCGGATTACCCCAAATATAGGTAAATTCATGCCAATCTAAAACATAAATTTTTTTGCATATGTCCTGCCAGATGTGAAAAATATGCCGAAAAATCTTAAATCGGACTCTCTTGTAGTAGTTTGGGTCTGACATGTGATGTAATAAAAATCCCGTGTTTAGGCCGTATGCCAGCTGATACGAGAGCCAAGGTTTACCCACAGCAGGTCCCTTAAGTAAACACTGAATCTGACTAATAAAGGCAGCCCAAAAATAGGTTCTGAAATCCGGAAGTTTAAAACCACCTTGCTCAAAAGACAGCTTAATATATCTAAGCGCTCTTCTCGCTCTCCGATAACTCCAAATAAAGCTTCCAATAACACTATCCAAACGCTTAAAAAAGGTCACCGGGATTCTTAAAGGGAGGGCGCGAAAAAAATAGAGAAATTTAGGTAGTATATTCATCTTAACTATATTACACCTCCCAATATTAGTCTGTGGAAGCCTATGCCACCTACGAAGATCGATAGTGACCTTTTTCAACAAAGGTGTATAATTTAGGTAAAAAATATCGTCGATACGAGAACTAATACATACACCTAGATACATAGCCGAAGCTGTGTTACCTAGCGAGGATGGGGCTGCTATCGGTGTAAAATTAAGAATTGACTGTGTCTTATTCAGATTAAGTTTATATCCGGAAAAAGACCCGAACCGTTGCGCCTCTTGAGTTATCACTGTAATGGCTTCTACTGACCTTGTAGTAAAAATAGCAATATCGTCTGCATAAGCCGTGACTTTTAAAGAGATACCATTAGAAAAAAACGGTGAAATAAACATATTATAAAGTAAGTGTCTAATAAAAGGCTCGATATACAAAGCAAATAGTAAAGGAGAAAGCGGGCAGCCTTGCCGCGTACCACGAAAAATACTAAAAGAGGACGAGGCAAGACCACTGTATTAATTACGGCAGTAGGTTTGCAGTAAAGTTTCTGAACCGCCGAGACAAACCTCCGACCAAGACCAAAAGACCCCATTGTACACCACAGAGATCCCCAGGCCACCCGGTCGAAGGCTTTCTCGGCGTCTAACATCAGCATCCCAATTCGCTTATCCAAATGGCTAGCAATGTCAAACGCGGCTATAGCAGTATTTATATGTGCAGCGGTGTTCCTAGCAGGAATGAAGCCATGCTGTTCCTCAGAAACTAACAAATGCATCAGAGGGGCTAAGCAAGATGCCAAAAGCTTAGAAAAGATTTTAGCATCTGAGTTAATTAAGGATATTGGTCTGTAGGAACTAAGATTTTTGGGTGGTTTACCTTTTTTAGGGAAAACAATAATATTAGTTTTGTTCCACGAGGGAGAGGAATCACCTCCATCGAGAATCTCATTAGCCAGCTCAAGAAGAACTGGAGTCAGAAGATTCCTGAATGTTTTATAAAATTCAAGTGGAATGGTATCCTCACCCACTGCTTTGCCAGTGGGTAAAGCCCCAATTGCAAGATTAATCTCTGCTAAATCGGCATTTCCCTCCAAGATCGAGGTTTGCGACGGATCTAGTAAAGGTAGCCCACTCTCTTGTATATAGGCAATAGCCGATTAATATTGAAGCTACTTGCTTCGTTATACAAATCCGCATAAAATATCCTAAACTGCTCCACAATTTCTTGTGGTTTCGAGAAAACATCACCATTTACCCCATTAATTTTCTTAATGTAGACCTTAGCTCTTTGGTCAGCTAGTTGATAGGCCAAGATTCGTCCAACCCGCTCACCGTACTCATACTGCCTTGTTCTAAACTTGAGAAAATTACTAGCTGCTTTATCTTTAAGCCTTCTACCAAGCTTCGCTCTTATATCAATAATCTGTAGATATACTCGTCGTTCCTCAATATCCTTCGAAGAAATTAATTGGGCATGTTGATGCTCAAGATTCATGTATTTCATATGGTCACTATCAAGCTGACTAAAATAAGACCGATTTTGTTTAACAATATACTGGAGTGTCACCCCCATCACATATGCCTTTAAGCAATCCCAAACCATACCAAGAGATGTAGATTATTTACTAAATATTCCCTAAGGACCTCTTGCATGTGTGTAATGTAGTCTAAGTTATTAAGGAGATGCCTCGGAAACGAAAATTCCCTGGTTTGTATAGCTACATCAGTATCAATAGGTAGGGTAAGCTTAATAGGGTTATGCTGGATAGTGTTCAGGGTAAAATAACTATTCCAACTCCGAAAGGTGCTTGATTCTGAAAATGTGCATACTAATAATGTATTAAAATTTCTTTTCTTACTCCAAAGTGTTCCTACCTGTGAGAAAATGCTGGATAGTGTTTGGTTTAAAATAACTATTCCTACTCCAAAGTATGCTTCCCTTTGAGAAAATGCTGGATAGTGTTTAGGTTAAAAAAACTATTGCAACTCCAAAAAGGTGCTTGCCTCACAGAAAATGCTGGATAGTGTTTAGGTTAAAATAACTATTCCAACTCCAAAACATGCTTGCCTGAGAGAAAATGCTGGATAGTGTTTAGGTTAAAATAACTATCCCAACCCCAAAATGTGTTTGATTCTGAAAATGTGCAGGATAAAAATGTATTAAAATTACTATTCCTACTCCAAAGAATGATTACCTAAGAGAAAATGCTGGATAGTGTTTAAGTTAAAATAACTATCCCAACCCCAAAATGTGTTTGATTCTGAAAATGTGCAGGATACTAGTATGTTAAAATTACTATTCCTACTCCAAAGGGTGCTTGCCTCATGGAAAATGCTGGATAGTGTTTAGGTTAAAATAACTATTCCGACTCCAAAAGGTGCTTGATTCAGAAAATGTGCAGGATAGTAGTATGTTAAAATTACTATTCCTACTCCAAAGGGTGGTCTTGCCTCACAGAAATTGCTGGATAGTGTTTAGGTTAAAATAACTATTCCAACTCCAAAAGGTGCTTGATTCTGAAAATGTGCATAATAATAATATATTAAAAATATTATTCTTACTCCAAAGAGTTCTTGCCTGTGATAAAATGCTGGATAGTGTTCAGATTAAAATTACTATTCCAACTCCAAAAGATGCTTACCTAAGAGAAAATGCTGGATAGTGTTTAGGTTAAAATAACTATGCCAACTCCAAAAGGTGCTTGATTATAAAAATGTGCAGGATAATAATGTATTAAAATTACTCTTCTTACTCCAAAAAGTGCTTGAGGGAAAATGCTGGATAGTGTTTAGGTTAAAAAAACTATTGCAACTCCAAAAAGGTGCTTGCCTCACAGAAAATGTTGAATAGTGTTTAGGTTAAAATAACTATTCCAACTCCAAAAGGTGCTTGATTCAGAAAATGTGCAGGATAGTAGTATGTTAAAATTACTATTCTAACTCCAAAAGGTGCTTGCTTGAGAGAAAATGCTGGATTGTGTTTAACTTAAAATAACTATCCCAACTCCAAAATGTGTTTGATTCTGAAAATGTGCAGGATAGTAGTATGTTAAAATTACTATTCCTACTCCAAAGGGTGGTCTTGCCTCACAGAAATTGCTGGATAGTGTTTAGGTTAAAATACCTATTCCAACTCCAAAAGGTGCTTGATTCTGAAAATGTGCATGATAATATTGTATTAAAATTACAATTTTTACTTCAAAGAATGCTTATCAAAGAGAAAATGCTGGATAGTGTTTAAGTTAAAATAACTATCCCAACTCCAAAATGTGTATGGGGCATATTATCTAGGGCTGGCGATAATTATCACTGAGCGCACTTAGCGTGCTTTTCTTTATGGTCGGCTATCACTGGAATATCTCGCCAAGCTAGCGCTGTATTACCAAGGCTCAGCGCTATGGCGATAAATATTCCAGCGGTGTCCCTCCCAAAACGGCGATGATCTTGGTGATAAGGCCCTGTGGCCTTAACCCCATAATCCACCTCCCATGTTAGGTATGCCTAACACAGGAATTTAGCAGACATTAAATTCCTGCGTTAGGCCAGAGGTACCGCGATTATTATCATCGCTACCCCTCCTTGCTAATAACACGAAGCTGCCTTCGCGATATTTTCCCATGATATATCTGTCAGCCAAGCCTTCTATGCATCTCATTATCGATGCGTAGCGAGTGGTGACAGAAACGGGAGATAAATCAATGATACACGCGCTAGCATGTCCTTGTTTATAATGCAATAGAATTATCGCCACTTTTCACCCAAAAACAGGCGCTAAAGCGGCGATAAATCTATCGCCAACCCTAGATAATATGCCCCTATGATTCTGAAAATGTGCAGAATACTAGTATGTTAAAATTACTATTCCTACTCCAAAGGGTGCTTGCCTCACAGAACATGCTGGATAGTGTTTAGGTTAAAATTACTATTCCAACTCCAAAAGATGCTTGCCTAAGAGAAAATGCTTGATAGTGTTTAGGTTAAAATAACTATTCCAACTCCAAAAGGTGCTTGCCTCACAGAAAATGCTGGATAGTGTTTAGGTTTAATAACTATTCCAACTCGAAAAGGTGCTTGATTCAAAAAATGTGCAGGATAGTAGTATGCAAGATTACTATTCCTACTCAAAAGGGTGCTTGCCTCTCAGAAAATGCAAGATAGTGTTTAGATTAATATTACTATTCCAACTCCAAAACGTGCTTGCCTAAGAGAATATGCTGGATAGTGTTCAGGTTAAAATAACTATTCCATCTACAAAAGGTGCTTGCCTCACAGAAAATGCTGGATAGTGTTTAGGTTAAAATAACTATTTCAACTCCAAAAGGTGCTTGATTCAGAAAATGTGCAGGATATTAGTGTGTTAAAATTACCCATCCTACTCCAAAGGGTGCTTGCCTCACAGAAAATGTTAGATAGGGTTTAGATTAATATTACTATTCAAACTCCAAAAGATGCTTGCCTAAGAGAAAATGATGGATAGTGTTTAGATTAAAATTACTATTCCTACTACAAAAGATGGTTGCCTAAGAGAAAATGCTGAATAGTGTTTAGGTTAAAATAACTATTCCAACTCCAAAAGGTGCTTACTTCACAGAAAATGCTGGACCTTGTTTAGGTTAAAATAACTATTCCAACTCCAAAAGGTGCTTGATTCTGAAAATGTGCATGCTAATAATGTATTAAAATTACTATTCCTACTCCAAAAAATGCTTACCTTAGAGAAAATGCTGGATAGTGTTTAAGTTAAAATATCTATCCCAACTCCAAAATGTGTTTGATTCCAAAAATGTGCAGGATACTAGTATGGTTATATTACTATACCTACTCTAAAATATGCTTAACCCAGAGAAAATACTGGATAGTGATGAGATTAAAAGAAATATCCTTACTCCAAAAGCTGCTTCTTTCAATAAACATGCATAATATTAAAACGTTACAATTACTATTCCTACTCTAATTTTTTTTTTTATATCAACAGCTTACTACAATACAACATCAAAAATAAACATCTCAACAAGAGATCTCAAAATCCCCTGGACAGCAGCAAAACCATATACCAAGGTAATTCTCTCAAATATAACCAACTAAGAAAAAGCAAATACACGAGAAAACATGCAAACACAAAATACATCATCAACATAAAATATTAACAATGTTCAATTTTTTTTTACAGCTTACAAACCTTCAAACAATAAGAAAAAAAACAACGTACTTTCCACCTCCATAATTATTTACATTTTAAAGTGTACTGAAATTATTTTCCAGAAAATAATATTTTATCTCCCACACAAAAGACATATAACAGGTAAATAAATTGATTGTACTGGAATAAGAAATTTTGACAGATAACCACAAATTTAAGTCTTGGCATCAAAAAAAGTTCATTGTATATAATTATAAAACATGATTGTGTTGTTCCTTAACCAAAAATATGCTATTATATTTCAGAGAAATTATGTAACATATTTTTAATACACTAACATTAATTTTCTGTAATCTTTTTCAGACCACAAAACAACACAAAATATTAAATAAATGGAAGAAACAGCCTAAACAATTTTAGAAAGGTAAGATTACAAAAACAAAAGCCAACAAATATAAAGAACTATGTTATTCTCATTAGGAATCTTTACCAGTAAACTACATATATCTAATAAAACTCAAATTATATTATTATTTTCAGAAACACAAAAAACCACAACTAATTTTCCAACACAAAAGAACATTGCAATATCTAATTCAAAGGTAAGAGAAATTGATTTGTTTTCCTATACAATTAATTAAATTTCCTTCCACCAAATAAAGCAGGATTGTTTATGTTAAAATACAACAAAAATAGAGATACTTCAAAATAAAAACAATAACCAGTTATTGAAAATGAATACATTGTAATCTGTGACAAAACTAATATAAACATACTGTCATTTTCCCTCTAAACAGGTATATATCACTAAATTTTAAATAAATAACATTGTTTATTTCTTTCTTCTCTTTACAGTAAAAAATGGCAACACCATCTGAAGAAGCAAAATACATTCAAAGCAAAAGATGAAACAGGATGCTGAACCATAGTGGGTATGTGTATTGTAAGGAGAGACTATTTGAACTCAGGTGTCATTGGAGGTGTGAGCAATATTACTCAACCCATTTCACAGGCAGAGCGGTTACTCTTGGTGACACTGTTTTAAGGACCACAGACCATAACCACTCTGCCTCTGCAATGGAGATCAAAGTTCGTGGAAGAATAAATGAAATTAAAGATATTGCATCTACCTCCAGTGAACCCTGTGGTTCACTTTTAAGGGAGGTATCACAACAAATCCCCCCACATGTTGCAAGTAGTATGCCCACAATACCTAATTTGAGAAGAATTATTCAACGTCAAAAACAGACAAGTAACCCACAAAGAGTAACACCCCAAACATACTCTGACATTATTATTGCACCTGAACTCTCTGTTACTGCTTCTAATGAACCTTTCCTATTGCATGATAACGAAAACCCTCAAAAGACAATCCTAATATTCAGCACACCACAGAATTTAGTACGGTTAGAAAACAATGATATTTAGATGATGTATGGAACGTTTTAAAGCATGCCCCATCCATTCTACCAAATATACACTATTCATACATACATTAACAATACAGTAATTCCCTTAGTATACAGTTTACTGCCTGGTAAACAATACTCAACATACACTGAATTTTTATCAGTGATAATATCTAAAACTTCTAACAAAAGTCCTAGAAGAGTAATACTTTGAAATATCTATGATTAATACAATTACAAAAATCTATCCAGAAACCCAAATTCAAACTTCAAAAAACATCCTTAATTGAGGATTATATATCAGACAGTAAACTACAGTTTGAACTCAAAAAACTAACTGCACTTTGCTTTGCTCCTCCTGACAGTGTAGGCGAATACTACACTTCAATATCTGAATATAAATTGGCACCTATACTAAATTATTTTGAAGACACATGGATTGACCATCTAAGCAGGTCAGGTCACAGAAGGAGACCACGGTTCCATGTGGACTGGTGGAACTGTTACTCGACCTGCTTAGAAGTAGGAGCAAAAACAAACAATGCCATAGAGGGATGGCACAACTCCTTCAACAAAGCAATTGGCAAACCTCACCCTAATTTCTATCATTTTTTGGAAATTTTGAAGAAGGAGCAAAGTTTCAAAGAAATGAGAATGGCGCAATGATTAACAGGTAGTCTGAACCCACGTATTTCTACCAGAACTAAGGATATGTCAGAAAGACTATTGGGTGTAATTCAATAATTTTCGTTGACAGGGGCTTCAGACTACCTTGATAATCTTGCACACATCCTACACTTTTAAAACAAATTTATTTTACTTGTCTGTTTTACCCTAAAACAACTCCTACTAATTCAATTGAACATATTCAAAAAATTATAAATAAAAGTCGGGTCTTCTTACCTTCAGAAGTTTTCTATCTTCAACTCTTGGACTTACATTCCATCCATTACTTCACCAAGAGTCCTTTTTTCTTTAATACATAGTAAATACCAGCGACTCCATTTAAAAAATCCATCACCTGATGAAAAATATATTAATATGCACACTAAAATCAGTGCATATGTGAAAATGCTCACCCAATAAAAACATCCCCCAAATATATTTTTTTTCTGAAAAAACGCAACAAATTCCAACATTGCAATCCACTTCTAATCGAAATCCAATAACATTTCGATATCGCTAGAAATTCAAAATAAAGAAACCCAAGAAAAAAATCCCGAATTTCTTTTTTTTCACATAGAAAAAACGCAAGAAATTACAAAAATTAAATCCATCTAGAGCCAAAATCCTATAGAAAAAAATGTATAAACACATCCAAAGTGTATAACAGTTTAACCAAAGTTTAAATACATCTAACCACGAAACCGATAAAAATGTGTTATTTATTAAACAACCAAAAAGGTACACATTTCAAAACACTTTTGTTTTATTAAGTGTTTAATATATATACCATTAGTCACTTAGCAAAACAAATGTAGTTTTAGAACTAAAAGACCCGACGTGGAACTACTACTGTAACCTGTAATGGCGGAAATTCGTTTGTGAAAACACATGAAACATATGTAAAATAAATTTACTAAATAGATACACCTCCCTCATCTCTCTTTACAATAAATATTACCACTACACTATGGGGCTAATTAGTATGGCGGGCTGACATTGCCCCAGGAAATAGGACCGCCTGCTATGTCAGCGGCGGTCCCACATGTGCTATTTGGATGCGCCTGCCACACTGGTGGGCGCATTCCGCATTTTTTGCATTGCGGTGGGCAGTGCTGTCAGCAGCACCCGCCCCAATGCAAAAAAGGCACTTGTGCATTTGCATGCGCAACGTGGCAGGCACTACGCGGTGCCTGCCACGTTTTTCATGCAAATGGAGGGGGGTACCATATAGTGGTGGCTGGTGACATTTGAAATTGGTGGGGCGTAAAATGTTAGTTGGAGTGCACCGCTGCGAGCGAGCGAGTCCTAACAACCTAAGGGGGATTCTCCCTCCGAGAATTTTTTTTAAAAAGAGTGGGCAAATGGTGCATTTTCAAGTAAATTTTAGAAAGCAAAGTTGTACTGTGCACCCTTCCTGCCTGTATGAATGTCTATGCATTCTGGGCAAACATTGAAGTGAGCACAAATCGAGTTCTCCTACTCCTATTTTTATTGTTAATTTACTGCTCTTTCAGACCATTTTCACCACTCATTACATGACATTTTTCCAATTGAAATTTGCCTCATTCTGCTTTGTTCCACCAGTGGAAATTAATCTATTTATTTTCACATGTACTAATGCTGAGCTATCACCCAGCCACTGCTGCCTTCGTTCTTTAGCCCCTGCCGCCTTAACTCACATCCACACTTTTGTCTCATCCCCACTTACTTCCCATCACAATAAGCACACCGCATTCTCACTATTTTCCATTACACTTTGATGCATGGACAGTTATGGGCTACCATATTTTAATGCTTTTTCCAAAAAACAAATTACACAATGGCTGCCTGTGCAGCTTCACTTCTTTGATTTTTTTGTTCTTTTACAAAAAAGAATAAAATATCAAAGAAAACAATCATCGGCAAAGACAATAGCTTAACATAAAAGCCCAAACTTATTTTTCTTTGCTAATGATTATTTTCTAATATGGTTTCAGTTTGTGCGTGTGCAAACCAGCACTGTGTTCAATAATACAGACACTGACATCTTCTTCTGTAGGCAAATCGTACGATGTTGGCAGTTATTTTGTATGTTACCTATTTGTCTTTGTTTTCAAACCGTAACTCGTAACAATTTAAGACACCGCCAAGGTTTTGCTTTATGATTGATAATGTATACTTAAGTGATTATGACTATCTGATCTGATGCAGTTATATCACAGAATTACTGTTAAAAGGGGCTATCAAAAAATGAAGAAGAAACATCAAACAATAAGCACATTTATTTAATATTTAATGAGAGCAAGGAGAGACAGATTGCACATAAAATCACAATAAATACACATATAACAAATGGTCTAGCTACATCAAGCACATATATTAGAAACAATATTGGGCCCAACACTACATCTCAAAGCAGTGAAAATGCTTAAGGTGATTCATATGCAAGGGTTCAATCGATGATGATAAATCGATGTTTTGGTCCCATTAACATGTTATCAGGTCCATCATCATAATTATGGTGTTAGTCCATAGTAGCAGTTTAGCACTGTTTATAACTGATTATTAACGCAGAGGTAGAATTGCAATGTTAAACGAAGAAAAGAGTACAGACTTAAGCATTATAATTCAGAGGCCGTCTCCTGTCCATTTCAGAATCAAAAAGCATGAACAAATCTTTTTTCTCTGACAGAGATAGCAAACCAACCCCCTACATACACACTGAATGAGCAGGCGTATGCTGTGCAGTAAACTTCCGGTTCGGCTGCTTATCTCGCTCAGAGGCTGGCTGAGCATGGTTTCAGCACAAGGGGAGAGGAATAAAAATGCAGTTTTTTTACTACACTTTAATACTGACCCAACAAGATCACATATAGACTTATAAATGTAAGGGATTCTTTTTCTTTCAACTTAATTTTGTATCCATATCTTAGGGGACGAAAAGTGTCCTTTTAGACTCATATCCCAATTCCAGATGAATTCCTTCGTCTAATCTCATACAAATGATTCTTCAGCAAGGCACGCATTTTCGCTGGCAATATGAGGGGGAAAACATATTTCATCTTTCTGCCTCACTCACTATTCTGAAATTGAATACACAGCCAAAACTGATTTTTCATAACCCAGCAACAATAACATTAAAATCTACTGCCCACAGTGCCCTAAGCAATGGCGGAGGACTAAGGCAATTAGATGCTGGGTAGATGCTGGGTAGATGCTGGGTAGGGGGGCAGCACGGGGATGGAACGAGCAAGGCCTGGAGCTTTGGGAGCTGGGCCCCTCCATCCAATGGCATTTTGGTTGTGCAGAGGGCCTGGGGTACATCAGACTGAGAGTGGAGCTGAGCGAAGGCGAGACTCGAGAGATCAGTGCACCTTGGCCCAGGGACCCAATGTATTTCTTTCCTGTCAGAGGATGGACTATGGTAACTTGAGAGCTCTAACTTCTCTCCCTGTATGTGGCTGTTTTAGTGGATTTGAATGGCTCCCCTAGGAATCCTTGACATACAGGCGCAGCTCTTTAAAAGCTTCGTCAACACCAGAAGGTGTCCTAATGTGGACTCCGTGCATCTACCTGAGCCGAGGAAATTGACCCCAGGCCTGAAACTGACTGAATGTAGAGGTTGGGCCATGTTGCGCTCTCCCGGAGCTCGGGGACCTTCTAGGTGCCTGAACTCTCAAGCCAATGAGAAGCAGCAGGGTGGGGTCAGAGGAGAGAGGGTCACAGTGTAGGGCATTTTCCATGAATGTAACTCCTTGCTTCATACATACACTAGCAGATATCACCTTGTCCCTGTCAATGCGGCCGGGGGGGTTTTCGATCAAAGCCCTCGAGACATGCTGTATTATTTTGATTCCTTTCCAAATTGCGATGACAGCTAAAATGAGAGCGTTGTGTCTTTTTCTGGGTAGATGTGAAATCATCGCTGCTCGTCGGCTATCGAGGGAATGACATCACGTACCTGAGGCAGTCGTGTCTCGCAATACACGCAACGGGGGTAGCGCGGGGGGGTAAAAATAAAGTTTAAAAAAACGTACATGGACGCACCGCCTCTGGTACCATAAGTAGACCATAAGTAGCCCCCATGTGCCGCCTCCACCCCCAACACCTTGGGGGCCCCAAACAGCCAAATATGCATGCCTTTCCATGGCAGCAACGCCGCCACAGAAAGGATGGTTCCCACATGCATTTTAATATGGGCGGCGGTGTCTATCAGACACCACCACCATATTCAACCCTTTTCTGCCCGGTCGACTCTTCGACCGAGCGGAATAAAAGCAGCGGACGGTCTCCCCATCCGCCGCGGTACCCCCCGCCATACTGATATGGCGGGGGTAATTGGCATGTGGGCAGAGTTTTATGGCGAGCAGATCGCCCCCGCCGTTTGGGCGGTGGTGATCCGCCCGCCATACTATTAGGCCCCTATGTATTTTAAGAATGTAAATGAATCTTACCTTCACGCAGCTCTCCCTTGCTTCTGTTCTCTCCAGCGACGATCTCCATAATGATGAAACTTACGTCTATGCGTCGATGTCATATGTTTTAGTAAAATGAAAAAAGGACATTTTCTCTTATTGAAAACAATGGAAAAGTGTGAGAAACTTCTTACAAAATGTATTATAAAATGTTACTCTACATAAAAAAATACAAAACTATTTTAATAAAATATGTTAAAATATACTCTATTTTTATATATATTTTTCTGGATTTATTACAATGATTCTAAAAATGTTATATTAACAATAAATAATTCTGAAAAACAAATTAACTGTTTCCTATTTCTTTGTACATGTTTATTTACCTTTAATAAAAATATTAAATATATATTTTTTAATTTATACATTTTTATATATATATGTATAATGTTTTTTACATTTATTAATAATTATTCCATATACTTGACATCAAAATATGTATATCATTATTCACAATTTACTATTAACAGTAATAGTATTTAAACCTAACATTAACTTTATTCTTCTTTATGTACTTTTTTTATTTAAAATATTCAATAATATTTCATTCGTTTTTAATAATACTTTCTTTAAGTTTTTACATAACAAATAAATACTTATAAACATTATTTATACCTGATAATTAATTTACTAACATTTTTAACCTACACCTTAAAATGAAGTAAATCATTATTATCATCAGAATTAAATATTTACCAACAAAATTAATACCTGAATATTACTTTTTTAAATCTTATATTTAAAACTACATTTTCTATAAATATTTCCATAATAATTATAACTGCAGTATTAATATTAATACCTGAGTATTAATCTACTCATAACTTATAACTATTCCATAAGTTATATATTATTATTAACAAACATATTAACTCTTAAATAACAATATAAATATATAAAAACTATAAATACATTATTATATTTTATAAAAAAATATTACTTAAATTATTTAACATGCATTATCTAAAAATATAACAAACACCATAAAATACTCACCAATGCGTTGTAAAAGCATGCGTTGTACCTATATATGCGTAGTAATGACATGCGTTGTGAAATCATGCGATGTAAGTGTGCCTGCGTTGTAATGTTTGCGCTGTAAAGGCATTGCGTTGTAAAGGCATTGCGTTGTAATGACTGCGTTGTAAAGGATGTTTCCCAAACAAACTGCAGGTAACACAGTTTTACATGCTACAAGTTCACATCCTGTACACCTTATACAAAGTATCCCTTATGGAAAAATGTTACGGATCAGGAGAATATGTAGTGACGAAGAAGATCTGGCTAGAAAACAAGAGGAAAGCAAGGAGAGATTTCTGGCAAGGGGCTATAAAACGCCAATCAGAGATACCGCCGTAAGGAAAGGAAAACTGTGATCTAGATCAGACCTCCTAAAATGTACCAGTAACAAAAGAAGTACAGATGAGATGATACAGAGTGTATCTAAAGAAGAACCTACAAGATTCATTTTAACATATACCAAGCAGAAGAAACAACTCCGGGGTATCATTAAACATAATTGGCCTATTGTATTAGATGACCCAGTGATAGGCCACCTGCTACCCAAAGTACCTTCCATCTCCTATAGAAAGACAGCTTCCATGGGAAATGCCCTAGAAAAGAGTAGTACAGAGTATAAACCAACAGGCTCTTAGCTTACTGCAAGAAAAGGTTTTTTTAAATGTGCAACTTGCAAAGCTTGCAAGTATGGTATTAACAAAACCACATACCAGACAGCATTTAGTGACAAAATAGAGGTGATCAACAAACATCTCAAGTGCAAAACAGATCACGTGGTCTACATACTGGAGTGCAATTGCGGCCTTCAATATGTAGGCAGCACTAAATTGCAAGCACACAAAAGGATTTTACAGCACACCAGGGCCATAGTCAGCAAGGCTCCCAGCTACCCAGTGGCAAGACATTTTAGAGAAGTTCATAACAGCGATGTTAGGTATTTTAAATATTTTATAATTAATGCTGTCTTTGCACAGAAAAGGGGTGGCAACCGGTAGGAGAAGCTGAGGAGGTTGGAAACCAGGTATATCTTAGAGTTAGATCTGAAGTTACCAGGAGGATTAAATACAAGTGAGGACCTGCACCCATATTTATGAACGAAATCAGTTGAGATGAATTGTGGTATTAGAATTGATTGGGGGAGTGTCTTTTATGGGACAACATCCTCAAAATGAGTGTGTATAAGTATTTGTATATTATAAGGTTTTTAAGGTTTTGCTAGAGTGTTTTTATTGTTATTTTATAAAAAACTTTTTATAACAACTATTGGAAGGTTTAAGCTTATATTCCATTATTATGCACTACAGTCACATGGAAACCTTAATATGAATGAATTTATTAAATGCACTTTATACTAGTCTAGGGAGGAATCCATAAAATATTGAACCTTATATACATGTCTGTGAATTTTATACAAGAACTCTATCTGCAGCAGCTTCTATTCAATATAAATTGAACATATTAAGCATTTTAAGCATCATATACTTTTTTTAAAATCCTGGCGGGAAAGGATTTTCCACTTGAAGGCACATGTACACTTTAGTTGCTAGGACATTAATTTTGTTGAGTTATGAGATAAATGTGACAAAAACTGCAATGTATGGTAATTGGTGCAATGTAATTGAATATCCATGATGTATATTACATATGTCAGAGGAATGTTTGACAACCTGTTAAAGTTACAACCGCAATGGGAAGAAAACAGTATTTATATAAGTATTATGATGTGACTATTACACTGAAAATTAATAAACAGTATGTTCATATCCAGTAATCAGTTAGCACTTGACACTTTAAAGGGTGGCTATGAGAATAAATCCTGTCTGGGAAGGATTTGGGGAAAACACAGTAAAAATGGTCACTTATTTTAAATTAGCACACATGGTTAAAGATTTTAGAGTAAATGCAGTATTAAGTGACATTGCACTGTATTAAGCTGAAATAATCTAAATGAACAATCAATATATTTATACTGCATAAATGCTAATATGTTTATGGAATTATCAATGAGGTGCAGTAAAATGAGTATTAACTTGTTGATTATGTTTTACCTGTGCATTTGGACAGTCTTTAATTTATGTCTATTAACCACGTGTACAGCACTTGGCACTTTAAAAGAGTTGATCACCACTTATAGCGTTGTCATGTGATCAAGGCCAGTAACGGCAGAACCGAGTCATGGCGGATGTAACTCAATAAAACTACAAAAAGATTTGCACTTATTTGTGGTCTGCACTTGTTCTTCTGGTGAAGGATATGCGACGAGAGTTGTGGATATATATATATGTGTACACATACACACATATATATTCATAGATAAATATATATATTAAAAAACTGGAAACAATAAACCAATTTCCACAATTACTATTCATTAAAAAATGATCAATCAATAAATAATTGCTATTCAATTATTAATTAACTTCCATCTGTATACTCCTACAAACCTAGCAGCCTGCACCTAAAATATAACTGATAAAATAACTATTCCATAACTTAAAAGTTTAAAATAAATCAATTGGTTAATTATCAATTAATAATTAATTATTAATTGATTGGAACGTAATTTACTTACCACCTTAGATCCCTACAAACCTAGCATCCTGCAAGGAAATTAAAGTGAAATTAATGAAGTATTCCACAATTTGCATTTTAGTATTCAATTAATTAACAAATAATAATTAATAGTTACATTATTATTTCATGAACATCCCACCCTATACCCCTACAAACCTAGCATCCTGCAACTAAAATATAAGTAAAACAAACCAGTATTCCAGATTTACCTAATTAAAAATCAATTAATATTTAACTGACAATTAATAATAAATTGTTTATTAATCTTTACTTAATTAACTTCCCACACTACACTCCTACAAACCTAGCAGCCTGCAACGAAAATATAAGTAAAATAAACAAGTATTCCATAAATGACATCATTCAAAACAATTAAATAATGTATTTACAATTAATAATGAATTTTAAATTCCGTAATACTTGATTTACTTCCCACCGTATTGCCGTACAAACCTAACAGTTCTCATATAACATAGAATGAAAATAAATCAGTATTACATAACTTACAAAGGAAATATCAATCATATAATTAAAAAACATGTATTGAATAATTCTTAATTAGTTATTGCATAATTAAATTCCCACCCTATCCCTTACAAACCCAACAACTTGCTACAACACTTTAAATTACTATTAGAAATTAACAAAATATTCTAAATCACTTAAAATTACAGGCTATATTTTAAAAGCAATTATCATTTTTATAAACAATTGTAACACATACACTTAATATATCAACTAAATCACTTTAAGATTATCTAAAAACTATGGGGCTGATTAGCATGGCGGGCTGAGTTTGTCCGCCCGCCATTGCCCCGGACAATGGGACTGCCCGCTATGTTAGTGGGAGTCCCGCATGTGCTATTTGGAAGCGCCCGCCACACTCGTGGGCTCATTCGGCATTTTTTGCATTGCGGCGGGCGGTGCTGTCAGCAGCACCCGCCACAATGCAAAAAAGGCACTTGTGCATTTGCATGCTCATTCAAATGCAGGGGGGTACCATGGGGGTGCCAAATCCGTATGCCGTTGCCACCATGGAAAGGATGGTTCCCGCATTCATTTTAACATGGACGGCGGACACCACCACCATATTCAACCCTTTTCCGACCGGTCGACTCTTCGACCAGGCGGAAAAGCCGCAGACGGTCTTCCCGTCTGCCGCGGTACCCCCGCCATACTGATATGGCGGGGTAATTGGCATGCGGGCAGAGTTTTATGGCAGGCAGATCACCACCGCTGTTTGGGCGGTGGCGCTCCGCCCGCCATACTAATAGGCCCCTATGTTTTTAACCACTATATTAGTGAAAACGATATTAAATCCATCAATATTATTTACAATGATATTACTTGCCTCAAAAAATTATATTCTTATAAACGATATTTGTGCATCACTATAGTTGTGTCTCACAATATTTAATTTCAGATATTTCTGTCTCCCGATATTTTTAAATCAATATTTTATCCAAGCACCCCATAAATGCATTCCGATTTTGTGCAGTTACAACCTCAAGATCAGGGCCACTGAAATGATGTGGTAGGGGACGAACAAATTATGAGAATGGTTGGCTAAATTATGTGGCAAAAAAGACAGATTATGTGGCCTAATGGCAGCACACTTTGTGATATTATTGCTTCGTTATTTTGACATTTTTACACATGATAACGCTGTCTGGGGGAAGGTTTTTCCTTATTAGTACCAGTTTAACACCCAAATACAGCAGTAAGCAACGGAGAGATGACCAGTCAACCTTTGTGAAGGGCCCTCCACCTTTCCGTAACACGTGCCACCATATTCTCAGTAACTTTAAATTATCTGAGATGGAAAAAAACTTTTTTCCTAAAATCTGCAGATTATGAAGCAGAAGATGGATTATTTGGCAAATGCGGTAAAACTAGATTATGGGAGAAACACTGAGTCTGAAGAGTTGCATAATTTCAGTGGCTCTGTTCAGGATGCAAGACATTCACTAAACTCTGTAATAACACCATCAAAACACACCCAGACACATTTGTAACAGTCCAAGTGATCATAACGTCTTCTAAAATACCCGTTATAATTTACCCATACACCTTCAAAATGCCCAGAGGCTCCCTTACAATCCCAGGGCACTCTCACAAAATCCCCAGACACCCTCCCAACTTGTCCTGACATTCACTGTCTGCTCACATGCCCTAAAAACTCCCCACAGACATTATTATTATTATTTATTGTTCGTTCAATAACATGATCATACACAGCATTAAAAAATCACATATTATAAAGTGTGCCTACATCACAGTAATATTTTACCACTTTCAGTCTCTGCCACCAGGCATAGAGCAGATATCTTGATATTGTAAAAACAAGCCACCTTGCTGTTTCTGACCTAAATATGCGTAAAGCATCAGACGGGCATGAGAAACAAAGCAGTCGGCAAGCCGGAATGATCCAAGATTTCATTAAGTTTGCATAAGGGGACATAAGAAAATGAAATGTTCTATAGTGTTAGAAATGGGGGTCTCTAGTTGGCAGAGGTAGGTACCTTTGTCCAAATAGGGACACTTGCCTCTAGTCTGGGTAAGGGGGATACACTTTTAAAATAACGCCTGCTCACCCCCGTAGAAGCTTGGCATGAGCAGACAGGCTTATCTCAGTGGCAGTGTGTAAAGCATTTGTGAACACATACAGTAACACAGTGAAAACACTACAAATAGACACCACACCAGTTTAGAAAAATAAGTAATCTTTATATAAACCAAAACAAGACCAAACGACAAAAATCCACCATAAAGTATTAAAATATCCTTTGAAATAGGTTATTTACTCAAATCAAGCTTCTAGCAACAAATAACTCCACCTGGAGTTATTATGACGTTGTGACAGATGAAAATCCAAAGAACGGTGCCGACCATGAGGTGCGCGGCATAGGGCCCGGAGTCAAGCAGACCCACAAAGAACAGTACCTTGGATTTGATGAAAGCAAAGACGGTGCACAGCGTTGAGGAGATGATGATTCGTTGGCACCTGTGACATCAGTTCCTTACGACCCCAGGGGAGGTGATGTCTCTGTTCCTTACTGTGTCAGGAAAGTGACATCATGGATGGCGGCGAGGTGGCAGTTCCTTACGACGGTGTGATGTCGATGGATTTAGGAGTCACCCACGTCAAGGATTGGCTCCATGTTGATGAAGCACCGGCGTCGGTAAAGTCGGGGCTCCGGTGCAGGCAGCGGCCTCGATGACAGCTTTGGAGTCGATGCGGCACAGTGTTGGTAGGCATCGGGCCTACGATGCAAGTCAGGGCGGTGCGTCGTCCTCTTCACGAGCGGTGTCCATGGCTTCGGTGCAGGTACATTGTAGCTTGCCAGCGTCGGTGTTGCAATATCCTTCTGTGGGAGCTGAAATAGTAGTTCCAAATGGAGAGAGACAGAAGGAATGACGTCTTTGTGTCATTGAGACTTCAGAACAGGACGCAAGCTCAGTTTCAAGCCCTTGGAGATCTTTTCTTCAAGCAGCTGACAAAGCAGACAGCAAAGTCCTTTTTCTCCTTCACTTGGCAGCAAGCAGCCACTGCAGGCCAACCCCAGACAGCAAACAGCACAGGGACAGTATTTCTCCTCAGCTTATCCGGGTCTTCTCCTTGGCAAAGGTGCCTCTTGATTTCCAAGAAGTGACCTAAAAGTCTGGGGTCGGGCCCCTCTCCATATACACAAAAATCCTACGTTCTCTGAAGGCAGAGAGTGTCTGTTCCCTGCCAAAACCAGTTCTGTCCTCACTGGTGTAGCTTCCTGGCAGGAGGTGGAGACAGCATTGTTGAAGGCAGGCAGACAAGGCCAATTCAGGTGAAAGGAAATCTCCTTCCCTTACTCTAAATGCAGCCCAGGTCTATTCAGCCAAGCCCTGACTCACCAGACTTGGAGCCACTGCCCCTCTTCAGTCCCTGACATCCAAAATCCAGACATGCAACACAGAAACCTAGCAGAGTCACACTGGATGGTTAGGCAAGAAAGTATTTTCAAACACAGAATGTAAAAATCACCCACACTAAAACATGCATTTTAACCTTCTGAGTTCAGGCATACTAAACTTTATTTTTCTACCTTGTTCCTAGGGCCAGTTGTGTTTATAAGATGTTATCTACAAACTCCCCATTCTGTCCTATGGGAACAGGTAGCCGTGAACAATGAAATTGGCAGTAATTCACTATCAGGACATACCACAGACATCAGGGCATGTCCTACCTTTCACATACATTGCACCCTGCCCACAGGGGTACCTTGGGCCTACCTTAGGGGTGCCTGACATGTAAGAAAAGGGAAGGTTAGGGCCTGGCAAGTGGGTGCACTTACCAATGGCAGTACCAGACTGCACACAGGCTCTGCAGTGGCAGGCCAGAGTGACATTTTACAGGCTGCTTCTGTTGGTGGCACAATCAGTGATTTGAACCCACCAGCAGCATTTGATTTACAGGCCCTGGGCACACACGGTGCTCTGTACTAGGTTCTGACAAGTAAATCAAATATGCCAATCATGGAATCACTAATCCATAACAGTAATTTACAAAGGGAGCACTTGTACTTTGGCACTGAACAGCAGTGGCAAAGTGCCCAAAGCATCTAGACCAGCGAAACGGAGTCTGACATGCAATGTAGTCCAGGTAGGCTGCACCGAAATCCTCCAGCCCAACCAACACCTGGTTGACTAACCTCTGAAAGGTGGCAGGGGCATTCTTCATCCCAAAGGGCATCACCTGGTATTGGTAGTGCCCATATGGTGTGGAGAATGTTGACCTCTCTCTTGCCCTATGAGTTAAGGTGATCTGCCAGTACCCAGACGTTAAGTCAAATGTACTGAGGTACCGGGCAGCCCCCAACCGATTGATGAGCTCATCAGCTCTGGTGATGGGGTGCGCGTCAGTCCTGGTGACTGAATTGAGCCCTCAGTAGTCCACACTGAACCGGAGTTCTGGCATGGCATCGGGTGCGGCTGCCTTTGGGACCAAGACACTGGGCTAGCCCAAGTGCTGGCTGAGGGCTCTATCACCCCTAGTGCTAACATCTTGGAAAACTCCTCCTTGATGCAAGCTCTGACCCTGTCAGTCACTCTGTAAATCTTATGTTTTACGGGAGGACTGTCCCCAGTGTTCACATCATTGACGCACCGCTGGGTGACACTGGGGGTCAGGGAGAACAGATCAGAAAACTATCCCAACAGTTGGTGGCAGTCACTCTGTTGCTCAGGGGTCAGGGCGGGGCAAAGGTTCACACCGTCCACTGACTCATCTTGCTCCTTTGCAGACAGGATGTCAGGAAGAGGCTCAGTCTCCTCTTCCATTCCAGCATCTGTTGCTAAGAGCATGCCCACTTCGGACCTCTCCAAGTGGGGCTTCAGGCAGTTCACATGCAGGACCCACAAAGGGTTCCTAGAAGACTGCAAGTCCACCAAGTAGGTAACATTACTCTTGCGCTCCACCACCTCAAATGGTCCGGTCCACTTATCCTGGAGCGCACAAGGCTCCACAGGGGCCATGACCCACACTTTTTGTACAGGTTGAAACTCGATCAGAGTGGCATTCGGATCACACTTTCGTTTCATCTCCTCCTGGCTAGCTTCCAGATTCGCATGAGTGAGTTGTCTGAAGCGCTTAGTCTGGATTCTGAAGGCCAGCATGTAGCTAAATACATCCTGGGGAGGTTTACTGGGAGCTTTCTCCCAGCCCTCTTTCACCAGACTTAGAGGTCCTCTTACAGGATGCCCATACAGGAGCTCAAAGGAACTGAATGCTCAGGACTTCTGCAGTGCCTCTGTGTAAGCAAACAAAAGGCATGGTAAGAGGACATCCCACTTAAGCCTCATGGGTTCACCAAGACCCATAATCATGCCCTTCAGGGTTGGTTGAATCTCTCAACCAGCCCATTACCTTGGGGGTGTTAGGGAGTGGTGAACGTATAGGTTACACCGCACTCCTGCCATAGGGACTTCATATCTCTGGGGAACCTCTCATGGTAGAAAATCCCCATCAACGTACGACACACCACGGGGCCGTCACAGTCCGGAGAGGGGTGGCTTCCTGGTACGGGGTGGCATGGTCCACCAAGACCAGGATAAACCTGTTGCCCATGGCTGTCTTGGGATCCAGAGGCCCCACAATGTCAATAACCACCCTCTCAAAGGGGGTACTGACTACAGGGAACGGTTGGAGAGGAGCCTTACACTTTCTCCCACTCTTGCCACTTGTCTGGCAAGTCTGGCAAGACCTGCAATGAGTATCCATGTGCATGCGCATTTGGTGCCAGTAAAAGTGGGTGACCAGCCTTTCAAAGGTCTTGTCTTGCCCCAAATGCCGTGTCAAAGGCACATCATGAGCCAGACCCAGTAGGAAGGCTCTGAAGCGCAGGGGTACCACCAGCACACGGGCTGACCCAGACTCAGCAGCCTTAGGCTTGCTATACAGGAGACCAATCTCCCAGTAAATCCAATGTGATCCAGACTGATCACCTGCTGCCTGGTTTGCAGCCTGCTGCCGCAAACCAATGAGAGAAGGGCATGTCTGCTGCTCCTGGCAGAACTCCTCCCTGGTGGGCCCTCCTTCTTGCTGCCAATGGGTAAGCTCAGGCAGGTTCCCAAGTTTAGCCACTTGTTCTCCTATAGGCTCCAGGATATCCCCCTCAGGGTCTACCTCCTCCTGGACCATGGGAACTTCGGGCCGGTTTCCTGCACCCTGTGCCTCTTCCCTTCTTGGCAGGCACCTGGGCCACTCTTTCAGGCTCCAGGTCCTCTTGAATGCCCTTGCTGGCTGCCATTGAATGAGTGGTCACACATGCCCACTCAGGCAGATCCAACATCTCTAAATGAGACCACTGATCCACCTTCATCCAAGGTGAGCTCTCCAAATCATTGCCTAGCAGACAGTCAACAGGCATGGCTGGCCTCACAGCTACTTTCAAGGTACCTGAGACCCCCCCACTTAAAGGGAACATTTGCCACTTTGCAGAGGCACTCTGAGTTGTCAGCAGCAACTATTGGGTAGAATGTGTTGGGAACCACCTGCTCTTCAGACACCAGCTGACAACTGACATCTGTCACACTGGCTCTGGTGTCTCTCAGAGTCTCCACACTATGGCCATTGATGGTCACCCACTTACTGTACTTTTTAGTGCTTTCAGGCAGATGAGCCCGGGGTACCATCTCACTGTCCCCTAAAGAGACCAGGGACATCTCTGCTGGACCCCACCCACCTTGGGCACCCAACTCCTCCCCCAAGGCTACACAAACCAGTTCCTGGGATGGTGCACCAGTGGGTGAGGTGGTAACCAGTTTGGGACACTTAGGATCCCCCGTAAGGGTCCCACCTGACCACAGCTAAAACAGGTCTTGGGACCCCTCTGAACAGGCTTACCTGTCTGGACCCATGGTTTCTTCTCAGTGGGAGGCTGGGAACCCTAACCTTGGTTCCTTTGGGGATTATTTTGGGGCCCTTTTTGGAACTCCTTTTGTTTACCCTTTCCCCCACTCTTCTGCTGGGGACCCTGCCCACCTTTGGCAGAGTCTCCCACATGACCTTTGTGGACCCTGGTACTGACTCAGCGGTCCGCCTCCACAGCAAGCTTCCTGGGGTCAGTCAGCTTACTATCGATCAGGTACTGGCGTAGCTCTGGAAAACAAGTACTAGACAAGTTCTCCCATGCAACCAAATCCTAGAGTCCCTACAAATCAGTTACCTTGCTACCCTTCACCCATCCATCCAGTGCTCTGCAAAAAATAAGATACATATTCAACCCAGGTATTGGACTCCAGCTTCTAAATGTTTCTAAATTTCTGCCTATAAAGCTCTGGGGTCAACCCATACCTGGCTATCGAGGCTTCCTTCATGGTGGCCTAGGACATCTGATCCTCAGTGGGGAAAGATAGCAATGTCTCCCTTCCTTCACTAACAAAGCGGTCCCACAACCCCACTCCCCAATCGCTCTCAGGGACTCTGTGGGACTTCATTGCTACATCATAGCAACTTGAGCCACTGACTAGTGTCCTCCTGCTTTGCGAAATCCTTAATAACGTCATTGGGGATGTATACTTTCACTTCTACAGGCCCGGATGGTGTGCTGCCACCAGAGGGAGTGATTTCCAGACTCTTTGCTTTCAGCTCCAACTCCCTCAACACTCTTTCATGCTCTAAAAGCATATTTTTCTCTTCCATAGCTAGCCTCTTATACTCAAACTCCTCTTATTCTCTATGTCAGACTGGCTCCCCAGCTTGAGCCTAGCAAGCTCCAACTCATGCACTCTGCTTTTTTCCCTGTCCTCCAACTCTTTTGGAGACAGACCCATTGTAGACACACTGCTGCCTTCCCTGGGAGGCACCCCCCTCCAGTTAGGCCCACTAGCCCATCCTGCAGCCCTTTGAAATTCTCCCCCTCAACCATAGGCTCCTCGGTCTGCCCACTGGCACTCCTTGCTTCCAACAAGGCCCTCAGTGCCTTTTGGAATTCCTCCTTTCTGGTGAGGCCTTTCATGGAGATTTTAAAAAATTGGCAGATGGATTTAAGTTGTGGCACCGTGTAGGTATCAACCCTTTTCTCTCCAAATTCGATATCCACAGATGCAAGTGATGGTTGTTTACTCATGGTGACAATTGGCAGTTCTCAAGATGCAAAAAGATTCTAAGGAAAAAAAATTCTACCAAAATGTATGCGGTCGCGTAATAGTCTGCACTCACTAGTAGTGTACACCAGTCACCAGTAAGTTTAGACCAAGGTCAAGGTGTAGTGGTAATATGGGTGTATTCATTGGGAGGTTACGGATTGTCATTAGAAATTTGTTTTCCGCGACCTCTAACTGTTTCAAATTCTCCAGCCCCCACAGTTCAGCCCTTTAAAGGGCCGCACCTAGGCCTTTGGCCCGATGTATTTCAAAGATGGGGGAAATTGGGGGGAAGACTGAGCGTTTAACCCTCTTTACTATTGCACAGTCCACATGCTGTAGTGTCAGTACACTCTTCTGAATTTGAGGTGACCATGCTAAATCGTCACTGATTCTGACTCCCAGGTAGTCAAAAGCCTTGACCTGGTCTAAGAATTGGGTACCCAACTTCAATTTCCCCTTGGTGAATTTATGAGGGTTAAAAACCATAAACTTTGTTTTTGAGCAGTTAATCTCAAGGCCACGATCATTGCATGCCTCAGCGAACTTGGTTAACACATTCTGAATGCCCATTGGGGTTTTAGAAAAGAGCAGTATATGGTCTGTGAATTGCAAAGAGTGTATAAGGCTACCTGCTAGTCGTGGAGGGTCCCCTCCACAATCATATAGTTTGCTTATGAGCCCATTCATGTATAAAGTAAACAGGGTTGGGGCAAGCACACAACCCTGGTGCATCCCCATAGAGACTAATATGTTGCTAGAAAAACTACCATCAGTGTTCCACCTGACTTTGGCTTAGTTACCTTGGTGTAAGCGAACCAATAGTTGAAGTAGGGCACTTGGGAGTCCTAAGTCTCTGAGAGCGGCGCAAAGCTTATTACGGTCAATGGAATCAAATGCCGTTTTGAGATCGACAAATACGACATATAGATGACCCTTCCTGATCTGCACTTCTTCCCAAATAAGCAGCAGGAATCTAAACACTTGATCTAGTGTGCTCGTAGATGCCCTAAAACCAGCCTGTAGGTGTGAGATAGTATTGTTTTCTTCTATCCAAGGTTGGGGACGTAACAAAATGACTTTATAGAAGACTTTCTGGGAAACATTAATAAGGCTTATTGGCCTATAATTTGAGGGGTCCCCTTTATCTCCTTTTTAAAATATGGGGATTATTTCAGCACTGTTAGAAATGGGCGTCTCTAGTTGGCAGAGGTAGGTACCTTTGTCCAAATAGGGACCCTTCTTCCTAGTCAGGATAAGGGAGTTATACTCCTAAAATAACCCCTGCTCACCCCCTTGGTAGCTTGGCACGAGCAGTCAGGCTTATCTTAGAGGCAGTGTGTAAAGCATTTGCACATAACCAACAGTAATACAGTATAAGCGCTACAAAAGGACACCACACCAGTTTAGAAAACTATCCAATATTTTCATATACTCAAGACAAGACCAAAGACGATAAAAATCCACAATACAGTACTTAGAAATCTTCAGTTATCACAATAACCTTGACAAACAGTTCCTTAAAGTCAATAGCTCCCTCTGGGGCTATCACGGCGTTGTGAACAAACAAATCCAAACAGTTCTGGCTGACCGCGGCATCGCGGGCCAGCTACGGTGTTGGGAGGACCAGCAAAACAAAACAGTACCTGTAGCAATGTAGGGCGTTGGCGACCTCTCATTAGGCTTCCGAAAGCGCGGCGTCCGCAGGCGTCAGCTCCAGAGGTCGGTGCAGGAGTCGTTCGGCCCTTGAAGTCACACACGTTGCAGATCGAACTCCTCGCTGTTGAAGTCAGGAGCGCTGGCATCGGCATACGTCGGGTGCTGCGGTGCAAAGTGCAGCAGTGTGGTGTGCAATGCCCTCAGGTCGCGGTGCAAGCAGCAGCTCAGTGGCGCCGTCAGATGGGGTCATCAGTGAGACTAGGGTCGCAGTGCGGAGTAATGCAGTGCTTGTCGCGGTGCTGGCATGTCATGGGGCAAGCAGCGTCGTCTTTGTTGCTGAAGCGCTGTCGTTGGCCGAAAAACTGGAGTGGATGGCGCTGGCGTCGGTAGGCCAAGGCAGCGGTGCGGGATGAGGGTGAAGCATCATGTACCTTTACGAGCCGTGCCCTCGAACCACGGTGCAAGCAGCGGCGTCCATTATGGCGTGGAGTGGCATCGTCTGGGATACCAAGGCGGCAGCATGAAGTGAGGCGATGCGGAGTGCGGTGCCCAAAGGTCGCGGTGCGAGCAGCTGCTCGTTGGCGGCATCAGTAGGCGGCGTCGGTGAGACCAGGGTTGCAGTGCGGCATTTGGGCGGTGCCCTCTGCAGTGCCTTCAGGACACAGAGTCGGGAGCGGCATTGGATTGCTTTTTCTTCTGTTGCAGCACAAAACACACATGCTATGGTAGAGTAGAAATTTTGTGGCTTGGGATTCGCTGGGGGGGAGCTGGTTTTGGTCCCACCTCAAACCATTCCCGAGCCCAGCTCTGACCAAGAATGCAGGATATATGGCACACAGGAGCACTACTTTGCAGTGAACAATACCAGAGGTCAAACTGGGTGGGATCTGTGGGGTCCTACGTATCTTTACTTTTCTAATTTAACAGAAACAGTTCCCCTTCTTTAAATTAAAAGGCAACCATCCTAGGACGGTTAGTGATGACATTTGAGATGCCTCAGCTGAAGTGGAAGGGCAGCAATTCTCCTATGCTGTGAAGCCAAGGGAAAGACAGTTGAACAAGAATCAAGCCTTCTTGCCAGGGTGTCTGCTGCCTGAAGAAATTTAAATGCGACCATTTGGCGAATCTGCAAATGTAAAGGCTGCTTGGAAGGCACTATTGGATTTAAATGATGGTCCTTCTTGAAGAGGTATTGTAAGGTGAATTGAGGAGCTGTAGAGTTTGTGCTTTTAATGTACAGTCATAAAAAAAACTTTGAACTAGTTGCTCAGATCTATATTTTGGAAGCACTTTTTTATCTTAAACCTAAGTCTTTTGGTGCACTTTGTGGCAGCCTATCTTATAGCCTTATAGCCCGCCGTAGCAGGCTATACCGGCTGTTAAAGGCCCGCTGCAGCGTTAAAGGCCCGAGCCGAAGGCGAGGGACTTTAACAAAGCAGAGGGACTTTAAAAGCCGGTATAGCCCTGCTACGAAGGGCTATAAGGCTATTAGAACATTCTGCCACTAGAGGGCAGAATGTTCTAACAAAACAAAGCCTTCAGGGAGCACGAGGGGATTCAAATCCCCTCAGGCTCCCTGAAGCCTTTGTTCACAGCCAGAGCTGTGAACAAAGACACATTGGAATGTTGGTGCTCCGGGCTTATACCAGCCATTATAAGCCCGGAGCGCTCCATTGTTTTCAATGGAGCTCCCAACATTCCAATGTTCTAATATACAGTATGTAATGCAAGTTTAAAATAATGACCAATAAATACACAGTGCTTTCTATCACAAAAGCTGGCACCCCCTAAACCAAAAAAACATATCATTATTTCCCACTACATCAACCACAATTCAGTTCTGTGGTTCTCTTGTTACAAGCACAGATATCTACAATGATTGATTAAACGCATAGAGGATTCACAACATACAATAGTGCATCTCTCAATAATGAGCTTAACTTGGAGGATGTGGCCCAACTGCTAGAGCAGTCGACCTCAAACCTAGGAATCCGCGTTTCAGTCTCGGCAGGGACGCCAAACATCCTGTGATTCACCACTTAATCTTCCCGTGCCTAACAAATGAATGACTCAGTCTGTAACGCCAGTGGTGTTCATGTAACACACTCAGGGCCAGATGTACGACCATTCCATTTTGCGACTCGCAAACTGCAACGTTTTGCAACTCGCAATTTGATTCTCGCAAAATGGAATGTACAACAGTGCAATTCCCAAATGGGTCGCAAGGAACGTGCCTCATTAATATTCATGAGGCAGGTCCCAATTTGCGTCCCATTGGGAATGGCCTGCAAACACAGTGATGGTGGCTTGCTGGGGACAGCAGACCCTCATGTCTGTGTTTGATTATAAAATAAAGCAAATGTTTTTTTCATCTGCAGCCCGTTTTCCTTAAAGGAAAATGGGATGAGTTTTTTTTTTTTTAATTAACATTTTTATTTTTATTTTTTAAGGGCAGGCAGTGGTCCCTGCGACCACTGCCTGCTCTTAAAAAATATTTTTGCACCCACTCACAAAGGGGAAGGGGTATTTGGGGACCCTTCCCTGTTTGCAAGCGACTTACCACCTACTTGAAGTAGGTGGTAAACTGCAAGTGTTTTTCAAACTCAAATGCAGATGCAATACAAATGGTACATACCATTCTGACTCGCTATTATGAAGTGACGCCCTTGGCTTGCCCCTTCCTAGTAGCGACTGGCAAACACTATTTTACGAGTCACCGGCTCGCAACACAGTGTTTGTACATACCACCACCCTTTTTTGTAGTAGCAAATGGGGCGACTTCCTTACCTTACTTTGTCTTTATTTCGGTCTCTCGGACCATAAAAGGGTTGCAGCATAAAACTCTTAAGAATAAATACAGTAATAATTTACAAACAATCAATTGACCAGAATATAAAACAATCATTCAATTAATGATGACTTAATGCATTGGTTACGGCTGTGCCATATTACTGTTAAAAATTTTGCAACTGCAAATACAATTGGGGCTGACAAGTCTCTTTTCAAAATCCTATATGCGGGGAGGTAGCGCCTAAAACCCAGGTTTTTAAGTATTGGGACAAGCCAATACTTTCTTGCTCTTCTATATGCTGGACAGAAGAATATTATATGCAAGTCACACTCCCTCGGGTAGGCGCAGGCTGGACATTGTAAAGAAGTCTCGGTATTTGTCCAGCAAGCAGTGTACACTTTGAGAGGAAGGGTATTGTACCGCCATTGCATAAAAAGCTTCCTGGTAAGCGGGGGGCTAATGTTGTCGTATACAAGCTCTTGAAGATATGAGTCTTTTGACCCCAAAAATTTACCCATTAGGGACCTCTCCTCTGTATTGTTGATTAGAGCGCGTAAATGGTATTCATAATAGGCTTTGGAAAGAGACTTTCGTGATGTTCTGGGGCAAGTGTTTTCTGGATCAGACCAAAGATTCTGTCTGCCTAGTGCCTCACATGTTTGTTTAATATACCTGAGCCAAGCAAACCGTACAGGGTTACAAAGTCTCATGATTTCCTGAAGCTCAGATCTATAATTGGACAGTTCTGGTGTAGACCATAATTTTCGCCAATACAATAGGGGTTTAAGGCCCAGCTCTTCTGAAATTGGTCTAAGGCCTATATCGAGTCTCAGTGGTAAGAGGGGGGTACTAGGCGGAAGGCCTGTTAGTTGCCTGAGAAAATTATTCTCAGTGACCTGCATCGTCTGGGTAACAGTATGCCCCCATAGTTCAGCTCCGTAAGTCACTGCCCCTTTTGCCTGTATTTTGTAAATTTGTAAACGAGGGGAAAACGGCTGGTAAGTCAATCCTCTGGACATCCTTGCCAGTCCTCCTATCATTTGAGTTAGTTTCAGATTCGCCCTGGTGCGATGCGAATCCCAGGTCATAGACTCGTTTAGTGTTATCCCCAAGTACTCAAATGTAAAGACCCTCTCCAGCCTGGAGGGCCCAAGAGTGGGATTGGCACGTGTTTTCGGGGGGGGGGGGGTTGAAGATCACATACTTGGTTTTAGAAGCATTGATCTCCAAAACCCGAATCGCACAAAAATTTGCGAATCCATCAAGGATCCGCTGAATGCCCATAGGGGACTTGGAGAGCAGCAAGGTATCGTCCGCGAAAAGAATAGCGGGTACCCTCGTGCCTCCAAGCCTGGGAGCATCAATATTTTCCAGTGCATTCAAATGGCTAATCACCCCGTTGACAAAGAGGCAGAAAAGAGTCGGTGCCAGCACACAACCCTATCTGACCCCCCTGTCAATGGGGAAACGATCAGTAAGGGTGCCCCCTCTTCCGCACCTCACCCTTGCGAAATTCCCCAGGTGCAGTCTTCTTAAAATAACTAATATATTGTTTGGGAGGCCAAGATCTTCCAAGACGGCCCACAATTTGTCCCTGGGCACTAGATAAAACGCAGCGCGTGAATCAACAAAGACCGAATATAGGGTGCCACCCTCTATTAAAACGGTCTTCCAGTACATAAGATTTAAGCGAAAAATCTGGTCAATGGTAGAGACACTTCTTCTAAAACCAGCCTGATATGTGCTCATAATACTTGATTCCTCAATCCAGTCTTGTAAATGGTTAAGAATGAGTCTACCAAACAATTTTTGGGGGACATCAATAAGACTAATTGGTCTATAACTGGCTGGGAGTAGAGGCGAGCCCTTTTAAAAAATTGGGACAATCTCTGCGCCCAGCCATGTATCAGGTAGCTCCATGCCCTCTAGGATAGAATTAAATAGTAGTGTGAAATAGGGTGCCCACACTTCGGGTTCCTGCTTAAATAGGTCTCCCGGAAGGCCATCCAGAACCGGTGCCTTTCCTGACGCCAGACCCATGATAGCTGCTCTGACTTCTTTAAATGAGAATGACAGACCCGATGAAATATTAGTTACTGCCTGGACAGGATCAGCACCGGTCCCCTCTGGTGACATATATAGGGACTGGAAGTGGTCCTGCCAGGTCTTGGCTGAGATGTTAGGTCCAGTTTGCGATCGTAAAACATTGCTGTACATCTGGCCCACCTTCGGGGTCGAGTTCGCTCTAAATAAAACTAAAAGAAAAAAATATTTATTTGAGGTGTGTGTTATTTTATATGTAGTTAATTGAAGATAAAAGAACAACAAAACAGTAACAGATTATTTTGCTTTTAGCCACACCTTTGATCCTGCTCCCCCACTCAGTGACCCCGCCTCTATTAGACTCAGGATTATAGTTCCAATACTTTTTTTAATGCACTTGACCGCTGAATGTTACTAACTTTGCTGATGCAGGGTTGAAACAGGCGTTTTACCTGACATTTTACCAGACATTAGTAGTGTGCACTATGACGCCAGTGACCGGTGCCTGAGTGCCGCAATTGGTAGGACTCACCTGGGACAGGACTGTCTTGCACCCCCACCGTCATGCAAGGGGCAGTGCTAGATGGCTGTTAGGGCTGTAAACCTTTCATCGTAGAGGTTTGTTCCATACGATTAGTTTACTTTTCCAACAAATACTGCACTCTTTTATAAACCTTTATTTATGTTCTGTTCTTCACCTCACACACAACATTCCACAGTCTCTGTCGCCCTTTCTTGACAGTACCCCCCTCCCCCCCTTTCCAAACCTCCCCGTCTTGTCATGTGCCTGGCTTCTTCGGCCACTCCTCAATTCACCAAACACTTACAGGTCTGCCTTACAAATACTAACATTTCAGGGTGGAATTTGAGGGGGCTGAGCTGAGTCAACGGAGGGGTTCGGAGGCTTGAGGGGGGAGGGTGAGAAAAATAGATGAGCGATGCAGGAGTAATGATACTCCGCCTATTGGAGGTCGGCGCTCAGGGCCGATGAGATTGGGGTGGGCAGTTTAGTTGTGATGGTACTTCTAAGGTTAAAACAAAGGGTGCTTTTATTCTCGATAAATCACTGCTAGTGCCCCAGTTTGTAAAAGCACAGGCTGTGGGGCTGCATGTCCTGTGACACATACAAGCTGGTGTCTTGTCAGATGCGTTGATGCTGTGAAGCTGGAGACCTGTCCAGCACGGACATGACTGTGGCGGAGGAGCATGGAGTTGGGGGGAGGGGGTCTCTGAGCAGTTGATACTAGGGCTTCCCAGGAAGACGCACGTCGGCTTCAGGTGAAGAGCGCTGACTTCTCGCTAGCGGTGGGTGCGTGCTATTAGATAAGGCAGCGCCGCTCCAGGGACTGGTGGTCTCTGAGCCCCTGGGCTGCCCGTGTCACGCTCGTGGGCGCTGGGGGTGAGCAGGGCTCTTCCCACCCCTGCCTCCTCGCTCAGCCGAGCAGCGAGGCGCTGTGCAGATGGAGCTGGGCTGGTTCGCCTCCCTGCACTGACTGTCTCACACAGCGCAAGGTGCACGCCTGCCTGCCCTGCCGAGGACGGTGCCGGCAGGACCCGGCGCCTCTGATGTGCACCTCGCCAAGGACTGACGCAGGGATTATACCGTGGGAGGAACACGACCACCATGGCTTCCAACTTTAATGACATCGTGAAGCAGGGATATGTGAAAATACGCAGCAGAAAGCTGGGGGTGAGTGTTTCTGGCTGCTCCGTTTTCTAGGAGCTAATTCCTTGTGTTTTTTTCCTTGAGGGTTCATGTGCGCTTTACCTCGTTATCGTATTGGTGGGCTGTGGCCAACAGAACCATTCCACGTAAGCACTGTGAGCGTAACGGTAGGAGATGCCGGCTTATTGCTGGTATGCAGCTGTGCATTGGCTCTGTATATGGAGACGCTGAAGGGGCAGGTGTATCCCTGAACAGCATCGGCCGCCGGCTTGTCGCCTCTCCTTTCTTTAGGATCAACATTTTTGGTTGACTTGAGTGTGCAGAGTGCCTGCAGTCACTGTGTCAGGACAGGGCAGGTGCGCCTGTGTCCCGTTTAGAAGGTTCATGTTGTGAGCGTCTCACATAGATGTCTATGTTTGAAATTGACACGTGTACCCGCGGGGTTGCTGACTCAGGTGTGACGATGCTCTGCGCTTTCTGCTGGTCCAAACTTTATGCGAAGGTATTGTGATGTCTTTGCCCGGTCTGAGAGGAAATGCAGCGCGTACACAAGACCAGCGGAGGTGGGGGTGGTAGGGCGTTCACTGCGTACCGTGAAACTACCTGGGGTGGGGTGTCTAGTCCAGGGCGGACGGGAGAGGGGCAGCGTAGACATGTCCGGCGTGACAGGTGAGATCAGCAAACATCTCTTTCGCACCAACTTCCGGAAGCAAACATGCGAAACTTCTTGTGTCGTTCAGCGTCATTATTTGTGAGACAATTCTTCAACAATAAACCTGCTGTTGTGTTTTCTGTGTAAAATGTGGTTAAATAAAATGCACGCGTGTGTATAATCTGTATTATAGAGTTGGCTATTAAGTACAGATTTGGAATGAGGAGCGAGTGGGTTTGAGAGACCGAAAGAGCGAATTGACTCAAAAAACACAGGAATACGAAGCTCACAAGTTTCTCAGGTACACACAACAGTTCATCCAGTACATGTTTTTTGTTTGCATTCGGGGACTTGTAGACCTGGTTGTATAATCGAACACAGAGAACCAGAAACTCCAGGGTGCAAAGAAAAAAAACTAGACTGGAAGAGCTGCTCAGGCTTGGAACTGGAAAACATGGGTGTTATGGAAATGGTTTGAGACAGTTTCCCTAAAATGCCTATTCCTCTAGATGGTCTTTGTTGTACAGAGTGATAGATTGAAGGCAATGAACATGATCTCAGAGCTGTGCACAAATACAACATTCTGAAGGATGGGGGCAGATTTACAAGCCCCTTGCGCCTCTTTTACGCCGCCGTTGCGTCACTCTTGTGACGCAGCGGCGGCGCAAAGCCAGCGCCATGCTGCGGGGTACTTACAACGTGACGCATCTGGGAGATGCGTCACGTTGTAAAGCCCTGCGCCAGAAGTAGGCGTTCCTGCGCAGGGGGGGCGTTCCGGCGCAGGAACGCCTCCTAAACGTGGCTGAGTGAAATCTACAAGATTTCACTCAGCCACTGTTAAGGCCATGCTGCGTCAAAACCCTGCGCCTGCTTGAAGCAGGCGTAAGGATTGACACAGCATTTTAAAGATAGGGCACCCCCGAGCCATGCTGGAGCTGCGTCGCACTTGTGACACAACTCCAGCAATGCGCCTCCTTTCCGGCAGCAGATGCGTCACGCATCTGTCCATTTTTGCCCTGTGGTGCGCCGCATTGTAAATGCGGCGCATGCATGGTGGCGGAGCCGTGACGCACAATAACTGGCGCATAACTGGCGCATCCCTGCTGATATGCTGGGATGCGCCAGTTATTGTAAATCTGCCCTCATGGTGTCTCAAATGGGACACATTTTGAACCAAAATACAGAGAGGTCAACTCATCAAAATGCTAATGGCAGCGAAAGTGACAAGACTCACACTTCTACCCCATTACATCAAAGGGGTGACTCCTTATCCAAACCTTAGCCCTTCAACGGATGTACTGTGCTATTGTCTCATTGGGGGAGGGACAAAGCATGAGATATATTTCTATGCCAACATTCGGGATCAGTGAAAGAGGAAGTTTAAAAAAATCAAGGAAAAATAATGTTCCCATTGATTTGCCTCTTACAGAGGATGTTGAAAGAAGGAGAAGGTTGAAATAAACCCATTTTAACTCAAATACTCAGGAGTACCCGGATGAATTGTGAGTGTTGGCATGCATGTATGAGGCCAGGGAGAGCAAGGCAAGTGTCAGTGCATGAAAGGGAAAGCCAGCTGTAGGAGTGTTACCCTAGGCTGCTTCTTGTTGCTGCTCACAGGCAAATATTATAAATGGTCCTAAAAGAGACATTCCGCTTGAGGGTGGGCCCCGAGGACAAGGTTTATCCCAGAGATCTAGGGTTCATGGCTCAGAGGGATGTGTAAGTAACTCCACTGGCTGAAAGTTTAGATGGTCACCAGCAGAGGCGCAACTAGAGCCAAATTTCGGGGGGGGCTAAGAAAAAAATTTGGGGGGGGGGCTGAACCTTTAAGCAATAGGCAGAGTGGAGCTGCAGGGGCTCTTAGAAGGGGTGAAACAACAGCAAGGCCTCATTAACATGCAAATGGACTTTTAAAGACCTGTGAAGTGCTCGGGTGCGGTTGTGTGTGTGCCGGAAAGCTGTCTCATCCTGGACTGCCACACACGACGTGGGGTGTAAAAAGAGACAAGGACACCCGGAAGAATAGGACAGGGACCTCGGGAACTAGTATTTTACAGGAAACAGTGGTCCCTGAAAGCAAAAAGGGCTTTAGTGGTGCAATGAATATAGCCTCAATCGGTTCTATATTATAGCCAGTGTCCAGCCGGACAAAAGCAACTTTAATATACAGAATTTAATATCCCCGGATATTCAATCCCGCCGCCCATTAAATCCCCTCGAGCCTAAAACGCGACACCTGGGACCAACCTATACTTCTCTCCGTGCCCTTGATGACGTGGTCAATATTCAATCCCGCCGCCCCTTAAATCCACGCGACACCTGGGACCATTCTACAGATCTCTTCGTGCCCTTGATGCCGTTTATTCACATTCTTTGAACCCTCGAGGCATTTTAATACAGGCAATTTTATTTAATTAGTCCTGATGATGATCCGATATCCCCCTGATAAGGATCGAAAGGCCGTCGACACAGTTGTCTACCTTACACACTCTATTTACTGTATATAAATTACCGTGAAGGTGACCTTATTGTATCAGATGTTTCACTATCTGAAGTATTTACTGATTGAAACATCCATGTAAATTGCCTAAAGTTTTTCGCACTTTGTTTTCCATGCGATGTGTAAGTTGTAGGATACAGGCTTGTATCCCACTGAGATTTAACTTACATCTGTTTGATTATTATTATTAAATTCTGTATATTAAAGTTGCTTTTGTCCGGCTGGACACTGGCTATAATATAGAACCGATTGAGGCTATATTCATTGAACCTCTAAAACCCTTTTTGCTTTCAGGGACCACTGTTTCCTGTAAAACACACGACGTGGGGGGCTGAAGCCCTTTGAGTCCAATGGGTGTTGCGCGCCTGGACTCACCAGTGCTGTCTGGAATGTTGCTGTCAAGTTACTTCCTGTCAAAAACTTTCTCTGGAAAGGCCAGACCTAGAATTAAACATTCAACAGTGCTTTTTACGTCCTCGGTATCACGGCCAAAATGTGTCTGCCACAGGGGCGGCAAGTGCACCCTTAGTTTGACATTGTAATGTCACAGACACGGAAATGATCGCAGCTTAACCTTTGTGGTTTATTTTTCCGTTGATGTGCCAGTGACATAAACCCGCCTACAGCTGGTGATAAGTCTCGGGGCTGTCAAACTGCATGTTCAGTCTCTGGTGCAATAAACAGTAAATCAGGACCCGGAGGCATTTGATGATGTGGTGTTGGTGTGGAAAGTCAAGTGTGAAGCCTCGGGTGACCGAAATATCGAAGTCAAGATATCTTGGGGAAAAAATTACGACACGTAACTATATGCGTGCTATACAAAACTTCGAATATGTGTACCGTGACCATACATATAATTTCAAATTAGAGGGGGGAGAGCCACTGAAAGTTCGAACTAGGCTCGAGCCTGAAGCCTGGTCTGGCTGAGCTCGAGGTGCTGTTGGAACCTCGTGCCCATAGGGAGCCGAGCTTTGAGGTGACTTCCGCCCACTTCCCTCCTTGTACCCAAGAGGCAGCGTTACCGCAATATCTTCTGAATTTAGGGCTGTGGAAACAGGTTCCAATCTCGGCATCCGCTCAACATCCAGGGATCCTGGGCAAATCACTTAATCTCCACATACCTATAAAAATGAATTATGACCGTATGTAATGTAACTTGTGTATGTGTAAAGCGCTCAAATACGTTTGTGTCCAGCTTGTTCTATACGACAACTGTAGAAGAATGCACTAAGAGGTATACACAAGTCCTTTAACTTAAGGAAAAACAAATAGATAACGATTTACGACTGCTTTGTACAAAGTGAAACCACAAAACCTTGATAAATCTATTTATCCCTGCTTAAATTGTGTGATCTTAGGCAAATAATGTATTTCACTAAAACTGTTTTTCTTCATTATGAGGTATGGAAGCACATGCGAGTTCAGAATACCAGTTATGCAAAAAGCCTATGGTGGTTAATTTAACAGAATGTAATGTTGCTGTATAATAATATGGGTCACTAAATAGTTTACGTGGCAATCGTCTTGCCTCTTGGTTCATGTGTAACAACTATCACTTTTGCATTCAGTGCTATCAGGTGCCCCAGCAAAGACAACGATTACACATGCTAATGAAATATACTTTTTTAGAATTTTGAAAAGACTTTATCATATTTGATGTGTTGTTGTTTAATTTATTTAGCACACATTTTCGGCTCATGTACAGGCTCATGTACAGGCTCTAAGATCTGAGCCAGACACTTGCCTCGGCTCTGGCTCGTTAATTCATTGGCTCGCCTACCCCTACGTCAAAGATGCGGAGTGAAGAATAGTAAATCTTTACTTACTTATTCACACTTTCCACATCAATAATTTGGTCACCAATACTTTGGTTTCGATTTTCTGATAACTCAAGGTTTTATTCTCGATATTCCAGAGTACAACATTTAATATCCGGAGGAAGCTGGCTCTCTTGATATGGTATACCAAAAAGAACTATACTATGCAAAGAGTCCAGGTATTCCCTTACCAGTGGACAAGGGCTTGCTCTAGCAATCCCAAGGTGCACTTCTAGGGGGTAGTGTGGCTGAGCAGCCTTAGGGTTATCAGAGAGGAGTGTTAGACATCTGCAAATACACACAATAGTCAGGTGTCTTAAAGCATTGGATTTTCATCCCCGGGAGCACTTGCGGTAGAGATGTCCAGCAAACAGAGGCTGCAGGTAGAATCGGAAAGTCCACAGTGGGCAAGTACAGGGTGGGCGTTGTCTCTGGTGGATCAGCGGACCACGCTGGCACCATTGGCCCACTTCAGCTCGGCTAGGTGGCACGGGTGCAGTGGTGCTTTCCGGTGTCCGGCTTTGGCGATCAGAGTCCTCTTAGGTCTCTTTAGGTGCCTGCAGGATGCAGGGAAGCTGCTCCGCTGCTCCCCAGGAGTTCCTGAGTCTTGGCAGAAGTGCTGGCTGTCATCCCGGACTTTTGGAGGAACAGCGGCTTGCAGGATGAGTTGACTTTGGCTCAATCGTTGGGAACAGCAGACAGGCTGGCAGGGTTGACACCAAGTCAGTTGCTTCTTCCACAGATCTTGCTTTTCGCGCCTCTTTGGTCAGCAGGATCAGTTTTTCTGGTTTTAGAGTTCCCTAAATACTGAATTTATAGGTATTAGGGGAGTGTGGATTAACTGCCAGTGGGCTACTCACCCTTGGGGTCACTACGCCTCCTATGTGACCACTACCCTGGGGAGATGGTCATAACCATGTCCCGGACTTCCTGATTTTGCCATCACCAATATGGGCTAGCTTTGAAAACGTTGCATCTACTTCAGGAAGCCCAGTTCAGCGGTGGTGCTCATCTGAGGGTGGACATGCCTGTCTTGCCTAGCTAATTTTCCTGCATGTCAAGGTGCCAAAGGGCTCTGGACAGATGGGGTCAGTTCCCTCCCCCGTGAGAGATGCCAGATTTGCATATCAAAGGTGGTAGGCCTCTTTGAAGCTCCTCAGCCTTGGTACGCTAATCCGTAGGTCATCCTGTGGGCAGGGGCGCCAGGTACCCCCTGCTTGAGCAGGCTTGGTTTATGGCCCCTGAAGAGCAAAGGGCCTCACCCCTTGGGGTCATAAATACGTCTCTGGCGGCAGGCTGGTTAGAACCAGTCACTCAAAACACCAGTGGCTGCTAAGTTTTCAGCAGGCACCTCTAAGGTGCCCTCTGTGTGCATGTATTAATACATTGAACACTGGCATCAGTGTGGGTGTGTTAATACGAGATGTTTGATACCAAATATCCCTATTTTCAGTGAAGGTATCATGTAGCGGGGGTACTCATTTTCATCAGTGTCCAGCACATGCTTTTAAAATGGCTTCTCTGATCACTTGTATAGGCAGTAGTGGAACTGACCAGTGTATGGCATATCTGCCCCAGAACTTAGGCCCTCACATGTATTATAGTGCACCCTGCCTTGAGACTGTAAGACCTGCTGTAGGGGTGACTTACTTATACTGCATGCAGCTTCGGCTGGCATGGCACACATTCTGTGTGCTATGTCGTGTTTTCACTTTTGTCTGCACTCAAACATGCAGATTGCAGTGGTAGTTTGCATGAGCTTGGTGAGGGGTCCCTTAGTGTAGCACACATCATACTGTCATTCGTGGGGACCCTTTTTAGTACCTCAGGCCCTACGTACCATGGGTACCATTTACTAGGGATGTACAGATGGCACTAAATGTATCGCCAATTGGAGAAACAATAGCACACATTTGGGAAATAGATCTGCCCCTGACGACTCGGTTAGCAGGAACCCAGTGCACTTCCAGTCAAAATCACATTAAACACTAGGCAAAAAGTGGGGGGTGATCATGTCAAAACTGGCACTTTCCTACAATAGCACTATCTCACTGACTTAAGCTCATCTGTCTGCATTCATAGCTGAGAAATTCCACGTCATCACTACTAAAGGATTTGTGCCATGAGTGACACAAGAGCTAGCCATTGCGTGCTGGGACTGGAAGAGCGCTCTGCTTCTTGGACCAGAAGACACATTATCATACAATGCAAAGATTCGAATTATGGTTCCCAAAAGGAAAATATATTTTTAATAAAATGCCACAAATGGGTCTACTCAAAGTCACTGTGTGGTGGCGTAACTAGATCAATGGTTAGTACAAACATAAAATCACAAACTTTGATTGACTCCACCCCAGAGATAACTTTTATTAAAGTCAGTGAGTGGTAGAGGTGCAACTCATCACTCAGGTTTACTGCTGCCATCACCTGTGATGTAGTCAATAACCCTTTAATAAATATTGTTGGCTTGGCACCCACTGTGCATGTGTTCTCACATGATACATTCTTGCCCTTTGTGTGCGGCACTGTGACTACTTCAAAAATGCATTAGGGGATACTAGAGACACACCATTTTGAAAGATCTGGGGTGAAAATCTGGGGTTGTATTCTTCAATTGACAGGCACTTATCACTAGTGATCACTGGAATTCTTCTTGTGTCCCCCTATCTGTATCTGTTATATCTTCCATCCATTACCTCACATATAGAGCTACGTGTATAATAACTGAATATTTGCCTAGTTTAATGCACGATGTTGTAGGTTTTTTTTTTGCTTCTTCTCAATAAAGTGTAACAATAAGAACAATAACAAGACACCAGAACCTGGTTTTGTCATCAGAGAGACCTCCAACGGCATAGCATTTATTTAAGAAAGTGCTTCAATAAGTATCTGCCCTACCTGGTCAGGACACACTCTTAATTATCATTAGTATTTAAAAGCATCCTGTTGTTTGTTAGGGTTTCTAACTTTGTGTCCTGTTCTAATAAAGCTTCACCAAGTCACAGGAAGAGTTGAACACATGGAAGATACAAACTGTAGACTTCAGGATTATGGTTGGTTCTGCTAAACAGTGTGCCTGGCTATAAACAAAAGGTCAGTGCGGGTGTATAGTTGACTTGGGAACACTGCCCCAGCTCCACATCTTATATGACACGTCAGTTACTCTAGTTGACAACACGGATGCAGGTTTTGCGTGTAGACCAAGCGCTACACCACAAACCCTAGAATGGATGGCGGTTGTGTCTAAAGAATACAGAACTAATCGAATGTGCCAAATGTCAATGTACCCTTTGTCATCACAAAGCAGGGGCTTAACTATCCTTGGTGCAGCACGGGCAGTGGCATCGTGGTCCAGTGGCGTGAGAGGCCCACTTTCACCATTTAGTGGCTCTTTCTGCTAGAAGACTAGCGACTGGGTCTCATCTCTTTCTGTGAATTAGGGCCCATGGTACTCTTGCTACACCACTGGAGCAATAGAGTCGAGGACACAGAAGACAGTTTAAACTTTTGTCTTAATAATATTGCTATGGGGTAGGACCCCGTAATTAAACCTTTCGCTCACACCCAGCTTCGCCCAAGCAAATTTCAAAATCTATTGTAGTCAAGATAAACAATGTCAAGAGGAGCTAGGACTGGTGTGCATCACAGTAACGTGTTAGAGGAAACTGCCAACGCTATGCTTCATGCGTAATGTATTGCCATTAAAACATGTTCTTTCTTCAATACCAGAATCACCATGTGTGCACCGTACGTCCAATGAAACCAATGCATTAGGGGCCTGATGTACAACCATTTTTTGCGATTGCAAACGGGAAATCGGCCTATTTGCAACCCCAAAATAGGTCTGTCCTATTTACAAACCCTACTTTGCGAGTCAGTAACCTATTGCAGACTCGCAAAATAGGGTTTGCAACTCGCTATTAAGAAGGGGTGTGCCAAGGGCATCCCTTCCTAATAGCGAATCCCAATGGTATGTACCATTGTTTTGCGACCGGAATTGCGCTTGCAAAACACTCGCAGTTTAGCCACTCGCAAACGGGAAGGGGTCCCCAGGGGACTCCTTCCCCTTTGTGACTGGCATTCAAAATATTATTTTAAGAGCAGGCAGTGGTCCCACAGACCACTGCCTGCTCTTAAAAAATGAAACAGGAACGTTTCATTTTTCTTTGTTCAAATGCATCCGGTTTTCCTTTAGGGAAACCGGACTGCATCTGAAAGCAGCCTTCTAGCCAGCCTGCAGCCTGCCCAAGAAATGCCAGAGTGGCAGAACGGCCCGTACAGCCTCCTTCTCAGTCAGGACCCGGCACCCAACGATGTCTGTGTTTCTTTTGAGGGATCAAGGGCATGAACACTTACATAAACTCGGATTTATACACATTTCAAGGCAAACTCAACATCTTAGAAATTAAATGTGCATTCATTTCTCTCCAGTGTGCCTGTGCTGTACCAGCCTCCTGTATTCTTATCAGGTGCTTGATTTTTCTACTTTTTAAATAAAATACACTATAAAGAACGCTTTTGAAAAGAGCTGAGAGCGTGGGTTCGAATGCGGTGCAATTCTGTACAGACATTTATTTTCGCTGCTCGACCAGCACAGGCATTTTGCCCTTGACCCTCGCGCACCCCTCCTCTAAGTAAAGGCTGGCTAATATCTGGTGGCTAAGGAGTTCTCTCTTCTCATAAATGTGAGCTTGAACACCAGTTTTACACAAAAAATATGACATTCTCCGAGAGATGTATCAACATTCGCCTTTGTTGTCACCTCTTCAGTTTATGGCAAACAATCTCCTTCGTACCCCGCACCCTAAAAAAGACTGAGGGGCATATTTACAAGCCCCTTGCGCCACTTTTGCGTCACTTTTCCATTGTTTTGCGACCGGAATTGCGCTTGCAAAACACTCGCAGTTTAGCCACTCGCAAACGGGAAGGGGTCCCCAGGGGACTCCTTCCCCTTTGTGACTGGCATTCAAAATATTATTTTAAGAGCAGGCAGTGGTCCCACAGACCACTGCCTGCTCTTAAAAAATGAAACAGGAACGTTTCATTTTTCTTTGTTCAAATGCATCCGGTTTTCCTTTAAGGAAACCGGACTGCATCTGAAAGCAGCCTTCTAGCCAGCCTGCAGCCTGCCCAAGAAATGCCAGAGTGGTAGAACGGCCCGTACAGCCTCCTTCTCAGTCAGGACCCGGCACCCAACGATGTCTGTGTTTCTTTTGAGGGATCAAGGGCATGAACACTTACATAAACTCGGATTTATACACATTTCAAGGCAAACTCAACATCTTAGAAATTAAATGTGCATTTATTTCTCTCCAGTGTGCCTGTGCTGTACCAGCCTCCTGTATTCTTATCAGGTGCTTGATTTTTCTACTTTTTAAATAAAATACACTATAAAGAACGCTTTTGAAAAGAGCTGAGAGCGTGGGTTCGAATGCGGTGCAATTCTGTACAGACATTTATTTTCGCTGCTCGACCAGCACAGGCATTTTGCCCTTGACCCTCGCGCACCCCTCCTCTAAGTAAAGGCTGGCTAATATCTGGTGGCTAAGGAGTTCTCTCTTCTCATAAATGTGAGCTTGAACACCAGTTTTACACAAAAAATATGACATTCTCCGAGAGATGTATCAACATTCGCCTTTGTTGTCACTCCTTCAGTTTATGGCAAACAATCTCCTTCGTACCCCGCACCCTAAAAAAGACTGAGGGGCATATTTACAAGCCCCTTGCGCCACTTTTGCGTCACTTTTCCATTGTTAAAAGTGACGCATAAGTGGCGCAAGGGGCTTGTAAATATGCCCTTGAATGAAGATCCTGTACACGCGCAAACCGCTCTTTTCCACTGTTGGGAAACGCGCCTCATATTCAACAGCGGCTTGCTTGTGTGCTTCCTTAGTAACGAGCAAAAAGAAAGAGATGATGGACTGTCAGACTGCAGAGCTCTGTCTGATTTACACGTCATTATAATCCCAGGAGGCAAAGCAGGGATCTTAATACACGAGCACTGTGCATATTCAGACAGCTCCAGATCAATCAGGTGAAATACATTGGATTATTTTACATCATAGCACGTTCAATATCTTTAAAGGGCATCTTCTGGCACAGTCAAACGTTGCGCTACACTGAGGTGACAATTGTTTTTCTCAAACGATAAATGATATCCCGGCCTGTCATAGGTCTCGGTGGGGCCTGGATAGGAAACGTCACGCAGGACTCCATGATAATTTTCTCGTCGCGTGAGCACCTCCTTCAAAATATCCATTGACAATTCTAGAGGCAGTTCCAGCACGTGCTGCCCGTCAGCGGTGACGTACGGTATTTGTCTCATTATGCATGTGTCCGAAAAGCATAATTTTGAATATATAAATACACTTAGCAGCAGCAGCAAGGCATCCCAAAAAAAATGGGGCAAGTAGGAAACCGCCACAGCTGATGGGTCTTGTTTCTACTACACCTCTGCACTAATAACCACAGTGGCGTAACCAGTGGTCACTGGCAGGGTTAGGGGGTGGGGGGGCGGGGGTAGAGGGGGTAAAACAAACAAACAAACAAAACCTCTTACCTATTGGACCGGCCAGTCTCTCCCCGCTTCCCTGCCGACATCCCACAACGGAAGCAGGAACTGGAAACACACACAGGCTCCCTCCCCTAAGCCAATCACAATGCTGCAATGCAGCGCTGTGATTGGTTGAACACCGTGGTTCGGAGTTCAGACAGGGAATGAGAACCTGGGCATGTTCTTCACCAGGCTTTGCAATGCAGCATGGTGTTGAACATGCAAAGTACGCATGAATGTTTGGCAGGCCCAAGACGCCGACCAAACAGTCATACACAATTAGAGTGTGCCCACCACTCCGCCCCCTGTGACCCCCAGTCGCACCCTGCCCTAACCCAGTCCAGCAGCTACCAAAAATAAAATGATAAAGTTATTATCATTTTATTTTTATTTTTTCACTGCTTTGAAAGCAGTGGGGCAACGCTCCTCCACCTTAGCAGTGAAGCCGCCCCTAGGCGTAACGAAAATGATGGGGCCATCCTGCAGAATGTAAGGAGAGGCACATGAGACTCTCAAATCTCATATTCATTGACATTGTCGTGAATGTGGCCCCTGTTAGACCTGGCATTTCTTGGTGTGATTACCCTTGACTTTTTGCCTCTACCTGCTCTATTTTTGGTGCTGTGAAGGATTGAGTTTTATTGGCTTAGATGCTTTGGGCACTTTGCCACTGCTGATCAGTGTCAAAGTGCAAGTGCTCCCTGTGTAAAGTGTAATGGTAATTGGTTGTCCATGATTGGTATGTTTGCCTTACTAGTAAAGTCCCTTGTAAAGTGCACTATGTGTGCCAAGGCTGGTAATGCAAATGCTACTTGTGGGCCTGCAGCACTAATTGTGCCACCCACACAAGTAGCCCTTAAAGAGAGAACTCAGGCCTGCCACTGCAGTGCCTACATGCGCAGTTTGTTAAACTGCCTCGTTGTCCTGACAAGTGCACTTGCCAGGCCTCACCCTTCCTTATGCATATCAGACACCCCTATGGTAGGTCCAAGGTGCCCCTGGGCTGGGTGCAGTGTATGTGAAAGGTAGGACATGTACTGAGGTGTGTACCATGTCTTAACAGTGAAATACTCTCCATTTAGTTTTTCACTGTTGAAAGGCCATCTTGCCCATAGGACGGAATGGGGAGGCTGTGTAATATGTTTCCAGCCTATCTTCCCATAGGATTAAGATGGAGAGGTGAAGATTAGTGTACCTGAACTCACAATTCAATAACACATCTTTTTGTGAAGGTGGTTTTTGCATTGTGCGTTTAGAAACCACTCTTTTAGAAGTGGCTGGGTTTTTGTGTCCTAACATTTCTGTGTGTCTCCGCCTGGTTGTGGATTGACTGTCTGGATTTGAAAGTGATAGGATCTGGGGCATGTCTTGACCCAGGGGAGGAGGTGAGACAGCAACAGGATGACCTGCATGGCTCCAACCCCTGCTGAGTGAATGAGGACCCAGATCTCCATTATCAAAGGAAGAAGGTGTCACTGGCAGGGAGGCACCCAGAACTGGTTTTGACTGGGGTCAGTGCCCCCCTGATCACAAAGACTTCAAGGACATTTAGGGGTATAACTATGAGAGCTGAAACCCCTGAATGTTGGAGAAAATGGACTGATTAAGACTGAAAAGGATTAAAACTACTTAGTGGTCAAGAAGAACCTCTGCCAAGGAAGAAACAGCTAAAGAGACTGAAGGAAAGGACTGACCCTTGCTGTTTGTTCTGGGGCTGGCCTGCAGTTTGCTGCTTAAACCAAGGAGAGGCTGAAGGGACTTTGCTGTGTGCTGTGTCCCCTTGCTTGAAAGGACTTTGCAGTGTGCTGTGTCCTGAAGTAACTTATCCCCAAGGGCCCGAGGAGAGCTGGCTCCCTGTTGTGGAAACTCAGGAACATAAAAGTGTCCAGGTGTGTCTCAGCGACGCTGTTTGCCTGTGCTTTGTGCAGCCTGATACCCTAGTAAGAATTGCCTTGTGATCGTGGGCACCTGGAATCCAAGTGAGTCTCAGCGACGCTGTGTGCGTGTGCTTTGTGCAGCCTGAGACCTTCGTGAGGATTGCCCTATAACGTGCACAACCGGAATCCAAGTGAGTCTCAGCGACACTGTGTGTGTGTGCTTTGTGCAGCCTGAGACCTTCATGAGGATTGCCCTGTAACCGTGCACACCCGGAGTACAAGAGAGTCTCAGCAACACAGTGCGTGTGTGCTTCATGCTGCCTGAGACCTTCGTAAGGATTGCCCTGTGATCGCGTGCACCTGTAACTTAAGTGAGTCTCAGCAACACTGGGTATGTGTGCTTCGTGCAGCTTGAGACCTTCATGAGGATTGCCCTGTGATCGTGCACACCCGGAGCTCAAGAGAGTTACAGCAACGCTGTGTGCGTGTTGCCTGTTGCAGCCTAAGCTCTTCGTCATCGCCATCAGCCTGGACCGGTATCCCCAGAGGTGTTGTGCCACCGGCCCGAGCCCACTGTTGCCAGAGCGGGACCTCGAACCAACCCCATTGGTGGGGGGGGTTCGAGGTCCCGAGTTCCACTGCCCGGAACCAATGAAGTTGCATCAGAAGCTTAAGTCACGAGGAGAGGAGAGCGAGGTCGCACCCCCCAGGTAACGTGTGTCGCCTCCTGGGGCGGGGTGCGGGCTCAGAGAGAGACGCTCTCGGCCTTTCCCATTCTCGCAGCGTGAGCCTCCGCTCAAACTTGTATCACAGCTCGTACTTGCCAAGAAGTGGCAGTACCGGGGCCGGAGTGCGGAACTGCACTTTGGTTTACACCATACCAGTGTTGGGGGCACATGTTGGTGGAAGCTTACCACGAGTCAGTACGAGTGGCATAGAGACCATCCAAGGCACCGTGATCGGTGCTAGAGTGCATTACTTTTGCATTACTTTTGCATAACGAACTGCCAGATTGTTGCATTTATTTATTTGTATAGTGTGAACATTACCCGAAGGTTTCAGAGCGCTTTACAAAACAACCAGTTGCGTTTCATAAGGACTTTGGATTACATGAGTTACATAAGAGATACCAACAGAAATAAATTGCAAATGAACAAGTTGTAAAGTCACTCAAGGAAGAGATGCAAACAGATAAACTCTAAAGTCACATAGGAATGGAAGTAAGTACAAAGGTCTACTACATATACTAGAATTTAGAGTTATATATATATATATATACAAATTGAAAATTCACTCAGGATTACATTTTAACAGCGATTAGGGTTGGACAATTATATATTACATATTTACAGAGCAAGAAATTCTTGCCATCGTTCAGCCAGGTGTTCATGTGGTGTTGCACTCAAGGGTGGTGGTCTTGGGTCTGGAGGTATCCCCGAGTTGGGGATGTCCATAGGGGTAGAAGGCCGGATGGTGGTGGGGGAAGCAGCGTGCATTACGCATTGCATTATTTTTGCATAACAAACTGCCTGATTGTTGCATTACACATTGCATTATTTTTGCATAACGAACTGCCTGATTGTTGCCTTACGCATTGCATTATTTTTGCATAACGAACTGCCTGATTGTTGCATTACGCATTGCATTATTTTGACATTGCGAACTGCCTGATTGTTGCATAACGAACTGCATTATTTTGACATTACAACGTGCCTGATTCTTGCATTACGAACTGCATAGCATTGCATTAGGACTGCAGGGGATCATACAGAAATTGGTCATTAATATTGCAAGAACCTACCAGTGCTTGCTGGCCTAGTAATCAGCTAGGTGAAATATCACAAATATGCATATGTTGGATTCTTATTGTGTAGTCTCATCGTATATCTTTTAATATAAACTTATACTTGTTTTTTATGAAACTCGTGTGGAGTCCATTTGTGGTGTCATTATTGGGTTACTGAGAGCATGGTTGCAAATACTTTACAAATTTGCCTTGAAGATAAGCCTGGCTGCTCCTGCCAAGCTACCGAGGGAATGAGCAGGGGCTATCTGAGAAGGTGTCCTTCCTTTCCCTGACTTAGAAGCAAGGGTCGTTACTTGGCCTAAGGTACCTACCTCAGCCAACTAGAGACCCCCAGGTCTAATAACCCCCTGAATTGTTGACGAAACTTGTGTTACGCCTATCAATACTGAAGTTTTAGCTTTTAGTACAGACTCACAGCACTTTTATTCTTCCCCCACTGCCCTCTTAAACACACTATTTTCAGTGAACTGTAGGAAGCCTGGCACTGAGTGGAAATTTTGTTGGCGGACTGATACCCTCTACCATCCTCCAAGTCCTAAGTGTTATCCTAGTGAGGATACATCTCTATAGACTCCGACAGCCTGTTGCTGAGTTGAGTAATTCTGAATTTATGCTAGTAGCATCAGGCCTCATAAGCCATATTGTTTACTTGTGATCAGGCACATAAGAAATTCAGGGCCATATTCACAAGGAGCTAATTGCCGAATTAACGGAACTTTATCTCAGCCAAAGTCATGATAAATGTACCTCCCCATTCACAAGCTGGTGCTAACAGCCCACAGCACCAGATTACTCGCGATGGCAGCCGGAAAAAACATCGCCACAGAGGATCCCCGCAACTATTGCTAATGAGATGCAGAGTGGGCCTTCCCGTGCCCAAAACTGCGACCACACCACTCCTCAACATTCTCAACGACCAGACAGATCAGCGCTAAAAACACAAAACAGGCGATAAGCCGCGTTAGCACCAGGAACTCTATACCTGCTCTGACCTGATGTTAAGTCGGACGGCAGCCAGCACCACAAAAAGAAGACCAGTCCAGGGCCACATCGGAAGTGCAACAGATGTCAAGGAGCCACTCATCATGCGGCCTGGACACCCAAGAGGGCCACAACACCCATCGACACCACCCCTGGACCCCACCCCACACCCGGAACCCCCCCCCCCCCGAAAACCACAGAGGCAGCGCAGACAAAGACAGCAGACCTCCAGGAAACGCACCAGCCTCACAGATCCAACATCTGATAATGTCACCGTCCACTACAGGCTGAAAGGGACAACCATCCTATGCATCTTGACCGTCATCGCCTAACAGGTCTACGGCACCAACATAGCGGACAACTAACATCCCACGCCACACCAAGCTGATGGATTGGCTGCCCCTGTTGGCCCCTGGCACCCCCCAAACAATAGCCACCAGAGTCGGAGGAGTCCCACAGCCAGCCACATCCAAGTCTCCCACACCTGTCCCGGACATCACGATCACCCTGGTACCCCAGTCCCCATACGTCCAACACTGCGCAGGATCCGCTGGAGACCAAGCAAGGACCATACGCCATAGCAGGATGCATGCACGTGTTGGGGGCAATCCACAGCACACATGTCCCACCTGTGCCCCCTGGTGACACAGCACACAATCACTACAACAGGAAGCACACGTCTCACATCAATGTGCAGGCAACAACAGAACACCGTGGAACCTCCAACAATGTCGCCTGCAAATACACAGCCAGTGTGCATGAGTCCTCCATCCTCGGACAGTCCATCAGCAACCAGCGTACCCAGGATAGAAACAAGGGAAATGCACAGCCCCATGGCAAGTTTCAAATGGACACCCTACTCACCTCATCTCCACAACCATGCAACTCACAACCCGGGCAATGCACATGTCACAAAACACTACCAACATGCACAACAACATGACCACCCACCAGACATGACAGAACAACTCACAATGGTTACCTGGCCAAGCCGCGAACATGAGCCATCAATGGCATGGCACCTCAGCCACACAACATCTGAATGTGGGGAGAGGTGGCAACCAGGCATTTGTGAAGGATGCAGTAGAACCATGATTGGGAAAGTACACAATGCCAAGAATGCCGGAGATGTGCTGGACAGACTGCAGTATGCAGAACACACCCATATCCATGGCGGCACACACCTCCGGGGTATGGAGTCCAGTGGACAGAGGACGCAACAATTTCACCCCTGCCAGTGGGGGACCTTGCGGAAATGTTGCCTGTTACATCCCCTCCAGGTGTGACCGGAGTGGGATGGCCGGGTGTACGCCACGCCAGCGTAGGGGTGTGAATAAAAAGAACATAGCCCTGAGCGTGGTCCTCTTCCGGAAAGAACAATGTTTCTGCAAGGGCGGCACCTCTTACCCCGCCACGAGGCCGAGGCCGACCTCGTGAGCAGAGTTGCCTGCGATGCCGTGCGCCTGCCAGACCCCGGCACGCAGGACCACAAACCCGTCAGGCCTGCCCCTGCACACAGGCCACACTGATCAGCTGCCGACACCGGCATGTGTCAAGGAGGGCCCACCACGTGCCGGCGCAAGTTCCAAGACCGAAAGCCGCAACCTTGGCAGCATCCTCAGTCCATCACGGCCTCCATGACACAGGCCCGCTTAACTCCTTTCTCGTTGACGTACTCTACTGCTCCCTTCAGACTACTCTTCGGCCCAGTTGGTCACATGTGCGAAAATGTGTCCAGATTCATGAATGGCAGTGACCCCAATTCCGGGCCAGCGGCCACAGCACCAGACCCACCCCGATAATTGAGGCATAGTTCCATATGGGCTATTTGCGACACGTGGTGTCACTAACCCTGTTCAATGCCAGCCTGCTACACGTGGTGCCAGTGACTAGGCCTGGGTGGTAAATTCCGTTCCGCTTGTGGAATTTGCGGAATTTCCCGTTCCGTGGAGAACATGGAATTGCCCAAAATTCTGCGTTCCGCGGCTTCGCTGAATTTTTGCTTGTTCGCATTCTCAAAATGCGTGTTCGCGAGATATTACCCCCGAGCACGCAAACAGCGATCGCGAACAGGAAAAAAGCATCGCAAACAAGCAATTCTGCGTGTGCACGGAATTTCTGCGTGTTCGCGGAGATTTTTTACCATTTCGCGGAGCTTTGCGTAATGCGACAACGCAAATTCTGCCCACCCCTACCACTAACCCTGTTCAACCCCAGCCTGCGACACGTGGTGCCACTAACTCTGTTCAACGCCAGCCAGCGACACGTGGATGAGGGACCAGGACTACCCTGTGGACCAGTAGGTCCCACATCCAGCATCTTGACGCAAATCACGAATGGCAGCGTCCACACCAGTGGTCGCACGGAGAGGTGTAAGAGGAAGACGTGGCTCAGTCCAGACGAAAGCCGGGTCACAGTCATGGAGGTGAGAGAACACGTGGTGCCACTGAACCTGAACTACGCAGGCCGGTGGGGCCACCAACCTATGCTGGCAACACTCGGTGAATGGCCCGTGCTGACTGCTGCCTCCGGCCTAGGCTGCGGTCCAGTAGGTCACAGACTCTTCATTTTGCATTGGCTGAGTTCATATCAGTGTACCGGCAAAATCGCGGACTGCATCCCCTCTCGGCCCTGGTGCCAATAAGTCTTTTCCCCGACAATCATGGACATTTTCTGGTCTAACTTTGGTGGCGTCTGAGTCTATGGACCAGGGGGCAGTTTTCATCCTCATGTAGCTGATACCGAATTGGTGGTGTAGGAGAGTAGGCTCTGCTTCTTATGGTTACCCCCACTTTTTGCTGTGGTAACATTGTTTTTCCCCTTTAGTCAGGCTGGGTCCTGCTATTCAGGACCCCACCCTAGCTGCTTCCTCTCTAAATTGATTCCTAGTACCTTAGGTACACAACAGTTTGGTTTCTGAGGTGCCCTTATAAGTCCCTAGTATATGTTATACAATGTACCCAGGGCATAGGTACCACAGAGGCCTACCAGGGGCGGAAGCATGTATTATGCCACCCCTGGGAAGCCCTCCAAAATGACACCACAGGTCTGCTACTTCTGCCTGGGTAAGGTGGTGCATGCACCCCTTACAGAGATATAGGTTCACTATATCTCACCTATCACTGCATATAGAAACCTATCAGTCACCCCTATGGCAGGTCTTATCAATCCTGAAGGCAGGGTGCTTGGTTTTGTGTGAGAGGGTGCCCATGCATGAGCAGAGCCCCTCTGCAGCCTTCGGAATCTCTTCTCCGGGGTTGTCTGTGATGCAGCCTGACCATATCCTCTTAAGTGCATTATAATCAAACGGTAAATTCTAACTTTGGACTGGCTGCACGGAAACATGCTGTGTTTGGAGTCAAACACCTTGGAATCATACCCCCACACCAGTAACCGGTGTGGGAGTATGATCCCACCCTTCTAGAGCGAGAGACATGACAGCACCGGTATTCCCGATACCAGCTTAAAAGAGCCCTGGGATCACAAAATGGATGCTGCAGCCACAGACACGAGTCTGGCCTCCTGCTGCTGACCGAAACTCTGGCAGGGGAGGCCTGGACAATAGGTTTCCTGTCACAGAGAGGTGTTACCACCTCTCAGACAGGCTTTGGTGTATTGGGGCTGTGTGGGAGCACTCTAGGAGTGCTTTGAAGTCCTGCACTGGGGGCACATTTGGTGTCCCTGTGCATAGTTCAGCTCAAACCGGTTGCAGGTGCTACCAGCCCCTGCTCTGGTGCGAAACTGGACAAAGGGAATGGGTGTAGCCACCCCTCTTTCCAAACCCTCCCATAGATGGGTCCCCTGACTTAGTCCAACTCCTTCCTTGGGTATAAAGAAAGAACCTCTGTAACCAGAACTTTAGATATTCCTGGACGAAACTCTGAAACTGAATCCTGGACCTTCGGTGATCTGTTCAACACCAGATGACTGAAGAATTTCCCTTGGGGTAAAGGAGCTACTCCCCTGCTTGGCAGGCACCAAAGACGGATCAGTCCGGTCTGCATCTCTGAAGCTCCCGCCGGACGCCGAAGACTTTGCAACACCAGAGGTGGATTTCCAGACTTCTCAGAGGCCAAACCAAGTCCCCAGCAAAGCTGAGACCCGTAGCCCTTGTGGGTACTGTGGAACCAGAACCCTTGGACACCGTGCACATTTGCTAGTGCGTTAGCTTCTTGATGTCCCTTGAGGCTGTGCATTGGGTTACTTGCAGCCCAGACCCGAGCAGTGAATCCACCAAATATTGCTGGCCTTTCCACTCCGAGTGACCCGTGGGCCACCATTTTGTGATTCCTCTTGAGGTCCCTTTGCGATCCCTTGTCCATCAACCTGTGGGTTCCTGAGAAGGGTAACTTTATGTTTATTGGGCTTCCCTGGTTGCTCCAGACGTGCCCCAACTTTCTTTTGCTTGGGGAGTCCCCAGGACCTTGCTGATTTGAACCAAAGCATCTTTCTCCTTTCTGTGTTGGTTGCTGTTGCCAAGGCTTGTTGTGTCCAATCCGGGCAACGAAGCTGTAGCACTCGGCATCCTTTGTGGGACAGCTTGAATCCAGCTCCTGGTTGTCCTCGACACCTCCTGGTCCTCATGGCTGAAGAGTCAAACTTCACCTCCTTCACCTGAAAACACCCGACATCAGTGGGAATTCGTCTATCGTGCCCCTGGTCACTGTCAAGTGACCCAGACTCTGTAACCTCTGCTTTTAGGTTCTTCGTATCTCCGATCCAGGCTTGGATCTCTTCGGACACTTCGCATCTTCCCGGCAGCAGCACTTTTTCCCCAGCGGCCATAGAACACGACGACGCGACCCAAAACCATTTGACACCTAGGCACCCAGCTTCCCTGGATGAGGTAAATCGAGTACTCTGGTGCCTCCTTGGGTGTTGACCCTAGAACTGACTAAGTCCAAGAGGGTGTGGTCCTACTCCATTTCTAAGTGTCCTTTAACTCTAAAAATCTAACCGCGACTTTCCCCATTGAAGCTAACCGGAGCATGCGGCTGTGTTCTCACACTGCACACTGCGTCACTACCTTGGGTGGTTCCTTGGGATCCAGCGATTCTACAGGCTCTAGGCCTTGTGTCTAGTCAAGTCGTGGTTCTTATACCACTTTCTTAGTATATGGTTTGGTCCGCCCCTAGGACCTAACGTGTATTTGTGCTATTTTACTGTAATATTTGAAGTGTAACTTATGTGCTTTTACCTCTAGCCTCATAAAGAGACTAGTAGGGTGTGTTTAGGAATCAATACATATATTTTATATATATACCTGGTGTGGTCTCCTATCATTTAGCTACTCAAGAGATTATAGACTGGTAAAACAAGCTGCTTTACATTCCTTTAAGACTTAGCCTGAAGACTGCTCTCCATAGCTACCACTAGGATAGCTTTCAATAAAGGTTGTCTTTAACCTATCATCAATAAGGGGTTGTTTGGACTGGTGCAAGGTGCCCACTATAACTAGTGGACAGCATATACCAGGCCAACTTTTCACAGGTGGTGGCAACGAGGCTGTTGCATTCCACTCTTCCATTTGCTGCTTTCGAATAAAATCTAACCTTTTGGTGTCATGCCCTGGAGGACACCTTCAACTGTCCCCCGAAACCCTCCGCAACATACACCTCGGACATTGATGGTGACCCGCTCAGGTCGCATGGCCCTTCAGACTGCACCGCTAGTCACCGTCCCGTGGCTGGGTGCCTGTGCCGGCCGCTGTGCATCCGGGGCCACTAACTCTGTACTTGTCAGGTCCAGGACCCATTCTTCTGAGAAATTGGATGGCCCCTGAAGCATTGGTCTTGGGGTCATCAATGCCATTTCTCTGTGGCCCTGCGCTGTACGCAGCCTCCAGGCCCAAGAGTGTACTAGCAGGGGTCACACACCAAATCGAGTACTGATCGACCCGGACGTGGCATCACCGCAGGAGGCACACGCCACCACCGCAAGAACCACTTCCAACAGCCATCTGCCACAGTCGACACGGTGGTCCTGACAGACTTACGGTGCTGCTCAGACCTATCGTGGATGCCATCATCGGCCTGATACCCTGCTCAGCACTCCAGGTACCAGTGACTCAGTGCACCGCAAGCCATTGCCCGTTACTGATTGACATGTGTGCTGTGGAGATGTTGTGCAGCAATGTCACCTCATGCAGTGTGGAAGAGCTGGGCCTATGATGAGGAAGATGTGTCAAGTGTGAGACGGGAGATGGCACAGACAATGGGAGGGCAGGAGGCAACATTCCCAAAGCAGGAATGCAGACTGGAGGTGGTAGTCGAGCCACACACTCGGAACCATTACTGGGTAATGTACTGTGGACTGTGCACACAACTGTCACCTCAGATAGTATGGGAGACCTGGAACGTTAATGAGGAAGTTGATGCAGGTCTAACACACCCCACTGCATCTGCATCAGGACTAACACAAAGGGACACAATCTTAGCATTTTCTTCACATGAGCGCGCTCATCTCTAGTGCACCTACCTCAGTGCACTGCAACTCACGGAACCTCCTGACTTAGTTTTGGGAGACCTCTGTCCTTACTCTGGCTACCTCCATGTTGCTGTGCAATTGACTCTGTTATACATGTGTTTTCTGTTTCCGTTGCACTGGTGTCCAATGTTCAAGTTGTTGCCAGCACCAGGAATTCCGTGCGGGCTGGCTTCCACTCACCCCAGACACATCCAGCACAGGCGTCACTGTACATGTGGCCCTGCCAATAAAGGGGCTGGGTGCATGTGCCCGTAGCAAGTTCAACATAATATCTGCGTGCGTCCCTGTGGTCTTGTTGTATGCATGAGGGCCCTGGGCCCTATGCATTACATTGTGCTGTGTACATCGGGTGCAGATGTGTCACTGCAGGCAGCGGGTTGGAGCTTGGACTTGAAGATTTGTTGTCACCCACTCAATTCGTAAGGGGAGTTGCCAGGGCCGTCGTATGCAGAGCCAACATGGGTGTGTGACTGGAATTTGAGCGCCATGCCCGTGGTTCTGTACTGTCAATGTGCAACTGCATGTGTCTCTATGGCAGTGTGGGTCTCCTTAGTGGGGTGTTGGTGTCCCGTGAGGGGTGATGGACACCTACGTATGTGTCCTGGTTCGCATTCCATGGGTTCAGCCCCCACCCACACCTGTTGGGCCACCTCCTTTTGGTGTGCAGGAACATGGCATTGGGGTGCGATGTGTGGGTGGGTGAAGTGTCGTGGGCCAGCTGTGCTTGTGGGTGCTTCCTGCTGTGTGGTCTGTTGCAGGCTGGGTGTTCTCCTCTGAGTAGCTTGGCTGTCCGGGTCCTGGTGGGGGGTTGCGTGGGATATCCATGTGCTGTTGTAGGGCATCGGTGTCGATGGTCTGGTGGTCCTCTCCGGCATCACAGATGTGTTGTATTCTGTGCTCTGCTGAAGGCGTTGTGTGCCCCTCTGCGATGTGAAGGGGAGGTGCGTATTGACTTTGCGTTGACATATTTGTTGGCGCATTGTGCAGGTCTGCATGCAGACTGTATGGCAATGTACATTGTGACTGTTTGTGGGGATGCTGGAAACTTCTGCGGGACAGTGTAGATTTGGACTAAATGACGGATGTGATGATGCTGTACCCGTACATTTCCATTTAACAGTTTCCGGCTCCGTCAGATGTAGTAGGCATGTTTCTGTGCATGTGCGGAGCCAGTTGTGTCCTCTGTTCTGCAGTGTTGGCTATGCGTGTAGTTCCTCATTGTCGTCAATGTGGGTGTGCTGTTCATGTTATGTATGTGTGCTGCAGGGTGCCAAGGGGATCGGGCCCCTGGACCTGGGTGATGTGGATGTGCAGTGTGCTACACCTCGTTGTGCATGTGTGCCATTGTGCCTACTCCCCCCATCCCCCAGTCCCTGTTGATGTTGAGTCAGGTCCTCTCGAGCTGTGTCCGTACTCCCTACTCCTTGCACCGTCTCCACACTGATGACTGTGGCCTGGGTTTCCTTCAGCTCCTCCAGTGGCGCTGGACTCCAACCTCCTGTCGCCGCTGCTGCCTTCCTGTTGGCAGTGGGTTTGTGCCTATTTTAGGTAGTTACGTCATGCCGGCGCCTATTGGCCTCCTGGATTGGCCTCCTGGGCACTCCGACTGCAATCCAGGTGGTCTGCTAGTGGTTCAGTTGCTGGTAGTGTTCTGTCACCTCTGTGACGCTGGTCTTGTTTTCCTGCGGTCTGCACCCCGTCTTCCTCTCCCTCTTCTTATTGGCCTTGCCTGACCCCATTGTTCCTTGCTGGCAGTCTGTGGGGGTTGTGGGGTTCGAGTTGGCCCCTGCACTGTGTCAGGGTGCATCCATGTTTCTACGCACTTTGGGTTTTTTGGCGGTATTTTTTCTGTGTTTTTTAAAGTGCATTGTTCGGCCAGACGCGTGGGAGTTGGTGGCCTGTGGCTGGTTTTTGCTACTTTTTGTGCCGCGGTTGGCCTCATTGCATGTTTTTTTGCATTCGTGTATCGCATTTCTGCAGCGTGGCATTGATTTTGACATGGACATTTGGCGCGTTATCTTGTGACTATCGCATGCTACCACCTTATTGTGAATCTCACGTTGTTACGAGGTTATTTTCTTGTGATGGGCTGCGATATTGAAAGTTGCATTACGCTACTCTTGCGGTAGTTATCACACGTTCTTTTGAATATACCCCTCAGTGTTTGTGTACTGGGCCGGATTAAGAGTCACCATGGATAATTCACTAGCTATCATTCACTTAAATAGGACTGGTTACAAAATGTCTACTGTTACTTATGAATGTCTCTGGACTGGACTTCTTTTCTCTACTCTTCGAGGTTGCAGACCACAAGTTTTCCTATTGCAAACATATGGCACAAAGGAGCCTAAAGTACAACCTTTTTTTATCGCATTGTTTAAAAAAAAAAAATGTTGTTTACTTTCTGTGGTAGAAAACGGGACGATTTCACCAGAAGTGCAATTTGACAAAATATAATAATTACACAATTTGATCATGTGCATCATGAAGACTTTTGAAAAAATTGGCAAATCGAATAATAATTTCTCACGCCCCCTCTCCTGACGTTTCTTGCTATTTTTGGTCCTTTTCAGTGAAAGGTTCGTGGAAAATATTTTCAGGACTTACTCTTGGAACTGGATATTGACTGTACTCAAATTGGAAACAAATCAAAAATCCCTTTCCCCGTTTCTCTTCATAATTACTTGGTTTTCTGGTTTTAACTACTTGCTTTTTTCTGAGTATTCTAATTAGTGGTCACCAATCCATAGGCTGATGTACAATCATAATTGATTGTATGACAATATATGTATTTTCATGCTAAGCTAGAATTTAGTTACCCATCTAATTACTGAAACTGAATTACCCATCGAAAAATATGTTTACTTGCACTGCCTTTGCCTATATCGATCAAGGACTCTGGCCGCACACGCATTCTTTAGTTAATTTGCAATTTGGTATCAGTGCCTGATCTGAAGATTTAAAATAGATTCACAAAAAGTATCTTAAATCATTTATGGATATTCTGTTGAGTTTTTTTGCAATGGAACATATCTGCCTATATCCTGAATGAGCTTTTGAAAAGGCAGAGTACAGTTTAACAATATGATAAAAGATATGTAGGGTTTACCACATTTTTTGTGGATTGTCTTTGTGGGCACTTTATGTTAGTTGGTAGACCACACATATTCTATGAAAATTTATTGAGAGCATGACACAAAAGGCAAACACAACTCCCGAAACACTGTATGACCGTTCTAGTGTTACAACTGTGAGTTGAGAGTAAATTGTGTTCACTCGAGTTTTACACTTTGACTTACTACACTTACAAGTAGGAAGTAAAAGGGAGTGTAAAACAGATGCAGTAACAGAAGCAAACATTTCTGTACATGTTATTAGCCAATAATACTGTACAAAAACAGGCTCTGATCACAAAATTAATTGCATATACAAAAGTGACGGTAGGGATACATGCTCTGCAACTAAAGTGCCCTAGAGAATGGCCTGCAAAGATGATAAATGATTCACTGGTGTAGCGTCTTCCCCAGCCCTGAGACATGCATCTGAAGTACCCCACACGGAATGTGTAGGTAAACGCTTCTTTATTCTTTAGCAGACACTCATGCACTATGTTAGAAATGGGGGTCTCTAGGTGGCAGAGGTAAGTACCTCTGACCAAATAGGGACCCTTGTTTCTAGTCAGTGTAAGGGTGAAACACACTCTAGATAACCCCTGCTCACCCCCTTGGTAGCTTGGCACGCATAGACAGGCTTATCCCAAAGGCAGTGTGTAAAGTATTTGTACCAACACTCACAGTAACACAGCGATAATACCACACCAGTTTAGAAAAATAAAGTTTTCTTTATCTAGATTCTGACAAGACCAAAAAGTCAAAAATCAAACATGTGCAAATTAATATAATCGACTTTTCAAGACGTCATGAAAAATAACTTGCAGGTTCGTATTTCTTTGTAGGATTAATAAAAATGTCACAACACAGTTCTATGTAGCACTGGTTCATGGTGTGCTCTTGGTTGAGGCTTCTCACCACGTGACAAGCTGACTCCGCGGTCAGCTCGTGCAAAGTTATGCCCCCAAATGCTCAAAATTGAAGGAGATATGATCAAATGCCGGCTCCGGTACCGTCCCGCTATTCAAGGCAGGTACGGGCCGTCAGAGTTACCCAGCGTAAAAGACTTTGTTATGTAGGTGAGATCGGAGCAGTCTCTGCAGACACACGCAACCCGCCCCAGGCAGCGACACATGCAGCGGCTCCGGACTTGAGTCTGAGTGTTACCTGGGAGGTTGCTTTCTCTCTCTCGCTCCTCCTCGCGGCTCAGCTTCCCACTGGCAGCTCCGACGGCCACAGCTGTTCCTCACGGAGGGGGAATCCTGGTTGCTAGGCGATGCCTCACAGAGGATCGGTTCTCAGCGCTTCACCCTCGCAGCTCCTCTACAGATGATGGCTCGCAGTAATCCATTTGCACTTCACGGTTCGGGTCGGCGGTGTTGACAGGCACTCGCAGCTCCTCTCAGACGACGGCTTGGGCCGGGGCTTAGCTTTGCAGTGTTATGATTATTACGCTGCAGTGGTTCAGTGCAGTCATGGTTGGCTCAGACACACGGGCACAGCGGACCACACGATGGTCTCAGGTTGCAGAAAAGCACACACACACAGCGTTGCTGAGACGATGGGGGGAAACATTGGTGTCCCTGAGTTTCCACAACAGGAAGCCAGCTCGTTCAGGCCCTTGGAGACTTTTCTCTTCAGTTACAGATGGACAGAGAACACAGCAAAGTCCTTCTTCAAGCAGGGGGACACAGCACACAGCAAAGTCCCTTGTCCTCTCCTTAGCAGAACAGCAAACTGCAGGCCAGCCCCAGACTCACAGCAAGGGCAGTACTCCTCCTCAGTCTCTTCAGCAGTCCTCTTTGGCAACAGGTTCCTCTTGATCACAAAGTAGTCTCAAGTACAGGGGTTTCAGCTCTAATGTTTATACCCCAAATGTCTTTGTTTTCTATGTGTAAGGGGTCCCGAGCCCATTCCAAACCAGTTCTGGGTGCACTCTGCCAGTGCACAACTTCTTCCTTTGTGTCAGTGTGGGCCAGGGTTTTCAGGCACACCGCAGGAGTTGGAGCCAGTCTTTTGTGGAAGGCAGGCACAGCCCTAGTCAGGTACAGGTGCTACTCCTCCCACCACTCCAAATGCAAATCGGCCTATTCAGCCCAGGCTGTTTCACCCAGACTCCTGAAGCCACCCCAGCCCCTGTCACTCCAAAGCCAGACAGTCAATCCACAAACAGGCAGAGGCACACAGAAAGGTTGAACAGGAAAACAGCCACTTTCTAAAAGGGCTATTTTCAAACACAGAATTTAAAAACCATCCTTACTAACAGATGTGTTATTAAATTATGAGTTTAGGGATACAAGACTCCAATTTTCTATCTCACTCCTATGGGAAGATATGCTTGTAAAATGTTCCAAAGCATTCCCCATTCTATCCTATGGGCAAGATAGCCTTTCAATAGTGTAAAATGAAATTGGCAGTATTTCACTATAAGGACATGGTACACACACCAGTACATGTCATACCTTTCACATACACTGCACCCCACCCAGAGGGGTAACTTGGGCCTTCCATGGGGGGCCCTATGTGCAAGGAAAGGGAAGGGTAGGGCCTGGCAGGTGGTGTGCACTTGAAAGGTCAAGATGGCAGTTAACAAACTGCGCGCAAGCACTGCGGTGGCAGGCCTGAGACATCTTTTTGGGGCTACTCATGTGGGTGGCACAATCAGTGCTGCAGGCCCACCAGCAGCATTTGATTTACCAGCCCTGGCACATGTAGTGCACTTTACCTGGGATCCACTGGTAAACAAATATGCCAATCAGGGAGAACCAATCACAATATTAATTTATACAGGGAGCACTTGCACTTTGACACTGATCAGCAGTGGCAAAGTGTCCAAACCATCTAAGCCAGCAAAACGAAATCCAGTACAGCATCAAAAACACAGGGGGTAGAGGCAAAAAGTCAGGAAAAACCATGTCAAGGACGCCAGGTCTAACACACTGTACATTACATCATACTCTTTCTGAACACACCCCGACACCTCGATGCCTATTAGGCAGTCCCTGTCTAGGGTCTGCCCTAGAAGCACAAGGGTCCTAGTGCATAAAGTCTCAATGTGCTATGAGGTAGCCAGTACCACTACTACTGAAGACAATTTGATGACCTCAATCCCACAGGGCCACCAAGATAAGTGGCAGTCTTTGCTCCAAGCACTCTGGGCAGAATAGAGAATGTATCACAAAAACCAAGCCATTGCAGTGCTCTGATGATCCCATCAGTGGTGTAACCTAAAATGAAGCCCCCAAGCAGAAATTGAAGAGGGCCCCTGAGTCTCCAGTATCTAAAAAATATTAATTGTCCTTAGGTATAAAAGGGCGCCTCGGAAAGATTTGGTTGCCACCAAAGGGTTAGGCGTCCATAGGCCCAGCAGGATGAGTGTGTTACGCCCCTGTATCCCATCCCTCCATCCATAGCCAAAGAACACAAATACATCTGTATGCCTCTGTAGCTTATATTCATCAATGCTTGTTAATTTGCCCCTTTCTTCAGGGTCATCCCCAGACTTTTTGCCTTGACCCTTCTGTTTTCTGAACCCATTTATGTTGGCTTTTAGAATTCTGTGCACTTTACCACTGCTAATCAGTGGTAAAGTGATTGCACTCTCTTCTAAACATGGTAAAATTGGCTTAAAACCAATTGGCATATATAAGAACGAGGGACTAACTGTACCCAGGGCCTGTAAATTAAATGCTGCTTTTGGGCCTGCAGCACCTATTGTGACACTCACTAAAGTAGCCCTCTAAACAAGGTTCAAGGTTCAGAAACAAGTTTATTTAGACATTTGTCCATAAAATATTTAAAAAAAAACACACTTAACAATTAAAACATTTAAAAGGACCGCCCTCCTGGCTACCCTACCCCCCAATCCACTACATTTCATCATTAAAACTCTGTTTGACAGATCGTAAAAAAACTAGCAATTGCAACTGCCACATCTAAATAACGCATTTTAGACAATAACTCCACAGCTTTATTCCTATGGAGAGCATCATATTTAAAAAACAAAGGTCTTAAAAACGTGATTCGATTTGCGAAATAAAAGACGCAGTCCATAAGAATATGCGTAAGGGTACATTTAACTTTCACATTGCAGGGGCAGAGACCACTATTATTCTTCATCCTAATCCTCTGTGGGCGGAATGAATAGATTGGATTGTATCCCATCCTAACCCTTAATATTTCATTTCTCAATCCTGGGTCTGGTAACCGTGATAAATAAGAGAAAACACCATCCAGGCCCAATGTGGCAATCAAGAAGCTAATGGATGATCTCTTTCTTAGATACAGTAGATCAATTGATTCAGACGCTGTAGCAACAGATTCTCTCAGTGCTCGTTTGCCTTGAAAGGGGAGCCAAGATGTAACTGTAACACTATTTAAATGGAGGTACCTAAGTGTGATTATTCTGGTTTTTACTGCCTTTACCCACATCCTTTCACTGCTTTGGATTGCTTCCAAACACAATTTGGAGACTTTAACCACCTCATCATCCTCCAGCAATGTGTTAAAGTATCTTAGAGCCTGAGAACAGGCCGCCATGTTCCAATAGGCCAGATTTCACTCTCTCCTTATGGCCTGAACCATGGTACCTTGGGGGAGTGATAGGATCTTTTAAGCACTACTCCTTCCAATCTATCCCATTCATAGGTTGGATCAAGGGAAAAGACCCTTTAAAAATGTGTCAGGCTTGTCATTGCAGCCTGTGTGTTCAGTTTTATACTGCCATTTCAACCAAGCAAAATAAACCTTTTTTGAGGCCCCAACTTTTCTTTTTAATACATATAAGTTACCCTAAGGGTAGGCAGTGAATAGCTCGGATGACTGGGTGCAGTGTATTTACAAAGATGGACATGTATTTTTAAGTTTTACATGTCCTGGTAGTGAGAAACTCTTACATTCGTTTTCACTACTGCAAGGCCTACCTCTCCAATAGGATAACATTGGAGTGACTTTATTATATTAAATAAGCAGTAACTTCCAAATGGGAACAGGTAACCAGTTCAGTTTTGATGTCTTTGGAACTATAATGAAAAATCTTCCACAATGAAAAACCTGATTTCAAATTACAATTTTGAAAATGCCACTTTTAGGAAGTTGGCATTTTTCTGTCTTAGACATTTAGTGCCTGCAGCCTGTCTGGGTATATCTGACAGTCGGGCCTTGTGCATTCCTCCTAGACAGCCACAAACAATAGAGAGCTTAGGTGTTTCTGGATGGGCCATCACTAGCAGTACGGTAGAGCGGTGCTGTGCACAGTTCTACTTACACTTGACTAGGCTGTGTTTTGCCTCCACATACAGGGCTGCATATCCCCTGTAGTTAGTCTGGTACAAGGACAGGGGAGTCAGGAAACCTGTGCACTTCAAAGGAGGCATCTGGTATAAATATTGGATCTCAAACACCAACTCTTCAGTACACTTCCAGACCTGTGGAGACAAGCAGAAGAACTGCTGTACTGGTGAAAGGACTGCCACTCTGCCTGACTAAAGCCCTGTTATACTACTGATGTGCTGGACCGCTGCCTTGCTAGATTGCTGCTCTCCTGCCTGATTCAGAGGCATTGTACCTGCACTTGAACCCAGGACACCCAGAGTGACTTAAAGGGCTAGTCTGCTGCCTTCCTGTTCAGAGTCACAAGGGCATAACAGATTTCCAACTACATGAACCAGCCCTCAGATCCAGCAGGTGTACGACCCTGACACCCAAGTGGTGTTCCTCAGGCACTGGACCCTTGGTGTGGCCTCAGAGGAGCAAAAATGAAATTTTCGGCTTCTTCTTAACTGCAAATAGGCCTATTGGAGCAAAAACCTTTTTGCTTGCACTGCTCGCCAATGAGAAATTCTGATAGTTCGACCCTTCATGCTACAGAATGTGGCGTTATTTTCACTTAATTATTTAAAATTGCATATATTCGCTTCTACTGATTCAACTTTTGTCATTTTGTCTTGTTTTATGTATTAAAGTTTACTCTATTATTCCAAATTGTGTGGGATTTTCACTTTATAAGTGTTTGAAGTGCTGCATTAATACTTTACACATAGCCTCGAAATTAATTCTGACTGCTCTTTGACAAGCTACCAGACAGTTGAGAGCAGGTTAATTTAGGGTTTGCTTTGACAAGGATTGTGGTTGCTGCTTAAGTAGGGTTCCACCCCCTTCAACCAGAAACTCAATTTCTCACAATGCCTCACTACAGAATCGTATGGATTTTTGAGCCCCCCAAAATTGGTCTAGGTTTATAACTAATCAAACAGCAGATGCTGACTCAACCAAACCTAAGCACTAGAGACCTATCACTAAACTCTCATTTCTGGCAAAGATACTAGAAAAATGTGTGGCTATACAGCTCAATATGCAGATCACTAACAATAATTTACCAGGGTATTTACAATTCGGATGTAAATCCGGGCACAGCACTGAAACAAGCATGCTCAAAATCATAGACAACTCTCTCCAACTCCTTTACAAGCGGAAGGCCTGCCACCTAATATTGCGTGACTTATCTACTGTATTTGATGCAATCGATAACTGCATCCTTCAGAATATATGGGCTTCAAAGGCATACTTTTGGAAAGGCACAAGCCTTATCTCACTAATCAATTCTAACTGTTGAAAATTGGCAACAGTATTTCTATCCTCATCGCCTCAACTTTTAACATGTCACAAGCCTGGATATTGGCACTTAACCCTCTCAACTTTTATGTTGAGCCTCTAGGTGAATTCCTACTAAAATACGGTGGCTCCTAAAACCATAAATTCATGACACCAAGATTTACCCAAAAATGGACAGCCCTATTAGTCCCTGACTCTAACCACATGTCTATCTGAAATACAAATATGAATAAGAAAGCTTAAGATGCAACAACATCCTCAGTTAAACAAGTTTCTTGCTCAATGACCAAAATAAATATGTGAACTGCCAATTGACCGAACAGAATAGCTGAACGAAATGGGCATCACACCTTTCAGTAATCTCTTCCACTAAATCCTTAGGTGTCATTCTAGACTCAAAATAAATCAAAAATAAATCTGGCTTCCACATAAAGGGAATTGGTAAAGGAGCCGATCACCATCTTAGAATTATTTCAACTATCAAACATCAACAGCTGATTTGAAGAACTTAGTTGAAGCCAAAGCCATTTGTAGAGTTGAATACTGTAATCACTGGACTGCCCAAAACCCTTGTACCATTAAATGCAATCTTACACTTTGCTACTTGATTGATCTCTGAACAATGAAATTACATAACAGCTTTCTTGTGTTGGCATCACTTAACGGACTGCTCCTCAAAGTTACAGCACCAACAAAACTGTGTGTATCATTTACAAGGTACTATATATATATTCTCCTCCATCTTGTGAGTTGCAGCCTACCTGTGCCCAGATTGCAGTGAGCAGAGTCCAGGAAGTGGTAAGGAGGCAGACTAGTGCTGTCTCTTTCCTAAAAAAGTTAAAAAAAACGATCTCTGGATAGAGCAGCTCCCCAGTCCCAGCCCACCCCCAGGCCAGCAGACCTAGGACTGCTATTGGTTTTCCCCAGCTCCAAGCAAATCTGAGCCCTCCTCTTACACCTGCCCAGGCCACTTAAAGCTTTGTTGGGTGCACCCCAAATCATTCTCCTCCATCTTGTGAGTTGCAGCCTACCTGTGCCCAGATTGCAGTGAGAAGAGTCCAGGAAGTTGTAAGGAGGCAGACTAGTGCTGTCTCTTTCCTAAAAATGTTTTTAAAAAACGATTTCCCCTACCTGTGATTGCATTATCTTCTTTTTTTTTGTTTTACATTTCTTTACCTGTCTTTGCCTGTGGTTGCTACAGTTTTAAATTGTAATTTTAACCTGCCTGTGATTGCATAATTTATCCCATGTTTTTGTGTTTAAACTTGTGGTTTTTCCTGCCCGTGACTGCTTCCATTTAACCTGTTGAATTGTGGGATTTGCAGTCCAAACTCTGTAGTTTTTCCCCTCTCATTCCTGTGACCAGCAGTTTTTCCCTCCAAATGTCTCCTTTGCTCTGTGCTAAGACCTGTATGTTAAGCAGTGCACCCCCAGCGACCATTTTGTGTTAACAAGTCAGTGAAACCAGTCCCCCCTTCCTCCCTGAGACAGCAGTAATCTGCTGTAAACTGTTTAAACTGTGTTCAATAACGACTGTGCACTTTGTTTTTTGGCCTGGAGAGGGAGTAAAGCTTTATACAAATACTGTTGTTAGAGGACAAGTTTGTTAGGGCCTCACCTGCAGAAGTCCAAAGTGTGGATTGAACCTGTCTGTCTCCTAGGAGATTTCTGAATAGAGGAGCAGCTTCCAACTCCCCGGCCAGCAAACCTTGTCTGAGGTAGCTGGGACCTTATATAGTCTGATATTGTTTGGCACGTGTGTACACTGATTGGTGGTTGTATCTGATGTTTCTATTGGATTAGGGTTAGTGTCCTCATTGGTTGGGTATTTGAGGGTTTTGATTGGTTTCTGGGTCTTTGATTCATCAATGTAGGGTTGGGACTAGGGCTAGGGTTAAGATTTCTATTGGAAGTAGAGACTATGGCTTCCTGTGTCATTCGTTGTTAGGACTAGGGTGGGACTAGGGCTAGGGTTATGCCTTTAATTGGAAGTAGGGATTAGGGCTTCTGGTGTTATTGGTTGCTCAACTAGGTGTGGAGCTAAGAGTAGGGTTAGGCTTTCTATTGGAAGTAGGGACTAGGGCTTTCTGTGCCATTGGTTGCTTGGACTAGGGTTGGGAATACTGGTAGGGTTAGGGCCTCTATTGTACGTAGAGATCAGGGTTTTTTAAACTGATTGGGTGTTTGGACTAGGGCTAAGATTGGCCGTAAGGTCCTGGTCTCCTATTGGTTCTAGATTTTAGGGCTAGTGTTGTGTTTGGATAGTGTTAGGGCTAGGGTTCCAATTGGCTGAAGGGGTTACCTGACTACTAGGGCTATAAAAGGCCAAGGCTTAGGGCGTCTCAGCCCGGGCGTCGAGGCTAAGGTTGGACAGGACAAGGGTGAGTGCCTGTTTGAGCCTGTTCGAGACTGGTCGGGACCGGGGGCAGAAATGCAGCCCATTTTCCTATTCACTAATGCCCACCCTATGTATGTGTCCCCCTGTATATAAGCATTTATTTTTACTATAGATATGTACCTATCTTTCTGTATTGCTTTGTATAAACATGTAGAATAATTATGTTGTTATAAAAACAAAACAAAAAAAGAAAATCATCTTTTGTCCACATGTACTTGCTTCCATTGTGCATCTATGTATCTCCATGTCTGTTACTTTTCTCCTGAAAAAGCATATCCAATGCACTGCTCTATTTCTCATCCTGTACCTCTATCAATATCTTTAATCTGCAAATACTTACCTCCTTTATGCATCTACATACTTTAAATGGACTTATGGATCTATATATTTATCACTTTCTTCTAATTTAGCATTTCCAATGCACTCCCCTATTTCTCAGCCTATACTTCTCTCAATATATCTTCTAGCCCAACTTTTTGACTCATCTCAAACTTCTTTCTACTACTCTTTCCAATGCACTACCCTATCTCTCACCCTATACATCTATCATTATATCCTCTACACCCACTCTCTCATTTATCCCAAACCCCATACCACTAGTATGCTCCCAAAATAACCCTTTCTTGACTCTCTCCTACTCTACCCCTCCTTGCATCATCTGTCACCTTTTTTACTATACCGATCCCCCAAAACAAACCTTTCTAAACTCTTTCCTCTGGCTCTTCCCTCCAAAAACCATTTTTACTCATCCAAAAGCCTCCTCCTACTGCTATGACCTAAACAAAGAAATCCTTCATTCTTCTATCCCTCCACTATCCTTTTCAATCAAAATAACAGACTAACATGTTCACTTCTCTAATTCCATATTCCACTATACTAATTCACCACTAATCCTTTATGGGTTCCAGAGTAGCGTGCTACTCGCCAACAAGGCATTTCAACACCTCATCAGGGTTTACAAACGCTATATAAGTGTAAACCTTTTTCCCTTTTTTACCCCTCCCCAACCCTTCTCAATCCAAATAACTGACTAACATATCCACCACTCAAATTACTTCATATTTCACTATACTAATTTCCAACACTAATCCTTTATGGATTCCGGAGTAGCCTGCTACTCGCCAGAAAAGCACTTCAACAGCCCACCAGGGGTAAGAAGCGCTATATAAATACAAACCTTTTTTCCTCTTCTATCCTTCTGCTATCCTTCCAAATCCAAATAACTGACTAACACCACTTAAAATGTACTTGCATTTTTTACTATACTAATTCAACACTAATCCTCTATTGGTCCCGGAGTAGCATGCTACTCGCCGAAAAGCGTTTCGACGCCTCGTCAGGGGTAGTAAGCGCTATACAAATGCAATTACAATACAATACAATACAATATATAAATACACTGACCCTCCTGGCAAACAAATTATCCTTAGCAGGAGCAAGCCAAAACCTAAGCGGTGAGGTTTCTTTAGCCTTGACCACCCCAAATTAATTAGTAGTCCCAAGAAACTTACTGCCTCCAGCAATGCTCTTAAGGTCTTGAATGTCCTCCCGCCAATAATCTGCATGGCCCCTTCCTTCACACTCTTCAAAAATAACCTTACCATCTACCACTGAGAACCACTGATACTGTGCTCCATATACATTTATCTGGTAAAATATCTAAAATCATGTTCTCTTTATTGTTATTGCCTATATACACTCTTTTATTATAAAATACATTTATTTGTCAAATATGTGAAGTGCTCTCGTACCCTTAGTTTGGGTCATGATTGTGCTATACAATTTTTTAAAATAATTTCTGTATCTTTAATCCTGCATTCTTGCGGTGGTGAAAATCTGCAGTAATTTACCGGGACATGTGAAGGCAAATCTATCACACCTCCAAGTAATTACCACCAATTGGTGCCTTCTGTAATGCTGAGGAAATGTCAGGTAATGTGGTCAGCAGACATTTTACCACTTAGCTACATATCACTCTCTTCTTAATGAGAGCAGAAATCAGGTGATGCATCATGTCACAAATAGTAATAGCTGTAGGATGTTTGTGCCCTAATTTAGCAATTCCTATATTTGACGCATTAGATTGTCAAACTGGACATGCCCCGCTTCATAAAGGGCTTTGCTAAAAACCGAAAGGTGCAAATTGTGCAAACATTTTAAAAGGTTCTCCTGATGCCTTCTGCTTTTCTAAATGCAGCTTGGAAGTGTGCATGTCATCCAATGGTGACTATTTCCGCTACCCATGCGTTAAAGGTTTACAGGCACATGCATCAACCTTTTTTGCGAGCGCAAGCGGTGCGATTCACAAAAATCGTCCGTTTGCGCCCGCAAAAAGGGCTTCTGCGATGCATCAAACTGTAAGGCTCTCGCAATTTAAGAAAACGCAATTTATTGCGATTTGTTAAATTGCGATTCCTTAAATGCAATGCATGATGAGATCGCAAATAGCGATTTCGCTAATAGGGGTCGCAAATTACCATCAATTTGAACTTGATGGTAATTTGCTAAAACTTTTAAAAATACACTAAAGTGCATTTTTCAAAGTTGTAGGTAACACACACACATGCCCATAGGTGTGCGCAACATGTGTGCGCAGATCAATTTCAAGGGTGCAACAGGGTGTCCTTTTGACACCCTTGCACCCTTGAAAGTGCATTCGCAATTTGCGAGTACCTATTGGGTACTTGCAAATTGCGCATGCATTTTCCCATTCATTCCCATGGGCCTTTAGGCCTATAGGAATGAATGGGAAGGCATTCCTTAATTGCGACTCGCAATTTGAGACTCGCAATTAAGGAATGTTTGGGAATCGCTAATTTCATAGCAATTCCTACATGCATAGGCTTTTGCAATTCTTAATTGCGATTCCTTAATAATCGCAATTAAGGAATCGCAAAAGCCTACTTTGATGTATGTGCCTCAACACTCTGGATTGTCTGGCCCTCTATGGCAGATAGGTACTCATGATATATTGCAATGGATTAACTCCTTCACTAACCCATACCAGAGGCAGGGCTGACCCTTCTCTTATTGATATTTGTACAAGACAATCGTCCATGCTGGATATTTCATATATGTGTCTATGCGCAGTGTACAGTCTTACTGTGTATCTTCTATTTTGCAAATAGTATGTAAATTATCACATATTCTCTGTATCATGTTCAGTGACTAGGGGTATTCACCATTAGCATATCAACAAGCAGCTATTTTTCGCATGTTGATGATAGACTAGGGTCGGAATGTATCATTGGGCAGGTCTCTAACAAGTATGTGCAACCTGCATACCAACCTATAATCTGCCCAAAATTCTGCGTAGAGACTGATTGACTAATCAGGTTCATCTCAAAATGGATATTCGCAAACTCATCCTCGGGAATAATGAGGAGACAAGAGTAATTTTATGAAATCCTATAAATGCGTGGAACCTCAGGATGGAGGTCAGCAATGGACAAACCACCTCCACCCGTACATATGCCTTTCTTCCCTATTAATAGTTTTTTTAAAGCAGCCCATGTCCATTAAGGGAACAAGGTATACTATTAAAACCAATTTTCACACTGAAGGATAGACAATGGTGGAAATGTGCAATGAGCTACCCCCCCCCCCCCCCCCCCAAACACACAGCCTCCATGGTAGGATTCCCACAGGGACAGCTTCCACTCTGCTAATCAAACTTGGGGGCATATTATCAAGAAACGGCGTTAAAATTATCGCCGCTTTAGCGGCAGAAAACTGCCGCTTAAGTGGCGATAATGGGCTTGATAATATGCCCTTGAGAATTCCCATAGAAGCCCATGTTCTGGTGTCAACATGGGCTTCTATTGGAATTCTCTGTGGCATATTATCAAGCCCATTATAGCCGCTTTAGCGGCAGTTTTTTGCCGCTAAAGCAGTGATAATTTTAACACCGTGCTTGATAATATGCCCCTTGGTTTCTGTAATTGATCAGTGTTATAAGACCACAACTTCAGTCATAAGCCATTGATACTTGTCATTCGGTCTCTCAAATAGGAGGGTGCCACCCAGTCTCACCCAGTTACAACTATTAATGGGCTGTAAAAGCTTCTAAAGGCCTTTATTTGAGCTGCAAAGACATTTCTAAGTATAAGAATAGCTTATGCTATTGCAGGAAGGAGCTTTGCGTTACAATTTAAACGCTGTGATTTTGCGACTGCTGTCTTTACAGCGGAAAAACATCTCTGTACATCAGGGCTTAGGTTCTTAAAGTGTATTGTACATTTTTTATGCAAAATAACAGTTTTGGGAATATAGTTTTCTTTCGAAATGATTTCCATGTCAAATTGTGCTTCTAAGATGTTACAAATATTCGTATTTGCTTAATTCAGCACTTGTTCGTATTTGCTTATTCGTATTTGCTTAATTCAGCACTTCGACGGCTCGTCAGTGGCAGTGGGCGCTGTATAATGCAATTACAATTACATGAAGAGCATTTATTAGAAATTTACCTATCTCGCTAATGGTGCCTTGGGTTTTCAAACACACAGATGTTATATCTGCCTGTGAAGAGTTCACTGGGACTGGTTTAACTATTAATGTGGCTTATAAAATCTGTCTTTACTTTCCTCATTTCTTTGACAAGACAAAAAGCAATACTTTTTGTCAAAATATTAATGGTATTCTGCAAATTCATGTATAATGGTTACTAATATAGTTTAAAGAAGCGTTGCATTTGAGGGCTTCCCTTGTAAAGTGATGCTTGTGTAAATGTCAGGAGTATGTTCACTTTAAAACAGAAAAGCAAATGCAAATAATAGTATTTAGGCAGAAATTGCAATCCTGCAGGAATATTTGAGAAGCTGTGGGAAGGAAATTCTCATGATTTTCTTTTAACTGAATATGCAATCATTCTTGCCTACTTTTCACTAAAAGTATAGTTTTTTATAGCCACAAAAACAAAGAGAGTTAGCCAAAATAACCTTCAAACATATGCATGCCTCAATGCAATCCATCCTTTTAAATGTACTTAGAATTGAGGAACTGTAGGAAATCCACATTTTCTGAATAGTCCCCTCAGATAGTTTGAATTTATCTAGACCCTGTTTTCTTTAGACGTACAACTCTGTGCACTATATCCCTGCTAAAAAGGAGTAAAATGCATGGTCTCCCCCTTAAAACATTCTGAAATTTGCTGAAACCTTATTGCACAATTAACCTTTCTATAAGACTATAGGCATGGATAAATAAATGTCACCTGTGGACTGCTGCACCAACTGGGACATAAACTACAGTGGCAGCGAAAACATGGCTTCAGGCCTACCCTTTGTACCTTGACAGCAGCAACTTGAACCCTGCTGCACAGACCTGTCAAAATCACTCTTTTTAGATATAGTAAAACTTGATTTAAAATATTTAATGTCACCCCTAAGCACACCATCCTGCCCACAAAGTAGGTTGCATAATATTTAAGACTGGAACATATGTGACATTAGAAATGGCATGTTCACCAAGCGACTTGTCCCAAAACGACAGTCGCAGATCAGGCTGTAGCTGGCACATAGGAAAAGTCAAAGTATAGATTATACACTTTAATGTATACAGTTTGACCTCTACAAGCTACAGACTCCATTCAAAGACTTATTTTCGTATTTAATAAAAATACAATAAAGTTGGATTTTTATTAAATATATGTGGAATGTAACCTTCAAAGTGTTTTGTTTACTGTGTGTGAAGCTGCTGGAGACTAATTTACATTAGCTCTCCAGCCACTACCCAGCTTATACTTGGCCTAAATGATGTATGAAAGAGGTGCAAATCTGTTCCCAAAGCAGTGGCATGGGAGCGTGGAGGTGTTTTCCTTCCATTGGCAGGAAGACAAGTTGGGGTGGGCACAGAATCTCAATTACATCAAAGGGCCTTGTCCTGCACACGTTAATGTCAGGTGACATCTTGGAAAGGCTCAAGCCTTTGTCCCCTCAGTCAGGCTGGCACCAAATCCAGCAAGAGGGAAGCTACCTCCAGATCTGATTTTGTGTGACCACAGAGGAAAGAACTGCTCATTACCCTGGCCACACCTCTGGGTGGGCAGACAGGCTCTGCACAGGGGAGAAGAGTTTTCACCTCTTGGACTTTGAGAGTGTGGAACACTGTGGGATTGGTTGCTTTAGGGCAAACAGGAACCTTGGTGAAGCTTATGCTCCTATTTAGCATAATCAAACATCTGCCAAAGGCTAAAAGAAGGGATGATCAAACCAGTTTTTACCACAATTTGATAACTCTTGTAAAACTGCCAATGAAGTAATTTCTGCGTACCTTTGAATCAAATGTATGGGATCTACACACAGTATCATTATCTGTTTCAACATGCCAGGGAAATTATTCAAAGATGGACTCCATCTTACTGCAGAAATATATCCTATCTTCCCAAAAAACTTTAAGGAATGTATCCAGTATTATCTTTAAGCCCACCACAATACATCATAAAACTAAAGGCCCTTCTTATGACTAACTATGTTTATAATAGTCATAGATTTTTGTGTTAAGAAACTGTTACTGAATTTTCAGTTTACTGAATCTTCAGCTGATCCTTGAGTTAAACCAAAATTATAACATGGATCATCACTGTTCATAGCATAGAGCTAATTTCTTAATACCAAATTGCGAGTCATAAAGCCCATAAATTCACTGAGAACAATACATTTTATTGTATAATGTACACTTTGTCATGTAATTTTATAGGTATTTACTAATGCAAACATATAACTAATATATTTAAATGTTTACTATATAAAGTCAACTATACCACAAGAGTGAAATGTTCAGGAAACCCATTATGAAATTGCAAATGTAATTTCTTTCTCCAGATTACGAATCTAGAGATACATGTAACTTTTCCTCATGAAAATCCTTAACAATCATGGTTGATGGTAACAAAAAATATATGTTAACCACTTATTCTTAGAAATAAAATTATTTTTTCAGTTGTATTCTGCTTTGCAAAGTATACACAAGAAATAAATACTAATAACAGTTTAGAATACATATTAGTATATAATTAACAATGTATTATTATTTAAATACTAATTATAGTATTATTCATATACTTGTATGTCGAAAATGTATTCACTATATAACTTGTGGAATTGCCAGTCCTTGTGTCCAACCCAAACAAAGGGACCAATAAGAAACATAAAAGGCTTTTGACCATACATATTAAGTATAACTATCAAAGCACCACTCATGAGCAGGATCATCTGGCCTGCAACCTTGCCATCTGGCCAACCCTCCAAAGATGTAATCTCAGCCTTTGGCCATGGCTAGCGAACATCACCATCAAAATATGATCCGTGTTCCTGAAACCTTGGCATCTGGCCAGGCCTTACAACCAACCTACCACAAGGAAACAGCAAGGGGTATGCTTAGCCTTACATAATAAATATCACCATCAAGCCACCATCCATAAGCATCAAAGCCTGGCTTGCAAACAGGCCTTACACCTAATTCACCACAAGGAAGCAGTCAAGGGTATGCAAAGTCAGGCATGCCATACAACACCATGAAATCAGTGTCCATGTGCCTGAACACCTGACTTGCACCCTGGCCTTACCCCCAACCCCATACAAGGAAAAAATAAGGATTATGCATGGTTTTTGGCAGTGCACAGCACCACAACATTATCACTCGTGGGCTGGGTTGGATGGCATGCAGCTAGAGCCTATGTCCAAATCACCACAAAGAAACAATCATGCCGGTGGATGCACATACCGACCATCACCATAAGTACACCATCCATGTGCCTGAAAGATTTCTCTGTAGCTAGGCCTCACACCCAACTCACAAAAAGGAAATACTTGGGGGTATACATGTTCTTTTGTTAAGCAAAATGAACAATTGAATGATAATACATTATTAATATGAAAATAATGAATCAGATGACCATGCTTTGATATCATCAAGATTGTACTTTGTCAATGCAGTCCTAGCTGGTGCCTCTCAGACTACCCTTACTCCCTTAAAATTGGTCTTACATGCAGGAGCCAACAAACTCTTATCGATCTAAAAATTCAACCATATCTCTCCAATACTCGCCGATCTAGACTGACTCCCCATTGCATACACAATCCAATTCAAGCTGGGATGCCTAGCTGTCAAAACAATCCTTGAAAAAGCCCTAACCTACTTTCCCAACTTTCTCAAGACGTCTGATGGTTTGAGGACCCTTATAAGTAAAGAAAACCCCCCCATGGACGACCTCCCATACTCTACCACAATCTTTCTCAGTATTGCCCCCAATTTCTAGAATTCCTTACCCACAGATATTAGAACTGCACAATACTCCGCTCTCATTTCAACATCTACTAAAGACTCACCTATTCAAACTATACCCGCCCATTAACCCATTTTAGACTAGCTGGAGTTGTGCTCTAAGAAAACTGTAGAATACCCTCTCCATCCCCACCCTCCACCCTCTCCACACCATTCTTCAGTCCCACCATCCTACCCCTCCCTGCCTCTGCTCATTCTCCTTCCAACTCTCTTCCCCTACCCCTTCCTCCTTTACCTACCTATACCAACCCTAACTTCTTCCCTTCTCTGTATTGAGCCAATTCCTCTGTTGTAAATACCTTTTTTATTCTACAGCAACTTTATCTGTTCTATGCAAGGCCTTGTGAGTCTGGTACTGTTATCATTTAAATCAGCGCTATACCTTGGATGGCTATGCGCTGTAGAATCTGCTAAATAAATGAAAATATAAATTCTCTTATGAATGTCCATGGGCCTGAAAGTCTGGACTGCAGCTAGGCCAACACCTAAGCATAACAAGGGAACAATAAAGAGTGAGTACCTGCCAATCATTACCATCAAAGCACAACCCTTAAGGCTCAAAGCAAGGCATGCAAGGCATGCCGATTAGCCTTACTCTCACACCTCCACAAAAAACAGACAAGGAACTGCTAATCTATGCACAATGAACATCATCATTAGAGCACTGTCAATGAGACTCAAAATATGACCTGTTGCTAGAACATACACCTAACCCACAACCAGGGAAAAATCAGATATATGCATGTCCTTTGGCCAGACTTCTCTTGGTTGGACAAAGGCCATTTTCAGCGCAGCAGGCAACCCATAGTGGACATTAAGACAGACTGTGTGCAGCGGGAGTTGGATGCAAGCTCCCTTCTTAGGCCAAGCAGAAGGCTGTGTGCAGCAGAGATTGTCACCCTAGGAGGGTCTTGCACCGTGCCTGGCTAAAGGTCTTTGGACAACACCAGCAGCCATGAGTTTAGTAAAGGAAAGAAAACCATTGCACTATGGAGCAACTAGAGTAGGATCACGCTGAATATTTATTAAGGGTGGAATGGTAAACATGACGTGAGGGCGATAAAAGTTAGTTGAAATATAACAGAAAATCATTGCATATTACAGATACAATTGGATTTTGTTTCCATATAAAATAGATTTCCTTTGTCTCAAATTGTCAAATATAATGACCAGGACTATTAAAAAAAATAAGAATGTGTAAGATGAAGGGTGACGTTTTATGCCTCTTCGCATTTCATTGTACCAGTGAAGTATTAGTATTTCTAGTGTTTTTCTATCCGTACATTTTTTTTTTACGAAGGTATATTTTCATCAAATAAACCAGAATCCCAGGCATAAATAGAAATTGCACCTGTTTGTTCTTGCAGGTGTATCATTTCATCATCCTTTCTTCAAGCCTTGTCAGTTATGTCTTCTCTGCCAAGGTTGCTTTATGATTTCAGTACACTATCTGGCTCTGCCATGAACAGTATAAATTGGATCCCTTCTCCTCATTTTCTGTTTACTGCAAATTGCCTGCAGTTAAGCTCCACTTTCACAAGCAATATGATGAGACAAACGAAGTTCATCGAACACCTGAAAACTGACCATTCTAAAAATACCAGTAGATTTGGAGCGGAGTCAGAGATTTACATCATTATAAAAAATTAGACTGTGACAATAAAACATGTTCACTGATATCAAGTTAGAAATAGCTCAAAATCTGGCAGCCATCCTGTACATTTAGATACATAATATATTAGAAGTTGCTTCAGAAACCTTATGGGGTGTTTGTAATGTCTCTGCGTTAAGGGTGAGTTGAAGCGGAGGAAGTGCACATATGGAGGATGGATGGAAGAAAAAAAAATCATGAGGAAAGGTTGTGTGAGAAGACAAAACGATTCACATCACTGATACTGCTAGCTGGAATATTTACTCCTTTAACTAATTCCTATCTGTAATTTTACTTTCAGAATGTTGGTCTTTGCATTGTATGTTATTGAATTTTAGCTTAGGTTGGGCACTTTCCTACCTCTTTCTGTTTCTTTGATAGTGGTAGCTTGAGGTATGGACCGTGTGTAGCTTGTAGTCCTGTGTTAGATTCAGAGGCTGCTCCAGTCTAGTCACAACTGCTTTACAACACTGCATACGCATGAAGGTGAACGCAACATTGAGTGAGATTTAGTGTTGCAATTTCTGTGTCCCTACCATCACATCGGGTAAACTGTGTTTAAAGCACCATGCTTTAGGCAACTGCCAGACCTTTATGTTTTTTTATCGAATTCTGGAAGGTTGTTGATGATTATTCTTCAGGTCGGGCAGTGCTTAATTTGTAAATAAAAAAATGCCAGGACCCTCCTCAGGAGGCCACAGTAGCTTGCACCACCCACTGCCCCCACCAGTGCTGCCCATCACAGTATCAACACAACTACTGACTATCCCACTGCTACAAGTGTGACAATTCAGACTGTTCAAGGCCACCAAATCAAAAGGAATGACTTGAGCGGCAGATATTAGTTGTTTTTAATGTATATTAAAATCATAATCTACTTTTGTTCTGCTCATCTTTAAATTAGACACACAGCGCCACCATGTGGTAGCTGTCATAAGTGCCAGTGTTTACAATTAATTGCCGTGCCGGGCACGGGAAACCACCGGCTCAAATTAAGCACTGAGGTCGGGATATATTTGCTGAGTTTTGACGTCAACACAGAGAAAGCAATCTTGCCAATACGTTTTTTATGAGGTAATAGTCAGGAAGTAGACATGACTCGACGAAAGGTTTTGACAGATCATGTGTTAGGGCATTATTTATTCCTTTCCAGAACTCTAATAGTTGTTGATTGTCCTTGGTTGTGTCAGGAGGCTATTCCAAAGCTTCAATATCTGTACAGAGAATTAACTTTCACCAATATGCATTTTATTGAGTGAGGGGATGGTCAAGAGTTAGGCAACTGTTGATCTGACATTCTTTCTTTGACAGTAGACTCTGAGTTTGGATTGAGGGAAGATTGGTCCTAAAGGATAAATCAACTGGCAAACTAGGCTGAGTGCCTAGAAAGTGGTGCAGGGTGTGATTGTTAGCCCGGACAGCACTTGATGGATGGAATGACTTAGTCACAACTGATCAACTAGAGGTCGTGTATCGCTACAACATTTTCACCTTTTTGTAGCCTGCGAGGTAGGCACAAAGAGGCTCTAAAGTAGAGATCATTGCCACAGTAAATATGAGGCAATTACAGATGGTTGAGGTATCCAACTTTGAGAATTTTGTAGCCTTAGAAAACTCTGCATATTATAATACATGTGTGAGAAATGAAGCTGAAAGAGTTAGTGAGCTCAGGAAGCGGGGACCAGTGAACAGGAGGTGACGATGGAGCCTTGAGGGGCACATACCTGAAAAGGGAAAGCTCAGTGCAGAATGGAGGGAGTGCGACAACTTAAGCTCAGTCAGCAAGATAAAAATTGATTAAGTCTAGGATAGTACTATACATTAAGATGTGTCTTAATCTATGGGTAAGTAGTATGTAATTAAAAATGTTGAAGGCTAATACAAGGTTAAGTGCAAAGACTCCATTACAATCAGTGGTATTGTTAAGGGCAGCCCAGGTAGAAACTGAGTGGAATCAGGGTGTCTTTGACATCTGAATCCTAATGGTATGACTAGAAGATGTTTCCTTCAAAGACAGCAGAGATACGAGAAAGGGCATTTTTTTCAATACGTTTACATTAAAACAGTCTAGTGGAAATGGGTCTGTAGTTTACCATATCTATCTGATCAAGCCATTGCTTGTTTTGACTAGGTTTGGTGCAGGAGGTCTATAGCTTGATGAAGAACTTCTTGGTTGAAAGGTAGTAATTAAGGATCACTCTGGCTTGGATGACAGCTGAGAATTCAGGAATGAAGTTTGTGAGGACTTTTTGGTCCACAGATGTGTTGGTAAGCGATGCCACTGGTCTTGAATAGGTAAGTTATTTTATTAATAAAAAGCAGTTTGAAGGAGCAGGATTTAAGGAAGTGAACAGGTTTCATTGTTATGGGCATGAGAGAGTACTAAATGAGCAATTTCACAAGCATTTGTAATTGACTGTATTAGCACTTATGAAGAAGGGTTGAAGTAGAGAGTCACAGAGTTCTTGAGCATGTTTGGTGGAAGTGGAGTTGCATGCTGGAATATGGATCTCAGAACAGTTATTAAGGAGACCTGTATTGAAGCATGTCTCACAGGTGTGTTTGGTTTTTTCAGATCTCTTAGCTTTCTTGATCGTTGGTTCATAGATTCATTACTGACAATCAAATTGGTTACTTACATTGTTGTTTTATGTTTTCTTCCATTATCTTTTCAGACTTCTTGTTTCAGTTTCCTGAAGTTTTACATCAGAATCTACCCAGCAAGCCTTCTGGCAGTGTTGCTGGTGGGGCAGTGCTTTGAGTGGGGCTAAGGTGCTGAAGGCTTTAGAGACACATTAATGGATCTATCAGACTGTCATTAGTGATTACATGCACAAAGTAGCAGAAAATTCAACAGAAAGGAGTCAGTTCAAATTAATTCCATGACCTCTAATATGTTCTTATGTTGGGTGTAGTTTGTGTTCATTGGTTGAAATAATGGGGATATTTTCTGTGATTGTGGTCAGTCATCAGGAAGCGATAGTTGCAACAAGTCTGTGGCCATGAAATTGCTTAAAGCCTAAAACTAATTGTTTGATGTCAAGTGCTTCTTGGCTACTAATGAAGGATGATGTAAAGGAGAGATCCCTCTTGTCAAACCAAGTGTTGAGACTGCCAAAATGGATAGATTTGGGTAGTCGAGCATAATTTTACAGATCGAGTCCAGAAGAGCATCTGAAAAGGTAGGTTTGTTTGTGGTGGTTGATTGAAAATCAGTAATAAAACAGAGGAGGTGGAGGAAAATGAACAGTGGCTGACTAATTATTAACTGTTGGAGGCTTTTATACTCTGATTAAGATAGATGACCTCATGCTGTATATGTGCTGATACATTGCTTATCCAGGTTATGGAATGAAGAAGAGGTCTGCCTTGTAATCCACAATGATGTCACAGATGTGAATCCTGTTCTAATCTAAGGATTTTTAAGTGATTTGGATGTCTGATAAATGATTGTGGAAGGGTCCTATTGCAGTGGCGGCTCCTTCACATGGGCGTCTGAGTGTCGCCCCTCGCTTTCTCGCAGTGCGAGAAGCAGAAACGTACGTTTCTGCTTCTTGCACAGCGAGAAAGCAGAAGGACTATGCCTTGGGAGGAGTGGCTAGCCCAATGTTATGGGCCCTGGCTGCTTGGTCAGCCCCAGGGCAAACCTAACCAGTCATAGCACTCTCTGTTTTCTTCATGTAGACTGCTACGCAGCCTGCATGAAAAAAACGGCCTCCCCTAAGACGCCTGTAAGGACGGCGTCCTAGCCAATGACAACGCTGCCATTGCAGCATTGTGATTGGCTTAGGGGAAGAGAGGGGGCCGGCCTGCTTCTGCTTCCTGTTTGCAGAGAGCAGGAGGCGCGATGCGGGAGTCCGGCACCTGAGGCGAAGGTACGTTTTTCTTAATTTAAAAAAAAAATTCAATTAACCCCCCCTCCCCGTGCGACCCCCCACCCGTGCCCCCCAACCGTGTGACACCCCCACCCGCGTGACCCCCTCCCATCATGCTGGCTGCGACTGGTCTTTTTTTAGTGTGTGCATGTTCCTTGTAGATGGAATGAATGTACTTCATGTCTCTTACTATCTCAACACTTGTCTTTCATTTCCTTGTCAGACTGTTTTTAGTGTGGACCTAGAGACAGTTTTTAGGGCTCTAGCCAATTTATTGTCCAAAAATATGCTCAACGTTATATATTTCAGGCTAGTTTGCTAGTGTTTATAGGTAATTGTGTGAGGAATTGGTCAGGAATCTTGAAGAGTGAAGGGTATGTCTCCTGAAAATGATCGTGCATGGGTAGTGAGTGCAGGTCAGTAATGATGGACTGATATTTTTGCATTTTTTGGTGGCAATCCAGCCCTCTGTAACAGCACCGGAGATGACCAATGGAATGTCTCATTCTGGGAGGTTTACATATTTTGTTTTGTGCACAGTGCCGCCAAACTGATGATAGAAACTGAGGTATGAACAGTGTTTACTCCTTTAAGGTGCCTCAGAGGCAGCACATTGAGGAATGGCTCCATCTCAAAGTGGGTGGCAAAGCACATTTTCCATTTGGGTCCCAGCATGTCGTGCATGTCTATGCAGAGTCTACAGGTAGTTGAGGTCGTCACTTCTAATCTGCAGGGGATTGTGGGAATGAGTGACTATAAGCCAGAGCAGGTGATTGAGGCCCGGTGGGCTCAGAAACAATGCTGCTCATGTGAAGGGGATTTCTGGTGAAAGCAGCCTGGCAGACAGCTTCCGATCTGTGCACACCACTTCAAGGGGTAATAACTATAGCAGTTCAAGAATGCAGCCGTCTGTGGAGGGCAGTGATGTGTAGGCAAACTTCAAAGGTAGGAAACAAGCCTGGAGCACAAAGGAGCCACCAGCTTAGTATGAGGTATGGCTTTGAGAGGCTTAGCCAGAGCTGTGCAGTATTGTTTCTCATTCCTTTGGTTCGGGAATCAGTGGTGTCTGTCTTGGAAAGCAAAACACTGCAAGATGCTTGACCCAGAGAATTACAGAAATTACCTTTTATATTCCATGCTCAAACATTTCTGGGCCCACCAGTGTCGCCAGAGTCCATGCTAAACCCACCAATGGCCAGTAACTGGGTAGATAGAAAAGTACCATTAATTGATGGTGGAGGTGACCCTAGATGGCTCACAGTTTAATTTTCGAGTGCATGCATTCTATTTTTTAGTTGTCAATGCCTCAGCTCCTCCTGTCCAGGCTTTGAGTTCTAGACACAGCAGGGGCACCAGGCACAGATTACTGTAGCATTGTGGTGCACTTTCACCTATCCCACGTGCACCCTTGTGATTTGGGCGCAGCGGTTCCATTGTCAAGAGTTGAGGTCTCGGCAGTGATACTTTTGCTTGGGGGAAGGCTATGAACCACTTCCAAAGTTCTGGATTTAAGTCAACCCAAGCAAAATCTAGTTGGTGTATTTGTGATCATTGTGATTTCATATTGCAAAGGCATCTTTGTGCATTATGTTCCATTTCAGTGATCACTCGCACCAGTGAAAGGAGATTCCATAGGAGAACACACTGCCTTGTTGCAATTGTGGGGTGCAAATAAGTAAATAGCGAGCCCCCGATTTACATTTGTTCATTTATTTCATGTTTCTATGATGCCATTACTGAAAATGGTGCACACGCCTTACTGTTTATGAATGAAGTTTACAATGTCCCACTGTTCCGTCGTGTTTGTAGTCCTGTCTATTGGTTTTTATCTTTAACAGTAATTTTGATATGACTTTGAGTACAAGGATGTTTGCAAAAATGCATATTTATAATAATAAGTGTGTTCAGCTGTGTAACATGGTAGAATCTTGTGGAGAAACCCCCCTTTCCATCCTGCTACTGCTTCTAGCCCTTCTTCTTGTCTTGAGCGTCTTCACACCCATCTTTCCTCCTTCGTCATCTTTTACAAACTTGGATTGTTGCACAAATTACTGCTCCTTTTAAAAAAACAGATGGGTTGTAAACATATCTTAAATACCATGCAGAAACGCATTACCATTAAAAACCTCAACTAGAAGCCGCCCTACTTGTGTATAAAACTCACCAAGGCAGCAATATAAATATCCACAGATTGGTAAAAATATTAAAATCAAAGCTACACATTCCTTCGCATCACCTCGATTCCCTTTGATTTAATATTTAAATTAGAAAGTATGTAGTAAGCCACAAACATGATATTATTAAAGAATAAACTTAAAATGGAGACAGATAATATTAGAGACATCATGTTTGAAAACCATCCTTTTTTCAGAAAATTCTGTGTACTAGAGCAGCAGCTCCATTGTATGAAAACAGAAAATTAATTTAAGAAAATAGTGTCATCATATTGATGTACAGTACTGCACAGTCAACTAATGTATTTATTGTATAGTTAAAACCATTACAAGTGCATCAGTGTGTTCAAAAGTTAATATGGGCAAATGATAACATCAGCATACGCAAAGATTGTCCTCTAGAGCTCATAAAAATTGGCAATTTCTTAAATGATAAATAATTCAATCGTATTGCTTTATTAACTTTACTGCTTCCTCAAATTTGCTTGAAAATGCACCATTTGTCCACTCTTTTTAAAAAATGTTCTCAGGGGGAAAAGCCCCCCAACCCCCACCCCCGTAGGTTGTTCAGGCTCACTCGCTACGCTCGCTTGCCAGAGTGCAGTACGAGAATCATTTTACACCCACCAACCTTCAAATGTCACCATCCACCACTGTCCTATTGTTCATATTTGAATAAAAAGGGGAACAATCCCTATACCCTTCAAAGTTGACAAGCTGCTCGATATTGTGCACCTTTCCCGCTTTATTTTACTACTAATCTTGTCAAATGTTGTGATTGTTTACATCTACCTTCCCACCATGCTCCTGTTGAAACCTGGCATCTGTGGCGCGATTACCCCTTTTTTTCCCTTCTGCCTCCTGTATTTTTCACTGTATGCTAGACTTCATTTTTGCTAGTTTTTGAACTATGGGCACTTTACTACTGCTGATCAGTGCTAAAGGGCAAGTGCTCCTTGTATAAATTATTATTATGATTGATTATCCATGATTGGCATTTTTGATTTAATGGTAAGTCCCTAGTAAAGTGCACTGTGTGTGCCGAGGGCCTATAAATCAAATGCTACTAGTGGGCCTGGAGCACTGATTGTGCAACCCACATGAGTAGCCCTGCTGTCACTGCAGTATCTGCAAGTGCAGTTGCAAACTGCCTTGTCAACCTGGCAAGTGCACCCACTTGCCAGGCCCTACCTTCCTTTTTATTTCATTTAAGGTACCCCTAAGGTATTCCCAAGATAGCCCCATGGGCAGGGTGCAGTGTAAGTGAATGCTGGGAAATGTGCTGGTATGTTTTACCTGTCCTGATAGTGAAATACTGCCAATTTCATGCTTCACTATTTTAAGGACTATCTCCCCCATAGGTTGTCATTGGAGCTGCCTTGTAACCCCTTACAAGTGTAACTTTCAATTGGGAAGAGATAGAGATTGGGAGTTTGGGTTCCTCAAAATAACTTTGGGAAATATACCAGTGGAAAAGATGGTATGTCCAGATTCTAGACTTTCCAGAAGAGAAGAGAATGGGTTGTCATCACTGTGTTTGTGAACTAACCACTGCACACCAGTATACTGCATGGGAAAGGCCAGGTTTTGGGGAAACCCAAAATGTTTCCAACAACTAATTGAAAGAGTAGGACTTACACCCTCACTGTTGTAGATCAGTTAAATAAATTAACCTCATACCATACCCAAAATATTTTGCCAAATTGAAAAGTATTTTTAAAGGAAATGTTATAATTGTCTATAATACAGTTGGGACAGAAGAGTTCCATCAGGAACAAAAGAGAGGAGACCACGATGAGGTAGATTGGAAGAACAAAGAAACGTTTTATTAGCAGCACTTCTGAGAAGGAAGAGAAAGTAACAACTGAAAGGATATGTGAAGAGAGAATTTATTGTTGTTTATTTTTTTCTTTGTAGAGTGTGGAAAATGGGTGATTAAAAAGCTATGATAAATTTAGATTTTAGCTCACTTCATTTTCTTTTCTCTTCTACTGCTCAGCTGCAAATGGGCTCAACAGCACCATGTGTAAACAGGAGGTGTGGGCCAGACATAAAGATATAAATGAAAGGTGTACAATTGTTTGGTGATGGCCTCAAATTCATGAGGCAAAAAGGAGAATATAAACCACTTACCCTAAACTTGAAAGAAAAAGGGTGCTACTGGTTTTTAGATTTGGAGCAGGGCAATTTAGACTCCACCCTTACACATCACAGAAATGCAATTATATATATGCATTTGACAGTATATTCCCTGTGTTCCTTAACTTCATTAACATGTGTGAAGAATTTAAATGTATTATTGAAATGTATTTTCTGTAGAGACCGGAGATTTATATATGTGTGCACTAATGTTCAGTTTAAAATGAAAGCATGCATTCTTTATTCACGTTTTACTCATACACTTCAAGGAATATTCACAGATGTAAACATATAATCCCTTACTAATTTTTTACGTTTAATTTCAACTTACACATGTGCATGTATAATCATGTTTGCGAAGTGCACCTGAAATGCTTACTTTGGGTTAGCTTGACTACAGATGTCAGTTGGAATGCATTTTGCTTGCCGGCATGCTTTTGTTTTCTTGCAGGTTTATTATTTCGTTAGAGGGAGGTTTATTGTATGTATTATGCTGCTGATAGAGAGGCTTGGAGAGAGATTTGGCACTAAACGTGGAGAAACAATGGTAGAAAGAAGCTTTCTGTTCTTCATGTACCAGAATGGCAAATTGTTTAAGGCTGGGAATTGCAGTCTCAGTTCGATTCGCTGGGATTTCAGAGTAATGTTGCAGATCCACTCAAGTAATGTTCTGAATGAGCCTAGGTGGTGTGAAAGGGGATGAGGATGTTTCTGCTTCTCATATTAATTTAAAGTTGGTGTTCACACAGTTAAAGTCACAGCAGATTCTCTTTAGACTTTGAGAGGTACAGATCTCCCTTCTCTCCTTATCCTTGGAAGTGTGAGGCTTTATGCTAAACACTTATTTCCGTTTCCTTTGGACTTCTACTGAAGTCTGATCATGCTGGCACCTTCTTCTATGCTCCTGAATTAGAGACCCTGGCTAGATGACCCTATATTTGATATATGTTAAGAAGAGAGAAGGAGAGTTTCTTAATGGAACACTTGTTCACCTTTATTTGTTCTTGTATTTCTGTGGCTATTACAATTCTGTATCTCCTTCATTTGTGTCTCAATCAACTGAGATATTTCGCTTTGCCTATCAGAGTATTGTACTTATTGAATTTACTTTTGGCTTGCATATTTACTGGATTGATTGGAAATTCAAATAAAACCCTTTAATAATATTAAGCGATTTCTGGTCCTTATTGTGGAGTCACATGGGCTTCACAAGTTAGAAATATATAATTGATGTTTTCTCCCTTTCAATGATTCATGTCAGTTATCAAAGGTCCATACGACCAATGGGGAAAGATCTTTAACGCCTTGACAAACAGACTACAATGCAAGGCCCAGAGTTCTACCAATAGACACTTGTGAATACTGTCCTGAAATATAGTTGAGATAAAATCAGAGTAGGGTGCACTTTTCTTAGTGCTAAGGAAAAAGAAACCTATTGAGTTTCTATAACAAAAGATGGATATGACTAATTTGTAGAGAGTATAAGGGTTTTGGTGCTAACACAAGATGGAAAAAAAGTTTTAATTCAAAAATTTGGATTAGCGATATAAGGAAAAGTACTAAAAAAAGGACAGGCTACCTATGAAACAAACCATTTTGGTAAATTAAATTTACAAAATAGTGCTATTCAGTGTACTGAGATAACACAGATCTTTAATTGTGTTAATTTTCGTACTTGATGTATTTCTGGATTTCTGTTTAATCTGAGAGAAGGTAAACCCTATCTTGAATCTTGAAGTAGAAATATGTAAAGGTACAATTAAAAAACTTAGGGGCATCTTTACAAGGGAATGGCGGAGCATAGTGTTAAGCACAAAATGCTAACACCACGCTCTGCCATTCCGAAAACGCAGGGATGAGCAGCATTTACAAAGATACAGCACATCCTTGCATTTTCCCTAGTGCTGGCACTAAATTAAGTTGCCTAGCGCCAACGCAGACACCCTTGCACCATAGTGCAAGGGTGCCTGCGTTAAGGTAATGATTGTTTATGTGCAGGAAGGTGTCCCTTCCTGCACATAAACAATCAGAAATGGTGATTTAAATCTTCTATCTAATCTGCATTGTGCAGCACACATAGAAGTTGCAAATCGTCATTTTTTTAATGATTGTTCATGTGCAGGAAGGGACACCTTCCTGCCCTTAAACAATCATTCATGGAGTTTTGCTCTTTTCATTTTAGCTGCACAATGCAGCACACATAGAAACTGCAAAAACCAGGAGAAATAAACCCTTTTTTCTCGTTTCGCCATGTTAAGACAAGGTTTTCCATGGTCTTAATTTTGGCGCTGCCTCCTATTTACGCCACCCTTGTAAACTAGGGGTCAAAGTCAAAATCAATGGGTGTTGCGGCAGCATGCTCACCGCAGCACCCATTGCCCACCGCTTTCACTCATGAAAGGCTGCCTTATTCACAAGGCAGCGTTAACCCACATAAGGTGGCTTAACGCTGCCTTATAAATAAGGTGAAGCCCCTATCACCACAGGAACGTTGTTAAAGTGATGTTCCTGTGGAGATAGGGGCTTGTAAATATGCCCCACAGTTGGTTATTATTTGCGAAGACATGAAATCTCTCATATAACATTTTAAGCAGGAAAAGGTAGGCAAGGTCAGTATCCACATGCTGAAAACTCAACTAAACCTGAGATGCTCACTGGCATAAATTTTTTCTAAGTGAAAAAATTGCATTTTATTTCATTTTCTTGGATCAAATCTTTCTTTTCATTAGACAGGAGACGTGTTTGTATTCTTATTTTATCAATCTAGTTAGGGAGAATCTAGACACTGGCAACGGATAGAAAATGTGTCAGATGTAGGACTCGTTCACCATTAACCGCTTGAAGTTCTATGCAGAAGTGAGCCATCCATATGTGTTCACTCAATGCACAGTTAGTCGTACATATTTCTATTTCAGAATAAATCATACCAAAAACTACAATCTGTTTGTTCATATGATTAAAACCGCCAGTAAATTGGCCTTTTAGGATAGCCATAAATGATTATATTTCATCAAAAACAATTGCTTTCTTAAATGGTGGCATCTCCTTTTAAGATACATTGCACAGAAGCCTGCAAATGTATAATCGACCTTTACAATGTAATATGGAAAGTATAATGTTCTAACAGATATATATATATTCAACCAGTGAGATCTGGAGTCAGGGAGATAAGTAAACAGCCGAAATAGTGGTTTATGTGAATATTATACTGCCTCATACGGTTCTCATTGTCTATTTTTTACCTTCAGGATAATGGTGCTTGGTTACCTCAGGTAAAGGGCACTTTTATGTGTGAATAACCTGTCTGTGATATTAAGTAAAAATTGTTCTTTTTAAGATAATCTAGGGGCAGATTACAAAGTCGGCATTAAATGAGCCTCAATGTGCTCGAATGCCCGCTCATTTGCTGGGCCCTTCAGTGCCCCCCTTCAAGGTTCATAAGTGCCACATGCCACCATATAGCGGTGGGTGAATTACCACTCCACGTTTGTGCACTTCACGTTCCTTTCACAGTTAATACAGGTGGAGTAGACCACCTTTTTGTTGTTAATGGTGCTATGACCACCGACATGCAGATGGTGTACCTGGCTCAGATGATGTAGGTGCAATCCAGAGATGTGTGTGTCTTATAAAATGAACCCCTGCGTGTCAGGGTCTAGAGTCCCAGAGAGTGCAAATCCATCAAGAAGTATCCATAGTTCCTGGTGTAAATATTCGCCTGCCACTGATGCTCCTGTCACTCCCCGTCTGTGGGGAATGACCCAACTAATTAAGGGGCACATCATCAAGGACCAGCGATAATTATCGCTAAGCACACTTAGCGCTACGATAATTATCGCCGGGTAACGTGGAATTTTATCGCTGAGATAGCGTGCCATCAGCAACGCTTATCTCAAAAGCAATAAAATTCCAAGTGCTAACTGCCAAATGTGAGATTATCGCTGAAAATCCAGCGATAATCTCACAAAGTTTGGCGATAGCTTGTTGATAGGGGAGGGCAGACTTAGCCATGATATCCACCTTACATTGGATATAATGGCTAAGTCAAACTAAAAGCAGGCGTAAGGAAAGTAGCGATAACCAAGGTTCTTATCGCTATGCTTGTTAGCGTGCCCATTGATAATTGGAGAAATGTCGGTCAGCGACATTTCTCCAGTTATTTTGGGCCGGAACGCTCACTTTGCATCTCATTAGAGATGCAAAGGTGGACGTTACGGGAAAGGGAGCTAATGCAAGGATTCATGTGATAGCGTGACCTTGCTGATAAGGCGATAAAATTATCGCCGCTTATCGTCCGAAAAAGCGGAAAGCGGCGATAATTTTATATCGCCTCCTTGCTGATATGCCCCTTAAATGTATTTCGTCAATTGAATTGGTGTTTTTATCTCAAGGAAAGTTGAAGATCCAGGAAAACGGGGCTATAGTCATTATAGATTCCTTGGAATCAAGCTTCATTGAGTGTATCGGCAGACACTATAAATATCTAACAAATGAACATATGGGCATCTATGACTCTCTGTCAAATATAGCAATGGAACATACGTTTCTTATTAAAATGCATTTCATAGTTCCACTTGAATTTGAAAGATTTCGGCCATCTGGATCGTTTTCTCTGTCACCGATTATACAATTATATAAATATGCTTTTTTTGTTTTTAAGGCAGAATTTTTTTTTTTTCTATTTTTGCATTAATGAGGCCCTCTGTTAGAATTTCAGATTCATCTTCCTTTTATGTGACTACAATTACAATGTTTATAGAACTATTCATTGAAAAATAAAGTTAGTAAAAAATGGAAATTGTTTAATTTTTTTAATTTTTTTATGAGAGTGAGGACATTTTATGCTTAACATAACTGACTTGCTGTTAATAATGATCAAGGACTCATTTATATAAATATTTTTTTTTAAAAATTTGCATTGTAGTTGTTTAGATGTTTTATTTTGTTGCAATAGAGTAGCAATATGGCTGCCTATGACTGTAAATCATTTTAAATGACAGGCCCGGGCAATACAATTTGCAAGAAGACAACATTTTGCAGTGTCCTTCATTAGATTATGGCTGAATAATCCCTGCTTAGAAACAGATGCGAAACGACAAGGTTGAGTAACATGCATATGTGAAGGTTTAATTGCACAGTTGTATTCAGGATAGAAAATCCAGGAAGGTTGTGGTGAGAACTCCAAAGAGTAAATTGAATTTTCCAGTGAGAAGCACAACAACTACATTTTCAAATAAAGCAACAAAACTGACACTGACAAGATGTATTCTCTCTGTATGTGCTGATGGTTTGAACCAAAAATTTAAAACACAGAGGTACAGGTTAGCATATGCCAGAGGTTATTTATTAGGGGATATACTATGTAACCACATCCGCAGCCCTGGTGTCCTCGAGTGCACAACACTGATGAGAGGAGTGGTTTACAAAAAAATATGCTGCCTCCAGGGCAGGGGTTTCCTTCTGGAATTTTCGCTTACAGTGAAGTGAGCACAGTAATGAAGATGGACAAGCAGTTTCAAACCCCTGTTTCATCTCTCACATTATGAGGACCTGTTGGAAATCAAGACCTGTTTGCAGTGTCCCCCCACTTTTTGCCCCCTTTGAGACCCCTTGATGCTTTGTTTTTTCTGACTCTCAGAGTGCCCTGGGCTCTGCCGGGCAGGCCCAGGGCAGTACTATCTTGTAGACACCCACTGTTAAAGTGAAAACACACACATACATGTGCATACACTATATTTTAGGGTACACTTATAATTAGCATGACCTACCCTATAAGTCCGTAGTACATAATAGGGCAGGGGGGCTACAACTACCTTTAAGTCCCTAGTATATAATAGGGTATAGCAGTTTAGAGGCCAGCAACCCTTACTGCACTTGCATGTGTGCCCTGCTGAGAGCCTGAGGCCATTTTAAATGCTGCCCGTGTTGCAGCACTGCTTTTAAATGTACATTGTGCCCAAACTTGACTTTGGTGTTAGCGGTTCTTAGAAAAATAGATAAACTACAACATGTTGGTATATTAGGTACCTCCGGGATCCCCCCCTTGGCATCCTAGGCGTAGGGGGTTCGGGTATTAATCAGGAGGGCCCTTATAAAAGTGGTTTTATGGGCCCTGGGGATAGACAAATTGCACATTTCCATTTCCCTATTGTAGTAAAGTGCTTCCCAAAATCGATGTTTCTGCTAGGAGCACTGTGGAGTGAGGATCTACACAATGTTTGCATATTCAGAACCCCTAAAGTCTCCCCTGGTGTCCCAGTGGTGGCAGGGTCCTTATAAAAAGATGTTTTATATGCCCTGGTGTTGGAAAAATTGAACATTTAAGTTTCCCCATTGTAGATTCTCGGCCACACAGGTTAACATCACAATAGTTTGTTAATTGGGAATCCACAAAATATCATTCAAGGACTTAGGAGAATCGTATTGATAAATCCAACAATCTGCTATTGTCGAATTTTTCCTAAAGTATTCAAAAAGAAGTTATGAGGCTTCTTTGTCTGTAAGCCAAATTGTAGCCTTCCTATGGTCTCCCCTGATTTTTCAGAGTTATGAGGATTAGCCAGGCTGCTTTGATGAAGTGATAAGTGGCTCACCCAAAGAGAGGCTCTCTCTTGAAGCGAGCTCTGCTACACATTAATGCAAGAGCAGGGGGGGGTCGTAAACCATGGAGATGCAAAGGAGGATAGGACAGGCAGGGAATGCCAGGCCCATCTACCCATCAGCTCCCCTGACCCAGCCAGATGGCAGGCTTATGACAGGCATTTGCAGACGGTAGGGGGAGGAGAGCTATGGAAATGAGCCATACTGGAGGTTGGTTTAACTAGTTCTTGCTCTGCTGCAAGTTCAGCCATATTTAATTGTAGAAGAATAGTGCTTTCTGTGAGATTATGCCACACTTGGAGGAAGTGGTTATGCTCTGGGGTTTTACCCTGCACCTTATTGGACAGGAGTGCTCTTCTTCTTGACCCCAGAGAACACTGAATAAAGGCGTGAGAGGTGCAGAGAATCTCAGATCTGCTGCTTGAAACTAAAAGAAGAAGAAGGCTTGCCAAGCTGGAAACTTGGGTTGCACCATCAGGCCCCGCATTCTGACTGACTGCACTTGCTCTATTATCTGGAACTACAGACCTTTGGGTTTACCTTGCTTCAAGAGGAAGAAATAGTGGACTTCCTGCAAGCTACAGGTTAATGGAGCTCACCTGTACCATCACCAGCAAGAATCCACGGTAAGGGTTTTGTCCAAGTGGATTGTGGCAACTGAAGTCCCAAACTTTCAAAGACCACCTTGGAGATTACAGACCCTTGGATTGTGGTTAGGGCACTTTGGATCCCCAAGAGGAACTTAAGGAGGAAGTTCCAGATGTTTGGAGCAACTTTGGAAAAAAGCTCCATAAGTTGACCGCCTCAACCGCGAGAGCCAAGCTGGCTAACTTCAACCACGAGTTGGCCTGCCCTGCTGGTTCATCCCACAGAAAAGCTCTGAGGTCCAACTTCCAGAGTTTGACCGGGAGCACCCTGGAAAGCAAGCTGGCAAACACTCACCGAACCCGGACTAGGGAAGAGCATTGAGGGACCCAGGCAGAAAAAGCTTCAGCGTCAGAAGGTAAAATCTAGACTGAGGCCTACCACAAGGGGTATGTGAGCAGGGCTCCATTGCGATCAGCTTGAATCTTTGACTTTGTCCCGATCAAGCACAGCCAGATGTACCAATGTGGCGCTCTAGGTTTCTATGTGGTATATAGTGCTAAATCTTTAAACATTCACATCTCCCGTTGTAGTTTAAATGTCGTTTTAAAGATAAAAATATTTCCTAATTTTATGAATTTGTGTGGGAGTTTTATTTTGTGTTGTGTCTTATTTAATTACTGAATTCGTGGTTTTAAATGCTTTACAATACATGCCTCCTATGTTAAGCATGCCTGGTAGCAGCCAAGCTACCAAGGGTTGAGCATGGGAATAATTTATTGAGACATCTACTGAGCCCTAGACACTGTTAGTGACCTTATTGACAGTGGTAGATGCATATTCATCACTACTAATAACCCACTTTCCAACATTTGGTGGCAGCAGTGGGATGAGGACTTGTGTTTGAAAGTACACCTTTCAGTGAATGATTTGTAAACCATTTTTTAGAGTGTTGTTGTGACCCAAAACTATGCATATCATGGAGCTAGACCTAGCTGAATTGACTAAACTCAAAATGGCTGGCCTTATGTTGCAGGCTCAGGTGGCTGCCTGCCTTCAGCAAGATTAGAAAGTTGGGGTTCCTTAAGTCACTGAATGCCTGCGTTGGGCAGCTGCAGAGATTCAAGGGAGGAACAGAAAGACTCCCCCAGCCTTATCCAGGAAGGTGAGGATCATGCCTCCTTCATTGCTTCCAGCAGTAGGTACATATTTTAGATGGTGGGAGGGGGCCAGGACCCCACACACAGAAACCACCACTGTCCCTTGCAGAGAGACAGCTAGAGGCCCACCTAGCTTTAATAGCTTTGGAGCAGAGAGAATGGGAATTAGCTGAAAGGAATTTGGGGAGAGGGAGGCCACATGAAGCAATGGTGGCAGTGAAAATGATGGAGAGTGAGATGTCCAGTGCTGCTGGATTTGACCACAAGCTGCCCAAGGGTATAGTACCTAGGTACACAGAAGGGGATGACAATGACAAATGGTCAACTGGATTTGAAAGGGCCCTTGAAATTTAGGGGGTCCATCCCAAGCATTGGGATACCCTCTTGTGGGATCTGATTCTAGCAGCTAGGAGGGATAGGCTCCTGACCCTGCAGAGGGATGAGGCAAAATCCTATTCTCACATGAGGCAATGCTTAGTCAAGAAGTTTGGTCTGTCTCCATGGCAGTACAGGGTGAAGCTCAGACACACCCAGAAAGTGAGCACAGGGTCCTGGGTGGACTTTGTGGACATTTCAGTGAAGGCGCTGGAAGGTTGGATTGTTGGTAACAAAGTAGACCCATATGAGGGATTGTATAATTTGTTTTTGAAGAACACATTTTGACTCATTGTGCTGAAGAGAAGTTACGCCAATATCTAGTGGACTCAAAACTGTCTGATCCAAGAGAGCTGGGAGAAGCAGCAGATGAGTGGGTGGGGACCTGGGTTCTCACACAACCCCAGGGAGGAGATTCCAGGAAGGGAGGGTGAAGCTCAACAAAACCTAAGGAGAGAGGTCGTAAGCATACCAAAATGACTCCCTTAGTACCCCAGAACCCTAGAAAGGAGGAGATTGGCTCCCACCCCACCTCTGAGAAGCAGAGGCAGTGGGGACCCAGGGTTGAAGACGTACTTGGATGACATAGTATGTTTTGAATTCGAGCAGTCAGGGCACTTCAGGGGTGACCCGGCCTGTTCCAAGAAGTTGGTTAGCACAGGGCTGGCCAGTGTAACCATGGAGGAGACTGCATCAGATGAGGAGATCCTCCTAGCATTTTGTTGGGAGAAAGGGACAGATGGTAAGCTGGCGATCCCTGAGGGTGGGAGCAGGTACTTTCTCCGCATTAAGGTGAATAGGATCCCTACCATGGACCTGCAAGACATCTGTGCCAGTCACACTGTAATGAGTGACAGGTTGGTTTCCTGAGATGTGTGTGCCAGGAGAAACCATGAGAGTAAGGGTAGCCACAGCTGAGGTAACTACCAAACCTGTGGTCTGTGCCCCCCTAGAGATGGAGGGTACCCATAGATGGCTTAAGGTGGTAGTCAGTGCAGACCTCCCCTCAGATTGTCTCCTGGGCAATGACCTCCCAGAGGTTGGTCTGGTCTTAAGTAGGGAAGTCGCCCAGGGCACCCCCACCCAAAGTTCCTAGGGAGCCAGTCCCTACAGTTAGGAAAATGGGGTCCCAATAGAAAGGGAAATAAAAGAAGAAGGGTAATCTAGTCTTAAAGAGATCTCCAAGAGGGGAAAGGGTCTTCTCTCCCAGTAATAGAGAAAACCAGAGTTGGCACTGGTGAGGCTGCACCTGACCACAAGCAAGTCCTGAGCAAACAGGCAGCTGTCAGGAAGAAGGGCCTTTCCCCTGCCCTGACAGAGGAGACAGTGGAAGGAGGGTGTGGCCCCCCAACTCAAAACAACAAGAGAGGTGCCAGAAACCCACAATTGGCCCTAAGGCAGAACAGCCACATGTCGGTGGAAAGCTTAGGGTGTGGTTCTGGATACTGGCAGCTGTCAGGAGTCTCTGCTGGTTGCTTGCCTTTATGGCAGCACTGTCCTTGGCATGGGAGACAAACCCCATGGCCCTGAGTAAGTTAGGCCCACTGACCCTGTTGGTCATGGTGGGAATGCTCAAGTGTTGGGTGACCTCAGTGGGTAAGCTGGGTGTTGTGCTAGCACAGTTGGGCATCAAGGAGTTGTTGCCCTCACTACCCCCACTAAAGAAAGAGGAAAACAGTAGAAAAGCTGAATAGGAGTTTAGGTTTGAAATGGGTCCTGTTACTGTAGAGTTGTGTCAGCTGCCGATGGGAACTGAACGTAGTAGGAGGATGTGAGGCTGAGCAGGCCCTGCAATGGCCCAGACGGATTTTTGCACTTTCTTCCTCACCTGACAGACCAGGGATGACTCTTCCTGGGATGAGGGGAGTCTCCTGGGCTGCTGGCTGGAGGGCGAGGGGGGGGTTGTGTTGGAAATCAGGACCTGTACTAAGTCCTAGACTGTGTTAGTGTCCTTATTGCCAGAGATAGATGCAGATTTACCACTACTAATAACTCACTTCCCAACTGGGACAGTTTGCATTTGAAAGTGGAGGGGCCCCTGCTGCAGGGAGCTATCTCGTGGCCATTCAGATCTTTGTTGCTCCTCCGTAAGGGTGCCCCTAGGGGCTTGCAAAATTTGTATGTTTCTAAAAAACTATTTTGACCTTATTCCTAGGTCTGAAATATTCTACAGGTGCAAAAGTGTTTTGACCTTGTTAGGCTGTGAAATGTTTGTCATCGCAATGCATAATCCAAAATGGGAAGTGCTTGTATCTGCACCCCTTCTATAATATGGAACTGCTCTGGGAGGGTCAAAATATATGTCAAATGCCCTCTGTACCTCTGTGGCACTTATGTAATCAGGCCAGTGATGAACTGTGCTAGCATAAAGCATCTTCATTGTGATTGATGGCATAACATTTCAGCGTTGCTTCTAATGCATATAAGACAATCAACTCATCCATCCTTAAGTATCATGTTTCCATCACATAGAACAGGGGAAGGATAGCAGTATCTTAATTATCAGTTCTAGAGGAGAAAATATGAAGAGGTTCATTTAATTAAAACTTTGTGGGAGAAAGGGGCGGCAGCTCGCCTGCCTCCCTAAATGTTTCCATGAATAGTTGAGCAGTGGAAATTTGATTTTGGTTCTTAATTGTAGTATCTTATTCTCCAACACAATTGTGACTCCAAGAAACCCTTATAAAGAACAGATCTCAAACATTTCTGATAATTCCATGAAATGTAAACATAGACAAAATTAATAGCTTATCAATCTACCACATTTTAAAGAAAAGGAGAATTTTTGACCTTATGTCATAACAAACCTACATTCACCCAAATTGTTCACCCTGTATGGTAGATGTACATGTAATTTTTGCAGAATCGGTCTGTTTGTGACAGCAAAAAAGCTTATTTAAATGTGCCAAAGGCAAAATACGATTTGGCAACTTGTTACAAATCACAATTTGCATTAGCTACTCGGTATTTGCAAGGGGTATGTTTAGTGCGTCCCTTTCAAATACCTATTCCCAGTAGTATGTATTAATGATTTGCGACCAAATTCCTTCCAAAAAAACATTAATACTTTACTACCCCTTCCCCTTTGAGAATGTTAGAAAATGAAAGTTGCTTTTTTTATTTTTCTCTTTCAAATGCAGCCCTTGTTCCCTTAAGAAAAATGGATAACATTTAAAAAAAAATATTGCTGTTTTTAGAAAGCCATCTCAGACATGTTGGTCTCCTGACATCAGCAGCTCGCCACCCCGGTGATGTCTGTGATTCCTAATGGGTCACAAATTGGAACCTACCTCATTAATATTCATGAGGGAGGTCAATTTGCTACCAACTAGGAATCAGCTAATAAGAAATAAAACGTTCATACATTCAGAATAGTGATTACCAATTAATGATTCAGAAAAAATCACTATCTGGAGATTGCTATCCTAAAGGTATGTACATCAGGCCCTAAATTCTTTAAACCTGGTGTATTGTTACAGATTATATTATATCAATTTAATTCAAGATTTAGCAAGATGCAAAAGAAAATGTAATCTTTCTACTTTACATTCTATCCAGTGGAGGAATCATTATATCCATTTTGATGGAACTGCCAATTTTCTCACAGATCTTGCTCCTTCCTGTACGGAAATTAAGGATTCATCATGCTCTGGCAAACTGCAAAAGTAATGTGGTTTACAAAACAATATTGGTCAATGTGTTAGAGGAAAGGCAAATGTCTTTCTTATGTTCCTGGTGAGTAAGCTTATAGTTATATGAGCATAACAGTTCCATCAAGCAGACCTAATTTGGCTGATCATAACAATAATTTTAAAGAGAGATCATGGTCCGCATTTGTACAAGGATGCAAACACCGGCTGAAGTCTGCATATTTTGATGGCATTGTTTGTTTCAAAAGCCTGGCACAGGTTCCCCTCACTAAGGACTATAGATCAATACCCCAAATTATTCTCATTTCAAGGTGTTAAAATATGTGTGTTGCTAGATTTGGAGCAAACGGAATTATGGCTTGATCATATTGGACCAAAATGGTTTTAATATGGTTAACATTCTATAAATATCATTTAATTTCTATGTGACTAATTATCAACAGTGTTTTATAAATCAAGTGCACAAAGGCAGGCATTTATGAGGACAATAACCTGTTACTTTTCACATAATCAGGAATGTTGGAATTTTCCCTTGTAAATTGAATTTCCACCTGTCAAGAACAGAGGTAAATCTCTTCAGGGTCGGAATAAGGGGCCCAAGGGGTTTTGTCATGAGCCACATGGGCAGTTAAGACAAACATGTTTCAATGTGCAAGTGTCATTTAACCTCACATTTACACATGCAAAAATTGATATTTGCCTATTTCTGTGAGTGTTAATTGGAACACTGTTGAGTATATCTTGGAATCTGTGACAGCCATAAATTCCCAGGAGCTTTTCTGGAATTCTTCACCAATTTCTAAAAGAAAGTATGACATGTGCTCTGCCATGTGAGTAAGCTTAGATGAGTATTTTTACAATATTTCAAAGGACTCTTTGGTTAATCTGGTGGTATATGACTTGGACTTTCAGGAAGGCATACCGGAGCAGTAAAGTTCCATGACTTAAAAAATGAGGCCTTTATTTGACAGAGTACGAATAAAATGTATCATTGTTGCACTTCAGTGGCAAGGGTTTTGCTTCCAATTCACATATCTAGAACTCTGTAGACTCAATGTTCTGCTTTGAACTGAGCATTACATAGCTACTACCTATATCTATGTGGCAAACTGTGAAATGAAAGATAACTTTAATATTATTAGCCTATCAGTATTCTTTATAAGAGATATGTTGATAAGACAATCTGATAAATCTCTTAGCATGGAATTGAAGTGGGTATTCTTGTACACTGAATTTTAATAGAGCCAATGGGGTCTTTTGCAACCTTGGTAGCAGCAATCGTGAGGTCATATAAACCATCTGTTATTTAATTTTGAGTCACCACCATCTGTATGAGTACACAGCTCTGCACAGTTTCCCGTTTAGGTATGTTGTAATTGATACTAAATTATAAAATGGAATTTTGATCATAGATTGATAACCTAGTTTTAATTAAATTCACTGATCCTTCAACCCAAGTCATGCAGAGCACCTATATAAAAATGTGTCACAGTTAGTAATTTAGAGTCTTGGAGTCCTCTAATCTGTTGTGTGACAGACATTGTTAGATCCTAATTATGCTTCCATAGTTGCAATGGTGTCCCGCCATCTCCCAGAGGAACCTTCTTGTAAACTCCCTCATCCTTTGATTAAATTACAAAGTAATATTTGAAATTCAGAAAAAGTATTGCTTTTAGAAAATAAGCTCAGGCGTTTTTGATCCAAAACCTGCTCCGATAAAGAGTCAAATGTAGTGCACCTGATTCTTCATCCATTTCACCTATGTGCACTGAACTAGATGTGATCACAGTTAAAGTTTTCAGATAAGGGTGAGGTAATTCGAAGAATGGGGTACATTATTAGTTACTCACATATCAGGAAAGGAAATTAGCATACTGAATACTCCCGTGTGTGTTTGTAATACAGATGAATGTGTGCAGTGGTTAAGCATGCCCAAATGCTGAAATTGAAGCTGTTTCTCTGCCAGTCGCAATCAAGTTTCCATAACATGCTTTTCAGTCTCGCTGAATGATTGCAGAACTCTAACAAATGCATTTTTTGTTAAAAAGGCTATCTAATTTGTGTTTAGGGTAATCAATCACTATTTTTCAATCCATTTACAAACTTACAAGTTAAAGAGTAAGTCTTCTCCTACCACAATAAAATATCTAATTTCTCTAAGGAGGGTTTAATCCCAGGTTAGATGAACAACTTTAGCTGCACTACAAAATGTGCATGGCATATGTTCACATTAAGGTTATTTCTATAAAACACATCAATAATCTTTAAACTCTATGGAAAAATACATTTCATGTACAAATTGGAATACTGAAACTCATAACCACAGGATGATCACCAATGCTACATGTGCCAGCTAGCGTCATGCATAAAGCTGCTAATGAATGAGTTAATTACATGTATTGATCAACTGTGAGCAGAAATGACCCATTTTTCTTGATATAAATGTGGAAATTAAGAAAGGGAAAAATAGCTACTTTATTTCACAGGAAAAAAAGACCAGGGAATATTATCTTCCATTCAAGCAATGAAACAGAATATTATCTTTCGGAAAAATGCAATGAGCTAAGAAATATTAAGTGATCAATGGGTGTAGGAGGTGAGAGATGGAGCTAAGAGGACAAGGAGCTTTAGGCTCTGTGAGGTGCAAGTCAATGCAGCTGAAAGGAATTGTTGCCCCAGTGGGTTTTCCTATGTAAGGTTTTCAGGGAATGCATTTCTTCATTAGTGGAACAATCTCTAACATTAGCTTCAAGGAAGAACCCTTTCTGGTATGATAGTTACATTTGAGATGATTACATGCCCTTATTGTAAGTAATATTGAGTGATGGTCCATTTGTACGTGTGAGTGAGGATTTCTACTTCTGGGGATATTTTAAGGAAACTGCTCTCTTGAGTGGGATAGGGAAAACTAGAGAATTTGATCCCAGTTTATGATAGAAGAATGCTACTGGAATCACGATAAGGCATAGTAGGCATTAAAGGGTTTATTTTGCATGTTTACTTACACACCTGCTCACTTTCAAGGAGGAACCCCTATTGTATTTAGACAAAGCTGTGCACAATATCCCACATTGGTAAACCCAATGTTTGCTTACACACTTACTCACCTTCAAGGGGGAACCCCTATTTTATTTGGACAAAGCTGCATACAATATCCCAGATTGATAACCCCATATTAAATGGTTCTTGTACTGCATTTTTATGATACTCCAATGCATATAAACAATGGTTTGCAGATATGGAGTACTGCTGAACTTACCATGCTTTTTGAAGGCATCTTTTACCTGTTCATTGATTTTGCCCAGGCCCTCAAGGGTAGATTGGGTTTCCCATTAGATCTAATCCTTGACGAGAAGCTCCTCCCTTCCTCTAACAATTGGGTACCCGGCTGGGTCCCATTGTGAGTATCTTTTTCTATTTCTGGAACACACTTCTCATGGGGCTGCGCGGAACGACCAAATGCCCCTACAACCCTAGGTCCTGATGAGACCCTACACTGCACAGAGGGTCGAAACGTCGTCGACACAAAACAAAAGCGAAACATTAATAAGCGCATATCATTGTATATAGCTGCTACACATTTTGTATATACTAGATGGTCGACGTTTAAAGAATTATGGAAACCTTGTAAAAATACTGTCACAATTCAGCACTGTTACTTGAGGTTCCTGTTTTCCCTGGGACACTATGCACAATTGTTTACGTAATTTTGTTTCATTTTTCTGATATTGTATATACTGCTTCCTCCGTTCCATTCTATAAAATTTGATGTGATAAATTCAATCGTTGGTATTGGTGGTCCTTTACCTTCTGACAGCACATTAACCCTTTACATTGCTATTACGCACAATATTATCATAACAGATAATACCAGTCCACAGGAACCATTGTTTCTGAAAGTACTTTAGAATCCTTTGGGGCAGTTTCTGATTATATTAGGTCCACAAGCATTTTCATTGGTTTTTCATTTTAAAACTGCTGAAAACAAAAGAGTGCATGATGTGCATGTTACACCCTAAAAGAAGGGAAATAATGCAACTAGTACTTTCAGTTCTAGTAAGTGAACCTAATACAAAAGTATTGGAAAACTAATTCAGAAAATAAAAAATGATTTTGGAATGAGTGTTTATGGACTAAAGAGAAAAACAGATAGTTTAGATACATGTTTTGTTAACTAACAATTCTGGACCCATGTCCGTTTTACATGTCAGTCATAAGTAGCACAGTTCATTTGTGTTGTGGCGTGTAGTAGTGTTCTTGGCATACTTAACCTCACATGAATATGAGAGTAAGAGTTATTGATACATTTATTATATAGCCATTTTAATGCACTATGTGTCACCTTTTCATAACTTCAAACCTCTGTTAGAGAATCAAATAGTCAGATTATTGATGGGAACTCGAAGTTAAAGTTCAAGTGAGTAGGATTGTTCAATGTTATTGTCAAACTACGCAACTCGACCTCCTCAGGAGCAGATGATCTTACCCCAAATCCTCTCCACCGAAACCAGCGACAGGTGAAGACAACTGTCTCTGCCTTCAGCAAGGGGGGAAAGGGGAAGTGGAAGACAAAACAAGAGAGACTGCTCGGCCACTACTTCTTCTTCAGAAACTCTTTTTGGAATCTTGGAGTTCCCTGCTAAATACAAGGGACATTATTTTTTCTGCTCTCACACTTTAATTCTTATCTACAATTTGCTCTTTCTCTCAGTTTTATCTTAGACATTACCTGTTCAAGATCAGAGACTAGCTTCTCTCTAGAATATCTGTTTTGTTTGTGTTATTGTGGTATTTGATTGACTGTTAGAATTAACAACCTCTAAGAATTGAATGTAAAGTTTCTTCCTTATTTAGTTAGAGAAGTTGCTATCCTTTCTGTACTTCCTGATGGCCCAAGAGAAAAGTTCAGTAGTTAACCATCACTTTTTTTGTCCTTAAGAATTAACCTCTTCAGTGTTTCTCTTTTGTCAGTATGCCAAAATAAATCCTGCAATTCCTTCAGACTTAATCTGAAAAGAGTTTAATCTCCAAGTCTCCGAATTACAGTTATTCTTTTAACTACACTGCTGCTCCTTTTAACTCGACAATGCTGAACAAAAGCCAAACAAAAAATAAACAGTCTTACTTGGAAAGCGGGAGTCAACTTCTCTTCACAGAAGCGGCTCCCTTTGTTCGTTTAGCAAAACACCTCCTTCACGTAGCCAGGCTTCAGGAATCCGATGATTCTGTGGAATTTGACGAGATGACTCTTTTGAAGAATTACCCCACGAAGTCTGTCAGCAACGTTTTGCAGACTTTTCTCTGTCGAGGGAATTTAACAACGAGTAAACAAATATTCACTAAATAACAAGAAACAAGTTCTCTGTACATCCCTTAACAAAAGGAGTCTGACGCGCACTATGCTAATATGAGGAATTCCTGACGAGACGAAAGAGCGCTGAAAAAACGTTCCTCTCAGGATCGGATTTCAGTTGAAGTGCGTTACGTGCAACTCGCGCAGACGCAATGACAGCTCTGGAATGTCTTGAGGGAAAAAACAACTAGACCGCCAACCGCTACAGGAAGTGGTTGCGATCGAGTTATTCCCTTTATTACCAGATCTGCTTAACTGGCACAGAACAGTACATAGGGAAGATCTGCAACAAGGATGAAGTCTTCGTTTAGTGTAAAGGTATTTAACCAAAGGCCTTCTTAGTGGTGGGGAGAGAGCTCCTCTTAAACAATTACTGACATCGGATAAGGGGTTCCTGACAGTTATAGCCTCACTAAAGAAAATTTGGTCTGAAAGGTACATCATTTGAGACATTGTGCCAATAAAGGGCATCAGAGCTGGGTATTACACAATGATCTTGGATATACGTTGCACTTGTTGTTTTATTTAAAGTGATGTTGAAGACTATAATGAATAACTAGTTCTCTAGGTGTATTATACGGTACTAAAATGCAGTATCTGGTAGTAGCATATTTATTGAATATATAGCAGGGTTTGATGAGCGAAGGTGATAGTTGCTGTGCTGACTTCCTACAACTAAATAAGAATGACAGAATGTGTAGATTTTTCTCAACAAGTGATTTTTAATTACCTAAAATGTTTAAGTGTATATTTGAGAACACAATTCCCAGTTTGAATTCCAAAGTTTTGAAGAATAGCCAAGAAATATTTGTTAATGGGTCTTATACTAGACTATATACATTTAAAGGTGGTTGACTTGCATGAGGAGTTTACATTACTGACAAATGAGCATGATCAGATATGAATAATGTGCATCAAATATAGCATCTTTCTTATAAATATAAATGACTTAACTTTATATCACCAACCCTCAATGTACTTTATGATAAGAAGTAACATTTTTGAGTGATTTATTCCTTGCTAATTTGTGAAGAAATGTGACATTTATGATTCATCGAAAGATTTGTTACCTATGGTTTGAATTGCCAACAAGGAAAAATTAAAGAAGATAACGCATTAGGGGAATATTATTTTTGGGGCAGAAAATAATCAAGGTAGTAGTGAATTAGGTGATGTTTGAAGGTATTGAAACAGTCCAACAAAAGATAATACACACATCAGGCATGCAACGTAAGGATAGTTTTCTATAATGACAATATGATAGATGCTTGAGTCTGTGCCTAGGCAGATTTTGGCACTCTTATGCAGTTCGTTTGCAAAGTCAATACATGGCCAAGACTAAAGCACAGAGCATAAGTACTGTGTATTACAAGTACAGAAACACAGAACACAGCCATCTACTGGAAATTCATAGGTTGGTGATTACAAGTGCCCAAAGCTATTTCTGATTTCTTCCCAACCCCTGTATCTCCAAGTACTGTAATTATAAATGAGTCTAATTTTTTTTAAGTTACTCCATGAAATAAACTCCACATGTGAACAATTTTGGCGGGTCAGCCTGCCACAGCATACCAGGAGATAAATGCCCTGGAAATAAGGAGGCAAGCAGATTATAGTGGGGGAAGCAACAAAATCTGTACGTCATGCCCTGATTTTAGAGAAAAACTCAGACTAGGTATGATTTAGTACATGAGGAATTTCAATACCGTGTTTATTTTTTTGCCCTCAACCTGTCCCTTTTCCAGGATGTTCCTCCACCTCCCTGCCTCTATGCTGTCCTGCTGTTTTTTAGCAATAAGGACCCCGTTGGGCTTACCTGCATTTGATTCAGAGTTTACCAGTGAAAATTCCTGTCTCACCCGTAACTATTGCAAACCTATGCAAGGTTCTGATAATCAGTGCTTTAGAGGGAGATTCTACTCCTCGCACAAAAATAAATATAACTTCACACACAATGTGCGCTCCATTCTCCTCATTTACTCTTGCTCTTGGGAAGGGGTCCCCAGGGGACCCCTTCTCCTTTGGAAATGCATGCAATAATATTTTGTATGGGCAGGCAGTGGTCCCAGGGACCACTGCCTGCCCTTAAAAAATTAAACAAAAACGTTTAATATTTTGAAAAATGAATCCCGTTTTCCTGTAAGGAAAATGGGCTGCATTTACAAAAAAAGCTGCTTCAATTAAAAGCCGTCCCAGACATGGTGGTCTGCTGAACCCAGCAGGCCACCATCCCTGGGAGGACCTGTCATTCCCAATGGGCTCGCAAATTGCGAGAGGCTTATTAATATTCTTGAGCCTTGCAATTTGCGACCCCATTGGGAATCGCAAACAGTGTTAAACACACTGTTGTCCATTTCAAATTGCGACTCGCAATTTGTGACTCACAATTAAGCGCAAATTGCGAAGCACAATTTGGAATGGTCGCATATCTGGCCCCTAGTCTCTTCCTGCTCAAAACAAGGTCTGTTGGGCATAATTTTAGATAATAAGATGCACCACAGTAGTTTTCGCTTGGCACATGGGCATTTTCCCTATGTGCAATTGTGAAATTCTCCTGATGGGAGATTAGTAGGTAATTGTAATAAGAGATATATGTAAACACCCCCTACAAACTTGTGAGGGGGAACCTTCAGGACCAAATAAAATGTGCATTCTGGAAAGATTCAAGGAGTAAAATCAAAATTCCATGTACTTAAAAGAAAAAAATACATAAGATTAATGTTGGTTTCAAAAAAAGGAAAAAATTAATAAGCACTAACTATAAAAACAGAAGAAAGATGAGGGAAATAGGGAAACTGAAGTACAGTCAAACTGTTTAGCTAAAAATGGGTTAAAAATAAAACTGAAACATTGAAGCATAATATTAAAAGTGGCTCTTTGGGCTAAACATTACATCATTTGTGATGTAGTTGTAAATGAATAGGATAGAAAAATTCCAAGCAAATAAATTGCATTTGATCAGATGTGCGCAATTGAGTGCCTTAATGAGCTAATATCATTCCTTATTGAAAGTGATTTTTCATCAGCAGTAACAGGTGGGTGAGGCCTGGACGATGGACGCTGCTTCTGGTTTGTAATGTTGCAGAATTTCAAGGTTTTTGTGTCTGGAGATGTGAAAAGCCTCTAATTTCTAAAAAGAGTCAATCACCTAGCTTTAGTAGGTGAAGTTGGGGGAAGAAAGGACTAGGATCCGGCTTCAGCCTAGCCCCAAAATACCTAATCGCCAGTTATGCACAGGTCCAATGGTTCCTAAACAAATCCCTTATACCCTGTTTTACACAACCAAACAAGGGAGAAGACAAACAATCTCTCAAGCTGGTTTTCAAGAGTGCCTTACTACAGTCACTCACTTCATGTTCTTATTTGGTCTCGTCACTGACAAATCACAAAGTATGTCAAGTGCTTGAATCACCTACAATAGAAAACCTTATACGAGTAGCAAATAGAGCATTCCATGAGGCTACATGCATACACAGGAAGCCAGTTAGTCATGTCATACAAATATTTACAATTATTTATGTATATTTTTGATGAGGTGACCCTCAAAACCAAATGTCTCCTTTAAAAAAATAGAAATTTGAGAACTTGCAACAACCCCCTCATTTAAACCTCTTAACACCCTTTACTACTACCCCTCCTGAACCCTAAAAATCCTTACTCCCCTAAACCATTAACTACCCCTTGTCCTTACCCACTCCAGAAACCAAAAACCCTTTACAGCCCTTTACCCTTACCCATCCCTGACACCTAAAACCCATTAATACACTTTACCATTACCCATGCATGCCTGAACTTCAAAACTCCCTTTCTACCCTTACCCATTCATGAACCCAAGAAGCCCCTTACTGGCTTTTACTCCCACACACCACTGAAACCTAAATCCCTTTCTACACTTACTCTTACCCCTCACTGAAACCTTAATACCCCTTATTATCCCTTACCCATTTCTGAACCTTAAAAGTCCCTTACTACCCCGCAACTCTACCTATTGCTGAATACTAAATACCGCTTAATGCTCTTCACCCATTCCTGAACTCTAAAAAACCCTTGGAAGAAACTGGAATATTTTTTCAGCGGAGGAGGACAATCTCAACTTGTGTCATGGTGAAATGTCAAATTCACTATAATAGCCTGAGCTCAACCCCCTGGTAGCTATGGAGTATATTGAGGACAGGCTTAAATTAGGAAAATGGTTAGAGTATTTATGCAGTACCAAAATATTATGAAAATAAAAATGGAAGACAATAAAAATTCCAAACTGAATTTTAAAATCAAGCAACATTTCATAAACAATATTGCAAAAATCCAATAAGGGCAATGGAGACATGAATGTTTGAAGTTTTAGGTAAAAATAGCACTAAGACGCATAAAGGGCAAATGATAATCAATGGCTGCGGTAGACCAGGACCTAGGCACAATTTGAAGCTGAACTTGATGGAGCATGTGTCAGATACACAAACAAGTTAAATTAAACTTTTAAACTTTTGTTACAAAAGTAAAAAATATTTTACATTCTGCCAAACTTTGAAAAATATTCAATAAATATTAAATTAAAAACGTTACTGTGGGAGCGAATTGTTTTTAATGTGTAGGAAATATTTATAAATTAAATAAATTATTTAATAGATGGAAATGCAATGACTTAATTATGCTAAAACATCTTGTAATGCTTAAATCAAGAAATAATCTTTTCAGTCTCACTTAAAATTAGGCATATCCTGAACTCTGTGCTTTGCATGATTGTATCTCCATTCCTGTTCTTCATCAGTGTACCTGGCATAATTCAGCTTCTAACAGATGAAAAATGGGGTAGTGAAAACCATGTATGGGTCAAAGTCAGTCAGAATATCCTTTCCTGTCGCACAGTATGAAAAGACTTTGGGAAAGGGCTTCATAGTGTGTCTCGTAAAATACACAAACACACCCAGTGCTTCAATGCGCTAGCTTTCTCCTCAGCAACAACCCCTTGTGGAGGGGCCAGTATAAATTAGTTAACATGCCAATAGCAACCACCTTCATCTCATAAAAGTGTAGGTTACTCCAAAGTATTGTATCGATAACTTGCATCTACATAAGTGCAGCAGCTGACAACCTATCCCTCCCAGATATTTATTTAGTTCTGTGATGTCCTCACATGTTCAGTGGTGTAGCAAGGGGGGACGGTACACCCTGGGTGGCTTAAGTTTTGGGGGCGGTCACCTCCCTCCCCCCGCTCTTACATGCGGCCGATGCAGGGTGTCAAACACAGGGATTGCCACGGGTGTCAAAAGGTCTAGCTACACCACTGCAGATGTAACATGAGGAGGTGGTCCCATACCACCCAGCGGTCTGTTACAATCCACCATTTTCTCAACGCGATCACGATCATTCTGTATAAGCAGCACAAACCTCCTATTTTCGGTTGATTTTAGGCCCCCTTTCTAAAAATGTTTGATTGAAGACTAAAGGGATGAAAACTATTTTCTCATCACTTTTTCCACTTTCTGAAAATGGAATACAGGTAACAGATTTTCTTCTCTGAGCTGGTTCTGTTTTTACTCTGATGAGAAAACAAGAGAAACATCTTGTTCCATATTCAGTAGGCAGCAGGGATGATGAAAAATCAATTCGCGAAAATTTGCTAACTGCAAAATATTCATGAAACCAGGCCTCGATGTTTACTAGACCATGAAAAAAGTTCACGCCTGGGCTAAATCAATGCACAATTCCCATGTTTTTAAAACCAAGCTTCATTCAGTCAATAATTAGCCTCCTCTGCAGCCACATATGTATCTGAAGATGTGGAGCCTTGAAGGAGTTTCAGTTCAGCGGCCGTATTATCCTTGTATGTGTTTTGAGTAAAGTATTCTTGATATTTTTTTATATATTTTTCATAGAATAATCAATATCCCCACAGCAGGCCGCCCATGCTCCACCTCAGAATTGACTGATGTGCCAGCAAGATGTATTGTCTGCAGAAATTTTTTCTTTTGTGAATTCTTATCACAGTTCTTTACCATACACGTGATTCCTGGAAACATATTATTGAAGTCAAAATAGATATTCCTCAATTTAAACACACACTACTTACTTGAATAGTGGGTGTGATCAGGGATGTTTTAAGTGAGACAACTTCCCAACGTGATTGTGTAAATAGGGCAAACCTCTGTGTCAGAAAGGTCTTTTTCTTTATGGTGAATTTGAACCATAATCATGCAAGAGATAAGGTGATTACGTTTCTGTAACGTTCGTTTCATGGTGACTTATTAAACCATATACCAGGGAAAACGTAGGTCTTCTCTGCAAATATGGAGTGCTGGAGTAAATATCCGCCATTATCTCCATCCAACACAGAGCATAATTTTGACGTAGTATCCCATCCACCAAACTTTAAATAAGTCTATAGGGGCATATTTATGAGCCTCTTTGAGTTGCATTGTCACCAAGCAACGTGGGGAAGGAGCAACACAACTTCAAAATGAGATTTATGAAGCCATGCAAAGCCACCTCACTGCATTGCATTACTCTGCACAAGGGAAGCGTTTTCATGGGTGTTGTACGGGTGTTCCAGCGCAACATACATGGATTTTGACACAGTCCTAGATTTATCATAGTGATAGACCTGAGATTTCACCAACAACCTATGGGGTATATTCTCAAGAACGTGTGATAACCATCGCAAAAGTTACTTAACGCAACCCTCAACATCGCAGTCCTTTGCAGGAAATTTACGCCATGTTAACCAGGTATTCACAACACGGCGGTACCATGCGATAGTCACCAGACAATGCGTCAAATGGGCACGTTAAAATCAACGCCATGCTGCAAAAATGCGAAACACGAACGCAAAAAACCTGCGATGAGGCCAATCACAATACAAAAATCAGCGAAAACCAGCCACAGGCCTGCAATCCACACGCATCAGCTGGGAACAATCACCATAAAAGGTGAAAAATAAACGGACAAACAAATGCCAAGCTACAGCAAAGAACCATGGATGTTGCCGGAGCAAGTACGGAGGAGAACCAGAACCCCACAAGCCCCCCGGAGGACTTGCCTAGGACCTCGGGGTCAGGAAAGGCCAAAGAGAAGAAAAGTAGGAAGGAGCGCTTCAGTCCACAGGAGAGCAGGATCCTGATAACGGAGGTGGTCGCGCACCATCAACAACTGTTCGTCATCTCCACTGTGTTATTGGTGACAAAAAATTGACTATGGCAGGCCATCGTGGACAAGGGGAATGCAGTCAGAGTGCTGAAGAGGACAATGGACGAGGTCAAGAGGCGCTGGAATGATGTCAAGCGCAAAACCAAGCTGAAACTCGCCAACAACCGGAAGGCAGCAATGCAGACTGGAGGTGGCAGTCCTGTGCCACAGGAGGAGCTGGACGACATGGAGGAAATGGTGGCCACAGTCATCAGTGGGGAGACGGTGGCAGGAGTTGGGGGACCAGACACTGCTCAACAGGACCGGACACAATAGCAAGATGGTGAGTAACAACCAGGGACGGGGGGATGGGGGAGATGGGCACAATGGCACACAAGCACAATTAAGTAGAGCACAGGTGTGGACAAATCATGCCCCAGACCCCAACTCCCACCAAGAGAACTATGTATCCAAGTATGCAACATTTCAGCACTGTATAAGCACAAAAGTCAGAGGCACTCCACATGTAAGGGATAAAGGGCAGCCAAATCAGAGCTGCAGGGGCGACTCCCCCAAAATGCGGTCCACACACATCACGTGCACAGCACATCAACATTGACAACGAAGTGGTACAAACCGCGACACATTCACCACAGAACAGAGGACACAACTGGTACTGACTGGGTGAAGACACTGGCCAATCACAAGTGGCATTGCAGGGAAATGTGAGTTGATAATGTATAAGTACAAACACACAGCCGTGATGTTGTCGAAATGTCCACCATCCGGCAGCAAACGTGCAGCCCCTCCGAAACAGCCACGATGTGCACATTCATGAAGTCTGTATGTAAACATGTACAATGCGCCAAAACACACGTGAACACATTGTTAAACTGCATCTCCCCTTCACATTGCAGAGGGACAATCACCACCTCCTGCAGAGCAGTCCCAACCTCTCTTCACTGGTGACGAAGAGGACCACGACACCTTTGACTTCGACGCCCTCCGAGTGTTCATTGACAGTCTCCGCAGCACAACTCCAGGAGCAGGGCAACCCAGCTGCAATGAGGAGAACCCGCCCCCTGCACAGACCACACTGCAGGCAGCACCCACCACCACGACTGCCTCCCAGGACCCCCACGAAGAACACATGGCCTTCCAACGCCATATGTTGGGATGCCAGGAGCAGCTGGCTGAACAGGTGCGGGTGGGCTTCGATCGCATGGCAGACAAACTAGATGCCATACGTGGGTGTCTAAGTCCCATCAGGGACCACTTACAGTCCCTAACGGAAAACCACAGTCCGCTCCATGCTCTCCAATGAACCATGGCTGACATTGCTAGAGTCCTGACTGTGAGACAAGAACGACTGTCTAGTCAGAGTGGCTCCAGCGAGCTCGCCCGGGAGTTGGGACTCATGCGGAGGCTCATGGAGAACATGGAGCGGGCCAATGCGGTAGGAGCGGCTGTCAATGCTGCACATCAGCGAGAGGTAGCTGGGTTCCACAATAACCTCAAAACCATCCTCATGGCTGCCACAAGGCCTGGCGCTGATGCATGCTGCTGCTACCACTACATCCACATCTCTGCCCCTGAAGTGTCAGTGCTGCACAGTGCGGCAGACATTCCACCTCCGGCCCCTGAGGTGTTACTGCCACACAGTGCTGGAGAAAGGCCAGCACCACCTACACATGAGGCACATGAAAAAGCAGAGGACGAAGATGTGGATTAATCTGCTCTCGTGGTCAGAAGGAAGCGGTAGCATCCATCTCCGAATCATGGCCGGTTTCAGCTTGGTTCTGCCCTCTGCATCATCACCTTCCACTGTGCCCAGATACACTCTGCGACACTCACCTTGGAACTCGTCATGGACTGCCATAACCTGTTTGATCGCCAATGACACTGCTATCAGACTGCGGACTGAACTCTTCCATTTCCTTTGGACTGGTCATTCCCTGAATGACTCTGGCTGGCCCTCCACGGGCCAACATTTGAAAGTGGGGTTTGCATGGCCTTGTACTGCTCGAGATGCAACATTCCACTGAATGTGCATGAAACATTCCGAATCACACAGATGTGTCGTCTTTATGGTCTTTCAAGTGTGGTAGAATGGATTAATGTAGTGTCAGTGAATTCCTCTTACGTCCATGGGACTCATGTCGTTGGACTTGGGTCACAGGGTGACACACTGTCGATGGTCATCTGGGTGGCGCCGACGCAAAAACAGCGACACACACATTTGTTATGTCCTTGTCCAGCCCCGTATGGAACCACACGCAGACCCCCGGGGTCATTGTTCAAACCCTTACGCTGGAGTGACATACGCCAGGCCAGCCCACTACGCTTACTCTCCGGGGGGGGAACAACAATGCCACATGTGCCAGGACTCCCCTGTAGTGATCTGCTGCTCACAGGTCTAGTTGTCAGCATGCCACGGCCACTCCCTCATGGCTGGTTTACACCCACACCACACCCATCCAGCACACGTGTCACAGCACGTGTGACATTGCAAATAAAAAGGGCCGGGCGCACGTGCACAACGCAATTTCCAACCTCTCTCGGGGGTATCCGTGTGGTGTGCATGTAGGCATGAGGGCCCAGGGGCCTGCAACATCACATTCCGCATGCCCGGAGGGGACATGATGGCGTCCGCACCACAATACCCAATCATAGAGGGTCCATGACTGTGGGGGCACAGACTTGGTGGCACTGGATGCACTGCAGCCGGCACAGGCACACCGCCACGGGATGGTGACTTTGGTGCACCGAGGTAGGGGCACCTTAAGTGCTGAGCAGGTGTGCAGCCTGCGATGATTCCCCGTCCCAGCGGTCCAGACGGCTGAGGTTTTGTGTGCCCTGCTGGACCACAGTGTAGACCTGAGCCAGCAGGCAGCGCGGCCCTACCGCCACATGGCGTTGCCTCCTGGATCACAGAGTTAGTGGCACCTATGAGGCTGAGCGGGAGTGCAGCCTGTGATGAGGCCAGGTGCACTGGTATGTCCTCTGCCATGGAGTAATTGAGACCCAGCCCCAAATGGGAGACCTGGAGGCCGCGGAGCGTGACTACATGATGTGGAGGGTGCCATGTCTGCGGTCCCCGGGCTTGTGGCTTGCAGCGGCACATGGTGGGCCCTCTTTTCTACATGCCGTTGGTGGAAAGTGAGCAGTGAGGCCTGGGTGCACAGGGGCAGGCATGCACCAATGGGCAGCGGGAGGGGCTGGGGTGCATCTGCCTGGGTGTTCAGGGGTGGGCATGCACCGCTGGGTGGCGGGAGGGGCTGGGGTGCATCTGCCTGGGTGCGCCGGGGTGCCATGCACCACTGGTGGCGGGAGGGGCTAGGGTACAGCAGCCTGGGTGAGCAGGGGTGGTCAGGCGATGATGTCTTGTGCAATTGTATGCACTTTGCCATTCAGCTATCTGGACTCTGTTTCAGATGGCAGATCTGTCTCAGATGTGGGACTTGGTGAACTGCACTACATACCGACACATGGTTGGAGACACACCGGTGGCAGCAGGTGGGCAATGTGGCCTGGGTGCACAGTGTCGACACTCTCATTCCCTGTCCCTCTCTTCTTTTCTCTAGCTCTCTCTCCCCTATCTGTTCGTATATCCCTCTCTGTCTGTCTATCTCTCGCTTCCCCCTCTGTCCATCTTTCTCTCGCTCCCTCTCCTTTGCTCTCTCTCTCTCTCTCCTTCGCTCTCTCTCTCCTTCACTCTCTCTCTCCTTCGCTCTCTCTCTGTCCTTTGAAATGTGCAGGACACCCCTTCTCATCATGATTTTTGTCTTGCAGGCTGTGACAAGGGGAGCCGACATGTGTCTTCATTTCTGTTCTGTGTTTATTTTAATTTGTTGCTTCGAAGGTGAATGTGTGATGCTCATTTTTGTGATGACACATGCATGTCACCAGATGTGATTGTGCAACATCATGTGGGTTGTTTGGTATCTGTCTCCGTGTGGTTGAAGTGTCATATCTTTTTCCAGGGGTGGGTGGGGGTGCCCGGAGTGGGGCCCTGGGGGGGAGGTGGGGTCTTGGGGGTGATGGAGGTGGGTGTTTGTTGGACCCGGCCTCGTAACATGGCTCTACTGGTCCCCACACCACCTAACCTGGTGCCGGCGGCCCCAATCCCCCGGCCTCACCAAGCCTTTCCACCAGAACACACGCACTCAACCCGGACACCCTCGTCCATGGCCTCTCTCCTTTCGGCCACCCCGGGCCCTCGTGCCCACTTCATGCACCAAGATGGCCGCCCGGCCCCAGCGCGACCCGGGCCTAGAGGCGCCACTCCGGCTGAAGGACATCACGCTTCCAGGGGTTGAGAGAGGGAGGAGCAGTTTCTATCGCACCTCTGAACTCCCCTGGGACGATGGGTTTCGATCGGCCCTCCGGCCTCCCTGAAGGCTGGCTCCACGCCTGCTGGGTGTCTGGGACTCCTCCCGACCCGGCCCTGAAAGGATCAAAAGACAATGGCAGGAAACCACCGACAAGCGACCCCCAGGTGACAAGACCCCTGCCTGCACAGACTCCGGACATCAAAGAGGGGTCGACCTATAACAAGGGGTGCTCTGGGACTGTCCGGCAGATTCGACGCTGGAACAACAAGAGCCTGCTGACGCGGTCGCGGCTCCTGGAACTTAGAACTACCTGAGCCCTGCTGAGTGACTCGCGGCTCCCCGAAGATCGTAAGACCTCCGAACTTGTACCTGAGCCCTGCTGAGTGACTCGCAGCTCCCTGAAGATCGTAAGACCTCCGAACTTGTACCTGAGCCCTGCTGAGTGACTCGCGGCTCCCCGAAGATCGTAAGACCTCCGAACTTGTACCTGAGCCCTGCTGAGTGACTCGCGGCTCCCCGAAGATCGTAAGACCTCCGAACTTGTACCTGAGCCCTGCTGAGTGTAACGCCCTGAACGTCTCAGGATCGTTTAACAGACACGACAATGAGGACGCAACCACTTGTGAAGGGTTAGTTCTTTTAATGAAGGCAAATAAAATACAAAGAACAAACAAAAGTTATAGTCACTGGAATCCTCCAGGCTAAGTACGTTACCAGCCCACAGCACGGATGGTCCTAACCGTCCTCTGCATATACGCCGATCCCGGCGTATGCCAACAGAGGGCAGAAATGAAATGGCCGACAATGCCAATCGGTAGGCTGTGAGGGGCACGAAGAGTGTTGGGGAGAATCGAGGAGTCAGGGAAACACCCAGCCGGGGTCTCTACCTGAAGGGAGCAGCCGCTCAACCTCTTCCTCAGACTGCACCGGGACGCGGAGTCACCTCCTGGTGATGCGTCACCGATACCCCAATCACAAGCAAGAAGACTGAACCGAGAGCAGCCGCTCGATCGATCCTGTGGACTTCCGAGTCTGTAACGCGGCAAACACCTCCTGGTGTGCGTTACAGCTGGCAGTCCCTGTGTCTCTGGTCGGGCTGGGAGTTACGACTCCAACCAGCAAAAGCGCCACTGCGCTTGGACTCAGCCGAGTCAAAAAGCGAAGCTCAATGGTTGACCGGTAGAGCTTCCGGGTCCTTCACAGGTGACGATGGGGCAAGACACGGCCCAGGGAGTAATGACTCGACCTACCTCCGTTCTTGCCTTACTGGAGCACCACTCCGGAACACTGCTCTTCACGAAGCAGGTACGTCGGTGTAAACACAATATCCGACAGCCTTGTACCTCCCGGTTCCTCCCTTTATAGGGCGTGTTTTCCTTGAGTTATGTAACAGCTCTCCTGTTTACATAAGGGCGTGTTTCCCTTGAGTTATGTAACAGCTCTCCTGTTTACATAAGGGCGTGTTTCCCTTGAGTTATGTAACAGCTCTCCTGTTTACATAAGGGCGTGTTTCCCTTGAGTTATGTAACAGCTCTCCTGTTTACATAAGGGCGTGTTTCCCTTGTCTGACAGGAATTCTTGACAGTACATCCTCCCTCTCAGCGGCTCCCCACGGGTCCAGCGCTGGCAGGAAAACGCCGATGGAACAAGGAGACCAAGCGCGGAGCATGAACCCCTTCAGCCGGTTCCCATGAATGCTCCTCCGGGCCATAGCCTTTCCACGCAACCAGGTACCACAGCTTCCCCCTGCGCCATTTGGACGCCCGTATGCCCGACACTTCATACTCCACCTCCGACTCCACGCATACCGGCCTAGGTGTCCCAGACGGCTTGGAGGGTGCTGGTTTGAGCAATGATACATGAAAGACAGGGTGTATCCGCAATGACTGGGGCAAGCACACCTTCACGTTCACGGGACCCATACACTTGGTAATTCGATAGGGGCCCATGTACTTGGGATGGAACACACTGTTCTTTCGAAACCTCATGTTTCTTGTGGATATCCAGACGTAGTCTCCAGTGCGGTACAGTGGCCCGGGCCTTCTCTTCCTATCTGCCGCAGCCTTGTATCTTCTCTTGGCCTCTATTAGGACAGCCCTTGAGCGCATCAACGTGTCTTTTATGTGTGCCACCCTGTCCGCTGTGGCGGGAATCCTGTCCTCTCTGAACGGATGTAGAAATGGCAAGAACCTGGGATGTTGGCCATAGTTGCTATAGAACGGAGATGACTGTGTGGAGCTGTGAGTGGCGTTGTTATAGGCGATCTCTGCAACCCATAGCAAGTCGACCCATTCTTCCCTGCCCTGGTCCACAAAACATCGCAGATACTGTTTGAGCGTTTGGTTCAGGCGCTCGGTTTGGCCGTCCGTTTGAGGGTGGTAGCTGGTGGACAGGGCGGTCTTAACATGCAGCGCAGTGCACCAAGTCTTCCAGAATTGCGCAGTAAACTGCGACCCCCGGTCCGACACGATCACCCCAGGTAATCCATGCAGTCGTACCACATTCTTTAGGAGTAGTGACGCCAATTCCCCGGCCGTAGGGACTCTCTTGCAGGGGATGAAGTGCCCCATTTTCGTCAAGTAATCCACCACCACCAGTATTGCCGTCATCCCCTGGTCTACCGGTAGGCCCACCACGAAGTCCAGTGATATGCTATCCCATGGTCTATCCGGGGTCGGAAGTGGATGTAAGAGCCCTTGGGTTCGGCCATGGTCGGCCTTCATGGTAGCACACGTAGGACACTCCTGTCCCCACCTCCTGACATCCACTCTCATGGTTGGCCACCAGAAATGCCGTCCCATGCTAGCCACCGTTTTTTCAAAGCCCAAATGACCTGCGCATGGAGAGTCATGGCACCAGATGAATGCTTGTTTCCTTAGCCTAGGCGTGGGTATCAATAGGCACCTGCCCTTCAGGAGTATCCCGTCCTTCAGCTGCCATTCTCTGTGACTGAGGAGCCACCTCCGCCATGCGAATGACCTGATCCCTCTCTTTATTCCCCTCAGGAAAGTATCCGGTTGGATAACCCCCAATACCATCCTCGGGGAAATGATGGAACGCTCGGTTGCAGGCAATGGTTCCTTAACTGCAGATTGACGGGACAGGGCGTCCGCCTTCCGGTTTTCCGTCCCTGGCCGATATGTGATGCGGAAGTTGAACCCCGCAAAGAAGATCATCCACCGCAGCTGCCTGGGAGAAAGGTGTCTAGTGGCCGTCATGAACTGTAGGTTCCGATGGTCCGTGTACACCGATACCACATGTCTTGCCCCCATCAACCAATGCCTCCATTCGGTGAAGGCGTCCTTGATTGCGAGAAGCTCCTTCTCCGCAATATGGTAGTTGCGTTCGGCGTCGTTGAGTTTGCGGGACATGTACGCAACGGGATGAAGCACCCCTGTGTCGTGGTTGCGTTGGGACAAGATAGCCCCCAGCGCCACATCCGACGCGTCCGCTTCCACCACGTAGGGGAGATCCGGATCGGGGTGAGCCAACACCGGCGCCTTACCAAAGGCGCTTTTCAGGGCCTCAAAGGCTTTGTTCGCTTCAGGGGACCAGACAAACTCCTTGGACTTCCTCAGTAGCTGTGTGATTGGGGCCACCACTCCTGAAAATCCATCTATAAACCGCCTGTAAAAGTTGGCGAAGCCAATGAAACTTTGGACGTCCTTCACGCTTTGGGGCACCGGCCATTCTTTCACCGCCTTGATCTTTCGTTCTGCCATCTCCTGTCCCTCTGGACTCAGCATCACTCCGAGGAATTCCACGGATGTGACGTGGAAGTCACACTTGCTGAGTTTACAAAACAGCATGTTTTCCCTCAGCTTTTGGAGCACAGCTTTGACGTGGTGTACGTGCTCCTCCACACTGGACGAATAGATGAGGATGTCGTCGATATATACGACCACGTAGATATCCAACTCCTCTCTGAATACCTCATTCAAAAAGTACTGAAAGGCTGCCGGGGCGTTGCACAGACCGAACGGCATGACGAGGTACTCAAAAAGGCCGAACCTGGTCTTAAAGGCGGTCTTCCACTCGTCTCCGTCCCTCATGCGCACCAGATGGTATGCCCCTTTCAAATCCAACTTGGTGTAGATACGAGCTTTCTTGACCTGTTCCAGAAGTACACTGATGAGAGGCAAGGGGTACCGATTTTTTATGGTTATCGCATTCAATGCCCTAAAGTCCACACAGGCTCTCAGCTCCCCATTAGCCTTCGGGATGAAGAAGAGTGGCGAGGCGGCCGGAGACTTGGACGGGCGGATGAATCCTAGCTTGAGGAGTTTATCCAGGTACCCCCGGAGATGCACGTTTTCAGGCTCCGTCAGGGCATACAGCCTGCCGCTGGGAACGCTGGCCCCTGGCACCAGGTCGATCTGGCAGTCAAACTGTCTATGTGGTGGTAGCACTTCCGCCTTCACCTCATCAAATACATCCTCAAAACTGTGATAAGCCTGGGGGAGAGCCACATCTTTTTCTGCCGCTGTAGCCACCGTCTGACTCCCGCTCTCATCTGCGTCAAGGGATTCCGTTCTTATTCCACAATGCAGGATGCAATACGGTGACGTCATTTCGATGCGATGTGTTGGCCAATCCACAAAGGGGTTGTGTTTCTGTAGCCACGGCAATCCCAATATGACGCCATATTGGGGCGCTCGGATGATGTTAAAATCGATTTGTTCCAAATGGTTCCTCCCATATCTCATCGGAAGGACCCCCGTGTGCTGTCCGATGGGCCCCGTCACCAATCGCCTTCCGTCTACCGCATAGACGTCTTCGGGTACTGCTTTGGGAAGAAGCACTAGCCCTAGCCTGCATGCCTCGTTGTGGTCCATAAACGTGCCAGTGGCCCCTGAATCCACCATGGCCACAACGGGTATCCACTGGTCATGCACTCCCACGTGCACCGTGATAAACAGGTGTCGTTGTCCCTTAGTGACCGAGTTGGAAAGTGAAGGGATGGATGAGTGACTCCGAGATGCCCCTTCTCTGGTCTTGGAGTCCTCTAGTTTTCCGCCGGTATGTCCACCACGGCTGTTACCGACCGGTTGGCCCGATAACGTGACGTCTTCTGTTTGGCAGGGCATTCACGTACGTAGTGGCCTTTTTTGCCACAATATAGGCACAATCCTTGTTTACGGCGTGACTCTTTCTCCGTGGCTGTGAGGCTCGCTCGTATTGCGCTGATGTCCATGGGTTCTCCCTTGGATGCGGTGGAAGTTTCAGGACTTCCCACCGTCACATAGGATGGAAGGGATTTTCCTTTTCTCCCATGATCCCCCTTTCTTTCACTTAGCCTATGTTCCAGCCGTAATACCAGGTTGATAAGGCCCTCACATGTCTTGGGTTGAGGGTCAATATGAGCCACGGCGTCCTTGAGCTCATCGCACAGCCCTTGATGGAAGAGCGCCGTCTGTTTAGCAACAGGCCACTTGGTTTCCGCAACCAGCCTTCGGAACGCGTTGAGATACTGCACCAGGTCGTTGGATCCCTGTCTCAACTCAAGCATTTCACGGTCCGCCGTGTACGAGTCAGCCCTTCTGTCGAATACCTTCAGGAATTCCTCGCGAAAAGCACCCCAATCACATAAGAGGGGGTCGTCCCTGCTCACCAGAGGTACGGCCCATTGTGCCGCGTTTCCAGCCAAATAGGATATAAGGAAAGCCACACGAGCCTGACTCGTGGGGAACGCCTTTGGTTTGCACGATAAATGTAGCGCCACTTGTGTGAGGAATACCTGCACTGTGTTAGGATCCCCACTGTACCTCTCTGGTGTTGCCAAGGGGATGGCTACCGGCATTTCCACTACTACCGCAGGGGTCTGGTTCGTGAGGGAGGTGCTGGGCGTGAGCGGGTCCAATTGGATAGCATCCAGTCTGGCTTTTACATCGGCTGTTTCTTGCCTAGAGGCAGCCACTTCAACTTGCATGGCCGCTAAAGCAGCCAGCACATCATCAAGTGTTGCCATGTCTGTTATCGACCGGGAGACAGTTAGTGTTATTAAGGTCGGATATTTTGTAACGCCCTGAACGTCTCAGGATCGTTTAACAGACACGACAATGAGGACGCAACCACTTGTGAAGGGTTAGTTCTTTTAATGAAGGCAAATAAAATACAAAGAACAAACAAAAGTTATAGTCACTGGAATCCTCCAGGCTAAGTACGTTACCCGCCCACAGCACGGATGGTCCTAACCGTCCTCTGCATATACGCCGATCCCGGCGTATGCCAACAGAGGGCAGAAATGAAATGGCCGACAATGCCAATCGGTAGGCTGTGAGGGGCACGAAGAGTGTTGGGGAGAATCGAGGAGTCAGGGAAACACCCAGCCGGGGTCTCTACCTGAAGGGAGCAGCCGCTCAACCTCTTCCTCAGACTGCACCGGGACGCGGAGTCACCTCCTGGTGATGCGTCACCGATACCCCAATCACAAGCAAGAAGACTGAACCGAGAGCAGCCGCTCGATCGATCCTGTGGACTTCCGAGTCTGTAACGCGGCAAACACCTCCTGGTGTGCGTTACAGCTGGCAGTCCCCGTGTCTCTGGTCGGGCTGGGAGTTACGACTCCAACCAGCAAAAGCGCCACTGCGCTTGGACTCAGCCGAGTCAAAAAGCGAAGCTCAATGGTTGACCGGTAGAGCTTCCGGGTCCTTCACAGGTGACGATGGGGCAAGACACGGCCCAGGGAGTAACGACTCGACCTACCTCCGTTCTTGCCTTACTGGAGCACCACTCCGGAACACTGCTCTTCACGAAGCAGGTACGTCGGTGTAAACACAATATCCGACAGCCTTGTACCTCCCGGTTCCTCCCTTTATAGGGCGTGTTTTCCTTGAGTTATGTAACAGCTCTCCTGTTTACATAAGGGCGTGTTTCCCTTGAGTTATGTAACAGCTCTCCTGTTTACATAAGGGCGTGTTTCCCTTGAGTTATGTAACAGCTCTCCTGTTTACATAAGGGCGTGTTTCCCTTGAGTTATGTAACAGCTCTCCTGTTTACATAAGGGCGTGTTTCCCTTGTATGACAGGAATTCTTGACACTGAGTGACTCGCGCCTCCCTGAAGATCGTAAGACCTCCGAACTTGTACCTGAGCCCGCTGAGTGACTCGCGGCTTCCACAGACTCCACTGGTCCCGCCGGACCCCACGACAACCAGCCTACCCTCCAGCTCGAGGATTGTGAGCTGTGCGCCGGGTACATCCTTACCTTGAACTTTTGTGCCAAAGACTGTCCCGCTACCCCCTATCCCTTCCGAGACTCATTGAGCCCGCGCTCTCCTTGTACATATTTGCAGTGCTAACCTATTTGATAAAGATTGGTTCCTGAGAACGCACGGTGTGTTGTTTCTGTGTCGTGTGGTGCCCGAAGTACGATCCTCGATACGAGACTTCTCCTCCTGAGGAGTCTCCCGACAGTGCCCGGCTACGATACTTGAGGGTGGGTCTCAGGGTAGTCAGGATTCCCTTCCCGGGCTCCTCTGAGGTCGCCGTCTAACATTGGTGGCAAGCGACGGGATTCGGGCCCATCACCGAGAGATCGTACTGTGAACGACGGACGCACTACCAACAAAGATGGCAGAAGGAAACACCGTGATCCCCGCAGAAATCAACGCCAACAGGGTGTTCCAGGTGGAACAACTAGAAGAATACACACACAAAGAACTAAAGCAATTCTGCAAAGAACTTAGAATCGCTACCACCGGTCTCAACACCAAGGAAGATTTGCAGAAAGCACTGAAAGCCTGGGTGGATATCGGGGCCTCCCGCCCGGAAAACACGGGGGAGCGCCCCGACGAGGCCGAACCTCCCCAAGGCGAAAGCAGCAACAATCAGGTGCGAAACATCATACCAGACGGGGGCCTATCCCCGGAGGAACTCGCGGACAGAGAGAGAAGCCGCAATCACGAACTCGAGTTAGCTAAGCTCAAAATCGAAGGCGAATTAAAGTTAGCAGAGAAAAAGCAAGCAGTAGAGCAAATGCGCGTGCAAGGCGAGCTAGAAGAGAAGAAGCTCCAACGGGAACACGAAGGAAGGAAGCTCCAACTGGAGCACGAACGCAGCTTGAAGGAAATCGAACTCAAGGCCAGAAGTGAGGAAGGGAGGCCCCCGGGAAACCGAGAGGCGACCTCCCCAGAAGGTCCACATCCCCAAAGATGTGGTCAAGGAATATTATAAAAACGATGACATTCAGCAATGGTTCAGGGCCTACGAGGTCGCCATGACCTCCCATCGGGTCCCGCAGAAGGACTGGGGGGCAGGGTTGTGGGGACGATTTCTGAGCGAAGGAAGAGACACCCTGCTCGACCTACCCCTCTCTCTGCAGACCTCCTACAGCCACATGAAAGAGGCTCTACTCACAAGGTACGGTCTCACCCCCGAGATGTACCGTCAACGATTCCGGGACTGCAGGAAAATCCCGGGCACCACCTGGGTAGAATATGTAAACTTTTTTAGTCGGGCCTTCGATGGGTGGGTCAAGGGCAGCAAAGTCACCACTCTTGAGGAGCTCACCGACCTCCTATTGTGGGAACACCTGGCTGCGAACTGCTTTGTGGAACTACGCCAGCATCTGCTCGACAGCAAACTCACCGATCCCATGAAGCTGGCGGTGGAAGCAGACCGCTGGACCAACACCCGGGTCACCCGGGGCATGGTAGGAGAATACCCCCGAGCCAGTCAGGGACCACCCCGCCAGAGAGGAGGGGGGAACCAGGGAGGCCAGAGAGAGTCCCAGCCTAGTCCTCCGAAGACCCAATCTCCACCTTTCCCAGCGCCCCCCCCACCAGTAACCGGACCCCCCGGGAGACGGGGACACAGGGTAACCGTCACTTGTTTCCGTTGCCAGAAGCCCGGGCACTACGCCAATGACCCAGAGTGCCCCATGGCCACCCAAAACACCCCTGCAAGACAGATAGCCAACGTAGCTCTGGGGGAGGAGGTTGAGGAAGCCGGGGAATGGGAACCCGCAGCCATGGCCCTAGTATCCCTGGGAGATAGGGAGATGGTCCCTGGTAGTCTCCTGCCCTCCAACACGAAGAAATACGGGCAGCTCGTTAAGATCAATGGCCACCAAATAGAGGCCCTGCGGGACACCGGGGCCAGCATCACCGGTGTCCTCAGGCACTTAGTCCCCGAGGAGCAGATCCTCCCCAACGTCTTTTGCCCAGTCATTTCCGCCGATAATAGAGAGAGTATGTGTCAGGTAGCTCTGGTGCCGTTTGAGTGGGGTGGAGTAATAGGTAAACTGAGGGTGGCCGTAAGAACCTCCCAGCCGGTCGACTGCCTCCTAGGGAACGACCTGGAGAGTTCGCCCTGGAAGCACGTCGAACGCAAGGCCCACCTAGGGATGATGGGGCTCCCCGAGTGGGTGTGCGCCACCACCCGATCTATGTCAGCCCGACTCACCCCCCTGGGAGAAGTCGAAGACGCCCCGACCGAAGAAGTCAGAGCAGTAACCCCCGAGGGTCCTCCCGTCCCCCCATCGGAGGGGCCCGTCGCCAGCGACGAGCCCTCCCTGTCCGACACCGCCCCGGTCCCTGAGTTAGGCGATCTACCCGAGTTGGCCCAATGGCGCCACGAGGGTGGACCCACCCGGGAGGAGTTTTGCCGGGAGCAAGCCACCTGTCCTTCCCTGGTCGGACTGCGGCGCCAGGCCGAGGGCCAAGCCGCAGGCGACCAAACTGGCAAGCACCGAATTTATTGGGAAAATAGCATTTTGTATAGTGAGCAGAAGTCGGTGGAGCTGGGATCCGGACGGGTGCTGGTGGTACCCCTCCGCTTCCGAGACTTCCTCCTGGGCTTAGCCCACGACGTCCCCCTGGCCGGCCACCTGGGTCTAGACAAGACCTACAGCCGTCTCGTGACCCATTTTTACTGGCCTAAGATGAGAGCAGCCGTAGAAGCCCACTGCAAGTCCTGTCCCACGTACCAAGCTAGCGGGAAGAGTGGGGGGAAGCGCAAGGCTCCCCTCCAACCCTTCCAGGTTGTCAGTACCCCCTTTGAACGAGTCGGGATCGACATCGTGGGGCCCCTGGACCCCCCCACCTCCCAAGGTCACCGTTTCATCCTGGTCCTGGTGGATCACGCCACCCGATACCCTGAGGCGATCCCCCTACGCACCGTCACGGCCCCCGTAGTGGGCCGGGCCCTGATGGGGATCTTTTCCCGGGTAGGGTTCCCCCGCGAGGTCGTGAGCGATCGCGGCACTAATTTTATCTCGAGGTACATGACGTCCCTGTGGCAACAATGTGGAGTGTCCTACAAATTCACTACCCCGTACCATCCCCAGGGGAACGGCCTAGTAGAGAGGTTTAACCGGACTCTGAAAGGGATGATCACCGGCCTAGAAGAGCCCCTCTGGCGTAAGTGGGACGTCCTGCTCCCCTGCCTCTTGTTCGATTACCGAGAGGTCCCCCAGAAGTCCCTAGGGTTCAGCCCGTTTGAGTTGCTCTATGGACACCCCGTCCGAGGTCCCCTCAGCTTGGTTAAGGAAGGGTGGGAGGCGGCACCCCAGACCACCCCACGAGATGTGTTCCACTATGTTCTGACCCTCCGGAACCAGACCAGGAAGTTCCGAGCACTGGCCGAGGCCAACCTAGAGACAAGCCAAGAAGAGATGAAGCGCTGGTACGACCAGAATGCCACTCTGGTCGAGTTCCAGCCGGGCCAACAAGTATGGGTCATGGCTCCCGTGAAGCCAGGCGCCCTCCAGGACAGGTGGACCGGGCCCTACAAAGTGATTGAGCGGAAGAGCCCAGTCACATACTTGGTGGACGTCCAGTCGCCTCGGGATCCCCTCCGGGTCCTTCACGTGAACCGCCTCAAGCCTCACTTCGTGCGGACAGAACTAAGCCTCCTGCTGGCCACCGATGACGGGGCCGAAGATGAGTCCGATCCCCTCCCGGACCTCCTGTGTGTCAAGGAGCAGGATGGCTCCGTGGAGGGAGTGAATCTCTCCCCAGCTCTCACTGCCCAGCAGCAAGAGGACTGCCGCCAGCTACTAGGACAATTTGCCGACCTCTTCTCCCTGATCCCCCGAGTCACCGACTGGTGTGTCCATGACGTGGACACCGGGGACAGCCCGCCGGTGAGACACCGAGCCTACCGGGTCCCCGACCGGGTCCGGTCCTGCATTCAAGCTGAAGTCTCAAAGATGTTGACCATGGGAGTGATCGAGCCATCTGACAGTCCCTGGGCCAGCCCCGTGGTCCTGGTCCCGAAGGCAGCGGCCCCCGGTGTCGCCCCCGAGCTCCGGTTCTGTGTGGACTACCGGGGGCTCAATGACGTCACCCGAGCCGATGCCCACCCCATTCCACGAGCCGACGAGCTCATTGACCGACTCGGGGCCGCACGGTTCCTCAGCACCTTCGACCTCACCTGCGGATACTGGCAGATTGCGCTCACCGAGGGGGCCAAGGAACGGTCTGCCTTCTCCACCCCAGATGGGCATTACCGCTTCCGCGTAATGCCCTTCGGAATGAAAAATGCCCCGGCCACCTTCCAGCGACTGGTAAATAGAGTCCTGGCCGGGCTAGAACAGTTCAGCGCGGCCTATCTGGACGACATCGCCATTTTCAGTTCCGGATGGACTGAGCACCTCCAGCACCTCCGGAGGGTGCTAACCGCCCTGCGCCAGGCAGGCCTGACAGTAAAAGCCAGCAAGTGCCAAATTGGACAAGGATCAGTAGTCTACCTGGGGCACCAGGTCGGGAGTGGCCAGGTCGCCCCTCTACAACCAAAAATCGACGCCATCGTGGCCTGGGAACCCCCCACCACCCAAACGGAGGTCCGAGCCTTTCTGGGCCTCACTGGCTACTACCGCAGATTCATCAAGGGGTATGGCAGCCTGGTCGGCCCCCTCACAGAACTCACATCCAAAAAACAGCCAAAAAAGGTTCAGTGGACAACCGCCTGCCAGGAGGCGTTCGATGCCCTAAAGAAGGCCATGTGCACGGCCCCCGTCCTCCAGGCTCCCGACTACTCCAAGGAGTTTGTAGTCCAGACCGATGCCTCCGAGCATGGCATTGGGGCCGTCCTGTCCCAGATGAATGACCAAGGCCTGGACCAGCCCGTCGCCTTCCTCAGTCGGCGGCTGTTACCCAGAGAACAGCGATGGAGTACCATTGAGTGCGAAGCCTTTGCCGTGGTCTGGGCACTCAAGAAACTACGCCCTTACCTGTTCGGCACCCATTTCAAAGTCCAAACCGATCATCTGCCCTTGCGATGGCTTATGCAGATGCGGGGAGAAAACCCCAAGCTACTGCGGTGGTCAATCTCCCTTCAGGGGATGGATTTCACCGTGGAACACCGTCCTGGGACGGACCACGCCAACGCCGATGGCCTCTCCCGGTTCTTCCGCCTCAACGAAGAGAACCCCCCAAGATGATGGGCAGTTCTCTCCGGCTTTCAGCTGGGGGGGACGCGTGTTGGACCCGGCCTCGTAACATGGCTCTACTGGTCCCCACACCACCTAACCTGGTGCCGGCGGCCCCAATCCCCCGGCCTCACCAAGCCTTTCCACCAGAACACACGCACTCAACCCGGACACCCTCGTCCATGGCCTCTCTCCTTTCGGCCACCCCGGGCCCGCGTGCCCACTTCATGCACCAAGATGGCCGCCCGGCCCCAGCGCGACCCGGGCCTAGAGGCGCCACTCCGGCTGAAGGACATCACGCTTCCAGGGGTTGAGAGAGGGAGGAGCAGTTTCTATCGCACCTCTGAACTCCCCTGGGACGATGGGTTTCGATCGGCCCTCCGGCCTCCCTGAAGGCTGGCTCCACGCCTGCTGGGTGTCTGGGACTCCTCCCGACCCGGCCCTGAAAGGATCAAAAGACAATGGCAGGAAACCACCGACAAGCGACCCCCAGGTGACAAGACCCCTGCCTGCACAGACTCCGGACATCAAAGAGGGGTCGACCTATAACAAGGGGTGCTCTGGGACTGTCCGGCAGATTCGACGCTAACCTATTTGATAAAGATTGGTTCCTGAGAACGCACGGTGTGTTGTTTCTGTGTCGTGTGGTGCCCGAAGTACGATCCTCGATACGAGACTTCTCCTCCTGAGGAGTCTCCCGCCAGTGCCCGGCTACGATACTTGAGGGTGGGTCTCAGGGTAGTCAGGATTCCCTTCCCGGGCTCCTCTGAGGTCGCTGTCTAACAGTGTTGTTGCCCTCTTGGGGCTCCGGGATGCATGTTCTGTGGCTCCATGGCATCTGTTGTTCTTCAGGTGTGGCTCTGGGCTGGGCTCTTTTATGTGGTGCAGGTTGTAGTCTGACTTTGCACCAGGTTGGAGCAGGTGTTAGTTTCCTGTTGCTAACACGCCTTATCTCATGTTTTGTGATCTTATAGCAGATCAGGCTGGTCGTTGAGAATATTGTGGTGTGGTGTTGTCATGGCTTTTTGCTCGGGAACGCCTACTCGGCATCTCATTAGCGATAGTTGCCGGGGTCATCCTTGGTGATGTTTTTCATGGCTGGTATCGCCGGAAAACTGGTGATATGGGCTGTTTGCACCTCCTTGTGAATGGGGTGGTAAGTTTATCGCAAATTTGGCTGCGTAAAGGTGCCAATAACTCGGCAATAGCTCCTTGAGAATATGGCCCTATGTCTCTTCAGGTGAGGCATGACACGGAGAAATATATTTATTTCTCCTCATTTTTTTATCTTCCTATGTGTGCTGCATTCTGCAGCACACATAGAAAGAGGAAAAAGCCTCCGGGGATTGTTTTTGTGGAGGAAAGTGCCCCTTACTGCTCAAAAACAATCCTCCTTACAACCAATGCGCCCTTGAAACATGGTGCAAGGGTGTCTGAATTGGTGCTCAGCAGCGAAAAAGGTGTCAGCGCAGGGTAAAAGGCAGGTATTCACTATATCGACTTAAATACAACACATTTCTGCAGGGAAGCGCAGCAAGGTGATTTGATGTGCTGCACTGCGTGACTTGGGGCAAAAGTATTGCCTTGGTGTTTAGGCAAACCTTAAGTTCATCTCTGTAACAGTAGGTATTTTTCCATGAACTGCTTTCACCTGCTTGGTGGGAGGTGAAAGTCATTTCCAGGAACAACTGTATATGTCGGATAATGCATCATTCCATGGTAGCATGGTGGGACGGCCCTCATGAATGTGGATTTTAGAAATATACTTTCAAAGTGGGAGTATACTTACATGACATATTGGTAGTCTGATCCTATTTTTAAAAAGTTACGATTTCAGCAAATTTGTCCATCCTATAGACAATTTGAGTAGAGCGTATATCTATGTATACCTTTAATGAAATTGTACATTTTTAAAAAACATAAAGGGAAAAATATTGAAAAACAAAGTAACAAAATACATTTTAATTATATGAAGAAAACTAGATTTACTAAACCACAATAGCAAGTGTTAAAGGATGGTATAGCTCAAATGATATGTGAAAAAGTTTGGGAAAGTTCCCAATAGCACTTGCAAAAAGTAATAAGTAAACATACTTTAAAGAAAACTAAAACAAAGTGGGCCATTTTGTGTTTTGTGGGCAGTTCGCCAAGCTTCTGGGGTAGGATAGGTCTGTCTCTGCCTTCCCTGGGGAGGCTGCCTTATTTTGACTTCCCCTCAGCTCCAGGTTAGCATTTCCCCTGTCACGGACAAGAAGTTGTGTGACTGTTCTGTATAAGAATAGTTTCTCTTCATGTTAGAATGGAAATAGTTCCTTACTGTGTTCTCTAGAAAGGACATAGATGAACATTCAATAATTATTATTTTCTTGTATGTTGATTGTGTCGAAAATGTACACACTTGTCTGGCACTATCAGACAACAGCACATATGGAGCTATCACATAAACATCGAGGACAATTCGAAGTCACTCTTTGACATCCACACACTGTAAATAAGGGAACATCATAAACTGTGGATGAACTAAATAGAAACACTTTTAAAAAATAAGGCTTCAATATTCCATGCATTAGTGAAAGAACATTCAGATGTGACAGATTCAATGTGCATACATTGTTTAGGACAAACATATGGCTTGTACTTAAATTTCAATCACTTTCAGAGTTCTAAGATACTTAGGACACCATGGATAATTATGAAAGTGCTTTCACAATGTGTTAGTGTAATACAATTGCTACTGCTTTCTTTTGTATATCCTCAATATTGTTTATTGTATATACCCTCGACCTAGCCCTGATGTATAGTCGATTGCTAAACAAAATGAATTAAGGCACTTCTCTGGTGGCTCTAGGAGATAAAAGCAATGCATTGGATTCACTCAAAAGGTGGTTATTTGGCAGCGCACAATGCTGTTACATAGCGGTTTGACAGGGAGGGCATTTGTGTAGAGTTATGTGTAGGAACATGAGCTGTGTAGGCTAGTACAATGCACAGGCAGAGAGGGAAAGTTTTGAAAAAAAGTAATCTCAGAAAAAGTAACTTTTTGATACTTTGTGGTGTTGGACGCCTGGATAGGATAATAGATGGATAGCCGGGGCGCATGGATGGAGAGGTCTTGCTTACTTGTCCACCCTGTGTCTTTAGGCACCTACTAGTTGTTTATCTTTGCTATCTATGAATTGCAGAGGTCAATGAAGATTAACAGTTTATCTGCAAGATAATTACACATTTTGGTGTGAAGATGTACTTGAAAATTCAGTGTAACTTGAGTTTTATTCTGTAGATGAGGCTGGAACCAGTGAAATTCTACTGGTTTTCAAGTGATGTGCTGGTATCTTTGTCCTGTTTTGTAAGTATATAGCTTCCAGGAAGACCAGGTTAAAATCTAACACAATATTAGTACTGTTGCTGAGTGTCAATACCTGGGCATGGATTAAATAATGTAAATTTGGAGGAGGGGCATCAATTCCAAAGGAGATTAATCTTTACACAGTTATGTGAGAATCTTTGCTCAATCTGTTTTGAAAGAAATGGTAGACTCAAGACTTAGCAATGAACTGGAATCATTCAGAGATATGGGGATCATGCATTTGTGGATGTGAGTAGGAAATGCATCTTGTTCACCACAACAACAAATTTGAATTTGTGGCCAGATACATGGTCATCATCAAGTTGTGTGCAGTTATGAGTCAGGGTATTTGTATGTAAAAAAACTGCAGCCTGGGTAGATAGAGTGGGCAGCTAATTTGATAATTGTCGTAGCTAAGTTCACACAACAACCTCTCAAAGGCATCCATTTCCCCACATTTTTGCAGATTGGCTGAGCAGGGCACTTTTTCAGTGATGTGAGGCTGCAAACACTTAATTATTAATATAGTCAAATGGTGAAGAACATAATGCCTAAACATGATAAAATATATTAAATATATATCAGAAGAAGTAGAGGACTGCAAGTGGGGATCAAAAGATAAGACAAAAGGTTCTGAGAAAATAGAGTACAGGAAAGTTTGTTGAAGGGCTTAAACATGCCAATCAAATTTTTGATGCTGGGGTGATACTGGTCGTTGCTTCTTTATTATGGTGGTTTGTCCGTAACAGCTGCTCAACCTTAATGAACTTTACAAAAACTCCATGTCTGATTTCAGTGAACTAATTTCTATAGACTAAGGCTGCAGCGTAGTAACCACGGGGCATATTATCAAGGACGGCGTTAAAAATTATCGCCGGTTTAGCGGCAGAAAACTGCTGCTAAAGCGGTGATAATGAGCCTGATAACATGCCCTGGAGAACTCCAATAGAAGTCTATGTTCTAGTGTGAACATGGGCATCCATTGGAATTCTCCAGGGCATATTATCAAGCCCATTATCGCCGCTTTAGCAGCAGTTTTTTGCCGCTAAACCGGCGATAACTTTAACGCCGTCCTTGATAATATGCCCCCACATTTAATAACTGTGGGTCCAAAGATTCCCCAATCCCAACATTAGGATCAGGCCAAAATCACACACCTTTTGTTCAACAGGCTTTTAATTCTTGTACTGCTGGGATCCCATAGCTATTTGTCAGGCACATTTGATTCCAGACACTCAAGTTCCAAAGGGCAACCATCTGATCAATGAAATATACTTGACCAGAGCATCGGTGAGGTATCTAACTAATCATGTCATTATAAGTACTATTGAACCAAGCTGAGATTTCGGATATGGAAGAATAGCAATTCTCATTTTGTTAACCCCTTCCCCGCTCATGACGGAACCGTTCCGTCATGAGCCACGGTTGCCGTGTGCTCATGACGGAACGGTTCCGTCATGACACGCCCGTTGGCGGCCGCTCCGCCTACGCGGCGCTGTTTCCCCGCCTGTGCGGGGGGACAACGCAACTGGGCGGAGTCATGACGGAACCGTTCCGTCATGAGCACAGCTCAACTGTGGCTCATGACGGAGCGGCTCCGTCATGAGCACAGGCCCACCGCGCTGCCCCCCTGCCCCCCCCAGCGCTGCAGCGGAATGTCCCCAGCAGCGAAGGGGTTAAAAGAGGATTCAGGATCTTTTCTTCCATTATGATGTCCTGTTAAGTAAGGTGTACTAAACTGAAAATAAGGAAATGCTGCCAAGGTCCTGCTGAAGACTTCTGAAGGATACCAGTCACAAGAATTCCGTGCACCACTTTTTTCAATAATGTGTCATAAACACAATTCTGAAAGAATTGCTTAAGTGATGTCTAAATCCTATGTTGGATTTTCAGTGGCAGTTGGCAGGAGATGACAGGGGATATACTTTGGGTAAGTGATCTCTGTGTCTTTGGCTTCCAGTCTTTTCTACTTCAAATGACACACTGTGGGTGAAGCCGAAAAAAAGGCCTCATTCGGGTGTCTTGCAAAAAATGTCCTTTATGCTCATTAGGACAAATGCTGTCGCATCTAGGTAGTTGTAACTAGCTCCCATTCTTAGAAAGATAAGGGTATGAAATTCCAACATCAAAATCATACATATAACTTCATTCTAGTCAAATTGTGGCATGTGTTTAAGTGTTATAGATTGTATAATTACATTATGTTTAGCCTCTGGTCAGAATATTTTGTATAAACAAAATAAAGTACAAAATTAAAAGATTCAGATAAAGTACTTTTTCAGGTTTAATGTAAATCAGATCAGCCCCCAGGCAAAACTTTAAACCTATTTTCATGAATGTGTTCTGATGTTTTATGACACAGGGCCTGTTGGTACTTCTATGATTACATGCCCTAAAAATGCCAACTATTGTCAGGTAGGGCACATGAGGGAGGAATAGCATTTTCAGGCTATACTCTTTCTAAAAACAACACAAGGCTGGCAGTGCCTCTAAGTCTATATGCAGCAACAAAACCACACATTTAAATGTATGTCCACATTTGCAGGGCAGTTACATGACCATCTCAAGGCTTCACACATTTTGCCTGTGCAGATTGAGCAAAGGTGACAGGATCTATCCATTATGCAGAAACACATGGAGCCTGCAGCACAAATGCCTGCCTAACACTTAGGGCCTGATTACAAGTCTAGCAGTCCGCAGATTACTAGACTCGTGGTGGGGCGGTTGTAGCGGACTGCCACATTACGACCTTGGCTGCGTTCTGCCCTGGGACTACCGACTCCACCAGTAAACCAACATTCCCTGTCAGTGGCGTGGCAGTCTTGAGGCAGTAATATGATTAGTAGGACTGCTTCGGTCCCACCAAGCATATATGACGGCTTTCCTCACCACCACTGATTTCATGGACTTTTTCCTCAATGAAAACAGAGGCGCTGAGTAAAGAAAGGGTGGCATATAGGGCTCCCTTGTGCCTCACTCCATGTGGATGCACACATGGGGGGCACAACATGTGAACCCCCCTGGGTGCATGCACCCCCAGTTCCAGCAGGGCATGGACTTCACAGTTCATGCCCTGCTGGAACTTCCTTTGAGTTTTCCATTGCGGTGCCTATTTTATAGGCACCACTTGCAAACTCCAAAGGAACAGCCTTCCAGTGACTAAAAAATCATAATATGGCGGGCGGTTCTGACTTGGGTTTGGTGGTGCGGCGGTTGGGCGGCCCCTCTGCTGCACCGCTCGTGCTCAGGCTCTGATTGGTCAAAAATGGGGTGCAGAGAAATCGAATTTATTTAGAAACTTAATCCAGATAGATAGAGTTCTCTTCATTCTTAATTTGTGGATGTAATTCACTGAGGGAGTTATAAGTTATAGGTTTTTTTCATCACTTTATTGGTAGATAGAGTAGTCTTGTTTGTCAGGACTCTTGACTCGTTCCATGTTATTTAAATATGTTATTTGGAAGTAGAAGGATCCGAGAGCAGTGATGCAGATCACTGAAAATGGGGTACCTTCAGGAGTTCCACCTGCATAAACATGTGTCTGCCAGACAGAAGCAAGGTGAACAGTCTAGGACAGAGTAAAATCTATTTTACAGAGTAGTCATCGTTCAGTGTTACAAAAACGGTAAAATGATTTGTAGCAGAAACAAATGGAAACCTTGATTAGCCTGAAACAGTTTGCTGGAAGTGACCTCTCCTGATTTAGAATACTTTGATCTAACAAATATGCCACATGGAAGAAAGCATGTGAAAACACATCAGTGAAATTTGACAGCTTTGACCACAGGTTCAAGATACAATCCTGGCATTCTATGGGCAAATCACTATGAGCATCTGCAGTGGTTCTTTTCCTTCTTCCTAATTAGAAGACTTAATCACGTTGGTGAAATGTTGTCAAATGTAACAGTTTCCCCCTTGGAATAGTGCTGTCTCCATTCTATCAAAATACAAATGAGCGTAATGGAATTAAGGTGCTCAACATGGGATATACCTGCTGCAATAGAGTTATGAAACACTGCTTTAATGAAGGTTTAATTCTACCCTACAGTTTCTTAAAAATATCCTAATGCCTGAAGTACATTGGACTGCTCTGAACTAAATGAAACCCCCAGGACAGAGCTTTTCATGATAGAGAGAAACATATGTAATTCCAGCCCAAACCACTTGCAGAAACTGCAGTTGAATGTTAATTTGAAGGTCACTGTTGAGGAAAAGTACCACAACTCCTCTTAGGTGACCTTTACTGTCTGTGCTAACCTGCTAATGAGGTAATGTTATGGGTAATCCTTCAGCTCTTTCATAAGCAGAATGGCCCTTCATGGGTCAGTACAAAAAGGGCACTGGAAAGTTAGAATTTTGCTCCTGTAAGATGGCTCCTCCAATTTGAACAAAAACTCATTTTTAGGTGATTCATGAAAGATACCAATAGTACTCAAAGAAATCTAGGACTATTATAGACTAATAACTATTGTAATGCAACATTTCTACATGTGGAATTTCCACCAGGTGGGAGTTTATGCATGGGTTACTTTATTGCATATGTGCATTTGCACAGTTAGCAATTTTGTATTTCTCCAAAGACAATAGTTTTTCTTTAGATATGGGGGTCTTACCACCTCATTCCTAGCCTGAAAATGCACTTCCTGCTGCCTTGTAAGGAATATATTTGTGTATTTGAAAGATGGCATAAGGGTACTCTTATGCCCCCAAATATATATCTTTATAGGCATTCACCTACTTTTGCTAGTAGCTATAACTAGAAAAGTATCTATACCCAGAATTTGCTCCAAAAAAACCTAAACCAGAGTTTGCAGGTCCCCATAGTGGGAGAATTTTCATATAGGTGAATGCACTTTTTCACCTATTTTTCTGCCATTCTAAATTATGTGAATTGAAATCAGGCTTTTATTTTTGCACAACACTGGTTCAACGCAGATCATTTAAATTACAAGGCCGAATTGGAATGCTTCGTGGTGTCAGTTTACACTGTCAAAACTCTGCAAGCATTTTCCTGGCCAGTAAGGCATCAGCTACGCTTTACTCAGCACTGACCATGGGGCATATTATCAAGCACGGCGTTAAAATTATCGCCGCTTTAGCGGCAGAAAATTGCCGCTAAAGCGGCGATAATGGGCTTGATAATATGCTGCAGAGAATGCCAATAGAAGCCCATCTTGACACCAGAACATGGGCTTCTATGGGAATTCTCTGCGGCATATTATCAAGCCCATTATCGCCGCTTTAGCGGCAGTTTTCTGCCGCTAAAGAGGCGATAATTTTAACGCCATTTCTTGAAAATATGCCCCTTAGACCGTAAAAATATATTGTGATACATTTGAAAGATTTCTAAATTTTTTAAATAGTCTGTGCTTTCACATAACTTTCATGTGGACATTTCTCTCTTCCAATCCATAATTAAAATGCAGCTTGAAAAAATTAAGCTCTTAAACATCTTTTTAAATTGAAACTGAGTAGGGCTGAGGGAAGTTCATGTAGTCAAAATGTTTGGGTGACACTTGCCAGAATCCTAATCAGTGGTGGATGTGCCTCAGTACTTTATTCGGTAAACTTTAATTACAAGATAGTCAGGCGCTTTAAAATGAATTTCAGATACATACACAACACATTCCCATATTTCGTTCCCCGGAGATACCCGAGAGACTCACTGCCAGAAAGGTTACACATTCATATATGGGATTTACATTTCTACTCTTTAATGTAGCAGCATATAAATCTAACTGTGCAGGTTCAGTGATTTGCACCTTTAAAGAAGTCGTTAGCTTAATTCATATTTGTGTGATCAAGGATGCCGTAAGCCTCTGTTTTACAGGGAGATGAGTCGGGTGTGCGTGGCTGATCATGCTGCCCTTACTTACTTTCACAATGTGCCTTACTCTGCTCAGAAAAGACATAACTAAGTAAGGAGGGTCGGCGTTTTTAGTTCAAGACTGGGCAGCACATGCACATGCGCTGCTCTGTGAACCATGCTATATTGGAGTTTGTACTTGAAGTCCTGCCGACTCTCCGCCCATATTTGTCATTGGCTTGTGTCATTCTCCTTCGTAAATGCTGGCTTCTGATTCGTTATTAGGCTCGTTCGTCACTCCCAAGTACCGCCTTGTCTTCATTTGTAACCTCCCATGAGGACTGGCCCTTTTACATCGGTTCTTACACACCACAACTTCTTTAGTCTGTAAACACTATTTTCTTTCATGAGTTTCTGTTACTGCAGGATGGCAGGAGGGTCTCTCATGCATAGTTGTGACCACCGGCTTGTTTAACTTGTAGCAAATGGGGAGCTCATCAGGGGCCATAGGAGACAGAAGGGGGCAACTCAGCGATGCCTTTAGAGAGACCAAAGGTGTGTGATGTAGATTCCCCTAGATCTGGCGCGTTTATTTTCTGAACAAACATCTATGTTAAACATGAATGTGCTTTAGTTTTGCTCCTCCGCTCACTTGCTAAAAACCATGACTGCAACAAAGGGCTCGTGCCCTCTTTTCTCAATCTGTTCCTGTGTGTAATGAATCCCAAAAAACAAAGAAACTCTCTGGCTAAAAATGTCTCTTTGGACACACTCTCCTGCACGTGCAAGCTTGACCAGAAGGTATTGGAGCGCTTTACTGAGCAATTCTCAAGTTCCAAAGTGGCAACTCGCTGCGCTTTGCTCCTTGGCTCAGATTACCTGTAAGGGGTGTGCTTTCACCCCCAGCTTAACATTTCTTTCGCTTATTTGCTTTTCTTCCCCTGCACCCTCATTACTCTGTCTATTGTTTGCTTCTCTATGCCCTCCATGCCCCTTCCCCCACCACGTCATCATTTTTGCTTCCCACACCCACACCCTCAGTTTTCCTTCCCCACATGCATCTGTGTTCCTGCTGCTACCTTCTGTTTGCAACTCCCCACACACACACTTTTAAACAAGCATTTGGAATGCAATAGGTCTCGTATCTGCGAGAGTTTAAGCTATTTGCATTGCAAATGACAATGCCTTTTTTAATGTTTTTAAAAACAAAACATAAATTAAAGGCATTGTCATTTACAATGGCAATAGCTGAAACTAGAGTAAATGTGAGACCTATTGCATTGCAGATGCTTGCCTTTGTTCACATCTGGGTCTGCTATTTCAACGTATTGCTTTAATTAACATGTGCACACTTAACAATATCTTTACTTTGTCAGTGATGAGCTGTGAAGATATTCAAACTTTTGTTTTTCTCTTTAGCCAATTAAGGATACTCAGCTCCACACAAGAATAATAGTGGCTCCAACAAATCATGAACAATTACACCAGCATTTAAGGAGGTAAACTAAATTTCCTTTTAGAGTGATGAGCTATTTTCAATATTATTTTAAAGGCCCATTAACCCTTCTATTGTAATACCCCTCAAAGATACTCACAGAACCACTAGCATTGAATACAATTAGGCCAGGATGTACCAATAATTCTGGAATACTTGGGGCCATCCACTTTAGGTGAAAGAACCACAGGGCAGTTTGTCTTTGCTGTAGAGGCCCACAGGAGGATAGCTAGCTGCCTTCTGTCATTCAAGAAAAAACCTTGCTTGTAGACAGTGCCAACAGAATTATGCGATTTTGTGGCTGCCCCTTTTTCTGCATAATAAAGTATGAGCATATAATCCATCATTTTCTGCATACTTGCTCAAACGGATCAAAAGTGGCTTTAAATGCAGCATTTGCTGCTGCACGGTGGAAGGGCTTTTGCAAAGGTTGACTGGTTTCTTTACTGTTGTTTATTGCTGTATTTGGACATTAAACTGGTACTAATGAAGTGCAACCTTTCTCAAGACAGTGTTTACCTGTATAAAATTGACAACATAATCAAGTAAAGCTACCCCAAAATGTGGCTCATTGCGCAACATATTTCGCTTTTTCTTGCTCCATAATTTAGTAAACTAAGCCGCATAATTTGGGCTTCCACTGCAGCCTACTTATAGAGGCCTTTCCTATAGATTTACAGCAAGACGATGGAAATGACCCTCTTTTGTAAAGTTCAAAATCCAGCCCACTGTGCCCAAGCACCTATGCACAACCACCATCAGGTCCTGGGTCACCATTGGTGCCACTGACACTTCAGTGCATGCACTATGTGCATCATAAACGTGTGTTTTCAAAGGGGGGGACAGCAGGGCTTGTTTAACGACGTCCACAGTACGAGCCGGAAGAGACTGTATGCAAACAAGGTACAATGTTCCTCCGATTCATGAAAAGAGAAGGGAGGTATTAAAGAGGTGAGGGGTTGGGGGTTCCCCTTGGTGGAACTAGAGCTCTCACACACCCAGCAAGCTAGGTGTAATTCTTCATCATATGAGCTTGCCCCTCGTCAGGGCAGCGCTGCAATCCCTGACTGGCTCCCGAACCGGGGCTCTTTGGCTGGGATCTTTTGTTCCTGCCGGTTGGTGCAGTGGGGGTGAGGGGCCTAATAGTGTAGATGTGAGTGGAAGTGGATTAAAACAGGTCAGTCTGTCCTAGCCATTATTTTATTCATAAGGTAAACTGCCTGATTAAAAGGGGGGTGGAGAGTGGCAAAGTACTAGCTGTGGTTAAGTGAACTCTACATACCACGTTCACAGGTCCGTGACATAGTCTATTTCTGATAAGCAACAGTCCTGGCGGTTATGTAAAACGGACTCCGATTGGGTCCCGCGTTTAGGTAACTCTGAGCCTTCGACCTACCCTGCCGCCATGAACCGGGATGGTGGCAGGGTAGGTCGAAGGCTCAGCGTGAACGTGGTATGTAGAGTTCACTTAACCACGCAGTGTAGATAGATTGTACTTTCTTGATCCTGAAGAAGTGCCCGGATCCCCCTGACCATAGAGGCATGAAACATGTTGATCTTGAGAGTAGAGCTACATTACTAGACACCTTACAGCTAATACTTTGCCACTCTCCACCCCCAGTTTACCTTATGAATAAAATAATGGCTAGGACAGACTGACCTGTTTTAATCCACTTCCACTCACATCTACACTACTAGGCCCCTCACCCCCACTGCACCAACCGGCAGGAACAATAGATCCCCGCCAAAGAGCCCCGGTGCGGGAGCCCGTAAGGGATTGCAGCGCCGCCCTGACGAGGGGCAAGGTCATATGATGAAGCATGACACCTAGCTTGCTGGGTATGTGAGAGCTCTAGTTCCACCAAGTGGAGAAGTGTGGCCTAATGATTAGAGCGGCAGACCCTGATGCAGAGGTCTAGCCCGGGACCAGGGTTCAATTCCCCGCCTCGGCGGGTCTTGGGCTCAAAAATTCCACGGACCTGATAATTCTCGCCTCGGTGCCTATTCCAATCATGTAGTCCCACTCTGCAACTCTGGGCAATAGCTTGCTTAATCTTCACAAAGGCCCACACAACGTTAAGGATGCCTGGCCTCCACCTTGGGGGTGCCCAGGAGTGGACGCCTCACAGGAAAAGCCAGGATGGGTTCCACAGCGGTATTCGTACAAGCGCCTTGAGACCCTTGCGGGTGAGTAGTGCGCTATACAAGTATCAATTTTACATTTACAAGGGGAACCCCCAACCCCCCACCCCTGTAATACCTCCCTTCACTTTTCATGAATCTGAGGAACATTGTACCTTGTTTGCATACACATCATAAACGTGTACCTGCTTATTTTTCCCTCCTCTATTTTATGTCTGTCTTTGTGAGCTATCCATATCGGTGAATATCGCAGCAGGGGCTGTATTAAAGCTCTACCAACACATGATGATACATTTCAGGCTTTAAAATATAAAAGGGGCATGTCTTTGTAGCTGATCAAATTTTATAACAACTATTTTATAGTACACCTAATACAAATGTTATTAACCTTTTTGACTATATCACTACCCTAAGGAGCTCGAAGGGTTTTGCCAATATAGCAGGCATTTGTCTGGGAGGCGATTTTAATGCCAAAATAATTTTACCTAGTAACTATAGTAGAGTACAAACTTGTATAGGGGTGCAGACCTGATGGAGCATTTGATATCTCATAGTTTGAGCAATGTTATGGATGTCACTGCTCTTAATAATATCAATGACATATTAGAACCCACTTTTAGAGACAGGGGCGTCACTACGACAATTAATTATATTTTTATTTCCCCTAATCTAGAGGATTTTTTATTGCATGCTAAAGTTGTTGCAACACTCCATTGCGACCATAACCCGTTCAAAGCAGTATTCAAACCGCCCCAAGGCCAGAGTATAAAACTGAGTGTGGCACAAGGAATCTGGTGCTCTCACCAGATAAACTATGATTGGTATGGGAAGGAGTTGATTCTTCAGGATTCTTCTAAAAGGTGGTCAGGGAAAATCATGCATTATTTGAGGCTGGTGTAATCACTACATTTACTTATATCTGCTCAATTATTAAAACTCATTTAATGAAACCTGCCTGTTCTATACCCCACTGCCTCAGATTGTTCAATCATGAGTGTTCAGCAGTAAACCGACAGCTACATAAGGCCCTATCCGCAAAACCAAGGTGTCTCCAAACGGTGCAGCTGCTAAGAAAAAAATACAAGTGGGTTACCTCTTTGAGAAAGGAAGAGATATTAATTGAACGGTAGGTTTCGCTCGCTCGTGCCGTGAGTTCAAAGAGCAGCAAACTCTTTTGGGCCATTATAAAAGACATGCAAGCGATGGGAAAGACGTTAACACCAATTAGTTATAACATAAATTGTGAGCCTGGGAAGCACACTTTTCTGTGATATATACAGCCCCATACGTCACAAGGACCCACTAGAATCGCAAACTCCCTAAGAAGTAACGATGTCTCTGTCCAAAGTGGAGGAAGCCATACATCAGATCCTTGGTAATAACGCCCCAGCCCGATGGGTTGCCCATAGACCTCATAAACACAAACCAGATATCTGGGCCCGCTCTTGCCTAATGTTTTTAATAATTTAGTCTGTTCTCCATTACTAAGCACATGGTCAACTAGTATTATTGTTCCAATTTTTAAAAAGGGTGACCGCTCCCAGCCAGGTTGCTACAGACCCATTTCTCTGATACACACCACGCTAAAAATCTTAGGCAGGGTTCTGTACAAGAAGCTTAAAACCTGGGCTGAGGAGAATTAAATTCTGCATCCCTGCCAACTTGGTTTTAGGAACAATGTGGGCATAATAGAACAGTGTCTTAATCTTAATTTCAAAATTGGGAAATACACATTGCCCAGTGCTCACCAATATATTTGACTTTTATGGACTTAACCTCTGCTTTCGACTTTGTTAATCAATCCCGACTGTGGTCTATCCTTCCAGAAAGCAGATAAGATAAGGCAATACTACACTTTCTAGCGTATCTACATAGAGACTTGAAAGCCAGGATCAGAATCAAATCGCACAGGGAAGTCTCTGTTGATATTGGTGTTTTTAGAGGGCATAGGTGGCAAGGGTTTCAGATTGCTCTGTGTGACATTTTCATAATTTCAGTGTAATTATGAGTGACATTTCAACTTCTATGAGTGACACTTTCTTGCAACCAAAATCAAGCAATGAAGAGGAGGGAAACAGAAATATCAGAAATTACACCCATTCGAGCAACGAGAAACTCTAAAAAGCACCCGAAATCAGGAGAGTGGGGCACACATCACAGCCAGCCAGGACGCTGTATTAGACTGGACTATGGTACTGCTTCCTCAACCCTAATAAAAGTGATTACCAGCACTGCCGAGCGGTGTCTGCCCCAGTGGGCGCACCACTGCCTGCTGCCCAACCCCGCAGCATCAGATCCCAAAAGCAGGCAGTGGCTGTCACAGAGCTACTACAACACCAGGCTCTTCACTAAGTGATGCCGGATGCGCTGAAATTTGTCCCGCACCAGCTTGGTCGCTAGATCTATAATTATGGGCTGCACTGACTAGGGCTGCCTGAAGATCCAGAGCTCTCTTGGTCCTAAGAGGAGGTATCTCAGGCCGATTCCCTATAAATCACTGTGCGGCCCTAGCCCGCGTGCCACCAAGTGTGGGTGCTGCAAAATGTCATCATGTATACCACTGCTTCGACAAGGTAGCTGTGTCTGATACCTGTTCTGCACAACATGTGATCTTTGCCCAGACTGACAAGATAAGTTGCAGAACCAGTGGTATCAGGCTAACACCATTGGCGCTGTGAGGCACAAGCAGGGACCAATGTTAAAGTATTCAGAAAGCCCCCACTGTAGACTTTGATACGAAGTGTACAAATACAGGCACAGAGATGCACGTATTCAGGGGACGGACCAAGACAGGTGTGATTGTGTGCGCATTATCAAGTAAATAATTCCAGGAAATGGAGCACTCCTGTATTCTATTCAGGGGCTGATGCTGTTTCTTCGTCATTGGGTTTCAGGTATGATAATCAGCTTGGCTTGCTGGAATATCCAAAGGGCTTATTGTGTCTGTTAGTGAACAGAATGAATGTTTTTACCATGTTACAGCGTCTAGTGTCACTATGAGACAATTACAGAGGTTAAGCCCTCCCCAAGCAGAGCAACACATGTCCGGGATTTGTCACCACCGTGTTCAACGTAAGAAGGACCTGAAAAAGCTCCTCAGAAGGTGCTGAATCAACACATGCTCCTTGTGTGCAGTTATGCTTGGAGAGCTGTTTCACACACTGGCTTACGTCAGCCCCTGGGGATAGGAACACCTGTCATCTGGGACATGAAGAAGGCATCGGCTACAAGTGGCATCTCTCAGGCTGCTGCCACTGATGGCTGTCATCACTCAGGCTGGAGGCTGCAATGGCGGAAGTACTGCTCGCAGCACCAGAAACTCATTCACCTACAAACCACCATTCAGGAAATGCTTGAAATGTGACGTATGTGCGTGCCAGAACTGAGGGAGGAGTGACGTTGAGGGCGTTAGTGAGGAAAATATATAAACAGCCAGTTACTAGGAAGAGAATCGAGGCTGCTGATCCTGCGCTTTAAGTTCACTACAGAAGAAAATACTATTACCAAGTTTTTGGTTCTTTTTCATGTTGCATTTCTATTTTTTCAATTTCTTGCTACGTCACATTTTTTGTCTTTTTTATTTGACACTTTTAGGCATGGAAAAAGCTCTTGTGTCCATACACATAATGAATTTCATAATGTTTACTTTCTTATCCAATACATTGAGGCGGCAGGCAGTGGATCCAGGCCGACTCCAGGGCTCTGCTCCTATCACCCAGGTAGAGCCGCCCGCTCGCAGGAGCCTCATTGTGGATATCGCGCAGCTATAAATGCAGTTCCGTTGCTGGTCGGGATCACTTACCTGCTTCACCCTCTGACTGACTGTCTCCTGTGGCAATGACTCTGCTCAGCCCTGATGGCACTGGTGAGGTCAGGCCTGGTAGCAACCACAAGATACGCAGGCATGCAAGCTCTCTCCCAAAAGAAAGCCATGATTGTGTGCCGCACCCAATGTGGGGTCGGGTCCTGACGTGGGATTACATACGTGCAAAGTGTGCTGCCATAAATCCATGACTGCCCAGCAGCAAACTCTGAACTGCGTCGTGGCAGCCAACATGCTCCTGCCACAGGAAGCAGGAGCGAGACCCACCTAAAGTCAGTTGTCAGTCATCTATCTCACACTCGGTGGCAATTGGACTCTGAGCCGTCCTCCTTTGATGTCAGCAATATCGCGGCGCTGTTATTGTTACATTGTAGCACACTACTCTCAGTGCATCTGAGCTGAGCTACAGCAGCTATGCCAGAGAGCACCCAATCCTGCATGCAGCGGCACAAACTGCCACTGCAACTTGCATGGTGCTTTGTTGTAGCAGCACTCCCAGCTTGACAGCTGAGGCGCTAAAATGCATGACTTTCCATTTAAGTGCGGGGATGCGCATCACCGCACTGAAATGCGTTAATCTAACGCCTGATGCGTGGTACTTGGCAGGACTGAGAGGGGTAAGGCAGGGGTGTGTCTTAGCCCCATTACTTTTTATTTTGTATATGAATAACTTACACATGTTTTTACAGATGCTCACTAAAATTGTCCCAAGAGTTAATGGCCATATACTTCCATTCCTATTATATGCTGATGATGCGGTCTTAATGGGCCACAAACCTAATGCCATGAATCTTTTAGTTCGGGGCTTTGTGGATTTTATGGCCTCCTTAGATTTATGTACTAATTTAAAAAAATATTTTATAAAGGCTTGCAGCCCGAGGAAGCACTCATTAAATGTTATTTCTGTGGGCAACCAGAGTTTACAATGCACAAACACTTTTAACTACTTGCGGCTGGTGCTTGCCGCAAATGGCTTATAGACAAATCACACTGTATATTGCAGGAATATGTTTTCTAAATCAATTAATACAGTACTTTGTCTCCTCCAACTCAGGATGCTATTTTACCTATTTTAAAAATGTTTAAAACTCAGCAGAGGACGTCATTACAGAAGGAGGTATCCAACATCGGGCGGCTTCGAGTCATATCACAAGCACACGGACTCATCCCTTTGTTCTAGCTTAGATTTCGCCCCGTGCGCACAGCATCACTACCTGACATTCAACAAAGAATTGAACTGAAACATATTCTGGTGTTTCAGTTGTTGTGCCTGCGTTGTTCTAACAATCCGACTAGTGTCTGAATCAAGAGACTCCTTAATCATCTACACGTTCGTGATTTCACACTATACGTTATCCTAACACAGTGTAGTATCAGCGCTTCTCGCCGCATTTACCTGACAGTACCTGAGCAGTAAAGTTTCTGTGCTGAATCTTCCAACCCATCGCCAGAGGGTTACGAGTTAAGAGTACAGACGCTGTACGTATTATTTTCAATGACAATAGAACGATATCAAGCATCATTCACATTGTTGCAGAATAGAGGATATCAAGTTGTCAAAGTTGTAGCCGTTCCTGACGAAGGCACTCTTTGTGCCGAAACGCGCGTAGAAATCATCGGAAGTCAACAGAGTTTGTGCCACACTGTTTGTCCTAATGCAAAACGACTTATTTGGGAATGTTTAACTCCTATGTAAGTTTGTAACAAAATATTCAATTATCGCTGGAGCAAAATAGATTAGCTCTTGTTAAAAAATATATCAACCATCTTGTGATTTTTCCTGTATAGTGTTTTTTTAAAAGGATGCTTTGATGTGAGGTATGCATGTGGACATGAGTGAGTTTGTATGAGTGAGTTTTTCAGTGTAATATGTATTGACAAGTATTAATAAAATCAAGTTTTATATTTTTGGACAAAAAAGTATCCTCTGGTTCTTTCATGACATGTTGCACATATTTTGCTGTCCAACAAGTAGTTAGTTGCCTTAGGTCCTTGCACTAAAACTCAGTGTACACCGAAAGCAACCTATGGCTCCAAGTTAAGGGGCATTTCAAAAAGTAATACTATTCAGTATGAGGCTGCTGTGCATGCACTATGTACAGCATAAAGGTGTACCGCTTCTTTTTCCCTCCTCTATATTGCGTGTCTGTCTTTGTTTCTCTTGTAGCTAAACTCTAATTTCTTCATTTTGTTGGCCACTTTAACTGCAGAGCCGATTTAGCTCTGTGTGCATCAATATTCAACCTTCCATGTTCATCCATTCAATATATTCATACTAATGTTCTTTTAGATGTCAAGATGTATTCATTAGGGTTGCCCTTCTGCTCCCACGGCCGAGCTGATAGCTGGAGTGCATGAATCACCTACTTGCTTCCAAAATAGCATTAGCCAGATAAGAAACGGTATCTGATTTTTGATGATGATTATTTCACTTCACTCACTGTGCAATCAATTATAACCGTCCCTTTAAATAGAGCTGTCTTGAAATAGATAAATATGCATGGAGAGATAAGATGGACTGAAAAAAACCAAGGGATAAGCAGTGTTTTTTTCTAAAATCCTAAATTCATAGTAGATTAGTGGTTTCAAATTAATCAGTTTTTCTTGAAATATAGTTCAGAAACTTGCCATTTTATTTGTTGTCGATTTCAGATTTTTTTACCTTGCATGTTCAACTGATAAGGAAGCAGGGTATATTTCCAATGCAGCTTAAAATCATATCACGTTTGCAGGTTCATACTGACATACAGACATAAGGCGCAACTCCAATTTATGTAGGCAGTCACTTCATTTTCTGTATTATTGCAAAATCATCATGTCTGCATTTGATGCAGATGTCATCTGTTGTTATCTTTCCAAGTACTGTGAAAGTGTAAAGTCATTTATAGAAATCAACAAAACACCTGATGTGTTATCAGTCTTAGACAAGTATCTTGTTATCTCAATTTCAAGGTCAAGCAAAGAACAATAGCCAACACAGTGTCGTCTGAATTGTCATACTTTTACCCTATATGTTTTTTGTAATGCGTTTTAGACTAGAATCTTGATGCTCATTGGTTATCTCAAATATTCCCAAAGTTATGTTGGAAATTCCATCATAGATAAGATATAGTATAAAAGGACTGCTACTTGACCACTTGCCAGGAGAGGCCCCTCGCCCCAGATTATCATGAGCAATATAGTGCCAGAGGTTGATCCTGCCTGCCAGAGAAGCTGCCACTGTATCGCAGTTTCTACTGAAAGCTTATAGCGAGCCGAGTCCAGGAGAAGCTGATGCTGGATGCGTGTTTGCCTTTTGCAGGGAACTCAGCCTCCTTGACTCCTGATAAGTACAGCTTTTTCCTGTAAATAAGGTATGTAGTGCAGTCCTTCCCCGTTAGAAGATCTAGTTGCAAGTTATTTCATTCTCCATGCTCTCCTAGTGTATTTCGTAGAAGTAGGTTTTAGGGTGTTAGGTTTATTAGATGACACTTTAACCATGGCAAAAATGTTCATTTTATTTTTATTGATGGCACTGCACCTTTGTGCTGTTTTAATCATATTCTGTGGGGTTATTTTAGATATGTTGAGCAACAGGGTGCACCTGTTGAAATAAACACGCTTTTTAGTGAAAGTGTATTTTTTCTTAACACATCTCGTGTGTGTGGTATTGAAGAGAATAAAAAAAGATGTGTTTTTGATCATTACAATGTCTCTGGATCCCTGTTTAGGGACTGTAAGTAACACAAAAGCATTGGCCCAACATTAACTATGTATTGGGTGGAGTTCGGAGTGGCTACAAAAACCTGTCTCTCACATTTAAGCATTGGTACATTGAACTAAGTTCAGTCGTGTCACCCGTGGGTGTGAAAGCAAGCCTTGTAATGCTGAGCCAGAGATTCAGTACGCGCAACAATATTTAAAATGGATTATGCTGAATTAAATTCCTAAAGCTGCAAAAATATTTTCTAGATTAAAAACTGAGGGACAATTCTTCACATATGTACTACATTCTATTATTATGTTATACTACTACTACAACTAATAAAGTTATTCTTGTTATCCAGTAGAAAGATATTATATGTATTGTTGTGGTTAACTTTTCATGCCATGGATGTATTTCTGCACCATATACTAGTGGCTTCTAGAAAGGTTAAATAAGCCATTCATGGATTCGCCAATTTCTACCTGTTTAAGGACTCACAGCGCAAGGATTTGGCACTGAACAGCAGTGCTCCAGTGTACAGAATCTAAAATCTAGCAATAACATTCTGCAAAAAATGGAGGGTGAATGTGCAAAAAAAGCACTTTCTCACAGCCCATAAGAGTATATTGGGTTTTTCTTGCCATATCGCTAAAAGACATGAGCTGCTCAAGGACTTTTCAGAGAAATGCTACATGTGAAATAGGGCAGTAAATAAAGAGGTTGTTAGGATTCAGGTTGGGTTGTTGTGAGGATTAGTAATGTGAGTAAAGCATTGATAATGTTCAGTATTGGTGTGTTGATCAAAATAACTGCTTTCCAGTTTATGCTAGAAGGATATCAGCTTCATAGTATGTGAATTTACATGACTGAAGTGTATGTGCCAATTCATCTGACTAGAGGACATTTAACAGGGACTATATGTGTGCACTTTACAGTTAAACCACTTAAGAGATGTTGAGAATTAGGGTGCTGTATGTACTTTTAATCTCTTAGATTTGTATAACCAATCCATTGAAGATTAGTGCACTGTTAATCCAACAATGAATAACACCATGCACTGCTGCTGTCTCTCGAGACCAACCCACCCCATCCACCAATGGGAAAAAATAATCTAGAGAAAGTGAACTGTGAGACATCAGAAACAGCTCTGCAGGCCCACAATGCCTCCCAATTCCACCACTAGGCATTCTTATTATTTTTCCTTTATCATTATCAGATGTCAACATAAGCTGAAACCCAATAATTGCTGTGAGCCAGAAACACCTGAGCCTATCTCAGTAAATGGTGAAATTTTAGAAAATATAATAGTAGCAATTTCAATCAGTGTCACTAGTGGAATTAGCCAACGGGTTAGCTCCTGTGTCGTTGCTGTGTTCTTTATGTCTTTTCTGTTGCTTTAGAATATTGTTAGCCTCTTTTTCTGGAAAACACAAGTGACCAGAGGACATTTAAAAATTGGTATTTGTGTGCACTGTGAAGTTTGACCACTGAGGGATTGTTAAGCATTTGGCTGCCGCTGTCTATATGGTGTTATATTTAATCAGCTTCACATTGAAGAACTTTTAATGGCTGAATACTTCCCCCGGGGTTGGACTGTTGTATGTTCTGGTATACATTCCGAGGAGCTGAGTCACATGGCTTTTGATTTTTCACAAGAGGCTGATTCCTTAGACCTCTGTGAACACTGGGGGTCATATTTACAAGGTCTGGCGCATCTCTGTAAATCAGCAGGGATGCACCAGAACACTGGCGACAGGCACAACCACCCGTGCGCGACCACTGATGCACTGCATTTACAATGCGGCGTGCCGCGGCGCACGGATGGGCAGATGCATGTCGCATCCCCCGTCGTAAAGGCAGCGCATTGCTGGAGTCACGTCGCAAGCCCGACTCGGCTCCAGCAAGGTTCGGGGGCGCCATATGCCTAACATGCTGCGTCACTCCTTGCGCCTGCTTCAGGTAGGCAGGCGCAGGGTTTTGATGCAGCATGACTGTAAAAGTGACTCAGTGAAATCTTGTAGATTTCACTGCGTGAAGTTTACAAGGCTTACCTGTGAGGGAACGCCCACCCTGTGTCGTAACGCCCAAATGAAACCTGACGCAGGATTCATGTGGTGCAGGGCTATACAACGTGACGCATCTCCCTAGATGCATCACGTTGTAAATAGGGCGCAACATGGCGCAAGGTTTACGCCGCTGCTGCGTCACAGAAGTGAGGGGCTTGTAAATCTGCCCCATGATTTGTACTGATATTAAGCGGGACTTACTTATCCAGTAGCCATACTGACTAACTGCTACCTTTTTCGACCTAGTCACCTCTTCCCTCCCCCCTCTCATGTGGTGCCCGACTGGGCCCATGTGAGTACCACATGCCTATTTAATTTCACTTTAATGGGGTGCACACCCACAATTCCAACAGGCGTCTCATATCCTTAGGTCCTGATGAGACCCCGGATTTGTGTTTCTGAGGTCGTAACGTCGTTGGCTTACTTTGAAATGAACCTTGACCGGTCCTCTATGTAACAATATGGAGGCCGTTGTATAAATATTGTTACAAAGTAATTTTTATGTATTAAGAAACCTTGCTATCCATGATAATTGGTCACAAGTTGTTTGTGGTTTCTGTTTTGTCACTTGGGAAATGGAGCCCTGTCACTATAATTTGTATTCAAAATACTACAATAATCATTCTGATAAAACAGTTTTTGGCTTGTGCACTATGTTTCTTCCTACGACATTTTAATTGCGGTACATGAATGATATTATGGCTGTTTATTGATTATCCCTACATTGTCCACAAGAACCGTTATTTTTTTGTATACTGTATTGGACTGGGGCAGTTTTTTTAAGCCTTTAAAGAATCCCCTTGCTTTTGCGTCAGTGATATTTTTTTCAGAATTCACCCATTGCTTCATGGCTTCAGTTGGTGCAGAGCTGTTTTTTTCACGATTTTGGAATTTTTGTTTTCTGTTAATACGTTCCTGAGTGTAGTGGAGCAAATGACTACCCATAATTCTGAGTTATGAGTTGTAGCACCAAGCAGAAGGTTCACACTCGTTACTTTTTCCAGTAGTCTGTTTCAACAATCGCCACACTTGATATTGGTCGGTGTTTGTTCAAAGCTAAGTACGGCTCTGGGTTGTAAAAAATTTGAACTTTTTATTCTGGTGGTACACTTACATGCTTGTCACATTATACAAAGCCTCTATCGAAAACTGCACCTCCACTGAAACAATTGCCATTCCTGATCAGGCACAAATGACTAATTATCCGCTTTTACATTTGTTGTAAATGTGCAATTATAATTAGAAAGTTAGAATTTTAAAATTGTATTAGTTAAAATGGAAGCCAAATTAGAAGCCGTTTCATTGGTAAGGTTTGCACATCTTAAGAATACTTCACTAAGAGGAAGACTGGCTAGTGTAGGAGAAAATTACACCTCAAGCTTATTGTTGGGATGAACATCCCAATAGACTTGGGGGCATATCAGCAAGGGTCGGCGATAATTATCGCTAAGCGCACTTAGCGCGAGGATAATTATCACCAGCCAACTCTGAATTTTATCGCGGAGATAGCGTGCTATCAGCAACGCTTATCTCCAAAGCGATAAAATTCAGAGCACAAGCTTCCAACTGTGCGATTATCACTGGAAATGCAGCGATAATCGCACAACTTTTGGCGATAGCTTGCTGATAGGGCTACGCATACTTAGCCATGATATCCACTTTCCATAGGATATCATGGCTAAGTCAGTTTCAAAGCAGACGTAAGGAAAGTAGCGATAACAGAGGTTATCGCTATTTTTCTTTTAGCTATGCTTCTTAGCGTGAGGCTTGATAATAGGAGAAATGTTGCTTAGCGACATTTCTCCCATAATTTTTGTGAGGAACGCCCACTTTGCATCTCATTAGAGATGCAAAGCTGGGCGTTAAGGGAAAGGGCAAAGAAGCATGGATTCACGCATTAGCGTGTCCTTGCTAATAGGACGTTAAAATTATCGCCGCTTTTTGCGCAAGGATAATTATCGCCGGCCAACTCTGAATTTTATCGCGGCGATAGCGCGCTATCAGCAACGCTTATCTCCAAAGCGACAACATGCAGAGCACAAGCTGCCAACTGTACGATTATCGCTGGAAATGCAGCGATAATCGCACAACTTTTGGCGATAGCTTGCTGATAGGGCTACACATACTTAGCCATGATATCCACCTTCCATAGGATATCATGGCTAAGTCAGTTTCAAAGCAGGCATAAGGAAAGTAGCGATAACAGAGGTTATCGCTACTTTTCTTGTCACTATGCTTCTTAGCGTGAGGCTTGATAATAGAAGAAATGTCGCTTAGCGACATTTCTCCCGTTATTCTTGTGAGGAACTCCCACTTTGCATCTCATTAGAGATGCAAAGCTGGGCGTTAAGGGAAAGGGCGACGAAGCATGGATTCACGCGTTAGCGTGTCCTTGCTAATAGGGCGTTAAAATTATCGCCGCTTTTCGTCTGAAAACGAACGCAAAAGCGGCGATAATTTTTTATCGCCTTGTTGATAATATGCGCCTACATTCTTGCTTTTACTATACTTGTGTGCCTTACAGCCTAACATGGTAGTCTTTTGGCCTATGCCGATGTCTGTATTATTATTTTATTTCAACAGATTTCTTATATTATGCTTCTGTTAAAGATGAACGCCTACTACTCATTGAGACATTAGTTCACACCAGCTATGTCTTAATTTTCCTATTTATTGCATAATTTTCAGCACTTGACTGTGCCAGCTAATTAGTCTATTTGCACATTACTTTGATTGGAAGCAAGTATTAATATTGTAGAGAAAATAGGTCTAATGATTTCCTTTGCCTTTAGCATCCTCCTTTTTGAGGTAATGTATGTACATTTCAAAACTGTTTGCACATTCTAGGATAGCAAAAGTACAAATTAAGAACGCTACAGTTTCTTTCAATATAAATATGTATGTGTATATATATACATTGAACATTGTTCTGTTATTCCTTGCTTTGTGGGTACAATATTGAACTTGAATCTTCAAATAATGCACTAGAGAATTAACGTGTGTATATTTTTTAAAGGATCAAGCTTTCTTTAACATATCACTTTATCTTCAACCTCATTACTTCTTTTGTACATATTCTCTCTACATTGTTTATAGTTGTCTTTTTACTTGAACTATACCACGCAGGCAATATTGAGAACAAAAAACTAGTTGTTTGCAGCACACAAGGAAAATGCAAAATGCCATGGCTTGTTCATGTACAGGAAAGTGTCCCTTCCTGTACATGAACAAACTGTTTTTCAAAATGCCATTTTGTAACTTCCATGTATGCTGCATGAAGCAGCACACATGAAAGTTATGAAATGGCATTTTAGGTTTGTTTATGTGCAGGAAGGAACTTCTTCCTACACATAAACAAACCTCCCTGCACGCAGACACCCTTGAACTCTGGTGCAAGGGGGCCTGCGCTGGCGCTAAGTCGACTAATTTAGCGCCATCGCAGGGGGAAACACCAGGTTGCACCATATCCTTCTTAATATGGTGCAGCCTGTTGTTTCCAAAGTGGCGGAGAGAGGTGTTAAGCCAAGACGGCTAACGCCTCACTCCGCCACTTCCTTGGTAATATGCCCCCTAGTCATTTTAGATTAAGCCATTTTCTGAGTAAGAACTTTGGGCGAGAAGTATGAAGCATTCCTAATTAGCAAATCTTAAGGAAATCGGGAATCACAATTTCATATGTACAAACACTCCTTTTCCAAATAGCATTTACAAAATACTGATGGACTCATTTATGGGCTTTTGCCGTAGGGCAGTGCCGCAGGCCTCCCTGCCGCGCTGCCCTATGGCAAAAGAAAAGGGCAGGAATGTAGTGTATATGGCACATTCCTGGCCTTTTCCCCTGCGCCGGCGCACAATGGGCTGCCGTGCGCCAACGCAGGCCCCTTTGCACCGTGGTGCAGGGGTGCCTGCGCTGTGGGCCTGATTGATTTTGTGCAGGAAGGAACACCTTCCTGCACAAAATCAATCAATTCAGGCAATTTCCTTTTTCTATGTGTGCTGCAGAATGCAGCACACATAGAAAAAGGAAAGCAAGAGGAGAAATGTTTTCATTTCTCTTCGTTGTGCCTGTTAGGTTCTGATGCATCTCCAGTTTTACAATTGCTCGTAAATCTGGAAACTTGTCAGGTTCCATGGGTATTGCATGGGGACACCCATAGCAACACCAATAGAACAGCCCTTTCACGCAGTTTTCTGCGTGAAAGGGGCACATATTTATAAGGCCATGAAAACCCCGTAAACTGAGCACACTGCATTCTGCAGCACACATAGAAAGAGGAAAACACCTATATAGATTGTTTTTGAGCAGTAAGTTGCCCCTAACTGCAAAAAAACTATCATGCCAACAAAGCAGACACCCTTGCACAATAGTGCAAGTGTGTCTGCCTTAGCGCTAGGCACCAATTTGTGCACTGGTGCAGGCAGAAAGGACAGGAATAGTTCATATTTCATTAATACGGTGCATTCCTGCCTTTTCCTCTTGACACAGGGCAGCGCAGCAAGAAGCCTTGTGGCACTGCCCTGCACCAAAAAGTTGTAAATGAGGCCATAGATATTATGACAGAGGCAGTGAGCTGGCTTTGTTGTTTGGTTCAGGTGACCCAGTTATACAGAGGCAACATCTGCATCTTTTTTCAATTTAAATCCATTTGGGAGGTCTGTTAACTGCCTTGCAGATGCCACTGTGTTATTAGAAAGCATTGTCAAATTATCCAATTGCTAGAAAATAGTAAATCCCACTGTGACTGAACTGCGGGGTTGGTACTGATGTGAAAATGAGGAACAATATCTGTGATCCGACACATGCATAACTCATTGCCTACATATTGAGGGAGTGCTGTCTTTTATGAAATATAGTCATTTGCAGATGTTAGACATATTGGTACATCAACACACTCTTTCACAGGGAAAATTGTGCAATTCTATAGACTTCAGTTTTGTAATCTCTAAGTTTGTGGGAAAATGGGACATACTACATGATTGTTAATTTAGATGCCATTGTGACTTAGAAATTAATAATTAAAACATCTAAATAAGTCACATTGGGAAACTTAAAACAGCTGCAACAATAACACATAGGTAACTAATGGAGGGCAAGAGGTGTAGGGAGCCCAATACCGGTATGGGCTGACTTCTGAATAAGTCGCCTCAGCAAATCTTCTTTAAGCCTGAAAATAAATTCAGTTTGAGCTCATATGTGGAAATCAGGTTTTCTGCCAAAATCTATAGTAAGCAGTGGCGGCTCCTCCACTATGGCGGAGAAGCGTCACCCCACTGCATTCAAGCAGTCCAAGAAGTAGAAACATAAAATGAGAATAACTTTCAGTTATTATCAATTTATGTTTGTTCTGCTTTGCTGACAGGGCTGCTCTGTTCTCAGAGCAGGGGAGTAGTGGTTTGCCCCCCTTCCCTGGCTGAGCATCAAACCAAGACGCTCAAAAGCAATCACAACTCTGCATTGCAGCGTTGTGATTGGTCAGGGAAGCCTCAGTGCGTGCCAATCACAATGCTGTATTGCAGCGTTGTGATTGGTGTTTCTCGAGGAGAGCAGGAGCAGAGACGAGGTACCCAGCAGCAAGGTGAGTTATTTTTTTTATTATGCGCGACCTCCCGCAATCACAACCCCCCTCCGTGACCTCCCCCTGCGACCCCTTGCACCTGCCACCCCACCCATGAGCTATGTCTGCCGCCACTGATAGTAAGCTGTGTTTTGCCTCTTATGCATCTTTTAGGACCCTGTGGCCAGCATGGGGGTTGATTAGTCAAGACTCCCTATGTGCAATGATCGGCTCTCCTAACTCATAGAGGAAATTATGGGAAGGAAGTGGAAAGGGATGCACACTCAAAATGGTATCGCCTGATATCTGCAGGGTAGATTGCCATTTCAATCACCCCTTCTCCTCAGACAAAGATATTGGAGACGGCAGATAGTGTTTGTTGCAGGAGACCTTGCTACACCCAGCTTCCGGCTTCCATCACAAGCCTTCAAATGTAGGAGAGTTGGGACAGTGCTTCCAACTGGAAAAAACCCGGCAACACTGCAGTACGATCTCCATGCTGATATTGATTAGGTATTTCCCTCCTCATAATTCACTTTATGTTTTAAAATATTCTTGGCATTACCTATGTTGTCCTTGATTTTTCCTATCCTGTTTCTTCTTCTTAGGTAAGGATATTTTTAAGCTAATATTTCAACTTAAGAATGATAAGAAATTCAATAAATCACCTATATAAAGCACACTGGGTCAAAAGACAGGTTTGATTCGCTGTGATGTGTTCCTGAGCCCTTCTACAGGGCACACGTATGATTTTATATAAGGGTTTTCTCAAAAGATGCTGCATTGTCCACGTTCTACGTAAGAATTGTGGGATAACAGATGTGTCTTGTTTGACATTTCTTTTGCATTGCCTATTCTATCCAAGGTCCTGTGTAAAAGTTTCTCAATTTCCATATAACATAAGTAATTAGAATTCCCTACAGAAAGAAGCTATTGCGGCCATGACATCTGTATTCAGCCAGGCAGACTCAATTGCTTGTAATAAACTTTAATTGCAAACCAGAGAATAGAGAATCTATGGCTTTTAGGATGTGTTATTTTCTAAACTACTTAGTAACTCTGCCTTGAACTTAAAAATACGAACTCGAGCCCAATCTGCTGCTTATTTCATGTAAATTGCGGCATGTGCAGTACCGGGCATAATAAAAACTATTCAGTTTGGCAACATAAGAGCTAATGGGAACTTCATTAAGTCTTGCACCCCTCAGCAAATGATCTTCGAATAACTTTAAGCACATCACGGTCACTGCAAGTAAAAATGTGTACTACAGGTATTATGGGAAAACAAAATCCCCCTCTTAAGCTATTAAGCAGCTGAATCTTCTGCTAAAACCTTTTTTTTTTAAAGATTTGGAAACATAAAACAATTAGGCGGATATATAGTTGTTTATTGCCATATAACAATATTACCTACACCCTCTGAAATATCTTGGATCCAATAAGAGCATACATGTGTGTCAAGTTTATTTGTGGGCAAAGCACAAAAAAGGATGAACAAGTTAAAATGATATAGGGCAGATTTACAAGAAAGTGACGCATCTGTAGAGATGTGTCACTTTCACTGCCCCACCCTGGGAAACCCTTGCGCCACCATGGATGCTCCGTATTTACAATACGGCGCACCATGGTGAAAAGATTGACAGATGTATCAGAAATTCTGACACATCTGTTTGGGCAGAAGTCACGCTTTGCTGGAGTCATGTTGATGTTGCAAGAGCGACGCAACTCCAGCAATGCATGTTGAGGCCTATTCCCACTACACTGCGTCACTCCTTAGACCTGCTTCAAGCAGGAGTAAGGTTTTGACGCAGTGGTGTCCTAGAAGTGACGCAGTGAAATCTTGTAGATTTCACTGCGTCACTTTTAGCAGGCTTTCCTGCGTGGGAACGCCCACACTGCATACATTATACCTGACATAGGTGTAATGTGACGCACATGACGCGCCTCCCTTTTTGCATCACATTGTAAATTGGCCATATTTTTTAGGCCGCCCCTGCGTCACAAAAGTGACCCAACGGCGGCACAAAAGTATTGCAAGGGGCTTGTAAATGTGCCCCTCTATTTATATCCACAGAATGTCTAATCCATTGTAGGAGTGGAATGGAGAGTACATGACAGGTCTTATGTTGCAAGCCATTTTATTAACAAACCCAAACAACAAACCAATGAGTGAAAAACACTCCTACTGAACAACTGGGGGGTGTTCGCTAAAAGTTGCACGGGTGCTTGCGAGCGCTGCACAGTACGGCACTGCACCTCCAGGCTTTAGTAATTGTACATAAATTTACGATTCTTTGTATTGCTTTGCGCTGCTTTGCATAGCTTGCCAGAATGCGTGAACCCTTACGGAATATCCCCTTTGGGGTTCCTTTTAAAAACCCATTATACAAAGCACAGACACTTCAACCTAAAGGGGAATTGAAGATAAATTAATGTAACAGCAAAATATGTTAGACCCTATTCACAAATCCATTTTTATAGTTTTACAAGTTTAAAGAGCAGCATTTACAACTATCAGGAATTAAAAAAGGTGACATGGCTGCTGTAAATCCTGCTTCTCCAAAACAACCTTACATCACCACTGTATATTAATAGGAAGAAATAACTCCCACACAATCCATGGGCAGCGAGTGGTTCAAGGCATGTTCAGTCCCGGAAGTTTGAGAACAGCCATAAACACGTCACTTCTTGTAACTTAGAAACTTTCCTCTGATCATTTTCACCTTTGAAATAGTTAGAAATGTGCTCTTGTCATTGGCTGAAGTAAATCTCTCTCACATGTGAAAAGGTTGGATGGACTAGCTCCAAACTTCGAGGGATCATCAGGAAAGAAGATTCTCCTCTGAGAAAATTATTTTCCTCTAAATGAGGAAAAGAAGGGAAAAATATTTGTTGATCAAAGGTGCTTCAAATTGAAAGTGCTCAAATGTAGCCTGAATACAATTTCTCAATCTTCAAATATCAGTGCTTAAGAAAAAAAACAATTTAAACAACTTTCCTTTACAGTTCTTTTAGAAAGCTGTGACTGGCTTAAAACAAACAAAAAATATAAGACGTGGTATGTTTATGTCTGAGCATAAAGCTGTGGGGTCATGAAGCTCTCCATATAGTTTTAATTTTTTTGTAAAATTATTTACAAAGCAAGTCGAAACTTAGGTCACTAACTTTGTTAGATTGGTTTTATAAATGTATATCATTCGGGCATATCTTTTTCCTGCTTACCTTTCCAGCCTTTGAACTGAGTACATGCAATCTCCATTAGGCACGTGAATTTTACTATGGGTCACTGTGCCCACAAAATTCATCATCAAGAGCAGAAGAAACTCTTTTGCTTGTGTTACCCCAGGTGAAGATATGCAAACTGAAAGAACATAGAGGAGAACATGCAGATTTGTTTCTGTACAACCAGGTAGAACAAACCATGTAGAGTCAAAAGTCCAAGTGCAGAATTCATTGCATATTTTCAGGATATGTACATAAAAGAATGCACAATGTATCTAAAAGGAAATCGTTACCATATTCAGACGGTGCTCCAAAACCCTGGCATGGATCTAGCTATCATTAACCTATGTTGGACACTGCTTATTTGATAAACGAAAGGATAAAAAACAAAATGCAAATTATGTTGACCTCTGGATAAGCGTGGATATTAGTTGACCTAGGTTGACAAATGCTCATCTTAATCTTTCAGACAATTAAGTCAGAGGGATAAAGATTAACATTGTTCAAAGAGAATTCTCTGTATGGTTGTACTACTGAATATGAACACCAACTATATATGTAGTCGCAAAGATAATTAATGCTCTTAGTGGATGAGTATTCGGCTTCATGTCAGCACCCATTATTACTATTTGCAATTGTTACTGTTTGTTGGCATTACTTATGTACACCAAATGATGTGCAGATCCTTTCAGCATATCCACCAGGTTTTTTCCGCATACCAACTATATCGAGATTGAGGAATATCCGGTACAGAATAACGAGTGACAAAAGGTAAGAGCCTATAGGTTAATATCGTGTTTTCTACTCCTAACTCCCCATCTACATATCTTGAAATCTGGGCAAAAGTAGTAAGATCGGTGAAAATATAGTCATAAATGTGTTTCTGTCTACATCAATTGCTAGCTAAACCAATCAAGAACATTCATAGTGATTAAATGACGTGAGTCTTGAGGAAAATCATCTTTTAGGAAGTGTCTTATTACCAGCCCTATTTAAACAAATTAATTTACTGGATCATGTTACCATATTGGATCTTAATAGTCAACGCACAGCCAATAAGCAGTGGTATATGTTTTTGACCAGTAAAATTAATTGGAAAGACACATTGCTACATTTAGACTCTATATAGGAAAACTCATTTACATGGAAGCTCAAATGATGAATGTGGATACTGGCATGGATTTAAGTGAGAAAAATATATGTAGGCTTTGTGATACATGCATTTTTCATTTACTAAATGGATTGATCATCTGAATCCACAAAAGGCTGAATTATGAGCTCAGATGAAGGAAGATAGACAATAAGAGTAATGTTCTGATATGACAAAGATAGCAAACATGAAATATTAGCAATTTGATAGTGGCGACTAAGATAAATAACATTTCAGTGGTAGAAATGCATTTAATTTACAAGAGGCAGCACAGCCTGTTGCATATATGCGAAATATATACTACATCTTTGACTTGAAATCATAAAGCTGTTTATTTTTTAAAGAAATCAATATGTCTAGGATTATGGCACTTCATTCTAATTAGAATGCTACACATCTCCTCCATCCCTTTTGTTATTTGAGAGGGAGCATGTTTTTCAGAGAAGCCTGCACAACAGCGGTACACTTATAGCTCTAGGATGCATGATGAGTTGGAACTACTATGGGGCAGATTTACAAGAAAGTGGCGCATCTGTAGAGATGCGTCACTTTCCCTGCGCCAACATGCCAAATCCTTGCGTCACCATGGATGCACCGTATTTACAATACGGCGCACCATGGCGCAAGGATTGACAGATGCGTCAGAAATTCTGAAGCATCTGTTGACAGAAAAGTCACGCATTGCTGCATCGCAAGCACGAAGCAACTCCAGCAATGCTCAGGGGTGCCCTATGCCTAACATGCTGCGTCAATTCTTACGCCTGCTTCAAGCAGGTGCAGTTTTTTGACGCAGCATGGACGTAAAAGTGACTCAGTGAAATCTTGTAGATTTCACTACATCAGTTGTACGGGGCTTCCTGCGACGGAACGCCCACCCTGCATACATTAAACCTGACGCAGGTTTAATGTGGCGCAGGGCTTCACAACGTGACGCATCTCCCTAGATGCGTCACGTTGTAAATGGGCCGGAACTTTTACGCTGCCGCTGCGTCACGAAAGTGACGCAACGACGGTGCAAAAGCGACGCAAGGGGCTTGTAAATCTGCCCCTATATCGTTTAAGAAAACAATTCATCTTCCCAACCCCGAAGCTTCGAAAATCCAAAAACAATCAATATTATACCCTTCAATTAGTACTGAAGAAATTAGACCTCTTTTTGAATGAAGACTAATATCTGATTTAGAATTTGGATGGTGGAATTTTGTTTGTTAGCCCTTGTGAAATGAACTGCTCCTCTAGGTGATGAGGTCCACCATGTGTAAAGTTATCCAGCTGGACAGTGGAGATTTCTTTGCAAAAATACTTTAAGGGGGGAAATCAGCCAGTGTCCATTTTGCATGATTTTGTTCAATTACAGCAACAACGTGGGCACAATGGAATGGTACATCCACAATGGGAGTATACTGTCAATTGTGGTTTTCTGCCCAGCATACTGGAGGGCATTCGCCACTATGTCAGAGATACCACACATAACTAATCATGAACATCTGCTAGCCTATTTCTGCTGGTCATGGACATAGGTAATTCTGCCATACAGAGTAGCTGATAAGCCATTCTATAGTGTGTAGCTGGTCCTTCACTGCTCGCTTAAAGTTGCTACCTTACTTAGGAGGACCCCAGGACTGAGATAGAGAAGCCAGTGCAATCTCAAATAAGCATGGAATCTAAATAGGACAGTTGCATGGGAAATGTGCACAATTTTGGTGGATTTATGGTTGATGTGCTCCTTCTAAATCAAACTCTGAGTGCATTTAGCTTTACTAGCTGTGCCTTAATTGCTTCAGCCACCTTGTCTATACTGCAAATGAACATGTTGGCGTCTTTAGGAGTTGTTAGTTAGAGTGGAATGAACAGCGGTGGCATTTACGATGCTAGGACTTCCAAAGCAGGTGTAAAACTAATTATAACTGTATAGACCTGCGTAGAGAGAATTGGGTCACTGAAAAAGGGTGGGGGCACAGGGTTCTGTCGGATTCACCTACAATGAAAAAGAATGTTGCTTTGATGGACAAAGTGCAAAATACGCCAGCACGCTTGGAATAACTTTGCCAATATAGAGTTATGTAAGCATGCCATAGAATGCGAAGGCATTAAAGATAATGTCACCCGCTGATTTTTAAAATACCATGCTTGTTGTGGCATAACAGATACTGAAGTAGAAAATCTAGATCAAAATAACCACATCTTAAAGCTGGCATTTACCTAGACTAAACCGTGAAAAATGCCTGTTAAAGTAGAACGTAGAGAAATGTGCCTTGCTTAAACTTGCACATATTTACGAACATTTTTTTTTTCTGCAAGCTTTCATTTCTATCGTATTTGACCTAGGCCTGATTAGACCTAATTTATTCTTATATCAATTAAAATATATGTCTACTTAAAACACTGACTAGGCTGATTTAAACTGTTAGAATTCATCATTACTGTGAAATATGTTATTTTAGAAATGTATTTCTTTCTTTCTTCACACCATATGATTTCATCGTGTTTTAGATTAATTCATTTATGTATCGTATTGACTGATAGAATAAAATACAGTGTATTAAAAAGCAATAATGTTCAAGAGTAGCTTGATTCTCATGATCTAGCCAGGAAATAGTGAATAGAGAATGTTTCATATAATAGAATAGTCCATTGACACACAATTAAGCACTGAACAGCTAGCACAGGAGGTTTGCAGATTTTCTCATGAGAATATCACCAGTATGTGACAATCAAATGAACGTTAATAGTTTAGATATTGTCATGTCATCCTGTGCGTTTACCATGGTAATTGAACAGAGAGATGACTGTCCATCAATAGATTCATCCCTTTTGGTTCAAGATGATTTCCCCAGTAGAAACATAGATACATATGTTTTAGGTTTTAAAATAATATGTGTTCCTAACAAGAACGGAGAGCTTGTTCCATTTTCCCCTGCTATACCTGAGCATATAACAGTGCTATTGCTTTACTTGATTACTGTAAGCTACTGCTGATGGTGATTGCTGTTGCCTGATGTTTGGTTGAGTGATTATTTGTTTTTGACTGTCACAAGCTTCTGCTGTGACTATTTTCCTTAACTGGATTTTGGCAGTTTCTACTGCGACTGTAAGAGACTCTGCTGTGTCGTCTAGTTCCTATAAAACCTATATAGGATCTGCACGTTTAGACAACATACACTGCGGGCTTGGTGTCTGGACTGATTCTAGATACCCCCACCGGGTATGTTGGCCTGTATACCAGCTAGCTCACAGTGCCACTACAAACTCCTCTTACCAAGGAGAGAATAGCTCTTGGCAACTATCGAACATGACAACCCAGTGAAAACAGTGCAATACTTTTCACTCAGTCACTCGTGCTCACTTGGTCTCAGAGAGATACACAGAATAAACTGTATGGAAGTTTTTCAATAAGTATTTATTGAACTTTCGTCATTCAAGTGTAAAATAGGTGTGCTGAAACAACCACTAGACAGAAACAGATGTAAATGTTTTGAAGCACTAAGAAGGTAAAAGGATGGTTGTTTTCTTCCATCTTGCTATAACCATGAATACAGGAAAGTATATAAAATACATGACAATTAAATGCGTACTCCTAAAATGCTACCCTAACTAGATACACATAAGTGTACCTAGCATGTGTGTAGGTGTTAAGCCAAGAATCCATCTAGGATAAAGTCAACCCCATTACCTGAAGTGAGAGACTATGGGATCCTGTCTTGGTCTCGAGCTGGACACCCTGCAAGGGATTTTAGACCATTGCGAGCTGGAGAATCTGCATGCAGGAGCCTTTGCGTCTCGCGTCAGTGTGTCGGCATGGAAGTGGTGATCTCCTCTGACTATCTCAGCAAGATGTGATGTTTATATACCCGAAGGTATTCCCAGGGGTTCTACCCTGCTGTGTCACCGTCAGACTTAGGATGACATCGGGAATGAACCTTGAACATAGTTATTATGCAGGAGATGGTAGTCCTGCTGAGTGTCCAAGAATCCAAGGTTCCTCCTGCATAATGTAGGAGGCTATTGTTCAGGGACAACCCCACGTTCTGTAAGCAGTACTGTAAATAGATAAAGGGTCAGTCCTAGCAGCCCTTATGTATGTAATGTAGGGATAAATATAGGTGAAAGGTTGGGTTGTTACCCAAGCCTATATTGGGGTACCTATATGGAATATAACAGCTTTGTTTCTAGAATTACCCTTTATTGTAACCGCTTATAGATTTTAACCTCAAGCTCCAAAACTCTTACTCTTTTACCAAAGAACTTTAATGAGAGGTGTGGCTCAGCGGCCGGGGCGACTGACGCCGAAACAAGGGGGCTCACGGCCGCAGATCCATGTGACTCTGGACAATGGCTCTCCTAATCTTCCTAATGGCCCCCAGTGCCTTGACGCCTTCGGGTAATTGTTCGCGCTTTACAAACACTGGATTTATTTATAGGTTCTATTAGACTTAGTATTCTTTAGATTATATTAGGAACCTTTTACTTTATGGAACACGCTGTCATTTAATTGTTGTCTTTCTCACCATATTTTTCTGGGTACTTCTGTAAATGAGCCATATTGACTAATTAAATAAAGAAATGAGAAACCAACACTAAACTTTAAAGAAGATAATAAAGGTTTTGAAAACCTTACCAAACCTCTCATCATTGACTCCTAAAGTATATGAGTAATGTGATTGTATTGATTTGATTTAATGCTCCATTCTGAAATGGTGGCAAAGATTTATTGACCTGAGGAGAATTTGGTGTGGAGGTGAAGATCCCTTAGTCATAAGGAGCTGGTGAACTGATAAGTAAAATACTCACCTTCCTCCGCTATCAGTTTCTGGTAGCAGAGTGAAAGTTCACACTCTGAATGGAGCTATTATAAAATAGTACCCAAAATGTAAATAGAATTCCTGATTGCTGAATCCAGTGTCCAGAACCTAAAGATCCGGCAAGGCGGTGCTAAAAGCGGAGACGGTTGAATGTGTTAATATTAATAGGGAGGATGAGTTGATTGTGTGGTTGTGTTTTAGTTTTTTCTGATTAAGTGTCTGAGTTAAATGAATAAATGAGAAGTAACGAGAAAAATAAATGAGTTGATGAAGAAAAAGATTGTAGATTCCGGGCTCCTTAAAATCAAATTATCCCAGATTATTCTAAATAAATTAAAGGTTGATACAAGATTTAAGGTGTAGTGTGTGAGGTATTATCACCCATACCATTGATGTAGAGATACTAAGCATTGTTGTGAATGATTAGCATTGATCGATGTTAGTGGAACCTAATAGAGCAAACGGGGTAAACGGCATTGGTTTGGGTGATTTCACTCTGGTCAAAATTTCCCATGCTGTTGCAGGAGAATATTCTTGAATAATTGTAGTACTTTTGCTTCTGTTAGTAGTGTAAATAAGAAGAGATTTTAAGGTTATGTATTGGAATTGTGTGGATGCTGACAAATTTGTAAAGGAGGGTGAATTGCGGTAAGGAGTGAGATTCAGCATCTTATTATTCTGCAATGGGATTGGTCGGTTGGTGTGTATCGCGCTGGGATTGGTTACTGACAATGTGAAGCTGCGTTTAGATTGGATTTTCAGTAAAAAAAATAATGTTTTTGATTGGTTAACAGGAAAGCGTGAAAATAATAAATGAAATTTTGTTACCCCATTGATACATTGATATATATGAAACCAAATCACAGTGCGCAAAGGTGAGGAGGTGATGCAGCATGGAACATCAAATTCCCCCTTCGTCGCAGACCAAATACCTCAATAGCAAATTCACTCAGATACATTCATTGGTGGGGCCCCTAACACCAACACTCATACCTAACCCTAAATGCGTTGACTCCAATCTTGTGATATTCCCTTCATTAGGAGATAAATCATTTAGTTGTTTTGTAGTTTAGCAAAACCGTTCATTTAATCTATACTCTACTCTTTATCCTAGTTTTCTTCTTCAAATAATCGACACAACACATTTGTCAATTAATCAAATATCGTTTATCTAAGAAAATTGTAAATTGTTAGAATCATCATCCAAACCATAGAACATTACCTTTACCTAATCTGGCTAAGTGTCGTCCTCTAAGTCAGTCAAGTCGGAAAAAAACCTTTAAATTCATCAAAGTCAGGCCGCAATTCAGTCTCTCAAAGATACAGGATAACAGCTGTCCAGCAGTGTCACCGTCCTCTCCGTCAGCATAACATCAGGAAATCGAGTTCGTCACAGAAGGAAGAGTTTTTTTTAGTTCAATTCCCTACTTACTTTTATAATGAAATTAATGTCAAAATGTATCAAGATTGGGGTTTTGGAAAGTTCTCATTAGTGGACTGGGGGTCGTCCGGTAAAGTTCTCACATAGTCCGCAAAATGAAGTCATCACACTTGCTGGTTCCGGTTTTAAGACAGTTCTTTGTATTGTCGTTGGCGAAGCTCCCAGAGTGTCCTTGATAAGAACATCTTCTCCTGGGGTCAGGACTAGGCCATTGTTGCTGGCAGTGACGCATGCGCACTTCACCCATAACCTCGTGTTGTCAGGAGCAGTCACGTTAAGCGTTAATCTTGGATTAGGCTGAAATGGTCAACTTAAGCAAAACAAACACAAAAACGTAATTAAAACATAGAAATGGCTAATAAAATGTTAAACCCTCACTAATTCCCTTATGTGTAAGTAATTATCTAGCAGAATAGCAACATTCAAAGCTTTTATACTCACTCAATGAAGCACAAGTCACAATTACATTACAAGAGCAACATATATCATGCAATATTCTAATTTTCTACTATTAGTATGCATACATAAGTTAGTATACAATTAGTTTAGCCATGCAATGTGCAATTCCCACGTGTAATTCTTTTGTTAATATAATGGGTAAGTCTTTCACTGCAAACAAATTAATAAGATTACTATTAGTTGATTATTCAGATTAATATAAACATGCGGAATGGGGGAGGTATACAAAATGTTGTACTACCCGCTCCAACAATCCCCCCTTTGGTGATTATATCACCACACCAACAAAAATGTTGTATCCCCTTTTATGGAATTTCAAAGTGATTTCTTGTTTTATTCATATTTCAGTTTCCCCTAATTCTTCTCTTTTTGCTATTTTATACATACTCTCCTTGATTTCTTCTAATTCTATTTCTTCAAATTCCCTTTCTTGTTTCTTATCTCGTCTCCTTAAGTTTTCTCTTTTTAATCTTTTCTGATTTTTATCTTTTGTACGACAATTACATCTTAGTCTAATTATTAATACTAAGAAAAAAACACAGGTTAATGGAAATAATATCTTACCAAATAATGTACTACCTAATTTAACTACAAAATCTTTAATAGCTGATATTTTCTTTCCAATCTTCTCCCAAACACCTTCAACCTCCAGTGGTGCAATTTCGTCATGCAATTCTGTAATATTCTTAATATAAATTTTCTAATTTCTACTTTCGTCAGGAATGTAAGTACAACAATGTTGAACTTTCAGCATTCCACAGACTCCACCCTCTTTTGCCAATAAAATATCAAGGGCAAGTCGATTTTGCATTACCATAGCATGCATGGCAACCATTTCAGTATTTACCAATAAGAATCCTCCTGCGGTGCTTGTTGACAAGCGATCCACTACTGTTGATAGTCTTCTAATTTTGTTTGCATTCAGAAATATTCCCACTGCGGGTATCAGTGCTCCAAAAATGTCCCCCACTATTTCAGTCCAAGAATCTCTCTTACTACGTGCTAAATAACTACCTAAACTATGTACACCATCTTCTCCTCTATCCATATGAAAAACCTTTGGAAAAACCAGGCCAACATAACATGTGCCATACCAATGGTCTGGCAAACGATAATATGCCCTGTTCCCACAAATGAAATACAGTCCTGGAAAGACTGGATCTCTTCCACCTTTAAATCCCCATCCTCCCATGATTCGGAATGTATCATGGCACTCACTATTCCCTACAAAATAATTATCATACACTGTTTGATTCCTTCTTATACACAATTTCCCTTTTTGAGGCCAATCTAAAGCCATAGTTGGACTTGTTTCCCCTTTCAAGTGTTTCTCCATTTCTACATCCCAAACTGTTTTCTCCACTTTCACTTCTGAAGCCTTTCTTTGCATTTTCAATCTCCTTTCTTCAACCATATCTAAAAATGTTTTCTCCTCTTTCTTTAAACTACAAGTCAAGTTATTTCTAAATATGTATTCTAGTGTTAGTTCTTTAGTCTCTAAGAAAAATTCACCTAATACCTTTGCAGGTTTTACCTTATTTAGTTTGTTAATTGATGGTACTTGTGAAAATATAGTATCTACATCTGAAAAATAATACTCTAATTTACCTGTTTGATAAAATAAACTAGCTAGTACACTACATGTAATTCCATATGTTACTGGAAGGTGATGATAAGTCACTCCTTCAGATACAGATGCAGGTAACTGCATACATACGTAGCAATCCCTTACGTCCATTGTTTTTACATATTCATACAACAATTTTGAAAACACATTATTAGAAAAATCTGTAATAGATCTACCTTTATGCAAATCATTTTATCTATTCTAGTCGGAACAACCTTTTGAATCTTCCCTATATTAGTTATGTTATCAATATGTCCTTCTAAGTTATCTATAGTAACTTTAAATGATATTTATAGAGCAAGTATACTCCAAAGAAGCATTAATAATCCTGTAAAACAACAACACATTTTACACCATCTTTTAAAGAGTGTACATCTACCTTGGCTACTATCTATGTTTAAAAAATATGGGAGCGACCCCACTGCCCAAGAGACAGGGTACCACAAATGTGTAAAGCAAGAGATTCTCTTGGGTAAGTTTAACCCCCTAGATCACAATTATACGAATTCAATCCAAATATTCACACAAACTTAGCTTAAATTCTGGAACACCCAAATAAATGGCCGCATATAACTCAAAGACAAAGAAACTAAATCAAATTAAAATTAATATTGCAATTTATTGACAAAAATATATCCACATATCTATAACCCTGCAAGTGAGTTCAAAGGTACATACAGCATAAAATTCATAAACATACAATATAAAACTATATATTATTAGATGTTTGCCATCTTCGCTAAAATGGACCGTGTCTTTTGACTTAGCCTCTTCTACTTCACAACTAGTTTTCTAACCCAAGGCTCTAAGCACCTACGTGGTTCTACCAGTTTTTGTCTTTTTCAGTATTTTATTGTCTTTCCATCTGTAGCTTTCTTGTCTCGTTCAGTTTGGCATCTCATCATCTTTCACTTTTCCTTCGTTTTCAGTATACAGAATTTCCTGAACATTCTCTTCTTCTCCAATATCAGACAAGATAACTCTCAGGATTTCCGATTCTTCGTCTTCCTCAACCACTTCCGGTACAACCACCTCTGGATTTCCTTGGCTATCCACCTCTTCTTTTACTTCAGGCAGGGCTACATATGTCCATTCCGGTGATTTATACTTCTGGTTAGGTTTCCTTGTCCTTTTGCTTTCTTTAACCACAATTGTTTCTTCTTCTTTTGATTTCTCCTGTCTCGTCACTTCAGTCACCTGTTCAGCCCTTGGCGAATTTACTTGTGTCAGTCGATATCTCATTCTTTTTATTTTATTCGGCCAAACGTCATCTTTTGCCGCTCTTTTCAGTTTACTCCCTTTATCAGTCCTCCAAGCTCTCTTTCTCAGAACTCGGCCTTCTGGTACTTCATCTTCGCTTTCCTCTGACTCTGTTTCACCTTGCTTTTTACTCTCAATAGATTCTTTTTCCACCACTTCTTTTATTTTCCCTACCTCTGTCCCTCCTCGAACCTCCAACATGCAATCTTCCTGCTGACTACTTGTCCCTGCTTCTAACTGGATGTTGGAGTTCCCTACACCTCCTCGGGGGTCTTCCGTAATAATCTTTCCCTCTCTCTCTGTATCTGGCACCTGTTCATCTAAATGTGTTATTTCAGGTGGAATTTCTCTCAATCTTTCATCTGGCACTTCTTTCTCATGAATCTCTTCTATCGTCTCTCCACTGTCCTTCTCTTTGTTCTTCCCTTGTTCTTTCCTGGAAGAATGTTCTGTCTCTGAGTCTGAACTGGTATTAGAAATCTGTAACCTTCTCCTCAGGGAATTACTTCTGGGGACAAAAGTTAGACTCAGCTCTGTTTCCCCCCTTTCAGGGTTTTCTTTGTCTTTTGGCTCTCCGTCATCCGACTCAGTACTGGATTCTGATTCATCAAATTACTCCTTTTCTTTGCTGTCGACTGGATTTGAAATTCTCAAAGTATGGCTTGCATGGATCCAGTTCTTCAATCCTGCACACTTAACAGCTGTTGTTGTGGTTAAAATGACTTGTCTTGGTTTTCCCCACCTAGGAACCAAACAGTTTCTTCTTCAATAGACTTTTATCCTTACCCAGTCCCCTGGGCTTAGATCATGGGCTGGCTTCTTTTCAAGGGTGGTGGCATCCGCTCCGACCTGATGAAACACAGAATGAACTGCGTCAGCCAGGCTTTTACAGTATTCCAACACCATGTCATCAGTTATACTCATCAGCTTGTTGACTGGTATAAAAACATGACGCATGGCTCGTCCCATGATGATTTCATGTGGACTCAACCCTGTTGTTCTGTCTGGAATTGATCTAATAGTCATGAGTACTAGAGGCAAAACATCAGGCCATTTCATACCTGTGGCTAAACACATTTTCCCTATTCTGTTTTTGATTGTACCATTCATTTGTTCTACTACACCAGAAGCCTCTGTTCGATAGGCACAATGTAGTTTTTGTCATACATTCAATGCTTCACAAATCCGTTTTATGATCTCATTGTGAAAATGTCCTCCTCGGTCTGATTCAATTGTCACTGGGAACCCAAATCTGTCATCCCATCATTTCTTCTTGTTGGGAACGCCTCTACCCACCTGGAAAATAAACATACCATAACCAAAACATACCTCAACCTGTTACAGGGAGGCATTTCAATGAAATCCACTTGCATTCTGGTAAAAGGCCCTCCTTCTCGACCTATTGTTCCTAGACTCACTACTGTTATTCTTCCTGGATTGTATTGCTGACAAATTAGAAATCTCTGACAAAGACTTTCTGCTACAAGTCTGAATTTTGCATTATACCAAGTCTGTTTAAAGGACCTAATCATAGCGTCTCTCCCTATATGTCCCTGTCCATGATACATCCGTGCCATGGCAGACATCATGCTATCAGGCATAACTGGTCTTCCATCTCGATAGACCCATACGTGATCCTTCTCTCTTGGTGCACATCCTGCTTTTACCCACTGTTTTATTTCTTTCTCTCCTGCTTCTTCCTGCAACTGCTTTACTTCTTCCCATGTTCCCACAGTGTTAGTAAACGTTGGGAAACAAGAAATCAACTCCTTTTCCTTTGCCCGATTGATCGAATTCTGATTTCGTACACAGTATTGTGCCATGTCATTTGCGAATTTGTTACCAGTGGCAATGTAATCACCACTGCGACTATGGGGCAGCACATTTTACAATAGCCAATTGCCTAGGCAGCTCTTTCGCCTCAAGCAACTTTCCAACCACTTCAGCATTCTTAATGGGAGTTCCACTCGAGGTTAGGAAACCTCTCTGCAGCCATATTTGGCCGAAGTCATGGACTACCCCATAGCCATACCGGCTATCAGTTATCACAGTCACTCTCACACTTTTCCCAATCTTGCATGCTCTTGTCAAGGCAACAAGTTCAGCTACTTGGGCTGATCTTACCCCTTTCAAATAGGATGCTTCCATCACTGCTGCAACTGTACATACCGCATATGCTGCGCTCAGCACTCCATCATCTGTCCTCAAACAAGATAGGTCAACGAACATGACAAAATCACTTTCTGGTAAGGGTTCATCTTTTATGTCAGGTCGTGGTTTTGTACAGAAATCAAGTACATTCAAACAGTCATGATCTGCTTCATCTCTTACTTCCACATTCTCTGCATCTGGCAACAGTGTTGAAGGATTCACATTCACACATCTCACAAGACTCACATTTGTTGCACCCAATATGACCTTTTCATACTTAGTCAGCCGACTGTGTGTCATATACTGAGTACGACTCCTTGTTAAAAGGATCGCCACATCACGAGGTGCAAACACTTTCACAGGATATCCATCACAATTCCCTCACTCTGTTCTGAACTTCGACATGTAGCAGCTACTGCTTTCAAACACCCAGGAAGGGCTACAGCTACTGGGTCCAACATGGATGAAAAATATGCAATTGGTTTCCTCAGTTTTCCATGCTTCTGTACTAGAACAGAGAGTGCACATCCATTTCTCTCACTGCAATACAACTCAAACTCCTTCTCATAATCAGGCATTCCTAATGCAGGTGTTTCACACAATCTTTTTCTCAATCTTTTGAATGCTGTCAATTCCTCTTTGTTCAAACCAATTGGATCTCTCACATCACTTCTTGTCAGTCGTACCAAAGATTTTGCAATCAATGAGAAATTGCTAATCCACTGACGACAATATCCAACCATTCCCAGAAACATTCTCACTTCTCTTTGGGTCATTGGTGGACTCATTCTCTTTATGATCCTGATTCTGTCTATGGTTATTCTTCTCTGTCCTTTTTCAATGCTATGTCCTAAATATTGTACTTCCTTCTTACAAAATTGTAATTTTGATGGTGACACTTTTAGTCCTCCATCTGCTAAATGATTCAGCAAAGCTACCGTATCTACCTCACAAGCTTCACGGGTTTTCGATGCCACAAGCAGGTCATCGATGTATTGAACCAATACAGAATTTTCAGGCATTTCTAGACTTTCCAAAGACTTCTTCAATACCTGATTGAATATTGAGGGGCTCTCTGTATACCCCTGTGGAATTCGGCACCATGCCAAAATACGCTCACCGAAACGAAATGCAAAATTTGCTGACTATCATGATGCAAAGGGATAGAAAAGAAAGCATGGCACAGATAAATCACTGTATACCATTCTGCGTCATGAGGGATCTGATATAAAATCACAGATGGATTCGGTACAATAGGACAACATGGTACAACAATTTTGTTTATCTTTCTCAGATCTTTTACTATCCTGAACTTTCCACTAGGCTTTTTCAGTCCCATTATTGGTGAATTACATGGGCTACTCATTATCTCTCTCAAAATTCCCTGTTTTGTCATTTTCTCAATCACAGGAGTAACTCCTTCGATTATTTCAGGTGTCAATTTATATTGTGGGACATTTGGGTAACTTGCACCTTCTTTTACAGTTTTTTTTACTGGGTCTACATTTCTCATCAATCCTACGTCTTCTCCAGTGAAATCCCAAACTTCTGCCTTTACAGATTGTTTTAATTCTTTTGGTAATTCGTCAGCGTTTAATTCAGCATAGGTTCCAGTAGCCTCTTTCTCCCTGTTTGCCATTGTTATTTTATACAGCACATCATCATCTGGTGTTTCAAAGGCTATTCCATCTGGAGTACAAAATATAGTGCAGTTCATCTTGCACAATAAATCTCTACCTAACAAGTTCACAGGACTGTTGTCGCACACGACAAACCGGTGAATTTCAGAGAATTTCCCTATACTAACTTTCACTGGTTCTGTAAGGTAAGTTTTAATCTGTCTGTTGGATATACCAACTACTTGGATCGTTTCATCCGAGAGAGGAAGATTCTTGACATCAGCTGATATAACAGTTGATCGAGAAGCACCAGTATCAACTAGGAAAGTAATATTTTCATTATTAACTTTTCCATCTACAAATGGGCCTGTCTGGTCTACTTCTAGAGTTGCGCCAAGCACGCACTCTTCTTCCTCCCTTCGGCACCATCAATAACCCTCTTCCGAATCGCTTTCATCGCATTGCAGCCAATACTGCGAAGCAGCGCTAGCACGTGGTGGCTTATTTACCTGTTCTTCGTTGTAGAATCCGTTCTCTTTATTATAATTCTGGCAATTTTTGTTCTGTGGAAAAGGTGGTTTTGGCACCTGTTTCTGTTGAGTTACAACCTGCTGTTGTCGTTGCTGTTGACCACTCACCTCATTCTGCACCTGTGGATTCAATGATGCATTTTCATCGTTAGTACGTGGAGGAGATTTACACTCGGATTTCCAATGCCCTATCTTACCGCAATTATGACACGGAAATTTCTTTTTAGCTTCCTCGATATTCCCTTTACCGTACCCAGGATAACATTTTTGTCTTGACCCTGCTTGTTCCGCTAATTGAGCTTCCTGTCTCTCTGCTACCTTTACTTGTGCCCACATAGCTTTTTCTTTCAATTTTCGCTGTTTTGCTTCAATTTCATCACTGAAATATTTAGCATGTCTCAATATTTCATCTATTTTCTTATTTTGCCAGTCTACGGTATGCTACTTTATCATTTCACTAATTTCTGGACGAAGACCATATACAAATTTGTATACAAAATGACTTAAATCCTTTTCACTTAGATTTTCATCTCCACTGAATTGTTTAAAGGCTAAAATTAACCTCTCATAATAGGCATGTACTGACTCTTTGCTTTCCTGATGTGTTCTGTCAATTTTTACCCAGGCTGTCTCTTTAGGAGGTATTTTTTTTTTCAAAAATGCCATAACCTCTGCTTATTTCTTCATGACCTCGGGGTCTGGAGCTCCTGTTTTTGGATCCCTTGGGTATTCCTGCGTCGGCCAATCTATCATTATTTTACACTCTGTCCATAGATCTGCTGGTACTATTATGTCAAATAAGCTATTTAGGTCAATCCACAATACTTTGGATAATTTTACAAATCTGTCCACCTGTCTGTACCACTCGACGGGTTTTTCATATAGTCGAGGGAAATCATTCGTAAATGACAAAATATCCTGTCTAGTCCATGAGACATGTACATATCCTCCTCCTGGAATTTCTCTCATAGGGCATTCTGTCACAACCTTCTCTTTCTCTCTGACAGGGAAAGCTGAAAAAGTGTTGTCTGATACTTCATCTCGTTTTTGATACCATCTTCTTTTCCATTTGTCCACATCTCCCCATTTTCGCAATAAAATAATTATCTCTTTAATCTGACCTATTCGTCCTGTGGTATTCATGTTTTCAATGTCTTTTTCAGTGAAATCTACTTGATAGGGTTTCTGTACTGCTTTTACCTTTTCAATATCAATACCCATTTCATTTGCCACTTCTTCTAATCTTTCATGGAGACTTTTTGCTCTCCATGTTACGCTTTTACTCAGAAATAACAACTCCTCATCTTGGTAAGTTTTTAATTTTTCCGTAGGGATAGTTCCTACTATTAATTCTTCCAGTACCATTTGTAGCTTAGCCACATCTATTGACTGAGATTCTTTGTCTTTCTTCTGCAAGCTTCTCAACCATTCACTCAATTCCTCTGTAGATGGTCCTACTGGCTTCTCTGCATTTCCTTGTCCAAAATCTTTTTGTGTTTCTGATATTGACTCCACTATTGTCATACGCCTTTCTGCATAGTTTTGGCCTACAAACGGGTTATTTAAAAAATTCGGTTCAATCATACTCATAGTCTGTCTCCATGGATTATCATTTTGATTCATTCTTGGTTGTTCAACCTGTTTATTACTTCTATAAGGGACCGTCAAACAATGTTCGCTATCTTTTTGTTTATCAAAAATAGGCATTACTGGACCTATCGTTACTGGTACTGTTACCGCTTCCAGATTTTTAGTCAATTCTCTTATTTTCTCTGTTAATTCTAAGGTAATTTTCGCTAGTTCTACTGAATTCTCATCATTTATTTTACCTCCGGACTTCTTCTCTACCTCTCTAATGGAATTGCTTCTTTCCAAAACTTGGAACTCTGGTTCCGATTTTATGATTCGTACTGTTTCTTTCACTGGGGCACTTGGGGTTAATATTTCTGGTTCTGGTCGATATGGGGTGGATTTTTATAGAATATGTCATCAAGAACATCATCCTCTGATTTATTCACTCCATATCCTCTCGATTCCACATTATGCCTCTTTTCTACACACTTTCTGCCTTCATTCTCTCCTGCAGTTCTTACGGGAAACAAACCCTCAGTCATACTCGCATTCCGCCACCTTCTCATTCGGTCATCATGTGTCTCATGTCCGTATGACCTGCCAAACATGTACCTATATCCTCTACCATTTCTCTGTCTTTCTCGGTCATGCATCTCGTCTTCCCACTCCGTCAATGCCTCAAATTGTGTCGGTCTAGGTCTTGGTTCTAAATTCATCATTTTCTCTCTCAAATTTCTCAAAACTGCCAAATTAAATGAACCATGTTCTGGAAAAGCCAACACTCCATCCTTTTCGGTATACTTGACCCAATTATCTAACCAAATACAGGTGTGATATCCATATTTCACAACCATGAAGGATGCAGGGGTTTTCGGTGGAGGAAGTAACGGTCCTTCCCTGGTTCCAATCGGTTTGTCATTCTTAAACCACTTTTTAATTCTACCAAACCAAGATTTTTTCTCCTTTTCTGGTGGATCGTAATACATTTTCCTTTCTTTCGTGTATCACTAGTTTCTCCTTACAACTGTACTGATATTCTCTCCAATCGCAGCGCAACTCACACTATCGCACCAATACGGAGCATCTATGTCACTTTTGCAATTCTCCAATCTCAGTGCGACTCACACTAACGCACCAATCCGGAGCGTCTACGACAACCTGTACTTCTCCACTCCTAGCGCGGCGCACACTAACGCACCAATCCGGAGCGTTTTACGTTTCTGACCGTTTGTCCAATCCCAGCGCGGTCGTTCTGACGTCAGCAGCCGCTGCCGCAGCTTCTGCTCCTGTTTACCCCTCCTTCACAAAATCCACTCGGTAAGTTTTGTTTCGAAATTTACAATTCTGTTAGTAACAACATAAAAACACCACCATTGTCCGCTTCGCTAACCAAAGAATAGCAATAGACCTTTCTCACGAGAATGCCGTCTTTCCCGAGAACAGCGCTTACCTCTGCCCTACTACAGAATCGTTACTTCCGTTGATAAGGTAGCACATCCCTCTACCTTACCCTTCTAATAAGCATTAGCTAACCGTTTCTCCAGAATTAAGACACATAGTTGGAGACCCAATGCTCCTGAGAAATAAAACTAGAGTTTCACAATTAACCTGAATGCCTTTTCATTCACGCACTTTCACACTAGAAAAATGCAGTACATTCACACAGAATCCTGTCTTTCCCGAGAACAGCGAACAGTCTGTCCTACTACAGAATTATAACATACGTTAACAAAGCAGCGCTTCCCTCTACTTTGTCCTTCTAGCAAGCTCAGAGAACACCTGTTACCTTTCCAGTGATAAGCGTTATCGGAATGCCATTTGGACTCCTGGTACCTAAGACCAAAATTTCACAGGTGACCTTCACTATCATACACACTTCTCTCACACAGAAAAAATGTCTCTAATGGCAACACACGGCGATGTCACCGAATCGAACCCAGACAATGCGTCGTGCAACTTCAATTGTTACATGTTTCTCCCTGTGTACCTACAGGGCAATAACAATTGTGTCTTTCCCGAGAGCAGCGCGTACCTCTGTTCTACTACAGAACCGTTACAAACTTCGGACTTCCTACATCCCAGAAGCCGTGCAAACAACATAGAACTCAACGCGACTCACATAGAGTGTTAGTACATAAACCTATATCAATGACCAATAATCAATAAGCAATTTACAAGCAATAATCACCAAACCAAAACAATAAAAACCATAACTCTGCTACCAGAAAAACTGATGCAGCGTGGAACATCAAATTCCCCCTTCGCCGCAGACCAAATACCTCAATAGCAAATTCACTCAGATACATTAATTGGTGGGGCACATAACACCAACAATCATACTTCATTGATCTGCTTCCCTAGTGGAATAGGCTTCCAAACGCTGACATGAAAGAAATATCTTTACCTAACCCTAAATGCGTTGACTCCAATCTTGTGATATTCCCTTCATTAGGAGATAAATCATTTAGTTGTTTTGTAGTTTAGCGAAACTGTTGATTTATCTATACTCTACTCTTTATCCTAGTTTTCTTCTTCAAATAATCGACACAACACATTTGTCAATTAATCAAATATCGTTTTTCTAAGAAAATTGCTAATTGTTAGAATCATCATCCTAACCATAGAACATTATATTTACCTAATCTGGCTAAGAGTCGTCCTCTAAGTCAGTCAAGTCGGAAAAAAACCTTTAAATTCATCAAAGTCATGCAGCATAACGTCAGGAAATCGAGTTCGTCAAAGAAGGAAGAGTTTTTTTTAGTTCAATTCCCTACCTACTTTTATAATGAAATTAATGTCAAAATGTATCAAGATTGGGGTTTTGGAAAGCTCTCATTGGAGGACTTGGGGTCGTCTGGTAAAGTTCTCCCATAGTCCGCAAAATGAAGTCATCGCACTTGCTGGTTCCAGTTTTAAGACAGTTCTTTGTATTGTCGTTGGCGAAGCTCCCAGAGTGTCCTTGATAAGAACATCTTCTCCTGGGTTCAGGACTAGGCCATTGTTGCTGGCGGAGACGCATGCGCACTTCACCCATAACCTCGTGTTGTCAGGAGCAGTCACGTTAAGCGTCTCGTTCAGCCATCTTGGATAAGGCCAAAATGGTCAACTTAAGCAAAACAAAGACAAAAACGTAATTAAAACATAGAAATGGCTAATAAAATGTTAAACCCTCACTAATTCCCTTATGTGTAAGTAATCATCTAGCAGAATAGCAACATTCAAAGCGTTTATACTCACTCAATGAAGCACAACTCACAATTACATTACAAGAGCAACATATATCATGCAATATTATCATTTTCTACTATTAGTATGCGTACATAAGTTAGTATACAATTAGTTTAGCCATGCTAAGTGCAATTCCCACGTGTAATTCTTTTGTTAATATAATTGGTAAGTCTTCCACTGCAAACAAATTAATAAGATTACTATTAGTTGATTATTCAGATTAATATAAACATGCAGAATGGGGGGGTATACAAAATTTTGTACTACCCGCTCCAGCAGAGGCACCTCTTGAGGGTACGCCTGCATACATTATGACTACTGAGCATGGTTTGAGTACTTCTCTTTGGCTTCACTAATGGAGTAGGATTATTGAAAAGAGTGCGGTATGTTATGGTATATATGTCGGACTCATAACAGCAGAATCTTGGATCATTTGTAATGAAAATTATACAAAATGAAGCCACCATCGAGACCCATTCAATATGAGGCATTTAATGTATGGGAGAAAGTTGCACGAGAAAAAGGGAAGGAAAAATATTAGAGGAGGAACAACATATGGATTTTGTGTCCCAGTTTGTTTCAGGGCTAAAACCAGAGATCTGCTTACACATAACTCAGTGACGACGTGCAAAATGCTTCAGATAGACTGGTCCTCGACATGTCCCGCTACAGCCACATAACACAACACCTCCAACAACTCCTCTGGCTCCCAATCAACAAGAGAATTACCTTCAAACTCCTCACACATGCCTACAAAGCTCAACATGACTCAGGACCAGAATATCTGAACCACCGCCTCGCATTCCACATACCTGCCAGATAACTCTACTCTGCCCAATTCACCCTGGCCTCCTTCCCATGGATCCACAAGACCAGAACAGGAGAAAGACCTACCCCCTACCACGCCACCAAGACCTGGAACACCTCAGCAATCTGCGTCTTTGACCCAATTCAGGAAGGACATCAAGACCTGGCTCTTTGACTGAACCTCAACACACAGATGGATCAGAAGCCCCCCTCAGCGCTTTGAGACCCTCATGGGTGAGTAGCCGCACTATACGAACCTCTGACTGATTGATTAATGAATTAGATCTGAAGTAAAAGAAAATAAAGGAGAAATTCAAGTTAGCACAGGCCAAGCTGGCTCAGAAGGGTTTTCGGAATCCTTCATTTGCAGCAAACCAAGGGAATATGAACAGAGCTGTGGTGCCACAAGCTAGTTTTCAGGGAAATCAAGGGGGATTGAATGTGTAACCATCGCACCACCGGAAAGCTTGTGCCTGTCCTGGGACTGCATCTCCCAGGAGCCTTTGCCACCTGCACCCAGAGGTGCCGTACTGCCAGCAGCTGTGAGCGCCCAGGGGGGCTTACTGAAATGCTTGCGGCTCTCGTTTCGCGGGAACCGCATCGCACCACCGGAAAGCTTGTGCCTGTCCTGGGACTGCATCTCCAAGGAGCCTTTGCCGCCCACGCCCGGAGGCGCCGTATTGCCAGCAGCTGTGAGCGCCCAGGAGGGCTTACTTAAATGCTCATGGCTCCCGCTTCGCGGGAGCCTCCTCGCACCACCAGAAAGCTTGTTCCTGTCCTGGGACTGCATCTCCCAGGAGCCTTTGCCGCCCGCGTCCGGAGGCGCCGTATTGCCAGCAGCTGTGAGCACCCAGGGGGGCTTACTTAAATGCTCGCGGCTCCCGCTTCGCGGGACACGCACGGGCGCGTGCCGGGCGAAGCCCGGACCAAGTGCGGGCCCGTCAGCGCCCGTCTGCGAACGGCTGAGTCCGGACCGGGCCACGCCTCTTCCACCAGGTCATCAAAATGGGTAAGCGAAAGGACCTCTGCTCTGCTGTATCGTCTAAATTTAAGACTTAAAATCCCACGTAACTGTGCCTCCATCATCTCATATCTGACTACTGCTGTGGGGGCTATAACTAATGAGATCCAAGACGTGGAGGCTCAGCTGGGGTTGGGGATCGACAATTTAGCTGAAACTGTTACTGAGGATGTCATCAGTCTAGATATTGTCCAAAGCCAAAGTATAGATGGGCCTGCTAACAACACTGACTTTGCTTCCATATCCGGCCCCAGCAGCAGACCGGAGTATAAGGGAAGTACGGACCTGCTTAGTGACGGGGCTGTAGTCTCTGTGAAGAAAGGGAGATACATTTTTTTTTAAACTGGCCCAGCCACCAAGAAGCTCCCTATACGGAAGGTGTGCACTGACCAACGACCCACGGAGAGACGGCTTTCTACCAATTTGGTCAATGCAGATTCGGACCCGGTTTTCATACACATTGACAAACTTGTTGAATCGCTAAAATATGACTTATTTAAGTGTGTCAAATCCGGTTTGGACCATGTAATGGGCAGGTTAAGCAAAATAGAGTCCAAACTTGATGTCCTTAGTGCAAGTGGGAGCCAGGCCCATAAATTATATGCTGTGAGTAACAAAACAGGTCAAGCAGAGGAAGTTAGAAGTCAACTAACATCCTGTATTACAACCATTGACAATAATATCGCACTTTGTAACGCCTTTGGGACCTACTTCTAGTCCTGTTGCCTGTATTAATAAAGCGGGCGATAACACAACAGGAGCTGCGAGGTCCATGAAATGGAAGCCCGGTATATTACCCTCTGCAGGGCCTAATTTACCAACCCCAGGAGCATTTGCTAAACAAATAATCCTGGACTTGCCCCCGGAGGCTTCCCCCTTGGTAGTGATCCTAGCAGGGGTACCTCTTCTCAAAAGCAATAGCATCGAGACAACTGAAGAGCTTATGCGTAAAGTGATTTTTTGGTGTAGTGGGGCTTCTGAGGGAGGCTTAAGTGCATCCACACACATCATAATGGCAAGGCGGGTAGGTTGGGTGGGGAACAGGCCAAAAACAAAGAATGGTGACTGTATAGTGATAAAATTTGATCGGTCAGATGTGGTGGGGTGGGTCCTTCATGGGAGTTCTGACAGGGCCAGAGGAGGGATCATAGCTTTACCTTTGGGCTTTTTTTATCCACCTGATATGGGCACAAGGTCAAGAGATGGTATGGGGTTACTGAGATATAGGGCTGGTCGAGGAGCATATCGTTCCTTTCCCCATCTCTTGCATAATGCTACTCAGTCTCCCAGAGTAAACATCATGGGTCTAACCCAAGACCACTCAGTAAAGAATACTACTGCTGATAATAGAACCATAGAGTCTAGGTTTGCAACATCAAACAGATTTGCCCCTTAGCCAGCTGGAGAGTAACGATTGACTAGTTCCTCGCCCTGAAGGCCACAATGGGGACGGAGTTAATAGTAAGAGATGCCGGAGTGAATTTACCCAGGGGTCATTGAGGAACCCGGTACAATGCACTAAAATCTTAAGTTGGAATATAGCAGGCCTCAAAAATAAGTCCTATGATCCCAGGTGGGTAGACCTTTTAAGTGAATTTTGTATTATAGGACTACAAGAAACCTGGGATACTGAGAATGATTTCTGGTTGGATGGTTACACAATCTATATGGAGTCAGCTAAACCCTCCACTATAGGCAGGGCAAAGGGTGGTTTTATGACCTTGATCTCCCTAAAAGTTGCAGGTAACCATTGTAAATTGGACTCATGCTCACCGAACTGTTTGGTGGTACAGATTATTTTCCCCAACGCTCCAAATCTGCTTATTGTTAATTTTTATAATTCATTTAACAAAATTATAATTAATGAACATTTGGTCAGTCGGAATTGTTCCCTTGATTCTTATAGTAAGAAACAAACTACTTCCTATTCGGTTATCATTTTAGGCGATTTTAATATACATCGTTGTCACCTAAACTGTTATGTCTTGGATAGCTTGAGTTCTGCCGATCATTCAGAAACCCACTTTGAACATACACCGCAGGGTGGTTTTTTGGATAGTATCCTGGCGGACCATGACTTATTTTATCCTAACATAAGGCAAGAGGGTTAAGACATTCCCTCTTTTAAAGGCAGAGGTGCGCACACCATTATTGATTATATTTATATTAGTCCAGCTCTGACCTTTTGGGTGATGGATTATACCATCAAGTGGTCAGTGTATAGCGATCACAACCCTATTAGCCTGACACTGGCGGGTGGTTTTAAGAAAATTCAAAACCTGGATAGACCGGCTCGCATTTTGGATATTCGTCCTATAGACCAGGCTCGCAGACTCAAATGGTGCTCGATAGTACCGGGGGATTTTCAGGTGAATTTGTCGTATATTGTCAGACGAGAGATGAATCTTTGTTTAGATGCCAAATCGAGGGACAGGGAGGTCCTTACGGCATATATTAATATTTGCACCCAGATGGCTTTTGATCTCAAATGCCCGGCTAGGGAACATCAGAATAAAGGGGAGAGATGGTTCGATCACAATTGCTCAGTTGCCCATCGAAAGCTGTTAGTGGCTTTAAAATCTAAACCACAAGATAAGTGTGTATTAGCTGCGAAAAGGAAATCATATAAACTGGCAATTTATAAACGCAAAAATGAGATCAAACAAGAGGCATGGAATGATTTACTCTCTATTGATGTTATCAAAAATAGTGCCAAATTTTGGGACATTGTGAATAAACCTATCTTCCAAGAATCTATCGTCTCCCCCTTAGATTGTATTATACAGGAGCAAGACTGGTGTAACCATTTTAAATCTATGTATATTGACCAAGGACCCTCAGGCACTACTTTTGAAGTTAAAGCTTACACTCTGATGTTTTCGGAGTCAGAAGTTGCGGAGGCCATAGCACAAATGACTGCCAATAAAGCACCTGGACCAGACGGTGTCCCAGCCGACCTTTTTAAGTCGGGCACAATGTGCTGGTCCAAAATACTGCCTTATGTTTAAAATTCCGCTTGTAAAATAGGACTCCCTAGCTCATGGTCAGAGTCAGTAATCGTCCCAATTTTTAAAAAAAGAAATAGAGGGGATGCAAGCTGTTATAGACTAATATCGCTTATTGATTCTACAGTTAAGGTACTTGGAAGGGTGATGCTTGGCAAATTGACAGCTTGGTTAACTGAATCTAACACGCTCTCGACTTTGCAATACGGATTCAGGAAAGAAAGAGGCACAATCGATCAGTGCCTCAACCTGCACCTATTAATTGGGAAGTACACCATTGCCAGGAAGGGAACACTCTACCTGGCGTTCATGGACCTTTCCTCGGCATTTGACTGAGTGAATAGGCCAAAATTATGGTTGATGCTTCTCAACTTAGGCGTAGATACAAATATTGTCTATTTGCTCGCCGATCTGCATTGGGACCTGACTGCTACCGTGAGATATGATCAAAAGGGGCGTTGTACCCAGAGAATTTGTATTACAAATGGTGTGAGGCAGGGGTGTATTTTGGCCCCCTTACATTTTACCCTTTACATTAATAATCTGGAGCAAGTATTAGGGAAAGCCTGTAAAGACATCCCGCGTGTAGGGGCGCGACTGATCCCGGCACTCCTATACGCGGATGATGCCACACTGTTAGCAAGAACGGCGGTTGGTCTACAACATCTTTTAAACTCCTTTGCCATATTTATGAAATCTTTGGATTTAAACGTACATTTTTCAAAATCGCACACAATGATAATTGGTACTAAGCCTAAAAGGGTCAAAACACTTCAGTGTGAGGGCAATGTGATCACCAGGGTTACTGCCTTTCCCTATCTGGGCGTTCTATTTGATGAATGAGGCACATGGATCCCGCAATTACACACAAAGAGGAATGTCTTGGCAAGATCCACATCCGCAGTTTTAGCCTTCGCACGTAAACTAGGGGCAAAACCAATGCACGCACTCTTAAAAATATGTAGAGCAAAATGTATGTCTATTGCAACCGATGGTGCAGACATATGGGGTTTCAGAGAGGCTAGTGCAATTCAAGTGGTTGAGAACGAATTTGTTAGCGGTCCCACAATCCTCACCTGCATATATAATCCATCAAGAGCTTAGGATTGGCTTTGTTGATGACCAAATTGCCCTAGCACCTCTCTTGAAATGGATTACAACCTGGTTAAACCCCGAACTAGAACTAAACCATGAGATATTAAGCTATTGTCTTGCTTTAGATCAAGCTAGCCGTATCCCTTGGTTGAGCCATGTTAAAAGGTTGGCGGTGAAATTGGGTCGGCAGCTAAATTAGTTAAGGATGACTTGCAGTGGGCAAAGTGTTCCTATTTATATATGGTCTCCATGGAGAGAGAAGGAAGGGAGTTGACAAAATCAACTGTACGCGCCCATCAATTATTAAAAACATCTACTGCAATGGAACCATATTTGATTGTGGTAACTAATCCTAACCACCGCTTCCTTTTGACAAGATTTAGGTTAAATCAGCTACACTTTCTTCTTGCTGATCCTCCAGGTTGGAGAAAGGTGGAGGATCTGGGTGTCTGTTCATGCGATAACTTTTCTGTGCAGGACACAATACATTTTATCTTTTTTTGTGAGCACTTTTTGCACATTCGGAAGCGCTTTATTCTACCAATCCTAAAAGACTAAGGGCCTCATGTAGGTAGCGAAATACCGGTCGGTAACGGCCGATTTTCGGTAAATATGCCGTTACCGACCGGTATTCAGACAAGTGAGATGTAGGAGTCCAAAAACCACTTTTCGGTAAATATGAGGCGGTAAATACCGATTCATAGTTACCGAATTCCAAAATACCGATTCATATTTACCGAATACATAATTAACGAATCGGTAAATATGAAGTGGTAAATATGAAGTGGTAAAAATTTAAAATGACATGTAGGAGCAGTCGGTAATTAAGAAATCCAGGAAAATCGGTAAATAAGAGTCGGTAATTAACACGGATTGAAAGCAGGTGGTAACCATCAACAATGCACATAAGCAATCCCAAAATGCAACAGCGTGGACAACATGGCCGCCATGTACGTCATTGCAAGGCGCCTACGTCTACAGGCAGCAGGACTGAGGGTGTGGCGACGGGAGGAACAAATCTACAGACAGCGCATCACACTATTACAGCTGACTGATGCAGAGATACATGAGAGGTACAGGCTACACCCCGAAACCATCATGGACCTGATAAGGGACCTGCACCCAGTCCTGGACCAGCCAACAAGAAGGGCGCACGCCATACCACCACATGTGCAGGTGCTCTGCAGCCTACATCTACTGGCATCCGGCAGTTATCAGGTGGTGATAGCTGCGGTGGGTGGTGTATCCCAGAGTTGCCTGTCCCGTTTCTTCAGGAAGTTCCTGGATGCCATGATGCAGAGAATGCACCACTACATAAGCTTCCCAAACACACAGGCTGCACTGCAGAAAACAAAAACAGACTTTTATCACATGGCACAGTTCCCCCATGTCATCGGCTGTATTGATGGTACACACATACCAATCTGTCCACCAGCTGATACAGAGCACATCTACAGGAACAGGAAGTCCACCCACTCCATCAATGTGCAGGTGATCTGTGATGCAGGGAACATCATCACAGATATTGTTGCAAAGTTTCCTGGGAGCACCCACGACTCTTACATCTTCCAGAATAGTGGGATCTACACACGACTGAGTGCCGGAGAATTCGGAGAGGGATACCTGCTGGGTAAGTAACAGTGACGCCCCTTGAAACCTGCAAATCAGAGTGTATAGAGGCATGTAACTGATGGTTCCCTTTTACTCATCCAGGCGACAGTGCATATGCATGCCGTTCATTCATCCTCACTCCCTACCTACACCCAGCAACCCAGAGTGAGAGACGATACAACGTGGCACACAAAACAACACGCAATGTGGTGGAGCGCACGTTTGGACTACTGAAGAGCAGGTTCCGCTGCCTCCACAAGAGCGGAGGCGCACGCCAGTACAAACCCATCACCTGCTGCAAGATTATTGCCACTTGTGCAATGCTGCACAACCTTGCCACGAAAAAAGGTACAGATGTGGAACTGACATATCTTGAGGACAACGAGGATGAGTCAGGCCAGCCAGAGGGCAGCGCAGCTAGAGTGCCAACTGCAATCGATGGGAGAGAGAGACGGGCAGAGATCACATGCAACTATTTCTGAGTAAGTGAGGGGACACAGCGAGTTGTGAGAAGCCATGACGTAGTTTAATGTGGCACCACGCCATGAACACATGAACAGGCCAATCTGGCAATATACCATCTATACAAGGAGTATGTCCAGGGTTACGTCACCCAATGGGAAGTGGCTAAGCAGGGCCACATCAATGTTTGCGCATACGCGCTGCAGTGGTGGATTGCACGGCCTGTGCATCCTCACTAGAGCCAACCCCAAGCCGCCTGCTGCTCCTGCGTGCTTCGGGGACAGGGGGTGTGATGCTGCTGCTGGTGTCGATGCTCTCCGCAGCATCCCCTGCAGCAGTTGTCGACGCCTGACTAGTCAATAGCACCCCTAGTGCACTTGTCACCTGCACCATCCCCCGAGACAGGTCGCTGCAGCACTGTGTTAGGCCCTCCTGCATCGTCACAGAGCGCCGGCAAAGTAGGGAAGTCGCAGTTGCCAGACGGTTGAGTGCCCTGCTGGTAGTGTCCCTTCTCTGGCGTTCCCGGCGCCGTGCTTCGATGTCAGCATCTAATTTGCTGCACAACTGCTGGATTGACTGGGACATGTCCCGAATGCCCGCAGCCATGCCGCCAATGTTTGTGTCCATGTTGACTAAGCTTGTCTTCATCACCCGCATGTGCCTCTGGACTGACATAACTGCCTTTGATTGCAGGCGCTGTTGCTTCAACATTTGGCCCTCGAGCCCCAAGAAGACACCATGGCCGTCAGTGGGTGCTGGTGGACTCTGGACACGCGACCTGCGGCGCCCTCTTGCTCCCGTCTGTGCTGCCTGTGAGGTGTGGGGCACAGTGGGATGGCTCCCTTCCTGGGGCCCGGTGCGGACTTCTGGGCCCATGCTGTCGTCTGACGAGGTGTCGAAGGCTCGTAGCCTGGCTGCTGGACGCCTCCTCATTCTCACACCTGCAAGCGGAGATGTGGCCGGTGATTCGAACATGAGTGGCGATGCTGGCTGTGGTTGTGGTGATGCTGGCTCTCGGTGAGGTGATGCTGGCTCTGTGTGCGGCGAGGCTGGCTGTGTTGGTGGTGCGGCTGCCAGTGGGCCTGCTCCCTGGTCTGAACTCGTGCTGGCTAGAGGTGATTTTTGTGGCCGGTGTGCCGTCTCCCCTGCAGCATGCCCTGTACTGCATGATGTCACATCTGTGGACAGAAAAACAACATTGGCTCAGTGTCCCCGAAGGGCTGCATTGCAAGCGTCACAATAAATCATTTCACATTCCAATCTGTCCTCTGTCTCCTTGTGCCTCGAGTGCGTGACATGCCTTGTTGCCCTGTAACATTTACGTCATGGTTAGTGTTGCCCTGACTACATCTCCCGGAATGCATTGCCTGTCTGCACTGACACGTGTGGACTGCAGTGTGATTCTCGTTTCACAATGGGGGATGTGGGATAGGGGTAGGGGAGGCTACATTGCTGTGCTTTCGTCTTACCTTGGTGTGTTGCGGCTCTGGCAGAGCTGTCGGCGTCCCCAAGACCCACGACGCTCTCTTGCTCGATTGTGGCCGCCACCAGCTCCTCCAGTTCGGTGAGGGCAGGTGCCCTGTTGGTTCCACCTCCGGTCTGGCTGGCCTCCTTCTGGATGTCGCCCATCTTCCTCTTGGTCACAATCCTCAGGTCATACCAGCGCTTTTTGAGGACCTCAATGTCCCTGTGGGTCACTCCCACAGCATTGACCTGCGCCTGGATGGCCAGCCATATGTTGCGCTTTTCGGCCTCAGGCACTTGCAGGGATTGCCTCCCAAACAGCTTCTGGTGCTGCTTCACCACCTCCTCCACCAGCACCTGGAGTTCCTTGGGGCTGAATTTGAGCTTCCTCCTCCTTTCCCCTCCGTCTTTCTGTGTTCTCTGGCTGGACATGCTGTTCGTTTCCCGCTCGCACATGCAACTGCTCCCTGCCTCTCCTCTGCACTCCAAGCCTCTCCAGGGTCGGCTAATTATGTACACCTGCCTGGGTGTGGCCACTTCGGCTAATTGTGTACACCTGCCTGGGTGTGGGCAGTTCCTGGTTGGGTGGGCTGTCGTTGCACAGGATTAGCTGTTTCGTCAAGTCATGTGATGTTATTTACCGAATCCGTACATACCTATTCGGTATTTTCCGATTCGGTAGATACCACCTCGGTATTTTCCGATTCGGTAGATACCACCTCGGTATTTTCCGATTCGGTAATTATCACCTCGGTATTTACCGAATCGGTGAATTCCGATTCGTATTTACCGAATGTTACCGAATCGGTAACTGTTACCGAATTTTTACCTACATATAACTTACCGATTCTAATTTACCGATTCGGTACGGCTCGGTATTTAAGAACCGGTAAAATTTATTTACCTACATGAGGCCCAAAGACTTCTTACAAGTAAAACCAGCACTTATGTACCTACAGTTGCTGTCTAATGTTTGGGAGATTTTTAGTATAGCAAGCTTTCTCATTGCAGCAACTAGGGTAAAGAAGAAAAAATGAGTGATTTTATAATTATGACTATATTAATTGATCTTAATGAATTTAGGATTTTATGATTTTTTTTGGTTGTCTGTCCTGATTTATTCAAAATTTTTAAATCATGTTGTCAATTTATACGGGGGAAAATAATTAGATTGATTTTCAAGATTCAGTTTATATTAATTGACTTTTATGTATTTTGGTTTTTTATAAATGTCATATTATAGATTGCTTGTTCTTGACTATTTAATGTTTGGCCTTGTGTAAAAATCTCTGCTGCTAATCAATATTTTATCAATTCCAATTTTAACTTCATGTATAGTATGCTTTTATGGTTTTAGTTAACCAAATAAAGTACTTTTGACTGACTGACTTAATGTGTCACAAGGCAGAGCTAGAGGTGGTTCTGTGGGTACAAGTTCTGGATCAGATATTACTGCTATAAAAAATATTACCTCTTGTCATGTCTGTCATAAAATTGGACACTGGAAGAAGGAATGTCGATATAATCCTGATGATGCAGGTGGAAATGTACAAATGTTGAGAGGCATACAATTTCAAAACCCGCCTGCCCAACAGATACAAATGCACATGCAGGGACAAGTTCCAATGATGCCCGTTTTACCAGCTCAAATGACCACCCCTAATATGGGAAACCCTACATTTAATCTGAGCCAAAAGTCAAAGATAAATGCAAGTTGATTTCAAAATGCAATGCCACAATTTCAGAATTCAAACCAAAATGTTTCATAGCAATTTCCTTTATTTGAATTTGATGATTCAGGCTCTGATACTTCACAATGAAGTTGTCTAAGAGGAAAGGAAGATTGCATACTTTGCGCAGTCTTAGAGGTATACCAGAGTGGCCCACATATAAATGCTGAGGTTATGGCAACCCTGTATCTTTTTTGATAGATACAGGAGCTACTAGGTCCACTGTAAGAACAGTGGAACTTACAGACCTACCTCTTGCGGGGAAAACAATCCAATTTGCAGGAGTAACAAACAAACAATTCATGAAACCAGTTTCTGAAAAGATCCAGGTAAAAATTAGTTCATTTAAAGAGAAGCATCAATTTGTCGTATGCGATTCAAGTCCTGTAAATTTGCTGGGGAGAAATTTGCTATGGTATTTCAAACACATGATGAGGATGTGGATTTTAAATTGATTAGACAACAAAATGAGACCAGAATATTTCCACTACTGACTATTGAAGAGTAACTTGAGGATATGAAAGAGACAGTAAATAAAGAGGTTTGGAACTTTACAGGAAAGGACAACGGTGCCGACCCGATTCTCCTTCCTTGGTCGGACCACTTCCTGATCTCCTTCTCATGGACAATTCAAGAGACTGATCCATGGGTAAAGAAAAGTACCAGGTCAGTACGACCTTGGGCAAAATTGTCATAGGACTCTTGGATGAGGTATCTAGAAGAATCAGTCCCCACAGTAGATTCTAATCCAGCAACTGCCAACGATCAGCTTAATAAATGGTTAGAATCATCATTGGATATGGCTTTACCCAAAAAACCTATGCATAAAAAAGAGGGGGTCACCATAATTTATAGTATACACCCAAGCTACGCACTCTTAGACAAACCTCCAAGCAGCTAGAAAGGCGCTGGAGGAAAACTCTGACAGTTGACAGGAAAGCGGACTGTAGAACCTCAATCAGAAGCTATAAGAATGAAATAAAATTAGCTAAATCCGCTTTTTACGAAAGAGAAATTCTTTTAGATGAAAATCGCCCCAGTAGGAAATTTTTAAAATTGCCAAATCTCTTCCCCCCCACCCCCCTCGCATTGATAAGGACATTCTCCAACGCTGTAATCTAATTGCAAAATTTTTTCATGAAAAAATCCAAGCTATTTATCAAGCGTTCCCAGTGGTCTCAGAATCACATGTAAAGCCCCCTGTACGCTCTGCTATTAATCAACTAGAGACTATTCCTCCTATAAATTTGACTATTCTTCAGAATATTTTTAACCAAGTTAAATCTGGGGCTCCTTCAGACGTTGCCCCCCCTACTATCCTAAACCGAGTTTTTGAAACCGTTGCTCCGATTGTTCTTAAAGTAATTAATACCTCCTTAGAATCAGGCTCTGTGCCCCTTTTGTGGAAACAAGCTATGATCAGAGCCTTATTAAAGAAACCCAACCTGGATCCTGAGACATTGTCGAACTATCGTCCTATTTCACTATTGCCGGGCATTGGCAAACTGGCAGAGAAATATGTTAACACTACGATTTCATCCTTCTTGGAAAATAACAACTGCCTCCACCAGACTCAGATGGGCTTTAGAGTTCAACAAAGTACGGAAACAGCTCTGTTAGTTGTGACGGAAAGTTTACGAAGAATCACGGATAATGGAGGCTGTGCGGCATTGATTCTGCTTGATCTCAGCGCAGCCTTTGATACCGTGAACAATCAGCTTCTAATTCAAAAGCTCATGGGCCTTGGAATTACTGGTATGGCAATAAAGTGGCTACAGTCCTATCCTGAGGACCGCTCATTTGTGGTCTTTGATGGAAATGTTTCTTCGGAGCAACTGCCTCTTGGCTGTGGGGTCCCTCAGGGTTCCTCCCTGAGCCCCACTCTTTTTAATGTGTACATGAGTCCCCTAGCTGAATTGGTAATCCCTCATGGCATTCAGATCATTACTTACACAGACGATACCCAGCTAGTAGTATCATTCAGTCAAGAAAATAAGTCTGCTCCTAGTCTTGCGCTGTGTCTGCAAGAAGTGTCAAGATGGATGGATGCCTCTTACCTAAAACTCAATGGGGACAAGACGGAGCTCTTGTTTCTGGGAAATTGCCCCCCATCCACCATAGCTCCCTTCTGGCCTAACTGTCTTGGCCCCCCTCCGATTCCAAAAACAGAAATTAAGAGTTTGGGAGTTTGGATAGACCATGATTTGAACTTTAAGAAGCAAGCGAGTAAGGTGGCCTCTGGCTGCTTTGGATTGCTCAGAATATTAAGGAAGATTCTTCATTTACTCCCACTTACTGTTAGAAGAACAGTAGTCCAGGCGCTTATTCTGTCGCGCCTGGACTATGCAAACGTTCTGTATCTGGGAGCCCCTCTGGCGGCCATTAATAGACTCCAGGTCATTCAGAACTGTGCAGCACAACTTCTCACCAATTCTGCTAGGTGGATGTCTGCCAAACCTTCTCTTGCATTACTTCACTGGCTGCCGGTTCCCCAAAGGATTCATTTTAAAGCCTTATGTATTGCTCACAGGGCTCTTTCTAATAAGGGCCCCCCTGTTGTCAGATCTCTTATTCAGCCTTATCGTCCGGCTAGATCTTTGAGATCAGAAAATAAACATCTTGTCCGAGTCCCCGCTATAAAACGAATTCGTAGTGGAGGACGATGCTTTGGTTACAATGCTGCGAAGCTTTGGAATAGCCTACCATTGACCATTCGATTTGAATCCAACTATGTTCTGTTTCATAAATGTTTAAAGACTTTTCTGTTTCCGTAATTCTTGTACTTGCTCTGGGAGTTGCTATAGCCCTGGGATGCTCTAGGGTAGCCATGCACTTTATAAATGCCCTTTCAAGTCAATTCAATTCAATTCAATTCAATTATTAAAGGTGTAGAACCAGTCCACATAAAAGTAAAAGCGAATGTAGTCTTTCCCAGAACCTCACCTTTTCATTGACCCCTGAAACAATTGCAGGAATAAAACCAATGATTGATGATATGTTACACAAAGGAATATTGAGGGAATTGATTGGAAGTCCATGTAATTCTCCAAGTATGGGTTTACAATGTAGAATAGTGGAGGATTTAAGAAAAATAAATGAGATTGTGGTCCCTTGTTGTCCTGCGGTACTGAATCCAGCCACCATATTCTTACAAATTCCTCGTAATGTGGAATGGTTTACTGTCATTTATCTCTGCCAAGCCTTCTTTTCTGTCTGCCTACACAAGGAGAGTCAGTTCTTGCTCTCCTCCATGTTCCAGCAGAAGACATTTGCATGGTGTCGTGTCCCACAAGGGTATACATAGAGTCCTTCCCTATTCAATCAGATCTTAAAGAGAAATGTATAGACCTTGCAAATGCCATACAAATCTACCCTTGTGCATACATAGATGACTTGCTCATAGCATCGGACACATGAGAAGCCTGTAAACAAGACACCATTGCTTTATTGAATCACCTGGCTGAACATGGATACAAAGTGCCTCCAGGGATGCTGCAGTACTGTCTAAAAGAAGTTCAATATCCGGGACACATCATTGTGAACGAGCTAGGAAGGTGTCTACAGAGAGAGTGAAAGTGGTCTTGCAAATGAACCCACCATGACCTCAAAAGGAAGTCAAGAGGTTTTTGGGAATGGTTGGCTACTGCAGACAGTGTATACCAAACTTTTCCATATTGGAAAAACGTCTCCTGACATTGTCACACAGAGAAGTGCCTGACCCCATCCCATGGGACAACAAATGTACAAAAGAGTTCCTAGAGTTGAAAGAAAAATTTTGTTTTGTCCAGGCACTAGGAATGCCTGATTATTCAAATGAATTCACACTATTTTGCAGTTAGAGAGATGGGTTCACTCTCTCGGTATTGACACAGACACATGATGATGCCCTGAAGTCAATCACTTACTTTTCTGCTACTCTTGACCCTGTAGCAGCAGGTCTTACCGGTTGCCTTAAAGCAGTGTTCGCAGTAAGTACTAGTTTGGAAAAGAGTGAGAACATAGGGATGGGATACCCTTTAACTGTAATGGTACCAAACTCTCTGGAGCCACTATAAACCAGAACGAAAATGCAATACATGACTCACAACAGGTTGACACGCTATGATGAGAAATTACTTTCTTCAGGAAACATAGAACTGAAGTGGTGTCTAGTATTGAATCCTTCAACATTGTTACCTGTAAATGATGCTGATTGTGATGAAATTGAACATGACTGCCTAGATGTTATGGATTCATCACCAAATCCTGACCAGTCATTAAGGATGAACCCCTGATTGAGCCACATCATGTGCTGTTTGCGAATGGCTCATGCTTGAGAAGTAATGATGGCACATGAAAGCAGCATATGCCATGTGCACTATAAATGATTTTGTCAAAGCTTCATGTCTTCAAAGAGCCACTTGGTTGCTATTACCAGAGCATGCAGTTCAATTACACAAATGAGAGTCATCATTTTTACAGATAACCAGTATAAGTTTGATGTTGTCCATAATTTTGGGCAGTTATGGTCCCAAGAGGATTACTTACTTCTACAGGTACACCAATCTGGAATGGAGCCAATGTCAATGATTTATTGGATGCTTTACAAATCCCAAGAGAAATTGCAGTGGTCAAATGTGCAGCACATGAAAGTGGGAACGGGTAGTTGCCATGAGCAACATATACGCCTATTCCAAAGTTATGTATTGTGCTTTATTGGTCTGCACATTCAAAGGAGGGTCCACCTGTGAGTCCAAGGAAGAGAGTTCATTCACAATGCTGATGAAGGTCACTGACTTTTGGGATGAGTTGAAAAGGGTGCAGAAACAGAACAACATATATGGGTGAAAGCAGGTTGTGTGAAAAATGCAGCAGACATTTGAATGTCGACAGATGGAATACCAGTATTGCCAGACAGCTTGCTAATTCCAATGAAACAATACTACCATGGTTACACACATTTAGGTAGGGATGCAATGGTGAGGATTTACGGACAGAGTTAGTACAACCTCAGATTCTGGATGTTAGCGGATGAAAATGTTGAAGATGTGCGATATTTCAACATTTGAATGCAAGGAATGCAGGGGAAAGAACACATGTTACTTTGACACATCTTGGGAGATCAGGTGGTCTTTTCAACAGAATCCAGATGGATTTATCGAGATACCTGCTCACGATGGGCTGAGATATATCCTGGTGGATGTGTGCATCTTCTGAAGATGAGTGGAAGCCTGCCCAACTAGAAGAAATGACAGCATGACTGTAACAAAACTGTTATTATGTGACCTTAAACACAGGTACAGTATGCTTATTTCTCTTGAGTCAGATAGAGGAATTCACTTCAATAATGAGGTCCTAAAGATGATCTGCACAGCCTTACAAATTAAACAAAGATTACATTGCAGCTATGGACTGGGGGCTTCAGGAATAGTACAACAACTAACGACACCATCAAATCTAGATTGGCAAAGGTTTATACTTCAGCATCTCTGAAATTTATTAAATGGCCAGATGCATTACCTTTGTGTTGATGAGCATTCAAAGTACTCCAGACAGGGAAACAGGATTTCTGCCCCATAATATTCTATAGGGCAGGGCAATGAGATTACCTGCCATTCCTACAAATGCTCTCTTGAATATCACTGACAATATGATCCTGGACTACTACAAAGGATTGGCTGATATGGTTCGTTCTTTGTTTTCATCAGGTCGCCAGCTGCAAAACAAGATCCTCATCAAGATCAGTGTCACAACCTCAATCCTCGTGATTGGGTTGTGATGGAGAAGCACGTTCAGAAGGCTTGTCTTGAACCCAGATGGAAAGGCCCCTTTTAGGTAATAATGATAACAAGTACTGCTAATAAATGTGCTGGAATCCCCAACTTGATTCATTCTTCACACACTAAGAGGGTGAGCAATCCAGAAGAAGTGCTTGTGGTCTATGATCCTGAATAGAGAGCATTGGTGACTGTACCACCAGGAGAGAGACTACCTAGACCAGTGGTGCTGTTGCCAGTTCTACAGGAGGGAGAAGAGAGGGGTAAAGATCAGAAGCAGAAATACACATTTCAAGACTCTGAAATCACACAGAGTGGTGTTGGGATCTCTAACGAGGAGAAGCAGAGACAGACCCATAGATCGAAAGAGTTGTTGAATTTGTGTCTGACTGAAAGGATGATTTGGGTGAAGGAATTAGCACTGAATTAAGAAAGATAAATCAACAGACTGAATAGCTACAAATCTATCAGAGTGAGAATACAAGAAAAAGTGCTTCAATGCCACGAATTCTAGACAAAATCTCTGAAAAAACTGGATCTAGCAATGAAAGTAGCACTGACACACGTCACCAAAGACTGAGAAGGTCCAAAAGAGCTCGGGTGCCTTGTTGCAGGTATTCCGCTCCTGAATGGTCATATTACATGGATGCTACTTTGAATGTCACATTGAAAGATTTGTGCAATGTAAATCCTGTGCTGTATGAGCCTCCTTGAGATAAAATAAAGAAACTATTGGTAAAAGAGCTGAAAAAACAAAGAAAAATCAAATACATTCAAAAGAAAAGAACATTACATATTCAGACATTAATTGGTTTTATTTTTTATTTTGCAGAAGATCATCCCAGCCAAGAGTCTGCTGTAGAAAAATAGGGATAATATTTTAGAAGAACAGGGAGTAGGGTTAGGGATTGCATATTTAGAAAGCTGTCAAGAAGAAGCTTTGTACTAAAATCAAATGCAAGCTTCTGGATGCAAGTGTACTAGATCTGAATCGAGGAGAATGTGTTGCATTATAAATAAGTATAAATATATCATGTGTTCAGTTTCTGTGAGAACAGTAATAGTAATTAGCATAATATTAATAGGTTTCTAATTGACTCCAGAGTTATGGGTTCCAATCAGGTTTGGGGACAACTGAACAGGTTATTAATTCATATCTACTCATAGGGAAATATATACTTATTAAAAAAGGGAGCTTGTTTTTAGCATTTGTTGATTTAACCTCCGCATTAAATTTTGTGGTACACGATAAACTCTGGTCGGTTATGGTTAGTGTGGGTGTAGACCACCCTATTGTAAATTTCCTCAGAGATTTATATGCATTGGGGTGGGGTAGAGTTTGCTATGGCTTGGAAGGCGAATGTAGCCAATATTTTCCAATAGAAAGAGGCGTACACCAAGGCTGGCTACTCGCCCCCTTTTTGTTTAATCTTTATTTTAACAGATTAGGAGCCTCCCTAGGAAACAAGTGCACGGAAGAAGGACAGTGTCCGATCCGGGCACTCGTATACGCGGACGACACGGTTTTAATGGCCTGCACCCTATTAGGTTTACAGCGAGTACTGGATTAGTTTGCCCATTTTATTAAGGCTCTGGGGATAAAAGTAAACATAAGCAAAACCTTTATTATGAAGCTTGGGAAGACATCTACAAATTGTAGGGATATCTACATAGAGGGTTCGAAGGTACTAGTTAAACCCACATTATCTTATCTAGGCATTCTATTGAACAAAGATGGAAGTTGGTCCAATGCAATTAAATCAAAGAGGCTTCCTTTTGTTAAAAGTACTACAACCTTGCTGGACTTTGCCAGGAAAGGCCAAGTGTAGACCGACTGCCACGTATGGGTCTGAGCTTTGAGGATACTCTAATGTTGAACCACTACAGCGTGCAGAAAATTATTTCCTACGTACTCTTCTTGCACTGCCTAAAAGCAGCCCTACTTACATGTGTCACGCTGAATTGGGAGTGCCATGACTTACAGACATGATCAAGGTACAGCCAGTTTTGCTGTGGCATAAGATTTTGTCCTCAGAGCATACCATTCTTAACCGCTAGATTATTAAGGACTGTCTTACATCAATATCAGCCTTGAAAATCCCTTGGCTCAGCTTCGTACGTGACCTACTGGTAGACATTGGTCACTCTGAGCTTTTAGTACATCCGGATCTCCCCAGTAACATTCAAAGAAAAGCTCTTGAATTAAAACGCTTTTCCTGCCTAGATGATCTGAGGTTATTCACCGAAATTATGAAACGTTTGGTGAGGAAGAACCAGTTCATTTTGACTAGCTATGATATGCAGCCTTACCTAGTTAATGTAACCAACCATCGGGACGGATTGGTCCTGACTAGGTTTCGGCTGGACATTTTCCATCATTTAACAACCTTCCCAATATTAATAACTGGGCCTCTGATTTCCCGCATGTTCCTGTGATTATGTCTCAAACCAAAGTACTATCCACACTCTGTTCTTCTGTTTGTTTTATAAAGAGTTGAGAAAAGTTTTATCAAACCGCTGCTAAAATAGCTTGGATTTTTGGAATGTGCCCAGCTTTCATCTTTTTGCAAACTTTACCAAGCTTGTGCATATGTTTTTAGCTGTCATAATAAATATTGGCTGTGATAAAACAAAGAAAGCCGTTATAGAAATGTTATTGCCCTTCATGAATGTGCATGCCTGTTTTTTTAATCCATTTTGTATATACTTTTCTCATTTAACGTGATTAATTCCTTTTTTCTAATCATGTGTTTTTAACCAAATGATGTTGTTTTATGTAGCTTTTGTGATACACAATGTGTTTTCGAATAAAGCCTATTTGACTTGACCTGACTTGACTCCAGAGTCAGAACACACAGTAATGAATTCTACTAATCAAAATACATATATCAGTACAGATGAGACATGTAAGAAAACATTTATTGGTAATAAAAATAATGATTTTTCCTCTAATATGTATGCTAGATTACTGCAAGAGAACACTAATGTCATACATACAAGGGATTGCTATGTTTCTGCACATTTACCAACATCAGTTTCTGAAGAAGTAACCTACAATCATTTTCCTTTGTCCTTTGCTGTTTCTTGTAGTATTCTACTCTCATTAGTTTATGGAAAAAGGCATTTTGAGTATTTCTATTCCAATCATGATTTAATTCTTCCAAGTGTGTCGTTAATAGAAAGCATGAACTAACACCCACAAGCAAAATACATGGATACTGTTTGGTATTATTTCTTACCATATAAACCTATAGCTAGTGTTAACACTTACAAGAATAATCGAACCTGTTTGATGAAACGATTAGAGAAAATATACATAATGATGTTAGAAGACATTAACATGACACAAACTAGTGATAAAAAGCCATGATGTTTTAGAAAACGCTTAGAAAAAGGAAGAAAACAAAATTAGAAAGAAAATGCTCTATCCCAAATTAAGACTGGACAGCCAACACAAAGGGAGCATTTGCGTTTACAGACAACAGGCACCTAAAAGAAATAAACATGTGGGAATTACTAGTTGTGAACACACATTTGAATTAATGAGAGGGACATGGCAAATTCTACAGTTAGATGAAAGTACAATTCCTGGAGTTTATTACATATGTGGACACAATGCTTACTTCTTATTGACAGCTGATTGGAAAGGTATCTGTGTTTCGGGCATACTAATCCCAGAAAATGTTTCATGTGAACTCTAGCTGCTTTACCTGTGACACCAGCACAGAGACAAAAGCGTAGGGCATAATCTGCAACTGGACTAGTAGGAGATATTTGTGTAGTAATCATTCTTCCTGTAGGCATCATAATGAATGACAAAAATATTACAAAGCTAGCAATATTTGTTGACAAAATGGTAACAAACACATCAGAATCTTTGCTTGTAATTATCACAGAACTAATCGTCATGAGGTCTGTGGTACTCCAAAACCGACTTGCACTAGACATTTTACTCGCAGAGAAGTGTGGTGTCTGCAAAATCCTCAAATTGACTCACTGCTGTTCATACATACTTGACGAAAGTAAGGAAATTGAATGATATGCAAAGAATTTATCAGGTTTAGAACCTGAGTTCCAGGAATTGGAAACACCAAGTCTGTTTGAGAATTTTGGAAAGGGAGTTGCTACAATCAGAAGTTGGTTTGCAAGGGCAGGGAAAGGTATCTTTAAGGCTATTCTAATGCCAATAATAATAATAGGGCTTTGTCTAATATTTCTTTATGCTTTGTTTTGAAGCTGTAAATAATTAATGCTCAAAATGAGAGACAGAATGCAAGGGAAATTATATAAAAAGATATGGGATTCAGAAGCATTATGAATAATGATTATATGAACTTCTTAACATTTAGAGGTTGCAATAAGGAAAAGATGAGACTCAACTGACAATGAAGGTGCCCTCAGAGACAAACTAAAATGGGAAATACATTTGTGTGATGGTTTGAAGAACCACCAAAAGGGGGGATTGATAAAGTAGAAAAGTTTAGATCAAAATAACTCACCATATCTTAAAGCTGACATGTACCTAGACTATAATGTGAAAAAAATGCCTATTAAAGTAGAATGTAGAGAAATGTGCCTTGCTCTAAGGAGAATACATGTTTATGATCAGCATTATTATAATCTTTCAAAAGAAAGCTTTAATTTCTATTGTATTTTACCTAGGCCTGAGTAGGCCTCATTTATTCCTTCTTTCCTCATTTATTCTTTTTATTTTTAAACTTTGTTTTTCAGTTTTACAGAACATAACAAATGAAAAAAGCAGCAAGCAGTAGTGTGCATGGTTTAACATATAGTGCACATATCACAACATACCATTAATTCTAGAAACAAAGGGGCATTGGAACCCCCCCAAAGAACAACCGAGTTCACCCTACATGCAGATCACATAATACATTCTCTGCTCAAAGGGGGTGGTGTCCCTGTCCATATCACCCCCTATTGTTGTCAGTGCCATCACTGTCTGTTGAGATCATGTCTGAGTCTGCACCTAGGAGTGTCAGACAGGGCCATCAAATCTGCTAGGTCGTCATTCACCTTATCGTCTCGTATGTTGAGCTTTATGTGGGTCTCCTACGCCAAGGTCCATTCCAACACATCTTCATGCCAGTGTGCGATCTCGGGTGCCTTTTGCCCCATTAAGGTGATAGCGACCTTTTGTCTTGACTCATTTAGGATACTCCCAGGCTGGTGTACCCAGTCCATGGTATCAGTCCCTGGTACACTATACAACAAATACATACATACACATCTAAAACCATACAGCATAAAGGTCACCCACCACCAACCCCCAATAACACAGCATGTTTTTTCTAGTCTAAATGCACATCCACCTCCTGGGATAAGGATTATCTGGGGGACAGAAACAAATATAACCATGCTTCTAATTGTTTGATGCAATTGCTCAAACGTACCTAGGCACACTAAAAATTGTCTGGGTTTACCAACACTATCAAGACCGGTCTGGTCACCAAAATGTTTGTAAAAATTGCACACATCTCAATCATTTGGGGAAAGTCAGGTGTCCTAGTCATGGCAGTTTACATGTACCAGGGAGAGTCAGCAGGCTACACAACCTGGGTCACAGGCCAAACGTTTCTGTACTCCAAATTATTAATCATCTTGTACCAACTGTCCGGCATGCCATGACCTCAGCATGGGTATTCATGCAGTATCACTCAGGTTAAAATTGAGTAAAACTTTGGGAAGAGACCCAGCAAAGCCAATATCATTCTGCCTTAGAAGCCCTGTAGAGCACTTGACTAGAAACTCATGAAGTGATTGTCCTTCAAATTTGCTTGAAACAAATGGCTTCCTGTTGTTTACAGTATTGCTCCTTGTTTAAATTCTAGTTTGGCCCACCAGAGAAACCTGGCTAGAGCATGCTGCATCAGAGTCTCTGTTTCTTGGACACTTCTGATTGCCACAAGTTCCTCCAGTATTACACTAGCACCCACAATTAGGAATTGTGCCACACAAGCTGCAGGCACACATGATGCAGCAGTACATACTTTTTGCTGTTGCTTAACCTGAATGAGAACATTCCTCCTAGTCAAGACACTCCCAGGCAGTAGCCATACATTGGTAAGCCAAATAAAACTGTCCTTTGTGGTTTACCTACAGACAAATATCAATTTCCTATTTTCCTTGTTACCTTAGCAAGCATGTTTCACTGCAGTATAGGTTCCTTTCTGAGAGAATGGCAAAACAGAAAAGCTAGGTAGAATTGTTTCAGGTACAGTAAACAAATAGCATTAAAGGAGAATAAACTGAGATCAAGAAAATAGGATCACTCCAATGGAGTGCAGAATCAACTGTTCTTTGTAGTTGCACGTGTTATCTTCAACAAAATCCACATCCAGCACAGTTAATTGTTATTCAAGAAGCGTAACAAACCAAAAGGCATATTGACAGCTATCCTGGACCATGACCTGCTTTCAGGAAATATTGCATTGTAGTGTTTGTTTATACAAATAATGAGCCTTCTGGTGACTGGAGGACATATAATATGTGTGATCTGGCCACCAAAATGTTTAAAGCTGTCAGGGGACTGAAAAAGTGGAAGGACTTGTACTTTTCCATCATATATCAAATGTATGAATGCCAATAAGTCACAAGGAAATCTTCTGACTTCGGAGACCAAGGGAGAAAGGGCATCACACACTGTTAAATCAGAATTCCTACTTTAGCTTGAAATGCTGAATCAGACCTAATGTATTACACTATATCTTTTGAGATTCGAGCAAGGATCCTAAAAAACAGCATGCATTGGAGAGCAATTATTTTCTCTTTCTCTTTTTCTTTCCTCCCTGTAACAGATACTGATCCTAAACCCCAGTCCTTTGAATCATCTATTAATTGAAGATACCTCAAAAGAGCATTATGTGACAGACATCCATACAGTACAATGGACAAAGTCCTGCAACATTTAGTACACAGCCATCCTCTTTTGACAGGACAGAAAAGAGCCCAAATTTCATTTGATGTGCACAAAATTGCGTTGACATATTCACTTTTACCTCACCTTTGCTAATCAAGAATCTGTTACAAAAATAATTTGCTGGAATCCTTGAAACCTACGCCCAAAGGTGTCCATTGGAGTCTACTCAATGAAGATAACATATTTAACTAAACGGTGTGTGTTCACTAACTGTCATCATTGATCGTGACATATAAACTTTTCAGTATAGGAATATGCACATAATCAATAGTTAGAGCCAGTATATGGGTATTCATCTCACTGTAAGGTAGATAACAAGTAAGCACCATTGACTGGGTGATATTAGGTTCCAGGTAAAATACACCAAGAAACCAGGTTTTCTATGACTTTGATACACAAGTAGTGTGCCACTCTTGGGGGAGAAATTTGATCTATACACAAATGGTGATACTGGTAGCTGTTAAGATGCCCTAAGGTGTCTAACTGAATAACTTTATTTTCATTACTAATGAGGCACCTTGACCATATTAAAAGCCACAAAGGAGGGCATGAAAAAGAGAGTGTCAATGGTCCCTTTGTCAACAGGGAAACACATATCAGCTGTTGTCTTAACCACAAATGGTCTTCCAGCCTACTTCATCACCTGTCAGGGCATGGTTTTATTTTTACTTTCTATAGTTAGACTAACTGCCATTTGTGTTACCTAATCCTCCTGCCCAATACACCGCCATTCATTCCACATCACCATTCATGTCACCAAACTCTGGGCATGATGTTTCTACTAGGCCCATAGGAGATTACGGGTAGACAGCTTCAGATGCAGTGACCAGCTGTGCACCTACTCAGGTCCGTAACTCCAGAACTTGCCGCCAGAAGAAATAAATTGCTTGGGCAGATTTTCTTAGTAATGTGCAGATTGGTTTAAGTGTCCCTAAAAGCTAATACCACTAGCACTAGAATCCTAGTTCATATTCTGTAATATAAACTTGGAATAGTAAACTATATTTGCAAGTAGTTATACATTGTACTATTGTATGTATGTCCTACCAAAACATGTAATTGTGAGGCTTATGTATTGTCCTATCTCATTTCAGGTAAGAGAGGACATGTCCACTCTTTTGAAAAAAAGCCCAAGTTACTCCAGATGATGCATTTAGAATTGGCAATGTTGTGCATGATTTATGATTCAATTTTTATTCTAAATCTAGCTGAGGCAGCTTTGAGCTTTCTGATGTAGTAGGAGTTCTAATTTTTGTTATCATTTAATGTCACAAATTTTGCTAATGTTCTAAAAGTAGTTACTACAAGTATTTGAAAGTTTTAACAACAGTACACTAGAGACTGAAACCTATTTTAAAGACAATATGGGGATATTTACAATAAAAGGTCGGAGTGCTGTGTTACTCCAGAATTGGTAATGCCGCGCTCTGACATTTTTTAAGCGCAGGGATGCGCCGTATTTACAAAATACAGCGCACCCCTGTGTCTCAACATCATCGCCGACGACACCCAGCTGATCCTCTCCCTCACCAGAGACCCCAACACCGCCAGAACCAGCCTACACGAAGGGATGAAAGACGTCGCCGAATGGATGAAGAACAGCCGCCTGAAACTGAACTCAGACAAGACGGAAGTCCTCATCCTGGGATCATCGCCCTCCGCATGGGACGACTCCTGGTGGCCCCCAGCCCTGGGCACCGCTCCCAAGCCAACAGACCACGCACGCAACCTGGGCTTCCTCCTGGACTCCTCCCTCTCGATGATCAGACAAGTCAACGCCGTCTCCTCATCATGCTTTCACACCCTTCGCATGCTTCGCAAGATCTTCCGATGGATCCCGACCGAAACCAGGAAGACGGTCACCCAGGCCCTCGTCACCCGCCGTCTGGACTACGGAAACACCCTCTACGCCGGGACCACAGCCAAGCTACAGAAAAGACTCCAACGAATCCAGAACGCCTCCGCCCGACTCATCCTGGACATCCCCCGACGCAGCCACATCTCCAGCCACCTGAGGGACCTGAACTGGCTCCCCGTCAACAAGAGGATCACGTTCAGGCTCCTCACCCACGCACACAACTCTCTCCACAACCTGGGCCCCAAGTACCTCAACGACCGCCTGACCTTCTACACGCCCACCCGCCAGCTACGATCTACTAGCCTCGCCCTCGCCACCGTACCACGCATCCGAAGAGCCACCGCCGGAGGCCGGTCCTTCTCCTACCTGGCGGCCAAGACATGGAACTCCCTGCCCATCCACCTTCGGCTGACCCAGGACCACCTCGCCTTCAGGAGACAACTCAAGACCTGGCTGTTCGAGCAGTAGCGGACCCCCTCCCCCAAGCGCCTTGAGACCCTTCCGGGTGAGTAGCGCGCTATACAAGTATTATGATTGATTGATTGATTGATTGATTTCCCCTAGGGCTGGCACTGAAAAAGCAGCCTAGCACCAGTTAAGGCACCCTCGCGCCACGTGGCTCTTGTGGCCCTATTTTTCTTACCCTTTGAGAACATAGTTTTGACATTACCTGGGGCTTGATTTCAGATTTGTGAAAATGCAGCTAAATTGTGGTATAGTCTAAATTTGTAGCCAGAGAATTATAGTTTTTAACTTGTAGCAGTTTTTCTGCAAAAGTGAGTAACATTTTCTTGGGCTTGAATATTTTAAGATTTTAAGAGCTCCCTGAGGGATACAATTTACTCAAGCAAAAAAGGGTTTACAATAAGGGTCTTGTTTGTATGACAAGCTTCTGCACAGCAGCACATCAGTGGAAACATCTCATGGTCCACTGCATGTATTAGGGGCATATCTGTCAATGGTGCAACTGGCGCAGGGGCGCTGTTTCATGTTAGATTCCACTTCATTGTTTCAAGTGTTTTTTAATAGGATTCATTATTTGCTTCAACAGGTGCACAAAGGTTTGAGTTCATGACTTGGACCTCGAGCAGCATTATTCTCAAAGGCCCCATAATTCTGATACACATAATCTGGAGCATTTCCTATCTGACCCAGAATTACCAATGTCAGTAAATTTGAAGGGGGTACCAGGCAAAACATCATCCAACTTCGAATAATCCTCTCAGTGCAGCATGTCTCAGTTTAATTACACCCTGCCATCCAAGTCCTTAGGCCTCTTCGGCTAAGTTTATGTGCACATAGGGCAAATTCTAAAAATCATTATTTATGCCATTCAAAACCATCTTGTTCTTTGAACTGCAGTATATACCAGTGGCGGCTCCACGAGGGAGTGCTGCGGGGATGTGGGGGGGGCGTGGGGGATAGTAAACTCCGGAATATAGCTGACCGGAGTTAAGTAAATAAATAAAACGAATTACATTCAGTGCGCTGCATTGCATCACTGCATTACAGCGCGCGCAATGTAGTTCGTTTTATTTATTTATTTATTTACTTAACTCCGGTTGGCTATATGCCAGAGTTTACTACCCCCCCAATCTGACCATCCCCGCCCACCAACCCGCAGCACTCCCTCGAGGAGCCGTCATTGGTATATACTGCCAAAATATTGTCGATGAAATATCGTCCAACCAAAACATTGAGACTGAAATATCGACTACAAAAATATTGTGAAGGTAAATATACATGAAATTTTATGATTTCTGCATGGAGCATTTATTACATAAGCCCAGGATGCAGTTTATGAAGCCACGCAAGGCCACCTTGCATCGCCTTGAGTGGCTTTATAAATCCAGAGTAAGTCAATGCAGCACAAATCGCTGCATTGCATTACTCTGCTGTGGGAATGCATTCCATGGGTGTTATTTGGGTATCCCCACGCAAGTCCCATGGGAGGAGAAATATCTTTATTTCTCCTCAATACATCCCCTTTCTATGAGTGCTGCATTCTGCAGCACACATAAAAACAGGAATATGTCTCTCAGGATTGTTTTTGTGCAGGAAGGTGCCCCGTTCTTTACAAAAGCAAACCTGCATGCAACAGAGGCATCCTTGCACATGGTGCATGTTTGTCTGCATTGGTGCTAGGCAGTCAAATGGTGCGGGCACAGGGACAAAGGCAGGAATGTGCCGTATTCTTTTAAAGACAGCATGTTCCTTCCCTTTCCCTGTCACGCAGTGCAGGAAGGTGACTTGCTGACTGCATGACTTGTGTATGACTACTTCACCTACTCTACAATGTGTTCCCACAGCCCTCATTTATTTTGAAAACGGTTATATGATTCCCCCTGAAACTCATACCAGCCTCATAGACTTTTCAGCAGCAAACCAGTAAAGAGTGATTTCTAAAACTGGTGCAGGAACCTCTTCAGACAAAACTTTCTTAAGGGAGTTATTCAGGAGATATTTTGCTAGCACTGGTCACTCCTCCATTGACAACCCCCAAAACACATCATACACACATGCAAGTAGTCCTAAACCTCCAAATTATATTGATTCAGTTTCTCTCTTCTCCAGCATCTGCAGGTTAAGTTCCAAAAGCTCTTCTCAGAACAGTTACCCTTAAACACGTTCTGTATTTAGGGAGCTACTTAATAGTAGCCGAAGAACTTTCATACTAGGGTTTCTAAGGCAATTGAACATGAGGCAATTATAAGTCAGCGTATGTTGTTTTGTTTTCATTACTGCAATGGATGAAATCTTTAAATCCCATTTAACATGTCCATACTGAAAATTCGTATAATTGCTAATTTGTGACTGGAAATTGCAGAGAATTGCAAGAATATTTTGTGTTGAGCCACTATTTGAGTATCCCACACCATAGTCAACATGAATGTACTAACAAAATCATCTCTAGGCTTCTAGTAAGTCAAATTATTTTTACTTAAAAGATTCAAGGCCTGATGTGATTTAACTTCTTTGATCCAGTTTGTTTTCTTCACTAATTTCCCAAGCAAATATAGGGCCTAGTTTACAATTTGGCAGATGGTCTGGTGAGGTGAGTGGAGGCTCTGGACACTGATCCACTGTGGAAGACTGTCAACCCTATTTGGAGATCAATGTTGCAATAGCAGCTTCACTGAAGACAAAGGGAGATTCTGAGAAGAAAATGTGTTACTTTGCACCAGTTTGACATTTCTGTTTATTTTGAAAAAAAAAAAACACCCAAAGAGCAGGGTTGTTTTTGGAAGACAGTGAATCATTGGCTTTGACATGCTAGAAGATTTTCCCTGCACATCGGATCCATTAATTGATTTCCCTGCCTAGGACTGTCATGAATTGCAAGGCTGTCCCAAGCATGGCAATCAAATGATGGTCATGCTAACCTAAATAAGTTACCACAAACTGTTGGTCCAGAGGGAGACAGGTTTCTGGTCACGGGTTTGCTCTGGAGGAGCTTGCTGAGGCTCCAATGATGTAAATTTTGTGGTTCCCCGTCAGAGCAGGAACAGTGAGTTTGGTGTGATGAGTGAATTGCCAATTCATGGTTGTTTACCCATTCCACCAAATTCTAGAAGACCTCTGTAATCTTAATAATTGGTGTTATTTTTTGTATTCTCTATTTCAGCAGTTTCATGTTGGACCACTGGATATTTAAACAATAAAATTCCTCCCAGGGCATATTTTTGGTTAACAAGAGAACCAAAGCACCTTCTTCCATGTGCCTCCTGACAAAATGTGTGATAATTAGAGGTGGAGCTAGAAAGACATGTGGTAAAGAGTCTGACTGGGATCTCCCTCCATATCAGTAAAAATTTGTCACAGGTTTTTAGGACTCAGAATGAGGAAAAACATGCAGAACCTGGACATACTAGGTTCACTTCCACATTTCCACAATTCCAGGGCAGATTCTGTGCAGATATTGCTCTTTCTTCCAACACACAGTAAATGTGCTATGAAACACCTTAGGTTTTACCAGGAAGTTTTCCAGTAACTGCAAACATTTGTACTCTGGTGGGAGATAATCACCCTAGGGATACCACTCTGCCTTACTTTTAACAGGTTTGTATGATTTATTCTGCATTTGCTGTAGATTCAGCATAATATGTATTAAAGCCTGAAGCATATGTGAATATGACTTCAGGCCTTGATATTAGTGTATTTCCCAGACAGTTAATAAGATACAGCATACCTCAGTGTCTTCAAACAATATAGACAAATCTCTGTCTTTTATGTTGTACTCTGTTGGCGTATATCCACACTGTTGTGTTTGAGTTTCTTGTTCTACCGAAGAATGACTTAATGTCTTATCTGATGATAATACATATATCAGGAGATCGTTTATTGACAGGAAATTGGCACAAAGGTTTATTCATGGGAATATTGTTTTAGTCTGTTCTAAGAAAAGAAAAGCAATCTTCTCTTAAACGCTTGGTAGCAGTTTATATATTAGTTCTCTTGGGAAATTTGATATTCTTGGAACCATTTAAACTCCCAAACACAAGCTTTTTTCTTCATTCCTAGAAACATAATTAAATTAATCTTATAATAGTTGCAGGTGAATATATTTTTGTTTATGCATTTAATGGCACACATCATTTCCTAAGATTAATCAATGCACCATTCTGTGAAAACAGTATACACAGCATTAAAAGGAAGCCAGTAAATGTAAGAGAAGTAGCCTATAACATTTTGAAATGTTCAGAAGTTAATGTAGGCTTTACTCAATCTTTGTGGGAGTGATTCATATCAAAACAACCCTCGTTTAAAGATGTCATATCTCAGTGAACATAAACATCAATTAAAACACTTGGTGCGAGTGATTCATTTGTCCTCTATAAGAAAGTAGATAATCATTTGGGGTGGGCAATCACCCACCTCAAGGAAAAATTTCAGTAACTTGTCAGAGTGAACTCCTAAGTCACTAAATTAATGGAGATCAACTCCCTGTTACCTATGGTGCAGAGTAGATAGGCTTAACTTAAGACAAATTGTGAAAGAATGTATGTTGTAGCACCAAAGCTGTAATGAAATCAAAACACCCAACAATAAAAAAGTCAAACTGAAATAGAAAAATTGAGTAAATTAAAAAAAAGGCAACAACACCAAAAAGACAAACATCCAAAAAGGGGAACCCGAGATATTAATATTTAGCTTGGTGTGAGCAATTATCTTACTGGGTGTAGCATTGAGTGCTGCACTGGAGTAACCCCATAAAAACATCCCTGAGAAGCCTGGTACTGCTCACTGTTGCTACCACTGAGAGCTAAGTGCTGAATGGATTGTACTTGGTCCAGTTTTCAGAGCCATAGAAGGACAAGCCCCTGTACAGCAGGAGCAATCAAACCCAGCCCCCACAGACCTTGGGCCAATAATCCAGCCTGGCTTGTGGCCACTGAAAAATGGTCCGACTAGTAGTGTTAAGGAGTTAATAAATAGGAAAACACAAATGGAGCGCAGGGGTTTCCCAAACATCTGTGAGAGGAAGTAGCCATCAACTTAGTTCATCCACTGAGAGGTGGGCAGACCATACACTATTTGTTGGTTTTGTTGGATTTATCTGTCGGGTGGCTAAACGTTTGAAGTGTATAACTGACATTTAAAAGAAGGAATACAAGTAGGTAAATGTAATTGGTTTAGAATATAAAATGTGTGACAGCTTATTGAATGTCTCCTCATGTGACAACTGGGAAACAACATTTGAATTGTTTAAAACGTGTATGCCAAGAACATCATTGTGCCCAGGTTCAATGGCATTGAAGAAAGGTGTGAGATATAATGGTCCCAGGATATGGGGATCAAAAGAAAAATAAATACAGAACAAATTGAAGAGAATGTTCAATAAAGACAAATAAGGGAAGACTGTGGATGTGAACATAGGGGATCATATCACGTTGAGGGTACTTATGGGTTGTCTAAATTGTTAGAATCAAAGGAGAGACAACTGTGTCAAAATACTGTTGAAGGCTCTCTGAAATATTCTATGGGAGGCTTCCGTAGTTATTTAAATGGAACCTCACCCACTAAAACCACTAGTAGCATGCTTAATTCTCAGGTCCTCACCCATGATATCTTAAATGTGAAACATCCTTTACCCCACAGGCAGGACCATGACCAGCCTTTACTACACATTCACTACCCTGACTGCGACGTTACCATGCATTCCTTTACCATGCAAGTTCTTACTACGACTTGCTTTAGAGGGCGCGTTGTTGGACTGTTGTTGGATTTTAAGTCTAACACCTTCCCCACTGATTCATTGGGGATGGAGTCTAGTTAGATTTGTTTAAAAGAAATCCCAAACTATGGGCACCCCTGCTCACAAATGTTTTTAAAGCTGTAGTGGTTGACCCCATACCATTATCCTGGAAAGAGGCAATTGTGGTCCCGGTATTCAAGAAAGGCAACAGATGTGACCCCGCCTGTTACAGGCCAATCTCATTAATCAATGCTACTGCTAAGGTATTGGGGAGGGTCATCCTTGCGTGCCTTTAAACCTGGACGAATGGCACAGGGATTGTGTCTAGATTACAATACGGTTTTAGAAGGGGGATTGGTACCACTGAACAGTGCATCAACTTGTCCCTCATTACGGGCAACTACATGAGGGCCAGGAGGGGTTCTATCTATCTGGCCTTCATGGACTTGTCCAGTGCTTTTGACACGGTTAACCGGGACAAGTTGTGTGCAGAAATGGAGCAAATGGGCTTTGAAGAAGCTTTGGTATCCCTCCTGCGTAGACTACACAATTCCACAGCACTTGCCCTTCGTTATGGACCTAGTGGGGAGAAGAGTGGGCCCATTGTCTCCATGAAAGGTGTTCAACAGGGTTGTATTATAGCTCCAATTTTGTTTTTATTGTACACAAATGGTCTAGAGGCTTTTTTAATGGACAAGTAACTTGATTTCCCCAAAATTGAAGGCAAGGCAATCCCAATGTTATCTTACTCTGATGATACTGTTTTAATGGCTTTGACAGCCAATAGCCTCCAAAAGTCTTTTACCGATTTTATGTCAGCGGTGGACTTAAAAGTTAATTTTATTAAATCCTGTGTTATGGTGTGTGTCCCTAAAGCTACGAAAACAAGGAAATTTGAGGTTGGGGCAAAACCATTGTTAAGTTAAATAATTTTACGTATTTAGGAAACCTTTTTAATGAAACTTTGAATTTGGACGACCTCATCACAGCTAGGGTACAACATACGAGTCGGAATGTGGATGGGCTGTTTCGCTTTGCACGTAAGTTAGTCCACAAACCAGTAACAGAACTTGTTAGCCTATACAAAGCGAAGAGTCTCCCCATGGCAGGCTATGGGGCGGGGCTACCATAAAACCCATTACATGCAGGTTCTGGAAAATAAATTTATTAAGAGACTGTTGTTGGTCCTAAATAGTGCCCCTACAGCCTTCTGCCACCAGGAGCTAGGGTTGACTTATCTGGAATATCTAATTGGTATTGCCCCATTGTTCTTGTGGGCTAACATCTGGTTATCTGAGGACTTAATGTTCTCAAGGGACGTTATCAAAGATTGCATTGATCTAGATAACGCATTGTCTATGCCCTGGGTCCATTTCGTGAAGGGTAAATTGCATGAGTTAGGGTTGGGGCACTTCTATGACAATCCCACATGTATTGATATCAATGTGAAGAATGTTATAATAGAGGCATTTTATGCTAGGGCACATTGGTATCGTGTACAAATGGCAGCTGTAGGCACCTCAAGTTCACTACCTGGTGAACATAAATGTTACCTAACTTTTACCATCAATGTTCAAACACGCTTTTATCTGACCAGGTTCCGATTAAGCACATTGCACTTTCTGGTGGCCTTCCCTAAACAATCGGGCTGGGTCAACAGTTTACCAGCCTGTCCGTGTGACAATGTGACAGCTCAGACCTCGTTGCACTTTATTTTGTTCTGTCCTCTTTATAAAGAGTCAAGGGGGAAATTTGTAACCCCAATTTTAAGGTACTCACGGCCATGTAGCTATATTGTTGGCTTTAATTTCTTACAATCCTTGACTACTACATCTATTTGTATAGCTGTTTCGAATTTTATTAAAGCTGCGATGTCTGTAAGAAAACTCTATGAGCTATTGTGTCTTACCTTAAAACCTTTGTCACCCCTTTACACAAACCAATCAAAGAGATGAAATAATATGGATGACATTAGAGACTCATGTTTGGGGTATTCTTTGTTGTTTTTTAATCTGGTTTGAATCCCATATTGTTCCTCTTTTTACTGATTGTTTTTATCCATGGCTCTGTAACCACGATATGTAAATTTATTTTAGCAAAATGTATTTGTGAACTTTTATGGTTCTTATGGTTCTTAGAACCGAATAAAGATTTTGATTGATTGATTGATTGACTGGAGTTGGAATAGTTGTTTATACTAACCAAAGTTCAGTGGACCCTATGGCAATTTGTTTTAACGACTTGCGTGGCAGAGGAACGCATGGTAACATCACAGTCAGGATAGCGACTGTGGAGTAAAGGCATGCATGGGAAATGCATGATGGGTCACATCATACTTCCATCTTAAATATCTGGGTAGCCTCTACATAGTAAGACAGCAGAGCTCTTGATTGGATTGGTGAGGGATCAAAATCTAAAATTGCCTGCAGGTGTCCAGTGTCTACTTGAATTTATTATATTATACTTTGGCAAGATTAAAAACAAGACATGATGTTGATGGAGCTTCAGTGGACTCCCACATCCATAAGTCTAAATGTTTTATCCATAAGTAGCTGACAAAGAGGTCAGAATGCTTTCTTAAGGACCAGGTATACATTAAGAACCACAACTGTAATGCTCCTGGGAATAAACACTACTTGTGTGATCAGGTCGTCGGTGAATCCCATTCAGTCACACTTTTTGTTAACATTCATGTCATACAGTACAAACCATACTGATGTACTTCCTCAGTGGGACACCTGCAAAATTCAAAGGGAGAGACTTCATTAATGATTGCATGTTTTTGCCTGTGCATTCATGATCACACGTGGAAAGCACCGCACACCTCTACAATGGTGAAGATCACACAGGTGCTCATCAAGTATCATCTCCAAAAATATTCCAACTTTCATAAAAAGGGGCCTGTAAAACGTTCTCATATTTGGGTAAGAACAAATTATCAAATTGTAAATGGTAGAGTATTAATTATTCTAAAAAATGAAACCATATTTTGTCCGCACAATAATTTTTGTCACATCTATATTTCCTCTTAGAGTCTTAGAGGTGGGCAGACCCTATTGTCACACTCTGAAGAAAAGAAAATACATACAATGAGATGAATTAAATTGAGAGTATTGTAATCCAGTTTCTACCCTGTATCCATGTTGTGAGCCAGGCTTCCTTCCTTCTCAAAAATGTACATCAACGGAACTCGTCCACCAAGGACCTATCTGTGTCTTCTAAAGTCTGCAGTTTGCTGGCATGTGCTCTAAGGATGCTACTTCAGCATCTTTAGTGTCAAATGATGCACCAGTCAGCATGTAGACATCATCCTGTAACCACCAGTCTTCTATGTTAGTGTTCTGTGTTCCTTTCACATCGTTATGTCAAAAAATAGACCTATATGCTGTTTTTGCACTTCTTGTGCCTAATAAGGGGCATATTATCAAGGACGGCGTTAACATTATCGCCGGTTTAGCGGCAGAAAACTGCCGCTAAACCGGCGATAATGGGCTTGATAATATGCTTTGGAGAATTCTCATAGAAGCCTATGTTCACACCAGAACATGGGCTTCTATGGGAATTCCATAGAGCATATTATCAAGCCCATTATCGCCGGTTTAGCTGCAGTTTTCTGCCGCTAAACCGGCGATAATTTTTAACGCCGTCCTTGATAATATGCCCCTTAGTGTGGTATCCCTTTGCAATATTCAATATCTTTTACAGAGACGGACGTCAAATTCTTTCAGGCTCTTTCGTCCTGAGCCACATCAACATGGCACAAAAAATAGCACAGAAAAAGACTTGGATACACTTACAGAGTTAAAGCACAACTCTACCAATACTATCCATCAATGTTTTTCTTCCTTTAAGGAAAACTGATTGCTTTAAAAAAAATATATGTATATATACTTTATTTAAATGCAATCACAGACATGGGGTCTGCTTTCCCCAGTTTGCCACTATCCTTCTGTATTGCTCCTAAAGTGTAGGAGGCGTACAGTATTGATAAGGAAATAGGTACTCCTCAAGCAAATAAAGGTTGAAACACAGTAGACTTCGGCAAAAAAAATGAAATGTATGCACATCGATTAAAACCACACTAAACAAGTGGAATTTGTCCTGGGTGCATGTTAGCAGCCAGAACAGTTTTGATTCACATTTGTAACCCAATAACACTCACTGGATGTCCCCCTTCACTGCCTTGTCTCAGTGTAAAGATTATTTTGTGAAAGCAGTCAAAGGCCAAAGATGACTCTTAAGGGCAGACCCTGTGTGTAATTCAAAGGTCTCACAGGAGAGAGGGTATGTTTCAGTGTTTATTATCGAATAATTGAAACAACATAATACCCAACTAAGTTGACATGAAAAAATATAATTGGCTAAGATAGCTCCTTCATATTTGCAGGTTGTATTATTCTGGAATGTTTACCACGGGGAGAACTTTGTAATTACATTGACAGAGCATATAGACTAGACAGAGAATCAGTTTACTTTCTGTACATTGCAAGCATTTCTCTGCTAACCCTGAGACAATGAGAAATGGTAGCGCGTGGCACTTGGACAAATGATGGTTCAGACGGAAGACATCTTTGTTTCTGCAGAGAGCCTCCGAATATAAAACTAGTGAGCCCCAGATTGCACAGCCACTTTTAGCATAAATCTATATCTGAAGTGGGAGCTGGACGTTTCTCATCATTGATTCCCTGGGCTCTTCATTATCCGGAAGCTTTTAGGCCGAAAAGGGACTAATGCTACCATTAGCTGTACATAGTGCCAGGAGACCTAGGATGGATGCGGGTACAATAGAGAAGCGATGGGCATCATGTCCTTACAGATGTGGGCTGTCTGCGTCGATAGCTCCAGCTTCATTAAAGGCGCTTTCGAATTAGAGATTATGGCTCAGATGTATTAAATTGTATTGCAATGCAGTTCAGCAACCAAAGCTGCCGTACAGCTCAGCGCAGAGCCATATTTACTATGAATGGCCTGCTACTGCTCTCCTCGCCTGTGCGGCCACGCAAAAAGACTGCCTAGTGTCAAGAACAACCTATATTACAGGGTGCAAGAGACTGAGGGGCATATTTACAATGGCATTGCACCAATGACGTTCCTCTGGCGCAATGCTGTGCTCCATATATACAGAGTGGCATTAAGCAACTTTTTGTGGCTTAACAGCGCTTAGTAAATATAGTACCCTTTTATTCAGGTATCTGCCTGAAAGGGGCATGGAATGGGTGGTGCTGTGGGCATTTCACTGCAACACCCATTGCTTTTTGATGCTGCCCCAGATTTACAAGGAGGTGTAAATCTGAGGTAGCTTAAAAAACAACACCATGCAGGAGCAGGCAGAATGGCAGAACATGGAGAAATGCTTTCATTTCTCCCCATTTTTGCTTTTTCTATGAATGCTGCATCCTGCAGCACACATATAAATAACCATTAATGCATCATTTCCTGCACAGAAAAAAATCATGAAATAACAATGATTTGCTACTTCTATGTGTGCTGCAATCACATAGAAGTAACAAATTACCATTGTGGATTGTTTATGTGAAGGAAGGGACACCTTCCTGCACATAAACAACCATTCCCTGCAATGCAGACCAACTTGCACTATGGTGCAGTCGTGCCTGCATTGGTGCTAGGCAGCTAATTTTAGCACCAGCGCTAGGGAAAACACAGGGGTGTGCCATATTGTAGTAAACGTGGCCTATCCCTGCATTTTGGAAATGTCGGAGCGCAGCCCTGCCAAATATGGCGCAACCTCTGCACTCTGACATGCGGTTGTAAATATGCCCCTGTGTGTGAAGTCTATCATAGAATTTGTACCTGAAGACTACCCTTCATAGGCCAAGACAAGTTGAAAAACACTCCACACACATATGTGGAGTGTTTAGAGAAATAAAAACATTTCCCCAACTTTGTGCCTGCTTCAAGAAGGTACCAGTTTTTTTACAGAAAGCGCGGTCTGACTATCTTAGTAGATCGATATAGAGATATGATATCTTAGCAGACTTTCTAAAAATAGACCTTTATGCTGTTTTTGCAGTTCTTGTGCCCAATTTGGGTGGTATCACTTTGCAATATTCAATATCTTTTACAGAGGCGGATGTGAACTTGATTCTTTCAGGTCCTTTCATCCTGACCCACATCAACATGTTTTGGGACTTTGTGAAAGGTTATGTTGTAACACCCATATACCACCCATGTAATGTGACAACACCGTAAATGAAGAGTAGTAAGCAGATTTGGTGTAAGTGCAGTCGGTTCTTTATTCGTTGAAGCACACAGGTAGGAGAAACCATGGCGGTCAGCTCCGGAGGTCTCAGCACAACTCCTGAACCTCCGAACCTCACCGCCAGAACTTAGAACCCAAAGACAAGACCATTCCAAGTTAGGGAAAGAACAACAGAGAATACAACACATCTTCCCTCTTAAACACCAAAGAGATATAACTCAAAATGAAAGTAATAACCAAAAAGAAAATTCAAAACAAAAGAAAACCAAAGAAGGAAAAGATAAGAGTTCAGTGTAACACGTAGTCTTTCAAATAATGAGGAACACAAGTACTTCTGGTGCTTCCTCTAGAGACAGTAGTATCATGAACTGAAGAAGAAATTTCCGAACTCCCCCTTCTTTACGGAAGAGACACATCAGAAGCAGTATTCACAACAGATTGATCATCACTGATAACATGCTGTGAAACAACATTATCATTACAAACTGTATTGCGAGGAAGAAAAGAATGATTAGAATTGGATAAATAAAGGTTGGAAGAAAAATTTTCTTTTGCATAATTTTCACAACCAGAATGAACATGAAAATCATTCTTTACCAAAACCACATTCCTTTTGCTCCACCATTTTCCATTTTCAACTAGAACTGCACGTTTGGAGACTTGACAATGCGAGTCGTGGGAAAGAACTTAGACTTACTGTTTTTTAAACTAATAGGTCTCCTAATCTTGACTAAATCTCCAATCAAAAAAACAAGATCTGACACTTTCTTGTTTGCATCATAAATCAATTTCATTTTACCTTAGGCTTTTTCTACAGAAGAACATACTTGTTTAATATCTGGTATGTTACAGGCAGAGTTGGTATGTTCAAGTACCCAAAAAGTAGAGAGTTTGGACGACCCAAAGCGCCCTTTGAGAAGAACGAAAGGTGGAATCCCTGTGACAGAATGGGGAGTATTATGATAACTCCAAAGTCTCTCCTGTATCGCTGCATGAATGATCTCTCCTTGCAAGGATGCAAGTTGGATAGTTTCTTTAATCATTTTATTGACCCTCTCAACCATCCCATTACCCTGTGGGCTGTAAAGGGCAACAGTCAAGTGTTTAATCCCTAGATTTTCCAGAAACTGTGTTACAATTTGAGATTTAAACTGGACACCGTTGTCCGAGACTATACTTTTAGGGACTCCTTCACATCGGAATAAATCCTTGAGTAAATCAATTACAGCCAAGGTAGAGGGTTGGGGAAGAAATTTGCATTCTACCCATTTTGAAAAATAGTCAACCACAACCAAGGCGTATCTAAGATTAGAGTGAAGATTATACATGGGACCAATAAAATCAATGTCTAATTTTTCCCATGGACCATTAGGAAAATCAACAGGATGGAGAGGTGTGTTACGCATTTTTAAAGACTTGTCAGACATAGAACAACTGGTACAATGGCCAACAAAATTTTCAACCTCAACGTCCATCCCAGGCCACCAATAAAAGAGTCTTAAGCGTTTTTACGTACCAGTCATACCAAGGTGACTCTGGTGATCAAAATTGATTAATCTAAGCCTGAGTTTCCCAGGAGGAATTAGAAGGTTGCCTCTTAAAACAATATCACCTTTGATGGTGAGATCCTCTTTCACTTTGTGAATGGATCCTAAACCTTCGCACAACATTCTTTCTTCTGGCCAGCCATTGACAATAAATGTTTTAATTGTACACTGTAGAGTGTCTGATTTAGAGCATTGAATCCACTCACGATAAGTAATAGCCCCTTCTAACACCACCAAACCATCTACTAAACCCACTACACATTCGCTATCATCAATAAAGGTGGATGGACTCTCATCAAACAAAGGACATCTAGAGAGGAAATCAGCACGCATATTTTTCCCTCCAGGAATGTGCTTAATGGAAAAATTAAACTCGAACATCTTTGAAAGCAACCTAACTAATCTGGGGCTAAGTTTATCATGATCACTCTTAGACAAAAGAAAAACAAGAGGTTTATGATCGGTCATCAAGAGGAACTTCCTCCCCCAAAGAAAGGTTTCAAAATGTCTTACAGCCCAAACACAGGCTAACGCTTCTCTTTATATCGTACTGTAATTACGTTCAGATTGAGAGAGTGATCTGGAGGCGAATCCTATTGAGTGTTCAGTACCATCAACCAATTGTGTAAGGACAGCACCTAGACCAACACCACTTGCGTCAACTGTAAGAATAGATTGAACGTCATCCCTAAAGGAATGTAAAGCAGGGGCTTTAAAAATTAGCTTTTTTAAATTGGCAAAGGCTGAGGATTGAACTTCACTCCAAATGAATTCTACATATTTCCTAATTAGTTTCCTCAATGGTTCAGTTTGCTAAGAAAAGCTATCAATAAAACGCAAATAATATTCGCACAGTCCAAAAAAAAGATCGAAGTTGATCCTTGTTAATAGGAGCAGGACTGTCCATAATTGCTTTAACCAGATCAGACTTGGGTTGAATGCCAATATCTGAAAATGGTGACCTAGGTAATCAATGTTATTGAGAAGAAATTTACACTTTTCCTTTTTTACAGTAAACCCATTACTTTCAAGAGTGTTCAAAACATCACTCAAAATTTGAATATGTTTGTCAGACGTTTCGGAAAAAATGAGAATATCATCTTGATAGGCCAACACATTTTTTGATTCACCAAAAAGTTTGAACATCAATTTTTGAAACACCAAAGCGGCCAAAGCAAGGCCAAAAGGCATTCTCAAAAATTGAAAAGCACCAAAAGGGGTGTTAAATGCAGTAAGGGAACGTGAATCAACAGCGAGCTCTACTTGGTGGTAGGCGGATCTAAGATCAATACAGGAAAATAAATTTGCATCACCTAAACGAGCTAACATTTCTTGTATCTTTGGAAGTGGAAAACAGTCGATTAGAATGTTCTTATTTAAAGATCTCAAATCTATGCAGAGCCTGATGTCGTTGGAGTCCTTTTTCTTGGCTACGACGATCGGAGAAATCCACTCTGAAGAGTCTCAGAAACTAATTTTTCCAAATGTAGTTTTAGTTGATTTCTAATTGATAGAGGAACATTTCGTACTTTATGAATAACTGGTATCGCGTCCTTCTTTAATAAAAGTTTGTGTTCAAAATTATGCACCAAACCAAGTCTTTCTTGAAAAAGAGAGTGATCATCAGACAATAACTGTTGAAGTTCTATATTTGAATTTGGGAATGTCAACCAGGGAAATAGGACAAGTGGTGCCCGGTCTAAGAACCATTCCAAATTTCCCTTGGTCTCTCCATCCTAAGATATTATATCCTTTCTTTGCTACGTAAATTTTAGTGAAAATTACTCTGTCCTTGAATTTGATATTATCAGAGAAAAAACCTAACATCTCGATGTTATGTCCCCCAAAGGCAATGGTACGGATATCCAGAGGATTAAGGTGTATGTGATTCCAATGTTTTAAGAATAGTTCATCAGTAATGAAAGTAACTGGAGACCCAGAATCTACAGTCACTTGTAAATTAATTTCACTTATAGAAATGGCACACAAAGGACCACCATCAGTAGCTTCAGAATCAATAGCCAGAACAATTTTTTTGGTACATTTGACGGCACAGACATTGGAATCAGGAACTTGAACGACATTTTCAACAGTTTCAAGAGAAGCAATTTTACAAGGCACTTTACACATCCTTGAAAAATGTCCAACCTTGTTGCAATTAGCACACGGTTTGCCCAAGGCTGGACAATTTTTAGCACTGGCCCAGTGAGAAGAGAACCCACATCTATAACAAACATTCTGTTTCTTTACATCTTGAGTTTTGGAATTATTATAATTTTTGGGTTTAGTGCTTATAGCCATCACAGGTTCAATGGAAGTTTCATTTTTTTTTTTTAACTCCTTCTGTGCAACACCTGACCTCTCAATGCCTCTAGCCAAATCTAACGTTTCTTCTAAAGAGGGATTCCTACAACAGAGGAGTCTTTCTTGCACCTTTTTATTGAAACAGTTAACGACTAATTGATCTCTTAAATAAGAATCAATACTTCCATCAAACTCGCATGTGGCTATTAGGACTCTTCATTCAGTTAAAAAAGTGTCAATTGTTTCAAATTCAAGTTGGCATCTGGTATAGAACTTCTGCCTTTCAACTAGGAAACTTGTTTCATCTTTAAAATGATTCGAAAGTCCACAGACAGTTTCTTTATAGACATCCCAATCACTCTCATTAGTTTGATTAATAACAGGTAAATGGTCAAATATACTTTGACCTTCAGAACCTAAATTATTGTACAACAGTGCTAATTTCCTTATAGGATCAAACTTTGTACCATCTGAGGCTATGATGTAACTGGCAAAACCTTTAAACCATTGTTTCCATTTTATTTTAATTATTCCAGGTTCAGCTAGAAAATGGGGAGGGCAAGAAATATTTTGCATAGTAGCCATGGATAAACCTCAAAAGAATTGAAATGTAAGGAATTGCAGATGCTTACAGGATGTGCAGAAGGAATGTGTGCACGTCACAGTTAAAACCCTTTATACTGGACATAACTTTAGTGAAAGTAATTAAGGTGTGCACATCACTGTCGTTTGTTAAAGGAATAATAAACAGATTTAGAAGGTACTAAAATCTTCAGACTGTACCTTTAAGGTGTGCGCATCACCAATAAAACAGAAATCCACTATACGCTATTAACGTGAGAAGGGAATTTCCGTCAAATTGCTCTTGAATCAAAAAGAGTGGTGTGCGCGTCACCGCGCTGATAATGAAACTGATTAAATTGGAGAAAGATATGGTACACGTACTTTTAGCGAAAGTGCTGTTTCAAATCGTAAGGATTGGTGTGCGCGTCACCATGCTGAGACCAACAATGCAGAATAATTTCAAAATGGAGGCCCGTAAAGTTAGGTGACGTGACCCCAACGTGAATGCTGACATGGAGATGAAGTGAAGATTCTACTAAGCGCGCAAGTAAGAATGCTCGCTCGCGCTCGCGGCGTGGCAGTTGGTCACAAAATGATCTTCAGCTAATAAAGCGGGTGAAAAGACAAAAATACGACCTGTCGTTGGAATCTTCATGAGTAGTAAGTTGAATCCATTCGTCGCTTTTTACGTCGTTTTTCATATGAGAGGAGAATGCCAAAATGATGATGATGAAGGAGGACTGCTGTGAAAGTGCTCTGCGAAGTCCCGGTCATCGCCAAAATGTTGTGTCGTAGTCAACACCGTAAATGAAGAGTAGTAAGCAGATTTGGTGTAAGTGTAGTCGGTTCTTTATTCGTCGAAGCACACAGGTAGGAGAAACCGTGGGGGCAGCTCCGGAGGTCTCAGCACAACTCCCGAACCTCACCGCCAGAACTTAGAACCCAAAGACAAGACCATGCCAAGTTAGGGAAAGAACAACAGAGAATACAACACCTTGATTCTAAGCTGCACAAAGCACAATTTGCATTACGACAAGGGCATATTTCCTTAAAATCCCCTTTGCGCTGTAAAGTAAATATCCTTCCAAAACTTTGTTCTGCTTTGCTTTACTTTGAATGGCTTTGCGCTGGCAAAAAGTCATAGTTGATCTACCCCTATGAATGCATTGCTAACCCAAGTGTTTCAGATATAATAAACCAATCCACTTTGCATGTAAACTTGGCTTGACTCTCTAAAATTAAATGGGCCCGATTCACAGAACTAACTTACGACAAAATCCTAAACTTACTACCATTTTGGTATTCACAGAAGGCACTTACTCATTTTGGTATTCACAGAAGGCACTTACTCATTTCGGTATTCACAGAAGTTAGGAGTCCTAACTTTAGGACTCCTAAATGCCTTCTGTGAATACCGAAAGTCTTAAAATTAGGATTTTTCTCAATTTAGTAGTCCTAAATCTAAACTTAGGACTACTAAATTGAGAAAAATCCTTCTTTTAAGACTTTCGGTATTCACAGAAGGCATTTAGGAGTCCTAAAGTTAGGAGTCCTAACTATACTACTACTAAACTGAGAAAAATCCTAATTTTAAGACTTTCGGTATTCACAGAAGGCATTTAGGAGTCCTAAAGTTAGGACTCCTAACTTCTGTGAATACCGAAATGAGTAAGTGCCTTCTGTGAATACCAAAATGAGTAAGTGCCTTCTGTGAATACCAAAATGGTAGTAAGTTTAGGATTTTGTCTTAAGTTAGTTCTGTGAATCGGGCCCAATATGTTTAAAATGTGTTGGTCCGTAAGACCAACAAATTGTAATTTTTTTTAGTTTTTTTTATCATATGCCTTAGAATTGATATGAAAACAACAACACGCTTGCAAAATTTAGAAGTATTTTCTGCACCATAGATTAAGAAAGCTGATGCACATCAAGACAGCCATCAGTGCTACTGGGCAATGTTAAAGGCAAATGTGCCATATGTAAATGTCTCTTGCATAATCTAATATTGACATTGTGTAAACTGCTGGAAAGTGCCTGTCTTTGCATGGTTAGCCCCTACTTTTTGCCTGATATGATTTTGAACTTTAAGTGCACTGGGACCCTGATAACCAGGATACCAGTGCCAGATCTCTTTCTCAAATACTGTACCACGATTGGCACAACTTCAGCTTCCCCTGTAAATCCCTAGTAAATGGTACCCCTGGTACCTAGGGCATAGGTACTGAACAGGGTCCTCTGGGGCTTTCACACTGGTCGTGCCACCCCCAGGGACCCATCACCAAGGCTAGGCATGCTCCTATTGCAAGCTGTGTGTCTTGGTGATGAGAAATCAGAAGAGTCGACATGGCACACTGTGTGCCATGCCTCTCATACACTGCATAAGGTACTGGTAATTCACCACTATTGCAGACCTTTAGCCCTAAGGCAGGGTGCACTATATCCTATGTGAGGTCATATCTGTAAGAGCAGATATACCCCTACAATGTCCAGTCTTTTCTGGGATGTTGTAAGTGCACAGGGAAGCCATGGAGAGTGCATGGGCTGGATACTTGTCAACATGAGTTTCCTAGCTTCATGATGGCTTTACTGATTTCTAAGATGTTAGGTACAAAACATCTTGACTTAAGAAATCCTCACTGATGCCAGTGATAGATTTATTAATACATTCACACAAGTGACCCTTCTAGAGGGTCCCCTGAAAACTGACCAAGCACTGGTGTGGTTCCTGACCTGTTTTCCCCAGCCTGCCACTACAACACATGTTTTGGACCTCATGGGACGAGAGCCAGTGCTCTTAGAGCACAGAGACAAAGCCTGTTCTGGGAGGAGATGCTTCACACCTCCTCCAGGGCTGAATGGCCTTCCTGGGTGGGAAGCTTCAAAGACAATGCCGCCTTTGAAATCCAACCCAGAAACCTCCAGATAGTGGGGGAAGCCAAACCCCCTTTCCTGCTCCACTTTTGGCAGGAGGAAAGGCGGGAAAATAAGTTAGATTAGGAGTAGATTCTATACTTATCGTACACCACCCCTAGAGCCGGGCAGGCAATGTGGCGAACACAAGGTAAGTGGTTTTATTTCTTTTTTTATTTCATTTTACCTATTCCGTCATCTGTCAACTCCCCCCCCCACCTCACCACTCTTACCTGTGCAGGCTGTGTCTGATGTTTACTACGGTAGTGCCCGAGTCATATTATAGCGATATCAGTTCACTGTGCAGCAAAGTACTGGCACCTTTTTCAAGCAACATTTTCCCGCCAAGAATGGAACTTGGAGTGGATGGATAGCTTGTGCATATGCGTTTGTTTTGTGCGGCCCAGAACTACCCAGTTTGCTTTCATTCATCTTCTGCAACATTGTGGTAATTCTCAGAGCAGGTAATGGCATGCAATTTGTGAGATTGATGGCTTTAATCACCAGGCCGTGTAATTATTGGTATATGAAGCCCCATAGTAAAAAGTGGGAGTGGTAACAGTTGAAAAACAGCTTCAGCAGAGACAGCGGTTTATTTTCGGGCATTAGCTCGCAAAATAGCTTTTAGGGTCTAACAAAGCCAAATCAAATTACTGCAGTTAAAATGTACCTGAACAAGAGTGAGATAGCTTTGTTTGCATATTAGTTGTATCTGAATTCTCAGTATCCATATTTTACACACATGTGTTTCTCTCATGTGTTTGCCAGCCTTCTTTTTAGCCACAGGTCTCATTTCACAAGTTTCACAACTGTGGCCAGGAAGTGGCTAGACTATATGCATTGTGTGCACTGACTTACACCCGTCAGGGTTCCGTCGTCATTATAGCAGAAGGTGTTCACACTTTGCTCTAATATGCATTGGCTCCGACCTCAAAGGAGTAACGCAAAATGATACCCCCTGCAAAATATCATGAGGAGCCCCTGAGTATCACAGATGTACATTGACATTTGGCTGAATGGGGGGGCTAAAGAGCCTGCTTTGTCCCTAATACCCTGCCTGCTGTCTGACACCCTCTCACCTCTGTTACAATTCTCTCTCAGCTTGCCTGGGGCCAATCACAGTGACATGTACAGAGGAGCCTAGGTCATACCTCAACACTTGCAACACAAAAATGATCTTGCAAGTGTTTTCTGTATACTTTCAGTTTGGGGAAGACACAGAGGCTTCCCCAAGCTCCAGTTCATATTAGATTCATAGACAGTGCCAGATTAAACCCTGTAGAGGCCCTAGGCAGTCGAAATTTCAGGGCCCTCCTAGCAAATTAGCTCCTACTACTTTTTTAATGTTACCAACCAACAATTTTAAAAAACATATTTTATCCCACAAAACTAAATACTAACAATTATCAATGTTATTAAACAAAAATTAAATGGAAACAATTTAAGAAAGCTTGATTGTAATTTTCTTTTTTAAGTTCAAAGTAAGTTTATTAAAGCGATAACGGTGTCAATTCATAATACAATAAAACAATACATTTTCACCTAAAGCAAAATAACTCTTAGGATCAAAACTAGTTGGAAATGTAAACCAAATATATATCTTGAATAATAGGGTAAAAGAAACTAGTTAAATTGGATTGGCATATACAAAATAGAAATGCATTACATAAAAAGAAGCAACATTATGAAAGTCATGGAGGTTGAAGAACTTCTTGTTGGTCAGGGTTCAAAGAAAAGGATCTTAGCACTTGCGTCAATAAACAATGTGACAGGTAACCGTACGTTTAAGCCTTTTGTAGCCATATGAATAGGCAAAGGAAGTATCCAATCTGTGGTTGTGGCAAATGGCATACCACCATGCCTGATACGATATTTTGTTAAAATCTTTCCAATTTATGGTTATTTGTTGGAAGGCAATCATCAACAATTAATCAATGATCCTAGTATTGGAGGTATGATTTGCACAGATAGGGGATCAACTTCCCAGGAATACATGAGTAGTAGAAAAAGGAAAACTGGAACCAAAGATTAGGTTATTTTGGGACCATACATTTTTCAAAAAATTGCGAGCAGGCGAACACAAAAATAGTGATAGAGATGAGCATGTAAAGCAAGTATCAGGTGTAGCGGCATAACTCTTGTTTAAAGTAACCGGGCAAAGCAAAAGTCTATAATATATGAAAAAGAGAGTCTGCATGGTGTTTGCAGCCCTAGAAGATTTTCTGATCTTAGTCTAAATTTTATTCCATAAGGACATCGACCAGCTAACCCCCAGATCCGCTTCCCAAGCAAGTTCCACCCTTGTTTTTTCTCTTATAAAAGGTGAAGAACGTAAATGACTGTAGATAGCAGGAGCCTTAGGTTTGGTACAAAGCAGAATGTATAGTTGATTAACTGGGGAAAGAGTGGAGGCAACGGAAGCTGTAAATTGAGCACATGCGCTTAGAAGTGCTTGTCTCAAAAGGTTATATTTAGATTGAAAGGACCGGGGAAGGTTAAAGAGTTCACTGATCAGGGGAAAAGACAACATTTCATTCTGCGTAAACAATTGATAAACCCAAATTAGGCCTTTGTATCTCCAAGATTTCCAGTAAAAAGGCCTACCACGTATCAATAATAATTTATTATGCCGAACTGTGGAATTGAGAAAAGAGTCAAAGTCCGAAGGGATTGATGGTAAGTTCTAGTTCAAAATTTTACAAGTGTGTTTAAGTATAGGGGTGGAAAGGGATTGTGGCTTTCTAGAGAAAGAGATATATTCTTGAAAGGAAAAAGAGGATAAAAAAAGGCGTTCAAGTGTAGTCCATAAAGGACAGCCCTCCGAGGGATCATCAAGCCAATTCGAGGATTGACGAAGTAAGGACTTCTGATGTAGGAAAATCAGGGAAATTGACCCCTCCTTCTGATTTAGGACATATTAGCTTTGATAGTGACATGCGTGATTTTTTATTATTCCACAAAAAAGAGGAAAGTATAGAATTAATCTTTTTACACAGTTTTAACGGAATGGGAGTTGGGATGTTATAATGGGATTGTATAAAGTATTATAGGATTTATCATCATCTTTATGGTGTCTAGTCGACCCCACCAAGATAGGTATACAGGATGCCATTTGGCGGTTAATTCCGAGACCCTATGTATACACTTGTTCATACATAAGGAGATTGTATCGGAAATGGATGGGGTAAAATGTAAACCTAAATATTTGATGTGATTGGGACTCTAGGAAAAATTTGAAATTACAAAATCATCTTTAAATGTATATTTAGTTAGAGGTAATATCTCACATTTATCCTTGTTCAACTTGTAACCAGAAACAGAGGAAAAGGATTCGACTTCCTTTAAAAAGGCAGGGATAGAGGTCTGTGGTTGTGAGATAAATAACAATATGTCATCAGCATAAGCTATGAGTTTAATTAGGGATTTTTTCACATCAAATCCATGTATATCTTGGTTTTGGAGTATTTTGGACAAAAACGGTTCAGGGGCTAGATTAAAAAGAAAGGTAGAAAGAGGACAACCTTGGCAAACACCTCTACCTAGATCAAAGTATGAGGATGTAGCACCATTAGCACATACCGCTGCACGTGGGTTTGAGTAATGGAGTGATATTAGAGATATGATTTTGGGACAGAAACTGAACCATTTAAGAGTGTAAAAAAGGTAGGGCCATTCAACTCTGTCAAAAGCTTTTTCTGCGTCTAAAGCTATTGCTGCTAGGGATTAAGATAAATGTGAAGATTTGGATAGGATATCAAAAAATAAACGAGTAGTGTCTGTGGTAAGATGGCCCTTAACAAAACCAGATTGTTCCATTCCTAGCAAATTGGGTAAGTGAGATTCTAAGTGCATGGCCAAAACGTTTGAAAACATTTTATAGTCAATGTTGACTAATGAAATAGGTTGATAGTTTTTGCAGTATTTTAAGTCTTTACCATCTTTGGGGATAAGGCAAATTAATGCTTCTGAGAAAGAGCCAGAGGAGCCACCTGAAAGAAGAAACAAATATAAAAGGTTGTGAAGGTTAGGAAGTAACAGCTTTGCAAAGTGTAGAAAAAACTCAATGGTAAAATCATCTGGGCCTGGGGCTTTATCCTTTTTAAGAGCTTGTAAGGCAGTGAGGATTCCATTTTGTGATAGATTAGATTCTAGGGATGTAAGGTCGTGTCGGGTGTCTGAAGAATGTTGAATTGTAGGAAAAAACTGGGAGATATGATGTTGTGAGGGGGGATTCTCTGAGGTATTGAGTGATTTATAAAAAAGTAGAAATTTGTTCAAGATTTCCGTGTCTTTAAATTTCAGTGTCGAATGTCCGTCCATGATAGATTCTATATTGAGTTAGTTATGTTTCACTTTCAGATAGTTTGCAAAGATGTTCCCTGCTTTGTTTTGACCACCATGGAATTTTGCACTGGATTTTTAATAGATATAGTGAGGCATTGTCTGTGGACTCTTTGTTGAATTGTAACTTAGCATTAATGAGCGCAGATAAGCAGTCTTTTGATTTAGAAGAGTAGTAAGAATGCTCCAGTCTCTTTATCTTTCTCAGAAGGTTATTGGTTAGTTTGCGTGCCTTCTTACGTTTCTTGGAGACATAACCAATAATAAAATCTCTAGCTGATGCTTTAATAGTGTCCCAAACACAAGAAGGAGATATAGTGTCATTTTGATTAAACAAAAAATATTTGTTGAAAAAGGAAATAAAGGAGGATGTAAACAATAGGTCTAGAAGAAGAGCATTATTAAAACGCCATCTTCTAGGTAGGAGTATTAGGTTTTTGTAAGATATCAAGCTGAATAGAAATGGGAGCATGGTCAGATATTAAAATAGACCCAATATCAGCAGCTAAAAAAGATTGGGAAACATTATGCGAAATAAAAAAGTAATCAATACAGGATTGAGTATGATGGGCTGGAGAATAATAAGCATACTCTCTTGTTGTAGGGTTGCAAAGTCTCCAAGCATGAATAAGTTTGAGTCGTCTGATAGTTTGAACAAAAAGCTTGTGCACCTTGATTGGGATAAATGAGACCGTTGAATTGCGGTCAATAAAGGGATCTATAACTTAATTACAGTCGCCTGCAAAAATAAAATTATCATCAATGCAGTTTGTAATTTGTTGGGCTAAGGAGGTCCAGAAACAGGACATTCCAGCAGTGGGGGTGTAAACATTAAGTAAAGAAACCGGAGCATTCCCAATCAACAACTTAATACATAACCATCATCCATCTTTATCAGAACATTGAGAAAGGAGCTTAAAAGAGAGTGATTTACGGCAAAGGATCAGAACTCCATTTTGTTTACTGTCTCCTGGAGAAAAGAAAACTTCCCCAACCAATCCCCTCTTTCAATTTTAAAGATTCTTCAGCCGTTAAATGAGACTGTTGAAAACATGCTTTACTAGCTTCTAATTTAGCTAAATGAGTCAAAACCCTTTGTCATTTTATAGGAAAATTCAGATCCCTGATATTCCATGAAATTAATTACAAAGACATACAATAATTAGAGAAAAAAGCAAAAAATAGTATAGGAGTAACCATATAGTATAGAGAAGAAGAGAAAAAGAGAGTGATTTGTAGAAGTAAAAGATTGGTTGAGTGAAAAGATGAAGAGTAGGGTGAAAGAGTAATCAAAGCACCTGAAAGAGATAACGAAAATGGGATAAGGTAAGCAAGAGAAGGAAAAAATAGGAGAAGTGGAAAAAATGACATACCTAAAGATATCGAACAGGGATGGGGTGGGTGAAACTACATGGAACAAGTGGCACGCCCAAACTCAATGACGCGAAGGGCAAGGTGGGGAACACGCCACAATTGACAAGACAATGGCGGGAAACGAACATCAACAATTCTGTGGGCGACAAGAAAGAAAAAAAAATACGAAAATTGTTATAACGAAGTCATGTGAGAACACGTTAATATCAAAATAAAAACATATAAAGATGCAACATAGCACAACAGTAAACTGAACAGTTATGGATTATAAAACCAATGCAGCAACAGAGAAAGGAGTTTTCCCAAAAGATTAATCAAACTAAGTTGTATAAGATGATGAGGCTCCTGAAGACTCAATGACCTCTGTTTTACAAGAGTTTATGACGCTCTGTAGTTTCAGTGGATGTTCGTAGGCTATTGTTCTGTTTTTGTAGGTGACTTTAAAAAGGCAAGGATGAAAGAGTCCATAGCGAGCTCCCAGAGACGGTAGATCAGGTCTCATATTGAGAAATTCTTTACGCCTATTTGCTGTGGCTTTGGCATAATCTTGTGAAAAGAATAACGTTGAATCAGACCACACGACACGTTGAATTGACTTGACAGCAGCAAGAACCTTTAGTAAGTCTGTGTATTCGAGGAAGTATAGTATGACTCCTCTCGGTCTTCGTGAGTTCAATGCATTTGATGTTTGATGACCAAGCCTGTGAGCGCGCTGGATATTAAGCAAAGTATCCTCTGGCATATGAAGTAACTTGGGAAGAAAGGACTTAAAGAAGAGGAGGGATCTGAGCCCTCAGTTCCTTCTGCTAAGCCATAGATGCGGAGATTATTCCTCCTATTGCGATTTTCAAGGTCTTTGACCTGTTTTTGTAGTGTGGAAATGAGATTGAAGTGCATTGACTTGAGAGTCAGTGATCCCAAAAGAAGACATGCTATGTTCAACTACCATAAGTCTTTTGTCTATCTGAGACCAATTCTCAGTAGGGAATTGCAACGTGGCATTTTTTTCCGCCATAAAATGTCGGAGGGCCCTTATCTCTTCCAACAACAACTCCAATGAGACAAGAGAGGAGGATTTTGGTGAAGAGGGTGGGTCCTTTTTCAGGCATTTTATAGTAGACTTACCAGCCGCTGAAGGAGCAGAATTTGAGGGAAAATCCCCCTTGGGTGAAGACAATACAGAGTCTTCCATCTTGGCGAATTCTGAGAAGATTCTGGAATTCTTAATGAAAGAGTGAGTGGATCTTGAAGCAAGAGGACCAGCTATTTTTAGTCTGCCCGTGTAAAACAATACGGAGGAAAATGCGTTTGATGGGAGAGACGTTACCAGGCCAGCAAAGGTCGGCTATAAATTCTGTTCATTGGAGGATAGAGAAAACTAACCAAGCTTGAGAGATTATACAAGTTCAAAACGTTTTCAAGCCAAAGGTCGTGTAGATAATATTAATTCACCACAGAATTAAATTTCCATATAAGGTAGTGTGGCGAGGGTTAATAATCAGACAGCATATCATGAGGAAAATACACATTGAGATTGTGTAATTTTCATGAAAAATGCAGCTTCAGCAACAACCATTGACAAGGTGGTAGCATATCAAGCATTAAACAAAAAGGTTTTGCTGCTTCCGAGTTGCACGTACCGTGTGAGCGCAAGGCGAAGAAACAAGTGCCGATCCAACTGTGATAATGAGGGTTTATCTAAAATGGCTGCCGTTAAAAATTCCCTCAGCATGAGGAAATAAATAGAGGATAAAACATTGTAAAAACGGCCAGGCAGGCAGATAAACAGTTATTTGAGGATTGCAAATGGTTGACTACGCTGTGCCATGAATGAGAAAAAGCAAGTACGCATACTGCCTTAATGAGGAGCTTAGTGGGGTGACGGCATTGCAGGAAAACCTTCATGCACAAAATGGCGGCTGTAGTTCATGTCGCTCCAAAGCCAAAGGTGTCTTCAAGTAAAACATGCTTCCAGTATAAAGATAGGAAGCGCTGTAGATAACATCTTAGTCCCGATGTTTTCTGCCACCCACATCGCCGCTCCAATTATGCTGAAACAGCGGGATAGCGCAAACCCACCGCGCCGCACTTAGGAGACTCACTTGGGCGCTGCCATGTTCCTTGGGCACCAAGCCACACCCCTTGATGTAATTTTCATTCAAGATCAAATAGATCATATTTTGATCCGTTGTCGCGGGGCCCCTTAAAGGAGTAGGGCCCATAAGCCTGTGTCTACTTTACCTATTTGGAAATCTACAACTGTTCATAGAGCAGTGAGGGTCGAGTGGGTCCCCCAAGATGTTGAAGGCTAGGGGCCTCATGCACAATGTGTGCTGCAGGGGCCTTTGTTACTCCCCTGCCCAACCTTTCAAAAATGTGCTGAGGCCAGAGGGGTCATCTTCCCCTGGCTAGTGTTTTCTGAGTGCCTCGCTCTTGAACTGCAAGAATTATTTATAGAGTTTCAAGCAAAGATACCTTATATAATGATGAGGTCGCTAACGTGGCTAATACACTAGGTGGCGGCACACTCTGGATCTGCCATGTTTTCGCTATTCTATACAACATTTTGTTTAAACTTTTAAACAGATCCTCAGCATATGAGGGTCCCCACTTCAGTTTGTTGAACCCCACAAAGACGTGTATCATGCCGGATTGGCTCCTTTAGGTCATATGGGCAAAAGGATGGTGTCAGACCCTAACTTCTTCACCCAGGTGAACTCACAATGTGTAGTTGTAGGTAGAGGTCTTAAAGTAGCTCTGTAATTTAGTACTCATCTGATTCGGGATTCACAGTAGCTAAGTACAGCGACCTGTAGGACTTCAATGGCGCCAAGTTCATTTTTGTCCCCTATTATCGCTTTTTATTCTTCTGCAGCTATCTAGGCGAATGGGACCTTTCCAACACTCCCATCTATTGGCATCATTACTGAAAATGGAAAGCAGAGAGGTAGATTTTTGCCTGTCCCCTAGGGCCACCCTCGAGTGCATAGTTTACACGGGGGCAAATGTGTTGTGCAAAATGGTCACAAGTACTGCAATTTGAACTTATTTAAACTCAGTCTGTGAATTAGTATACGCACAAAACGTGTTGTTTGTTTTTGGGTAATATAGAAAACAAACTTTGTGAATCTGTCCCGTCAAATCAGTAAAACTGAAAACCTACGCTTAGGTTACACGTTTTCACACAGTGTAGTGTTCATCAATTTCTAGGTTTCTTGCCAGCTATGGGATTTTTTAGATATTGTACTGAGGTGGCACCTATAGTGTAGCTAGAGTGCACATTTCCAATTTCGCTCTTATTCTCTACAAAATGGGCCTTACATTATCATATGTGAATGTAAGGCACCTGACCGAAAAACGTGTTATTTCAAGAGCACGTTCAACTGTGAAAGACCCTATTCTTTTCTTAGAATGTGTGAAACAAGTGCAATGTTTAACTATGTTTTGACCCTAGGTAAGGAAATACCCAAACTTTGCACACACTATTCAAAATAACTTTATTATATTTGTCAATATGAAATTACATATGCCTTCATTAAAAGACCGCCTCATATAGTATATCTTCTTCTTAAAGTAGTAGCTGAAATTAATTAAATGTTTGCATTTGATATAAGGTCAAACATTCACAGTGGCTCATTTGCTATATTTTCCCCTATACCATACTTTGTTAAGACCCACAATTACAGGTCAATTTCACAATATCTAAATCCATTGTGATTCTATCATAAAGTTTACTAATATACCACATGTGTAATAGCTATGTCTAAATATGCCTAGCCTTTCATGGTGTACAATAGATCTCAAATTTAACTACTGGTGGGACAGCCAGCCATGACACCACAAGTTCTGAAATATGCATCTATTATGTAAGCTATGCATCTATGCTTCCTCAGTGATGCAACCTGTGTAAGTATGTAACTTTTATTTTGTAACACGATCAGTAGTTCTTTAGCCAGTGGAAATATCCTTCCACTTGCACTGCAGACGTCAAAGTCCTTTGTAACCACTGTCATGTCGGTCTGTATTCCAGGTTAGTGCCTTTGCTTCGAGGAGCAACTAAGATTTGCAAGTAATCATGTAAATGAATTTTCAGTGTACAATTCTGGCGCCCCAGCCATACCATGAAGTACTCGGGGTACACACCTTTTAAAGTTCCAAATAAAAAGGGATCTCCACTGCTTGTTCTTATGCTCCATAATGTTGCAAATTGCACCATTTAATGAACAATAAATCATTACTTTCATCAGCCTACATGGATTAACTCCTGAGGATAATAACCCGTGCTATAAGCAGCATTGATGAAGTCTTACGGGTTTTATTGAGGTCTGGGTGGTAATCACAGTTTGTAAGTCAGTCATTTTCTACATGAAAATATAGAACTCTGTCTGAAAGGTCATCTTTGTGATTAAAGCATGGCTTTTATTGGAGAAATTGGTGGTTTGTTGGATGATTTCGAAACCTCTTTTGTGCTGTGGTTTTCTTGATAAATTAGGCTCGAAAAGTATTTAATTTTCTCTCAAAATATGACATTTCATGTGGTCACTGCAGTGTATTTTTCAAGCCAGATCTTTCTGAATTTTTGGTTGTTGAGGATGACTAGTTTTTGGGAGAAGAGTTTTCCATGGTTTCTGCTATGGGGAAGGTATATCTTTTATGGATTGAATAATGGGACACTATGCACTTGGAAGGGTCTTATAATAATGAAAAGACTGTGCAGTGGGGTTACATAGAGATTGATTCCATATGTTAAATGCGTGTTGCAGAGGTTCTGTGGTTAGAGTTTTTTAATATATGGAAATAAGACAAGCCACCATGGTCATTATTGTGATAGCTTTGGTGGATCACTGACAGAATGTTGAGGACACAAATATTGTGAGGAATGATTGTTGTGTTAAAAATAATGAGGATCAAAATATCTAGACAGTAAGTTCAAATAGGTGGCTATAGATCTGCTATTCTTAACTCCACATCTGTGTACCTTGAAGCTATATATATATATATATATATATATATATATATATATATATATATATATATATATATAAAAAGAAGCAGAGAACTCTGGGTAGTTCTCAAGTTTAGGTGGAAAGCAGCTCCTGTATGGAGCACTCTCAACACCAGCGACACTCTAGATCTGCTCACCTCAAATGTCTGTTTGTCTATCAAAATCTTTAAGCATAGGATTAGCACAGTGCCATCCACGCCTTTTCTATCTCGGCGTGGATGGCACTGTGCTAATCCTATGCTTAAAGATTTTGATAGAAAAACAGACATTTGAGGTGAGCACATCTAGAGTGTCGCTGGTGTTGAGAGTGCTCCATACAGGAGCTGCTTTCCACCTAAACTTGAGAACTACCCAGAGTTCTCTGCTTCTTTTTTGCATAATTTATTCGTCACTCTATGCCTGAAAGGGTATTTCTTTGACTTATACTGGGTGCTCCCTTGTGTCTGGACAAAGCTATGCCTCTCTGAAGAGCTCTGGTTAGGGCGAAACACTGTGTCAGGGGTTGTTTTTGCTCATTTCAGTTTGGCTTGATTGGTATTTTACCAATTCAAAGCTGCAATCCTGTGCCTGGAGTGGTAATTGGCTTTTGTCATTTTACAGCTCGGCAAGGACAGCACTGTGCTAGTCCTATGCTTAAAGACTTTGCTGTACAAATGGCAAAAGACTTTGTCCTATTCTATCTCGGCGTGGATGGCACTGTGCTAATCCTATGCTTAAAGATTTTGATAGAAAAACAGACATTTGAGGTGAGCAGATCTAGAGTGTCGCTGGTGTTGAGAGTGCTCCATACAGGAGCTGCTTTCCACCTAAACTTGAGAACTACCCAGAGTTCTCTGCTTCTTTTTTGCATAATTTATTCGTCACTCTATGCCTGAAAGGGTATTTCTTGCAAATTCACTTAAAAAACCAATGAAATTCCCCCGTTATAGTTAGTGCAGGCAACTATAACTTACGCGACCGCAATCCTCTGCTGATGACGTCAGATATTACATCACTGTATTTAGACACTTATTTACCCATGTCTTCTTCCATTAATCTTTAGCTATACATATATTACAAATATTTATTTTTCATAAAGACACATATGTCATCAGTGATGTAATATCTGACGTCATCAGCAGCAAAAAAAGGTGGAGAACGTGAAAAGGGGGCAGAGGAACTGTCCACTCTGCCCCCTTTTCACGTTCTCCACCTTTTTTTTTCACCCCCTCAGACTGCGAGAGACAAAATGGCGGCCGACACTTCCTGGTTTCGACCGATTGCAATGTTTACTGACATCTAACAACCAATCAGAATTGGGCTCGCGCACGGCAGGGTACACGCACAGTGCGCTCACGGTGCGCGCGTATAGATATTGATATGCTTTTAAATGCTATTTTCTCAGGAAATACTGAACAGATTTACACCAGACCTGCAAAAGGCACTCCCTTGACCTTATGGCTACCTCTCTGCCAAATTTCACGTAATTCTGTTCAGCCGTTCGGGCTGTAGCTGCGACTAAAGGTCCTATGGAAAAATGCATGGGGAAAACACGTTTTGGGAACCCCCCTTTTTCTCGGCCCCCGCTTGACGAATCACCCAAAGACTTTCAGGGTAGGAGCTGAACGGAGCGCCCCATTTGTTTTGAAAATTTCGCGAGGATTCGTCAACCGGCGCCAAAGTTATTCAAAACAGAATTTCCTATGGAAACTAGGTTGTAACTATAACTATCTACTGGCGACCGCCAGTAGATAATATATATATATATATATTACCTACTGGCGGTCGCCAGTAGGTAGTTATAGTTAGGACCCTGTTTCCATAGGAAATCCGCGACATTCTATTTGGAATAACTTTGGCGCCGGTCGACGAATCCTCGCGAAATTTTCAAAATAGGTGGGGCGCTACGCTCCGCTCCTACCCTAAAAATCTCGGGGGGATTCGTCAAGCAGGGGCCGAGAAAAAAGGGGGGTCCCAAAACGCGTTTTCCCCATGCATTTTTCCATAGGACCTTTAGACACAGCTACAGCCCGAACGGCTGAACAGAATTACTTGAAATTTGGCAGAGAGGTAGCCATAAGGTCAAGGAAGTGCCTTTTGCAGGTCTGGTGTAAATCTGTTCAGTATTTCCTGAGAAAATAGCATTTAAACGCATATATATATGTGGGCGGAGCCTAACCACACATCTCATCCTGAGATCTGATTGGCTGTCAGCACTTCATCCAAGAAGTGTTGGCAGCCATCTTGGGACCAATATACATGATAGCACCTCATTAAAAAAGCATTGCAGTTAATAGAAGGTTTTAAGACTTTAGTTACATTATAAATCATTTGTTTATGGTACCATACTCATTTTAGGAATTGTGGTATGTTCTAAGGTGATTTCACCATGTGAAAAAGCCTTCTGCTGGGATATCATGATTGAGAGAAAAATATTTTCTCATGCTTTTACCACAGAGGTTTGGAAGGTGATCTATAGGCTAAACTGAGAGCTTATTTTCTGTAAATTCACATTATCTTTCTCAGTCATGTGAGAATGAAGTCTGACATTCTCAGTAAAACATGTACATCCAACAAGGGCAGAGACTGTCAGTTGATTCCTTTGTGTTCTACTGCAGCTTCCCAGAGTGTTCCAAAGAACTACTAGAGCGCTAACAGTCCTACTTATGATAAACGTATGGCACACCTGAAGCCATCTTGCTTGGATTAAAGTGGTAACTCTTAAAACATTTAATTTAAAAAGGAACACAATGAGGGGGTTCATTTTTCCATAAAAAGTATGATTAGTGCTGCAGAAAGAAAAATTAGGGCACATTTTGAGTGACTTCTCAAATCCTCTTCTATTTCATTAAAAAATTCTGACATGCAGACTGAAACATGCACTTTCAATACCAGCAGCAGTTTTCCCTGGTGAGCAGTAGCTTTACTACAGTGATCTAATGAGCAAAAAGAGTGCTAACATTCTGAATTTATGGCAAATGAGTGACACATCTGAATGCCTTCTTGATGGAATCAAAGTAAAAAACTGAAAGTATTTCCTACTGAGGAGACTGCAGTAAATGAGGAAATTAGGAAACTTCATAACAAATAAGTCTCCCAAGATGGCCACCAGAGACAAAAGAGCCCAAATGTAGCCCAAATATCACCCAGATGTATCCCAAGTATAGCCCAATGACAGAATGTCCCAGAATGTTCTTAAAAACAACTAGAGCGCTTACTGTCTTCATTATGACAAAGGTATGGCACACCTGAAGCCATCTTGATTGGAATAAACTGGTAACACTTAAAACATTTAATTTAAAAAGGAACACAATGAGGAGGTTCATTTTGCCATAGAAATTATGATTAATACTGAAGAAAGAAAATGAGGGCACATTTTGAGTGACTTCTCAAATCCTCTTCAATTTCATTAAAAAATTCTGACATGCAGACTGAAACATGCACTTTTAATACCAGGAGCAGACTTCCATGGTGCAGTAGTTTTACTACAGTGATCTAATGAGCAACTAGAGTGCTAACATTCAGAATTTATGGCAAATGTGTGACATATCTGAATACCTTCATGATGGAATCAAAGTAAAAAACTGAAAGCATTTCCTACTGAGGAGACTGCAGTACATGAGGAAATTAGGAAACTTCATAACAAATAAATCTCCCAAGATGGCCACCGGAGACAAAAGAGCCCAAATGTAGCCCAAAATCACCCAGATGTAGCCCAAATATAGCCCAATGACAGAAGTGTGCAAAACACTTATTATTTTGTGTTTTTGCAGTGTTATATAGTGCAGACTTGTCAGGTATTGGAGTGCTTTACATGAGCATTGGTTACATCACACAAGAACAAATTCATTTTGGTTGTAGACATGGGGAGACTAAGTGATTTGACCAGAATCACAGAATGTCGAGCTGAAGCAGAAACTTCAACCTGGTTCCCCAGTTGCAAAGTCTGCAGTTCTGGAAGTAACACCACATCCTCTCCCCTAAGTGCAACATTTAATCAAGTGGTCAACTGGATAAAAAAACATAAAGATAACAAATAATTTAAAAGTGCTTTGTCGCTATTTGAAAACTCAGAAAATATGTCCTTATTTTAGTCTTTTAGAGCACTAACCATAATTTTGATGCCAATAAGACCCTCTCATATATGTAATTTCTAAAGGAAATGCTCTAGGTATTACAGTTTTGATTACATCAAGATGATGTCAGGCGTTCCACACTTTTGTAATAAATATAGAATGTTAGCAATCTAGTTGTTCATTAGGATACTGTTGAGAGGCAGAGGCCAGGGGCACGGACTCTGAAAATTGAAGGCAGGTAGGAGGGTGCAAAGGCAACAATTTAACCACACTGAGCAGGCAGGAAGGGCCGTGGAAGCACAACAGACTATGGAGGGCAGTGGAAAGGGGGGCAGGGGCAACAAACCAACAATACAGGACTTGCAAGAGAGGCTGTTGGAGGGAAGATCTATTACGGGTCAAGGAAGCTAGGGGCGGTCCCCAGATCCCTGGGAGCCACCACAGAACTGAGCAGGAGAGTGAGTCAGGGACAAAAGGGGCACCTTAATTTGAGCCGGGGTGCCTAGGAACGCTTGCTCCAAAAATGAAGAAAACAGACATATGAGACATGGAATTGGAGGCAGAATACAATGGCAGTTTAATGAGAAGATGCAACTTCAAAGAAACCGCAGAATAGAGACATAAAGTACAAAATACAGAATCCAGATAATCATACAGCTGTCATAATATTCTCTGTATCTCAATTAATGTACTGACAGAGAGAGAGAGAAAACACATCTATAAATGCATCATGAGAAACAAGTTACACCAAGGAAAATGTTACCTAGGAACACTCACGTTTACTCTTAGAGCAAGCATTCCTGCAATTACAATACAAAATCTTTTAAATGCAAAAGTAAAGAGAACAATGGTTAAACATAACATGACATTTCATATAGGTAAAATAGAATAAGATACTTCAAGCAAAGCAGAGCAAGACATTTTAAGCAAAGGAAGACAAGAGCTCCCAGCTCTTGGGGAAAACCTGCACTGCCTGTTAACCTACATACAGACGGCGAGGTAGTCCGTCGATATCTGTGGGTGCTCCCTTTTTATATCATTTTGTGGGCTCCTTTGCACGCTACATCTACCTACGTATGCTACCCAAAAGCTTCGTCTGCAGATTTTACCAGACATTTCGTCATTTACCCACTTAATGCTGACAATGGACTGGGTGAAAAGGTCAGTCTCTCAGGCCAATCGCTTATCGTAAGTTCCATAGAGCAAGCAGAAAATAATGGGTATTGTACGGGAATTCAATATATTCATGTATAAAATCTCCTCAGTTCTCCTAACTTGACGCTCTGCGGTTGCCACTTCCTTAAAAGCGGGAAACCTGCCCAGGAAGCAAGTACCAGTCCAGGATGCAGCCTACTGTATGTCGACAGCTCCAGGGGGATGTTGAACTTTGATACCGAGCACGGAGCACTCGGGTAGGGTGGGGGCTACTAGTTTGGATCAGAAGGCCTCGCAGACCTGCCTTCAGACTGCTATACACTAAAATTGCAGAGCTATGGTCAATTTAACAAAGAGGCCTACATATTGAACAGAAGGGCCTACACAGGGGTTTTATGCTGGCTGAGTGGTAAGGATGTCTCAGGATAATTATATAGCAACACAGGACCCGCTGGTCAATTTAATACGGCCTACAAATGCAGCTGGCAGGGCAAGGACAAGGGTCTCATACTTCAGGTGTGGACAGAACGGGCCAGGGGCCCCCTGTGATACAAAATCTACCATCCTTCAAGGCTGTGGCAATGTAATAGACCATTGTGGGCAGAAGGAAGAGGCAATGGTAGTACAACCATACCTGCCAACAGACCCGATTCAGCCAGGAAACGTCCAATGTTTTTAAGCTCAAATGGGCTTTATTTGATCTGTCTCCTGTCTACAATATCCTCTTTTTCAATGTAACTCAAAGGGGAAAATCAATACCCCAGTTTTTTTTCAAAATCTCCCTCTTACCAAGTTCAAAATGTTCGCAAGTATGGTACATTGGATCATGGAAGGAAATGGGATAGGGACATGGACTTGGATAACAGAGGACAGGAGGGACATGGAGAGGTGCACCAAACTGACCCTGCAGGGCAGGCATCAGGGTTTGCAGCAGCACAATACACCACACAGGGCATGCAGGACGGGAGTGCAGCACAACAATCCATTGAAAGCAAGAGGGAGGGGACAGGACCATGCACATGGACAACAGAGAACAGAGGGGCAAGAGGCAATGGTAGCTAGCTGACCATAATGGACAGACAGGAGAGAAAGCTGCAGCATAACAGACCATAAAGGGCAGGAGGGACGGATCAGGGGCATTACAATGGAACAGACAAGCCAGGAGGGAGGGAGTAGGGCTGGGGGCAAGGGGGCAGGGCAGGAGCAGCAAGATAGCCATGGAGGTCAGGCAGGATGGGCACTAGAAGCAAGACACACCATGAAGAGCAACAGTGAGACTGTGATGGCATACACACAGACCATGGAGGGAAGGTGGGAGGGGGTCAGGGGCAGCTAACTGACCACACAGGGAAGGTGGGAGGGGCCATGGCAGCACAGAAGACCATGCATGGCAAGTGGGAGGGTTAGTAGCAGCACAATGGCTATGATGGGCAAGAAGGAGGGTGGAGGGGCATGCACAAAGGACGATGGAGGATAGAAGGGAGGGTCAGGACCTGTGCACAGACAAGAAAGTTCAGGGGAAGGGACCTCACAACAGACCACACGGGGCAGGCAGGAGGAGCAGTTGCAGCACAACAGACCAGGGAGGGCAGAAGGGTGTGGCAGTACAATGGACCATGTAGGACAGGAGGAAGAGGATAGGGGCATGGCATGTGGACAGGCAGGGTGGAGGTGGCAGGGACAGGTTACAGTCATCTGACAATGCTAGGCAGGTGGGAGGGGAGTGGCAGCTCAACAGAACACTCAGAGTAGATAGGAGTGGCAGGTCCATGGGACATGGTGGGCAAAAAGGATGGAGCAGGGGCATGCACAAAGACATCGGAGGGCAGGGGGAAGGAGAATAGGGGCAGCAAGCTAAGCACAGAGTTTAAGCAGGAGGTCAATGATGGGGCATAGAATTGGGCAATGGAGGGCGGGAGGAGTGGACTGGTACATCATACTAAATTGAGGGCAGTGGCAGCACATCAGACCATGCATGGCAGGAGGGAGGAGGCTAGTCCATGGATTCACACAACAGAGGATAGGGAGGAAGGGGATGGGGCAGCAAGCTAACTGTTCAGAGAAGGCGAGTATTAGGAACTTTATTGTTTTTAAAACATTGTGTCTGTGCGAACTACTTAAAATATGAACAAGTATGCAGCATAATCTCACTTTTATTCGGGAAGAAGAGGACGTTTGTGACTGTGACTCCGGGCTCACTTGGCAGAAACACCCTCTGACCCTCCACCCCCTATCGCAAAATGTAATGCCCGTGAAAAGGGTAGGTGAACACAGTGTTATATAGAACATAGTCCTGAGAGCACGATTGAAAATGAAAACTAGATATAGTGTATGGTATAAACTATGCACCAAAAAGTGTGATATAAGATGAACCGGGCGTGAAATATAATATGCAATACATTGTGCGCAATGACAGATTCATTGGAGAGCGCGAGATAGCACAGGCACTAGCGCGTGCTATGCGATATGCGCCTTGGAGTGTAATATGCACAGGGCAGTGTTGTGTAACCTAACTAGTCTCTAAAGTTGTAATATAAAATATGTGCTGGGGAGTGTAACGTTGCATATGCACTGTGACAAAGATATGGATCCCAGATTGTAATATGTATGGCATAGCACTGTGCGTTATAACATAGGCATCGAGAAAGGCACGTTAGATGGGGCAATATAACCCGTGCGAAGACAAGTGTGGCATGACATATTCACGGGGTGGTGTTACAGTGCACATGGGCTAGAGAGTGTCATAGCATATGCACTAGCTAGTGGAATACAACACAGAGGTGTGTGGCACTCGGCAGGCAATGGTGGGTGTAACACAGCATTGGGCTCTGTCAGGAGCACGCTGTGACTCTCAAGTGATGTTCGTCCCCTTTCCAGAGAGTAAAATAAAAAGTATTACACATCCGGCAGTGGATGTGTGTTTTATTAACCGTGAGGGGGGTTTCTTGCATAGTTTTGGTCGAATTTTTGTCGAATCCCCTTTGAATGGCTTGGTGTGCATGTGTATTAAATGTGCCCGTCAATAGCTACCCATGTTTGCGTAAATAAACGACAAGGGTGTCTACCAGGATTAGGCACGGTAGGGCATCAGACATGTCAGAGCTTCACTAGTGGTGTAAATACATTCCACGTGGATTCATTGCATGCATAGTCGCCTTTTAATGAATGTCACGCAAATCGTCATGGTGATAGGTACGTACGGTTTGTCCAGCATGTCCTAGGTGTGTCTATGAATATATATTTTTTTAAAATAATAAAAAACAGTGGCCGGCCCTGGGGATTGGGGTCAAAAAAATATAATTAGGAGACTGGCCCTGGGGGATGGGGTCATCAGGGCCAATAAATTAGAATAAGAAGGGGAACCAAACAGCCCCCCTTCTTAAAAAACTAAAATAAATAAGACTGGCATCGTGCCGGAGGCCATGCCCCCTCCGTGCAGCACTCTGCAAACGCGCCCCCAACAGGCATCTCCAGTATGCGCCAGGGAGCTGCGCTGCAGCCAGGTGTTCTGAGGCCAAGCCCCTTTTTACACCTCTCTGCAACGCAGCTCTGTGGCACTTACTGGAGGTACCTAGTGGTGTAGTTTGACCCTAGGGACCCTTAGGATTCAAGGGGACTTAATCTCTCAACTTAGAACAGCCACAGGGCGCGTTTACACAGTGGTGAAGGGAGGGGACGGGGCCTGAGGTAACGTGTGCAAACACGCACTATGGCACGTTTTAAATTGGGGATATAATTTCCCTTCAATACTGAGGGCCCCTGGGGGCTAACTAGCCCACCAAGTGCTTCCAGTAAGCGCCACTGAGCTGCATTGCAGAGAGGTGGTCCAGGCCGTGCCACTTTTTACACCTCTCTGCAACGCAGCTCTGTGGCACTTACTGGAGGTACCTAGTGGGCTAGTTGGACCCTAGGGACCCTCAGGATTCAAATGAACTTAATCTCCCAACTAAAAATGGACACAGGGCGTGTTTACACAGTGGTGAATGGAGGGGACGGGGCCTGAGTTAACGTGTGCAAAAACGCCCTGTGGCCTGTTTTAAGAGGTAGTTTTAATCCCTATGCCCTATTATATACTAGGGGCTTACAGAGGAGGTCATGCTAATCACAGGGGGACCCCAACGCATAATGTTCCCTAGTGTATGTAGGTGTTTTCACTGTATTCTAAGTGTCTTTTAACATAGCACTGGCTCTAGGACTGGTTAGTCAGACTCAGTTACGACCAGTATCCGTCTGAAAAAGTTGAGGGTACAGGATGATTTTGCAACAAGGCTTCTTTCTGCTCTTCTTTTTGTTCTTTCTGCACGTTATCCTTCTTCCTGCACTTATCTTCGTATTTGAGGACTTCTGTTGCTTCTTTCTGCACTTCTTTTGTTTCTTTCTGTGCATTTTTTCTTCTTTCTTCACATGTCCTATCTCTGTAGGCATAGTTAGAAATTAGCATTTAAAAAACCTTTGAAATTCACAGAAAAAACCATAGGTTTCAGGCACGTTATAGTTAGGAATTAGCATTTAAAAAACCTCAGAAATTCACTGAAAAAACCATAGGTTTCAGGGGTGTTATAGTTAGCTGGACTTTTCACTTGTACAAAACCATTGAAATTCCCCCGTTATAGTTAGTTCAGCTAACTATAACTCGCGCGCCCGCAATGCACTGCTGATGACGTCACATATTACATCACTCATGACATGGTCAGTGACATCACTCATGACATCACTGATGACATCTCAAATGACATCACTGATGACATCACTGATGACATCATCCTTGTGATAGAGTGGCAGACCTCCTCTCACCCTAATATAACCTTTGATACACACATTCAAAAATAGAGAGTAAAATTTTCAAAACAATGGACATACCAATACCAGTTACAACAACCTCTTCAGTAATTCTAAGATCCACATACACATCCACTCATTCACCAACAGTCCTATACAGTCACTCATACATGTACTCACTCATCATATGTACTCATACACCTATACATCCTGTTACACAATGCCACTCATCCATAGAGTTACTCACACACATAGTCACTCATGCTAATAAAGAATCAAACATACATTTACTTGCATATACAGTTATACACACACCACCATACTTACTTCTACGGAAACTTACACATACTTAGTCTTTTAAACAATCACTTATAGAAACACATACTTATTCATACAGGAACTCTTTCAATCTCTCACTCTCACATATACTCGCATATATACACCAATAGTCACATATACTAGTTTAAAACATATGTAGTTACTCATAAAGACACTATTGAGACAGTCATTCACTCACTAACACACCCATACACACACTCATCCACCCATACAGTCCTGCACACATGATGTGTTCAACCCATACAAACAGTGAGTCACTCATTCATGCACCTATGCACTACGTAATAACCCCCACCGAACCATGCAGACACTCAGACTGATACTCAAAAAACCAACTAATAACCTATATAGACACCCATGTAGCTACTCACCAACCCATGCAGCCACTTATACACAAAGTGAGAGACTGATACAGATATTTACATATTTAAACATTACTCACTAAGCCATGTATTCACTATGATACACTTAATCAGTCAGTTACACAATCAATTTTTCAAAAACAAATCATCCATTTAGACACTTATATACCTATTTATTCTTCCATCGACCTTGAGATATACATATATAAAACATATTTAATTTTCAGAAAAACACACATTCACTGGATGATGTCATCAGTGATGTCATCAGTGATGTCATTTGAGATGTCATCAGTGATGTCATGAGAGATGTCACTGACCATGTCATGAGTGATGTAATATGTGACGTCATCAGCAGTGCATTGCGGGCGCGCGAGTTATAGTTAGCTGAACTAACTATAACGGGGGAATTTCAATGGTTTTGTACAAGTGAAAAGTCCAGCTAACTATAACACCCCTGAAACCTATGGTTTTTTCAGTGAATATATATATATATATATATATATATATATATATATATATATATATATATATATCCATCAAACTTTTCTCCAGCTGACGGGAGCCTACAGGGCAGCTTTGCAAAGCGGGCGTGGAACAATCCGCATTTGGTACACCAAGGCAAAGAAAAGAACTGCGAAGCCCAACTGCGTCTCTCACTGGCTTTATTTGATGTTCAGAAGTGGCAGGACATCAAACCCTACGCGTTTATATATATATGTGGAATTAGGTATAATAAAAGCTTTGCATACCCATAGAAACTTACCATAACAATATTCTTGTCCTCAATATTTTTGGCACAAAATTTTGTCCACACGATATTATAAACTCAAAATTTTGGCCGAACACAGGCTTTAACCATATGAACGAAATGTTAAGATGAAAATGTGTTGTCTGTACAAAGAGCATGAGATATCAGGCTTGGTCGTGTGAAGGATGCATGACTGTAAGAAATTTTCTGGTGGGTTACGAGTGTGAGAGTTGTCACAGGTTTATAATTCGGGAGCTTAGCTCTTGAGGTTTACAGAGAGATGTTAGGCAGGTGGCCTCATTGAAGAGCAGCTCACTCATTTATGGGTAGCTGCAGGCTGAACCAAAAATATTTAACTCTGCTAGAGATTCTGGGAGAGGTAACATTCAAAGATTGACTAACTGGGTTATGTAAATAAATGAAGTCAATGGGTACATTCATTATTATAAAATTCAGATGAATTTCAATACACTCTATGGAGAACATGAGTAATGTGCTCAAATATTTCAAGGCGCCTTAATGGAACTTTTTAACAGTACTGTGGCATCCAAGGCAGAATGAGTAATAAGTAGGGTTGGGCAGCTTTAAGCTTTAGGGTGGACTTATTTGAAAAGTTACCGTATTCTATTCTGAGGTATTCCCCTTGGTGGCAGACACTCACTCAGTTTAAGACTATATTTTGAGATACACAACACTAAGAATCTCCTTCATGCTTTAACCTTGCATCCTGACAACAGATTGTACCATGCACACCTCCAAATGTGCCATCAATTGGTGGGTAGAGTGGTTAGATTTCATGGACTGATAAGGGTATTGAATTATATGCAAAACCCAGAGTGGATTTGCCTATATTTTCTATAAGAGTGCCATGCAGTAATGGTTATTATTATACAGCCTATATTTGTTAACAATTGGTTGCGGATCCACTGATTGTTAGAATATCAAATTGGGACAGAACAGGATAGAAATCTGTGAGGGATTGATCTCATCTCTGGAGAGACAGCAGACATTTTCTTAGGACAATGATTTATCTTGTCTAGCAGACTGTGGGGTACTTTTAGTGCCATTCATATCAAATGGTTTTTATGAAGTTTCAGAACTGTAGTGTCCATGTCTCCTTTAACTTGTGATTATTTTTCTTATTTCGCTGCTTTATTTTTATCCACTGCAAGTTGCTACTGCTGCAAAAATATTCAACAGCAACACATTGAAGGGGCTGTGTTGTCTCTCTGATGTATTAACCACTTTAGTGTGGAGCAGAACCCACTGGCATTACTTTTTGTAGTCCAGAGGTTGTCAACAGGTCATATTACATAATGGAAAAGAAAAATTGCTGCTGATGAAAATGGAAAAGAAAATGATTCTAGTGAAAATACCAGAATAAAATAAAAGTCATTTTTTTAGGGAAGTGTTTCAATCAGATACTAAGTTTGCTTATTTTTTTGTTTTTTTTTCAATGCTTGCACGCACAGTGAGCTGATGTCACTGTAACACAAAGTGAAAGCAGAACACTCTAATGGTGTGGTCTGTTATCAGTTTTGATCGGTGCTGGGGTGGGGCATAACTCTGCCCCCTGAACACCAATCAACAATGGATAGGTAGCATGTGAAAGGAGCTGTCTCTCCTTGTTGGATACCCCCAGTCCATTGCATTGTACACACAATCCCTAAGAAGGGATCCACCCCACAAGACAGCAGGTAGTTTTCTTGCTGGAGGAATGACACATTGGCATGGCTATGTGCTTCCCCTCTATCTAGCATAACAGTCTTTCTCCTCCCTTCAGCAGGTAGGGTTTATTTAACCCCAATCGCCCCCTAGTGGGTAAAAAGGCCACTAGACCACCATGGAATATTTTTAATTTGCTGCTGGATAAGCCTGTGCTTGCCTCCTAACCCTCAGAGCATAATAGTCTTTCTATTCCGCTGAGGGGTGGTCATAGAGTTTACACTCAATTCGCCACTCTGGGAGGAAGTAAGCCCACTAGGACTCCAGGGAACATTTTTTGAATTTCTGTTTTGGGGAACAGGTCCCTGGGTGTGGAACTGTGCTCTGCTCTTGTGCACAAGAGTATTTATCCCCCTCTGGGTGCATATAGGGGTTGTTTACCCCCAATCTGCCCCCCTTTCAGGTAGACAGAAACCCACTATGCTACCCCAGAATATATTTTACTGATTAGGAGAAAGTGACCCCACTGGACATGAGAATGTGCTACCTCCTGGGCAAAAGAGCCTACTAGACCACAAGGAATATTTTTTGATTTGCTGTTTCCGAGGGGAGCTTCCCTCTAGGCCTATGCCTTTGGGAGCAGCTAGGGGTGTTTACCTCAATCTACACACTGGGAGGCAGCCGACTAGGCCTGGGCTAACATTCCGTTCCGCTCGCGGAAATTGCGATAATTTGACATTTTCGCATTCCACGGAGAGCGCGAAAATGTAAAAATTTACACAATCCGCATTTTACCGGAAATTTTTTGCTAGCTCGCGCTGTAAAATAATACATTCTTGCGCGAGCGCGATCGCCTTACCTGAATCTCTGCGTTCGCCGACAAGTTTTCCCGATCAGGTCGCGTTCTCCACGAGATGTTGGATTGTTGGTAGCCATTTGCGCTGTCTCGCGACAGTTCGCGCCCGCATTAACATCATTCGTCGCGCGATCACGTCTTTCTTTTCGCGATCATGCACCGCGAGACAAGTGAAAACAAGATGGCCTCTCCCGTGAGCAACCGCATGGGTAAGTTGGCGAGCCGCGACCAGGCAGAAAATACCGCGAACGGGCGGGAAAAAAACTTCCGCATCTTCGCAATATTTCCGCGTGTTTGCGGAGATTTTTAACATTTTCGCGATAATTTGCAAAAGTGAATTTCGCAAATTCCACCCACCCCTACAGCCAACCCACTTAACACTAAGGAAAAAATGCTGAAAAACATAAGTGTGGGGTGGCCCACTGAGGCATCGGGCTATGCCACCACCCCAAAACAGGCCCAAAACATGTTCTACTTGGACTTTTATGCCCTCCCTGGGAGAGCAAATAGGGGTATTTACCTCAATCTACCCACTGGGAGGCAGCTATCCTACCAGACATTAAGGAAAGAAGGCTGAAAAACATACGGGTGGGGTGGCACGCTGAGGCATTGGGCTATGCCACCACCCCAAACCAGGCCCAAAGTCATTCTGCTCCACCTGGGGACCAATTGGGTGAGTTCATTCCAAATCTGCCTCTGGGGCCAGAAGTCACACTAGACCATGGGAATTAAATTTTTTTAAAGAAGAGGTAGTGGGGGCCTCCTGCCCAAGCATCTGGCTGTGCCCCCACCTAAGATTGGGCTTATCATTCTTTCTGCCCTGGTTGTTGATTTGGGGTTTACCACAATTCTGCCCTGTGGGGGGCAAAAAGCAGAGCCGACTACAGGGACTGTTTTGTTTTAACAAAACAAATATAGGGTGTGTGCAGGCCACCCTGGTGATGGCCATATCCCCCACTACTCTAGCCTCAGCAGTTTATTTGCCAACATGGGGCATCACCATACCCATTGCAAAAGAGCACATTTTGATTCTTTTGGGTGTAGATTTGTAAAAGGGACCAGCAGTTGTAAACTCTAATTTCTTCTTCTGCTGAATGGCTGCACTATTCAGGCGCTTGCTCGGGCGCCAGCCAGGCAAACCTATTAAACCCAGAAGACTAGACAGCAAAGGAGTCCGCAGTGATGTGACTAATTTTCCTCACATTTATTTGAAGTCACGTTCAAGAATCTGCATGAGGGATAGAACACTAGCTGGTAAGAACTTTGCAGCTCTCTGCATATTCTGGACATTTCTCTCCATAAATGTGTGGAAAATGTGTGATTTTAGGTAAAGGTTGAAGTTTGTAGGGTATTCTGGGTAGATAATCGTCATGAGATCCATGCAAGGCACACCACTCTGGAATCCCTTGAGCATCTAATTTTCTAAAATATCCGGGGTTGGTAGGTTTCCCTGGGTGGCAACCAAGCTCAGACCCAAATACCACAGCTATCCCAATCATAAAAACAGACCATATTTTTACAGAAAATATTGATGTTTCACATTTCGTTTTGGTCCCTTTGGTGACACAGGTGTGAGGCTGAGCCACACAAGTTGACTAGTACTTTTATTTGGGGAAGAATGGGAAGGCTGGGTGGTAGCAAGTTTGTGGTTCGCTGCAGATTCCAGAAGATAATGTTACAAAAATATGAGGAAAATGTCTGATTGTAGGAAAAGTTTGAGGTTTGCAGGGCATTGTGTGTGAGAAAACTTCATGGGATCCATGCAAACACCACCCTGTGCTCCCCTGGGAATGTAGGTTTTAGGAATGTCTGGGTTTATTTGGTTTCCCTGAGTGAAGGTTAAGCCCAGATCCAAATCCTGCAGCTACACCCATCGCATAAACAGGTCTTTTTTTTAATAGGAAATCCTCATGTGTCCATATTGTGTTTTGGGGGCTTTTGTGTCATGAGCACTAGGTCCCATCACACAAGTGGGGTAGCACTGTTATCTGGAGAAGCGTGGGATTACGTGGGTGTAACATTTCTTATGGTTAAGGAATTTCTCTCAATTATTGTCTTTCAATTGTAAGCCAGTGTGCACCAAAGGTCACATTTTGCAAATTGCCTTCTGAATCACATGATAGTTTGGGTAACCCCCTATTTAGAAGTGTGTAAATACGACAGTAACTCTGCATCCTATGCACATTTCAATAATACATAGGTATCCTATGTACCCATTTTTCTTTCATTGGGGTTTACAATATGAATTGCTCATGGTCGGTATAAAGTGAAAAGTCATTACAAGCTACAGCTCAGTCATTGGATTTGGGCACTCTGTGTTTATGGATGACCAAAAAAATTGTAAATTGCTGCAACAAGCCAGAATGGTCTGATTGACTTAACAGTATGTTCAGGCCATTGGGGAAAATAGTACAGATTAAAAAGTTGTCGCCAGCTGCTACTTTTTTCCTACTTATGTTCATTATTTTGTTTAAAAAGTTAGTTTCTTTTAAAAAAACATGAGCAAGCACTACAAAATACCTGTTGCTCGTTAGAAATTGTATTTAGCTCTCAGAAATACATACGTTTCTGGGTTCATCATTAGGTTTCACACACAGCTGGAAGTTGGTTATGACGGCAAAACAATTGAAAATGGACTAACAGTTAGAAAAATGCAAAAACTATGGGAAAATGTCTTTCTTTTACAACTCTACTTATTCCTGAAAGCTGGGACAATAGCTGTCTTAGTATAGAAAACCTTTTGATGATGCAATGCCATTTTAGGAAAAAAAACATATGCTTTCTTGCACCGCACATTTTTTCATTTTTTTAACATAAGAAAACTTTATTATATATGTTGACTGCTTTCTCAGTTGCTTTCAGGGGTATACAAAACCCTGTGTACCATTAGAGTCCCCAAGAAGTGGGTGAAAACAGGACTACAATTTTCCTGGCAAGCTATTTGGGAAAAACAGTTGTGTAGGCCTGAGTGTGAATTGCCCCAAATATTAAACAAAATATGGATCAGCTTATGGGTAAAGAAGCCTCAGCAGGTAAAAGGTTAATGTGTATTTTACATTTTTCTTTTGCCACCTGTAACTGCCACCTTTCTACCATGTATAACTTATAAATGTTTTGGATTTCACTAATGATCTCTACAAATAATTTTATTTACATTTACGTGTTGTTTAAGAACAAACTATTTGTATTAGTCAGAAAAGATTATAGCATTTTAGAGAAACAAGAAATTGAATTATAAACCATTAGAATAAATATGAAATTGCAAATCCAGATGAAACCTGTATTATTGAACTTGAAAAGCAAATAATCAATAAGATTTTCAGGTTGACAAATCAATCCGAAATGTTAAAACATGCCATATTAATTGATTACATTTGGAAGGCATTGTTTAGGCAGTTGCTACAGAGAACTTTCAATACCTTCCATGTCTCTCTTTGATTTCTCAGTGACCCTTCACACCATCATCAAACAGACCTAATTAGCATTCTCTTCTTTGAAAGGGCCTCCCGAGGTGCATAGTCCTGGAGTTTAAAGCATAACTAACAAACAAAGCGCAACTGGCCTAGATGGGATACTCCATAATGGAACCCATCGCTATGAGGTACACCAAAGGTAATTCCAGTCTCTGGTGACTTGCAACCTCAATACTGAGATTGCCTGAGGATGCATGCCCTACAAGGAGTTCAAGATAGTTCAATATGTGGATAAATCAAAACTCAATCTGAGAATGTCATCCTTAAATATTGTTCATAATCTTAAGAAACTGAATTGTGACTGACAAGCATGGATGTTATAGCTTAACTCAAATGAATTGGAATGACAACCATAGTCATCCTCTTCACATCAGCGACTAAGCAACTCCAAGACTTCCATTCATCAATGTATCTAGAAAACTTTACACCCTAATGGATCTAGAGCACCAATTTGGTTAGCTTCCAGCTTGACAACTCCCTCAGCTACAAGGCATGCATCACTCAGAAGCTAAATACCACATGGCACAAAATATTGATGTTTTTGAAAGTAAAACCTTGAGATCAGATATCAGAGGTGTATCAAACATGTGTGACCCTCTCAGACCTCTTTGAAGTCAATGTCCTCTTTTTAGGAGTGCTGGAACCTCACCTCATTCCATTGAGATCATCCTCTGTGACTCACACACTCTCTCTGAGTACTTCATTGGCTCTCCTTTAGTCCACATCATCTTTAATATGTGCTGCATCATATGCAAACTATTCCACTCAGTGGCCAGCCTTCTGTGCCCTCCTGAATCATATTCTTCAGTGACAGGAGGAGTATCACAGGATTTGGAAACCAAGAGATGCAAAAAAGTACAAAAAAACTGACAACAAACCTTATACTGATGCAGCTTGATGATATGGGTTGGATCCCTTTCCTCATTTCCAATGTTGCCTTAGAATAGACGAGATATGTAGAGTTTATTACTATTTCGGTTAATATGGCTATTATTCCTTATACATTCAAGAATTGTTCTACATGTTTAAATCTTAAAAGCTTACATACTTTAGGTCTTGTCTGCTTTTTATGAGGAACCCTATGTGCAGGCACCTAATGGGCTCTTTCGAGTCCCAGTTCTTTGGTGAAAGGGATACTGCTGTTTCAGGAATCCATTTTTCTAAGAAGGTGATGCATGATGCTGCAGAACCGTTGGTCCTTTCAGGTATGTCAAATATGTGAATGTTCCCTTATCTATTCCAATCTATCAAATTTTAGATTTTGTTTCAGAGAAGATCTTTTTTCAATTGAGACTCTGAATACCCAAGGGTACTTATCGTGTCCTCTGCTTCCCAAATTTTTTTGGTGATCTTTTTCATGTCCATTCTAATGGCGGAGATTTCATTTTCCATCACGTAAATGTTAGCTTTGGATTAGCCAAATCATGCATTCCTGCACTTCCTCTAATTTTTCTAGGATCATGTCCATGGTGCTATGGATGTCAGCTTTGTTTTTAACAGGAGAATCAGGGTTTGGCAGCACTGCTTTAGAGCACTTTAGGCTTGATTTAGTTTCTTGTCTGCCTTTCTAATATGGTGAAAGGGTGCAAAAGCTGCATAATGGAGCAGTTTGTTTAGGATTCAATTAAATAATCACAATCCAAAGTGAGAAACAAGTATGTTGTATCCAATATGCTTGCTGCTATGCAGAGTAGACACCACATGTTGTAATACGTGCGAAGAGCAGTTAGCACTAGAGCTGTAGACAGCACTAAAAGCTACCAGATAGTGTGTAACGTACTGTAGCTTACCACAATTGAAAGAGAAATTTGCCCCAAAGAAGTCATATTAGTTACTCATATGAGCGATGAATGTGCTTGGCATTAAAATGCATTGAGAGTCTCATACCTGTCATCAGAAGGTTGAAACCATGTGATTAAGGTATATTAATGAAGAAAAATTAGTAAAGCCTAGCCATTCCTCTCTTTAGTACCTCAAGTTAGGCAAATTGGCCAAGTCACATCTTAAGCATTCTATTCAGAGGCATATGTATTGACAATAAGCAATAGGAAAAGGGGCCACTATTGTGGTATCTGAAGATCACAGGTGACCATCTTAGTGTGCCCAAAGGAGTGTGCTGAAAGCAAGTAAATATATGAGAAATCAGTACGGGTCATCAATTGACTGCATATTTGGAAGTCCCAAAACATAAGGAAAGGTGAAGTACAGTCAATACCAGTGGTTTGCAAGCATGCGATGTTAAGCAAGCAGACAGCTCAGCACCAACATATCCACAAACAAAAAGTATATAGCAAAGACCGCAACACACAGAATTGCATATATAACTCATTGTGCCACCCTAGACACTGCCATCTGGAAATCAGAAGTCTTGCTCGCCTAGCACCAGAGTGAATCTACATCTGAGCAACCTGGAGCTGCAGTCACAGATCATGAGCACAAGGGGCCACCATTTCAAATCCAAAGCCTCAGCGGCGAGTTCAACAGACGTAGAGCCTAATTATTAGTCTGGCTGTCCAAGGACGGTCAAACTTGTGGTGGTGCAGCGGTGACTGTTCAGCTACTGGCACACCATCGGTCCGACCTTCCTATTAGGGCTGTCGAACCGTAATTGGACTGCTGGAGCTAGCGTGGTAGTCAGGGCCATTGTAAGATGCAGGTGGTGCTGCTGCAGCACCGCCAAGCATATTACAAGTTTCAGAACTGCCAGCGTTTTCATGAAGTTCTTTCCTCTATGAAAAGGCTGGCAGTGCTGAAACAAAGGGGGCCCTATGGTTGCCTCTGCCCCCTGAGCCAGGGGATACATGCTGGGGGGCACAACATATTGCCCCCTGTGTGCAGGCCCCCCAGTTCCTTCATGGCATGGACTTTACAGTCCATGCCATGCTGGAACCTGTGTGTTATTCCCATTGTAGTGTCCTTTTTAAGAGGCAGTGCCTCTTTGAAAGGCGCCAACGCCTTTGAAAGAGGCATTGCCACCACAAACACCATGCCGCTTGCTCAACAGACCACAAGATTACTCAAATCTGGCAGATAGGGGGCACCGCCTCTTGGCCGTGTGGGGGGCGTGGCAGTGGCAGTTCCCCCGCACCGCTAAAAGATGTAATCAGACCCTAAGTGGCTTTCCTTTTTTAATCCAGGGTTAAATGCTGCAAAGCATGGTGTCGGTTTCTCTGACCACTCGTTAAAGCGACCAAGTATCGGAGAATACCGTGTTTATGGTCACTGCAAGGCTATGCCACTATTCTTCTTTCCATCCCACTAGTCACTGTAATTAAAATAAATCTTTCAATTCATTTTATTGAACTGAGCCTACTAGCTTACAACAGTGTACCTTAGAATTTTGACAGATTGGAATGATTACTTGTTTATGGGTGTGATGCAAGTGAGATTCTTTAATTCTTTTAATTAATTCCTAGCACTTGATCAATCATAAAAAAATCACAGAAACCCAAACAAAATATTGTGCCATGCCTACATCACTTTCTCTCTATTGTATAGTGAGGATATCATCGTGTATTTGGTATAAGGAAAGTGTATTTTGAAATGTCTATATTTAAAATGCCTTTTTGTATCAGGTAGAAAATTGTGTTCCTATAATAAAATATTGCTAATATTTTCATTGCTTTTATGGAGAAAACATGACTGTAAATGCTGCTTTAGCTGGTACTTCCTAAATTACACATGGAGTTGAAGTCAGAGCCAGTACTCTGCTACTAATAGCCCTTTTGGGTATACTGCCTGTGACTCATCGCCAAGGAACTGTTTTAAAGATTTTTGTTTCTAACTATTCAGTGACTGATTACCTGTCTGGAAGCAATTAGTTTTTTTGCAGCATAATTATTTGCTCACATTCTGACTTCCCTTTTCCACTGAAAAACAAACTGTGCTTTTAAATCCAAGTTCATTGAGCTGGCTCTCAAATTCAATATTGTGTTACAGGGAAGAGACCCTTTGAGCATGTGCAGTGTACAAAACAAGCCCAGAGCGTGACCTCTGAAAGTGCAACAACAAATATAAATCAATGAAATAAATATTAAGCAAAGTAACATGATGCATATGCTAAACATTACAATTACACATGCATCCTAAGCCTCTGATTGACCTGAAGAGGCCTTATTGATTTGTGTCATTATGGAACCCCTAGCAATGAGTCTAACATCATCGGCTCCTCCGCTGAGGTGGAGGAGCGTCACCCCACAGCTTTTCAGCAGTATAAAAAAATAGAAATAAAATAATAATAACACAATGTTATTATCATTTTATTTTTCAGTGCAAGCCAGGTTTGGGTGGGGCTCAGCTGTCAGAGCAGGGGGAGGAGGAAATATGTGAACTTAACTGCGTATGGTTGGCCAAACAGTCATGCACACTTATCGTGCTCTCCACCAGGCTGTATTGCAAAGCATGGGGCGAGAACATGCACAGGCTCCCACTCTCTGTCTATCCACTCAGACCAATCACAACTCTGCTGTCATGCTGGTGACAGCAGCGTCGTGATTGGCTTAGGGGAGCCTGTGTAGTTCCTGATTCCAGGAGTCAGGAAGTGAAGTAGAGGAGAGACGGCGGCCGTGCACAGGTAAGTGTCATATATTTTCTTCCCCCACTTCCATACCAGCCACCAATGGAGTACAAGTTAGGAATTGATCACCTTCCCATTTTTTTCTTTTCACTTACATTCACTGATTGACTAACAATCGTCTTCTACTGGTTTCAATATCAACTATACCCAATCTAAAGAGCTTACAAAGAAGTTTGGTTTACATTTATTTTGATACTTTTCATGGAATCCAAACTTGGTGTTGGTTAAAGAAAAAGTGCATGTTTGAGAGAGATTTCTTGTGTTCCAACCCCACTAATCTCTCTTATTCTCAACACCCATGTTCAGTAATGGTGCATAGAAACATTCTTGTCCAAAAATACATTTCCAGACCCGAATCCCAAGTTTAAGGTTGACGGAATGTTATCCTTGCACTTGTCATTTGCCAACATTGAAATTCTGCCAGAAGATGTGGGATTGCCTTCCTCAGTGATCTGACCTGTAAAAGTAGGTGAACTCCTTTGTACCCCTTGCAGATAGTGTCCAACCCTATACGTGAACTGAAATGGACGCTTTCCTTGCAGGCTCAGACAATATCAACTAATTATGAAATATAGGGTGGCAGCTGCAACTCTCACCAGCACTACATCTTATTGGAAGATAGTGATGTGAGTTCTTTATATGGCCTTGAGAAGAAAAAGTGAAAATCAACAGTAGCAAAAAACAATGAGAAAAATGTCAGTGCAACAAAGAAAACATGTCCACAGAGTCCACTAAGAATAAAATTAACATACCCTCTTCAGAAAGCAAGAAAAAAACATCAAACATTAGTAAAGCAAAACAATCCATTTAAGACCCACCAATAATAACACACAGAATAGCAACAAAGTAATACAGGCCCTGAAAATGATATTGGGTGGACTGTTGTGGAATTGGAACAACCGACCTCAGGACAGCACTTCTGACCGTATCATTTGGATGTGACTGCACACAGTGCGGTCTGAAACATGCATTTTTCAATGGGAGCTTGTGCTGCAGGCGGAAAACACCTGCAGCAAAAGCTCCCATAGAGAAATGGATGTTTCACGGTGCCTGCCACATGGTGCAAGGATGGTGGCCAAACAGTCATGCACACTTATCATGCTCTCCACCTGGCTGTATTGCAAACCATGGGGCGAGAACATGCACAGGCTCCCACTCTCTGTCTATCCAATCACAACTCTGCTGTCATGCTGGTGACAGCAGCATCGTGATTGGCTTAGGGGAGCCTGTGTAGTTCCTGATTCCAGGAGTCAGGAAGTGAAGTGGAGGAGAGAAGGCAGCCGTGCACAGGTAAGTGTCATATATTTTCTTCCCCCACTTCCATACCAGCCACCAATGGAGTCCAAGTTAGGAATTGCTCACCTTCCCATTTTTTTCTTTTCACTTACATTCACTGATTGACTAACAATCATCTTCTACTGGTTTCAATATCAACTATACCCAATCTAAAGAACTTACAAGAAGTTTGGTTTACAATTATTTTGATACTTTTCATGGAATCCTAACTTCGTGTTGGTTAAAGAAAAAGTGCATGTTTGAGAGAGACTTCTTGTGTTCCAACCCCACTAATCTCTCTTATTCTAAACACCCATGTTCAGTAATGGTGCATAGAAACATTCTTGCTAAAAAATACATTTCCAGACCCGAATCCCAAGTTTAAGGTTGAGGGAATGTTATCCTTGCACTTGCCATTTGCCAACATTGAAATTCTGCCAGAAGATGTGGGATTGCCTTCCTCAGTGATCTGACCTGTAAAAGTAGGGGAACTCCTTTGTAACCCTTGCAGATAGTGTCCAACCCTATAAGTGCAGTGAAATGGACGCTTTCCTTGCAGGCTCAGACAATATCAACTAATTATGAAATATAGGGTGGCAGCTGCAACTCTCACCAGCACTACATCTTATTGGAAGATAGTGATGTGAGTTCTTTATATGGCCTTGAGAAGAGAAAAGTGAAAATCAACCGTAGCAAAAAACAGAGTCCACCAAGAATAAAATTAACATACCCTCTTCAGAAAGCAAGAAAAAAACATCAAACGTTAGTAAAGCAAAACAATCCATTTAAGACCCACCAATAATAACACACAGAATGATATTGGGTGGACTGTTGTGGAATTGGAACAACCGACCTCAGGACAGCACTTCTGACCGTATCATTTGGATGTGACTGCACACAGTGCGGTCTGAAACATAAATTTTTCAATGGGAGCTTGTGCTGCAGGCGGAAAACACCTGCAGCAAAAGCTCCCATAGAGAAATGGATGTTTCACGGTGCCTGCCACATGGTGCAAGGATGGTGCCCCCCAGGGGAGTATACAAAGGCCGTGGAGGGATGGGGACCCTACTAGGGGCCCCCAAAGACACTTTCTGACAGCCTGGCCGACGGGCTCCTTGAGCCCGTCGGAACTCCGTTGGATTCCCCAATGGTTTAAACTCCAACCACTGTCATTGTAATACAGCGGTTGGACCTACAATGTCTGACCGACATTGTAATTAGGCCCACAGTGTCACAGACCCACTGATTACCTAAGGCAACAGAAAAGCACTAAAACCCATATGTGGGAAATAATGAAACTTTAGGAATATGTTTTTCATGACAGAGGATAAACAAATCAAAAACAACGTGGGTGTTATCATTTCAGGAAGATCTTTGTCAGACTTCACCTACAATGAAAGTGAACATGGTGGCACTGGTGTAATATATTGTTCACCTCCTCTTCTTTAATACATTTTTATTTTTCATGTCATGGCTAGGAAAAAATGGATCTAAGGACAAACCATATTCCTGCTTATAGCTATACTAGATCCAGATTGGCCATATATTTGATTTGCTTGCAGTAAATACCACTGAAGTTCAAAGGGATGATCCAATCAGGGACGTGTATGTTGACCAGAACACAGTTTGCCACAGAAGGTTTGTGTGCCATTTCACCACATGTGAATGCTGAACTGTTATATTCTATTAAAAGTATATTTGGGTTTTAGCTGTTTCCCTGTTCTCTCTCCATGTTCCTGCTCCCCCTTTCAGCCCTTTCCTTCTTTTGAATGATAAAATCATTTGAACTATAGACATTGTACTCTCTGCAGATGCTACGGGGCAGTTCTGCTATTGGTGACATTTTGATGATGTTCTGTAATAAACTGGATTGTCCAAGATACTTGACTGTTCTGTCAGCACAACACTGTCAATACGCTGATATCACTGACAATGCAGCCTGATGAGACTTCCTAAAGAAGACCAAAATTAAGAAACTGGAGGGAGTGAAATGCCGATGTCTTTCTCTCATATTTCTTTTTATGTTTTTTTTTTATTTTGGTGTTTATTTTGCACAGGCACACTCATTGCAGAGTCTCATGGAGCTTCATACCAGAACAAAAGAAATCCAGAGGATTTATTTGGAGATATTCCTAAATAACCAGGTCTTTAAACTTTTCTGACCATCAGAAGGGTTGGTTTTGTGCATGAGGATAATAGCAGAGTATTCCATAATCTGGGGTATATACCTGAAAATGCTTTTACAACCCATCATTCATAATCAAATTAAAGAAATGGAAAAAAATATTCTTCAAGGTTTTTAATTGAAAGAGACATGATTTTATAATAGCAGAGATTTGGAATACTAGGGTGAGTTCTAAATCTAAAATAATACCCAGATTTTTTACTGCTGAAGTTGTGGTAGGGCAATAGCAGATATCATATGGCTAAAGAGTAGAATCCCATTTTGAGACTTTATAAACAATGAGTAAAACTTTTGTTTTTGATGGATTTTATTTAAAATAATTTTGGCCTAAAAAACACCTGGGCATCAAAGATTTACTGGATAGAGGCCAAAGGGTTTAACTTTATGCAAAAAAGAATTAGAGAGCATTATGGGCCCAGGTGGAACTCCCCAAGACAATGAAGTGCTGGGCGAGTTAAACTCTTGTAGTGATAACATCAGTGTTCTGTCATAAATAAAGAGCTAAACCATTTTGACAGTTCCTCTGACTTCAATATTATTTAATCTTTGGAACAAGATACCATGATTTATAGTATTGAAGGAGGCAGAGAGGTCCAATAACACTAGAATCATCTCACCACCATCATCCACTATTTTACGATGTTCATTCACTGCTGCAGTCACAATAAATTCTGTACTTCATCCAGGCCTCAATCCAGCCTTCACTGAATTTAATAATGTGTTCTCATTCACATAATATGGAGTTGCATATTAACTATTGTTTCTATCAATTTGGCCTAAAACAATAATAAAGAAATTGTCATATTGCTATCCAGATCTGAGGGGTCTGCTTCCTCCCTCTTTTAAATTGGGCATATAATCACTGTTTTAAATCTACCTGGTGCTTTACAATTTCTTAAAGAGGCTTTAATTATCTTTATATCTGGCTCTGTTGGCTCACTAATATGTTTACAATAATGTCCAGGCAAAGGGTAATTTGATGATGCAAAGGGGTGACCCTCTGTCGTGAATTTTTACAACTGTTGAGAGATTCAAATAGATTTGAAGTTATGCTAAAGCTAATTTTGTTCCTTTCTAGATTAGCTTTAAATTATAAGGTCATGAGATATTTTCTAATTCTCATAACTTTGTTGTGAAAAATGTTTGTTAGTTTATCAGCTCTTTCTTGTGAGGGGGGGTTGTGATTTCCTACTTTTGCTTTCCTAAAGAAATTGACAACCGAAAACAATGCTTTAGTATCATTAAGAGAAGCAATACTTTTTTGAGAATAGTAATTTAATTTAGTTTATCTTATCAGAAAATTATATTGTCTGCTATAGGCTTCTTGCCGTGAAAGCTCTGAGATGTATGCCACTTTCTCACTTTTTAAAATTCATTTGTTAGTATCCCACTCACTGCCTAGGTATTTCACCAATATTTCTTTTTCCATAATGAATTGTAATTGATCTAAAATGTGATTTAACTGCTACCAGAAGGTATTTAACATCGCACCTGTCTGGACCATCCAGGTGGTTTAGGGTGTCAATATCACTAGCTCATCAATTGTGTTAGATTGTGTTGTTGGCTAGGGTCTGCTAAATATTTTCCTTTTCTGTAAATTTCGATCTAGACAAAAGAGGTATATTTAAAATATCAAAAGTTATTCAATACTGTTCTGACCACATCATTTCATGCACATATTCAATTTGCACATGAATATCATGGCCCATACCTGGTCTAATAAATGGCCTGCTTTATTTGTTGGTTTAGAGATATGCTTGATAGGATTGCAAATAATTCATCTGACTCTGACTTTTGGCATTGAGACAACTTTTAGCACACTTCTCTGAAGAGTTAGCGAAATAAGGATGAGGGACAGAAGAGCATCCTGTCATAGTTCTCCCAGAAATATAGATCATGACTCGTTCTGTCTAAAGCATAGTTAGAAAATAAAATTCTTGGACAACTAAGATTGCTTTAATGGGAACAAAACCCAGGAAATGAGCCAAGTCAGTAGTAGCCCCGCACTTTGCCAATGGAGGACCAAATTGTGGGCATTTATTTGAAAATCCCACAAGATGCTAGGTGTCATATGAAGGTAGAGTGCAAAGTAACACTCCAGGAACCAAGCGTGAGAAAGCAATACAGAGCTCTCAAGACCAGAGCTTGAAGAATCATCAAAAGAGTTGGGAAAGCATAATCACAGAATAGTGGCCAGTTGAAAATGAAGGTTTTGTTCATCCAAGCCTATGGGTCTGGTTGCCAGATTTCAGTCTGGCTCTGTAGCTTGCTAAGCCAAGAGGCCAGTAGGACCCCAGCCAGAGACTGAACAAAAAAAAACAGTCACCAGAAACAGGATGCAATCCAGCATTCAGTTGCTGTAGATCCTCAAAGGCAATGAATTAGACACATTTGGCCTGCAGCAAATGAAGCAGGAACTTCAGGAATTTGAATTGAGGACAGGAGATCAGTACTCAGAAATAAGCATCCTTCAAGATCAGATGTGCCATTCAGTTGTGCGGGCATGAATTGCCCTGAAGATTTGAATACCATCCATCTGGAAATATTCGGAAAAGATCCACTCATGCATGGACTTAAGATTTTTCACTGGCCACATGCTTTTTGGTTTTTTTCACACTAGATAAATTGACTCAATGCATCCTGCTGTATAAAGGTACAGGCATGATAGAAGCATTCTGCTCAATTTCTGCCACTGTTTTATCCTCTAGAATGTTCTCATTGGACAAAGCAAAAATGTATATGTGTTTTCTAGGGAACATTCAAAGCGCCCAATTATCAAAGGTTATCTTCTCCCAATGAGATAGTAACAGCATAATTTACCCACCTGCTTTTACCAGGAATTGTGCCACTTCTGCCTTGACTGCTACTACTTCTGCCAAAGAACCTCTTGCTAAACTGGAGGCTGCTGCAGCTGTCACCATGGGTTTTAGTGAAGAAACATCCTTAAGTTAACAGTTTCCTTCTGCTGATAAAACATTCTATCACCTGCTGACACAAATTCATGTCAGTGTCAGATCACCTTTCAAAGGGAGGCTTGAGCATGGCCAAAGATTTTGCCCAAAGTGAAAACTAACAGTTGCCTTCAGTTTGATCACATGAGCAATGTTCTCTAATTTCCTATACATCAGCATCAAGATAGAGTTGCAGCACTTTGGGATGAGTTTGGCATTACTCTTTAACTGGCAACATACCACGGGCCATATTATCAAGGAACGGGGATAACATTATCGCCGCCTTAGCGGCAGGAAACTGCCGCTAAACCGGCGATAATGGGCTTGATAATATGCCCTTGTGAATTCCCATAGAAGCCCAGGTTCACACCAGAACCTGAGCTTCTATGGGAATTGACAAGGGCATATTATCAAGCCCATAATTGCCGCTTTAGCAGCAGTTTCCTGCCGCTAAAGCGGCGATAATGTCATTGCCGTTCCTTGATAATATGGCCCCACGTTCTGATGTCAGACCCTTAGGGTGAAACTTTAACCAATCTAGGAAGAAGGACCTCATTACAACTTGTCCTGAAGCCTGAAAAAAAAGTCTATCTCATCCAGGGAGTGTTTTTTACAATATTTTGGGGACATAGTCTTACACTTTTGTGTGATTTTATTTTTACTTCAACGTTGGTGGAAGAAAATGTAAACTAGGTCTCGTAATAGAGGATCTTTTCACAATAAAAACCCTTTTGCCTTGTACTCTATCATAAGTCTTTAGCTAAATTCAGTTTGGCAGGTCCAAATTGCCTGACTTATATTTAGCTCCTCTATCTACTTTCTTTCAATTGAAGATCAATGCAGTCATGTAACCAGCACATTTAAGTTGTCCAAACTGAGGAAAATCTCCTTTGCTTATTTTATAAACCACTGTGAGGAAACCACCGTAATACCAATTAGAGCAAAATCAATAAACAACAGTGATCACAAGAGAGACCAGTCAAAGCACCCTTGGTCTGAGAAAGCTAAACCACACTAACTCTACCCTGCAAGGCCTTCATATTCATTACAACAGTCAAACTACTCGGCAGGGCTTGCAATGTCAGCAGGGCAGATACTCCTGGTTAACTCAGCAAACCTCTACTACAATAATCACTAGAAACCCACATTAGTTCATATTTCAGAAACAAAGTCACTGCTGACAAAAGTTAGCAATGTTTCTTTGGGAAGGTGCCACACAAGATGTATCCTACCCATGTAGTCACACTTCATCTCTGCTATGCAGTGACCTTTAAATATGTATCTGTTTGTTCTCTACCCACTCAGTGTAATGTTTTTCAAAATTATGTTAACACTGAAAAATATATTTTAAAGAACTAAGAAAATCAAATATTATTATCCAGCACAGGTTCATTCTTTTTCCTTCTCCTGTGACTTTCCCCTTTATCTTACGGACAAAATGTCATTCAAAGTCTGTATGTTCTTTCAACCACTTCACACTGTTAAATATATATATTGTCAAATAATAAACCCGTGCACCACTGGATATTCCTACCTTGTATTCTGCCACTTCTCAAATCAATGGTCTTTTGTTAATCCTGCATTTTGCATAGTTTCAAGGAGTTCGCCAGCATTTTCTTTTACCAATGCAATAATTCTTGTGAAAAAGGTTTTGTTTGGTGTAATTTTTTTTTCTTCCGAAGGAAAGTACGTTATAGGTACAAATAGGACGGCCAACGGTGCACATTTATTTATACAGTTTTTTAAAAGTTTCCTAAAGAGAGCACCGGGGCCATGCATTGTGTCATGTGGCTATAACACTTACTCCACTCTTTAAAAAGGTACTCCTTCAGTAAACGTTGTGGATACTGTGACCCATTCAAATCAGCAGCGCCTTCCAAAATTCAGAAGCCTACTTATTATGGTTTTTTGTATCCCTTGCACAATGCAAGGGGGGGCAAGGGTGATGTAAAACATAGAATGATACCTTACGTGGCTTGGCAAATGTAGAGTAACAAAAACAGCGCACATTACTGCCTTGCACTACTCTGCCCAATAGAGGCATTCCATGGGTGGAGAATGTGTGTTCCCACATATCCACCCATAGATTTCAACATATTCCCAGATTTACCATTAGTGGTAGACCGGTGAATGTGTCAAAATGCCAGGCCTCCCCAGGGAAGGCATAACAAGGAGAAATATGCATATTTCTCTGCGCTTTTTCTTCTTTCTATGTGTGCTGCATCTGCAGCACACATAGAAAGAGGAAAAAGCCTCAGAGGGTTGTTTTTGTGCAGAAAGGTGTTCCTTATTGCAAAAAACATTCCAGCCTACAAGGCAGGCACCCTAACGCTATCCCGGACGGGTACCTGCCTTTGTGCTAGCCTGCAGTTCGAGCATCATTATATGCCGCAGGAATGCGGCATATAATTCTATATACGGCGCATTCCTGCCATCTCCCTTTCATTCAGTGCAGCAAGGTGGCTTGCTTTGTCTTGTTGCAGGAATATTTGATAAATATGCCCCTCAGTCTATAGGATTTTTACATAGATCCAAGCTCTTCATTGCATTCCAATTATTTATATCCTAATATCATCATAATATTAGATACTGTTGTCAATTTTCCAGAACTATGACAATAGCGATCACAAAATGTTAGAAAAACAGATTAAAATATTGCTCGCTATGTGCTGTTTGGCAAATTCTGAAAGGACAATCCAGTCCTTTCTGCTGCCCAATGCAAGTTAAAAACACGCCAACTTTGTAACACAAAGGGGAAGCACTAGGGCTCCGGTAAAGTAGAGCGTACGAGCTAGAACTTTCCCAAAGCAAAGAAAAGGTGCACCAAAAGAAGACTTTGATGTCCCTGAGTACTCCACAACATGAGGCCAGCACACACAGGCCCTTGTAGGGTTCTTCACAAAGAGGATACCACGGCAGGGCAAATAGAGTCAATCATGTTCCTACACCACAGACATGAGCAACAACTGCATGCCTATCCACCCCACACTCAGAAAAGGCAGCGCTCCTCAAACAGTCGTTACACTCTTCTTTTTGGCAGGGTCCTTTGCTGTAAGGGTCTCTGAACCCAGTCCAAACCAGTACTGTCCTCCCTGGTGCAGCATGACCACAGGGAGACAGCATTGTGAAAAAGGAGACACAGCCTATTCAGGCGCAAGTGAAACTCTTCCCGCCACTCTAAATGAAGCCCAGGGCTATTCAACCTTGCGATGAGTCGCTCAGGCAATGCAGGACACACCTAAACCCCCCCAGTGACTGCCTAAAGTGAATGTAAATCCCAGGTCCTGTCACACAAACCCCAGACGCTGAATACACAACCAGCCAGAGGCACACAGAATCTTAAAGTAAGAAAACGTCCGCTTTCTAAATGTGGCATTTTCAAACACAGAATTCAAAAGTCATCTTTACCAAAAGGTGCGTCAATAAATTCCAAGAGACTAAACTCCATCTTCCCATCTTGTCCCTATGGAAAGTTATATTTGTAAAATATTGCAAAGCAACTTCCATGTTCGTCTATGGGACAGATTGCCTTTCATTTGTGAAAAACAAAAAATATAGTATTTCACTATTGGGGCATGCAACACACACCAGTACAGGTACTACCTTTCACATACACTGCACCCTGCCCATGGGGGTACCTTGAGTCTACATTAGAGGTGCCTTACATGTAAGGGAAAGGAAGGCTTGCTCAGGACAACATGGCTATTACAAACTGTGCACACAGACACTACAGTGGTAGGTCTGTGACACATTTACAGGGCTACTCATGTGGCTCGCAAAATCAGTGCTACAAGCCCACTAGTAGCATTTGATGTACAGTCCATGGCACGCACTGTACACTTTACACTTTACCAGGAAATCAAATATGCCAATCATGGATAACCAATCATATCACAATTTATACTGAGAGCATATGCACTTTAGCACTGGTCAGCAGTGGTAAGGTGCCCAGAATCCTATAGCCAACAAAAAAGGGTCAGAAATATAGGAGGCAAAAGTTTGAGGATGACCCTGTGGAAAGGGTCAATTCTAAAAATGATTCTCCAATTTAAATGCAGAGAGAATCTTGATTTCATTAAAGACAACGGAGGCTAACATTATCCGAACCCCCATAATCCTTAAGTAAAGTTTGATGTAAGGAGAGTAATTTTCTCTTAAGGATGTGTATTTTCAATAAAACAAAATTAGTAAATTGTTTTCTATATTGGAGATGAGCTTTGTTCATTGAAACTTCGTCTGGATTGCATTACTATGTGATCTTTCCTTTTCAGATAATGTTTTGTAGGATTCAACAAGAATCAGCGAGATGGATGGTCCGTTTCTTGTGTGTTCGCAGCTATAAGAGGAAGATGTCTTTTTGCACTGGATACTTATACTCCATGACGAACATGTCATTGTTTGTGATGTTTTAATGTTCTTTAAAGGGCTGCATTTTAGGGCAGCAATACAAGCTTATTGCATAACTTTAGCCTTTGTTGTCGTTAACAAAATCAAGATTCGCTCGGCATATAAATTGGAAAATCATCATTCTTCTTGGCTATGGCTCCAAGTTTAGCTAACTGGTGAAACTCTCCCTGATAAAGATTTAATCGAAATAAATGGATCAACGATAAATCATAATTCACCTATAAATTCATCTATATTCAGGCAGGATATGAACATATCACTGAGCAGTACTCGTTTTCATTGAGCTTTCTTGTTGTGACTGCTTGCTTTGATGAACATGGTCTTCTTGCAGATGACTTCTGGCCAGCTGTTAAAACCTGAATCATCAGGGAATGCCCGAAGGTGCAGCCCGTGTGGGCTGTAAACATTTACTCTTGCACTATTGAGGTGCACTTGAGTGGTGATATAATTTTATTTGGTCATTATAACGCAGACGGATCACCTCCTTTTCTGGAGTGCTGCAATGTGATATGCAATAGATATAAGCAGCTTTAAATTATATTCTTGTTCCTATTAGTGTTGGTTTGACAAACATTCTGTTTTCTTTTACTGTACAAATTTACAGCAAAATATGAATACCAGTATGTACTTCTGCAGTGCTTGTGTTACATTTGGAGAACTAGGCTTGTCACTTGAATTTGTAGTGACAGAGTACACAGTACTTAAAATCCTGCTTTGCTTACCCAATATTTAAAAATGCCAAGCTCAGGAATGGCTATTTCCTACATCGCTGTAATGTTTTGTGGTTACTAGAAGAAGCATGATAGTATTGACCATTAGGAACATTTCTGATTCCTGGCGGGCAGCATGTGGCTTTGTGAAAGTGGCTGATTGGTGAAGCATGTATGACAGTATGATCTCCCGATTGATTTCTAGCCCTTATAATTGGAATATTAAAAGCAATAGTCACTGTGAAAAGCACACTTTGGCTCTCATTACTTTGCAGACACACAGGATCAGAAAAGAGCTGGCCGTAGCAATTAGATACATCGATGATATCACATTTATTTTAAGCAGTTGATGATGATGGCTTTACTATTTTATCACACTACCACTGCTGAAGTGGAGAGGATATAGAAAGTATCGATAAGCAAAACATGGGGGCATATCAGCAACAGCCGGCGATAATTATCGCTGAGCGTGCTTAGCGCAAGGATAATTATCGCCAGCTATCGCTGGATTTTATCGCTGAGATAGCGCGCTATCAGCGACGCTTATCTCCAAAGCGATAAAAATCCAAGCGATAGCTGCTAAACATGCGATTATCGCTGGACATCCAGCGATAATCGCACTGCGAAAGGCGATAGCTTGATGATAGGGCAGGGCAGACTTAGCCATAATATCCACCTTCCATTGGATATAATGGCTAAGTCAGATTGAAACCAGGAGTAAGGAAAGTAGCGATAAGCGCGGTTAGCGCTACTTTTCTTATCGCTGTGCAGGTTAGCGTGCAGATTAATAATAGGAGAAATGTCGGTTAGCGACATTTCCCATGTTATTCTGGTGAAGAACGCCCATGTTGCATCTCATTAGAGATGCAAAGCTGGGCTTTAAGGGAAAGGGCGCCGAGGCATGAGAACACGCACTAGCGTGTCTTTGCTGAAAGTGTGATAGAATTATCGGCGCTTTTCACCCGAAAACGGATGCTAAAGCGGCGATAATTCTATTGCGGCCCCTTGCTGATATGCCCCCTGGTGTTTATAAGGGGCTTCCAAAGCTTTTCAGGATCTCTTTATTTTCTCATTGATAATAGTAGGGCATCCCATTTTACTGGCTTAGGTGTAGAATGTATTCCCAATGGTGTTGAGAGATAATCCAGGGCTGGAAAAAAGGATACGAATCTTGGAAAGAAGCACTCAGGATGCATTGTCCCACAGTGTTAGCTCTTAGGAGGATACATTCTTATGTAGAGACTTACTACATATACTAGAGTTACTAACACGCTCCAGATGCTGATTCAAAGAGGCATTTACTGGTACTCCTGTATTACAACTTTGTATAGTCAGTAATGCCTTTGTGAATCAGTCCCTATGTACCTTACTCTTGCCTCAACTGGAAGTAAGTGGAGTTGATGTAGACTTTTAAAATGTACGTCCATATTACGAAAGTGGCCGCCAAATCCTGTTTACATTTAGGTGTATTCAGCAATGTGGATTTTTCGAGATGCTTCAAAAATCTACTTGTCCATTAAACAAATACACTTGTCCCTTTCTGTGCCATGCAGTAAGGTGACAAATTGTGGCAGCATTCCGATTATTTTAGAGTTCTCTGAATACTTTACAGCTTATTACAAGGTTTCAAATCTAGCTATGCTCTGATTTTGCCACCTTTCCACAAATGTACATCAGTGGTTGGAAGTAGGCCGAAAGCAGTAGCTCCAGGTTTGGAATACCCTGTGAGTCTGTGCACACCCACAAGCTAACATGTATAAGGGTATTCACCAATTTCTCTCCAATCCCTTTGTAAACTAGAGAACTTTGCAAATGAACTTCTGACAAGAGCAGGTCTTAAACTTTTTCATGGTATGCAAAAAGGGGGTTTTGGGACAGTCAATTTGCAATCACTCTGCAGATTTTTACATCTACATTTGCTCATTTGAAAATTTAATTTAGAAACGTTTGTTAGGAGTACAATTTCCAGGTCTGCTTCTGTAAACTTTGCGAACCCCCGAAAGTTACAAATAGGGTTTTGCAAAATTTCCGTAATTTACTTTTCTGTAATTAGGTGACATTTAGGGGAAATTAACTGTAATTACATGTAGTGAAAATCTGGCATTTAGAGCTACGTTTTTCACTAAATGCATCATTGAGTCCATTTTGGACCCTAGGACGCATTTTGTGCTAAAATAAAGCCAAAATCACAATTGCCACAAACAACAGGCACTTGTGTTTTGGTCTTTCGCATTGCGTTTGCACTCCTGTGCTATAATTTTGCCTCGTAAATTACTTGACGTGGCTTAAAAGCATGACTACCTGGGTTTCTAGTAACATAGAATTCCCCAAGTTACAGTGGCCTAATTTAAATTTTTCCCATGCCGAGTCGGTAATCTGCTTCAAAGAAAAGATGCATGCATACCTGGGTGCACTTTTATGAATTTTTGTTAAGAATGAGGCCCTTAAATTTATTATCATCTTGCCTGCAATGGTTTTTACGCTAATTCTCTGTTAGGGATCTTTTTAAAATGAGTATACATCGAACGTATTTTACTAAATGATGCCTCAGAGAAATGGTATTTAAGATTGCGCAATAGATTATTAGCAAAACGGTTTTTTTAAGTTGCAAATTTTAATGGATATTTATTTTAAAGCAAATGATCTCCAGTCCTAATTACAAGCTTCTCTCTTCATGTATTCACCTATAATTATTGAGAAATCTTGGATTATTATAAAAGTCTCAAATTGTTATTTTTTTTTTAAACGTGTACACCATTTTATACTGGTACCACTGCCAGTAACGCAAACTGAGCTCACAGCTCTCTGCATTTCCTTACAGCGCTAACAATAACGGCTTTAGTATTAATGAATAATAAGTACACATTTGAGCATCTTATAAATATGAATTTGAAACGTATCTTTAATGACAGGCACTCATCTTTCACAGGTCCATACCTGGTATTGTAAACTAGCAACTAAAGAGTTTGCTCTGTAGAGGATTGGGCCTACTTGTTGCGTGGACAAAATAATAATGAAATTTGTCCCAGACACCAAACGATATGTCCTGGGCATTGGGCTATATGGATTCCACACTCCTCCCTATCTAGCACGCCTTAAAGGCACTTCTATATTGTGGAATGGGCTTCAAATGCTTGCATGGTCTCTTCTGTAACAGGTATTCAACCAGCACTTATTTTGCACCCATGCAAAGTGATTTGGACATTAACTTAAAATATGTAAACGGTTTTCTGGTAAAAAAAATATATAACATTTTCAAAGGGTGTTGGAAGCCTGTTATGTCCCTGAAGCTTCAGATCAGGAGGCAGCAAACTATCCATCTAAGTTACTCCGGGTTCTGGAATCAAGATATGCAAGTGTAGTTCTTCTCACCCAGACAAGAGGGCAGTAGAAAGCAGGAAAGCATAGCAATGCAACAGTCCAGCAGAGTGCAGTCCAGCTGAGTTGTAGTCCTTCAGAAGCACAGCAGTCCTTCGTCCTGGCAGAGTATCCACAGGTCCAGAAGTGTACTGAAGTGCTGGTGTCTGAGACATTTCTTTTGTACATAGTTGCACCTTTGAAGTTGGGAGAAGCTTCTAGAGGCCTGCCTTTGAAGTGCACAGATGCCCTGCTGTCCCTGCACGGACTCCAGACTAACTACAGAGTGTATGCAGCCCTTAATGTGGAGGCAAGACACAGCCTATTCAGGTGTAAGTGAGGCTGGGCCCAGCTCCTCCCTCCTATCCTGCAAGAGATGGCCCATCCAGGAACTCCTAAGCTCTTATTTTGTGTGGCTGTCTAGAAGGAATACACAAAGCCCAACTGCCAACTACACCTAGTTATGTGACCAGAGGCACACTGCAGGTACCAAATGGCTAATGCAAGAAAATTGTAACTTTCTACAAGTGGCCTTTTCAGAATGACAATTTAAAATCTGGCTTCACCATCAGTTAGCATTATAAATTGTGATTACAGGGACATCAAACATGAACTGGATATCTCTTCCTATTTGGAAATTACACTTACAAAAGGTAATAAGGCAACTCCAATGTTATCGTTTGGGAGGGATAGGCCTTCAAGTATTGAGAAATGAATTTAAGAGAGTTTCAATACCAGGACATGTAAAACTTAAAAGTACATGTCCAGCTTTTTGAATACATTGCACCCTGCCTTCTGGGTTGTCCAGGGCAAAGCCTAGGGGTGACATTTATGTATTAAAAAGCAAGGTTTGGGCCTGGCAAAAGGTTTACTTTGCCATTTGGAAATGGCAGTTTAAAACTGCACACAAAGGCTCTGGAATAGCTGGCCTGAGACATGTTTAAAAGGTCTACTAAAGTGGGAGACATAATCAGTGCCTCTGACCCACTAGTAGCATTCAATTTACAGGGCCTGGGTACATGTAATACCAAATTTAATAAAGTGTGCCAGTTGGGTATAATCCTATTCTACAATGTTTAAAGAGAGAGCACTTTAGCACTGGTTAGAAGTGGTAAAGTGTGAGAGTGCTAAGGCCAATAAAAATGAATTTAGTAAAAATGGAGAAGTGAATACAAAAAGTCTGGCGATGACCCTGTAGAAATGGCCAAGTTCAACACCATTCTTCTGAGCTCTAGTGCTGCAAAAACAACTTTTTCTATTAGTCTAGATATCATTTGAAATTCAAATGTATGTAGTTGTCTTGGTTACTCCTAGAAATTCCTCACACTTAAGCCATTTTAAACTAAATATTCCCAAAAAACAACTTAATGTTTGTAATTCTAATTTGTTATACATTGCTGCTTTGCCAGAATCCAACAATGTCATGTGAATGTGACCTAACTATGCCCATGGCCAATGTATATATATTATATATGCAGATGTGCGGAGTGGAAGTGTTGAGAGGCGATGGCACAAGTTGATCATAATGTTCATCCCCTTTATCAATAATGGTAGTCAATAGCATATTATACTCTGTACAATTGCATACATGATGCATGAGGTGACATTTGTTCATGTTTATTATTTTTCTTTAGATAGTTAACTAAAAATAGAAAGCATGTAGTTAAATGTGTGCAAATTGTTTCATCTATAAAGTCATTTTAATATGCAATCTGTGAGGCAGTAAATAGTGTTTTGATCGTGCTAAATTTGCTCTACTGTGGTGATAAACCGTAATTTTACCTTTCCACTGTAGTAATAAATATGTGTGAATGTGGTTTTATTAGTGCAGTTGCTCTAAATAACATGTTATTTGGTCACAATATTTATATTGGCATGGCATAAGCATTGTGTGGATGATCACACATTGATATTATCGCCTCAATCCTTGGGCCTTTTTATGACTGTGCGGTATGGGAGTAGGGCGGCCACGCTGCTGGCTTGCCTTGCTCCCACACTCCCAAAGCCAAAACAGACCTCCTGCCAGATTATGATATTTTAAGTCACTGGCGGGCAGTTCTTTGGCTCTTCCACGGATGTGCCTTTAAAATAGGCATGGCAATGGGAACGTGAAACATGTTCCTGCACAAACTGTAATGCATGGTGTTGTGCAGTTCATTCTGTGCAGGAACATGGGGGTGCATGCTGACAGGGGGGCACACCATATGCCCCCCTGCGTCCAGCCCATGGTGCAGAGGAACAAGGGGGCCCTGTATGGCCTCCTCTGTATCCTCACCACCACACTTTTCATGGCGGTCGCACCGCTGTGAAAAGTGTAGCTGTGAGGAAAGTCATAATAATCCTGGCGGGCTGCAGCCACCTCACCTAGCATATTGCCAGGTGGTTGCGGTGGACCCAAGGCGGCTGACTTCTCTGGTCATAATAAGGTGGTCAAGAGACCGCCACTGCCACACCCCTCGAGTCTAGGGGTCCGTGGACTGCTAGACTTGTAATAAGCCCCCTAGACTCTTATTGAAAAATATTGAATTTATTTGATTTAAATATAGACATCAACACACTTCTCCAACTAGCTACTATGAAAAGGTAAATATCAAAATGTGTACAGTCCTTTGAAGGGAGAAAACGAAGCTTTTGAACATTATGGCAACTGAAGCAATACTGTGCAACCCATATTCCAGCATCCCAAATAAATGTTGTTCTCCAATTGCAATTAGTGTCCACTGGGTACAGTTAGTGGCATATCACATTATTTGTTTTCAATTGGCTGTTGAGCAGTAGAATTTAAATAGTCACAAATAGATGAATTCTAAACTACACACATGCCAACACAGGTTAAAGAGAAGTCCTCGGTAAGTGGTCAAGTCGAACTTCCAGCAGAGATTACCTGTGCCTCAAATTATAAAATGAAAAACACTATGGCCTAGTTTACTATGTTTTTGTGTCACCCTTGCGCCGTGCATGGCAACGCAGAGTAATGCAAAATCCTCTAGTGTGCCAGCTCAGGGAGAGAGCTGAAAAGTGCCATATCTTAGTATATAAGGTACAGTTCAGTTATTGCCCATTCACACAAACAGTGCAACCACTTGCCTTGCTGCACTGTGTTGCGTGAATTCTTAATAAATCTGCCCCTATCTGCATAGAGAATGATTTCCTGCATCCCATGATACACAATTTATTTTTTGTATACACCATTGAAATCGAAGCTTGGCTCTTTGTGCCATATATGCAGAAATCATTTGGACACCTTCCCCACACTGAGAAAGTTTAATATGGCCTCATATTCAGATGGAAATGTTTGTTTTGTCGTCAATGTATGCCACTATCTTGTCAAAAATCGTCCAGAGCTCTCTCTATGCTTTTGTACTGTATCAGCACAGTGTAGAAAACAGCATCATCAAAATGGTCTCTAGATACTACTCTTCATATGCACTCTGTCAATATTTTGACATGCGAGATTGTAGGATGAGTTTAGAGTATTCCCCTAGTGTACTGTTTCTTCTAGTGTGATTAAAATAAACACATGCAGCACATTTTCACATGTTCTATCAAATCTCTGCAGTATTGTCTTCCAGACTCTAGTTAAAATTGGTTTAGCATATGTATATATTAATAAATGTTTTAACAAATATCATATTTTATATATAATGCTTAATACAATATTATGTCATACAAGTTATTTCTTTATCTAAATTGGGTTTCTTTGATTCCAAATGTTTTATGTTTTCTTTATTCTTCTTCTTCTTATTATTATTATTATTGCTATAATTATTACAAAAGTTTAAGCACCTGATCTTTTTATGGCTGTTTATGGGCCTATTTTATTGTCTGGTGGCCTGGTTTTCCTGGTAGTTTATCTGAGATTATTACCACAAATAGTGTCTTATACATGCACAAATGCATGCATCCACCAAGACCTTGCAAAAAACCTATACAGTTTGTCTAAAAATGGAAAGTGTGCCTGATTTGCAAATGTGGGCCTTCTTTTCAGCTATATTATTCAATAATCAGACCACTTTTATTGTTGTTCCCGGGCCTACTTTCTGCAAACCCAAATTAGGCTGAAACTTTCCATGCACAATATGTTAACTTTAGCTTGTAAATGGATGGAAGACTATTTCAGCAGCTATTATGCCTACCAGGGTCGCACTGGCCATAGGGGACACCGGGTTTTTCCCTGGTAGGCCGCCAGAGTGCCGGTTGTGCAGCCTAGCTGCAATATCGGCTACCCTGTAACAAAAGCAGCTGCAGTGTTTTCCACGCCCCCCCCTCAAGGATCTAATGGGTGCCAACAAAGGTAGTCAAGAGTTGCAGTAGGCTGGCTTGCACTTTGGTGCTCCTGGCGGTGTCCTTGTACCACTGGCTACAGTGGTCTTGAGGCAGTGGTGGTAAAAGAAAGTAAACAGGACTCGTTAAGTCCAGTTTACTTAGCCTCTCAGCAGCAAATAGGACATTGTCAGTTGGTGATGGTTGGACCACCTTGTGGTGGCAAAGGGGTGGACTCAATTGGTGTGTGATGTTACATCTGCTACCACTGCTATTTCGGTATGTCGTTATCTATGGAGTCACTGTACATATTGCCTTCCACAGGAAAGATCCCACTCTCAATAACATCCAGAACACTCGTGAAAAGTTGAACCTTCCAAGCTGAATGAATTAGAGAACTCTGATATCACTGATGGGGTTCATGTTAATGCTTCTTGATAAAGCACATAATCAACACTGGTTTCTTCACAATGAACCTATTAGAACCTCATGAATATAAAAATAACAAGTAAATGCTTGGTTGAACAGCCTGGTCTTTAATGCATTCTTAAAAGGCAGACGTTCCAATATAGTTCTCAGGTGAGGTGGGAGGGCGATCCACCAAGAGGGCACCCAAAAAGGGAAGTTTGACCATCCCTAGTTACTTTGGTAAATGTAGGTATTTCAGGGATATGACCAAGGGGAGAGTGCAGGCTACGCTAAAGTGTATATCTTCTGACTCTATTTGAAATAAAAGTGGGACCAGATTCATGCGTAGCTTTGCATGCTACGCAAAGGATCTTCAACTGAATCCTATTCGTTATGGGCATTTGTTTTCATTAAGGACGCATGGCTTCTTCTAGAGGCATTGGTAACCAGTTGTGCTGAGTGTTGTGTACGATTTGGAGCTGCCTTAATTCATTGGCTAGAATGCTAAGATATACTCAGGTGTCATTGTCTAGTCTTGAAAAAAATAAGATTGCAATAGCTGATTAAAGAGCATCTAGCAGGATATCATGTTCTTAATTGGTCTAAGCTAAAAGATACATTTATGGACTACTGAGGAATGTTTTGCATGGGTGGATTCCTTCCCATCAAAACTCACTCCCAGAGTCTTAACAAAGGCTTTTGTTATAGGTGGTTTTCCAATCTCTCTGGGCCAATACAGGTTGAACCAGTGGTCTATTTTATTGTGCAAGCTCATATCTTCAGTTTGATCAACATTATGTTTTAGGGAGTTCACCCCCACCCTTGACCAAATGTACTGATTTATGTTCAGAAAGGCCAGTTGGAAAGACAGCTGATTCTCCATTCTCTTCAGCATCTGAAAGTTGTCCAGATACATGTAGAGCTTACAGTAGATGGTGTTAAGATCCCTTGCCAAAGGTTGAAACTATATATTAAAGAGATGTGGGGACAGATAAGATCCGTGTTTCACAAGTCACAAGACACCAGCTTCCATGAAAAAGGCCAGATAACAGTCTCTGGAAATGCTTAGTAAAAAAAGATCTCAGCCAATCCCATGCCTGTCCTCTCATTCCTGCCACTTTGACAAGGTTAAGCAAACTTTTTTATGATAAAACGTGCCAAAGGGGGCAGAAAGATTAATACAACTAAGTCAATAGTGTGACCGAGATCGCTATAACTTCTCATGTCATCTAATACAGATGGCAGGACTGATTCTGTGTCTCAGATGAACACCTGCCTGAAATGTGTCTAAAATAGTAGTTTCTTGTGGGAAGCTACTCAATGATTTTACTGCATGGACTTCTATGATTAAGTACAAAATGGGAGTAGGAAAATAGGTCTATAATTTCTCAAGGAAGCACGGTCATAGATAGGTTTCTTCAATAAGGGTAGGCCCACTGCTCTATTGTGGCAGTAGACCCTGAGTGAAAGAAGCATTAACCAAAGGTTGTCATGGTTTGCTTTTTACTGGCCATAGTTGGAGTAAAATGAAAGGGGGACAAGGATCCAGTGGAAAGTCAGATTTAATATTGCTTGCAATTTTGGACAAAAATAGCAAGCAAATTGTAGGGAAAACACCAAAATATTTTCAATTATCCTTAACTTCCATTAGTACTGGTAGAACGTGCCCTCAACAATCTTTCCCTTTATTTTGACAATTTCACCAATGAAGGAATAGATAGGCGGGTCACAAACTGTTTGGTTACTGGCTTGTCTTTGTGTTATTCTGTCAATGGAGGCAAGCTCATATACTGTTTTAAAATTATTGTTTTGGTATTTAGGGCAATGTCTATCCTATTAGTATAGAAGGAATTCTTAGCAAAAGATCATTTTTTAATAGCTCCTGTTTTGTAATGCGTATGCCACTGGTTCTTTGAGTGGAATTAATTCATTTTGGCTTTAACCAGCTCCAGAGTAAACAAAGATGCTGATTTTTTTTTTCAGGCATTTAATCGAAGGGGTATGTTCACTGGGGATGTCTTTTAGCCAGTGCAAGTATATTAAATTCATCATTTAAGCTGACTATAATATCTCCAGGATATTCCTCAAAAGGGTCTTAAGAGTCTTTTTTGTATTCATCTTGCACCAATGGTGCACTTGATGGCCTGAGTCATGAAAGATGTTTCAGGGTTGCTGTATGACAAAGTAAAGTGCAACAAAAAAGTGGTCCAACCATGTGAAAGTTTAATAGGTATATCTAATACTTCGAGATTTTGGGTCCATAATAGATCTAAGGTATGGCCTCTTTCATGTGTTAGTTCTTGAATTTTCTAGAGACCATGTGATCCATAAGCTCAATTTATTTATCCCTAGCAGCATGTTCATCTGTTCAATAATTACTCACCAATTATTGCAACGTGGCAGTGGCTTACTCAAAGAGAATAAGCTAAATCATAAAATTGCATAGCGAGGTCAGGCATACTTTGAGCTACAGGAATGTTTAAGAGCTGGGATTTAAATCCAGTCTGAACAGTAAAAGGTCTGTGTAATAGAGAATCTACCGGTTGCTGAGATATATATTTGTGTTTAAAATAATTGCTACGCCTCCTGCTTTATTAGGTTCTTCTCTATCACAGCGGATCAATGCAGTGGCCCTGAGGGATAGCTTCCAGCACATATGATGTGAAACATTTAGTTAACCAGGATTCAGGTATCAACAGCATAGTGAGATCATTTTTGCCAAGCAAATCAAAGGCATCTATCTTCTGATGAACATGTTAAGTGTGCATTAAGGTAGGCAGGTCATAGGTTATTTCTATTCTGCCCTATTCTCTATTGGCTGACTTTCCATTCCTCATCACATGTTGTACTATTCCCAGTGATGGGAATAACCCCTCTGTGCACCATCGCTATTACCAAAATAATGCAGCAGATTGATCCAAAATCATTCAAATAATTTGCTTGTGACACCTATTTCCACTGTGAAACCTATTCATTATCTTGATTTTGGTTGTAATAGCGTAATGGATACATTTCAAAATGAAAGTTCTTGCATCATTCACAATAGCCCTAAATAATTTTGGACCTGGAGTCCTTCATCTGTTGGATATTGCCCTTATGTTTAATATCACTGTGAATAAAAACACAAAATGTAAATTCATATTTTATAATTAATCAAAAAGATAAACAATAAGCACAAAGATATTATATCAAAGAACTTGATAGGTTGAAACAACTCAAGTTCACAAGATTTCAGACCATGCAAATGTTCTCATTAAATGACCTTTTGATGAGTGATTCGTTCATCATGTTACAGACTAAATTGTAGCATATCACTGCTATTGTCACAGTCTCTGAAATTGTATTTTCATCTACTCATGATGCTTAAAATAGTTTTTTAGGCTTTGTAAAGATTTTAACCAAAGGCCTAGTCTCACAACTGGGGATAGTACAATATGTGATGCATTCCCCTATTCTTGCACAGAGGATACCCCTGGGTGGCACAGCTACATTTTCTAGATATTTTCTCTAGGACACAGTCCAGTATTTGGTTTTCTAGACCCAATGACACTATGAACTTAGTCAATATGTTAACCCATGACAGAAAACCAGTTGGACTCCGACCACGCTGCAATATGCTGAGCAATACTTGAATAAAATGGGTTTCAAGTAACAATCAATCCCATGAGATATTAAAGTGCTAGTCAGTGAAAACCCACCTTTCGTTGAAGAGGAACACATTGAAAAACACTAGGCAATAGAGAATACCTTTTAAACTTTTGTTTTCTAAAATCAAAATCCTATTGAGGTGTACATAGTGGGCATTGCAACTACACTAAAAACAAATAGAATGGTAGCTGCAATACCTACTAAAAGTGTAAACAATAGAAAAAATCAAACATATTTACTTTCTGATTTTAAAGCAATCCTAATCTTGTTTTTCTACTTCTATTCACTAAACTAATTTTAACATAAAAGAGAAAATAAAGCCTACTTTCAGTATCAGTGACGTTCACACCCGTTTGTGCAATAAGGCTTATGTCCATTATAATAGTAGAGTCTGCTATTCTCGTCTTGTGCAAGCAGTTGGCTCTTAAGCACAGCAGGTGAAGGTTGAATGCTTTCCTGATAGCTTACAGCTAAAAGTGGGTGATGTAATTCTGCATGGCTTTTCCGTCCATTGGTTCGAGGCATGATGGCTCCTCTCTAAACCTTCTCATCCTATGTCTGTTGATTATAACATTATTTAGATATTGTTGAATCTCTTAGAATAAACAATTTGCTGATTTCTCATTCTGTAATGCTGTGTTCTTTGAATAAAGACAAAAACCAAAACATCCAGGTATCATTTTTCTATGAAACATTGTCATAACTCTACAACAGTTTTGTATAATGAACGGTCAGCACTAAATACAGTGCATTTATTCGAGCTGACTTGGCCATCACATTGCAAGGAAAAAATAACATAACAATAAATGTGCATCCTATAATAGCTACACATATTAATTTCTAAATGAATAACAGGCGTCACCTAAAAGGGGAATATGAATACTTATAAGACGAAAGACATGATAATCATAACAGCATGCTATAAATGTATTGTCTTTGGATTTTGTTTTGATCATCAATTTACATCCTCTCCAAGTCCCTGACACTTGAACAACTAGACCGCTGCCTTCAAGATGATGGCCAAAGATGGAGAGAGTGGACATGCTTCTCACACCCACCATGCTTCACTTAGTAATATCAGATGTGGCAGATTCTTCTAATTGTCCTGGAAAGTTCCACCCTTATTGTACAAGCCCACCAAAAAACACAAGTCACAATTTGAAACACAGCTACAACACAGATCACAAATTAAGGTCCATTTTAAAAATGTTGTTCAGAGACTCCCAACTAGTGGTGGAAAAGCTAAGCCTCAGCAAGGTATAATATAAGCCTGTGGATCATACTGCCTTGTATGTTAACTTCAGTGGACTTAATTTTCAAGAATAGCTTTAGTACCTAATGCAAATGGTCTGCTCAGCACTAAAGCGTCAATTTAAATCTGAGTTACAGTCAACTGAGTAGCTCAAACAGCATTTGATACAAGGAACTGCACTATTCAGAGCAAATATCAAGGACAGCGAAAGCAAGAGTAATTTCTACCAGCTTACTGAAGTTTGTGTTCTTCATGACGAAGAGTAAAGAAGCATTGAAAACAAGTACCTAAGCTCTTAACTTCCTATTGTAGTGGAAGGTAGGATCACATGACTGTGGTAGTAGTATGTGGTTCTCCTGTTTGTGAATCCTGACACCAACATCTCAGTTCTGGTCCTTTTAAGGCACAGGAGGGTTTCTTCATGCAGATGTCGATTTTTCGTTGTCATTGAGTGATTTTGACCAGTTTGTCCCATCTATTCTCCAGGCGACACACTTTTTGAAATGGGGCTACATCTATATATTATTAAGATTGGTGATAGAAACGAGCCACCAGGACAGAGCAAGCCAATACTGTTTTGTGAGTTACATCCACCGAGGAAATATTGGAACCCCCTATTATGGACTTTCCTTTGAGCCTCCAAACTTTTTCAGGGAACGAAGCAGGATACCCTGATCTACTCTTTGGCAGGGAGTAGGCAAATGGAGCTACTAGTTGCCTTAATTTAGAGTAAAGTGATATTGTCAATGACATCAAACTATGGGGGATATTTCCAACACAATTTCGGAGAGTGGTGTTACTCCAAAATTGGTAATGCCACGCTCTTATCTTTTTAGATTGCTGGGATGCACCATATTTACAAATATACGGCACACCCCTGTGATTCCCCAAGCACAGGCACTAATAAGGCTGTCTAGCACCAGCACAGGCCCCCTTGTGCCATGTTGCATTGGTGCCTGCGCTGCAGGGGCGATTGTGTATGTGAAGAAAGGGACAACTTCCTGCACAAAAACAATCTTGAAAGGCGATTTGCTCTTTCTATGGGTTCCCGCAGAATGCAGCACACATGGAAAGAGCAAAATACGAGGAGAAATGAATATTTCAGGTATTCCCTGGTCTTATCTTTTGGCACTGCCCCAGACTTGTAAATATAGGGCAGCATCCAAAGGCAATGGTTGTTACGACAGAAAGCCCACTGCAACACCAATTCCACCCCCCTTTCTCGCTAAGTGAAGCATGAAAGGGGGCCTTATTTACAAGGCAGCGTTAACCATGTTAAGTGGCTTAAAGCTAAGCCTCGGCATGGTATAATATAAGCCTGTGGATCATAGTGCCTTGTATGTTAACTTCAGTGGACTTAATTTTCAAGAATAGCTTTAGTACCTAATGCAAATGGTCTGCTCAGCACTAAAATGTCAATTTACCTCTGAGGTACAGTCAACTGAGTGACTCAAACAGCATTTGATACAAGGAACTGCACTATTCAGAGCAATTATCAAGGACAGCGAAAGCAAGAGTAATTTCTACCAGCTTACTGAAGTTTGTGTTCTTCATGACGAAGAGTAAAGAAGCATTGAAAACAAATACCTAAGTTCTTAACTTCCTATTGTAGTGGAAGGTAGGATCACAGGACTGTGGTAGTAGTATGTGGTTCTCCTGTTTGTGAATTCTGACACCAAAGTCTCAGTGTTGGCCCTTTTAAAGCACAGGAGGGTTTCTTCATGCAGATGTAGATTTTTCTTGGTCATTCAGTGATTTTGACCAGTTTGTCCCATCTATTCTCCAGGCGACACACGTTGGAAATGGGGCTACATCTATATATTATTAAGATTGGTGATAGAAACGAGCCACCAGGACAGAGCAAGCCAATACTGTTTTGTGAGTTACATCCACCGAAGAAATATTGGAACCACCTATTATGGACTTTCCTTTGAGCCTGTGAACTTTTTCAGGGAGTGAAGCAGGATACCCTGATCTGCTCTTTGGCAGGGAGTAGACAAATGGAGCTACTAGTTGCCTTTATTTGAAGCAAAGTGATGTTGTCAATTACATCAGACTATGGGGGATATTTCCAACACAATGTCGGAGAGCGGTGTCACTCCAAAATTGTTAATGCCACGCTCTTATATTTTTACAATGCAGGTATGCACCATATTTACAAATATACGGCACATCCCTGTGATTCCCCAAGCACAGGCACTAATAAGGTGGTCTCGCACCAGCACAGGCCCCCTTGTGCCATGTTGCATTGGTGCCTGCGCTGCAGGGGCGATTGTGTATGTGAAGGAAGGGACAACTTCCTGCCCAAAAACAATCTTGAAAGGCGATTTGCTCTTTCTATGAGTGCCACAGAATGCAGCACACATGAAAAGAGCAAAATACGAGGAGAAATGAATATTTCAGGTATTCCCTGGTCTTATCTTTTGGCACTGCCCCAGACTTGTAAATATAGGGCAGCATCCAAAGGCAATGGTTGTTACGACAGAACGCCCACTGCAACACCAATTGCACCCCCCTTTCTCGCTAAGTGAAGCATGAAAGGGGGCCTTATTTACAAGGCAGCGTTAACCATGTTAAGTGGCTTAAAGCCGCTTTGCAAATAAGAAGAAGGGGATATAGCCACCAGAATGTCAGTAAAAGTGACATTCTGGTGGCGATATCACTTGTAAATATGTCCCTTAGTGTCTCATTCCAAGATTCCAAGTGGCAGGTAGTCTTGATTCAGATGCAAAGAAGAGTTTCCATCCAAAACAAATGTATAAACAGTGTACAATTCTTTCACCCTTTTGCTTTAACAGGTCATAATTATCAGAGATTGCCCTGGGAAAACAGCAATATTCCAAAATGACTGAATTCTGGGGCAGGAGACAATAAGCATCCAGCACCAACCCCTTTAGATGTGTATTGGTTTTTTAACAGGTAGCATGTCACCTTCTTTTGTTTGCACTTGGGGGCTAAAAACAGCAATTAAGTCAATGAAAGCAGAGATGCTTATCAAAAATGATTTAGTTAAGGAGAAAGACAAAGTACAAAGACAATTTGAATGCGAAAGTCCCTCATTGCCTGGTTTATTGGAGTTATTTGAGAATTTCTGAATACAAGAGAGTATTCAGCGTGATTTAATCACCTCAGCAATGTAGTTAAAAGGAATATCAATTTCTGATTAACTAGGATAGTGCATCATAAAATGTAAACAAAATAATCCATTATTAGGTTCTGTGTATCAAAGAACTCGACCTGCACTATGGTAAAGCATCCTATACCTTATGTCAGCAAAACGTGCCTCTAAACGTGGGTTACCTGATGCAGCATTACATTTCTAGTGCTAAGAGACAATCCAACATTGGCTATAATTAGTGCTATAATGATTATAAGTACCATAAAAGCCTATGTAAGAGTCTCTTTTGGAGGCCTCTTTCAACATGCTATGTAGAGTGCAATCAAATCCTGTCAAATGACTAATACAATCTCAGTTATGAATCGGAATAAACGTGTTAGCTTGAATGACTATAAATTCTGAAACATCTTACCCATAATTCCATAGCACAGCAACAGATGTTAAAATATTTTAAACAATCTATGTCGTTTGTGAGATAAACTACGTTGTAAGGGTGAGTATCTGCGCTGCTCCCAATTCGAGTGTTTTGTTTTGCCATTTATAGTAAAGAAAAGGAAGAATGTAGGGGCATATTATCAAGCTAGGCGATAAAATTATCTCCACTTTAGCGGCAGTTAACTGGCGCTAAAACGGCGATAATGGGCTTGATAATATGCTCTATGGAATTCCAATTGAAGCCCATGTTAGACGTCCTTCACATCTAACATGGGCTTCAATTGGAATTCCATTGAGCATATTATCAAACCCATTATCGCCGTTTTAGCGGCAGTTTTCTGCCGCTAAAGCGGCGATAATTGTATCGCCTGGCTTGATACTATGCCCTGTATTTGCCAAAATGTTCCCAATAATGTAAAATATCCTTAGACATCATGTTAATGTCTTTCCTTGCCTATACCTGTATAGCCTATTGAACTCTTATGTCTGCCCATTATATTTTAAAGTTAAGTTCAAGGAATTTGAACTATGTTTCAGATTTCCCATTTGTAAGGTGCCAGTATTCATGCTGTGGAAATTACACATCATATTAATGGGATTGGTATTTCTTTTTGTTTCTGAATTTAGTATGGATGTATTTGTGTTTATTAATGTATGCATGATTCCCGAATCATGGTATATTCCCAAAATCGGGCTGTGTGGTGAATAAAGGGCAGTTCTTTATTAAAATTTGTAGGTAAATATGGTAATACCGCATGTTCTCTCTTGCTACAAGGAGTGCAGTCTCGGTCCATTAGGTGTCTACCTACATAATTTGTGTGAGAATTCCATAAGGACAAATCCCAACAGCTTTTCCATTACCGCACAATTTATAATACCCGTTTGGCGCAGACTGTATTTTGCAGCAAATCCGCATTTGCACTTTTCAGTAGAATGATATCCTAAGTTTACCAATGATTATTAAATTTACTCTACCTTTTCCTCAATGTGTGAGCTCTAGCAGTCAGCCATCCCACAACATTCCAGATTAATAAATGTATTCCTGTGGTTCCTTGCCATGTTCAGCTTGTACTCCCAACAATAGGCCTGACTAGCATGATATTTAAACATGATATAAATGTGTTAGTTAACAAAAAGACTTAGGGGCATATTATCAAGCACGGCGTTAAAATTATCGCCGCTTTAGCGGCAGAAAACTGCGATAATGGGCTTGATAATATGCCGCAGAGAATTCAAATAGAAGCCCATGTTGACACCAGAACATGGGCTTCTATGGGAATTCTCGGCGACATATTATCAAGCCCGATAATTTTAACGCCGTTTCTTGATAATATGCCCCTAAAATGGGAAAAAAATAATCATACTATTAGCAAAGTAACCAGCTGTTTTAGCAATCACAGTTCTGGCTTCTGCTTGGTCCTAGCGCTGCCTATACTTACATCTCCCTGAGTAACCCACATGAACGACTCAGTTGTCTCCAAAACATTAATATGAATATATTGTTCTTTTTTTATTGTGGAGAATGCAGTATAGGGTTTTATTCTTCAGATTCAAGAACCACCTCTATTGCCCATTGTACTTTATAACTATGAGGGATAGTGGGCCGTGAAAATTACTCACTGAAGGAATCCACTGGAACGGTAAATTGTATTGTACAAAGAACTTCACCAGGCACCTGCATTATGTGAATATGTGAGATCAGAGAAGCTTTGGGTGAGTAATAGACCGCAGAGACCCAGCAGTGTTATTATTCCTGATGGCACTAAGCTATGTAATAGACCATCATTCTATCCCGGGAGCCCATTCTATTACGGTTTTGAATGAAATGAAAATGTGTATTTTGTCTGATCTTGTGTTTCATTACTGCCTTGTGTTTTAGCCCCCTTATGTGATTGTAGCTGTTCATACTTCACTCCTTCGGGATGTGTTGAGTGCTAACGCCAGAGTGAAATGGCAGGTATTTGATGGTGTGCATTAACAACGAGGCTGCTTTTTGCATATATAGGCTTCACATTCTTTATCAGACAGGCCACTAAGCAGCAGGTTTGCTCTCTTTGCCTCTTGTAAAGGGTGTCCTCTGCTTTAGGTGCTCTGAACTGATCAGTCTTTTACACACACTCTCCCAATGCTCATATGTTTTTGATTCTTGCAAGCCGAGGCTCTGTAAAGAATGACTGTTGTATGCTCTTAGATTTCAAATCTCTTAATACTGTGGGGTTCACAGAAGGAACATTTACTGCTTTTAACCATGGGAAGCTACTGAGTTCTTTGACCACCTCTATTGAGCAAAGGGTCAAATGAATTTCTCGGGTGCTGTATTTCCCCCATGGATTTGCTTACCATCATATTTCATAATGCCCCGGTTACTACCGGTAATCTTCATTACTCCGAGTCCTGGTCTTCCTAGATGCACTCCTGAGTCCCGCCCTCCTGCCCGGGCATGGCGGTTGACTATTTCCTGTTTTACTGTTCTTTTGGCGTGGTATGTTACAGGAAGTGCTTCAATAGTTCCTCCCTTTTGTGGTGGCTCCTGGGTAACGGGGGCCATCTTGGGGGAACTTTTTGGGTTTCAGCTAGGGAATTGGTTCTGCCAGAAAGGAACAGTATCGACGGAGGAGGAGGTAATGCTAAACCTGCTGTACGATTGACAGCTAATCCCTGGAGCAGAGGAAAGAAGTATGGCAATACAATGTGCTTCTTGCACTCATTCTCCATGATGAAGCCTGGCCACGTGTCCGCCCAGTGTTTTGGCCATTTCCCTGTCCGTATGGCATATCCTTTGATTTGGTCAGTATTTCTGTCAATTAAACATTGGCCAGGGGATACTGTCAGACATGTACTAAAGTTAATGTGATTACCGTACAATTATTGCTTCTCATTCTTCTCCAATGCATATCACATTTTCATAGTTTCAAGTAACAATTATTCTTTTTACTCTTATGTTCTGATCCCAGTAGAGATCCTTATTGTGACTGACTCAGTAAACAGCATAATAATACTTCACCTTATATTAGAGTTACTGAGAAAACCTACAGAAGTGCTTAATTTGTACAAATAAAAAGTGTCAGGGCCCAAAGTTTCACTCAGAAGCCCGTGGGCGACGTTATGTTGAATTACCAAGTCTGTGTAGGGTTGATTTCACCTCACACCTCTGTTATCCATCACAAAAGACTCATTATCTCACTCCTGCACGTCCTTTTTCATTGTGTGATCTCTCTTTGACATTGCTTTCCCATCTTTTTTTTCTTTTTTCTTTTATGTTTTTCCCTCTTTTGCTCCTGGCCAGTGCGATGAAATAAAATAGGTACCAGTCCCCCAAAACTATGCCAGGTGGCTCCACCTGCAACCACCAGCTCAAATGTATCACTGACTAGCAGACCTTTTATGGGCTATTAACAGTTAACGCCTGACAGTGGGAATAATTAAAAGAATCGATTTACATATGAAATTCCTCATTTCTGTCTATTTCCAGGCACATGTTTCACCAAATTTGACATGGTGGATTTGTCCACCATATCAAATATGATAATAGTGCACGTTGAAGTACCACATGACTCATTCTTACGCTTTGGGCAGAAAGTCCTGTTTCAAATAAAATCAGAAATAGGAGGCCAGTTGCATTGAGCACATGGGTCTCTTGCTGTGTAGAGGAGTCTGACCCAGGTGATCCAAAACAATGGAACAAAAGGGTCATGTTCATAATGCAGACTGGTGAGTCAAATGACAGGCCCTTTAAGCTGACCTTTTACATGTCCTCTCACATAATTGTTGTAGCATAGACTCATCTCTGTCTAGCGGGTGATAGGGAGAAAGGTAAGATCCATGTTAAATGTTTTGACAGCACAAGTAGAATCACTTAGGGGCATATCATCAAGGAGGCGATATAAAATTATCGCCGCTTTTGCGTCAGTTTTCGGATGAAAAGCGGAGATAATTTTATCGCCTTATCAGCAAGGTCACGCTATCGCACGAATTCTTGCATTACCTCCCTTTCCCGTAAAGCCCACCTTTGCATCTCTAATGAGATGTAAAGTGGGCGTTCCGTCCCAAAATAACAGGAGAAATGTCGCTAACCGACATTTCTCCAATTATTAACGGGAACGCTAACAGGCATAGCGATAAGAAAAGTAGCGCTAACCTTGGTAATCGCTACTTTCCTTACGCCTGCTTTTAGTTTGACTTAGCCATTATATCCAATGTGAGGTGGCTATCATGGCTTCGTCTGCCCTGCCATATCAACAAGCTGTCGCCAAACTTTGTGAGATTATCGCTGGATTTCCAGCGATAATCTCCCATTTGTCAGTTAGCGCTTGGAATTTTATAGCTTTTGAGATAAGCGTTGCTAATAGCACGCTATCTCAGTGATAAAATTCCACGTTACCCGGCGATAATTATCCTAGCGCTAAGTGCACTTAGCGATAATTATCGCCGGTCCTTGATGATATGCCCCTTAGTGCATTACAGTAGAAAATCTTTTTTGTGAAGGCCATGAGATAGCAAGCTGTCCCTGGGTCCTAATGCAAGGATAGGAATTGGGCCTCTCATCGGTGGTTCGAGTAGATAAAGTTAGCTTTAACTGGAGAGCATTGGTTACCTCCTACACAGTGCCACTGCACCTGCTGCACTGATAGCTATACCTCTGTAGGTATACTTACAGGCACATTCTACTCTTCATTGTACAAGACTAAGATGCAATTGCAGTAGAAAGCTTTGTGAATGCTCACTTTGACTAAGCCAATTGATTGTGCACCAATTTTCGAGCGTATCAGACAAGACAGGGTTCAAGATGGGCCTGGCAGGTGTTTGTCTTTTGTTTTGTGAACCTCAGTCTGTTCCCACACAGCTAAGACAAATCCATTGGTGATGGGCCATACTAATGCGACCTTAAAGGTCCCTTTTCAGTCTTCTACTCTCCGTTCTGAAATAAGGGGAATTCCTCAAACTACATTTCTCATTTAAAATGCTGCTTATATGTAGAGAGGACACTTCAATCATCTGGAAGCAACAATGCACGGTTAGTTATGCATCAAACATAAAGGTCTACTCCCTCTTTACTGTGTTGCATTTACATTTCACTTGTTGTTAACGAGTAATTGATCTCTGCACGCTGCATGTTAAGGCACATGTGCCAACACTGTAGGTCCTTCCATGGCATGCTTTCTGCTGATGGTTTGACACAGGCTTCTAATTTCTGATCATGATCACTCTTTGTGACGTAGAAGCAGGTTCACCTACCTCTGTGTTTACTCTTTGGAGTAAGCAGGTAAAGCGTAAGTGGAGTAGAAGAAAATGGAGAAGTGTAGAAGAGAGTGGGATGAAATTAAAGAAAAGGAGCAGGTGGAAAAAGTGCATGACATAGAAGAAAATGGAGAAGTGTAGAAGGGAGTGGGGTGAAATTAATACAAAGGAGCAGGTGGAACAAATGCTGGAAAGGAGAAAGGAATAACTGTGAGAAAGAAGATAATTATGAGCATAAGGGGCAACAGAAGAGGAAGAGAAAGTTGCCATAAATAAAGATGCAAGGGAGAAGAGGGAAGAAGGAGAAAAGGAGAGGTGAGAGGGACAAGAGCGGGATACAGTGGCACAGAAAGGGGATAACATAGGGAAACAGAGGAGAGAAGGAAAGACAGGTAAAATGAGGAACTTAAAAAACTGTGAGCACGGACACACCTATTACTAGTGCAGTAGGTGCACTGACACCAGTGTCCATGGGTGGAGGGATCCCCTGCATTTCAATTATATTTGCATTTTAATTCCGTCCCTGGGTGGATAGGGTTCCATTTTCCTTTATTACATTAGGGCTGGAGACACCTAGACTATGCTACAGATAGAAAAGTGTCATGTTTTTCTGATTCTGTGAAATACACTGTATTTAAAGATTACTTACCTGCTTACTTATGCCTACCGTACTCCTGGGTTAACATAGCATAACACATGTATTTGTAAAGTGCAATTATCACCAATGGGTCTCAAGGTGCTGAATAACAGATATTTATTGTTACCCAACTCAAGGGTACTCGTTTTGTCGACCTCAGATGGACGAAAGGCTGAGGGGACCCACCAGGATTTGAACCTGTGACCATGAGATTGAAAACAGGCCCCTTCCGTGGATGCATTAGTCCACTAAGCCACCAGACCCGGGTAGCAAACAGGACTCTCCAGCCATCTCTCTCCTGGTCTTTTCTTTCAGTCTGACTCCAGTTGTAAACCATCTCCTTGCATTCAGCCTTGAGGCCTCGGCACCAGGTGTTTATTTGCCTTTCTCTTTTCCTTTGAGGGTTCCAGGTCAGGGTTTGCCTGCTGGTGTTTGTTGAGGGCTTGTGGAAGGTGTGACATCTCCAGCCCCAGCGTCTTTCAATGATTTCTTCATGAGCAGGGAGTTTGAAAGGCTGCTGCCATAGGCTATTGCTGCTCATGATGTTTGGCAAGTGCATTTGGAGGATTCTCCTCAGACTCATGTAGGTCTGGACTTTGTTGGTCACTGTTGTCCTTTAAATTTACGTTGGTATTAAAAAGCCTGATTCTGGTTTGCAGTGTTAGGTCCTTGGATCCCCAGATCTTCCTTAGCTGAATGAAGACAGCCCTTCTTTTACCTATTCTATGCTGCCATGCTTGTCTATGACACTGCCCAGGTATGTGAAGGTCTCATCCTCTTCCAGTGCCTCACCTGCAAGGTTGAATGCAGTTGTGCTGTCCATAGCAGTCTTCAGAATCCTTGGTTGCTTTCCTTTGTGGACGTTGAGTCCAAGTTGTGCTATGTGGCTTCCACATTGTAGGTCTTCTCTTGCATGTACATGGGTATGGGAGAGTTGGGCTTGGTCATCTGCAAAGTCAAGGTCGTTGAGCAGCGTCCAAGGTGTCCACTGGATCCCATTCCTTTTCCTTGCTGTGGATGGCTTTATGATCCATTCATGGCCAGCAGGAAGAGAAAAGGCGAGAGCCAATAACCCTGGCAGACTCCAGTCCTCACTTGGAAGACCTCTGTGAGTTTCCTCCATGGACTATCTTGCAGGTCATTTTCTGGTAAGAGTTACTGATGATTCTTACTATTTTATCAGGCACATTATAGTGGCAGTGGAGTTTCTAAAGGGTCTCTCTGTCCATGCTGTCAAAAGCTTTCTCATAGTTGATGAAGTTGACATAGAGAATATGGTATTCCATTGACTGCTCAATGATGATGCATAGTGTTATAATCTGGTCTTGTCAGGATCTATCTTTGTGGAAGCCAGCTCACTGTTCTCAAAAGCATTGACTTGTTACTTCATTCTGTTCAGGAGGACTCAGTTGAACACTTTGCCTGGAGTTGATAGAAGAGTTATCCCTCTATAGTTTGTGCAGTCACTCAGGTCAAATTTCTTGGGGATCTTGATAAGATCCCACCTTCTAGCATCGTGGCAACTTTTCCTCTAACCAGATCCATCCAAACATGGAGGTAGAGCCTGTCTACTGATGTTTCAATGTCTGCCTTCAGTGCCCCTATAGGAATGTTGTCTGGTCCTGCTTTCTCCCATTTTTCACATGTTTGATGGCTTGCCGGATTTCTTCCTTGGTTGATCTCCTGCAGTCACTCAACAAGTCCTTGTCAGCTAGTTGGATGTCTGGCGGAGACTATGGCACAGGCTTGAGTAACAATTCTTCAAAGTGCTCCACACATCTTTTTTGTTGGATTTCTTTACACATGATTGTCTTCCCAGCTTTTTCTTTAAAAAGTCTATCTGGCTTGCAGTATCCTCTGGGGAGTTTGGTTGTTATGTTGTAGACTTTTTTCAACTTTCCATGGCTTTCTACTTCCTGGGCTTCTGTGGCATTGATGGCTTTACTTGTCTACTCCTATTTTCTCTTTGCTTCTGTGTTAGTTTTGGTGAATATGCTTTGAGCTTTTGCTTTTTCTGCTTTTGTTCGGCTGGTGCTGCATGCAGCTTTCTTTTCCTTTTTCTCTTGGATATTGCTGGGTGATCCATTCTTTATGGCTGTGTTTCTTGGGAGCCAGTACCTCCTGGCAGGTTGATGTCACACTTCTTTGATCTTCTCTCACTTACTTTCTACTGGGTCTCTGTTGTCCTCTAGTTCTAGTAGGAATTGAAACGTTTTACTGAGGGTGACTGAGTATTTATTCTATTCTGTACATCTTTGAGGAGGGTGGTGTTATATCCCTGGCATTGGTTTGTTGTTTCCATCCATGCTTTCTTCAGCTTTAGCCTGGCCATGACAAGGTGCTGGTTTGACACCACGGCAGCTTTCTCTCATCACTCTCACATCCTGCAAGGACCTCCGGTACACCTTTGCAATGCAGACATGGTCAATCTGATTCACTGTTGAATGGTCTGGTGACACCCACATTGCCTTGTGTATTCTTTTGTATGGGAATACACTATTGCCTATCACCAGAATGTTCAGGGCACAGAGTTCTGCTAGCGTTCCCCATTTTCTTTCATTTCGCCAAGGCCATGGATGCCCCTGACTTCTTCATGCTGGGTGTTGTCGCTTCCAGTCTTGACATTGAGGTCCCCATCAGTATGGTGATGGCTCCTTCAAGGCATTTCTCCAGGATGTACTGGAGTCTGTTGTAAGACTATTCTTTTTCCTTTTCTTTGCTGCCATCTGTAGGTGCATAGGCACTGGATAACATTGATGATGATCTTCTGTTTGTTTGTGTGGAAGATCACTGTGATAATTCAGGGACAGAGGGCTTCCCATCCAATCAAAACTCTGTTGTCTTCTGATGTTAGCATCAGAGCTTCTCCCTGGGTATGTGGGTATTCTCTTCCTAGTGTCCAGAATACTGCAACATTCTTCCTGGAGCCAGTGTTTTCTGTCCAGACTGTGTCCATCTGGTCTAGTTGATGTCAAGCAAGGCAAGAAGCTTTTTGTTCATCTCTGCTGCCACTTGTGCTATCATGCCTGTCTTGTCCTTGCATTCCATGTCCCAATGGTGATGGTCTTGGTTGAAAGCTGGTTGATTGGCTTTGTGGCCTCCAGGGATCTCTGGCTTTCACCACAAGGCACTGTTGCTCCCTATGAAGGAGCTTCCTCGCTACCCAGGGCCAGGATGTCTTTTGGGCTTTGGTTGATGTTCCTGTAGCAAGGATATTTTACATAGTGGTGTGGCTAGCCCCACGCCCCACGCATAACCATCCTCTTTTAATAGTTGGGCTTGGGACCGGCCATGGCAAAGTTGTATTTTGAGCTTGTGAAGTGCTAAATGGACAGCATTTTTGCAAAGTTAATTTGCATTTAGAAACTTTAATTAGACAAACACAGCCCAAGTGTGGGATTGTATGCACAACCCCATTTCACTCTCCATTATTTGAGCTATGCTTTCTCTGCTGGGTTTAATGACTGGGTCGCTTTTGTTCTTTGTTGTTGTTTTGTTTTACAGTTTTAGAAAATGCAAACTCGCCCCAAAGGTATCGGATCGCTTTACAGGAGGACCAGTTACATCATACAATGACACATCATTTTGTGTTTTTAAGGTCACAGGAAGATAAAAGCCCAGATTTACTAAGGGCTGGTGTTGCCCTTGTGTCATGCAGGGTGCCCTCTCCATTTGGCTTAGCACAGCACATTGTCTTTTTTTATTATTTTGAAGTCCACATTCACCTTAGATAGAAACAGAAATATTCAGGATTTCTTTGCCCCCCCTCTCGGTCTGCCCAACCAGAGAGCTCTGTTTCAAGGTGGTGCACTTTACACAGAACCTCTCCTTTCTTGGTTGGCCAATTCTGGCCCTCTCTAAGAACCAGCCAAGGGACAACCGGAGTGGTGAAGTATCTCAGTGTAGAGGCATAATCATAGGACTGTGCTCGCCTCAGCTTCCAACCAGTTTACACAGGGTAGTCAAAATCTCTCTTCTTATATGGTGATGACCTTTCTAACTTAATAATATATCTCACAGAGTTAATACAATCTCTAGCAGTCGGGGGGGACGTTCTTAATCCAGTTTTTACAAATTTTCCTCCGGGCAAGTAAAATTAAATAGAACATTAACATGTTTTTTTTCAACAGATAAGGAATCGTGCTGTATGGAAACCCCAAAGAAAACCCACACTGGGCTTACCTGAAGCTCCAAACTCAGTATTGTAGAGATACTATTACTTACATCTGCCCAGAAGTGCTGTAATATTGGACAATACAGGAACATGTGCATATCATCTACCGTTTCTTGGGAGCACTTAGGGCATCTCGGAGTGGCACTCTCTCAATTTTAGAGAGCCTTAAAGGAGTCCACTAAACCCTATGGAGACACAAAATGTGATTTCTCTTTAAATTTACAGCCTGGACCATGGAATACAAAATGTTACAAGATACTTGCCATAATTCTTCTAGATGGATCCCGGGTAAGCTCACATCCCCCTCCATATCTGGCCTTCCCTCTTTTTGGGGTGCGGGACCTTCTGTTTTAGGAGGCTTGCAGGACATGGCTGGAATAGTTGATTGGCGGCCCGGGCTAGGAACAGGGTACTGTGTGGGGCATTGGGAGAATTCGGTGCTATCAAACTGTGTAGATTTATCACCCTCTAATATATTCTCACATTCGCTAATGAGTGTGTCTATCCGATCTATCACACAGCTACTACCTGGATGTTTCTCTGCCTTCCTGGCCTTCTTCCCCTTATTATCTCTTCCAGTGCATCCCTGCCACCCTCACCTCCACTTCCTTCCATAGTTTTTATTTTTCCCATTCTATAAACTTTGAGTTAATGACACTTAAAAATGTACAGAAGCTCAGTAATGTCAGTAGTCGGGTATAAAGCTAGATGCCTTCGTACACAAGCATGTAATGATTTAAAGCGGTTAGTTTGATATTTAGATTCCCAACTTGGCTGGGGAACAACGGAAATTAATAGTACCTGGACAATAAAACTGTGGGCAGAGTGTAAGCAAATTAGGTCGTAGCGCGGTCCATGGGCTGTAAGCCAGATGAAAGGGGATGGCCCTGCCCTAACTCTTCCTGACAATGATGGGCAAGGGCGGGCCCGGGCCCACCCCTGGCCCGGGCTTTGCCCTGGTGCTGTATGCATGCGTCCTGTGTCGTGGGTGGGCATTGGCGCTTTTGAGAACTTGCAGCCCCTCCTCCAGGCAGGCAAGATAACTTGTTGGGCTTGGAGTCCCCCATAGCACAGGAACCAACGTTGTGGCATTCTGCAGCGCGTCCCATGTCGCAGGTGTGTGCTGGCACTTTTGAGCGCTTGCTGCCCCTCCTCCAGGCAGGCAATTTTACTTGTGGGACTTGGAGTCCCCCCAGCACAGGAACCGAGGTTGTGGCATCCCTCATGGCTCAGGTCATTAGCTGCGTCTGTCCCAATTGGCAGTAAAATTCTCTTGGAAGTTCTGCATGCTGTACTTCTGCTCCTCCTCCAGGCAGGCAAGGCAAGATGACTTGTGGGGGTTTGGAGTCCCCCACAGCACAGGTACTGAGGTTGTGTCGTCCCGCGTTCATCCAGCGTCATGGGTGTGAATTGGCACTTTTGAGCTCTTGCAGCCCCTCCCCCAGGCAGGCAAGATGACTTTTGGGGCTTGGAGTCCCCCACAGCACAGGAACCAAAGTTGTGGCATCTCTCATGGCTCAGGTCATTAGCTGCGTCTGTCCCAATTGGCAGTAAAATTCTCTTGAAAGTTCTGCATGCTGTACTTCTGCTCATGAACAGCATCTCTCCCTGAAGGACCTGGGAATACTCTTCTCTCTCTGAGCAAGAAGGCAGACTTCTAGGTGCTAGGCAGATTCATGGATTCTCCAGCAAGCTGTGCAGGCCTCAGCTGATGTACCCTCACATTTGAAAGACTGAATTTTATGCAGACATCAGCCCTGAACCCACTGCAACTCTTTGAGTGTTCTGCGGAACACCCCCTTACTTGGTCAAGAAGAACGTTGAACTGGAACAAAGTGGGGTGACTTGGTTTCTGCTTTTATGCTAGTTTTCGAGAGAGGAAATGTGGAACTGTAGTCTCAGGTTCTGGAACTGTTTTGATGAGCTAGGGAATGGATATTGGAGCAGGGAGTAATGTAGCTGGCTCTAAGCTGGAGTTTCCAATAGTTGGTCCAATGAAGTATGAAGTCTCAAAAATCAGCCTTCCTCAGGTAGCTGTCAGTGACAGACAAACAGACATATCCTGCCTTGAAACTTCCTCAAAGAACTATGGCTCACCTTCTCCCCCCACCCTCCATAAAATAGCAGTGGTCAAGGATGACTAATCAGCAACCCTATAGAATTTCTAGGGGTAGGCCTGTCACCATTCTAGCTCAACTCAGTGTCTGGTCCACTACCCTCCAAACAAGGAATGCATGCAGTGCACTTCCACTACCTTCTGGGGAATCTGTATTCCTCCTCCTCTCATGTCATACTAGACCAGGGACCTTCCAAAATGAATCCAACTGATCCAAGCAAACATGCTAACGTTGCACTAATCTCGCTCTTATGCATCTTCAACACATACTCAATATGCAAAAACATTGACAAGCACATGGAATGTCAGCGCAAGAGTCTAGGTTCAGCGTAGAAGTATATAATTGACCTGAGTGGGGCCTAAGGCACAGTCCTCTCTAATACAGAAAAATATCTGTTCAAGACTATAAGTTTGCAAACATTTGGCACACCACCATGTCCACTTCGTATCAACAAGAGGGCATTATTGGTCTGCCCCTCCAGGTCACAGGCGGGCAGAATTGGTGTGCCCCCCAGGTCACAGGACCAGTTCTTGAACTTGGCATTACCAATAGCAGTTGCTCGTATTAAGAAGTGGTGGGACGAAGTGAGTGGGAATATAAACCAACCAAAAAAATAAACATATAAAATTGCACTTACCTGCTCCGATGGCCGCAACCTTCCTCCTGATCCTTGCTGCCCAGACAAGTAGGAACTTCTGCACACTGCGCAGGCTCCCAGCTCCCAATCCCAGCACTGTGTACATGCTGAGAATACTATTGGTCTGAGCAACTCGGTTTGGTGCTCATACATAGACTGGGAGCCTGTGTTGGTTTCTCCACCCAGCTGTACAACACAGCTACGTGGAGAAAGGCTAGGTGCGCATGATGGTTTGACTGGCCCCAGAGGGCAGGCCAAACCGTCATACCCACTTGACAGTGCCCACCACTCCCCTCTCCTCCCTGATGCTGCAGCCATGCCGCATCATCGGCTCACAGCCTGCAGGGCGAAAAATATAATGATAATAAAAATGTTTTGTTATCATTTTATTTTTGTCGGTTGCCTCTGCTGGCCTTCAGTGGGGGGTGGGGGGTGGGGGGGTGCCCCTCTGCCTTAATGAAGTAGCCATCCCTGGGCATTACGTGGCTAAATAATGGCAGCCAGTGCAGGGAATATTCCCCCTCCTGGTTCAGCTACCACTGCACCAGCTACACTACTGATAGCTACCCCTCAAATAAGACAAATATATTAATTAGATTCTATAAGGAGTATCCATCCCAAACCGTATTAAATACTTCTATGTTTTCAATGATAAATCACCCTGCTATGTAAACCAAATGCTTTATGATACCATGTTAATTTCACATTGCAGTGTACATAAGATGAAGTGGGATTATTTGGCAAATTGCCATGCTCATTACAGGCTGGCTATTCTTTTACCTGAATTTAATCACTGTTGCATATATTTTTCAAAGGGCAATTGTTAATTATTTTGAAAATAGTAATATACATTTATGAATCTAATGTCGGTTACTAAAATACAGTTGATTCATATATCCCATCTGGGGCAGTATTATACAAATTACACCTCGGGATGCGACAGACATCTGCTCCTGTATAGAAAGGTCTTCAGATGCCTATGCAGTCACTTCTGTAATATGGATCATGTCTGTGCAAGACTGTGCCAGCACAATTACAAGTGGGTGGTTTCTCATTTGCATGGGGGTATGGCCCCAGGCAAAATAGGGAGTCGTCTGCCATTGTACCCCTGATGAATAACAGGCACACTGTTAAAGGCGCTGTTAGTGGGGGATTCTTTGCATGCCACAAAGACGGTGGTACACAGTCATTGCATCATGTGGGGCTCCTTAGGAGCGTGTGGTCCCTATCCCAAGTACCCTCCGAGGAGGTTCACTGAAAGCGGATGCAGTAACACACTGCAGAGGACTGCAGGGAGAATTGTGTCCCCTCTTCACACTGAGGACTTCCAGTGAAAGCTGGAGCTGCAGTTGGCTCTGACCTTCATTGATGCTTTTTCCTTGGTGCAGGCGGGAGCTGTTATAGTTCACAAATGTGAGTTTTATGTGTAATCAGGTGCGTTGCCTGGTCTCCAACGGTTGCATCGAGTTAAGGGGCAGCCCAGGCTGAAAAACAGTGCACCCATTGTATAATTTGGGCTTGGTTGGTTTAGATAAAGGGAGAGTCCAATTGTATAGATCTTTTCAAGATTTTATTTGGACTGAGGTGTGACTATAAACATGGCATCAATATAAAACGCTACAAAATAAAGTCTGAAAAGCCTGACCTCTTGCAAACATCTAAGAAATGGATGTTCCCTTTTCTCTGAAATTTTGTTGAATGGTTTGATTGCTGAGGGCAGGCGCACTAAGGGCCTTATTTACTAGATGTTGTCATAGGGCAGCTCAACAGGCCTTCCTTTGTGCCGCCCTACGCCAAAAGAAAGGGCAGGAATGCACTGTATCTATCAGATACGATGCTTTCCTGTCGTTTTCCCTTGCACTGGTGCAGAATAGGCTGCCATGCACCAACCCAGGCACATTTGCGCCATGGTGCAAGGGTGCCTGCATTGTGGAGAACATTGTTTTTGTGCAGAATGGGTAACCTTCCTGCACAAAAACAATCTCAATAGGTTTTTTCCTCTTTCTTTTTATTTTTTCATTTTTTTATTTTATCTGAGTCAGAGGGATCACAATATCTTACAGAATTAAGTTAACTATTAATACATATCATCACATTCTGTAATTAACGAAAGAAAAACAAGAGAAAAGGGCAAGAAAAAAAACACGCAACAAAAAAAAAAGAAGAAAGACGCCTGTACCAAAGAAGAAAATTGGTATTCACAATGCTGATATCAATACCATACTCAAGCCTCTGTGCTATGGATAACTTACATCCATTGAAGTTTGGACCAGATGTTAACCACTATCATGACTCACCTGGATCCGTGTGCCTTAGCTTTTGCCATTTTACACTCTTATGTTTTTTTCCTCTTTCTATGTGTACTGCAGAATGCAGCACACATAGAAAAATGGAACATTTGTAGAAATAAAGGTATTTCTCCTCATCGAGTCTCCCTTACGCCTCCCCAGCATACGTTTTTGGCTCTGTCTAAGCGTTACGATTCCTTATAAATCTGGGGCAATGTCAAAAAGCCATTGGTGTTGCTGGTAACGCCCCCAGCAACACCCATTGCATGCCCCTCTAACACAGAAAACTGTGTTAAAGGAAACAATATTTACAAGGCTGCATTAAGCTACGCAAATTGGTTTAGCGCTGCCTGGTAAATATGGAACAGGCCCTTGCGCCATTAGGGCGTCGGAAAAAGTGATGCTCCAGTGGCTCAGCCTCATTGTAAATGAGGCACTAAGTGGGTAAAACAAACGTGCATACATGTTTGACAAGTAGGCATTACAGGGGGACCAAGGGAGGATTGACTAACATGTGCTGCACAATTTCCTGCTCATTCTGCACTAGGGGTCAGCGCATAACTACCTTAAAGCTCTACTATTAATGAGAAAAACTTCCATTCAATGACAACACCAATTCCCGTTGCCACTACATTTGAGCATTTCTTCTAGTCACAATGGTACCCTTTGCATAAGGTTATATAAGTAAAGGGGACTTAAGTAGTTGCAGCAATCTCCAGAATAAACCTGCAATTGTTATCTGGTTTCTCTAGAGTTAAGATGCTTATTCTATCCACTTGCAAAGTTTTCAAACTTTTGTACTATCAAACTGAATTTTCTTTGTAGCAGTATAAGGGACTGGTTGAGCATCAGATCATTAGGGTATTTTCTCCTTACAGTCTAATTTAAGAGTAAAACACCATTGTGCTTTTTGTATTTAAAATCAGAGCGGAAGTGATACGCTCCCTACTGCCACGCCCAGAAATGTTGTTTTTTACATATGCTCTGTACAAGAAGGCACTGTTACTCTTCAGTGGGTCTGTTTACATGTAAAACAGACACGACAGTCAGCTCAGCCAACAGGCTAAGGCCCACCCTGGTGCAGTGCCTGAATATAATTAAATTAATTTGAACCTTAAAGTTTTTCATTCCCAGCCCACTTCTAGGCTGTAAATTGCAGAGCATGGCATTTACCTATCCTTGTAGGAGGGTTAAGCATTCTTGGAATCATTCTTTGAGAAGGTTGCATTAACTGGTGCAAACCAGATTAATATTTATTTTCTGGCCATTAGGAAAAACTACTACTCTTCATGGGTTACTGAAGGCTTACTGTAATGTATATCAATATGTCTTGCCTAGAAATAAATGTAATATTTATTGAATATTTCACCTTAATTACGATCAACTTGTTTTCCAACTACTTTAAGTTCTCATCAAAATAAGGATAAGCACGTGCCTTTTTAAATACTTGATCACACCTTTTTACTACTTCCATTGTATTCTTATTCAAGAAATCACGCATTCCAGCTGTTAAACTTGCCTTTCTGTATTCCATGGAAAGTATATCGCACAGCGGTATTGCTGTCCATGGTCCTGAGCGCATGAAGCCAAAGGAAATCCTACAGAAAGGCAATTCGCAGCAACTACACGAGATGCCACCGGTGAAAGGGTCCTAGATTGTCCATTAAATTGCCAAATATAACTTCATTTATGAGTGCAAATTTGCTTTTGTAATTCCCAGAATTTATTTTCCACCACTATGTGTCATTGCTCTATTTAGGAAGCTCAGGCAACAGGGCAAATAGTCATTGTTTTCACTTTGGTAAGAAAACACACTAAACCTGCTGTTCAACTGAGGGAATCTTCATAGGATAATGTGACCTGAGGGACCACTGGATGTTGACTCTATTCACTGGAATGTGTTCGTATGTGTGGCTAATTACAAACATTACCACTGGCAAAGACTTGCAGTCTGCATGGCTCGTGAGAGATGGCCTTTGGCAAAGATTATTTCAAGACATGCAGACTGTGGGTTCCTTGAAACATGCTATGGAGAACATTGGCAAAGAATGGCATGCTAGCTACTTTCTATATAATGTACATGTGCTGCTATTCCTAAGCAAGAACATTATTGAACTTGTTTCATCTATTTACTATTATGAATGTCTCTTCGGAGGCTGGACAAGGGTATGAATCACTGAAAAGGCAGACATTTTCTTTTATTCAACCAATTATTAGATAATACATTTGAGCACACAAACGTTGGAATAAGTTTGAGTTGTGTTGATAATTAAATATGGACAAAAAGACACTGCAGCCCAATGCAGTATTAGCTGGAGCATAATTATGTGGTGGCATCATTTCAGGAATGCCACCAAAATCTGCTAGTATAAATTTGCTTCGGGCACAAGGACTGTTCTTGGCCTTAATTGATGCCCAACAAGACCACCATTGTCCTTGAATTCACATATCTGCAACATGGACTGCCCAAATAAGGAACAATATTAAAAATAGGATGATAGATCTTGCCACATGGTGAGAAAGCTCACTCTCAAAGCGTCATCACCCCATTGCAGAAACCCAGAGTGGGGGGCATGCTACTTTGGGACTGTCACTGAATCCAAACACCCACCAACTGGAGTGTCTATGTATTATGTTATCATGCTGGTGTTATCTGTATGGGAAAACTCCCATAAAAGTTAGGCCTGGCCCTTTGCAATCTGTTCTACTTGTACCAATTTCTTACTGCAAAAAGTAGTGCTTGACAGCATACAATAATAACATTCCTATTTGTAAAGCGCACACATATCACTCCATAAGGTTTCAAGGTGCTGGGGGCTGGTAAGGAGATTAAGTGAGCTACTGCCCAGAGTCACATGATGCTGAGCTGAGCTGCCACCGGTGATTGAACCGCGAGACCCACGCTCCGGAGTCAGACGCTATGGCCACTGTGCCACACCTCTCCCATACACCACGCACATTTACACTAGCTCTTTGATGGTCTTTGAGCAAGCACTGTGTAAAAGGATATCAAGAAGTTTTCCCTCAGACAAGTTAGTAAATAGAGGAGTCAACATCCAGTTTCATGTGGTTAAGGTGGGCCGAGTGGGAGATGGGCGCAGAAGCCCATTCCTTATGAAGGGTCGTCTCGCGGCCCTCTCCACCAAGTAGAGAAACACAGTTTTGCAGTCTCATGAGGCACCAGTCTGAAGCTGTTTAGGAGGCAGTAAAAGAGCTTGCTCCACTCATTTACCACCAACACGGACATTTCCATCCAGTCGATGTAATTCTAGCCCACCCAGGTCCTAGAGTTTCAGTTTCCCCCTTTGTTTTACTGAATGAAACCACCCATTCACCCTTGTTCCACAATGACGATGCATCCAATATGTTTAAGGATTGTGGTCTCCAGTCACAGGTTTACCCATATGGTTAGATCTCATCTTTATCCTGGAGATGGTTTCCAATTGGGATTGACTCAGTGATGTTTGCTTTGCTGTAGACTTTGTTGCACTCTACTATGAATCAGGGAAACGTGTACTTTATGACATTTCCCTTCAATGTAACCACACTTAGGCCTGCTGAAAACATTAACAGTACGGATCTCTAATTATGATATAGTACTGTTGGATGGTGCACTACCTTATCAGTAAAACAGATTTGCCCCTTCTCTAAGGAACATATTGGCCGTGGTCTCATCTTTCGAAAGACTTTCACGACAAATGTATTTGCTCATTCAACTATTTATATATTTCTTTAAAGACTTTCACAGAGTGCTGGGTAGCAACTTAAAGCCTCTGCGAAGCATTATTGACAGACTAGATATGAGCCCCCTGTGGTAATTCTTATTGTAGCCCCCGTTGGTGCAGAATTTGAGTTGAACGCCCACCTAAAGAGGTCATAAGAGACCGTTCAAAAACAGTGTGCACCACTACAAACATATATTCTTCACTTCACTTTGGATTTCTGAGCAAGAAATGTCACTTCAGCCTGCAGGCAGCAGGCAGTACATTTTGCATCAATTGCAATCTATGTTAAGCAGAGGAACCTTTTCAGACTATACTCCTACCCGTTCAGTAATCAAGTCAGTGACTAAGGGGCATATTATCAACGGCCAGCGATAATTACCGCTGGCCGCTCTTAGCGTTAAAATGTGTAACGCCGGCTATCGCTGGAAATGATCGCCATGCTAACGCTGTATTAACAACGCTCAGCGCAATGGCGATAATTATCCTAGCAATAGCGATGTTTTCCATGGAACATAGCTGGTTTTCCAGCGATGTTCCATGGAAAACGGCGATACCCTTGATGATAGGGGCCTGTGGTCTTAGCCACACAATCCACCCCTTATGTTAAGTATGCCTTAGTTAGGAATTTAACAGACGTTAAATTCCTGCGTTAAGGCATACTTAACACGATTTAAAAAATCGCTACCCTTCCTTGATAATATCGGGAAGCTGCCTTCGCGATATCTTCCCTGGTTGGTTTCACAGCCACGCTTACTTGGCCTCTCATTAGCGATGCAAAGTTAGGAGTGCTGGAAACGGGGGCTTAGTCTGCAAAACACGCGCTAGCGTGTCCTTGCTGATTAGGTGATAAAGTTATTGCCGCTTTACGCCCGGAAACGTACACTAAGGAGGCGATAAGTTTATCGCCTGGCCTTGATAAAATGTCCCTAGACTCTTTAGAAAGTGACATACGACCTCCATTCTATGATTATTTGCAATTTACTTCTGTCTTATATGTGAAGTGCACCAGAAAATCGTAGAAAATCGCCACAAAAATTGGAGCAAATTAGCATTTTTACGCCTGGAAATTTCTGAACAAGCCATGTGTCATGATAAGGTAGAACTGTTCACAAAAAAAATATTTGTCTGTCCGGTCAGAATTGTCATGTTTAAGTCCAGTCTAAGATAGGAAAATGCACAACTACTCCCAGAAAAAATGCTTTGTCACTCTTGCCCATAGAATGACACTAGCCACCCAGGGATGTCTGTGTTTCTGTTCATACTTGATTTAAAAAGATTATATTTTAGACCATATCATTGCTGATTAAACACTAACCACAGAGCTCACTTTACTTTTCAATTGCTCTTAAGGATAACATTTTGCAACTTCTGAACATGATTTATGTTTCAAATTAAAATTAGCATTAACCTAAGAAATGTTACAATAGCAAATCAGAAATGCCAAGCTCTGCTTAATGAAAGGATGATTTATAAGAGGCGATGCTTCCACGCTTGGGTTGGTTACTTCTGATTGCATTCTTCTATATGTGCACTTTGTCAAAGAGGATATGTATGAAAATACCATGCATAAATAGATTGTTTCATGGCATTTAAAAAAGGTCTGGGCATTCGAAATTTGAATTCTAGTTTTTTGTCATGGAGAAATCAAGCCGCAGCAGCAGTATGCTGGATACAACTAAGTCACTAATCACAAGTGGGATTTCAAGCTTTGAAAGGTGTGGTAGCCCCTGTTGCTGCAAAATTTGCAAATCTAAGGGCAAGATTTACTACCTACTCATGCAGCGCGGTGCAGCAGCCGCAAATGCTGCACTGCATGAAAAGGAGAGAGGAGGCGAGAGCCATATTTATATAAAATTGGCAATCTCCTCCCCTTCCTCCAGCGCCGGTGCTGAAATCAGCTGATGTGTGCCACGGAGACTCCTTTGTACCATAGCACAAGGGTATCTCCATAAGTCTAGCATAGGTTTTCTACTGGATGGGTACCCTTCCAGTACAAAATACTAGGCATAGACTGACTTTAACTCTTTTCCCTCTTTGTATGCGTGCTGTAAAGTGCAGCATATGTACAAAGTCGGAAAAGGAAAGAGAAATTAAAGCATTTCTCCTTCGTTGCACCTACTTCAAAAGGGTGCAGTTTTCTGATGCTAAACCCTGTCTACTTTATTTAGTAAATAGGGTTTAGCATCAGACACCTTAGGTGGTTGCATGGGAATGCCCATGCTTCACCCATGGTACGCCCCCTTGACTCTGAGTAATGCAAACCAGTACTATGCTCTGTTTTGCGATCATTTCACATTATTTCCAGCACTAAAAAAGTTTAGCGCTGAAAAGTAAATCAGAAAAAAAGATTTTGAGCCAATCTGTGTCACTTTTGTGACACAAACATGGCATAAAATCTTAATAAATTCCACTCCCCATGTCCTCCTCAGCACTGCATCTTCCTTAGATACATTTCAGTAGGTCAAACTTGCTGAAACATGCCCAAAACTCTGCTGTAAGGGCCTTGGCCGCGCAATTGAAAGTTAGTGCCCTCAATTGCAAGGCTATGTAGGATTCAATCCAGCCATTTTAATCCATGGCCAGACACCACCGTTCAGTTTATCTCACTCTTGCAGGTTCCTGGTTTTTCCCTTGGTGGTTTTCCATCTTTCTCTTCCTCCTTTTTTCCAGTGTGTGTGTATTTCCTCTAATTCTTTCTGGAAATATCTGGTGAGGAAAAATAAGTGCTGGTCACCAAAAATGAGTGCTGGTAGCCCCCACCGGCAGCCATCGGCTGAAATTATGCACTGTAAATGGGATGTATTTATCAGAATGGATTGATTTGTGCAAACAATGAACAATGGCAACAGTTGTATCCGAAGGAAATCCATGCTTTGCTTTCAGACTGCCTGAATTCACAATGCCATACATGCTCATATTTCCACTTTATTTGCATTTCACTTTAACTTAGGATCTTTTCTACAGACCAGTTATATTTTATATTTTTTTCAAACTTAAATCATCACAAGTACCGTGACCCCATTACATGGTCCCTTTTAACATGCATCACCACTATTTTGAGTGCTTAAATTGATTATTAGAAGATCAATCCTCTTACCACAATCTTGACACTTCTATTGAAGTGACTACAAGTAAAAACACCTCTCTCCAGCTCGGCTGAATAAGCAGAGAGCTTTTAGTCGATATTCCACAGTGCTGATTCTCCAGCGAAAGGCACCATGTCCTACTTAGTGCAATGTTTTGTATAGTTCAAGGTTTACTGTGACCAATATGTCAAAGTGAAGTCCCAACAGCTCCTAGTCAGATGCCACATCTCAGTAGCTATGCTGTCCTGAAGACTACCATTCACAATAAGATGGAGGTGCACTGTATCCATAGCTACAATTCCCTTCCCAGTGACCTGGAGGTTATGTTTAAAGAGAGTACTTGTATGCATCAAGGACAATGGGACAAATGCAAGACTCTAAGGACTTTGAGGTGGCTAAGTGGCTGCAAACTGTGAAGTAGAAGGGTATGTCCCAGTGCTACAGTCCCCCAGTCATGAACTTTTCTTGCATTTTTGTTAATTGCAAATATTATCCTGTTCTATCTTGGTGACGCTGCCTGTAACAATTGCCGCGCATGCTGTTGTTTGCTTTTAAAATTGTCAAAATTGTACTGAGCACTAATTGAGCTTACTGCTTCACTTTTTAAAAAACTGTTCACAAAGTTTATCGCCGCGCTGAATCCCTCCTGCATCGCTGGCCCGACTCATTTCCTGGTAGACACGCCACCGCTGAGCGCCAATAAGGGAAGTGAGGGGAGGAGCCAAGGCTGACTATGGCTACTAATGCCGGTAGCAGCGCAGGAGCGATCACTTGGAAAAGGTGACGCTGCCTGTAACAATTGCCGCGCATGCTGTTGTTTGCTTTTAAAATTTTAATAATTGTACTGAGCACTAATTGAGCTAACCGCTTCACTTTTTTAAAAACTGTTCACAAAGTTTATCGCCGCGCTGAATCCCTACCGCATCGCTGGCCCGACTCATGGTAGACATGCCACCGCTAAGCGCCAATCAGGGAAGTGGGGGGAGGAGCCAAGGCTGACTACAGCTACTAATGCGCGGCCGACAGGAGCAAGGAGCATCCCATTATGCCCAAATCACAACATACTCATCAGCTGAATTAAAAATGATCCACTCTAATGAGCTTGAGGTCAACTACCTCATGCATGCAAGATTAAGCAGGAACGGGATAAGGGAAATAAGATCTTCCTTCCCCGAATTCAACCTTTCCACAGATACTAGGGAACTCACCGATCCTCAGGCTACGAACAAGGAAAAGGCTCTCTCGATTATCTACTTAAACACCCGCTCCCTGACCAAACACCAACTAGACATACATAACCTGCTGATATCAGAGAAACCAGATATTTTACTATTAACTGAGATCTGGCTAACACAAGACACCGCCCCTGACATTCTAGCAGCACTACCTAATGAGTTTTATATCCTTCAAGCCAACCACCAACAGGGAAAAAAGGGAGGGGGTGTAGCAGCTATAGTGCACCAAAATCTCAAATTCACGGCACTCACTCCCCCAGATATAGCTCAAATAGACAACCTAGTACTTAAATTAGAATCTGACCTAACCCCTTTGGTCTGTGTGCTACTCTACAGACCACCACAGAACATGCCACAGTTCCCGAAATCCCTGAGGGAACAAATGACACACCTCGTAACAAACCATGCCAAAGTACTGATGGCCGGCGACTTCAACTACGGGGCCAATGACCCAGCAGGGGGACCTCACTCAGTCGAATTAACGGACCTACTCGCCGGACTCAACCTAAGTCAGCATATTTCCACTGCCACACACATCAAAGGGCACCCACTAGATCACTTGTGGTCTAGTAACCTGTCCTTAGTCAATCTAGAAGTCACCCCTGCATATGGTCGGACCACTATCTTATTACATTTACTATAAATATCCCTACCCCGATTAAAACAATACCACATGATCTTGGAGCACATAGGAGGTGGAATACTATCGATAAAGGTCAGTTTCTGGAGTCACTGACCAATACTATTCCTACTGGTCAACCCTCTATTGATCAAAGCGAGAAAGACCTCTCGGACTGGTTGATGACAGCCAGCAATAAACATGCCCCTCTCAAGGAACTATCTCGTGCACATCGCCACGAAGCCCAGAGATGGTTTTCCCCTGAGTTAAAGAAATTAAAACTTGCTCTGAGACATGCAGAAAGGAAGTGGAGAAATAAATATTCACTTGACGACAAAAGCACTTACCTAGAAGCACGTGGAATTTATAAAAAGGCTATATTGGCTACCAAGGCCGAATACTTCTCGTCCAAAATCATCAACTCCACAAAACGTTCCAAAGACATCTTCTCAATTATTAATGAATTATCCAACCCAGATAGAGTAACATTAAAACCTACTTCCTCTCAATCCCTATGCAATTCTTTAAACAATTTCTTCATTGAAAAAATCAAAACCATTAAATCAAGTATCCCCAGCTGTCCGAGCCCTGCATGTCCCATAGTACCTAAGAACTCACACAAGTTGGAACAATTTCCAATAATAAATCAAGAAACCTTCAATGACCTACTGGCAAAAGTTAAGTCTGGATCTCCAAGGGACTGCTGTCCCCCCTGGATCCTAAGGGAAGCATTTACTGCTTGCCCAAGTCCAGCCGTGACCCTCCTAAATGAGTCATTACTCCAGGGTCAGGTACCGGAGTCCTTTAAGGAGGCCATTATCATCCCCCTCCTAAAAAAGCCAGGAGCTGACCCAAAAACCCTAACTAACTACCGACCGATCTCACAGCTCCCTTATCTAGCCAAACTGCTCGAAGCGCATCTAGCCAAAAGTCTATCTGCCTTTTTGGAGCAATTTAAATACCTGGATGCACATCAAGCAGGTTTTCGCCCAGCTCACTCCACAGAATCAGTGATATTATCTGTATTGGACACCCTGAGAGAAAAGGCAGACAAAGGTCTCCCCCAAGCCCTGGTACTATTGGATCTCTCCGCTGCCTTTGACACGGTCGACCATAACATCTTGATAGACCGTGTCAGGGATGCGGGCATCAAAGGAATAGCCCTCGAATGGACCAGATCCTTCTTAACAAACCGATCACAGGCAGTACACCTTGGCGGCTTTACAACCCCCATGATTTAAAATACCTGTGGAGTCCCCCAGGCATCCTCTCTCTCCCCTCACTTATTCAACTTATACCTTCTCCCCCTGATCCACGCATTAAAAGAAATGAATATTCAAACCTTCAACTATGCAGACTATTTCCAACTGGTACTCCCTATCAATAACTCTCTCGCCTCCATCCTCGAATGCCAGTCAACAATGCTGTTCAGCCGTGACTGGATGAACAGCAACCAACTGAAATTAAACCAGGATAAAACAGAACTGATCCTCACTGGAGGCTCACTTAACCCCTGGAGCTCCCAATTCTGGCCTAAAGAACTGGGACAACCACCGACTTCATCCAAGCATGCCAAAACCTTGGGAGTCACAGTCAGTAATGACCTCACCATGAAAACCCAAATAGGATCTGTATCTTCTACATGCTTTTTCAAATTAAGAAAAATAAAGAAAATCAGCAGGTTCCTAACTCAGGAAGCAAAATTGCAGGCAATCCTCACCGCGGTGATCTCGCATATTGACTATGCTAACTCCTTATACTTTGGCATTCCGGCCTATCTTATCCATCGTCTCCAACTGATACACAACCAGGCGGCCAGACTGATTCTGCAGGAAAACAAACGCCAACACGTCTCCCCCCTCCTGAAGAAACTACACTGGCTCCCTATATCACAGAGATGCGCCTTTAAGATGGGCTGCATCATCTTTAAATCCCTGAATGGCAGAAACCCAAAATTCATCAACAGCTTGAAAAACAGATATATTCCAACCCGGAACCTGAGATCCACCCACATGCACCTCCTGGCAACACCCTCCTTTAAACAGAAATGATTTGGCGGATCCAGGTTCACCACACTGAGTCCTAGGTACTGGAACTCTATGACCTTAGAGATCAGATCCTGTTCAGATCTCTCGACTTTCCGCAAACTTAAAAAAACATGGCCTTTTAAACAAGCGTTCGAGCAATCACTTGAATAAACGTATTACCCATCACCTACCCAAGCAGCGTCAAGAAACCAATCCGGTGTACATGCGCTATATAAAGCAGGTATAACATAACATAACGTATCTTATTATTATTCAAATGTTTGTAGTACATTGTTATTATATTATATCGTAAATCTGCTGTTTGCTATTTCTCTTATTCCTACTTATTAAACTTTACTTTCAAAACTTAAGCTGTAGCAGGCTTGAGGATCCAGCAACAGTGATATCACACTAATGTAGGACATTTTTTGAACATACACAGAACTTACATCATTAGTTGTGGGCTGACCATATTAGACTGGTTATCAGCCCAGCACCATGACAACCAAGCATCATACCACGCGTGACCCAAATATTAACTGGTACAATTCATAAGATATTTTCTGCCCTAGTTTGTCGCTCGAATATAATGAAATGAAAAATGATAGACATGTTTTGAAATGTAGTTTAGATTGATGTTCATAAAATGAACCGCATTATTGTCGATTTCCAAAATCTTTCAGGGGACAGGGACTTTTATCCCTCAGAGCATACAGATTGTGCTTGGCCCAAGTGATAGACTGCCTCATTTTGCCTCATTTACACCATTTACACAGTAATTAATCTAATTGGGAAATTAAAAAGAGCGGCACCAGTCTGTCAAGAAAATGCAATTATACAATTAGGAGCATGTCATTGTTTGGAATGGTTTCCTGTGCAGCTGAATAGAGTACTTTCAGCTTTGACATGAGATTCAATAGTAATTTGGTTGAGTTTTATTCAGAAAAAAAGTATCCAAACAGTATTTAGCCGCTGATGGAGGAGCACAGACCAGGATAGTTTTTCTATGAGCACACTTGTGTTGCAGAATGCTAAAGCAGTGCAACAAAACCACCAGAGCAACCCACACAAGGACCACGTGAATGGATCTGTCCTTCACCCTATCAAATGCCGCTATATGTGAATTATAAGGCTAATGCAGGGACGACATGGGGTATGTTACTCTTGGCAGAGTGCATGAATGAGCTCCTTGATTGTGCAGAGATGGGATTGCTTTCATATGGATGTCACTGTGTATTTATGTATCACTTCAGGGAGCTTTCTATCCCTAATAGTTTATCGGCACATTTATGTAACTGGGGTACATGCAAAAATCAAGTTCATTAAAAAAAATAAGTTTCTTACATCAATTGTCCGCAAAATTAAAGCCCTGCTTTTTGCATATCTTTGCGCCATTCAATAGGCCTTGGTAAAAGAATACAATTTAGTTTAAAATATCTGAGCAGTACTATACTAAGTTCCCCGTGGTGGAACAGGTATGAGCACCCGCTTTGCGTCCCCTCAGGGCACTTTGGTATTACAGAAAGGTCTGCAGATGCTTGCGTGGCCCTTTCTGTAATACAGATAGCGTGGTGCACATATTGTCTCGGAGCTATTACTAGAGGATGTTTCATCTTTGCATGGGGGTGATCCCCCATACAATTGAGGGAATCCATTTGCCTCTGCACCCGTGTCGTATTATAGAAGCGGACATAGAAGCAAAAAAGTTGTCAGAAGGCACACTGACAGTGCGCCACCTCAAAGGTGGCGCACTGTCAGTGTGCCCCCTGATGCCAGCCCCCTAGAGGGTGAAAAAGGGGTTCTGTGGACCCCCAGACATCCCCTTGCAGTCGAGTGCAGTCACTCAGTGCACCCACCTGCAAGGGGATCTTTAATCCCCCTTAAAAGTGCAGGTGGGTTGTCACCTACACAGTGAAAGACAGAGCATCTTTGAAGCAGTCGGTATTTTACTTGAATGCACTGTCCCCAGGAGAGTATGACTTAGCAGCTGCCCTGAGGGGAGTGCATTCAGCAGAATAGGGCACACTCTTTTTGTTAGCGCCAAGTGCACCTTTTGAAAGGTGCGCTCGGTGCTGAGAAGGAGAGTGTACTGTTTTCTGTAATAAGGCCCCTGGAAAGTAGCCTTTTCTGGTAAATCCAATAAATACATCTGATATTTGCAAAGATATTTCACATAAGGAATAATTGGGAGGTTTGTTCAGGTAGATGAGACCAGATGGTGGAAAGTGTGCAATTTTCTGTATGCTCTAACACCATAAATGATGCATCACTGTTGAGCCACTGTAACATAAAGGGGCAACTCAAAACCGTCCTGATTAATTCTTCATCAAAAAACTATTAATTGGATGAATATTGTTGCAAGTAATGAGGAATGCACTTGTTCAACCTCCTTCATGTATGAACATTGTAAGGAACACAATTCCCAAAATATGCCACGCATTTTTAAGGGTTAAAGGGCCACATGTACGACACGATTTAGCGATTGCAAATGGAAAATCGGGCCATTTGTGACTGCAAAAGAGCCATTTGCCATGAACTAACCCTATTTTGCGAGCCAGTAACCAATTACTAACATGCAAAGTAGGATTTGCGAGTCGGTATTAAGAAGGGGCATGTCATTTGCCTTTGTCGTTTGACCATAAGTACAGAGTGTTATATAATGCCCTTTGTACTGCGTATGAACATAGTCAACTTTCTCTTTCTTTAGTTTCAGCCACTGCTTGTCTCTGGTCCTCTTTGTTGCACTCTTCCTCAAAAGCTTCTGTTATCTAATCCTACTTACTTCCCTCCAATTCTAATAGAAACAAATCAAAGGTGGAATTGGCCTGGGAATCCGACTTTGAGATTAACTGGTCAATTCCTTTCTGGGCAAAAATATAGAAAAAAATCCGGAAATCATCTGGAGCTGCAAATACCATGCAATCCCGCTTCTTTATATATAATAGACTTTTATTAACTCCTACTCTTCTGCATAAAATGCATCCGGCTGCAATGGGCTCTTGCTGGATGTGTTCATTTACACAGGCTGATTTGAAACATCTACTTTTTACTTCGGTGTTGCATTTTTGGACACAGGTTTGGGCTCAGGTTAATTCAATATGTCATACTGCAATTCCTTTCAATTTCTCTACTATTTGTTTAGATAGAATTTCTGCGGCGTGGCGCTCAACCCCATGTGATACTCATATTTTGGATCTATTACTTGCTGCGTCTTCCCAACAGATTACCAAGAATTCTACTAAGTTATCATTTCCAGCTTGGTGGTTCGCGGTCTGCTATAATCATAGATTGGATACAAATTACATCTCTCCCATTTCTCTAGCTCTGAATCACCAGATCTTGTGGTCTCCCGTTACGCAATTTTTAAATATTAGTGCACAACATTCCTTGGCACGCACACCCGCCCAACAGGAAGTTCTTCAACCTTCTTGACCTTCCTTTTATCTTCATTAACATGATTAAATATATTGTTTGTTAATTTAGCTCTGTATGCAAATGTATATGAAATGCATATGCTTATGCTTATGCTTGTATAACCAAACTTCTTTTGTTTTCAGACCAAATACAATTTTTCTCTATCATAGATCACGTGTCTTGATTTTTATCCATATGCTTTATTATATTCTAAATAAACTCACCTTTAAACTTAAAAAAGGAAGGGGCATGTCAAGGGCATCCCTTCCTAATGAAGAGTCGTAGGCAGATGTAAGAATGTTTTGTACCGCAATGTGGTCGCAAAACATCCACAGTTTACCGCCTACTTCAAGTAGGTGGTAAGCCAGTCGCAAATAGGCAGGGGTCCTTGGGGACCTCTTTCCTTTTGTGAATGGCAGCAAACATGTTTTTTAAGAGCAGGCAGTGGTCTCAGGGACCACTGCCTACTCTTGGAAAATTAAACTGAAAGGTTCATCTTTCCTTTTGAAATGCATACTGTTTTCTTTTAAGGAAAATAGGCTTCATTGAAAAAAGAAAGAAGTTGCTTTATTTAAAAGCAAACACAGACTTGGTGGTCTGCTGTCCCCAGCAGGCCACCATCCCTGTGTTTTTTACTATTCTCAATGAGTCACAAATTGCGACCTACCTCATGAATATTGATGAAACAGGTCAACGGTCAACGGTGACCCTACTAGGAATTGCTAAATGTGTCTGAGACACATTTGTACATCGCATTTTGCAAGCTCCTAATTGCAGTCACATAAAAAAAGTAATTAGGGACTCACAAAATGATTCTAGTGACCACTGCCCACTGTTAAAAAATGAAACTGAAACGTTTCATTTGTCTTTTTGAAACGCATCCCTTTTTCCTTTAAGGAAAAAAAAAGAATTTGCTTAATTTAAAAGTGAATTCAGACATGATGATCTGCTGTCCCCAGCAGGACACAATCGATGTGTTTTTTACGATTCTCAATGGGTCGCAAATTGCGGCCTACCTCAGGAATATTGAGGAGGTACCTCAACTGCATCCCCATCAGGAATCACTAAATGTGTTGGAGACACATTTGTGCATCGCATTTTGCGAGTTCTTAATTGTGAGTCACAAAATATCGCAATTAGGGACTCACAACAAGAATTCGGTCAGACACATAGCCCAAAATCCCCTTGCTTTTCCTGGGTCTGTGGGTACCAATTTATGATTGATACCTTAGGGATAGTCAAGCCACAGGCACATGTACTTCACTCATCAATTAATATTGGCTGATTGTACTTAAGCTGTCATGAGCCATTTTGGGCACAATGATAGGGAGATACTAAAGCCATCACTCTCCTTGCTTTACCATTATCACTCCGGGAGAGTGGATGCAATATATATGAACCGAAATTCACATTTCCACCCCCTCATCTGAATTGTATTTGTGCACTGCACTACAGAGATAGTAGATGTAGCTAGCAGTGGTTGTAGGAGAGGTTTAGATCCCCTGCCAGCAAGGCACATTGTTCCACACCAGCCTGTGCTAATCAATATTGGATTAGGTGAAATGAATAGTTGAGAGGCACACACCCGCCACGTTTTTTTGTGAATCAGGAACGCCACACGAGCTCCATCTCTCCCACTCAGCCCACGCCCAAACGTGCACAATTCATTGAAAAAAACAAATTGCTGACCTACATCACTATTTCCACAAGAGAAAGTTTGCTTTGTGACTGACATCGAGGTGCCAGGTCTGACGCATCGTTGGGGGATGCAGTAAGAAACTAACACATCACCTCCCCTCGCAGTAAGAAACTGACGCATCACCTCCTCTCCGGTAAGGAACCAATGCATCTCCTCCCCTGCACAGCAGTAAGGAACCGACACATCACCTTCCCCAATGCAAGGAACCAGCTCATCAGCTTCCCTGAGTGTAAGGAACCAGCGCATCACCTTCCCTGGGACCCTTTTTGTTTGTGTGCACGACGCAGCCAAGGTACTTTATGTGAAAAGTGTTGGATCTGCAATTTGCTTTAAACTGAATTATTCCTACCATTTGAAAGTCATATTTGTATTACTGTATGGTGGATTTTAGTTGTTTTGGTCTTGTTTGGTTTAGATACATACAGATTACTTATTTTTCTAAACTGGTGTTGTGTTCATTTGTAGTGTTTTCACTGTATTTCTGCATGTGTTCACAAATGCTTTATACACTGCCTCTGAGATAAGCCTGTCTGCTCTTGCCAAGCTACCAAGGGGATGAGCAGGTTTTTTTTAGAAGTGTATCCCCCTTACCCTGACTAGGAAGAAGGGTCCCTACTTGGACAAAGGTACCTACGTCTGCCAACTAGAGACTCCCATTTCTAAGTACCCTGGCTGCGTGGGTGCAAGGCAGCTCAATTTAGCACCAGCGCAGGGGTAAATGCAGGGCTGCACCATATTCTTGTAAATATGGTGTAGCCCTGCATTTCTGAAGTGACGGAGGGCGTTGTTAGCCTTCTTGGCTTAACGACACGCTTCGCCAATTAACTTGTAAATATGCCCCTCTGTGTATTAAGAGTAACACGAAATTCATTAATCAATGCTAGTGTAATTGAAATTTCACCCTGGCCCGTTATAAATCAGAGCTTTGATTTTAGCATTTTTCAATCCTAATGATAAAAATGTTGGTATTTCATATAATGCATTGCCTGTTGTGCATTTACTCTACAAAGCTTTGAGAATTAGCTCATAGGAACATTGTGTTCACAACAGCATAATTTTAGTTTACTATCCTGCATAGTTTTCTTTCAGGCAAAATATATGTTTTGTTGCAAATGTACTCAGTGGTGATTGATCAATTTTTATTAAGTATATATGTGCAAAGATACAAAGATTGTGTTGTGACTTGAAAATAAATACAATCGGCATTTCACAGTCTCTTTAAGCTTGGCTTAATGAATCTCGCATTCAAGATAAGTCTTTAGGAGATGGAACGGAGGTATGGTATATAGTATTGCTGAGTTTGGGATTGGCTAATGAGAGGTGAATACGAGGATCATGATTCCTGAATACCAATAGCTGTCATTACTTCAAACTAACACCTCAAAAGAAGAGAGCACACAACATTGCCAGAAATGTAGCTATAGAAATAAAGGTTTAGTATTGAGGTTTAATTGAATAGGATTTACCATTTATTTCTCTTAATTGGGTAGTAAAAGTTGTAGCATTTAGGCCAGATATAGGGCCTTATTTTTGAGGAATTGCCATTGGGCAGCGCCTCATTTCTTCTTGCTGTGCTGCCCCATGGCAATGTGAAAGGGCAGGAATGCACCGTATTTATGAAATACAGTGCATTCTTGTCCTTTCCCCCTGCACTGGTGCAGAATTTGCTTTCTAGCGCCAAATTAGGCACCCTTGGACTGTGGACCGTGGTGCAAAGGTGCCTCAGTTGCAGGCAGGTATTGTTGTTGTGCAGGAAGGGGCAATTTCCTGCACAAAATAATCCCAAGAGCCATTCCCTTTTTCTATGTGTGCTGCAGAATGCAGCACACATGATAAGAGGACAAAGTGAGGAGAAATACATATATTTTGACTTGTTACGCCTGCTCTGGGGCGCGTAATGCTTTGGCATTGCACTAGGTTTAAGTGATTAAGTAAATCTGGTGCAGTGTCAAAATCCATGTGTGTTGCATGGGAACACCTACTGCAATGCCCATGGAACACCTCCTTGACACAGAGTAAGGCAATGCAGCGACTTGCGCTGCTTTGTCTCACTCAATGTTTATGAGGCAATGCTAATCCACGCAGGGGGCCTTTGTGTTGCCTCATAGATATGATTGAGAGGCTTGCATCACCAGAGCTTCAAATAAAGTGACACTTCAGCAGCACACGCCTCTCATAAATAAGCCCCCTAGAGTTTGGTGAAGGGTTACTCCATCACATATGTGACATATACACGTCATATTTTTGACCAAATACCCATCTGCAATCAGGCCTGCTAGCGCGATAATCAATTTAAATATAAGCTGCTTTACATCTCTATCACACACCAACTAGGTTATTCACCACTCAGTGTGGTTTTTTCTCTTACTTCTCTGTGACAGACCTTTGCCATCAGTTCTGAGAAGATCAGGAGCTATGCATAATAACATAAATTAAAATCATAATATTTTTTCTAAGTTCAGTCAATACCGAGAGTTAGGTGGTAGTTTAAGGGTTTTATTTTCATTAAAAGTTTAGTAAGTTCTCATTCTTTTTATTCAATTAGTGAAAGTATCAGTCAAATTACAGAACTGTTCATAAATCAAATTGTTAGAATGAATCATAACAAATGAAGTATTCAACAAGTTCCATGACGTAAAGAACCCCGATTCTAAATACTGGTGTGAACATGGTAGCATAAGCCCATACAGAGTTCTAGCTCGAGAGGCAAATGTGAGATAGAGAATAAAGCTCAAATTCAATCTGTCAATAAAGGCTAAACTTTCCATAAAGAGAGGTTCACCAAACTCAATAAGTCTGAGCAATGAGGCAAAATAATCATTCAGTAGCAGTGGCAACTACTCATGCAGTAGCAGTAGCAAATGTATTTAACAAACACAACGACTTTGAAGTAAGTGTTCTGCATTAACCAGTATGCAATGCAGTGAACTGTGCTGGAATGAGAGGCAGTGTGCTCCCTCCCCTCTTGTCTTTAAAAGGCTCCGTTCAGCCAAGGAACTCCAAAGCTCAAACGGGATGCACCTGTGTGTCTGTGGAGAGGTGCAGAGACCTGTGAAGACTTAGGCAGCATTACAGCAACCTCACATTGATTTTCTCTGTCCTCTACTGATGGAGAGCTAAACCCAGAAACACATGTCTAACGTAGTTTGAGTGCTGCATAAATACTTTACACAATGCTCAATGTTCAGCCTGACTGATTTTGTGCCAAGTTACCAGAGGCTTAACTACATGTTAATTTAGTGACTTTTGTGATGCACCCTGACAAGGAGTTTGGCTGTTGCTTGAGAAGGGCTAACACCTCCCTCAACCATCAACTGCATTTCTCAGACATTATATTACAAGCTAGAATGGATCTAACTAGTTATCTAACATGTGCTATGCAGTGCTTATAAAACACTAAATGGTAGGGGCCACATGTATCAAGCTTTTTTGCAGTTGCAAACGTGCCGATTCGCAGAATTGCCTGTTTGTGCCTGCAAAAAAGCATTTTGGTATGTATCAAACCCAAACTGCGAATCGGTGGCTCATTACCAAATCACAATTATGGTTTGTGACCAAATACCGATATAGTATTTGGAAGGGGCGCCCCTTCCAAATACCGAATCAGAATGGCATGCATTAATGTTTTGAAACCGAATCCCAGTTGCAAAACATTAATCATTTACCGACTACTGATGTGTAGTGGTAATGCATTCATAAATGGGAAGGAGTCCCCTTAAAACTCCTTTCCATTTGTGTGAATGTAAAATAAAGTTTGTTGAAGAGAATTCAGTGATCCATGGGATCACTGCATCTTCTTAAACAAACAACAACCTTCCTTTTAAAATGCTTTCTGTTTTCCTTTAATTATTGACAGCGGATTGCATTAAAAAAAAAAAAAGACTTTTATTTAAAAGATATCACAGACATGGTGGCCTGCTGACTACACTAGGCCACCTTCCCTGTGATGCTGTTGATTCCTAACGTTCCTTGTTCTATCCTGTCTTATACGTAGGGCAAGAATCCTACCTGCTTGCTCGCCTGTCTCATAACGCTTAGCCTTAGAAGCCTGATACTCGCCTACCTCCTTCTGTGTAACTAATCTCTGTATATTAGCTTTAATAATAGCCAAACTTTTTAGACTTTCTGAACCATCTATTCCGTTGCCGATATCCCTAACATGGAGCTCCTCTGCCTTAACTAAATCCATCATTAAGCTATCCAGCTCCAGCTTATCTGCTTTCTTTAAATTCACTGAGCAGCTAATTGATTCCCCTCTAAAAGCAGCCTTGAAAGTTTCCCACACAACATTCCTTGAGGTACTATATCGATTGGCATCGAAGAACTCCTTGGTCCATTTTAGAATATGTTCTATAAATCTATAATCAGATAATAGTCTTCTTTCGAAGGTCCAATTGGTGCGGGTTCGCCCCACCATATCTACACTACAAGATAGGATTAGAGGATTGTGATCGGATATTGTTCTGGGAAGCTTCTTAATACACACCTTACTCAGTTCTGACGATGAAATAAAAAAATAATCAAGTCTAATGTACTTTTGAAACGGGTATGAGAAATAAGTGTAGCCCGGGTTCTGTGATTTCCTGATTCCCCAAACATCCTCCAGCCCATGGGATCTAATAAGAGAGGAAAGAGCCCGAAAGACCCTTGGCTTCCGCCCAGAATATTTCTGTGAATTATGCCTATCAATGGAGATGTTTAGGTCACCACATACTATCAATGGGGTTGGCCAGTCCGCTAATTCTTCCTCTAGCAGATCAAATATGTCAGGGTCATCACAGTTTGAACCATATATTGAACAGATTGTGTAACCAAAATTCATTTCTGCGATCACCCACCTACCCATTCTGTCGCATTTAACCCTCTTCGCCCCCCCCAAAGAAGTTCTACCCAGGATTGCGACCCCCCTTACGATGGAGGTTTGTGTGGTACAGGCTATAATATCAAACCCTTTCATACAGAGTAGATTGCGGCTGGCCCAAGGCAAGTGAGTCTCTTGTATAGAGATTATATCTAACCTGTTAAATGTAGCAAAATGAGACAAATTTTGACGCTTTTTCCAATTATTCAGCCCGTTAACATTGACAGTGCAAATATTAATATTAACCATTCTCATAATTCCAAACCTTCTTTACCACAAAGCACCCAACTGAATTCAGCAAAAGTTCGTTTGGCAAACCAAAGAAAAAGAAACGAGAGCCCCAGCACATAAGACCTTCACTACATCTACATCGACATCTTTCAGTTTGACCTACCTCCCTACCACACCAGATAAACTCTCTTTTAGTTTTTTCCCCCCACTCCCCCAACCCCCACCCCCACCCACCCACCCTCTCCCACCTCCAGACCCCCCCCCACACCCCCCTACCCCCCCATACCTTCCCCACAATTGAGGCGCTCAGAACTTGTCTGAGCATGTGATGCGAGCATGGTCGCAAGAGAGAGAGAATTAAGCAAAATAAAACTCAACAACCCGTCAAATCATTAGAGCCTTCAAATTATGAAAGAAGAGAGGGAGAAAGAAACAAACCAAAACCTATGCTTATCAGCAAAGCCTGACGAATACAATGATCAAGTTATTTTTCCTTATTTCAGTACTCCCAATTAGCCCAGTTAGCCCAAGGCATCGAGGAACTCCTTTGCCTTAATCTCAGAGGAGAAATAATTAATCTTCCCTTCATTAATGACTTTCAACTGGGCTGGATTAATCAGATAAGCTTGCAAATTTTTGTCCTGGAAAGGTTTGATGAGCTGCCGCAATCTCCATCTCCTTTCTATAGTGACGTGACAGAAGTCTGGGCGAACGAAAAAGGTCACCCCTTCACTAGACCTCCTCATATCCGGCCTCGCCATCTCAGCAATAAGTTGCCTTAAAACAAAGTTGCCGAAAAAAATCAGGATAGCTCTAGGCTTGTCACCCTCTTTCGCATTTCTGCGTATTCTGAACGGGGTTCGATGAACCCTCTGAATTTCAGAGGGCCAATTCCAGCTGGATAGCTCAGGAAAGGCTTGACCAAACAATTTAATAACATAAGCTCGAATATCTAGGCCTTCGGACCCCTCGGGGATCCCCAAGACCCTGAGATTGTCCCGCCTCAATCTGTTCTCCATGTCCTTGAGTTTCCACTGTATATCTGAAAGCTGTGAGTTATGAGCATTAGCTTTGGCCACTGCCTCGGTGGCCTGAGCCTCTGTGGCTACAATCCTTTCTTCCAGATTGGAGACTCTATCGCCCAATGTTGTGCATGCCTTAGATAACTTCCTCACGGCCCCTTGCATTTTTCTCATAGCTGCTTGTAATTTCTTACTATCCTGACGGGTCTCCTCGCGGTGAGCTATAATTTCTTGATGAATTATTTCCAATAATGACGCCTGAGATGTCTCTGGTGTGAGATTCCCCTGCAGTGGCCTGTCCGAAGAGTCTTCCCATCTAAGCTCCTGAGTAACCTGGCTCTTAGATCTTTTAGAACCAGCAGTGGGCCTCAATGCAGTAGTAGGCAGCTCAGATTCTTGATCACTTCCTGTGCCCCGAGTACTACCCTCTAGTAAGGAACTTTGATCTTCTTCCTCGTCTGACCATTCGGCATCTTCAGATACCGAAAAGAAACATTCGCTTGGAACCTTTTCAACTGGCCCCTGCCCCAACCTCTCAACTTCTAGGGTGGCCTCCCCAGAAACAGGCTCGAGGGCTTCAGAGTCTGCATGTTTGTCGTGTTTCTCCCCCTGTTGTTCGTCGGTAAGTTCTGGGGGGCCAATGCTGCTGATGGTGTGAGGACCTGCATTAATGACATCATCCGCTTTTGTGGAAGCCAATACTTCTTCCACCACCGAGATATTAATAATATTGGGGGAGCCCGCAGGTACACAGCTCAAGGCACCGCACGCCGGCCCTCCTTCAGCTAGAGGGGTGTCAAAGGCTTGTGACTTGTCCGTTCCTGCTCCTCCTACACTCACTTTAGTGAGAGCTGGCTCCTGTATTTTCCCGGGGGGCTCCAACTGTAGACCGCCATTTACCCTCTTCTCCTTACTTAATTTCACAAACATATCAGCTATCATGGCGGAAGAAGCCTGACGAGTCTTACCAATTGTCCGCTGTTTTCGGGCAAGGGGAGAGTGAGTTCTGGTAGGGTGAGCTAATCCCTCCTGCCCCGATCCACCTGCCAGCCCTCCTTTCTCTTTCAATGTCGCCGGACTTGCCTTAGCAGGTTTAGGAGGCATAATGACCGGTCTCGTCGTGCGAACCCTTCTCCTAGTCATAGAGGGGTTTCTACCGGGACACAGACGGCGTGGTTCCAAGTCCTGGATCCTGCTCGACTCCTTACCTCCGAACACCGAACTTGCGCGGAGTTCCGCTCCGCTACACAGCCTCCTCCCCCAAGCTGCAGCTGAACGCCAGCGGCGAGACGTGCGAACCGCGGCAGCGGCTAGCGTCCACAGGAGAGGGGCTCTGGAGTCGGTAGGTAAAAGAAGCATTATTCCATTATTCCAGTATAAGATTGTGTCCCGTGCCGTGCTGTGCGATGAGCTGCCTGGTTCCCAAAACCCTTTCGGCTACGGCTTACGGCTTACAGCTCCCTATCCAGCTCTATCGGCATCTCTCTCTTGCGACCTGCTGCTCCCAGCCACCTCACGCGGCCGCCATCTTGCCTCTCGTTCGTCGTGATGCTGTTGATTCCTAATGGGTTGCAAATTGCAACCTACCTCATTAAAATTATTGAGGCTGGTTGATTTGCGATCCACTAAGACTCGCTAAATGACACTCTATGAGTTTCATACATTAGGAATAGCAATTTCCTAATTGTGATTCAAAGTAAATTGCAGTAAGTATTTGCCATTCTTAATATTGGTAAATCTGGCACAAAGTTTTTCATTCTCACATCAGAAGGAAATACTAGGAAGCTTGTGTAAGACAAAGAATGTTCTGAATCCTAATAATGGATGCATATTAAAACAGAAATTGAGTAGAGGTGACCTATTCTTTTAGTATTGCTAATAAGGAGTTGGAGGTATAAGACAGGGCTACTTGTGTCTTACTCCTGAAATTACGCAGATGGACTAAAGTACTCTAAGAATACATCACATAAATCATTTTCGCATCTGGCCCAGACAATGTTGATCTCTGTTCAGAAAAGTGCAAAAAACACATTAGGAATTTATTAGAAAATGGGCCTGTAGTTTGCAGAGGTTTACACCCTGGTCAAGCAGGGACCATAATCCTAGTCAGGTTAAGCTAGATACACACTAAAAGCTAACCTGTGCTCACCCTCTGGTAGCTTAGCACAGAGCAGTCAGTCTTATCTAAAGAGGCAATGTGTAAAGTATTTGTGCAACACATACACACACACACACACACAGTAACACAAAGAAAACACCACAAAAAGACTGCACACAGGTTTAGAAAAACAGAGAATATTTATCCCAGTAAAACAAGACCAAAACAACAAAAATCAAATATGTAGAAGTCGAGATATGACTTTTTAAATAATACACCAAAAATTGGGCGCAGAATTCATTAGCGATCAAAAGGTTACTTGATGTCGTGAGGGACTGGTAAAAATCCAAAGTTCAGACAGTCAGGTTACAGGACCCAGACAGGTCCCACTGAAAAAATTATTTCGGTGGAGCAAGTTTCGATGGCGAGAGCCTACTACATCGTTGTCGAGCCGTGCAAAGGGGGTCCTGTGTTGTCGTCCAGCTCCTTTGAAGCCAAATGCAATGCATTGCCATAGAGGTGCACAGAGCATCGTCGTCGAGCTGCGCAGGCTGTGGATCCGCTGTCGTTTAGCAGCCTCTTTGTTGAAGGTCGATGCAGTGGAATTTCTCCCATAGTTGGGTGATGTGTTGGTTTTTGCAGAAATCGGCTGCAGAACCCATTTCTGAGGTCTAAGTCTGGAGGAAGCACCCAGATCCAGTAGTGTGCTGATTTACTAGGGTCAAAGCCCCAGTTCTTTAACACTTAAGTGCCTTTGATGTATTGGGTGACTTCAAAGGAGCTCTCTGAAGTGCACAAGGATCCCTTTCAACCGAGTCCAGTCTGCCAGGATAACTGTGGGGGGTGAATCAGTGATTTGTGTGTGCACAGGACACTACCTATTGAAATGTGAGAGCCCCTCCCATTTATCCTTGCTCAGAAAGACCCATCAGAATGCAGATGAGTGCTCAGAATGCAAATGAGCCTCACCTTCCTGTTTTTGTGCCTGATGACAGGGAATGCACAAAGTGTAGCTGTCACTCTGCCCAGACATGTATTGGAGTCAGGTTGCAGGCACACAGAGCAAAGTTAAAAGCAGAAAATGTTCTACTTTTTAAAAGTGGCATTTCTAAAGTAGTAATGTCAAATCCAACTTTACCACTAAAGAGGATTTAACATTACCATTCCAAAGGTATGAAACATGATTTAGCTATTCCCTTCTAATCATGAATTACAGCTTAAAAGAGATTTAAGAAATTCCCATGCTAGCCTTTGAAAGGAGTAGGCCTCACAGTAGTGAAAAACGAATGTAGATGTTTATCACTAACAGGACATGTAACATTTTAAAGTACATATTGTGCCTTGTACATACACATGCACCATGCCCTTAGGGCCAAATAGGCCCTACCTTAGTGGTAGGTCACCAGCATTTGTGTGCTAAAAGGAGAGTTTAAGGCTTGGCAAGTGGTTTTAAATGCCAAGTCAAAATGGTAGTGAACTGCACACACAGGCCCTGAAAAGGTTTGAAAGGTGACTTGTGTGGGTGGTACAATCAGTACTACAGGCTCACTAGTAGCATTTAGATTACAGGCCCTGCGTATATGGTATATCACTTTACAAGGGACTTACAGGTAAACTAAATATGTCAATCAGGTATACACCAACGTCACCATGTTTTAGGGAAGAAGCACATGCCCTTGAGCACTGGTCAGCAGCGGTAAAATGCTCAGAGTACTAAGGCCAATAAACAGAAGGTACAACAAGAGGAGCTGGCAGACAAAAAGTTTGGGGTAACCCTGCAAAACGGGCCATTTTCAACACAATCTTGTTGTTTGTCTCAGGGAAGATTTTTTGCATTTAGCACTGTACTTACCGGTTTTGACAAATTCTTCTGAGCAATTTTATACTTCTGCAAAATATGTAAATTCATAACTAGAAATCATACCAAGAAATAGTCCACAGGTATTATTTATCCTCACTTCCATCCATAGAATTCAAATGGAAAGCTAAACCATTACCACAATACCAAATGTTCAATGCATATCTTTTTCCATTACCTTTCTGTGTCTTGGTGGTAGTAATATTTATGGTGGCAAAAGAGGCAATACTCCTTTTAATAATAAAAGAGTTACCAATTGCCCAAATATATATAAATTGTTCCCAATTTCAAGACTACCTATAAAATGGTTTTAAATTCCTCTTTCACTGGGATGATGATGCCTGACGTCATGGCCCACTATTCTGTAAGTCTTTGCAGTCAGAGATTGCATCGCCAATTGAAGAGGACAACTAGCTAGATGTTGTGTATATTCCTTGTAAACAAACCGCTCAGTCCCTGTGCTGTTCTGAGACAATGTACCAGTGATATCCTGGGTCTGCACATACAACAGTGTAAGGACACCAGTGGACTTTCCATAACACAATGCCAAGCTCAGTTTTGTGTAATGTGAGACCAGTTCTTGGCTGTTCTTTTCTTCGGGTGGGCCGAATATTCCATTCCGACCATGAAATTGGCAGAATTTGGTGATGGTAACATGAGTTCCTGCCAAATTCTGCCAATCACGTGAAGCTCCCAAACAGCAGGTTGGAGAGCGTGAGCAAGAGTTGGCACGTTTTCTGGTTGCTAGTAGGACATCCAGCAAGATTTTTATAAAGCGGGTGGTCCCGACCATTAACAGTCAAAATCTACTCGAGCGGCAGCAAAATCAACTTGAGGAGTTGCGTTCTCTGGCGCACCGCTTAGTACCGCTTAGTGCTGTTTGCACTGAGTTTTTCAGCAACAAATACTCTACCAGTACTAAATCACATCATGAGCAGAGTAACGTGCCTATTTCCTCCTGTTGGCCAAACTCCGCTGAATTGCACGCAGATTTTATGTAACTCAGCGGAATTCTGCTGAGTCAAATTCCACGAGTATCACCCACCCTTGTTCTTTACAGCAGAGCTGCAACAAGTACACTATATTTCCATGCCCCATTTTATACAAAATGGATGCACAGCTTTTGGCTCTGAACCAGTAAGATGTATGATCTCACAATGCACCCAGAGGCCTGTCATTTGTAAACTGATTTCTAGGCATGGTACATCAGACGTTTACACTTCATAAGCTAATAAACGGGTAGCTTTGAGCTAGCTGCTTCTACCTACTGCTCAAACGCTTTAGGATACTTCCATTTGTGGTAAGTACTATGCCCCTAGTAACTACCTATAGTAGAATGTTAGAACAGCATTTCCAACGCTGCCCTTAGAAATGTTGCTGTCATTTATTGATGCTTAAGAAAGCTGAACAGAACAGGTAGCATCATTTGCATAACCTACCTACTGAATGCAAACACCACATTTAATTTAATGAAAGAATAATTATACATCATATGCTGCAAATCTTGTAATACAAGGGAAGGATGTGGAGTTTGTTCTCTTGATCAATGGAAGAGATTGCATTAATGAAGTTGAATTGTGTGTACTCAGAGAACTGCAGTGTTTGCTTCTGTGATAGGAGTCCATGAAAAGGGGGAGCCATCAATTGCATTATTTTTTTCTTCGAGCTTGTTTTCTTTCTTGTTTTTTATCTGTTGTTCCCAGATTGAAGTATCTGCTGTCAGTTGGTCTTAGCAGAATACAAATGATGTCTTGACTTGTTTCTCTGTCTTGTACAGGCATTTGATCTCGTTGACCTTGAGAAATCGACCTGATTTGTCTGTGGAGTCTAAGGCTCAGTTCCCATTTCAGGATGGATGACTAAAGTTCTCAGAGCTGATGCTTTTATAATGTTACTTGATTTATGCAATGCAATCCATGACCTTTTGCAGTCTATGGAAATTCATTAAAATATGTAATTACATTCAGATTTTTGAGCTGGAGCCCGAGACAGTATCTGCTCGTCGAACAATACTTAGATTGCAATAGCCACAGTCGATTGCTCCAGTTGTCTCAAAGCAGGGCACTTTAAAAAAAAACGTATTTACATAGGCACGTGAATTACAGTACCTACAGATGATTTTCTTCTTTTCATGCTGCAAATTCATTCCTTTTCTTTTCCAATTTTTTTTCAGTTCTTTTCTTGCTTTCAAGTGTGCTATACTTATTGTGAGAATGGATATTTATGTTTAGTATTTGATGTAATAGAGCAAGATGGTAATCTTGCCTATCATAGATGCACTGTCATTTTTCATATGTGCCCCTGCCTGCACATTTTGCGAAAGGCTAATCAAAACTATCAGATTTTAACTATGTGTCAAAATCCCGAAGGTGGTAGGATTTGTGACACACTTCCACTCAAGAATGACTGTAAAGTGTTTGTCGCCAGCCAATAGAATATAGTTTACACATTCGAGCATTAATCATGAAGCAGGAGAATAAATCAAAAGGGAAAATGTATGATCGTCGGTTCCCAGATGAAGCAATTTTCTCTCAAACAGAATGTTATTGGGTATCCGATGATAATGCTATGCCGTTTTAATATTTGGGATAGCTCATCAATTTGACCGTAGAATGGATTTTTCATTTGCTGAATGGTCCCAATAAAAATAAAAAAAAGACAGAATTTAATTGTAGAGGACTCGAATTAGCATCCGGGGCTGGCCTTTCCTCAGCGCCCACGTCGAAACTAAATTTGGTGCCCATCTTAATTGACCTTCTCTACCTACTCCTTCCCCATGCTCCCCCTCCCATTGGTGATCCTAGTTGGGGAACCTTTTGTGCTCTCAGGTCACGTCCTGGCTGAATACCTCAAAGCAGTGACTGGCCTGTGAACACACATTTGCACCTTGACCCCTCACCTCAATCACCAATTCAGTTGCTAAACTGTAGGTAAGAATCCCTGGGAGGGGGCTGTGGAAGAAGGATGGGGGAGTGGGAGAAAGGTAATCAAAGGAGGATAACATTTAAGAAAACATGATTTACACACAGCTTGATGGCAATGAACTGAAATGAAATAACAGATTTATTCACGGTAGCTCAGGCGGTCTGATACCTGTGGGCCCCATCAACTGTAGGTACCACAGGCCTGGGCCCAACTCACCCATGCCAAAAACTGACCCTGTGAGCATCCCATGAAAATTGGGTTTTGGTAAACATTTCCCCAGTGCTATTTTTGGAACAGAAATCTGGTGTGGCATGGAATGACCTAAGATTGGTGTATGTGGAACAGAGTTGGGGATACTTCTTTTTAATTTGTTTATTTAAAATGTTTCATTAATGTTTTGAGATCTTTCTATTTGAAACATGATGATCCTTTGATTCCTTGAGGTTATTTTAGAAAATTGAACATCCAGAAATGTAGGTCTTCCAATGCCATAAGGGAATTAATAACATATAAACCTTTTAATAGTATGCATACTTATTCTTCTAAAAAACCATGAGAAATTGAATGTGTGGCTCCACTCCGATTACTCACTAGAGTTGAATCGCAAAAATCACAAAAAATATTAACATAGTACAATGCCAATTAGTGTAACTCGAACATGTAAATGATTCTCCCCAGTTGTACAATGGGGGTCCATGAGTATGAAAAACATACGTTGCTCAACAATCAATGACATTCATATATGTACATAAAACTGCAGGGTTTTTGAATCCCACGTGAACTTGATTTGAAACTATTTCTAAAAAAAATAAAAAGATAATGCTGCTTTTCTGTAAGTTCACTGTTTACTTTCCCACAACTTGCACTTTATTTTCCCATGTCCACCCAAATGATTTCTGATATTTTAAATTGCTTCAGTGAAACCAAGGATGAGGAAAAATCGACATACATATTGTTAACATCACCATTAATCATCTAGTGTTAATGGTAAATGCTTAATTGTTGGCTTTCCTGACTTTATAGGATAACAGTAAAAGGAAATAGATTTATATAGGAAATGGCCAAAGCTCACCTGGGTGCGTTTGCAGAGTGGTGGAGAAAGGGGATGTGGCCTCTGAACACCTTTCAGCAATACCACTGTGGGACTTACTGGAGGTAACAGGAGGGGTAGTTGGCCCTCAAGGACCCTCAAGACCCAACGGGACTTCATTCCCCAACTAGTAGTGCATCAGGAGGTGCATTTGCAAAGTAGTGGGAAAAGGGGGCATGGCCATCAGCAACCTCTCAGAAATTCCACTGTGTGGGGCTTACTGGAGGTAACAGAAAGGTACATGGACCCCAAGGATCGTCTGGAGTTAAGGGGACTTCCTCCCCCAACTAGTAGGGCACCCAGAGGTGCGTTTGCAAAGTGGTGTTGAATGGGTGCAGGGCCTTCGGCGACTTGACGTCCACCTTTATTTTAAATTATTTTTATTTATCGGGGGAGGGGTCTGTATGGCCTCCTTTCCCTGGGCTGATTTCAGCCCCAGGGACCCCATCCCCCGGGGCCAAGCGTTTTTTGAATCGGTGAGGGCAGCCATGTAGCCCCCCCCCCTCCTGGCCCAATTTTGGCCCCAGAGACCCCATCCCCCAGGGCCCAGGCTTTCCTTTTTATACAATTAGGGGGGGCATGTGGTACCCCTCCCGCGCTGATTTCAGCCCCGGGAACCCCATCCCTAGGGGCCTGGCCTCCATAGGGGGTGCTATGGTCCCACCCAGGGCACCCACTCACCACAAATGAGGACTGCACGGGAAGCCTGAAGGCCCTGTGGTCCCTGATAGCTCCCCGCCTCCTGCCAGAGCCAGCATTGCTTTGACAGAGAGGGAGCAGCAGAATGTGCAGCTTCCTCTCTGTCAAAGCAATGGTGCTCTGCTTTTAGCAAGCAGAGCACAGTTTGCTATGGCTAGGTAGGAGCGGTAAAGCTCTGCCAAGCTATAGCAAACAGCTGTGTCAGGATGTGTGTGGGCACCCCGGGACATAGCAGAAGCTGGCCCTGGGGGGTTGTGGTCCCCCTCCTTTTTAGAATTTGCCCCAGGGAGATGGTGCCCTCTGGGGCTGCGGGGGGCCTCACACCCCTGCATTCAATTAAACTAAAGCCTCAGGGAGGTGGTGGCCCCCAGGGCTGCTGGGGGAGTCCGCGCAGCCTCCTTGCATTATTTTCAAATTAATCCCTGGGGCTGTGGCGGTCCCCAGGGCTGGGAGGTTCAAGAGGCCCCCCATGTAAAAAATAAATAAGCCCCAGGAGGTGGGGCCCATACACCTAGGCTTCTGTATTAAAATGCCCCTGGGACCTGGACCATCCGGGGGCCTATTATTGCGAAAGAGCTGGAGCCAGTTATTCGTTTTTTTACATTTTTGGTGAGGGCCACAGGTCCAACGTGACTCTTGCCAAAATACTTTAAAAAAATGTTTTTAGGCCCTGCAGGGCCTTTAGAAGATGCGATAGGCCTCACCTTCCCTAATCAGATCTAATGAGAGCTTCTGGGATCCCAGAAAAGGCCCAATGTAAAAAGATTCAAACCAAACATACCTACCAGTGGGTGAATTACAGCTACCTCCAGCTAAACTGTTGAAAAATGTTGTTCATAACTGGCAAGAGAATGTATGTGCGCTTTGAAATAAAATGCAAACTAACATAGCTATAATGGATGAGCAGAATTAACATGCAAGCTTTAATGGAAATAACGTGTTTAAAAATGCTAAATCTGTCATAAGCAGTCACATTTACTCATATGGGGCATCAAGTGACTAAAGCAACCTTGTTTGACAAGTTGGTTGAACAGAAGCTCTGAAACACACATAAAATGATTAATTATTAAACTTTCTATGATCATGTTTTAATAAATAATAAGTTTCATAAATGATTTCATCTAAAACTCTGCAGAATGTTTCTACTTACACAAAGACCACTGTTAACACATGATTAGAAATTGTCATTTAATGAAGTAATGAAGACAAAAACCTTACATACAAATGCAGCATTTACATGTGAACTTGAACTTTCCACCTAAAATTTCTTTTTTAGTTAATACAGATGCTTTGAGTTTTACATAGACGTTGTTAGTGAAACATACAATTTGATATTAAGAAGGTTAGATATATAATGAAATGCATGGGACAGAAGATTTGAATGAGAAAATGGTCCACATGAATCTATAACTGATGCATTTAAGTTTCAAAAATAACATTGCTGTCTGTAGACTATTGTATTTCTGTGCGAAGAGAAGTGATCCTTTTCCCAGGATAGCACTGAAAGCTGATTGGATGAGAGGAGGAGAAGATGCAACATGAACTGCAACATCATTTTGACTGTTTATAATAGTGCGTGTTCCTAGAGTAGGCTGCCATTCTTACCACTTTTTATTTTACCCTATTGGCATTTGCAGTTGCTACTGCTGCTACCAATCCTATCCATAACCCTTCCTCCTTATTCAAGATTTTTTTGAGACTCTACTGAGTTTCTTGAACATCTCTTTATGCAAAGTTTTGACTCAATTGAAGTTTTGTATTATTTGAACTGTTCTATATGCTGAAGCTCTATGCTTTCTCTCACTTCTCTCAATAGGACATTTTATGGGTTCTTACTGATACCTATTTTCGCACAATTCATGGAATAGGGATTCCTTCCTTAATGGAATGTGCCTAATACATTTTAATATTGATTTTAGCTGATTTACTATGGATTTCTAATAAGATTCCAATGACTAAACTTAATGAATTAAATTGAGATCTATTAAAGATGACTTACTGAAAGATTTTTAATAAAACTCTTGTAACTCATACAAAATTCATATTATTGACTGAGCTTAGAATAGAAATCTTGACTTTAATTATTGTGATGTATTGCTCCTGATCTTCTGTAAAACAACGGCAAAGGTCTATCGACCAAAGAGAGAAAATCACAAGGGGGATCAGACCATGTGATGGTAAACCAAGATCTTATTTAAACTGATTCCTGCTCCAGCAAGAACCAGGTGAAATAAATCAGTGAGAAACATTGGGATCTGGTTTGTATAGACACCAGTTTGCAACAGCACCAATCACCACTTCATGATGATTAGAAGGATCATCTTTAACACAGTCACCTGTTACTAGAGGATTGATTCTATCGGGACTTAATTTCTGCTACCTAGTGTACAAAGGAACAGATAAAAATAGTCTACTGCAAAATCATGCAGCCAGATTCTCATTCAGTCTACAAAACATCCTATCAAATCACCATAAGTCTAAAAGATCTCCCCTGGCTTCTTGTGTCACAGAGGATACACAATTAGAACTCTAGGTAAAATATTGTATATGCTTCCCTTGGCTCTTCGGGGTACCCAGGACCCACTGTTGTTTAAGAAAAAACTAAAACCGTTGATTTTTTAGTCTTTGATTGGTGTGCATTTCTTTTTCTTTTCTGAAGCAAGCGCCGGGACACTTTCGAGTAGCCGTGTGCTGTACAAATTAAATATAGCATAACATAACATTGTGGAACTCACTAAGTCCTGACTAAGACACCAACAAAACTTTATGTCCTTAAAGAAAAACCTGAAAACCACCCTCCTTTGCAAAGATGCCAACACACCTGTTAGACACCCAGAGACCCCTTTTCCTCTAATTAGAGGACCTGTCCATTTAAGGGTCTTCTCATGGCCAGCAGATAGTGCCAGTTCTATTTCGAACTGCTGTAGCTTTCGCTATGTTCCACCAGCTGACACTACATGAGCAGTGCACCTTATATTTGAATTCTAGCACTGTGAATTGGCGGCATGTTATGGTGGCTTACAGAATAATCAATAAATAATAAAAAAAACTTGGAGGTGCAGACCAAAGCCTTAGCAGGTTTCATGTAATCTAAATTTGGTTTGCTTCCGATCTATTTTTTCAATATATACTGAAAAATAAAAAAACAAATAACATCATTTTAAAAGCAGTTCCTCCTGGCTTAATGATTTGTGCCTCTGAAAGTGTAAACTTTGGATTTAGGGAACTGTGTACCATTCTGAAACATTCCCATTTCAAATTTTAAAATTACCACGTTAAATGAAGGTAAAGAACAAATAGATATTTCAAATGATGGTACTACATAGGAGTGTGCAAGGGAAGGCAACTGAAACCAGGGAACATACACATAGAAAAAACACACTAACAGAAAGGTTATTATCTGACAACAACGAAGGAAATGTTTTGTTCCAATATTTCCTGATAATGAATGCTACTTCAAGAAACAGGAGTAGAGTTATAAACATATTGCTGTATATCTTGATGACAGCTGACCATATTAATACATCATACAAAATGGAAACAATAAAGAAAAATAATAGTGATAATGTTATTTCTGAATCTGAAAAATCAATTGTGTTGCTTTTAATCATGCCAGTCTATCAAGTGCATTCAACAAATCTACCACATGACGTATGTAATATATATTGCTGTGTTACTGTTGTCAATGGCATTGTATTTGAAGTGAGTTATGACAAATCATTTGTGTATCTATGCGGATGTTGCATGTGACCTGATTACTCGTATTTATGTGGACCATGAGTGTATTTCTCATTGACAATCTATTTATGAGTTGATTGCTCATGGATGCTTTATCAATGTGTAAAGGGTGTTGGAACAGCCAATTGTACAACAATACTATTGTTTTACAATGGAAATGTTGCATATGACAATTTATGAACTAGAAATCCTACACATTTTATGTATTGTTGTAGATACATATTTTTACTTAGCCTACTTTGCATCAGTTAGTTTTTCTTTGAGGCCCAGACTCTTGGGACCTTTTTCATAAATGCATTTGCTATTGTATATTTTTAAGCCACTGAGGGATCTGCAGTAGTAAATCCCATGCATGGGGTGCTGTGTGCATTACAAGACGAAGTAGACTGCTTTGTAGATTTCTGAGCTATACAGAATTACTCAAGGCATGTATAGGACCCTTGGAAAGTGCCACATCTAATTTGTAGAGATATGTCTGGAAACCTGCAACTTTCATAGCCCGCTTCTGGAAAGGTTTGTTAGTAAAACAAATGTAATGTAATGTTTTATTTAAACCACCAAAGGAGAGCTAAGAATTTCTCAATGAGCATTGCTTACCTTTTAGGAGTTTAATTGTTTAGGCCTTGTAAGAGTTCTGGCACAACTGACTACAATTCTGTGGCCTCTCACCTCCAACATTTTTAAATCGTATTACCTATGTTGATGGTATATGGTGTAATGTCTTTTTTCATTTTGTTGTGTTATGTTTATGTTATAGTGTGATATTTTGTAGTGAGGAGCTTTGTTTGAGATGTGTTTCGTGTTGCTGTTTTGCATTGAGTTATGTTGTGTTCCATTATGCTTCGGTAAGTCATTGTTATGTAATGACTACAATTTACTCAAGAAAAAGGATAGACACCAGTGTGTGTGTTCAACATTTGATTGCATTGAAGCGTGCAATTACCAAAGACTAACTATTGATTGCAGATACTTCCAGAAGTATATGTAATCCACTCTATTTTTTATACAAATGATATTGAAGATTGTTGGAACTAAGTCTTAGGGGTAGCTTGGCTCAAGTTAACAGGCATTCATCTCAACATGGCGTCTCGTGCTTGCATCCTACTCAGTCCGCAATCTAGCGCAACACCACTCAAAAAGGACACTACACTGATTAAATTTTAAAGTTGACTAGAATTCTTCCACCTTCCTCCTTTAACGGAAAAACTCAGTCCCACATAACAGAGTACGACATTACATTTGCATTTAAAATAACAATACCATTCCAACGTTACATTTTGTAAAGCAGTCACGTACACCCCCTCAGGGCTTCTCCTCCCGCCTCGAATCAGGAGAACTAGTTAAACTTCTACAGGGCGTGCTCCAAACCACATCTATGATTCTTACTATTTCAAAAGAGCATTTAGTCCCCTCTAATCCATTCTATCAGAGGGTTCCCCTCACAGCTATACCTCCTGACTCTTATAATGTCATCCCTACTCAGTCTCTGCCTGATGGGCGGTAGGTGGATATTCACTGCTATTGGCAAATCATTAGTTAATTCCAGACAGTCTACAAGTATTCTTTTTACTTCCTAGCACATAAGCCATTACATTTTTAGCATTGTTCTTGAACCAAGGCAGTTACTGAATTGGAGACTGCTCTTCTTCATCACCCTGCTGGAGGTCTGCATTCCCCAGTCGTTAGTCTCGTGCCACATTAAGTCAGTTTATACACACTATTGGCCTCGAACTCGGATTCCCCAGTCGTTGACACTAAGGTATCCCAGGACAACACCTGCCCACTGGTGTGTGCTCTCCGATGCCCTCCGGGGGCTCTCCTTCCCCCCACCTCTTCCTTCTTGTGCCCCGCTTACTTTGTGATCACGAAGGTCCTCCGACGAGCACTAGAACTTAAACCGGACCTGGAAGGTCCTGTTACAGGGTATCCGGACTCACAGCGCCAGCAGGGGAAACCTTGTCGTCGGGTTGAGGGGCACTATACTAGACACCCACGCTGAAGCGCTGCTCCCCAAGCTTACCCTTTGGGTGGATCCCCTCCGTTGCTGTCTGCCTTACTCTTACGCTCCTCACAGCTGCGGGCCTCACTTCCCGGCGGACTCGGCCAGCCAGCCGGGCCCCGGGTTGCTTAGATTTCCAATGCGCCTGCTGCCTCAATAAACAACGTGTCTTCCGGGGGTGCGGCCTTCCTCGGCTACCGGCAACAGAGAGGGGTGGCGCTACGGCCCCTCTCACGTGACATGAGGATGCCGGCCTCTACGCCTACCGCGTCCCTCTCTTTCCTCAGGCGATTCTCCTCACCTGGGCAACAGCGTCGCTCGCTCACCCGCTCCTTACAGGGAGCCTCTCCACAAGCTCCTGTCAGCAGCGAGCCACCTCCAGAGGACGACAGGAGCCCCCCCACCCGCTCTCTGGGTGATGGCGGTGATCAGTTCTGGTAGGATCTCGAGGAGAGAAATAGGGGGGGGGGCAAATTAAGGGTGCCAGTAATTCTTCGGTGCAGCTGGATTGGAGTCCAGAACCCTTCTATTTCCTGGAAGTGGGCATCGCCCCCTACAGCTGGGGTTTAAGGGAGGGGGTCGATCACAAGCTGATCCTGGACCACTTCCAAGGAGTCTGGCCACCGGTGAATCTCAAGATAACGTTGTCCACCAGATCTCCGACTGCGTTCAGGGCCCGGTCACAAGGTTAGGGGTGATGTCACCAGGTTTGGAAATTTGTGCAGGCCCTTAAACCTGTCTGTTCCCTTTCAGGCACAACCACCTCCTCACACAGGCGCCTTACTCCTGATTGCCACGCAGTCCACTCTAACCTAAAATGTCTGCCCTCCTGCCACCTCTATTTATCACCTTGGGCCTGACTTGCCAGAGAGGCCCAGAAGGTTCCGGAACCTCTCATGACAGTCATGGCCCAGGTGCTGAGGTGACAGTTGGAGCCACCATTTTGTGAATATCACCTTCCTCAGCTATTTTCCTCAGAGGAGCACCTTGCGCCTTTCCCTCAAGTGGTGAGGAAGAGGCGCCCAGAACCTCTACATCAGCACCCCGATAAGTTTGGTAGACAGAAAAAATGAGAAGGGGGGAAGGGACAAAAATAATAAAAATGAGGAGGGAACTGCCAGAGGGCTGACAGGTCTAACACGCATCCCCCCCAGCTGAAAGTGGGGAGAGCTACCCAACCCCTTGGGAGTCCTATTCACTAAGGCGGAAATACCTGGATAGACCGTCAGCATAGGCGTGGTCCACTCCTGGGCGATGTTCCACCCTAAAGTCCATCTCCTGTAGGGAAATGGACCACCTCAATAACTTGGGATTCTCGCCCCTCATTTGCATCAGCCACCTGAGGGGCCGGTGGTCGGTCTGAACCAGGAAGTGCGAGCCAAACAGGTATGGCCGCAGCTTCTTCAGAGCCCACACCACCGCAAAAGCCTCCCTCTCAATTGCACTCCACCTCTGTTCCCGGGGGAGTAGTCTCCTAGACAGGAAAACCACCGGTTGGTCTAGACCCTCGTCATTGAGTTGCGACAGCACTGCCCCGATACCGTGCTCCGACGCCTCTGTCTGGACAATGAACTCCTTGGCAAAGTCAGGGGCCCTGAGAACAGGTGCCGCACACATGGCCTTTTTCAAGGTGTCAAAGGCTTGTTGACATCCCTCGGTCCAGATTACCCGTCAAGGGTGCTTTTTGGAAGTGAGCTCAGTCAAGGGGGCTACGATCGCACCGTATCCCTTGACAAAGCGTCGGTAGTAGCCAGTGAGGCCCAAGAAGGCCCGGACCTCTATCTGAGTCTTGGGGGGTTCCCAGGCCATGATGGTTTCGATCTTGGCCTGGAGGGGTTGCACCTTGCCCCGACCCACCAAGTGACCGAGATACACTACCGACCCCTGCCCGATCTGGCACTTACTGGCTTTGATCGTCAGACCTGCCTGCTGCAAAGCCTGAAGAACAGCCTGAAGGTGACACAAATGGTCCTCCCAGCTGCGGCTGAAGACAGCGATGTCATCCAGGTACGCAACTGAAAAGGCTTCCATTCCAGAGAGGACCTGGTTCACCAATCGCTGGAACGTTGCAGGGGCGTTCTTGAGCCCAAAGGGCATCACACAGAACTGGTAGTGACCTTTGGGTGTGGAGAAGGCTGACCTTTCCTTGGCTCCATCCGTCAGGGAAATCTGCCAGTACCCGGATGTAAGGTCAAAGGTACTGAGATATTGGGCAGCTCCCAACCGGTCAATGAGCTCATCCGCCCTCGGGATAGGATGAGCATCTGTCTTTGTCACCGAATTCAGTCCCCTGTAATCCACACAGAACAGGAGTTCTGGGGTAGTGCCCGGTGGGGCAGCTTTGGGTACCAGTACCACCGGACTGGACCAGAGACTACTTGAAGGCTCAATCACTCCTAGCTCTAGCATCTTGGTAACTTCTCCATGGATGCTAGCCTTCACTTTATCCGACAGTCGGTAGGACTTGGACTTCACAGGTGGGCTGTCCCCTGTGTCCACATCATGGGTACACAGATGAGTCCTCCCCGGGATAAGTGAGAACAAGGTCGCAAACTGCTCCAGTACCTGGCGACAGTCCTTCCGTTGTTCAGGAGTTAGGGACGGTGAAAGGATCACTCCCTCCACCGACCCATCCTTCTCTTGGGACGCAAACAGATCGGGAAGAGGTTCACTTTCCTCTTCCTCTGACCCATCAGTCACCATCATTAACGTGACCTCGGGTCTCTCTTGGTGAGGCTTGAGGCGGTTGACATGGAGCACCCGATGGGGCTGCCTGGGGGTCTTAAGATCTACCACGTAGGTAACCTTGCCCTTCTTCTCAACCACCTCAAAGGGGCCCGACCAGCGATCCTGGAGGGCACTAAGCTCTCCAGGCTCCATCACCCACACCTTCTGGCCAGGCTCCAGCTCCACCGGGTGAGCGTTTCGGTCATACCATTCCTTCATGACCGTTTGGCTGGCTTCTAGGTTTTCAGAAGCTTGCTTCCACAACCTAGCCATTTGGCTACGAAAGGCCAGCATGTAGCTCACCACATCCGGGGGAAGTTTTCTGGGAGTCTTTTCCCATCCATCCTTCACCAGGCTGAGGGGTCCACGCACAGGGTGCCCGTACAACAGCTCGAAGGGGCTGAAGCCCACTCCCTTCTGTGGTACCTCCCTGTAAGAAAACAGCAAACAAGGTAGGAGGACGTCCCATTTCCTCCGCAGGCTCTCGGGCAGACTCCGGATCATGCCCTTCAAGGTTTTGTTAAACCTCTCCACCAGACCATTGGTCTGGGGGTGATAAGGAGTGGAGAACCGGTAAGTGACTCCACACTCTTTCCACATAGCCCGCATATAGGCTGATATGAAGTTGGTACCTCTGTCCGACTGTCAGGCCACCAGAGGACGAAGAGGCGGTAATGGGGGCAACGTTGGGGTCTTTCTGCTGCCCAGAATTGAACAGAAGGGCAAAGAACCATTCATGGACTGAACTACAAAGAAAGAGGAATTCCAAGATGGCGGCCGCTCTGGAAGCAGAAGCGGCAGTCTAGTCTTTCTCCCCACAGGTGTTCCGAGGTTTTGAGAGGCGCGCGCTCCTAGAGGACGACGCACTTCACTGAGGAGATTCAGAGAGTAGCATCTAGACATTAGAGTTCCTGAGGAAAAAGTCAGAGAGAATAGAATTAGAGTTAGTTAGTTTGCGCCAGGTTTTACAGAATAGATTTCCAAGTCAGAAACCTTTTCACGCTCCAAGAAACCCCCTGAAGAGAATTTTCAGGAAGATTTACAGAGACAGTTAAGACGACGAAATTCTCTTCAACCCTCGAGAAGACTTTCAATGCATCTTCGAGTATCCCGAGCAGATAGTCGGAGGTCTTTTGGCGCCATCCGGTGACAGAAAAAAGAAGACCGAAGCTAAGTACATTTGAGAGACATGAGAGATGAATGAGAAAAGTATTTGACAGGAAAGATTGCATAGAGAACGTATCTGATAACTCAAGTAATCAGAAATTCACCCCCTTTAGTAGAAAGATTTATGTGCAGTCAAATAGAGATGAAGAAAATAATACAAAATACACTCAACACCGTTCACTAGTACAAGATACCTAGAAATAAGGAAAAGTTAAGTAAAGACAAGTTTAGTACTAGAACCGAATAGAGAGAAAGCATAACTCTGCTTGACAAAACACAGAAGAAGAGGACAAGCAAGAATATTCCCACTCCAGAAGTAAGCCTAAAAAAATAATTATTTTTTAAGTTAAGAAAGAAACAAATAGAAAAGGCAAGGGGAAAGAGAAAGAATTAATAGAAAGATGTTTTGTAGGAAAGAGAGTCGGCAAGAAGTGACCAGACCCACAGAAAAGAATTGAAAAGAAAAGAAAACACCACACAACAAGACAGACATACAGAAGAGGGGCACAGTGCTTGAAACCCAGGGTAGGTGTTAAACACATAGAGAGTGTTAGAAGTCGAAGGGAGTAGAAAGTAATAGTGTCGTGTTTGTTTCAAGGTTCTCATTAACCAGAGCTGACAACAGAAATAAGAAGAAGCCGAGGAGAATAGTGAGGAACCGGAGTTTCAGGACCAGTCTCTTCTTTGTTTATTATTTTATCCACTTCCCCTTCCCCCCTGCGGGGTAGTTTCGGAGTCCAGGTGAACGTTTCTGGAACTCTGGCTGCCGTGTAGAGGGTGTTGGGAACTAGCATCTCTGTTCCTGTGCAAGCACTTCAGGATACGTCATCTTGACCCTGACAGAGTGAAGTGCCCAAGTGGTAAACTTGCACCCGGACAGAGATGGCAGAAGGAATAAACTTACAGACCTTGGGAGTAGTGCTAGAGACCATTCAAAAGGAGTTGGTGGCAGTGAGAGAAGACAACCAAAACCTGAGGCAGGAGGTGATTAACTCGAGAAAAGAGACAGCGGAGTTAGTTCAACGGGTTAAGCAGCCATTCGGCTCAGGGAGGAACGCCTTAGACTCATCCACTGAAGACCCAAATAGAATAACTACACAAGTGATCCATTCATTGTCCCCAGTTATTCCGTTGGCTCCTCCGGAGCGCTTTAGTGGGGACCCACAAAAGGCACAGCTATTCATCACACAGTGTTCCTTGCACTTTATGTGTCGCCCTTCCATTTTCCCAGATGCGCAGTCTAGGGTGGCCTTTGTTCTGTCGTACCTGAGCGGAGATGCAGCGTCCTGGTCAATGCCTCTGGTTTCCCGGGATGATCCACTGTTACAAAACTATGAAGACTTCAAACAAGAATTTCTTCGAATTTTCGACAGGCGGAGAATATCTCAAGCAGTAGACAATGAATTATTGGACCTGAGACAGGGAAACCGAGATCTAGTAGCATATTTGGCCCAATTCAATAAATTAGTCGTAGAAACGGACTGGCCAGAAAGCAAGAGAGCTGCAGTTTTTTATAGAGGTCTAAGAGATGAACTTAAAGATGTGTTGGCACAGATACCTAATAGACCCACAGAGATCTCGGAATTAGTGGACCTGGTCTTAGAAATAGACTTTCGTCAAGGAGAGAGGAGAGGAGAAAAAAGGAAAGAATTCAGGCCAGTAGCTCCGAGATTTGATCGGGTTCGGCCAGAAGGGAGTAAGGCTGTGGACGGACAACAAGGTTCGGAGCCCATGCAAATTGGAACGATAAGAGGTCCTCTAACCAAAGAAGAGAAAGAGAAAAGAAGGGCAGGAAATCTTTGTATGTATTGTGGCTCCAGTGGGCATTTTGTAAAGGGTTGTCCAAGAAAACCGAAGACCCCCTTTAAGCCGAAGGAAAACTCGCAGCACCACCAGTAGCGGGAGTTGGACCGGTGGATGCTAATCAGAAGTCAACTCCAACAGAACATCAAGTGGCTAACACTCTACAGTCGTCAGCTCCACATCTAATTCTATCCATGGTACTCAAGTTCCGGCAAGAAACGTTGACAGAAGTTTCAGTGATGATAGATTCCGGAGCCACCGGAAACTTCTGTGATATAAAATTTGCTGCCAAGGTGGGGTTACGAGCCATCTTGAAACCCAAGAGTGAACCGGTTCGGGCAGTAGATGGGACGAATCTCTCATCTGGACCAATAGTGAGTCATACAGAACAGGTACAATTGATTCACTGTGATGGACACGAAGAACGGATTCAATTCAATCTAATTGACGCACCACAGTTTCAACTTATTTTGGGCCTTCCATGGCTCACGGAGCATAACCCAACAATAAACTGGAGCACAAGAACCATAGTGATGGATTCAGAATATTGTCAAAAAAATTGTTTTGAAACAAAAGAAGGAACCAGAGAGTGTAATCCTGCTCAGGCCTTGTGCACAGCGGAGATGTCTGTCTGTGCGATAGACTCCCAGAAGATTCCGTCGGAATATGAAGATTTTGCCGATGTTTTTGACGAAACAGAAGCGGAACAATTGCCACCCCACCGGGTTTATGATTGTAAAATAGATCTAGAGCCAGGTTGCAATCTCCCCTGCAGTCGGGTATACGCGTTGACAGAAAAGGAACATCACCACTTGAAGGAATACTTGGATAAATATCTAGCAAATGGATTCATTCGTCCATCCCAGTCACCCGTATCTTCGCCGCTTTTCTTTGTGCCCAAAAAGCAGGAGGGAGATCTCAGAACTTGTATAGACTATCGCGCAATCAATAAGATCACCAAAAAGAACAGATACCCGCTTCCTCTGATTTCTGTTTTATTGGATCAGTTGAAGGGAGCGCAGATCTATACAAAACTAGATCTTAGAGGAGCCTACCATCTTGTGAGGATACGCGAGGGGGATGAATGGAAGACAGCCTTCAGGACTCGATTTGGGCTGTTCGAATATCAAGTTATGCCTTACGGTCTGTGCAACGCCCCGGCTGCCTTCCAGCATTTCATCAACGATGTTCTCAGTGAGTACATAGACCAATGCGCAATAGTGTACATCGACGACATCTTAATCTATTCGTCTGACTCAAGTCAACATCAGGAACACGTAAGGAAAGTGCTACAGAAGCTTAGAGAAAACAAATTGTTTGTAAAATTGGAGAAATGTGCATTCGGGGTCTCCCAAGTGGAATTTTTGGGGTTTGTTTTATCCCCGGCTGGAATGAAAATGGACGAGCAGAAGGTCAAGGCTGTGGTAGATTAGAAATCCCCAGAGTGTGTAAAGGAGGTTCAGAGTTTCATCGGGTTCGCGAACTTCTATCGAAGATTCATAAGCGAATTTTCACGGAAAATATTACCCTTGACGCGTCTGCTGAGAAAAGGAGTGCGTTTCGAATGGACGGAAGAAACAGAGAGAGCCTTTCAACTCCTAAAAAGAGACTTCACGACCGCACCGATACTCCTGCATGCTGACCCTACTGAACCTTTTTACGTGGAAACGGACGCCTCAGATCTGGCAGTGGGAGGGGTATTATCCCAACGGCATAAGGTAACCGGCCAACTACATCCAGTCGCCTATAGATTACGAAAACTAACACCTGCAGAGATAAATTACACCATAACAGAAAAAGAGTTACTGGCAATTAAGGACGCATTTAAAGAGTGGCGACACTATCTCATGGGGGCTCAGCATCAAGTGACAGTCTTCACCGACCACAGAAATTTGAAATTTTTGAAGTCTGCCCGGACGCTAACACCAAGACAACTCCGTTGGTCATTGTACTTCGCGGACTATGATTTTGTCATTACCTATAGACCAGGAGCCCAGAATGGCAAGGCGGACGCTCTATCCAGATTGGGAACAAATGACCAGAAGAATCAAATCAAAGATCAGACAATAATTCCGGAAGACAAAATAATTGGAGCTACAATATCTTCTGACTTAAAGGAGCAGATCCTCAAACGAATGAGCCCAGAGGAAATACAGGAATGGGTAGAGGAAGACAAGGAAAGAAACATTCAGCAACAGTTGCCTTACTTTAAGGAAGCTCTCTACTTGCCAACCCCGGAGTTACGGAATCAGGTGATGGCTGAATGTCACGACAATCTTTTGGCAGGGCACAAAGGAGAAACGAAAACAGAAGAGCTGATCAAGAGACATTATTGGTGGCCGCATATGACCAGAGACATTGAGGAGTACGTCAGAACTTGTGAGATCTGCGCACAGGGAAAATCGGAACGGCAGGCCCCCAAGGGGTTGTTGCAACCTCTACCCACTCCACCATACCCATGGCATACAGTTACACTAGATCTAATAGTGGATTTACCTTCAAGTTTAGGTTATAATACAATTCTAGTGTTCGTAGATGCATTTTCTAAGATGGCGCACTTTATGGCCCTAAAAGAAATTCCAACAGCCAAACAGTTAGCCCACCACTTCACTACACAAATTGTAAAGATACATGGGGTCCCCAAGGTCATTATTTCTGATAGGGGAACACAATTTGTATCTCATTTTTGGAAGGCCTTTGTGGGTGGATTGGGAATTGAAGCCAAGTATTCGACTAGCTATCATCCGGAGACAGACGGGCAAACTGAGAGAGCGAATCAGGAGTTAGAGCAGTATTTGAGGTTGTTCCTTCTGAAGCAAGAAGGAGAGTGGTCAGAGTTGTTATGGGCGGCAGAATTCGCACATAACAACGCCAAAAATGTCTCGACAGGTTATTCCCCATTTTATTTAAACTATGGGAGACACCCAAATGCAACTATTAGACAAACGGATATTTCCGTTCCAGCAGTGAAAGATCTGGTGACCCATCTGGGTAGAGTTCATCAAACTGCTAAACAAAATTTAGAACAGGCAAAACAGAAATACAAGCAATATGCAGATAAAAAGAGACGAGAGGGTCCTTCCCTAGAAAAAGGAGATAGAGTCTGGTTAAGCACAAAGAATCTCAGACTAAAAGGAAACAGGAAATTTCAGCCCAGATTCATAGGACCATATCTGATAGAAGAGAAAACCTCACCAGTTAACTACCAGTTAAAATTACCTCCTAAATTGAAAATTCATCCTGTTTTTCATGTTTCCCTGTTAAAAAAGGCATCAGCAGGCTTACGCAGGGAATTGACTCCAAAACCCATTCAGTTAGAATCAGGGGTTGAGTACGAAGTGAAAGAAGTTCTGGATTCCAAAGTAGTTAAAGGAAGGCTTTATTACTTGATAGATTGGAAAGGCTATGGGCCCGAGGAACGATCTTGGGAACTACAGTCAGATGTTCATGCTCCTAGATTGGTGAAATCATTCCATCAAAGATTCCCTACCAAACCAGGAATGAGAGGACCTCCTTTGTTGGGGGGTACTGTCAGGCCACCAGAGGACGAAGAGGCGGTAATGGGGGCAACGTTGGGGTCTTTCTGCTGCCCAGAATTGAACAGAAGGGCAAAGAACCATTCATGGACTGAACTACAAAGAAAGAGGAATTCCAAGATGGCGGCCGCTCTGGAAGCAGAAGCGGCAGTCTAGTCTTTCTCCCCACAGGTGTTCCGAGGTTTTGAGAGGCGCGCGCTCCTAGAGGACGACGCACTTCACTGAGGAGATTCAGAGAGTAGCATCTAGACATTAGAGTTCCTGAGGAAAAAGTCAGAGAGAATAGAATTAGAGTTAGTTAGTTTGCGCCAGGTTTTACAGAATAGATTTCCAAGTCAGAAACCTTTTCACGCTCCAAGAAACCCCCTGAAGAGAATTTTCAGGAAGATTTACAGAGACAGTTAAGACGACGAAATTCTCTTCAACCCTCGAGAAGACTTTCAATGCATCTTCGAGTATCCCGAGCAGATAGTCGGAGGTCTTTTGGCGCCATCCGGTGACAGAAAAAAGAAGACCGAAGCTAAGTACATTTGAGAGACATGAGAGATGAATGAGAAAAGTATTTGACAGGAAAGATTGCATAGAGAACGTATCTGATAACTCAAGTAATCAGAAATTCACCCCCTTTAGTAGAAAGATTTATGTGCAGTCAAATAGAGATGAAGAAAATAATACAAAATACACTCAACACCGTTCACTAGTACAAGATACCTAGAAATAAGGAAAAGTTAAGTAAAGACAAGTTTAGTACTAGAACCGAATAGAGAGAAAGCATAACTCTGCTTGACAAAACACAGAAGAAGAGGACAAGCAAGAATATTCCCACTCCAGAAGTAAGCCTAAAAAAATAATTATTTTTTAAGTTAAGAAAGAAACAAATAGAAAAGGCAAGGGGAAAGAGAAAGAATTAATAGAAAGATGTTTTGTAGGAAAGAGAGTCGGCAAGAAGTGACCAGACCCACAGAAAAGAATTGAAAAGAAAAGAAAACACCACACAACAAGACAGACATACAGAAGAGGGGCACAGTGCTTGAAACCCAGGGTAGGTGTTAAACACATAGAGAGTGTTAGAAGTCGAAGGGAGTAGAAAGTAATAGTGTCGTGTTTGTTTCAAGGTTCTCATTAACCAGAGCTGACAACAGAAATAAGAAGAAGCCGAGGAGAATAGTGAGGAACCGGAGTTTCAGGACCAGTCTCTTCTTTGTTTATTATTTTATCCACTTCCCCTTCCCCCCTGCGGGGTAGTTTCGGAGTCCAGGTGAACGTTTCTGGAACTCTGGCTGCCGTGTAGAGGGTGTTGGGAACTAGCATCTCTGTTCCTGTGCAAGCACTTCAGGATACGTCATCTTGACCCTGACACCGACACCACTTCCTTGGGGAATCCCATCCGGGTAAAAATTCCCATAAGGGCCCGTGCTACTGCAGGTGCAGTAATGGTCCTCAGAGGGATAGCCTCTGGGTACCGTGTGGCATGATCCACCAGAACCAGGATAAACCCTTGACCGGCAGACGTTGGTGGATCCAATGGCCCGACAATGTCGATGCCCACCCTTTCAGAGGGGGTACCAACGACAGGCAGTGGTTCCAGGGGAGCCTTCAGCTTCACCCCTGTCTTCCCACTAGCTTGGCAGGTTACACACGTCCTACAAAAAGTATCAGACGTAATCCTCAACTGAGGCCAGTAAAAATGAGGGACAAGTCGAGCAAAGGTCTTGTCTTGTCCCAAGTGTCCTGCCAAGGGTATTTCGTGAGCCAGTCCCAATAGGAAGGCTCGGTAACGCTGGGGAACTACCAAGGCCCGGGATGAACCATGTACCGGAGCCTTGGGTTCGCTATACAGGAGTCCATCTTCCCAATATATGTGGAAGTTCCCCGAATCGTTACCCGCTGCCTGAGCTTCGGCCTGCCGCCGTAAACCCTCAAGGGTAGGGCACTCCTTCTGGGCCCGACAAAACTCTTCCCTAGTAGGTCCTCCCTCCACCTGCCAATCTGCAGGGGTCGGTAAGCCCTCCAGGGAAGTTACATCCCCCTCCGTAGACTCCGGGACCACTTCAGTGGCCCCATCCACCTTTGGAGGGTCAGATGCCAGGGCAGGCTTCCCCCGTCCCCGTTTACCCTTTCCGGCAGCTGGTTGGGCCTTTGTCCCAGGCTCCAACCTCTGTGAATCCCCTCTTTGGGCAGTCACGGACCGAGTGTTGGCACACGTCCACTCAGGGGTCCCCAACATTTCCATGTGGGCCCTGAACTCAACCTCCTTCCACGCCGAGTGTTCAAGGTCGTTTCCCAACAGGCAGTCGACCGGCATGGCAGGGCTTATCGCAACTCGTAGAGGTCCCGCAACCCCTCCCCACTCAAAGGGAATCTGGGCCACCGGATAGTGACCCTCTCGGTTGTCAGCCATCACAACCGGGTGGACTACATTGGGAACCACCTGCTCTGGGGACACCAGCTGACTCCTTACCATAGTCATGCTGGCTCCTGTGTCCCTCAGAGCCTCCACCCTCTGGGCATTGATGGTGACCCATTGCCTGCACTTAGTAGTATTCGAGGGCACCTGGGTCTTAGGAACCATCTCACAATCCCCTAAGGGCACTAAGGTTAGCCCTGCCCACTCACCTCCCTTATCTAGGGGCAACTCCTCCCCGAGCACTACACTCGCCACCCCAGGGGTTTTTCCTCCAATGGGAGGGTGTGGTCTCTTGGGACACTTGGCATCCCCCTTATAATACCCAACCTCACCACACTCATAACATCGGACAACCCTAGGCTGCTGACCACGGTCAGGATAAGGGGGTTTGTGGGGGCCAACTTTAGGAGGGAATCCTACTCCCCTCCCTTGTGAACTCTTTTGGGGGCCTTTAGGGAACTCCCTCTTTTTGTTTCCCCCCTCTTTCTTCTGGGGGGTGCCCTGTCCAGCCCCTTGGAAATTCCCTCCAGTCCCTTTTGAGGATACCCGGGTACTCGCCCAGATATCCGCCTCCTCTGCAAGCTTCCTGGGATTAGTTAGCTTGCTGTCTACCAGGTGCTGATGCAGCTCCGGAAAACTTTTCTCGAGGAGGTGCTCCTTTACAATTAAATTATACAGTCCCTCATAGTCCTTGACCTCACTGCCCTGCACCCAGCCCTCTAAGGCCTTCATGGCATAGTCCAAGAAGTCCACCCAATTCTGGGTGGCCAACTTTTGACTGCCCCGAAACCTCTGCCTGAATTTTTCAGGGGTCAGCCCAAATTTCCTCACTAGGGCTACCTTCATGATGGGGTACTTGGTCTGGTCTGACTGTTCTAATGCTAACAAGGCATCCCTCCCCACCGGAGGCATATACCTATATAGGCCACCCCCCCACTGAGCTTCGGGGACCCCATGGGCTCTTAGAGAGACCTCATAGGCAGCCAGCCATTTTACAATGTCATCCCCGACACCATAGCTGGCAACTACATCTTTGGGCAGGTAGGGCCTGGACTCTCTCTGGATTTCTCTCGGTTAGCTGCCACCATTAGGACTGCTGGGGGTTCCAAGTTGAAGGGCTTTGAGCTCTAACTCCTTTAAATGGAGCTCATGGAGGAACCTCCTCTCCTCCCTCTCCTTTTCCAACCGGGCCAGATCCATTCTAAACTGCCTCTCCTCCCTCCGGTCAACTAGATCGGCAGAGGACAGGCTCCCCCCTGAGGCGCTACTACCCACTCTCGATGGGGCCCTAGACCCGACGTCCATGTTGCCGCTCCCAGGGGGAAAAAGGACTTCCGGTTCTTCCAGGGGGTCTAGTCCTGGTTCCTCCTCCCGTTTCCCGCTAGGGTGGGCCATAACCCAGGCTCTTAAGCTTGCTTGGAGCTCTGTTTTCTTCGCCCCCTGCTTAAAGAATACCTCCCTCTCCTGGCAGAATTCCTTCAATCGGGCCACCGTATATTCCTCCAGCCTACCCAATTCGAATTCCATCCTACCAGATGGGACCCCAACACAGTCAAAAAGAACTTTACACTGGAAGACTTTCCCAAGAAAGGAAGTATAACACAGGACAATTTTGAAAACCCCCAATCAGGAAAACAATCTGGAGAAAACTCCAGTTAAAACAATTAGGTGTAGGTGGTGATGCGCGCAAAACTGCTTCTAAGCGGATGCAAGCACTGAATAAGAATCCCACCGCTGAGCACCAATTTGTTGGAACTAAGTCCTAGGGGTAGCTTGGCTCAAGTTAACAGGCATTCATCTCAACATGGCGTCTCGTGCTTGCATCCTACTCAGTCCGCAATCTAGCGCAACACCACTCAAAAAGGACACTACACTGATTAAATTTTAAAGTTTACTAGAATTCTTCCACCTTCCTCCTTTAACGGAAAAACTCAGTCCCACATAACAGAGTACGACATTACATATGCATTTAAAATAACAATACCATTCCAACGTTACATTTTGTAAAGCAGTCACGTACACCCCCTCAGGGCTTCTCCTCCCGCCTCGAATCAGGAGAACTAGTTAAACTTCTACAGGGCGTGCTCCAAACCACATCTATGATTCTTACTATTTCAAAAGAGCATTTAGTCCCCTCTAATCCATTCTATCAGAGGGTTCCCCTCACATCTATACCTCCTGACTCTTATAATGTCATCCCTACTCAGTCTCAGTCTCTGCCTGATGGGCGCTAGGTGGATATTCACTGCTATTGGCAAATCATTAGTTAATTCCAGACAGTCTACAAGTATTCTTTTTACTTCCTAGCACATAAGCCATTACATTTTTAGCATTGTTCTTGAACCCAGGCAGTTACTGAATTGGAGACTTCTCTTCTTCATCACCCTGCTGGAGGTCTGCATTCCCCAGTCGTTAGTCTCGTGCCACATTAAGTCAGTTTATACACACTATTGGCCTCGAACTCGGATTCCTCAGTCGTTGACACTAAGGTATCCCAGGACAACACCTGCCCACTGGTGTGTGCTCTCCGATGCCCTCCGGGGGCTCTCCTTCCCCCCACCTCTTCCTTCTTGTGCCCCGCTTACTTTGTGATCACGAAGGTCCTCCGACGAGCACTAGAACTTAAACCGGACCTGGAAGGTCCTGTTACAGGGTATCCGGACTCACAGCGCCAGCAGGGGAAACCTTGTCGTCGGGTTGAGGAGCACTATACTAGACACCCACGCTGAAGCGCTGCTCCCCAGGCTTACCCTTCGGGAGGATCCCCTCCGTTGCTGTCTGCCTTACTCTTACGCTCCTCACAGCTGCGGGCCTCACTTCCCGGCGGACTCGGCCAGCCAGCCGGGCCCGGGTTGCTTAGATTTCCAATGCGCCTGCTGCCTCAATAAACAACGTGTCTTCCGGGGGTGCGGCCTTCCTCGGCTACCGGCATCAGAGAGGGGAGGCGCTACGGCCCCTCTCACGTGACATGAGGATGCCGGCCTCTACGCCTACCACGTCCCTCTCTTTCCTCAGGCGATTCTCCTCACCTGGGCAACGGCGTCGCTCGCTCACCCGCTCCTTACAGGGAGCCTCTCCACAAGCTCCTGTCAGCAGCGAGCCACCTCCAGAGGACGACAGGAGCCCCCCCACCCGATCTCTGGGTGATGGCGGTGATCAGTTCTGGTAGGATCTCGAGGAGAGAAATAGGGGGGGCGCAAATTAAGGGTGCCAGTAATTCTTCGGTGCAGCTGGATTGGAGTCCAGAACCCTTCTATTTCCTGGAAGTGGGCATCGCCCCCTACAGCTGGGGTTTAAGGGAGGGGGTCAATCACAAGCTGATCCTGGACCACTTCCAAGGAGTCTGGCCACCGGTGAATCTCAAGATAACGCTGTCCACCAGATCTCCGACTGCGTTCAGGGCCCGGTCACAAGGTTAGGGGTGATGTCACCAGGTTTGGAAATTTGTGCAGGCCCTTAAACCTGTCTGTTCCCTTTCAGGCACAACCACCTCCTCACACAGGCGCCTTACTCCTGATTGCCACGCAGTCCACTCTAACCTAAAATGGCTGCCCTCCTGCCACCTCTATTTATCACCTTGGGCCTGACTTGCCAGAGGGGCCCAGAAGGTTCCGGAATCTCTCATGACAGTCATGGCCCAGGTGCTGAGGTGACAGTTGGAGCCACCATTTTGTGAATATCATCTTCCTCAGCTATTTTCCTCAGAGGAGCACCTTGCGCCTTTCCCTCAAGTGGTGAGGAAGAGGCGCCCAGAACCTCTACATCAGCACCCCGATAAGTTTGGTAGACAGAAAAAATGAGAAGGGGGGAAGGGACAAAAATAATAAAAATGAGGAGGGAACTGCCAGAGGGCTGACAGGTCTAACACGCGTCCCCCCCAGCTGAAAGTGGGGAGAGCTACCCAACCCCTTGGGAGTCCTCTTCACTAAGGCGGAAATACCTGGATAGACCGTCAGCATTGGCGTGGTCCACTCCTGGGCGATGTTCCACCCTAAAGTCCATCTCCTGTAGGGAAATGGACCACCTCAATAACTTGGGATTCTCGCCCCTCATTTGCATCAGCCACCTGAGGGGCCGGTGGTCGGTCTGAACCAGGAAGTGCGAGCCAAACAGGTATGGCCGCAGCTTCTTCAGAGCCCACACCACCGCAAAAGCCTCCCTCTCAATTGCACTCCACCTCTGTTCCCGGGGGAGTAGTCTCCTAGACAGGAAAACCACCGGTTGGTCTAGACCCTCGTCATTGAGTTGCGACAGCACTGCCCCGATACCGTGCTCCGACGCCTCTGTCTGGACAATGAACTCCTTGGCAAAGTCAGGGGCCCTGAGAACAGGTGCCGCACACATGGCCTTTTTCAAGGTGTCAAAGGCTTGTTGACATCCCTCGGTCCAGATTACCCGTCAAGGGTGCTTTTTGGAAGTGAGCTCAGTCAAGGGGGCTACGATCGCACCGTATCCCTTGACAAAGCGTCGGTAGTAGCCAGTGAGGCCCAAGAAGGCCCGGACCTCTGTCTGAGTCTTGGGGGGTTCCCAGGCCATGATGGTTTCGATCTTGGCCTGGAGGGGTTGCACCTTGCCCCGACCCACCAAGTGACCGAGATACACTACCGACCCCTGCCCGATCTGGCACTTACTGGCTTTGATCGTCAGACCTGCCTGCTGCAAAGCCTGAAGAACAGCCTGAAGGTGACACAAATGGTCCTCCCAGCTGCGGCTGAAGACAGCGATGTCATCCAGGTACGCAACTGAAAAGGCTTCCATTCCAGAGAGGACCTGGTTCACCAATCGCTGGAACGTTGCAGGGGCGTTCTTGAGCCCAAAGGGCATCACACAGAACTGGTAGTGACCTTTGGGTGTGGAGAAGGCTGACCTTTCCTTGGCTCCATCCGTCAGGGAAATCTGCCAGTACCCGGATGTAAGGTCAAAGGTACTAAGATATTGGGCAGCTCCCAACCGGTCAATGAGCTCATCCGCCCTCGGGATAGGATGAGCATCTGTCTTTGTCACCGAATTCAGTCCCCTGTAATCCACACAGAACAGGAGTTCTGGGGTAGTGCCCGGTGGGGCAGCTTTGGGTACCAGTACCACCGGACTGGACCAGAGACTACTTGAAGGCTCAATCACTCCTAGCTCTAGCATCTTGGTAACTTCTCCATGGATGCTAGCCTTCACTTTATCCGACAGTCGGTAGGACTTGGACTTCACAGGTGGGCTGTCCCCTGTGTCCACATCATGGGTACACAGATGAGTCCTCCCCGGGATAAGTGAGAACAAGGTCGCAAACTGCTCCAGTACCTGGCGACAGTCCTTCCGTTGTTCAGGAGTTAGGGACGGTGAAAGGATCACTCCCTCCACCGACCCATCCTTCTCTTGGGACGCAAACAGATCGGGAAGAGGTTCACTTTCCTCTTCCTCTGACCCATCAGTCACCATCATTAACGTGACCTCGGGTCTCTCTTGGTGAGGCTTGAGGCGGTTGACATGGAGCACCCGATGGGGCTGCCTGGGGGTCTTAAGATCTACCACGTAGGTAACCTTGCCCTTCTTCTCAACCACCTCAAAGGGGCCCGACCAGCGATCCTGGAGGGCACTAAGCTCTCCAGGCTCCATCACCCACACCTTCTGGCCAGGCTCCAGCTCCACCGGGTGAGCGTTTCGGTCATACCATTCCTTCATGACCGTTTGGCTGGCTTCTAGGTTTTCAGAAGCTTGCTTCCACAACCTAGCCATTTGGCTACGAAAGGCCAGCATGTAGCTCACCACATCCGGGGGAAGTTTTCTGGGAGTCTTTTCCCATCCATCCTTCACCAGGCTGAGGGGTCCACGCACAGGGTGCCCGTACAACAGCTCGAAGGGGCTGAAGCCCACTCCCTTCTGTGGTACCTCCCTGTAAGAAAACAGCAAACAAGGTAGGAGGACGTCCCATTTCCTCCGCAGGCTCTCGGGCAGACTCCGGATCATGCCCTTCAAGGTTTTGTTAAACCTCTCCACCAGACCATTGGTCTGGGGGTGATAAGGAGTGGAGAACCGGTAAGTGACTCCACACTCTTTCCACATAGCCCGCATATAGGCTGATATGAAGTTGGTACCTCTGTCCGACACCACTTCATTGGGGAATCCCATCCGGGTAAAAATTCCCATAAGGGCCCGTGCCACTGCAGGTGCAGTAATGGTCCTCAGAGGGATAGCCTCTGGGTACCGTGTGGCATGATCCACCAGAACCAGGATAAACCCTTGACCGGCAGACGTTGGTGGATCCAATGGCCCGACAATGTCGATGCCCACCCTTTCAAAGGGGGTACCAACGACAGGCAGTGGTTCCAGGGGAGCCTTCAGCTTCACCCCTGTCTTCCCACTAGCTTGGCAGGTTACACACGTCCTACAAAAAGTATCAGACGTAATCCTCAACTGAGGCCAGTAAAAATGAGGGACAAGTCGAGCAAAGGTCTTGTCTTGTCCCAAGTGTCCTGCCAAGGGTATTTCGTGAGCCAGTCCCAATAGGAAGGCTCGGTAACGCTGGGGAACTACCAAGGCCCGGGATGAACCATGTACCGGAGCCTTGGGTTCGCTATACAGGAGTCCATCTTCCCAATATATGTGGAAGTTCCCCGAATCGTTACCCGCTGCCTGGGCTTCGGCCTGCCGCCGTAAACCCTCAAGGGTAGGGCACTCCTTCTGGGCCCGACAAAACTCTTCCCTAGTAGGTCCTCCCTCCACCTGCCAATCTGCAGGGGTCGGTAAGCCCTCCAGAGAAGTTGCATCCCCCTCCGTAGACTCCGGGACCACTTCAGTGGCCCCATCCACCTTTGGAGGGTCAGATGCCAGGGCAGGCTTCCCCCGTCCCCGTTTAACCTTTCCGGCAGCTGGTTGGGCCTTTGTCCCAGGCTCCAACCTCTGTGAATCCCCTCTTCGGGCAGTCACGGACCAAGTGTTGGCACACGTCCACTCAGGGGTCCCCAACATTTCCATGTGGGCCCTGAACTCAACCTCCTTCCACGCCGAGTGTTCAAGGTCGTTTCCCAACAGGCAGTCGACCGGCATGGCAGGGCTTATCGCAACTCGTAGAGGTCCCGCAACCCCTCCCCACTCAAAGGGAATCTGGGCCACCGGATAGTGACCCTCTCGGATGTCAGCCATCACAACCGGGTGGACTACATTGGGAACCACCTGCTCTGGGGACACCAGCTGACTCCTTACCATAGTCATGCTGGCTCCTGTGTCCCTCAGAGCCTCCACCCTCTGGGCATTGATGGTGACCCATTGCCTGTACTTAGTAGTATTCGAGGGCACCTGGGTCTTAGGAACCATCTCACAATCCCCTAAGGACACTAAGGTTAGCCCTGCCCACTCACCTCCCTTATCTAGGGGCAACTCCTCCCCGAGCACTACACTCGCCACCCCAGGGGTTTTTCCTCCAATGGGAGGGTGTGGTCTCTTGGGACACTTGGCATCCCCCTTATAATACCCAACCTCACCACACTCATAACATCGGACAACCCTAGGCTGCTGACCACGGTCAGGATAAGGGGGTTTGTGGGGGCCAACTTTAGGAGGGAATCCTACTCCCCTCCCTTGTGAACTCTTTTGGGGGCCTTTAGGGAACTCCCTCTTTTTGTCTCCCCCCTCTTTCTTCTGGGGGGTGCCCTGTCCAGCCCCTTGGAAATTCCCTCCAGTCCCTTTTGAGGATACCCGGGTACTCGCCCAGATATCCGCCTCCTCTGCAAGCTTCCTGGGATTAGTTAGCTTGCTGTCTACCAGGTGCTGATGCAGCTCCGGAAAACTTTTCTCGAGGAGGTGCTCCTTTACAATTAAATTATACAGTCCCTCATAGTCCTTGACCTCACTGCCCTGCACCCAGCCCTCTAAGGCCTTCTTGGCATAGTCCAAGAAGTCCACCCAATTCTGGGTGGCCAACTTTTGACTGCCCCGAAACCTCTGCCTGAATTTTTCAGGGGTCAGCCCAAATTTCCTCACTAGGGCTACCTTCATGATGGGGTACTTGGTCTGGTCTGACTGATCTAATGCTAACAAGGCATCCCTCCCCACCGGAGGCATATACCTATATAGGCCACCCCCCCACTGAGCTTCGGGGACCCCATGGGCTCTTAGAGAGACCTCATAGGCAGCCAGCCATTTTACAATGTCATCCCCAACACCATAGCTGGCAACTACATCTTTGGGCAGGTAGGGCCTGGACTCTCTCTGGATTTCTCTCGGTATGCTGCCACCATTAGGACTGCTGGGGGTTCCAAGTTGAAGGGCTTTGAGCTCTAACTCCTTTAAATGGAGCTCATGGAGGAACCTCCTCTCCTCCCTCTCCTTTTCCAACCGGGCCAGATCCATTCTAAACTGCCTCTCCTCCCTCCGGTCAACTAGATCGGCAGAGGACAGGCTCCCCCCTGAGGCGCTACTACCCACTCTCGATGGGGCCCTAGACCCGACGTCCATGTTGCCGCTCCCAGGGGGAAAAAGGACTTCCGGTTCTTCCAGGGGGTCTAGTCCTGGTTCCTCCTCCCGTTTCCCGCTAGGGTGGGCCATAACCCAGGCTCTTAAGCTTGCTTGGAGCTCTGTTTTCTTCGCCCCCTGCTTAAAGAATACCTCCCTCTCCTGGCAGAATTCCTTCAATTGGGCCACCGTATATTCCTCCAGCCTACCCAATTCGAATTCCATCCTACCAGATGGGACCCCAACACAGTCAAAAAGAACTTTACACTGGAAGACTTTCCCAAGAAAGGAAGTATAACACAGGACAATTTTGAAAACCCCCAATCAGGAAAACAATCTGGAGAAAACTCCAGTTAAAACAATCAGGTGTAGGTGGTGATGCGCGCAAAACTGCTTCTAAGCGGATGCAAGCACTGAATAAGAATCCCACCGCTGAGCACCAATTTGTTGGAACTAAGTCCTAGGGGTAGCTTGGCTCAAGTTAACAGGCATTCATCTCAACATGGCGTCTCGTGCTTGCATCCTACTCAGTCCGCAATCTAGCGCAACACCACTCAAAAAGGACACTACACTGATTACATTTTAAAGTTTACTAGAATTCTTCCACCTTCCTCCTTTAACGGAAAAACTCAGTCCCACATAACAGAGTACGACATTACATATGCATTTAAAATAACAATATCATTCCAACGTTACATTTTGTAAAGCAGTCACGTACACCCCCTCAGGGCTTCTCCTCCCGCCTCGAATCAGGAGAACTAGTTAAACTTCTACAGGGCGTGCTCCAAACCACATCTATGATTCTTACTATTTCAAAAGAGCATTTAGTCCCCTCTAATCCATTCTATCAGAGGGTTCCCCTCACATCTATACCTCCTGACTCTTATAATGTCATCCCTACTCAGTCTCTGCCTGATGGGCGCTAGGTGGATATTCACTGCTATTGGCAAATCATTAGTTAATTCCAGACAGTCTACAAGTATTCTTTTTACTTCCTAGCACATAAGCCATTACATTTTTAGCATTGTTCTTGAACCCAGGCAGTTACTGAATTGGAGACTGCTCTTCTTCATCACCCTGCTGGAGGTCTGTATTCCCCAGTCGTTAGTCTCGTGCCACATTAAGTCAGTTTATACACACTATTGGCCTCGAACTCGGATTCCTCAGTCGTTGACACTAAGGTATCCCAGGACAACACCTGCCCACTGGTGTGTGCTCTCCGATGCCCTCCGGGGGCTCTCCTTCCCCCCACCTCTTCCTTCTTGTGCCCCGCTTACTTTGTGATCACGAAGGTCCTCCGACGAGCACTAGAACTTAAACCGGACCTGGAAGGTCCTGTTACAGGGTATCCGGACTCACAGCGCCAGCAGGGGAAACCTTGTCGTCTGGTTGAGGAGCACTATACTAGACACCCACGATGAAGCGCTGCTCCCCAGGCTTACCCTTCGGGAGGATCCCCTCCGTTGCTGTCTGCCTTACTCTTACGCTCCTCACAGCTGCGGGCCTCACTTCCCGGCGGACTCGGCCAGCCAGCCGGGCCCGGGTTGCTTAGATTTCCAATGCGCCTGCTGCCTCAATAAACAACGTGTCTTCCGGGGGTGCGGCCTTCCTCGGCTACCGGCATCAGAGAGGGGCGGCGCTACGGCCCCTCTCACGTGACATGAGGATGCCGGCCTCTACGCCTACCGCGTCCCTCTCTTTCCTCGGGCGATTCTCCTCACCTGGGCAACGGCGTCGCTCGCTCACCCGCTCCTTACAGGGAGCCTCTCCACAAGCTCCTGTCAGCAGCGAGCCACCTCCAGAGGACGACAGGAGCCCCCCCACCCGATCTCTGGGTGATGGCGGTGATCAGTTCTGGTAGGATCTCGAGGAGAGAAATAGGGGGGGGGGCAAATTAAGGGTGCCAGTAATTCTTCGGTGCAGCTGGATTGGAGTCCAGAACCCTTCTATTTCCTGGAAGTGGGCATCGCCCCCTACAGCTGGGGTTTAAGGGAGGGGGTCGATCACAAGCTGATCCTGGACCACTTCCAAGGAGTCTGGCCACCGGTGAATCTCAAGATAACGCTGTCCACCAGATCTCCGACTGCGTTCAGGGCCCGGTCACAAGGTTAGGGGTGATGTCACCAGGTTTGGAAATTTGTGCAGGCCCTTAAACCTGTCTGTTCTCTTTCAGGCACAACCACCTCCTCACACAGGCGCCTTACTCCTGATTGCCACGCAGTCCACTCTAACCTAAAATGGCTGCCCTCCTGCCACCTCTATTTATCACCTTGGGCCTGACTTGCCAGAGGGGCCCAGAAGGTTCCGGAACCTCTCATGACAGTCATGGCCCAGGTGCTGAGGTGACAGTTGGAGCCACCATTTTGTGAATATCACCTTCCTCAGCTATTTTCCTCAGAGGAGCACCTTGCGCCTTTCCCTCAAGTGGTGAGGAAGAGGCGCCCAGAACCTCTACATCAGCACCCCGATAAGTTTGGTAGACAGAAAAAATGAGAAGGGGGGAAGGGACAAAAATAATAAAAATGAGGAGGGAACTGCCAGAGGGCTGACAGGTCTAACAAAGATAATTGACATTTTTACAGAGACTTGGAGGCAAATATTACAGTTTTTTTTTTTAACTTTAAATAAAGTTGAACAGAGGCATATATTTCCGTTAGGGAACTGTAAACAAATGTTAGAAGAGGGCGGCTGCGTAAGTCGAATAAGGTTAGATACTTTCTCTACATGTTGCAACGAAGGTTCAATTTATTCTTGTTTTTTTTTAACTTCTTGATTTTCAAAAAAGTACCCTTCAAATATTGTTTTTTGCAAACTAGAAATGTATATGTTAATTACTTGCAGTATTTTCTTCAAGTGTGCTATTCTTTCTAAATTTATGTATGTTCAAGCAGTAATAGTTGTAGTTAGGTTCGCTGGTTACTTCCTGTCTTGAATACTGACTACCCCATTCTATCTAGTATGTTGTGTTACAAATCTGTTTAGATGTCTTCATGTTTGATATTTAACTATACGTGTTCTTTCCAGCAAGTCTGGAACGTTCCAGAAAAAAAAAATTGCTATACTAAAAGAATCATAACCATTTGGTTATTTTCAAGATGAGATTAATTACCTCGAAATTTTCTATTTTATAGCGTCTTGGACTCATAGTAGTTTACACTTTTGTGTGAATCGAATGCTTATAAGCTGATAGAAATATGTCAAACAATTATTCAATAACGTCTCCTGGGCATCAGTATGAAAGGATTTGTTCTGGTCTAAAACAATTCCTATCATAGGGTGAGTTAGCTGTGGGATAGGAACATAAGATTCAGATTGACTTAACAAGATACTACATTACTAATGAATTCATTTGAGTCTTATAGTTGAAAAACGGCTGAAAGAATGTACATGAAATTTAACAGCATTAGACATCATGGTGCTCAGATGATCCTTTTGGGTACTACATGTAACTAGGGTAAGTATTTTTTAAGTTATAAGGCAATTCAGCTTAGTGATATCTGTTGTCACTGGATATTCACAAAATGTGGCAGTATTTCGTAGACGTATAGTGGTATATAGTGATGACAAGATATTTAATGATTGGCTAAGGACTAGCTTTGCAATAGTTATAGGCAGCGATGTTGTTTGTAGCTACATTTTGCCTGTGTTCTGCGTTTCCCCCTTAGATGTAGGTGAGTATTATATTTCATATTTTATCCTTGCCTATTACCAATTTGATAAAGTGGTAAACGGTAAGTGAAAATATTTCCATGTTTCCATATATTTTAAAAGATATGTATGGAGTATTGGGGCACTGCCTAGGTAGTACAGTTGTACCAAAAATAAATTAGAAAAATAAATATGTAAAAAGATAAAAAATACACTTTAGTATCTCTCTATTTTACAAATATTGAGTACTACAGTGCATTTTCAATTTTAAACATATTCAAATCTTTAGTAAAATGTCTACAAAGTATTGCAGTAATACCTGTAAAATTACCATGCTACATAAAAAAATGTGCAGTTATCCCTAACCTGCAATATATAGAATATTAAAAAAAAATGTCTCTCCCTATTAACATTTTAATAAAGTGGTAATAGGTAGGGAACAACAATAGAATCTACTACTTACCTAGATCTAAGACCCTAACCCAGAATGCAGTAATTGCAATATGCAGACAAAATGTGCTGGAAACTACATGGCTGTTTTTGTACATTTGGTGAACACAACCATTAGCCAATCACATGTCTTATCATGCACATCTACCGCATTATACTGTGAATTTGTAATGGTATATCGCCACATAATATATGACTCCGTATTTCAAAAAGTATAACTTTAACACTACTTACACTATTCATACATAGTACCAAAAATTACCATTTACACCAAATAATTTATTTTTCTGTCACATTACATCCGCATCCATTAACACGCTTTCACAATACATATGGTTCAATTACCACATATCACACTTCACCACTACACTCTATGATACTCTGCTTTATGATACTCCACTCTATGCTAATGCATTGTATGCCACTCTATGCTACATCACTTACAATATATGTCACTCCGCTCTATGCTAAACCATTGTATGACACTCCACTCTACCCCACTCCACTCTACGCCACTCCACACGACAACACTACACTATATGCAATTACACTCTACGCCAATTCATTTTCTGACACATCAGTCAAGACACTGTACACCCTGTTACTTTACAATATTCCACTGTATGCAACTCCATTCTTTGATCTACACTTTACACCATTCCATGCTATGCCACTCCACTGTGTGTCACTTCAGTGTACACCATTGTACTGCATGCTATTCCTCTGCATGTCACTGCACTTTAAACCACTGACCAGTACGCCACTCCACTGTATGTCACTCCACTGCACAACAATCCACTGTGCGCTGTTACACTGTACATCACTCCATTCTACAGCACTACACTCTACGCCAAGCCACTCTACTCCAGTCCAGTCTTCCATACTATGCTCTGTGCTATTCCACTTTGTGACTTTCCACTCCCCTCTACTCTACACTGTTCCACTATATGGCAATCCACTCTTCGTCACTACACTGGACACCAGTAACAATTAACATCATTCCATTTTACACCACTTGACTGTATGCTACTCCACTGTATGCCACTCCCATACACCCCACCACACTCTACACCACTACACTCTAGGCTATTCCCCTGTATGCCACTCCACTCTGTAACACTTCACTCTATGCCACTCAACAGTACGCTATTGAATTGTACAGCACTACAGTCTACCCTACTACATTCTATCCCAAACCACTCTATAACACTCCACTCTACAGTATTCCGCTCTACTACACTCCTCTCTTTGCCACTACAGCGTAAGCCACTCCACTCTATGTCATTCCAGTTTATGCTATTACACTGTACACAACTACACTGAACCTCACAACACTCTAAGCCACTTTACTGAATGCTACTCCACTCTATGCCGTCCCATTCTATGCTATTCCACTCTGCTCCATTCCAGTCTGCATCATTCCACTCTACCCACTCCAGTGTACTCTCTTCTGTATTCCACTACAGTGTATGTGATCCCACTCTACCCCAATCTACTCTGTTATTCCATTGTACCCCACAGTGTTGTGCCTCACTTCACTCTATGCCAGTCGACTCTAGAACACTCCACTCTAGAACACTCCACTCTATGCCACTTCACTGTATGTCACTCAACTCTATGCTATTTCACTGTATGCCACTCCACTCTAACACACTCCATTGTACGGCACTGCACTAGACACCACTATACTGTATACCAATCCACTCTACACTATTCCACTGTATGCAACTCTACTGTACGGCTTTCCACTCTATGATATTCCACTCTATGCCACTCCACTGTACGCCACCTAAGACACGGTATTCCATTGTACGCCACTCCACTGTATGCTGCTGCACTCTATGCCACTCTACTCTACCCTACTCCACTCTATTCCACTACAGTCTATGACACGTCAATCTACACCACTCCACTCTATGCCCCTCCAGTCTATGCCACCACACTCTAACCTAGTCCCCTCTATGCTACTCCACACTATGCTATTCCACTGTACACAACTACACTCTACCCACTACACTCCACACAATTCCACTCTACACCACTCCACTCCACGCCTCTCACATGTACGCCTCTTCTCTATGCGCAATTCCACTCTATGCCACTACACTCTACGACACTCCATTGTACAACATCCCACTATACTCTATTCCACTCTACACCACGCCACTCTCGCAATTGTACTGTGTGCCAAAACACTGTACCTCACTCCAATCTACGCCGCTCCACTGCACTCTACGTTACCCCTCTGTATGCTATTAGATTCGACCACACTACACTCTATGCCACTCCACTCTTTGCCATTCCACTTTAAGTTATCCTACTGTATGCCATTCCACTCTACAACACTCCGCACTACAGCACTCTACTCTAACATATTCCACTGTACGCCACTCCACTATACGCCACTCCAGTTTATCACACTCCACTGTAGAACTAGTGGTCGAAAAGCATTAAAAAAAAGTAAAGGAACTGTGATGCTGCATGCAATGGGGGCAGGGTGAGTGAGTGTGGGGGTGGGGTCAAAGGTGTGGCAAAAAAAACTATATATTCTGTTACTTTATTCAGTCTTTCAATACATACGAAAACACAGATTAAATTAAAAATAAGTGCAAGTTAAGTTAATAAGTGGGAAATGGACCATTGTACATTAAGAAACCTTTATTAGGTAATACACTGTAGAGGTCAATGGCATAACATTAGCCCCTGCGGTGTTGGGAGACGGCTCTGGGTCACTCCGAAGCTTTCCCAATATGCCAAATCTCTTCTGGATTTCAGGGGGGTTGGTTGCTTGGTTAAGATCAAATGACTATTTGAGTGGTCTATGGGAGCACCCTGAAGAAAACCCATTCCCAACAAAAAGGGAGATTAAGGCTGCCTATTGGGATATGGTTAAGAGTAATTATTTTTCCTCTACTATTAGGCCCACCCTGTCGAGGGACTTTTTGACACACAAACAGGACTTTGTACTTGAAGCCTACTGGGATGTCATCCTAAAACCAATGGATAGGAAACTATACCACCAGTTTAGGGTTGGCTCTCTTCCGATCAACACCTTTACAAGTAAATAGCTTCTGCATGGGCCAGATCACTGTCCTGTTTGCTTGGCCCAGACGGAATCCATATCTCATGTTCTCTTTGTGTGTCCGGCCTATAAGTTACCCAGGACTAAATGGTTGAAACCTATCTGTATGAACCTAGGTACTAGATCTGCCATGGAGGCGCTAAGGATTCTGCAGACATCCACTAACAAACCAATAGTTATTGCTATGGTGAAATTTTTGAAATGGGCTTGGCTTATCCGTTCCAAAAAACTAAGAGAAACCCAAGTCTAGTTATAACTACTCTTACGTAAAGTTATTTTAGTGTGGCCCTGTTAATGACCTTACAATGGTGTTTAATTATTTTGTCTCACACATTTTATCGATGTATTTCTATGGTTTTATTGTGGTTTTTGTACTCTTGAGCCTTTTTATATGATACAAACTCTCGTACTAATTAATGTTTTTAGCGATATTTCTTATGATTGCTATTTACGGCTCTGTGTTCTTATCTTAAGCATTTTAACCCAATACTGTTTGTGCTGTCTTTTATGATTATTTTAATCAAAATAAAGACTTAATGATGATGATGATGATTCCATTAATTAAAGCCAAGCACCTTTTACAATGGCAGGTTAACCAGTGTCACACATTTACATGTATTTCAAGCTGTAGACACTCTGACAAGAAGGCTTCCTTAATTCTAAAAAAGTATGGGCAGGCTGTGCACCTCCTACCCCACCCACTTCTACCACTGTGTAGAACACTCCACTTTATGCCAATCCACTGTACCATATTCCACTCTACTCCACTCCCCTTTACTCTATGATGCTATACTCTATGACAGTACACTTTACAACATTCTACTGTACTACACTCCACTTAATGGCACTCCACTCGATGAAAGTAAATGCTACAATTTCAAAAATTGTTTATGAAAAATAAAAAACATTAAAATGCAATGAAAAAAAAATTGTTAAATTTCTGTTATAGTTAAGAAAACGATATTTATTCTTTCCCTATAAATCAAACGTAAAATACACAAACATAAGATATACCTTCAATTTATAATTGAAGCACCACCTTTAAATTAATATATCTTTATTTATTCCTTGGCTATAAATAAATGTTAACATATACAAAAATGTAAATTTCTAAATTTATACTGCTACTATTAATTTATAATTTACACAGTAACTCCAAATTATTAAAGGTCCCACACCTCAATGCACATTGTATTCTACTTGGTAACCACACTATATTAACTATAACTTGCACCTTCTCCATGCACTGTGTATACAGTTTTATATTACCTCACTTGTAATAATAGTATTTTCGAGAAGAGTTATGTCATCGCAAATCAAATCTTCTGAACATAGTGCATAGTAGCGTGGCGAGTTTACCCAGCCGCTGCTCAATAGTAGAGATTCTCAACTGATTAGCCAGTGGCCCTGTCAGTAGAAGCAACGATTCACTATTTACCCGGCCACAGGATAAATAGTTGAGAATGTGCACTGTTTGTCCACAACCATGCAAATAGCAAGAATAATTCACTGTTGACACAGCTGGTTAAATAGCAATGTTTATGACCCGTATGGCTGGCAGCCATGCAAACTGCAAAGAATCTTTAGTCTTTACCTGACCAGTGGCTAAATAACACTGATTATATACTGTTTGGCTGGAGGTCGCACAAAGAACAAAGAAACTTCAGCTCAATGGAAAACATTATTCAATATTTGTCCAGCAGCCAGGCAAACTGCCAAGAAATTTCACTCTTTTATCTGCTAGCAATATTAGAGTCATTATGTATAATTTGGCCAGCGACCTTTCAAATAGCTAATAAGCTTCACTTTTTACCTGTCTGTTGGCTAAATAGCATTAAGTATCTAATATTTGGCCAGTGGCATTTCACATAGCAAAGAAATTTTACTAATTACCTGGCTGCTGGCTAAATTGCAGACATTATGTACTATTTAGCTAGTGGTAGTGCAAATAGAAAAACAAATTCTTTATTTGCCTTACTGCTGACTAAATAAACAAAACTATGCACTGTTTGGCCAGTCATACAGATATAAAGAGGCTTCATTGTTCACCTGTCAGCTGGCCAAATAGCAGGCATGGTTCACAGTTTGGCCAAATGATGTGCAAATAGCCGAGAAACTTCACTATTTACCCAGTTCATGCCTTAACAGCTGAAATATGTAATATTATGCCTAGCTTAGATTTAAACACTCACTTGCCACCAGGTAGAACTGCAACCAACGTGAGAACACAATTGACACCCTTCTCCTCATGCAGTTGGTGTTAAAATCTGCTTAAATGCAATGTGCTACCAAACAGCACTAACTCATAGCCCGAAAAGTCCCAATAGTCATCAGAAATAATGTTTACATATTTTCAAGTTAATTTGGAATACATGGATCAAAATGCCACTCCATTATACCAAGGGCCTAGACTACTTCCGTGAGCCAATTGTTAGTACAACAAACTTTCTCGACCAACCTAATTTTAATGGACATGAGGCGGGTAATTTAACAATGTAAATAAAACATTGTGTGGTAGCACATTGTTATTTATACAGGACATTTTACATTGAGTTGGTCACTAAACTTGCACAGGCATACAGTTTTACTGATAAAACAATTTTGCACACAAATGATAATGAGTGGAAATCAGGTTTCTGTGAATATTTATTATTTGTGCATCACTGAGTAAAGGGTCTTGATTTGTTCTGATCCTAATATAATCTTTATTTCTATCACACTTCACAATAACAAAAAATATGCTTCATTTTTGCTTTCCTAACTGCTGGTAGGGTACATTTAATTTACAGGTATTTGCATGTTGTTACGAAAATATGGCGTCCTATAGCCTTTCCATTAATACTTCATGTACCGCATCAAGACTGTCACAACATGCAATTTACTATTCTTCCTCTTTTTTATATCAGAACAATTTTCATTGGAATTTTGTGAATAACAAAATAAGAACTTAGATAATGCTGTGGGGTTGAAAGATGGAGAATGGCGTAAAAATTAGTAATCTTTGAATGACCGTAGAACATAAAATGGTAATTATAAAATATTCATTGGAAGAAAGCCCCAATGTGATGACTAAAGTATCAATAAGAACATAACAAAAAAGAGAAGGGAGAATTGTAGGGGGGAGGAGAGAGAATTGATGAGAGATGTAGTAAGGGACTAAGGTTAGGGTGGAGTAGGGAGAGATGAAAGCAGGAAGGCATTTAGACAGTACTCAGGGGAGATCAATTGAGGATTGCTTTGGAATTGCGGTGGCAAGAAAGGGGACCTGTAAGGTGCTTACAAGTACTAAATGGTACATGACATGGGAAGTCAGCCTTGTGAGGGAGTTAGGTAACTTGTGTATTTGTCTAGTCTCTCCTAACTTTTTAGTTATATCCCTGGGGGCATTTCTCATGAAAAAGTGTTTAGGGAGTTAGCGTTGAAACCAACCATGAGTGAACTGATAGTGTTGAAACCAACCAGGAGTGAACTGATAGTTTGGAGAGGTCTTTCCACTCCAACTAGATGGATTTGAGGCCAATCATGACTAGTTTATGCAAGAGGAAGAGCTCCTCTTTACCTACAGAAAATATGACTTCATTAGGAAAAGCACCTAGAGCAATGGAGGCAAGGTCAGGAAATTAATTAGTAAGGACAATCTGTGAAATCGTTTTACTGACTTTTTTACAGAAGTTGTTAGAGGACTTACACTGCAGTAGCATATGCTGGAAATCCCCCACATCTTTTCCAAAGATCCAGCAGCGGTTAGAGTTTGTAAAGCCTAGTGTACAGAGCTTGGTCGGGGTCCATTCTGATATCTAGACAGTCCACAAACTTGGAATCTTGTTGGTCATGAAGTTTGTCGATTTGGAGCTCCAGTCTAAAGTAGTTTGGGACAGGTTAGAGATATTGTTTAAAATGGATTTCCATATAACCGGAGTGCCCTTCAGGAACATTGCACAAACCATTAGCCTCTACGCAGATGATGATAGTGGCACCTACCTACCCTACGTCTTGGCATGGGATTGAGACCGCCCTCGTCGCTGTGACAGAGGAGGCAAGGAGGATCATGGATCAGGGAGGCACCGCATCCATTTTCCTCCTGGACCTAAGTGCCGCCTTTGATACTGTACATCATAACATCTTACTACAAAGACTCACCAACCTAGGAATCTCTACAAATGCATTCAGATGGTTTGAATCCTTCCTGTCTGAACGATCCTTTCAAGTATTTGAGGGCAACGTCACCTCCTCTAGCAAACTGCTCGGATGTGGTGTGCCGCAAGGCTCTTCCTTGAGCCCTACGCTCTTTAACGTTTATATGAGCCCCCTTGCTGAGATTGTCCGCCCCTTCGCGATAAAAATTATTACTTATGCGGACGATACTCAGTTAGTGGTGGCCCTTAACCAACCCCACACCTTAACCAACAACTTGAGGGACTGCCTAGAAGCGGTGACCTCTTGGATGACATTGTCTTGTCTCAAACTAAATGGAGACAAGACAGAGCTGATGCTCCTAGGTAACTCCACTAACAACATCATTAACTCCCTCTGGCCAGTGTGTCTCGGACCAACCCCCACTCCCAAGGACTCAATCAAGAGCCTGGGCATCGGGCTAGACAAATCTTTTAATTTTAACTACCAGGCAGCCAAACTTTCAGCCACCTGTTTCGGTATACTTAGGCTCATCCGGAAAATTCTTCCTCTACTACCCCTTAAAGCCAGACAAATTATGATTCAGGGTCTTGTTTTATCTCGTCTGGACTTCGGGAATGCCCGCTACCTAGGGGCCTCCCTAAACAAGCTCCAGGTCATCCAGAACTGTGCAGCATGAACCCTCCTTCAGATCCCTTGCCGCTTGTCTGTCAAGTCTGAACTGAAGAAACTTCACTGGCTCCCAATCAGGGAAAGAATACTATTCAAGAGCCTGTGTATTGCCCACCGAGCCTTTTGGAAAACGGGTGCCATTATTAATCACTCCCTGATCTCTCCCTATTTACCCTATAGACAACTCAGATCAGCTTCCTCGTTTCTGGTCACAGTGCCCAAGATCAAGAGAGCTAGATCTGGGGGCCGGTCGCTCTCCTACAACTCGGCTAAACTCTGGAACTCTCTTCCCCTACACCTACGTTCAGAGCCCAATCATCTACCCTTTCGGAAAAGGCTGAAAACCCTGCTGTTCAACAAATCAGACTAGGTCCCCCCTCTGTCTCCCCATACTCAACTGTTTATAGTGCTGGGATGCCTCAGGGTAGCTATCGCGCTCTATAAATGATCTTTCCATTCCATTCCATTCCTTGCATGCCCTCGTGATGGAACTACATATCTTCGGTACGATCTTGGACTTTAAAGTCATCCTCCAAAAATCCCAGATTATCAACCTGATGATCCCCTTGCTCCATCAAAAGCAATTCTGTGACCAATATCAGTTCAAGTGGATGTCCATAGATATCCCATACCTGGGAGTGCAGCTTGCAACCACTGCACACCATACAGCCAAAATCAGCAGCGCTAACCACCTTACATCCGTCCAATCAGAACTCGGGACCTTGCGTCACCACCAACTCTCATTTTTAGGTCAGGAGGCAGTGCTTAAGATGACAATCCTCCATAGGATTCTGTTTGTCTTTCAGTCCCTCACGCTGACACCTCTTTGCAATATGCTATGGTCTTTACACCTTGAAATTAATAAGTACACTTGGGGAGGCAAATCCCCCTACTTGCAGAAGCAACAGTCCAACAGGCTGGCAGGTGAAGGAGGTCTGAGTACCACCCACATCCAGCGAGACTTTCAAGCTGTGCAACTCAGCTTCATTGTAGAATAGGGCAGAGCTGAGAGAGAGAAGCTCTGGGTCTTCATGGACTAGGCAGGTGCTGAGACACACTATTCGAAGTTTCCTTGGCTTCCCTAGAAGCATAGGGCATAAGGACAATAGTCTTCCCCCACACCAAGAGTACCCTATCAGTGTGGGATAGTTGTGTTAAAAATAGAGTTTTGACTACATTCCCTTCCCCATGACTCCCATCTTTGCCATGCCAGAGTTTACCCCAGATCTGCACCCCAAGCGGTATCCCCAGTGGTAGGCGCAAGGCTTCAAATGAATAAGCTTTATCTAAGACCAAGCCAGGATTGTCCCCTTCAAGCAAATGAAAGCTGACTATAGTCTCTCAGAAACAGATTGCATACCCTATATGAAAATCCAGCACTGGGTATCCCACCCTTCAGTTAAACCCCATGCACGGAGATTACTTTTGCCTTTTGGGAAAATGATTTATCTCAAGAGCATCTACAGGTGCCTCATTACCGAACTATGCACTCTCCTCACCCAACACCGACCACATGGAAAGATGACAGGGCAGAAGAGATGGGAGGGAGAGCTGGGCAGCACACTCACAGATAAGGAATGGTAAGATGTCTATTACATGGCAAAGGCCACAGTGCACAACTCATCTAGCAGTGAGATGGCCTTTCATATTGCTTTATATTGGTATCTTACACCTGCCTGGATCCAGAAATGGAATCTGGAACTGACACGTGAATGCTGGAGAGGTTGTGAGAATACTGGGACTCTGCTTCTCCTTTAATGGGTCTGTCCAAAGCTGGTACAATATTGGGGTAACATACTGGATAGCATAAACAGGGACTTTGACACACAAATCCAACTGTTACCCACCTACACACTGCTCAGCCTCCCTTACCCCCTCAAACCCCTAAGAGGCTGACAAATCATTCTCACCCTCCGCGTGGCCCAGCTGACTATCCTCAGCCTTTCGGGCAGGACAAGGTCCCACATCATATGACAAGGTTACACAAACTATGGCATTTATTAGGCAAGGAGAAGCTATCACTCACCACTAATCTCCAGCTAGATACTTACCGTGACCTGTGGACTCCATTTATAAGCATCTTATCTGCAAAAATTGACAAGCTGACTTGCCCTAAATACCTCCAACTGTTGCATCTGATTCTGGAGCCCACTGATGTGGCAACTAACATGGCCAGACATTCACTGGTAGGTGGGAGGCCTGAGGTATTCACATAAGGGGTTAGAAAGTCATGTACATTGACCAATGTCTACTTATGATACCAAACAGGCAAAATGGGAGGTGGGGTGGGTATGGATGATGTTCTGTTTGTTCTATTTTTCTGTCACAACTTAATATTTGAATGCCAACCCCGAGTTGTTGGCAGAAAGCTGTGAAATTAACTTGTGGTAATTTGCTTCCCAAAAATAAAAAGATTTGATCGATAAAATAGATTTCCATTTCATCTTGATTGGTTTAATTAAGTTAGATGCTTTAGGTGAGAGAAGGGAGTAAGATATAGAAGACTGGGCCAGCAGCCAGCTTGGAGAGTAAAGGGGGAAGATTAAGGACTCTAGTGATTTTGTGTTTGGATAGAATGGCTTTATTTTTCAGAAAGGTGTATAAATCAATATTCTTGAGGCTGATTTTTTCTTTTCATATAAAAGAGTAGAGAATTCGAGGGTGTGCCCCAATCTTGAAAGCTGAGGATTCCTTTATCTGCCCAGTCTTTATAATAGATAGCTTAATGGTCCTCTTTAGGTTATTATTATACCATGGTTATTCCAGTGTAAAGTGATTCATTTTATTTAACAACTTATTATTCACATTGTGAAGGGTTAGAGCCGGGCCAGAAAAGATTAAAAAGGAATGCTCTGAGATTATTTTTTTTTGTTGTGATTATGGAGTTGACATTGAGGGAATTGGTATGTGTTTGCTCAATTGAAAGCTAGGTTTGTGGCAGGAGGGGTGGTGGGTTAACCCAGTGCAGCCCTTGTTTCAATAAGTAAGATGTTAGGTATCTCCAATCATCTGGGAGGTTGAGGCCACCCAGTGATTTTCATAATCTTTGTTTTTTAATGGCAATTATAGTTTTTTTTAGAGAGCCAGAGAAGTCTTGATAAAGGTAGAAATCATTATCCTGGTGGATTAAATTCGGCCCCACTAAGTAATGAATCTGACTGTCCATCTTTCTAGGAGATCTTTAATCTAAGTCAGAGTTTCTTTTCCATTGTGGGTTGGTTCTGAGGTCGCAGAGATGGTGGGAGTAGTGGTCGGTGGGAGCCCCAAAGTGGACGGGAGACATGATGGCTGTGGTGGTCTGCGTGGTGAGCAGAGACCAGGTGGTGATCATTCGGCTCGTGTGCACTGCTAGGTTGAGGCTGTTGAGGGCAGTGAATTGGGGGTCGAATTTATTGTAGATGGTTGCGATCTTTACTGAGGAAGTATTCAGAGAGTGTCAAAGAGTTCTTGAGAGGGGTGGGTGTTGTTCTCTGTGGCTGCTGGGTTGGAGAATTCCTTGACTATTTTGAAGAGTTCTTTTGTGTGGTTGACCTCTGTATCGATGCAGGCTGTGAAGGCTGCTTTCTTGGTTTCCTTAATGCGCAGGTGGTAGTTGCGGAGGGCTGCTTAGTGAGCGGATCTGTCAGAGGGGTTTTTCAAGTTGATACCGATTGCGCTTGATGGCTCTGGGGTCTACCAGCTTGCTTGTTTTGATGCTTTGTTAGTTCTTGCTAGTTTCTTCAGGGTGACTGTTTGTGGATATGGTGATCCATGTGGAGAGGTTCTGGATGACCTGGGTGAGGTCTGATGAGGCTTCGGGTTGGGTGCTGTTGAGGCACTGTGTCTCAGTTACCTTTTCCCAGCTGTGATGGGTGGAGCTGTGGTGCTTGGTGATGAGTGTCGGAGACGGTGAAGTGAACCATGGTGTGGTTGGTCCAGGTGGGTTATGTGACGTGGCTGAATTTGATTCTGTTCCTGAAGGAGAAGATGGAGTTGAGTATGTGACCGGTTCTGTACCTGGGTTCGGTGACCACTTGGGTGAGGCTGATGTTGTTCAAGTTCTCCAAAAGGTAGGTGGGGTTGGCGCTGTTTGGACGGTGTGGAAGGTGAGGTTGCAGAGTAATATGTAGTGGTAGGTGTCGATGGCTAGAGGGGAGATGAAGTTGGAGATGATGTCGCAAAAAGTCAGTCGGGATCCAGAGGGTCTGTATATGAGAGTGCTTCTGATCATGTTCTTGGCATCGGTCTGAAGCTGGAAGTTGAGGTGTATTTTATGAGCGGTGTGGGGTCTTTGTTTATGGCTATGCAATGGATGGTTTCCTTGAAGATTATGGTGATGCCCCAGCTGTGATTGCTGATGTGGTCTCGGTGTAACAACTTGTATCCTTAGGATTTCGCAAAGTGATGTCGAGGTTTGAGGACGGGTTGAGCCATGTTTCGGTGATGAAGGCAACATCGGGGAGGAGGTTGGTGATGGCATTCCAGATTTCTATGGCATGTTGGCAGAGGGACCTGGCATTGAGCAGCATGCACTGGAGTGTTTCCAGGTTTTTTGAAGTCTCATGGGCGGATGGTGGTCCTGTGTTGCAGGAGAAGAGGCAATGATGGCAGGTGGAAGGTCCTTTGGTTGATCAGAGGGAGGAAGTGCAGCAGCTGTTGCTTCAGTGTCTGGGGTCCAGGGCCAAGAGCTCAACAGCGATAGATGGCGGGAGGGCCCAGAGGGGCTTGCCTTTAGCACCTCTTCGGCTTTCCGGCCAGAGGCCACCCTGCAGCCTCCAATAAGTAGGTCCTGACAGGAGGGCGGGGCGCTAGGCAGCGGGAAGCAGGAGGGGAGAACGATCTGAGGAAATGGCAGGAGGCAGAAAATGGTATGGAATGAGTATGAAAGACAAAGAAAGAAAAATTTGCAAAATTAACAAACAACAACATTGAACAGTTACAGAATTCATAACATTTACACAAGTTAAAGGCAATGGGTACAAGTTATGCTGGCAACAAGAAAAGTAGGCTGACTGCGCACAGAGCAGTGGTTATGTGTCATGTAGACACTTACAGGGCAGACAGGCGGCAAGCATAAGGAAAAGTGAATGATCAGCTGGCAGAGTCAGGAGATCTGCTTGCCTGGGCATGGGAAGCTGGCACAGGACCTGAGTATTACCAGGTGCTTTTGCCTCAGGTCCTCTGGATCCTAGTTTCCCTACTTCACAGTCTCCTGGTCCTTTCCCTTTTCATCCTCATCATCCAATTTTGGTCCCTCTGTCCTCCTGCTACAGCTCGTCTGGTTTATCTAGTTCCTCTGTTTGGCATGGTCCTAAATCTTCTTCCCTTGGTCCCCATGTCCATGTTTTAGGTGTTTTACAGAGGTGGTCTTAATACACTTTCAGTGAAATATTAAAAGATACATATTCAAGTTGCATGTTTTTTTAAATGTGATTTGTGTAAAATTATAAATTAACTAAAGAAAAATTACTTTCTAAAAGGGTTTACAGGGTCGATATCTTATATGTCTGATACAATAAAGAAACAGAAATAAGAACGAAAAGAGTCTAGTATTTTTGCTTTGCATTGGTGTAGTAGGGGAGAGCTTCAAATAAACAAATAGGGGAAAAAGAGCTGTATGGTAAATGTCACAGTTAATAACATGAGATAACTGGCCTGATCTATTTAAAGATTGTGAGTTCTAGCACATAGTTACATTTTAGCCATTGTTCTTGGTAATTTCGGATCTCCATTAACATATTCTGCCTTGTGAAGGGTCATCCATGGCTACTGATGCCATAATGCTGTACACGTCAAGGTCTCCCTTGTAAAATGTATCCTGCTATAAACACATCGTTCCGCAGACTGTTATCAGTGGCCTGAGGTGCATTCAAAGACCGTAGCGGCTGGCACGGATTGGGGGTGGCGGGGCAAAGGGGGAGCGGGGTAAGGGGAATATAAAAAAAATGTTAAACTTACCTTACCACTGCATTTCTCTGTCTTCCCTCCTCATGACATAAAGCAGGCAGCCAGGCTCCCCTGACCAATCACAACACTGCAATGCAGCGTTGTGATTGGTAAGCACCCAGGTTTTCATGACCAATCACAACGCTGCAATGCAATGCAGCGTTGTGATTGGTCTGAGCGCCGTGGTTCGGTGCTCAGCCAGGGACTGGGGGCCTGAGAGCGTTCTCCACGCAGGCTGTAATGTAGCCCACATGGAGAACATGCGAAGTGTGGAATGACTGTTTGGTCAGCCCGAGAGGGAGGCCAAACAGTCATTGCACACTTAGGAGGGTGCTACCACTCCTCCCCTGCTCTGCGAGCAGAGCAGCCCCACTATCCCCGTCACACAAAGCTACCACAGAGGAACAAAATAAAAAGATAATAACATTGTTATTATCATTTTATTTTTCCTTTCTTGCACTGCTTCAAAGCAGTCGGCCAGTATTCCTAAACAACCGTTGTTCTGCTCATCTCTAAATTAGATGAGCAGCACCACCATGTGGTAGACTGTTCTAAGCAGGGTGTTGACAATTAGGTGTGGTGCAGAGCCCCGGAAACCAATTAAGTGCTGATGCTGAGCACCAGAAAGCACCAGCTCAAATTAAGCACTGTGCCAAAGGGGGTAAATATTGAGCACTCATTTATGGGAATGTTAACTGCGCATGCCGTTGTATTATTAATACACTTTTTGCAGAAGTGCTGAGCTTAACTCCCAGAATGCCTGCATGATTGTAAGCAAATGTCTCTTCAGATCACTAAGCAAAGAGATTGTTAGAATAATATGGGGCAGTGCTCTGATCGTAATCCCTATGTTTAAAAATAACATATACAACTGCTCAGGCATTGTGGAAAACAGTTGGAACAATGCGGGCAGAGCCACGCGTGTTCCAACTTCAAAAGCACTACCACGCTTGCCTTAACCAGGCATATGCCTTAACCACTCTTGTGCGTGGTTAAGGTAGTGCAGGGTCTAGTTGCTGGCTGGCAGAAGCAGGAAGGATTGAGAGAGGATGCGACACAGTGAGAAGGCTTTTGGAGGCGGTTATTTTGTATGCTTTTGAGGGGGGGTTGGTGTAGTTTTTAGGGCTGAGGGTCAGGGTAGTTTTCAGGGCTGGGAGGGTTTGGGGTAGTTTTCAGGGCTGGGGGCGTTTGGGGTAGTTTAGTGGGCTGGGGGTTTGGGATAGTTTTCAGGGCTGGGGGTTCGGGATAGTTTTCAGGGCTGGGGGGTCGGGTGGTTTTCCGGGCTGGGGTCTAGTTTTCAGGGCTGGGTAGGGTGTTGTTTTGTAGGAGAGGGGTAGTTTTAGATGAAAAGGTGGGGGCTTAAAGGGATATTTTAGGGCTCAGGTTGGGGGAAGGGATAGTAATACTTTTTAGGGCTTAGGGGGCAGGTTAGTTTTCAGGGCTCGGGGGGAGGGTAGTGTTTAGGTCCTAGGGGAGGGCGTGGTAGTTGTCAGGGCTTGGGGGTGAAAGGGTAATTTTTAGGGCTTAGGGGAGAGAGGGGTAGTTTTTAGGACTGGGGCAGGGACATTTTTCAGACGGGGAGGGGTTGTTTTTCAGGAGGGAAGGAGTAGTTTTAGGAGTCAGGGTGGGGACAGGGGTCGGGGTTAAGACTTACCTGTCAAGTCTTGACCACAGCTTTGTCTCTACCATACATGCCTTAGCAATGCATAATTAATTGTAAAGGCATACGTGATAAAGCTGTATTTGTGGTAAAGATTTGCTTTTTTGAGATGGCATGGAACCGGCATGCATGGTAAACGCATACGCGGTTCCATCACAAAACCTTACATTGATAGTGTTCGCTAAGAGTATTCCTGCTTTGCTTTCTGACATGCGGACAGAGAAAAACCCAAATGGCCAATTTGTACCAAGTGGGAGATAGCTGAAGACATGTAATAAATGTAGTTTTTTTTTATTTTGTTTATTAAAGTTTCTGGTAGTCTTACATAACAGTTGTCACAGCTATAACAATCTCTGTAAACATAGTACAATACGAAATCCTTTAGATCACATCCTCCAATAGTACACAGTTGAGCATTTCCATATCACTGTAGCATCACATTACCAGTTCAAGAGATTAAGTTAAGGACCAGTGCGAAGTAAATCAGGGTGTTCTCATAGATATGCCGTAAGTGGCTCCCAAATATCCGAGGGTTTGGAGGCAGTTGGTAGTTCTTCTGCATAGATTAAAAAATTGTCCATGCAATAGACAGCGTCAAGTATCCAGCTTGTTAGAGTAGGAGTTTGCTTACTATCCCTATATATCGCTACTCTACGTTTTGCCAAGAGCAACAGTATGGCAATCAATTTCTTCTTTGCAGATTTCACAGGTATGTGAAGGCCTAAGAGGCATAATTGTAGTGTAGATGATAGTGGGCATGGAATAAGTGCACCTAAATGGTAAATCACAGTCTCCCAGTATTTTCTTATCCTATCACAATTCCATGGAAGATGTGCGAAATCTGCCTGATCAGTCCCACATCTCTTACAACGTGCATTATCGCGTAACCCGTATTTATGTAATTTGGCTGGAGTGTGATAAGCTTGATGTAGATACTTATAATGGATGATGCGGAGGTTGCCATTGGGTGTGAGCAGTGTGATAAGTGCGCAGCATGAAGACCAGTCATCGTCCGACAGGGAGATGTCTAGAACTTTGTTCCAGTTGTCTCGGGCCCTAGTGGTTTGTGTGCCAATTTCCGCTTGTAGCAATTTGTAGAGCAGTGAGATTATAGTAGTGTGAGTGGGAGTTGCTATCAACGTCTGAAATGATTGTAGTACAGGAGGCTCAGCTGGGTATGTGGGGTACAATTCCCTGATGGCTGCCCTCAGTCTATGATAAATAAATCTGAAGAGCAGCGATTGGTTGCTGATACAAGACAGGTCATCGGGAGTGATGAAAGTACCATTCGGATATAGATCACTCATTTGCGTTATGCCTGTTTGCTCTAGGATCATCATGCTGTTTTTTTCTTGCGTGACTGATAACACGGGGTGGTGAACCAATGGTAGATTCGGGGCGTATATTGAGGTTTTGTTCGCTATCTGACTGATGCAGTGCCAAGCTTGCGATGTTGTCCAAATTGTGTTTATTTCACCTGATGTTAAATGATGTTGTGTATGTGTGATTATGCTTGATAGTGGTATGGGGTCAGTGTCGCCATCTTCCACCACAAGGTGTGGCAAATATTTCACTGGGTGATACCAATAGTATGCATATTGTGCCTGCGCACATAAGTAATATAGATAGATATCAGGGACTGTAAATCCGCCCAAGGCATATGGTAGTGACATGGTTTGGAGACTTATGCGAGCTTTTTTTCCGACCCATATCAGTCTAATGAGGTTTGTGCGTCTCCGTTCAAAAATTGGAGCGGGTGGTTTTATTGATATATTAATAAAAAGGTACAATAGCTTAGGTAACAACGCCATCTTTATTAGTGATATTCTGTCAGCCAGTGATAGGGGGAGTGTAATCCATCTAGTTATTTGTGCTTCTATGCGATCTATTGCAGTGCCACAGTTATATCTAAGTACCAGTTCAGAGTCACAGTGTATCCAGCTTCCAAGATATTTAAATGGGTCTTCCTGCCATATAAGAGGGAAGTCCATTTGTGGTGCTTTGGTATTAGCTGGTAGTGGTATCACTGCTGACTTGCTCCAGTTAATGTGTAAACCCGAATAGTGCCCAAATTGTATATATTCGCGTAATAGTGTTGAAAGGTTCTCCTCAGGGTCTCGAAGTTATAGTACCATATCGTCTGCATATAATGATATGCTAATAGGTCTCAGGTTGAACCGCAGTGCCGCGTGTGCGTACTTCTGGCGTATTTTGCAAACCAGCGGCTCCAATGCAATGGAAAAGAGCAGTTGAGACAACGGGTATCCTTGCCTGGTGCCTCCTTGTATTGGTAATATGTCTGATATATGTCTATTAACCTTAATGCGGGCAATGGGTTTGTTGGTGAACATGGGTGGCAAGTGAATTTTTGGTAAGAATGTGAACATGTAAGGCCATTCGACGGAATCAAAGGCTTTAGCCGCGTCTAGTAGCACCGCCACAGCCTGTAACTCCGGATTTAGTTGATGCAGCAGGGAAAAGATGGTACGCAGATTATGTGCTGTTGACCGAGCTGGAATAAATCCCAATTGGTCGGGTAGAACTATAGTGGACATGAGTGGCTGCAGTCTTGTGGCAAGTATTGTTGCCAATATCTTAACGTCTGTGTTTTTTAATGATAGGGGGCTCTAAGACTCCGCTTTTTCAGGTCTTTTATCTGGTTTTAAGAGTGCCACTATAAGTGCTTCATGTAGCATTGGGGGGAGAATTTTATTATTATAAGCTTCGTCGTACATCTCAAGCAGATGTGGAGTTAGCAGGTCCAGATATGCCTTATAAAATTCAGCAGTGTACCCGTCAGGGCCAGGTGACTTACCACTGGGCAGTGACTTTATGGCCAACTGCACCTCCTCCTCTGTTATTGGTTGGGCTAAGTATTCACGGTGCATATCTGATAGCCATACCAGTGCTATGTCTTCAATATAATTCAGAATTTCAGGCCCTAGTACTGTGTGTTGTGTCCTATAGAAGTCACTATATGTTTCTACGAATGTGTTCAGCATGCCCTGGGTGTCGTAATGTAGCTGCCCATTGTCATCCTCTATTTGTATAACAGTGTGCTGTTTGTGCTCTGTGCACACTTTTTGTGCTAGCATTCTACATGGTCTCCCACCTTCTCCCATCCTACGTGCTGCATGGCGTTGGGAGGTATATTTTATTTCATCATCTGCTAGCGTATTATATTGATTAATTTCGTCCCATAGATTGCCAAGGGTGAGTGCACTATGAGTCATATCATATTCTGCTTCTAGAATTTTTATTCGACCTTCGCACCGCTCACTTGAGTTTGGATATCCCTCAAAATGCTAGCATTCGTGCTTATACAGATGCCTCCTAGGGTCGCGTTAAAGGCCTCCCATAGTGTACCTGAACTGTCGACTGATTTTTGCATTGTCCGCAAAGTAATCTTCTATTGCCGTTTGTATTGTGTCTTTGTAGATGGGGTCTAGAAGTGCAGTGGCATTAAAACGCCACACAAATGGAGGAGGTATATACGTCGGAATCAATAGTGCTAATAAAACAGGTTTGTGGTCAGAAAGTGTTTAAGGAAGATGAGTTATGTCCTTAGCCCATGTGGCAGCTTGGCTTGTGAGGAGCCAATAATCCAGCCTCGATCAACTGTTATTAGCTGTTGATGAGTGGGTGCTATCCCGTGTAGTCAGGTTTTATATGCGCCATATGTCAAGCATGCGGAACTCTGTCATGCCATTTAAATGGAGACTGCACATGTATGGTATTCTGTGGTATTGTGAGATCTGTCTTGCGTATCATCCACAGCTACATTTAAATCTCCTCCCCCCAGATTAGTTCCAGATCCGGCAGGTCACATATCTGTGCCCAGAGATTCATAAAAAAGTCAGGGTCGTCCGTGTTCGGACCGTATACATTAATAATACCAACTTTGGTGCCTCGTAGGACGCCTGTGACAATGACATATCTTCCTTGCGGATCAACGATTGTCTGGTCTAATAGAAAGTGAGTGCCCTTACGTATAATGGTTGTGACCCCCTGTGCACATGAGGAGTAGGTTGCAGATGCTACAAACTCAGCTCACCTAATTTATCTGCTTTATTGTTTAAGCAAATGCGTTTCCTGAAGTAGTGCTGCATCGACTCGGTGTCTGTCAAGATAGGCAAAGACCTGTCTAATCTTTTTGGGGCTATTGAGGCCTCTTACATTCCACATTATGAATTGCAAGGGTGTAGCTTTAGCCGTAGGGTGTCAGCTTTGTGTTTCCAATTATGCCCAATAGAACTGATGCTACGTGTGTTTGCGATAGCTTATCCTCGCTCGCGTGTACTACTCTGGTAGGTGTGGCATTTATGTGTGCGTGAACATAAGACCCCAACAAATATGCGACTACCAATATAACAAACTCCCGTCCCATTCCTCCCCCCACCCACTTCGCCATCCCAATTATGGCAAATTCCCTTGAACTACTGACAAAGCTATCCCTCCCCAGTCCCGTTCCCGGATTGATTACAAAACCAAGAAACAGCGGTTGTGGGACACACAGGAGGGCGGATGCCACCAGCTGACAACCCCAACAACGACACAGTTGAGGGGACCGTGCCACAAACACATTGCATTGTAAATGCATTTTAAAAGTGTGTATTAACCTAGATATAATGGTTAATTACCCACACAGTGGAGGTCACATAGGTTGAACACTTTGATACAGTGGTCTACAACAATTAACCATTCAACCTCACTTACATAGTGTCTCAGGATAGCGCATGCAATGTATACGAATCCTGTAAGACTATTACAGTCTACTCCACAGTCCTGAGCGCCAAGGCATATGTGATACAGCATTTATTCAACATCTGAGGTGTGGTCCTGTTCAGCGTGTGCTCCCCTCTGAGATTTACGATGGAGAGCTTGTGGGTGTTTAAGCTGTAGGTATTTAAGAACTTCCTTAGGATCACTGCAGATTGTACTTTTACCGTCTTCTGTAATTTTCAGGCAAGCATAGGGGATGTTGCTATCTCTCAATTTCTTTCTCACATCAAGAAACTTCTTTCGTGCCTCTTGCACTTGTGATGTGAAGTCAGGGTAGATGGAGACATTCATTCCTTCATGGTTTAATGTCCGTAGTTCCCGGGCTTTGCGAAGGGCCACGTCTCTATCTCTATAGTCCAGGATTTTAGCGATTATGGGGCAAGGTTGCGCCCCAGGCGTCGGTGGTGGTGCGAGAGACCTGGGAGCTTGTTCAACAATGAATACATCGGAGAATGTGTCTCTGCCAAGGAGAGTGATTAATACCGTTTCGATGTACCGTTCCATATTCCCTGTCCGCGTCGATTCTGCCACTCCCATGATGCGTAGGTTACAGCGACGTGACCTGGCTTCCAAGTCTTCAGTTTTAGCCAAAAGAGATTGTAGGGTCTTATCGGCTTTTGTTTCAATTCAAGTTGATGCTGAGAGTCCTCAGCTTCCGATATTTGGCGTTCTGCCATGTCTACGCGCTCTGTATGTTTGTCCAACCTCTCTGACATGCGATCAACGCGATAAGTCAAGGAGTCTATTTTTCCATCAATGTTGGATAAGGTAGCTTGTATCGTTGCAAATATTGACTGGAAATCCAATGTTGCTTCAGAGCCTGGAGATGTCGTGTTCCCATGGTTCTGTTCCGGGGCCTCAGCACCCGTCTCTGCCGTCTTTTGCTGCTGTTCGAAATTCAGTTTGGGTTGGTTTTTATCCGGTTTCCCCATTCCACTTACACTGTCTGGGTAGCTTGATTACTGCTTGTTCAGACTACAGTTGTGCTAGCTGCAAGGGTTTACAGAGTAGCTCAGAGTGCAATGCTCAGTAATGGCTCGTTTACTGGTGTTCCGATGAGGGCTTTGGCACAGTAAGATTCTAGGGGCACATGCCCTCCAGTGTAGATAAAGCGGATCGTGCTTGGGCACTAGCCTAAGGGGGCGCGGGGTACCACAGCAGTCCGTTAGGATGGGTCAGCAATCTAGACAGCAGGCGTGGTGTAGTCACTGCGCAGCGAGTAGGTTGGCGTTCGGGCCTCCAAGCAGCGCTGCCACACCGGAAGCCCAGGGTTGTCGAGGGGGACTTGTCGCAGTGGGTTCACGGCCACCTACTCCCCAGGGTTGATTCCACAGGGCGCGACTCTTGCAGCGCTGCGTCTAGCAGTGACAGAAAGGTTTTGGTGCATATTAGCAGTGGTCACACGCTATCCCACGTCCCCAGACAGCAGCGGCATGCCTCCCCATGAGTTATAGTGCGACGTGTAGATCAATTGAAGTGCAAGATCTCAGGTGTGCCTGTGAGCTTCTTGCACCTGTAGAAATTTGCGGTTATGGGCCACACGCGCTCCCCACTGTACCTCCGCTCCCCGGCTCTATACCTGATCAATGTCGAGGTGGCGCTTGAGTGCTGAGTGTCTCCAGCGCTGCCCCTTGCCCTCTCACCATCCGGGCACAACACAGTTCCGGCAATGGCAGAGGTTTGCGATGCTGTGGCGGTTGTGGCCGGGTTCTCCCTGCAGCCGGTGTGGGTAGTTTCGGTCGAGCCATTCCATTCACTTTTGTGGTCCTTTCCATCCTTTTCCCCTTACCCCCCACTCCGGCCCCGGTACTGCCCCTCCTTTGGCAAGTACAGGCCGCGATACGAGCTTGAGCAGAGGCTTGCACTTCAAGAATGGGAGAGGTCGAGAGCGTCTCTCTCCACGCCCACACCCGCCCTAGGTGGCGACACACGTTACCTGGGGGGTGCGACCTCGCTCTCCTCTCCTCCTCTCACGACTTGGGCCTCCGATGCGACTTGGTTGATTCCGGGCATGATTCCGAGCAGTAGAACTCAGGCCCTCCCCCGATGGGGTTGGTTCGAGGTCCTGCTTCTGGCAACGGCGGGCTCGGGCAGGCGGCACAGCTTCTGTGAGGATGCCGGTCCGGGCCAATGGCAATAACGAAGATCTCAGGTTGCAACAGGCCACACGCACACAGCGTCGCTGAAAATCACTTGAGCTTCGGGTGTGCACGGTCACAGGGCAATCCTCACGAAGCTCTCAGGCTGCACGAAGCACACGCACACAGCATCGCTGAGACTCACTTGAGTTCCGGGTGCACACTATCACAGGGTAATCCTCACGAAGGTCTCAGGCTGCACAAAGCACACGCACACAGCGTCGCTGAGACTCACTTGGACTCCAGGTGCACACGATCACAGGACAATCCTCACGAAGGGCTCAGGCTACACAAAGAACACCCACACAGCGTCGCTGAGACTCTCTTGGACTCCAGGTGCCAACGATCACAGAGCAATTCTTACGAGGGTCTCAGGCTGCAAAAAGCACACGCACACAGCGTCGCTGAGACACACCTGGAAACTTTTGTGTTCGAGTTTCCACAACAGGAAGCCAGCTCTCCTCAGGCTGTTGGGAATACGTTACTCCAGGACACAGCACACAGCAAAGTCCTTTCAAGCAGGGAAACACAGCACACAGCAAGGTCCCCTAGCCACTCCTTGCTTCAAACAGCAAACTGCAGGCCAGCCCCAAAACACACAGCAAGGGTCAGTCCTTTCCTTCAGTTGCTTCAGCTGGTTCTTCCTTGGTAGAGGTTCCTCTTGACCACAAAGTAGTTTCAATCCTTTACAGTCTTGAACAGTTCCATTACAAAGTTCAGGGGTTTCAGCTCTTATAGTTATACCCCTAAATGTCTTTGAAGTATTTGTGTTCAGGGGGGCACAGTCCCTGTCTAAACCAGTTCTGGGTGTCTCCCTGCAAGTGACACCTTCTTCCTTTGATAGTGGAGGTCTGTTTTATGGCGGCAGCCCAGGCAGCTTCACCTCCAGTGGCTACTCCTCCCCCCTACACTCCAGATGTAGGTCAGCCTGTTGCTGTCTCACCTCCTTCCCTGGGTCAAGACATTCCCCAGATCCTATTGCTTTCAAATCCACACAGTCATTCCACATCCAGGCAGAGACACACAGAAATGTTAGAGCACAAAAACCCAGCCACGTCTAAAAGAGTGGTTTATAAACACGCAATTCAAAAACCACCTTCACAAAAAGATGTGTTATTAAATTGTGAGTTCAGGCACACTAAACTTCAGAACTCCATCTTAAGCCTTTGGGAAGATAGGCTGGAAACTGGAGAGTATTTCACTGTTAGGACATGGTACACACCTTAGTACATGTCCTAACTTTCACATACACTGCACCTTGCCTAGGGGGGTACCCTGGACCTACCATAGGGTTTTCTGATGTGCATAGAAAGAGAAGGGTAAGGCCTGGCAAGTGGGTGCACTTGTCAGGACAACCTGGCGGTTTAACAAACTGCCGGCAGACACTGCAGTGGCAGGCCTGAGTTCTCTCTTTAGGGCTACTTGTGTGGGTGGCACAATTAGTGCTGCAGGCCCACTGGTAGCATTAACATTACTAGCCCTGGCACACATAGTGCACTTTACTAGGGACTTTACTAGTAAGGCAAACATACCAATCATGGACAACCAATTGCCATTACACTTTACGCAGGGAGCACTTGCACTTTGACACTGATCAGCAGTGGCAAGTGCCCAAAGCATCTAAGTTGGCAACACCATGTTAGAAAAAAGGTCTAGGGGGAAAGCAAAAAGTTCAGGGAACTTCAGCCTAAAAGGGCCAAGTCCAACACTGACTGAATGTCTTCTGTCAAAATACCACAGTAACAGAAGAATTCCTCATGCAATATACAGGTGAGTCAGGCAGTTATATATGCGTCAGGAAACCTTGACAGATGTCTGGAGAAATATCTGCTTTGGTTTTAAGATGCACTGCTTTATAAACAGCTATAGCCCAATTGAATGAGGCTGCTATCAGTTCTCCACACTTGTGCCTCATAGCGATGACAAAACACAGCAGCTTTTGTACATTGAAATTTACGGGCCCTATTTGACCATACATCGCTACAGATCACAGGCATCTATTGTTGAAAAGTAGGCCTTCTCATCAGCTCTGTCAGGCAATATGTGCATATAACACATTGGATGTAGGATTTTTAAAGTGAATGTCAACTGTTGGTTGCTACTTTTCCATCCCCAGGCCTGTATTATTGCCTTCAACTCAGTTGAATTTTTGGGCATTGCCTCTTAAGGAGTCTGACATATTATCACCCGTTAAAGCATTCATGCCACTGTTCTCTACTTTGAGGTCATGGAAAACAACTTGAACATTCTATGGGGCTTACTTACAAGCTCGTGCACCATCGGTACGTCAGTTTTTCCCATGTTAAAATAACTGCTGTGAAATATATCGTTTCCATTGCTGCTGCATGATCTTATTTTTCTTTGGAGGAAATGTAATTCTTGGTTTTAAATGGCCAATACTCTGGCTCAAATATGTGGATTATTTTATAATTTATTTTCTACAGAAGAACATTTGTGAGTTTTTGTACACTGTGTCTCTTTCAGTGTTTTACTGCATGCCCCCTCAGCACGAATTAGAAATAAGTAATACGAAGGTAGTGTAGTTCTTTTTCTGCCAGCCAATTGGCAACATTGGCGAAATGGTATGGAACTATTCATAGCTTAGCATATCACATATAATCATACCCTCAGTTTTTGCTTTGAAACCGGTCTCATTTTGTGTCATTTCATACTCATCAGTAAAATATATAATAATGCTTTTGTTCCCATTTTGCATTTTCATTGAAAGGAAAAAATGACTCTCTACAGCCATGTATTCAAATTCAATTTCCCTCAAAATGCTTTGCTTCTGAAGTGGGCAATCATACAATATAATAGCCTCGCATAACTAGATGCATCACCTTACGGATTTCCATCTTCAGTGAATTTCCATCTTGAAAAATAAATATTCAATATGCTGCTGGGAACATGTGCAAACTTGTTGCTAAATACATATATTCCTGACAGTGCTAGAAAAGTCCTCTTTTTAATAACAGTGCTGAGGTGAATATTATACTTTTTTCTTGCTTTTTTAAATTCATAGAAGCCAAGATAAAGAAAAAAGACTGCGCTTTAATAAAAGGAGGACGTATATATTAAACAGTGAGTAGCGGCTCCTGGAGCCGCTACTGTAAACAGCCATAAACAATGAAAAAAGCAACCAACAATATACTCCATGACATCCAAAGTGAAGGTATCAGCTACAAGCAACAATCCTTTTTTATTCTCTATAAATTCTACAGACATTATAAAGTGGTAAACACGAGGCAAAGATACATTATTAACAAAAGTAAATATTTGTCTCTGTGTCTTTAATAAAATCAGAACTTTACTGATACTGTCCATTTAGTTCACTGTACAATTTTGTGTAAGACTAGAGGCTCATTTTGCTTGTTTAAATCATAGGGGCATCCCTTCCTAATAGCGAGTCGCACTAGCATGTAGGAATGATTTGTGACTGGGAATGCGGTCACAAAACATTCGCAGTTACCACCAACTTCAAGTTGGTGGTAACCCATTCGCAAATTGTAAGGGGTCCCCAAGAAACCCCATCCCCTTTGTAAATGTGGTTGATAATTTTTGTTTAGAGCAGACATCGTCCCACGACCACTGCTAGTCTTAAAAAAAAATAGAATACTTTTCATGTTTGTAATGCAGCCCGTTTTCCTTTAGGGAAAATGGGTTGCATTACAAAAAAACTATTGCTTTATCTTAAAAGCAATTACAGACATAGTGGTCGGCTGACCCCAGCAGGCCACCATCCTTATGATTGTAGCCAATCACAATCGGTCGCAAATAGCGAACTGCCTCATGAATATTGATGAGGCAGGTCCATTGGCAACCCACTGCGAATTGCTAACAGTGTCAAACACACTGTTGTATACTGCGGTTGCGATCTCCTAATAATGAATCGCTAAAACTCACTATTAGGAAACCGCACACAAGCGATTTCGTAAATATGGCCCTAAAAGCCATTGGTCTCCTTTATGAAATAAAATGTGAAATATTAACCTGCATCAGTAGAATAGCCCATTTCAGTGATTTTTTGGACTGGGAGAAGAGACTGAATAGTGAGATTAGCAGTACATAATTCATTTATCCTTAACTGTTCTGCTACACAATATTTGGATATTTCATGATAGTAATGGCATTCATTACTTACTATTCTAGCTTGAGTTCTCTTACATGCGTGGAAGCATATTCCCACAGAGAGCACCTAGTTGGCAAATATGTTTAAATCTTTTGCATCTTAAATTCTTTTGAAGGGTATCAAACTGAATAGAATTGTAGATTTTGCTGACCATCATTTTTATAGAAAGAGAGACAAGTAATCTGGGCTTTTCAGAAGAACATTAAACAGTATCTGAATATATCAATACTTAGCAGGTGATGGTTTACATACACCTAATAGACATATACGTCTCTTGAGTCAGCAGATGAGAGGAAGGTGTACCTGTGAAGAAATATTTGATGTGTTATAAAAAAAAAAAAGAGTTCTTTACCTTTTGTCTTGCACAGCTAAATCCACTACGAAGCTTAAAAGAGGGGAAATGAGATTGATGTACAGTAGCTACAGTAGCTACACCAAGACGTCCAAGAACATTTGCATACTTTGGTAATAACCTGAGCCCAGGATTCCCGAGTTAAGTTAATAACTTGGACAGCTTGGAAGATTGTTTAGGGGCGCATTTCCCCAATGGACCTTCGGGACACCAGGGGACTCATTCTCCTGTCTACACACGTGCCAAGAGGCATGGCTGCAGTCTCCTGCTTCTAGGGCCAGGGCCTCTTCTCACCAGTTTAAATGCTCCTCTGTAAACTTGTAGGGTGGGACAGCTTGGAAGTTTCTTTTAGGGTGCACTTCCCCTATGGACCCTCAGGACACCAGTGAACTCCTTCTCTCATTTACACACATGCTAGGAGGTGCGGCTGCAATCTCCTGCTTCTAGGGGTCAGGGTCTCCTCTCACCGGCTTAAAATTTCCTCTGCAATCCCGCACTGTGGGACAGATTGGAAGTTTCTTTTCAGGTGCACTTCCCCTTCTGTGGACCCTCAGGGCACCATGGGACTCATTCCTCCCTTTGCACATGTGCCAGGAGGCACGTCTGCAGTCTCCTGCTTCTAGGGGACAGGGCCTCCTCTCACCAGCCTAAAAATTCCTCTGCAAGCTCACAGGATGAAGCCCAGGGCAAGGCGGGTCCGTCCTGTGCCTGTCGGAGTCTGGAGGAGGCTGGGCTGGGCCAATCCTCTGACTTCAAGCCCTAATACTGTTATCTTTTATTTCCCATATTTGTCTACTTTGGCCTCACTGCTACACCTGGGGGTGTATTATTTTATAGAGCACATGCTGCTAGGTCCGCACTTTTTCTTGCACAAAGCTCGCACAGTAGTGCGAAACCCAGATAATGGGGAAAAAGAAGGCTGCAGACGTTGCCTTTAGTTCTCCAATGGCAAAATAAGGTTTGAAATCAGTAGGGGGAACTGTGTGATGAACAGAATCAGAGACCTATAGAGGAAGTTGAGGAGATAATAAACCACTCCGCTGCACTAGAAATCCCCCCTTCACCAGTGGTACCCACACACCCTGCCCATAAGAAAAGACCAAGGAAGAAGGTGTCAGATATGTTTATTAGGAGAAAGACCCTTGACTCTACTCCTGCGAAAAACTGCCAGTCCTCAGCAATTGCTGATCTGGGCATTGGGGAAAGTACAACTCCAGTCAACATGGATGATGTATGTGAAAACAGATTTACTGTACTAAGTACTCAAAGGGAAGATGAGTCTAGGGGGAGGAGACAGCTTCCCTTGGTTTTCAAGAGATGCCTTGGACTCCTATTCATGTCAATAAACTATTAGAGATGAATATAGGGCTGAGGGAAGAGATACAGGACTTGAAATTGGTTATAAGAGATCTGGACGGGAAGATTGATGAGGTGATGTTGCACAAGAGCTCAATACGGGCCACGCAGACTAAGGGGTGTATTGGGGTGTCAAAGTCTCAAAGTATTTGCATCCCCCATCCATCACAAGGGGCTACAACTTTAAGATTTCCACCCACTTGTACATCATGGGGGTCTGCGACCAGGTTACTCTCTTCTATTATCGACAAACAGAACTTAGGTGTGCCTCAGCACACTCACATCCCATATCAGGCAGGTGGGGATGAATGTGGAGCAAATGAGTGTAGAAGTGATCAAAGATGTGACATCAAAAGGGGCATAAACTCAATTAGAGGGCTCCCTTAATGGAATATAACCCCCCCAGGCACCCATCTCCACCTTACCATCACCAGGGAGGGTTAATGTTTGGGGGAATGCAGTCCATAAGGTCACCATTTCACTGGACACTAGTGATATCTGGGGAAAGTCTGTTGGTTATCATTCCCCTCGGAATGGGGTGCAAGATCCAGTACCCAGGTATAGAGTGGGATCGAATACACCTTACACGCTTGAAGGAAATTGTAAAGTAACCACAGGAAATGTGTCTGGTCAACCAATAGGAAGTGACGGGGCAAATCCCCACCTGGCCCCTGTTGGTTTGCCTAGGAAATTTATGCAGGAGAGGGCTAGCGCCTTGGGTGGCCAGGAAGCATCTACAGTTAACAAATTTCTCTTTTGGAATGTGGCCAGTATTGGCCCTAAGCTGGGTGACACTGAGTGGGGTCGGTTCATAGATGGACATGACATCTGTGTCTTTCAGGAGAACTGGGGCTGAAACCCAGTCACTAGGAATGGGTACCCATCATTCTGCGTTGACGACGCCCCTCATCCAGGGGAAGATCGTTGGGAAGTTTAGTGAGATTGGTGAGGGTAAACCTCCAATGCGTAGTAAGGGAACTTCCACTTAAGTCACAGGATGTGCTGGTAGTTAGGGCGAACTTTAATGGTGGTATCTCATTTCTGTTGTTTAATGTGTACTATTGGATGCTGACAGGAAGGAAGAAATCAAAGCTATAAGTAAATTGGAGGATTTCCTCCCAGAGTGTAAGGGAAAAGGGATGGTCATGGTAGTGGGAGATTTTAATTCAACCCTAGACCCTCTTGTGCCTGCTAATATAAAACTGACGGTTGACCTGAATACTAGATGGAATATCCCTCCCATAGATCTTCCTATAGTGAAATGGACCCCTAGTGCTGCACAGTTGTTTGCACTTTCCCTAAAATGTAACTTTAGGGTTATAAATGGTTGGTCTAGGTCGAATGATAAAGACATCCATAAGTACAATCGATCTGGCCACTCTAGCAGGATCAACTCTTTTTTAAAAAGCTTCACTGGATGGCCACTCATGCATGATATGGTACTAGTTGAAAGGATTGATAGCGATCATAATTCCCTGAGTTTGTCAATGGTGGGCTCATTAGCTGAAGCCCTAAGGACCAAAGGCCACACACAAGTAGGGGAGGTTGGGTTCTCCAATAATGGAAAAGCTATCTGGTGGGGATGGGTTGAAAAACACCTGGATGCCTTGGAGAATGTGGTAAACAAGGCCAAAGAACTGCTAGTGATATTGGATGAACTTCTCCCAATGGAGAGAGGCCGGTACCTGGAAAAGGGCCCATGAAACACTATTCACCAACATAAGAGACACATTGATGCTGGGCAAAAAGTGTACTCTCACATTGTAGAAGGAAGACCCATGGTATACCACATCCTGTAGGGCGGCCAGGGCAGAGTTTCTGCGAGCTGCTAAACCTAAAAATAAACCCCAACTTGTGCACTGTAGGGTGATTTATAAAAGAGAAGTGGCTAAGGCCAAGAGGGACTGGGAAGATGAACTATGGGATGAGCTACCCTTTGCCATGTGCTCTAAAGATAATAGAAGGGAGGAAGTCAGTGAATGCTTTGTACAACAGAGGACTTGGTATTGAACTTCAGTAACGTGTACCCTTGTAGTGCAGACCCTGCATGGGTGGGCATTGGTCCAGCATTGGTCCAGCATTGACAGCAAAAATTGAGAATCACAATTCCATGGAATTTGAGGTCTGGGAAACAATAGATGTCACCAGGTCCACTCTTCGAGGAAAAAGCACCAGGCCCTGACGAGATCCCAAATGAGCTTTTTAAGGCCAACTTGAACACTTGGGACCTTACATGAATTATCTCTCAATTTTGATAATAAAGGGCATGAAAATCCTACCCACTTAGCTCACAGCTGATATTATCCAGATTTTTAAGAAAGGCCAACACAGCATCCCAAGTAACTAATGGCCAATTGGTTTAATAAAAGCCTCACAGAAGATTTTCTGCAGGCAAGTGCTAGTGCATCTTTTGGACTGGACCAAGGAGAAAAACATCATCTCTGAATCTTAGGCGGGGTTTAGATGCTGCATTAGCACAGTTGATCAGATCTTCCATTTTAAATGTATTTTCTGGAAGGCTGTAACAATCGACGGGGTTGATGTTTGGTTGCCGATCTCCGTGACGCCCTTGATCTAGTCCCAAGAACACTGCTGTGGGGAACCTTGGATAAGATGGGAATCCCCTCCAATCTACTGTCAATTCTTGTGTGGTTACTGTTGCAAAGTCATCCTGTGCCCTGGGCACCACTCAACTTGTTGCTGACTGGTACTGGTGGTAACTGACTCTGACTGATCCTGGGCTCTGCGTAACCAGGCCCAGGGCCAGTGCTATGATGAAAGAGACACTTAGAATACAGTGAAAAAACCTACATACACTAGGGTACAATATGGGCTGGGGTACCCCTGTGATTGGCATGACCTACCATATAAGGCCCTAGAACATAATAGGGTAGGGGGATTGAAACTACCTCTAAGTCCCTAGTATATAATAGGGCAAGGCAGTTTAGAGGCCAGCAGCCCTTTCTGCAGTTACATGTGTGCACTGTTGAGCCTGGGGTCAGTTTAAAAGTAGCCCTGTGTTGCAGGACCGCTTTTAACAAGGTAAATTGTGCCCAAACTTGACTTGTGTGTTAGGGGCACTTAATAACGGATAACCTACAAAGTATGGGCATATTAGGTACCCCAGGGTCTTCCCTAGGTGTCACAGGGGTGGGGGGGGTCAGGTATTTATAAGTCAGACCCTTATAAAATTAGTTTTATGTGCCCTAGGGTAAGTCAAATTGCACGTTCACTCCCACATTGTTATTAAGTGCTGCACAAAATCGACGTTGTTGCTAGGAGCACTGTGGAGGGAGGATCTGCAATATATTTACATATTCAGAACCCCTAAAGTCTTCCCTAGATGTTCCATGGGTGGGGGATCCTGCCGATATAGGCAGAGTACTTATACAATATGTTTTTATAAGCCCTGGTGCTGGAAAAATGGCCCAAGATATTTTTCCCATTGCAAATCTCCTGCCACATAGGTTAGCATGGCAAGACATTATTTACTAATAAATCCTTATAGCAGAATGATAACAATAGCATTCAAACACTTCCCAGAATGGTATTGATAAATCCAACAATATAATATTGTTGAATGTCTCCTAAAATGTATAGACAAGAAGTTATACGACTTTCTTGTCTGTAATCCCAGATTCAGCCTTCCAGTGGTCCAGCTTGATTGGTCAGAGTTAAGTGGATTAGCCAGGTTTCTTTGAAGAGGTGATAAAGAGCCCCTGGGGTTAACCAGCTCTGCTGAGAAGGCAGTGTTCTGTGAGCATGGGGAGGAGTCATAAATCATGGACTTCAATGGAAGGGAAAGACACCAGTGTCATTTACAACTCTACACTTTTAAACCCAGCCAGATGCTAGGCTTAAGGAAGGAATGAGCAGATGCAAGGGGGAGAGACTATGGAGATTAGCCATCCTAGGGGTGTGTTTAGCCAGCTCTTCTCCCCCTGCTGGAAAATCAGCCATGATGAATTTGGAAGAATTGGTGCACTCTGGGAAAAAATAGTGCCACACACTGCAGGATGGGGTCATATCTTGGGAAGTTACCTTGTCCCCCATTGGACAAGAGTGCGCTCCTGCTTGACCCAAAGAACTGGGAATAAGTATCTGAGAGGAGCAGAGTCTCTCAGATCTGCTGTTTGAATCCTAAGAGAGCAAGAAGTGCTGAGAAGCTTGATGTGCAATCACTAAGGCCTGCACTCTGAAGATTGCGCCTTCTGCACCATCTAGAACTACAGCCTTGTGGACTACCTTACTGTAAAAGGACCAAAGAGTGGACTCACTGCATGCTACAGGTTAACAGAGCTCACCTGGAACATCACCACCAAGAATCTGCAACCTGGGGTATTACCAGTGGATATGTAAGACCATGCAGACCACTGTTCTCAGAGCTTTGACATTCCCTTCCTGCACGGTGTGGCACACATGTCACACCGTGCAAGACCGGGGATTCAAATCCAGGGGGGCTCTAAATGTGCACTGAGGTTGCAGGGGGGCCTATTAGGGCCCCCTTAGTTGCCTCACGTCCACCCATTCATGGCGGGCTCACAGCTATGAAAAGGGCGGTAGTGAGGCAACTCAAAATATGCTCGGTGGTACCGCAGTGGCACCACCCACCATATTTCTTCCTCTGACCACTGCACAAGCTCCACGGGATCCTGGATCCCTAGCAGTCGCAGCCCTCCTGTGGCAGCTTGACCGCTGCGGTCATAATACTGTGGGCGATTCGCTGTGCGGTGGTGGTTGGACCGCCACCACAGGTTTGGCTCTCGTAATCAGGCCTAAAATGTTTAAAAGTAGGGTTTCATCCTGTCAAAAAAGTTGCTTTAACATCAGCCTGCAGGTTTCAATGCTGGAGCAGTCAGGCTACAAATGTAGCTTGAAGAAATATTTTCCTTACCAGCCTAGTGGATGGTATAATATCTCCTTCGGTCCATGGGTGGCTTTTAACTTCCATGCACCATATACTCGGGCTATGTGGGTTTCCAAAATCCTTCCTAATGATTTCTCTCCCTTTTAGACGCATAAATGTACTTTAAAAAATGCTAGTACATATGTGTAGACAGCATCCAAAAGAGAACAAGACACCACAATGTTGATACATCTTTCTCTAGTAAGTCAAAAAATGATGTGCTACTTAACATTTTACCAGAGGAAAATTTTCAAATTTGCTTATGGTTGAGAAGTTGGGTAAAGTAACAACAAAAGCAAAAAATACCATACACACCGTGGATATACACTATGGTATCTAACTATGGTTAACCTCAATAGGAGTACCTCCAGTGACCAAATGCCCGTAAAGGATTATTTACATCTTCTGCATAGAGAAAGAATTCTCATCTGTACACTGTTTACAACAAGGAAGTCCAGATTTCAGGTTCAGGAGGGTGAGATCACTGCCTGAATTTCAAAAGAGCCACATAAGATAGTTTGCATACGATTGGCTCTATTCATGAAAAAAAAATAAAAGTGCAGTTCGAAATTCCCCTTTGTGTCATCTTATGTTTTGGTTCTATTTACAAAGGGAAACAACCTTAACCATGCAGCATGAACTACATGGGGCTGATCCACGCAGGCGATACCACTCATGTCCAAACCACGAATATGCCTTAACCACGCATATGAGAGGGGCAGGAATGTGATCTTTACCACACATGCCCATCTACCAAATATGTCTTTACCACGAAATTGCGTGGTAAAGGCTAGGCGAAAATTTCGTTCCGTTCGCGGAAATTGCGATAATTTGACATTTTCGCGTTCCGCGGAGAGCGCGAAAATGTCAAAATTTCCGCATTCCGCAGCTTGGCGATAATTTGTTTCTTGCTCGCGCTGTAAAATAATACATTCTCGCGCGCGCCATCACCTTAACTGAATCCCTGCGTTCGCCGACAAGTTTTCTTGATCCGGTCGCGTTCTCCATGAGATGTTGTATTGTTTTTAGCCATTTGCGCTGTCTCGCGACAGTTCGCGCCCGCAGTGATGTCATGCGTCGCGCGATCACGTCTTTCTTCTCGCGATCATGCACCGCGAGACAACTGAAAACAAGATGGCCGCGCCCGCGAGCAACCACTTGGGTAAGTTGGCGAGCCGCAACCATGTAGAAAATCTTGCGAACATACGGGAAAAAAACTTCTGCATCTTCGTGATATTTCCGCGTGTTTGCGATAATTTTTATCATTTTCGCGATAATTTGCGAAAGTGGATTTCGCAAATTCCGCCCACCCCTAGTAAAGGCATGAGTGCTAAAGGCATGTGTGGTAAAGACGTGGTTGGGGTTTTGACGGCGAGGCTAAGGGATGCGTTGTTGAGGCATGTGTTTTTCCATCACACAACCACAAAAGGCAACAGCCTTAACCATGCAGCGTGAACTACGAAGGGCTGATCAACACAGGTGGTACCACGTACGTTAAACCACAATTATGCCTTAACCATTCATATGCGTGGTTAAGGCATATGCACGGTATAGTTGCTGCTGCTGCCGAACAGAAGAACATGAAGCAGGAAGAGTATGGATCGGAACAAGGCGGAGAGGTAATTCGGGTTTTGAGGGGGTGGGGGGTATTTTCTAGGGGTTGTGGGATCGTTTTCATGGCTAGGAGAGGGTCAGGGTAGGTTGCAGGAACGACAGGGGGTCAGTAGTTTAGGGGTTCAGGGCAGGGGACGGCAGTGGGGGTAGATTATTTAGGTTGGGGTAGTTTTGGAGTGGGGGTCGGGGTAGTTTTCAGGGCTGGGGGTCGGGAGTTTTAGGGCTCAGGTCAGGGGAAAGGAAAGGGCGAGTATTAACGCTGAGGGGGCAGTTGGGCTGTGGTCTGGGGAAGGTGGGATTAGGTTTTAGGGGGAGGGGGCTTGTTTTAGGGCTCAGTGAGGGTGCTGGCATTGGAGTAGTTTTTAGGGGGCTGAGTTGTAGGGCTCAGGGCAGGGGACAAGATACGCACAGTTTTCAGGTGGAGTGGGCAGTTGCGGTTTTAGGGCTCAGGGCAGTGGACGGCGGAGGTGGTAGATTATTTAGGTTGAGGGTAGTTTTGGGGTGGGGGTCGGGGTTGTTTTCAGGGCTGGGGGGGTCAGGAGTTTTAGGGCTCCAGGCAGGGGACAGGAAAGGGGGAGTATTAAGGCTGAGGGGACAGTTGGGCTGTGGTCTGGGGAAGGTGGGGTTAGGTTTTAGGGGAGGGGGCTTGTTTTAGGGCTCAGTGGGGGAGCTGGCATTGGAGTAGTTTTTAGTGGGCTGAGTGTGTGCTGTCCTTTTGTTTTGTTGTGTTGCTTTTGTCTATAGTTACTGTGGTGTGATGCGTTAACGTGGCCTTTGTTTTGTTATTGTTAGTGACGTAATTTTTTTGTTGTGTTTGGTTATGTCTTGTGTTGCTGCTTTGTTTTGTTATTTTTTTGACATTTTGATTTTGTTATTAAGCTCTGTTGTGTTATGCACTCTCTTAACAGGCTTCACCAAGTGGTGCTATGTTTTTTGTTGAAGGCTGCACACTCAATTAAGTTCTAGTGGAATAAAATACCACTGCTAAATGTGGTAGCATACCATCGCTTCAGGTCTTCTTCCTTTTAGGACCCCACGGGCTATATCGCGTAAATTGTGCACTGGAATTCGCTTCTTTAAGACACAGGCCCAGATGTACTAAGGGGCATATTATCAAGAGATATATCGCCGCTTTTCTGGCACATAGCGCCGAAAAAGCGGTGATTATTTCATCTCAACATTATCAAGGACACGCTAACAAGCGTTAGCGCGTGTTTCCTTGCGCCTTTGCATGCCAGTGATCAATATCGGTAATGACATGCAAAGTAGGCGTTCCTGAGTAGAACAACATGGGAATGCTCACTGACACGGCTCCGCGAAATTAGCAAGACATGCAGCAGACCCGGGAAGCGATCAAAATAACTGCGCTAACCGCGTTTATAGCAGGAATGTGACGCCTACTTGAAAAGTGACTTAGGCATACTGATAATGTGAGGTGGATTGCCAGGTTAGGTCCACACTCCCCTATCAGCAAGTCTCTCCTTAGCGCTGTGAAATCACCGCTGGATTTCAGGTGCTATTTCTGAGAATCGGACTCTATCGCTGGAATTACATCGCCTGTTAGCAAAACGTTGATAATACGTCGCTAACACGGCGATGTAATCCAGCGATGGAGTAAATCGCACTAAGCGCGATTTGCGATAATTATCGCATCTCCTAGATAATATGCCCCTTAATCTTTTTGCTGTCTCAAAGTCACGCAAAGCAGGACAAAGAAATGCGTTCGAATTTGTTTTCCAGAGCAAAAGGTGTTTTGCATTGGAAAGGCATCTTTTTTTTCAGCAAAAAAAATACTTTTCTTCAAGGATGCGTCACAGTGCAATCACTATTAGTTATTGTTTTCGATGTACTAAGATGGGCTGTGCTTTGGAAAAACGTACCCTCCTGAAGCAGGCGCTAACAAAGAGAATTTTTAATTTCTCAAATAGCATGCCTTCCATGTGTGCTGAACAGTCCCAGTGTGTAGGATCCTTCTAATAGTCCAGTGCAAATCCTATGCTAGGCAGTGCATTGCACTCCAGGAACAGGTTTGGTTGCTGTACAGTATTGCTGTAAAATTAGTACATCTGCCCCATAGTCTCTGCCAAAGATTTTAGGTGACTGTTGTATTATTATTATTTTTTTTTTTTAAACTTATTTTTATTGCCATTTTCATATTTCATACTGTTGTATTATATAGTTGAAGAGCTGAAGCAGCACTGTTTTACCACTTTAGGGAGTGGTACATTTTGCTCGTCACATGAACTTTAAAGACTGTAAATGTTGCTGCATTTGCTGATGCACCTAAAATAAACAACAGAGCATAACACAAAGCATAGACAGAGCAACATGACAACACTATTAAAAAAATATAACAGTGCACAAACCAGTAAAAACAGAATGCTGCACAACAACCACAATATAAAATAACATTGTAATAATGCAGCAGAAAACCAAAGCAGCACAGAAAATGACAGAATGCATCACAAGCACGTCAGACATTCACAAACATTTTTGTCACACATTGTCAACTCCACAAATCTGCTTTCTTAATATGGTAGCCAAAAGGTTATGTTAGCCAAAGGGGTTGGACCAAGCACTGCTGCGATTTACAAGCAAGATCATGTATAGGGCCAGTGAAACATGTTTTGTGATCCATCCTCAATTATTTCAAAACCAACCCATTAAATTAGCTCTTCCTTCGTTCAATTTATGTATACGACCGAAGATGTCTTCTTATATGTTTATTACAAAAGCTTTGAGAGATGTTTTGCTGGTAAATGAAGCCTTTAGTATATGAACACACACTACAGCCACACAGATTACAAGCATAACAGTTTAATAATCATTAAAAACACAAGAAGATGTAGCACTTTTTAATATTGTTAACAGTTTAAGCGGCACAGTATCAATCGAGATCACCTAGAAATAGTTCATAATTTTACATATTCTATGCAGAACGCCTTTATTTCGGAAAACGAAGGGGCAGATTTACAAGCCCCTTGCGCCATTTTGCGTCACTTTCATCATGGGAATTGTGACGCAAAAGTGGCGCAAGGGGCTTGTAAATATGCCCGGAAGTGTTTCTATTTTTCCTGGAGTTTGACAGAACCTGAAATTGTCTTGGAAAGTGTAGGTCGTTTGTAAGATACCTCCTAGACACTCGGTCGTGATCGCAGGAGTGCTCCTAATTCCCCAGGAGAGAGAAAATTCGAAAGTTGATAGCACTGCTGCCGGGTTTACAATTCCCAGCCTGCCGAAGGAGTTAATGAGCATTTGTCTAAGCGCGCCTTCTGCCTTAATTCCAACACGCAAGATGGAAAACAGCTTTCCCGCCTGGACACAGAATGGATATTTAGTATTCCACGCACAAGGCAGGGGTAATCATGTATGATTGAATTTGGCATCGGAAACAGTAATGCTTAAGTAGTTGAAAGGAAAACACTGTTCTAATATCTTCAAGTAGTTCCATGCCAGCTAATTAAATGCCAGATAGTCTCGCAGTCATCAGGTTGTGTAGGGGATTTCAGCAGATGATCAGTGAGGTAATGAAGTACCGGGGATTTATCTGGACTCCACTCAAGAGAATGTCTGGATGTCATTTTGTCAGCAGGACTAATGTGGTGAACAAACGGCTGCATGGCTCGTTACATGAGCTTGGTGGTGTACAAGCAAGGGCATATTATTCAAAAAACGCTGGACAAAACAGTGGAAAGCAGGATGCAAACTCTCGCGTGATCTTTCAGACTGCTTTTTCTGTATCAATCCCTGGAGAAGGCCCTTCATTTTCCTACTTCTCTTCATATTGTTGTTTGCGGTCTTGGATCGCTTGAGTTCCGGTTCAGGGAGAACGTGGCATGGCCGTTCAGGCTGGACTTTTTCTATTGGAGCAGGGCCAAGAGTGATTTGCATATGGCTGGGTCTCTACTGAGGTGGCATGGTGGCCAAAAGAAAGATGGTTTGGGATGCTATCCTGAGCAATTGCCAGTTGTTAGATACATTACAAGCCTTCCTCCCACAGAAGTTACCTGCCTCATTCCATCGGAATCATGAGATCCTTGGGAACACTGGGGAATTACCAGTTCCTCCAGTAATTCCTGATTAATGGGGGGACCTCATTGGCCTGGCTGTAATCCCCCTCAATCTTCAGCCCTCCGGAGCTAGCAATACCCATGGGATTGGTACCACAAGGGGGCCGAGATTACTGGGAGTATTGAGCCACTCATAATGTGGGTCGAAAATAGTGCTTCTCCAGCACTCTAAGGAGGTCCTTTGAGAAGAGGGAAATACATATTTTTGCCATGTGTTTTCCTATTGATAGGCATTTTATTTCCCACAGATTGGCTAGAAGTTCGGTTAGACAGCCTCTTCCATCTTGAGTCCTTTACTTCTTCATCTGATCTTTTCCGTGCTGTCAGGTGTAAAAAGTTGGTGTAAACCATTTTTGATTATGCAGTGTTGTGATTTGAATATACGCATTGGCTGCATGTGTGTTTGCTTGTCATTTCCTATGTATTTTGGGTTCTTCTGGAATACAGCTGCAGTGCACCCTATGCTTAGAAGTTGAATCTTTGATACCCTCCAGCTCAGGGTGGGCAACATCTGCTGCTGAGGAGTGCACTCGAATTGAAAAACATCTACTGTGCGCTCATCTCGTAATGTGTGCCATTGGTTGCAGATGGTGGGCCATGGCCATCATTTTTGGAGACAAGGGGTTATTTTTTATCTTCAGAGTTTCATTCCGAACAAGAAAGCAACAGACAGAAAAGGGAGAAAGGGTCATCTGTATATCGCTTTTGTCGACCTGAAAGCCGCCTTCGACCTCATCCCTAGTAATCTCCTCTGGAAATCCCTAAAACAACAAGGGGTACCGGGGGAAATACTCTTGCAGATAACAAGATTGCATGAGGATCATTTTGCAAGGGTTAGATGGGGTCCAGGAGGCGAGCTTACTGAACCTATTCAGGTAAACAGGGGCGTGAGGCAGGGATGTGTGCTGGCACCCACCCTATTTTCATTATATGTAAATGACATTCCTGATTATCTATTGGGCTGCGAACATGATTCTCCCAAATTAGGGGGGGTGCCAGTACCGGCAATTTTATTCGCATGATGATACCATCTTAATATCCCAGACCCCTAAAGGTTTAAAAAATCTAATGGATACTTTTGGGGTCTATTGTGAAGCTAAGGGCCTGGGAATACATTCTAGCAAAACAAAATATATGGCAGTCCACATAAATCTTTTAAAAATAATTTAACTGTCAAAAATCAGAAGCTAAAATATGTTCATAATTTTAAATATTTAGGTATTACACTGGATACCAAAATGACTTGGAAACCACGATTGGAGAAAAGTAAGATGATTTTATATCAAAATTCACTACCAATAGTAAAAAAAACACCAGAGTAGTACGTCTAAAGTGGTATCCCCCGCCCTTGAGGTATATAAATTTAGGGCACAATCGGCATCCTTATATGTGGCAGAACTGTGGTGCCCCTCAAGTAACAACACTTTCATGGTGGATGAAAATAAGTTCTTTAGGAAGCTACTAAGCCTTCCAATACGCACACCGCTAATACCTATTGTAATGGACTTAAATATACGCCGTACAGACCACCAGGCAATTTTACGACCATTATTGTTTTGGGTGAGTCTGTGGTCCACAGCTGAACTCGTCCACTACAAAGAAGGATGAGAGGAAATTCTAGCTGAAAAATGGTATAGGCTTACCACGGTTGAAGCATGTTTATTGTTGGTTTCATAAATTAGGACTTAAGCTTTTTTGGGAGGTCCCTGCTGTATTATCGAGGGCTTCAAAAAAGATATTAAAGTTAACTTTTTGGGCTTACATTCAAGATAGTTTTTCTCATAGCTCAGCAACAGGTACATTATCAATACGGTTCCTTTCAATAAAACCAACTTGGAGTTTTGAGCCATTTTTGGATGAAGTCCAGCCACAGTTAGCAAAATCTCTATATTTGAAACTTCGATACGGTGTATTACATATAAACTCGAACACTTCGAAATGGGCCCATAAATAAGAGAATGAAAGTACTGCGTGTTGTGTTCTATGCCATACAAGTGCAATAGAAAATTAATTACATCTACTATTCTTCTGTCCAGCCTACATAAAGCATAGAAGGAAATGGATTAAACCCATTTGTTGGCTATTGGGTACAAGATCCTGCTATGAGGCAGAAAGAATATTGAGAATAGACACATCGCAAGAATTAGTTTTCAGTGTTAGTAGTTTCTTATTTGGTGTGAGTTTAATAAGGAAAAAGGAAGGCTTGAAATTATAGCTTAGTATACGTCAAGTATTCTGGCTTTTGCATTTGCACTTTATTTTGGTACACATGGAACTTACTATCAATACTGCATTAGCCTTGTATTGCACTAAAGAAAATGTGTTCCCTTCTGTATAATGTACCTTGCATATATTTTGCACTATGACTATTTTAAAATCCTTTTTAATTGAAAACCATGAAGTTAATTTTACGGATGCCACAAATGAAATTTTAGTCTTGGAAATCCACAATGAGATTTGATGTAACTCCTCAATATCTTTTAAAATTTTAGAATCGTCTATTTTTATTTATATTTATAACTTTTTAACTTCTAAGAAAGGTCTTGTATTGGGAATACGATTCCTAATAAGTATGCGTTGGTCTAGCGATTCCTTTTGAAAGGTCATTACTATATGAATAATTTTTTTATTGTGATGTGTATGTTTATCTTTTATGGGTTTGTAAACCGAAATAAAGATTAAATTGATTGAATGGAATTGAGAACGATAGAAGAAAGAAGAGAAATAAAGAAACATGCAGTGAAATCAAGATAAGGCTGCCTTAGAAGTCGACACCCTCTGTATTGAGCAGAGTAGGCTCCTATCAAAAACATTGGGCCATTGCACGTTTTAAATATTAGGAACTGTGTGTACTTTACAAAAACTCCCACATTCTGCTCATAGTCTAAAATGTTAATATACCTCTGTTCTAGGTGAGTGGCACTCACTGTAGAGCCCCCTTGCCTCCGGGTGGATGTTGCTTACATGTCACCTCAACATGTGTTCAAATCAAAATGCTACTTGTATGGGTTTCCTGTGAATTTGGGCAGTCCATTATATCTCATCTGGATCCCTCTATTTTTTATACATAGTTAATTTTTATATTAAAATTCACCATGCCAGGAGTATGATAGTTCTACTATTGTTTGTAGCACTCTGTTTCGATGGCTGTTAAAAGCAGTATTAGCATACCTGGACCAACTTAAGCACCACACAGTCACGCAACATCTACAGTAGTAAGTCTGATGGTGCTGTGATAGAAAAATGTGCCTCCTTCTATGGTACAAAGAAAGCATGGTATCTTAAAAAGACATTCAGAACAGTACCCTCCTCCTTTCCCATATATTTCAATTACCCTCTAATAACGAAACATACATGACAAATCCCAACCAAATGTCAAGGTCATGTAATGACATTGAAAACCCACCACCTAGTTTTGTCAATCAAAGAAAAAACACTCCAAACCAAATGGACTGGCCTGCATAGGGCGATTTAGTCTGGCAGGGCAGCATGGAGGATTGATAACATAACACTGGGGTATTTATTTATTGCTGTGTGATGGTTGAGCAGGGCCACAGCTTTTTGGGACACTGACCAAGGTTTGTTTTAGATGGTGACAGCTGCTGCACTTTACAGCTGATTACGACCAGTGGTGGCTCGCAGAGGGAGTGCTGTGGGACGGTGGGGAGGGGCGGGGGAGGGGCAGGGTGGGGGGTTAGTGAAATCGAACATACGACGGCAAGGAGTAAAGTAAATAAATAACTGGTGCTGATGTAAAGGGCTCTGATACCTGATACCTTCAGGTCACGTTCGTGCTATATAAAACTCCAGGGGAAAAAAGCTAGCCCAAAGAACAAAGTTGCGTTAATTCCATTGGTGTATCAGCACCATGAAGGGTGCTTTAAAAGTCTCTACTTGTTTTCCACACAATAAAAAGCCAAGCTTTCTATAATATCGTTGTCTTGTTCCTCACTTACATTTTAACCTGTTGAACACATACATATTCTCTTTGGTTGTCACTTTGGCCGCTGCAGCGCTCCTTTACAGCCTCAGGCGGACCGACTGGGGCACCATTAAATCACCCTGTCAGGAGCGCCTGTCTGTAAAGACGAGATATAAAGCAATCCATTATTTACACATTAACCTGTCATGCAAATACGACAACAGCAGCAGCAACGGGCTGTTAAAAATAGAGTTAATCTATTCACAATTTATGTTGGCCATCACGCACACTAAGGCGTCAATATTAGAGAGAAAATTACCCTCAGTAAATATAAGCACCTCTGTTACACATGGAGAACATCATTCTGCCAGAATGGCGAATGAGAGATAGCACTGTAGGTCAGGGTGAATGCCTGGGTTTGCTTTAAATAGGGCCATCTGCTAAACGGTCATAATAATGTATGTTATGGTGTACTACCAACGAACAAGCTTAGGTTTATATTGAGAAAAATATATTTCCCTAAAAAATAAGTCTTTTTTATTAGCTACTTCAAGGATATGAATAAATTCCCTCTGTTCTCTATCAACAAAGTGGGCCTTGTGACGGTGGCTGACGCTGTTGAATGTCCATTTTCGGCTTTTTAACCCCTTGCGTGCGCATGATGGAACCACGCCGTCATGAGCCACGGGCGGCGTGTGCTCATGACGGCGTGGTTCCGTCATGCTGTGGCCGCTCCGCCCACGCGTCGCTGATTCCCCGCCTGTGCGGGCGAAATAAAGAGTGGGCGGTGTCGTGCCGGAACCACGCCGTCATGAGCACAGCTCGCCCGTGACTCATGACTGCGTGGTTCCGTCACGAGCATGGCGGCGCCGCACTCACCCCGCACCCCCCCAGCGCCGCGGCGGAATTTGCACCGCGGCGAAGGGGTTAATAGTTAATAGCGCAGTGGTTGGTACAAACACCTTTTATGCCTCTTCCATGAAAGTGCATTGTGAAAGTGATACAAGGACTGCATTTGAGATACAACAATGACACGACAAAAACAACACCAATAGAACAGGAGCCCATTGCAATAACGCAATGCGACAATGCTTTGCAAAATACACCATAATACCTCAGAGCAGTACAATGCAATTCACCAACATATTACAAAGGACCAATCAAACACGAAAACACACCAATGCAACAATAACACAATAAAAAATCAGCTACAAACTGAACAGCAACACAAAATACCAGCACAACCACAAAACAATACAAGGTAAAACATTTCTGGACTCTTTCTGTCCTGGAAACCTATGATTGACTTGGCATACCTGGGCAGAATGGTGGATGGTAGGGTGGCATTAAAGGGTTCGTCCTAATATGGTATCCCCTCCAATGCCATTCCTTACAGTCAGCCGCGGCCCGTGGAGGGAGTTACATGGGGCGGTAAGGCGGCGCGGGGGAGGGGCAGGGTGGGGGGTTCTAAAAACCGGAATATGGATAATTGCAGGTAAGTAAACAATTAAATAAATAAAACAAATTACGTAGCGCGCACTGCATCACATTTTGCGATGCATCGCGCGCTACGAAATTCGTTTTGTTTATTTAATTGTTTACTTATCTGCAATTATCCATATTCCGGTTTTTAGAACCCCCCACCCTGCCCCTCCCCCGCCCCGCCTTACAGCCCCACGGAACTCCCTCCACAGGCCACGGCTGCTTACAGTGTGTTGTCCACAGAGCCGGAAAGGCCGTACAGGGCATCGGCCGTTTCCTTGGGAGGCTGGAGGGGTGGGGGCTGGTTTTGCAGCGGTGGGGGCCGGTTTCGCAGTGGGGTCCCCCCATAACAAAAGCAGCAGGCATGCATTTCCAGCCTCATTTCCTGGGGCCAGGCAGTTCTCCTTCAAGGGCTCGTCAGAGAACATTGCCAGGGCTGCTTTGGGTTCCCAGTCCGGCCCTGATCGTCTCTGCAATGGATTTCCTGGTGGCTTAGGTGGAGGTCGGAGGTGGCTGTGAGGTCAGAAAATGTGCATTTCCCTCAAACTCAAAATGGTTCAGCGGGACTGAGAAGAGGGCAACTCAACAACTACTGATTTTCAGTGACTCCAACTGTGGACCTTACTTTATGAATTGGTGAAGCAAGAATCTTAAACTTATATATTAGTTGTGGATCTTTCAATTATGTCATTACATATCCCAATGTCATGCACGTTTTTCCACTGTAGAAAAATCCTCTTCTCCAACTGTCCAAATAACCAAAATCCACCAAGTTGTCGGAGCTGCTGAGACATTTTTTATAGAATTATAATCACACCAATACTATATCGTTCACCACCACAGCTAGTTTAGATTTTCTCAGGCACTGTGCTGGGGATATACTTTTTGAACTATTCCTATGCAGCCTATGGTCTCTAGTACTCATGAAATGAATCTCCCTAAAAAAAATATATTTTTGTGAACAGAGAGGGGATATTTCGAGTCGATGAAAGGTCACTTTTTTTTAAGCGGAAATTTTACCCAACTTATTTTAGAGTATTTAATGGGATGCACGACAAAATGTAAGAATTATGCACTCATTTTATTTTATCGAATGTAACTTCTGCCTTTTTTACAAACTCTAAACAGCTGAAAGTTAATGCTTGCAGCTTTACATCTAAAGGGCTGTGGCTCAAAAGAGTTAAATGTTACTATGTTACTTTATGTGGAGCTCTCATAACAGAGGAACAAAACACACACATATTTAAATGTCATCTATATGCGAGTTGATCATTGTTTGAAGATGTATTGTGGCCTGTCACTGTCTGGAGAGTCATGGCATTTCACAATATATAATTTATTACTGTATGTTTGACTCTTTGGCTGAAACATGGCCAAGTCATGTAGCATGGCATGTCACTGGGGCCCAGGCAGAGGCAGCTGTGCGTCAAGCAAGTAAGAATGATGGCATGCCAGCAAAGGAAAGACAGGGCCAGTTTCCTGGCAGGTCAAGGATTGGGGCAGTGCAGTTGGCTTGGCAGCCTGGAATGGTTAGGTCAGAGCCATATGACCCGAACACCCCCAGTCTGGATCATGCACCTCCAAATCCAAACGAGACACTCACAGTACAAGGAGCACCTTTGTGGGAAAAGGACATGTTTATTACGAGCAAGCGAAGCACGCAACATACCATTTACATCATAAGGGTCCAGAAAATCCAAGAAATAAATATACTTTAAGCAATGAAGTACATCTGTCAGAATGTAGAGAGACACATAAATAAATCCTTACAGGTCTTAAGATCTAAAGGCAAGCATTCAAACTATATAAACACAAGGCCTCCACCATGAACATTACAACACCAAGGTCTTTGGCAATCTTTCATCCCCAATGGACCACACAGGTGGAACCACCTGCATCTGTGAGAGGTGGTCCTGACTCACTGTACTCTTGTTGTCATCCGAGGGTCCCGCCCCTCGAACGACAGGCTGTCTGAGGAGCTGCGATTAGTGTGACCAGGACTTACAGCCGCATGTCCTATACTTGTATATATGAATTGGAGGTCCCCTCTGCTGATTAGACATAAACTTGGAAGTAGGTAGACCAAAATAGGAGGCTGGGTGGATGGGTGAAAAGTGCTGCCCCCAGCACCCACACAGCCCACCTCTGCCGCCGCAATGCTCTACAGAAAAGGAAGAGGCCAGGGGCAGACCTGCATAAATGCCCCTGGCTATCACAGTCGTGAAGGGCAGGAGGAATGTGCAGCTCAGACATTATCTATTTGTTTCCTATTGCCCCTCCCCGCATCTTGCTACCGGTATCAGGTGACAGGAAACGGTTCACACTGGGGAGGCCCAGCCCCTCCTGACACTGGGCCAAAGCATCGTGAGAGCCCAAGGGGGCCTGGCCCCCGGGTCCTAACTCCACGCCCCCTCCGAAGCGGCATGGCACTGTGGTCAATTGTGTCCCAAGTCAGTGGAACTGAGGCAGTTGCTTTTCAGCCAACATAAATAGCACGAGTCAATGCTATGGTTAAAATGTTTAGCCAGGTAAATGGGTGGAGAGCAACTCTTGTTAATTTGTGAATGGTAAAGTAATGTCTCTAAAAATAATATCAAAATTTGAGAAAGGGAATTTTTCTTGGGTAAAACTTGTTCTCACTGGAGAAAACAAGAAGAAATGTATTTTATGTTAAAATTGTCATCCTCAAGTTAATTATGCTTGTGTAAGTGTGAAAGCTGTGAAAATCATGAATAAAACACAGATCTGGTGCTGAAAATATGCGAGTATTGAATCTCTCCAGGAGAAACTTTGTAATCTTCTGTGAATTGAATAAACATCAGAAATGTATACCAAAGATAGCTGTATGCATGTCAAAGTACATTTATAGAATTTTCATATGACTCTGGCATGCAAGTATTTTCTGCTTTAGTGCACCAGTTGGAACCGTGGAATGGGAACAAAAGTTCTTTTTTAATATCAAGCATAGATTCCAATTCTGTGGTGAAAGATCCTTTGAATGTGCTACCTGCAAATGGCATCAGGTGTTCAGAGAAGGATGTTTCAGCACGTTGTTTCTACAGAGATACAGACATGTTGCAACTGTTTGCACTGTGGAAACTAGACGGAATTCAGGGGTTTATTTACAAGCCCCTTGCGCCTCTTGTGCGTCACTTTTAACATGGGAAAAAGTGATGTACCGGCGGCGCAAGGGGCTTGTAAATAAGCCACCTAGTTTCTCTGTAGACCCAGCGTACTAAACTATAGTACACTTGATTTTACATCAATCTCAGCGTCATATTGGGTCTGTTAATATGCCTGGACGCCAAAATAAAAGTGCCCCATGTGGATTAAGTAGCAAAAAAAGTGGCTCATGTTTGCAAAATTGGGGCAATTTTGAACTTGTAAGGACACACTTAATACATGTTTTGCAAGGTATGGAAGCCTACAAGGATTTCAGCTTGCTGCAGACAGTGTTTATTTTGACATCATTGAAATCAACAGTGAAAACAGACCGCCAGACCATAAAACAGGTCCAAAACAGCCAAAAAACTGGCCCACACATTGACCTCTGAGATCATCCCTTCAGGGAGTGGCTGGTGGACCTACAGGCCACTCCAACCCGGATCATTCTCCATGTTTTCTGACTTTAGTTCATCAAACCACTGATGGTTGAAGGGGCGTTCTTTATTCCAGATATGTTGATACGATCTTGGGTGTTGCTGCTAGCATAATTTGAGCTGGAGAGCTTGTAAGAATGCGAAAGATCTGTTGTTTCAGATGCATAACTTATTTTAGATTTGAATCCGTGAACTGATGAGAAGGGTGTTCGTCATACAAGGACAGTGTTATCTAAAAAAACTTAATTTGTTCATTATAGTTGTCACTAAAGAAAACACATGATAAACTAGATCAGAAACAAAATATAACACACTTGGAGGAATTATAATATAGTCATCAAACGATTGATCTAGCTGTTGTCTGAAATATGTTTTGTTTGGAACATCGGTTATCTATAATATGTAGGGCTACCAATTTTATGATATTTATATTTTTGTCATTTCCATCTGTAGTTATCCAAATTTATTTTTTTGCAAATTTTACCTGTATTTTTCCATATTTATTTTAGGTTTTGTGAAAAAATTAAGCTGAAATGTGTATATTTCTGCATATATTTAACCAGTTACTGTACACTTGTGCCTGAATGCCTGACAGGTTTCAATGATACATAACGCTCAGATGGCAAAATATGCACTTATAAGAAAATATTTACATTTTAGTATCAAGGTTGTTCAAATCTACTGCTGTTCAAGGCTCTTTACTAAAATCCTTATATTTTTGCATCCCCTTTCCTGTCAAGCCGCACAGCGAATGGCATGGAAGTCATGATTGACAGCATTTAGAATCATTCAAAAACAACCAAATGTACGTTTTCATCCACATTTAAAAACAAATACATACGGAAAAATACATGGTTTACTGTCTGTATTAATCTGTAAAAATCAGTAAAAACAGGGAGCCTTAATAATAAGGTATCTCTTTAAAAAATCTAGGCTAGCATGTTTTCATAAATATTGTGACCACTAGGCAGCAAATAAACCCTGTTCTGCACCTGTTGAGGTTGGCTGTTGCACAACACCCATACAAACCATATCTTGCACACCAAATGCAATGCTCATGACATCGCTGTTAATGTGACAGATACAATAACAAATGTTATAAGTAACCCTACATAAGAAAATACATATAACATTACCCTTTCAACTTCAAAGTGATAACTATGAATTTACTACCACAGTCATTGGAGTATGTGTTGTAACTTAAATACATTTTGCTTGTGAGGGATGCTATTTACGGGTATTCATTTTGTGAGATCTTGAGTTGCATTTGGTGTTCAAGATATGGTTTGCATAGCTGTTGTGCGAGTTGTGGATTGTGAGCTTTACAATAACTTACACATTTTAGTTTATTTTCCAGTTTAGTTCATAAACATCCTGTACTTTAAGTATGTTTTTAAAGTGAATTTCTGATTTTATTTTTTTAAGGTATTTAATGGAGTTGTAAGAAAGTGAAACATAACTTTGGGCCCGATTCACTGAACTAACTTAAGACAAAATCCTAAACTTACTACCATTTTGGTATTCACAGAAGGCACTTACTCATTAAGTATTCACAGAAGGCACTTACTCATTTTGGTATTCACAGAAGGCACTTACTCATTGATGAGTAAGTGCCTTCTGTAAATACCAAAATGAGTAATTGGTAGTAAGTTTAGGATTTTGTCTTAAGTTAGTTCTGTGAATCGGGCCCTATATTTTTACCTTTGGTCTTTTCTGTGAATTCTTTTATCATATACCACATTCAAGGCATTCCTGTGCCCAACCCACTGCTGGCTACCAACTCTGCGGTGCATGGCTTTTGGCCACCAGGCCCTCCACTCATCCCTCTGCTGTTAGATAACCCTTGAATCTCATGGCCTTTGTCCATGTACAGTTGGAGTTTGGCACAGGGCCTGTGGCCATGTACTGTTCACTCTGCTGTGAGTTAACTCTGCTGTGCATGGCTGTCAGCTGTGCACTGTGGTGCCTGGTGGAGGGCCTTACCTTTGGCCGTGTCCTGCACCCAGCTCCAGCCCATTGCCTACTTTCTAAAGTGCACAGCCATGGGCATACACAGGAGAGTTTGAGCTCAAGGGCCTTGGATTTGCTTGTGGTCAGACACATTTTAAAGTGTTTACCTTTCCCTTTTTTAACAGCATCAAAGTATCAAGCCAAAAGTGATTCCTGAGTCATCCATGATATTACAGTCAAATCCTGCACCTAAAATGGCTGTTGGCGTGACTCTTGTATGTTGTATGACATGAGAATAAACCTGGGTGGAATTTCAATTATGCTGTAGAAATCAGAATAATTGCGGTAATTCCACATTACCCTTTGACTCAGAATTACTGGTATTAGTGTGATTTTTCCTGCTCACAAAATTAAGGGTAATTTGGAAGGAAAGCAATCGTACCACGAGAACACATTTAGCGAGCGGCTGCTCACACTTGTACTTGCTCTCTACTTGTGTTCTGCTGCCGAATTTAGCACTATTTCGTAGCACAAAATGCATTCATGTGCCCATTTTGGATATGAGGGGGCATTTTGCGCTGAGAAAAAAGCACTAAATGCTGGCAGCACATTGGAGGATAATCCTACCCCAAGTTTACATTTAGTGAGTGAAAGCAGCTGCTCATGCTCACTATTTATGTTCTGTTGCATTTAGAGCTATTTCATAGCGCAGAATACATTATTGCACTCATTTTGGAAGCGAGGGGGCATTTTTGTGCTAAGAATTAGTGCTAAATGCGGAATTACTCTTCTCTTGTAATTATGCATAATACCATGGAATTTGCAGGTAATGCTGCGTGATTGCGCTACACTAAATTAACAAGTTATGTTGACCACCACATGGGGCACATGCCAAATCTGGTCAGTTTTTCCTGGTTAGGAATCTGAGTTTTCCACGTCTCGGTACACCACATTGCAAAATCCTGGGGACAGGCACCTCTGGTAGTGACCCCCCCCCCCCCCCATGACTTTGTGATTTTTTTTCAGAGCTCTGAACTCTCAAGTCTTAAGAGAGATATACAAATGTGTTAACCCTCTAATACCCGCTCAACAACTTTCTTAAATGCACTATCTCAGAAACTGCTACACAAATTTGCACCAAACCAACAAAAACATGCTATTTAAGTAAAATTCTACTTTCACACCAGAATTCATGTAAAGTCTTTCAGTGGTACAGCCTGTAGGCATGAATAAAATGTTCTATTAGATCAAAATTGGGAAATCACTTCTTTATTGACGCCAACCTTACGCTATTTCCCCCTACATGTATCTACCCCAATATTGACATGCTGCATCTTAGCTAAGCTATTGATTTGCAAAATTTAGTGCAAATCTGTAGTTGGGATCAAACCTTATAGGGAAATAAAAAATGCCTTTTCAATTGGAAGTGTTGTTGAACAATAACTACACATTGTGACTGCCACTACGAAATTTATCTATATGAAAAAGAACATTTTGGGGGGGGGTTCTTAATAACTTTGGTGTCATTTGAATAAGCACAAAACTTTCCAAAAGAAGTGTATCTACTTTGGGTCCTTCATTGTAAGATGTATGTAGATCCATCAAGAAACAGGGGTGGGAGAGTTGCAAAAGTATTTTTCCCATTTTACTTCCAAGAGGATTCTTTGCCCTTCAATAAAGTACAATAACACTTAAATGGAAGTATACCAATAAAAAATGCGAGTACAACTTCATTTATGGTTTATGCTTTGCTTTATTACAAGAAACACATCTTAAAGAACAAGATATAACTTCCTTGCATAGGAAATGCGTTGGGAGTGTTTTTGCTCCCCTGCTGTAAATAATGAGAATGGTGTTATAATATTGTTTCATAAATCGTTATGTATTCAATTGTTGAATGAGGTTAAAGAAGACAATGGTCGATGGCTTTTGTTAAATATTAAGATAACTGTTACCCAGTTTTCTATTTGCAATGTTTATGGTCCTAATGGTGTTGATTCGGTATTTTGGAATGATTTTTCCATTCTCTTCTCTTCCCATGTATTAGAAAATCTTATAGTGGGTGGCAATTGCAATCAACTTATGGATCCTTATTTAGATCACAAATCTCAAACCAAGTTTATTCCTAACAAAATGCATAAGGCCTTTCACCGGGCCACTTCTTCTAGAGGACTGATAGATGTTTAGAGAAAATCATATCATGATATTTTAGAATTTACTTTTTTCTCTAACAGTCACAGATACCATTCTAGAATAGATTATATACTTTTCACTCAATCTACCCTTCAATTCACATGCAGAGATAGGTTCAATACTTATTTCAGATCATGCTCCTGTCACAGTTGATTTGAATTATCCTATCCCTACACCCTCTTCATGCAGGTGGAGATTTAATGATGCCCTTTTGCTCGACAACAAATTTACAGAGCAATTTATATTGCTTTTTCATGAATTTTTTTAGAATGATCTTCCCTCGGATTCACAGATGAATTTTGTTCGGGATGCCCTTAAACAACTGCAAAGGGGTTTATATAGATATTGTTGAACAAAAAGAGGAAGGCATTCAAAGACTCGATGCTGCTCTTAATACAAGTTAAATCCTTAGAACACAATGATACATTATCTAAACCTATTAAGACTAAAATGCAATCTGGTAGCTTGCTTAAGTTTAATGCTAAGAAATGTATGGAGGTTGGAATAAGGCAGGCAAATCTCTGGCTAACTATGTTAAAATTAAAAAGCAAAAGTCTAAGATTGTTGCTATAACAGATACTGCTGGGGTCAGGCACGTTAGTGACTCAAAAATATTAGAGTTCTTCACACAATACTACACTAATTTATATACCCCGAGTCCTCTCCTTCAACTGAACAGATAGATACTTTTTTCAATCAATTCCTAAGTCCCCAGATAATACTGTTGACTTATCCTCACTTGGTTTTCCAATTTTGGAGCAAGAAATTTTAAATGCTTTTTATCACATTCCAAAAGATCGAACCCCTGGGCCTGATGGCTTTTCTGTGCATTTTTTTCTCCATTTTAAGCACCTGTTAGTTGCGAAGCTGTTGCCTCTTATTAATCATTTTTTTAATGTGGGAAGGACACAAGGCTGTTTTACTCAGGCCATGCTTTACTTGATCCCAAAGAAAGGTAAAGATCCATCTCAATGGAGTAGTTACAGACCTATCTCACTGATTGATACAGACTTTAAGATTTTTGCCAAATTGCTGGCACTCTGTATTAATCAGGTTGTTCCTGATTTAGTTGACCTGCATCACTCAGGGTTTGTGAAGGGACGTTCTATAACCGATAACTCCAGAACTTTCCTCAATATCATTTACTTGGCTTCTAAGTTGAACTTCCCCTTCACTGCCATAACTCTTGATGCTGAAAAAGATTTTGATTTGGGGAGAGGATGTACCCTTATGGCTAGAGCGGTCGACCTTGAATCAGGGGAACCGTGTTTGAGTCTCGGCAATGACGCTCAACATCCTGTGATTCTAGACAAATCAATTAAACTCCCTGTTCCAAACAAAAATTAATGTGTTCATCTGTAACGAAACTGGTGCTCATGTGAAGCACTCTGATACCTTCGGATCTAGTTAACGCTATATAAAACTCTACAGAAAAAAAGGGTGTATTGAGGATTTATTTTTGCAGCATTGAAATGGCACGGTTTCAGTCCTCATATCCTTTAATATATTCAGTTATTACATTCTGAACCCTCTACCTCTATCTGGGTCAACTGTAATCAATCCAGTTACTTTTCCCTCCACAGTGGGACTAGACATAGTTGCCCGGTATCTCCACTTTTATTTAGTTAATCTTTAGAACCATTCTTGGAAAAAAATTGCCAATCCTCAAATTTCATAGGCTTCCAATTTAAGAACATGGATGTAAAAGTTACAGCATCTGCTGATGATATCTTGTTATATTTATCCAACCCCAACACATCCGTTCCTGAGTTTGTTTATTATTAAACAATGACTCTATAGTTTCTGGGTATAAGCTTAATATAGATTAATCAGAGGTCCTGCCCCTAAATAAATATTGCCTCCCAGATATGTTTAAGGATACGGGATTCACTTGGAATTCAAAAAGTATTAAATGTTTAGGTATCCTATATTCAAACAAGATGCTTCTGATTACTCTTCCACTCTCTTTCTTTAAAACTATTAACCATTCCTTGATCACATTCTTGTGGAACAAACACAAGCCACGAATCTCATTAGCGTGTCTTCACCAATCCAAAGACACTGGAGCGGTTAACTTTCATAATCTTAGGTGATATCATTCTGCCTTTACACTAAAACACATTTGAACTTCCCATTCGGCAAATCCTCAGGAACTGTTATAATTTGGGGTCAATCGGAACAGGCTTGATGTACACCCTTTTCTTTAAAAGAGGCAGTGCATATTTCTCAGCCCCCCCCCCAGGGCTTTTTCCTCTCCTATATATTGCTAAATCTTTAATTACCTCCTCTAATTCCCACTTTGATATTATTTCACAAACACCTATTTGGTTCAATAAGCACTTAAAATTAAATAATAGAGTTCTCTCTTGGAAGGAAGGGTCGCAAATTGACCTACCTCATCAATATTATTGAGGTAGATCGCAATTCGCTACCCCCTAGGAACCACTAAAATCACGGGGATGGTGGCCTGCTGGGGTCAACAGACCACCATGTTGTGATTGTTTTTAAATAACGCAATCTTTTTAACCCCTTCGGTGCTCATGACGGAACGGTTCCGTCATGAGCCACGGTTGAGCTGTGCTCATGACGGAACCGTTCCGTCATGACCACGCCCGCGCAAGATTCCGTCAGCACAGCGGCGGAATCTGCGCAGCATGGAAGGGGTTAAAAAAATGCTGCCTGTTGCGTTTTAAAAAAAAAATCAAATGTTTTCTTTTCATTTTTTAAGAGCACTGCCTGCTCTTAAAAAACCTTTTTACAACCATTCCCAAATGGGAAGGGGTCCCTTGCCCTTCCCATTTGCGAATGGGTTACCACTAACTTGAAGTTGGTGGTAAATTGCGATTGTTTTGCAACTGCATTCACATTCACAAAACATTAACTCTTACCATTACGATTCGCTATTTGGAAGGGATGCCCTAAACACGTCCCTTCCAAACACCGAATTGCAAAAAAGGGTTTGATACATGTAAAAGGCCTTTTTTTACATTCGCAAACTGGTCGATTGATGCAATCGGCCAGATTGCGAACGCAAAATCTCTTGATAATGTGGCCCTTAGAGCCTTGCCAGACCCCTGGCTCGGCTCTGGCTTGGCTCGCCCTATTAATTTGTTAGCTCTCTGACATCTAGTGCATCCAACAAAGGTTCTGCCAGCAGAAACCTGTTCTTCACCAAAATCTAAATGGGTTGGGCAGACCGTTTGGCTAAATGATCCCCACTGTCTTTCAACCAGGTGCCACAGACATTGGAAAATGTTCCCTTTCTTTGATCTATCTTTCAAATGTACATTGAGCCACATGCAGTATTAATGCAAGGAAAAGTATCCCAGAATACCCTATGCAGCAGCAAATGGCCCAATCTATTTAATTGAGAGTTCACCGAAAGTTTCAAGAAAAAACACGTAGCAATAGCTTAAGTACTCAAAAAGATATGAAGAGGGTAATGGTACACTTGAGCTAGCCTTTTCCGAAGGCATCCCTCACACTAGACATTTTATGGTTCCCCACAGATTAGTTTATCGTTATGTATCTGAAAATAATGTTTTAATAGGCTGTATAGTACCGGGAAATGATGGATGTATACCGAAAATATAAACAGAGGCTATTTTTCAGTATCATAAATCTTTATTTCGGCCTGTGAGGCCATAAAAGCACAGATAAAATAAATACAATACATTGCATGCATCTTGCAGATATTGTCCCTTGGGCTATGTGGGGCCGGATGATACTAAAGGGGGCATGTGTTTACAAACTGGGGAGAAAGCACCAAGGGGCATATTATCAAGAAACGGCGTTAAAATTATCGCCGCTTTAGTGGCAGAAAACTGCCGCTAAAGCAGCGATAATGGGCTTGATAATATGCCGTTGAGAATTCCCATAGAAGGCCATGTTCTGGTGTCAACATGGGCTTCTATTGGAATTCTCTGCACCATATTATCAAGCCTATTAACGCCGCTTTAGCGGCAGTTTCCTGCCGCTAAAGCGGCGATAATTTTAACGCTGTGCTTGATAATATGCCCCCAAATTTGTATGGTGCGAAGTTTGTTCAGGATCTGTCAATACTGAAGGTAAGACATACTGAGGCAAACGACTTATAACAATGCAGTTCCAGATTGTCAAATAGGCAAAGTAGGCCCCGGCCTATGGGCCCCAATACTTTTAGGGACCCTGAGACAATGGATCAAAATAATATTGATTTAATCTTGAAAGAAAATTACAATCAAGCTTTCTTAAATTATTTTCAAAAGATAGAAGAAAATTAATCGAGGGGTGCCCTGAAATTTCGACTGCCAAGGTTTATTCTGCCACTGTAATGTGGAGATGTGTTCAATAGGTGACTGTTGGAAGCAACTGCTTTCTGCATGCGGAATTGTTTGTGGATCCCATGAAAGAGCAGGTTGTGGCTGTCGGTGCATACTGCAGACATATAACTGAGAGAATGGTGCATTAATTCCTTATCCGCCTTGCCGTTTCATTCCTTGCGCATGGGCAGGGAGGGACGGACTCAGGAATGGAACGGGAAGACCTGGACTCGGAGTAATGAAGATTACCTGTGAGTAACCGGGCATTCTGCACAAGGGCCTACAGTATGATGGTAAGGATGTTATGTGCTTTTGTTTTACATAAATTCTCGATAGTAGATGTGTGAATACTTTGGGGTGGGATGAGCTTACTAGTACAGAGTAAGAAATGTAGGAGAATATATAACATAGTTGATGAGGCCTTTAGCATGTCTTGCCAGGCACTAAGAGGCTAGTAGAAAGACGAATATTTAAAATATATCAGGAACTAGGAATTCATTTGTAAATTATGGGAAATGTTAGAAAATATCGGGACTGGTTTCGGAATCTAAATGTACTTTAAAGGAGAGAAAGCAGCGTCAGGGCATATGGCTGTTATGTAAAGGAATACAATTTTCTACTAAAAGGCAAAAAGAAATGAGTGAAAAAAGCTGTGAAATATGCTAATGAAGTGGGTCATTGTAGGTGGAGTCTACCCTGTACCAGGTACCAGCACTGGGCAAATAGCATTCAGAAGACATGTTTATTGCCTAGGAATGTAGACAGGCAAATACAATTGTGGTTAAAGTACATTTAGCTTTAATTCATTAGGCCACTGATTCTTATAAACAGAACCATACAAACAAGATATACAAAAAAACAAGAAGGGTGTTCCTTTTGCAAAGTCAAGTAATAAATAACACACATTAAAAACATCTATTTGCAGCATTCTTCGTCTATTTTCCCTCAGTTATTTACAAGGCAGATTTTAATATAAACAAGTGCTTTCGAGGTGTACCTAGCTTTACTTTTTTTGCGAATAGGACGCTAATTCGCAGTGTCGTGCCCAGCCATTCAAAACTCCCACAGAGTGAGCATTAACTTTGTTGTTTGCCTGCTTTACAAGCCTTCTCAAGCTAACAAATGTTGCAGGTCAAAGTAAAGGAGAAAGGTACCCTGAGTCTGGTTGTGAGGGATGTGTCTGGAGCATTGTGTGCTAACAGTGTTCAGCTCGAGCCTTTAAATGTGGGCCTTTTGATTAACAGCTATTAATGCCCTCAGCAGTGGCCAATACCACTGAATTAGTAACATTACATTGGAGCATATAATAAAAAAACAACGGATTTAATAATTTTCACCTGATGGGTTTGTGATGTGTCCTATTGTCTTACTGGAACTAGGATGCCATTGAGCAGGGGACAGATGAAATGTGCTTATCATTTGAAGCTAACTTCTTAAACAGTGCGTGCATATGCGCCGCCTATGTCATAAATCAATTTTCGCACACTGTACTGAACAGATCTTTTGGCTGAGCTCCTAAAGGGTTTATTCCACCTTTACTGACAGTCACAGGCGACACTGAGTAATGGTGCGTCGAGGAAAGTTACTTCCCAAGAGGTTGTGGAAGTACATTCTGTGCAAATAATCACAGGAAAGGGGTAGGGATGGAAAGGAAAGCTAATGATAGATGACGGAAGTTAATTGAGCTTTTAGTAGACTCCGGATTTGAGAAGTATACCTGTTAAACAAAGGATTGCAGAGTTGGGAAAAAAAAGCTAAAAGGTGGGGGAGGAGGAATAGAAGATCCTCAACCGGAAAAGAAGGAGAAAAATAAAAATTATGTGATATGCAGGTAATTCTTAGATTTTATATCTGACTTTAAAAATTGTTATAACTTAAACCTCGTCCCATTGATGAAGACACAGCATAGTTTGGGTGAAATACATCCTTGTGTTGTACTTGTGACCACAAAATGATTAACATTGTATGGTGCAGTGGGGCACATAGGCCAGACTAGAGGTGTATGCAGTGAGCCAGTGTACTATGTAGATCACAGAGTGCTGATCCAAGCTACCTTTTATCATAAGCTTGGACTGTGTAAATAAGTCAAATTTAGCTTCTTGTTATGCAAATCTATTTTATTTGTGTTTCTCTAAACATTCCACAAATCCAGCCCTACACTGGATGCCCCTGAATTAGAAGAAACATTCTTTACAGGAATTGCATTTTCCCATGTGCCTGATAACACTGAACATTTCTGTGGGAATTATATTTCTAGAGAGATATAAGGGTAGCAGACTACTCAGCATGCAGTTCCATTCTCAGAAAATGTTTCACTCTGGTGGTGGTGTTTAGAGAGATTGCACAGTACCAGAAAATGTTTTTACAATGATGATTAAAGCGTGAAGTAGGTTTGCGGGGATAGTGAATCTGGGGCATCGAATTTTCCCCACCCACCTACATACTATTACTCCTTTATCTGCTCTTTTTTATGTTAAGGTAATATCTACAGCCTTTGAAAAAAGCAACCAAGATCAATAAGCAACACCCTACTGTTTGTACTGACATAATGATAGCCTTGAGAATCCCTCCTCCAGCAGTGGTAAACCAATTGGCCATTGTTGTAGCTCCCTTTCCAAAATGTTCTAAAATGCTTTGAGCCTCATTATGACTTTGGCTGTGTGGAAGCGGGATCATCCCGCACTGTCAAACCCTTGTACAAACCACCCACCAGATCAGGAGTTTTCTCCTGTCTGGTGGGCAGTTCTTTGGTTCCCAGGATGGTGCCTATGAACGTCAAAGGCAGTACCTGCAAGGCATTGACTGCTGCAGTCCCTGCTGTGCAGGTACTGGTGTGCATGCACACAGGGGGCACATGTTGTGCCCCCCTGCATGCATCCACATGGCATGAGGCACAAGGGGGCCCTGTAAAGTGTGGTGGTGAGGAAACACGTAAAATGATTGGTGGGCCGCAGTGACCTCACCAAGCATATTTCAGCCTCAATACCACTCAAGGTATCATGATGGTTCATACAATTCTGATCTCAGTTCTCACAAAACTTATATTGGTGTGTTTAACAGTAGATTTACATAGTAAATCCATTTAGTTGCAGAATACCTTCAACAAGGCATTCATGCTCTTTTCGATCTTCTTGGTGTTTGCTGATCTTCTTCAGTGTCACTTATACTGCTTGACTCTGTCTCCTTGGCAATTGTTTGCGGTATGCGGTCAACTGACACACTCGATCTCCATTTCCTCTGACCATAGTTTTTTGCCCATTTAGCATTTTGGGTAACTCTTCAAGTTCCATTACTCGTTCCTTCACGTGGATCTTCCTGCAGTTCTGGTGCTCTCTCAACTCTTACTTCAGATTGAGCTTTCGTTTTATCCTCTTCTTCTTCAATGACACTTTGTAAATTCACATGAACCTGAATTGGTGCAACTGCTTGCCGTTCTTCACCCCTCTCTCCTCCTTGCTGTTGTCTCTCTTGCTGCATCACTCTTTGTGCTGGTACAGCTTGTGACGGCTCTGTCACTAGTGCTCCTGGTTCTGGCTCATAGAACACTATTTCTTCATCTTGATTTCTTACTCTTCGAGTGTGTGATGCATGCACTCATCAAAAGTGTTCGTGATGAGGATTATCTGGTAGGGGCCTTTCCATCTTGGTTCCAAACAACGCTTCCATATTTGTTTCTTCTCCACCACCCAGTCACCGGGATGGAGATTGTGGCACTGTTCTGGATGCGGGTTTAAAGTGGCAGCTTTAACCTGGTGAGAGACAAAATACACCACATCAGTTAGTCCCTTGCAGTAAACGAATATCTTGTCATCTGTAATGTTCGAAAGGACATCTGCAGGCACAGCATGCCAACTCATTGCATGCTCCATGAGGATTTCATGTGGCGATAACCCGGTCTTCCTGTCAGGAATACTTTGGAGACTCATCAATTCCAAAGGCAAATCATCAAGCCGTTTCCCTGAAGTGGATGCACAAACTAGAGCCATGAAAATGTCTTGTCATGGGAAATAGTAAGCTGTCTGGCAACACTGGTCTTCCAGCTGCTGATATGCAAATGTCGTCTGCATTTTTCTCACATCCTCCTCAGATCTAACCCTGCTATTCTGCTTCTGAAACATGTTCCTGCAATTCCTTGAGCACTTCCCATGTATCAAACACTGACAGCAACATCTAGAAAGCAGTATCTTCTTAAGATACATTTGTGCAAGCCCTATTAAATGTGCAAGTCACAAGTACACACTATAGTGCAACTTCATCAAAATATCTGTTTTCAACTGTGACATATCCATTGACACTCCTGTGGGCTGCATCTTTAACCACTACATCTTTGCAGGCAACTGTAGTGACTCAAGCAAGTTTCTTACATGTTCACCATTACAGATAAGAGTGCCACAAGAGGTCATGACACCTTTTTGATAGACTGGAAGCTCTTGTCAGGGCAATCAGTTCTGCAACTTGTGCTGAGAAAACACTTTGAAGCCATGAAGCTTCTATAATTTCTTGAATTGTACAGTTAGCGTATGCTGCTATCAGGGTTCCTTCATTATTTCTCAGACATGAGCAATCGACAAAAATTACATGATTGGGATCAATCAAGGGTTCTTCCTTTGTGTCTGGCCTTGGCTTTATCCATAAGTCAGTGACATCTAGACAATAATGTTCAACATCATCATTGAAATCTTCATTTACAGGTAAAAGAGTTGAAGGGTGAAGGTCACCCAGAGACCCTCACGGGTGATTTGCCATGTTTTGCTAATCAATGATTGCTTGATTGATTGATTCATTCATTTATTGAAGGGTTTAAAACCTGACTCCTCTTTATAGTCACATTTTCCTCTAAAAGTAACTGCTGCTCATACCAAGGGAGCCTATTATTGGTCACGTACTGGGTTTTGGTAAGCAATATTTCAACAGTGAGGGACCATAACAGTTAAAGGATGTTCCATCACTATACTCTCACACCTCTCTAAGCTGACTCCCACTGGGTCACCAGCTGTAAGACAGCTGGGCAGTACTACGGCTGCAGGGTCCAGGGTGGTTGAACAATAAGCCACAGAAATTTGTGAATCTCCATGCATCTGATTAGGCACTGAGAGAGCCCAGCCCTCCCTCTCACTGTAAAACAACATAAACATTTTACTGTAATCAGGCATTCCTAGTGCCGGGGCACAACAGAGACTTTCTCTCAGCTCTAGGAAAGCTTTTAAGCATTCATTGTCCCATGGAAGTGGATCAGGCACATCTTTGTGTGCCAGCACCAGTAAACACTAAGCCACTAGGGAAATGTTAAGTATCCACTGTCCACAGTAGCCTATCCATTCCCAGAAATATTTTGATATATCTTTGTTTTCTGGGTGGGCTCATTTGCACAATGTCCTCCAGTCTCTCTGGTGACACCTTTCTCACTCCCTTCTCAATGATATGTCCAGAGTAGTGGACTTTTTTTTGACAATATTGTAGTTTACCTGTGGACAGTTTATGTTCATTCTCCTCCAGGTGATTTGAAAGGGCAATCGTACCCTATCTATAACCTTCTTGGGGCTGATGTCACAAATAGGTCATCATTGCACTGCACTAGAATTTAACTATTTAACTGTAAGGCATCTGAAGGGACTCAAGATTCTTCTTCAGGATCTGGTTGAAAATGGATGGGCTCTCTGTATACCCCTGTGGAATTCAGTACCATGCCAAAACTCTCTCTGTGAACAAAAAGGAGAACAGGTACTGGCTGTCCTAATGCAATGGAACAGAAAGAAATCCTGACACTGATCTACTACAGTGAACCACTCTGCTGTATGTGGAATTTGGAAAAGGATGGTGGCTGGATTCATTGCCATGGTACAACATGGAGTAACAATGTTGCTAATCTTTCAGAGATCTTGAAAAATATGAAATTTGCCATTGGGTTTCTGTAAACCCATAATGAGAGAGTTACAAGGGCTCCAACAATAATAGGAGTTATTTTTGCAACCGTTTCTGGGGTCAGATTATATGGTGGTGTTCTCGGATGCACAGCATTAGGTTTCATTTCAATTTCAGTTTATTTATGTCTTTATTGCGATTATCAAAGAATCATAAAAGACAATGTGCTTCAATAAAACAAGTAGCTTAGCACAGTACCACAATGACCGCTGTATAAAAAAACAGTAAAACCGTTAAAATTACCTAAAAACAAAAATAAAATTTACATACAGTATAATATTGTCTCAAATTAACTGTAGAAACATTTTATACATCATCTAAATGGCTAAAATCACATATTTTTTTTTTTTTACAACCGGCGTAGAAGACAGTAAACAAATTTGAACATAATACATATGGATTACTGTCGATTGGGCAAATTTGATAAAATAGCTGCTACAAACAGGGACAGAGACTATGTATTGCCGGAAAGATTGTGTTAACAAGCCCTCAACTTTCTTGCTCGAATAACCCACAACCAGCTCAAAAATGTGGCCACTGCTATGACAATAGAGTCATCAGTATTACTTTCCAAAATCCTGAGAGACTCCAAGGCTACTCTAATGCCCATATTCTTACAAACGGGTATCAGCCATTTGAACCTAGGTGACCTATAGGCAGGGCATATAAAAAAAATGTGAGCTAGTGAGTCTCGGCTGGACAAAAAGGACAATTATCATCGATAGGGGGGTGCCAGCTTTTGGTGTACACTTTGATAGGAAGAGAACCCACCCTAAACTGATGATACAACTTTCTATCAGTTGGTCTTGTTATAATGTGCCAGTATGATTCTAATTTTGGCTCGTGTTTAAAGTCGATAAAGACCCGGGTCAAGGAGCTCCAGTGGTGTTGTGTAAATTGCTGCAATCTAACCATACTCCAATAGGCCGCCTTCAAATCATTTTTAGCAGGAAAAACAGCGACTTCTGGGTCCTCCCACGGTTTACTCATCCCCATACTGATCAATATGAGCTTTAAATTCCCTATCCAGGGTGTTTTGGTAGTGGAACCCAACGCCCTGACTTCAAAAAAGCTTGGGCATACGGGGTGAGCTCCGGAGTGGTCTAGAGTCTTCTCCAGAAAGCTACCGGTCTAAACTGTGCCTGGTCCATAATTTTATTACATCCCAAATCCAAATGTAAAGGTCACAGTGGGGTAGACTGCAGATGGCCGATCAAAGCTCTTAAAAATTTATTTTGAGCAGCAGCCAGGGAAGATAAATCGTTAAAACCCCAAAGTTCCGCCCCATACAACACTGCTGAGCCTACTTTGAGGTTGTATATTTTAAGTGCGGGTGCTATGGGCTTAGTCTTAGAAAGCCTATGCTCTTTTCACAATGCTCCAGAACGTTGGGAATGTTTGAGTGTCAACAGGTCTATCTGGGATTTCCAACTCAGTTTATTTCCCAATGTTAACCCCAAATAGGTGAAGGTGTCAGTCTGTTCCAAGGGAACATTATTCATGTGTACCCTCCCCCTCACGGCCTTTGACCTATGGAACATCATGAACTTCGTTTTGTCCACGTTTACCTCGAGCTCATGCTCACGGCAGAAAACCCCGAAACGCTCCAGGGCAATCTGTAGGCCTTTTTGAGTCCTGGAGAGCAACATGGTATCATCCGCGAACATGAGCAGCAGTATGTTCTTTCCTGCCAGCATAGGAGCATCAGTAGGCTGGGATATGAAATAGTGGACCACCCTGTTAATAAAAAGTGAAAACAGGGTTGGGGCCAGAACGCACCCTTGACGGACACGCTTAGTTACCGCGAATCTTTTGGTAACATTCCCCTGCTTCCCCCATCGGACCTGCGCAAAGTTGGATTCATGCAGTTTAACCAGGATACTCAGTAGTTCATTGGGCATACCCAAAGCCTGGAGGGCACTCCACAGTTTTGTGCGTGGGACTAGATCAAACGCAGTCTTAGGATCTACAAAGGCCGCGTAGATCGTACCAACTCCAATAGCGACTACCTTCCAATACACAAGAACAAATCTAAACACTTGGTCAATGGTGCTTATATAGGGACGGAACCCTGCCTGTAATGGGGTCAAAATATCCATCTCATGTATCCAAGCCTTTATTCTTACGAAGGCAAGCCTGGCGACTATTTTTTGGATTGAGTCGATTAGGCTTACTGGCATATAGTTGCCTGGTAGTGAACGGTCGCCCTTCTTGTATATAGGTAGGATTTCAGCACCAGACCACGTTTCAGGAATTGGTGCGCCACTAGCTACTGCATTTGCAAGGTATTTTACATAGGGGACCCATTGCTCTTGATCCGATAAAAACAGGTCAGCCGGGATACAGTCTGGTCCTGGTGCCCGGCCTCGTGGGATTGACTTTAACACATTTGCCACCTCTAAATGGGTGAAGGATGCACTGGTGTTGGGTACGAGTTGGTAGAAGGCAGGAACATTACAGCTAGTGGCTAAGAACTGAGCCTCGAAATGAGACAGCCACACCTCTGGGGCGACATGGTTTAAGGGTACTTGGGAAGTCGCTCCCCTGCCCCATTTAACAAGGTGCCATAAGAGGGTCATATTGTGCTTGTTGCTCGCTACAAGCAGATCATGCCATCGAGACTCGTCCCAGTCCTTCTTGACCTGTTGCTGTGATACCTTATACCTGAGTCTGGCTTTTCTTATATCCCCCATTACCTGTAATTTAATAGCCTTAGCCAAAATCTTATATGTCTCCCTACACGTTTTATTATACCAGGCGGCTGGCTTGGTGGATAGGGCCCTTGTTTTTTTATTGGGTTTGATGAAAAACTTTTTAAGCTTCCCAAACAGCTCATTGTGAACCTCTGGGATGATACAATGAACCTCCTCCTGGGAGTCGCATCCATGTAAAATGGAGAGTGAGTGTCCAACCAGAGATTTCATCTCGGCCACATCTCCCTTGTTGTCCACCATCCTGGCCCATCTAACTCTCCTCAAGTCGTTGGAGAGTGTAGCCTCCACTAGCCTCTCCTCGACAACCCTAGAACCATTGCCAGGTAGGCCAGAAACCTTAAGGGGTAGGATTAGTGGGTTATGGTCGCTTTCAATCCGCTCCTGGATCTCCATATCTAGCATAAGGGACCAGATTTCAACATTAAGAAGTATATAGTCGATACGACTACTTCTAATTCCGTTGCTGAAAGTGTGGGTACCCTTGCTATCCGAGTGCGACCTCCCGTTAACTGCTCAAAGGCTCCTTTCCAAACATAACCCTTTAAGCTGTAATGCAGCCTCAGTCCACTTTTTGATGGGGCATAGGTTTAATTGCGGGATTTTCCATTGAGCATCCTCTTCCAAACGGAGATTGCCATCATAATGGTCGAGGGAATCAAATGTGCAAAAACAATCGCCTGCTATTATCAAGTTACAGCTGCCCCCTGGCTACCTAAGAACTTATCAAGGTCTGCAACTACTGTTGAGGCTCTACCCCCAGGCATCCCTCTGGCATAGACGTTAAATACCAGAACATCAAGCACATCAGCCTTCCTAATCCGCAAAAACCAATATGTCGGGACTGTCAATATAGATTTCCTGGACCACCCATCCATCTGACTGCTTAACCCAACACGTGAGTCCGCCAGACGACCTGCCTTTCTGGCCCCCTAGCGCTGGTTTATAAAAATTAAGATATCCTGGGAAAAAGATGGGAGTCAATGACCAGGTTTCTTGAAAAGACCAGATATCATATTTGTCAATAAACACTGCCCAATCGGTAGAGGTAGATTTTGTAGACAATCCTGCTACATTCCAAGAGGAAAAAGACAACGAGGGCTGTACTTGCTATATTACGGTGATGTTAGATGGGTCAAACAGACCCATAGTGTTAGTCGTAACCACTTGCTTGTTAGGAGAGATATCAAGTTGTTTATACACACCGTAAATACAGGGATATTTGGCTTGGGGAATAGTAACAGAGTCCCTTAGTGCCAACTCAATTGTTTTTATTGACTCATAACCACAAGCAGTCCCTGGATCTGCAAGGCTACAATCAGCGGGGGCAGAGTCTGAGATATCCCCACTACAAGAAGGCCCTATATGAGCTTGGTCGAGAATGCTCTTAACCAGCCTGGGTGATCCCCTCGCTCCTGAAGCTCCTGTTAATATCAGGCCACCAGGGGCTTTAAGTCAGTCTAACTCTTCCATGGAGGTTAAGGCATCAAAGCGATTACTAGTGGGGATCAGGAAAGCTGGGAACTGGTGGAAAGAATGGCCACACGAGTTCCCCCCTCCTCTCACTACGTCCAATGACCCCTTCTAATTTATAGAAGAAACCCAGTGGGACACATTTAATGACCACATTCTTGATGAAACAACTGCCCGCCCTCTCCAGTATATGCTGTACCAATCTTGGAGAACTAAAACTAAGGACCACGCAATCGCCAGGGAGAAACTTGGGAGATTTACCAACCCATGGAACTCGGTGGACCATCTTAAACTCGTGGAATAGGGGTACCCTGATGCCTGTCCTAACACTCAACAAATGAAGTGCATTGTTTCTTAACGTAGATCAGTGTTCCTGCACACCAGGGGCAAGCACTAGAACATTAGTCAGAACAACTGTATAAGGAGTGGCTTCCGGTGGAAGATGAAGGAAAGGCTGGGTACTCAAAGGGTCAGAAAAGGGGGCAGATGGACCTGGTGACTACTTGGTCTGTCTACCGGCTTTCTAGAGGGGAATGCGGTATTTGTGATTTGAGACAAATGGTCCGGATGTGCAACCTGTGTTACAGGCCAGACAAGGATATGATGCAATTTGAATTGCTAATCGGGCCCCTAACAGCTTCCACTGGCCTTTCACTCAGATGTGTCGTAGTAACCCCTCCCACCGTTGTCCCATTGGAGCTGTTAAAAGGAAATTTCGAAGATACCCAACTCTATTTTGTCTAGTCTTTCCTCAATCAGGGACAACTTCTTTAGTATGGGATTGATCAGTGCTTCAATCCTGGTCCAGAGGTCTACCTCAGTATTCGAATGGGAGGAATCACAACTTACCACTGGGCGAGTCTGGCTAGTTGCAGCATTATTGGCCAGCGCGCAACTAGAACTAGCAGCAGACTCCCCTTCGCGTTTCCCAGATCTTAAGGGCATATAATTGGTTTTTGGTGGTACTCGAGCTTTCCTCTTTTTGGACGGTGGTTCAACAATGGTAGAATGGCTAGACTTCTAACCATTAGGGATGGCCGGGGTGGTATTAGGGGCATTTTCAGAGTTTCCTTTGTTGGGGGTAGAAGGGATGGTATTGCTACTGTGAGAAGGGGAGGGTAAACCACTAGGCTCGACTGAGGCTTCGATGATGTCTTGCTCACTATGAGAGTGAAGTGGGGAGGTTCCAAGAGTACTGCTGGGAGCTACTGGTTCTAATGATAACCTGCATTTGGTGAGCTCAATTTCGTACATTAACACTGTTTCTGCCCTAATAAGGAACGCTTCAAGTGTCCCCACAACCCCCACCCCTGCTTTTGTTTTGCTTTTTTTCATAACGACTATACACCACTAATTGAACTTGCCCTGATCCCTTCTCCACCCCACACAAACCAGCAGCTGTAACGTCAGAGGGGTAGCCCACCCCGGTCTCCTCTGGCCCCTGACTGGCACAGACGGGCCCGCCCTTGGTCCGGACTTCGTCCGGGCTACGTTCTGCACGCGTCCAGCGCTGCGGTGGGATAGGCTGCGCTATAAGCGCGTTGGCCATGCCTCCCCCTCACTCGCGGCAGCTGCAGGATGAAGCGGTGCACTCTGGGGGTCGCAGTCCTCCCCAGAGTGTGTAGAGCAGCACGGGCGACGCTGGAGTGGCGGCACAACCCCTGGGATCCTCGTCCCACCAGGAGCCCTCCAGGAAGCAGTCACGGCAATGCGGGCGGCAGGGGGGCACAACAAACAAGCAGCAAAGTTCCCCGTGCCGCGGGGGAGAGGCTGCGCTATTAGCATGTTGGCCACGCCTCCCCCTTACTCGCGGCAGCTGCGGGATGAAGCGGTGCACTCTGGGGGTTGCAGTCCTCCCCAGAGTTTGTAGAGCAGCGCGGGCGATGCTGAAGTGGCGGCACAGCCCCTGGGATCCTCGTCCCACCAGGAGCCCTCCAGGAAGCAGTCACGGCAATGCGGGCGGCAGGTGGGCACAACAAACGAGCAGCAAAGTTCCCCCATTAGGTTTTTCTTTGATTCTGACAGGTTCAACATCTTTAATCAGTGTGATATCTGTTCATGTGAAATCCCACACTTCTGGGTTTACTATTTATTTTAAATCAGGAGGCAGTTCTTCTACTCTCACTGGATATAATCCTACTGATTTCTCTTGTTGGGCCGTATCAAAATCTATGTCCTCATCATGTGCCTGGATATCAACACAATCCGGTGTACAGTAAAGTGTGTAATTTAGCTTGCACAATAAATCTCTCCCATACAGGGTTATGGGGCTAGCATCACAGACAACAAACTGATGGTTTTCTTCAAATTAGCCTATTTTTACAGGGACCATTTCTGAAATGTGTTTATTTGAAACTCCTGCAACTTGGATCTTCTTTCATTAGAGGGGCAGGTTGGGGACTTCCGCTGTTCTAACAGTGGATCAGGTAGGTCTGGTGTCAATTAAAAATGACACTTGGTGGCTATTACTTTCTTTTTCTACAAATGGTCCACTGCGCCAAGCATGCAATCTTCCTCAGGCACCATCATTGGGAATTGTCGGAACCACAACTGTCATTGTCTAACGTGGGGAATTGTTAAAATCTATTCTGATTCTGAAGTGGATTTAAATTTGCTTTGGACAGCTGATTCATGTTCAATTTGGGGTTTCCGATATTCTGTGTGACGATCTTGCTTGTGGGATCCACATCATTGGGACTTGTTTCCGCATTGGCATTTGCATCTACTGAACTGGAACATTCTGCATCTGCATATAATTTCCTCCTTACATTTGACCACTTCCATTCATTCTATATGGATTAAGCCTACACTCCCTCTTCCAATGTCCAATTCTATTACAAAGGTGACAACGGGTCATTTTCTTTAGAGTTGCAACAGCTACTCCAGAATTTGGATCAGCCGGAACACCTCTGCCTCTACCTTCTGATACACCAAATCCTTCTTGCGTAGCTTGTACTCCAGCTTGTAAACCAACACCTTGCATACTGCCAGCATTTCCTGCAAAAGACTGATTCTAAAAACCATTCGGAGCAAACTTTGTCTGGGCTAACATGAATTTCTCCTTAAGCTTTTGATGCTTCATCTCTTGTTCTTCACTGCAGTACTTTGCATACCTCAGAATCTCATCCAATGATTTTGTCTGCTAGCAAATCACACTCTACTGTATGTGTGTACTGATTTCTGGTCTTAACCCAATAAAAAACAAACATGAAGAAACCTATAACCCTTGATTTGGGATATTCCCTTCCAGAGTGCTGCTGAAACACCTGGAACAATCTCTCATAATAATCATGCACTGACTCTTTTGACTTGTGTGAGGTTCTTTTAATCAATACCTAATCAATGTCCTTTGGAGGAACTTTGCCCTTCAAAAATGTAATCACTGCTACATATTTCCCCATAATCTCAGGAGATGATGCATTAGTGCGAACATCTCTTGACCCTGCACACTGCAATTGTACAGCAACTTTACACTCAGCCTAAAAATCATATGGCACTACAGTGTGAAAGAATGTATTCAAATCAATTCACAGCACATTTGATATTTTAACAAATCTGTCAACTTGCCTGTACCACTCTACAGGTCTATTTCTCAACTTTGGAAAATTATTTGTAAAAGTTGCAAGATCTCCTCTGCCCCAAGGTACAAATACATATGCTCCTCCTTGTATTTCTCTCAATTGATAAGCCAAAGCTTCTCATTCACATGGGGAATCTATCGAGGGTCTGTTGTTTGCTTCATCTGACCCTGATTGTTTCTTTTACTTTTCGGTCTTCTTTTACCATTTACCTTCAAGTTTCTCAAAATCTCTCCAGCTACGGAGGCACTTTACTAATTCAACAATGTGTAATTGCATACTTGAAGTACTAAATCTCTCAATAGCCTCATCATCCAAATGTATCCTGAAACTTTTCTGAAATGGAAGACCTTTTGTAAGATCAACTTCATATTTTCTGGCCAAATCTGTCAATTTGTCATGAGTAACTATTGCACGTCTAGTAATTTCCTTACACAGATATATTAGTCCTTTCTCTTGGTACTGTACAAGTTCTAAACATCCACTGTTTATTTCCTTCAATTATATTATTAATCTTGGGACACTCAATGTTTTTTCTTTCTCTGTTGGTTGTGTAATGATAATCTGATTTTCTGTCTTTTTATCCCCTGCCATCTCTCCAAACCAATGGGGGAAATATCCCATCATCGAATAGATTGATCTCACCCTGTTTCATTAGTGTCATAAGGAAAATCCTTCTCCCTTCTCTTAATGGGTGAACTGTTTGTAGTGGTGAGCAAGGGACAATCTGTGGATTCTGTGAAGGCAGAATAAACCCTGTCACAGGTGCTCCTCCAGCATCTCCTTGACCTACAGTGTCTGGAACAATAGTAATCGGAGCAGTTGGTGTGCAAATCTCTAATGGCTGTGCTGGGACAACCCTAGTTATAGGTGCTGTTACAGTTACAATTAAAGCAGTAACACCAGGAGGCAATACAGTAGGAACAGTCTCAATTCATGCAGGCACTATATTTGATATAATAGGTTGTACCATGAACTGTGTCTTCTGCAATGGTCTTTCAATTTGAACCATATTCAGATCAACAGGGCTGTAGCCACTGAAATACCCTCAGCATTTATTACAGGGGCCACATAAGGTGGTATTTGCGCAGACAATAATACATCCAAAATGTCATCCTTTGAATCACTATCGGTGTTTGATTTCTTTGCATTTCCCTAATCATCTTATCCCTGTGTCTTATTCTTCTTTAGCTTCTCAGGTATATCTATAGTAATTGCTGGATACAGCCTAGTCCCTTCAGCCATATGTTTTATCCATCTCTTTTGTTCCTCATCCCTCCGAGCATCTGCATAATTATACACTGCTCTTCTTGATTTGTTCTGGTACTTCTATCTCTCCTTAGCATGTACTATTTCTTCCCAAATGTTTAATGCCTCATACTGTATGGTTCTAGGAGGTGGCTTTATCTCATAAATTTTGTCCCTCACTGTTTTGATAGTTCGCAGTTTAATTGTACCATATTTTATATCAGTGATGTTTCACTATTGACAAAGCGACAAACATGTTTATAACCCCATAGTCGTTGACATATAATGTGCAGGTGTATCGTCGGGTGGTGCCTCTTCACCTTCCCATACTGGAATCATCACATCACCCCCCACAAAATTCTTGAAACTTTTAAAACATTTCATGATTTTGGTCAATCTAACAAATAGCAAACAACGTAATTCAGATCTCAAATAGTTTGATTATTTTCCATACATATCAGGTTTCTTTTCTCCAACCCATCAGTTTTAATACTTAAAGACTAGTTAATCAACATCAATGCGGCACTGACACATCAATTACCCTATAACAGCATGGCACATTTTTGTCATCAACCAATAGCAGAGCAACAGTACACCAATCAATCACACTATGACATATGGTCTCTCTCCTCCTTTAGAAATGCTCTAGTACACACCATTCTACAACTCTAAATGGAAGCAAAATAAACAAATCTTTGTCTGCTTCTCTATATAAATAATGACAATTCAACCTTCAGAAAGTTTAGGTTTTAACAACCTCTGACTTTTTCCACGCAATAAGAATGAAATCACGACCAGCAGGAAGTCACCCAAATCAATGTAGTTTCACCTTTGTGCAGGTAGGTTTTACTGACATTAATCAAAATTAGTTCAATTGCAACAAATAGCTACAGTCCTTATCTCAATTGCGTAGTCAACGATAGTTCATAATCTACACCACAAATCTCTAGCAGATCAGAAAAATATATATCAATTCTTATTTATCTATCCCGGGATCTTCGGCTAAGTCGAGCCCGATAACCTTTCAGTTCAGTTCAATAAGCTTTATTACTAAGGGTGGGTGACAATTTCCGTTCCGCTCGCGGAAATTGCGAACATTCGACATTTTCGCGGAACGCGAAAATGTCGAAAGTTCCGCGATCCGTGAGGGAACGGAAATTGTCGCCTAGGCAGTTGTGCTTTCTCCCCATATCTACTACTGGCTGTCATCCTTGATGGAGCTCTGGGCATCCATGAGCTCCTTGAGCGCAATTCCCGTGTAGTTCCTGACACCAAGAGGTTCTGTCTCCTCATCTGCTGCTCTGATCCGTCTCTGGCCCTTTATAAACAAGAGGCATGTGAACTGCATGGAAGCCCCTCCCATTTGGCCCCACCCCCCCACCCCAGAGGTGTGCTTCGTCTTCTCTCCCTTTCCCCCACTATGATGGACAGCTCAATCGAGGGACACCGGCGCCCGTCGGCGCTGTGGCAACGTTACATTACAGACACACATGGTCGCTGTAGACAACTATTCTGGCCCTTTACGCAGCTGTAGTGTAGGAAAAGCACTATACATTTACCCAACGAGGTAGCACTTACTGACTAGCCAGTGGAAAGTACTCCAGTTGATTAGAGGTATTGCACAAAACGGTGGCATCTTCTTGGGTAAATATGCAGAGCAGGATTCATTCTGGCACGATGCTCCTGTCACAAAAATGAAACCCCAACAGGAAGCACTTGTATTTGACCTTCAACTCGGGCACCTGCTTTATTTATTTATATCTGTAAGTCTTACAGATATAAATAAATCAGGTGCCCGAGTTGAAGGTCAAATTCAGTAACGCATTAATCAGCGCACAAAAATCTCCGCGATCAAACAAAATTTCGCGTGATTGCAGAGATTTTTTGCCGTTTCACGATATTTTGCGAAAGGCACTTTCCCAAATTCCGCCCACCCTTATTTATTACATCAGTACATGTTGTAAATGCATTATTACATAAAATGCAGGTTAATAAGTTAAAACAATGGGTTAAAATATTTTTAAAACATGTGCAAATAATCATGAGAGTCAGCTCATCCTAGTACGTTAAAAAGACAAGTTCATTACATAAAAGCAGCCGCAAGGGTAATTACGAATGAATAAAAGCATTAGAGTCTTTAGGCAATGCCAAAGCTCAGGGATGGGATACTGATATCACATCCTAGGGTGGGCTTAGTTCCAAGTTCAATGATTTTTAGTCAGAAATTGTGATTTTATAGTCCACATCTATCTCAGGAACTTGGCTACTGGGATTGCGTAGTGAGGTGATGGATCAGTACGTAAAATTCTCAGGGCAACGCTACTTTGTCTGGTGCCCAAGTTCTTGCAGGTCAGTACGAGCCATACTTTGCAGGGGCCAGCATCGGTGGGGTAGACAAGCAATACATGGGGATAGGTTTCTTCCTGGTCTGTACAAGTGGAGCATTTGTTATCACCTGATGTGGCCCATTTAACAGTAAAAGACTTTAATGGAAGGGAACCCGCTCTAAATTTGAAATACAGTTGTGATCAAAGAGTTTTAGGATTGTGTCCCAGTAATGCTCAAGGCTTGGCCAAGGTTTACATGATAAAAATCTTACCGTCAGCAATGTACTGTCACTTGTACTGATGGTGTTTTGACTGACCAGTTCCCAGCATCTTTCCTTGATTATATCTCTTGATGGGAGCTGGATACTAGAAGGAGTTTCCCACAATTTCGGCAATCCCATGCTAACCAGGACCCCGTTGATATTACTTAGCAAGCCAATTTTGTGGACGTGATCTGCCTTGATGACCTCCCTGAGCCTTTCAGCAAAGGCTGCCAATTCCGGGGTGCACCAGATTCTGCGCCAACATAAGATGGGGCTTAGCCTGGCTAAATCTACCAGTGCTTTCCTGCCTAGGTCATACATCATGGGTAGCACAGGAGTGCTATGGTAGGATGGTTATCATTCAGAGGAACCTATTTTCTGCTGTGGTAAGCTGCGTTAGGTTCTCAAAGCCCCATAGTTTTGCCTCATACAGGACCAATCTCTCTACTTTCGCATTATAAATCTACAGCACCGGGTTAACTGGCTTTGTCAGAGATGTTTTAAATGTGTTGTTCAGGGCACTGGCTAATTGGCGATGTTTAACTATCATAGTATCAATGTGGGGCCTCCATCTCATTTCCTTCTCCAGGGTGATTCCTAAGTAAGTGAATGCGTCTACCTGTTCTAGGGGTACCTCATCCAAAATTAATCTACCCCTGAATGTTCTGTGATATTTAAAAGTCATACATTTAGATTTTGCTGCATTAATTTTTAAGCCTCGTAGAGAACAAAAGTCTTCAAAGTGTAACAACACACGCTGTTGGCTAGTGGGAGTTATTGAGATGATTAGTGTGTCGTCGGCAAACATTAAAATTGAGATCTGCTAAAACCGGTGCATCGGTGTGGATGGTGGCTAAAAAGTTAGCAACACCATTAATAAAAAGGGAGAATAATGTGGGTGCCTTAACACACCCTTGGTGCACTACCTTTCCCACAGGGAAGGGATCAGTTACGTTCCCTTGGGAACCCAGAAAAATTTGTACAAACCTTTTCTCACGCAGACAGACAATAAGGGAGAGCAAGTCTGTAGGCATCCTCAGCTCCTGTAGCACTACCCAAAGTTTTTTGCTTGAGACCAGGTCAAAAACTGACTTAAGGTTGACAAAGATGCTGCCCTTGACAAGAACTACAGTCCTCCAGTATATTAAAATATATCGGAAGACTTGAACCATAGTGCTGATATGTGCCTGGAAGCCCGTCTGAAGTGGAGTTAAAATATCTTTAGCATCTATCCACTCTTGGACCTTTGCCAGGACAAGGCGGGCTACCACCCTTTGAATGGAATCAATTAGACTTATTGGCCTATGGTTTCCTGGCAAAGACCTGTCACCCTTTTTATATACTGGAATAATCTCCGCCCCACCAGCCAGGAGTCCGGGATGGGGGTACCATGAGCAATGGCATTTGCCAGTAACATTATGTACCTACTCCATTTGTCCTTGTCGTGTAAGAAGACATCGGCATTAATACGGTTGATGCCTGGGGCTCTCCCCCCTGCGATTGCAGTGCAGCTCTAACATCAGCTATGTCAAAAACCTTGTCAGTTAAATAAAAGTGGGTGAGGAAAGGCTTGCTAACCTCCTTGTCGTTGTTACCATATTGTATAGCAAAGTGGTTAACCCAGGAGTCAGGTGCTATATGTTTTTGCCGGAGAAGTGGGTCTCCAACCCTACCCCGTTTTACCAGGTTCCAGAAATGTTGGAGATTTTTTCATGGATACATGCTAGTTTAAGGTCCTGCCATCTATTTTCATCCCATGTTTTCTTGTAGGTTTTTCTGGTGTTCTGTACTCTGCATGAGTCGCCCGATCTAATGGCCTCCCCTAATAGTCTGCGGGCTTGCTTACATTCTTTATTAAACCAGTTGTGCTAGGGCTTTATGCAAATCTCCTTAGCCCTGTAGGGTCTTTTGAAGTATGAACGCATTTTAGCAAATAATGTATGATGGTTCATTATCATGACATTAATTGGTTGAGTATCTAGGAGGGAAGCCTCCATCTCTGCTAATACGTTCTCTGCATCACTGGCAATAGTGGTAAAAGTATCCGTTTTTTTAAAGATCTTGGACCATTTAAGTCACTGCATATCATTGGTGGTTTGTAAGTCTCTGATGGTTAATAAATTGGGTGGCAGGGGTGTTGGTCCGTGTAGCTTCCTAAATTCCAATACAGAACATAATGGATTGTGATCACTCTTCACACGGTCTAACACAGCCATATCCTCAATGGTGTGCCAAAGTTTTTGATCAATTGAGAGGGAGTCAGAACAGCTTAGTTCTACCATTGGCCGCCCTTAAGCCTTTTTCTAGGCAGATAGCTTCAAGTTGTATAGCCGCTTCTGTCCATCTTTTGATTGATCATGGTCCTAGACATGGGATACCCCACTGCGCATCTTCCTCCCCGCCAGGTCGTTTTTCCCCCTATCAAGTGGTTCAAAAGTCGAATTAAAATCCCCCACTATGACAACTAATGCAGCCCATGAAAGGTTATCTAAAAGCTGATCTAGAGCTGTTACAGTTTCAGACCTCTGCTCATCTCCATGTCCTCTTGCATATACATTATGGATATCAATGTTACCACAGGGACTGGTCACCAACCGGATGGCAAGGCTATCCGGGCTTTAAGTCAGACGTTCCTGTACCTTAAGACCCATATCCTGATGAACCCAGATTGTTAGCCCCCCCCCACCGATGTACGACCCTTTCTGCTACGAATTGCCAGGAAATTATCATTTAAATACCCTAGATGATGAAGTGGGTCTACATTCCAGGTTGTCCTGGAATGCACAAATGTCGTACCGTTCGACAAAGCTGTACCAGTTGGGGGAAACACCCGATAACCTTTTCAACTTCTTCAGCAGTTTCTTCACAATAAGCACATCACAATGCATTCAACATGCGTACACTATCTCACAAAATAAAAATAACAATGATCACTATTCATGACGCATAACCCTTTTGTACTCCAATACAGCAACCAGCTTCGAAATCACACCTTGTCAGTCTTCAAATTCCGGTCTTTGGGGACTTGGCATTACCCAAACTTGGGGTAATAATTTAAAGCTCATCTTCTCATAACATAAATCGTCTTTCTGCTGCTAAGTTTTGCAAGAATATTTGATTTACCATCATCTGGGCTGTTTCCTGCTCTATTTACCTATCTAGGGCTGCATGGATCTTTGCCGCTATTTTAGAGAGGTGGAGATAAATGCAACAGATAAATCATCATCACAATCATATATACATTTTCAGTCAATAAAAAGAGTTGGGTGTAAGTTTAAAGGGTTTTATTAATCTAAATCTTTTAGTTGATCATTTTTATTGGGTCATCAAATAAATTCATCAATGCATAGCGCCTGATTACGAGTTTGGTGTTCTTACCGCCATATTGCCACGTCAGCGGTCCCAAAAACACCACTGTGGCAATACTCTCCTGCCTGACATATTATGATCATCCCGATGGACCGGCGGCAGTCTTTCTGATGGCGGTGAGTGTTTTTTATATTCGCTAATGCATGCAGGGAAATTTTGACAGCACAAGTGTTAAATGTACACATATTCATGACACATGTGGAAAAAATACGTACTACCCATACCTGGATTTTGCACCATTTATGCCCAGTCCAGTCAATGGGTAAATAGTACAAAATGGACTTACCAAGATTTCGGCTCCAACAGGGTCGTTTTCTTTGGGGTTAAGATGCTACTGTGAAGGGGGACCTGGAGAAAGGATCCTCATCAGAGATTTTAGGGAAGAAAAGGAAATGGGTGAGTATGCACCCCAAATCCTTCGATTCTGATGACTCAAAGCAAGCAGTCTTCCCGCGCAAGTCGGCTCACTGCAAAGGCAACTCATGATTCAAACGGCGGCAAAACTTTTCTGAATCACCCTATGACAGCTGCTTTCCCCCGACCGCGGCCGTCTGTGGATGGCTGTCCGGATAGGCGGTGCTCCGGCAGTCTTTTGAACAGCAAATGGACAACATCGTAATATGGCGGGTGGACCGCCTGTTCAGCGATGGTGAATCTGACGATGGCGCAACAGCAGATGAGGGACCGTCAAACTCGTATTCAGGTCCTTAGTCCTTAGAATCATGTTAAAGCAATCAATATACGAAAAAGACTCATAAAAATGCATTGTGTGTTCCATAAAATAAAGAATTCCTATTCTAAGAATATAGGAGAAAAGAGTCAGTCAAAACCCATAAAAAGTTCTGGTTCAAGAGAGTGAGAGAAAGCATAAAGCGTCAGCAATAAATCAGCTCAAATAGATCAACAATGTAAACACAGAATTACCCAGGAAGATACATTCTTTCTTTCAAACTTTATTTTGGTCATTTGCAACCATAAAAGTGCAATGCATACAGTACAACATTGGGAGACTGAGTTTGGTAAAAAAGAACATTGAGGAGCAGATTTACAAGTCCCTTGCGTCACTTTTGCACCATTGTTGCGTCACTTTTGTGACGCAGCGGCAGCGTAAAAGTTGCGGCTCATTTACAACATGACGCATCTGCGTCACATTATACCTGTCAGGAATAATGTATGCAGGGTGGGCGTACCCACGCAAAAAGCCATGTAGAACTGACGTAGTGAAATCTGCAAGATTTCACTGCGTCACTCTACGCCTTCACTGCGTCAACATCCTTACGCCTGCTCAGACCAGGCGTAAGGAATGACGCAGGGCTTTTTTAATGGGATTCACCTATCTATTGTGGTGCATTGCTGGAGTTACGTCACTTTCATGTGCAACTCCAGCGATGCGTCACTTTTGCGCCAACAGATGCGCCAGAATTTCTGACGCATCTGTTAATCCTTGCGCCACGGAGCACTGTATTGTAAATACAGCGCATCCATAGTGGCGCAAGGACATTCAGCGCTGACGCAAGGAAACTGACGCATCTATGCAGATGCGTCAGTTCCTTGTAAATCTGCCCCGAAGTGTACCACAATCAACCCCAAAAAGTGCAAGTGAATAGAAGACAAATCTTCAAGTTCAAGTATATGATAAAAAAGAAACAAAATCCACTAAATACATTTCTAAAAGCATTAATAAAATATTATATCCAGATAAAAAGACAATCAAAATGACAACTAAAATGAATAAGAGTAGCATGGCCATCCTAAAAACTCCTTTTTGATGCGTTTAGTGTCTCACTAAAAAAATATTGCAATTGTATAAAAATCCTAACCTACTCTAGAAACGCACGCTTATATAAACAATACATTTCATGATAGTCAGCTACATTTGTATCTCCAATCTTTCTTCAGCCAATTAGCGTTCTATGCTCTCCTGGGAACAGGATCACTCCTCATCTTCTCACCAAGAATACAATAGTTTTTAAACAGCACTGTTAATTTGCATCAACTATAACCTAGTATGGGTCAGTTTACATTCAGACTCATTGAGAGTCACTTTCCCACATCAACTTACACACTTCTAACCTTTTACATCGAATATCTGAACAATGGACTATGTAGAAGTTGAACCATCTGTATAACGAAAAGAAAGCATTTAGCAGCAGACATTCACTGAAAGGGTCAAAATCAAGTTTGAATGCTGATTCCACATGTATGAATTCTTTATTTCCCCATTAAATGACTAACTTCTAATTATTTGCAAAAGTGAGCTTTGCTCAAGTAGAAACATTTTATATGTAATACTTTATGAAATTACATTTTTTATCATGAATTTTTTTTTATGTAGTTGTGAAGAGTTGAACATTTTAGTTATATCTACATTCTTCAGTAACATCCTCTCCTGTTCAGGAAATACAATGTTTGTGTTTTTGCATTTTGAGCAAGTCAATTTTTAAAGCAGTGTTACTTTAGTCATTTGAGGCTTAGTACGTGAAAACAATGATGGCTGTGTGCATTTTGCCACATTTTAAATGATTTTTCTTTCTTTAAGGCTTGCACGTTAATACAGCGGATTTCTTATAACTACATTATTTTGTGTTTTATTTAAAACTCTTTCTCAAATGTAAATTGAGATCTTCATATAAATGCTCTTGAAACTCTGCACGGAATTCTCTCTAAAGTCAAATCGTATACAAAGTGCCACTTTTTCATACCGTAACACAGCAGGTTACTGGAACGTACTTCAGGATTCTACCCAAGGTGTACAGACACTTGACTATGGATTCCAACTTATGCATATGTTTTCCAATGAAGACCATGTACTATGGTGTGAGATGTTATTTTGAGGAAAATACAAAGGTGATGACTGGAATGCTTGCAAATAGTCTTAGCCACTAGCAGTTGCTTGGGCATCAATTGAGTCATTTGTCTCACAAGCAGCAGACCTTTCCAGAGAGAGACTAATTCTATGCACATCTGCCTTCCTGCTCCAGTAGGAACAGTCTAGTCAAAACCACCATGCCAAGTCCACACTGAACAGGAACAAAAGCAACCCCAGACCTTCTTCAGCCTACTTCTGCCTCATCATTGATGTACAGCTTGAGATCTGTCTCACAGCGGGAATGGAATCCGCACCTGGGCATACCCATTGCACTTGGGGCATCATGCTGATGAAACCAAAATGTGATGGGTGGAAAGCTTGCAAATTGTCTCAGCCACTGACAATAGCTTTGGGCTGCTTTCCAGTCCATAATTTGTTTACCCACTATGCCGCTCAACACAAAGAGCAGCTGTACATAAATCAACCTTGATCCTGTTTAAACTGTATGGCATGTCACCGCAGAACAATAACATAAAAGAACCAGACCACAGTTGGCTTCTTGCTGTGACCTTTTTATGACCTTGAGGTTATGTTAGCTTGGTACTGTTGCTTGGAAAGGTAATGTACCTGCTGCACAAGAATATATTTCTCTTTTTTTCCTCATGCTTATGTAACTTGTTAGGCATTTGGTATAACAAGCTCCAAATAGAAGCAAGGCACAGTTACAGTATAAAAAAGCAGAATGTGATGAGGAGGTGAAGTGGAGCAAAGTAGTATTGTGACATTGCTATACAGCACAATGTACAGCTAAATAATAAATTACACAAATCTAGAACTTGATGTATGTTATATTACGTTACATTACTTTATGTTATTTAATGTTATGCCTATTTTCGTGGCGTGCATCTAACCTGGGAGGGTATTCTGGTGCCTTAGAAGGTTGTGTGTAGACCTGTCCGGAACCTATTGGAAGAGCCAGGTTTTCAGCTTCTAATGGAACTCTAGGATGGAGCTGGTGGCTATAATGTGGTATGGGAGATCATTCCAGACTTTGGGGGTGAGGTAGGGAAAGACACAACCCTCCAGGAAGATATGAGATTTGCCAAGGATCCAAAGACTTTTGGTCACACGTTGAATCTCGAAAAAAAATTAAGTTTGAATAGGAATAATAGAAATCATTTATTGAATTGCAAGCTAGTTTGCAGAACTCTGTGGACAACTAATATCTTAATTGCTTAAATACTCAACTGTTGAACAATAAATAAGTGCTTCCAACATTTGTTCGGATGGGGTTTCAAGAATTAAAAACAAATCAATTGCATAGTCACATTTGTCAAAAACAGGTCTAAAAGTCTTTCAAAAGAGGGACATCTGGAAATAATGAACAAGTGAAAGGAAAGCTGTAAGCCCATTCACTTTTCTTCCATTAAAACATGAAACCTACAAGGTGGAATGTTATAAACTTTTTTATTGCTGTCCTACGCCACCCTCTCACACACCCCTAAAAGAAACAAAAAAGAAACTGAACAAGGCCCTTTGGTATTTTCTCTCATCCCCCTCCCCCCATCGTAAATATATGTAGATATTGTGTGTTTGTAAATAGTTTTGTAAATAGATGAGCAAAAAAATAAACGTGAAAACACCTTTGTTAGTTGCATTCTTAAATGCATAGTTTTAAATCTGATAATGTTTTGGGCATCTAGCTGGTAAAAGAGCAATAGGATCCAACCACCTTGGATCCTTTCTTGTTACACCTGCCTAGTTATATTTTGGGTTGAGGAGGGACTGGTCTAAAAATGAAATTGATTTAAAGTACTGCTTTGAGGGAAAATCTAAACCAATTTGAAGGCAGTGGATTTGACCATCCGCTTAAGCTTTACTTAAAATTGACATTGCTGATCTTGGCAGAATCATATGGTGTTCTTGAAGTGTTCGGGTTCCACAGTGGAGATTTCAATTGCTACTTACAAATATGTCATTATAAATGTTTTTGTCCAATTGTAATTGTTTTGTTTTTTTTTGTAGGATGCAGGACCGTGTCCCACTCTACTACTGTGCTCTTATTTGCTCTGCATTTTTTGATTCATTAAATTGTTTGTCCGGCTGGACATCTTTAATATAGCGCTGATTCTAGTCTATATTTATTGCAACTTTAATGTGTTTTTTAAGGACCTTTGTTTCTGTAAAAATTGATACCCAAGGTCCTTATCTACCTTGTGGGTTCCCTTGTCTGATTTAAAATATATTGGTAGCGGGTGACATGCTTTCCTTGGCTGTCCCTGCCTATTGATATCCCATTCGTGGCATATGGATGAAATGTATTCATTTTATTTACAGTGATTTCCTAGAATGTTTCTTCACAGTGGTATTAGAACTCTGTACATTATAACAGTAACTGAATTTTGGGGAAAAGAATATGCATGCAGACAACATCAAACCATACTTAATTAGAAGAGAGCCCAGAGATATGTGATGCAAGGGTTAGGGGAAGGAATGGAGTGGGGTTGGAGACAGTAGTTTGTTCAAACATCAGAATAGCATTGAGTATTACACCTGGAATTTGGGGAGAACTGTCACAATTGTGGAAGGGGCATGGCGGGAACATTTTAAGTAACTTGGCATGGTGATATGATGACAGTCTGTGCATAATGGTGGCCAAAATGATGTGTTTTGGCCACTCTTAATGACAAGCCAACTAATGATTGATTTATGATAGTGGTGTGGGGACATGTTCTCCATCGCTGCACATTAGTGTCATTTGTGGCATTGTGACATGATGGTAATCTGCATATAATCGAGGCTCAACATGTAATGTTAGGGGCACTCTTAGTAAGGTGCTGGGAAATGTAGTTTCCCTTGCTGCTGATGGGTTAAAAATCGAAAAGGTTTAATAATAAATCTTTATACAGCTGCAGGCGTGCATGTGTTTCTACTACAATGCTAATGTTTCACATTACCCCACTGGATATGAGTGATGCATCATGCAAATATTCTTATACCACATTAGGCATCCAAGTGAAGTGAGTTCCATCAGTAAAATAAAAGTGGAAATGTATTAGCTTCAGTTTTATTTCTTCAAAAAACACAAATTTACGAAAATAAATACCATAAAGTGAGGACCACTAATTATAGTTAATTTCCACATCTATATCTTACATACTTTCAGCCATCACCCCACCAGGCTCAGCCTCTCATAACACTATAACCTTACCTTGGTGGTCATCATGCACACCATGAAAGCACTTCAGATATAGACTCAAAACAAAAATGAAATCCTCCCAACCATACAGCCTACATGGTGTAGTTTGCTATCCATGTGGGTAAGCACTTCGGCACCCCCCAACAGAGGTAGAGCGCTATACAAATGCTACTATACAATACTTTTTAATAGCTGCTCATTCTTGATATATTGACATATTGCTGAAACAGTGACATGCTGGCTATCCCAACATCATGGTGGCCTATTGTCAACAGCAAGACTTTGCAGGAATGTCAAAAACGCAGGCACTACTCCAACACACTATGGGCCTCATTTATGAAAAGTGACGCATCACTGCGTGAAAACAGTGATGCGCCACTTTTCACTGCGCCCTCCCTGCGACTCCAGTGATGCGTCATATTTACAGTATGACGCATCATGTCGCAAGGAGTCACAGATACGTCAGTATTTCTGACGTATCTGTAGGCGCAAAAGTGACGCATCGCTGGAGTGTGTCACAAAAGTGACGCAACTCCAGCAATGTGTCCTTTCACATGGGGCAAGCCCCATGTGAAAGGGCCTGCGTCAGTCTTACGCCTGCTGTGAGGCAGGCGCAAGAAATTGACGCATTTGCACACTAGAAGTGGTGCAGTGAAATCTCGTAGATTTCACTGCGTCACTTCTACGACCCTTTTTTGCGTCAAAACGCCCCCCTTGCATACATTCTACCTGGCGCAGGTATAATGTGGCGCAGGGGTTTACAAAGTGACGCATCTACCTAGATGCGTCACTTTGTAAATATGTCGCAACATGGCGCATGTTTTATGCCACTGGTGCGTCACAAAAAGTGACGCACAGGCGGCGCAAAAGTGACGCAGGGGCTCATAAATGAGCCCCTATGTATCTCTACATAATTACAATAAGTTACATGGTAAGCATCAGATACTTCTGGGGAAAAGGGAATGGGAAGAAAAGAGATCCAAGCGGAGACAGTTATCTCTGCAAGCTACTGAAGAATTCTTTATTATCAATAGTCCAATACAGGTGACAAACATGGCAGGGACTCGAAGAAATAAATAGCAGTCTACATGAATGTCTTTAAAATATCAATATATCTATGCACTTTGTGTCTGCACTGCGACTGTGAAATGGTTGCTGTGGACAGCTATATATCTTCAGTTAGAATTTAACTAAAATTGCTTCTGTGCTGTTATTTAAATATAAGAAGGGAATACCCTGTTTATTTTTTTATCACAACCCCCACCCAACATACAAATATTCATTATGTGAAATATGACGTGCTGTAGAAGAGGAATATGTGAAATGCACAAACAACACTAGCAGTGATAAAGGAAAGTCTGGTTGTTACATCACAACCTAATTTCCAGCTTCATAGAGTATTATGGTGATTGTTAATTCACAGTCACCATTTGAATTCAGAGTTCCTAGGTTCTCAAAGTTCTGATATGAATTTGTGTTCTATAGCACACAAAAATCCGAAAGCATTTCCTTTGGGAACTTTACCATAAGAAAATATTGAAGGCAGGACATAACTGTATTAGGCATTTCAAAAGCTCAGCTGGATATTCAATGAATTAAGGCTCCGAAGGGTACTGGTTTATTTGGGAAGTGCTCTGTCTGAGAAGAACAACACTTAACTAATCCAACCAAAATGGCACCTTTGACTAAGTCTCTGAGAAAACCCTGCATTTTGGGAGGTTACAGGAACTCTTGTGATGATAGGTCTTCAATCTTGAAATGGAACACAAGTCAGTCATTCTAACCCAAAAGAGCAAATATGTCCTTTATTGGAAATTGCAAAAACCAAAGGAAATGATGGACGGAGTGTTGAACATTGCAAGCACTCACCCCCAGTCAACTGATCTGGGTTTAATCCATCACCGTTCTTTAGCCCACTCTGCCACCCCAGTTCAGACATGGCCATATGCAAATCAGTCTGACCCTGTGCCTCATGGGAACAGTCCAGCCCGAACTGCCAAGCCATGTCTTCCCTGGACCGGAAACAAGCTTCCTAGGACCGGTTTCTGGCATTTCAGCCGTCTTCAGCCAGGCTTGCTTGAATCCAGTGGCAAAGTGAGCAAGGGACTCACGTCTGAGCATACCCTGCCAACTTATGGCGAACAAAGCAAAAACCAAAGGAAATGATGGACGGAGTGTTGAACATTGCAAGCACTCACCCCCAGTCAACTGATCTGGGTTTAATCCATCACCGTTCTTTAGCTCTCTCTGCCACCCCAGTTCAGACATGGCCATATGCAAATCAGTCTGACCCTGTGCCTCATGGGAACAGTCCAGCCCAAACTGCCAAGCCATGTCTTCCCTGGACCGGAAACAAGCTTCCTAGGACCGGTTTCTGGCATTTCAGCCGTCTTCAGCCAGGCTTGCTTGAATCCAGTGGCAAAGTGAGCAAGGGACTCACGTCTGAGCATACCCTGCCAACTAATGGCGAACAAAGCAAAAACCAAAGGAAATGATGGACGGAGTGTTGAACATTGCAAGCACTCACCCCCAGTCAACTGATCTGGGTTTAATCCATCACCGTTCTTTAGCCCACTCTGCCACCCCAGTTCAGACATGGCCATATGCAAATCAGTCTGACCCTGTGCCTCATGGGAACAGTCCAGCCCGAACTGCCAAGCCATGTCTTCCCTGGACCGGAAACAAGCTTCCTAGGACCGGTTTCTGGCATTTCAGCCGTCTTCAGCCAGGCTTGCTTGAATCCAGTGGCAAAGTGAGCAAGAGACTCACGTCTGAGCATACCCTGCCAACTTATGGCGAAAAAAGAAAAAACCAAAGGAAATGATGGACGGAGTGTTGAACATTGCAAGCACTCACCCCCAGTCAACTGATCTGGGTTTAATCCATCACCGTTCTTTAGCCCACTCTGCCACCCCAGTTCAACCATGGCCATATGCAAATCAGTCTGACCCTGTGCCTCATGGGAACAGTCCAGCCCGAACTGCCAAGCCATGTCTTCCCTGGACCGGAAACAAGCTTCCTAGGACCGGTTTCTGGCATTTCAGCCGTCTTCAGCCAGGCTTGCTTGAATCCAGTGGCAAAGTGAGCAAGGGACTCACGTCTGAGCATACCCTGCCAACTTATGGCGAACAAAGCAAAAACCAAAGGAAATGATGGACGGAGTGTTGAACATTGCAAGCACTCACCCCCAGTCAACTGATCTGGGTTTAATCCATCACCGTTCTTTAGCCCACTCTGCCACCCCAGTTCAGACATGGCCATATGCAAATCAGTCTGACCCTGTGCCTCATGGGAACAGTCCAGCCCAAACTGCCAAGCCATGTCTTCCCTGGACCGGAAACAAGCTTCCTAGGACCGGTTTCTGGCATTTCAGCCATCTTCAGCCAGGCTTGCTTGAATCCAGTGGCAAAGTGAGCAAGGGACTCACGTCTGAGCATACCCTGCCAACTAATGGCGAACAAAGCAAAAACCAAAGGCAATGATGGATGGAGTGTTGAACATTGCAAGCACTCACCCCCAGTCAACTGATCTGGGTTTAATCCATCACCGTTCTTTAGCCCACTCTGCCACCCCAGTTCAGACATGGCCATATGCAAATCAGTCTGACCCTGTGCCTCATGGGAACAGTCCAGCCCGAACTGCCAAGCCATGTCTTCCCTGGACCGGAAACAAGCTTCCTAGGACCGGTTTCTGGCATTTCAGCCGTCTTCAGCCAGGCTTGCTTGAATCCAGTGGCAAAGTGAGCAAGAGACTCACGTCTGAGCATACCCTGCCAACTTATGGCGAAAAAAGAAAAAACCAAAGGAAATGATGGACGGAGTGTTGAACATTGCAAGCACTCACCCCCAATCAACTGATCTGGGTTTAATCCATCACCGTTCTTTAGCCCACTCTGCCACCCCAGTTCAGACATGGCCATATGCAAATCAGTCTGACCCTGTGCCACATGGGAACAGTCCAGCCCAAACTGCCAAGCCATGTCTTCCCTGGACCGGAAACAAGCTTCCTAGGACCGGTTTCTGGCATTTCAGCCGTCTTCAGCAAGGCTTGCTTGAATCCAGTGGCAAAGTGAGCAAGGAACTCACGTCTGAGCATACCCTGCCAACTTATGGCGAACAAAGCAAAAACCAAAGGAAATGATGGACGGAGTGTAGAACATTGCAAGCACTCACCCCCAGTCAACTGATCTGGGTTTAATCCATCACCGTTCTTTAGCCCACTCTGCCACCCCAGTTCAGACATGGCCATATGCAAATCAGTCTGACCCTGTGCCTCATGGGAACAGTCCAGCCCAAACTGCCAAGCCATGTCTTCCCTGGACCGGAAACAAGCTTCCTAGGACCGGTTCCTGACATTTCAGCCGTCTTCAGCCAGGCTTGCTTGAACGCAGTGGCAAAGTGAGCAAGGGACTCACGTCTGAGCATACCCTGCCAACTTATGGCGAACAAAGCAAAATCCAAAGGAAATGATGGACGGAGTGTTGAACATTGCAAGCACTCACCCCCAGTCAACTGATCTGGGTTTAATCCATCACCGTTCTTTAGCCCACTCTGCCACCCCAGTTCAGACATGGCCATATGCAAATCAGTCTGACCCTGTGCCTCATGGGAACAGTCCAGCCCGAACTGCCAAGCCATGTCTTCCCTGGACCGGAAACAAGCTTCCTAGGACCGGTTTCTGGCATTTCAGCCGTCTTCAGCCAGGCTTGCTTGAATCCAGTGGCAAAGTGAGCAAGGGACTCACGTCTGAGCATACCCTGCCAACTTATGGCGAACAAAGCAAAAACCAAAGGAAATGATGGACGGAGTGTTGAACATTGCAAGCACTCACCCCCAGTCAACTGATCTGGGTTTAATCCATCACCGTTCTTTAGCCCACTCTGCCACCCCAGTTCAGACATGGCAGGGTATGCTCAGACGTGAGTCCCTTGCTCACTTTGCCACTGGATTCAAGCAAGCCTGGCTGAAGACGGCTGAAATGCCAGAAACCGGTCCTAGGAAGCTTGTTTCCGGTCCAGGGAAGACATGGCTTGGCAGTTCGGGCTGGACTGTTCCCATGAGGCACAGGGTCAGACTGATTTGCATATGGCCATGTCTGAACTGGGGTGGCAGAGTGGGCTAAAGAACGGTGATGGATTAAAGCCAGATCAGTTGACTGGGGGTGAGTGCTTGCAATGTTCAACACTCCGTCCATCATTTCCTTTGGTTTTGCTTTGTTCGCCATAAGTTGGCAGGGTATGCTCCGACGTGAGTCCCTTGCTCACTTTGCCACTGGATTCAAGCAAGCCTGGCTGAAGACGGCTGAAATGCCAGAAACCGGTCCTAGGAAGCTTGTGTCCGGTCCATGGAAGACATGGCTTGGCAGTTCGGGCTGGACTGTTCCCATGAGGCACAGGGTCAGACTGATTTGCATATGGACATGTCTGAACTGTGGTGGCAGAGTGGGCAAAAGAATGGTGATGGATTAAACCCAGATCAGTTGACTGGGGGTGAGTGCTTGCAATGTTCAACACTCCGTCCATCATTTCCTTTGGTTTTGCTTTGTTCGCCATAAGTTGGCAGGGTATGCTCAGACGTGAGTCCCTTGCTCACTTTGCCACTGGATTCAAGCAAGCCTGGCTGAAGACGGCTGAAATGCCAGAAACCGGTCCTAGGAAGCTTGTTTCCGGTCCATGGAAGACATGGCTTGGCAGTTCGGGCTGGACTGTTCCCATGAGGCACAGGGTCAGACTGATTTGCATATGGACATGTCTGAACTGTGGTGGCAGAGTGGGCAAAAGAATGGTGATGGATTAAACCCAGATCAGTTGACTGGGGGTGAGTGCTTGCAATGTTCAACACTTCGTCCATCATTTCCTTTGGTTTTGCTTTATTGGAAATTGGCAGGCTAATTCTGCCTGATTTATTTTTTCTCTTGTGATGAGGGTGTGACAGGAAGGAGACTGAGAAGTACCACCATGGTTAAAGAACACATGCAACAGTGTTTGTTAGGATTTTGTGTCTGTTGCTTCACTGTTGGATCTGTTATTTCATTGCTCAAGCGAAGTAATTCCATCATTTATAGTGATACAGTTTTCTATGATAATATTATTAAAGTTGTCTGAGGCCTGAGCATGTACAATTGGTGTGAAATGTTTGATATATTAAACTCCTTTAGAAGAGCCTTCCTAATTGATACGCCACCTATTCATTGATGCTTTTCAGACTCATTAATGCAGTCTGGCCTCCATGGTTTTATGATGAAACTTGCCCATATCTATTCATCTTCAGTGTCATTTTTAGAAGATTGTTTTCAATCATAATTCACACGTAAAATATGATATAGCCACCTCCTATGCCTTTTTGGAAGTGTGGTCATTAATTTGCATCAACCCTCAGACAGAATCAATTTATGATGACCAAAAACAAAGACTTGTTGTTTATACACTATGTTTGATATTGAAGCCATGACCAATGTACAAAACCCTAAAATCTCCATACCATTCTCCAACTATTGTCTGGTAAATGAGCGTATTTGTTTTACACCTCCGCTCCCTCTCCCCTCCCCGCAACCCGCCGCACTAACGGTTTTGGGGGAGCAGACTGCGTGCACCTAGGTGGTATAGTGAACCGGTTATGTTCATTGAGGTGCAGTCACAAAGACATTCGACTACTGAAGTAGTGGTCCTGTAGCACTACTTCACAAACTCATAAATGCTTTTGTGAATTAGCCACATCCAGTTTTGACTGTTGATCTCGTCACATCCTGTTGCCTTTTTGCAGGCACAACAATTGAGCACAGAATATATACCACTACATTGCATGTGTTTACAACGCATGCGATTACAATGCGGTCCTTACAACAACCAGGTTGTTACATCGCAGTACCATTACACAGAAAGTCGTTATAACGACTTGCTGTAGGGGGCGCTGGAAGTTGGAAGAGCATAATTTACTATTCCAACCCCAGTGTGTGCAACAGTAGGGGAGATGTAGGAATAGTAAATTATACTATTTCTTAGCTTATAGCGCCCCCTACAGCAAGTCGTTGTAACGACTTGCGTTGTAATGGTACTGCGATGTAACAACGCGGTCATTGTAACCATCGCGTGATAATCGCATGCGTTCTTATGCATGCGATGTAATGGCTGTTTCCTTTGAGCGCCCAGCCTTCAAAAGAATAAGCTTGTTTGTAACAGGACAGAGAGTGCACATAAGGGAAAACATCCAGACAAAATACTTTCGACTCAAGATTCCTGGACGTACATTTCAACATTATGCTAAGGTGCACATCTGAAAATTAAATTTTTATGTTAATACTATTAAGCTAATTGTATGGATTATACTCCAAGAATCAACAAATATTTTTGTGGGGAACTATCAACATCTATTATATAGCAGCCCTTTCCATACTATTAACACTGAGAAGTTAGGGGTGCATCAGCAGTTTGAATTTTGGTTTTATTCTTGTGCTGTCTGAATGCACGCATCATGTTTTCACAGTGCGCATCCGTGTGAACTCATACCGCCAATTAACAAGTAACTTTGACCGTTTGCTAACCTCTGGCATGGTTCAGCAGTTTGAATTAGCAGTTTGAATCCCCCTTTACCTTATTTTTACAATGTCAATGACTAATTTTGAATAACTATTGTTACCCTTGTATACAAATAGTCATTTCATTCATTTCCAAAAAGACGTTGACCAGATAAATGGAAAAGATAAAGTGTTGTCTAGATAACAATATGTAATATAATGTGGAAAACATGTATTTGTTTAATGTTGTTATAGTTAAATTTTTTCTTATCCCGTAGATGCCTTATAACATGTAATACTGTGAAGAAAGGCTCACAACAGCAAAACATGCATTGAGGAGGCAGGGGAGATTAACAAAAACAGGGAGTGACATGTTACAAAGCTATGAATACAAACGAGAAAATAAAATATGTTAATGTGAACCTACTTGAATTTGTTAAGTAAGCATCAAAAAAGATCAACTTTCAGATAATCTCAAAGAGTTGACTCACTTTTTTTAAATGATGACAACTCATGTAGAAAAATAGATATAGGTATGGTGTAGAACTGTACCTGGGGAGACACCACCCAGTGTATGCAGAACGCAGAGAACATAAAATACTTTCGGACTAGTGAAGCCCACCCACGTTTCACCCGATGAAGCATAAAACAGCTTAACGATATTCCAACTAATTTTGAAGAATAGAACTTGCAATTACTGGTGTTCTCATTATGAAAAGTAAAAACATTAGCAAGAGGCATTTTACTACTTGCAGTTATACGAGCTCCTTTCTGTAAATAGGTTCCAGTGTATTTTGGCCCCCAAAATAAAAGCCCAGCCTTAAAACTAAAAAGGTTTTTATAAAAATATGAAAGATGGAGAATGCTAAAAGAAATCTCGCTTCATTTTGAAAAAAAAGATCTCCTTTACAACCGTCCTGAATCGTTCATTGAAACATGTTGAACATTTCCTTAATATTGTCAACAGTTTTCTTGTGTCTAATGCTAATAAAGTACCGCAGTGTATTTGTATATTCCACTTCTGCTAGGCTTCAGTCAATAGATAGAAACGTTTTCAACCAATTGAAAAGTCAATATAGTTCTGAGAATGTGATTCATTTTATCAGTTCTTGCTAACACCTGATATTAATTTGACCGCCTCTCTTCTAATAGGTTAATTAGAAACCCTTTATAATAATATAATGATGTCGCTCTTCTCTTGGGTGCGTAAAAATATATTTGTGTGGTGGGGTGGGCGGGTGGCTAGGCAAGGGGTGGAGCCATAGGGGTCCCAAAGTGAGGGGGGCAAAATAAAAAATAAATAATTTTTTTAAACTTACCTTCTGCCGGCCACGTTGCGCATTCCGCGTCACACTCCTCTGCTCCTGTTCTTCAGACACAGGATCCGAGAATGTCCTGTGGCCAATCCTGAAGCTGCTCTCACATAAGAGCAGCTTTAGGATTGGCCTGAGTGCCCTCGATTAGTGCTCCAGGACAGACTAGGAGTCTGTGCCTGCTCTCTCCTACTCCAGCAATGTAGCTGGGCTTGGAGAGAGCTTCATTGCCCATTATGGTTAGGCTGGCCTGAGACGGCCGGCCAAACCGTCATGCGTAGTGGAAGGAGTGCATTACCACTCCCCTCAGTGCTGCCACCCCCCATGCCCCGCCCCCAAGACTCCTCAGGAAAGGAGAAATAAAATGAGTCTTGTTTTATTTTTTCTTTCCTGACGTTTTTGTGGGGGCCGATACACACAGCAGAGGAGCCGCCGCTGGGGGACTGCAACCTTAATCTTTGGTAGCAATAAAACATTTAGGGGTAAATCTACAAACATTTTGCGCTAGGTTAGCATCACAAAAGTAGCTGCTAACCAGCCCAAAATGTTTCTTTCCTAATTTTCTTTCCAGTGGAAAATTTGTTTTGCGCAGGAAAGTACCCTAAAAGTAACGCAAAGCAGCGTGAAACACTACTTAGTGTTACTTAGCACCAAGGGGGCGTTACATGGGTGGTACATGGGAGTTCTTATGCAACCATTCATACCTTTTGACGCAAAACCCTATCTACAAACAATAGTAGACAAGGTTTAGCACCAAAAGTTAACGTTATTTGAAAGGAAATGTTAAAAGAAGTAATGTTTTTATTTCTCCTTTGTTTTCTGAATTTGCATGGTGCTACTCTGTGCAGCGCACATACAAAGTAGGAAAAGTTTTAAAGTGCGTCTAGCCTAGTATTTTGTACTATAAGGGAAGCCTTCCTTCACAAAACCTACGGTAGATTCATGCACACACCCTAGCACTATGATGTTAAGGTGCGTGCCTGGCGCACAGCAGCAAAAATCTGCACCAGCGCTAGGGAGAGGGGAGGAGAAGGCATATCTCTGTAGAAATGGTGCTCTCCTGTTCCCTCCCAGTTATGCAATGTAGAGCAGCATTTTTGGCAGCTGAGCTGTGTTCTGTGAAAGTTCAGAAAATCTGGGCCTTAGTATTTCCCTCGTAACAACTATCTAGTCCTGTAAGGAATTTCAAATGTTGATAGTTAGATCGTTACCTATCTTCAATGTTAATCAATATCTGACAATTATGACAATTATGACAATTATGATCTGTAAATGAAAATCTCTAAAATTATAACTGCACTATGACTGTACATCGCCTCCGCAATCATGAGTCTGACTGACATATATGTTGATTAATATTATTATGTGGGATCATTTATTTTTCTATGGAACCTAACTTACATTCCAACTAGTATAAAAACTTCCAGAACGTACAAAACATGTGGGCCTGGTCCTACTCCCTTCCACAATAGGATAGCTGTATCATCTGTTGTCATTCTGTGCCTTGGGCTTTGTTTATACACTATCCCATCTTATTGTTAAGGAGGGTCCTAAAACACATTTTCACCATTCATTTACCCATAGGATCTTTCGACTCAGGTACAGCCTACACCGCTGAAAGGATTTACATCAAATTTGGCAGAAAGCTAGATATAGGTCCAGAAAGAGTGCTTTTTGTAAATTGGTGTAAATCCGTTGTTTTTGAGCAATTAATATTTAAAAACTTTTCAATCTAGGACACAGAGCCTCTGCAGATCCAGACAGATCTCAAGCTGAGATCTGATTGACTGCCACCACCTCAACCAGGAAGTGGTGACAGCCATCTTAGGACTCAGAACTTAGTCCTGAGTACCAAAAAAGTAATACAAAAATACACAAGGAGGCAGAGTACGAATATCCTGACCCCCTAGACCTGGTGGTGAGATCCCATTGGGACCCTGTCTGGTGTGAAAGACATTTTTCATTGTGCTACAAATTAGTTGAGGTTCCACAAATCCATGACAACATTATTTTAAAAACAAGCTTGAGCTCCATGCTTGTTTTAAAAAAAATAAAAACGGGGTGAGCCAGGGCCGAGTGGAAAATTTATATTTGAGGTGAAGGGGTCACACATGCCCCCCTCCCTAAGCTGAGTTCAACACCTGGGGATCTCATTTCCCAGGGCCCAGTGCATTTTTAGGGGGAGGGGGCATGCACTTCCCCTCCCTGGGCCCATTTCGGCCCGGTGTACCCAATCCCCGGGACTGGCACCCTGGAGAGAGTACGCGGCCCAACTCCCTGGGCCATTTTTAGCCCCTGGTGCATTTTGGATGACAAAGGGGGGCACACGGTGTGGGTTTGGCAGCTTTTGGGGAGTTGGCCACAGGGCCTTGCCGCAGGCCAACCCCCTGCCATGCACGACTGACTGCCCTGCGCAGAGTGGGATTTTTTTGCCTTTTTGGGGATAAATTACAGGACCTGGCCACAGGCCAATCCTTGGGGCCAACCCCCCCACTATGCACTGGCCAGGGCCATGTACAGCATTGGGTTGGTTGCATGTGGTAGGTCGGCCACAGGCCTGGTAATTAAATATTACCTTCACATAAAAAAAAAACTAGAAATTCACTGAAATAAAGAAAAGTAAGATTACAGTTAGGTGAAATGTTAAGCAACAATGTAACATTTTAAACCCTAAAACCACTTAAATTCACCAGTTATAAATATCTGAAGTAACTATAACTAGTGCCCTAAGGTAACTAAAACATGCTCCCTCGTCAGGTACTGCTAATCACCCCACATAGTGCATCACTCATGGCATCTTCTATAACATTATTGATAATATAACTGTGCATGGCGGAGCCATGAACTATAGTTATCTTAAGGCACAAGTTATAGTTACTTGAGATATCTATAACTAAAACTGGTAAGTTCTAGTGTTTTTTAGAGCTTAACATGTTACATTGCTGCTGAACGTTTCACTTAACTATACCGTTACTTTAACCTTTGTTTATTTCAGTAAATATATATATGTGTCTATAATATATATTCACTGAAAAAACCATAGGTTTCAGGCCTGATATAGTTAGGAATTAGCATTTAAAAAACCTTTGAAAGTCACTGAAAAAACCATAGGTTTTAGGCCTGATATAGTTAGGAATTAGCATTTAAAAAACCTTAGAAATTCACTGAAAAAACCATAGGTTTTAGGGGTGTTATAGTTAGCTGGACATTTCACTCGAACAAAACCATTGAAATTCCTCCGATATAGTTAGTTGTACTAACTACATCTCGCGCGCCCGCAATCCACTGCTGATGATGTCACATATTACATCATTCATGACATGGTCAGTGACATCTCAAATGACATCACTAATGACATCACAGATGACATCATCCATGTGACAATCAGATACACCTCATCATACACTAGTATAACCTTTCATCACTCACTGTAAAATACATAGTGCCAGATATAAAACCATTGACACACCAATACAAGTTTTTAAACACCCACTCAGTGATTCCTAGATCTATACACACATCTAATCACTTACCTGTAGATTCACTCATACATGCTGTCAATGATCAATAGAACACTATCAAATATACTTATACACCTATATCGAAATTACACACCAGCACACATCCTAATCACATATGAAGTCATCCTACTCACTTATGCAAACAATGGATCATACTTACTTTTACTTAGCTATACACTTATAAAAAACCACTTCATCTATTCATATAGATAATAACTCATACTTAGTGTGTTATAAAAACACTATTACAAGTATACAGTTATCCATACAGTCCCTCATACAATCACTGAGTCTTATGTATTCTTATTTATATACAACAACTGACACATACACTGGCTTTTATTTTTCTAGTTTGTTGGACATGTACCATTGAGACATATATTGGCTCAGCACCACACCCATAAAGATATTCACTCACCAAAACAACTGTTATAACATGTACTTTTAACTTCATATACCTACTCAATCAACTATTCACACATCTTTGGGCTGTCACACACGCCCCACCGAACCACACACACATTCACTCTCCCATACAAATACTCAGTTAACTAATCTATAACTAATATAGACTTTCACGTAGCTAGTAACCAACTGGTGCAGCAGTTTACACAACAACTGACAAAGTGATTCAGATATTCACACAGTTTAGTCACTATCCAATATATTTAGTGAGACACTATAAATTAGTCAAGTAAACAGTCAATCACACTGCTACTAAATCCTCCATCCAGATATTTATATTTATATATCCACTCATTCTTTAATGCAAATTGCTATATGTATATATAATACATATTTAAATAACAAACCAAACCACATTCACTGGATGATGTCATCAGTGATGTCATTTGAGATGTCATCAGTGATGTCACTGACCATGTCATGAATGATGTAATATGTGACATCATCAGCAGTGGATTGTGGGCGCGCGAGATGTAGTTAGTATAACTAACTATATCGGAGGAATTTCAATGGTTTTGTTCGAGTGAAATGTCCAGCTAACTATAACACCCCTAAAACCCATTGTTTTTTCAGTGAATTTCTAAGGTTTTTTAAATGCTAATTCCTAACTATATCAGGCCTGAAACCTATGGTTTTTTCAGCGAATATATATATAGTTATAGTTAGGATTGCTTTTCCAGAGACAAGGCATTTTTAGTTTTCTAATAACTTTGACGCCATTTCACAAATCTTTCCAAAATAAAGCAAATTAACCACAGCTCCTTCATGGAAAGTTTTGGGGTGATCTGTCAAGCGAGGGTCAATAAAAGTGGGTGAGCCTCAAAAGCCAATTTCCCCTTGAATTTTTCATGGACTTTTGTCAGAAGCATTTGGCAGGAAGCTAGATCTTGGTCCACTGAATAAGCTTTTTGTGATTTGCTGTAAATCCATTCAGTCGTTTTTGAGATATTGAGTTGGAAAAACATTTTTATATTCGTATATTCAACGGAGTGCCCCTAACACAATTTAAAAGAGTGTTCTAATTGTCCCAGAAAGATTTTTCTCCCTTGGGCCATTTTTCTCCCACAGGAGTCAGATTCCCCCTGGAGTGAGCACTGTGGTTGGCTGCCAGCAGCATGAGAACATGTTGCTAGCAACCACTAGAGGACTCGGGGACTTAGTCCCATGCCCTGAAATTGGAAAATAAAAATAATATAAGGGGAGAGGGTAGGAATACCTTGCCCACCTAGGTCCTGTGGCAAATAACATCAATGTCATTTTAGATGTCATAAGTGATGTCATAGAACATGTTGTAAGTGATGTAATATGTCAGTACATGGCAAGCGTGCACGTTTAAGATAATTTACATATACATTTCTATCAAAATGTTATTACTTAAAAAACAGGGAGCTATAAACTGACTGAGAAGATAGGTGTAATATACATATTTGGAAAGGGAATCCTGTAAAAGGTCTCTCTCTTTAAACTATTTTAAGCTCCTGAAATAATACATTATCCCTCAAATTACTAAAAACCCACACCTTCCCTCCCATTTTACTTCTCTGGATTTATGCCTTTATTATTATTCCAATATTCGTTTTTTTCAACCTGCTTTTATCGAATGATGCTATATTCAACAGGTCCTTTTCCACCACAATGGTGTTCAGGAATGCCTCAACTTTGCCTTGAATACAAAATAGTTGCATTCTAGTTGTTTATTAGAATTCTGTGGTAACACTGCAGTTGATCAGTAAGAAATTAACTCACAGGCTTCTGCTGGTATTGAAAGTAGATATTTCAGTTTTCTGTCAGAAAGTTTTACTGACATGGATCAGAAAGATATTTGAGACCTCATAGAAAATGCGTCCTCATTTTAGCTTTCTAGAACACTAATCTAAACTTTCTCTGACAAATAACTCCCTCAATTTGTTATTTTCTTAAGTACATGCTTACACGTTATAGATTTTAATCTACTGACATGGTGCAGCAGCTATTGGAAGTACGTTTTACTCAGAATATTAGACTTTATTCTCATATGGTCAAGGAAGATAGTGTGAGCTTATAGTAAAGCTGTTAAATTTGTTTTGCTTCTGAAGCACCTTCCACAACCTCTAAGAGAAAATCATGAGAGAAAACAGTTTTGTCTCAAACATGGTTTATCAAATCCCAGCAGAGGGTCTCCATTTTTGGTAAAATCACTTGAAAACCCACTATAATCCCTTAAATGATTAAAACCTCTCCAACAATTGATTTACATTGTGACTAAAATCTGTATTCACCCTTTACATGCACTTCTTTTTATGACCCTCAAAAGCTGGCATTCACTACAATGCATTATAGTGGGATCAATGACCCCAAATTCAGTATTGGCTGCCAAAACATGTTGTCCATGTTGTGGTCAGCCAATTAAGATGCCCCTGGAGATCAGAGTATGCTCATCTTGCCCCAATATATATTTTATTTCATTTTTAGATCGCAGGGACCATGACCATGTCCCTGGGTATTATAATTACTGCCACAACATACTTTTCATGTTGTGGCCAGGCAATCAGGCTAGCTTCTTTTAAACTGGCCATTCAAAGAATATCTAGACACCTTCATGACCACTTGAGCACCTACTTAAAAACAATTCCTCAAAAATGGCTGAAGTGATGTACCACATACACACACAGAGCCAGTGTGTCCAGTAAGTCATTGTGGGCTATGTTTTTCTGACGGTCTCACCAAACAGCAACTTCACCTAGACATGATTATGCTTTTGGTGTGTGCATATGTGATGCATTCTCCTGTATGATCCATAAAATGATAAGCATTGTATGTAATTAGTGCCTCACATACTCACTCTCAGAGCTTACACATTAGTTGGAAGTGTAAGGGAGCATGTTTTCTTTTAAAGGATGTTGTCTCTCAGTACCACATAGCTCCAATAGTTAATGTTCTGGCATAACTGATACATTTTGTGCTGAATTAGTAAACACCAAAAACATGAGTCCACCACCAGTTCTGCTAAACGTCAGTGTTTCCAGAGAAGGTATAGCTTTGATTCCACTTCCTGCCTCTTTCTGTTACCACCCTACACTTCCTTTATCCCACTCTTTCAGGTTCCTTTTATTCCTGGATTTCTACCTTTGACAAGGCTTTCATTTATTTCTCTAAGTATCTCTCTCTTTTTTCATCTGTCTCTATTGAGTTCTGGATCAAAGTCCGATAATGCAAATTAATCCCCCACCCCCACAAATGAGTTGTGATGTCCACCGCCATCAATCACTGGTACAAATTAAGGACTTCATACTCTAAGCAATCCCAAGAGCCGAGATTACTCTTGCCACAACCTTGCTGAAACCAGTATAAGCTTTCTATTGCTCCCACCTTGTCTTTCTGTATACTATAAAAGTGTTAGATAAAATCAAGAACAAATACACTGTGCTAAAGCACTGTATAAGGAAGAACACATTTTGCATATTTGCTCACATTCGTACTATGTCTTTATTTTGAGATGCTTCCCATTAGAGAATGATTCAGCCACTATGATGGAAGCTAACCATGTGTGCACTTAATAAAGTATTTTGGTATCTGTGAAATATTTTATTGTGAATTAGCTGTGAATATCAATCAAAAATAATGTTGAATGCCTTGCTGCTGTTGTTTGATGCTGCTGTGTGCCGCTATATGCATATGTTGCCTGCAAGTGCATGGTTAGAGGAACATATAAAAGGATACAACTTTTAGCAAAATGGCATCAGTGGGATATTTGTGGTTTACAAGATGCAGGATTTTTTTAAAAGCAAGCATGTTTGCCTCCCTATAAAAGTAGCCTGACCTCTTTGCTGTTTCGACATCGCTGTATTCTGCGATTAATCTATTTGTATGGCTGGGAACATGGGAAGGGTTGATCAACTGATATTGAAAACAGTATGTGTGTGGTTTCCAGGAAGTTGATTTTGTTAGCAACACTGCATGACAAGCAAAGATGTCATCAGGTAGCAACTCGCCAGCGAGAGTCCATTTTCATTCAAAGCTCAAATTTTGCACATAAAAATAGTTCACACTTCCAGTGCATCCTGTTTCATGGGCGGCTTATGTGTCATGCTGAAAGAGTTTATTCAGAACATATACACTGAGATACTTTCAAACCATGATGTGGAATTGGTGTAAGCTTGGATATTATTCACTCAGGTTCACCAGAAGAGTTGAATCAGGAAAGATGTTGTTCATGAGAACAGATTTGGAGTTATCCAAAATATCAAAGCAAAGCCACTGAATACAGCTTTAATGGCAGATGACACTACCTTGACAAATTTCTTGAAAGCTATAGACTCTCCAGTTGTTTCAGAAGCCAAACAATAGCCAAAGTCAAGGTGGCACGCTGGATTGGGTAAGATTTGTGCAAATGTGGGAAGATTTGCCTTTGGAAAGTTTTTTCTTATTGGTTAGGGAGTGCCCATCAGGCACCCCTACCCATTGACTAGTGAATCGTACAAGAGTGACACCTCACCTAAGCTTGCAAGAACACATCTGGACCTGCTGAAGAACAGAAGTGGACTGGACCTCCCCTTCCCTACCAAAAATGACAGCCAGACCTAAATCTTCAGTACACCTCTGAACAGAACTGCTGTGGTGCTCTGCAAGAAGGACTGCTACTTTGTTACCCTGCTGCACTGTTGCCCTGCTACCCAGCTGCCTAAGTGCAGGAATGGATCTGAATCTTGAAACCAGTACCACCAGAGTGACTCCACAGACTAGTTAGCTGGCCTCCTGATCAGAGTCTCAGGGACAGAAAAGGCTAAAACCACTTTGAGCCCAGCACCTGGACTCTATCTGCTGTTATTTCTATTCACCAAAGGGCACCACCCCAGTTCTGAATCCTTGGAAGTGGGCATGAAGGTGCTCTGCCACCCCAGCTGTGGTCCTGTGGGCAGAACCTATGCAGCACAGCCCATCTCCTTGGAGCTGCACTTTGGAACCACTTCAGCGAGACACATCTCCGACACCAGACCTTACATCGCAGACCACAGTCTCCTTGTAACCGCTGTTGCGCAACACATCTTCAACACAGGCCTTCGCATCACAAGCCCCTCGTAGAAGGCTTCCTCAATGATGATGCAGGACTCCACATTGCAGTCCCAGAGGTTCTCCGGAACCACAGGTGCCCAATGCACCTTTGACACAGACCTTTTATTGGAAGCCTCTCGGAACCGCAGGATCTCTCAACAGTTCACGACCAGGATTTAAGGTACTCTGTTCGGTGGGCCTTACTTGGTCCTGTATCTGGCCTGCTCTCTATCACGGTCAACCTGAACTTGTGACTATTTCCCAGTCCAACGTGACCAGATAACCACATTAGGCACTTTGTGCTACTAGGCACTATTTTTATCTAAAACTTTACCACATCACCAGTTCTATTGATAGGTTTTTTCTGATTTTCATCCTAAATAATTTATTAAATTGTATCTAGTTTTCTAAATTAGTGTGGGATTTTTCTTGTGTGTGTGTTTTCACTTTATTACCATTTGAGGTACTGCATAAATAATTTTACACATTGCATCTAAATTAAGCCAGACTGGTCTTGTGCCAAGCTACCAGATGGTTAGGCACAGGTTAATATGGGGTTTGCTTGGGTTTCACACTGACAGAGATTGTGGTTCCTGTATGAGAAGGGTTTCAACCCCCTCAACCAGTAACCCAATTTCCTACAGAGGGTTTCAACTGCAAATGTTAGAACATCATGTAAATAGTAAAGGTGTTGCAGCCTTCTACTCACATACACATGACAAGTCTTCATTATGAAAAATAATTTGCCTATTATGCATTACAAAGCATTAGTCTTCAAGGTCGGGTGTGCAAGAGGGAGGTTAGAGCCCCCACACAACGCACTGATTAAAAATATTATTGCAGTGAATTAAATATTTTGCAAACAACAATGCAATATTTACTTTATAATTGCGTGTTTGCCGTCTTATTTTGTTTTGTAAGTAGCAGGGTACTTTCGACTTTGTAATAACTTAAATGTAGCTACATAAAGGGATCAGGGGATTGTATTCTAACTTTTAAAAATTGTATTTCAATTTTTTTGATTTGTTAGAGCTCCGGATCCTCTTGCTGTTTGTCATTTAAATCTGTAAATGAGATCTTACGGTTTCCGGTCTCTCAGCTGTTCTGTTAGGTTCGGTGATTTGTGCTGTTTTTATATTTCATAGCTCTACCTCTGGTGGTTAGTGTCCTCCACCTGCATTAGGGATTTTGCATTTCTATAAATAGAAACACTAACTGGCCGGGAGAATGCATCACTTCTCAGCCAATGGCTTCCAGTCCTGAAAAAGCAATTACCGAGTATGAGAAATGCCTTAAATTATTCACAGTTCGTTTTCTAAAATCTAGAGTTATTGCTATACCTGAATCAACTGCCTTACAACTCTAAACACCAAAATATACATACTTCAAAAGTTTGCAGTTAAATGTGCATTGCAATTACTGTCACTAGTGAGGTACAAATTTGCAAAATTAAATTATGTATTACTCCAGTCAACCGAAATATTTATAATTGTGTTTGCCCTGTATCTTTATTCCAATATAAGAGGCAATAGTAGTTACAGGCATAAATTAAAATAGTACAATAAGTTAAATGCATTTCCTAATTCGTTTTTTGTCAAAACAGCATCATTTTTACTCTCAAACAGTTTTATTCTTTAATGTACCCAACTATGCTACTGATTTTTACACATGTGCAGCAGTGGAAGTACAAGTTGTGTGTTTGTGCTGTTTCAAATTACATTACGTTCTTGCCTACCGGTATGCCCTTCAGCTGGAGTGATACAACTGCATACAACTCTCGTCAATGATGACGAAATATTGTGGCATGGTACTCTCCAAATGAATTAAGATTGTCAGTAAAACATCTGCTCTTCAACTATTAGATGGGTAAGTGAAAATTACAGGCATTGGCAAAGCAAGCAGGTTGGGGTTCTATTGTGAATGCATTATAATGGATAGATGAGTGTCAAGTCAAGTCAATAAACTTTATTCGGTTGTACGAATTGACAACCATAAAAGCATTTACATTACATTTAAAAAGATCACATTAATACATAAGGATAAAATACAGTTATAAGATAAGCAGGTGAAGACAATTATACAACAAGCATTCAGAGTATTTTGTGGAGTCCATTATAAAAAAGAGGTAATAGCAATTCGTATATTATTTTTATCCTTCCATACTATTTCTAAATTTTACTGCCAATTTTAAAAAACTACATAGATACATGGTATATTCACAACTTAATAGCTGTAGAAAGTGCAGTGCAGGACGATATTGTATAAAATTTAGTTTTTTCAGACAGGGTTTTAAATATAGATTCCTCGGTACAGTATAAAAGGGACAAAAGAAAAGAAAGTGTGCCAGGTCTTGCGGAGACATATCGTCGCAGCCGCAAGCCGGCAACACTTGTCCACGATGAGATCCCCTAGGTACAGCCAGCAGAAAATGAAACAGATTAAACCTGAACCTGATCAGTAAAAAACGGTCATAACTGGACAATTGCCAGGATAAATAGGGTTCCATGAGCAAGGTGCTTTTTACTAATACATGATTACGAACACTTTCTTTTTTTTAGCTCACGTGATTCCCTATCTTGAATTCTAAAATCAATAAAAGCTTTCTTGACCGTTATAACATCCTGTTTAGTGATCGATTCAGGGGATAAAAAGAGTTCAAGGCGGCCTAGATCAGCAAAGCACTTAAAAAGATACTTTAACCAGGGAACCTTCATCCTGTTGTCCCATGTGAGTGACTCTCTTAAAATAAGCTGGGTTAGTGGAATGTTGTCATTTAACCAACAATTCATCCAGCATAACAAGGGATTAACAGCAATCTTGTCACTTACGAAAGAAACCCCCAGTTCCTCGTGCACGGAGAAGTTGGCCGTGCCCCTGGGAACCCTTAGTACTAATTTCAAGAAGTTATTTTCAACAGTCTGTAAGGGATCCGGAGGAACATAACCCCAAATTTCACTTCCATAGCACGCTGTGGAGACACTTTTTGCTTGGTAAAGTTGGAGCAAGGCGGCAACTGGACTATTGCCCACTTTCTTAGAAAAGTCCATTATTGCCGCGTTTACCCTAGTGACTTCTCCCTTCTTTTTTTCATACACGGGTCCCCAATTTAATTGACTGTCAAAGAGGACCCCGAGATAGGAAAATGTATGTGTAGTAGGAATACGTACACCATTTACATTTAGGCAGTTTGCTTTTTTATTTCCCTGTCCAACCTTCATTATGTATGATTTAGAGTTATTAATGCTTAACTCTTTTGAGGTCATAAAAGAATGGAAGGAGTCTAATAAGATTTGTAGTCCGTTTGCTGTTCTTGATAGGAGAACTGCGTCATCCGCATATAAAAGGACTGGCAGCCCCCTACGGCCTATGTACGGATAATCCGTATTAGTACTTAAAAGATGCTCTTCCAGATCATTTATATATAAATTAAAAAGGAATGGGGCCAGGATGCAGCCTTGTCGGACACCACGATGCACCCCAAAGTCTTTGGTCACATTCAGGTCTTGGGTGAATCTGACATTTGCATTGGTGTCCGAGTGCATATCATCTAACAAATCAGCTAAGTTTGGATCCACACCCATTTTTAGCATGGCGTCCCAAAGCTTCCCCCGGCTCACACAATCGAAAGCCGAGGAAAGATCCATGAACGCCATATGGATCGTTCCTCTTCGAGCCTTAGTATACTTCGCGATGATGAGGTATAAGTTTAAACATTGTGAAATCGTAGAATGACCAGGCCTGAATCCATACTGGATTGAAGATATTATATTATTTTCTTCTGACCATGTGACCAATCTGTTCAATATTACACCTCCCACAACTTTAACCACGGAGTTTATTAAAGATATTGGTCGATAGCAGGCAGGGCTACTGCGGTCTCCTTTTTTAAAAATAGGCACAATAGTGGATACCCCCCATGATTTTGGGCATCCACAAAGCACAGCAGCATTAAGTACAGCTGTAAGGACCGGTGCCCAGAGTGTTATACAAGATTTAAAAAGATCAGGAGGGAGACCGTTGGGACCTGGGGCCTTGTTGTTTGATAGGCCTTCTATACCCTTTATTACCTCATCAGTTGTGAAGAACAAAGATTTTTCACTAATTTCTTTTGGACTGCATTGTACCTGGGAACCGTTACCTTTAAAAATGGAACTGAAGTGATTAATCCAAACTTCTTCTGGGATTTTGGTGCCTATACTTGAAATACTGGGATGATCAAATAAGGGCTTGTTAATGATCTCCCAGAACTTAGAGCTATTTTTTAGTATCTCTGGATCTAACAAGGACTCCCAAACGCTTTTCTTGACAGCACGTTTGCGAATGGCAAGAGACTTTTTATACTCAGCCCGCAACACCCTGATGGTTGAAGGATCTCTCTGGCTTGTTTTTAATGCTTTCTTGAGCTCGCGACTGGCCTTCGAACAGTTGCTGTCAAACCATTTTGGGTTATTGGATAAGTTAGCTATCCTCTTAGCAGGTAACGTTAAAAGTGACTCCACCTTTTTAGCAATCTCATTAAAAGACGTCAGAATTTGTAATGGTGCTGAAGCAGTAGATGTACATGTTATCAGATCATGATGGCATACATTGTTGATAGAAGAATAAAATTGCTTACAGTCCACCATTGACCACTTTAAGCGTCGCTTACCATTAATGCATTTAGTAATACCACAGTCCTCTCGAGGGTTATGTTTTTCGAGTAAGTTCGCACCCATAGTGATACATAAAGGATTGTGATCGCTAAAAATGCTTGAAATAATCGAAAAATCCCCAACAAAATTAACAAGTTCTGCCGATAATAGGATATGGTCTATATATGACCCTGTTGCGTGACCTTTAAAAGTAGGGGTTGAAAATACAGTTTGTTCCTCAACTATTGACATAGCAGTGAAAAGGTTATATTCATTCATTAAGTCATTTAAACATGAACCCCTTCGCGAGTGATCAAAGTGTATTCCTTCCAGATTGTTACAACCCAAATGACCAACAGGACTCAGGCTAGGATTCCCACATAAATGAGTGTTGAAATCACCCGCTATTATCTTAAGGCGGGGAAGGGAATCATCTTTGGCCCTTAGGAATTCACGCAATGACTCCATATTGCAATCGCCAAACTGACTCACTGCGTTATAAAAGTTGATCAGAGCAAAACTTGTACTGCCCCTCTTAAATTCGACAACCTGAATATTATTATTGCCAGAGTGGTGTACAGTTTTAAGGCATATTAGTGATAAGTTAACAAAGATTGCCAAACCCCCTTTAGCTCTACCACTAGGTGAGGGAACTGCCGAGGTTATAAAACTCTCATAACCGTCAATGTGTATATTTTTCCCCACTGCCCAGGTTTCTTGAAGGCATATAACGGGGTAATTTTTAACAAAGGATAACCAATCTGTATTAGACAATTTATCCTGCAGTCCAGCTATATTCCAGGATAATAGCCCCTCCTTATATTTAATTGATTCATATTGTAATATAGCCACATTTCCACATGCAATTTGAGTGATAGGTGTTAAGCCTGTACAGCAGCGTACCCCATCTGACCCAGGATTAGCCGAAGAACAAGCTTGAGGACAGGCTGGGTTTATATCAGTGGGTAGACCTGGTATATCTATTTGATTCCAGCCAACCAAACCCCCATCCTTACTGCCTTGCGGTTCTAACCCTTGAAGAATATCTCCAAAGTCTGTAACTTCTGGCAATCGGTCGGTGGGGAGGAGGTTAAAAGATGTGTCAGGTAGTCATTCCACCCCATCCAGTCCCCCCTCGTCTGAGAAGATACCATACCTATTGGAGATGGGGATGTTAAAATGATTATTAAAATGAGTAGAGTAATATTGATCTGGAGGGGGTGATCGTATTGGACGTTCCCTTCTATCCTGACTATACCCCCAGTTATTAGTTGGTGCCTCAAAACCCCAGCCATTAGATGTCGCTGGCCATATAGGCCTGGTGAAATTATGGGTAGGCTTAGGATAGGACATGCTCCGCTGTTTTTTGCCGAAAAATTCTAGGGTGAGAGGAATGATGGTACCTCTTCTGCGCTGCGGCGGCAAAATATTTGGCAGGATGTTTGGTAAAACTGCAGAATTGGCAAAATTTATAATAATGCAGTCACCCTTGAATTTTTTAGGGTTTTGACCTATCCATGGGACCCTTCTGGCTGACTTAATGTCACCAGCTAGCTGTTGTTTCCCCCACGGGGCCAGCTGCATATTGCCTGATAACCAGTGCAGGACCTTACTTGTTACTGCCGGGGGGGATTCTGATTGGTCTGGGGCTAATGAGGGGACGTTAGCCAATACCAGTACTAATGGAGCCGCATCTTCCAAAAACTGTACCGTAACTTCTTCTGTAGTAGGTGCAGGTATTACAGGCGGAATTGGGGGTAATGTATCTCCTGGCCGTAAATGATGTGTCGCTGTGGATGAGGACTGTTCCTGTAAATTTGCGTGTACAGAATTTGAGGTAGTGCCTCCCTCAGATGAAGGAAAAAGAGCCTCTTTTACGGGTAGAGCTAGGCTGGTAACTGTGTCTGATATATTAGACACAGCTTCTACTAACTTTTTTTGATCTGCACCTAGTTTCTTTATATCTGCAGTTAGCTTGTCCAATTTGGTCACTACTGGTTTAATTAAGATTTTAAGTTTAGTGTCAATTAAATCAGCTAATCTTGATAATAACTCCTCATCCACATTATACTTCTCGGGTTCTTCTACTTTCCCCCTGCTTTTGTCCCTACTTCTCACGGGTGACGCAACCCTCTTCTTCCCTAAAAGAACTCCACCACGGTATAATTGAGTTTTTCTACATTTTCTGATAGCACGTGGCGCATGATCTAGAACTGGGGGATCAGCTTCATTATTTGGCTGCTCACTCTCCTGCACAATTTGATCTTGGTCTTGATCAGTGTCAACTACCTGGCATTCCGAGTCATTAGCCCGAGCTATGTCCTGACCCAGTGTTGTACGAGTACTCAGGTTTGAAATGCCATGTTCTAAGATATCAGAGTCTGAAACCGCACTTCCCTCGACCTGAGAAGGTTTATCAATCCAGGGTGAATCAGATGAAGGGCTTAGGGGAGATAAGTTAGGGGACAGGCTAAGACCTAACGATTCGCGCCTCTCGTTATTAATCTTAGAGACTACTTGTATCATATAGTTTTCTATTGAGTTACCTCCCGCCGCTAAATTCTTTTTAGGCATTCTTCTTGAACTAGTAAAAATAACCAAATAACAACAGTGTTATAATGGATGACAGTATATCCAAGAAGTAGAAACAAGTATGAATAGCCTTACTGCAAACCACGCAAAACGAAGACAGTAAGGGCTGAGTAGCGTGTCCAGTCCAGTCTCAGCCTGTCTCGGACTGTCTAAGACTGTCCGCCCTTTGTCCGGGCTTCGTCCGGCGTCCCGCACACGCGTCCCGCTATGCGTCAGAGACACGATTTTATAGGAGGAGCAGGGGCGGGAAGAGACTCCAGGTGCGCTGCGTTGATCCTGCGCGGAACCCTGGGTCTCGCAGTCCCGGCCCCTGTTGAAAGCGCCTCTCACTCTCCTCGGCCACGGTAAAAATGTCCAAAGCTCCGCTCCACCACTTCTTTAAGCAAACGAACAGGGTATGAAGGTAAAAGTCACGAACTCTGCACACAGCTGCGAGCGGCTCCCGCGAAGCGGGGGCCGCGAGCTGTTATGAAGGGGCAAGCCAGGCAAGGCAAACGGGGAGGAGCAGGGGCGGGAAGAGACTCCAGGTGCGCTGCGTTGATCCTGCGCGGAACCCTGGGTCTCGCAGTCCCGGCCCCTGTTGAAAGCGCCTCTCACTCTCCTCGGCCACGGTAAAAATGTCCAAAGCTCCGCTCCACCACTTCTTTAAGCAAACGAACAGGGTATGAAGGTAAAAGTCACGAACTCTGCACACAGCTGCGAGCGGCTCCCGCGAAGCGGGGGCCGCGAGCTGTTATGAAGGGGCAAGCCAGGCAAGGCAAACGGGGAGGAGCAGGGGCGGGAAGAGACTCCAGGTGCGCTGCGTTGATCCTGCGCGGAACCCTGGGTCTCGCAGTCCCGGCCCCTGTTGAAAGCGCCTCTCACTCTCCTCGGCCACGGTAAAAATGTCCAAAGCTCCGCTCCACCACTTCTTTAAGCAAACGAACAGGGTATGAAGGTAAAAGTCACGAACTCTGCACACAGCTGCGAGCGGCTCCCGCGAAGCGGGGGCCGCGAGCTGTTATGAAGGGGCAAGCCAGGCAAGGCAAACGGGGAGGAGCAGGGGCGGGAAGAGACTCCAGGTGCGCTGCGTTGATCCTGCGCGGAACCCTGGGTCTCGCAGTCCAGGCCCCTGTTGAAAGCGCCTCTCACTCTCCTCGGCCACGGTAAAGATGTCCAAAGCTCCGCTCCACCACTTCTTTAAGCAAACGAACAGGGTATGAAGGTAAAAGTCACGAACTCTGCACACAGCTGCGAGCGGCTCCCGCGAAGCGGGGGCCGCGAGCTGTTATGAAGGGGCAAGCCAGGCAAGGCAAACGGGGAGGAGCAGGGGCGGGAAGAGACTCCAGGTGCGCTGCGTTGATCCTGCGCGGAACCCTGGGTCTCGCAGTCCCGGCCCCTGTTGAAAGCGCCTCTCACTCTCCTCGGCCACGGTAAAAATGTCCAAAGCTCCGCTCCACCACTTCTTTAAGCAAACGAACAGGGTATGAAGGTAAAAGTCACGAACTCTGCACACAGCTGCGAGCGGCTCCCCAGATGATGAGTGACTGCATGGATGAATGAGCTATTGAGACGGGGGTGGATGGTTAGATGTATGAGTGAATGAGTGGAATTAAGAATGGTTAGAATGGTCATTGAGTGCATTAGTGGGTGAAATGAGCAAGGGCAGTGCGATGGGGGAGCGTGAGAAACCTGGCAGTGTATTGAGTGAGGTAGTAAATGCGTGAGTGTGAGAATAGAAGAGTGGATGCATGAATGCCTGCTGTACAGTTCTTTCATATGCTGGAAGTACCAGCACAGAACCAAAAGATTGGACATAAACAGAATTGCTTTGGAATCAGGGAACCTTTTCAAAGAGCTGCTGTCTTTTCCACCCATGTAGGCACAAAAAAGTTTTTGAGTTAAAAAGGATATGCCACAAGAGTCCAGCAACATCAGTAAGTAAAATGTTACGGCATGGTGGTTCTGGAAGGATGACAGTGCTATATAAAACATCCAGAATAATGACTCACTGACCATGTCAACTCTGTAGAATAAGGGACTTGACAATTTCTTACCTGAGCAGAAATGAGTTCAGGCCTTGCTCTTTGCTTGGAGTCAGTAATGTAGCATGTAATGTGTGGTATCAAAAATACAGATAACCACATAGACAAGTGACTGGACAAGACTTACTAAAGCAGTTGCTGGTGTTCTCACTGAATTCTTGTCCTTTTGAAACAAGTGTGTATATAAGATAAGGCTTCCAGGCCCAAGGTAGAAGGTTATTTTGTATCTGTTTTGTGTGACCAAGGAGCATTTCTTAGCTCCTCAATGATACAGGTACTGAAAGAGACAACTACAATTCATAAACCAGGGAAGCGGAAAAGGAGATATTTCCATCAACTTACTGCATAACCACATAATGATGAAGGGAAGAACATTCTTCCTATTTAACAGCCACAAATTAAGTGATTTGGGAGTAACAATGGATTTGGATGAAACTATATGGGTGAGAAAACACAAGTTAGATGTGGACCTTGTTAGCAGACTTCACTTATTTTCATGTAAGGAAATAACAGACCTGTAACCTGCTGGGGAGTTGGGAATGGATATGTATTATGAAACAGAGAAAGGTTCCCTTCCTCTTGCTGGTGTGGTTATAACTTCTAATCCAAGTTAAAAGAGACAAGAAAGGAAAAAGAGGCATGAAAATATAATGAAATATTTTGCCAATCATTCTTAAAGGGGAAGGGGTCCATTCGGGACACCTTCACATTTGTGAATGGGTTACCACCATTTTTCAATCTGCGGTAAATTGAGAATGTTTTGCAACCACACTTCGGTTGCAAAACATTCATACATACCATTTCAATTCGGTATTAGGAAGGGTCACCCTCAACACGCCCCTTTCAAATACTGAATCGCAAAACCCAAATTGTGATTCGGTAACAAGTTACTGAATCACAATTTGGGTTCTCTAAAAGCATTTTTGTGGTCCCAAAGTACATCTAGCCCACAGTTCTTTATTACCCGATGTCCTCTGCCCCACCTTCCTGTCACATCCCATCATATTTCCTTCCAACACCTCAACATCCTTCCTCACAGTCAGAAATAGAGGCCTTATGGTTGACTCCAGAGTGACCCTTTAACTTTCAGTAGAACAGCTGCCCATTTCTAACTGCTCGGCATTGGAAACATCTGTCAACAACTTATGTTTAAGTTGTAAAATCTCCAGTAAATGCAAGACTTCAGTAAACCACTGTTGGAGCTACCTAAATACAAGTGTGCTCCTTAATGTAAAATTATAATTTATGCCTCATGATTATTCAGATTTTGCTAGATGGAGTGACACCTTGACATAAGGGAACCCGGCTTAAGAGCAATCAAGCAAGCATAGGATGCCATAATGTATCTCGCTATAATCCATAAAACCAACCATGGACCTAACACAACTGGTACCTTATTACTCCCCTGCTTTATGATCAGTCAGTAAGCATCTCCTCACCAAGTGAAGACATCTGTGTGTTCCTTCTTTGTTCCAGAACTTACAGTCACCTTGTCCTTATCTGTGCAACTCTCCCAATCCATATCAGACCAACAACTCCATGAGGCAAATTTCAAGTAAAAAACAATTCACATCTTCTCTACGCTTCTACTACTGACCCTATTACTTAACTACAAATAGGTATATAGTATATGTATATCCTATAATCCCAACTGTTATATCTCAAAGTGAGTTTATGTGCCATTTAATAGTAACCTTTGTACAGCACTTCTGTCAAAGGGCTTACTTGCAATAAACAAACTATCAAACATGTATGTTGCACTTGAAAATCTCCACTTATAGGTGACTAGCCATTCAAGTATAAAGTAAGTTCAGCAAGTTACATTTTGATTAATTTAGGGGTGGAAAAACTTTTAAAACCAAATATGTATTTTGACCATCCACCAAGATTTTTATCAGCTCAGGGGTGCAATTCTAGGGGCCCGATTCACAGAACTAATTTAAGACAGAATCCTAAACTTACTACCATTTTGGTATTCACAGAATGCACTTACTGCTTTTGGTATTCACAGAATGCACTTACTACTTTTGGTATAAACAGAACGGATTTACGACTACTAACTTTACGTCCGCACTCGGGCCGGAAATTCTGGCCCGGAGGCGGAGCTTCCGGGCTGGAGGCGGGGCTTCCGGGCTGGAGGCGGGGCTTCCGGGCCGGAGGCGGAGCTTCCGGCCCAGAGGTGTAGATTTTGGCCATGGCTAAATCTCCGCCACTGGCCGGAATCCCCACCTCCGGGCCGGAAGCTCCGCCTCCGGGCCGGAATTTCCGGCCCGAGTGCGGACGTAAAGTTAGTAGTCGTAAATCCATTCTGTGAATACCAAAAGTAGTAAGTGCATTCTGTGAATACCAAAAGTAGTAAGTTTAGGATTTTGTCTTAAGTTAATTCTGTGAATCGGGCCCAAGGACTTTAATGTAAGTATGAGGAATGGCAGTAATAATGGTTGAAGTGAGATCACACGTTTTTAGTAGGTGAGAAGATTTTTTAATTGACATGGCCAGGTATCGGGAGTTTTCTGAAAAAAACAAATGTTCTGTCTCTAAGGTACTAAATTGGGTGTGACATAATGATTTTTAATAGAGGTCATAGAAAAACTCTGCATAAGGAAAACTAGGCCTGCTTGCTGAGATTAGAAATTAAGGGCCAGATGCATCAACAAACCATTTTGCGATTTCCTAATTGTGAATCCTTACGAATTGCAATTAGAAAATCGCAGAACGGAATGCTTGAAAGTGTGTTTGAAACTTTTTGCGATTCCTAGAAAATCGCAAATGAAATACCTCATGAATATTAATGAGGAAGGTCGCAATTTGCGATCCGCTAGGAATCACAAAAATCACGGTAATGGTGGCCTGCTGGAGTCAGCAGACCACCATGTCCGTGATTGCATTTTAATAAAGCAATCGTTTTTTTTTTGTAAAGCAGCCTGTTTTCCTTAAAGGAAAACGGTACGCTTTACAAAAGAGAAGATTAAAACGTTCCCTTTCATTTTCTAAGAGCAAGCAGTGGTCTGTGGGACCACAGCCTGCTTTTAGAAAATGCATTTACAGATATTCTCAAAGGAGAAGGGGTCCCTCAGAGACCCCTTCCCATATGCAAATTGGTTACCACCCCCTTGAAGAAGGTGGTAAAATGCGAATGTTTTGCAACCGCATTTCGGTCGCAAAACATTCATGCATACCGATGTGATTCAGTATTAGGAAGGGACGCCCTAAACACGTAACAGGTTACCGAATCGCAAAATTGGGTTTCCTGCATCAGAAGAGCATTTTTTTGCACTCGCAAACGGCTGTATCTGAGAATCTGCCGTTTGCGAAGGCAAAAACTGCTTGATGCATCTGGCTCTAAGATCTTAAAATGCAATGTATTATTATAGAAAAGGGATTTTGAAATGTGCATGATTATTAAGGGATATAATGGAGATTTGACCCAAATTAAGCCACCAAAATGAAATTAAAGGAAGAACAGAACTTTTGAAGACATTCGGAAATGTGATGTGGCTATAGAATAGAAATTAAAAGTGATCAGTCTAATTATTTTGCTGAGGCAATGAAAAAGTGTTGTTCTGGATAGAATGTCTAGTCAGTGATGTACATCAGGCATCTAATTCTTCCTAGGTCTTTTAGTGTTTCCAGTCTATTCACTGGAATATGGCTGCAGACTGTATGGCATGTGCCTTGCTGCGCAGCCATAGAACATGAAGGCTGTTGAGGTGTGTTGATATGTGTAGAGTGCCACACTAAAACTTTGGTGATGACTCACAAATCTCTTTTAATGCACAAGTCTGACTAAAAACTGTGTGCAGAGCCATTACGATGAGTGCAAAACCACTCTTGCAATTCACAAAAGTTATTTGGTTGCTTGTAAATTTATTTATGGATAAAGGGTCCTTATGAGTATACCTCCTTCTATTGGTGAGAATCAGACTGGTTTTTTTCTGAAATCTTTGAGGGTATTTCTTGCATATTTCTTAAATTCTAAAAACAAACTGAGATAATTGCAGAGAGAAACAAAAACAGGCAGATGTCTCTCGCCTCTGCCACTGAGTAATGTTGTGTGCATGAGGCTGTTAAGAGCAAACAAACCTTTTCTAGAATGTCATATTTGCATGAGACCTAAGAGAGAGATACATAAGCTTTGATATTATACAGCAAACTTCCATGGCACTTCATGGTGAAAGCCAGCCCCTGTGTACTCACTCTAAGCCTATTTTGAAACGCCCCTGGCACAAGTTAGATGCTGATCTCTTTTCAGACCCTTTACTCTCCCAAACACCTCAACGGCCTGCTGATGCTGATGCAGCTAATTTCCGCTTCCATGATAAATATATCCCCGCTAAATTTACATCTTGCTGCAGAACTCAGACCAGTCCTTGGTTTAATGAGACCCTAACCCAGATGAAAAAAATTGTAAAGTTCTAGAACGTGCTTGGAAATGCCAATATGACCCAACTCGCAAGACACGATATTGTTTAGCTATTAAGGCATATCATAATCTATTTGTAAATCACGCATTGACTACTTTGCAGAAAAAATTAAACACAGCGATAATCCTGCCAAAAGTATCTTCTCCTTGCTGAATAATATCAGAAATCCCTCCTCGGCAAGTGCACCCACCATTACTTCTTACTTTGAATGTGAGGCCTTAGCCACATTTTTGATAAAAAGGTTGGGGACATCTATAAATCCTTCCCTTCTGCTATTAGCATTGAAGGGCACTTCAATCACTCTAGTTGCCCAGGTACTGTACTATCCTCCTTCCCGGCGCTATCCTATGAAGCTCTGAGGACTTTCTGCTAAAGAATCAAATCGGGATCACCAGCTGAACTGCTCAAACCAGATCAGCTCCTACAATTTCTACCTCAGCTCCTACCTACACTTTGTGAGGTGATAAATCTATCCCTAGCATCTGCAGCTGTACCAGCCTCATGGAAACATGCCAACGTCATCCTGCTGCTAAAAAAGCCTACCTTGGATGCCTCCAAACCAGAAAGCTTCCACCCGACCTCACTGCTTCCCTTTGTGGCTAAAGTCACTGAGTCCTACAACAATTCCATTCTGACCAAATTTGTTGAGTCCAACAATATATTGGACCCCACGCAGAATGGTTTTAGACCCGGCCACAGTACCGAGATCTGCTCTGCTGGCAGCTACCGAACATCTGCGGAGTTGATTGGATGAGGGCAACATCTCTGCCTTGATCCTTCTTGACCTCAGTGCCGCTTTTGACACTGTATCGCATAACATTCTGATGCAACATTTACAAGAGATGGGCTTAGGCGAGGCCGCTCTTAACTGGTTTGTGTCTTTCCTATCAGACAGATCCCTCCAAGTGATTTCACCTCCTTATGGCTCTTAGGTGCATTCCGCACATCACGGGGTTCCACAGGGCTCGGCTTTGAGCCCAACACTATTTAATATCTACATACAACACCTAGCAGGAGTTGCAAAAAAAGGGGTCTTTCCATGGTCTCACACGCTAATGATACTCAGCTTGTGATCTCTCTATTCAACAACTCTGATCAACACATAGCCAAGTTCTGGAATGACATGATGGCCATTGTGGATTGGGTGGCAGCCAACTGCCTCCAGTTTAATGCAAGCAAATCTGAGATTCTTTTTCTGGGAAGAGACACACATCTTTGGAGTGATCTATGGTGGCTAGCCACGTTGACAGCTCAGGAAACTGTAAAAGTCATTGGGTGCTTGGTTTGCCTGTGCCCTAATCTTTCAAGCTCAGATAAAATCGGTGGCTGGCAGTTGTTTTGGACTCCTACAGGGACTTGAGCTACTGCTTGGGTTCTTTGATGCCCAAACACGCCAGACCATTATCCAGTCTGCCATCCATTCTAGACTGGATTATTGCAATTCTCTCTACCTCAGTGCTAATAAAGTGGGCATCAATCACCATCTGAGGGTGCAGAATGCCACGGTCTGAACTCTCTTCACCCACCCGAAATCTTGCTCTATTTCCAAATTTGTACATAAGTTGCACTGGCTTCTGGTTAAGCAGAGAATTTACTTCAAGACTTTGTGTATTTCTCATAGAATTTTATATGCACAAGCCCCTCCTGTTCTAGCTAATCTCCATAACCCTTATGTACCGGAATGTGCTCTCCCCTACTTCAATCAGCATCTGTTATGTGTTCCTTGTGTTAGAAGAGCACGGGCTGGAGTTCGGTCATTCAAGGCTTTAGCTTCTTCTCTCTGGAATTCCCTCTCATGCACTATCAGGAACATACAGAATCACTGGGTTTTCAGGAGGGTAGTAAAGACCTGGCTCTTTCCTGAATAATCCTCTGCTCAATCCTCCTCTTTGGTCTGGTAATTTGCGGATTCAGCGCTGTTACGCCCCATTGCTGGGGCAACCATGTGCTCTAAAAAATCCCATAACATAACTTAACATAACATAAATAATGGTAATGCTGTCTGTCACCGGTCTTACCCTGATGCAATAGCCGCAAGATAAAAACAGATGGCAAACCAATGCAAAAATTAGGGGAGGGGATTAAGAAAGGGACACCATGAAGTAGATTCTGCAAATGGTAAGTTGCTGCTACCAATAATCGTCGAAATCCGCTTACCAAAAGACAATGAGTAAGAATCCTTCTGACCTTGACTATGAGACAGGTTCAAAATGATGATGACGATATTTCTCGATGGTGCTTGGTTGGGAACTGATTGGGAACAGGTTTTGGGCAGAGCTGAACCCCAATGAAGACAAGTCAGAGTTGAAGCATGACATTTACTGTGTAAATCCTTGCAATAATAGGCTTTACTGGTGAAGCACATTTACCTACACATATGAACAGTTCTATATCTCAACTTTCGCCAAGAATGACTTTGTGGGATACACTATTGATTACTCTGTCTTGCATGCTTCTACACTGAATATATCCAATCTGTTTCTGTAACTCCAAGGCTTTATGCCAAATCTCAGATGTGTGGCGCACCAAGGTATGAAAATAAACTTGTTGCAATGTGTCCGGATTCGCTCATATATTCGCTTTATATATTTATTTTACAATAAACTACGTATTAAAAATTATTTTATTTTTTTGTGGTTTTTCACCGTGTGCGCACGGTGCGCGCACCCCTGCGATTTTTAACAATTTTTTTTTTTTTTTAAATGTCTGCCTTCGGGGTCCTTCAGGGACCCCCTGACAAAGGCTAGGGGGTCAGGAACTCTCTCCCCCACTTTTCACGTTCGCCACCTTCCTTTTTCACTCTCGCACTGAAAACAAACAACATTTCGACCGATTCGAACGTTGACTAACATGTAACCACCAATCAGAATTACGCTCGCGCACGTTAGGGTGCTCGCACGGTGCACGCTTATAGATATTTATATGCTTTTAAATGCTATTTTCTCAGGAACTACTGAACAGATTGACACCAGACCTGCAAAAGGCACTTCCCTGACCTGCGGACTACCTCTCTGCCAAATTTCAAGTAATTCTGTTCAGCCGTTCGGGCTGTACCTTCGACTAAAGGTCCTATGGAAAAATGCATGGGGAAAACGCGTTTTGGGACCCCCTTTTTTCTTGGCCCCCGCTTGACAAATCACCCCGAGACTTTCAGGGTAGGAGCTGAACGGAGCGCCCCATTAGTTTTGAAAATTTTGCGAGGATTTGTCAACCGGCGCCAAAGTTATTCAAAATAGAATTTTCAGATTTCCTATGGAAACTCGGTCCTAACTATAACTGTCTACTGGCGACCGCCAGTAGATTATATATATATATATATGTATATATATATATATATATATATATATATATATATATATTGCAACACGAAGTGTTCATAACCAACTTTACATAGCATCATAGCATTTCAAAATACTCATCAGCAATGTTCTTGAAAAGGATTGAATATTCAATATCACACATCATGGGTGAATTATGTCTTCTACATGACGCCTAATAGATATTCTTTGCTTCATTTATAGGAAAGAAATTCTGAAAAACTACCCCCCCTACCTGAAAAAACACACTCCAGCATGATCTGCTGATATCAAGAATTTCATTGACTGATGGTTTACATGGGGCAGATTCTACTTATTTTCCAGGGCTCTCCTCAAGATGGCCTGCACCACGTTCAGGATTCTAAATCCCGCGAGATGTCAGCCAAATAGTCTTTCAGTTCCCCGCAGTATGCTGTTGTAGTGTTCCTTGCAGTTTAGTGGAATGTTGGATGCCCAAGAACGTGTTTCAAATAGGACCGGCTTCTTTTGACGGTGTTTGACTGCTTAGTTCAATGTTCCTGGCCATGGTCCCTTCTAGAGCATCAAGGTGCTCCAATAGTTTGGTGCACTTGTCAAATGGCAGAAGACCACTATCCAGTTCTTCCGGGCAGCTGTTGCACCCAAGGGTGCCCCAAATCGATACAAGGGTAAATATTTGGTAAACCCCAATCATATTTCATCAAAAATCTAGACCCTGCCTATGTTATTATTAATTGAATTACAGCTTAGTTATTTTAGAATATTTTGTGCCATGCAAATCTGCTTCAAACCCTTATGCTCTTATGCCTGAAGTAGGACTCCCATCTTTCAGCATCCCTCAAGCAACCAGTCCATGTGCCTTGTTCCACCAAAATGCCTTGTATCTTTTTGACCTTTATCATAACTATTGGTGTATGGCGCAAGGAGGGGTTCACTCATACTTGGCTCCTGTATTTGTCACACAGGCAGAAAACAATGACTACATTCAGATCTTAGGAAGCACACCGAAGCAGCAGCAACCGTATATGCAGTTCCTCTCGTCTGGAACTATGCAAGGTAATTTACACCTGCAAAACAGATCCCAAGATACAGTGAATGTAAAATACCGCAGAGTGGAAAAATCACTTCTCCAGCTTGTTAATGTGAACAGAAGAAAAACATTTAAAAAATGGGGCAGATTTACAAGAAACTGACGCATCAGTATAGATGTGTCAATTCCCTGCGCCTACGTGAAAAACCCTTGCGCCACCATAGATGCGCCATATTTATAATACGGCGCACTATGGCACAAGGATTGACAGATGCGTCAGAAATTCTGATGCATCTGTTGGTGGAAAAGTCACGCATTGCTGGAGTTGTGTAGCTAGCACAACGCAACTCCAGCAATGCATGTGGTGGCCTATTCCCAATACACTGCGTCACTCCTTACGCCTGCTTCAAGCAGGCGTAAGGTATTGATGCAGTGGAGTCCTAAAAGTCACGCAGTGAAATCTTGTCGATTTCACTGCGTCACTTTTACGAGGCTTTCTTGCATGGGAATGCCCACCCTGCATAAATTATACCTGAGGCAGGTATAATTTCACGCAGGGCTTCACAACGTGATGCATCTCCCTAGATGCGTCACGTTGTAAATTTGCCGCATTTTTTACACCGCCATTGTGTCACAAAAGTGACACAACGGCAGCACAAAAGTGTCACAAGGGGCTTGTAAATCTGCCCCAATGTTTCCATCTGCATAAAGCTGGGAGGATCATGTTAGTAATGAAAGTGCTAGTCTACAAGACCCTTGAACATGTCTCTTGCACCTCAGTGATGGAAGCGATGTTCAGCAATGACAATGGTATCATCCAGCGAGACCAGTCTTGTTTTTAGCATTATCAAAACAAATAATTTAGGTCATGTCACACGTGTTATGATTTTACAATGCCAGAGGACCCTAGAAGTATGTAAAACCCTTAGAAATCTGCGAGTACTCTCAAATCATTTTCTGCCCATTTCACATCATAAGAATCGTCTGAGGTGTATTCATGCCAAGGGAAGGAATGCATTCCTGTTCAAAGTGGGAAGTGGAATGAAATACTCTCCATAATTTTGGGAAATGTAGGAAAAACAGTCTCTCCATAGAGCAAATATTTCCCTGTGAAGAATTAAAACCAAAACAGGGTTATTGGGGGTGTTTGCCCCTGTTTGTTGCTAATTTAACATGCAAATATTTAAAACCAGCATAAATTTGCAAGCAAAATTGTCACTGCGACTGCCATATCATTTCTTTTGTGTAATATTCACATGTATTTACAGATGTAAGACATGCTTACTTAAGGAGAACAGAATTGTGACTTACAAAAAGCATACTTTACTGCTGCACATTTAAGAGTAAGAGTGAAGCTCAAAGAAATACTTGGTAAATTAGGTGTGGATTTTCAGGTGTGTATCACACCTAGGATGGAGGCAGAAGCAAGTGCTCATACAACAAGCATTGCCAGTTCTGGAACATTAACTTGTTTTAGGTATTTGTTTGTGTTTTAATGAGTGTCTGTTGTTGGAAAGTACGGTTGGATGAACCATTACAAAACACACGTACACATCACACTTACAAAACCCAGGTGAAAATACACAGAGACAACACACACAAGCACGTATAAAGTCACATAGCACATCTATGTACACAAGCAAACACAGGTGGATTTTGGCTAGATGCATTGGTGAATGGATTCATGGCTTTCTGTTTGTATGCAAAGATGACTAGATGCCTGTGGCTGCGAATATTGGTAAGTGAATAGCTTCATGGGTGTGGTAGTACTGCATTGATACAAGTGTAAGTCAATGGAATATTGTTTGGTTGTGGGTTGATGGATAAATTCTTGGGTGTGAATGGATTCACATGTGCTTGTGTGAGGGTGGATGATCAACAGTTGACAATAGGTCAGTAGAAGCAAAGGCATGAGTAGATGAATGTGGGGGGCTAGATGCATGTAGAAGGGAGTATACGTAGATTAGTGCATGGGTGAATAAGTCTGAGTAGAAGAGTGCATAACTGAATAGGTGAGTAGAAGGGTGCAACGAAGACGACTGTGTTTGGATAAATGGGTTCTTAGCTGAGGGGAGCGGGATGCTTGGATGTTCTTTCACAGAATGAAGTTGGGCTTTTCGATTAAATGGACTAGCTAAATAATTTATAATAGGAATTTTATGAACAAAAAATTAATATTTGCTATGACACCGGGGCCCATATGTACAAGGAAGTGGCGGAGAGAGGCGTTAGCCTTCCTGGCTTAACGACTCTCTCCTCCACTTCTGAAACAAGAATGTGGTGCAGCCTTGCGTTTCTCCCTGCAATGGCGCTAAATTGAGCAATTTAGCACCAACGCAGGCACCCTTTCACCCGAGTGCAAGGGTGTCTGCGTGCAGTGGAGGATTGTTTATATGTAGGAAGGTGCCCCTTCCCGCATATAAACAGCCCTAAAATGCCATCCTGTCACTTTCATGTGTGCTGCTTCATGCAGCACACATGAAAGTGACAAAATAGCATTTTTTTAAAAAGTTTGTTTATGTACAGGAAGGGACACATTCCTGTACATAAAAAAACAATGGCATTTAACTTTTTCCATGTGTGATGCACAAGGCAGCACACATGGAAAAAGCAAAAACAAGGAGAAATAAAGCATTTTCCCTTGTTTTGACAACTTAAGACCAGGTTTTCCCTGGATTTAATTTTGGCGCTGCCTCCTATGTATGCCACCCTTGTACATAGGGGGCAGCGTCAAAATGAATGAGTGTTGTGGTGGAACGCCCACTGCAACACCCACTGCCCACCCCTTTCACACTAACCATAGCATGAAAGGGGGCCTTATTTACAAGGTAGTGTTAAGCCACATTAAGTGGCTTAATGCTGCCTTGTAAATAAGGCGCAGCTCCTATTGCCACGACAACGTCAATATAGGTGACGTTGTGGTGGTGATAGGGGCTTGTACATATGCCCTGTGTTTTTCCGATATGAGCTTATCACATGATCCTCTGAGCCAAGCCTAAAAAGCGTTCCAATACTGTTCAGGTGGTACATAATGCCCTATTCACATATACAGCTCTTAATGTCTGCAATTTATTTAGACATATAGGAAAGTGCAAGCAGTTATGTAATATTCAAACCGGACTCCACCTCATCAGGTTACAAAGGATGACTGTTGTGGATTTATTTTATTCTTCTATCTAAGGAAACTTTGTAAAGGAACATATATGCATCTGCACAGGGCCATGTGGGGCAAATGACCTAACCACCTACAGAATGTGATGTCCCCTTTCCACCTCTGCTTCCGTGCGACGATTTCGGAAATCTGTTTCAATCAGTCAGTAAAGCTGTGTCCGACAAAAAAGATGTTTGAAGGCCATTGAGAAGGTTTGAAGATCAACTGAGGATCACGTTGAAACAAATAGTCAAAATAAAAAATAAAAACAAAAAACAAACTACCACAGAATCAGGACAGAGGTGAAGATTGTGCTTTCTATGAAAATTAATTGCCAACCATCCCTGTTCCATTACCACAGGACTGAGCCCACGGAGAAATACCACAAACAGCTCCGGAGAGTGTGGAAATAGAATGTGGTGCCTGTTTTGAGATTATAGTATAGCGGCTGTATGGAGTGCTTTAGAGGTAATGATGTTAGAAGGATACTTCAAAATGTGGGGTTGATGTCAGGGGTGGGCTCTTCAGGAGTAGGTGTGCTCTTTCAGATGTAACATGGGTTCAGGAGAGCTGTCTGTGGAAGAAGGATGCTTGTGAGTGACAGAGCTGGGGTGTGTGGTAAGCAGGCTTTGAATCATTGCATTTAAGTCATCCACCTTCAGTTTTCTGGCAAACAGTTCATTTTGGGGAACAAAACAACAGATATACCCTCTCTAATGGAGTATGAGATGAGTAGATTCTCCTCTCAGGTGAATCATGCCTCTGGGTTTTTGGGTACTCGTGTGGAAAGTCCCTTAGTGCGTTGCTGTTTTAGTGAAGCTAGATTGGAATGAATGGGCTGATCGACAGAGAGAGGCTCTATCAAGAAAAAGGTTTTTCCTTCTCTGTAAAGGAAGGAGTAGCTTTGTTGCAAGTTGTACTAGGAATTATCTTGATTTAGTCTTGCCTCTTGTTGTCTGGATTCAAGCTCTAGGGGGAAGGAAGATGATAATGGTGATGGGGAGAGTATCAGACAGGCCCAACAGACAGTCAATGAGTATCATACAGGAAAAAGAGAAAATCAAGTAGTCACATATGTTGCAAAAGGAGGGCAATGGTGTGTCATTACCTGGTTTGATGGACACACTGAGGTGCAAAATCAAACTTCGAGCAACATCAGCGTTAGTGTGGAAAACATACAGTACCACAAATAATATTCATGTGAATATTAGCATTTATGTTATGCAAAATCACTTTTTGGTGCAATGTAAGCAGAAATGTGGGGTCACAATCAGCAGCAAGATCACATTGAGGTGCAAAATTACCCTTCAGGAACATCTACATAAATGTGGAAGCACATTCAGCAGCAAAAATCACATTTAGATGCACATACACATGTTGGCACAAAATGCCATTTAAAGTGAGAAAAATGCTTCAAACAAGCAATGACTTGAAGGGACTGATCGAAAGTCCATTCTTTGGGGCGGATTCACAAAGAATTTGATAGAAAGTATTGTTAAAACACTTTTTGCGTATAGTAGTTTGCAGAGGGGGCCCTCTCTGTATCTGTGTGTTGACAACATGAACAGCGACGAACAGCTAAAGCCAACAATAGCCGGACCTAAAAAGCTTTGTGAAAATGGCCTGCATGTATTGGTAGGCTGGTTTACACTTGAAAAAGCAGGGTGTACTAATCTGGCTCCTCCCTGCATTATAAACCAGGTTGCAATCAGTGCACAATCAATGCCCTGTTACAGCTGTGGAAACATGCTAATGTGCTGGTGTGGGCAACTCTGCCCTTCAGACAGACGTCAGCTAATATTATTTCATTGTTTGTGATCCGAATCAGTAATTGAGATTTGGAGGCCCATAGGAATGAATGTGAAGACGTTCACTATTAGCGATTCGGTATTACCGAATCGCTAATAGCTGGAGCACTTTAAAGGGTGCCAGGGTGTCAAAAGAACACCCTGTTGCACCCCTGAAATGTGCATGTGTGCACATGTGGAACACATATATGCCCTAAGGGTATGAATGTGTGCCACATGGCACTTAACAAAAAACAAAAGGTGATTTTTTAAAGGAAATCGGTAATTACTGGTAATTACCGATTTCTTAAGCCTCAAATGCACTCTTTAATGTGCTTCCTACATTGCATTTAAGGAATCGGTATTGCTGATTCCTTAAATGCAAGGAAATAAGGTTTACCGATTCCTTACCTATATTAGGACTGGCTAAATACCGGCCGGTAACGCTGAAATGTACCGAATTTCAGCGTTACCGACCGGTATTTAGCCACCTACATCTGGCCCCTAGTCCCTTTACGCAATTTCGGCCTAGTTCGCGACCAGCAGCATGACTCACATTCGAGCTGTCAGATTGAATGCCGTGTTGACTAACACCAAAAATAGAAACAAGGAAACCCTATTGATCAGAAGGGACCAAGGGTAGGAAGTTATTTTTAAGAAACAAGGTCCCATTCAATTTAAAGATAGGTATAATCTCACAATTTTCCAATCAAAAATTGGATTATATGTTTTATTCAAAAAATGATTCAGATATAGTACAGTTGCTACGAACCAAAATACATGTGGTGAAATAAGTGAGCAGCCCGTGAGTTGTAAAAGGAAATCAGCCGATTTCCTAGCCGCAGGCAAGTGACTTAAAATGTGACTTTTTGTGTTTGTGAAAATAAAGGTTATTGAAAGTCACAGTTGAACAACATCTCGTACTCAAATAAGATTTACAATGTATTATTAGGAGATTAGAGATGTGAGTCGACGACGTTTCGATCCCCAAAGTATGGTGGGATCTCTTCAGGACTAACCGATTGATGAAATGCCTGGGAAAGTATGCCTGGGTAGGTAGGGAAGGAAGGGGGGGGAAAAAGAAGGGGGTAGAAGAAAAAAGAGAGGAGGGAAAGGGTTATTAAAAATAGAAAGGAAAGGCTAATATCAAAATGAAGCATTCCAGGGTAAGGATGCACTGGAGAGGGAGAGCAATGTGCATGCTAGGGATATATACGCAGGAAGGGTGAGAAGGATTGGGGTGGAAGGAAAAAAATGTGAGGGAGCAGCAAGGGGAGGAATGATACCAGAATTGGGGTGTGAGTATAAGAGATAACGGAGGGAGGAAGTGAAGGTGGAGTGGGATAGTGCACTATCCCACTCCACCTTCACTTCCTCCCTCCGTTATCTCTTATACTCACACCCCAATTCTGGTATCATTCCTCCCCTTGCTGCTCCCTCACATTTTTTTCCTTGCATGCACATTGCTCTCCCTCTCCAGTGCATCCTTACCCTGGAATGCTTCATTTTGATATTAGCCTTTCCTTTCTATTTTTAATAACCCTTTCCCTCCTCTCTTTTTTCTTCTACCCCCTTCTTTTTCCCCCCCCTTCCTTCCCTACCTACCCAGGCATACTTTCCCAGGCATTTCATCAATCGGTTAGTCCTGAAGAGATCCCACCATACTTTGGGGATCGAAACGTCGTCGACTCACATCTCTAATCTCCTAATAATACATTGTAAATCTTATTTGAGTACGAGATGTTGTTCAACTGTGACTTTCAATAACCTTTATTTTCACAAACACAAAAAGTCACATTTTAAGTCACTTGCCTGCGGCTAGGAAATCGGCTGATTTCCTTTTACAACTCACGGGCTGCTCACTTATTTCACCACATGTATTTTGGTTCGTAGCAACTGTACTATATCTGAATCATTTTTTGAATAAAACATATAATCCAATTTTTGATTGGAAAATTGTGTGTTGACTAACACCGTTATTTGCGGCGTGCCGGGCAGTTAGACCCAGCTGCTAGGGAACGGAACGAGCAGAAATATATTGTAAGCCTTTGAATACATAAAGAAAGAGCCAGGCTGAGCCAGCATGTGTGCTGTTGGCGAGATAACCTCTCTGCTGCAGAGGTGGCTTGTAAAACAAGCTGCCGGCTGCCTGCTTTTAGGGTAAATCAGATTGCTCGAGTCAGCAGGTTGTCAGCTGGAGACTTCCGAGTAACTAATGAGGCGACCTCCCCCTTTATCATTACTGCGTCATTGTTTTCGGTTGCTCTGTGAGGCTTGTGTTTACGCATTGCTGTTCTCTTTTCTGGCATCTAGGGCTGAGGCAAAAGATTTAAAGGCATCTTTTGCATATTGCGTTTTATTCTTCGCTTTCTCTGTTGTCCGCTAATGCTCTGTGACTTCGCCATGATAAGGAAAAACGCGCAATCCGATTTTATCATAGGTGTGGCCTAAAAGCATTGAAGAAAGAGCCAATCAAACTCAATCTGCATAAATTCGACTTAATTATACGAAAACACAAACATTTGTAGCTTAAAGTGGAAATATATAGATATTATTTTTGCACTCAAATAGTACTTTAATCCATTATAAACCTATCTATAACAATAAACTTTTCTTTCAAACTTAAAAAAAATAAACCTATCTAAAACAAACAAAAAAAAATAACACACATTTTCATTTGCTTTTCTGACTTCTGTCCATGCTAGATACCAGCCGTCTTGTCAACTGTATTTAACTGTTAAGCTCCATAATAGTTCAATTCTACATCTGTAAAATTCATATGCGACAGTGGATGTTATAAGCACTGCCATATTCAGTATATGTCATTCGGATGCGGGATGGTGCACAAGATCCTTGTATGTTCAGTCTCAGAACTGCTGTTTCAGATGCTTCCTTACACTATTCATCGTTTGGGCGCCTCATCAGGGGTAGTAAGCGCTATAGAAATACAATACAATTACAATTTATCTAGAGTAACCCAACGACGTTAACAGGACTTAAGTGGGTGGTGGCCTGCAACATGAATGAAATGCTTTGCATGTGTCCTTTGGTCCTGTGTCAAAGTTAAGACATGCACAAATAGACCCCCAAGGCTACCAATTCTGGTGTGCTGGCCAACACCCTCGACTATCTTGATGTGAGAGTAGGCATGTGGAATCGAGGGCTGGGTGAGTCTATGGTCTAAGGGGCCTTGCATGGGGCTCCCAAGGCCTTTTAATCCAAATTACGTTGTCCTTAAAGTATGATCTAAAATTGTGTTCCCTCGGTGGTACTGCATGCTGGGATATTTATGTAATGGTAAATCATCTTGCAGCAAATCCCTACCCAGTGAACTAAGAGATCAGCCATCTTTGTTTTCACAGAAGAGGCCTTGCTTCTCTGATGGAGCGCCAAAATGGAACCGTTGTCAAAATAACCACTGCACGCATGTGCTTGCCTGTGATATTATGTGTGCTGCAGCTTATATAATATGGTCAAATAAGTTCTTGTCTGCTTTACAATCAGTGAAACATGTCAGACATGTGACATAGAGATTTGACAAACTTCCTGATGCATTTGTGAATGAACCCACAAACGATTCCAGGTCTTGTGACTGATCTCACTGTGAAGAGACCTGCCTTGACTTTACCTGAAAGTCAAAGTTGTGGCACTCTCCCAAGCACAAGAAACAACTGCCACCTTCTTCATGAATCCAAAATGAAAAGATTGAATTGACTTGTTTCGTATTTTGTTAATACTTAAAAAATATATCTCAGATTGTTGCACTTAGATTGGAAATTTCTCTTCCAGGAAAATACTTTGAATCCTGTTAGGAAATTTCATAATGGAATGGATAGCATACATATGGGGGTGACACGTGCCCCCAAATTTGTTTTTGTACGCTCTATAATTGTGGCAACTGTTATAGAAAATAAAACATATTTTAATTAATTTCCTTTTAATTGACAGCTGAGAAATGAAATTGTTTAGACAAACTGGACCATTTTACCTGCCTGTGTCCGATGTGTTGGAATGTGTTTAACGGAAAATACACCTGATGAAACTGGTTTTAATGATTATTTTTTGGTGCAACCTTTTTGGCGAATTTTCCTTCATAAATTATCTTTTACCAGGTTGATGGAAACAACCCGGTGAAACTCTTTCTTGTAGAAAAATGCATGTTTTTGATGTGCTTCCGTTCATTTATTTTAAAATAAAGTTTTCTCCAACTCTGCCAAAGTCTCTGCTTCTTTTTTTTTTTTTTAATGGAGATTTCTTCCCATAGCCCCTCCTTCATCCCCCCATCATGAGTTTTACAACCACCTCTTCCATCGAAGCTCCGTGCACTGGTCCGCTTCCATTTTCCCCACCAGTGTTTTTCTAAACCCTACGACTAATCTCCTTATACCCTCTAGCTACTCCTCATCATCTCTTCCCATCTTCTTTTGTATTTTGCCTGAGCGGTCTTCCACTTTTTTTATTTAAAAACAAAAAAATAGCAGTCTGCCTTTTGCTCGAAAACATATTGTGGCATTTCTCCAAAATGAAGTTTTGTCGGTGAAAGAATAGCAGTGCACAGGTCCATGCTAAACCCCTCCCAGACGTGCGAGTAACCACCAGTTCCTCCTGGCGTGCCTCATGCATCCTTTTTCTCTTATCAGTATACACAAGTTGAGTCACTGTTGGTGCATAACTGACACAATTTATTCACAAACATTGAACTTAAACATTGCATTTGTTTGGTGATTCGTACGGTGAATGATTTTAATACTTCATCACATCTGTCATCTCTATAAAACAGTCTGATTAATTGGTCAACAATAACTATTACAGCACTTCCAGCGCAGCCCCCTGATTTACAGCCCTTTAGCAGGTGTCCAGCGTTTGCGGCCTCTAGGCTTCCCTTGCTACCGAGATCTGAGTGGGCGGCCATCAGGCCCTGCCCAGGCTGCAAGTGCCGTGCCCGCATGCTACTGCCCCTTTGCTTGCCATTTGCCTGCTCCCAGTGCCCCTGCCACAAGGCATCCCAAGGACACTGGGGCATATTTATAATACCTGACGCATCCCTGCATATCAGCAGGGATGCGCCAGTTATTTTGCGCCCCAGCTCCGCCACCATGGATGCGCCGCATTTATAATGCGGCGCACCATGGGGCAAAAACGGCACAGATGCGTCACGCATCTGTGTCGTAAAAGTGGCGCATTGCTGGAGTTGCGTCGCAAGCGCGACGCAGCTCCAGCAATGCTCTGGGGGGCCCTATCTGCACAATGCTGCGTCAATCCTTACGCCTGCTTCAAGCAGGCGCAGGGTTTTGACGCAGCATGGGCTCAAAAGTGACTGAGTGAAATCTTGTAGATTTCACTCAGCCACTTTTAGGAGGCGTTCCTGCGCCGGAACGCCCCCACCTGCCCTGGAACGCCTACATGTGGTGCAGGGCTTTACAACGTGACGCATCTCCGAGATGCGTCACGTTGTAAATACCCCGCACCATGGCGCAGGATTTGCGCCGCTGCTGCGTCACAAAAGTGACGCAACGGCGGCGTAAATGAGGCGCAAGTCAAACATAAATCTGCCCCACTGTTTGAGCAGCTCCTCTTCCTGGGCTATTGTGCTTTCTTGGCTGTCTGAGTGTGCTGTCTCCGTGGCCTCCTTGACCGCTCCCAACCTGCGGCTGCGATGCCCGCAATCTGGTGTTGGGGCGTGGGCCAGTGTGGAGAGGTCAAGTTATACCCAGGGTGTTGCACCCCGCTCCTTTAACCTTCTTGTCCAGCAACGCCACTTCCTTCTGATTGGGTGATTTGAACCATGCCGCCCAATTGCCTGCTTCCAATTTTTCAGGCTTTTGGTGTGTTTTTTGCAGGCCTACAGCCTTCTGTGTCCTGCGGTGTTCCCATCTTCGGGAGGCGCTCATCGCCGGCCCTTCATGGGTCTGGCTTTGCCTTCCTGTCCCGCAACAGTAGATTATACCAGCCGCTTCTTAATTTCATACAATGTAACAACGAAAACTTTTAAAAGATCAGAGTAATATGGAACAGAAGAATGAAGCATAGATTTGGAGAGGAGTGTGACTTAGAGGGTCAGCGTATAAATGTAACTATGAAGAGGCCACATGAAAGAAAAACTTATCAACGGAACATTTCTTTCCGCCCCTTCCTGTCACTTAGAATGGCAGTAGCATGTAATCATACCCACACCCCCAAGTAAATAAATAAAAATCAGGGCTCAAGGTGGCTTATAATTTAAGATGTAAGCTCCTTTGGGCTCACTCTGGCACCTTGGTTTTTTGACGTCTTATTGTACTTGAAAACATTTCTCAAGCAGTTGTCAAGAGGTGGGGAGGTCTTAGGCGTGTTCATCTTTGTCCACGTCCAGGGAATAGGATTTCAGTATTGGAGCCATTCACTGACATGGCAATTCTGTCCTCCAGATGTTCTGAAACTATTAACACCTTGAGCATCATAACACCATGGCCCTGGAGACAAAGGGCTTTGAGTTAGATTTGAGTTGTGCTTCTGTAAAAGTAGGGATAGATGTTGTTGTATTTGGATAAGGGCAATTAGGTGAGCACTTAGAAAATGAAGGAGAAAATGAAGGAGGGGCGTGGTCTGGCCACGCAGGAAGATGGCCGCCTGACGAGTGAGCTCCGTCACGGGATGGACCCTTAACGGATATTTCCTACCTCACAGCGGCTTTGGAGTCTTCTTCTTGTGCCCTGCGGCAGCCGGAAGGTGGTGGGCACGACTTGGGCGAGTTTTCGACGATGTGACGGCGAAGCTTCCCTGGTGTTGATTGCCTCGATGACAGGGTTGTGTGGAGCTGCGTGTCTGGCGGGGCCTGTCTGACGTATCTACTCAGGCTGCCTCTTCTTCCTCCTCAAGCCGCGCCTCTGTTGCGAAGAACGCCTGCCCCCATGAAGCCGCGCCTCTGTTGCTGCTGAAAAGCGCTTGCTTCCTTATGGAGCCGCGCCTTCGTTGCTGACGACGGGCGCCCGCCTCCTCATGAGGCCGCGCCTTCGCTGCTCCTGACAAGTATCTATCTCCTCAAGAAACCGCGCCTTTCTCAAATTGCCTGCTGTAATGTTTCTTTTCAGGAATGTCGCCTGACAGGAGTCAGCATTTTTGACGTGTCGACGCTCAGCTACTGGTAGGATTACTTCCTTCTATAATCCCGTTGTGGCACTTATATCGCTCATCTCATCCAGTCAATGATCAGGTCAGCAATTAATTTGCGACTCATCACGCTAAACTGTTCTTCCAAGCTGAACTTCTTTGCTACAGTCACAGTTTCGCGCCTTTTGACTTTGGTTACAGCCGACGCTTCATGGCCTCTTTTAGCGTAGTCTATATGTCTTGTACAAGAGTGTGCTTTTTTCCAAATGCCATTATAGTGCTCAGGTCAACTCCTTCAGTTAGGCTGTGCTTTTTCTGCTTTGACTATGATTACCTTGCATTCTACAGCCTTGTTGATCTTGCTGTGCATGTAGCTGTGCTTACTATTATTATCATAATCGCGCACATGATGTTTCATTTTATCTTACCTCTATTTACATGCCTTTGAATATAGCGGCAGTTGTTATCATATTAACAAGTGTAAGTAGTGGGGGTCATTAAGCAATGATGTACATTTTACTGTTTAGAAATGCATTATAAGTTTCTTTTAGCTTATTAATGTCATACATATACAGTCACTAAGTGTTTCTTTTGCATGTCTTGGTATTCTTCTGCAACCACATATGAGCATTCCTCAACAGTAAGACGGCTTTACGTACTTTCAAAGTTTTTATCAAGCATTCTCCTCAAATGTCTGCCTCTAAGCAAGGAAACAAGGCTTCTAAACCACTTCTTTTTGCAGAAGCCCTCAAGCAGTCCACCAATATGCCAACAAAAGGCAATGCCTCCTCTCCTTCCGCTTCACCTCAGGCTTCGGCCTCTAATGGTGGGCAGGTGTCGGCGGCAGCTTTGCAACGTATCCTGCACGAAATTTCCGAGGTTAGTCGTCGATTAGATGACATGCACCTTACAATTACATCACTAGCTGAGGAGACTAAATCAATTAAGACAGAAATTACCAACTTTCATACGAAGTTTGAATCCCTTGATTCTAGAGTTCTGGCAGTGGAGAATCGATTGGAATCTCTTCCAAATCAAGACCGGGACCTTTTACTCTTCCATAGTAAACTCATTGATTTGGAAGACAGAAGTAGGAGAGACAACATCCGTTTTTTTGGCTTTCCAGAGCGCATTGAAGGGCAGAGTTCCAGTGCATTTTTGTGTCGTATACTTCCAAAGCTAACTGGTATTCCTTTCAATCCACCTCTGGAGATACAACGGGCTCATAGAATTGGTCCTCCACGTGATGATCCTGCCGCACGCCCACGACCGATTATTGCCTGTCTTCTTCGTCATGAACAAACAAGACAAATATTATCCGCGGCTCGGCTTCAAGGCTCCTTTTCTTTTGAAGGTCATCGCATTTTTATGGCAGCTGATTTCTCCAAGGAAACTAACGAGCGGCGGAAAGCCTTTCTCTCCATGCGACCTCAACTACGTCAATTAGGTATCAAATATGGCCTATTTGACCCAGCACGCTTTCGCGTTACCAAAGATGGAGTTTCTAAGGACTTTTTTGACCCCGAGCATCTTCAGCAATTCCTGGACCGTCTTCATCCTCAAGAAATGGAGGTTCTCACAACACCCTCACAGCAAGTTCAGCCCCATTCATCCTCTAAGTCTTCCACTACATTGCCAGATCGCAACAGGCGCCCTCCTAGCAGCCCCCGACCTCGGGGTAGGGATCTTGAACGTCTTCATCGCTCACAAGAAGATAGAAAATCTGCAATACAATCGGTTTCGGTTGCTACATTTTCACAAGATCTGCAGAGAGACAAGTCACGTTCTCCTCTTAAAACTCCTTCGGATGCGGACTGAATAACTCTCTCCCTTATGGAAGTTGCTGACCTTAATACTATTGGCAGTTAACTATAGACTCTCTTTTCTTGAGAAGTCTTATTTCTATTGTTAATTATTTACCACATTTCTCACATGTTTTGCTGTTCTTATAATATCTGCTTGTCCTTTTTTACCTCTTTCTTCCTAGCTTTCTACCTTATTTCTTTTCTCCTTCAGTCTGCTTACTGTTATTTCTCTGCCTAATAATATCACTCTTTCTTCTTCTTATATTCATTGCTTCTCCTGTTACAATTTATTGCTTAAATATTTCTTACTAATTTTGCATTTACTTGGGCGCCTTGGCGTCTAATGGTTTAATTACAGTTTTATTATTCTATTTGCACGATTGCATGTTGGTCTATGTTTATTTATACACGCATTGTATGCTTTATGATATTAGGTTACTTTACATTTAATTATTACTAGACTCCCCCCTCTAAGCAATATTGCTTCTGAATCTCTATTTTGCTCTTTCTACCTTTTTATCGTACCTAGGTTCTTTTTCACAATGTTTTTCTGGGCTTTCCTTTTATACCATTGCTAATCTCCTAATCTTTTCTCTTTTCTGTGGGGTCTTTTCCCGTGGCGGTGCTCTAGTGCGCCCAGACCCGCGGATAACAGTCTACGGTCTCTTGATCTCTCTTTGCTTTTACCCAATATTTTAAAGTTTTCCTTATTATTGTATCACCTCTCTAAATTTCATCTCCCTTTCTCTTCTTTTATTATTCTTTTGATCGCTTCTTTCATGTATTCCATTTAAATCAAAGTTTCGTTTCCATTTATTTTATTTTTGTTTCCCCTTCTTTTTGTCACTTCTTTTCTTTTTCCTTTGTTTGGTTCAGCACGTTGTTTTGTGTTTCATTCCCCTGTCTCTGATATTTGCGTTGTTCTAATATGGCAAAAACACACTCTCTTAATGCAATTACTTGGAATGTACATGGTCTCACCCATTACATAAAACGGAAGAAGGTTCTTTCCTATCTTCAGACTAAGCATGTAGATGTAGCCTTGCTTCAGGAGACCCATTTGGATGCTCTAGAGTCAGACAAACTTTGTAGAGACTGGGTGGGTAAGGTTATACATAGCAGCATTCAACAGGATGAATCCACAGACGCAGGTCCCCTTCGCAAGTGTGGAGTTGCAATTCTTCTTCGCAAGTCCCTTCCGGTCACTGTCTCTAAAACATGGTCAGATGTAAATGGCCGCTACGTTTTTGCTAAACTTAAAATTGGTGATTCTCACGTCTGTGTAGGATCTGTATATGCCCCTACGGGTACCAAGAAAACATTCTTTCTTCAATTATCCCGCTTGTTGCTCGAAATTAATGCATCGCAATATTTGATTGGTGGAGACTGGAATGTGACGCAAGATTCTATTCTAGATAAAACTGGTCCACTAGATAGGGGCAATGCTTCAGATAGAGCTTTGCTAGGTGACATTATCTCAGATATGGGGTTGGTTGACCATTGGCGTATCAGTCACCCAACGGATAAGGAATATACTTTCTTTTCGTCAACTCATGGTACGTTCTCTCGTCTTGACTACTTCCTCATCTCACAGAATGCAGTTAAGTTGGTCACGGATTCCTGTATTCTGGAAGCGGCATTGTCTGACCACTCTCCGGTTCTCCTTTCCCTAGAACTGGGACTTTCTAGTCCTGGACGTAAGCCCTGGCGAATGAATATCCAACGCCACAGAACTCCTGTTGGTAAATCCCAACTACAGTCACACCTTCAAACTTATCTTTCTAATAATCAGGGATCCGTGTCCTCCAGCAGGACTCTTTGGGCTGCAGCTAAGGCTACTTTAAGGGGACAATTAATGCGTGATGCAGCAATCGCTAATAAGCAAAATGCGAGGAAACAAGTGGAGCTCGAACATGACATACAAACCTATTCTCGCCTATATATCACTTCTCCGTCCTTACAAAATCGTAAACTGCTTGAACAAGCCCGAATGGCCTTAAACAGTCTTTTTACATCTAAGGCAGAATACGCCTTACAGAAAATGAAAGGTCGACACTACGAGCAAGGAGAAAAGGCGGGAAGGTTATTAGCCGCACAGTTGCGTCAAAGGGAGGCATCTATGGCCATCCCGGCCATCAGATCTGCGCAAGGACACTTATGCACAAAACCTCAAGACATTGTCAATGAGTTCGCCTCCTTTTATGAATCCCTCTATACTTCTGATAATCGAATGGATTCGGATAAGATGACGGCATTTCTTGCGAAGGTGCATCTCCCTTCTCTTTCAGCGGATGGTAAGGCCATCCTTGAGGGTGAAATAACTAGGGATGAGGTTTCCAGTGCGATCGCTGCCCTGCCCTATCACAAGGCCCCTGGTGAGGATGGGTTTCCTCCTGAATTCTATCGTTGGGCAGGTCTCAATATTATTGACACTCTACATGCCGCATTCCAGGAGGCGGATGCTGCATCTTCATTGGGTCCCCTTTCTAACAAAGCTATTATTGTTGTGCTACCAAAGCCAGGCAAAGACCCCCAGCTTTGTAGTAGTTATCGTCCCATTTCCCTGTTGAACTCTGATATTAAAATCCTGGCTAGTATCCTTGCGTCTCGTTTACGTAAAGTCTTGCCTTCTTTGATACACCATTCCCAAGTAGGCTTTGTACCGGGACGCTCTTCCCGCAACCATTTGCGTTCTTTGGCCCATGCACTGTGGTCGGCTCAACATCTCACAGATGATGCGTTAGCCCTCTCACTTGACGCAGAAAAAGCGTTTGATCGCATCGAATGGAATTATCTTTTCACGGTCATGGAAAAATTTGGCTTAGGTACAAAATTTATTGATAAAGTACGTTTACTTTATAACCATCCTTCTGCTCAAGTGAATTGTGGTGGATTTCTATCTGATTCCTTTACAATTAAGAGAGGGACACGCCAAGGTTGTCCACTATCCCCCCTTCTGTTTCTTTTGGCTATGGAACCTTTAGCTGCTACCATCCGTCAATCTGATGAAGTTTCTGGTATTCCCCTCCCTATTGGACATTCCAAAATATACCTGTACGCTGATGATATTTTACTTACTCTTACTCGTCTTCCTCGGTCGATCCCCTCTCTTCTTCAAATTATTAATGATTTCTCTTCCTTTTCAGGTTATAAGATTAATTGGGACAAAAGTGAGGCTTTACCTATTTCTAACGGTACCACAAAAGCAGCCATCTTTGGTTTTCCTTTTCATTGGCAGTCCTCACGCCTCAAATATTTGGGTGTCCTAGTTAATAAAGGGTTACAAGATATGGTTACAGATAACTTGTCTCCTCTTATCTCCCAAATGCGTCGGGATTTTGATAAATGGAAGGCTTTGGGTCTTTCTCTCTGGGGTAGGGCTCAGGCTGTTAAAATGGTTACTCTTCCGAGATTCATTTACATTCTGGGCATGCTTCCCCTACAGATTCCCTTATCCTTACTCCGGTCAGTAGACGCCCAGATTAAAACCTTCATTTGGGGTACTGCTAAGCCGCGTCTTGCCATAACCAAGTTGAAGGCTCATCAGTTATCAGGCGGCATTGGTCTTCCATCCATTGAACACTACTCTTTGGCGTTACATATTTCCCAACTCTCATATTTTTTACCCGGTATTAAAGACTTGCCACAATGGGTCCAAATAGAACGACATCTTCTATCCTCGGAATCGAATCTTACTCCTTTGTATGGTAGTGGCACTAGTCGTCTTGACCCGAAGAATCCGATATTATCTGCCATGCATAAATCCTGGCAGAGAAGTCATAGGTTGCTAGTTTCGAATCCAAGAATTCACATTAAGGCCCCCCTATGGAATAACTCGGGCATTCGTATCAATGGTCGTATGTTATCCTGGCCTGATTGGCGTGCTGCAGGTATCCTATATCCGGATCAGCTTCTACATGATGGGGATTTTAAGCCATTCTCTCAGCTAAGGGTAGAATTTGATCTTCCCCTACATCATTCTTCTAAATACCTTCAGCTCCAGCAATGTCTGAAGACCCATATGGGATCACCGCCATGGCTACTACAAGATTCCCCTATTTTATCCTATTTGCACATTTGGGGGAAATTTAAAGGTGTTACCTCCGGTATATACAAAATTTTATCGTCCCATCTTTTCTCTAAATCTCTTTCACACGATCTTCAGCGTAAATGGCAAGCTCGCCTCTCAATTTCCTTTTCCAACACCGAATGGGATTTGATTCTAGAGAATTTGAACAAGGGAGCTCGTGAATCAAGGCTCAAATTTTGTCTTTTCAAAATACTACACGATTGGCATTGGTCTCCAGTCAAATTGCACAAAGCTGGTCTTCTTTCCCATTCTAACTGCTGGAGATGTACCAATTCAGGTTGCGATATTACTCATATCATTTGTGAATGCCCTAGTATCCAATCCTATTGGGCTTACATTGGTACTACTTTGAATTCCACTATGCCCCTAAAATTGCCACTTACACCAACTAACATTCTCCTGCATGACTTACGCCACTCCCCAAAGCTCTCGAAACCACAACTTCGTCTTTTTCATACCTCACTTGCTACTGCTAAAATATGTATCCTGCGTCATTGGAAATCATCTTTGCCTCCCTCTCAGGAAGATTGGTTGGTAGCGATGATTCAGACTGCCTCACATGAACGCACTATCTATAACCTTCAGGATCAAGCTGACACCTTTCTCCGAATTTGGTCTCCATTTCTTAAATCAAATACAGCTAGTTCCCCTGCTTCTACTTCTACCCAAACACATTAATCAGCTTTTACCCTCTCTTGTCCTTTGTTTATTTCTTTTCTTTTCTTTGCCTTCTGTATCCTCTGCTTTATTCGTTGTAGTGTTCTTCTGTCTTTATCTAATTACTTTCTCTTTGTTCTTTCTATCTATATTTCCCGCATTTCCATTGTCTAAGCTTTTTCCCTTTTCCTCTCCTTATAGGTCATGTCTTTATAATGTATCATCCTATGCCTTGACTTCATTATTACTTCAATTAGTATTTATTTATTAAAATGCATATTTATATCTTATTTATATCATATTTATTCATATGTATATTTCAGCATTGTTTCTTTCAACATGGATCTATTTTCTCTTCATTTTCAGTTGTCTATGCTTTGATGTACTTGTTTTATAAAAATTCAATAAAAAATTTCAACACAAAAAAAGAAAATGAAGGAGAAAGGCAGAGGGCTAGGGAACCCGAAGGTGTATAGTAGGTAGGTTAGGTGCAAAGGCAGTTAAACAATCATGGCCTGGAACTTAACCTGAGGTTCCGGTGGCCTGCTCTTATTCTGTTACATATGCTTGTGGGAGAGAGTGTGTCAATTGCATAAAACAGCTTCAGTAGGATGTGTATGCTAGTGGGGTTTCCGACTTTGTTGTTCAGGGTGTCATCTATTAGAGAAGCAAAAGTCGTTTCAGCACTTTCTTTGGGCCTGAAATTGCATGATTCTGTTATGATAAAAAAAATATATCTCCTTGCAAGTTTGGAGTTGAGCTTTCACTACTTGTGCAAGTAATCTGGACATTCAAAGGAAAATTACTATTTTATTCTAAACCCTACATGTTTTGTTTCACATGTTTCCTTTTTCATTCCAGTGATGTCAAGGTTTAATGCTTGTGTTGGCCTTGTGAGGTTATGGCCCTGATTATGAGCTGAGGTGCTATTTATAGCATCCGATAAATAATAATAGCACGGTGTACGTTATTTATAAGGTGCGATAAACAGCACCTATTATGAGTTAGTGGGGAATAACATGCAGATTTTGGTCTTTAACGCACCAAAATATACATGGTACAGTAAATAGCTTACATATTTCGCCTGTTAAACTTGGCAGGCTTGACCTGCCGAAAGTTAATGAAACTTGAGGTATTTAATGCATCCGATAATTATTTGATGCGGTTAACAACTTCAAGCTCAAAATTCTGACCCAAAAAAGGTTTACGCATGGGATAAAATTAATCAACCCATTTGTAATCAGGCTGCTTGAGGTTTTCTGCAGAGTATGGTCAGGTGTTGATTGCTTGTGTCTTCGGTGTGATGCAGGGGATTTTGAAGATGATATAGACGTACATTGGAAGCCATGGTCAGTTTGTTGAGGTATGATCAATGTACTTTTGAAGTCTTAGACAATTTCAATGGGTAAATGCAAAACACTCGAAAATAACCAGGCCTAGGAAAAATGGCTCAAAAACCGAAATAAGTATTCAGTTTGAAATATTTAATTTCCTAACATGAAGTGTGCAATGGTACATTTGACACTTCATTCTCTGTAAAAGATATCACGCTTATCAAAAGTTGAATAGTCAGTATCAAAATGATAAATCAACTAGCTAATCCTCACAACAGCACCAATATATTAGAATCAAACGGTGCTATGAACTAATCTACCTGTCGAGCAAATGTTGGGGCATATTATCAAGCACGGCGTTAAAATTATCTCCGCTTTAGCGGCAGAAAACTGCAGCTAAAGCGGCAATAATATGCCCATGAGAATTCCAATAGAAGCCCATGTTGACACCAGAACATCTGCTTCTATGGGAATTCTCTGCGGCATATTATCAAGCCCATTATCGCTGCTTTAGCTGCAGTTTCCTGCCGCTAAAGCGGCGATAATTTTAACGCCGTTTCTTGATAATATGCCCCTTTATACTTTGCCAATGTCGCCTAAAAAATGGCAATGAGAGTTTGATTTTTCAGGAAAATATTATGTTGTTCATGAACAGGTCTATAGTAAGCCATTCTCATAGTTAGGTATTCGTGTCACTGCTGCTTTCCTTGATAGCTGTTCAATCTTCAATTAGTAGATAATTCTTAAATGCATGTCTAAATTAAGTCCAATCTGCCTGAGTTATCTGAAATCTGTGCTGTGGAATGAACATCTCCAATTAAGGCTCTGGAATTTACCCAAATGCTGTTTTCAGTGTATAAACAGATCAATGCTTTTCTCTTTTGTTAAAGTACTCATTTGCAAATTTCCATAAATTACGCATGTAGAGGCAATTCCATAAGGTGAAGAGAGTTTGCTTAGCTCCAACAAGATTTTACAAAGTATAAAAACACCCCTTCTAATTTTGACTCTGACTGGAGCTAAGAAGGGAGAAGTGAGCAGGACAGACAAGATCAATGAAAGCATTTAGATTTCTTCTTAGGTCAACAATCAAGGGTGAGTAGAGCGAATCCAGTCATTGGATGCATTGGAACAAATAATGCAGGAATTGCAGCTGAACCAGGTCCTTGGGACTATCTGAAGCAAACCTTGTAATTTCAGGCATCCTTCACTAATTCTGGAAACGGTATTTGACTAATTAACAAGAAACTGTGGGGCATATTAACAAGCAGCAGCGATAATTATCGCTGGCCGCTCTTAGCGAGAAAAATGTTATCGCTGGCTATCACAGGAAATTATCGGCATGCTAGCGTTGTATTAACAACGCATAGCGCAATGGCGATCATTTCCCAGTGATAGCGGCGATAACCTTGCTGATACGACCCTGTGGTCGAATCAGCATAATCCACCCCCAACGGTAAGTATAGCTAAGGCTGCATTTTAGCAGACGTTAGTTTTTGTAGAAAATAGCAGTTTTCTCCAAAAACGGGCGTCTGCTAAAATGCGCGGGCAGCCTTGTAAATATCGCGATGTGTACATCAGCAATATTTACAAGGTTGTACTGCCCAGTGATGCCCACTTTGCATCTCATAAGAGAGGCGTCGGGTAAAAGGGTGCTAACATGCGCTAATGCATGTTACCACCCTCTTGTAAATAGGGCGATATTTTTATCTCCGCTTTTTTGGCTTTAAAAGCCAAAAAAGCTGAGATATGGCCCTTGTAAATATGCCCCGAAGTTGTAAACGTGCCAGGAAATTTAGTGAAGGACTTGATTCAAAGATCATTAGACAAATTTCAGGTGCAAAAAGAAGTTTACATGCACAAGATGGGCTGCACTGAATCCAGCAGGGATAGAAACCTGGTGTTAATATGAAAATCATGACTGTAATGGAAGATGTTCAACTGTTAGGGTAGAGTATATAGGAGGATATTAGGCGCGGGGGGGGATACAACAACCACTGATTTGTCAACAATGTTCTGGGTGGTAATCATACTGACCTTCCTTGATAAAGCAGCGATTATACTATGTACCTGATTACGAGCACAGTTCTCTTTAACTGCCGTACTCGCTGGGATGCAGTGGTGGCAGTTCTGCGGGCTCCACATTACAAGCTGGTTTTTAGGACCGGCCACTGCTGCACTGGCTGCGCCAGAGTACCGCCGTTCCCTGGTGGTGGCTCAGCGCAACGGCCTCTTTATTATACAAGGCTGGACCCCCGCGGTCCGCTGAGCATAATAGAGTTTCCCCCACCCAAGCCATTTGATGGCTGGCTCACTGCCTTGAAAAGGCTGGAGGAGGGGAAACAAAGGGGGCCCTACACCACCGTGGGGATGCATTCAGGGGGGTACAACATGTGCCCCACTTTTGGTATGCACCATATGTTCCAGGGCGGCATGGAGTTCAGAGTCCATGCTGTTCTGGAACTTCTTTCGCGTTCCCATCGCGGTTCCTGTTTTCAGGGCACCGCCATGGGAACGGCAAAAAAAAAGACAGGAAAAGTCCGCCAGACACGGGTTCAACTCTTAATCTGACAGACAGTCCCTGCACTGCTTTGGCGGCGCTGAGCTGGCGCAGATCCTGCGCAGCACCGCCAAAGTCGTAATCGGCCCTATGAGAGTAAGAAGACATTATTACTCCACAAGGAAATAAGAAGAAAATGTCCCACTATTACTACATCCTCATACGATTCCCTGAGCATCATAGCTAGCAGGTCTACCACCATGATGTGTTCGAAATATTGGCTTACAAAAATATTACACGTAATATATTGGCTACCATTTTATCGTCAAGCTGAGGGGATGTGAAGGTGGGAATGGTACATATATACTTACATTGACAATTTAGCGTGGTCGATATAATGGATATGGTTTTTCATCGGTTAATCCTTCGGCCGTGATACAGTGATTTACACCCTTCATAACTCGCTACAGTTACATTGTAGCCCGGAATACCATTTAGATTGACAAATGTATTAAGTGGCATCTGTTCCAACTGTGCATGTGTGCCAGCAGAATACATTGAGCCTGTGTTTCCTCTGATGTGCACATTATAAGCAAATCAGATCAAACCATTTGCAAGCGGGACATGCCCAAGAAGCAAATACAGACTGTGTTGCAGTCATTGCAGTTAATGAAAAAACATTCATCTATTCACGTTGTCTCAGGGGACTGTGGAATTGAATATTTCCCATGAAATTACCCATGTTCTGCCATAAAACACACGCAGGGTGATTGGGTAGAAAAATGCCTTTTTCCTGAATGCTCCATGTCTCATTTCAATGCAGAATGAGAAGAGAATGTAGGGGCATATCAACAACAACCGGCGATAATTATCTCTAAGCGCACTTAGCGCTAGGATAATTATCGCCGGCTAGCGTGAATTTTTATCGCTGAGATAGCGTGCTATTAGCAACGCTTATCTCAATAGCGATAAAAATCCTCACGCTAACAGGCTAACGTGAGATTATCGCTGGAAAGCCAGCGATAATCTCACGTTACCTTGTTGATAGGGACAGGCAAACTTAGCCATGATATCCTCCTTCCATAGGATATCATGGCTAAGTCAGAAAAATACCAGACGTAAAAAAGCAGCGTTAACCGCGGTCAGCGCTGTTTTTTTTGTCTCTAACAGGGTTAGCGACATTCTTGATAATAGGAGAAATGTTGCTTAGCGACAGTTCTTCTATTATTGTACTCTGGAACGCCCCTTTTGCATCTCATTAGAGATGCAAGGGGAAGCGTAGAGTAAAAGGGTGCTAACATGCAAATTTGCATGTTAGCACCCTGTTGTTGATAGGGTGCTAGTTTTATCTCAGCTTTTTTGGCTTTTAAAGCCAAAAAAGCAGAGATAAAGCCCTTGTTGATATGCCCCGTAGTTATTTAATCCAGATAATCATGTTCTCGCTCAGTATATTAGAAGCTCTCTCAGTGTATCAGAAGATAAAGGTGGCAGAACACATACCAGCGTCAGAATGAAAAACAGCAAATAAACACAAAAGCATGGTTCTGCAGTCTGTTGCAGGTATGGATGGTTTATTAAAGCTAACCTTGGTGTGTTCTGGTTTCATTTGGGCCTGCTGGTGATTTATCTAACATTTCTGCAATTTGCATCATAAAGAAATATCATGCAATCTGTTTCTAAAACACATTGCTATGCACTCCTAAGTAATATTCTCAAAAAGAAAACATTTGCGTGACATAAATATTGCAGTTGTGCAGTGTGATTTGGTGTTGTCACAGTGTGGCACTGTCTGGATGTGTCTACTAAACACTTTAATCATATGGTGATGTCTTCACATTGATGGTTGAAAACAAAAAGACACCTGGCAAAGCGAAGGCAGTACACCGCAGTGGATTAATGCTTTTTTCCTGCGGAAATATTTTCATCTATCCTATGGGCAAATCTGTGTGGCTCACGGTAGGGCTGACCCTGCCTTTCTTCCTTCAAAAGTCAACAAAATAATGTACTGGTCCAACTCCATGATTTTATATCCAAGGGGCATTAATTTACTAGGATGCAACCTGTTTGGCCACCTTTTTCCATATTCTGAAAAACATTGCATAGCTTAGATGTTTTTACCAAATAACATCATCTAAAATGTAAAACCTAATGCCACTAACATGTTATTGCATTTTTAAGCATTGTGAATTTGAAATCAGACTATATTACAAACACATTTGCCATTCCATTTTGCATTCTGTAATATATACAGTCCTGATTTTAAAAATGGCATAGAGGTGCTAGTCTCCCTCTGTTCAGATTTGGCCAGCTTCCTCCTAGATGCCACAGGGATATCACACAATTACCTTCCCGGAGAGCACAGACTCTCCTTCTGAAAAGGCGAGTTCCAGGCACCACTCCTTCCCCCCTACAAACTGAAGCAGTTTAGTGCCTAAGTTTCTAAATTTGCAGCCAGCAGTCTGAGCTTGAATATCTGCTTTGGGGGAGTAGGCGGCAGAACAGACCGCTTACCACTTGTATAGTGCGAAAAAGGTCACTTTTTTGAAACAGGTGCACATTATAACTTAAACCTGGCAAACTGCCTTACAAAACTATAATATCACTATACATCAAATGAACAACCCAACATCCTACCCCCCCATCACTACTGTTCCCCCACATTACCCACCCAATAACTATCCCATTCCCATTGTGGAGCATTTCAACATTTCCAAACTTAGCATTCCCCCTACAGCTGATAACTGCCTGTATTAACCTTTAAACAGCTAGAAGTACTACCCTTAAACTTGAACTTCCTTTCTACCTCCCTTTCCACGTGATTCACTGATGGCAATGCTAATCAAATGTCTGTCAACTCATGCAACAATTTCAGGCCACCACCAAGCACTTGTCTCAAGTGACAACTGTATAGCAATAGAGCTGCGAGACAAAATCACCAACTGAAAAGACCTCCAAAACTGCCTAAGATTAGGGGATAGGTCGGTGGGAAAAGTAATAAGTATGGGCTCCCTGCCACTAACCATCAGGTCACCTAAACCAAAAATGGTTGCAGGGAGCCCAAAGGAAGGCCCTATTATAACATTTTTGGGCTACATTGGACTTCAAAAGAACCCAAGACCCAAGAGGCAGTTGCTGGACTGCTAACTCTTCTAGTATCCCAGGGGACAGACCTCCCTGAGGTTGGCTGCCCCCCAAGCCACCATGAACATGTGAACATATTTTGTAATACTAGACAAATTAATATATATTCACCTGTGCTGCCGCTTCCTTACTGCGCTGCTAATAAAAAGTGGGAGAACCGAGATGCTACCTAGAACGCAGTGATTGACATACAGAGCCTGTGGCCAGCCTTGTGTAACATGCAAAACATTTTATTTGGATATGTGGCCTCTAACCACTGAATGGCCTTTGAACTTCTCAGAGAATTGCAATATCTTTATAAATCCGGTGTTATGCAAAATGTGAATCAGTGACAGAAGGTATGCAGTGCAGTCACAACAGCAAACATATTTTAAATAAAAAATGTGTACCTGTAAAATCAACCCCTACTTGTAAAAAGAGTGCTTCAATCCATTGCTCACCCTGTCGCAGAAGGTGTGTACAACAAGAGCTCGTGTAACCTCTTGGACTAGACCAATAATAAACAATAGAGCTGGCAGCACATCAAACTCACTTACAGTCCTTTAATAATGGGTTCAAACTATAAGTCAACACAAAATGTTGATGCATTGTTCAGGAAGTTTCAGTAACATGACACTTCAAGTACTTGATTTCCTTATCCTGCCAACACATGTTTTGTCCTTAATGAAAGACAGACTTTTTCAAGACCTTTTATAGTAATAGCATTCCGCTGCCTTTTGGCTAGGTTTGCACTGTAGAAGTACCATTTACATACATACATATATAAAAGTCATGTCTGTTGTATAAGATAAAAATATTCTATAAAAATGAAGGGCAATTTTGGCACGATAGAGCCATACCATATTTTCATCCTCAGTCATTGATGCTCCTTGTAAGTTTAACTGCTTACATAGAGGTAACACATGCATCCAGTCTCACTTTGATGTATTCAAGTCTATTTATACCTTTGCTGTACTTTGCAAAATGCAGTTCAGGTGAACGGTCGTTGACGGTGCCTACTACACTACCAACCACCCGTAATACTTCACTGCATTGTACTCTGGACCAAGTGTATGCAAGTATGAAACCGCTGAGATACCAATAAATAAGTCCCAGCTGAGAATCGAACTATGACGCATAATATTTTTAGATTGTGTTGGCAATGATCGGTTGCCAGTGCAATAGAGTTAAGCACAGAATGGTGTCCTTTTGTTCCGTCAAGTAAGGCACTTGTGTGGCAGCTTCACTCTTCCGCATCAAGAGCACTTTCTTGGGGACTTATGGGGGTTATCTGTTATAGCACTTTCTTGGGGGCACATGGGGGTTATCTGTTTTAACAATTTCTGGAGCACTCATGGGGGTTATCTATTTTAGCACTTTCTTGGGGGCACATGGGGGTTATCTGTTTTAACAATTTCTGGAGCACTCATGGGGGTTATCTGTTTTAGCACTTTCTTGGGGACTCATGGGGGTTAGCTGGTTTAGCACTTTCTAAGAGACTCAGGGGGTTATCTGGTAAAGGGCAATCTCAGTTATTCATATTTCGGTAGGCACTGTCAGTTTGAGACCATGATTGACCCTTAGGTCCTTGACGTGACAGGAAAAGATACTTGGGTAATGTAATGTTGATGTAGAGAATGGGATCAGACTCTTTTTTTCGCCTGATTGATCATCCAATTTCCATTGACACTGTGGCTCTTGGAAAAGTTAATGAATTCATCATCGAGGTCATGTACTTTAGTGTGGTAGTGTGCACATTCCATACAATAGTGGCAATATACGCCTAGGGTAGCAGCAGTAAATGGGGTACGATGGGTATGAATGAGATCAAGTGACTTGGTGGAACCTGTGGTTTCCCCTGTGAGGTGTGTAAAGGAAACAGCTTTGTTTTACTTGACAATTGATTCTCAGAAAGGAACTGACCCAGCCGAAAGATTTGATCTACACGTAGATAGCGTCTTGTCCAACTAAAGAAATCACCATAATTCTTAGAAAAAAGTTAAAAATGTTATTCTTTCTCTTCCAGAATGTCAGTTGTAGATATCTTTTTCCGTTCCAATATGTGCTTATTTGTATTTTGGTACTTGCTGTCCTGTCTATCTATTGAGAAAAGACTACCAGCTCTGGCATGCAAGGAAAGAAAAGCAGTAGATGAGTTGTTCAAGTATGACATTGGGCATCTAAGTTCTTTGACATCAGACTCTGCCCATCCTACCACACAGGGCTGTGTGCCCTGTGTGATCTGTGTTTCCACATTTACAAAACCCTGTGCCCCATAACGCACAATGTCTTATGCACCTGAACTGGATATCCCAAACTGGTCTCCTAGTGCACAACACCCAGTCATCACTTCATGGACAACGCTAAACAATATTCTCATGATACACTCTACTCAATTCTCTCAATCAGGCTCATCAACCAGTGTTGCCATAACCACGTCATGCAGTGCTTCTTTGGTGGGCAGCATCCATTGCTCACCCAATGGTGTACCACTGTGATTCCTTGGTGCACATCGCATTTTGTTCCCCTTCTGTACATCGCCATATGCCCCGCGTGTAAATTACCTTTTCGTTACGCTTGTACAAGATCCTGTGTTCCACTGATGAGGATCAACATGTGCTTAGTGCTTACTACCTACTGCAGCATAGAGCTATTCTAGACAGGTGGTCTGTGTGCAATGTTTATGTGCTTGTTGGTCTATGCATGTGTGCCTGAAAGTCTGTTGAACTTAGTGAAAATGGGTGGGGGTGTCCATCTGTGTTCATAAGTGCATGAACTCTATGTACCCATATTTCATGCACCTCTGTGGGCTTGCACTACAGAGATGTACTACTTATTGGCTTTGTCAATGTTTGTAATAAATATGTAAAAATTACCAGTAATTTTGAAATGAACGTTTAGAAACGCAGTCAGGTGGGTTTCAAACATTCCTGCTGTAATCTCTCCAAGGGAGTACATTTTATGGCTACACTACACAAAATTATCATTTGAAAGAATTTTAACCCTGAAAATGGAGGGAAACAAGGTCCATTTGGCAGTTAACTCTTGCCAGAGCTGTCCATTTTAGTTTAGTCCCTGACAGTGTTAAATTACTTAGACAAAATAATTTCTTCCAAGATTTCCCGTTGTTTTCCCAAATTCTTGCTCCAGTGTTCTATTTTTACCTCTTCACAGAGAGGGTGTTTCATGCTTTTGCTAACTTTTCCACAAAAACATATTTTAACGTTACTCCGGAGTCTCATCCTTCCACTTTTAGATTGTACTGTGACATCTTGTTCTCTGCGACTTGTCCACTTGAAGATGATTGCCTCTTCTTGTGCTGTGGTTATTGCACTTAGCATTTTAGAGTCTCTTATATCATTGCCCGCCGCTACACGTTCTGTTCTTTTTCGCAGACCTATATCTTTTTCTCAAAATGTGAGCGTGACCAGACAGAGAGGAAAAAGTGGGATGGACTGTCTTCTCTTTAGAGAGCTGTTGAGCTTCTGGGAGTGTGAAGTTTTAAGAAAAACAAGGGTACCCCAATACGTGAACCAGGGGTGAAATATGCGGTAAAAAAACAATGGTTCGGGTGTGGCCAAAAGGTCCAATAATAAAGTGATCCTAAGGAAAGCACTTATGGTTAGAGAGTTGAAGATTAATTATTTTAAAGGAGCAAAAAAATTAATAATGTACATAGGGACATAAGTCAGTTCATGTGAAACATTTATTTCCACAACAATAGAATTCAGGTGCTCACACAATAAGTGAAAGAGGCGTGACGTGCAGAGTGATGGTGAAGTTTAAAATAACGGCATCACATTGACAACAATAGTGTAAAACTCCTCAAGCAACTTTATAGAATAGGAAGAGTTTTGTTGTAAAGGGTCAATGGCGTTTCGATCTCAACTAGTCGAGATCATCATCAGGACATATAATGGGCGAGCAAGCTGAACTGATGCAATTATTCGTAGCGCAAGGAAGAGCAAATGAGGGCTTCAGAAAACAGCTGAGGGTAGACGAACTCACCCAGATTAATTCGCTGAAGGTACGAGCGTGAGAATATCACGTGTGTGTAAACTTGAAAGGCAGGGTCAGCTGTATAAATTGCGCTTAATGATTTGCTGCCTAAACGTGAACAGCCCAAGCAGCATGACGCGCTGAGCTCCTCTCCCAAGACTTTCCAAATATATACTGGGAGTGACTTTAACTAAACTTATTGGCAGCAAATCATTAAGCGCAAGATTAAGCTAAGAGAGATTTAGCGGAATTCCCCTACAGGCAGAATTGGGCATTTGGAGCTATTTTCTTAGCGCAAAATGCACCCTCGTGTCCAAAAATGGATTCTAGGATGCATTTTGCGGTATTAAGATTGTGCAGCTAAGTCCCCTGTTGTGTGCTTAAATAATCTGCCACGCCCAGTGGTATGAAGTGTTTTGTAAACTTTAGAAACTACTGCATATCACTCTGAAGTGCATACCCCTCTGTACCCTTACATACTCTACAGTAAACACTACAGAGTATGTAATGGCGCTGAGGGGTATGCCCTGCTGTGCAGTGATTTTTAAACAGGGCTGGAAGGGGGAGCAGTCCATCCATGTTTAAAAATCACTGCATAATAAAGTTTAATCTGTAGTGGTTTTAAAACTGAGAGGGACTGCTCCCTCTTCCAGCCTTGTTTAAAAATCACTGCAGTGCATACCCCTCAGTGACCTTGGATACTCTGCAGTAATCACTGCAGAGTCTGTGAGGGTGCTGAGGGTTATGCACTGCAGTAACACACATACATGGTTCGTGCCCCTCATTTTCTCATCAGTCTCTGCTGCAGGACATATTAGCTGTTACATAAAACGTCTTTGAATCTTACATTTGTAATTTTTGCTATCAAGAGTGCTGTCATAGTAGGGATTTACTACATGTAGGTAATCTGGACTGAAACAACCGCTTGTGACATTGAATTCCCATTATCATGAATTATACAGCTGAGTTCAAATTTAAAATATATACTACACAAGCTTAGTCGCCATGTGTTTCCATTGTAAGGCATATTGCTGTCTGGGGTAATAGTTACCACTAGCATACCTTCTGGTGGCTCTGCCTACAAATTGTCAATCCAAAGGACAGGCCCAACAGTGCCTAGGGTCAGAAAGAGCAAACCCTAGGAACTTATATGTATAAATAGACTCCTGTTGCACCATCTCCATTTGGCGGAGGGGTCAAGGAGAAACAATGGAATCAGACTCCAGTGGAGACTTGGAACAATTGTTGTCTCAGGGTAGGAGTTTGCCTTGGAATCCCAGGGGTCAGAACTGAGAGGATCACAGAAGGAGTTACTCAGCAGGAAAGAGTGATATAAATCAGATTGAAACTGTTTGTTACTCTAGAATATTTTTTTGATACAATGCATGTTCTAAGGTAAGAAAGTGCCTCTTTTTGTGACACTACACCAAGTGGAAAGACTAGGAATTGGAGTTAAATTGATTAGTTCTCTGAACCAATGACTTACCCATTAAAATACCTTAATAGGCCCACTCTAAGCAGGTGATCTGTGTGGATCTGATTAGGAGCAAGACATCCCTGCCTGAGCAGTATAATTCCTGCCTGCTTTTTTATTATATTGAAGAGTCCTGTAGACAGTTGCTTTTAAAACCTTCTGCATGCCAAGATTATATTCCAAGATAAGTGGTGCCAATCTCCTGCTCACCCAGTGAGCTAAATTGAGTCAATGTCCTGTTAGTGCTGCTTGCTCGGCATCAGGTTTGTCTCTCCTGATACTGGCTTGTGTATTAATTGGAACAAGTCCTTAATATTGGCCCATACAGAAGCTGCATCACCTGTGCAGCTGGAGTATCCCTTGCAGTGGACTACAGACCAAGTGCGGTACTTGGTTATACAGGTCCACACTGACTCATCTGTGGTGTTGCTACACAATTTTGGCGAAGCTATCAACTTATGACAGATGGATTAAGCTTCTGCTGTCGCTTAGCGGGCGTATGGCCATAATTAAGATAGTGGTGCTCCCCGTTTCCTGTTCCTATTCATGAATATTCTGATCCGGCTTCCGGTAGCCATTTTCTGCACCCTGCAGACTCTGCTGGTATTACTGCCATTGGCTGGCAAGTTGGACTATGTTAACTCTCCCTTACAGCAAAGGGGGGCTGAACGCCCCTGATCTGGAGGCTTACTACAGGGCTGCACAATTTATGTTTCCCATTATTGGCTGCATGGCCCGCGACCTTTCACACTTGTTGGATGCTGCCTCCCCACTTTTGCTGCCTAAGAAGCTGTTTGACAGACCGATAAGGCATTATGGCACTGTTGACTTGATTAATATTACGGCATATTCTTGGAAGAGACAGGCTGAACTCCAGGTAGGGCCACTTCTTTATTCACTGCTGCTGCCACTAGACTGGTGCATGTGGTTTCTGCTGTGCAGGAGAAGGGGGCTACAGGAGTATTGCATGGCTTGCCCCTGCAACACATATGGACTTCTTTCAGGACAGGATACTGTGCATCTGGGACATGTACAAATGCAGGAGGACACTCACATGGCGTTGGCCATGTTCCGGTAGTACAGGGTAGGACACACCTTTTGGGATCTGTTAGGGGAGGGATTGGAGGAGCCTCTTGAGCTGTAAGCCCTGACATATCTCCTGCAGAACAAAATTATCCGAAGGTTTGCACCTGCTCGCAGGGCATGCAAGAACTGCAAGTTACTAAGGCGAGGCTGGCTTGGCAAGAAAAGCTAGGAACAGCCATATGTGACAAGCAGTAGACATATTCCTGTTCAGTTATTAAGACAATATCCTTGAACAGCTGACATTGATTGATACACTTCAAGTAACTCAAAAGAGTCTATTACACCCCGCATGTCTATCCCGCTATGGTTTACGTGACAGTTCGGGTTGGTATAGATGCGGTGAAGAAGAGGCAGGGTCTGCTCATGTGGCAAGGTTCTGCCCCGGAATACGGTGCTATTGGGATGCAATTTTGGTAGAATTATGGGAGATAACGGGGGAGCAGATTGAGGTGACTCCTCTTCTGACACTACAAGTTATGATTAGGCCATCCTAAAGACTGTTAGGTGACTGGTGGTATTGGGACTGCTAAGGGTGAGTGCAAAGTAGTTATGCGATCGGCGAAGGGACCACTACCTACGGTAAAGGAGTGGCACGTTGAGATGACATATTGTAATACCCAGTCTGATGCTTCCATGATCAAATGTGGATTTAAAGCAGGCTGCAAGACATTTGGCTCCCACACCAGGCATACCTGGGTCGGGCTGTGTATGCTGAGAATGGGAATACTGAGAGAGGCGATATGGCAGTGAGTGGTACTGACCAGGAGTGCATGTGTTAGATGACTGGAGTGACCCTTAGTGTGCTGAGTGCCTTGCCAAAATGGCTGCGAGAGGGGAGTGTGAGTGTGACGGCAGGCAGATTAGCACATCAGGGTGGGTCTGTCTTAATGGACAGCCAATCCCCCTTCATTGAGTAGTGAGTCACAGGTGAGATTAGCTGCAGAACATGCCAAAACTCACTGCGCTCTTCCATGATAAAACATGAGTCAATCTTGATTGGGCAATATGTAGACATGTACTTGAGTCTGTTTCAGGTGTCTCCAACCAGTCAATCATGAGCTACGTTCACTAAGAACTGCAATAAATATGTGCCGCGTTTTCCTTCTAAAGTTAGGGCAAGGCTATGTTTATATTATATTATTATCAGGCTGCAGATAGCAGAGTCTGATAATGAGTAGTGCTCCACTCAGATGTATGACTTATGTGGGTCAAGAGGTTCAGAACTGGAGCACTGAGGTATTTAACTCTCAAATAAAAGTCCTTCTCAACGCCATGTTGGAACATTAGAACAAAATTATATTTCTGAATTCTTTTAAATGAGAGCAAATTAAAATGAAGAGTTATCTCAAAGATTAAGTTAACTCTTAATTTTAATTTTCTCCCTTTTCAAAGTGTCACATATTCAAACAGCAGGCATCTTGCTGGCAGTGGCTGGTAGACACAGTGCCATTATTATAACTGAAAAATACAGTCATTTTCTTGTAAATGTGAGACGTTTAAAGTGAAGAAAAATGTTTCTAAGAAACATCATCTTAATGTTTTTCTCTACTTTAAATTAAGCCAATTAGGCCTTAATGTTTTATGAATCAAGGTCCTTCACTTCAAATTCCTCACATTTAAACAAATGTCTGTATTTTCCTGTTATAAATATGGAACTATGTCTACAGGCCACTGGGAGTAATACGCCTGCTATTTGTAAAGACACCTTGACATGAGAGAAAATTAAAATGATGAGTTTTATGTAATGCATATAAACAAAGTTAACTCTTCAGTTGAATTTTATTCTTATACAAATTGTCGTATTTACACAGAGCAGTCATCTTGCTCTCCTTGGCTGGTAGATATCCTGCCATACTTATAACTGAAAATACAGCCACTTGTTTTTTAAATAGGAGAAATTTAAAGTGCAGAAAATGTTCCATCAAGTGTAGAAAAATGTTCCTCACAGACAATATTATATGTGTTTGGAAGGTTTGTGTGTATCACCAAGGGTGCTTTCCAGCGTGAGCAAGCCAGCTCACTGAAGTCCACTCATAGATTTTCCTCCAGATGTGAACTGATTGCCCACAGTACAAGAGTTTGGTTGATATACTACCGGATCTTGAGATATCTACATTACATTACTTTCTCATTGCCCGGTCCAAAGGCTTTAAGCCAGCTCTTTTTGAGAAATGTGAGTATTTAGCAGTCAGCAAAGAAAATATAGATTTAACATTAAAATCTGAATTAATGATGTGATGCATAAAATACTGTTAGGATAGGAATGTTTGCTGCATGGTAAGCAGGCATGTACCTCTGCACTGAGTGCTCGACATCTTGTGAAACCAGTATCCTGACTTTTATTTGGGTCATAGTGTCACACTAATCTAGAATGTACACAGAGTCCTAGGTTTTTCCTAGGAAACGAGAGGTTGATAACCTGTTTTGTTACCAGGAGGGGCACACCAAACATGCCCTCATAGTGGGCATTGTAATCCTGTCCATGTCCTAGGTTCATCACATAAAGCAGTGCTAGCACTTACCATGTTTTGAGACATGTGTTTTTCCTCTATGTCAAGGAGAGGTCCCCTCGTGTAAAGTTCAGCTGTATTGTAAAACCCAGAGGCTTGCACTGACATTCTGTGTGCATGTCGAGTGCATGCATGTGCAGTTGATGTGCAGAACATGTGTGGTAGTAGTACACTGTGTATTGTGAGCAAATGAGGAATAGGACCATTGGGATACATTTTGCATGCCTCTGGTTTCAGAAGGGCACAAGTTCGAGGATGACAACAGCTTTCAGGAGACAGTGGAAGTGGACTGTCTGCATTACTCAGACTGGAGAGTGTAGATCCAGACACTGACGTGTGGGATGATGGAGATATGGTTTCCCTTGAGAATTCAGTCAGGACATTGTTATGAAAATGCTGCTGATTAGTTATTCTTGAGAACAGCTCTTTGCTAGATGGTAGTGCTAAGGTGGGGAACTACAGTCTTTGTTATTCAAGGTCAGTTGCTAGGCAGGGCCAGCTTTTTTTCTTTACCTCATTAAACCCAGGAGCAGCAATTACATACGCCATTACGTCCATTATTTTAAAACTTCTGCTTAGAGACAGTCCCATTACTACCTGCGGTGAGAACTGTCTACTTGCACATAGGCTGTCAGGGTAATACCCAGAAAATTACATGAGAAAGGGAACTAAGTCAAACCAGTTCTGAAACCTTAGACAATAGTTCCACTGTGTACCTGCAGTAACGGAGGATTATTGGGACTTAGGTGGCCGTTTCCTTTCTGTTCCCTGGAGCACCTTTCAGATATTTGTCCATATTTTGATTAGATTATTGGTTTTGTGCACGATTTAAACCTAGCCATGCTTCGAAGTCACATACAGTGACTAGTAGCACAGACCCCAGGACTCCAATGGCAAAAGACCTCAACCACCATGGTGGTCACCCATTAGTCCCTGTGAACCCTTTGCCCCTTAAATGTGGTCTGACAGTCACAAACTGTAAGTCAAGCTCTTGAAGCTAAAAGTTGCAAACAAACTGTTAACCATGTAAGCTACCCATAGAACACAATCTTTGTTTTTGCTGACTTTTTTCAGTTGCTTGGTATGGCATTTTATGTATAGTTGCTTGCACTGCTTTGGATACCGTGGTTTTTCATCAAAATTGTCAGATTTATTGCATATTGTTTGTAGACTGGCAACCATATAATCTTCATAAATGGCTCCTCTAAATGCATGCCCAATAAACTCAGTGATTTCAATTGGGACATCTGGCTTCTTGGTTCATTTGCATTTTGCTTTATTGCAAGAATATTATGATACATATTTGGAAAATTGAAGTTTTTAAGGTTCAACTGAAAGAAGTATGAAGGCTGTACATGAAAATGAGGCTAATTTGCCAGCACTGTGTTCCTCTCTCATCTCTCTGCTAATCCAGCAAATGCAAACTTTCTGGCATTGCCTAAATGGCAGCACCTAAGAGAATAGTTACACTGTCAGTGCAAATAATGTGTCTCGCATGGTCAATCTTGTGATTGTTTTTTATCTAAATATCTTACAGAGGTTTGTGATATTCTTACACTTCATTAATCATTACATTTAGGTCTAGCTTTCCACACAAACCGGTGAGAGAACTGCAGAAGAATCAGTCAGTAAAATTAGAAAATAACAGCCAGGTTGGAGAGTGGCAGAGGATACCATACAAAATATAAATGTGGGCAATGAGCCACATTCCATCATGCTATATTTTTTAATAGTGAAGTCATTAAGGTCAGACAATTATCCAGCTGTATTGGTAACACCATACCAGTGCCTCTAAACCATCCCAAAGCGTTCACTCACAATACATTTATTGTGAATTGAAAAGTAAGCATGCTAGCTAGTCAGTTTAGACATCTGTCTGGGGTGGATTCTGGGTGAAATTCATTATGAAGAATAAAGGATGGTGTTGTCAGGTGAACAGGATAGGCCAGGTTATAAATGCTGTCATTTACATGCTCATGTTTCCGAAGTTGCCTTCCTTTTTACACACAGTGACTTTTGACATACAATTGCATGCGTGACCATGCAGGATAGCATTCTCTGAATCTGCATTTCTTACATTTCCCCTTTGTAGGCACACTATCAAAACACCTTGAACATTCAGTACAAGGAATAAAGTTAATTGTGCAAATGTTATTTATGTTCCTGTCTGATAGGCGACAATGCTATCCAACTAAAATAAACAATTGCGGCCTGATGGGGGTTGTGACATGGCCACCTGGGTGCTATTGTTATATATTCAGGAGGACTTCCTTGTTCAGACACAGGAGCACTCAGCTGACACTGCAAGGTCACTGCATGTTGGAATTCCAGCTCAACTGATTCCTGCATACCAACACAAGGGATGTCCAGCTCTACACCAAGACCTGATAACACTTACCCACAGGTAATGGGAAGTTAAACCACCTGGGCAGGGATTTGGCAGATCATCGACCCTAGGCAAGACAAGGTTAGGGAGTACTAGATAGGAGTACACCGTACACAGGGATGTATGACGTTACAACGCATACATTTACATCGCGGTACACTACATCGCGGTTTTAACAACGCAAGTCGTTACAACGACTTGCGCTAGATGGCGCTCTAGGACAAGGAATAGGACTTAGGAGTAGTATAATTTACTATTCCAACTCCAGTCTACGTACAGTAGGGAAGGTGTTGGATAGTAAATTATACTATTCCTTGTCCTAGAGCGCCATCTAGCACAAGTCGTTGTAACGACTTGCGTTGTAAAAACCGTGATGTAATGGCATCGCGATGTAATCCCCGCGTTGTAAACGATGTTCCCCGTACACAGGACTTGCATGACCGCATATATTTACTACCTTAGCACAATGGTGGAAATGTTCATCTTTTTCACTATTCTTGTAAAGCTAATTACTCTAATCTTTTTCATTTTATTGATTATTGCAGCGCTCGTATTTTATACAAGAATCACAATGCTTCATTAAATATTAAAGTATTTCTTGTGTATTTCTTTGGGTGTGAATGAGAATCCAAACAAAAGGGTTTTAGATCTGTTGCTACAATTTCCTTAGCGGATCTGGGTTGTCATGTTCTGCAGTTGCACACACATTTGGTTCCTTGTAAGGTTAGGGGTTCAGATAGTGTACTGTGGCTAGCAGGGAGACAGGCCAAAATATCCTGAGGGTGTGCATGGTATCAATCTAGCACAATCCTGACATTATTGTTGTCCAACAAACACACAGTTTTTTCTGGTGAGGCACAAGTCATGCAACAGTGCCACAGGACTCTGACCATTTTAATGCACTTGTCTACTCTGAAGCAAATAAGTCAAAAATTAAACACTCACTTATATATTTGGTTTCAGACCGGAACCCACTCTCAATTTTATCAGTGGAATCCCAGTGTAACCTTCCGATGGAAAGGAGGCTTTACAAAAATTACAGACTCCTAGGCACCGATTCTGAGACATTCCTGCAGCAGTCATGGCTGGCATCTATGGAGAGTGGTGGGGTGAGAAAATGGGTGGGGGGTAAAAAGAAAACACATACCTTCAACATGGCCTCCTCCTCGCTGCACGTCCTCCTCCTACTGCTACAGTACGATGTTCAGTGTGGGTCCCACCCAACTGTCTTAACCAATCCTGGTGCTGCTCACTTGCTGTTAACCATCAAAAGAGAAGTAACAGAATTCGGGGAGCAGCCTCTCTCTGCGCTCCTGAGGGCACTGGAAGGCTGCACTTGTTTAATATAGCTGGCCTAAGACAGCAGGGCTAGAGCTGTCAAAGTGCACTATCCTGGTTGGCTGTCGTAAGGGACATGCGCACTTCAAAAAGTGCCCAGGCAACCCGCCCTCCTCCCTACTGCTGACTCAGCAAACCCTGCCCCGTCCTGACCCTTGGTTTGGGAAGCGTGACTGGAAAATAAAATTGTAATATTAATACCAATTTATGTTTTATCTCTGGGGATTTTGGGGGCAATTTATGTGGTGGGCGATGCTCCTCCACTCTCACGGAGGAGCCTCCCCTGTCATGCATATTAGTGTAAAAGGCTCTAAACAGTCCATTTAGCACATATAAAGGCGTTCGCTAAGGATATTTTAACACAAGGCATTATGTGTTATTTCTGACACTTTGCGTATTATGATGTAGAGTGTTTTGATGATTCCCTCAAAGTCAACGCCATGCTTTATTCCTACTTACTACATGCTGATGACCTCACACATCTAGAACTTCTGCTTAGGCTGATAACACTGGAAACATTCTTCAAAAAGTGCCACTTTGACACAGATTAGTGGAAACAAATGAAGTAGTTAATTTTTCTAGAAGGAGAAATAAACAATTTTGCCTTTGGTGTAACTGGGATTGCAAAAGGAATATCGAATATATGAAGAGAACATTCACACTTGAATATTAGCAAGAATCAAGACTGAATGCTAGAAGTCGAATTCCATTTCAAAACAAGTTTGAAGATTGAGCCTTATTGCATTTTATGATGTTTTGCCAAAGTGAAATTGTCAAAGATATTGGGCCACAAGTATGTACCTTTTTTAATGTTGCAAAGGCCTGATTTGCAGAATTGGGCCATTGGCGTCCAGAAAAAGGCTTTCCCAAGGTACCAAACCCTATTTTGTGATTCAGTAACCTATTACCGAATCGCAAAATGGGTTGGCGATTCGCTATTAGGGAGGGACTTGTTTAGGGCGTCCCTTCCTTATACCGAATCACATCAGTATGTAGAAATGTTTTGTGACCGACATGCGGTCACAAAACATTTGCATTTTACCAATTACTTCAAGTAGGTGGTAACCCATTTGAAAATAGGAAGGGATCCCCCTTTGTGAATGTATGCGAAAACCTTTTTTAAGAGCAGGCAGTGGTCCCACGGACCACTGCCTGCTCTTAAGAGAAGAAAAGAAGGCTTTTCATTTTATTTCCAATTGCAACCCATTTTCCTTTAAGGAAAACGGGCTGCATTTAAAAAAAGAAGATTGCTTTATTTAAAAGCAATCACGGACATGGTGGTCTGCTGACCGCAGCAGGCCACCATCCCCGTGATTTTAGCGATTCCTAGGGGGTCGCAAATTGCGACCTACCTCATTAATATTAATGAGGTAGGTCAATTTGGAACCCCCTACGAATCACTATATGAAACTCTTGGAGTTTCATACATTTGTAATAATGATTACGTAATTGCGTTTCGCAGAAAATCACAATTAGGTAATAGCTATCACAAATGTTGAAACATGTGGCGCTCTGTATTGTAGTAAGGTATGAGGGATGAAGTTTCATAAATCTTTGTGAGAATTCAGAACAGTTACATGACAAGCAGAGGTTCTGCTTGGAAACGCTCAATCAAGTCCATCTGTGCTTCTTTTTAAACGCATTATTAAAGGAATTATGAATGAGAACATAATAAATGTTAGAGGTTAAACCAAGTAATCCAAATTCGGAAAGCTTTCTTTTGAAATTCAGAAGTGTTTGCTTTGCAAATTTACCCTTGCAATTTTAGTTATGAGAAATTCCAAATGAATCCCTTAAAATGTAGAAAATTGTATGCAGTTTTTAAAATCCTGTAATCTCCAGTTTCTCCAGACAGTCCCGGTGATTACCTGCACAGCAAAAGAATTGTGGGAATAGTCCTATCAGGAATGTTGATGTGTACATTGTTGTGACTTTTATCACTCCTTAAACATGCGATTGTTCCCTACACTCTCCCACCCAGAAAATGTGAGTGTATCCACAATCATTAATGGTTTATGTGTTTACTACATTTTGTATTGCCAAGGCCTCTTTTTCCACCCATAGCCCTAAATCCATGAAGACAGAATAACCCTCAAACTGATGGATTTTTCGCCGTTGTCTGAACATTTTGGTCTTGTAGTAGCTCAGAAGATAAGGATGTCAAGTTTGAATGCTAATTATTCTTTAAGGGCCAGATGTAAAACCATTTTGCGACTCGCAAAACGGTCACAAATCAATTAGTGCACGCAAAATTATCCATACACGATGTACCACAGGTAGTCACAAATCCGATATTGCGATGCAACAGATTGCCGAGCCGCAAAAAATGCAGTCGGAATTTGCATCTCTCAAATAGCAACTCCATATTTGCGAGTTACAAATCTACATGTACAGACTAGTCACAATTGGCGAGTAACCACAAAATGACCCGTTTGCACATGCAACTTACCATAAATCAAAACCAGGTGGTAACAGGCCTATCTATAAAAACTGTCCCAGAATGCATCACACATCTTACTTTAATGGCTGCCCATTATATGATAGCGAGGAGGATCTGGATTTTGGCTGCTCAACAGAGGAGACAAAGACCGGAGAGGATTTTCAGAGTCAGGCTAGCCATGCTTAACAAGACAGAGGAAGAGACATATGACCAGTACAGGCTGAGCAGCAATGTGATTCTGGAGCCAATAGACATGTTGAAGTGATAACTAGAAAGCAGAACCCAGCGCAGCAATGCAAAGGGTGTTGTGCTAGAATTGGGGAAATTCGATGAAGGATATCTATTACGTAATGCATTGGGATCTACAAAGTGAAATGTATTAGTCCAAACATTACGCAGCCTAAGTTGTCTCACCCTCATATTTGTGGCAGCAGGTGACAGTGCGTATGCCCTGCAGCCAAGGATCCTCACACCCTACTTAAATCCCAACAGCCCACATGAGAGATGGTACAACAGTACACACAGACTCACCAGGAGTATAATTGAGCACACCTTCAGCATCCTAAAATTGCTCTTCAGGTGCCTTCATAAGAGCAGTGGGGCCTTGCAGTATGAGCCTGTAACAGCTGGCAAAATAGGAGCAACATGTGCCTTTCTTCACAACATTGACTGCAGGAGAGGCCTACCCATGGAGGTTTCTGGTTCCAACTCAGAGGACGATAACCCTGCCCCACCTGTTTGACACCCACCCGAGCAAAGTAGGGCAGCAGAGTGGAGACAACACATGGACCACATAGCCAAACAATGTTTAACACATTAAGATGCATACATTCACATTACACCCTCCACAAATGACAAGACTAGTATCAGATTTCCCAAAGTGGGAAACATTATTGAACTCCAGGACAACATGTCCTTCATGGTCAACATAATCAAAAACAATTTGACAAAGGCCGGTTACTCCACCGCCAACAATGGGCCAGGAGAGCAATAGCATGGTCCACATGCAATGTCCAGTCACTTCCTGCCTCTCCTGGTGGCTTGTTGGGCTTTACCCTGTGGGGCTGTGGGCTTGCTGCTCCTAAGCAGCATGTGTGTCTTGGTAGTGGAGCCGCTGCTGTGGCTGGATACCTCACTGTCAGGAGCATCCCTCATTGCCTCTGTGACAATACTGGAGGTCTCTATGGCTGTAGCGGTCATGGTCTGCAGACCTCTGGTCACATCTCCACATAAATGGCCCATTTACACCTGCAGGGACAGTGTTCGTCTTGATTGGAGGGTGCTTGCCCGAGTCAGGATAGTAATTGCCTGGGTCGATGTCTCCATACTGCTTGCCCCGCTCCTCACATTAGGCCTCTGCAGCCGTCTATCCTACACCAGCTCAGTACAAAGTTGTCCCATCACCCCAGTCAGGGCATCTAGCATGGCATCCAGCCGGGCCTGGTTCTCTGCCATTTGGTGGGATATTTATGTGAATCCCTGGGCCAGCTTGCTGTTGATAACACACAACTGTCTTTGTTGCAGGCACTGAATTTGCAGCATTGCCTCCTCAATGCAGCTGGCCTCCGACTGTTCACCCGTGCCTGCCTTGAAATGGGCATAAGGCCTTGGCCGTTGCAGCCTCTGCAAGCACTGCATTGGATGCAGCTCTCTGATCCTGGTGACAGGAGTTATTGCTGGTGCTGTTGCCTGCTAGGATGTGTTGTCCAAGCCGTCAGATGTTGTACCTGGCTGTGACTCTGCCTGGACATCCAGCTCTGCCTCCATCTGGTCATGGTCTTGATATTCCCCTTCTTCCTCTTGTGTGTCCTGGACAGGCACAGGTGCATCTATGTGGTACATTAAGAAAAATAAATGCACGTGTGAGACACTAGCTCAGTGGTCGGACAATGTTCTTCAGCTCATGTCAGAGAACGACTCCACTGTTTGTGTACATGACTACATATCCCATGATGCAACTGCTGTAACTTTTAGTGCCTGAAACATGTCTAAGGGTATCTATGTTACTTGTCTGTGGACTGTTGGGTACTCGCAGGTATGTATGATTAATAGGTATTTCGCACCTACGAGAGGTGGTTGCCGAGATGTTGACGGTCCCTGAGGCACACCCTGTCTCTGTATCCTGCCCATGATCATGTTGTGGTGCAACAGATTGCGGGGGAGCATTAGATGGTCCCGGTGTGGACCCTTGGGACTGTGCCAGCCATGCTTCTATATTTGCCTTGGCATGAGAGCGCAGGTCGTACAACCTTTTTTGAGGTCATTGATGGACCTATGTACGACTCCCAGGGCATTGATTTGTTGCAGCATCTCCCTCCAGATCTTCTATTTTTCTGACTCTGGAAAATCCTGGGAGGCCCAGCCAAACAGCTGTTCCTGATTGCTGCAGCAACCATCTGAGAATTTCCAATTGTCTTACACAAAACTTGATTTTGCGTGTATGCTTCTTAGCTCCCTTCTCGCTCTGCTGGCTGGCCATTGCAGGGCTTGCTTGGTGCCTGGATGCAGTCTGGATGTTGCTTCTGGCTCCACTGTGTGCTCCTACTGCTATGTGGGAATCACAATGGACACCACTTCCTGGTTTTCTGTCCTTCTGGTGTTCCAGGAAGTGATTGGGCACTTTTTAGCTGTGCAGTCAATCTGTGACACACTCGCAGTCAACTTGGGACACACTAGCAATTGATGTGTAAGCCACTCACAACTTGCGGACTAATAAAGACTCGCTAAATGCAAGCCTGCTAATTGCAATGCGTCTCAATTATGAGCTGCAAATTGAGAGCCAGAAATGGTCGTACATTCCATTTAGCGACTTGTAATTTGCGAGTCGCTATTACTTGCAAATTGCAAAACACTAATTCACACAGTTGTACATCTGGCCCTATGTACTTACATTCACAAATATACCTGTGTGAGTATGCCTCAAATATATTTGTGCCTCAAAAGAGATCTGGATACTATCACATTAATGGTTTACAAGCGATAACATGTTTGAGGTAAACTTAATGAAATATAGATGATAAGTTTAAAGAAAAAAGGCAAAAGGGTTAGTTTATTAAACTGAAAAAAAATATTCAAATGGGAGCTTGAATAAAAATTATATACTTGCTGTGAATGCTCTGCGGTAGTACTAAAAATTGATATTGGGGATGAGGATGAATGGTCTCACTATGGCTTCAGCAAATTAATTTGGGTAATTCTTCTGCAACCTCATCATACTTCAATTGTTCACAAGGAGGATCATCATGCATTTTTGGAACTAAGCGCTCACAATGGCATAGTCCAGAATGGCATGTATATATAAGCACTGTGAAGAAAGTGAGTAAATCATGGAAGCTAAGGGTGTAAATATCATATATGTATTACCACATTACAGATGGATGATGTGGTCTAGTGGATAAGCTACTGATGTTGGCAAAATAGTGGCCGAGGCTTGAATCCCTGATTACAACTTTGGTGGTGCGAGAGCAGGGCAGCATGCCACCACCAAAGTCGACCACCACCAGCCCGCCAGATTTGCAGTTTTCTCCTGGTCTGGTGGGCGGTGCTTTTGCATTTTTAAGGTTGTGCATTTGAAAAAGGCACTGCAATGGGAACGCCAAAGCAAGCTCCTGCATGCAATGGACTGTTTAGTCCATGCTGTGCAGAAATTGGGCATGCATGCACACAGGGGGATAACACCATGTGCCTCCCTGCATGCATCCCAGTGTACAGGGGTAAGAGGGGGCTCTGTAGGGTCCCCTTTGTTTCCCCACTGCCAGCCTGTTCATGGCAGGCTCACCACCATAAAAAGACTGGCGTTGGGAAAACTGAGAATGTGCTTGGCGGAGCTGCAGCGGCCCCCCGAAGAATATTGGTGCCCCAGACCGCCGCACCGCCACCAGCGAACATGGTTCCCAGGCAGTTCTGGTGGTCCCAAAATGGTCCGACCGCTGTACATGTAAAACAGCAGTTGAACCACTGGTGCGGCGGTGGCTGAACCGCCACTGCCATGCACAGCTATTCTGGTAGTAATCAGCCCCTAAATCTCCCTGTTCCTTTAAAACATAAATATATGAAATACAATATAAATGTGAGATTCAGGACATTAAAAAAATTCCACTAGATGTACATGATATTTCTTTTATCTTCTCCCAAATTCTACACAATGTACAGTAATCCATTGCTAGGTTTGAACTATGTAAATAGCAAACACATTGTTAGACAGAATCCTTCAGGCAAAATGTGCTCTGACAACAGAAACAGGAGCTGCCTGATCCAGTATCACAATGCAAGCAGCTTTTAAAGTGCATTTTAAGTGAAGGTTGCTGTCCAAAATTTTGGATGAATAATGCATCCATCACTGCATCCGGCCTTGACTGGTTTGGATTTTAAATTGCAGACAAGCCATGGCAGACTGATAACCTCAGTCTGGCCCCTGTGATTCCCAGTGGACTAGTTTCCATATTAAGGTTGTCCTTTGAAGTAAGATCAGACATTGTTGTGATTGTGGGACCTTTTTGCTACAATCCCTTGCGTGTGATTCCCCATTTTTAAGTTAATTCAAGAAATAGTGTCTGACATTCGCTTGAAAGTGGGACTTCCTTCTCCAATCTTTTGGTGTCTCCTGTATCTATTTTGCATCCTGATGATGACCCTGCTATAAATACCTATGCCCAGGGTTCGAAAGGTGGACAAATAACATATGTGGACTGTGTTTTTAAGAAATTGATGGTGCATATCAATACTCGTTTTACGGGTGTTGACTTCAGACATTCTATTAACCCTATCAGCCATATGTATATATATTTGTACATAGCACATATGCACTTTTGATTAACCTTTTAACACTTTCACTGCACCGTCACCTTTTAGGAGCACCATGTTTCTAAGAAAAATATAAACATTGCATTGTGCATGTTTAACATAGGGATATGTATTAATAAATGCACTAAACGCATAACTGAAACTTATTCATTTGAGATTTTTCTTTCTATCCCTTGTGCAATACTACTGCCGTGGAAGTCAAAGGCTACACTTCCCCCAGAAGGACCATATTTTGTGAATAATTATGTTTTATTGGGTTGCCCCTTTTATTCTGGAGAACTCATGCAGACCGCAAAGCCAGGAGGCTTCCACCACTTTTTGAATTGTGCTGACAGTATGCGCAACTCTCGAAGTTCCTTTATTGTCTCTTAGACAATAGCCATCCTCAAAGATTACATCGAGAGATTTATCCTAAATGTCTAGTCTTGGCTTCATGCGTAAATCCATAACATCTTGTAGTTTAAATAATTTGTTTAATTAAATAGAACCTAGTTAAATAGCGACAGTCATATAATACAGATCATAAATGATGTGCACCACATACAGAGTAATTTGCTTTAAAAAGATACACAGATAATTATATTTAATAGATTAAAATGTAGCTTAAAGAGAGGTACCCAGATAGCACTAATTTACAGACTAAAAGTGCTTTTCAATATATGTCATATGACATGCATTCACAGGTATTCAAGCATATTTCAACCACTGTAAATTTCATACCTATCTTAGGTCTACTAAAATTAGTACAATAAAACTGTAACATCAATCCCCCTGTCGTGTAGTTCCTATAAAACCTAGATAGGATCTGCACGTCTAGACAACATACACTGTAGGATTGGTGCCAGACTGATTCTAGAAACCCATACCGGGTATGTTAGCCTGTATCCTGGGAGCAGCGGAGGGGCGTAGGTCGACCGACGGGCTCCGAATTGGAGCAGAGACACCATTCACTGTGTCCTTTTTACTCCGCTGCAACTGATGAGGCATATCTTTATACCTAACTAGGTCGCCTCAATTCCCCATGGGTATTGTCCCTGGGTACCACCAGTGGTAGGTAGCGTTGCACCTCACCACTCATGTGTAGATAGTTTCACTTTTGTTCACATGGTCCTGAAGAATCGCCCATGATCACTCCTTGACAGCTTTAGGCGAGAAACATGTTGACCTCCTGGGAGTTGAGTACTCGTTTTGTCACATTATAAGAAAAGAATTACCCCTCCCATTTGACTTTTAATCAGGTTGGGTCCCTCGCAGAATACATTTTACTACAGAGGACTCCATTACCTGTTTTACCACCACTTCAGACATCTGCACTCACGTAGGCCCCTCACACCCATGTCACCCTAACGGCAAGGAACAAAAGATCACTGATAAAGAGCCCCTTTAAGGGTGCCCGTCGGGCATTGCAGCGCCGGCCCGACGAGGAGCAGACCCATATGATGAAGCATGACACCTAGCTTGCTGGGTATGTGAGGGCCCTAGTTCCGCAAGGAGGATTACCCCTCCTCACGACCTGTAGAACCTTTTTAGAATTTATCTTGTGAGTTATTAATACATCACTTAGGAACTTCGTACCCTTTTCTTGTTCACTGATTACAGGGCACGTACGTTGGATTTACTCAAGCCCTACTCGTCCCTTTCTTGTTATAAAATGATAGCCTGTATACCAGCTAGCTCACAGTGCCACTAGAAACCCCTCTTACCAAGGAGAGAATAGTTCTTGGCAACTATCGAACAATGCAACCCTGATCTCTCAGGACCGTGGAAACAGTGCAAGACTTTACGCTCAGTCACTCGTGCTTACTTCGTCTCAGAGAGATACACAGAATAGACAATATGGACGTTTTTCAATAAGCATTTATTGAACAGTCGTCATTCTAGTGCATGATAGATGTGCTGAAACAACCACTAGACAGAAACAGATATAAATGATTAGAAGGACTAGGAAAGTAAAAGGATGGTAGATTTCTACCATGATGCTAAAACCCTGAATACCAGCAGGTGTATAAAATACACGTCAATAAAATGCGTACTCCTACAATGCAATCCTAACCAGATGTACCTATGTGAACCTAGCATGTGTGTAGGTGTTAAGCCAAGAATCCCTGTAGGATAAAGTCAACCCCATTACCTGAAGTGAGGGACTGTGGGACCTCGTCTTGGTCTCGAGTTGGACACCCCTCAGTGGATGTCAGACCACTGCGAGCTGGAGTATCTGCATGCAGAAGTCTCAGCGTCTCGCGTCAGTGTGTTAGCATGAACGTCCGAGTTCTCCTCTCCCTCCCTCAGCAAGATGTGATGTTTATATACCCAAAGTTCTCCCCCAGGGTTCTACTTTGCTGTGCCATTGTCGGACTTAGGATGACGTCAGGGATTAACTTTATACATAGTTATTATGCGGGAGATGGTAGTCCTGCTGAGTTTCCAAGAATCCTCATGCATAATGTATGAGGCTTCTACCAGAGAAAATCCCGCATTCTATGTGAAGTGTCCTATCTAGGTAAAAGGTCAGTCCCCAAGAACCGTTATGTGTGTAGTGTAGGGGAGAATATAGATGAAAGGTTAGGATGCTACCTGAGCCTATATTGTGGAACCTATATGGAATATAACACCCCCACTCACAATTACCCTATATCAAGAAAAGCAATCATAAATTAAGGGTCAAAATATTTCACATGGACCAGTATATCACAGTAGTACCCATTATCACCCAATTAATCAGTATTAAACTAGATTTCCCTTCTTTCACCCGCAAGAGAGCTATTTGATGAATTTGTGTCTGCTTCCAGGCCAACAAACATGCTCCACCTAAGTCAGTAAATCTAGTAGTAGTTTTCTTATTTTTTAAGGCGGGGGTATCCCCCTAGGAGGCAGACCAATGGTGTATAAGGGATCTCCCGTAAGGTTATTCCAATAATATATTCTATTACTTCCTTCCAGATCCCCGCTAATGAAGGATAGGACCATACCATGTGGAACATTTCTGCCCCTAACTCCCCACATCCAAGGTATTTTTCAGCAGCAGTCACATAGAACTTGTTAATCCAGCCAGTTGTGAAATAAGCTCTATGCAGGATATAGAAATGAATGAATTTGAATCTAGCATTTCTAGAAACAGCTGGTATGTGTGATACAATCCTCTCACAGTCCAAATCATGAATTTGGAGCTCTTGCCCATTTTATTTTCCAATCAGCAAGAGGAGAAAGTATATTTGTACTAATCGCAGGATACGGATACGAGACCACTCTTACACACCCTGTTGTTATACAGAGCTGTTGACACACCTGATGTTTGGCAGGTTCAGCATCTCCATTCCTTCAATAATTCCTTATTGTTGCAACCAATGCCCTGTGTGCTAAAAAGTGTCCTCTAGGTATATTAAATTCTTCAGCCAAGTCTTCAAAGCTAAGCAATACTCCATCCTGATATAGGTCCCCTACATGCTTAACCCCAACGTTAGTCCATCTACCAGTCACTGCTTACACTCCTACCTAGGTCACTATTTTCATCCATTTTAATGGCATATCAGGGAAATAGGGTACCTGGACTAAGGGTTGCTGCAGGCAACGTCGCCAGCCCTGCTTTATCACTTGCAGCTTTTGGAAAATTGTAGGCAGTCTCCACCGAGGAAGCAGATAGACTTTCAGTAAGTCCTGAAAATTAGGCAGTGAGCCAATAACACCCTTCTCAGGGTTCATTTGACAGAAAAAGCACTTATTTAACCATTGCAGTTGAGCTGCCAGATAATAAGATTCAAGATCAGGAACAACCAACCCTCCCTCCGTTATAGGGTGCTGTAGTTTTGTAAGTGCTAATCTATGCCTCCCTGTCCCCAAAACAATTACGGAAGTAGTGATTCTAATTCCCTAAATAACTGTCGAGGCACCACCAACGGCAACGTGTTAAAGAAATTGAGTAATCTTGGTAGTGCCACCATCTTAGCTACCGCTATTCTGTCAGCCAAAGATAATGGTAAGCTTGTCTAAAAACTAACACTAGTTCCATTGTTGATGCAGCCACAAACATGTATGGAGCCATAAGATGGTCGCCATATAATGAGCTGGGTAATGTTCCGGTGGTGAATCTTCACCTCTCGAACTGGGACTCACACCTCACTCCTCATCAATTTCTAAGTGCTTTGAAACATTTCATGATTGCAAGATTTAACAATAAATGAAAGAACAATAAACAAATTAAAAAATATCAATGTTTTTGTTCCATTTACAATTATGCATATGTCAGCACATTCCTCCAATCCTGTCACAATTTTCCCTTCGCAAACCCATCACAGCTTGTAGTTGATGGCACTTCAACCAATCTCATTGCAGCACTGCACACCAACTGACCTATCCCAGGGCAGCAAATTCTGACTTAATTCATCACTCCTTACAGCGGTTCACCTTCCTTTACAGTTTTCTTATACACAAATTTACACAGCTCTGAGCAAGCTCGATAAACAAATAACTTTTGCCTGCTCCACTAATGAATTCAAAATAGACCATTCATACAAGAAACAATCGGAAATAAGGCTTTAACACCCTCCAACTTTCCTACATCACACATACACATGAATGAAATCTCGACCAGCAGGAAATCACTCTGACTGTTATAGCTTTTACTTTGTGCACCATGTTCCACTAATACCAATCAATATTAATACACTCACAACAAATTGGTATAGTCCCTATCTCAATTGTGCAGTCAATGGCACCTCATGAATCTGCGCCACTAAACCTTAGTAGACAAATAACATCACCATTACAACTATACAGGGATCTTCAACTATTGCAACTTCATTTGCTCAACATTTATGCATAAACACCACTATTCTTGTGACACAAAATGCACAAACTTCAACACAATGACAGACTCTTAATTAGATAGTTGTGATGCTTAACCATATTGCTACTTACACCTCTACCACTGAAACCGCTAACTCCTTCAGTCTTCAATTTCAGGTTTTCGGCTTAAGTGACAGGGCAATTCTAAATTGGGGCAAACAATTTCAGCTCCTTTCTCCTGTGACAGAAACCATCCTCTTGCTACCACTTGAGTGAGCACGGTTTTCTATATTTTAATTTGTGGATGTAATTATTACATAACCCTCACCTCTGCTCACATGGACCCTTGCACAGCAACAAAGAGGAGTAAAAAGCAAACATCTACATCACAATGAATCATTAAAAATGTTAAGTTCAGTCAATAAATAGAGTTAGTGTGAGTTAAATGGTTGTACTTTCATTTGTTTTAGTCTTTCATCTGTTTATCCATTACGTATACATCTTTTGATTTCAGCATTAAAACATAATATAATCCAGCAATCAATATTTGATTCTAAAATAGAACAAAATGTTCATTAGAATCACAGTCAATGAAGTGATAATACAACAAGTGTATCCCATAAAGGAAATTCTCTAATCTAAATTAATTGAAATTATTGGAAAAAAATGTGTCAGTTCAGATACCCAGTAAAGAGTACTGATTACAGAGTCAATACGGAAGCATGAAGCTTTTGCATAGTAATACGCTTGAAAGCATTCTCAGCTCAAAGATTTTGGCAGAAAATTCTGCAAAATCTAAGTGAGTTAGCCTTTCATGAAGACAGGTGCCAGAAACCCAAAATCGAGTTTCCACTTCCAGTCAGAGAGTCGGGGAAGGAATATTGAACCTAGTTTAGGAACACACGCTAATTTAACCACACACATTCTATGTTGCAACATTATTTTCTTTCATCTTCTTCATCCTCCAATAAAACATCAGCAAACCCCTGGGAATAAACAAACTTCCCATTTTCTCATAGGAGCACAATAGACATTAAACCTTGAAAAGATACATTGTTGATATTTTGCAGTCCAAACAGTTCTTCCCATGAATCATCCTTCGGGTCACCTCCTTTCCTCCCAGTTAGAACTCACTATCAGCTGTCTAAAACATAACAAATGCGAATTCACTAGCAAGCAGAAGGGTTTTGCAAAAAAGATACATTTTGTAAGAAACAAACACTGTTCGCAAACAATTATTCAATGTGAAAGACATGCCTTTCAATGTTAATGCATTATTTTTCAGTTAACATGGCATCAACAGTTAGTTTAACTTACACCAGCACTTTAATTCATTTGCAGGCCCAGAACAGTTAAGTATTATTATCTATTACAATTTTGCAAAATAACATATGTGTTAATTAAATGCAAACTTTGCATATTATTAATAAAAGTATTTTTTTAGCTAATAACATTTGCTTCATCAATTGTATATTTTGATTGGTGTGTTTAGCAGCAGCCTGTAGCTGCTGGTCAGTATCACCAATAATTATCATGGGGCCTCGTGTTATTTCCAGAAATGTTGTAATGAGCAATACCTGGTGTACAGTGATAGATATTTGATATATACTACTGCCACATACACTAAATTGATTTTTAATAAACAGCAGTATAACAATGCCGTTCTTTAAGAAGTGAAAAAGGTAACCTTTGGATAAATGTTTTCAGAAGAATGTAGGTCTGCAATAAAAAGACAAGTACAGACATTGTAGTAAATATTGCTAATTGTTACATCATATACGAGTTGTTACATCCTGTACGGGTTAAGCTTATGTAGTGGAAGTAGCTGCTATTCTCCATAAGTATTCAGTGAAAGCATAGGAAAGGTCTTAACATTGCTGAAATTCACATCTTTATCATACTGTGCTCCATATCTTTGCCTTGAGTGCCTGTGGATGGCATGATTTTAGCAAATTGGGTTTTATCAGACAGGTGGAATCAATGGGAGTAATATTTTTGTAAGACATAAGTGAAATGTGTTGCATGTTATTTGAGTGGCATAATTCTAGCCGTGTAATCATTTAAAGCATCATGTTTTTGTATTAAATCATGAGATCCCATTTTTCCCACTGACCAGCAGAGATATCTACTGGGCATTTGGACCTCATTCACTTGTTTATGGTTATGCTTTTAGAAATGTATCTTTTTGCAGTGGTCTCCCGTTTATTTTTAATTTTGGTGACATCTAGTTTGTGGCCTCTAGAGGAACTGTAACTTGCTGATTACATTGCAGATATCAGCATACAGGCTAAATATGACAACCCGTTTTTTCTTTCACATTGCCTTATTTGACAGTGTGCTTTGGCAGCTATAACTGTATGTTAGACTTGGCATCTTTTTGGCGTGTTTCCCCTGAGTTTTTGTTTTCTGACTTCCCGGTTTTGACTCTGCTTTTGCTGGAGTAGTGTTTCTGCACACTTTTCTCACTGCTGATCAGTGGTAAAGTGCAAGTGCTCCTGTGGAAAATTGTGTTATAGATTGGTGTTTCCATGATTGGATATTTTATTTACTTGTTAGTCCCTATTAAAGTACACTGAGTGTGCCAGTCCCTGTGAATCAAATGCTCATAGCGAGCCTGCAGCACTGATTGTCCCACCCACATGAGTAGCCCTGAAAAGGTAACTCAGACCAGCCATTGTGGAGTCTGCGTGCAGTTTGTAACTGCCATGTTGACTTGGCCAGTGCAGACAATTGCCAGTCTCTCACCTTCCCTTTTCTTACATGTCAGCCACCCCTATGGTAGGCCCAAGGTACCCCTGTGGGCCGGGTGCAGTGTATGTGAAAGGTAGGACATGCCCTGGTGTGTGTGGCATGTCCTGATAGTGAATTACGGCCAATCTCGTTTTTCGCTATTGCAAGGCTACCTGTTCCCCATAGGACAGAATGGGGAGTTTGTTTATAACATCTTATAAACAAAACTGGCCCAGGGAACTAGGTAGGAAAATAAAGTTTAGTATGCCTGAACTCAGAATCTAAAGATGCATCTTTTATTGAAGGTGATTTTTACATTCTGTGTTTAAAAATGCTACGTTTAGAAAGTAGGTATTTTATTGCTCAGTCATATTGTGTGCCTCTGCTGGAATGCGGATTGCCTGTCTGGGTTTGGATGACAGAAGGCTGGGGAGAAGGAGTGGCTCCAGATAGCCTAGGTGGGTCAGGAAAGGGCTGAATAGACCTGGGCTGCAATTGGGGAAGGGGGAGGAAATTTCCTTGCACCTCAAAGGGTCTGGTCTGCCTCTAAAAATGCTGTCCCCACCTCCTGCCAGGAAGTCACACCAGAGAAGGCAGAACTGGTTCTGGCTGGGCATAGACACTCTCTGCCTAAGAGATCAAAGGATTTTAGGATATAAATACTGGTGCCCAGACCCCTGAACTGTAGAACTCTTTTGGACCATAAAGCGTGCCAAGAAGAAGAGCTGGAGAAGCTGTGAGGAGGAACTACCACCCTTCTGTGTGCTTTGCTGTGTTGGCCTGCAGTGACTGCTTCTGTCTAGGGCAGTGAAAGGACTGGACTGAACTTTCTGCAATCTACTTTTGTGAGTTTCTCCAAAGGCTTGAGGTAGAGCTTGCCCCCTGTTCATGAAGTCTCAGTAACAGCAAAGACTTCAAGCTCTTCTGCCCCCAGCACTGGGAACTGTGTGTTTTGTGCTGCAACAGAAGAAAAGCAACCCAACGAGGTCTACAACACCGCTGCCGACTACGGTCTCACCGATGACCCCATCTGATGCCGCCACCGAGCTGCTGCTCACACCATGACCTGAGGGCACCGCACAACGCTGTCCTTCACACGGGAGCATCCAACGCCTGCCGATACCAGCGCTCCTGACTTCAACAGAGAGGAGTTAGATCTGCAACATGTGGGAATTCGAGGGCCCTGATGACTCCTGCACTAACCTCTGGAACCGACGCCTGACGACGTCGTGCTTTCGGAAGCTCAACGAGAGGTTGCCGACGCCCTGCATTTCTAAAAGGTACTGTTTGCGGGTCTTTCCGACACAGTAGCTGGCCCGCGACACCGCAGTCAGCCAGAACTGTTTGGATTTGTTTGCTTATGATGCCGTGATAGCCCCGGACGGAGCTATTGACATCAAGAAACTGTTTTTCAAGCATATTTTGATAACCGAAGATTTTTTTAAGTACTGTATTGTGAATTTTTTATTGTTTTAAGTGTATAAAAATATTGGATATTTTTCTAAAGTGGTGTGGTGTCATTTTGTAGTGCTTACACTGTATTACTGTCGATTATGTGCAAATGCTTTACACAAGCTTTGCCACTAAGATAAGCCTGACTGCTCGTGCCAAGCTACCAAGGGGGTGAGCAGGGGTTATTTTAGGACTGTAACTTCCTTCTCCTCACTAGAGTGGTGGTTTCTGCCTGGCTTTGGCGCAAGTCCTAGCCTACCAAAAATCCAATTTCTAACACTGTACGCAACTATTTTGCGAAACTGTACAAAGTTTAAACTATGGGGTAGCAGACTGAAGCAGGTATTTTCCTCACTTGAATCTAAACAGCAGACTTTGAGCAACAGGCTGTAGTGGTATACATCTGCAAACCCAACATAGACAAAAACATCAAAATCCTCGCAACTCCCATGAAAATGTTGAAAACATCAGGTTCACAGGGTCCATTTAAATAAGTAAGACAATCAATGGAATCAACACATTTTTATTATTTACACTCTTTTTTTTATACCTTGTCACTCTCTGCGTATCACCTTTCACAGGCAGCCTGCATGTACTCAACATAGCAGCCTTATCAAAAGGATAGAGGTGCCATTGGGGTAATGAGGAAGATTGCAAAGGAGATTGTGGCAACGTTGAGTGGTGGGAGTCCTACCCCTCACACATTCTTAGCTAGGGCACCTAAAACCAATGAGCAATTAGGGAAAGACCTATACAAAGTTACAAATTGAATAAAAAAAGTGCATGGTTACTTAATAGAGTGTCTCGGTGCTAACAGGTCGATAAGGCGAAAGGATCTACAAGTGGGAGTTAAAACACTTCATTAAAAAGCTAGTGGGCAGACATACAAGAAAGTGACTCAGTGCGTGCTGCAAGCTATTTGACTGCACCGCACTGAGGCACTTTCAAAGCACAAGGATGTAACATATTTACAACAATATTTATGTTGCATCTCTGTGCTTCCCCCTGTGCTGGCGCACAAACTGCCACCATGCACCGGCGCAGCCACCCTTGCACCATTGTGCAAGGATGCCTGCGTTGTGAGGAGATTGTTTTTGTTCAGGAAGGGTTCCCTTTCTGCACAAAACAATCTAAAAGGCCATTTTTCAACTTCTATGTGTGCTGCATTAGCACACATAGAAGTTGAAAAACAGCATTGTTTCAATGATTGTTTATGTAAAGGAAGGGACACCTTCCTGTACATAAACAATCATTAGTGGTGAATTCCTTTTTCAATGTGTGCTGCAGAATGCAGCATGCACAGAAAGAGGGAAAACAAAAGGAGGTGAAATGAATACAATTCTCCTCGTTGCGCCTTGCTACACCTCCCCCGGGGAAGCATAGCATTCACACGCATTTCCAGGTTTATCGTTACTCAGAAATCTGGAAATGTGTCTGGTTCCATGGGTGTTGCATGGGAACACCCAGAGCATCACCCATGGAACACCCCTTTCACCAAAGTGCTGCGTGCAAAGGGGCCATATGTACAAGGACAGGAAATGTCACGCAGGGTGATTTTTCCTGTCCTTGTAAATATGGTGCAGTAAAATGCGCCACCGGTACGTCACAAGAAGTGATGCACTGGTGGCACAAGGGGCTTGTAAATCTGCTCCCAAGTCTTCCACAAAGTGCACAAAACAGCAGTGTGTTAGCAACGAAGAGGGTGAAGACACCCATTCCTAACAGGGAGGCATTTAGGGTTGGTCTTTTCTTCCTTTCTCCGGCATGATGACAATGACAAGTTCATGAAAGAGCAATTCATGGGTGTGAGCAATGAATATTTCTTTTGTTTCAATACTATAATGTGATTCATGAGTTGTCTTCCTGTTCGGCTTTGAAGAGAATGATGCCGGAATCCTTCTAGTTATTCATGGGGAGGCAGAGCAAGTGGCAGGGTGATGTTACAGCAAATGATCTGTTGCACCCAGCTCTTTCATCTGGTTTGGCAATGACGAGTATTTTGATTCAGCAGAGCAGAGTGGGCAGGTAGCATGGTAGATTTTGAATGTGCGCTGGATGTATTTGTGCACAGATTCCTTAAGGTACTTGGACAGAAAGTGTAATACCTTGAGTGACATACTAACCTACATGAAAATTCACCGGAAGCTTTTTAGTTGGTATCCTACTGGATCATGTTTTTTCACGGGAAAATTAGGTGTCCTGGATTTTTTTGTCTTATTGAAGTCTTTTGATCTAATACGCAGACAGATTAGAACATGAGGTGTTACCATATTGAAGATGTGGGTTGTCCTTTCATGGGAAACAGCCACTACAACGTGGGCATCACATCGCCATGCCCTTACAATGCGGTTGTTACAACGACCGTGTTGTTACCACGCCTGCCATTACTACGTAAGTCATTACATCGACTTGCAGTAGATGGCGTGCTAATATTAGATATAGCATAGTTTACTTTTTCAACACCTTCCCTACTGTTACGTAGACTGGAGTTGGAATACTAAATTATACATTTTTAATGTCAGCACACCATCTACTGCAAGTCGATGTAATGACCTGCATAGTAATGGGTTTGCGTGGTAACAACGCGTTCATTGTAACAACCGCGTGGTTATGACATGCGTTGTGATGACTTGCATTGTAACGAGTCATATTCCCTTTCATACTATCAATGTCAGGGTGTTTTTTAGGAGTTTCAGCTAAAAGAATGTTGTGCTCACTGTGACCGATGTTTGCATGTGGAGACTAAGGTTTCCAACGCACAAAAGGGTTATATTGTCAGAAAGTGCCCAGGGGCGCAACGGGCATGTGCGCCATCTTTGTGTTCCACCAGGGTACTTTGGTTTTACAGAAGGGGGCGCGGACGCTTGTGTGGCCCCTTCTGTAATATAGATTGCGCTGGTGCACATGTAGTGCCAGGTCTATCTCAAGAGGGCATTCTCTCATTTGTATGGGAGCGTGGACCCATGAAAATGAGGGAATCTCTTTATCGCTGCACCTACTTATATAATTGGCATGGGTGCAAAGAGCAAAGAAGCTGTCCAAAGGTGCACTGACAGTGTGCCACAAAAAGGTGGTGCACTGACAGTGCACCCCCTGATTGCAGCCCTCTGGAAAGGGAAAAAAAGATTCTATGGACCCTCAAACATCCCATTGCAGGCGAGTGCAGTCACTCACTGAAGCCACCTACAATGGGATCTTCAACCCCTCTACAAGTGGTTACTGCCACAGTGTGAAACACAGAGTGGCTTTGTAGCAGCCGCTCTGTATTTCATTCGAATAGTCTGCCACCAGGGCAGCACACGTTTACAGATGCCGTGGGGCCATGCATTCATTGTAGTAAGGCACCCTTTCCCTGTTTGTGCACAAATCACCTTTTTGAAGGTGTGCCATAGTGCAAACAGGAACAGTGCACCCTAGGTGTATTAGGGGCCCAGGTGAGGTTTCTCGCCTTTGTTCTTATGGAACTATTGGACCATAGAAGGTGGGGGGTCGGCCGCGTGAGGTGAGTTTACTGAGGCATAGAAATGGTTCTGGAACTAGAATATCAGATTTTTGGTCAGAAATGTTTAGGCTATTGTATACTAGCTTGGACTGGCTGGCATTAAAGAGTTTTGGACATGGCTAAAAAATGTAATTTTTCCCCAAGATCTACATACCTTTGAGTGTCATTGGCGTGGGAATCTGCATTTCAGGCATGGTAATGATAAAACATGAGCAATACATACTTTGTGTAATGTCACAAACAATGTTATCAGCACAAAGCACAGCATTTTATTCAAAAAATATATTTCGAAGAAGTTTGCCGGACAATACTCTCTAGGTCTCGTGGCTTTGAGGAACCTAAGCTAGTAACGTTGCATGCACATTCTTAGAATACGTCCATTATGTGGTGGTACATGATACACACATTCTTCCCAAGTTTCAGTTCATTGGCTCCCGAAATGCCTCTGACGCATTCCAATGATAGTGAGCAGAGGAACATTGTTAAAAGGCATTATGTCACAGATAAATTAATGTGGTATTTTGCAGACTTAATTATATGCCAGCCTGTGTCTTGTAAATTAAATTGGAATGCTTCTGTAATTATACTCAGTTTTAATTATCCATAGCTGCAATATCGTGTTGCCACAGCATTCATAATCTGCAGTTATGAATGCCACTGTGTCATCCAAATTGCTGTTGAAAGTTTATGGTGGCTCTCGGTAGCATGTACCAGCTTGGGATATGGCTGTTCTGTAACAGTCATATAGGAGCTCACGATAGCACGTATTGAAAGCGCCTCCTTTTAAATAGAACCCATTGTTGTTTAGGACTAAAATACATGGAAACTGAAACTAGTATCAGAATTCATTGCATTTAAGTTATGTTAAAAATGTTAACTCTCACAATTATATAGCTAACATGTACACATATGTAGCAATGTGTTTGTTGCCATGTATACCTGAATTTGTGGAGAATACTGCTTGTATATGGCAGCCACATCTAAACGTGTCTTCCTTCTGAAATGTTTTATGGTCTTCATTTACATTATTTTGACACACAGCAGCGCAGCAAGCCTTCAAGCTGCGCTGCCGTGCATCAAAATAAAAGGGCAGGAAGGCGCTGTATCTGCAAGATATGGGGCGCTCTTGTCCCTCTCCCCTGCGCTGGCGCACAAACAGCAGGCGTGTGCCAATGCAGACACCCTGGGTCATGTTGCAAGGGTGCCTGCGTTGCGGGGATGATTGTTTTTGTGCAGGAAGGGACACCTTCCTGCACAAAAATAACCACTGATGCCATTTCCCTCTTTCTATGCATACTGCAGAATGCAGCACACACAGAAAGAGGAAAAATGAGGAGAAACTATTTATCTTCATTATGGCGTGCCTATCCCTCCCCTGGGGAGGATTAGGATTCTGAAGCATTCCCAGGTTTACAAAACATAGTAAATCTGGGAATGTGTCAGGTTCCATGTATGTTGCATGGGAACACCCACAGCACTCCCATGAAATGCCCCAATGATGCATAGTAATGCGTGAAAGGGGCATATTTACAAGGTCATGAAAAGTCACATAGGGTGACTTTACGTGGCCTTGTATATATGAGCAAACCCATTACGCTGCCGGAGTGTCAACAAAAGTGATGCACCGGCGACGCAATGGGCTTGCAAATAAGCACCTATGAATTTTAAGGAACGTGAAAGATGATAAAATATTAAAGTAGTTCTAAAAGAGTTGTTTAGTACTTGTTTATTAAATGTTGAGTCCTGGAAAATATATGTTTGTTGCATTCAATTCACTGTGAATAGTGCATGGATCAAGATCAAACAGCTAAAATACAGATTTGCAAGGGGTTTAATTGGTGATTCACAGCATCACTTAAGGGCTTTGTCTTCCTATTACAGTTACCGTAATGCATCCATCCATCCAGACACCATATTCCAATAATCTAAGTAAGAAGCTGTTGATCCCATAACCGCATTTAATGTAAGCCAAATGTATGTTGTGGAATATATGCTATACCTGGATTAAACAGGTATGGGGACAGAAGGCTACTTTTTACCGGCCGGATAAGCCAGCCAGTGAAATCATTTTGGAAAGGGGCTGCTTTGTAGCCCAGACCTATATGTCTGGCCCCTCTCCCCGTCTGTACGTCAGGTACACAAGGAGCATATAATGCTTCCCCGGCTGGAATAGAGTATCCCCTGCGCTCACCCACTCTCCCCAGCATCATCCTCCTCCCCTACCCTGCTGCAGCTCCCCTGCTCTCATTTACTACGTGCTCAGGGAAGGTGGTAGACATGAACAATAAACCCACAGAAAAGGGAATACCATGTGGAATTCGATCCGGTTAAATCAGGCTATCGTGGTTATTCCCCATTCCATGTGGATAAACTCCTAAGTACAGAGCAACGTCAGGATGTTACACCAAGATTAGTAGCATACAACTACTAATCGGGCCCCCTGTATTCGTATGCAGTTACAGATAAACTGGGAGCAATTGGAGAGCAGGCAGTGCAAGTATATATTTGACTTGTATATCACAATCCAAAAGTTGTGCATGCTGCTGCTCTCAGAGCTACTACTGTTGTGGTAATTTATAGTCTGGGAGGCCACAGTAGATGCTGTTGGCATAGTGGCCACCGGATATCACCATGGCTCCCTGCTCCTGGTGGGACAAATGAAAGGAGAACCATTAATACATTACATTGTCAATGTGTTTGTCAACTTTTAGATGTTATATGAGTTGACGGACTACTAGTTTGAAACTCATACCATTTTCTAAAGGGTAATTTTCCTCAGAATGTGTGTGTCCGTGCCTGCATGTGTGCGTGCTTGTGTGTGTAGAATACAGTTAGGTACTGTTATACTATAGCTTTAGAGCCGAACATAGCAGGCTCTAACGGCCATTAAAAGCCCACTCCAGCGCTTTAACAAGGGAGCGGGCCTTTAATGGCCGGTAGAGCCTGCTACAGAGGGCTCTAAGGCTATTAGAACATTCCACTCCTTCAGGGAAGAATGTTCTAATTTTTAAAATAAAGGCCTCATGGAGCCTAAGGGGATTGAAATCCCCATGGTCTCCGTGAGGCCTTTATTTGCAGCAACAGCTGTGAACAAACATTGGAATGTTGGCGCTCCGGGCTTCTACCGGCCATTAGAAGGCCGGAGCACTCCAGTGTTTTTGATGGAGCTCACAACAATCCAATGCTCAAACATTCTTTGAATGCATGTCTAATGACCTGCAGTGTTTTTCATTGCAACCCGCAGGCATGTCAATATTCAGAATAAAACATGTGGAACTAATGTGAAAGTAAGGAGAAAAAGGGATTCTATTTCTCATTATGCATAATGCCAGTTGCACATGCTGTGCATTTGATACAGAGCTATGCTACTGAAGATTATATCTTTTACGACACTGATAATGCAAAACTTATCAGCCGAGTGAAAACTTTATTGAGAAGAACTCGTCATCTGAGAAAATAAATTACTATTTTGTGGGTTTTTTCTACAAAAACTCTATCTGCTTGTGAGATCTCATGTCACCAAAACTATAAACAGTTTATACGTATAGGTAGTAGTACAGACAGAGCAGGCTTTGAGTCAGCGCCATCTGATATTGGATCTTATGTAGTTTTCAAAGTTTGACATTGGTTTTGTTTTTCCCTGCTTCTGAGTTGTCTCTGCCTCATTTACTACCAACGCTCTTCTTGTTTTTGATCCAGCTTTAGCTTCTCCACTATGCTTTTGTGTGCTCTTTTGCTTTCCCCTGCTCTTGTCTCCCCTGCCCTTTTACTTTCCTTGCTTTGGCATCCCTTGGTACTCATGTTCTTTACAATCACCACCTCCATGCCCTTGATGGCGTGCTCTTACACCCACATCCCCGCATCTCTCCATCATTTCTCTTGTTCTGACTTCCTACACTCTCCATTGGTTCTCATTGGTTCTCCGTCTAAAAAGACCTCTAAAAAGAACTTAAGGCATTGCAGTCTGATAAAGAATGCATGTGCGTCTCACTCAAGCGGTCGAGTATAGAATATAACAGTTTACATCAGGTAGTGTCAGTTGTAGTTTTTAAAATGCAAATGCCCTCATTGATGAGAATTTTGTTCCATGCGGCATTTCATTCAATCTTGTGTCTTTGGAAGCTGCAGAACACAAAATAGCAATTGGTAATGTTGAGTCCACACTTTGAACAAGCATTGTTAAATCTAATAGATCTGGCTTGTATTTTCAGTTATAATCGAGACCAATTGACTTTGGCAATGTTTCTTTAAAAAAGCAAGACCTATTTACTTTACCAGTGCTTGATATCTGTTGCAACCGAGGAGTGAACTTTTGAAAAAACTATTAATAATTGTATTTTGTGCTATCAATGTTATTGTTCTGAATGTTCCTTTTTACTTCAACCATCAGTCATGGTTGAATATCTATATTAAATTCTGCTTTTCTGTTGCTTTTGGAAATTGACAAACACATATAATACATTTTGAGACAGATTCTAAATCAATTAATCAAGTTTGATTCAAGAAAAATAAGCGCAAACATTGACTTGAAAAAGTATTTCAACTAGCATTAGAAAAAAGACAGATCCAAATTAATTTTATACCAGTGTTATGTCAAATGAACATCCTTAAACCACTGCATAAAACATTCCGCATTAAAGATTTACAACAAATGCAACGACCAGTGTTGTAAAGTACTGTTGTCTGGAGAAGGTAAAATAATGATAGAGAAGTTCAGAAAACGTGTCATCTGCCACTTAACATTAAACAGCAGGAGAACCATATACCCATTTGAGACCTATGAAGGACGGGGCCCTCTTGAGCCATGCAGGTTACTTACAACCACCTGCTATGCCTTCCCCAAAATTAAGGGTCGGTCAGACAGTAGAGAAGACAAACTTACATTTATTCAGCATATACTCTGTAGAGGAGTCCAAATAGACCTGCACCCTAAGATGTCTGTTGAGGGACTGACACCCCAGCATTTGGTAATACTAGATAAACCTTTCTGGGAGCCTTCGACCACGGCCCCAATGGAAATGTACCAGCTCGGGACGGGCATGAACAAAGGAGGCACAGAAAGATGAGCTAACACCTGCCAGATGGGCACACGCTATCAGTGGTCCAAGGCCACTGCGCCGAGTCTCAGTGTCTCCTAACGTGGGAGCGGAGTTACACATTGAGGCTTGGTATGCAAGAGAAGAATAACATTTCATTAATGAGTCGAGTTGCAACGTTAGGCAGAGAAGATAGTAGCGGAGTTTAGTATTCTGCCAAGGTAAGCGCTACTGAATAGCTGAGGCCTAGTACAAGCACAGCTCAGGCAGTCTAATAAGGGTTATGAAATACAAAATGGAGTCACACTGGCTAACGAAAGCTTGCATATTGCGGGAATAACTCGGTGGGTTGCACAACGTGAACACAAGCCACATATTGCTAACATAATATAGCATAAACAAGAGCATTGCGGGGAGGGGAATATCAAACCTAACAGACCCTCCTTTTAGCATATGTGGCTAAAAGCTTTATTGCTATTCGGCAGGTCTTTACAATTCTAAGTGGGAAGGGAGGAATTGCATAATCATTGATCTTTCAAAGGAAAAACAAAGCAAAATGCGAGCATTAAAAAGTATTCATCTAATATTCAAAGATACATTCATCTATGAGCATGATGGACTGAATTTCTTGCATCATCACGGGAGAGATCTTGTTATCCTGTTTGGACAAGGTAATGTTAGGCGTGAGTTTATTCACACAATAGGTGCAACAGGCTGGGAGACAATTGATGCATAAACAACAGGTAAAAATTACCCCCGATGGCTATTAGGACAAGAAATATCTTCCAGCCCCACAATGCCAACAGACCTCAGAGCACCCTGTGAGAGACCATGAACCGTTGTCCTGAGGGATGTCTGAAGTAAGTTTGTGTAATTTCTGTATTGCAGAATATACAGTTGGGGCACTATCTGGTATGTAAACACATCAACTTCTGCCGATTACACAGCAGGCTCCACCCCTGTCAGATAAAATGACATCTAAAACCATCCGATTTTGAAGCAAAACGAGCCTCGTAGCTTGGAGCTCGACTGTGATATTAGTCAGTATACCAGCAGTAGTATTCATGACTCCCTCAACTGCTCTGGCATGGCGACGAATGTCGCGGCTATTGAATATGGGACCCCAGAATGGCACAATACCCTTCATTATATCAGTGAATTGCTTTAGCGACGTATCTGTCTGATCAATATTGTCTGTATTGACAACCCTCTTAGCTCGGTGCACATGGAGATCCCTACGCTGTAATTTATGATCTGTGTGGTTATTGGACAGGGCAATGTAAATGGGGTTAAGAGGAAGGAGAGATAACACCGGCCAGACCACCCCCTAGGAAGCCAAGTGTAAGCTTGTTCCCCACAGATGAAATACACGTTCGAAGGTGTCAGTAAATGTGGACTACTAGTAGTGTTCAATCGATATGTGTAATTACAATGGCACTGTCCTACTGAAACATTCCCTGACCCTTGAACGCAGAAACTAGATGTTGCATTTAACACGGGGACGGGCATAGCTTTATCTTCAATGATATTGCGCTCCTTGAATCGTTTAAAATATTCAGTGACATTAAATCATTGGAAGTCTAGCACTTCATTTTGTAACGAAGTGACATTTTCATGAACTGTAAATACATTCATACACGCATCAGGGCATAGGGTACGCTCCTTTCCATCTGCCCCAGGTGTATATCCTTGGTGTACCACTATATAATCCAAGACCTCCTCATAATCAGCCTGTACTATCTTCATTGCATCAGCATAGTAATGCATGTACACCATGGAGAGCAGTTGAAACCAGGCTTCACAGCTACCTAAATATGACAAGAGCAACAATACCAGTAGATCATTTTTATGCATAATTGAGGGGAGTAGTCCACACACTCAGCACTTCGTTGCATTATTAGTGCTGTGTACTTGATGAAGCATCTGGATGAATGCATTCTGGGCGTAAGTTTGCCTATGTCTCTCTTTATGCGGGGCCAGTGTAACAAACGAATGCTCAACTGGAGCCGGGGTAGTCCCTATCAAAGTATGCACAGGGTGTTGTTCCTCTAAGTACCAGACTACCCCAAATAGGGTTATCATTACCATGAGAATGAACACTACCACCACTACCCTACTCCCAGTGGATCAACTAGACCACCCAGGACCATTTTGCTGCATTGGAGGGGCCACTAGAGGGTGCTCCTCCCATATGACTGCACAACCAAACGGGTACATAAAAAATGCTTTCAGAAATTGGAAGCTCAAAAATACAACCAACCAGAGTGGTACTCTTCGCCCAGTGTCCTTCAGAGCCTCACTGGTGGGCTCCTATTGTTCATCAACGACACTCCCACGGAGGAGCTGTACGATCGCAACCCTTGCTGGAAAACAATTGCAGCCCTTCCTGAGAAACAAATACTCTTCTTTCAGGATAGGTAACACTCCCTCCTGGGCAACTACCCTCAGTGATCCTGTCCAGTATCCAGGGCAGTGCACCAGTGTAGTTCACTCTAAACTAAGGCAGGCGCCTGGTACATAGCACGTACTCCCTAAGCTCAAGTCCTTCCCTAACCCCGGGACTGTCCTACTGGCGTACTGTCCCTCCGTCGGGGCCGCAGATTGTACCTGACATGCCCAGGCACTTCTTTATCAAAAAAAGAGGCAAGAATTTAAGGTTCAGTTGGGCATCGAGACTAAGAAGTCTGTACACCGAAAGCAGGAGCATCCGGGGCGGCCCTTATCTCAGGGGGGATCGCCACCAACAAGTCCACGTCGCTTTCCTCATCCGTCTCTGCCCCCCTAAACCGGGCGTCAGAGAAGGGAATGAAGCGGGGCACTAGCTCACCTTCCTGATCGGTGATGCCTTCACGCACCCAGGCATCGTACGGAAGTGGTAGATGGACCTTTTTCATGTGGGAAGTGTGCACCCACTTCCTCCGGCCTTCTAGGTTGACGGCTGTACGGGTAGCAAACAACACTTGGGCAGGTCCCTTCCACCTCGGCTCCATGCTGTTCTGTCGCTGAAAGTTCTTTATCAGCACCCAGCATCCTGGCTGCAGCTGGTGCCCTGGCCCCTCTGGTAACGGTTGCAACGTGGCTTGGATCCGTTGGTGAACAGAACAGAGATCTTTAGACAACTCATACAAGTAATCGATCAACAGTGGTTATTCTATCTCGGAGAAGCGCTTAGGTCTTCGGAAGCCCCAAACATTGGCAGGGCACCAAAAGACCACCTCATAGGGTGATAATCCTGTTCTAAAATGTGCAGTCACTCTCGTAGATAATAACGCCAAAGGTAACGCATCTGGCCATCGCAACCCTGTACTTTCTTGGATTTTCTCTAGCTTCAATTTGAAGGTACCATTGTACTTCTCCACTAGGCCTGCTGACTGGGGGTTGTTCGCTGCATGAAACTTCTGCTTAATTTGTAAGCCCTTGCATATCAAATCAATTACTTTTGCGTTAAAGTGACTTCCATTGTCACTCCAGATCACGCGTGGCAAATTATAGCCTGGGAAGTGATCTTTTAAGAGTGCCTTCGCCGTGGCCGTATTCTCTTCAGTGGGGTAAGCCTCAGTCCATTTACTGAATGCACAAACTACCACTAGTACATTTTTCAGGTTATTTGCTCATTCCATTTTGATGAAATCCATCTGGAGATCCTCGAAAGGGAAAGAAGGTGGTGCGAAGTTACTTGCAGGTGTAGGGGTGCCCTTCCCAGGATTATGTTTCAGACAGATAATACAGTGTTTTACTAAATGTGTGGCTACCTTCGAGATATTGTCATTCTGCCATACTGGATCCAGTAGCTTACATATTCCCTTGGCACTAATGTGAACCGGGCCGTGGGTCATAGTAACAACAGGGAGAACATAGGCATTAGGCAGCAGCCATCTCTGTTTCCCTGACAAGTCGGTCCAACACCCATCCTCGTCCAGACGTCCCCTCCTCACCTCCAATATTGCCAGTTCATCTACAGTCGCCTCTCTCTGAATCTCCCTAACATTTTCCAATGTGTCCTCAAACATTCTATTGTCTAGAACGCATCTAGCGGGACCTACTACAAACATTTTTTCATTTTTGATCTAGCTGTCTTCTTTGGCTGTCTGGTCTGCAAACGCTTTTCCCCTCCCAACATCATATATGATAGCTTTGTGGGCACTGCATTTTAATATAGCCAGCTTATTAAAAAGTGTCAATTCTGTCAAAAATCTAAGTATTAGTGGACCATGCTGTATTCTCTGCCCATGCGAGGTCAGGAACCCTCTCTATGCCCAGAGGCGCCCAAAATTATGGCCCATCCCGAACGCATACTGGCTGTCAGTGTAAACATTAACAGTTAATTCTTCACTCAACTCACAGGCCCTAATGAGGGCAACTAACTCTGCAGCTTGGGCCGACTAGTACGGAATACGAGCTGTCTCAACTACAGTGTATAGCGTGGTGATTGCATAGGCTGCTGTAGTAGCCATCGGCATAAAGTTCCATTTGGGGGTTATATAGGGGAACATCAGTTAGGTCTACCTGTCCCTTAGTTTCTTCCACAGTTCGAAATAAACAATCATGGACGTTACTGTCCTTTTCTTCCAAAGGGAGGGATAGTAACGTAGCTGTGTTCAAAGTAGCGCATCGTTTGATGGTAATGTGCAGAGCAAATAATGTTAACTCATATCCATTGAGACGCGCACTAGTAAGGTGCCTCGTCTTCGTCTTGTTCAAAAGCGTATCCACAGCGTGGGGCACCACCACTGTGAGGTCAGTATCAAAGACGAGCCCTGCCGATTGTCTGATAGAAACTACCGCCAACGCGGCAGCTCCGAAGCGCTCTGGCGACATTGTCAAGAATAGCAGAGAAGTAAGCGCAGGGTCTCTGCTTACCTCCAAAACCCTGTGTTAGAACAGAAAGCACGCAACCGTCCGCCTCATACACATAGAGTACAAAACGCTTCTGCTAGTCAGGAGTACCAAGCACAGGAGCAGAGCAAAGCGCAATCTTTAATTGCTCAAAACCTTGCTGGCATGCAGGTGTCCAAGCCAAAGGTTCCTGCACGTTCTTGGTGGTCAGGTAAAGAAGGGGTTTTGTTAGTAGGGAGTAGTTTGGGATCTAGTACCGACGATATAAAGTTATCCCAATGAATGCGCGTACCTCACTTTGGGTTTTAGGAACCGGCATATTAGTAATAGCAGCTATGCGTTCAGGTGTTAGTCTGTGACCCTCCTTCAACAGTAGGTGACCTAAGTAGGTGACCACCTGTCAACAATATTGAATTTTAGATAGGGACACCTTGTGTCCATGATGTGCCAAATGCAACAGTAGTTTAACCGTGGCTTCTTTACAACCTTTTTCAGTGTCCAAAGCCACAAGGAGATAATCAACGTATTGCAGCAACACATTACCAAGGGGAAGCGCAAAGGTGTCCGATTGTGTTTTCAAAGCTTTGCTATAAATACTGGGGCTTTCTGTATAGCCTTGTGGAGCACGACAGAATCTAAAGCTCCAACCGGCTATTGCAAATCCAAACAGATATCTAATATCTGGGTGGATTGGGATGCTAAAGAAGGCATTCTTCGAATCTATGACGGAAAAGAATTTGGCTGACGAGGGAATCATTGTTAGGATGGTGGTAATGTCAGGGACCACAGGATACTGGGGAACCACTATTTTATTGACCTCTCTAAGGTCAATGACAAAACGATAAACATCAGGGTGGGCATCAGGAGAATCCAAGGGTGCCTTTTTAAGGATAGGAAGAATAGGGCTATTACACACATTTGCTACTGTCTCCTCAACCACACCAGACTTAATCAACTCCTGTAATATTTGCAATAAGGCCCTTTCTCCTGCCTGGGATATCTTGTACTGGGGATTTTGTGGCAATTTAGCGTTATCCTTGATCTGTATAGAGATTGGTGGGATCTGGAGCAACCCAACATCTGTGTCTCCTGTAGCCCATAATGCACGTGGCACATCTTGGAACTCAGTAGGAAGGGGGGAATCTTTTGTAAGGCAGTGTTTAGCATGGGCCACTTGTGGACCAACAGTCATGTAAACACCGTCTGGAGAACAAAGAATCGTTGCATGCAATTGTTTTAACAGATCCAGTCCCAGTAAGTTCTCTCCACAATTTGATGTCAGCAAAAATGGCGAGTCAACCGTAAAGGGGCCAATAGTCAAAGAAAGAGGCTTGGAAATGGGGCTAACAACTGGCACACCTGAGAAACCCACCGGACCATTAGTTTAGCCAGTCAGAGCTTCCCCCAGGACCAGTGAACGGGAAACAGAGCTACTCATAGCTCCTGTATCAACTAAATATTTCTCGGTGGCACCTTGTAAATCTGCAGTAACTTAAGGTCCACGTTGATCTACAGGCACCAGAACTGGTCCCTTGCCCTGCCCCTGGCTGTCCTAGCAGTGAGACAACCCCGTCACGACATCCATATCATAGTCGTCATGGTAGTACTCTCTCCCTCGAGGGTCGTCAAAATAGTTCCCGCTCTGACTATTGTACGATGTGTCCTCTGACTGCATCCCCCCTCGGCCTCCCCTTCCTCTGCATTCTCCAAAACCTCAACCTCTCGGGCCCCACCTTTCTGCAACAATTCCGGGCACTCATTCTGCCATTGTCCCTCCTTCTTACAGTACACACATTGATTGGGTCCCACAGGTGCACTTGAAGCACCACCCCTGTTAGATCGAGGTGGCCGTAAGCCTGAACCCGAACCGCGTCCTCTTCCACCTCCCCTCGCAACTTGCTGCATCAACACCCTCGTCTTCAAATCTTTCGACTTCTTCTCTACCTTTTCTTTGTCCTCATTCTCTCTATGCTCATAGTACTGTGCCATACTTAATATGACTGTTGGAGAGGATGTTGTCCAGGTACTTTCCAAGGACTGCAACCTAGTTGCAAACTCAGGGAGCAAGTTAGTGATAAATCTGTTCACGAACAAACGAACACCACCCTCCTGTGACAAATCCTGACCACTAAAATCTAGAAACACCCCTTCAAATCTGGTAAAGAAATCCGACACACTCTCATCCTACTTCTGACAAAACGTAGACAACTTATCCCAGTCCACTCGCCTCGGTGGGATAAGGGAGTGCTGTAGGCGATAATACGCCCCGGCAAAGCCAATAACTCTGCCTTCAGCTTCTCACCGGGCTTGCGCTCCTTATCCCATGCTCTGGTCTTGTCCCACGTGCCACCCAACTCCAATGCAAGGTCCTGCATATCGACCTGTCTCCATATATCTACTGGCACCAGCAAACCGAAAAATACCTCTTTGTCAGCTAATTTCATCACCATGGAGGAGGCCGCCTCTGTCAATACCTTATAATATGCAGTGTTTGTTTTTTTGGGGGGGGGGCAACTGGCTCTTTAGGGAAAGGACCTCACTCCTTTTCCAAGGAGTGTAGATCCATTGTTCTTGAAACCGAGCATCGACTCAAGGTCTGATTACAGTATCCGTGGAGTTGCGCAATTCTGGTATTGCAGGATGGTAAATGGGGTGTACTTCCCTTATGGGGTGCTATGTCCCTAGAGTTCAGAACCTTCTGGAGTAACCTACCTCGGTAACCCACCAATGTAGATACATTGCTGAAAACCTCATTCAGGGCCATATCTGCTGCATATACTCTGTCTCGTATGTCATAAATAATCTGTGGTGCAACACCCTGAAACACTGTCCCACAATTCTATCAGCGTCGCTGACATATGCGTAAGGGCATGCTGCTGTATAAAGGTCTCATAATCTTTCATCACACTTCACACGTCCTCCACACTGTAGATCGAGTGCCGGGCCCATTGAGCCACCTGATTCGCCACCATCTGTTTCTCCTCAGTACCCACGGCAGAGTGCACTAACACTTTCTCCATGCGGTCTCGTGTTGTTGCCCAGTTCCCTCCATGTGTCCCTCGTGCAGGCTTTTCGACATTCAACAGCGTTTGGGGTGTCACACTCACAGGGGAAAGAGCAGATGCAGAAACAGGTACCATCATATAGGGAGACAGAGTTGTAGGGGTGAAAGGGGGCATAGCGGTGGAGGCGGAACAAAGAGACAGGGCAGAGGAGGTGACGGCACCAGCCCCTGTGACTGGTGAGAGTAAAGGAGAAGCAAGTGGGGCCAGGCCGAGGCAACAATACTAGAAGCAGCAACACCCGAGAGAGTGGCACTAAATACTGAAGACTGGGGTGTCGGGACTGTAGGGTATATCCGTTCAGGGGCATAGGGTGGTGGGGGCATGAATCCAAGAGCTCTTCAACAAGCTCATCTACATCTTCCCTAGAAACATAACATTTGTCGTTCTGTAGACGAAACTTCCTATCAGCACACTCTATACCTTTCTCCGTCTTTTCTCTTTCATAGGCTACCGCTTTCTGCTTAATAGTTCGCGTCTGTCTCCTTCAAGCCTCTTTCTCCGCTCTCATACGCTGCTGCTTTGCTTCCTTCTGCCACACTTTTAAAGATTCAAACTTCAATTTCTGTTCATCAAATGAGCCAGTAAGTGGCCATGGCAGCTCAGCATTGTCCCTCATATATTTATTCTACAATGTGCTAAACATAATAGGGCCAATACCATGCTTAACATATATGTCAAAATTTGGGGTACCCTCCGGAGGTGCAGGCTGGCTCTCTTCCAACCGAGCATCAGTAGAACAACATCGACATCCAAAACATCCTAACTTACTTAAACAAGGCATCTTAATATAAGACACATGCACTGTCCCTAACGGACAAATATAACACAAACAACTGTAATAAAGGGAAAGATAGAATATCAAAAATTACTTAAGAATCAAAACCAACCGTCCGGAAAACACAATCACTACTCACTCATACAAGCATTTCACCAGCACCGTCATCGGCGTCGGTCCACAGACCTCACAGCACCCAAACACAACAAACAAACCACAAGTCAGACCGGAGGCTCCATCACATCCAAGACGATAGTCCAGAGACCGTATCAAGTTCAAGAAGACGGGCTCTAGCCCCAGACCTTTTTGAGTGTATGCCAATTTCCAGCTAGCCTGGCAGATTGTTCACGAACAGTTTCAGACATTTTATAAAACACGGGCCAGATTACCGGTTGGTCCAGTCGACTGCTCGCAAACACCCTGTGTCTTTTCAAGCGTCCACTGACTCACCAAGTTTAAGATAAGACAGTCCTAAGATCGTACCAGGACACAGTCCGTCGACTCGTGTCGTTCAAGCAAGGCAGTTCGAAAACTGCAAAAAAGACAGTCCGGAATCTGAATCAAGACACAGCCCATAGGCTCTTGCCATACAAGAATGGCGCCATTTCCCCAAGAACCAAATCACTCACCTGGTGTACGCAGGTCAAGTCAAGTTATTCTCCACTGCCGACACTTCAGACCAAATGGTCAACTCCAAGGTTTTGCCTTTTCAGGACCCCAGCCAGTGACCACTAGCTGAGGAGCTGTCCGATCAGAAGGGTGAGGCAGTTGCGAGAACCAAGCTTGGTCTTGTATGTGGGGCCCGATCCGCCTGACTGACCAGATACCACCCCGATTACGGGTGAGGGGATCACCTTGCAGGGTCCCTGTTTGGGCGCCAACTGAAGGACGGGGCCCTCTAGTGCCACAAGGGTTACTTACAACCACCTGCTATGCCTTCCCCAAAATGAAGAGTCGGTCAGACAGTAGAGAATACAAACTTACATTTATTCAGCATATACACTGCAGAGGAGTCCAATCAGACCTGCACGCTAAGATGTCTGCCGAGGGACTGACACCCCAGCATTTGGTAATACTAGATAAACCTTTTTGGGAGCCTTCGACGACGCCCCCAATGGAAATGTACCAGCTCGGGTCGGGCATGAACAAAGGAGGCACAGAAAGATGAGCTAACACCTGCCAGATGGGAAACATGCTATCAGTGGTCCAAGGCCATTGCGCCAAGGCTTAGCGTCTCCTAACGTGGGAGCAGAGTTACACATTGAGGCTGGTATGCAAGAGAAGAATAACATTTCATTAGTGAGTCGATGTTGCAACCTTGGGCAGAGAAGATAGTAACGCAGTTCAGTGTTCTGCCGAGGTAAGCGCTACTGAATAATGAGGCCTAGTACGAACACAGCTCAGGCAGTCTAATAAGGATTACGAAATACAAAATGGAGTCACACTGGCTAATGAAAGCTTACATACTGCGGGGATAACTCGGTGGGTTGCATAACGTGAATACAAAGTGTATTAATTGGTTACACTTTGAAACACAACCTGTAAAAGGTAAATGAGGATTTGAGAAATCTGCATAGAGGAGACACGTGAATATATCCTGTATGGAGTGTGGATAATTACGTACAACATGAATAAATGAGGCAATATGTTTGTGTGGTTGATCCAGCGCTTAGGGAAAGGCGCGGGAGGTTGAGCATATGACACCATGCTGGTTAATGCTTGCGGTGTAAAAAACTACCTAACAAAGCAGGTGACGGGGTTGGATAGCCACAGTAATTAACTGGATAGAGATTAATAATGCAGCTGTCCAGCTGGGGTAAATGTGAAGCAACATTATTTGCCACTATTTTAGCGGAGAGTGCGCTTACTGGAGAAAATTAGGCCTTCGGTCTAGCAAGCCTCTATGGTTTCAAGTGCATCAGTGTAGCTGAAATCAGAGCCTGCCTGGTCAAGTTAAAATCAGTGCGTCAGGTCGAAAACACTAGCCCCTGCATTTAATGAAGCGGTAGCTGCTGGGTAGTATCCCAGGGGCACCAGGGGAAGATGAATTAGGAATACACCCTATAATAGGTATATTGCAGCCCATGATTGAAAGAAAACAAGATTTAAGCACCCAGTTTGGGCAAAGTCAAAGGGAAACTATACAGTCAATTTATGTATACAGTAATTTAATTACATCTCAGGAATAAAATAATGCCTGAACAGTGGGTGAATATCTGGCAATGAACCTGAAAGTGGGCATACTGCAACCCACAATGCAAGAAGGATTTGAACCAGGCAAGGCAATTATCAAATTTGTACTCTGCTATGCAGCGAGCTCAAGGTAAGTGGTTTGTTAATTTTTTTATTTAATTTTACCCATCCCATCATCTGTTGACTTCCCCCCACTCCGCCACACCCCCACCTCACCCTCCTGGCCCACCGTTCTTACTTGTGCTGACCGCACCTACCTATATATGGTGTGGAGAGTAGCGCTAGAAGACCCATGAACCAATGACAGTAGCCAATACAACAAACTTGTCACTGATGACTACACCACAAGGAAACATTCTTCATTGAATTCCTATGATAGTGATTCTAAAATTCACTTTGCGTTTTGGGGGCATCACTGCAATTCCCATGCATACTGTTGTGTTTGTAGATTGGCGATTAAGATGAAAGGCCCTATGTGCTTATGCTGCACTAAGTGGGAGTCCATACCATGCTCTGATTGTAACTCGGCAGTGGCCACGAGCGACCACCATGCCATTTATTTACAAACAAACTCAGTCCTCAGGGTGCATGTAGGTACATTGTACTGTAGAGGCCGGGTGGCACTCTACTGTTACATCGCTGTCCGAGTCACGGCCAGTGACGCTTTCCACTTCAAATCTACAACATGGGTACAAATGGATAGATGCTGCAGAGAATGCATTTCAGTCATTAAAGAGATCTTTCACTCAGGCCCCTATTTACGTCATCCCAACACAACCAAGAAGTTCATAGTCGAGACAGAAGCCCCAGATAGGGCATTAGGGGCTGTCCTACTCAGACAAGAGGACGATAGACTTGAACAACCTGTGTTTTATTTATCTCACGTTTTGTCAGATTACTCTGTTTGTGAGCAATTAAGCTAGCCTGTCATGAATGGAGACAGTTTTTAATGGTTTCTGAAGAACCATTTGAAATCAGGACCGTCCATAGACATTTACAATGTCTTCGCAGCATTCAGTGCCAAAATAGTCGTCAGTCTATTTGAGCCTTCTTTTGTGGCCGCTATGCCTTTACCATTATGTACATACCAGGTTCTCAAAATAAACTGGCAGTCACTCTATCACGATGATATCCTTAAAGCCCTACTCTTCCTCAACAAAGCATCATAGACCCACAACGTATCATAGATACTATGCAGTCATTTCTTGGCAGGGTCCAGTCAGTCTATGTGTCAGTCAGCAAGACAAACATTACTACAAGGAAAGAGAGCTGTTCTGCCCTACAAAGAAAGTGCAATTGGAGGCTTTGATTATCTCATTGCTAGTCACTGTGGTTTCAAGAACACTCTCGAAATGGTGCTTCATTATTTTTAGTGGCAGTCAGTAACAGAAGATACCGAAAGACATGTACTCTCTTGTACAATCTGTGCACAAGCAAAGACCTCTCACACTAGACTAGTGGGGTTGCTTCAACCTTTACCTGTTCCCCCAGCACCGTGGCATACGGTGTCCACAGATTTCATCTCTTGCTTGCCCCCATCCGTAGGCAAAAGTTGACACCTTTTCTAAGATGGTGCATTTTACTACTCTAAGAAAGCTACTGCCTACTGCAAAACACTTAGAAAGGATCTTCATACAGGAGATCTTTCATCTTCTTGGTTTTCCACAGGTCATTATATCCGATCGAGGTCCCCAGTATATATCCCAGCTCTGGAAGCACTTCTGCTAGTCCCTTCACACCGAGGTAACCCTGTCCTCTGGATCCCATCCTCAGACCAACAGGCAAACCGAAAGCTTTAATCAAGGCTCAAACCAATATCTCTGTTGTGTCTGCAATGCCACCTAAAGTGATTGGACTACCTATTTGCCATTAGCAGAACTTTCCTATAACAATGTTGTCCACAGTTCGTGCAGGGAAAATCTGTTTTTCTGTCTCTATTGCTACCATCATAGAGTCTACCTTTCTGTTTTACAAGACTCTCTTTGCGTTCCAGCAGCAGCCTCCTTTCCCTGAGGTCTCTGAGCAGTAAGGCAAAAAACACCTTTCAAGCTGCAAGAAGCCAGGACAAGAATGAAAAAGAATGCTGACGTTCTTCATTGCGAGTCTCCACCATATCAGGTCAATTATACATTTTGACTCTCCTCGAGTTATTTACCCTTTTGCCTGTCCCTCAACACATTCAAGCTACGCTTCTATGGGCCCTTCAAGATCACCCATGTAGTGAATCCGGTATCTTTTCATTTGCAGTTACCTCATACTGGGAAAGTCCACCCTATGTTCCATACTTCGCAATTGACAGCCTACATCACATCTTCTCTCGTTCTCCCTCAGTCCTGGTTAATAATGTTCCTGAATACGAGGTCCAGGAAATCTGTGACTCCCATTTTTTTAGAAACCAATTACAATTCCTGATTCATGGAAAGGCTATCCCCCTAGTGAACAGTCTCGGTAGGATGCTGATACAGTCCATGCTTCTCTCTTCGTCTGCAGGTTTTTACAGCTTTTCCCTGCTAAGCCTGGGCCTCTGGAGGGGGACGTGCTGTTACGCCACGACCGTTACTCGGTCCGCAGACCTTTTTGTTCAATCTCGAGCATGCCAAGCTCAATGCAGTGACCTGCTGTTTCCTTCCTGGGCACCAAGGTGAGTCCCACAGCACCTCTCTTCTCTTTTGGGGCATGCCACAAGTTTAGACAACAGCCAGCTAATAAGGCCATTTTATATTTTTAAAGCACTGCAGTTCCACTCTTGGAACCTCAGTTTCTCCGACAAACATAGCCTGAGCCCCACTCTGCTTACCTTATGCATGGCTGCAACAATTTCTTTTATAGGGGCCATTTTTTCCTTGTATCTTCTTCCCATAAGTCTGGTTTCCAGAATGCTTTTGAGGTTTTTCCTGCACCATACCAAGATGTTGGGTTTTCTTATCCTTTCACCTTTCCTTTTCAATCCAAGATGGTGGTTTTCATTTTCTGTTGCATCACTTTCTGTCCTTGGGTATATAAGGGGCTGAATCTCTCCTTTTCCTTGCACTGTAACACTCTTTGTTCCTATTGGTATCTCTTTGCTCCTATTGGTGTCCCTTTGCTCCTGTTAGTATTCCTTTTTCCCTGTGGGTTTCCTTCTTCTGCAGGACTCCTCTTTATTTCTCTGGTCTGACGTCTCCTTGGTGAATCTTCTCCTTGCCTTGTCCTGTTGCCTGGATTTCCGGAGTCTCCACTTCTACCACAGGTTTTTTCCCTTTGGAGTTTTTCCTCTCGTGACCCCTTCAGGTAGACACTGTCTGCCCTGACGGTACATTATCAGCAGCACTGTGGCTACCGGAATGGGTTGCCCCAGCCTTCGACGGACCATAACCTTTAAGACCAGGATCCAGGGAATATCTCTACATATTAAGGCCAGAAGAAAGAGTTCTGAATTCAACACTTTACATCCCTTCCAACTTTTACTGGGGCGTACCAAGCTGTCCAGCCACTCCAACAGGGCAGATGTAGTCTCTCAGCTTCTGGGTGGGTGCAGGGTTGGGGTAAAGATCATACCTCTGACTTTGCACCTCTTTGTCACTCCTGCTAGCCAGAATGGGGATATCCAAGACCACTCAAGCAGGGTGTTGACTTGCGAACCTGCCATTGCTGGCTTCCTATTCCGGCCACCAGGAGAAGTGGTGGTACCATAGGGCAGCACAGGAATGTTCTGCCCTGGTGAGTTTCACCTGGGCCGTTCTATCCAACCAACCTCTTCTCCTAAACAAAGATCAACTGATGCACCAATAAGTACTTTAATATTTAAGACTTGTAAAAATAAATTCTCAAATTCAGTATCCGAGGTGTGTTTCTAAATCCTCTTTTTACATTTATTTTATTATTCAGACATGACATGCGTATACAGGAAAGAACAGCCAACGTGTTTCGTCCAAATAATTGAACTTCGTCAGGGCTGTATAATGACATATATACACATAAAAAAATACAAATATAAATATTCATATATAAATATATTTAAAAAAATGACAAGACTGAAAACATATGACATAACATATCATCATATATCATCATGACGTATATATCCATGTTTAGATTAAGACCATTGTTGGATATGGTGGCAAATCTGCTCCACTTGTAAACAAGGACACACCATCAAGACAAGAGATAAAAAACACAATTTAACACATACTAAACATCCGAACATAATTTTTTGTGTGTTAACAAGCATGGTTATCATCATGCTATTGTAACAAGACATCGTGTACGTGGAAACACAATCAAAGGAGTGCAATGTGTGCACCCAAAGTAATCCCTAAAAAGGGCAAGTTATAAAAGGAATTATAAAAGAGTTAGAAGATTGTGGGCATTTAAGTGTTCTTGACACTTGTGGCCTTGATTGGAGGTACTTTCAACATGGCTGAATGCTTTTTCACTATCATAGTTTGCAATATGCCCGCTTTCGGCTGTTTGACACACCCCCACTCAGGTGTTCTGCATTGTTCAGCAGGTGGGTCTTCAAAACCGAGTAGGTCTGTTCCCTCCAGTTCGACCTCACTCATTGCCTGTGAGGGATCCAAAAATGTACGGTCTGCACTCTGGCACTTATTATGGTGAGTTTTTTTTCTTAGCATTGTACCTTAAAGTGTTGGGTTTCTGCCCCTTTTTTGGTGTTTCATCAAAATGTGTTTTGTTCGCTTTTCTCACGCTGTCATTTTTCCGGTAACATTTCTGTTTAAGTTAAACTGAAACAATTCTTCATGTTGGCGTATCAATAACTCCCGTCATAGACGCCGAACCACATACAACTTTTATAGCTAGCTCGGGGATTGAGAAATTGGATACTCTGTCTCTTCCCCTTCCTCTTTTTTTTTCAAAAATATGTGAATCATTCTTTCCCTTGTAGTCACGCATCATATATTGTTTTCGTTTTTTGCCTACCTTATTGTGACATTCTTGTCTTAGGAACCCCAGTGTTGTTGATGCCCGCATCATGGATATTATTACATTATGGGTACATATGTTTTTTGCCTAGGTGCCAATTCGAGGGTGAATTGCCCTTGATCCCCCATATTGGGACTCACCTACACAATTGACCTTACCGGATGGATTTTATCATAATTAAACTACTAATCGGATTCCTCTTTTCCACTCATTGTGAGTATTATCAGGCATCTTCACTATGTTTGTACACACCCTATAGGATATACCAGAGCTAATGGGATATCTATCTCCCAATTTTCCATTAGTACTTGAATTGAATCCATGGAAAACGAGACATTTCTCTCCCCATATTTTGATGGAAATATTGGTGGCCTTGCAACCATGTGTATAAATACTGCGCACATAGTGGGTATAGTCAACACTCACTTCTGGTTTACCCTATCAAGTCCCTGATGATGTAGTCTTTTATCGCACTGGGTTAATCAATCTTACATTTTAGTGTCATCACCTTTCTCCCCTTTCTATTCTTTTTCTTTTGTCCTATTTCTTAGGGTATCAACTGCCCACAATCCTCTAACTCTTTTATAAATACTTTTATTACACACTTTTTTGGGATTACTTTGGATGCATACATTGCACTTTTTTGATTGTGTTTCCAAGTATACGATGTCTTGTTACCATAGCATGATGATAGCCATGCCTGTTGACACATAAAATGATGTTTGGATGTTTAGTAAGTGTTATATTGTGTTTTTATTTCTTGTCCTGATGGTGTGTCCTTTTTTGCATGGGGAGCAGATTTGTCACCATATCCAACAATGGTCTTAATCTAATCATGGATATATATGTGCCATGATGGTACATGACAATATGTTATGCTACATGTTTTTAGTCATGTCATTTTTGTATATATTTATATGATCATTTGTATTTTTATATGTGTATATATATGTCATTTTACAGCCCTGAAGATGTCCAATGTATTGGACGAAACATGTTGGCTGTTCTTTCCTGTATACGCATGTCATGTCTGAAAAAAAAAGAAAAGATTTGGAAGCACACCTTGGATACTGAATTTGAGAGTTTCTTTTTACAATTGTTAAATATTCAAGTACTTATTGGTGTACCGGTTGATCTTTGTTTAGACATTGTACAGTTCTTATAGGACCGCACCTTGATAGTGGGTGCTTAAACTGTGTGTACACTGACTCATATAGGGCTATTGCCTTTACCATAAGAACCTTGGGGATAGTGGAATAGGTGCAATTTTCGATAGAGGTTTCACTGTTGAGTGTAGTTTCTAACCTCTTCGCTTACTCCAGACCCACCATAGCATTCCCTTGTTTTGTTGATTACCCTCTTGAACCATTATACGTTTCTGACAGCTGTGTTTTATCGCCGCTGCACCATGATCATTGTCCCACTGATCTTTACCACCTGCCAGGTCTCTACCTCAAACAGGGTTCGGAACTTCCACCCCAGGTGTGGGTCCCAAATGATGACATGATCCCCAATCTGTAGCCGAGGGGCTACTGTTCTTATGTCCAGGCTCACCTAGTTGTTGGTTGCCCTTCTCTTGTCTTGTGCAGCCTGGATCTCCAGGATAGAGGGCTGCCATTATGGGCCAGCCAAGATGCTGTCCAGAGAGGTCTTGGAACAGGAGATCAATAGGTGCACAGTTGGTGGTGCTGTGCGGGGACTGCCTGTAAACCTATAGAAATCAGTGAAGGCAGCACTCAGCATTTTCACCCTGTTCTACCCATAGTCAGAGAGCTCGGTTCAAGGTCCTCGTGAACCATTCGACCTTCCCGCTTGCTTGGGGGCCGTTGCGGAATCACCTTCCTATGCTGAATGGTGAGGGAGGTAAGATATTCTTGGAACTCCTGCTCCTGAAATGGTGGTCCATTGTCTGTGTTTAACATTTCTGGAAGGCCAACCAGGGCAAACATCTTCTGCAAGACTAGTTTAACTCTTGAAAATGCAGTCGACTGTACAAGTTTAATCATCAGGAACTTACTGTGTGAGTCAATTAGTACGGGCGTGAGGTGGCCATCAGGGAAACTCTCCAATTCCATGCTAACTTGCAAACACTGCTTCGGGCTTGGTTCTTCCGTGATTACGGGGGCTGTGTGACACCCCTCTGGTAATGGTGCAAGAGTCTTCTTGGGAACCCATCCCGGGGAACAACCCCTTGTCCCATAACCTTGTCTTAGTCTTAACCACATGCTAGTGAACTTCATAGGCCATGTCGATCACCCGGGCCCACTGACTCCGTGGCACCATGATCTGCTGGCCCCTGAGCGGCAGATCTTCCTCGCTGGCACTCAGCTAGTTCCATATAACCAAAACTGGCTCCTTGTCATTTGCTCAAGGTGTGTTAGTGATTTGGAGCCATTGAGGAAACTTTTCCACTGTTTCCTGGAAAGCACCTCTTTCACCTTCAAGAGGCTTTTGTCCAATTCCATTGCTTCCTTGATCTCCTCAATCAATATTACCACGCCACACCATCTGCACGAAGTCTCCGTCTCCTTCATTCTCTTCCGTTTGTTCTGCACCTTCCATGGCTGGCGATTAGGACAGGACAAGTAGTCCGCCATTTTGTTTGCTTCGGGGTGGTAGACACCCTCAGAAGAGTATGTTTACAGTGGCACCACCCACTTCTTGATCCTAAGGGGCAGCAGCTGAGCAGAGCCTTCAAACAACAGGACCAACGGCTTATGGTCTGTTTTTACTCTAAACTGCTCCCCACACATGTATAGATGGAAGTGGCATCACTCCTACCGGATGCCCAAGGCTTTCCACTCAATCTTCTTTCTCCTTTTTCATTTTGCATTTCCCACTCAATTTAAGTGCATCTAGTCTCTGCGTCAGAGAGCTCCCTGCTTGCATAGGCAATGGCGACCCACAATCCTTCTGTTTTCTCTTCTACGAACACCTCTCCTAGCCCTACAGCACTTGAATCGACCACAAGCTCCATTCTTTGTCATGAGTTAAAGTGCACTATTTGGTGTTGTGAAGTAGAGCTTCTTCCTGGAGCCTCCACCTCTACCACAGGTTTTTTCCCTTTGGAGTTTTTCCTCTCGTGACCCCTTCTGGTAGACACTGTCTACCCTGACGGTACATTATCAGCAGCACTGTGGCTACCGGAATGGGTTGCCCCAGCCTTCGACAGACCCTAACCTTTAAGACCAGGATCCAGGGAATATCTCTACATATTAAGGCCAGAAGAAAGAGTTCTGAATTCAACACTTTACATCCCTTCCAACTTTTACTGGGGCGTACCAAGCTGTCCAGCCACTCCAACAGGGCAGATGTAGTCTCTCAGCTTCTGGGTGGGTGCAGGGTTGGGGTGAAGATCATACCTCTGACTTTGCACCTCTTTGTCACTCCTGCTAGCCAGAATGGGGGTATCCAAGACCACTCAAGCAGGGTGTTGACTTACGAACCTGCCATTGCTGGCTTCCTATTCCGGCCACCAGGAGAAGTGGTGGTACCATAGGGCAGCACAGGAATGTTCTGCCCTGGTGAGTTTCACCTGGGCCGTTCTATCCAACTAACCTCTTCTCCTAAACAAAGATCAACCGATGCACCAATAAGTACTTTAATATTTAAGAGTTGTAAAAATAAATTCTCAAATTCAGTATCCGAGGTGTGTTTCTAAATCCTCTTTTTACATTTATTTTATTATTCAGACATGACATGCGTATACAGGAAAGAACAGCCAACGTGTTTCGTCCAAATAATTGAACTTCGTCAGGGCTGTATAATGACATATATACACATAAAAAAATACAAATATAAATATTCATATATAAATATATTTTTAAAAATGACATGACGGAAAACATATGACATAACATATCATCATATATCATCATGACGTATATATCCATGTTTAGATTAAGACCATTGTTGGATATGGTGGCAAATCTGCTCCACTTGTAAACAAGGACACACCATCAAGACAAGAAATAAAAAACACAATTTAACTCATACTAAACATCCAAACATAATTTTTTGTGTGTTAACAAGCATGGTTATCATCATGCTATTGTAACAAGACATCGTGTACGTTGAAACACAATCAAAGGAGTGCAATGTGTGCACCCAAAGTAATCCCCAAAAAGGGCAAGTTATAAAAGGAATTATAAAAGAGTTAGAAGATTGTGGGCATTTAAGTGTTCTTGACACTTGTGGCCTTGATTGGAGGTACTTTCAACGTGGCCGAATGCTTTTCACTATCATAGTTTGCAATATGCCCGCTTTCGGCTGTTTGACACACCCCCACTCAGGTGTTCTGCATTGTTCAGCAGGTGGGTCTTCAAAACCGAGTAGGTCTGTTCCCTCCAGTTCGACCTCACTCATTGCCTATGAGGGATCCAGAAATGTACGGTCTGCACTCTGGCACTTAGTATGGTTAGTTTTTTTCTTAGCATTGTACCTTAAAGTGTTGGGTTTCTGCCCCTTTTTTTGGTGTTTCATCAAAATGTGTTTTGTTCGCTTTTCTCGCGCTGTCATTTCTCCGGTAACATTTCTGTTTAAGTTAAACTGAAACAATTCTTCATGTTGGCATATCAATAACTCCCGTCATAGACGCCGAACCACATACAACTTTTATAGCTAGCTCGGGGATTGAGAAATTGGATACTCTGTCTCTTCCCCTTCCTCTTTTTTTTCAAAAATATGTGAATCATTCTTTCCCTTGTAGTCACGCATCTTATATTGTTTTAGTTTTTTGCCTACCTTATTGTGACATATTTGTCTTAGGAACCCCAGTGTTGTTGATGCCAGCATTATGGATATTATTACATTATGGGTACATATGTTTTTTGCCTAGGTGCCAATTCGAGGGTGAATTGCCCATATTGGGACTCACCTACACAATTGACCTTACCGGATGGATTTTATCATAATTAAACTACTAATCGGATTCCTCTTTTCCACTTATTGTGAGTATTATCAGGCATCTTCACTATGTTTGTACACACCCTATAGGATATGCCAGAGCTAATGGAATGTCTATCTCCCAATTTTCCATTAGTACTTGAATTGAATCCATGGAAAACCAGACATTTCTCTCCCCATATTTTGATGGAAATATTGGTGGCCTTGCAACCATGTGTATAAATACTGCACACATAGTGGGTATAGTCAACACTCACTTCTAGTTTACCTTATCAAGTCCCTGATGATGGCGTCTTTTATCGCACTGGGTTAATCAATCTTACATTTTAGTGTCATCACCTATCTCCCCTTTCCATTCTTTCTCTCTTGTCCTATTTCTTAGGGTATCAACTGCCCACAATCCTCTAACTCTTTTATAATTACTTTTATTACACACTTTTTTGGGATTACTTTGGATGCATACATTGCACTTTTTTGATTGTGTTTCCAAGTATACAATGTCTTGTTACCATAGCATGATGATAGCCATGCATGTTGACACATAAAATGATGTTTGGATGTTTAGTATGTGTTACATTGTGTTTTTATTTCTTGTCCTGATGGTGTGTCCTTTTTTGCAAGGGGAGCAGATTTGTCAGCATATCCAACAATGGTCTTAATCTAATCATGGATATATATGTGCCATGATGGTACATGACAATATGTTATGCTACATGTTTTTAGTCATGTCATTTTTTTATATATTTATATGATCATTTATATTAGTATTTTTATATGTGTATATATATGTCATTTTACAGCCCTGAAGATGTCCAATGTATTGAACGAAACATGTTGGCTGTTCTTTCCTGTATACGCATGTCATGTCTGAAAAAAAAAAAAAGATTTGGAAGCACACCTTGGATACTGAATTTGAGAGTTTCTTTTTACAACTGTTAAATATTCAAGAACTTATTGGTGTACCGGTTGATCTTTGTTTAGAAATTATACAGTCCTTATAGGACCGCACCTTGATAGTGGGTGCTTAAACTGTGTGCACACTGACTCATATAGGGCTATTGCCTTTACCATAAGAACTTTGGGGATAGTGGGATAGGTGCAATTTTTGATAGAGGTTTCACTGTCGAGTGTAGTTTCTAACCTCTTCGCTTACTCCAGACCCACCATAGCATTCCCTTGTTTTGTTGATTACCCTCTTGAACCATTATACGTTTCTGACAGCTGTGTTTTATTGCCGCTGCACCGTGATCATTGTCCCACTGATCTTTACCACCTGCCAGGTCTCTACCTCAAACAGGGTTCGGAACTTCCACCCCAGGTGTGGGTCCCAAATGATGACATGATCCCCAACCTGTAGCCGAGGGGCTACTGTTCTTATGTCCAGCCTCACCTAGTTGTTGGTTGCCCTTCTCTTGTCTTGTGCAGCCTGGATCTCCAGGATAGAGGGCTGCCATTATGGGCCAGCCAAGATGCTGTCCAGATAGGTCTTGGAACCGGAGATCAATAGGTGCACAGTTGGTGGGGCTGTGCAGGGACTGCCTGTAAACCTATAGAAATCAGTGAAGGCAGCACTCAGCATCTTCACCCTGTTCTACCCATAGTCAGAGAGCTCGGTTCAAGGTCCTCATGAACCATTCGACCTTCCTGCTTGCTTGGGGGCCGTTGCGGAATCACCTTCCTATGCTGAATGGTGAGGGAGGTAAGATATTCTTGGAACTCCTGCTCCTGAAATGGTGGTCCATTGTCTGTGTTTAACATTTCTGGAAGGCCAACCAGGGCAAACATCTTCTGCAAGACTAGTTTAACTCTTGAAAATGCAGTCGACTGTACAAGTTTAATCATCAGGAACTTACTGTGTGAGTCAATTAGTACGGGCGTGAGGTGGCCATCAGGGAAACTCTCCAATTCCATGCTAACTTTCGAACACTGCTTCGGGCTTGGTTCTTCCGTGATTACGGGGCTGTGTGACTCCCCTCTGGTAATGGTGCAAGAGTCTTCTTGGGAACCCATCCCGGGGAACAACCCCTTGTCCCATAACGTCGTCTTAGTCTTAACCACATGCTAGTGACCTTCATAGGCCATGTCGATCACCCGGGCCCACTGACTCCGTGGCACCATGATCTGCTGGCCCCTGAGCGGCAGATCCTTCTCGCTGGCACTCAGCTAGTTCCAAATAACCAAAACTGGCTCCTTGTCATTTGCTCAAGGTGCATTAGTGATTTGGAGCCATTGAGGAAACTTTTCCACTGTTTCCTGGAAAGCACCTCTTTCACCTTCAAGAGGCTTTTGTCCAATTCCATTGCTTCCTTGATCTCCTCAATCAATATTACCTTCAGGCACGCTTCATGCCACACCATCTGCACGAAGTCTCCGTCTCCTTCATTCTCTTCCGTTTGTTCTGCACCTTCCATGGCTGGCCGATTAGGACAGGACAAGTAGTCCGCCATTTTGTTTGCTTCGGGGTGGTAGACACCCTCAGAAGAGTATGTTTACAGTGGGACCACCCACTTCTTGATCCTAAGGGGCAGCAGCTGAGCAGAGCCTTCAAACAACAGGACCAACGGCTTATGGTCTGTTTTTACTCTAAACTGCTCCCCACACATGTATAGATGGAAGTGGCATCACTCCTACCGGATGCCCAAGGCTTTCCACTCAATCTTCTTTCTCCTTTTTCATTTTGCATTTCCCACTCAATTTAAGTGCATCTAGTCTCTGCGTCAGAGAGCTCCCTGCTTGCATAGGCAATGGCGACCCACAATCCTTCTGTTTTCTCTTCTACGAACACCTCTCCTAGCCCTACAGCACTTGAATCGACCAAAAGCTCCATTCTTTGTCATGAGTTAAAGTGCACTATTTGGTGTTGTGAAGTAGAGCTTCTTCCACTTGCCTGAACACCCTGTCTGCCTTTGGTTCCCACTCCCATGGGGCCTCTGCTCTGGTCAGGGTCCTAAGTGGCTCTGACTGGATGACCAGGTTCGGGATAAACCGACTGGCCAGGCAGATACCAGCCCTCAGGGGGCATGTAGTCACATTGTATTGTAGAGGCCGGGTGGCACTCTGCACATACTACCTCACATATCCCTGGTTGTCGTTACTTTCATCTTATATTCCTTGATTGATTACGTTTTTGCAGACACCAGGGGTCGTTTCATGAACATGCTTTCTGACTAGTAAAACGTTGGTGTTTTCAATGTATTGCTGAGAGAGGGACAGCTAACCAGGTTTTTGAAATGCAGTTCAGATGCTACTCCAGAGTGCCATTACCTAGCAGTTTAGCACTCTGTCACAGACAATATTCACACCTTACTGATGTTAAAAATATGTTAATAATATCTAACTTCAATATAAATACAATTCACTCAAAACAGTATAATTGGAGCTATGATTTTAAATTAAAAAAAAAAAAAAACCACTGAAATGTACAAGTTATATTTCGGGAATACTTTTCACAACTAGAAAACACTAGCATGCAATTTTCAGTGGTTTTCTGATTTTAATTCACAACAATATCTTGACATTAGCTGTTCTTTTTTATGTGAACTGCTTTTATTTTGATGCGAAATATTAGTATCACATGGGAGACCCGATATGCATGCATCCAGTACTCTCACCACACAATTTGCGTTTGACAGAAACACATGTTTTTGAAAGGGTAAGTGAAAGGCAAATCACTTCACATCAGGGAAGCTCGCTGCAGATGTTGCGCTTTAAATAAGTGTGTTACAATCTCGCGCAACAGATGAACACCCTCTGAAGCTTGGACATATTTTATAGAGCTGAATATGGGTTGCTGCAAGATGCGTAAAAAACAAAGCACCTGCACAGCTGCAGGACTTCAGGGCTGGGAAAGAGGAGCCTCGCGGGGAGGGAGCGACCGACACTGTTAGAAATAATTAATTGCCCGGAGGCAGCACATTTCATGAGATGATGTACGGATGTGAGGCTGAGGTACAAGTCACTGTGGAGTCAACCTGATCTCATAAAGAGTACAGGAGCAGATAAGGAGCCCCTGATTTGCATTCCTCGACTTTTACCAAGGTTTCAAAAGGAACAGCCTTTTGGATCATTTTTTTTTGCTGGGGGGTGATACAGTTGATATTATCTAGAGATGTTCAATGTATTTATTATGCCAGAGAAGTCTCGCGTGGATTCCCGATTATTGACTAACTTGTAGTTGGCAGAGTTCTGTGCGTAATGTTACACTGCAGACTGGTAACATTCTCCTTTGAGTTCCAGTAGGTCCTGAAATGATGTGCAACGTTTTCAAGAGTTAATTTTAAAATGGTTTTCTTCGTCCCTTTGAAACAGATCCTTATTTTCCCTGAAACAATTTAAAAGCAGTTCGAAATTACAGATTTTTATGTGAGAATCCAAGTGCAGGCAACTTTGTGAACTTTGTGTATTGATTAGAAAATGGACAAAATGTGGATGAATTCTAAAGATGGTGTGCATCCTACCCCCGCTGTTGAAATCTTAAACAACATTAAGGGGCATGTTATCAAGAAACGGCGTTAAAATTATCGCCGCTTTAGCGTCAGAAAACTGCCGCTAAAGCGGCGATAATGGGCTTGATAATATGCCCTTGAGAATTCCCATAGAAGCCCAGGTTGACACCAGAACATGGGCTTCTATTGGAATCCCCAAGGGTATATTATCAAGCCCATTATCGCCACTTTAGTGGCAGTTTTCTGCCGCTAAAGCGGCGATAATTTTAACGCTGTGCTTGATAATATGCCCCTATGACTTCTAAATTTGGAGGTATTTGAGCACAGCTGGTTATCATGTGTCTGGTGTTGGAGATGAAGGACAACGCCAATAATGAACAATGGGGCATATTTACAAGGGCTTTATCTTCGCTTTTTTGGCTTACAAAGCCAAAAAAGCGGAGATAAAACCAGCGCCCTTTTTACAAGAGGGTGCTAACGTGCATAATCGCATGTTAGCACCCTTTTTCCCAACGCCTCCCTTTGCATCTCCAATGAGATGCAAAGTGGGCGTTACTGGGGGTACCACGGATGGACTACCTTGCAAATATCGCTGATGTTTACATCGCGATATTTACAAGGCAGCCCACATGATTTTAGCAGACGTTAGATTTTGGTGAAAACGGCCGTTTTCGCCAAAATCTAATGTCTGCTAAAATCCTGACTTAGCCCTCCCTAACATAGGGGGGGGGATTATGCTGATCCGACCCTGTGGGTCGTATCAGCAAGGTTTTCGCCGTTTTGCAGGGAACATCGCTGGAAAACCAGCGATGTTCCCTGCAAAAGAGCAATAACCTCGCTATCTCTGGAATTTGTATCGCCCTGGAGAAACGCGTTGTTAATAACGTGATACCAGGGCGATAAATTCCAGAGATAGCCTGCGATAATATTATTATCGCTAAGCACGGCCAGCGATAATTATCGCTGGCCGTTGAAAATATGCCCCTTAGAAAGTAATTCATTTGAAAGGCTTTACCTCTGTATCCATGGTGATCCTTAGAGCTGCAGCACAGCACAGCACAGGCTTCTGCAGCCTCTGGGGGACCCTCACCCTTTCAGGGACTCCCCACTCTTCAGGGGTCTCCATTTCTCCTAGGGCTAATGAATATCTGTGACGTTTGGGAGACTCACGGGTCTTTCTTAACATTCTGTGGGTTCAGCATCATTTTACATTATGGCACTACCGTGAATATGTCCTTAGGAGACAATGGCTGACTCAGGTGAAGTCCCTCCATTTCAGCTGATGGGAACAGCTACGTCACGTCTTTTGAAGAAAGCAGAGGATGATATTGCAGCTCATTGTGTCAAAGTCCTCTGAGAAGTTAAAATGGTCAAAGTGTAGGCCTTGCTCTAACCACTTGCATTGAGGAGTTCTTCATGGATGTTCAAAACTAGAGTTTCAAAATCTGGTATATGGCACAAACCTAACAGGATGTCCCTAAGCGTGGGACTGAAATATAGATCAGCGGCTAGGTTTTTTAGACACCTGAATTTGTCTAGTGTAAAACAATGATAGGAGTCTGTCAAAAACATGCTGTACTGGGATGGGTATAGCCCTCCTGTGCACTACCAGTATCAGCAAAATCTGCACTGGGTAATATTTATGTATGAATAAATTAACCCATTCACTAACTTCATTATTTCTTCTTTTTATTACATCGGTAGTATATAGTTGATACATTCTTTGTCAAGAACACAATAATTTTCATTTAGTAAGGATAATGTCTTGACTCTTGATTACGCATAATTTTATAAATGACTCTGCTGTAGTCCCCACTGCTTTCTGGACAGTTTAGAGGTCCTTCACCTGGGAGAATTTAACTATTGTATTCTGCAAACAAATCATATCATGACAATCATTTTATCAAGGAACCAAAATCACAAGAACTGGCTAACTGATAAAAACCACTTAGCTTGGTGGATTATATCGTGCTTCATGGATTTATGATGATTAACAATCAATCACTCCATGAATAATCCAATGCATAAACAACACTAGTAATGTATTGAAAGTCTATTGTGTTGTATGGTGAAGGGTGTAAGCAATGAGAGGAAAAAGAACAGTGAAGGCTAATCATCAAGTGTCGCAAAAACATCATGTTTAACTTGAACAGGGCAAGACCCAGAGATTGTTACCAGGCAGTGGGATTACCTGATTAGAACATTCAAAGTGCTAGAGTTTATTCATAAATAGAGCTGCAATTGGAGGATTCCAGCCGAAAGAGCAGAATAATGAGTAGACTGAGAGTGGAAGAGATGCAATCCCTCGAATCACACAAAGTGACCATAACTGCAATGTTCGTGTGTGGTTCGGCGCGAGTGAAGATACTGTGAAGTGATCCTAAATCTATGTCTGTGATTACACAGCAGTGGGAAACATGATGAGCATCAAATGGAGATACAAATTGTCTGCCATTTTCGAATGGCTAATAGAACCAGTGAGATATGCGTACCAGATAGAGACACCGGAAGAATATGAAAGTATGCATATGGAGAGTCTAAGACCATTAATAATGAGTGGGCAAGAAGTATAGCTTACTGTGTATAATAACACCATTGGAGACAGATGGTGTGATCCTTCAAGTTCTTTTATTTCCTACATGATGTTATGCGTGTTGAATGACAGAAGGGAAGAATATTGCTAAACTGAAAGTGTGAACAGAAATGTAAATATTTGGCTAAGATAAGAGTGTGCAATGGAAAGTAAAAAAAAAAAATAGTTGCTCTTCATAGTGTTTAGACAGGAAGCCTAAGGTGAGTTCTAAGGAAATGCCTCTTTTTGAATGATCACCCCCAGTTTTTAGACTGATGCTGCTGGTTTTATGACTCTGAAAGTCCACTAAGTCCTGCCAAGCAGGCTCAGAGCTATTGCCCTGACACTTACTTATAAGTCTCTAGTATATGCTACCAGAGGTACCCAGGATCTGTAAATTAAGTATCCCTCATGGAATGCCACACTTGTTGTGCCACCAAGAGTGTGTCAAAACACAGCATCACTCCCAAGCTACCACTGCTGGCTGGCAGAGCAGTTCTAAATTGATAACTCAACTTTGACATGTAAACTAATGGCAAAGCCCAGACATTCATTTTTAATATTTGTAAGTCATCCTTAAAGCAGTCCTACTGATCTCTAAAGGCAGGGTGCATTTTAATTTAAAGATGGTCATGTGTTTTGTTGACTTTACATGTCCTGACAGTAAAAGCCCATTGTTGTTTTTACTGTTGTAAAGGCTAGTAGCCCCATTGGTGATTAAGGAATTACATGCTAAAAACTCAGCAGTGCTAACTTCTAAATGAAACTACTAAATATGATACTTTGAAGTATCAAAAGAATTGTTGCATTAAACCCGACTTGTTGCTCAAGTAAAATGTATTCTAACTTTTGCATGAATAGCAACTTCAGAAAATTGCCTCTTTTTTGCCCAAAGTTTCACATAGCCATTGTTGTTTTCGAGACAATCTTATGCCGTCATATAGAGAGCCATACAAACTACTCTCAGGAAGAAGAACAAATAATCTGCCACAGTAGACCTCCTTCTCGCAAGATTCAATGGGGATGCCACGTTCAAAGGGCAAATGGTAGTCACGCACAAGAGAGCTGCTCTTTTGCTTTAGCAGACTGGTTTGCATCTTGGGCAGCAAGGGAGAAATCGTGGTTAAACCAGTTTTCTACAGAGCATGTAACCTACAGGTTGCCACTCCTCTTGGTTGGGCTAGGGAGCACCACACACCAAGAGAAGGGTTCTACCATGTTTGGAGTGGGCAGAATAGTGCTTTCTGAGCTAGCTAGATGCCACACTTCATCTGAAGTTATCTTCAGGTGGGAGGGGACCTTGTAGACCACTGGTTAGTTAGTCACCACATCACTGCTGGCTGGTAGCGGGAATAAAAGTGGCACCCCTGGCACCCAAACCTCACCTTATGTCTGGACTGAAGAGAGAACCGAAGAAAGACTGCCTTTGCCCTCCTCTCCTCCTTTTTGGAGGCAAGGGAGCAGAGGTTGCACTGGGATGGTCTACAATCGGATAGTTTCCATCTTCCATGTGGTGTCCCACAGGGATCGGCCCTATCCCCGACAATGTTCAACATCTACGTCACTCCGTTGGCCAGACTTATCAGAAGGCATGGTTTTGCCCTGGTTTCACATGCTGATGACTCCCAGCTTGTCATTTCCATCAACAACCAGCCTGAGGCCACAGCTGCCAGGTTTCATGCTTGTCTCACTGAGATCATGACATGGATGGACCATAGCTTCCTGAAAATCAATACTGACAAAACAGAGGTGATTGAGTTTGGCCCTGGCCGGCCCCTGTGGAATGACTCCTGGTGGCCGTTGGAGGCTGGAGAATGCCCGTGTCATGACCCCAAGGTCAGGAACCTTGGGGTTATTTTTGATGCCCAACTAATTTTTTATGCCCAGGTAAATAGTCTTACTTCATCCTGTTTCTTCTTCTTAAAAACCTAGAGAAAAATTTTCCCGTTTATCTCACAAGAACTACAAAAGATGGTGGTGGTGGCACTCTTCCTGTCTAAACTGGATTATTGCAATGCCCTTTGTTTGGGCATTGACAAGTTCCAGATGAGAAAACTGAAGTCTTTACAGAATGCTTCACCAAGATCACTTCTAAACATACCCAAAGGACAACCAACCTCGGCAGGAATCAAGTCACTGCACTGGCTTCCTATCCAACAGCGGGTGGAATTCAAGGCCTTATGCCTTGTGCACAAAGCACTTTATGGTGGAGGTGCGGAGGTGCCCTTAGATCTGCTAATTTGGGCCTTATTAAAACTACTATGATCAGACGGGCAATATGGGGTCGCAGAACTTTATCGAACTGTGCGGGAAAGCTATGGAACAAAATGCCTATGGCTATGAAATTCCAACCTAATCGGCAGCTCTTTAGGAAGGACTTAAAAACATGGCTGTTCACTACCATATAGTTCTTCGGTAACACAGGTCATACTTCCTTTCTACATACACTAGCGCCAAGACGCCACGGTAATCGAGTGCTCTATAAACATATATCCTATATATCCTATATCCTGTTGTGCCCTGGACCCAACAATGAGAGGTTGCATGACCAGCTGGACTGCACCTGCTGCATCTTGGGCTTCCAAGAAAGGACTGTGCATGTGGTGTCCTGCTAGAGGATAAGTCATTGTCAAGTCCCAGGCAGAAAAGGTGACTCCAAGAGTCAGTTGCCACAGGGCCATAAAAGTTGAGAAGTCTACTCCTTTCAGAGCCCAGTGCTAAGAAGTCTGAGCACCGTTGGACGCCAAGGTGCAGCATTGGAAACTGAGTCGCGTCCCTCAAAATTTACACTTGAGTCTGCCGGACTCAAGAGAGTCATTGGTGTGTAATTTGGTTGCCCAGCATGGATGTTGCTGCAAGGTAAAGGGAACAGCTGGTTTTGCTGGTACAGGAGACCAGTAAACTAGTGGCACCTGGGTTTTGTGATTGACTTCACACAGACATTGTGAGCCATCAACCCCTGAAGCCAAAGTCGCCCCTCCATGTTTGTGGACCAAGGGATGGCCAAAGGTAAATCCCCAACACCGGCTCAGTATCCTGAGCATCCTTGAGCATCTTCAACATACTGCACTCTTTGCATCAGGTCACTCCATTGTTTCTATGGCGATTTTGCCCATAGGAACTGGAACTGTACCAGAGACTGCTTTAACTGCGAGGTAAATGTTTAACTGGACCTCTTTAGTCCCTGCGACTGGCTTTCTGTCAGAGTTGATTCCCTTAGCAGTGCCTTCATAGCCATTTCCAAGTTACTTGGTGTGGGTAACCCTAAAAAACACGTCACAGTACATTACCATGATTGTTGCACTATGTGAAAAGCTGTGACTTATTGTTCCTTTAAAAAATCATAACTTTTGAAACCCTCTAGGGGATTTTTGTCACTGGAGTGTCTATTTTAAGATAAAAATACAATATTTTATTATAAATTTATGTTGGATTGTTTTGCATTGTTTTTTCTTCTTATTCAAATGTTTCTTCTTATTCAAATGTTTTTGTACTTTTTAATGCTTTACACTTGTTCCTTTGTTAAAGACCTGACTGCTCTGAGCCCCAGCTACCCAGGACTGAGCTGGGGTTTTATAAACAAACCTGACTTACCCTGATATGGAATTGTGTCTTTATTTCATAGAGAGGTCTCGCAACCACACCATATATTATACCACTTTCCTCACATGAATGAAGTCAACAAAAGAAACAGTGGAATTTATGTTAAGAGTCTGGACTCAGATACTAAAAGGCATGTTTTAGAAACACGATAACTGTAAGTGAAATGTGGAGTAGGAAGCTAAATACTAATCAAAGGGAAATTTAGTTTCGTTGTGTGTGACTGGTAATGCTCGAACTAGAGCTGGAATTAGTTTTGCAGATAAGTATAGCAGCTAATTGAATATATTTGAGAAATGACCTGATCAATTTGAATATGCTAGCATTGTTAAAAACATAAAGGAGAACTGAAAACAATAATTTATTATTGGCTTTTATAAAAAAAAAATGAACATTTTTCAATAGGTGTTGTTTGATGCTCTGCATCCAAATTTCCCATCCACTTAATTTCACACCTCATTGTCAGTGTAATGGCTCTCCCAACCAAGCGGCTCCACCATTAAGTGAGGCCTCCCCCGAGCCCCTGCACTCTCGAGTGTTGGTGTTCGAGGCCCTCCTCCACCCGCAGGTTTACCTGCGCCTCATCCCTGGTGATCCAGTGGGCCCCTGTCTCCTTTCTCTCGCTCCGCTTCCCTCTCCATTTTCACTCGTTCTCACCCTCATCTTATTCTCTTTTCTGCACTTTTCTGCTTGTCTGCTCTATTCCACTTTATTTACTCCTTGATTCCCTCTTCATTTCTCCTTTCCCTGGTGGTTCAGTGGACCTCTGTCTCCTTTCTCTCGCTCCACTTTCATCTCCGTTTTCACTTGTTTTTACCCTCATCTTATTCTCTTTTCTGCTCTTTCCTGCTTTTCTGCACTTTTCTGCTTGTCTGCTTTATTCCACTTTATTCACTCCCTGATTCCTCCTTTATTTATCCTTTCCCTTTCCCGCCCTTTTTCCCCGCCGCTGCTGCCCCCGCAGACCCTCCCCCCCAGCACGACCAGTGCGACCGGCCCAATCCAGATCCCCCCGCTCCCGCCTCCCAGCTGTCCATCCCTCCCCGAATCCTACTTAATGGCGGCCACTGGTGCGCCAAAGGCGTGCCAGAGGCAAGCCCGTCTGTGCCCGTCTGCGACCCGTCCATGACCAGCGTCAGGAACTCTGGAGTCTGGACCTTCGCCCTGCCAATGCTACAACCCAGCAGCACTCCACGCACTCAACCCAGGCCGTAACAACAACTGCAAGCTAGCTTCACCAGCCGACACCCACGGATCCTTCAGCTGTCACCGCTGCCAGCACACCTACAGTACTGCCAAGAACACGGACGCAGCACAACCTGCCCATAAGAACATAACCTCAACGTCCGATCCCTCGACAAACACGCCACCAAAATTTGGGACCTCCCCGACAGCAACACCCCGGACGTAGCATTCTTCACCAAAACCTGTATCAACACCACCTCGGGACTGGACATCGCCATTCCCCAAGGATACAAGATCTCTGGGAAGGACCGCCCCACCCGCCCGGGAGGAGGAATTGCTATCGTCCACAAATCCACCCTCCGCCTGAGCACACTCTCCGACGAACCCACAGACCTGATAGAACACCTTCACTTCAAGATACTGGCCAGCCCTACCACCACCCTCTGAGGAACCCTCATCTACTTACACCCTGGACCCCGCAGACCTTTCGCAAACTCCATCACAGACATCATCTCCCCGCATGCCATTGCATCCACCAACTACACCCTGCTGGGAGAACTCAACTTCCACCTCGACAACCAACTGGACCCCAACACCACATCCCTCCTGGACAACCTCCACAACATTGGACTCTGCCAGATCGTGACCGAACCCACGCACTTAGCAGGACACACCCTCGACCCCTCTTCACAACAGGAAACTCCATCACCTTCAACCACACCACTGAACTCCCATGGACTGACCATTGATGCGTCCACATCACCTTCAGAACACCCTCCATCCACAGACACCAGCACCTGTTTCCATGCAGAAACTGGACCAAAATCACTGACGACCAGCTCATCTCCTCACTCAGCAACTCCACCCCAACCACCGTGGATAACGACGATCCCAACACTGCAGCCCGTACCCTGCTAAGATGGATCTCCGACAGCGCCAACACCATAGCCCCCCTCAAGAAAGACAACACCCATGTCAAGAAAGCCAGATGGTTTACCACCGAACTTCAAGAGTCCAAATGCACTTGCCGCCACCTCGAAAAGGCCTGGAGAAACACCAAATCCACAGAAGCCCACAACAACTTCATAGCCGCCACCAACACACACCACCAACTCATCAGAAAAATGAGGAAAAAACGATTGAAGACAGAATCTCCACACACAACAGCAAAGAACTCTTCAACATCATCAAGGAGTTCGCCCAACCCACCAGAGAGTCTACTGACATCCCTCCCTCACAAGACCTCTGCGACAAACTCAGCACCTTTTTCCACCACAAAATCAAGAGCGTCTATGACAACTTCAACGAAGACAACCAACACACTGAACCCTCACCAACCACCCCAACACCCTGAAGCCAGCGATTGACAACTGGACAGCCCTCACCACTGAAGACACACTGAAGACAATAAAGTCAATCCACTCCGGGGCCCCACGGAACCCTGCCCCCACCGCATCTTCAACAGAGCCGCTGACACATTGGCACCCATGCTCCGCCACACCATCAACTGCTCCCTGCCGACCACCTCGTTCCCTGTCGACTGGAAACACGCCGAGGTCAACCCCCTCCTGAAGAAACCCTTGGCAGACCCCATCGACCTCAAAAACTACAGACCCATTTCCCTGCTCCCGTTCTCAGCGAAAGTCATTGAGAAAGCCATCAACAGCCAATTCGCTACATTCATCAAAGAGCACAACATCCTCGACTCCTCCCAATCCGGCTTCAGAAAAAAACACAGTACGGAAACCGCCCTCCACACCGCAACAGACGACATCCGCACCCTACTGGACAAAGGAGAAACAGTAGCCCTCATCCTCCTCGACCACTCAGTGGCGTTCGACACAGTCTCTCACCGCACCCTAATACGCACACTCCACAATGCAGGGATCCGGGACAAGGCCCTCTACTGGATCCGCTCCTTCCTCTCCAGCAGAACGCAGCTGGTCAGACTCCCCCTTTCCTCTCGGACCCTACACCAACCACCTGCGGTGTCCCCCAGGGTTCCTCCCTCAGCTCTAAGCTCTTCAACGTCTACATGGCTCCGCTTGCCCCCATCGTCAGAACCTAAAAACTCAACATTGTGTCATATGCAGACGACAGCCAACTCATCCTCTCCCTATCCAACGAACCCAACACCGCCAGACACAACTTTCAAGAAGGCATGGATGCCATCGCCAAATAGATGAAAAACAGCTGCCTACAACTAAACACCAACAAAACAGAAGTACTCATCATGGACCCAAACCCTGATGCCTGGAATGACACCTGGTGGCCCCCCACCCTCGGAAGTCCCGCCCACCCCCATGGACCACGCACTCAACCTGGGAATCCTGGACTCCGAGCTCGAAATGGACCGCCAGATCAACTCTGTCTCATCCTCCTGCTTCCACACTCTCCACCTCCTACGCAAGACCTTCAAAGGGATCCACCTCGAACACAGAAAGACCGTCACTCACGCCCTGGTCACCAGCAGACTTGACTATGGCAACGCACTCTACGCCAGAATAAACAAAAACCTCACCCGCAAGCATAAGAACTCCCAGAACGCCGCCGCAAGACTGGTCCTCAACCTGTCAAGACACTGCCACATCTCCCAGCACGTGCCAAGACTCCACTGGTTCCCCATCGAGGCTAGAGTCACCTTCAAGATGCTCACCCACACATACAAGGTCCTCCACAACACGGACCAGCATACCTGAACAGCCAACACAAATTCCACGCACCCCAAAGGACCCTACGATCAGCCCAGCTCTCCTATGCCGTGGTCCCCCGTAACAGAAAGACCAGATCGGGAGGCCGCTCCTTCTCCTTCCTCAGGGCCAGAGCCTGGAGCGCCCTCCTGCTCCACCTCAGACAGACAACATCGCTCCCTATTTTCGCAAGAAACCTCAAAACCTGGCTCTTCAACAGACCCCCTCCTTGATGGACTGGAACCTGCACCCCCTCCAACCCCTGCACCTTGAGACCCTTATGGGTGAGTAGTCACGCTTAACAAACGCCTGATTGATTGATGGATTATCCTTTGTAATAGGGTTCCCGCAGACATCCATGCCAGGGGTTGGTTGAATTACTTCAAGAACTTGAAACTTGAGTTGACTTATCTTATGTTTGTTTTTTGAAAAGTGTGTGGTGACACTTGATTCAACGGGCTCTTGATCTTATGATTGTGTGAAGCATTTCCAGAATCTTTGCCTTCTCTCATTACCACTATAAAAATAGAACTGGGACTCCATTCATCCTCATTGTCTTTGCACCATGAAAATAATGCAATACAGGGCTATAAGATAATTATATTTGAATTGCTTCACAATTCACATATGATGTTTGATTTGAAACAACAACTTCTGAATACAAATTTCAAATTTAAATATCACTTCATTGGCCTGGGTTTTCCTCCTATGTTCCACTCCATTTATGGACACTGAAAAAAGGCTATGATGCTACGAATCAAGACTACAGTAGGCATGTTAGCAGAAGTTGATATGAAAGCAACCAATTCTCCATTAATCGCTTTACAATCCCACAGGCTACCAACAGGGATTTCATTACAGTTATATACGTAGTAAGACTATATTAGTCATCAAAATAATTGTGTACAATATCATAGATAGAAATAATAATATTGATAATATGCAATTATTCTCAGAATTATTGCTAGTGTTTGTCATATCTGTCTTCCCCAAATTCTCCAGTCTGAAAAATCAGTCTTGAAATTCAATCCTATATCAACATCTGCCATACAAAGAGAAGGATAATAAATGAAGTGACTGAACAATAAGTGAGATTTAAAACCTGCATAAAAACCATACAAAGCTTCATTATATCACATAGGACTTCAGAGTTAGAAATATCGATTAATGATTCTGAGTTTTATTAGCATTTATATTAAGACATGCATAACGATATTAAACAATTTACCCCCACTACCACCACCCTCCCTTAACTCCAGTTCCCATTACAGTATGTATACAACACATATTTATTTGGCAAATTACATTTTTATCCATTTTCTTCCCAGGAATCATCACTCTTTCCTAAATCTTTAAGGGAATCTAATAAATGATCCCATGCACAAACGTTTTCAATTTATCCTCTTCCTTTCCTCGTATCACTATACAATACTGCACTAACCAGCCTAACAAACTCCACTTTCCATTTTGCTACCCTTGCGGCTTGGTCTCCTTCCAGTTCATATTTATTTCACATTTTGCAAGTACCAAGGCTAAATCAATAAGTCCTGTAGTATTTTTACACTTTGTAGGTCTTGGAAATCCCCCCAGCATACAGACAACAGAAGTACACACGATTGATCTATTTTATAGAGAATATTACTTCCCTCTAGTATTCCACGAATAACGCACATGAGCATACCATGTGCAACATTTCTGCACCCTGTTCACCACAACTCAGACATCCCACATTTGTCTGATAAATTCAAGCAATTGTTACCGCAGTTAGATAGCCTCTATGCAAGTAGAAAAAAAAATATCATTTTAAATCCCACATTTCTTGACACAATATATGAATTTCCAAGATTTTCAGACCATCCCAAGTCTGGTATTGGATGTGCCAAATCCTCCTCCCACTTTTTTCTTAGACCAACCAAGAGTCGTTATCTTATCACTTCTTATTGCCTGATAAAGGCATGTCACCTACTTCATATGACTCATTGTGGTACACAATATTTGACAAGCAATTGCGGCTCTACTAAACTGGCTGCGCAATCTAGCGATCACTATTCAGTGCAACAAAAATTGCCCTCTCGGGATCTCAAAAGGTAGCTGAAAATTTCTTAAATGATAATATCACCCTGTCACTATACAAATCTTCTATCATATGCATCCCATACTTTGCCCACTATGCTATGCCCCACAATCTTCCCCCCAGAATGATTTGTTTGAAACGTCTCAATGGAATGCCCAGGGCATAGGTCCTCTGAGTATGAGTTTGTTGAAACGCCCAACGCCAACAGTGCCGCACAACCTTCCACATAGTGGCCATTCCCCGCACTGGTCCTCTGACAGGGGCCAGGAATATTGTATACAACACATCCAAATCTGGTTTTCTCTCCAAATTTACCTTCCCTCAAAGTCTTTGCAAATGAATCCATAGTGTAAATCATTGCACCATTGCTGCTAGGTAATAGTTTTCCATATCTGGGGCAGCTATTCCTCACTGCTAGTGGCCTATTGCAACTTTGCCAATGCCATTCTTAGCCTAACTGTTCCCCATATAAGAGAAACTAAGAAAGAGTCAATTTCCCTAAATACTCAACATGATATCACCATGGGCAATGTTGTGAAGATGTAAAGTTATCGGGGCAATTCCACCATTTTTGCAACTGCTATTCGTCGGGAAACTGAAAGCGGCAGCGTTCTCCGAAAAGCTACACTTGTCTGTAAACTTCTAATTGCCACACCAATGTTACCCTCCAATAAATCAATGGGAGCATGGTATAATCTTACTCTCAGATATTTTAGATACGTTCCCTCCCAATTAAGCCCCCTCAGATCCAAAGGCTACAGCACAAACTTCTGTAATGGGAACACATATAATGTATTCCAGTTGATGCATAACCGTAGGCTTGCCCAAACCGATCTAAGAGGTTCAAATCATGCAGCAAATCTACATTAGCATCTTTGAGAAATAACATATCGTCTGCATATAATGCTGAATAATGGTACACACCCTGAACCTCCAGATCCCTGCAAAGCCCTCCTGTCCTCACCCAAGTAGCAAGTGGCTCCATAGCAGTCGCAAATAAGGATGGCGAGAGTGGGCACCCTTGTCGAGCCCCTCTTTCCACTGTATATTTTTCCAAAATGTGCCTTCCCATTTTGGCATGAGCAGTAGGTGCCACATACAGAAGCCTAATCCATGCAATAAATTGGTTTCTCAATCCCATCTTATTCAAAGTCAATTGCTGCAATCACAACTTTTTCCTTCTTTGCATTTCCCAATCCCATCTTATGGAGCACTTCATAAAGGAAATCCCAACGTAAACTATCAAATGTCTTTTCAATGTCAATTGCTGCAATCACAACTTTTTCCTTCTTGCAAAATCAGATTCCATGATTGCTAATACCCTCCTAATATTATTAGTCGTATTCCTTTTCCAAAATGAGCCTAGACTGGTCTGTATGTATTACCATAGACATTCATGGAGCTAGGCACATTGCTAATACACTACAGATTTAGAATAGAAAGTAGGCGATAAGCCGGTACATCATCAGAGGCTTTTCCTGGTTTAAACAAATAGATCACTGTTGCTTCTGCAGTTGTGTGGGGCATTCACACAACTGCAGTAAAGATTAACTCGTCTTAGTGCAAATTCTTCCATATATTGCAAATAAGATTTCACAGGGAATCCATCCATTTCAGGGACATTCCCTCTTGCGATGTGCTTTATGGTAGCCTTCACTTCTTGAATTGTTACCTCACCACCCAGGTCTTTTTTTCTTCTCCACTTTAATCTTAAGCAATTCTCCTGCCTCTCAAAACTTATTAAAGAATTGTGGGGAACACTTCAATAACATAGTTTATAAACCTGCATAGAATTTACAAAATCTTCTATTGATGGTTCCCTGTTTATAGACATGTGCGCCCTACTCAGAATCTATTTCCAGCATCTGTGCACCCATACTCTTAGAGTTTGTGAGCCAGGCCAAAAAAGTACCAACCTTGTCATGTTCCACATGCATCCTTTTCATATACCCTCTAAAATCAAAACAACACAATTTCTCTGTATCTACCGCTACCTGCTCCCTGGCATCCAAAAGCTGCTGTTTCAACTCCGGTTTACCTGGTCTCACCAACTCTAGCTCTTTTAGCTCTTTCTCATGTTTATTAATCTCTTTCACAAGGGAGCGTTTAACTCCCACCATCTCCGCTATACAGCACCCACGTATAGCAACCTTAAACACATCCCACTCTAAAAGAGGGGACACAGTAGTTGCCTAATTTTCCGTAAAATAATTTTCCAATAACATCACAGAACACAAACCCTAAGGCACCATACTGTTAATATTAATAACCATACAGGATTCAAGTCTCCTCAATTTCAGAGATCTTCCCCCCAATAAGTTTTGGCTCATAGTCAATTACAAAGTATTGGATTTTTCTTCAATCACTAAAATGGATTTCTTTGAAATATTTCCCAGTACTGTAATTGGTTTTACCATGGTTTGTTTGCTCTAGTATATTTCAATATCCTCTTTTTTACATGAAAGTTCATGCTCCCTATATACATCTTACGGCATGGACATATTATAAAGTAAACATGTATTCTGTATAACAAATAATATCATGGACAATTCTGTACCTTCACTTGCTATGTGGGTCTATAAACTCAGTCGTACTACAACTGTGTCCACACACTTTACAGTGTCTGCACAAAAAACCTTCTTTGACTGCAAATTCCTGAATTAAATGAGTTCCTGAAAGCATTACTTTCCATATGTTTATTTTTATGATTATTTAAAGTGTTCCCAGTGTGTGAAATTGTGTTGGCGATGGCAATTTTCACAGTCTTTTAACTAATTGCCTAATTTCCTTGACTCCAATGCTACTTGTTTTAAAATATGTTTCAATGAATTACCTCTTATAATCTACTTGGTGAGAGAGAGATATTTTCTGTGTGAAATAAATATTTATTTTTAAATTATTTTACAATTTCCGAATATTTAACATACAAATGAATCGAGTGCACATTAATTCAGGGAGATGCCCAAACAGCAACTGATAGGAAGTGTCTCGCTCGTTGCTTCCCATCATAACACAATGTATTCATTTTAAAAATTATATATGTATGCAAATAGTTTACTGTATGTATGTGGTACTTGTACAGCATAAATCTAACCAGAGTAGTACAGGATGAAAGGTAGGCATACAGCCAATAGAGGATAAAACAACTTTCTGGATTCAGGCAGCAGTAGTGCGCTGTTACTGCATTGTGATGTAGTTTCTTTAAAAAAGTGTGTCTTCAACGCCTTCCTGAATTGCAGCAGTATTGGGGTGCTCCTCAATGTATACTGATATGTTGTTTTTAGACCCTGCGTGTCTGGATAGATCAGGCCTTCTCCTTTTTTTTTTTTTTTGCACTTTTTAATCTCTAGTCTGATTTTGTCTAGGCTATGTTAGCCCTGCATTAACCCTTGTATACTCATTCACTTAAACCTTCTCCATAGAAGAGTCAACAGTTTATTTTCAGTAACAAGACATTCTGGAGCGCCTCATATTTATCATATTTGCTGTATGCTTGCATTCTATTGTTTTGTTATTGAAACTCTGTGGTGAAGATAAAGTAGAACACTTGGGAATCAACTGAAAGACTGCTGCATTGCATATGGAAGTTGATATTTCACTCTGCAGGCCATACTTTTTGGACAAGAAAGATACATAAAAATGTATGGAAAAGAAGTTCTCATTTTAGCTTTCTGGAGCACTGACCTTTGATTTTCATGACAAAAGGAAACCCTAACATTTTTTATTTACTGTGGTCTCCTCCATAAGATGCCCTGCAATTCCAACAACATGGCCTCACGTTTGTCTTGAAATAGAATGTTAGCGCTCTAGTTATTCATTAGAGCATTTTGGGAAGCTGCAGTAGAACACTGGGGAATCAACCTACAGACTACTGCTGCTGGTGTAAACACATGTTTTATTCAGCATGCAAGACTATTTTCTGATACAGATTACAAAGAAATTTGTAAAATTATGGAAAATGTGTCCTCATTTTAGCTTCTGAAATACTAAACATAATTTCCAAGAGAGAAAAATTGTTTATGTATAGTTAGATGTGTAGTAAGGGATTTGAAGATCTTGTTATTTGGGTAACACAGAGTATGGAATAATTTATTTGGCTCTCCTTCCCTTGGCATCTCAGAGAGAATACTATACTATTTAGCTTCTGAGAACTTACAGACCTTGATGCTTCTAAAAGTAGCGGGCCTTGCTTTGGTAGTCCAGTTATTGGATCTTCAGCTTAGTATCAAATATGTTGTGTTGAAAAGTTCATCAATCAAAGATGACTAAGGACAATTATGTATGGGCAGTGTGCAACATAAATAAATACATACATACGTACATACATACATAAATGTGTACAATTGTCTGCGTAATCCCTTTTCACCCAATGTTTATGAGTCATTATTATTATTATTGTTGGTTGAAATGTTATCCTATCTGGAAGGAAAATATATGAATTGGTTTCAAATCAGTTTTTAGGATGTTGAACATTCCTACTCATGATAACTTTATCAGAACTATGGAAAAGCCAATTTTCACTCTGGAGAGATATTTAAAAGTGGAGACACCTATATCTGTGACAATTGATCTATGGTCACCAACATTTAGATTACCTACTGGATACATTTCATTGGCCAATCTGAAAGTGTTCTGCAAAGTTTGTGAGTTGGTGGATTTGTTGCAGTGTGTCATCAGAAATGACGGTGCTGACTTTAGTGCTGGCAGGCTCCTTTTCTCTGGACCGATGAAGCAGCTTGTTTTCTAAACCGGTGAAAATAGCATTCTGCTCTGATGGGTGAGTGTCTGCTGTGCGTGGGATTGCCATCTGTAGACACAAACATAATGTTCCCTGCTGTCCACTTTTTCTTTCAGATGAACTAAACATGATATAAAAGAAAAATAAACATCATAGAACTTTGAAATTGTACTATGAAATTTTGTTTCTCAAATGAGATGCGTGCAAAAAGAAAAAGAAATACTGATACATAGAATTAACTGTGTTCATGTGAGCATTCTCAGGCATATTTCACACTAAAAATACATTTTAAGGTAAAATGTAGTAATCTGTATTTATCACCATCGTGATATACAAACAACTTCATGGATATATTTAATGATGAAAAATGTCTATCACCATGGGGACATATTCCATCTTTGCTTTTACTAATTAACCTTTCACATGTTTTCAATGTACTTGAATGCTTTTAGTAAGGATTAAATATTGTTATGTTGATTAAAAAAAAACATTCTTGCACCATTTGTAAAATGTGACGTTAGAGACTGAGGGGCACATGCATCAAGATAAGGTATTGCGATTCCTTAATAGCGATTTTTAGGGAATCGCTATTTAGGAGTCGCAATTCCTTATGCATGTAGGCATCACAAAATAAATAGTGATTCCTACACGTTCCCTAATGGCGAATCGCAAATTGCAATTAGCTATTGGATAATGTATTCCCATTCATTCCTATGGGCCTACAGGCCCATAGAAATAAATGAGAAAGCATTCCCAATTTGCGATTACCAAATAGGTAATTGCAAATTACGAATGATATTTGCAAGAGTGCTAGGGGGCCTAAGGTCCCCCTGATGCACCCCCAAATAAAGTAAGTGTGCACATGTGGCGCACATACATGCCCTAAAGGCATGTGTATGCGGCACATGGCACTTAGAAAAATGCAATTTTGTGCATTTTTCTAAGGATTTGCAAATTACCATCAACTTGAAGTTGAAGGTAATTTGCAAATTTTTAATGCAAAGTCGCATTTATTAAAATGCTTCATACATTGCAAATTGCGATTCCCTAAATACCTTTGCAAAATATGTAATCACAAAAAATTTGATTACCTATTTTGCGAATGCATTTAGGTTTGATGCATCGGAAATTTCTTTTTACCAGTTGCAAATGGGCCGATTCTGCGTAAAAGCGAATCGTTTAATAAAAATTTCGATGTAAATAAATATTCTGAGAAAATGACGTGAAAGTTAGGTAAAGTATCTAATTGCTAACCTCCTCAAAGATCACCTAAAATGTTAAAAGGCCAAATTGCAAAACAATGTGGAAGTGGGGGGAGGAGAATGATCAATATACCCAAGTGCTCTGCCCAACTATTTTGTAATACAAAAGAGAGACAACTCATTCAGAGGTCACATTAACCATGAGATTCAGTGAGTTCATTGTTCAAAGACAATGTAATTTGTATATAGTGAAGCACTTACTCTGCTATCTGAAACATATTGCAAGAGCTGCTGACTATCCATAGATGGCTTAAATTATGTCAGTGTCTTTGCTGAATGTGACGTCATCGATAAAATATACTTGAGACAGTGGGAGTTTAAACGTATAGTACTTGTTAATATCGAAATGTTTTGGTTGAAAATTGTGACAAAGTGGATTACTTGTTGGGGTATATGGTAGCCCACCACAAGTAATAATGACACTACCCTTATTAGGTCCAGTAAAAGTTTCAGTAATTTAAAACTCCACTCAACCCCATGTAGCTATAGCATAGAGTAGAATGGCTTAATGTAAGAAAATGTGTAAAGCATTTAGAAGTGCCAAAACAGTAAAAATTGTCAAAAATTCAATTGTTTTTAAATCCCACTCCAATTTATTGAAATAGTATATATTTTAAATAATAAAATGACACCAAATGGCAAAAATTCAATAAGGGAAACTGGAGATAAGATTTTTAAAAGTTTTAATTGAAAATAGGACCAAAAAGCTCGAACTGGCAACTGCAGGCAACTGGTCATGTTCGGCACGGACAAAAGTAAGTTTCAAGTCTGACCACAATAGAGCTCAGTTTGGATATGAGAACCAGGTTGCTCTTGGTCAAGGAGTTACTATTGGACTTGTATATTTTCTGAGAAGGTAGAATCCTCTACAAAGCAAGGATGCAGGCTGGTTCCAGAAAACAACTTGTCAACGATGGGTTGACAGAGGACAAAGTCTTGTTAATCCATCAACGAAAGTGGGAAAAGTTACCCAGAAAGCGATCAATGTTGACCAAATGCTGCTTGGCATCTTGCTTAGTGATGATTTTTTACTTTCAGCCTTAGCGTGTAATTACGACTGTGGTGGTCTGGGGATTGCCGCTGCCATTTGGCAATCTGACTACCCGCTACCCAGGTGGCCAAAGCGGGAGAGCGAGCCACAGAAAGACCGCTTCCAGACCACAGCCAAGACCGCAGGTCCTGCAGCTGTGAGTAAAGTGGCGGTCAATGGAGGCTGTGCCGGCATGGGCACGGCTTCTGGAATTTCAACCTGCCTTTCCTCCACATTTTCATGGCAGGATCACCGTAATGAAAATGTCATCAGAAAAGCAGGCAAAGGGCCACGCAAAAGGGCGTGGGGCATATAGGCCCATGTTGAGGTTGGATGTAGCTCATGTTGTAGTCCCCCATGCCAGTCATGTTTGTTCACGGACTGTATGCCATGCATGAATGGTGCAAAGAAAGAGTGTGTGCGACTTGCTGACAGCACAGCAGTGTGGCCGGCATTGACATCAGGCTCTCTCTTATAGCCGAAGCATGCAGCCGCCTTAGCTGCGCAGCCGCAACACCCCCTGCCCAGCAGGAAAGTTAGAATGCGGGCGTTGGGATGCTTGGGGGCATTCCCCCAACCGCCATCGCATGCAGGGGTTACTGGGTCTAAAACGTAGGGGTTGAGGCCTTTTACTGCTGATGTTTCAGGAGCTCAGCTCCTATGTATCCTGAGCAACTGGGCAAATGTTCCTTCAGCACTTGACTCAGGAATAGCGGGGCCCAAGCAGTCCAAGGCTCCATTGGGGGAGGTGTGGATACAGGGGAGTTATCATAGGCTCACAGCTTTAAATGTTCACAGTAGCAGCAATAAATCTTTGTGCAGCCAAATACTGACTTTTATGAAAAAAGATAAGTATTTTGTTTCTACCGGTAAAAGTATTAAATAAAGATACAACATTCACAACCAACTATACAGACCCCTGAAGTCAGGGCTCAAGTGTTTCTTTAGCTAGCCCCCTGAGTCCCAATCACTCCTACCTCCTAGCGATAGTGGTTTTTCCCCATTCACTCTCGGTAACATCCAGGGCAAGTCCCACTATTAGTCCAAGTCTTAAGTGTCCACTGTGGCTTTAAAGTCAACAGTGTTCCAGCACCAACTAGCAAGCAAGTTCCCCTGGTGCAGACTGGCCTAAAATCTGTCTTACCCGCACCTGCAGGCATGGAGCATCAGGATTTCCTGAGCTTACCTTGTCCAAGGGCGCTTGGAGTAGAAGCAGCTGAATCAGGTGAGTTTGTTACAAATGGCGCGGGTGGGCTGCACTCAGCGGGTATAGAGTTCCTCACACACAGTCACACCACCAAAGCAACAGGATGATGGTGTGCAGCAGGTTCTCCCACAGCAGCCTCACTTCTCTGGTGGGGGCTGTCGATCAGTTCACATGTCTTGCTGCTCCTGGCGGCCACCCTTTGGCATGCGGAGTCACCGTGGCCTCCCTGTACGCTGGATCCAGCCTTTCAGAACAGCTAAGTCATCAGCGGTGGCCTCTCCTGGCAAATGGGTTGCAGATTACCAAAGCATGAGGGGTATGGCCCTCACAGCCCAGCAACCTTCTTGCAGAAGTCCATCCTAGCATACAGGATCACAGCTCCTCACTATGTAAGGGCTTCTGCCCGAGCGGCACAATGATGTGCACAACTCAGTTCACAGCAACCCTTCTCTGGCATACAAGGGTAGCCAACTTCGTCCTTGACAGGGGCAACAACCTGATAGGTGTAGCAGCCATCACCTCACAAAGGGAATCCACTCAACAGGACTCCCTACTGGACCTTGCTCCCTCCAATGCTCTCCTCTTCTTCACAGGGCATACTGGTCTTGTAAGCCAGGTAGGCACTGGTGCTCCAGGCTCTAGGCTCCAGGGCAGATGGTTTTAGTTTCCCCGGGTGATGTCCCCTAACCCAGCAGGGAGACTAGCAGGCCTTGGCCCCCATCCTTGGTCACAGGCAGAAGCCTTGCAGAGGCTCCCTTCCTCACACAGCCTGTCTGGCTGCTTGGCAGATGACAATTTTTAGAATCTCAAGCCCCCCTTCTTATAGTCCATTTCCAGACACCAAATGTGATTTAGAGACTGAATCTTTGAAGTTCATGTTGCAGGTCTGCTTCTTTTAAAAACCCAGTCTTCTGCCCTCTCTTCCCCCTCAAAGCAGTCTGTCACAGCAGGAGTGACTCTAAAGCTGATAGCCCTACGACACAGGCCATGAGAGTGACTAGAGTGGCACCTTGATGTCAGCCAGAGTGATATGTGTATGAAAAGGTTAGCCCAGAGCACAAGCCTTACTCTTTATGATACTCTTATCAGCCCCATCTTCTACCTGAAAAGCGCCCAGGCCCCTTCCATGTGACATCTCACTAAACAAAGAGCACACTTTGTAGTGTTCAAAGAAAGCCTGACTCTCTTCTGTCCAGTGTGTGACACACAAATCTGCCCAGGGGACTTCATCAATCTCATCTGCACAAGTTTTGCCATAGAGGCATGGGTTTCCCAAAATGGAACTCACGCCCCTCCATGTATTGTGTCATTCACAGGCCTCCACACACTCAATGCATCTATACAGCATACACACACACACACACTAAACTCCCCCATCCTTCCTGAACTGGTCCAATCATAGGCACACATACACCCAGCACATGCATTTACCACACACACTCCACAGAATTACATCCTTCATGTATTGTACCACTCATAGACTCACATACATCCGGCACGTGCATTTAGTATGCATGCATTGCACAGTACTACATTATAGCTGTATTGTACCCTTCCCAGGCACACATACATCCAGCACAGCTACACCAGCCATACGCGGCTCAACACTACACACCAAAATAATGTAGGCCAAGGTTGAGTTAACCACACAGCAGCAGAACATTAACTGGATGAGCCTTAGGCCCTACTCCAGTGGCACAGGTTACACAGGATCTGCTGAAGCCTACTGATCACTACACAGTTATGCTGCCACCACTGCGCTTACCTAGTTTTGTGGTTCCTGTGCTTGCCATGTCATCATACCCCAGAACCAGTCCTAGAATGCTTGCTTCCAGTTCGGGGAGGACTTGGCCTGGCAGTTCGAGCTGGACTGTTCCCATGGGGAGCAGGGTCAAGACTGATTTCCATATGACTGAGTTGAAATTGGAATGTCGTGGTGAGCAAACAAATGATGGATTTAGGCCCAGGGGTGGGTGGAGCTGGCAGAGTGGCACTACGTGGAATTCCGCGAAGTTGCCTACAAACTCAGTGGAATTCCGATCCGCTCTGCACGTTCCCTCAGCATACCTCTGTCGGCGGCCCGTCACCCGTGGCGGTGATCCTGGTGTTGATCCTTCCTGGCTCCAGGCTGCCGCCTCGGTGCAGGATTCTTCTTCCAGTCCTTGGCTGTGAAACTTCCCCTTGTTGCAGGACTTACGAGAACTGAACATGCGCGCACGCGGAGAGTGGAGACCTTAAACCGGTCTCCAGTCTCCATGCGTGTGCATGCGCAGTCCTTGCGAGCCCTGCAGCGAAGGGAAGTTTTACAGCCCAGGACTGGAAGAAGAATACTGGATACCGAGGACGCAGCACGGGCACAGAGAATGTCAGGCCGAGATCCAGGTAAGGAAGACTCGGGCAGGGGCAGGGGTTGTCTGATCTTAGGAGTGGGTGGCAGGGGCAAACTCTACCACATGGGGGAATCAGAGTTTTTTGCCACCTTCGTGCTCCCAGCAGAACGCAGAGTTGGCAAACCTCCACAAACTCCGGTGACAGAGCGGAGTTCACCACCCACCCTTAATTAGGCCCAGATCCCTGTACTGGGAGTCAATGTATGACATTGTTCAGCATTCCATCCATAAAATGCTCGTTTTGCATTGGTCGCTTTAAGTGAGAAGAGTATGCCCAGATGAAGTCCTGTGCTCGCCATACCACTAGAGTCAAGCTATCCTGGCTGATGAAGGGTGATACCCCTAACCTGGTCTAAGAATGATTGTTTCCAGTCTGTGGAAGACCTAACCTGACAGTTCTGGATGAACGTATCCCATAGGGTGCAGGGCTAAGATTTGCATATGGATGGGTCCAAACTGGAATGGCATGGTGAGCAAAAAAAGATTGGGATTTAGGCCCAGATCTCTACAATGAAGTGAATGTTTGACATAGTTTAGCATTCCGTCCTTCAACTGTTCTTTTTGCACTTTAAGAAAGTTGGAATTGTCTAGTCCTAGCCATTTGGTGCCTGCAGCCTGTATTCTGGGTCACATGAATAGGTGTTGATCTCAGTTGGTCTTTGTGTATTGCTCCCAGACAATGAGACAAAAGGAAAATAGGAGTTGGCAGGATGGGCCATTTCTGACTTTATGGGGGCGGAGCTGTCACCAACCACACTTGCACATCACAAAAACGCTGCCTCGGCATACTCACAAACGGTTTCATACTAGTCTTTTGTGTCCTCATACAAGGTCAGGGAGGAAGGATATTCCAGGCTCCTCTGGGAGGGAACACCTCTAGAAATGTCTCCCACGTCAAAGCTGTCACCCAAAATAAATAGAGGACCCTCAGACCTAACTCTTCAGATCAATTGTGGACCTGTGGACACTACCAAAATGAATGGCTGCCCAGCTGTGCAGTGGGCCTTGCTGAGCTGCTTGCTGGTCAAGTTCTGCCTGGCTGCTCAAGGCCTGCTGTTGCTACACCAGGACTCTTCTGCTTCTGTGAGCCGCCCCAATGAATCCAGCATGCCTGTGTGGACCCAGAACTCAAGTAAATCTCAAAGGGTCAGCTAGCAGTCACCCTGCTCAAAGACAAAATAACATAACAGGCTTCTTCGACTGTTCAGGGCTGGTAATTCAAATGCTACTAGTGGGCCTGCAGCACTGATTAACCAACCCACCTGAGTATCCCTAAAATGGTGTCTCAGGCCTTCCACCGCAGTGCCTGTGCACAGTCTGTGAACTGCCATGTTGTCCTGGCCAGTGTACACACTGACCAGGCCTGATCCTTCCCTTTTCTTACATATTGGACACCCCTATGGTAGGCCCAGTATATGTGAAAGGTAGGACATGTACTAGTGTGGGTGACATGTCCTGATAGTGAAATACTGCCAAATTTGTTTTTCACTATTGAAAGGCTATCTTGCCCATAGGCTAACATGGGGAATGATGTGTATCATATTTACCTGCATATGTTCCCATAGTGGCAAGATAGACATATGGAGTCTGGAACCCCGTAACTCAGAATTTGATAACTCATCTTTTAGGAAAGATGGTATTTAAATTCCGCGTTTGAAAATAGCACTTTCAGAAAGTGGCTATTTTCCTGTTCAACCTCTCTGTGTGCCTCTGCCTGTTTGTGTATTGACTCTCTGGTTTGTGAGTGACAGGGGCTGGGGTGGCTGCAGGAGGCTGGGTGAGTCAGCACTAGGCTGAATAGACCTATCTACACTTAGAGTGGTGGGAGGAGTTGCACCTGGGCCTGAATAGGACTGTGCCTGCCTTCCACAATGCTGGCTTCACCTCCTGCGGTGTGTCTGATGGCCCTGGCCTCCCCTCACAAAGGAAGAAGACATGCCCTGGCAGAGGGCACTCAGAACTGGTTGGGACTGGATACTGGACCCCTCACACATGGAGAACAAATACGTTTGGGGTATAAAAGTAAGACCTGAAACCCCTGTAAAGGAGATTACTTCTGCAATCAAGAGGAACCTCTGCCCAAGAACATCAGCTGAAGAGACTGAGGAAGACTGCCCTTGCTGTGTGTTCTGGGGCTGACCTGCAGTTTGCTGTATCCATTGAAGGAGAGAAAAGGGGACTTTGCTGTGTGCTGTGCTCCCACCCACCTGCTTGTGGAAAAGACTTTGCTGTGTGCTGTGTCTTACAAGAGTCTCCAAAGGGCCCGATAAGAGCTGGCCTCCTGTTGGGAACGCAGGGATACCAAGGTTCCCAAAGAAACATTCTGCAAGCAGCTGTGTGCGTGTCTCTGCGCACAGCCTGGACTCTCAGTGAAGATTGCCTTTGCCTGCCCGTGTGATCCCGGGGCTCGGTGTGCGATCGGCACACAGTGGGGCTGGTTGAGGTTTGCCCTGCCCTTATCTGGCTCATCCGAGAGTGAGTCTCTGTGCACTACCCGAGGCCGTCAGCAAAAGGAGGCCGGAATCACTGCCGCTCGCCCGGGACAACTATTGTGAGAAGTACTGTGCCCAGAAAGATCACCGCCGCACCTCAAGCTGAGCGCCCGAGTCCGGGTTCACCACGAAGAAAAGAACCGCAAGAACACTTTACCACTGCTGGCCTGGAGTCCGCTGACTTCATTGTTGGGTCGCCTTGGGATTGGTCCCAGCCTTCAGGGATTCCCGCCGCGTAATCACTGTACCGCGCTGGGATTGGTCCCAGCTTCGAGGGCTCTCCCACGCTCGTAAAGGGAAGCGGAGCTGAGCCTGAGGCCGGGGAGCGTCCCGGAGGAGAAGAACCGCCCGGGCTGCTGGACTCACACTGCATTACTGAAAGGTAACCAGAGCTGCATGACCCAGCGCGCTCGCGTGACAACCACGGGGGTGATTTAAAGCTGTTGGCCGCCGCATCTCTTAGAGGGGGTAATTTCTAGAGCCAGCACGTCCCGCGCTACTGCGAGGGCAATTGGAAGATCGTATCCTTGGTGATAACTAGAGCCTGCTCACGCTCTCGGAGGGGAAAGTAAACAGCCGTAGGGGCATTCTAGAGAACATCGCATCGTTTAACAGAGTTGGGGCACTGCCGACCAAGAGACATCTTTCTTCCCCCATTGAAGCGTGGACTGTGTAAGCTCAAAGATCACAAAGGTAAACTGTGTTATAAGGGTGTACCATGAGCCCAAAGGAACATTACTGAAGAGAGCTTTTGTTAAGAAACATAACAAGCAACCATTTTTAAGGACAGAGGAACTTTTATTTATATGTTTGTTCATTTTTGCTAATGTTTCTGGTCTGATCTACACTATATATAAAGGTATTAATATTTTTATAAACAACCTGTGTGGTGTACATTTGTGGTGTCTCACTGTGTTACTGTGTGTGTTAGTGCAAATACTTTACACATTGCCTTGGGGATAAGCCTGTCTGCTCGTTCCAAGCTACCAAGGGGGTGAGCAGGGGTTATCAACAGTGTGTACCACCTTACCCTGACTAGAAGTAAGGGTCTCTACTTGGACAAAGGTACTTGCCTCTGCCAACTAGAGACCCCCAGATCTAACAGCCTGGCATGACGCATCTCATCCCCGGCGCAGACTCATCACAGTGCATGTTTCTTCAAGCTTAGCCAGTGTCCTTGACAAGGATGCAGGGCCTCGCATTGCAGCTCGATGGTCATCGACTCCGCTGCTGCATTACGCATCAAAACGCCAGACGTTTCACACCGCTCCTCTTTGATGGCTTCTTGATGCCGGCTCATGCACCTCAATGCAAGGACTTCCAATGCTGATTCCCAGGCCCACAAGGTACTTTCTCAGAAGACAGAACCCAGTCCTGTATCCAGCCCGCGATTCCTTGTGGTTGGGCTGAACTTGTGACTTGTGCTTTGTCTAATGCGACCAAATAACTGTGTTTGGCACTTTTTGCTTCTAAGCACTTGAGTTTCACAAAACATTTGAAATTGGATATCTCTGATCCTACTAATTGGATTTTTGTAGTTTTAGTGTCAAATAATTTATCAAATTTTTCTCTATTTTTCTAAATTGGTGTGGGAGTGTTCTTGAATTTCTATTACTTTTGAAGTGCTGCATAAATATTTTAAACTTTGCTCTAACTTTAGAATAGCTGCTTTGTGCCAGGCTACCAGAGGGTTGAGCACTGGTTAATTTGGGGGTTTGCTTGTATTTCACCCTGTTGGAAAGTGGGTTATTGGTAGGGGCAAATGTAGGTCTGCCACTGGCAATAAGGCCACTAACACATGATAGGACTGAGCATATGTCTTAGAAAATTATTCCTATACTCAACCCTTGGTAACGTGGCTGCGATCTGACAGCCTTAACTTCAAAGACAGGTATTTAAAGCATTTAAAAACACCATTTCAGTAAATAATTAAGACACAACACATAATAAAAATCCAACACCAATTTATAAAAATAGGACATATTTTTACCTTTACAATTACACCAAAACGACAAAAATCCAATGTAAGGAACCGGAGATATGAATTTTCAAAGATTTAATCAAATATTTCACTTAGAAGATTATAGCACCATATTGTGATAACTGCTCGCGATAGACCAGACCAAAGTCAAAGTTTCAGGCCTTAGAAATCTTTGTACAACAACTTCCTAGCAGGGCAATTCTTGCCTCAGTAAGTTTCAAGCAGCAGACCGGGAGGGCTCTGCCCCTCTCAGAAACTTATTCCAAGTTCTCTGGGTCATGCAGGAGGTCACGTCTGACCAATGGGAGCAGGGGAACTCCTCAAAGTTGTGACCACATCCTGTAGAGCGTGGCATTATTTTGTCCCAAAGTGCATCAAATCTTACAAATCCATAATGGCTAATTTTCCAGCAAGGAAGTAAGAGCTGCCTAAACACACCCCTAGGATGGCTAATTTACTTAGACTCTCCCCACTGCATCTGCTCATACCTTCCTTAATCCTATCACCTGCCTGAGGTGGTAAGTTCAGAGCTGTAAATGACACTGGCCTCTGGTCTCCTCTTTGAAGACCATGGTTTACGACTCCTACCCCAGGCCTGGCATTCCTATGGAACACCACACTGCCCTCCCAGCAGAGCTGGCCACCCCAGGGGCACTTTATCACCTCTACAAGGCAGCCTGGCTAATCCACTTAACTCTGACCATCCAGGGCAGACCACTGGAAGGCTGAATGTGGACTTACAAACAAGAAAGTCTTATAACTTCTTGTATGTACACTTTAGGAGAAATTCAACAATATGATATTGTTGGATTTCTTAAAACCATCCTGGGAAGTCTTTGAATGGTATTTCTATCCCTCTCCTATCAAGAGTTATTAATCAATAACTTCCTACCATGTTAACCTATGTAACAGGGGATTTACAATGGGGAAAATGACTTGTGCCATTTTTCCAGCACAAGGACTTACAAAAACATATTTCATAAGTACTTGCCTTATATCTACAGGAAACCCACCCCATGTGCAACTAGGGGAGACTTTAGTGGTTCTGAATCTGTATAAATATTGCAGATTCTCCCTCTACAGTGCTCCTAGCATCAAAGTCGAATTTGAGCTGCACTTTACCACAATGTGGGGAGTGAAATGTGAAATTTCCCTTTACCCAGGCATATAAAAACTCATTTTATAAGGGTGTACCTTATAAATACCTGACCCGCAACCCTGGGATACCTAGGGGAGACCCTGGGGGTCCCTTGATGCCATCACATTAAAGGGTATCCATTTTAAGTGCCTCCAAACACCAAAGTTGAGTTTGGGCACAATTTACTTTTTAAAAGCCGTCCTGACACCCAGTGCTGCTTTTAAACTGACGTCAGGCTTCAGCAGTGCACACATGCAAGTGCAAAAAGAGCTGCTGGCCTCTAAAATGCCTTGCCCCAAGGTACTAGGGACATCTACAGTAGTTTCAATTCCCCTGCCCAATTATATACTAGGGACTTATAGGGTAGGTCATGCCAATCACAAGGGTACCCCACCGTACCATTGTGTACCCTAGTGTATGTAGGTATTTTAACTGTATTCTAATGTGTTTCTTTCAGCATAGCACTGGCCCTGGGCCTGGTTAGGCAGAGCCCAGAGTCAGTCGGAGTCAGTTACCACCAGCATCAGTCAGCAAAACGTTGGGAGATTCCCAGGGCACAGGATGACTTTGCAACACACCCTGACAAAATTGTGGTTACTGCTCGACCCAAACCAGTAACCCTATTTACCACAAACACATATTGTGCCATCACTAAAGTTACAATGCAAAACCTAACTTCAGGCCTGCCACAAGTAGCCTGGCCGTGAAGGTTTAAACTGTATATTCGAAATGTCACTTTTGACAAGCCTAAATGCTCCTTTTAAATTTTAATTTATCACCCCTAAGTTAGCCATAAGTTCCTGTAACGAAGGGTGCATGACATTTAAAGGTAGGTCATGTAAAACTTGTCCTTACAGTGAAAAGGCCTAAAAAGCTAGTTTAACTGTAGAGGGCTAGCTGTTCCATAGGAAAGCACTACAAGTTCTTGACATTTTTTTGACAGTATATTTTGTAAATTCCGCCCAGACAGTCACATAATAGAGGGATTAGGTGTGCATGAATGGGCCATCTGCTGGCAGGATGGGGGGTGGAGCTGAGCACAGCCCTTCTCAGAAATTACTTATCACCTCCACATTGTCACTGCAACCAGCTTGTAGGCAGGGCAGGAGAGTCAGGAAAGAACATGCACTCCAAAGAAGAAACCTCTAACTTCAAAGGCAGAATTGGTTATACAAATAAGAACCTCTGACCCACTCTTCAGTTCTCTCCTGGACCTGTGGAAGGACTCTCATAGGACTGCCTGCTGTTGTGACCTGCTGTGCACTCAGCAATGTTGTGTTGCTGTACATAGAAGGACTGCTTGGAGCCTGCCTTGAATCCTCAGAGGTCAGTCATGCTGTTTGAGCCCTCCATCTTTACCTGTACCCATGACTATCAGAGTGACTCCAAGGGCTTGTTTGCTGGCCTCCTGTCCAGAGCCACAGAGACACAAACGGCCCCCTCTATCTTGAACCTGCCCCTAGACCCAGCATGTGTGAGTTTTGAACCCTCAAAAGGTGCCCCACCATTCCTGGACCCTTGGTTCTGGTGCTAAAAGTGCCCAAAATCCAGAACTGAGGACTTGGAAACTTTTTGCCTAAACACTGCTCTGAAAACTGAGGGGAGGCTGGGACCAACCTACTCATCTATCCACCCAAGGTGCATCACCAGTCGGCCTGACTTTATGGCTGCTCCCACTACATTCATCTCCAGAGCAGCAAATCCTGTTCAGGGGTCCTTTGCCTAGGGGTATCCGTGCCCAAGGAATTGTCTTCAACTACAGTCTCCTGCCTCATCCCACTAGAGATTTTTGACTTCTAAAAAAGAGACTAAGTCCGAATGTGGCAATCTTCACCCCAGCTTCGATCCAATGCTCTGTGTTGACAAAGTGTCCTCCCCGAACACCGCATGGAGCCTCACCCCACTAAGCTTTACCTTCTCAGAACATTTTTCTCAAAATCTCTTCTAAATCCAATGGTAAGCATTGACCAGGACAATCCACTTCCAGGTGCTAGTTTTTACTGAAAACATACATAAATCATAACTCTAGTTCTACTGATTGGATTTTTGTTGTTTTGGTGTCTAATATTTTATAAAAATGTACTTTATGTATCCAAATTGGTGTGGGATTTTCTTGGTTTGTGTTTTGACTTTATTACTGTTTTTGTGCTGCATAAATACTTTACACATCGCCTCTAAGTTAAGCCTGATGCTGTTTGTGCCAAGCTACCCAGGTTAAAGCACTGGTAAATTTAGTTGCTTTTTGTCGTTCACCATGACTGTTGATTAACCAGGGCTCACACTCCAATCAACCAACAATCCAATTTCTCACAAAAGCGTTTAATCATAGATGGGTAGCGCCATCTGTTACTGTGTAAATTTTAAACATGACTAGGCTTTTGGTATGTTTGAGGGTTTCTCCTCACAATCCACTTAATTGGTGTACATTTTAAACAGAAGAGCATGGACAGTGATTAAATAAGTAAGAGGAATCATGCAGATGTTAAGCAGTAAATGGCCAAGTGTTGGGACATAGTACTAAATTGTCATTATTAAACTGATTGTATCTAATCTGACAAAAACTAGCAGATTCAGCTCTGTTCTCTTCCCAGTGACTCTGTTACTGATCCCATTCTATTTCACAGCAGTGCATGGCCCTTGATGTCAAAAGCTGCCGAGGTACATACTACAATGAGAACAACATGATGTCCCTTATCTCTCAAACATAACATTTGGTCCTTGATGTCTGGTACAGCAGTGCATCAAAATGTTTCACAACTTAAATAGAAATTCAAAAAGATATTATGATTCTCTAAATACTTTTGAAGTTGTTGTATCACAGTTGGTTCAGTAACAGTTGAGTTTAGCATTACCACAATACCAGGTTAATGCAGCTCAATCTCTTCAATTAATTAACAAATACTTATCAAATTCTATGATGCAAGCTTAGCATGATGGTCACTCTCATAGGTTGAAAGTGCACTGTGTTTCGGAAATACTATCTGCTTTCTATTCTACCTCTAAATCTTTCATATGTCTGGTCTTGTTGTGAGTCGTCGGAACTAAGGGAAGGAGCTGAAGTGGTAGGTATCATTAGCATGAACTGGCCTGTTATTTCTGAGACTACCACAAAGATACCACAAAGATATGATCTGTATTAGTCACAGGTTCACCTGTACCAGCCTTGTAGAAGTGCTAATAGGAATTCCACATGATAGTTGCGATTTTACAATGCAGAGTTGTGCACAGGATACAACACTGAATTGGGGAAATGCTCTACAGGGCTAAACATTTTTCCCTCTAGAGAACCCCCTTCCACTGCAGCTCCATTACGTTTGAAGGTGGTATGTTTCCCTTCTACAATAGAAGGGAAGTTCCTCTACCTTGTTGATAGAATACATTTCTGATGGTGGAAGTAGGCCAGAGAGTAGTTTCTGTAACCCAACAACTCACATGTTTGGGGGAGTTCAGACACTCTAATGGCAGACCACACCTTGGTCCTTCAACTACCGAACCAGGGTGTGGGGGTCATTAGTAATTTGATTTTCAATAACAAACTCCTGCTCGGGGAGTTTGTTTTTGAAAAACAAAAAAGATTGGCATGCGTCCATCCAGAAGATGGGCACTAAGCTTGCAGGACCTTCAGATACAAAGATCACCACTGAGCCAGTGATGATCTGTAGATAAGGCAGGTGGTATTCCGTCATTGTGGCAGACATAATGTCCTTGGCCACCCTGATGGACAATGGCTGCCGGTCAGTATTTAAATAAGACCTTTAGTTTTTATAACAATACTGAGGCCGTGACATTAAACTGTGCACACATATGCGATGTTTGAGTTCACTTTATTTTAAAGTTAGCTTCAACACATTTCAATTCATATATATTATTTAAAATACCTTTTACATGCCTCATTGGAAGAAGGGTTGTTCATTTTAGCCAATGTTAGTGCAATGGCATCTCCTTGAAAACACAATCATTACAAGTCAGTTAACAAGATTGTTGATTAATGTGGAGACTCCAGCCCCCTTCACAAAATCCTTTGAAAATTGCATTATATATTTAGATATACATAGGAACATTGAAAGTGAAGAACATTAGACACTGACACTCTCCCCAACTGGTATATCTTCACAGTTCTGTGTGGAATCCCTAAGGTATTCAAAATAACTGAGCAAAATAACAACCACCACCCAAGGGTCAAGAAGAAGCTAATAGAAAGACTGACGACAGCCATCTGCTTTGAAATATATTCAAATAATGAGACATCTTTAGTGGTGGGCATTGGAGAAGAAGAGCCACATACTCAGATTTGACACCAACGCTGCCAGGGCGCAGTAGAGGATCCAAGTTGCAGTATAAGTTATGCAGAATAGGAGCTGTGAAGTAAGGCAGACACCAAGCACATGGGAAAAGCCTAGTGCAATAACCAATTACTTTAAGTCGATAGAAACTAGCTATTACATTAATTAAAAACGGCTAACCAAACAATCTATGGATTTTAGAATGGTAAAGGGGCACATAGAATGAGAAAATTAAGAAAAAGAAACAAGGAATAGCACATGTAGCAAAAATAAGAGAAATTGTTGTTAGTCTAAGTTGGCTAATGTGAATAGACAAGAGATGGAATTGCACATCCCCTTCTGAAAGGACATACAGCAATTTCTATGAGGTAAAAAGAGTGGAAAATAAGACAAGTGTATCTCTTTTTAACACTAAGAACAGATGCCACTAAACAGTCAAACTATAGAAAAACAATGAATATCTAGACTTTACTTTACTTTAAAAGCGAGAATGGTAGTGCAAGATTTCTTTTTACAATTCCCAAAGATATGGATAGAAAATATGTATAAGTTTTGATGGGTTGGTGAGTTTCATCTTACAAAAGTATAGACTCATCAACTTCATTCAGTTTCATAAAATGTTTTCTAACATACATAGTGTCAGGCATCTAGGGGCCGATTTCCAAAAGGCTAGCATTGCCGTTGCATCATGCAAGGTGAAGCAAGGGAACACAAGCACTTAACTGGGATATACTAAGCCAAGCAAAGTTACCTTGCCATGCTCTAAGTGGTTTAGTAATTTCAAGATGACACAAGGCAGTGCATTTCTCTGGCATTACCTGTCAGGGAGGCATTTCATAGGTGGAGTGTGCATATTTCCATGCATCCACCCACAGATCTTGGCGCATTCTCAGATTTACAAAGAGTTGTAAACCTGGGAATGTGACAAAGTGGTACACCTTCCAGACCCAGGCGTAACAAGCAGAAATATATTTAGTTCTCCCCAATACTTCCATTTCTATGTGTGATGCATTCCGCATAGTAGTTTGCTAAAGCGAGGCTAATTTAGACAGGTTTTGAAAGTGGAAATGCACTGATTAGGTAAGTGCCTTTTACTAGGACCAAAGAATAAAGCTAGAGAAAATGAACACCCAAGATCCTATCTGTTTGCATGAATTTCAGAGATAAATCCAATTACTTTGGCAAAAACTGTACATTACAATTTGCGGGTACTTTTAAGCAAAGTTTCAGTTTTGCAAGTTGTTGAACCTGACCCTCTCTTCAGAGTCAGACCCTAAAGTTTTTCCTTAACTTTCCACTTTTTCGCTGAATTCAATTTGATGGCTTTAGAACTCTGTGCACTTTATCACTGCTAACCATTGCTAAAGTGCTTGTTCTCACTCCCCTAAAGATGGTTTAATGAGGTAACAACTGATTGGCATATTTAATTTACTTATACATCCCTTGCAGTGTGGTGTACTATATACCCAGGGCCTGTAAATTGTATGCTATTAGTGGGCCTGCAACACTGATTGTGCTACCCATTTAAGTAGTACCTTCAAACATCTCCCAGGCCTGCAATTGCAGACTGAATGCAGTTTTAAACTGCCAATTAAACTTGTCAATATAACCCCCCTTTCCAAGCCTTAAGCTCCCCTTTTATTGCATATAGGACGCCACTAAGGAAGGCCCTAGGTTGCCCATAGGGCAGGGTGCATTGTAATAAAAGGCTGGACATGCACTTTTAAGTTTTACATGTCCTGGTAGTTCCCATAGGATAACATTGGGTAGCCTTATTACATTTAATTTAAGTTTGGCATCTATGAAATTGTAATGAAAACTCCTCTGATTTCTTATTACTATTTTGAAAATAGCACTTTTAGAAAGTTGGCATGTTACTGTCTTTAGCCCCTTGTGCCTGTTGCCTGTCTTGGGTCACATGACTGAGTATAACTGACAGTAGATTTTGTGAATTCCACCCAGACAGTCATAGAATAGAGGAATTAGATGTGCATGAATGGGCCATCTGCTGGCAGGATGGGGGTGGAGCTGAGCACAGCCCTTCACAGAAATGACTTATCACCTCCGCATTGTCACTGCAGCCAGCTTGTAGGCAGGGCAGGATAGTCAGGAACGTCCATGCACTCTAAAGTAGAAACCTCTAGAGACTTCTTCTAACTCCAAAGGCAGAATTGGGTATACAAATAAGACCCTCAGACCCACTCTTCAGTTTACTCCTGGACCTGTGAAAGGACTCTCATAGGACTGCCTGCTGTTGTGACCTGCTGTGCACTCAGCAAGACTGTGTTGCTGTACATGGAAGGACTGCTTTGCTGCCTGGAGCCTGCCTTGAATCCTCAAAGGTCAGTCCTGCTGTTTGAGCCCCTCATCTTTACCTGTACCCAGGACTATCAGAGTGACTCCAAGTACTAGTTTTCGGCCTCCTGTTCAGAGTCACAGGAACTAAAAAGGCCACCACCATCTTGAACCTGTCCCTAGACCCAGCCTTAGGGAGTCCTGAACCCCCAAGTGGTGTCCCACCGATCCTGGACCCTTGGTTGTGGTGCTAAAGGGGCCCAGATAGGTAACATTTTGAACTAAGCAATTGGACATTTTTTGGCTAAAAACTGCTCTGAAAACTAAGAGGAGACTGGGACCAACCTGCTTATCTATCCACCCAAGAAGCATCCCCAGTCGGCCTGACTTTGTGGCTGCTCCCACTACGTTCTTCTCCACAGCAGCAAATCCTGTTGAGTGGTTCTTCCCCGATGGGGTATGCGAGCCCCTGGAACTCTCTTCAGCTATAGCCCCCTCCCTCATCCTACTGGAGATTTTCAACTTCCCAAGAAGAGACTAAGTCCGAATGTAGAAATCTTCACTCCGGCATGGATGCAAGGCTCTGTGATGACAAAGTGCTCTCCTCGGACAACACCTACAGTCTCACCCCGCTGAACTTTACCTTCTCAGAACATTTTTCTCAAACTTTCTTCTAAATCCAAAGGTAAGCATTGACCAGGCCAATAGACTTCTTGTATCGAAACCACGTTTGACCATGGTCGGCCATATCTTTCAGCGTTGATCCAGTCTTGTGTGCCTAGATGGCTGTGGATGACGTTTTGATCTTTTACATGCTAGTTTTTACTCAAAACGTTTAAAAAATCATGATTGGATTTTTGATGTTTTGGTATTAAATAATTTATTAAAATGTACTCTATGATTCTAAATAAGTGTGGATTTTTTCTTGTATTGGCGTTTTCACCTTATTATTGTTTTTGTGCTGCAGAAATACTTTACACATTGCCTCTAAATTAAGCCTGATGTTGGTTATGCCAAGTCACCCAGGTTTAAGCACAGGTAAATTTAGATACTTTTTGTGGTTCACCCTGCAAGGGATTGTGACTGTTGCTTTACCAGGGCTCACACCCTAATCAACCAACAATCAAATTTCTCACGCAAGCATTTAATCATAGATGGGTGGCACCGATCCATTGCTGTGTACATTTTAAACATGACTGGGCTTTTGGGCTGTTTGAGGATTTTTCCTGACAATCTACAATGATCAGCATACATTTTATACAGAATAGCATGGACAATGAATAAATAAGGAAGAGGAATCATGCAGATGTTAAACAGTAAGTGGTAAAGCAAAACCTTAATAAAACACACACAATCCAAGTGTTGGGACAGAGAATAAATTGTCCTTATTGAAGAGATTGTATCCAATCTGACCAAACTTAGAAGATTCAGCCCTGTTCTCTTTCCCATGGCTCTGTTACTGATCCCATTCTATTGCACAGCAGTGCATGGCCATTGATGTCAAAAGCTGCCAAGGTATATACTACAATGAGAACCACATGATGTCTCTTATCTCTCAAACATAACGTTTGGTCCTTGATGTCTGGTACAGTAGTGCATCACAATGTTTGACAACTTGAATAGAAATCAAAAATGATATTATTATTCTCTAAATACTTTAGAAATTGCTGTATCACAGTGGGTTAAGTAACTTGCGCTTTTATCATTACCACAATACCAAATTAATGCAGCTCAAACCCTTCAATTCATGAACAAATAATAATAAAATTCTGTCATGCAAGCATAGCATCATGGTCACTCTGACAGGTTGAAAGCGCACCCTGTTTCGGAAATGCTATTCACTTTCTATTCTACCTCTAAATCTTTCCCACTTCTGGTCTTGTTGTGAGTCTTCGGAACTAAGGGAAGGAGCTGAAGTGGTAGGTATCAGTAGCATGAACTGAGCTGTTATTATTGAGACTACCACAAAGATATAATCTGTGACTACCTCTACTGTTTATACTTCTTCTTGGGCAGATGAATGCACAGTTCTCTGCATCAATGCTTACGGCAGTACACTGTTGCAGATCCCTCTGCAAAACCTCATAGCAACACTCCTTGAAAAACTCTTAGGGGCTTATTTACAAGCCCACTGCACTGCCGGTGCATCACTTTTTTGGATGCACTGGCGGTGCAGTGTGCCTGCCCATATTTACAAGGCCACATTAAGCCACCCTGCATGGCTTTTTATGGCCTTGTTAATATGACCCCCTTTCACACATTACTCTGCATGAAAGGGGCATTCCATGGCTGGTGCTGTGGGTCCTCCCAACCAAAGTCCATGGAACCTAACGTATTCCCAGACTTGCAAGGTTTCGTAAACCTGGGAATGCTCCAGATTCCTTCACCTCCCCAGGGGAGGCATAAGGGAGTCGCAATGAGGAGAAATACCTTTATTTCGCCTTGGTTTTCCTTGTTCTATACATGGTACATCCTGCAGTACAAACAAAAAGAGGGAAACACCTCTTGTGATTAATTGTGTGCAGGAAGGTATCCCTTCATGCACAAAAACAATCTCCCCTACAAGCAAACCCCCTTGCACCATGATGTAAGGGGGCCTGCATTGGCGCATGGGTGTCCATTGTGCAGTAGCACAGGGGAAAAGTACAGGAATGCACCGTCTCTTGTAGAAATGGTGCATTCATTCCCTTTTCTTTTGACCCATGGCAGCAAAGCAGGAAGACTTGCTGGACTGCCATGCGTCAAAATATTTAAATGAGGCCCTTAAATAGTACATGGATTTGTGCAATACCAGAATAAAAGCCTTTCTCTAATTTCCTTGCTACAGGTCACTTGTGACATATCTAGTCACCTGTAATAAAGAAGTTACATAGATGGTCAAAGGTAATAAGTTATTATTATCACAGTTGACTTCTGATATCACAATGACTGCAGCCTGTGCCAGCAGCCAGGGCTGCAGGCAGGTCACAGAAAATAATAGTAGGAAATTGGGTTATAAGATTGTGTGGCCTGCACCAGTGATAGGTCCACAATTGTCCTTACTGGGAACCAAGAACCCTATTGTAGCACTTGACTCTCTCAGAGTAGCGAGGCAGAAGAGTCCAGGGCTTACTCAAAGGAGAAGGCGTGGGCTACTAATCACCATTCACTGGCACACAATAATAACACTCAACAAATGATTGTCCAGGCAGTAATTTTTCTTTAGAGAAAGGGAAAGTACATTTATTACACACATACTACTAAATACAATGCAATCATTTAGAAATATGTACATTGGCAGACGGAAAATACCATATAAGACATTGCATAATCACCTTTGCTCTCCCTAAGGGGTCACAAAAAAAATCAAGTGGGTCTATTAGTTTTGTCAAGGTTTAAGAGAACAAAACACTTTTTTTTCTTTCTTTTTTTTATTAAAGTCAATGCACAATATCATTAATACAGTACATTTGTGGGGTAGCAGCACAGCATTTGAAGTTGAACATATCACACATTAAGGCATTATGGATTTTCAATCCTGGGCCGTCTCATCGCCATATCTTCTGTAGGAGAAGTACATATTTCCCCCCAAAAGGCGTTCCACCCTCCCCACTTTTTATCCCACTTCTTAGGGCAGCCCCTATGTTTGTAAACCTCTTTTTCAGCGATCATGCATTTGTCCATTTCAGCTACCCACCCTATCGTAAGTGGCAGTCTGCTGGAACCCCATGACATTGCTATGGCACGTTTAACCAGTAAGTATCCCAACGCCACCCATTGTCGCTCCTCTTCCGTTAGATCAGTAGCCTCCCATATATTTAGGAGCCCCCTTTTTGGCGACAGTTGAATTTATTTGCCCAAAGCATCTTTCATCTTTGTTGTGGCTCTGATGCAAAACGGACGTATGTGGGGACACTCCCAGAGAATGTGATAAAAGGAGCCGTCTTGTCCGCATCCCCTCAGGCATAACGCATCGCTCCTGTTACCAATTTTCGCCAGGAGGATGCCAGAGAAGTATGTTCTATGGAGTATTTTTAATTGTATGAGACAGAAGCGGTGGTTCACGGCTGTTTCTCTGGGGGGGTGACATTAGGGCAGTCTGCCTGACTTCATCGTCCAATTCCCCTATGTCCGTTTGCCAGTGGTTTCTCAGAGCTTGAAAAGTGCCAGGTAGGTTGTTGCAGAGTTTGCGATAGGTGCAAAAAAAGGCTTTCGCCAGAAGTGGTTCTATAAACAAAACACTTGTTAAATGCATCACTTTTTACTTAAATGCAATTAGCAAGAATAATAATACTGCTTCAACACACCTATTAATCTTAATACAACATATATACTAGGAGCAATCATCATTGTCATCATTATGGGGAATCAATAAACCATTTATAATGAGCAAAACCTGTGTTTGTGTTTTTCTATATATTTTCAACCATCAAACTGCAATCATAAAAGCCGCCCTTAGAGGGCATCACATTGTAATGACATTGCATTGCAACCATACACTTGGCTCCTAGATTGCGCTTAAAGACATGAATTTCATGTCATTGAGGCCTTTTAGACCATAATGACTAAAACCATACATATAACCACTAGAAGGCACAGTGCTCTAAGCTGTTGAGTAAAAACTCCAGCAGTTTAAAGTTCTTGGGTAAGTGGTGAGAGACAGTTTCTCTCTTAGTTTCTAAATGAGTGCACACACGTATGAATGACAGGTGTTATGCATTTTCAAAACCACGCGTGCTAAGCAGTGTGGTGATGGATGGTTACTTGTTTAATAACCAGTGAAAACCTACTTATTATGTCTGCGTGTGTCTTCTCATTTTTCTATAGGCTAGACTTGGAGTCCCATACTAGTGGGGTGAGCGATAATTCACACCCCACCGAGTGGTTGATCTTTAATTATTTATTTACCTATTTATAAAGACGGAGCCCATTATATATATCAGGAAAGGTCCTGATGAATGCTGCGTACCCTGTTGGTACATTAGGCAGAAACATGTTGACCACATATGTCACGGTGAAGGGGTAATTATTTCCCCAAGTCACCGCACACTTCTTCTAATACCATAGAGTTGCACGGTTTATTAAAAGTAGTCTTTATGACAACTGTAATGGTTTTTAGATCACTTTCACTATCCACGGGCCCCCCACTTAGTTTAGAAGTGCATTCTTGTCGTCAGGTGTATGCCCGCCCTCTATCAAACCGAGTTTTTAGAGGGCAAGGACGGCCTATGATGAAGCATGACACCAGGTGGTGTGTGAGGCCAGTCCTTCACTTTTTGTAAGATTCCCCCACCAATCACGCATCTCTACGCACCTGTAGATCACCTCACTAGGAGCAGCCCCACTGGTGCTTAACAAGTTGGGAGGATGGCCACACTGTGCAGATCGTGATGGTGTTGCCCCATGATTTCTGGTCTTCGGGGGTTGGGGATGCGTTTCTGGCCCCCCTTGAATACAGTGAGCCCGGTGGATGGGGTCTCCAGGCATTTAATAGAGTAAAGGAGTGGCCCGACTCATGCCCCTTCCCAGCGCAAATTGGGAAATATCCTTGCACCGATCCCCGGACCCTGGCCCACCAGTGAGAAATTTACAGGAGGAGACAGCTGAGTCCCACGCACTCTGTGCAAAGATTGGCCAAATTAAAAAATGCCATATCCCGGGTCTTGTTAGACTGATTTTGATGCTTGTGGGCATGTTTTACTCCTGGTGATGAGCTGTAGCCCTGGGGGTGGGGGGCAGTTGCAACAAGCCTCTTCACCTACAAAGCTATGCAGTCCTGTTCAGGGGTCCTTTGCCTAGGGGTATCCGTGCCCAAGGAATTGTCTTCAACTACAGTCTCCTGCCTCATCCCACTAGAGATTTTTGACTTCTAAAAAAGAGACTAAGTCCGAATGTGGCAATCTTCACCCCAGCTTCGATCCAATGCTCTGTGTTGACAAAGTGTCCTCCCCGAACACCGCATGGAGCCTCACCCCACTAAGCTTTACCTTCTCAGAACATTTTTCTCAAAATCTCTTCTAAATCCAATGGTAAGCATTGACCAGGACAATCCACTTCCAGGTGCTAGTTTTTACTGAAAACATACATAAATCATAACTCTAGTTCTACTGATTGGATTTTTGTTGTTTTGGTGTCTAATATTTTATAAAAATGTACTTTATGTATCCAAATTGGTGTGGGATTTTCTTGGTTTGTGTTTTGACTTTATTACTGTTTTTGTGCTGCATAAATACTTTACACATCGCCTCTAAGTTAAGCCTGATGCTGTTTGTGCCAAGCTACCCAGGTTAAAGCACTGGTAAATTTAGTTGCTTTTTGTCGTTCACCATGACTGTTGATTAACCAGGGCTCACACTCCAATCAACCAACAATCCAATTTCTCACAAAAGCGTTTAATCATAGATGGGTAGCGCCATCTGTTACTGTGTAAATTTTAAACATGACTAGGCTTTTGGTATGTTTGAGGGTTTCTCCTCACAATCCACTTAATTGGTGTACATTTTAAACAGAAGAGCATGGACAGTGATTAAATAAGTAAGAGGAATCATGCAGATGTTAAGCAGTAAATGGCCAAGTGTTGGGACATAGTACTAAATTGTCATTATTAAACTGATTGTATCTAATCTGACAAAAACTAGCAGATTCAGCTCTGTTCTCTTCCCAGTGACTCTGTTACTGATCCCATTCTATTTCACAGCAGTGCATGGCCCTTGATGTCAAAAGCTGCCGAGGTACATACTACAATGAGAACAACATGATGTCCCTTATCTCTCAAACATAACATTTGGTCCTTGATGTCTGGTACAGCAGTGCATCAAAATGTTTCACAACTTAAATAGAAATTCAAAAAGATATTATGATTCTCTAAATACTTTTGAAGTTGTTGTATCACAGTTGGTTCAGTAACAGTTGAGTTTAGCATTACCACAATACCAGGTTAATGCAGCTCAATCTCTTCAATTAATTAACAAATACTTATCAAATTCTATGATGCAAGCTTAGCATGATGGTCACTCTCATAGGTTGAAAGTGCACTGTGTTTCGGAAATACTATCTGCTTTCTATTCTACCTCTAAATCTTTCATATGTCTGGTCTTGTTGTGAGTCGTCGGAACTAAGGGAAGGAGCTGAAGTGGTAGGTATCATTAGCATGAACTGGCCTGTTATTTCTGAGACTACCACAAAGATACCACAAAGATATGATCTGTATTAGTCACAGGTTCACCTGTACCAGCCTTGTAGAAGTGCTAATAGGAATTCCACATGATAGTTGCGATTTTACAATGCAGAGTTGTGCACAGGATACAACACTGAATTGGGGAAATGCTCTACAGGGCTAAACATTTTTCCCTCTAGAGAACCCCCTTCCACTGCAGCTCCATTACGTTTGAAGGTGGTATGTTTCCCTTCTACAATAGAAGGGAAGTTCCTCTACCTTGTTGATAGAATACATTTCTGATGGTGGAAGTAGGCCAGAGAGTAGTTTCTGTAACCCAACAACTCACATGTTTGGGGGAGTTCAGACACTCTAATGGCAGACCACACCTTGGTCCTTCAACTACCGAACCAGGGTGTGGGGGTCATTAGTAATTTGATTTTCAATAACAAACTCCTGCTCGGGGAGTTTGTTTTTGAAAAACAAAAAAGATTGGCATGCGTCCATCCAGAAGATGGGCACTAAGCTTGCAGGACCTTCAGATACAAAGATCACCACTGAGCCAGTGATGATCTGTAGATAAGGCAGGTGGTATTCCGTCATTGTGGCAGACATAATGTCCTTGGCCACCCTGATGGACAATGGCTGCCGGTCAGTATTTAAATAAGACCTTTAGTTTTTATAACAATACTGAGGCCGTGACATTAAACTGTGCACACATATGCGATGTTTGAGTTCACTTTATTTTAAAGTTAGCTTCAACACATTTCAATTCATATATATTATTTAAAATACCTTTTACATGCCTCATTGGAAGAAGGGTTGTTCATTTTAGCCAATGTTAGTGCAATGGCATCTCCTTGAAAACACAATCATTACAAGTCAGTTAACAAGATTGTTGATTAATGTGGAGACTCCAGCCCCCTTCACAAAATCCTTTGAAAATTGCATTATATATTTAGATATACATAGGAACATTGAAAGTGAAGAACATTAGACACTGACACTCTCCCCAACTGGTATATCTTCACAGTTCTGTGTGGAATCCCTAAGGTATTCAAAATAACTGAGCAAAATAACAACCACCACCCAAGGGTCAAGAAGAAGCTAATAGAAAGACTGACGACAGCCATCTGCTTTGAAATATATTCAAATAATGAGACATCTTTAGTGGTGGGCATTGGAGAAGAAGAGCCACATACTCAGATTTGACACCAACGCTGCCAGGGCGCAGTAGAGGATCCAAGTTGCAGTATAAGTTATGCAGAATAGGAGCTGTGAAGTAAGGCAGACACCAAGCACATGGGAAAAGCCTAGTGCAATAACCAATTACTTTAAGTCGATAGAAACTAGCTATTACATTAATTAAAAACGGCTAACCAAACAATCTATGGATTTTAGAATGGTAAAGGGGCACATAGAATGAGAAAATTAAGAAAAAGAAACAAGGAATAGCACATGTAGCAAAAATAAGAGAAATTGTTGTTAGTCTAAGTTGGCTAATGTGAATAGACAAGAGATGGAATTGCACATCCCCTTCTGAAAGGACATACAGCAATTTCTATGAGGTAAAAAGAGTGGAAAATAAGACAAGTGTATCTCTTTTTAACACTAAGAACAGATGCCACTAAACAGTCAAACTATAGAAAAACAATGAATATCTAGACTTTACTTTACTTTAAAAGCGAGAATGGTAGTGCAAGATTTCTTTTTACAATTCCCAAAGATATGGATAGAAAATATGTATAAGTTTTGATGGGTTGGTGAGTTTCATCTTACAAAAGTATAGACTCATCAACTTCATTCAGTTTCATAAAATGTTTTCTAACATACATAGTGTCAGGCATCTAGGGGCCGATTTCCAAAAGGCTAGCATTGCCGTTGCATCATGCAAGGTGAAGCAAGGGAACACAAGCACTTAACTGGGATATACTAAGCCAAGCAAAGTTACCTTGCCATGCTCTAAGTGGTTTAGTAATTTCAAGATGACACAAGGCAGTGCATTTCTCTGGCATTACCTGTCAGGGAGGCATTTCATAGGTGGAGTGTGCATATTTCCATGCATCCACCCACAGATCTTGGCGCATTCTCAGATTTACAAAGAGTTGTAAACCTGGGAATGTGACAAAGTGGTACACCTTCCAGACCCAGGCGTAACAAGCAGAAATATATTTAGTTCTCCCCAATACTTCCATTTCTATGTGTGATGCATTCCGCATAGTAGTTTGCTAAAGCGAGGCTAATTTAGACAGGTTTTGAAAGTGGAAATGCACTGATTAGGTAAGTGCCTTTTACTAGGACCAAAGAATAAAGCTAGAGAAAATGAACACCCAAGATCCTATCTGTTTGCATGAATTTCAGAGATAAATCCAATTACTTTGGCAAAAACTGTACATTACAATTTGCGGGTACTTTTAAGCAAAGTTTCAGTTTTGCAAGTTGTTGAACCTGACCCTCTCTTCAGAGTCAGACCCTAAAGTTTTTCCTTAACTTTCCACTTTTTCGCTGAATTCAATTTGATGGCTTTAGAACTCTGTGCACTTTATCACTGCTAACCATTGCTAAAGTGCTTGTTCTCACTCCCCTAAAGATGGTTTAATGAGGTAACAACTGATTGGCATATTTAATTTACTTATACATCCCTTGCAGTGTGGTGTACTATATACCCAGGGCCTGTAAATTGTATGCTATTAGTGGGCCTGCAACACTGATTGTGCTACCCATTTAAGTAGTACCTTCAAACATCTCCCAGGCCTGCAATTGCAGACTGAATGCAGTTTTAAACTGCCAATTAAACTTGTCAATATAACCCCCCTTTCCAAGCCTTAAGCTCCCCTTTTATTGCATATAGGACGCCACTAAGGAAGGCCCTAGGTTGCCCATAGGGCAGGGTGCATTGTAATAAAAGGCTGGACATGCACTTTTAAGTTTTACATGTCCTGGTAGTTCCCATAGGATAACATTGGGTAGCCTTATTACATTTAATTTAAGTTTGGCATCTATGAAATTGTAATGAAAACTCCTCTGATTTCTTATTACTATTTTGAAAATAGCACTTTTAGAAAGTTGGCATGTTACTGTCTTTAGCCCCTTGTGCCTGTTGCCTGTCTTGGGTCACATGACTGAGTATAACTGACAGTAGATTTTGTGAATTCCACCCAGACAGTCATAGAATAGAGGAATTAGATGTGCATGAATGGGCCATCTGCTGGCAGGATGGGGGTGGAGCTGAGCACAGCCCTTCACAGAAATGACTTATCACCTCCGCATTGTCACTGCAGCCAGCTTGTAGGCAGGGCAGGATAGTCAGGAACGTCCATGCACTCTAAAGTAGAAACCTCTAGAGACTTCTTCTAACTCCAAAGGCAGAATTGGGTATACAAATAAGACCCTCAGACCCACTCTTCAGTTTACTCCTGGACCTGTGAAAGGACTCTCATAGGACTGCCTGCTGTTGTGACCTGCTGTGCACTCAGCAAGACTGTGTTGCTGTACATGGAAGGACTGCTTTGCTGCCTGGAGCCTGCCTTGAATCCTCAAAGGTCAGTCCTGCTGTTTGAGCCCCTCATCTTTACCTGTACCCAGGACTATCAGAGTGACTCCAAGTACTAGTTTTCGGCCTCCTGTTCAGAGTCACAGGAACTAAAAAGGCCACCACCATCTTGAACCTGTCCCTAGACCCAGCCTTAGGGAGTCCTGAACCCCCAAGTGGTGTCCCACCGATCCTGGACCCTTGGTTGTGGTGCTAAAGGGGCCCAGATAGGTAACATTTTGAACTAAGCAATTGGACATTTTTTGGCTAAAAACTGCTCTGAAAACTAAGAGGAGACTGGGACCAACCTGCTTATCTATCCACCCAAGAAGCATCCCCAGTCGGCCTGACTTTGTGGCTGCTCCCACTACGTTCTTCTCCACAGCAGCAAATCCTGTTGAGTGGTTCTTCCCCGATGGGGTATGCGAGCCCCTGGAACTCTCTTCAGCTATAGCCCCCTCCCTCATCCTACTGGAGATTTTCAACTTCCCAAGAAGAGACTAAGTCCGAATGTAGAAATCTTCACTCCGGCATGGATGCAAGGCTCTGTGATGACAAAGTGCTCTCCTCGGACAACACCTACAGTCTCACCCCGCTGAACTTTACCTTCTCAGAACATTTTTCTCAAACTTTCTTCTAAATCCAAAGGTAAGCATTGACCAGGCCAATAGACTTCTTGTATCGAAACCACGTTTGACCATGGTCGGCCATATCTTTCAGCGTTGATCCAGTCTTGTGTGCCTAGATGGCTGTGGATGACGTTTTGATCTTTTACATGCTAGTTTTTACTCAAAACGTTTAAAAAATCATGATTGGATTTTTGATGTTTTGGTATTAAATAATTTATTAAAATGTACTCTATGATTCTAAATAAGTGTGGATTTTTTCTTGTATTGGCGTTTTCACCTTATTATTGTTTTTGTGCTGCAGAAATACTTTACACATTGCCTCTAAATTAAGCCTGATGTTGGTTATGCCAAGTCACCCAGGTTTAAGCACAGGTAAATTTAGATACTTTTTGTGGTTCACCCTGCAAGGGATTGTGACTGTTGCTTTACCAGGGCTCACACCCTAATCAACCAACAATCAAATTTCTCACGCAAGCATTTAATCATAGATGGGTGGCACCGATCCATTGCTGTGTACATTTTAAACATGACTGGGCTTTTGGGCTGTTTGAGGATTTTTCCTGACAATCTACAATGATCAGCATACATTTTATACAGAATAGCATGGACAATGAATAAATAAGGAAGAGGAATCATGCAGATGTTAAACAGTAAGTGGTAAAGCAAAACCTTAATAAAACACACACAATCCAAGTGTTGGGACAGAGAATAAATTGTCCTTATTGAAGAGATTGTATCCAATCTGACCAAACTTAGAAGATTCAGCCCTGTTCTCTTTCCCATGGCTCTGTTACTGATCCCATTCTATTGCACAGCAGTGCATGGCCATTGATGTCAAAAGCTGCCAAGGTATATACTACAATGAGAACCACATGATGTCTCTTATCTCTCAAACATAACGTTTGGTCCTTGATGTCTGGTACAGTAGTGCATCACAATGTTTGACAACTTGAATAGAAATCAAAAATGATATTATTATTCTCTAAATACTTTAGAAATTGCTGTATCACAGTGGGTTAAGTAACTTGCGCTTTTATCATTACCACAATACCAAATTAATGCAGCTCAAACCCTTCAATTCATGAACAAATAATAATAAAATTCTGTCATGCAAGCATAGCATCATGGTCACTCTGACAGGTTGAAAGCGCACCCTGTTTCGGAAATGCTATTCACTTTCTATTCTACCTCTAAATCTTTCCCACTTCTGGTCTTGTTGTGAGTCTTCGGAACTAAGGGAAGGAGCTGAAGTGGTAGGTATCAGTAGCATGAACTGAGCTGTTATTATTGAGACTACCACAAAGATATAATCTGTGACTACCTCTACTGTTTATACTTCTTCTTGGGCAGATGAATGCACAGTTCTCTGCATCAATGCTTACGGCAGTACACTGTTGCAGATCCCTCTGCAAAACCTCATAGCAACACTCCTTGAAAAACTCTTAGGGGCTTATTTACAAGCCCACTGCACTGCCGGTGCATCACTTTTTTGGATGCACTGGCGGTGCAGTGTGCCTGCCCATATTTACAAGGCCACATTAAGCCACCCTGCATGGCTTTTTATGGCCTTGTTAATATGACCCCCTTTCACACATTACTCTGCATGAAAGGGGCATTCCATGGCTGGTGCTGTGGGTCCTCCCAACCAAAGTCCATGGAACCTAACGTATTCCCAGACTTGCAAGGTTTCGTAAACCTGGGAATGCTCCAGATTCCTTCACCTCCCCAGGGGAGGCATAAGGGAGTCGCAATGAGGAGAAATACCTTTATTTCGCCTTGGTTTTCCTTGTTCTATACATGGTACATCCTGCAGTACAAACAAAAAGAGGGAAACACCTCTTGTGATTAATTGTGTGCAGGAAGGTATCCCTTCATGCACAAAAACAATCTCCCCTACAAGCAAACCCCCTTGCACCATGATGTAAGGGGGCCTGCATTGGCGCATGGGTGTCCATTGTGCAGTAGCACAGGGGAAAAGTACAGGAATGCACCGTCTCTTGTAGAAATGGTGCATTCATTCCCTTTTCTTTTGACCCATGGCAGCAAAGCAGGAAGACTTGCTGGACTGCCATGCGTCAAAATATTTAAATGAGGCCCTTAAATAGTACATGGATTTGTGCAATACCAGAATAAAAGCCTTTCTCTAATTTCCTTGCTACAGGTCACTTGTGACATATCTAGTCACCTGTAATAAAGAAGTTACATAGATGGTCAAAGGTAATAAGTTATTATTATCACAGTTGACTTCTGATATCACAATGACTGCAGCCTGTGCCAGCAGCCAGGGCTGCAGGCAGGTCACAGAAAATAATAGTAGGAAATTGGGTTATAAGATTGTGTGGCCTGCACCAGTGATAGGTCCACAATTGTCCTTACTGGGAACCAAGAACCCTATTGTAGCACTTGACTCTCTCAGAGTAGCGAGGCAGAAGAGTCCAGGGCTTACTCAAAGGAGAAGGCGTGGGCTACTAATCACCATTCACTGGCACACAATAATAACACTCAACAAATGATTGTCCAGGCAGTAATTTTTCTTTAGAGAAAGGGAAAGTACATTTATTACACACATACTACTAAATACAATGCAATCATTTAGAAATATGTACATTGGCAGACGGAAAATACCATATAAGACATTGCATAATCACCTTTGCTCTCCCTAAGGGGTCACAAAAAAAATCAAGTGGGTCTATTAGTTTTGTCAAGGTTTAAGAGAACAAAACACTTTTTTTTCTTTCTTTTTTTTATTAAAGTCAATGCACAATATCATTAATACAGTACATTTGTGGGGTAGCAGCACAGCATTTGAAGTTGAACATATCACACATTAAGGCATTATGGATTTTCAATCCTGGGCCGTCTCATCGCCATATCTTCTGTAGGAGAAGTACATATTTCCCCCCAAAAGGCGTTCCACCCTCCCCACTTTTTATCCCACTTCTTAGGGCAGCCCCTATGTTTGTAAACCTCTTTTTCAGCGATCATGCATTTGTCCATTTCAGCTACCCACCCTATCGTAAGTGGCAGTCTGCTGGAACCCCATGACATTGCTATGGCACGTTTAACCAGTAAGTATCCCAACGCCACCCATTGTCGCTCCTCTTCCGTTAGATCAGTAGCCTCCCATATATTTAGGAGCCCCCTTTTTGGCGACAGTTGAATTTATTTGCCCAAAGCATCTTTCATCTTTGTTGTGGCTCTGATGCAAAACGGACGTATGTGGGGACACTCCCAGAGAATGTGATAAAAGGAGCCGTCTTGTCCGCATCCCCTCAGGCATAACGCATCGCTCCTGTTACCAATTTTCGCCAGGAGGATGCCAGAGAAGTATGTTCTATGGAGTATTTTTAATTGTATGAGACAGAAGCGGTGGTTCACGGCTGTTTCTCTGGGGGGGTGACATTAGGGCAGTCTGCCTGACTTCATCGTCCAATTCCCCTATGTCCGTTTGCCAGTGGTTTCTCAGAGCTTGAAAAGTGCCAGGTAGGTTGTTGCAGAGTTTGCGATAGGTGCAAAAAAAGGCTTTCGCCAGAAGTGGTTCTATAAACAAAACACTTGTTAAATGCATCACTTTTTACTTAAATGCAATTAGCAAGAATAATAATACTGCTTCAACACACCTATTAATCTTAATACAACATATATACTAGGAGCAATCATCATTGTCATCATTATGGGGAATCAATAAACCATTTATAATGAGCAAAACCTGTGTTTGTGTTTTTCTATATATTTTCAACCATCAAACTGCAATCATAAAAGCCGCCCTTAGAGGGCATCACATTGTAATGACATTGCATTGCAACCATACACTTGGCTCCTAGATTGCGCTTAAAGACATGAATTTCATGTCATTGAGGCCTTTTAGACCATAATGACTAAAACCATACATATAACCACTAGAAGGCACAGTGCTCTAAGCTGTTGAGTAAAAACTCCAGCAGTTTAAAGTTCTTGGGTAAGTGGTGAGAGACAGTTTCTCTCTTAGTTTCTAAATGAGTGCACACACGTATGAATGACAGGTGTTATGCATTTTCAAAACCACGCGTGCTAAGCAGTGTGGTGATGGATGGTTACTTGTTTAATAACCAGTGAAAACCTACTTATTATGTCTGCGTGTGTCTTCTCATTTTTCTATAGGCTAGACTTGGAGTCCCATACTAGTGGGGTGAGCGATAATTCACACCCCACCGAGTGGTTGATCTTTAATTATTTATTTACCTATTTATAAAGACGGAGCCCATTATATATATCAGGAAAGGTCCTGATGAATGCTGCGTACCCTGTTGGTACATTAGGCAGAAACATGTTGACCACATATGTCACGGTGAAGGGGTAATTATTTCCCCAAGTCACCGCACACTTCTTCTAATACCATAGAGTTGCACGGTTTATTAAAAGTAGTCTTTATGACAACTGTAATGGTTTTTAGATCACTTTCACTATCCACGGGCCCCCCACTTAGTTTAGAAGTGCATTCTTGTCGTCAGGTGTATGCCCGCCCTCTATCAAACCGAGTTTTTAGAGGGCAAGGACGGCCTATGATGAAGCATGACACCAGGTGGTGTGTGAGGCCAGTCCTTCACTTTTTGTAAGATTCCCCCACCAATCACGCATCTCTACGCACCTGTAGATCACCTCACTAGGAGCAGCCCCACTGGTGCTTAACAAGTTGGGAGGATGGCCACACTGTGCAGATCGTGATGGTGTTGCCCCATGATTTCTGGTCTTCGGGGGTTGGGGATGCGTTTCTGGCCCCCCTTGAATACAGTGAGCCCGGTGGATGGGGTCTCCAGGCATTTAATAGAGTAAAGGAGTGGCCCGACTCATGCCCCTTCCCAGCGCAAATTGGGAAATATCCTTGCACCGATCCCCGGACCCTGGCCCACCAGTGAGAAATTTACAGGAGGAGACAGCTGAGTCCCACGCACTCTGTGCAAAGATTGGCCAAATTAAAAAATGCCATATCCCGGGTCTTGTTAGACTGATTTTGATGCTTGTGGGCATGTTTTACTCCTGGTGATGAGCTGTAGCCCTGGGGGTGGGGGGCAGTTGCAACAAGCCTCTTCACCTACAAAGCTATGCAGTCCTCAAGAAGTTGGTTCTCCCGGTTCCCTGCACCAACTCTCCTTCTGATCCTGGTGTCTGTGCACAAAAGTCCAGGGCTTTCCCACAACTGATCCTCAGGAAGTGTAAGGGGACCAGCCCCACTGGCCCTTGATGAGACCCGCTGGTCCTGGGGTCAACTGGGCAGAGTACTTAATCTGTTGTGGATGTCAAGGGGTTCTTCCATCCAGTTCTCCTTTGTCGTCCCAGGATCCAGCAGTGAAGTGCAGTGAAATCTACAGGCAAGAGAGAGTCTCCCCTTTGTGCAATAGTCTTTAAAGAGGAGAGGAATGTTCCAGATGTTAGGCACCCCTGGCAAATCCTAGGCTGCCATGCCAGCTCTCCACCTCTGTCCCAACCCTCCTGCAAAGCATGCTGGGACTGTTCAAAATGGTGTCACCCAGGAGTCTCTGATCACATCTGCTCTTGAGGTCTCGGCTCCACCCCTCACTGACATCAGTGCCAGGGTCGTGCAAACTAAAAGTTTAAAGAGAGCCCCCATTCCTGGGTTGGCTCGTGTTGTCTTGGCTTGTCCCTTTGTTCAGTGGGCTTGGACAGGCCCATCCCTAGAACAATGTGATAGCTAAGAGATTGATGCAGATCATTTCACCCCACATCTTTCCTCCTCAGGAGCTTGGTGAAATAATGTTAATTGCTCCCTTTGGGTGGGGAGGCCTTTGTTCTTGCTGCTAGAGAGAAAAGTAATTAACTGGGCTCAATAGGGTGGCAAAAGACCTGCGCTCTGGTCCTGAGCTGAACCAGAGAAATATGACAAGTGTGAATGACCCCTTAAAGTGTGCAATTATCATTGTGGAAAGTAAAGAATTGATTTTCCCCCAGAAGGTTACAACACAATTCAAGATGTCAATTGTCTTTTGAGGCCAAAGAGAAGCAAACTGTAATCTAAGGCAGTTCTCTCCCTATGGGAATAATAAAGTGTCACTATAGACAAAACAGTAAACCACTCAGACTTTCCCTAGTGGTGTATATTAACATTATAAAGCCTATCCCATATCAATACCTAATCCTGCAGAATCCCCATTGCACCAGGTTACCTGGGCGCAATACTGACCTGTGCACAACAGTAGTCCCCCATGCGTAACCCACACGCTTGTCCACACGCGTGTGCAGCCATGTTCATGTGTAATCAGCCAAATGCCCTTATCCTTCCTGCGTTTGCCATGTGATAACTTTGGGTGAGACACATGAAGCAAGACTTAACCACAATAAAAAGTCCAAAACCAGGTGGTCCAAAAAGCAAAAAGTCCAAGCGAACTGAATGGGCAGAACCCAATTGCAACAATAATTAAAACTGCAATTTAGACATGGAAAATGAGAAATGGCTTTACCTTCTCCTCATAGCTTTTTCTAAAAAAAAAAGTCATTATCAGGAAAGAGATGTTTATGGCAATATGCCTTTTTCCCACTCTTTAGGTTTTACCAGCAAAAAATAGAATTTCTTCATATTTCTACACAAGCTGAGCCACATAATTTTTTATCCGGACCTAAATTAAACAGATTGTAATTTCTCTTTGCAAAAATTACTAGCTACTTTTCGTGTGTTTTATTTCGTGGTATTTATTGTCCGTTTAAAATTGTCTGCAATATGAAAGAGCAGTACATGAAGTATTTAAGTAGTTTTTTGTAAGGTTGATAATGTGATTATATATTATTAGGTGTGAAAGACCCTCTGCCATACATTAAAAGGATATTGCAAGTGACATTGGAGTTCCATGACCTATGTATGAACTCGGCCTTTGGCCTCATTCCTTTGTATGGTCCTGTGCTCGATGACTTGCAATTTCCTTATAATGTGCAGCACAGGGCACTTTACCCAATATATTATGTCAGCCGTCAGGCATAGCAGTTGGCCACTTAAAATAAGTAATTTCTGTAAGAAGCTGAATATGTTTAAACTTGATACCATGCAATCTGTTTCAAAGACTTGCACGAAGAAACATGGAACCCTGTGATGTGCTTTTCTCTTTAAAAGGGAAAGTCAATTTCAACCTTTTGTAGAGGAGCAATTTCACAGAAAAGAGATGTCTTATTTTATGTGAGATAGAGCACCACCAAAGCAACTAATTTGAAACTAGAAAAAAGAAAATTAGTTATGTACTAGGAAAAAAACCTTTGAAATATCACTATTGTTCCATATAATGTATTTGGAACTGCACAGTCATACCAGCACAGCACCCAACTCTTACTTGGCACAGCTGCTGGTTTACACCTTTCAGAAGTATGCCTGGAAAGCTGTCACGATTTCATGTTCCCAGGCATACCTTTGCTACACTCGTGTGAACTTTTATATACGACAATGTGGAGGCATTTTCAACATGAGTAATCGTAGTGTGTACAATTACTAAGGGGCATATCAACAACAACCGGCGATAATTATCGCTGAGCGCACTTAGCGATCGGATAATTATCGCCGGCTAGCGCCGATTTTTATCGCTGAGATAGCGTGCAATTAGCAACGCTTATCTCATAAGCGATAAAAATCCTAGCGCTAACTGGCTAACGTGAGATTATCACTGGAAACCCAGCGATAATCTCACGTTAGCTAGTTGATAGGGACTCACAAACTTAGCCATGATATCCACCTTCTATAGGATATCATGGCTAAGTCAGTCCTGAAGCAGGCGTAAGGAAAGTAGCGATAACAGGGGTTATCGCTACTTTTCCTGACGCTATGCTTCATAGCGTTAGGCTTGCTGATAGGCGAAATGTCACTTAGCCAGGTCAGGAACGCCCACTTTGCATCTCATTAGAGATGCAAAGCTGGGCGTTAGGAATCCTGACGCTAAAGCAAGGTTTCACACGTTAGCGTGACCTTGCTGATTAGGCGATTAAATTATCGCCGCTTTTCAGCCGAAAACGGCCGCAAGAGCGGCGATAATTTTTATCGCCTGCTTGTTGATATGCCCCTTAGTTCACATATCATCGCTTTAATTGAGTGGCACATTCTTTATATTTTTTTCTCCACTACTAAAATAATTTTCCCCACGAAGGACCACTTCCCCTATATCTTCACACAACTTTTAGGCATGCCGTTTCTCGACCCGCTTTGGTAGCATTTTACTCCTGTTGTTGGTTGGAGTAAATCTCTGTCCATTTTCAAGGTGGTTAGAGTTCTGGTAGCAGTTTTTACAAGCAGATGTACTTTTCATAGGAAATGCTAACACACTCATGAAATGAAGTGATAGTTTTTCCTGTGCAGAGCCAGACAATCTGATGGAAATGTCAACTGAGGATAACTTGCAATGTCAACTTCGTCTAACAAATCTAATCGCATTAGTATGAATGAGGGGCCTTGAACCTGGCAGTGAGTGATATCTCGCTAGAAAGTTCAGCTCAGACGCCAGAATATAAAGAATGGGGAATAGAACATCAGTTCGTAAAGGGCAGGATCTTAGAGTGACCCACTCTCTCTAGGGTTTTGGATGACAAATGTAATCAGAGTCAAGGCATGGCAAGGGCCGCAGGTTTCTCGAGCAAGTAAAAACAGACTAGATTTGGAGAGTGACAAAGAAGTCATCCTAATAGCGTTAAGAGATATAGGGGCATATTTACAAGGGAATGGAGGAGGGTGGCATTAAGCAGAAAATGCTAACACCACGCTCCACCATTCCAAAAACGCAGGGATGAATGGTATTTACAAAGATACAGCACAACTCTGCGTTTTCCCGAGCACTGGCACTAAAGCAAGCTGCCTAGCGTCAACACAGGCACTCTTGCACCATAGTGTGAGGGTGCCTGCATTGAGGGTATGACTGTTTATGTGCAGAAATGTGTCCCTTCCTGCACATAAACATTCACAAGTGGCGATTTGTAACTTCTATGTGTGCTGCATTGTGCAGCACACATAGAAGTTGCAAATCATCATTTTTATTGATTTATTGTTTATGTTTATGTGCAGGAAGGGACACATTCCTGCACATAAACAATCAATCATGGCGTATTGCTGTTTCTAACTGTGCTGCACAATGCAGCACACATAGAAACAGCAAAAATGAGGAGAAATAAAGCATTTCTCCTCGTTTCCCCATGTTAAGACCAGATTTTCCCCAGTCTTAATTTTAGCACTGCCTCTATTTACACCACCCTTGTAAATAGGGGGCAGTATCAAAATCAATGGGTGTTACAGCTGAACACCCACCGCAAACCCTATTACTCACCCCTTTCATGCTAAGTATAGCATGAAAGTGTACCTTATTTATAGGCTTGTAAACATGCCCCATAGTATTTTCAACCTTTGTGTGCATTCTTGCATCATGCTATGCCGCTTATGTCTTGAAGCAGAGGTGTAGCTGTTATTGGTGCAAGAAGTGCAATGTCGCCAGGGCCAGTTCTCCAAGGGTCCCACCCTACCACAATAAATGCTGATTTTTAATGTCCAACCGTAAGGCAGGGAGAATTGTCATCGCTTGCATTAGCCCCGTGCTACGCCATTGTCTTGAAATCCTGTCAGTTTGTGTTTAGGGCATTTGTGGAGGTCCTAGTTAGGTTCGTAGTTAGGTGCATCCTCTCAGAAGCAAAAGCCGCATTAATGACATATTTGCTTCTTGTAAGTGCCACTCCAGGTATTTCTGTTCCTTAAAGTTATATTATCGAAATGTAATGATGGGTGAGGATTTTCTTGCACTGGGTAATTACTGAGTGCAGTAAATTCCACCCAACTCTGAATTCCAACCCTTGCGTAAACGGTGGTTTGTGCATGAGTCAGAACACCTCAGACCACTTATTATCAAGGCCACAGAGTGTCTATATACTATAGAGTAATATTAAACTCCATTGCTGATTCACAAATGCCAGTTTTCAGAGTTCTCCACCTAGATGTCAGTTAGGCATGATTTTCCTTAACTGAATCCCCTGCTAAGGGTGTTCAGTTTCATGAACTGCAAAGAATATATACATCTGATTTAAACATTTTTAAATATAAAAGGGTTGGAGAGGCTGCCATGGAATATGAATGTAGGGCAATGGGAGGATTTAATGCCAAAACACCAGAACAAATTAAATTGTAATGATGTCACTGAGAAGTTAACTTTTTAACACAGTGAAACTATAATTTTAGTTGGGGCTGCTTAAACTCTGACAAGCCATTCTGTATTTGTGTTTATTTTTGTGTTGGTATAACTCCTTGAATTCAGGCCACTTCCAGCACTTATTACCTACTTGGTAAAGGGAGAGAGTTTTTCAGTGGAACCTTAAAATAGGTCACCAAGCAAAAAAAAGTTTTAGCCTTATTGCACAGCATTTCTGATGCTGTCAGGCATTGGTAAAGAAATAAAAAGAAAAAACGTTTGAAGCAAACAAATGTGCCACTTTATGAGCACCCGCACCACCCATATGCGCGCTTTCAAAATGACATACTGATATTTTTTAAATGTTTAGTTACCGATATGAGTTGAATCAGTAACTGAAAAAAAATGCCAAGGTGAGGCACAGAAGAGATGCAGGATGTTATAAACTCTACAGGTTGAGGTGCAGCAACCACAGTTCTTGTCAGGGTAAGGCACAAGCAAACCCCAAATTAATATTTGGAAAAATAGCGCCTACAAGCATAATGTTTCAATCGTGGCTAGCAGGTCATACTGAACTGGTCAAAGTCAAAAGTTCAGGGTGACCACAATGGAGCGCGAGTCGGATACAGTCCTAGATTAGTCCCACTGAAGGTTTACCTCCCCAAGTTTTATGTCAAGAGTTCCATTCATGCTGGTAAGGGTTGTGAGGAGCAAGGAGACCATTGTGGGTGGTAGTCGGCATGGTGTGAAAAGCTGGCTGGGCGTCACAAATGGGTGGCCTGGAACTTCAAATTTGTGGTCCTCCATGGGCTGTGTGAAGAGACAGGCTCAGGGTGGTGGCTCACTCTGAATTTCAGTGCTTGGTTCCAGTGTGAACTGGCCTGTTTGCAGTCATAAAGAACCCAAATGCTTCATTTCAAGAGCCCATGAGCCTCATTAAGGGCCCAGGACCTGAGAGGCACCACTTGTGGATCATGAACTCTCTGTAGCTGGGTCTAAGGGCTGATTGGGGAGCCTTTTATATCCCTGAGGTTCAAATTAAGAGGCCGACAGACTAGCCCTTTGATTCAATCTGGGGTCCTGAGTTCAAGATTAAGTTGCAGGTCCAGAACTTCTTCCCCAGGCAAGAGGGAAACAGGCAGGAGGTCCTTTAAAGCAGCAGTCTAGCAGAGTGGCATCCCCGTAACAGCACAACAGTCTGTTGAAGATTGCATTAATCTCTTAGCATGAGCTGAAAGCCATTTTGTACTTGGCAGCCATTTTAGTTAGCTATGTGCTGGCCATTTGCTGTTTCCCTATCCCAGAGTCTTGCACATGCTCAGATGTGCTTAGCTAGTAGAGTGCACCTGTTCCTAGTATAGAACTGTCAGGCTGTTCTAACTGATGTCAGCAACTTATTACTCCTACTTGTTGACTTTGCAGTTTCTGTATGACCATCTATGTGTATAACTCTTCTCATGTGTACTTGTACCGCCTTTTTTCAGCCCCTGTGTGGGTATATAATGCCCCTGTTCTCTGTACTCCTTAGAAAATGTCTCATACAGTGATTTGAGAATACTGTGTGACGCATTTTTTCCCTCTTTAGAGGTTAAATAAAATTATGTATTTTATATTACAGCTTCTGTGCCAATCTCTTCTTTGTTGGTTTAAAAGGACCAGGTGTATCAGCGAAGCCCCTGAGAAGGTTTTGATTTCTACAAGTCCTTCTTCCTTGCAGAGTATCCACAGAAGAAGTGTACTGAACAGTGATTTCTAAGGTCTTTCTTTTGTACACAGTTGTGCTTTTGAAATGGGGAGAAGCTTCTAGAGGCTTGCCTTTGAAGTGTGCAGATGCCTTCCTTTCATGGCCCTGGCTCCAGACTAGCTACAGGGGGTATGCAGCCCTATGTGTGGAGATAGAACACAACCTATTCAAGGGTATTTGGGGTTGACCCAGCTCCTCCATCCCATCCAGCCAGGGATGGCCCATTAAGTCACACTTAAGCTCTGCATTATGTGTGGCTGTCTAGGAGGAATACAGAAAGCCCAACTGTAAGCTACAACCATTCATCTGGCCAGAAACAGGCTGCAGGCACCAAATGGCTAAGGCAAGAAAATGGGAACTTTCTAAAAGTGTCATTTTAGGAATTTCAATTCAAAATTCAACTACACGTAAGTTAGGGTTTTAAATTATGATTCCAGAGTCCCAAACATGAAGCAGTTATCTCTTCCAATTTGGAAATTACACTTGTAAAATGTAATAAGGCAACTTCAATGTTATCCTGTGGGAGAGATAGGCCTTACAGTACTGGCAAATGAACGTAAGAGTTTTTTACTACCAGGACATGTAAAAATGTAAAAGTACCTGTCCTACTTTTTAAATAAATTGCACCCTGTCCTTTGGGTTATCCAGGGCCTACCATTAGGGTGATTTATCTGAAATAAAAAAGGAAGGTCTGGGGCTCGCAAAGGTTTTTTTTGTCAGGTCAAAATTGCAGTTTAAACTGCACACACAGGTTCTGCAATAGCAGGCTGGAGACATGTTTAAAGTGCTACTTAAGTGGGTAGCACAACCAGTGCTGCAGGCCCAATAGTAGCATTTAATTTACTCTCCCTGGTCAAATGTAATGCCACTTTACAAGGGGCTTACCCGTAAATTAAATATGCCAATTGGGTACAAGTCAATGTTATCATGTTTTAGAGAGAAAACACAAGCACATTAGCACTGGTTAATAGTGGTAAAGGGCGCAGAGTCCTAAGGCCAACAAATCTAATTGAAATGGAGGAGTGAAGGCAAAAACTCTGGGGATGATCTTGCAGAAAGGGCTAAGTTCAAAAGGTGATGTGGGCAGTGGGGGTAACAACTTAGGGAACAGAAACAACACAGGTACAGCAGAGAAGTACGTGGCGAGACAAAGCAATGGGGGAAGCACAGAAGCATATGGCAAGATAGACGACCATGGAGACAGGTGGAACACAGAAGCACATGGCGAGAGAGAGCAACTAGGAGATGGAGGCAGAAAAGCACTCAGCTTCATAGAGGACTACAGAGATGGAGGCAGTTAAGCACACGAGGGAGACAGCTGGAAATAATATGCTCTTTCATAGAGTACTTAACTTAAAGGAAAAAAGAAGCATAAAAAAAGAGTAGTGTAAGGACACACTAATGCTTCCATGCTCCATTTGAGGGACACACTCATGATGTGAAGGTTAAGCCCACAGAAACCATCAAATAAGAAGTGAGCAAATGAGAGTGACAATTGGTCAGGTAATGGTGAATCAATGGTAAACATTGGCTGGGCTCTAAAACCCCTGCTAGCTGACAAAATGTCTTACAAATGTCTTAGACGAGCAACTCACAGTATGTTTCTCAGACATATAAGCAACCATCACATGGATGCTGTAAAGCCATTACCTTTGAATGTGAGTACTAGTGACTATGCTGAGCTTGAAAGATAAACTACCAGACTGTAAATTCCAGTGATCCTTTCAGTGGCCCAGCATCACCCAATTGGAAGCTTGTGGGATCTCCCTGTTATTTTATGGAAGGCAGAAGAGGAAGACGGTGGCAGTGTCTTCCCAGTCCGCTTGGCGTTTGGCTTCAGCTGTCATTACTAAACATGTGAGAGAGCGGTAGATCTGTTAAAAGAGATTGTTTGACCTTTAAAAATCGTTGGTTATACCCTGCACTTTTGACATTTTGCACGCGAATTCACTGTATTTTTTCAAAGACACATTTTAATGTTGTAATTTTTAAGACACATTTTAATGTTGTAATTCTGTTCGTTTAACTTAGCGCTTTTAAAACTTTTACTTACTGAATTTGTCCTCTGATTTGCGGGGGCACTCAGGGCTCAAGCTTGGTCTGTGCTCGGTATTTCTGCCTGCCCGCCCCGGTCCGACTCAGTATTGGTTACCGTTGAGCGGAGGGCGGGGCAGGTGAGAGCCAGACACGCCTACCAACATTGAGGCAGTCGAGCGGTTAGCGCTCTAGTAGCACTAACGAAAGACTATTTAGCCAGCAGTCGACCCTAGCGCGCAGCGGTTGCGCGCAGAGGGGCGCCTTTGACGGCGCCAAAGACTAGCCTAAGACCAGCCCGTCTGCGCCCGTCCGCGACAGGACGGGGCAAGGGGCAATGGGACCACACACGATTAATCCACCACCGTCCCTACAACCTACAACGAGGATTACCTATTCTAGTGTGATGCTACGTCAACTGGGTGTGAGTCCTATGCGGACATGTGGACTAGGATGTAATGTGGAAGTGGAAGGGCCGTTTTCCTGCCGCCATTGTCAAGCGCAGTTCACTACTGTTAGTCAGGAAGCTCATTCCCATGGGCCTATGATTGCCCACTTCCCCTCTGTAAATATTAGTAAGAACATCACTAATATTACTACAGGAAGGAAAAATATACTATGTAATATAAGATCTCTACCTAAACATACTTCTGAGGTATGGGACCTAATTTCCACTAGTAATCCGGATCTATGTTTCCTTACGGAAACATGGTTGAAACCTTACTCAACTCCAGCGATTGCATTAGCAATTCCCACGGGTTTTAAAGTAATTAGACTAGACCGTCCCTCGAAAATGGGAGGAGGGATTGCTATTGTTTACAAACAAGATATTGTTTGTACTATGGTAGCTGAGCTAACTACACCGGAAATTGAATTACTAATTTTCAAAACCTCCTCTTCCCTTAAAAGCACAGATACACAGATGGGTGCCTTAGTATATCGCCCCCCGGGCCCATGTGCGAACTTTTCTAACATTTTACTTGAGTCACTTGCTCCATTTATTAGCAATGACAAAGATTTTCTCTTACTTGGAGATTTTAACATACACAGTGAATTAAAAAATTGTAAAGAAGCTCAATCGGTACTACAAGACCTTTCCCTACTTGGGTTAACACAAGTTAATTCAGGGCCCACACATCAGGCAGGACACACTTTAGACCTAATATTAGCCAATCATCCTATTGTCTCATGTCTACCCCCTATTCAAACTGGTTGGACTGATCATTTTATTATTGAATTCCATACTTTTCAGCATAAATATAATGGTCATAGATCAGTTTCTCTTCCTTGTAAACGACGTCCTTGGCATAAAGTCAATGAAGTGACTTTTAAAGATAACTTTATTGAACCCACCTACATTGCCTCAGAGAAAATTGATTGTGCCTTAAGGAAATTTGATCTAGCTACTAGGCGGACGATAGACACCATTGCTCCATTGAAACAATTTAAACCACGGCCTGCCAACAAACAAGAGATCTGGTTTTCTGATGATCTTAGAATTTTAAAACAGGCCTCCAGGAAGTTGGAGAAAAAATGGAGAACCTCCCATCAGGAGAACGATAGGAAGCAATATTGGGCTTCTCTGTCTACTTATCATAAAGCCATTCGTGGGGCACGAAAAACCCATATAGCATCGCAAATTGCTGCGGCAGAGAATTCCTCGAGGGTTCTCTATCAGGTTTTACAGTCTTTTGTCAAACCAGCTGCTTGTGAAAGCTCTGAATTAGTATCTCAACAGCTCTGTGATCAAATATCGTCTTTTTTTTCTAATAAAATAGACAGGATCTATGAGAAAATAGTCAACTCTAATAATGCCAATATTACTATCGACTCTTGCCATGTTTTTAGAGATACTGAACATATGCTCAATGTACATTTTTTAGATACTTTTCCCCTCATTTCCTCTTTGGATTTATTAGCTCTGATGACACAGATTAAAAGTGGTAGTCCGGATGATATCATACCCGCCAGACTTATGCCTATTCTTTCTGAACAACTATGTCCCATAATTCAAAAGCTTGTTAATTTATCTCTGGACTCGGGTTCTGTCCCCAAGGAATGGAAGCGTGCGTTGGTAAGGCCCATCAGGAAAAATACCACCATCCCTTGGACGGAACTTGCCAATTTAAGACCTATCTCACTGCTCCCTTTTCTGGGGAAATTGACAGAAAAATATGTCAACAGACTTTTGTCCGGCTTCGTTGAAGATGTGGGTGGCCTTGACTATTCACAATCTGGGTTTAGGCCAAAACACAGCACGGAGTCTACTCTTTTGTCTGTGGTAGACGATTTACACATGCTTCAAGATAAAGGCTATTCGGTAATCTTAGTTTTGCTTGACTTGTCAGCAGCGTTCGACACCGTGTCACATAACATTCTTGTTGACCGGTTGTCGAACATAGGAGTTAAGAACAAAGCCCTTGCCTGGTTGAGAAGTTTTCTTACTGGCCGTACCCAGACTGTCACCATGGGTACGTACCGTTCCAGGGAAGTAGAAATTACGAAAGGGGTGCCGCAGGGCTCTTGTCTGAGCCCTACACTTTTTTAACATCTATGTGGCACCCCTGGCAAGAGTGATGCGCAAATTTGGTTTTATTCCCGTGTCCTATGCTGATGACACGCAGCTCCTCTTCCCCTTCAAAACCCTTATGACGGAAACTAAGAACTCTTTTTCGGCAGGCATGAAGGCTGTAGGACAATGGATGTCCTCCAACTACCTACAATGCAATGTCAGCAAAACAGAGATTATGTTGTTTGGAGAAGCCAAGGTACTGTGGTCCCCCGATTGGTGGCACTCTGATCTGGGTATGGTTCCTGAACCTAAGCAAGTCGTCAAAAATCTTGGGATACGTCTTGATCAGGATTTAGTGTTAAAGCAGCATACTCACTACATCACAGGTGTATGTTTCTACACTATTGGCCTGCTGCGTAAGGTTTTCCCTTTGTTGCCGGACTCCTCCAGAAGGACCTTGGTGCAGGCTCTTGTCTTGAGTCGGCTGGATTATTGTAATGGCCTGCTCCTCTCAGCAAATGAGGGAGTGTTGGCCAAACTACAGGTTATCCAAAATACTGCGGCTCGACTGGTCCTTAATGCCCCTCCAAGAACAGTGTCAAAACCTCTTTTGGAAAAGTTGCATTGGCTGTCAATCCGTCAACGGACTAAGTTTAAAATATGCTGCCTGATTCACAAAAGCATGAATGGGCAAGGTCCCCTATATCTGGAAAATAAATGTATTCCTTATACCCCTACCAGGACCCTTAGATCCAGCAATGGTCATTTGTTGGTAGTGCCTCGTGCCAAGACGGCTAGACATGGTGGCAAAGCATTATCAGTGGTGGGACCTACATTGTGGAACAGTCTCCCGCTAACTTTAAGACTATGTCCCGAACATTTGAAATTCAGGAAACAACTTAAAACCTTTCTGTTTAAAAATGAAATTTAGGCCAGCCCTCCCCTGTTTGCTACTGACCAGCTGAAAACCGGACCCAAAGCGCAGAGATACTCCATTGGAGTCGATTCTAGCGCTATATAAACCCGCAAATAAATAAAATAAAATATTGTATTGCTAAAATATGTTTGGCTAGGGGCACTAGGACGGGCTCCCTTAGTGGTTTAAATTCAGAAATAATCCTTAGATCCTTAGGCAAGATTTACCAATAACAATTCCAACAATGTTTCCCAGACATTAAACTTCCTTTTCAGTACCAATCCCACTTTACCAGCCAAGAATTGTGAACATTAAAGTGTAGTGTTAAGCGTGCGAAAGAGCTTTAATGACAAACTTGCAGACAAAACCAGAAGTTCACAAATAAAGTTCAAGATCCTTCATGAAGAAAACTTGGCTCACCTTTAGTTAGCTCTGGCCATACTCAAGGCCTAACCCCAACAAAGGTGTAGGGGGTGGAGGAATAAGAACTTCCCTGCTGCTAATGATGACAAATTGAGGTTGCAATAATGAGTAAAGAATCTCATATATTTGGATAGTAGCTGAAACATTGGCATCACCAGAAATTAACTATAATAGAAGACTTGAGGATAAAGTACCTTTTCATCCTCTTTTCTTGCCTATGAACAACCAATTCCATCCAAACTCCTTCAACAATTTCAAGAGCTAATCAATGAATTTTTTTAGGCAAAAAAGGGAGCCTACAGTAGGCAGCAAACTGCATTATTCAACTTGACCCACTACCATAAAGCAGCTAGTCTGACATACATGGTGGAATTGGAAAAACAATTAACAAAAAAACAATGGCCCTTCGAAGCCACCTAGTAAAAGAATCCTCAATGTAAGGAATACAGTGGCTAGATAAGGAGCATAGGAGATAGAAGCTATATCCTCTTGTGTAACTAGGTAGCTAGGGCTATGCTGGGTGTGTGAGACAACCTCTCTTAGGGTAGAGTTGTTACTACTTTTCCATCCCTGATCACAACCATTATCTATAATTTGAAATTTTCCCTAGGCTGTACCTAGGATGCTAAATTTGGTTATGAGCGTGCTTGATAGTTGGAGCCCTCTTTCAAAATTGGAAACTTAAGACTTTTGACACTTTGAAGAGGCAGTGCAGCCTAACAAAACAAGAGAGGTTTAGATACCTTAAAGAACGTCACTAGGTGCTTCACCCGGTGGTGAAGCTAGGGATCTCAAGAGTGCATAAAGGATTCGAGATAGGGATGCTGAAGGGAGAACATGACAAACATCTGCTATTCAGTCTTTATAGGATAATACCTGGTACTCACCAAATAGAAAAACAGTGGAACAGAAGAGATGGTGCGCGACAGAGAAAGTGTGGTATAGGATGGATTACAGAACAAATAGACCCATCCGTAATGCCAAGGGTAGGGATAACAAAGTACTGTTTATTTTACACCAAAAACTATTAACAAATGGAATCCAGGAAAATCACAAGAGTGCTGGAGATTATGTGGGGTACAAGGGACGCTGGTTAACAATTTATGGCACTGTGAGAAAACTGCTGAGCTTTGGCTTCAGTATTAAGCATTTGTGCTCTCAGTCTAAAGGGAGCTTTAGGTACTAATACTGTGTAAGGATGAAAAACAGTTAAAGCTTCTCAGAGAGAAACCAGTGGTGATGGCTTTGGTTGCAATGCTTCACAATTCTGGCTTTGTGCGGAGCCAAAAGAGGATCAACAAACTTGGACTAGTTGTACCACCTCTGGAACTGCCTGGAAATGCAAAAAATTTATAATTTATCTGGCCTTGTAGTTTAGGCAAATGACCTGCCCTAAGTACCTTCAGGTGTTATGTTTGGTGGTCCACATATGAAAAACAAGCAAAGTGACCTTTGGTGGAACATTCTTCAGCTCCTTTGATGGTGTCAGTTATTGAACATTTAGGGTCTCAATATGCTGGTGGGCGGATCGGCAGCACCACCACATTTACCCCTGCCATATTACCATGGCGGGGTACCGCGGAGGAGGAAAAGTCCCTCCGCCGATTTTCACGATTGCCTACCGGGCGGAGCTCGGGCACACGCCATCCATATTATGATGCCTGGCAGTTCATGCCTTTCCCTGGCGGCAGGAAGACGGGAATTGCTGTTGGGGCACATTGCGGGCCCCCGGGAGGGTGGGGGGCTGCACTTGGGGGATACCTATGATACCCCCTTTATTGCCATGGACAAGGTGACAGGCACAGTATGGTGCCTGTCACGTTGTGCATGGCAATGCACAACATGCCTCTCTGGCATTGCGGCGGGTGCTGCTTACAGCACCGCCTGCCTGAATGTCAAAGATGCGGGATGCGACTGCCAGGGTGGCGGTCACATCCTAATTGGCGGTGCGGGACCGTCACACCCCTGGCAGCATCCTAATGGGGCCCTTAGCTTTGCTCATCTGGAGTGGGGAGTGCTGGGAAGGGTAAGATGGGTACAGGAGTTAGTTATTTTCATTTACCCATTGTCAGCCAATGGATGTAGATGATGGCATATGGTTGTACGTGAGAAAATATGATTGAAGAATGGTACACATAAACATTTTAAGCTTGTAGGATTTTATTATTTTCTGCTAATGATTTTACTGATTGTGTCAATCTGTTTAAAGTTCATCAAAACCATCAATTATGTTGATATACTGGGGACCCTGTAATGAAAAGTCAAAAACATATTATTTTTCAAAAGTGTATGTTTTTCTTGCTAGAACCTAAAAAAACACTTATTTTACACACCATGTTATCGAAATGTCTTGGAACATTATACCAGTTGTCAAATGTTAGTTGTTTTAGAGAATATTAGAAGGAAAACACAAAAAACATTGGTATCAGTAGAATCACCATCTTGTAAATTTCGAGAGGTATGATTTATGAAGGAAGAAAAGCTGTGATTTGTTAAATGTGAACATGTGCAAAGCTCTAAAGAAATTTAGATCAATATCTATTTGGATATAAGGGCTCAGTTTAAAAGATAAAGAAAGAATTATGCTTACTCCAATAAGTTATTGATATGTTATGTATAGCTGTCATAAAGAGTCTCTATCATTTATTTCAGTTTCTTAAAGTCAATTCCTTGCTATGGCATCACAACAGTTGATAAGAAAACTGGATATCAATGTTTGTGAAGGCATAAAGGTATTTCAGGCCAGACTGACAGATGTCCCTGGGAGCCTATCAGTGCAGCTCTGCTTGACTGCTTTGACTGAAAGTAAAAAGCACAGCTGCAGGAGGGGGAAGGAAGGCAGGAAGGTAGTGGGTTTTGGTTATGAATTGCAGGTAAGATATTTATTTTTCATATTTGCGTCAGGGAGGAGAGGGAATATTATGTAGAGATCTTGCATTGTCCTCTGCCCCTGTGTAGTAGTTGAAGAAAAGGCAGATGAATTTTGGGGCCATACCTTAAATAAAATCATAGATGGGCAAAAAGTGAATTACAGGGATGTTTTTTACCTCAGGGTTCTGAGTGACATCATAGACAGTTTAAGCTTGGCTCTCGTTTCTGGGTCTGGGGTCTTAATGGACTAATGTTTCCACTGTAGTGGCCAGTGTTTGACCTCACGGTCACAGGTTCAAATCCCAGTGGGTCCACTCAACCTTCCATTCTTCTGAGGTCAATAAAATGGCTATGATTGAATTGGGTGACAATAAACATCTGTTATTCTGCGCCAAGATACCCTTGGGTGAACATGCACTTTACTAAGAACCCTTAGGGAAAAACATCTCCGTATTTCACTGTTACCCATCTATAATTCTATATGTTTGCAATAAATTGGTCACTTTCTAAATTCTCAGTCGTAACAACATATGTAACAACATTTTGCATTTGTGCACATGGAAACGTGGCTCTGAAGTTCAATAGCATTTGAAAATGATTTTTTATTACTCTTCTTGGAAAACATATTCAGTATAAACCCCTTTACCTACACTTCATCTATTTATTTGCCCCAGCCCATCACAAGATTACAATTGTGAGCATTTTCAAATTGGGGGCCTCACAGTTAATGTTTGGCGTTCCCTACAAATTTATGAGTTTGCAAACAAAGGCCCTGCCATAGTTATATATTTGCTGACATGGAGATTGCACCATTGAGGCAAAATCTACATGAGAGCCAGTGCTAGATCATGATAAATGTGCTCGCTCATCACAGAGCTACAGAGTTGCAATGGCCTTTCTTTATGTCCATTTACTTTTAAAAAAAATTATATTCAACAATAAAACACATTAACCTTCACTTTTGGCATTTTATGATGAGAACATGTAGCTGCCTCCATTGACCTCACCCACACTCTGTTTTCTGGATAATGCATCCTTAACAAAGGCGGAATAGCAAAGGTGTTGAAAAGATCTCAAATCCTCATTTCAATAGATCAGAAACTTTTTTTCTTCATGATCAAACAAGGAAACATTTTAGCATCCTTTCATGCACTCTTTGATGCAGTATTTTCCCCTACAAATCCACGCACTCTTTTCCAATTTATTACATAATGATATTTATGAGAAACCAGTAGAGCGTAATTTGGAAATAACCTCAAGGCAATCGAACATATTGTATTTTTTAAGATATAAATGTACACAACTGTCTCGCAATGATATTCTCTAGTCCTTCATGAGATTGTGTCACTAGCCGACATCTGACCTTCCTTCTCTCAGTATGTTTGAAATCAGATAAAACATGCAATCTAAGATTACTCTTTTTCTTAAATTCAAGAATAGGTTTATTTAAGAGAGTCAATAAGGCAATAATAACAATACTTTGCACAAATAATCATTCACCATTGCACAAGTAAAAATGAAATAAATAAAATAAAACAATTTGTGCAATGAAATTGAATAATAGATAGAGCAGAATAAGTAAAATGATATAATCAAAATACATTAAATTGGTTCACGATATTCTTAAAAAAGTAGTACTTGTTTAGAAATAAACAGTCGAGAACAAGTTACTAAAGTATTATATTAAAACAGAATCATAGTCAAATTGTAGGAAGTCAAGGAGGCTTAGTAACTTCCTGTTTTGAGGGTGAAGTTGAAGAGGATCTTCTCCCACTATCATCTAAGAATTGTGTGATGGGACACCAGAGTTGTAAGCACTTGTTAGCAAGAGATATGGGGTGTACAAGTGTTGTATCCAATTGATGATTATGGCAAACAGCATACCACCAGGCTAAGTAGGACAATTTGGAGTCATCTTTCCAATTTTTTGTTATCTGCTGAAAGGCTACCGCTAGAAGTAAATCAATAATTAGCAATTGGGATTGTTTATTCTCCCAGTCTGGTGTCAAACTACCTAAGAAGAGATTTATAAAGGAAAGGAGAGCTGTGGTGTTAAAAATAGTATTGTTTTGAAGCCAGACCTGTTCCCAAAATTTAAAAACGTGTGGACATGTAAATAACATGTGTTTCAGATCGGCATTGTCTTGAGAGCATGTACAGCAAGTACTAGGACTTGTGGTGTGCATCGTGTGTAGGTGAGCAGGGGTGAAAAAAAATCTGTTGTGTAAAAAAAAAAGAGTCTGTGTTGTGCTGGCCGCTCTAGATGATTTCCTAATTTTCCTCCAAATTGTGTTCCACAGGGAAATAGGCCAATCCACCTCCAAATCCGTTTCCCAGGAGAGTTCCAATTTTGTTTTGTCCCGATTTGGAAGGTCCATTAAGTGAGTAAATGGTAGAAGCTTTAGGGTTTATGTGTAGGAAGGTATGCCACAGAAGATGATTGTGGATTTGAAAAAGGTATTCAAGTCATGCACAGGTAAATGGGATTTGGCAGCCAATAACTTACAGGAATGTTTAATTTCTGGGGTAGGAAGTTTTTGTGGCTTTCGAGTGAATGATAGATATTCTTGGAATGAAAAAGGGGCTATAAATGAAGACTCAAGGTCAAACCATAAGGGTTTGCCAGTTGGTTGATCGGTACCCCAATTTGATAGTTGTCTCAATTGAAAGGCTTTGTGATAATTAGAGAAATAAGGAAAGTTTACACCACCTTCCGTTTTTGGCCTTTTTAACTTCTGCAAAGCCAGATAACAAAATAGTGTTGATCTTGTGAAAGAACTTAGCTGGGATGGATATTGGTATATCGGATAAGATATATAAAATTATAGGAGTGAGCATCATCTTAATTGTGTCTAAACGACCCCACCAAGAAAGGTAAAGGGGGTGCCATTTTGCAGTCAATGTTTTAAGTTTATCAGTACATTTGTCTATATTTAGAGAAATAGATGACTTCATAGAGGGAGAAAAACATATACCAAGATATTTAATGTGCGTAGGGTTCAAAGTGAAATTAGAGATTTTAAAGTCGTCCTTAAAGGTATATTTAGTCAAGCGTAATATCTCACACTTTCCTCTGTTCAATTTGTAACCCGATACCAAACCATAGACTTCGACTTCCCCCATAAATGCTACGAGTGAAGACTGTGGCTAAGATAGAAATACTAAAATATCATCAGCGTATGCTGCTAATTTAATCTGCTGGGAGCTAGAAACAAACCCTGTTATATCCTGATTCTGTCAGATTCTAGATAGAAAAGGTTCTAAAGCTAAATTAAAAATAAAAGGGGATAAAGGGCAACCATGGAGTACTCCACGTTGAAGACTAAAGTAAGGAGAAATGAAGCCCTTAGTAGATATGGCAGCTTTGGGTTCAGAAAGTAAGGCAATTAAAGATGTGATTTTCGGTCCAAATCCGAACCAATTGAAGGTGTGGAACATAAATGGCCAAGACACCCTTTCGAATGCTTTTTCCACCTCCAAAGCAATTGCTGCTAATGAGTCTGGAAGATGTGATGATTTAGACAGGATGTCAAAGAATAAGCCTGTGTTGTAAGTAATATTGCAACCCTTGACAAAGCCTGATTGTTCTTTGCCAAGTAGATGTGGAAGATGAGGTTCTAATGTTAAGGTTAGAGCTTTTGAAAAGAATTTGTAATCCACATTTACTAGGGATATAGGCCTATAATTCTTACAAAAACGTAAGTCTTTATCATCTTTTGGTATCAAACATATTAGCGCTTCGGAAAAGGAGCCTATGGAATTACTGGAAGTAATGAAGGAAGAAACAGGAGTATATAAATGTGGAAGAAGTAGTTGGGCAAAGTGTAAATAAAATTCCACTGTAAAGCCATCTGGACCTGGGGCCTTGACTTTTTAAGAATGTGTAGAGCATTTAGCAATTCTCTTTGCGTGATGTCATTTTCTAAAAGATCAAAATTCATTTTGGGGTTTGTTTGTTGTTGAATTGTAAAAAATTACTGGGATATATCCTCATGTGAAGAAGCGTTTTCTGGAGTATAAAGAGATTTATAAAAGCTGACAAATTCTTGGAGTATTTCAGGGTCTTTGTAATGTGGTTGCTGATTATCACCTATAATAGAATCAATATGAAGTTCATGTTGCTTAATCTTAAAATAATTAGCTAGTAGTTTGACTGACTTATTTTGGCAACCATAGTATTTTGTAGAGGATTTTAATACATAGAGGGAGGCCTGTTCAGTGGAAGTTTCATTGAAGACAATCTTAGCATTGATAAGATCTTTAAGACATTCTTTTGACTTGGAGGTATAAAAGGAATGCTCAAGTTTCTTAATTTTAGTGAGAAGGGCATTATTTAGCATATGTGAAGTTTTGTGTCTAATTGACATAAATCGGTTGATAAAATCACGAGCAGAAGCCTTGAAGGCGTCCCATACTGTATGAAAGGAAACATCCTTCGTTTGGTTTATACAAAAGTATTCATGGAAGAAGGAATCAAAAGAGATATTGAATTTAGGGTCAAGAAGTAGGGAGTTGTTAAAACGCCATCTCTTTGGTTGTGTGGATTTATGCAAAATATCTAATTGAATTAAAACAGGAGCATGGTCTGATATGAGAATAGGGACAATATCAGCTGAGCGTAAGAATTGGGATACATTGCGTGAAATTAAAATATGGTCCATTCTAGATTGTGTTTGATATGGGGGGTAAAGCATATTCTTGTGTAGACGGATTACACAATCGCCATGCATCCAATAAATTCCTTTGTTTGATAGCTCGCAAAAAAGATTTGTGGGATGTGTTTGGAATGAAGGGGGATTTAGAGTTCCTATCAATAAAAGGATCCATCACTTGATTACAATCTCCTGCTAAAGGCCACTCCCTGTACCCTCTTGCTGGGCAATCTCTACACCTCTTTAAAGTGCAGGTGGCACACTGCCTATACAGTAAAATATAGAGCAACTTTGAAACAGCCGCTCTGTATTTCACTGAATGTGCTGCTCTCAGAGGTATAGTTTTATTTGTTAGAGGTGTTTGTATATGTTTTTGTGTAGGTATGCATATAAGAAAATAACTGCAGTTTACTTAATTGGTGATATATGCTTCCAAAGGCAATTTAATCAGAATGCCAACATTGGTTCTTTAGCCCTTTATTCAGAATGTGTCATTCCTCTGATTAGGACATTTATTAATAAACCATTGCACACGTTAATTTACATTTATGGGCTGAAGTGAAACTAAGGAAGTCTTGGGGAGATTGCAGTGTTCATTGATCTCAATTGCGCCAGCAACATACGATATCCTCCTAGCAGAGTCAGGTGCCCCCCTTTTTCTCTGACAAATCGACTCCCTGACTTAGATCTAGCAAGGAAAGTGAGCTCTTCACAAGAGAACAAGATATAAGCTATTTTGGAATTCCCACAACATGTATTATATGATCTTCAGTCTCCAGAGTGAAAGGGGTGCAGGCCAACTTAGTGAAAAGAAAGGATTTGTGTCTTAAAAGTTTAATAATTGCACTCATGGGATAGAGGTCCCCCTCTTGATGTGCGCTGCAACTGAGCTTACTGAAAGCCAAATAAACTGCAGCTATCAAAGTAATCTGGTTTCTCTGAGGAAGCCCTATTTCTCCCTTGATAACTTCTCTTGAATATCAAGGCTAGCAAAATAAATAAGGTACATGTAAAACAGCACCAAACCCACAATGCAACTTGTAAGCAAAGGACATGTGCTGAAGCCTAGTCAACAGGCCACAGATATTCAAGCATTCAAAAATATTAGATGGCTAAGCATATGTACTTCTTATAGTTGGATTGCCCATAGACATAGAATAAAGAAAACTTTGCGTCTTTGTCTAAAAAGCAAAAGAGCTGTTCCTAATACTTGTCTACTGCACACATTTATTCTAACTGGAGCTGGGTAAGCAAGCTTTATAATTTACACCTAAGCACATCAAGGGTACTTTGCCCGATGATAGAGCGTGACCTGCTTTTGGAGCCCTTTACACCAATAATATGACATTGCAGGTAGGATTGGAGTTTAGAACATAAATGTGATAGAAATGCTAAGCCTCATTTGGGGAAATTAGAATCTGAAAACTTTTAAGATTCCAGCTAATTATATCAGAGATGTGACACATACCATTTGCAATCATATTTCATAGATTAATAGATTCTGAAACTTCTATAGGGAACATGTGAACAAACGTCCAGTACAAGTCTGAAAAGAATGCAACTACAACCACTTTGTGACACTCGCAGATTTTAATTGTACACAAAGTCTCTCCAACCTTATCCCACTCTAAACCAGTGGAACCGGGCGCTGCCCCAGAGAGTTACCTCTGCCTTCTAGATATATTCCACTTTATAAAAATCATAAATGGTCTACTGTTGGAAGTTTACCAACACCTGTGTCTACCTCATGTCCTGCATCAGTGTCCTCAGAAGATCTCTGATTGAAAAACAAAAGATGCTCATGAAAACATCCACATCAGAAGGTAATATTCACATCTAGGTCAAACATTATCCTCCAGTGTGTCACAGCCTGGACTAAGGTGTGCACCCTAGTCAGTGCTTAGTTTGTAAAATAATAAGTGCTGGTGCCTAAAGTTATTGTCAAACGCCCACAGCCAACAATGTCAGGATTGCAAAATACCAAGGCTGCATAGTCTAAATTCCACCTCACACTTCCTGCTGCTTTATTTGACTCCTGCAGGTTCATCCCTGCTTTCTCCTTTGTGATTGTATTTCTTTCTGTTTTTCTTCCACCTTACCACCTTTTGTTTGTTTCACTATCATGTTCTGGGTCAGAGTCTGATGAGTCTGATGAGAAAAAGTAAGTGTTTGTCCCTAAAAATGAGACTCCAGTGTTAAGCTTCGGAGAGGTTAGATTTACTTTTCTTTCTACAAATAGTTCAATAGTAGAAAAAGTGTTGGACTTTGGAGGGGTTAAATATACTATGGTGCCGATCACGATCCCCAGCCCCCGTGAGTACGCGCCGTACCCCCCCAGCCCCCGTGAGTACGCGCCGTACCCCCGTGTATGTACACCCCTGTACGTGTCGAACCCCCATGTATGTACACCCCAGTACGTGTCGAACCCCCTTGTATGTACACCCCTGTACGTGTCGAATCCCCCGTGTATGTACGCGCCGGGGGTACGCACCGTACATACACGGGTGGGGGTACGACTCGAACGTACAGGGGTGTACATACACGGGGGGGTTTGACACGTACAGGGGTGTACATACACGGGGGTTCGACACGTACAGGGGTGTACATACACGGGGGTACGGCGCGTACTCACAGGGGCTGGGGGGGGTATGGCATGTACTCACGGGGGCTGGGGGGGTACGGCGCGCACTCACGGGGGCTGGGGGGGTACAGCGCATACTCACGGGGGCTGGGGGGGTACGGCGCGTACTCATGGGGCCTGGGGGGGTACAGCGCGTACTCACGGGGGCTGGGGGGGTACAGCGCGTACTCACAGGGGCTGGGGGTTACGGCGCATACTCACGGGGGCTGGGGGGGTATGGCGCGTACTCACGGGGGCTGGGGGGGTACGGCGCGTACTCACGGGGGCTGGGGGGGGTACGGCGCGTACTCACGGGGGCTGAGGGGGGTACGGCGCGTACTCACAGGGGCTGGGGGGGTACGGCGCATACTCACGGGGGCTGGGGGGGTACGGCGCGTACTCACGGGGGCTGGGGGGGTACGGCGTGTACTCACGGGGGCTGGGGGGGTACGGCGCATACTCACGGGGGCTGGGGGGGTACAGCGCATACTCACGGGGGCTGGGGGGGGTACGGCGCATACTCACGGGGGCTGGGGGGGTACGGCGCGTACCAGGCCCCCTATTCTGGTCGTTTTGCGGCGTACTTCGCTTTTCCGGCACTTTTTGGGTGCCGTAAAAATATTGCCGTCCGGACTGCTGTCGGTTCGAATCGTACTTCCTGGGTCGTGAAACGCTGCCTGACAGCGTCCCGACGTCACGTCGGGGCATTCCCGGATCACATTCGTATGTCTTTTTTCGTCGGACGGTGTTTTTTACGATTCGTACGGAAATGGTGTTTCCGTGCGAATCGTACTTCCATTTTTGTAAAGTTTTACGACCGGGTACGAGTCGGACGGAGAAAACGCTCCGACCGACGGTTCGTACCCGGTTTTTCCAGGATCGTAATCGGCACCTATATCTATTCCAGTCAACCTAACGTTAGGGAAAGGGTTGGACTTCAGGGATGCCAGAATTACTATTCCTAATCCAGTCAATGCCACAGTAGGGAAATTGTTGGACTTTAGAGGGTTACATTTACTATTCCCACTCCAAACAGAGCAAAGGTAGGAAAGCATTGGACTAAGGAGAGGTAAAATGTACTATTCCCACTCCAGTCTGTGCAACATTAGGGAGAGCGTTGGACCCAGGAGGGATAACATTTACTATTCCCACTCCAGTCGGTGCAATAGTAGGAAAAGTGTTGGACTCAGGAGAGGTACAATTTACAATTCTCACTTAAGTCTGTGCTACAGTATGGAAAGTGTTGGACCCAGGAGGGGTTACATTTACTATTCCCACTCCAGTCTATGATACAGTACGGAAAGTGTTGGACTTCAGAAGGGTTAGATTTACTATTCCTAATCCTGTCTAAACAACAGTAGGAATGGATATGAACAACCCTTTTGATGTTGAAAAAATATAAAACGTTTTATATAAACATTATGAACATAAAAAATACATGTATTAACAAAGAAAAACAATGAAACATATATAAAAAAGAAAAAAAGTAAAAAAATCAAATTGCATATAATAAATTCCACTTCCCTAACTACCAAAAACAAAAGAAAATCATTAGTGATTTCAATTAATATATATGGAACAACTGTAAGAACAACTATCATAGCCAAAACGTTCATAAAAACTTACCATTAATAAATAGAAAATGGGAAAAAAATTATAAGTTGTTAAAAAAATATATAATTAATTATCATTGAGTACATTAATTATAAATATCACTTATTGTTAAAAAATATATATTTTCTTCCCAACCAACCCACCCAAAAAAAATGAAATGCATTTGAAAATAAGTTTGTAATATCCATATAAATACTTGAATTAATCGAAAAATACATTAAACAGTAGAACAATTACAGAATTATGAATAACTTAATTATTTTACATATTTAGTAGTCAAATAGCAAATAATGTAAAATACCAACAAATTAAATTACATTTAATCGTATGTACCTTTCCACTGTATACTCCTACTGACACAGAAGCCTGCACCTCAAATATAACTAAAATAAATAATTAATTACATAATTACATAATCAATAATCACTTAAATAATAAATAACAATTAATAATTAATTGTTAATTAAGTATTACTTAATTACCCCCTATATTCCTACAACTTAGCAACCCACACCTAAAACATAACTTAAATATAGCATTATTATAGAATTTACAACATTAATAATCAATTGCATAATACATTAACAATGATTAATTCATTGTTAATTCATTGTTACTCAATTAACTTCCCACCCTATCCCCCTGCAAACCCAACAAGCAGCTACTACACTATAAATGACTACGAACAATTAAATAAAAAATTCAAAATGTCTTAAAATGTAAAACTGTATGTAAAAATAATGAAACTGAAAACAATTATACAAATAACAGTAACAAAATGGATATATTAACTGAAACATTAAAATAATTTAAATATATATATTACAACTATATTACTTTACAATGATTTTCCTAAAAATAATATTTACTCAAAAAATCAATATACTTGACAACAACATTTTTGCATTACCTTATTATGAGACAACAATATTTGTATTCTGATATATTTAGGTCTCACAATATTTTCAACTCACTATTTTGTCTGATTACTGATGCAACATATTTCACTCAGGTCTAACTAAAAGAAAAGATGAACTTCAAAACTGCAAACGTCTTGACTAAGACATCTGTAATTTGAAAATGTTGTATAGCAAATGTGTGCACATCTTTAATGACCAATTAAGACCAGGATGTGTAGACAAACAAAATTTTAAAAAATTCCTTTCGTTACTTTCATTCAAATGGTCAGCATATGACTGCAGTAAATCCACACCTCAGCTCCATTTAGCGGTTGCCCTGCTTGGCTTTTGAATTCTTAGAGACCTAGCAGTAAGTTAGAGCCCGCTGTAAACCAACTGCAAAATGAACTCACTACAATTATTTTTGTGACTGGTACTAGATGTTTCATCCGAAATATACTCTAGGCTAAAAAAGTGGAAGTGATGAGCACAGACATTATTTGCAGAATTTTGTTCCTTGCTGTGCACACATTTACTGCATTTTGCACTTGATTGTAATACCAAGGATAATTCTTGCTAAGTTCCTAATTTGCATCAGTTGTTGCACCAACACCAGGGTCTAAATGGCCCAGTTAGTTTTATCTGGACATATTTAACTGGAAGTAGGCAGTGCAAGCAGTCAGCCAAGGTACTGTTTAACAGCAGTGGCTCCTCCATGGCCATGGCAGATGAGCGTCGTCCCACCTGCCAGCAGCTGGAAAAATAAAACGATAATAAACTCTTATTTATTATCGTTTTATTTTATTTCCCTGCTTAGGCTTGGGGGCGGGGCAGAGGGGTGGCAGGCTGGAGGGGGAGTGTGGGGACTACCTTCACTGCGCAAGTTGGTTTGAGCAGGTGTCTTAGGCCTGCCAAACCCACATGCGCAGTAAAGCTTTCTCCAACCCGAGTTGCATTGCTTGGTTGGAAAGAGCAGGCACAGGCTCCCAGTCTGTGTGGGAGAGCAAATCATCGGCACTCAGGCCTGAAAGCAGCATCAGGATTGGTCAAAATGCACTCTGGGAGCCTGTACCTGGAGAAGCGAGGAGCGTGATGTGACAAGCAGGTAAGTGTTGTTTTTTTTTACATTTTATTTGTATCTCCCCCCGGTTCCCAACCTCCCCATTGCCCCACACCTCTGTCAACTCGCCGGCCATTATTGTTTAGATGAGTTTTACCTGCAGGTTTTTTTCAATCACATTTACGCATTATTTTCGAAGCGAGCGACCACTAATGGAGATTTTCTTTTGACTTTTACATTTACTCCCCTTACTATCTGTTGGTGTAAATATACTCTAATTATGTTATTTTAATGCTCGTTGTTCTTATATATATGATGTAGCTAATACAGGCTGATTCTTTTCAGCTGATAGAGCTTTTAAAGCATATGTGGATATGTATATCCTTGATGAATGACTATAATCACGATTGTGAATGGCTGTTGCTGCCAGGTTTTTAGAGAAGGTGTGCCTTAGAACGAACATAGGAGTGCTCAAGCACTAATTTATGAACGGGCACAAATCTATTATGCTTCAAGTATTCAAGCAACAGAAATGCCACATGCACAGTGATCTCACCATATAATGTACTCGGCCTACTAGCTGAAAAAGACAGCTTGTCTGCTGTACAAATATCTAAAAAACCATGCAGACATACCTGACCAATACTAAGTATTCAATACAACAAAAGAAAGTAACTACAATTAGGATGGGTAGTTTACAGAATAGTCACTGAAGTTAGAAAAATTATGAATTCTAGTAAATCATTTTGATCATGTATATTTGATCAAAATAACCAATAAATAAATATAGTCCTTAACACCTTAACTTACATGATAGTGTCTTACAAGAAACATTTATACGAAGATACATTGTGCATGCAACATATTTAGATGAAAACAGTTATTTGTCGACTTTCTATCTGTTAAAAAAAATCCCAATGGTCTTTAGTTTACAGTACTTACAAATGCAAAGACGTGCTGCATTGTGAAATATTTTAACCTATATACATTTTCTATGTAAGTGCACGTGCTGTGTTTTCTTTTGGAGTGCATTCCGGATTCCACGAGAAAATTGATCGCGGAATATTCTTGGATGCATTCCAGTCTTCAGTTGCTGCCCTGATCTTAGGACGGCATGCTCTGCTGATCCGAATAAACTACAAAAAGAAACCTTTCTGGATTGAGTATACTTGCAACAAATGGCCACGAGGATGGGATATCCTGCCATTCCTTCAGCACAGGAGCGGATTACCTCACATATACCCGCGTGTGTTGGAGGCACTTTGTTGAATTTTTTTGGGGGGGACTTTTTACAACTAGTTAATTTGTGAACCATCCCTTGTGGCTAAATCTGCTAAATTGGCTAAAACCCAAATTTGAATGAAGTTGTGACGACTTTGAGTCAAGTGACTTTGTTTATCTTCAGAAGGAAAACTTCTTACTGTTTAAACTGTTCTGCAGAATTCTCAGCTGCATTCCAAGTTTCTACTCAGCCTCGGAAGCTCGTGGACGTGCCCTCTGCGCCTTATCTACGCTCACTGAGGTTTGCAATAGCCAATATTAGAACAAATCAGCTGTGATAGCAATTGTCTTACCTGCAGATGATGAAAAAGACAAGATCTCTTTCAGCATCTTGAGATGATAAATGTAAGCAGAAGTAACAGACAAGGTCAGAAAGCCAATAGAAAACAGGCCATTGATCTGATGAGTGCCAGTTATCCTGACACTCTAAAAGGCTGCATCCCTGCCAAGACCAGAACTTCAGTTTTGACCCAATTAAAAGTCAACCAGTTGCCAGCGCACCAGTCCATGAGTGTCAATATATATAATATATATAGCCAGAATTGGTAAACTGTTTTTTTTTCAAATTTTCAATCCATCTGGGGAAAGAACTGAGGTATGTTTTGTTGAAATTGTTTGAAAGTTGCAGGCTACAGACCTGTTGAGTCAGGCAAGATATTAAGCTTAGCTAGCCCAGTAAAGAGAGCACGTCTTTGAGGAATGCCGCAGGTTAGTTGTTTGGGAAGAAAAAGGGAGGAATGAAAGTTTGCAACAGGTCTGTTAAATCAGACTGAAATTACATGAATGTAGTGTCAGTACTGCTAAAACTGCAAAGTTGACTAGGTAAAATGGATCCCCTAGAGGTGTCAACTTAAAGGTACAACTAAACCAAGCTACTGAGGAAAGTAACATTTAAAGCCACCCAAGGACTGTGGAGTACTGCAAATAAAATTGCTTCCTATCTTCAGTTTGGACTGAAAATCTACTTGAAAATCATGTAGATGTTTTTGAGAGTCCAAATGTCTTGCAGGTGTGTACCAACTGTTGCTTCAAGAACGTTATGGCAGTAGGTTAAGAGAGATATCCACTGAAAAGTAGACAAATTCTAGTATCCAAATAACATTAATAAACAATAGGGCAGCCATTCAAATGTTAATGGAACCTCTCTCAAGGCAAAACAATAGTCCTACATATACAAGAGATGCTTCAGGATTATGTGAGAGTTTGTTGAAAGAAGCAAAGTGGGCAAGTGCCACAAGGTGAGTCTGATTTAAGTTTGGAGACTGGAGGACTGAACCAACCATGTTTAAAATGCAATGTTTGTGAGGGTTGAATAAACAAATCTTGCAAGGAATTACCTGTGAAGCAAATGATCAGAATGTCACTTCAGGGTTAGGTGCATTCTTACCTTCAAAATATTTAAATTCTGCATGCAATTCAAATTATATTGTGTCAGTGATGATTGCTATAATGCTTCTGGATACATTGTATAAACGTGTTCAACTTGGCTTTAAAATATGTTAAAGAAGGAGTAAGATAGTTGGGAGGAGTGGGTAGAAGTAAGGGAAATTGTGTCAGCCTTTTGAAATCAAGACAAAACTTTATCCTGCCGCAGCCCATCAGGTAAGAGTGGTGGGGCAGTGGGGCCGGGTTGGGGAGTGATTTGACAAATTACCACAAGGGAAAATTAAATAAATAATGAATTTTCCCTCATTGTCATCTGTCACAATCACTCCCCACCCAGCCCCACTGCTCTTACCTGCACGGGCCGCAGCTGACTTTATCAAGTATACAAGGGACATAAAGGGTCTTTCGAAACCAAGGAGAAATTGACAAGATAAGCATCTTACCCTGATAGCTGAGCACAAAATCAAGCAAATTACCTCTAGTGTGGAGCATGAACAAAACCCCTGCTGCAGTCCTAAAAACTGTAATATGCCTTCGAAGTCTGTAAATAGAATGAATTACATTTTCCAAAATTAAAACCTGCAAAAATAAACATGGTGTTGGAGGACTAAATCTTAGAGGACAATGCCCCCAAAACGTATTCTGACATAATTAAGCACAGATAGGAACAATACATATGAAGGTCAGAGGTGAGACGAAAGATGAGCAGATATTAGATTTCCATATAATCACACCTTAACAGATTGATTTTAGATGCAGCTATTGTATCATAGCAATGCCAACTGAAATATATCAGCATTTTCTTACTCAGGATTCCTTACACATTTTGCCAGGTCTAATCTTGTATACTTTCTCATATGCTTACAGGTGATTTTCAGACTAATTGTTGAAAAATCTCAATGAGAGGTTTGGTTATAGCCAACAGCTCAGTTCAAAGTGAACATTTTCTAATGCAGAAAATTGTAACCTGAAGATTTGTCCTAATCTGAGAATTGACCCTGTAGACCAAAACAGCAACACTCTCTTTTTCATATCATGGTGTAAAGTAGAGAAGGGGCTGACTGTCATACAATACAGGATTAGGAAGTGACTACTATCCATCATGTCTCTATCAGCCTCAGTTAAGCATCAAAAGAGCTGCAGAATCATCACTGCCCGACTCTGAGACAAGAGAGAGCGAGGAACACGCAGTAGTGGGACCCGGCTGCACCATTACCCCCGTGACCGGCCAGGAGCGGAGGTGGCTCGGTAACTGGCAGAAAGGTCAGGAGCAAGATGGCAGCGTAATCACAGCCGTTGCGAGAGATGCAGTGACGGCTCGCTGATCTAACCCGATCGAGGCGGAAAATTACGGACCCGCTGTCTCGTCTCTGCGCTAACCATCTCCTGACAAATGCGCTTGGGGATGCTGAAAGTTGCGGTCTCTCTGTACCTGGTACTTTGCTGTCCCGGAAGGAGGATCATCCAAGTGCCGGTGTCTGCAGCAGCGGTAGCGGTAGCGGCAGCGGCTCTCACACCCGCAGGCTCTGCCGGACGTGTAAGGGGGCGGAGCTTGCCTTCTGGTTGGCGTCCCAGGCGGAGTTCTGCGGAGTTTCGCATCGATTCGGAGGGCGCCTGCGGTGCAGTCCTGGCGCCCTCGAAGTGGTTTCACAGGAGGAGAAGCGTAATGGCACCAAAGGCTGCAGCAGGTGGAAAAAAGGCCATACAAAGGGAAAAAAAAGTACAAGAAGGAGGAAATGTGGCAGGGAATGAGGAAGGGAGTGGAAAAGACGGTCGAGCAGGCTCATCAAAAAGCAGTCAACAAACTCTGGGGAGAACCAGACAAGCTACATCCTCTACAGCCTCAATAGCTGACATCTTTTCAAGAACTGGTAAGGAGCAGGGGGGTCCAAAGTCCAAAGGTACGGCAGACAGTCGGGATAGTGCTCCCTCGGAGATTAATGAGACTGTCAATCTAAATGATTTAAAAGACGGATCCACCATCCGCGAGCAGGCATCATCCTTGGAACCTTGTCTGCACACTGTGGGGGAACATAGTGAGGGTTTGTTTATTGGAGATGAGATTAATAAAGATCTCAGGCTGCAAGAGGCTGCAAGCGATAATAGGGGCCTTCCTGAGCAGGATCCTAAAAAATCCGAAGGGGAGCTGTGTCCGCAAGAGGCCGGGCAGCAAACTTTGTTGAGTGCGACGGCTGACTTGGATATTGGCCCGGATATCGGCCTTGGCACTGGGGCTCATCAAGATGAAGGAGAAAAGGGTAGAGATAAAGATAAAGATTCTAGCGAATGCTTTTTCTCTGTTTCAGAGGGGGCAGAGTGGTCCGACGACGATGATGTCGAATGCAGCTCTTTTTTGGACTCAGAAAGTGAATTAGAGCTAGACCCCCCTGTAATTACATCTAGGCCCCCAGTGGGTCCTCCCGGGAAAAAGCAACCTCTAGCTCATGTTGGCCTTCAAGGTGAGCTTAGCTGGGATCACTCCTCTACTTTGGCATTACAGGGCTCCCCCAATCCGGACACTGCTCATATGACTATGTTGGAAACCATTCACAAAGAGATAATCTCACATCGCGAGGAGACCCGTCAGGACAACCGTAAAGCCCAAGCCGCTATGAGGAAGATCCAGGGGGTCGTTAGGAAACTGTCTAAGACATGTGCAAACATAGGGGATCGAGTATCTAACCTGGAGCAGAGAATTGTGTCAACGGAGACAGAGTCAGCAGAGGCGATCAACCAAGTAAAGACCCAATCCGCACAAGTGGCTGACATGCAGTGGAAAATGGAGGAGATGGAGAACAGGCTACGACGGAATAACCTGAGAGTTTTGGGGATACCGGAAGGAGTCGAGGGTCAGGATATTAAGGCATACATGGTCAAACTCTTTGTGCAAGCATTCCCAGAGCTTTCTGAAAGGAATTGGGCGAGCGAAATCCAACGGGTACACCGTACCCCCTTTACTGTTCATAAAAAGTCCAAGGAAGGTGATAAGCCGAGGGCTGTGTTGGTTTTCTTTGGTAACTTTATTTTGAGGCAATCCATCGCAGAAAAAGCCAGACCAGACTCCAAAAGAAGTGGCGAAGGGGTCTCTTTCTTTGTCCGTCCCGATTTCTGCCATGCGACAGTAGAGCGCAGGTGGAGACTTAGAGGGATGATAAGCCTATTCCAGGATAAAAAGATACAAGCCTATCTGATAAACTCGGCGCAGCTGAAAATAATTAACGCAGGGAAGACGATCTTTTTCTCCTCAGAAATTAAGGCAAAAGAATACTTGGTCTCTCTTGACAAAATGGAATAGTATGTTAAGTAGGCCGGGGGAGGGATCATATATCCGGATTGTCTTCTATTACTCAACTTGTTTAAAATAAGATGATGGGGGTTCGTCCACGGATATTATGAAGGTTACAATAATAGCGGGGTCTCGACGGGACCTAAGAGTAATTTCTTTTGTTGTTTAAATTCTTGGTTTCAACAGCTAGCCGTCACTGCAAATCACGCGCACCATCCTAAGCACAGACTAGGTCTGAGCGCTTCACTAGAAGGGGGGTGGCACAGGGGGAGGGGGGGCAGGGAGGGTAAGGGTGGTGGGTTAACAAAAAATGGAAAATATGGATGCAGTATGATGTTTATAGAAATTTGTCATTTTTGTAGGCAGGTAAGAGTGATTAAAACCAGTGCTAAATCGCCAAAGGATCAGATGGTTTTTGTTATATGTCTATATTTTAGGGATGACAGGTATTAAAATCTGTTCAGTCAATATTGGGGGGATGAATGATTGGAGGAAACGTAACAAACTTGCATCATTTGTGAGGCTTAATAATTTCGACATTTTGTTCTTACAAGAAACTCACCTCCCCTGGGCTCGGAGAAGCCTCATGCATATCAATGGCTTTGAGCTATTAGCTTGCACTACCCAATCATCAACAATTAGAGGGGTCGCTGTTTTAGCCAGGACCTCCATGGGGGGTGTTAGACGAATTAAAACTGACAGTAGTGGGAGATGGCTATTGGTGGAGATGGTAATAGGCTTGACACTGTGTGTTGTCTATGGATCGAACTGTGACGACCCGGAGATTTTTGATTTCCTAGAAATAGAGTTGGTAAACTGGATACCCCCTATAATTATGTGTGGGGATATGAATATCTCGGCTGACTGGGTCAGTAACATAACGTATACTGGACGGAAACCTAGAGTTTTAAGGGCTATAAAAGCTCTTATGGATTCACATGGGATGATTGATGTGTGGGGTGTGAAAGAACCTTCTAAATCTGGCTTCACTTATTTTTCGAATCCTTTTCGAAAATACTCAAAATTTGATTATTTCTTTACATCCTCCTCAGAAATTAACAAGGTAGAAATCTTTAAACTTCCCAAATTCCTGTCGGATCATAACCCTTTGGTATTGTCATTTCAAATGGTAGGAGTACCTAAAACTCTGACACGTTGGATGTTTGAAAGGAAGCTGTTATTGGATACCCGCTATGTTGGTCATATCAGGAAATGGTTGGTTGATTTTTTTGATGCCAATAGATATAGCGCATCACGAAATGGAGTTTGGGAGGCGTTTAAGGCCGCTTTTAGAGGTGAAACAATAAGCTGTGCAGCAAGGTTGAGAAAAGAGGACAGGAGAAAGGTCGAAAAATGTCTGGAGGATTTATCAGCTGCAGAGGAACAACATACCTCTGATATCGCTCAAAACCGGGCTAGTAACGAGAGTTATAGGCTACTATTGGTAGCCAGAGCTGAACTACAGAAGGAGATTACTCAGAGAGCAATGTTGGAGTATCTATCGTCTAGGGCTAAACGGTATGAAACAGGGGAACAGGCAGGCAGAATATTAGCCTTACAAATAAGGCAGGGCAAGTCTAAAAATATTATATCTCAGATGGAAGAAAATGGTATAGAATATTCAGACCCTCCAGATATTCTCCAGGTTTTTAAGAATTTTTATCAAAAATTATACACAGAAACAATATTAAATGAACCTGGGACGGAGGAGATTGCTGATAATGGCCCTCGTTTAGGGGATGCTGCAATAGAAGAGATAGAGAGTGAGATTTCCGGGAGGGATATAGCGGAAGCCCTGCAAGAGTCAGCCATTGGCAAAGCAGCAGGCCCTGATGGAATACCTTTAGAAGTCTATCGATGTTTTGAGGCAGAGATTACCCCGCTTCTCAGTGATCTTTTTAACGGGGTAATGGGAACAGGGGTGGCCCCAGAATCATGGAAAGAAACAAACATAGTGGTGTTCCATAAGAAAGGGAAACCAAAGGATAAACCGGGCTCCTATCGCCCAATTTCGCTAATTAACTCAGACACGAAGTTATATTCTAAAATCTGGGCTAAAAGACTGGGCAGGGTCATTGGTGATCTCGTCTCCCCTTGGCAGCATGGATTTGTACCTGGGCGAGGTACCACAGATCATATTAGGAGGGCAATAGCCTTATTGCTGTGATCTCCCGAGGCGACTCCGGGAGCAACGAGACTTCCTAAGCAACTTTGCTTTGCTTTTTTAAACCACTCGCTCACTCACCTGCACTGCGCCCCGATCCCGGCGCTTGGATCCTTCCTGGCTGCCCCTTCCCTGCACGCGACCAGAGACCAGACCGCCGCCGCTGATCGCCCCCTCCTCGCTTGACTCTCGGAGGGGACGGGCGGCTCCACCATCTTGGGCGGGTCTGTCCTCGGCGCTGCATCGCTTTTGGCTCCTCCCCCCTGGCTTAGCTCTTAAGGAGCTCACTCACCTGGGCTCTCCGACCTGCTGTGATCTCCCGAGGCGACTCCGGGAGCAACGAGACTTCCTAAGCAACTTTGCTTTGCTTTTTTAAACCACTCGCTCACTCACCTGCACTGCGCCCCGATCCCGGCGCTTGGATCCTTCCTGGCTGCCCCTTCCCTGCACGCGACCAGAGACCAGACCGCCGCCGCTGATCGCCCCCTCCTCGCTTGACTCTCGGAGGGGACGGGCGGCTCCACCATCTTGGGCGGGTCTGTCCTCGGCGCTGCAGCGCTTTTGGCTCCTCCCCCCTGGCTTAGCTCTTAAGGAGCTCACTCACCTGGGCTCTCCGACCTGCTGTGATCTCCCGAGGCGACTCCGGGAGCAACGAGACTTCCTAAGCAACTTTGCTTTGCTTTTTTAAACCACTCGCTCACTCACCTGCACTGCGCCCCGATCCCGGCGCTTGGATCCTTCCTGGCTGCCCCTTCCCTGCACGCGACCAGAGACCAGACCGCCGCCGCTGATCGCCCCCTCCTCGCTTGACTCTCGGAGGGGACGGGCGGCTCCACCATCTTGGGCGGGTCTGTCCTCGGCGCTGCAGCGCTTTTGGCTCCTCCCCCCTGCCACACCCCCTTGACCCTCCCTCTTCATGTGTCGTCCCCACATAACTGTTCCTGTCTTCCGGCGGCGCAGCGGGCGGGCGCAGCGGGCGCGACGAAGGCGCGCCGAAGTTGCGCCTAAGTTAAGCCCGTCTGCGCCCGTCCGCGACGGGCCGGGACCAGGGGCCACCCACTCTGCCTCTCGCCTGGTTTACACTGCTGCCCAACTTACTGCACTATCTGCCTTTCCCTCTCCTGCCCCTCTCCCCCTTCATCACCTACAATCACTTGGCATTCTCTCTTCTCCTTTACTTCGCCCGACTCTTGTTTCTCCCGATTCCCTTCCTCTCCCCCCTATTTCCCCTCCGGTTACTCGTTCCCCTCTGGCCCCTACGGTTGCCTCTGCCTACCTACTCAACACCCGGTCCGCAGTAAAACACCAGACGGCACTTTTTAATCTTTTAACCACTGATTTTCCAGACTTTTTATTTCTGACCGAAACCTGGTTCACTTCTGACTCTCTCCCTGATCTGCTAGCCATCCTCCCTGACACCTACTATGCTCTCCGAGCTGACCGCCCGGATGGCAAGGCTGGCGGGGGGGTGGCGATGATTGTCCGGTCGCCATTTAAATTTCAGCTCCTCCCTCACCCCCTCATTCCTAACGTGGACTACCTGGTGGCCCGTTCCCTCAACCTTCCTTCCCCCCTCACTGTGGTTCTTGTCTATCGCCCCCCTCAATCGATGCCTTCCTTTGTAGCCTCCATCCAGGAGTTGCTGGCCACCCTTGTGGTCAACAACTCCTCTGTGCTCCTTCTTGGTGACTTTAACTTCTGGCCAGGAGACCTTAAGGAAGACCTTTCTTCAAAAGACTTCTCTGTCTCTCTCCAATGTCTGAACCTTACCTCTTATGTCACAGCCCCGACCCACGTGCATGGTCATATACTTGACCAAATCTGGTCGTCTTGCCCCCTTGCTTTACCTCCCTCTATCTCTCCCTGTGTCTGGTCTGATCACTTTATTATTTCTTTTTCTGTTCACTTAGGTATGGGTGTCAAACCCTCTCCCCCTAAAAACCTTCTAGCCCGCAACTGGAACCAAACCGATCTTGATTCCCTTTCACTCTCTTTGGTATCCTCTGCTCCTGATCTCACTTGTCTCCCCCTTGAATCTCAGGCCAAAGCCATAAGTACATGGCTTGCTGCTTCGTGTGACCGTGTGGCCCCGCTTAAAAAGATCAAAGCGGTTCGTCCATACGACGCGCACAAATGGTTCTCCACTGAGCTCAAGGCACTAAAACTTGATCTCAGACGGGCGGAACGCCTTTGGAGACGTCAGTATTCCCCTCCTCTGCGAGCTCAGTACAGACAACTCCTTACCAACTACAAAAAAGCAGTCCTTAATGCCAAAACCTCTTACTTCACGGAGAGAGTATCGCTCTCCGTGAATAAACCTCGTGAAATCTTTTCTTTGGTTCGCAATCTTGCTACTTCTGATCGCTCCACCCCCAGCCTGGTTCCCTCCCAACCCCTCTGTCTGTCACTTAATAACTTTTTTATTGACAAGATTGCGAAAATTAAAGCTGACATTCCTACTGTGCCTCAGCCTACCCTCACCAGCCCTGCTACCCTCCCTTCTTCTTCCCTCGACGCTTTCCCCCCTATTTCCCTTGACTTGTTTCACAACTACCTGTCTAAAGTTAAATCTGGCTCTCCTTTGGACGGTGTTCCTGCACGGATCCTCAAAATCCTCTTCACTAATTGTTCTGGTCCCCCCCTCTCTTTTCTCAACTCCTCACTGGCCTCCGGTGCTGTCCCCTCTTCCTTTAAATCTGCTGTTGTCCTCCCTATTCTAAAAAAACCTGGTCTAGATCCTTCCCTCCCAGCTAATTTCCGTCCCATTTCCCTTCTTCCCTACCTGGGTAAGATCCTAGAGACCCACGTCACCTCCTGCCTCTCCTCATACATCGAGGACAATGGCCTTTTAGCTTCTCACCAGGCGGGCTTCCGCCCTGGCCATTCTACAGAAGCGGTGGTTCTAGCGGTCTTGGATGAACTCAAGGGCAAGGCAGATGTTAACCTTCCCCAAGCCTTGGTGCTTCTCGACTTGTCCGCTGCGTTTGACACGGTCGACCATTCCATTCTTCTCGACCGTGTCTGCGCAGCGGGCATTCGGGGCGCGGCCCTCTCCTGGCTAGCATCCTTTCTTCAGGATAGGCATCAGGCTGTTCATCTCTCCGGTTTCTCTGCCCCTCCCTGTTCGGTCACTTGTGGTGTTCCTCAGGGCTCTTCTCTTTCCCCTCTCCTCTTTAACCTGTATATCTGTCCCCTTGTTTCTTCTCTCCTCAAGCGGGGGGTCTCTGTATATAATTACGCAGATGACCTCCAGCTTGTCTTTGATCTGTCTTCTTCTCCTGATTCTATTCCCAAGTTCAGTTCCTCCCTTATCTTTATCTCGGAATGGATGAGCGCCAATCATCTTAAGCTCAACCCCGATAAGACGGAACTTGTCCTCACGGGTGGTCCCTCTAACCCTTGGTCCCCTGCACATTGGCCCCCCTCTTTTGGCCCCCCCCCCACGCCCTCTCCCTCTGTTCGTACCCTTGGCATCAAAGTCAGCTCTGACTTAACCATGCACAGCCAGATCAGTTCTGTTGTGTCTTCATGTTTCCTCTCCCTCCGTCTTATTCGGAAAATATCACGCTTTTTCACTACCGACGCGCTTAAATCCATAGTCTTGGCTTTAGTCATCTCACGCCTCGACTATGGCAATGGCCTGTACGTGGGTATCCCCTCCCACGAATCCCGACGTTTACAGGCCATTCAAAACCAGGCTGCCCGTCTCATTCTTTCCCTTCCCAAATCCTCGCACATTACCCCGGTTTTGAAATCCCTTCACTGGCTCCCCATCCGCTTCAGATCCCTTTTCAAACTTGCTTGCTTTGCTTTTCGCGCCCACTCCCGCTCTGCCCCTGCCTACATCACTTCCCTCATTTCTTCCTATGTTCCCAGTCGCACTCTCCGCTCTTCCTCTCTCTCCCTTCTTCATATTCCCCGCTTCTGCAAATCCAGATCCGGGGGCACTCGTCTTTCCGTCTTGGCTCCCCAGTTCTGGAATAGTCTCCCACTTCATCTTCGCTCCATTCCTATTTTTAGCCACTTCCGTAAAGCCTTAAAAACTTTTCTTTTCTCTTTGGCTTTCCCCTCTTAGGTCCCCTGTGTCTCCCTCTGTGAGTTCTGACCCAGGTCCCCCAGCGCCAGGAAGCCGCTTGGCAGCAGTGCGCTCTATTAAATATTGTTTTCATTCATTTCATTCATTTGATATCCAGTCTGCAGTGGGAGGAGAGATGGCCATGATCCTGCTCGATGCAGAGAAAGCCTTTGACCGTGTCTGTTGGAATTATTTATGGCGGATTTTAATCGGTAGAGGCTTTGGTAAGAATTGTATTACAGCTCTGCGGGCAATGTATCGCAATCCAGTTGCCCGGGTTGTGGTCATGGGTGAGTGTTCTGAGAAAATTTATATAACGAGAGGTACGCGCCAAGGATGTCCTTGTTCCCCTATCCTCTTTGCTCTTTATATCGACCCTCTTATTCGGGAGATCTTAGACAGCCCCCGGATAGAACCAGTGATACATAATGGATTTGAAAACAAAATCATGGCATATGCCGATGATTTGGCTGTGATTACAACAAACCCGCAACAGACACTTGGGGTTTTGGTTCAGATGGCTTACATTTTTGGCATGAGGTCGGGGTATCTGTTAAACGAATCTAAAACCCAAATTATCTGTACAGCAAATATAGATAAAGCCGACTCTAGATATGTGGATTCAGCAATTTATCTGGGAGTTAGAATTAATGCCGCGGTTAATAAGATCACAGCAGAGAATTTTATCCCACTTGGGAAAACGATAGAAGCAGATCTCAAAAGAATCGATGTTTTACATCTCTCATTGATAGGCAGGGTCAATGTTCTCAAGATGACAATGTTTCCAAAAATCTTATATCTCTTTCGAGCTATACCTTTGTTAGTAGAGGAAAAAACTATTAAGTGGCTAGAGTCAATATTCATTAGATTTGTTTGGCAATACGGGAAACTTAGACGCTCCACCAACCTTTTGTCACTCCCATGGGATAGGGGGGGGCTCTCCTTACCCAATTTAAGATTGTATCATTGGTCCTGTCTGCTGGCAGAAATGTTTATTCTTTTTCAACCTACTCAACCCAATGATTCAGGGCAAGGTGATCTACAGACCCCACCATCTATATATGAGCTATTAGTTGGAAGTAAGGCATATGGTCTCCTGATGTGTGAGGTTGAACGGAGGTATTATAAAAGACCACGTTTTAAGATATTGGAAGGAGTATGGGGACTCTGGAGAGCTATATCTTGCTTTTGTAAAATTCCCAAAATCCATGCGCATTTGCACCTTAGTAATTCGAGCTTATTTCGGGGTAGAGGTCTTGAGAGGAATATCCGGATCTGGCAGGAGCATGGAATTAGCACATTAGGTGATATAGTGGGGGCAGATGGGCTGATCGGCTTCGAAGTACTGCAGAGTAGAGCTGCCATCCCTTCAAGTCACTGGCTCTCCTATGTTCAGCTGGCCAGTGTCATTAAAGCTTTAAGAATCAGATGGCCAACAGTGTTAAAAGTTCCTCTGATTGATATGTTGGTAACAGGGGGTATAAGAATTAAAAATGTCTATTTGTCGTTGCTGGATGCTTTACAGAGCGATATCGAGAAAATGGAGAATACTCTTGTACGGAAACTGGATAACCCCGATGTGGATCTCGATAAGGCACTCAATTTAAATAAAAAAATCTTTCGCTCTACGAATTTGAGGGCCCAGCATTATAAAACCCTGTTTGATTTATATTTCACTCCAGCAAAGCTTTTTAGGTGGGGGGTTAAAGATGATGACAGGTGCCCCAGATGCAATTTGGCTCAAGCAGACTTGACGCATATGTTTTATAACTGTAGCTCGTTATTAGCTATTCAGGGAGAGATAGCGAAATTTTGGGTGGAGGTGCTTGGTCGAAGGGTTGAATGGTCCTCCTCGTTGATGATATTGGGTCTAGATAACAGTTTAAAACTTGGGAAATCTGAGGAAGCTTTGGTCTTTTTAACTGTAGCAGTACTTCGGATATTAATTACCTCAGGGTGGAAAGATGTAAATGCCCCTTCTTTCCAGCTATGGTTATCTAGATTATTGGCTATATATAACATTGAAATTTCTTTATATGCTCAGAAAGGGAGGAAAAAACAGGACATCGGTAAAAAGATATGGTCTCCAATCTCTGACTGGATTGCTGGAAGACCAAGAGTTTGATGTATATTGTATTGTATTTTCGAATATATGTACATAATGCCTCCCCGTCTCATGTTCTGATATGTTCTTACCGGGCTTTGGTGCCTCTTGAAGATTTAGCATCTGTTTAATTGTTGATAATATTTGTTTCTGTCTAATGTATTATGTAACATCTAATTGCATCAATAAAAAATAATTAAAAAAAAAAAAAAAGAGACAAGAGAGAGCATGATGAAGCTGATGAGATGACTGGGCTTCTCCTCGTACACACCCAGTATCTGTAACTCCTTCCTGACGCAGAACAGGCATGCTCCGCCCCTCTCAGATCCCTAATAATCTAAAGACACAGCTCTTCCTTTACTGTTGTCTCTGCTAGTAAGAAACCAGCACCCTTACATGGAAATGTAAGCTTTTTTCTCATTCTATAAATACACCTATGTACATGTATAAACATTTAGGGCCTTATTATGAATTTTGCAGTCCTCCTGTCTCTCGCCACCGGCTTGCCGACAGGAGGACTGCCAAGCCCGTATTGTGCCCGCCCACCAGATTTCAAGTGTAATCCATGGTGGGCAGGTGGTGCTGCGATGGTCTCAAGGCAGTAGGCTATTAGGATCATAGGGGAGCATGCAGCCCGCTGCCATGACAGGCCCTGCAGCACATGTCTGCATGGTGTGGCATGCATACCACACCAAGCAGGAATGGAGGTTACAGGGGTGAACAACATGTGCCCCCCCGTATGCATCCATAGGCCCAGATCCAGCAAGGGCCACTGTTAGGGCTCCCTTAGTTGCTGCCTCTCTCCCATCCTTTTCATGGTGGTCTCATTGCCATGAAAAGAGCGGTGAAAAGGCAATTTGTAATGTGCTCTGCGGTGCCAGCAGCGGAACCGCTAGCATATTCAGGCCAGTTTCAAACCACTGGCCCAGCGAGATCCTTGATCCCGGCAGAGCCAGCGGTCTTGTGGCGATCCGAACGCCACACTCAGAATACTGCCGGGAGACCAGCAGTGTGGCAGTGGTCGGGCCACTGTACTCGTAATACGGCCCTTAGTGTCTGACTAGACAGATGGTGTGTGATACCAGATGACATAATGATGAACTGCATCAATCTAACAGGATGTTTGCCAGTGGCGTGCAAGCTGCACACTGCATTGACTTACACCATGTGTACTAGGTCATTAAAAGCCACGGACAGTGGCTTTGCGCGGCCTTGTAGATATGGGTCTGCACTCTGCATCGACTGAGCGTCATAAGAAGTGACTCACCTGCGGTGTAAGGGGCTTGTAAATAAGCCCCCCAATTTCTAACAACTACCTAAACAGTCCCAATCTAAAAAAAAGCATATTTAGAGAACTTTGAATAAAAAACTGATTTTTTAAAGATAAATCCTCCATAATAAACATGTTCCCTAGAAATGCATGATGGGAAACGTGTAAACGGTCCTCTATACCTCTTGAGGTCTTTTGATAGTCACAAACTCCTCAGACTGCAGCTTCATGGTTCATAATGTCATCCCAACTCTTTGATTGCGATAATGGCCTTTATTGGAGCTACTTATTATGTATTCTCTCTCTTACTGTACAGATATATTTACTTAAAAAAAGGATAAATTGATCTCATAGTTACGTATTGGAATGAGACATGATCAAATATAGTTTAGTCATCCATGGCTTGTGCCCCTTTCATGCACTGCATAAGAAATAAAGATTTATATTCTCTTCTCAGGCCTTGATTACAAGTACTCTGGTGTAGGGTGCAATAAATAGCACACCTTATAAACTCCAGCACCATGGGTGTTCGGAATTTATTGGGTCTGATCATTTTCACCGATTCCAAACAGTATAATATGCATATTTTAATGCTCAGCTCTCCAGATTCCAATCGTCTCAGTATTTGCCAGTCATTTTTCCCACTGTAACTATTGACACGTTTGACCTGCTGTGATTTACTTTGGGAAAATTGCAGGGGTGCACCCTTTGGCACAAAAACACAAATCTGATATTAGATTTAATAAGAGTTACCACACATGTTAGAATTACTAAGTAACCAGAAATGGAAGCCAACGTCCTTGTATATCTGCCCCCCCCCCCACTTAAGTACTGTTTCCCTTTGTGTAATGTAATCGATCATAACAATCTTAAAACTTACTTTTAAATTCGAGAGAATTTTTTTTAAGTAAGATTAAACATTGATGGTAAAACTATTACAAAAAGACAGAAAGGTCTGTCCATTTGTTGTGTTTGCTTTGTAAGTGTTGCTTTTCCGGACAGTATTTAGAGTTTACACTGATGATAAGAAATTCTGAAATAAGATATCATTGTATTCACTGCTGAGCTGAAGAACATGTACAGTTTTGTGTTTTGTAGTTAATTATCGATGTACAATTAAATGGCAATTTAGGAGCAAGAAAGCTGTTTGTCACTGAGTAGTTCTGTGCAATGTAGGAGGTTGATAGCTATTTTTATGTGCTCTGTTGATTGACAGTTTGGCACAAAGCACGCAGCCCCCAGGAACAAAGCTAAGTATAGAGTGCAATGTCAACAAATGCCGTTGACAGAAGAGGTTTGATTGATTGAAGGTAGAGGACCCCGAAGACATCTTTTCCAGTCGTCCGTCCTTTGAATGTAATTCTGCGTATAAAAAAGAATAATTAAATGTCAAGGCCTTTTGTTCTTGAACAAGACACGTCTTTATAGTTGCATGATAATACAAATCAATTGAAAATATTTGGAATAGAAATTACTCTATCAGAACTCTCTTTTCTATTAAGTAGACTTTAATGTTTCCTATTACACATGAAGTTGGGGTATAGGTTTTGCCAAATGCGTTAAGTCCTTAGAATGTGCATACATATCACTTTGTTCCGAAACTATGTACAGGCTAAAATGATGTTATAATTAGCTGAAAATGTCAGTTTTAATTGAACTTTTTAAACTAAAAACATAGCTATAATTTGTGCCCGCGTCATACACAGTGTTGTAGTCAATGATGTCAGTTCAGTTTTTAATTGAATTTTTTAAACTAAAAACATAGCTATAACTTGTGCCCGCGTCATACACAGTGTTGTAGTCAATGATGTCAGTTCAGTTCTCGTCAGTAATGTTATTAATGATGTCACAGTCATGTCACGAGTATTGTATTATGTGAGGTCATAAGCAGTGCATCACCATGGCGCAAGTTGTAGTTACTTGAAACAAATATAGCTGTTACATTTAAACTGACATTTTCACTGAATTATAACATCACTTTAACCTTTGGTTTTTGGAGGTTTTTTAATCAAAATAAAGGGCCTGATTATAATGACGGTGAGACTACCACCGACAGACTGTTGGTGGTTTTATTACCATCGTAAGCATGTTCACCGCCTGCCATATTACAATGGCGGGCGAATGGTTGGCAGTCGGAAAGAATGACCACCACTCATCCGATGGACTCAAGGAGCCTGTCAGTGCGTCGGAGGCATCCATAATTCCTACAATAGTAGCGGTGCCTACCTGGTATCGCCATAGAGATTATGATGTCCCTCCCCCCCAGCCGTTTCATGGCAGTTTACCTGCCATGAAAAAGCAGGTTGAAAGGGACATTGGGGGCCCGTAGCGGGCCTCCCTTCCCCCTGTCCCTTTTTTTGGGTGTTGGGGCAAACATATCCCTGCACCATGTGGTGCCTGCCACGTAGTGCAGGGATATGTCTTATGCTTTTTGCACTGTGGCATGTGCTGCAGCACACAGCACCCGCCGCAATACAAAACATGGACATTGCGACTGCCTTGGAGGCGGTCGCATTGTAATTTCATTGGCAGGACAACCGACAGCAAGTCGGGTGGCCCCGTCTCCGATATGATAGTCCGGCCACCATCATAATGAGGAGCTTAGATATTATTATCACATCTAACTATAATGTCACTTTAACCTTTGCTCTTTTCCGGTGACAGTTTTTTTTTTACGGCAAAGTAATAATTAATTACCATATGTAAGGCCAACACCCGGTCATGCACGGCTAGGCTCTGCTTCCGACTTCCCGAAAGGTAGCTAACCCCCCCTGCTGTCCAAGGCCTTCTCCTGTTCATGGCATCTCAACACAGACACTCAAGCTTCCTTCTTTTAAAAAAAGATTCTGATCATGCAAGGGTCTCTCGGACGGCAGATCCTACCCTGCTCTCTTGAACGACTCCTGAGGGAGCCCCCCACAGGCTCCAGGGGGACAGGGTCCACCTACTTTGCCATCTTATACCTTATTTCTTTTTAATGTTCAGGATACAGGGACCAAGTCCTCATTTCCAGAAATAGTGGCCACAACATTTGTTTTCATGTTGCAGCTATCCAATCAGAGCATGAAGTCCCATAGGCGCCTTTCCTTCACACAGGAGAGAGGTGGCTGACGGGGAAAAAAGCCTTGGCCAATCAGATTGCTCTATTGTTTAAAGATGCGTGAACGCAAAACTCTTGTGAGCCTACCGCAAACCCAACCATCCTGATATATAACGTTTTTTAACCTTAATTTCTCAAAACCTACTTAACAAGTGTACACCAACTCACTAAAAGCACACGTTCTGCCACTTTTGGTGTAACTCTGTTCAGTCATTTCACAGTTTTGCTATGGAAAATTTCATGAAGAAATTGCACTTTTGGATCCCCACTTTAATCAGTCTCCACTTGATCACCCAGCAGCTCTGTGGCGCTTACTGGAGGTACCTGGTGGGCTAGTTGGACCCCAGGGACCCTCAGGATTCAAGGGGACTTTATCCCCCAACTTAAAACGGCCACAGGGCGTGTTTGCACGCATATCACCTCAGGCCCCCCCTCCCTTCACCAGTGTGAAAATGTGCACCGTGGCGCGTTTTAAGAGGTAGTTTTAATCACCCTGCCCTATTATGTACTAGGGTCTTACAGAGGAGTTCATGCTAATCACAGGGGTACCCCAACGCATAGTGTTCCCTAGTGTATGTAGGTGTTTTCACTGTATTCTAAGTGTTTTTTAGCATAGCACTGGCTCTAGGCCTGGTTAGTCAAAGTCAGTTACCACCAGTACCCGTCTGTAAAAGTTGTGGGCACAGGATGATTTTGCAAAAAGGCCTCTTTCTGCTCCTCTGTTGGTTCTTTCTGCAAGTCTTACTTCTTCCTGCAATTTACTTCGTCTTTGTGGACTCCTGTTGCTTCTTTCTGCATTTCTTTTTTTTCTTTCTGAGCGTTGTTTCTTCTTTCATCACATGTCCTAACTCTGTAGGCATAGTTAGAAATAAGCATTTAAAAAACCTTTAAAATTCTGTGAAAAAACCATAGGTTTCAGGCACGTTATAGTTAGAAATTAGCATTTAAAAAACCTTTGAAATTCACTGAAAAAACCATAGGTTTCAGGCACGTTATGGTTAGAAATTAGCATTTAAAAAACCTTAGAAATTCACTAAAAAAACCATAGGTTTTACTGAAAGTTATAGTTAGTTGGACATTTCTCCATTATAGTTAGTTCAGCTAACTATAACTCGCGCCCCCGCAATGCACTGCTGATGACGTCACATATTACATCACTCATGACATGGTCAGTGACATCACTGATGACATCTCAAATGACATCACTGATGGCATCACTGATGACATCGTCCATGTGATAAATTGATGCATCTGCTCACACCCTAATATAACCTTTGATACACCCACTCTAAATTACAGACGGCCATTCTCAAAACCAATGACACTCCAACACAAATATCTACATACCCACTCACTGATTCTTAGGTCTACACACACACATCCACTCACTCACCCGTACAATCACTCATACTTATGGCCACTCAGTACAGGACTATTATATGCACTCATACATCTATATAGACACTCGCACACCGCCACTCATCCATAGAGGTACTCACACACCTAGTCAGTCATGCAAATAATTAATCACACTCCCATTTACTCACCTATACAGTTATACACACACCAGATCACTTACTCAAACAAATACTAGCACATTCTTATGCTCTTCTCCAATCACTGATACAAGCACACACTCATCCATACAGCTGCTCTCATAATCACACACTCTCACTTATAGCCATTTATATAGTCTAACACACATATATATATACTGCCTTTCACATATGTAGTTACTCACACATGTACTACTGAGATATACATTCACTCACTAACACACCCATACACACACTCACCCACCCATACAGTCCATCACAGATGCACTCTTGAAACCATGCACCCAGTGAATCACCCACTCAAACATCTATGCACAGTCACACACACCCCACCCACACAAACCCTCAGGCACCGATACAGATAGTCAGACAACCAATCAATAACTCACATAGACACTCATGTAGCTAATCACAAACCCATGCAGCCGCTTACACACCAACAGACATTCACACAGTTTAGTCACTATTTGCATTTCATAAAACTTTATTTGGTTTTACAATGTAAAAACCATAAAAGTCACAATAAATATACACATCCCATAAAGATATACATTAACAAGTTTAGAGTTCACAACCTTGAAACAAGAAGAATCACGGGTAAAATATGACAGGTGCGGTAAGCAAGTTTCATTGCATCAAAAAGGAGAACACACTAGAAACATACTTTAAAACTATGAGAACCTCCTCCCCCTAGAGTGACTAATATTCCAAGCAGGCCCTGGTTCTCACCAGCGATTTCAGGTAACCTACAATAACAATTATACAGTCTGGTTTCAACAGCTGCAAATACAAAAGTGCTGGGCGAACCTGGTTAAAATCAAGCCTCTTGAGAAGGGGGTGTATAAAATGTCTCCGGGGTACTTCATAGAATTTGCAGAGGAACATGAAGTGTAGCAGATCCTGTGGAGGAATCACTGACACAATATCGAAAGACTAAAAATCGACCTACAAATATATCGATACAAAAAAATCGATCACATTATTATCGACATCATATACTTATTTAAAACATTACAAAAATATCGAACACACAATTTCGAACTACAGAAATATAGGTACACAAAATATCGCCAACACAAATATCGAAATCCTAAATTATCGATGCTCAGTAATATACATATACTTCATACCAAAATATCGTAAACTAAAATATCGACCACTAAAATATCTCCATTTTACTAATATCGACTATATAACACTTAATTAAAACCTAAAATCAAACAACATAAACACCAAATAATGTCTTTTATCTCTACACAAAATTATTATAAAACAATTATATATTTACTACATTTAAAAATGGATTTAAATAATTAACTCTTTACTAAAACATTATTAACAACCTTCCTACATTAAACAACTATATTATTAAATTATACTTTATCAATTCATGCATCCAATACATAATATAATGTTTAGAAAAATACATATAGAATAATACACCACAAAACCACTAATTAGCGTTTTCCTTATTAGGAAACTAACTAGTAGAAAAAAAAAAAATTCGAACTAACCAATAAAAACACTCCGAATTCAAACTAACCAATAAAAAACATATTACAACATCCAAAGCACTATAAAAATAAGTTCTACTTCATTCACAGTCCAAAACCAAAAAAAGGAAATTGAATGAAGAGGAAAATCTACCGGATTGCAACTACAGATATAAGAAAATCAACATAGAGGAAATGTTTAAAACTATCAAAAGTAAGTTAACTATATTATTCTCATAAAGACTGAAATCGAATAAATTGTAATTACAATATACATACACTATAAATAAATTAATGTCTTCTTTCTATTTCATGTTTTCACTACAGGAAACTCCAAAAGAAACTAACAAAATACAGAACAGCACCAAAAAAGATACAACTAAAAAGTAAGTATTTCTCAACAAAAAATCAACTAATAGATTAAAATACCACCCTAATTAAATCCCAATTGCAAAGCCCCTAACCATTCCCTATAAAAAAATAGAAACAATTATTACAACACATTTCCTTTTCTTTTCCAGACAAAGAAAATACTAGAGGAAAATCCCACAAAGAAAGAATCAAGAGCATTCTACTCAAACACATCAAAACCAACTTTGTAAGTATATAGTAACTAAATCTTGTTTTTTCTACTGAAAATTAATATAACATCATATATAATAACTATAATATATATTTTTCATAGATAAAGCTACATCAAAATGACTGAAGGAGCTGAATTCATAACAAGCCAGAAGGGAAAAATGTTACTATGCTATATGGGATACACTTACACACAGGAAAAAGTGTATGGTTTGAAAGTTAACTGGAAATGCACTAAATACTACTCTAATAAGTGCTATGGGCGTGCTACAACACGACAAACAATAGTATTATACACTAGAGAACATAACCACCCACCAAACATTACTGAAATAGAAGTCAGATCTGCTTTAGAAACTATAAAGGAAGCTAGCACAAGTTCTCAAAAACCTACTAGTGTAATTTTAAAAGAGCAGCTTCCCAAAATTCCTAAAACTGCTACTACACAAATGCCATCTGTAACTTCACTCAAAAGAACTATAGCACGTACTAAAAAAACCACTACAACTTCAACCCCAATTCCTCACACATATAGTGAAGTTATTCTAAGTCCAGAACAAAGTATAACTTTAAACAAAGAACCATTTGTCATTTTTGATAATAAAAACAATGACAAAAGAATAATAATATTTGGAACAGCTAATAATCTCTGTAAACTACAAGAATCACATAACTGGATGATGGATGGGACTTTTACCATATGTCCCAAACCCTTTTTCCAACTATATACAATACATGTCCTATATCACAATTGCAATATACCATTAATTTACACATTATTACCAAACAAACATAACTCCACATACACTGAACTATTAAATATAATCAAACAAAAAACAAATGACTTTTCCCCACAAAAAATAATCCTAGATTTTGAACATGCAATGATTAATTCTATATTAAAAACACACCCCCATACCTCCATACAAGGCTGTTACTATCATTTTAATCAATGCCTATGGAGACACATGCAAAAATCAGCCCTAAGCATTGAATATGCAACTAATTCATCTTTTGCATATCAAATAAAAAAACTCATAGCACTAGCTTATGTACCTGACACAGACGTAACAGAACATTACAACATTTTAATAGACAGCGCCTTCTACAAACAAAATGAAGAAAAACTAAGTTCACTATTGGACTATTTCGAAGATACATGGGTCGGCAGACTACATAGATCTGGCCACCGAAGAAACCCTAAATTCTTAATTCCCTGGTGGAACGTATACAGAAGCACCTTAAATGGAGAATCCAAAACTAATAACGCAGTTGAAGGATGGCATAACGCCTTCCTACAATCAACAGGCAGAACAAAACCAACACTAGAAAGATTTATATCATGCCTACAAAAAGAACAGAGTTATCAAGAGTTCCGAATGGAACAATCCATAACTCAGCTAACTCCAAAAACCTCAAAACAAACTAAACAAATGTATAAATATCTAGAGCAACAAGTAAAATTGTACCCTACTACCAAAGGCCTAGAATACCTAAACATCATAGCTAAAACACTTCTTTAAAGTACAAATACAAATAAATGACTAATTACCCATTTTCAATAATATCAAACACATAAAATATATTTATCTTATTACAAAAATAATTACTGTGTGTAACATATTTATACATATTGTCAAAAATATATTAACACACATTAATAATATTTGTAATAAAATAAAAATAAACAATAATATTAAACAATACCCACCCACAAGAAATAATAATAAATTAACTTACCAAGTTTATTCCAAAGTCTAAAAAATCCATTTCCTGCTTACACAATCCAAATTTTAAAAAAAAGGTTCCCAAAAAAAAATGCAAAAATACAACTGGCGATTAAATCCATAAGCCATTCACCAAATATCCTTCGAAAAACCATGAAAAACCCGAAAATAGCTAAAAATATTAAAAAACGATCCATGAAAACCGAAACATTTAAAGAAGTGTAAAAAACATATTGTTCAATAAAACGAACACACACTTCTTTAAAAAAAAAAAACGAGTCCATCCGAAACGAATAACCTAGAAAAGAAATTGTAAAAACAAAGCAACATACATTCCCACCCACATAAAACAACACATAAACACTTACTAACAATAATACTAGATTTAAAACAGTTCTAAATATACATTAAACACCTTAAACCTAACTTTTCAAACATGCCTACACATCGTTAAAAACACGTAAAAACACAACACGCAACTCTAACACATAACATTTCCAAATATAACTAATATATCTACAGCTACACTAAACATTATCTAACTAGGCAAAAAATAAAGTTTAAAACCATCTAAAACATATAAAACAAACCTTACCTTTCACGACGCGAAGTAACTCCCAACCGCGAGCTTCCCTTCAAACCAAATGACCCAAAACAACATTACCGGGTTACAAAATAGAGTGTCCAAAACATAATAAAACATTTAACTATACTAAAAACCCCTAAATAAATCAGGTAAAACAGTAAATTCACACACAAATATTTTATATTATTTAGGAAAAATACACCTATTTTTTTCATTTACTTACAAATTGTCAACAAATGTTCCTAATGTGTAAAATTATATAAATAAATATTTTAAAATTTAAAATATTTATTATTATAATTTCTAAAAAGATAATACTACAGAACAATGTATGAAAAATTGTTAAAATATTTTTTCATTAATGCTAAAATGTTATTTGTGTTAAAAATATGTATTTTTTGAAAACATTGTAAAAATAATTAATATTAATATTTTACATATTAATATTAATAAAAAAGGTATAACATGTTTGTACTACAAATATTAAAATGTGTATATATGTGAAAATATTTGTGAAAAGTTTTGTATAAAGATTTACAAAACCTATTACTATGTTAAATTTAATTTAAAACACTACATTGTACAACATTGTTAATAATATTTATAATTTACTAAAAAATGTTAGAAAATATACTTAATGTACATAAAATTTGTTCTGACCTATATTCAATATGTTTGAATGTAATTACAATGTAAATAATGCTATTTCTGAATGATCTTACTCAAATGAATAAACAATAAAAAAATCTAAAAAACTACAATAAAAACAATGTTTTTGTCTTATTAATTGTGTTTCTCTGATTATTAATATTAATCTTATATTATGAATATTTAACATATAGAATATTTATTTTATAAAAAAGTAAAAATCAATAAATATTATAAAATTACAGAATGCCATTACCCATTATTCCAATACAAAATATTCATATATTTTTCCTAATATTAATATTAAATATTCCAAACATATCACAATAAAACTTTACATGTATATATTATCCTAAACTATAAATATTGAATTAATTAGTACAAATCCAATATATAATAATACAATACAAATAATATTCACTTAAATATATTTTTATTATTGTTATATCAATGTAATTTAATTTAATTAAATACCAGACAGATTAGAGTAGGTGCTGGACACTGACCATAAATAATTTACTATTCCCACTCCAGTCTATAATAAATTAAAGTAGGTGCTGGACAGTGACCATAAATAATTTACTATTCCCACTCCAGTCTATAATAAATTAGAATAGGTGCTGGACAGTGACCATAAATAATTTACTATTCCCACTCCAGTCTATAATAAATTAGAGAAGGTGCTGGACACTAACCATAAATAATTAACTATTCCCACTCCAGTCTACAATAAATTAGAGTAGGTGCTGGACACTGACCATAAATAACTTACTATTCCCACTCCAGTCTATGAAAAATTAGAGTAAGTGCTGGACAGTGACCATAAATAATTTACTATTCCCACTCCAGTCTATAAAAAATTAGAGTAGGTGCTGGACAGTGACCATAAATAATTTACTATTCCCACTCCAGTCTATAATAAATTAGAGTAGGTGCTGGACACTAACCATAAATAATTTACTATTCCCACTCCAGTCTACAATAAATTAGAGTAGGTGCTGGACACTGACCATAAATAATTTACTATTCCCACTCCAGTCTATGAAAAATTAGAGTAAGTGCTGGACAGTGACCATAAATAATTTACTATTCCCACTCCAGTCTATAAAAAATTAGAGTAGGTGCTGGACAGTGACCATAAATAATTTACTATTCCCACTCCAGTCTATAAAAAATTAGAGTAGGTGCTGGACACTAACCATAAATAATTTACTATTCCCACTCCAGTCTACAATAAATTAGAGTAGGTGCTGGACACTGACCATAAATAATTTACTATTCCCACTCCACTCTATAAAAAATTAGAGTAAGTGCTGGACAGTGACCATACATAATTTACTATTCCCACTCCAGTCTATAAAAAATTAGAGTAGGTGCTGGACAGTGACCATAAATAATTTACTATTCCCACTCCAGTCTATAATAAATTAAAGTAGGTGCTGGACACTAACCATAAAGAATTTACTATTCCCACTCCAGTCTATGAAAAATTAGAGTAAGTGCTGGACAGTGACCATAAATAATTTACTATTACCACTCCAGTCTATAATAAATTAGAGTAGGTGCTGGACAGTGACCATAAATAATTTACTATTCCCACTCCAGTCTATAAAAAATTAGAGTAGGTGCTGGACAGTGACCATAAATAATTTACTATTCCCACTCCAGTCTATAATAAATTAGAGTAGGTGCTGGACACTAACCATAAATAATTTACTATTCCCACTCCAGTCTACAATAAATTAGAGTAGGTGCTGGACACTGACCATAAATAATTTACTATTCCCACTCCAGTCTATAAAAAATTAGAGTAGGTGCTGGACAGTGACCATAAATAATTTACTATTCCCACTCCAGTCTATAATAAATTAAAGTAGGTGCTGGACACTAACCATAAAGAATTTACTATTCCCACTCCAGTCTATGAAAAATTAGAGTAAGTGCTGGACAGTGACCATAAATAATTTACTATTACCACTCCAGTCTATAATAAATTAGAGTAGGTGCTGGACAGTGACCATAAATAATTTACTATTCCCACTCCAGTCTATAAAAAATTAGAGTAGGTGCTGGACAGTGACCATAAATAATTTACTATTCCCACTCCAGTCTATAATAAATTAGAGTAGGTGCTGGACACTAACCATAAATAATTTACTATTCCCACTCCAGTCTACAATAAATTAGAGTAGGTGCTGGACACTGACCATAAATAATTTACTATTCCCACTCCAGTCTATAAAAATTTAGAGTAAGTGCTGGACAGTGACCATACCTAATTTACTATTCCCACTCCAGTCTATAAAAAATTTGAGTAAGTGCTGGACAGTGACCATAAATAATTTACTATTCCCACTCCAGTCTATAATAAATTAGAGTAGGTGCTGGACACTAACCATAACTAATTTACTATTCCCACTCCAGTCTATAAAAAATTAGAGTAGGTGCTGGACACTGACCATAAATAATTTACTATTCCCACTCCAGTCTATAAAAAATTAGAGTAGGTGCTGGACAGTGACCATAAATAATTTACTATTCCCACTCCAGTCTATAATAAATTTGAGTAGGTGCTGGACACTGACCATAAATAATTTACTATTCCCACTCCAGTCTATAAAAAATTAGAGTAGGTGCTGGACAGTGACCATAAATAATGTACTATTCCCACTCCAATCTATATTGAATTAGGGTGACTATATATTTTTTATTTTTTCAAACAATTACTAATTTGTAAACACTACCCACCCTTATCCCCTATAAATCCTACATCACTCTTATTAAATGAATTATCTTCTTAAAATTGTTAAATATTAATTCAAAGAACATTACTAAATGTAAATAATTTTTTATTAATACTAAAAAAAAAGTCTATTTCTAAAACACTCCCCACCCTTATCCCCTATAACCCCAAAATACCACTTATGACATTTATTTTATTATTAAAAAGTTTAAAATTTACTTTTATTAATAAATTCGAAATTTCCATTATATTTTCCAAATATAAAATATTACATATATTTCGAAAGCACTCCCTACCTTTATCCCCTATAACCCCCAATTCCCACTTATTACATTTATTGTATTAGTAATTTTTTACATTTTATTTTTTAAACCCAAAAATGAAATTTCTATTTTGTTTTATAAAATATTAAATATTTTTCTAAAACACTCCCCACCCTTATCCCTTATAACCCCAAAATCCCACTTATTAAATGTATTTTATTAGTAAAATGTTTAATTGTAAATTTAAATTCAAAAATTTAAATTTAAATTTTTGGTAATTCAATATTAAATAATAAATATATATCTAAAACACTTCCCACCCTTATCCCCTATAACCCCAAAATCCCACGTATTACATTTATTTTCTTATGACAATTTCCACATTTAAATTTTTAAAAATAATTTGAAAATTTTTTATTTGTAAATATCCTAATTCAAAAATTATATCATAAATTCTTTAATTTTATTAGTAAAATTTTTATTTGTAAATTTTCATAACAAAATTGAAATTTTTTTTTTTAATTCAATATTAAATATATATCTAAAACACTCCCCACCCTTATCCCCTATAACCCCAAAATCCCACTTATTACATTAATTTTATTATTACAATTTTCTAATTTAAAATTTGAAAACAAATTTGAATTTTTTTTTTTTTTTTTAAATATAATCTTTCAAATTTTATATTCGAAAATATTAAATTTATTATTTATTTCCAAAACACTCCCCACCCTTAACCCCTATATACACAACATCCCACTAACAATATTTTTTTTCATAATTAAAATTTCAATATTACAATTTTGTTCAAAATTTAATTTCAAATTCTACAAAAATGTATTACAATATTTAATTTCAAATATATTTTTTTAAAACACTCCCCACCCTTATCCCCTATAAACCCAACATCCCGCTCCTAAAATTATATATCAAAATTTAAAAAATTATATTAATAATATTTCAATAATTATATCCTAAAATATTAAATTTAATATTTATTTCCAAAATACTCCCCACCCTTAACCCCTATATACACAACATCCCACTAAAAATTTTTTTTTTCATAATTAAATTTTAAATATTAGAATTTTGTTCAAAATTTAAATTTAAATTCTACAAACATTTATTAAAATATTTAATTTCAAATATATATTTTTAAAACACTCCCCACCCTTATCCCCTATAAACCCAACATCCCGCTCCTAAAATTATATATCAAAATTTAAAAAATTATATTAATAGAAACAAAATTGTTATTTTTAATACACTTAAATAAACATTTGCTGACACTTCTAAACAATAATTTTTAACAAATCACAAAGTGACTTAATACTATACTTTTTCGATATTTTTACTACACGATATTATGTCTTTCGATATACTATACCTCGATATTTTACTACACATCACAATCTCGACATTTTTTACATCTATATTATTGACAGAGATATATTGTTCCATCGATATTTTGACTTCGATATTTCTGTATATCGATATTACATTTCCGATATTTTGTCTACTCACCCCTGTGGAGACAGGTTGTCGCAGTCACAGGGTGCTAACACCTGACCTATGCTACTCCCTTTCGGGATGGCAATTAAAAAGAGAAGGAAATCAAGACGAAACCTAGACAATAAAAACAGCTCATATGTGGTCAATGTTTCCAAGAGGTATGGCTCTGTCAGTGGATGGGTTTTTAGGGTCAAAAATTTACGGACGCTTGATTTACATAGTTCCTGTTCATCCCTTTCAAATTTCCTTGTGCAAATGAATGCTTTTTGACCAATTCAACATCCTTTTTAGTCACTAACCCATGCATTCAGTAAGATACATTTAATCACTCACTTATAGAGTCAGTCACGCACCCACTAAATCAACCATTCAGACACTTATACACCCACTCATTCTTCAATACGCCTTTCCCTATATATATTAAACATATTTAAACTTTACAGAAACACACAGTCACTGGATGATGTCATCAGTGATGTCATCAGTGATGTCAGTTGAGATGTCATCAGTGATGTCATCAGTGATGTCACTGACCATGTCATGAGTGACGTCATCAGCAGTGCATTGCGGGGGCGTGAGTTATAGTTAGCTCAACTAACTATGACGGGGGAATTTCTATGGTTTTGTACGAGTGAAATGTCCAACTAACTATAACTTTCCCTAAAACCTATGGTATTTTCAGTGAATATATATATATATTTAGAGAGAGAGAGAGCTAGAGGGAGACAAAGAGAGAGAGAGATAAATAGTTCTGAATATAGTATATAGGGGTGGTCACTTCTCACTACTGTCTGGTTGTCATTCAGTTGAACTTCAATTGACATTTTTTTATTAGCCTTTAAAATTTTACCCCATGCACGGACCTGCATCAAAATTGGCAGTCGCTTAGCCTAGTCATCTGTAGTCCAGCATACCAATTTTGATGAAGTATGTCGGGAGGGGGGAGATAAGGAGTGATGAACAAAGCTATGATTTACTATTTCGGCTCCTATATGAAATTTTGCTCATGCCTAATTCCAAAAACACTAAACAGATTTACTTCAAACATAACGTGGAAGTAGAACTTTACTCAAAAAATGCACTTTGATTGATTTGATATAAATCTGTTCAGTAACTTTTTAGATATAATCTTTTAAAATCTCAAATCAAAATCAAAAATGTTCATAAAAGATTTTTAAAAAAAACAAAAATACAGGAACATAATATTCCGATTTAAAAATATTTACTGCACAAACCCCATAAAGGCCACCCACAGGGTGGGATTTGCACATGCAAGTTGGCTGCAGGCCAGTACATATGGCTAACCGCCCCCCATGTGCAGAGGGTGTTGGCCACCCGTTGCGTGTGGGTATAGTGACTGGGTGCTGGCCATGCCTTTTCGCCAACACCTGCTATGCACAGCGAGAAGTTGTGTATAGCGGGTGCCTGCCACCTGCAGCAGGTTGGGCGCTGTGCCTTATTCTAGGCCAGGCCATTCGCAGCGGGGGAATCAACTTTTGTGAGTTTGGCACAGAGCAAGAGATGTCTACTCGCAGTAGGTGGGGAGGCTAGTCCCTGTGGCCAGGCCATGCTCTGCTGATACGAAGGCCACACACAGTTGTGGCTTGCCACAACAGTGGGTGTAGGCAGGGCCTTGATGACGACCAGGTCCTTTGGGCAAAATGACTGAAATCCAGCGAAACATGACACATAACATAACATATACCCTGTGCCATGCGCAAAACAGCTGTCTGCTGACCTCACAAAAACAGGGAATTCATAGCTCTAAACTTGTACAGCTGGTATCACTGTGCACAACTCCGGTCGGTTAAGCTATTGCTTGCTGAATAAATCCTTCAGCCAGGACAGCAGGGGTGGGCAGTTACCCATGGCCAGTCCTTTAACCCACCAATCCGGTCACCAAAGTCGTAAAGTAAAGTATCCTGTATGCAAACATAGGCTCAGTTTTCATATTTTGTTTTTCATAGTTTTTCCAAGGCTTGTAATATGAACAGCAGTATCATGGATGGTAAACATATCAAGAAAATAAGTATTAATTATATTACTTTTAAAATATATGCATATACAAAATTTGTCATTTATGCATATACAAAATTTGTCATACACATCATTCAATAAATACAAAATTACAATAGCCTTGTCATGGAAGATGTAATCAATGATTTCATCAATAATGTCATTTGATATGTCATCAGTGATGCCATTTAACATGTGATGTAATATGTGAGATCATAAGCAGTGCAAAATAGGGGCACAATTATGGTTAATTTACGGAATCTTAACTGGATGACTTTCAGCGAGTTTTAACTTTTGCTTTGTAATCATACCTGCATTTAACTGTGTTGTTTTGGTTGAAATATAACATGCAAAACCTGAGACCAACCTGCCATAGTTTGCCAATATGAAACAGTGTTAGTGTTTGGTAGAAGGTGATATGTAAAATCCTAATAATAGGTCCTCTAGGCCTCTTAATTTTTCCAGCTTTACACTTATACCGTTTATTCCTCCCAACTGATCCTTCCATGTTATTGGGCTATTTTCCTCTTGATAATAGTGTCTCCGACCCTTTCTCACTGTTCTGCACTGTCTCTCACTCCGTTCTTTGCTATGTATTTCATCTGTCAGAACATGAACAGTCAGATGTATCCAAAGCACGGATCGTCTCAGATATCACCTAAAACTCACCACATTCACGCTGGTTCTGAGAGACCTCAAATACCTATGCAGTGTCCTTTATACAGAATTGGACAACATTGCTATTGCACATTTAGTCCTCAAAACACTATGAATTGTTCCCTAGATTGGTATGTACTTTCATTTGAAGCATTTACCCACATCTCTGTGGTGGCCCCTAAATTGATATGCACTGTTGGAATACGACAGTGGTAGAAGCCCACAAAACTTTGTAGAGTTCCCTATGCCAGTATGAGCACTATCTGGTATTCTAGTGCCTACTGCTCACAATTCCCATCAGAGTCAGCTGCTTACATTGCCCACGTGTGCTAATCCTCACTGCCATCACAAAGGATTAAAGCAAGTGGATGTCACAGGGCCCTTGAACAAGCACAAACACACCTGCCTCATAACCCTGTGTATCTGAGCAGTATTGGCTCTGCTAAGAGTGAATTAGGCAGCCTCGATTGTGAATGAACATCTGAACTTGTTGGATTTACCCATCAGACATGAATTCAATGCAATTTAAAATTTGGGACTCTTCAAACCCAATGATCTGATGATCTTTAACTGATTGTTAGGCTGGTTGAGGATCAAGAGGTATGGAAGATTGGAGATTTTGCTGCACTTTAATGATGCCTTATTTTTTGCAGGACTGCCTTATGCAGCTCTCTTACATGTTGTGGGTGGGTTGGCTGAGGAAGGAAGAAAGACAGAGAGTAAATAGGTGTCCTTGCAGAAGGAATCTTGGATCTCTTTGGCTTAATGTATGGATAATTACGGTGTATGGAACCACTGCACCGTGAATCACATTGTTCAGCAAACTTCATTGACTTGGAAGTGGTGGGTTACTTCTTATGTTAAATTTCAAAATCAGTCCAGGATTTAAAAACACCAATCAAGTAAAGAACATTAGCTTACAAGATAATCCTGCACCATGGTGTAAATATATGCTTTTCACATTTCATGTTTCTAGCTAGAAAACTTTCCTGCGATCAAAGGTATGGGCATCATTTGCGGAACTTATTAATATATCTATTATTTTAGTCATAACTTGACATGTTGACCACATTCCCAATAGATTGTATATATTGAAATTCAGCAAAATGTAATTTTCCTCGGATAAAAATTTACCAAAATCCTGTTAACTAGACTTTTCATGCACATGTATGAGCATCATCTAGGGTTACAGCCGATAGCTACGTGCTGTAATAATAATAAAACGTACTAATTGGAGTTGTTTTTTGGTTTATATCTTGTAGATATTTTTTTCTTTCATACATACTTTTTGTGACGCAGTGCTCTCTTTGAGCTGCCTGTCTCCAGGAGTTAAAATAGTTTTTGAACCTATGTCTTTTATATTTCGCTGAACACAACAGGATGAATAAGCAGATTCTCAAATATTGATATGACCTGTCCCATCCATTATGTTTCAAAATCCCAGCCAAGTATTCTGAAGTGAGGATTTAAATCACATCCTGTACATTAAAGGAAGGTCTTGTGTGCAAGAGTGGTCTGGAAAATGAAAAGGAGCACTGGAGCAAGAACTAATGGAATCAGCAATCACCGATGCCAACTTCTTTACATTTCATTTTCCTGAATGTATATACACAGACAACTATTTGTGAGTCAGTGTAATGAACGCACCACGAATGCTCGTGTAATACAGCAATATAAAGACATAGAAAAGGGACTTAAAAATCTAGGATTTGGGTACATTTTTTGCATCTACTTGGATATCAGTTCCTTGAAACAGATTGTGTGATGTAATACTGCTTCTGTTATTACTTCATGATGTAAGCATCATACTAAAAAAATGTTCATAAAATGTAATGCAATCATTCTATTTTCAGTGCATCAATCCATTATAGGGTGGAGGAAATTACATTGCCAATAGATAGAGACTTGGACAATAGAAGCAGAGGTGAAAAGTCATAGAGCCTGATCACAAGTGGGTCTGTGTATTTCAACACATGTGCAAAGCCATGTTTGCGCATGGGTCGCAATTACGAGTTGGCATTTATTTATTGCATTCTATAATTATCGGATGCATTAAATACCTCAACCTTCTTTAAATTTCAACAGGTCAAACCTTCACTCAGAATCAAGCCACTGGCTTTTTGGGGGTAATTCTAAACAGATTTTGTCAAATTACAATAAATAATAGATGGTGATGTCCATGGGAAACTGTCTTTTTGAATGTGTCATGTTTAGATATCTTTACTTGATCTTTTGGATTTTCTATCAGTGCCTGAAATTTAGAAAGAGATTTTAACAGGCTGGAAGTTGTAGTTTTAAGAACCACTCACCTTATGTGATGGCACTATGGAACTGTTAAGGCTAATAGATCCTGGTTATTTGCCTTCCTGCGTACTATCAAGGATAATTGTATTGCCACTTGTCCTTGGTAATGGGAAGCCCCTTACCCAATAATTCAGTAAATGAGAGAGTGTACCAGGACAAATAAGTGTATACATAATAGATCGAAAAAATCTGTGTGAGCCTTTTGACATTTATTTCTCAAAATCAAGAGTGTGCATGATGACTTTTAGCATATCAGAATCACTGAAAAATAGGATGTGATGAAAACCTATTGTGAGGCACAGCCAACACGTGCTTCGTCCCCAAATAGCCTGCAAGCCTGGGGCTTCCTCAGGTCTGTAGTGATGATGATATCATGCCACAAGGTGAGTATAAACAAAAAATAAATCCAGTGTGTTATGAGAACACATTCACAGCCCGTCAGTTCCCTACATATTCCAAACAATCCTATTGTATGTATATATATATACATACAGTGATGTCATTTGAGATGTCATCAGTGATGTCACTGACCATGTCATGAATGATGTAATATGAGACATCATCAGCAGTGGATTGCGGGCGCGCGAGATGTAGTTAGTACAACTAACTATATTGGAGGAATTTCAATGGTTTTGTTCGAGTGAAATGTCCAGCTAACTATAACACCCTTAAAACCTATTGTTTTTGCAGTGAATTTCTAAGGTTTTTAAAATGCTAATTCCTAACTATATCAGGCCTGAAACCTATGGTTTTTTCAGTGAATTTCAAAGGTTTTGTAAATGACAATTTTTAATGTATTAATTGTTATACTGATTTCTTTTATACTGATTTACTACATTGTTTAAACTGTTTATTTTTAGATATTTTATTTTTTTAATTACATTATACATTACAATACAAAATTTACTTTCTCAGAATGAATTACTTTAGTTTAAATACTTTTGCAAATAGGCAATAGACTTTTAAGTGCAGTAGTTACAGTTGTTGCAATGGGCAACACAATTTCAAACACAAAGCAACATTGAGCTCAATGTGAATTTCTAGTCTAATGCAATTAGTTACTTTATGGATTACTTTTCTAACCACAGGACTGGATGCTAGATTCAGTCCTTGAACATCTCTTGTAAACAGTTGAGTAAAAGCGTTTTGGTTACAGTAGTGATTTTTAAGGATTGTTATTGCATTTTAAAAGTTGACACTTAGAAACTTTTTCCCATAGAATTACCAATGTTATCCTACGGCAGAAAATTCACTCAGCAGGTAAGTAGTGTTATCGTTACTTTTTCTTACTTAGTGGTGGATCCTGGATCTAGCACAGGTGAATCTCCTGTAAACAGTTGAAAGAATGTGTTTAAGTCATACAGACGATTTTTTAGGAATATTTTTAGTTTGTGAAAATAGACACTTAGAAACGTTTCTACTTTAAAAGCAGGCAATGGATTCCTATGGAAGGAAATACAAGTTACTGGTAAGTACGCTTAGAATTACTTTTCAGGGTCAGTGCTGGTCTAAAAGATGCAGCACTGGGTTCTCTACTGATAACAGGTGAGTAAATCGTAATTCGTAGCTCGGCTGATTTTAGAGGAATATTTGTACGTTTCAAAAATGGACACTTAGAAACTTTTCTGCTGAAAATCACAAAATGGATTCCTATGAAAGGAAATACAAGTTACTGGTAAGTAAGCTTAGAATTAATTTTCAGGGTCAGTGCTGGACTAAAAGATGCAGCCCTGGGTTCTCTCCTGATAACAGGTGAGTAAATCGTCATTCGTAGTTCGGCTGATTTTATAGGAATATTTGTACGTTTCAAAAATGGACACATAGAAACTTTTCTGCTGAAAACCACACAATGGATTCCTATGGAAAGAAATACAAGTTACTGGTAAGTACGCTTAGAATCACTTTTCAGGGTCAGTGCTGGTCTAAAAGATGCAGCCCTGGGTTTTCTCCTGATAACAGGTGAGTAAATTGGAATTCATAGTTCGGCTGATTTTAGAGGAATATTTGTACAATGGTAAAGGAAGGGGGCGGGCCTGAGGTGACATGTGCAAACACGCCCTGGGGCACGTATTAAGTTGTGGGATTAATTCCTCTTCAATCCTAAGGTCTCCTGGGGGCCAACTAGCCCACCAGGTACCTCCAGTATGCGCCAGGGAGCTGCATTGCAGAGAGGTGTTCAGAGGCCACGCCCCTTTTTACAACACTCTGCAACGCAGCTCCGTGGCGCTTACTGGAGGTACCTGGTGGGCTAATTGGTCCCCAGGGACCCTCAGGATTGAAGAGGAATTAATTCCCCAACTTATAACGCGCCACAGGGCGTGTTTGCACACATATCACCTCAGGCCCCGCCCCCTACCTTCACCACTGTGCAAACGCGCCCTGTGGGGTGTTTTAAATTGGGGGATTGAGTCCCCTTGAATCCTGAGGTCCCCTGGCGGCCAACTAGCCCACCAGGTACCTCCAGTATGCGCCAGGGAGCTGTGTTGCAGAGAGGTGTTCAGAGGCCACGCCCCTTTTTACAACACTCTGCAACGCAGCTCCGTGGCGCTTAGGGAGGTACCAGGTGGGCTAGTTGGCCCCTAGGGGACCTCTGGATTGAAGAGGAATGAATTCCCCAAATTAAAACGCACCACAGGGCGTGTTTGCACAGTATCACCTCAGGCCCCGCCCCCTACCTTCACCACTGTGCAAACACAACCCGTGGCGCGTTTTAAGTTGGGAGATTATGTCCCCTTGAATCCTGAGGTCCCCTGGCGGCCAACTAACCCACCAGGTACCTCCAGTAAGCACCACGGAGCTGCGTTGCAGAAAGGTGTAAAAAGGGGCGTGGCCTCATTACACCTCTCTGCAACGCAGCCCCCTGGTGCATACTGGAGGTTCCTGGTGGGCTAGTTGGCCCCCAGGGACCCCCAGTATTCAAGGGGAATTAGATCCCCCTCTGCAAATGCGCCAGGGGGCGCGTTTGCAGAGTTGTGCAAGCAGGGGGCGTGGCCTTCGGCCCAATCCCTTCTTTTTTTTTTTCTTTTTTTAGAAGGGGGGCCGTGTAGCCCCTCTTCTTTTTCTAATTTATTGACCCTGGGGACCCCATCCCCCAGGGCCTGTCCCCAATTTTTCTTTTTTTTTATAAAAAAAATCCCAAAAATCGGGAAGGGGGCCGCGTGGCCCCCCTCCCGAGGCCATAACTTGCCCCAGGGACCCCATCCCCCGGGGAATGGTCCTTTCTTCTTGTTTTTTGGAGGGGGGCTGCCTTGCCCCCCTCCTGTGGTCCATTTTGGCCCCGGGTACCCCATCCCCCAGGCTGTTTTTTTGTTGTTTCTTTTTTATTTTTAGGAGGGGGGCACGTGGCCCCCTCCCGGGCCACTACTGGCACCGGGTACCCCATCCCCCGGGGCCTGGCCACCTCATTGGGGACCGTGGGGGGGGTCCCAATCCCCCCACGGTCCCAGCCGGCTCCCGCTTCCTGCGGGAGCCGGCATTGCTTTTCCACATGGGGAGCAGCTAACATGCTGCTCCCCATGTGGAAAAGCAATCTGCTTTGCTTCATTGAAGCGAGAGCAGGTTTCCCTGCTCTCGCTTCAATGAAGCAAAGCAGTTTGCAATGGCAGGGTGGGAGCCGCGAGGCTCCCGCCCTGCCATTGCAAACAGAAGTGTCCCGGGGGTGGGCACCCCTGGACCCTACAGGAGCTGGCCCTGGGGGGTGGCGGTCCCCAGGGCCCACTTAATTTAAAGCCACGGGGGGTGGTGGTCTCGGGGCTTGGGGGCCGTAAGGACCTCCTAATTTAAATATTTAGTGCCGCGGGGAGGTGGCGGTCCCCGGGGCATGTGGGGGGGGCTCGAGCCTCCCCACACAGGGTTTTTTTAAAAACAAGCCCCTGGGGGTGGCGGTCCCCAGGGCTGCGGGGGGGCCATGAGCCCCCCTATACATTGAAATAAAGCCCCGGGGGTGGCGGTCCCCGGGGCAGTGTGGGGGGATTGGGAACCCCCCACACTTTTTTTTTAAATTATGCCCCCGGGATTTTCCCCGGGGGCAAATTAGAATATTCAGCGCAGGAGCGCTGATTTTTTATTTATTTTTTTTGCTGAAATTCACGCTGGGTGCGTGAATCTCGACGATTTAAAAAAAAAAAAAAAATCTTTTTTTTGACCCTGGGGGTCCTTGTGGGACCCCTGAGCAGGCCTAGGGGGTCAGGGTGTTTCTACCCTGCCCCCTTGTCGCGTTTTTCGTGTTTGTTTTTCAGGTTTCTTGTGCCTCAGTTCTACCGAGGCACAAGATGGCTGCCAACACTTCCTGATCTGGAGTGTTGACAGCCAATCAGAATACAGCTCTTGCACGGCAGGGTGCGCGCTGGGTGCGGGGATGGTGCGCGGATCCTCCGAGGCCATAGATATATCTATCTTTTTAACTCTAATTTTCTCAGGGACTACTGAACGGATTTACACCATTTAAGCAAAAGGCACGAGTCTGAACTGAGGACTACCTCTTTGCCAAATTTGGTGTAATTCGGTTCAGCAGTTCGGGCTGTAGCTGTGTCAACAGGTCCTATGGGAAAATGCATTGGGAAAATGCGTTTTGGGACCCCCCTTTTTTCTCGGCCCCCGCTTGACGAATCACCGTGAAATTTTCAGGATAGGAGCGGACCGGAGCTGGCCAAAAGTTTGGAAATTTTCGCGAAGATTCATCAATCGGCGTACAATGCTTTTCCAGGGGCTTGGCCAAAAATGTCAACATCTTGAGATCCACTTCTGGCGTAAATGCCACCTAGGGTTCTAAAGAAGGTCTTGGACACTCTGATCTAAGGTGTTTTCGTACCTCCTTAGTCAGCTCTGCCTTATCCAATATGTTATATAATGTGCCTTATGCTCCACAGGCGTCCATTGTGGTGATAGTGGATGTTGGATCAAGAGTGGATCAAACATTTCTTCTCCAGCTTGATCTACTTTACATTTGTTGGGCCTAATACACTCCTCCTCCACTTCATCTAAATCAGATGAATAGCTTGATTCAACGTCACCACTGCTTGATGTTTCATCACAAGATATTGCATTGTGATTCTTTCCCTTTGCCTTTATAGCAATACCACTTTTTCCCTTCATGGGAAATCCTTCTACCCCTTCTTCTGTAATGTTACACTCAGAGCCTTTTATACTGGTATAATTCTTCACCTCAGTGTCCTTTTCCTTTTGCAATCTCTGGACGCCAGTGCCACTGCACCTACTGCACTATTGATAACCACGCCCCTGCCTCAGTTGTGTTTTTTATTGTTTATATTAGGAGAAGTCCACATCAGATCCCTGGTGTTAGCTTTAAAGTAGATCTCTTGTAAGGAGGCAATATTTTGGAGAATTACACCAGGAACGTTGTCAAGATTACACTAAGGAAGGGCGGCGTATGCGGGGTCCACTGGAGAAAAAGATCAATATAGACTCAAATGTATAAAGAGTATACACCCGCCCCACACAAAAAGAAAAGAAATGCTAAAGAGCTTTTCCTGGGACCGAACCTTGCACAACATCATGTGTGTTACAAATCACCAATAAACTCTATATAGGGTATTTCTGTGCTATACAATCTCCAGAAAAAAGAATAATATTTTGTTTACGTTTCTCATTTGAAATGAGACTCAGCTGCTCATATGGACTTGGGCAGGGAATCACGGTTATAATTAATCAGAAAAAAATATGCCTGTCTTGAAAGATATTTTGGCGGTATAGACGTAGAACAACAATTTATGTATCATACACTTTCTTGCAGTAGGATTTCTCTATTCAAGTCCTTTAATATTATTTTTTAATGCAGTGCACAAGACGAGGTATTTGAATTTTAAATCCTTTCAATTTTTGTGATTAATTGTTTTGTTTCTAATAATTTATTTCATGAACAGGCAAATCCATATTTAACATATGCCTTCTGGAAGTATTCGCCTATAACCTGCGCTTCAAAGAAAGGAGTACAATTTTGTCAACGGATAAGAGAACGAGATTCTAAATGGAACATTGTGTATGTTTGTGTACCATAACCAGAGCGGCTTTATTATACCAGGCAAAGTTTTCTTTAGGCCAGTGTAATTTTACGTAATATCCGGCTTTTAGCATTACGATTGTCGGGGCAAATTTACAAGCCCCGTACGCCACATTTGCGCAGCCGTAGCGTCACTTTTGTGATGCAGCGGCAGCGCAAAGCCAGCGCCATGCTGCGGGGTTTTTACAACGTGACGCATCTAGGGAGATGCGTCACGTTGTAAAGCCTTGCGCCACATGTGGGCGTTCCAGCGCAGGGGGAGGCGTTCCAGCACAGGAACGCCTCCTAAAAGTGGCTGAGTGAAATCTACAAGATTTCACTCAGTCACTTTTACGGCCATGCTGCGTCAAAACCCTGCGCCTGCTTGAAGCAGGTGTAAGGATTGACGCAGCATGTTAGGCATAGGGGCACCCCGAGCCTTGCTGGAGCTGCGTCGCACTTGCGACGCGACTCCAGAAATGCGTCACCTTTACGGCAGCAGATGCGTCATGCGTCTGTCTATTCTTGCCCCATGGTGCGCCGCATTGCAAATGCGGCGCATCCATGGTGGCGCAAGAGGTGTCTGCCGTGACGCAAAATAACTGGCGCATCCCTGCTGATATGCAGAGATGCGCCAGTTATTGTAAATCTGCCCCGTCATGTCTAATACCTAAGTTTAGGACTTTATTCACATCATGTAAAACAGATTTTTTTGGGATACAAATCCTATCGGGGGGACACAGGAACAATGCGACCGAATTGGACACCATCAGGTGTTCATGATGCATGCTAGTTTCGACTAAAATTTCTCCTTGAGTCCAAGTCGAGGGGCCAGACTCTTATTTTGCATAATAACATGCAATATTGCATAATTGTTTGGCATTTAACTTAATTTTTGCCAACGAAATCACACACATTTCACCTCCGCTAAATTAGATGTTCTTTCTTAGGTATGTTCGAAAGCGTTCACATTGCAAAGTCTGAAACCACTTTTAATTTCTCTTGGTGATGCCAATCAGCAGGAAATTACAATAATCGATCTTAGAACTTCCGGTTGCAATCACAGTTCTGTGTGGCTATGGCTTAATTCCTTTTGTTAGTTTGATGTAGCCGTGAGAGCATGTAATAACAAAGCTGGTCTGGTGATTAGCCACTGACATTTCTGAAAAAACAGCAGCTCCAATGTATTTAACTTCTCTATCGGGTGAACACAAGCAAGGCCCACCTGCAAATAACTGCAGGAGGCCATAATTGGTCCCAGGTTTCGGTTAGGAGCAGTCAATGAGAACTCAGTTTTGCTTGCATACAGGCTCAACTATTTTATGTCCATTCACGCTGCCTAATAATAGGTATGCATATATACATTTACAAAGTGATTATGTGGGGAACCGATTTTTTAAAGAAACACAATGGTTTAAAAACTGTGCTGTGACGAATTCTTTGCCTTACATTTTTTTTAATGCAGTTTGCTTTGCTTACATAGTGTTGTGGGTGGTATATCCATAACTCGTGAAGGGGATTACTGGAACTCTTATTCTAAGTTTAAAAACCATTTGCTTCTTCAAAAAAAAAATTCCGACAGAATCACTTTGTTAATGTTCATGTAGTAGTAAGTGTAATTTAAGTTTATTATCTGATTAATTAAAATCATTACAATTAAGACAAAATTAATAAAATAAGCATTTAGGCTACTGTACTGTACTGCAAAATAGTCTTATGCAATTCATATTCGAAAGCCTGTGCGATGTGATGCTAAAACACTTAACTTCTAACCAATTCATTCCGCACAATGCTAAACATCTTGTATGATAATTACGATCTTTACAATTAAGGTAAATAGATAAAATATATATTTAAGCTACTATACCTATAAGGTGGTTCAAGCTTAAATATATGCAAGGTTATGTTTAAGTGCCGAACTTCTAACCAATTAATTCCGCTAAATTTCTTGTTTGACCATTACAATCAAGACAAATAGATACATTATTGTTTACAACACCATACATATGTGATAGTTTAATATTAATCATGTGCTAGATATTGCTAAAGTGCTTAACTTCTAACCAATACAGTCAGAACACTGCCAAAATACTTATCATTTGATAGCTATTAAATGGGTATGTGCAAATCATTCTCAGCTATAAATGCAAGATGCCTTAAGTGTTTAACATTAAATTGTCATCTTTTAGCTCCATTAGCTATCATAGTTTATCCATATGGCATAATTACATCGTGTATAAGAACAAATAAAAGGAAATCACATAAAAATTACTAGACATTTAAGATATAGATGTGAGAAATCCTTCCGTCTAGGTCAGAAACTTAACAAACTGGCAAATGGAGGGGATTGACGTGCCCGATATACATAGCATAAGTTCTCACTCAACGTTTAAATAAATGGTTTTAAAATAATTCAATTAGCATATAGCATATTGGGGCAGACACAAACTAAATGCAGTAGAGTTTCCTGTGTGTGCCCACAGAGTGCCTGCAGCTGCTAGTTGTCCGTTGTCGGAGCCATTTTGGAATGCCGTCCTTGGTCTGGTACCTGCCAAATCTTAACTTCAGAAATGCATCCCTTATACATGATGGAAAGGGGGAAGGCATATACGGCTGAATTTCCAATTTCTCGCAGGAGTTTATGACTGTCCAAGCATACTTCTTGACTGCTAATGCATCCTTAGCAACATTAACCACGAGTCGTTTTGTTGCTCAATTCCAAAAGTGCTTAAAGCAGTCTTTATTCATTTCTGGAGTCCTAAATATCTATATATCAAAAGTGTATTGTCACCCTGATAGGTGGACTCTCAGTGCACCAGCATACATAGAGTCAATTTCTTGCCAGCACATATTTTCTATGGTACCAGGTTCAGATAAATACAAGGAGTTTTGAAAAGGCGGCCTACTGCACTGCAGCTTCTCCTTGGAGATCAAATGCCAATTGAATTTCTGCATAGCCGTTGTTCTTAAGGATCATAAAAACAGATTTAAAAGCCTTGATTAAGCATTGCAAGTTTTAATTTGCTGTGTGAGACTAGTTTCTTCCTCCAACTTTACCTGTACCCAGGTTTTGTATAAAGGAGGATGGTCAGATCAAGCTATTTTCGAGGTACTCCCCATGCCGCACATTTTTTTCATAGCAAGGCTTATGGAATTGTGTCAAATGCTACTTTTAGATCGACAAAGCAAATATTCAAATTTCGCCTTTTGAGAACTGCTCTCTTGGCCATCAGAGTTAGGGACATCAAATTGGTAATTGTTGACTGTCCCTTTCAGAATCCTGATTAAGTGATTGGAATTAAGTGCTGTGTTACTGACCTTTCTTCCAATTTCTCCAATAGACAGGAGGCAAAAGCTTTTTTCTCAACAACTGCCAAAGCTACTAGCCGGTAATGTGTTGTATTTTCGTGAGGACCGCTTTTGAGTATTGGCTGCAAAATGCTTCCTTGCCATGATGACTCATTTCATCAGAAGAATCAAATTTTTTTGTAGAGTCTGGAACGCCGCCCAAAAATCTGGGTTAGTTCTAAAGATGGCGTTTGGGAGACCATTTGGGCCTAGTGCACCATTTGATTTAATGTGCTTGAGAAGATTTGAAGTTTCGTCTTTGCTCAGTGACTCTATAGTTGGTGAGGTTGTTATATCGACCATGTTACATGTATTATTGAAAAATTGTATATTTCCATTGTCAGCACTTCACAATTGTTCTCTGTGTGTATCTGAAGATGAATAATTCCAAAAAGATCTATATTCTGTGAAGGTTGCAACCCATGACCTATACAGCTTAGTGATGAAATCTGCCCTGACATTTTCTGTATCTTTTGCACTGCTACTCCCTGGTACCACTATTTTCATGGTCATTAATTATTGCCCAAAAAGCCTTGTTGTTATTTGACTTACTTGCAAATAGCTTCGTATCCTGGTGGTAAGTATTCTTTGCATTCCATAATGCTTGGTTATATGACTTCCTTAAAATTACAGGTTATTGTTTGAGAAGAGAATCTATAAGGGGATTAGCCTTTCTTATATTTTTTGAGGAATATTTCCTAAATAAGAATTTACAAATGGAATTCCATTTATCCACGGTTGAGTGTCTAGATCTAATAAGTTATTCGGCTTGTCTCAATATTTTGACCTATTTGGTAGACTGCTAAATCAGTCTTTTCAAATTATAGAAAGATGGCACTTGGTGAAGAACTTTATATTTCTGCATATGGCAAACAGACAGATCTAAAGTTATCTCTTGGCGATATGTAATAGATCCAGATTCTTAGGTTTGATGGGGCTTACCCTGTGTAATTTAATTAATAGATACATCCATCCGCTGGACATTTCATTGGCCAGATTTAGTGTTCACTTAGTTCTGAAAGCTGATTTCTAACAATTAAAAATGAAGATGAACAGCCTGAACATAAATGAAAATTGATGATAGTGGCATAGCAGAATCTTGGGACACACAAGAACTTACTTGAGAAACCATTTGTCATTCAAGCCTGAACCCCACTCACCTCTTGGATTACAGACAATGTAAGGTGGTCTGCATTTGGAATATTAAGCAGCATCAACAGTACTTGATTGTCTTTATCCAAGATGCCAAACATGGCTGACCTAACATCCAGGATAGTGGTTTGGGTTGTCTCATTGGACAAACTCCTAGTAGTCTCTTTCCTTCAATATCAAATATGGTTGGGAAGTAATAAAATATGTTGACTTGCAACTTTGCTGATTTCTAAAAAACACTTTGCAATGTGTATTGGTGAAAAAGTAGGGTCAAATCAATCGACATTATGTATGCTTTCTCACTTGTCAACAGTCTACAGTGAAAGCTCCCACTCCACAATGCATTTCCTTCGCCTCCTGGGGGGTTCCTATAAACCAGACTCCCTCTCCAACATTGTCCCACAGTCCTTAAGCAATAGCTTCCCCACCTCATAGAGGCCCAGCCTCCGTTCCTGTCAAGACTGTATCTTGAGGAGCCCACTTGTTGTTCAGGCACAGGATATCACTGCAAAGGCAGAGTTCCCTTTGGCTAGAAAACAGCTAAGTTGTATGTGTTCACAAGTGGTGAAATGTTGTATCAGTGAAGCCAGGAAAAGTTTACAACTTCACCCCCTTCGCCCATGTAAAGATTCAAATTAGCCTAACATCATGGGTGAGGGCTTTACTTTGGTCAAAATGTTGCTATAAAGTAGATGACTTCTCCAGGATCTTCAGGAGTGGATTGATGTTAAAAAAGATTAATGCATCTTACATTGCAAAGAGAGCTGTTTATTTTTTTGAGCATGTTTTGTGAATCAGATAGGAGTTGGTTTTAAAGAAACTGATGATAAAGAGATTGATAGTTGTCCTAGATTTCTTCACAGCTGATAGAGTTCCTAGTAGGTTACAGAATTGGTTCAAGACAACTTAATATTGTTGATGATTCAAGGAGGAGCTTAGCGCGTAATCAAGATGGCCGCGTGAGCCTAGAGCTCCCGAGACCCTCGCTCCCTCCGGCATCTATCCTGTCTCTTATCCTGTACTTGATGCCCGGACTGTTGGAGAGGATCTGCTGCTGAGGCGGGAACCGTTGTCCGGGTCGAAATCGCCCATCGGAGACCGAAGTTATACTGCCTGGAAGTTTTGGGCCTAATCCCCGCACGGTGCCCGGGACTTGCGTTGGCACAGTGCCCGTGCCCTAATTGAACAACAGCGGCCTGGTCGGGGAGGAGTTGTCGGCGGTGGAGGGGATTTCACTTTCACTTTCGATTTCGCCTTCCAGTCTCCAGGGCGCCCGGGACGGGGCGTGCGCGGCGCCAGCCACTGGTTGCATGCCCATTTACCCCGTACGGGCCAGGAGATTGTCTACACGGCAGATTGAGATGTCGACCAGGTCGGACGCCGAAAAGCAGAAGCCCAAGAACACCAGGCGGGGCACCTCCACCCAGACTAATACCATGGACCGCTATGCCCATCAGAGGGGGTCCCCGGGCGAATCGGGCCCGACGTCGGAAGCCTCGAGGGACGCGGCGTCCCCCTCCACAGAATTAACCCTGCAGGACATCATGGGGGCCATCGAAGGGATGAAGTCCTCGATTGGGCAGCAATTTGAGACCCTGGCACAAAAAGTAGATGCCATATCGATAGATGTCAACCTGGTTCGGGCCGACGTCGGCAAAACTAATGAGCGGGTTCAGTCCTTGGACCTCAAGACTGCCGGCCTCCTGGGCGATGTCTCCGGCCTCCAGCAGGAAGTCCGTACTCTCCGGGCAGCAAATGATGACTTCGCCCGCCGGTTGGAGGACTTCGAAGGCCGTGCTAGGCGCAACAACGTCCGCATCATTGGGGTCCCGGAAAATTCGGAGGAGCAGTCGGTGGACCTGTTCGTGGAGGACCTGGTGGTGAACCATCTGGCACCCAAAGGCCTTAGCAAGTTCTTTACCGTCGAACGGGCCCATAGAGTTCCTGGCGGGAGGCCCAAGGTGGGGGCCCCACCAAGGCCGATTGTCGCCCGGATCTTTAATTTCAGGGATCGAGATGCCATACTACAAGCATCGCGGATGGCCGGCCCGCTGCCATTCCAGAACACTACTGTAAGCTTTTATCCGGACTTCACTCAGATGGTGCAAAAGCAGCGGCAAGGCTTCATGGCGGTCAAGAGAAGACTCCGTGAGATGGGACTAAAATATGCCATGCTCTTTCCTGCAAGGTTGCGGGTGGTGTTCGAAGAGCGAACTTTCTTTTTTGAGGCACCCGACATGGTCGGAGACTGGTTGGACGCTCTGCCCCAAGGGCGGCCTGGCGTGGAACGCTCTGGTGGCGCAGATGGTGCCGGTGACGAACATTGAACCGGGACTTAAGTACCACGACTCCGATCCCTCCGGGAGGTTGATAGTCCGGGGGGTGGCGGGGGCAGTAGGGGAGCTTTTCCTCCTCTGGGGTTCTTTCCGTAGACTAGTTTTATAAGGGGCGACAGGCACACTGCAAGTTGGGGGGCACTTTAGAGCTTACGCAGGGGTGCAGGGTGGGGGGTGGGTGGGGTTTGTTGCTGGGGTTGTTGTTGTTTTTGGTTCTGCAAGGCGTCATGATGCAAGCTCCTGTGGTTCGGGTCGGGTTCCACGTGGGTGGTGGTGGTCTCCTTACATGCTGGGATGGGGGGTAGGGGCCTCAAAATACTCAGTTGGAATGTGAATGGCCTGGGGGATCGTATTAAGCGTGGGATTGTACTGCAATTTCTGAAGAGATGTGCCCCTGATATTGTCCTCTTGCAAGAGACGCACTTGATTGGCAACACGTGCCATGCACTCAATCGTAAAGGCTATAAGTTTGTTGCGCATTCCGGGTTCACCTCGGGTTCCAGAGGGGCGGGAATACTAGTCAGGTCCTCTCTCCCATTTGAGGTTGACTCTACTACTGTAGACGATAGGGGGCGCTTCGCGGCAGTAGCGGGACGGTGGGAGGGCAGGACGCTGGTCCTGGTGTCGGTTTATGTCCCCCCTGCATTGCAGCCCACTACCCTAGCGGACTTAGAGAGGACATTACTGGGTCTCCCAGAGGGCGTGTTGGTGGTGGGTGGTGACTTTAATGCGGTCGGCTCAGGCCTGCTTGACAGGCACCCGCAGAGGATTTCGGGGGGGGCTCAGAAGTGGCTTCCTGATTTCATAGATACCCTAGGGCTGGTTGATTGTTGGAGACTGTTGCATCCCACACAACGGCAGTACACTTTCCACTCAGGTGCGCATGGCAGTCTCTCCAGAATTGATTATGTCCTTACTTTGGCTGCACACGCTTCTAGTGTCTCCGAGGCCAGGCACATGGCACGAGGTATCTCTGACCATTCTCCGGTGTGGATCTGTATGGATGTTGCCAGAGGAGTGGGTGGTAGGGTGGCCCCAATTAACCCGTGGCATCTTAGAGACCCTGTGACTCGTAGTGCGGTACTTAAGGTGATCGACCGTTATTTTCGAGAAAACCTCGGTTCGGTCACGTCGGCGGTGTCCTTGTGGGAAGCATTCAAAACCGTGATCCGGGGTGAGGCCCTCTCCTTGATTACAGCGGCCAAGCGTCGGAGGGACGCGGAGGTCGCACAGCTTGAGGCGGAGATCACAGACCTAGGGCTGGCCCTGGAGGGTGAGGTCACGGAGGGGGCGCTGCACGAATTGAGCCTTAAGCAATCGGAGTACAGGGCCCTCGTGACTGACGCAGCCAAGGCTCTGAGTAGGGAACAGCGGGGCCGTCTGTACGACGTCGGGGACAAGGCCGGGAAATTGATCGCGTGGCTGGACAAGAAGGAGAGGGTCAATCGAGTGGTGCCGGACCTAGTGACGGAGGCTGGCGTCCTGGTCACGGAGCCGGAGGACATAGTCCAGTGCTTTGCGGATTACTTCCGCACGGTTTATACATCCGTGTCGGACAGGCCTGTGGAGGACTCATGTGCACTCCTGCGCGATCTCGCCCTGCCTTGCCTCTCCGACGTGGACAGGGACGACCTTGATGGCGACATCACGGTAGATGAGATTGCGGGGGCGATCCGTTCTTTGCGTCCGGGCAAGGCCTCGGGTCCGAATGGCCTGCCCATTGAGCTCTACAAACTCCAGCCGGACAAGATCGCTCCGCATCTACGAGCCATGTTTGTGGAGGCGCGGGCGACGGGTTCCCTCCCGCTTGACCAGCGCCTGGCAACGATCGTGGTCATCCATAAAGATGGCAAGCCTAGAGACAGGTGCAGTTCATACCGGCCGATCTCGCTCCTTAACGCTGAGCCTAAGATCCTTGCTAAAATCCTCGCAAACCGGCTAGTCAGGGTGATCGGTGACCTGATCCACCCCGACCAATCTGGATTCATCCCACATCGGAATACTGCGTTGAATCTTAGGCGCATTCATGGTGTGATCGCAAGGGTCGGGACGATGCGGGAACCGGCCGTGGTGGCGGCGCTCGACGCAACGATGGCATTCGACACGGTTGAGTGGGCATATTTGTGGGCCGCGCTCGCGAAGTTCGGCTTCGGGCCCGGATTTGTGGGCTGGGTGAGGCTCTTATACGAAGGACCTCTCGCCAAAGTTGCGGTTAACGGGAGGGCCTCCAATCCCTTCGATTTGGGAAGGGGTACCAGGCAGGGTTGTCCCCTCTCGCCGCTGTTGTTCGCTCTCGCCCTTGAGCCGCTAGCGGCATGGATACGGTGGCACCCAGACGTGAGGGGGATTCGCTGGTCCCCCGACCATGAGGACCGCATTTCCCTCTATGCCGACGACATTCTGCTCTATCTTACCTCACCCCGGAAGTCCCTTATAGTTGTCTGCGACATCTTGACTTCCTTCGGGAGGAACTCGGGGCTCACCATCAACTGGGGTAAGTCATATCTGTACGCCCTGTGTGGAGACGCTCCGGTTCCCCCGCGGAATTGCCCGATCCAGATCGCCCGGGAGGGCTTTCAGTATCTTGGGATCTATATTTCAGCCGACCCCACGGTACGGTATGAGCGAAACCTGCTCCCTCCGTTGGCGCGCCTGCGGCGGGACGTGGCAGGCTGGAGGCGGCTGCCGCTTTCCCTCCTCGGTCGTGCGGCGCTCTTTAAAATGATGTCGCTTCCCCGCTTTCTCTACGCCCTGCAGAACACCCAGGAGCTGGTCCCGGCCAGTTACTTTCGGGAGGTTGAGAGTCTACAGCGTTCGCTGCTGTGGGACGGCCGCCCGCGTATATCGATAGCAAAACTAACTCTCCCTTGGTATGACGGTGGTATCGCGCTCCCCGACATCCGGAGATACTATTGGGCCTCCCAGCTGAGCGCAGTCAACCACGGAGTCTACGGTCCTGCGCTTAGCCCCGGCTTCGCTATGGACCGGTGGTTGTTGCGGGGTGGTGGCTACTATAGAGCACTTTATTCAAGGGCCCCGGCTGGATCCCTCACGGGGCCGACCGGGGTGGCGGTGCACGTGTGGAAGGCAGTCACGAACTCCCTGGGGTGGAAGGATAGACTCACACTGGCCACTCCGCTGTTTGACTCGGAGATGCTGGGGAAACTCTGGAACTCTAAGGGTTTCGACAAATGGGACCTGATTGGTATCTCCAGGGTGGGGGACATGCTGGCCAAGGGGCGGATTAAGTCGTTTACAGAGCTGCAGACGGAATATGCGCTAGAGGGCACGGAATACTTCCGGTACGCGCAGGTACGTCATGCGCTGCGGTCGGTCCTCGTCGAGGGGGAGAAGGTGCCTGAATCCTCTCCGTTGGAGGACCGGATCTTGGACGGCCATGTGCCGGAGAGCACAATCTCTCTCATTTACAAGAAGCTGGTGAACGTCCGTACCGATCTCCTCCTGGGGGTGCGGGACCAGTGGACTAGAGACGGTCTTGAGCTGGACGATGAGGACTGGCAGTGCGCTGTCTCCTCCCCGAAAGAGGTTGCCATCCCCGCCAGGCTGCGGCTGGTCCAGCTTAAGATACTCCACAGAGTCTATGTCACTGGTCCCCGGTTGGTCCACATGGGTTTCTCCGAGGACGGGCTGTGTAAGAGGGGCTGCGGGATGGTGGGCACCTTTCTGCACATTATATGGGAGTGTGGTGTGATTGCGGAATTGTGGAAGCAGATTCATGTTGTGATGCAGGAGGTCACGGGTATTATGTTGCACTCAGAGGCGCGGCGCTGTCTCTTGAACGTGTGGGGCCCTACAGACTACGATGCTGCGCAGACTCAATGGGTGACCCTTGGTAATATGGTGGCCAAGCGGGATATTGCACGATTGTGGGGATCCCCTAGCCCGCCCACCCTGGATGCATGGAAGGATAACATGGACTGGTGCATGTTTCGGGAGAAAACAGTGTATTGCGCACGGGGGAGGCCCAAGAAATGGCACAAGGTGTGGGGGGGGTGGAACCAGTATAGGGGGTACATCTGCCTGCCTCCTGTCACTGACCCACCAGAAGAGCACCTTTCCCCCTAGCCCCACTTCCGACTTGAGTTTTGCGGATGAAATCTGATAGAAAGTTAGTGCCTCTGCCTCTCCCTCCCCTCCACACTTGAGGGCTGATCTGATGATGGATATGGGGCCGCCTCATCGGTGGGATCTGGCGCGAACACATGATGTATATTGCCTTGCTTGTTATGTTTTTCTTTAAAAATTGAAACCTTTTTTCTCTCCTTATGACAGCTGTAGAAGACTACATATGTTGATTGACGAGCTGCCGAACCTCCGGGTTGTCGGCTGAATAGCTGTGTATCTGAAATATCCGAATAAAGGTTTTTTAAAAAAAAAAAAAAAAAAAAAAATATTGTTGATGATTGAAAGTCTCTTCGCATCTACAACCACAGTTCCATTACTGGCTATCTCTTGCACTAGTGAGAGAATTAGGCTCATCTGTCTTGGAGGATTTGACTCTACTTTGACTGATAAATAGTTGGAAGAAGTTAGTTTTCTTGTGACTAAAAGTGCTGACTCCACGATGTATGCAAGCAAATGTTTATCTGGTGAAGCGGGCAGCTTATGTCCTTTTCTTTACAAATACATTTTATGGGAGAAGCAAATTGGACTGCCTTCCCCTTCTTGGGATTGGGATCCTCATACCCACAGTTATAGTCTGGAATATAGCACAAGGAATACTCAGCGGCCACATTAGTGTGACCAAAATATTGAAAACCAAATTATCGAGGAGGTAAATGCACAGAGGGAAGTATAGATTTTTTTTTTACCTTTACATCTGTGCACCTTGTCTAGGGCCAGCATGCTGTGCACTTTGTACCATGGCATTGGTGTTTTAACGCACTGTGTGGTCATGTTCAAGAATTATGCACAATGACAAGCAGGCCCTTGGTTATCCCCCTGCTGCTGCTTTTAATTGCAGTTTTCGGAACTGGGTTATACATTTAATGTAAATATGTGTGTTCTATGCCCTAGTCTCTTGCCTCCATTCTGGTGTTTGGTTTGTGGTATTTTCTTTTGTAGACTTAAAGAAACAACATGAATGCAGTCCTTTCCATATCTTTTGATGGTGCTACTGAAATATATACAACTGCTCACATATCAGTGAAGCCACTCTGGGAATGGATAATGTCGATTTCTTTAAAATGGAAGAAATATAGATCTGAATCCTTCCTTGAAGTCAGTGGCTGCCTTGGGATATACATGTTGGAAAGAGCTGTGAATACAGAAGGAGTGACTGGCGTTCCAAATCTTTAGATCTCAATTTGAATATTCAGGCCTCTCTGTATGATCATGTCCCGGATCCCGCCCTTTGTATGCTCTTAGTTTTAATAATATGTTCAACTTGCTGGTTAGAAGGTTCTCTTTTGATTTTTCAGTGTATGTTGTTGGCAGCTATAATATTTAAGAAAATAGGTATAATATTGCAAATAAGAGGTAGCTAATTAAAAAGTGCTACATAAAATGTACCTTAAGTGTGAATAAATGTGCTGCTATGCATAGATTTTATTAAGTGAAATATAATCAGCCTGTTTTTGGTAATCACTAATAAAGTGGAAAAATGAAAATGGTACACAAACTTTAAAATTTTTAATGTTATAGTTATAACTTTCACTTACAATTTATTCACCTCCTTCTAATTATCATAGGTAGTGCACCTCAGAACACACTCTTTTCAGCTTGCTAACCAGATAACACTAACTATAAATTGCCACTCTACCATGCACTGTGTTGTAACAAATTATGACATTTGAGAAGTTATTAAAGTTATGAATGTTGTGATTTCACATGCTATAAGAGATGTAGTATGCAAGGGTAATCCAGTGCATGGAAAAGGCATGAATTATAATTAACATAATGTGGTGAGTGAGGTGGCACAATTTATAGTAATTTGAAGGTGATGCATAAATTATAGATTGAGGTTATAATTATAACTTCACAAATGTTAGTGTTTGTTTATTTTAAGTTTGACTTGTATAAAAAGAATATATAAGGTATTTCTAACTATAAATTATTTTTAGCCTTATCTTTTTTCATTGTATGTTAATGGTTTTAAATTGTAATAAAATGTGTTTCAGATCGTAGTGGCATAGATTGGGATAAAGTGTAGTATAGTGTAGTATAGAGGAGTACATTGGAATTGGGTAGTGTACAGTGGAGTAAAGTGTCATTGAGTTGAGTGGCGAGTCGTATACTATAGTGACTTGAAGTGCAGTTGAGTAAAGAGTCATAAATTGGAGTACCGAGTTGTTCAGCAGAGTGTAGTGGCATATTATACAGTATTGGAGAGTGATGTAGACTACAGTAGAATAGAGTGGCATACAGTCTAGTTTAGCTTTGTAGAATGGAGTGGTGTACGGTACAGTGTTGTAGAGTGTGATAGAGTGGATTGCCATACAATGTTATAGAGAATAATGGCATAGAGTGGCGTAGAGTGGCGTGGCATACAATGGAGTCGTGGATTAGAGTGGAGTACTGTATCACAGAGTAGAATGGAATAAAGTTGGGTGCAGTGGAATACAAAGAGCTGCATTCTGGGAAATTCCTAGGGCAACTTCAAACTATATCCAAATCAACATAAATGATCAAAAATGGAAAGAGAGAAAAGCTGACACTCTGAATTAAAAAGATACAAAAGTATTCTTTTGTTTTTTTATTATTAATTCAATATATACTATTCATAACAGAAAAGTAACTGGTTAAACCACACACATGCTATATTCATCCACCTCTCCATGCATACTTATCATTCAGAAATTTAGACTGTTCACACAGACAAGTTGTTGGAACAACATATTTTTGAATTTCATGATATGCAATAATTTGACCAAAATGACGATTGTCTAGGTTATGTCAACACAACTGAATGTTCTGATAGGGTTTCAAAAGAAAGACACAACAACAACAGGATGTAGTATCTGTGTCATGTGGTAATTATAGTTGACGGGTGGTTTTCAAATCCTCTCTAAGCGCGTTTCTGCAAAGATGTGCCTTCTTCAGGAAGGCCACCTCCATATGACTTCTCCAAAGGATGAATGGGTCACTATTAACAATGAGTATTCGCAGTCAGAGAATGATAATGGGACTTGGTAATGTTCTCTCTTGTTTTAAGGTCTATGTCCATATTAAACTTGCAGCAACGCTCATGGTGGGCTGCACCTCAAATTGACATGATTGGAAATCTCAATCACAGGATGAGTAGAAAAGTATGGCGTATCACCTACGTGATGGTACACCGCGCCGGCGGCGCCTCCAAATCACTATGGCATAGGTTTCGATGTAATCTCCCCAGCGTGGTGTCTCCGATGGCCGAGAATGGTCAAATACAAAGAGCTGCATACAGTATTGTATAGCAGACTAGAGTATCAGAGAACGGAATAGAGTGGAGTAGAGTGTTGTACAGTGGTGTGTAGAGGTATAGACAGGAATAAAGTGTCAGAGAGTGGCATACAGTGTAGTAGAGTGTTGTAGAATGCAGTTGCATAGAGTACAGTAGTGTATCAAACAGTGAAGCTGTGTAGAGTGGATTGTTGTATAGTAGCATTGTGAGGTAAAGTCTCGTACAGTGGAGAAAAGTGGAGTGGAGCAGCGTAACATAGTGGATGTAAAATACAATAGAGTGTATTGGTGTGTAGTAGAGTGGAGTGGTATGGCATGGAGTATAGTGGCAGAGTGTAGGTAATAAACTGTTATAAGTTGGAATGGGATGATATATAGTTTAATGGTTTAGAGTGGATTTCTGTAAAGTGGAGTAGCATGCAGTGGAATACTGCACAATTGAGAGTAGAAGAGTGGAGTGACTTTGAGTGTAATAGTGTAGAGTGGAGTAAAAACAGTAGAGTGGTGTAGAGTGGAGCAAGGTACAGTGGATTAGCGTAGAGTGGGGTGGCATACATTCAAGTGGGATAGCGAAGAGTTGAGGAAAACTGTTATAAATTGGAGTGGCATCTCATTCAGTAGAGCAGAGTGCTTTGTCGTACAAAGTTGAAAACATTCATAGAGTGTTGTACAATAGAGTGTACGGGCATAAAGTCGAGAAAACATTTGGGCAGTGGAGTGTATGGGCTTGCACCACTCACAGAAGTAGCCTTTCAAACCTATCTCAGGGCTCTGCCACTGGAGTGCCTGTGTGGGCAGTTTACTGCCACAGTGACTTGGCATTTAAAGTGCTTGCCAAGTCTGAAACTCCCCTTTTACTACATATGGTTCACCCCTAAGGTCCGCCCTAGGCAGCCCTATGGGCAGGGTGCTGTGTGGGTAAAAGGTAGTACATGTGCCTTTGATGTGTGGCATGTCTTAATAGTGACAAACAGCCTATTTGTTTTCTCACTGATGTGAGGCTGCTCCTCTCATACATTTGCATTGGGAATATCCTGATACGTGTTTCAGTGGTAACTTCTTATATGAAAGGGATAGCATTGCCATGTTTGGTATTTTTGGACTAGTGGTGATAAATCCTGCTTATAGGTGAAAGCGGATTTTGTATTACGTTTTTAGAAATGCCACTTTTAGAAGTGGGCATTTCTGTGTGCTTCCAACTCTGTGCTTTGCAGCCTGGATCCAATCAACGTTTGGTTTAGACTGACAGGGGCCTGTTTTGTGCATTTGCTCCAGACAGTCATATTGGAAGCTGAGGTGTGCCCCCAGGGGCGGCTCCTCCACAATGACGGAGGAGGTTCTCCACAGTGGCGGAGGAGCTTAACCCCACATAAAATAAAACAAATACCTATAATGGTTCTATTATTCATTTGCCGGCTCTGAGCCGACATGTGCAGAGAGGGGCGGGCCGGGGCATGGGAGGAATAGTGCTATGTGTACTTTTGAGTGTGCATGTTTGTTTGATTGGCAGTCTCAGGCCAGCCAACACATATGCGTACTTAGGATTCTCCAGCCAGGCTGCATTGAACAGCCTGAACAGCCGGGCTGGAGAAACAGCACAGACTCCCAGGTCTGAGCAGAGCATATTTTCAGCCCGCTCAGGCCAATCCCCATGCTGCTCTCACATGAGAGCAGCACAGGGATGGCACAGGGAGTCTTATGCTGCCCCAGTGCCTGATTGGACTAGGAAGACTGATGAGCAACACGAGAGGCAGCCAGCAGCTCCAGTTAAGTGTTTTTTTTATTTTTATTATCAAACATGCTCTCCCCTCCCACACTTCCCCACGTCCCTCCACCCACCCCATCACCTCTTCATTGTGTCAGCTGCCACTGTGTGCCCCACATATCCAGATGAGCCTTCTTGGGCAAGAGTGGTGGGAGGAGTTGTCACCTACACCTGAATAGGGCTGTACCTGCCTTTCAAAATGCTGTCTCCCCCCTGTAGTGTGTCTGGAGCCAGGGCTGGGGATTGAATGGGGGTGGTGTGTACTTCTAAAGTTGTTTGAAGTCACTTCTCGACGGAGGGCTCGGGTGTACTCATGATGACGAGGCTGCACAGAGGAGGTAATATCTGTACCACATACTCGTGGGCAGCATCACTTGCTTGTGGGAGACACAGCAAAACCTCACTCCACTGCATTTGGTGCCTCACCCCTTTCATGCACATACCTGGGGCACTGTTGCTTGATTGTCGGGATGGGGTTCAACCTCAACGGAGGCCCCCGATTTCCTGAGAGAATTTACCGCATTCCCCGTTATAGGCACGCAGGTGCTGCTGTGCCCGGTATCCTTATGTTGGTTACCGGGTGACGTGTAAAGAGAGCGCAGGAGCGCTAACCTATGTTTCTGCTGCATTTCATGCCCTGATCTGTCATTTTAGACCCTAAACTGGTTAGAGTAACGAGGATAATTTCATGAGTCTGCATAAATACTCACAGTAACGTGGTCTTTCATGATGTTTTGGTGACATGTGGTGATTCCTAGAACTTGTCATAAACTGCTTCATATTCATGCCCTGATGTGAAGATGTATGTTGTGCTTATGCCTTATACTGACAAAATAATGAATACTCTTTCAGGAGATACATAATATGTTCGCAGTGGTGATGTTTTTATGATGTGAGCGTCTTACAAGTTTTCACTTTATTGCAGTACATGTGATGTTATGACAATTGCCTAGTTGGCAAAGTGACTATTCGTTTATGCGATTTTGGTCTATGTATGCATATAATACATGAGATATTTTTATATATTATTGTGGAGAGTCTCTTTTGTTGTGTATTTATTCTGTCACTGGTGTGTGTGTTTTGCGCAAACGCTTTACACATTGCCTCTAGAATAAGCCTCACTGCTCTACCAAGATACCAAGGGAGTGAGCAGGGGTTATCTTGGGTGTGTAACTCCCTTACCATGACTGGAAGGATGGGTTCTGCCTGACTTAGGTGCATACAATAGCCAACCAGAAACCACATTTCTAACACTGCCCATCACGGTTGGACTGGACTGTGGCTCGTGTGATGGCTTTTACTGATATTATGAGGAGGGGTAGCTCTGCATCACTGTGTGCACTGGACGTGCCCCACAAGCAGCAATCAATTATGAAGTTGTCAAAATAGACATCCTGAGCAGTTTGCACACATGAAACATGAAAGACCGCAGTGCAGTCCTGCCAATCCTGTTACAGTGCCAACATATACAAGATGCGCAACAGCAATCACAGCAAAGATATTTGGCCCCATGCATTAATGCCCTGAAGAAGTGCACTAGCATATGAGGCACCTACGAGCTTTAAGATCTCTCCAATGACTGATGTAGTGTGCCAGGAGGGGGTAGAGAACCATCGGCACCAACAAAAACTTCTCCCAGAGAAATCCTTTAAGAAGCTGTCAGCTGTACACAGATGCTTTGCGTTACACATCTCAGAGAATGTGGAAATTCATTTTAAAAAATGTCAGTTTAACCCGCGATGCGGGGCACTTGGCAGTGCTGTGTCTTATCTATACAAGGATTCATGTTATTATAGATTTCTCTATGAAGACGCTCAAGGAACAATCGTTTTGCCAAAGTTATATGTAGAAAAACATAGCAGGGGCCGCAGTTGAAGCTCCACTTCCATAAGGAACAAATTATCCGAACTTCTTAGGGTCGGTGTCATCTCCTGGTGAGAGCAGAGTCCATGGTTCTGCCTTTTAAATACCCTAAGTATGCGAATACTCAAACTACACAGCATCACTCACACATCCACTCAGAGACACATACAGGCACTCACCCACTCACAGATCCATACAGCCACTCACACACTCACTCACAGACCCATAGCGCCACTTACAGGCCCAGTCACACACTCACACAGGCACTTAAGCAGTTCCCATGAGGCATAGGGTCAGACTGATTTGCATATGGCCATGTCTGAACTGGGGTGGTGGAGTGAGCTAAAGAATGATGATGGATTAAACCCAGATCAGTTGACTGGGGGTGAGTGTTTGATTTGCTCAAACACTCCGTCCATCATCCCCTTTGGCATCGCTTTGTTCGCCCTAAGTTGGCAAGGTATGCCCAGACGTGGGACCCTTGCTCACTTTGCCACTGGATTCAAGATAGCCTGGCTGATGAGGGTTATGAACCCGAAACCGGTCCCAGGATGCTTGTTTCCGGTCCAGGAAAGACATGGCTTGGCAGTTCGGGCTGGACTGTTCCCATGAGGCACAGTGCCACAGAGTCAGACTGATTTGCATATGGCCATGTCTGAACTGGGGTGGTGGAGTGAGCTAAAGAATGATGATGGATTAAACCCAGATCAGTTGACTGGGGGTGAGTGTTTGATTTGCTCAAACGCTCCGTCCACCATCCCCTTTGGTATCGCTTTGTTTGCCCTAAGTCGGCAGGGTATGCCCAGACGTGGGTCCCTTGCTCACTTTGCCACTGGAGTCAAGATAGCCTGGCTGATGAGGGTTATGAACCTGAAACCGGTCCCAGGATGCTTGATTCCGGTCCAGGAAAGACATGGCTTGGCAGTTCGGGCTGGACTGTTCCCATGAGGCACAGGGTCAGACTGATTTGCATATGGCCATGTCTGAACTGGGGTGGTGGAGTGAGCTAAAGAATGATGATGGATTAAACCCAGATCAGTTGACTGGGGTGAGTGTTTGATTTGCTCAAAAGCTCCGTCCATCATCCCCTTTGGTATCGCTTTGTAAATATCACGCAGCAGGTTTTGCCGGCAGTGCGTCACGCAACATGACGCCCTGGTGGTGCAAGGGGCTTATAAATCTGCCCCGAGTGTGCCTGTGCAAAGTGTGTGTTTACCCCTGATACTCAGGGGCCAGATGCATGTTCTCAATGGTACTTCACCTGATGTTCTATAGATTCGAGTCTTTCATATTTGAGAAGCTTTTATAGTTTCATTCCTTCATTGGCCTTTCCCCCATTGCCAAAGAGCTGTCAACCAGTTGCCCAAAGACATTGAACCATACACGTTCCTAACAGTCTAGTATGTTTACGTGGCCTACTCTGTTGATGGAACTCAGCGCAAAGGGAAGGTCTGAAACTTTATCTTTTCGTGTACGCATCACCCACGCACTCTGTTGTGCCTCATCTTCTTTTTTGCCGCTTCCCTATAAACAGAACAAAATTGGAACATTGTTTTGTTTGGTAGCTACATCTGTCTCAGTTACAAAAACACAGAAGAACACTTTCCACGCACTGGTGTGTATGTTCTTACACTCTGTGCGTCTGATTCACAAAGGTAAACTTACACTTTTGTGTACGTTTACACTTGTTGTAGTAACTTTACTACTTTTTGGTATTCACAAACAACAAGTGTAATTTTACTAGTAGCAATTTTACTCGTAGTAAAATTACACTCGTAAAATTACTCGTAGTGAAAGTTCACTCGTAAAGTTACTATGAGTAAAATTGCACTTCACGTTTGTGAATACTGAAATTGTAGTAACGTTAGGTAAACATACATTTTTGTGTACGTTTAAATATGCTATAGTAACTTTACTACTGTTTTGGTATACACATACTAAGAGTGTAATTTTACTGTTACTGGTTTTACTAGTAGTAAAATTAAACTTGTAAAACTACTAGTGGTAAAATTACACTCGGGGGGGGGGCAGATTTACAAGCCCCTTGCGTCATTTTTGTGCCGTTGTTGCGTCACTTTTGTGATGCAGCGGCGGCGTAAAAGTTGAGGCTCATTTACAACGTGATGCATCTAGGGAGATGCACCACGTTGTAAAGCCCTGCATTACATTATACCTGCGTCAGGTATAATGTATGCAGGGTAGGCGTTCCAACGCAGGAAAGCCTCATAAAAGTGACGCAGTGAGAGCTACAAGATTTCACTGCATGAGTTTTAGGACGCCACTGCGTCAAAACCTTACACCTGCTTGAAGCAGGCGTAAGGAGTGACGCAGTGTATTGGGAATGGGTCGCAACACGCATTGCTGGAGTTGTGTCATGCTTGCGACACAACTCCAGCAAAGCGTGACTTTTTGTCAACAGATGCGTCAGAATTTCTGATGCATCTGTCAATCCTTGCGCCATGGTGCGCGTATTGTAAATACTGCACATCCATGTTGATGCAAGGGTATTGCATGGTGGCGCAGGGAAAGTGACGCATCTCTACAGATGCGTCACTTTCTTGTAAATCTGCCCCTCGGTTTGTGAATACCGAAACCGTAGTAAAGTTACGACAGAAAGTGTAAACTTCCCCAAAAGTATAAGTTTACCTTTTTGAATCAGACCCTGTATCAGGTTACAGCACCACAGAAGTCAACACAGAAAATAATACACGATTGAAAGCATACACAACATCTCACAGGAGCACGAGCAATAATATCTGCCCAGAAGGTGTTTTCAAAGTTGAGGTTCTTATGCACTAGTTTTGCTTTTTAACAGTATACATTTTTCCAAGTTCTTAAAGATTTGACTATGATTGAACAACATTGTTGTTCCCCTGTTTGCTGGAGTAGTTGGAAGCCCTGGGACTTCGGCGCACCATTACACAGTGTTAAACAAATAAATAATAAATGGAAACAGCGTAGTTTCAGGTAGAATGCTAAATCACTAGACTGTCAGCAGCGTGTTTCTCTAATTACAGTTATACATCACTACATGGCTGCTTGTAAAAAGGTTTTATGGCTCCTCTCTGAACTTGCTTCACGGAAATGCAGTGTGCTTTGAAAGTATGAGGCTTATTTTTAGGATGAACTCTCACCTAAAGGAATGACTGCCTTAATGCAAGAATTAAAAAGGAATTTAAAATTCAATGGCAAGAAGAGGTATATCCTTTGCTGCTCCATAGACAGGCCAACGACCTCACTACTATCTGGTTTCTGGCCCCTTCCTGACAATCCTATTCCTGTTGCCTCTTCTGCTGTTCGGAATCTTGGAATACACCAGGATGGGAACCTTCCGCTTTCCCAGCATTTAATAAAAAGGTGTCATCTATCTGCTTCGCTTTGATGCGGCTCCTCCACAAAATACTGTCACCCCTCCCATTTCATTTCCATCCTATGGCAGTGCAATCCCTCACCCTAAATCGTTTGGACTATTGTAACTCTTTGATCCTTTGCGCTCCAGACTACCCAATCTAAGGCTTTCTCAGATCCAAACGGCTGCAATCAAGTATGCATTATCTCGTCCTCCTGGCTACTTTTCATCCTCGGATGCCCTAAAAGCTCCGCACTTGCTTAGGGCGCCAAAAGGATGAAAACCCTGAGGGCCTTATTTCTGAGCCCTTGCATCACATTTCACCGTCATTGCTTCACTTTTGGTGACACTGCGGTGATGTAAATAATGTGCCACGTTGTGCAATATTTACGAAGTGACTCATCTAGGCAGATGCGTCACTTTATAAACCCCTTCGCTACATGTACCTGCGTCAGGTATAATTGATGCAAGGTGGGCGTTCCCCTGCACCAAAACCTCATAGAAGTGGCGCATTGAAATCTATAAGATTTCAGTGCGCCACTTCTAGGACGCCATTGCGTCAAATACTTACGCCTGCCTCATGGGAGGCATAAGGGTGACGCAGGCCCTTTCACATGGGGCTTTCCCCATGTGAAAGGACACATTGCTGGAGTTGCATCTGTTTTCAGACACACCCCAGCAATGCGCCACTTTTGTGTAAACAGATACGTCTGTACCTCCTCGCGACATGATGCGTCATATAGTAAATATGATGGCTCAATGGTGTCGCAAGGAGGGCGCACTGAGAAGTGTTGCATCGCTGCTTTGTCGCAGCTATGCAACACTTCTCATAAATAAGCACTTATGTTTGGTTCACCGAGCGGTACACAAGGCAGGGCCACGTTTTCTTCAGACAAGATTCTCACATTATACTCCTAACCACTTATTGTCCTCTGTCTATGCTAACCTTATCATTGTACCCAGGACTTTAAGTGGAATGAAAACACTGGGTGGGGGGGGGGGTCTCTCAAAGAGGTGTAGCCGATCAAATTAAGTGCACTGCTTAAAACAGGTAAACTAAAAATCTCTGCTTAGCATAGTGTGCAGCCCGACTTGTAATTTGCTGCTTCTGTCATTGCATCCAGATATATAAAACAACAAGTAACATTACACCTATAACAAGCCGGGACTATTTGCTCTGTCAGTGCATTGTTAATTGTATAACAAAAATAAGAAACAGCCATGGATTCGATGTATAGAATATTGAAAATGCTTCACGAGTCTCTTTATAGCTTCATCAAAGGAAGTGAAGGGCGGCACTGCTGCAGAGTTTAGATTTGTTTTCACTCCGATGGTGAGGGCAATTATGGAGAACCCGATAGGGACCCTTCTGAGCACCTGCTTTTTAGAACTGCCACTGATGAGCACCAGCAGGACCCTGCCCACTTAAAGCCCTGATTGTACCTGTGTTTAGGAAGTTGCGGGTGGACAGCAGTGCTTGGGTCTCTTCCTGTAGCACTGTGCTTTATCAACAAGCTGTAGTTGTTTAGGAAAGCACTTACAATTTGGCGCTACACCTCTTAATGTTTTTCCGTCACACATATATCCTTTGAGGTAGTTATTTTGGCTCATGCTGATTCTTTCAGAGCCAGAATACCTTTGAAAATAGCAACACACTTTAAAAGTCTAAAGAATATTAATAATATAGAGATATAGCATTAAAGGAGGGCTGGCTTTAGCCCTGGTGGCGTCCGGTGCGACAGTCAATTTTGGCGCCCCCTACGCTCCATGACCACCTCCTCAGATTCTCTCACTACCACAGAGCAAAAGTCTGCCTCATCTCTTTTAACATATTATGTTGCTAAACACAGCTCCCCCCTGAGGTAAGCACCCCCCTCCACAGGTCAGGGCCCAGTGCGGCCGCACCGGTCTCACTGCCCTAAAGCCAGCCCTGCATTAAAGCATATGCATACGAATGACCACCGCTTTCATTATAGCATTCGCTATCACAATTTTATATTTCCTTCTAGTTTTTCAGGTTCAAGTTTATTTTATTACTTGAACAGTTAATTAAAACCTTAGCACTAAGGGGCATATTATCAAGCCAGGCGATACAATTATCGCCGCTTCAGCGGCAGAAAACTGCCGCTAAAACGGCGATAATGGGCTTGATAATATGCTCTATGGATTTCCAATTGAAGCCCATGTTAAGTGTGAAGGACGTCTAACATGGGCTTCAATTGGAATTCAATAGAGCATATTATCAAGCCCATTATCGCCGTTTTAGCGGCAATTTTCTGCCGCTAAAGCGGCGATAATTTTATCGCCTGGCTTGATAATATGCCCCCAAGTGCTTATCTAAAAACTTTGCATGGAAAATAGCATAGTAGTGCTTGAGTTAAAATCAATAAATAAATCGGGATAAAAAAAACGTTAAAAGAATGAGACGCCGTTTGTGGCAGATGTAGCCTATAAATGAAATACTGTTACTGTCCCAAACTTCTGTCCCAAGCTGCCAGCTTGTTGTAACAATGACGCTGCTGCGCAGGTGGTGAAGGGCACTTGTTTAGGCCCTTAGGAAGCAGCTGGTGATTTTCTGATCGAGGCTCATCAGATATTTTGTAAGCCTGCAGTTGAGCTGCATGTCCGTTGACCCCTCTGATTCCAAGCTGGTCTTCAGATAGATCTTCGGCCTTTTATGTTGGCATGCAAATACATATCTGGTGGACCAGGATCTCACGAGCTCTTCCGCAGAGCCGTCAAAGCTCGGTCATGTCAGTACACTTCCATGGGGATATATGCAGAGGTAAGAGCAGGCAACCCATGCAAACCTTATGAATGCTGTTTTGAGCTGGAATTTGAGGGCAATGCCCTGGTATGGCTGGCTGAGGTATTAGTTTGATGTAAGCCGCCAATGTGAGTCAAGCGTGCCATCTCCATGCAAATGCTTCTTTGTCTGCAAGCAGAAAACAGGTTTTAACATGCTTGTTAACCATGGTCATGGCCTGGGAGTAGGTGTGAAGGTCGCCCATTGTTCTGTTGGGTCTAGTTATGCAGGGAGCTAGCAATGTAGTCTCAGGCCGGAGAGTAATCCCTACCTCTAATTTCAGTCCATAAATGGAAGTTTAGAGTCTCGAGGCTAGTTTCTTTAGTTTGTAGTAGAGTTTAATGTAGGCTTCCTGCCTTACAATAGATCCTTTGGCTAAGGCAAATTCCAAGAAATGCTAGACTGGAGATGTATATGCTGGCAAGAGAAAAGACACCCTTGAAGAGTTTAATAATGGCATTGTTCAGGTGGACAGTGTCTCTCCCCCTTAGAACTTCGCTTCCGTAGGCAATGGTGGGAATTCGTTTTTCCTAAATTATTTTCAGCAGGGTAGGAAGGTGTAGGATCCTGTGGCGGCTTTGATGCACATGAAGGTGGCAGTGAGAACAACTGATTTCTGGTATGTGAGCTCCAAGTGGGGTTTAAAAGAGCCCTGACTGTTGACAAGCATGCGCAGGTACTTGTCTTCTCGTGCATCTTCAATTTTGTCCTTGCCTATATACGACTGGTGTGGGCTCTGAAATGGTTTTCCCTGCATCATTATTTTGGACTTTTTTGAGATGATCACCAGGACATTGGCATCTGAGTATTGTATCCAGAAGCCTGTGGAGGCTGATTTTGATCCTGCTAAGTGTCATTAAAACAAATGGATACATCAAACGCCAGAGTAAGATGTTGCCCAGCTTTGGAGCATGAGAATTAACTTGCGCTAAGCAGAGGGGCCGGTCTGCTAAGAAAAGATTGAAAAGGGTTGGAGCTAGCACGCACCCGTGCCATAGCCCCTAGTAGGTTGGAATCCTTCTTAATAGGGAGGCGCTGTCACCAATCTTGATCCTGACCCATCAGTGTGGAGAAGGATTACAGTTCTCAGCAGTGAGTTGGGTATTTTCCAGGTGGCCAGTTTGTTCCACAGCTTTGCTCTATCTACTCGACCAAAAGCTGCCTTGCAATCTATGCATGAGAGGTAAAGGGGTTGCTTGAATGCCCTACTTTGGTCAAGTAGTAGAGATAAGGGCAATAGGTTTGAGGCTGGGCCTCATCTTTTGGCAAACCCTGTTTGGTTGAGCGGGATTAAGTAGTTATCAGATGATCTCCGTATTCCGGAGCCAAATCTGCCAAAAACATATTCAACTGGTCCAGTAGCTCCAGGAGCTCCAGTAAGAATTATGGAGGGTCAAGTTTGATACCGACTCAGGTATCATATGGGGCACACCACTATTACCCCTTTTATTATTGGACCAGTTGAATGTGTTTTTGGCGGATTTGGCTTAGGAATATGGAGATCATCCAATTTCAGTTTGCACTTGATTTGACCATTGAATTTTGAAGACTGCTCTCATTAATTTCTGCACCAGAAGTATGAAGGATATTAAGTAATTGGAGCCCTTATGAAGTTCTAATGCTTGTTTGAATGAAACGCATTGCCTGGATGTACGTTTGAATGGGAATTTTTAAAATATGAAATAAAGGAAGAATAAAACATATTTTTTAAGCCCAGCTGAGGATTTGTGGACTGCTGTATTTCCAGGTGCACCATTCCACTTCTTTGTAAAATCAATTTCTGCTTGGAAGCGGTATCTAACAATGGCGAGTACTGGAAAAGAAGTGCACCAGGTCCAAATTGTTTGGAACTTGAGGTGAGGTGTGATTAACAAGTCTGCCATTGGTGTTTGGGTTGTTCATTCTTTAGGTAAAAAATAACCTTTCAGGAATATCGCTCACCACTTTAAAAGTTCCCTTCCAATCACATAAGATGAAGCCTCAGGGATCCCACACTATGATCTAAAGGATAAGATTCCTCATCCAAGATGCATGATGTGCCGTAAGAAAAAGCTGGGAGAGATGCCTCAGCCAATGGAATATCTGCAGTAGCATAACATCGCTATATGCATGCCAATTGACAAGGAGCCTTTATTTATACACATTCTTTGATTGTGATTGGGCTTTGATTAATTCTAAAGCCCCTTGTAGTGGTTGTAATATTCAGTGTGTGGAATGCATTCTTTACAGAATTTATTTTTTCTATTTTAAATATCAAATCAGCCAAACATTCTAGAAGTATCCCTGTCCTATGACCTCCTAGAGAAACTCTACCCTAATCCCCAATAGTTCAAAAATCCAACATACTAGTTCTACTCACACTCATCGCTTGTTCTCACACTAGCACAAAATAACTTCTTTCATGATGAAATATTTATGGCCCACATTGTTTTTCCCTCAGATGTTCATCTTCAACGCAATAAAACTGCTAGAGCTGTATCATGAACATCTTCAGCACAGGAGCAAACTCTAAAGATGTTCATGTCCCGTTTTAGCAATAATTGCCTTGTTTAGAGCAGGCATTATTGTTGAAAATCTTCGAATTAATGAATGATCTGCAGGCAGCACAGTTCAACGCAGAGAGTCAAACACTGATCCGTGTATCAGATGTGTGGACATTCAACTTGAAAAACATAAACAAAGTCTTAGGCTGCACTTTGGGACCAAAGGCATACAGACTTTAAACAGTATGCTTCCCAGCATTCTTATTGGTTTTAGAAAAAACACATAAACCATTATTTTGAGTTGGCCCATCCAAATCTATAAAAGTATGAAACAAACATCTTTGTGAGTGATCCCTTGCATCCTAGCCAGGTTTGCATTCTGTGCGACAATGGAAGCACGGATCTCCACTGCGGATTTACTGAGGCCTGGCTCCTTGCAGTACTTAAGACTTGGCTACCACTGGTAATGGAGGCTATTCGGTGGTGAATGAGTTCCAAGTGCCTAAAACTGAATATGAAATCCTACTGACTAGCATCTCCCAAAATGAATTGGATTGCAGTTTGTGACCACACACAATAAAGTCTAACAGGCACTGCACAGCACCTTCCATATTTCCCTTGCACTTTGCCACACAAATTGTCGAAATGTATAATTGAGTTCTAATTTCAGATTTCAATGCCCAATACCAAATATTGAAATTTGGACAGAAAGCCTTCTGATCCTATGGTTGTTGTTTGTGGAACTTCCTGATTTTATCTCTGACATCGCAGAAAAACCATTTGAGGTTCAGAAAGAGATTAAATACCTATTTATATGATCATTAAATCTTTGTTCTTATCTCATCCTGGTCCCTTCTTATTAATATTATTAGTAATGGTCACAGACCTTCCTTGAAATTAATAATTTGTGTTCTATAAATTATTAAAAAGAAAATTATGAATAAGATAAGTATTTATAAGATAAATATCCCTTCAGATGCCATAAAGCTATCACAACTTGTCAACAAGCAACGGAAATATCTTTATGTATAATATGCATCACTCCAGGGCTTCTGAATATAGGTCCATGCTTTGAGAAAGGTTTGGGGTTCATGTCATCCTAGTGAACAAGGGATCATTACTATCATCTCGCTTCTCTTTAATAGCTAAACAGGTTCAAGGCTCATTAGAGGACAAGATTATTATTATTATTATTATTAATTAACACTTCTTAAGTACATAGCTACCCTAAGGCATCCCAGCGCTTGTGGCAGAGAGAAAAGGCGAGGTGAGGTAGCTACCAGTTGATGTTCTGGAACAGACAGGTTTTAAGTCACTTATGAAAAATGAAATGGGATCACTGAGTGCAGATGCAGGGGAAGGGTTTTCCACAACTTAGCTGTATTGTACGAGAAGGAACGACCCCCACTTTGCATCCTTTGGATTTTAGGGATGGCGGCTAGATTCAAGTTTGCCGAACGGAGGAGTATCTTCAGAGGGTATGCAGTGATAAGGGACTTGTGGGCAATACAGAGGGATTTAAATGTAATCCTCTCCTCTATGGGCAGCCAGTGTAGGGTCTTTAAACAGGGCTTGGCCGACTGGGTTCTGGGAGATAGGATACTGCAGGGATTTCCTCCGATATATAGTCTTCTAGGGGGCTCTATACTGCTTCAAACCCTTTGAATTTTTTATCAGAAGTACTAGAAAGTCTCTCCTTACCAGTATGTTCCAAAGCTGAAAAGTGACAACGGTACGGGTAGCACTTCCTTCCTCTTCCAACATGCAGCTATATTGACTTTTGCTACTACTAAACACTTTCATAAAAATAGTCAGTTCATTTTTGTTCGATGCTTCAACCCAGGTATCTAAGACCTAATATCTCAAAAGTGATATTGTTTGATATTGGATATAGTATTAATTTCCTTGTTTCTGAAATCTTGGCCCAATATGGTTTAATCGGGGGTCAATCCCACCTGATATGTTTGAAGTCCACCAGCAGCACACATCCCCTCCAACAGAGGGTGCTAGTGTTCCGGTAATGCTTGTCTACTATAGCAGGGTACATGTACCAATGAAAGCCATGGGGCATATCATCAAGGAGGCGATATAAAATTATCGCCGCTTTTGCGTCCGTTTTCAGACGAAAAGCGTCGATAATTGTATTGCCTTATCAGCAAGGTCACGCTATCGCGTGAATCCTTGCATTAGCTCCCTTTCCCGTAACGCCCACCTTTGCATCTCTAATGAGATGCAAAGTGGGCGTTCCGTCCCAAAATAACTGGAGAAATGTCGCTAACCGACATTTCTCCAATTATCAATGGGCACGCTAACAGGCACAGCGATAAGAAAAGTAGCGCTAACCTTAGTTATCGCTACTTTCCATACGCCTGCTTTTAGTTTGACTTAGCCATTATATCCAATGTAAGGTGGATATCATGGCAAAGTCTGCCCTGCCCTATCAACAAGCTATCGCCAAACTTTGTGAGATTATCGCTGGATTTCCAGCGATAATCTCACATTTGGCAGTTAGCGCTTGGAATTTTATTGCTTTTGAGATAAGCGTTGCTGATAGCACGCTATCTCAGCGATAAAATTCCACGTTACCCGGCGATAATTATCCCAGCGCTAAGTGCGCTTAGCGATAATTATCGTCGGTCCTTGATGATATGCCCATAGTTTATCATGGTCTTCTCTGCCAATTACACTGGGGAAATTTATAGGGAAAGAGAGTTGACGGCAAGGCATTTTGCAATACAATATATATAGCCTGGTTATGCAACCCTTAAAATATACTGTTGTTTGTACAAACTTTTACATTGAATTACATTCCCCTGTGGAAGCATTTTTAATCCAAGGATGCAGGACTCGGTGTCGGATTTGTATATAGTGGTATCATTAGCATTCATCAAACTTCAAACGTTTCTTACAGGCCTCGAATGCGAGGTTGTCATTACTTCAAAACTTGTCAAAGATAGTGTTATTGGTCATTCAGTAATTTATCGAACAGTCCTGGACTTAAGGCTAGTGTGATTGCAGGATTATAGATCATGGAGGTATAAGGGAAGCTCGGAATATTGTTTGATAAGGGTGTCCCATCCGGTCAGCGTGATATTCATGGGAGTGCTTCATGTAAGCATTACATGATCTATTGGACTTTGGTTTCCAAGCGGTCCCTTATGTTCCTTCCTACAACTCTATTCTTGTGTACCAAATGCTTGTCTGTTTTTGTAAGTAACCAATCAACAATGACTTTGTGGAGCTCATTTACAAGCCCCTTGCACCACTGGTACATCGCTTTTTCCTGTATTAAAAGTGACGCACCGACCTAAGTTCAGCAAAGATCTCCCTGGGTATAATTAGAGGAGCTTGAAATAAATATAGAAGTTGCTGCAAGATTTCATTTTAAACTTGTTAATCCTAAACAAAGAAGACTAAAAGGATAGGAGAGGATGTAGCCTAATGGCCAGAGCTGCCGGCTTTGAAGCTGGGGCACCAGGGTCGAGTCTTGGCGTCGACTCAACATACTGTGATTCTGGGCAAATCACTTAATCACTCCGTGCCTACCCAAAAATGAATGTGTCTTTGTGTAATGTAACTGGTGCTCATGTAAAGCACTCCAATGCCTTCGGGTCAAGTTAGTGCTAAATAAAACTTCTAAAATACATATAGATGACCATTTGCAGAAGTCCCTACTCAGGCCTGCAACCAATTGGGGGAAGTTAACCCTGAAAAGGTCTGCTGTATTCACTGTTAATTGGCCTCCGAAATATGTAACTGAAGTGATTTCTTTGTCCACTAGAAAGGTGTCTGTGATGATGACACATTGATTTTATGCTGTGAGAAGGTGACATTCAAGATCTCCGACTTTGTAAGTGTGTGATGCTGTCAGAAAGAGCAGTATTTTGTTTGCAAATAATTTAAATTTGTGATCACCCTGCCAAAAATGAATGCACCTAATCCGTCTCTTCCAACCCACCTCATCCTTGCTCTGAAGGGCTCAATGATAGGTGCAACGAGCAGCAGAGGTTATCCATGATGTGATCCCTTACTGAGTGGAAACAGTTGGGAGGCCTATCACTTTTACAACCAGGTGGATGACTCTGCCAATTGTGTTGCGTGTTTGCCGGACATTATTAAAGCCTGATTGGTTGGGTGTAGTAAGTACAGAAATAAGATTTATACTAATCACTAAAATCTTGGTTTGAGAAACCAGGACCTGTATGCAGTGTCCTCCTACATTTTGCCCCAATTTTGACTACTAGATGCTGGTTTTCTGACTCTGATTGTGCCCTGGGCTCTTCTAACCAGACCCAGTGCCCTTGCTCTGATGAAAGGTACATGGTAATTAGGTATAATTACAGTCGGTACAGACAACCTATGTGTAAGTCTCCACTATATGGTAGCGCATGTAGGTCTGTAGGCCCAGAAGATTTTATGTACTTAAGTGCGCACTACTGTGGTGCCTGCTGTCATTTTAAAAGCCAGTCCTGCCTTGCAGGCTGTGTTTAAACTTAAATCAAATGCAAATTCGGCTTTGGAATTAAAGGTACTGCCAAAGTCTCAAACGGCCTTACTGTTACATATAAGTTACCCCTAAGGTTTCCCCTACGTACATTAATGGTAGGGTGTCTTGTAACTGTAAGCAGGAACATTATACAAAATGTTTTATATGCTCTGGTGAGGGAAAAATTACCAATTTACATTTTCCCCACAGTCGCACAATGGCTCCTTAGGCTAACATGAGAATTCTTTATTACCATGTAACTATTGAAAGAAAGGAGCTGAACATATACTTCAAAGCATCAAAATGCTAGAATAAATCCAACAACTTGCCACTGTTAGATTTATTATAAATATCACAGAAAAGAAGTTATAGAACCTTATGTTCTGTAAGCCAAAATCCAGCCTTTTAGCAGTCCTGCTCTGATTGGTCTGCCTCTGCCAAGCTGAACCAAGCTGTCTTAATGAGGTGTGAAGTGGCCTGACTATAGATAAAGGATTTCCTGTGGTAGCAGCAACAGGCACGATGGGGTGAAGTAGCCAAACTGGTCTTCAAAGAGTGAGTGACAGTCTAGGGCAGCACAGGCTCACCCCCACATCCTGCATCTCCCAGACAGACAGGAGCACCTGTTATTTGATTTCCCAGAGGGGTTGGAAGGGGAGTGTTAGGGAAACTTAGTCAGACCAGTGGGTTGGCTTCCCCAGATCTAACTCTCCATTTTGGAAGAATAGTGCTTTCTGGGACAAGAATATGTCCCATTTTGAAGGAAGTTGTCTTACTTCCGGGTGTCACCCTGTATCCCATTGATCAGGGGTACCCCCCTGCTTGTCACCCAGGATAAATGGATAAATATGGGAGAGCTACACAGCAACTCAGATTCCTGCTTAGAATAATCGAGAGAAGAAGGGCTGCCCTGCTGGAACCTCTGATCTGCACCCCAAGAGGACTTCACTCATAAGGATTGCACCTGCTGCACACTTTGGAACTACAGCCCGAAGGACTTTGCCTTGCTTGAAAAGGGTTAAGGAGGGGCTCCCTGAAAGAAACAGGTGAACAAAGCTCCACCTGCATCATCTCTACCAAGAAGAACCCAACTGGAGTGCATCCAGTGCACATTTAAGGATTTGGTCGGGTGCACTGTTGGAAACGCAGTCCCAACATCCCAAGGACCATCTCTGAGCTTCTAATCCCTTGGATTGGTGCTTTGGTCTCATTGAATTCACAAGAGGAACTTCAAGAAGAAGATCCAGAAGTTTGAAGTAACGTTTGTAAAAAGCTCCATAAGTTGACCAGGTGCATTGTGGAAGTCAAAGTCCCAGACCCCAAGAGGCAAACCAGAGCATATGAACCCTTGGCTGGTGTTGTGGACCACTTTTCTGCATCAAGAAACAGATCTAAAATTAAGTGTCATAGTGTTATATCATGATTGACCTAAACTCTGAACTTTGTTGCAGTCCTGCGTGACTTTTTTTTAATCCTTTGAGAGCTATTTGCTTCGAAGTGCTAGTTTTACTTTTAATTCTTAAAAATTCATATCTCTGGTTCCCTACATTGGATATTTGTCATTTTGGTGTCATTTAAATCATCAAAATATAACCTATTCTTATAAATTGCTATTGGATTTTTATAGTGTATTGTGTCTTACCTATTTAATGTATTGGTGTTTCAAATGCTTTACAAACCTGTTCTTAAGTTAAGCCTGTCTGCTCTTTGCCAGCTACCAATGGTTGAGCAAGGGAATAATATATTGAGACCTTGATTTATTAAACTGTGTTTGAGGCCTTATTACTAGTGTTAAGTTCTTACTTATCACTACTAATACATTGGTTTCCAGTGCTTGGTTTACAATTTTATACCACATTGAGTAAGGCTAATGGTGGGAATCTCACTGCTTGAAGTACCTAGGCACCCAGATCCATCACTCTCAAGGAGACTTATTGGAAGGGAATGTAGGGAGAACCCTGAGAGTTAAGAGTAGTTTTGACTTTTTTGGGACCCTGCCTCTCTCGGTGGCGGGTAGAGTGGCCCTCCTGAAGATGGTGACGCTGCCAAGGTTACTGTATTACTACTGAGTGCTGCCGGTTTGGATCCCGCCGCGAATGTTTAACCAACGTAAATCACTGGTGATGACCTCTATTTTGGGAGCTGGTAGACGGAGGGTAGCACTCACGACCCTTATGAGGCCCAGAGCAGAGGGGGGGGTTAGCAGTCCTTGACTTTGAGCACTACTACATAGCAGCACAATTACAGTGGCTCACAAAGTGGGTGGCGGACAAACTTAGAGGGGCAAGAGAACCAAGAGATGGGGCCTCAAGCTTGCAGCTTTTATTGGGAATAGTACTGAGACATTCTTGCCCAGACCGAGATATCCCCACTGAATTGAGGACGGCACACAAATGCTGGAACAGGAGCCTGAGACAATCCAAGATTAAATAACACTATACACCAGAGATTCTGTTGGTTATGTGTGAGGCACTCCCTCATGGAGGCGACTGGCATAGATTGAAAGCATGGGGGGATCTAGGAATATCTACAATGGGAGACCTCTATGAAGAGGGTAATCTGATTCCATTTAATGATCTTAGGGAACGCTATGAAATACCAGGAGGAGATTTTCTATTACACAAAGCCCTTACAACAGCAATAAGAAAACACTGGAAGGAGGGACTCACAGAGCCAGGGACTTCGACAGGATGCCAGTATGTGGTCAATGCGACTTGCACCTTCAAGGCGGTCACATGTCTTCATAGGCGACTCACATATGCAGCGCTCCCTCCTCTGACTGACATACATCAGGAATGGGAAACGGACTTGGACAAACCCATAGCGGAGAAGGAATGGGGGAAGCTGGTGGAAAGAACATGGAAATGTGCCAGAAATGTAAGGTTTCAATTGGTACACTTTTACTTGCTGCAAAGGGTCTATCTTACTCCGGGTAAGATCAATAAATATTTCAATATGAAAACAGTAGCATGTCCACGCTGCCATAGTATAGGAGCAGAATTCTTACACATGTTTTGGAGCTGCCCAAGTCTAGGGGCCTTTTGGGAGGAGGTAACCACAGTTTCGGCGGATGTGACTGATCAAGAGATAACAAATACACCTAATTGCTGCCTTTGGCACTGGTTCTCCCACACAAAGTAACAAGTAGGTTCCAGGACCTTGGCCTGGTCCTTACCAGCCATTGGAAATCGAGAGACGGCCCTAGCAAGCTAAGGTTGAAAAAATAATTTATAAAATGGGCAGAGTGCGAAAGTTCAGTTAGACTGCAAATAGCTAAGAGGGCGGGGAGTGATAGGGCAATGGAAACAGCTAGGGCTTGGGCAGCGTTGCTGGACTTGTTAAAGAATCCAGAAAATATGAGAGATGTGGACTAAGCGGGAGGGGCCCCTGATGTGGATGATTGATTCTCCTGCACCAACCTTAACAGTAGAACTGAACCCATGACTGTCATACCCCCTCTAATTTTAAGTATACAAATTAAGCTCCGTACCAGTAGCCAATAGAGTCAGGAGTGGAATATGTTTGGATCAGCTAGGCAGAAACTTGACTAAACGTGACACGCCTGGGTGGGAGGATAGGGTGGGGAGAACAGTTTATATATATGTATAGGAACTACAGAGTTTCAAGAAAGCAAAGGATTATATTACTTTGATATTAAGTCAATTAATGGGACCCTAATAGGGGGATGCTGGAACCAAGGTGCTGGACTACACAACTGGGTACTTTACAGCTGTACGGCATCCAACTACAAGCCATGGTAGGAATAGACAAATTGGGGTAATTTTCCACTACTAATGTACTGTATTGTTTATCAGAAAACCTAATGAAACCTGTTTACAAAAATGAAATCGGGTAAGGCTAAAGGCCTTTAAGAGGTGCACTGTGTGGTGTCTTTACCAGGCTTGAGGGTTTATAGATATCTGTGCTTCTCTCATGGTATGGGTCATCTGCCCTTCCCTTGCAATTGCATTAAAGAATTCAGCTAGGAAAGGTGCCAATGCTGATTTATAGTTTTGGTAGAAGCCTGCAATAAAGCCATCAAGGCCTTGTGAGTTAGATAAAATCAATGACTTAGTTGCTGCTAGAACCTCAGCTTTGGAAAAAATATGTCTCTAGATCTTCCCATTGGTAATCAGACAGTCAAAACAGGTCAGTTGGCTACAAAAACTCCATTCTCTGTTTGTTTTTGTCCTACTTTCCCCTCTTCATTCAAGACACATTGCCCTGAAGGCTGTTGTATTTCACCAATGTAATTTTCTAGCTTTTGTCAAAGTTGCCTTGCTAAATGTGCACACACTTTATTCCCCTGGTCATAACAGGTTTCTTTCAGATGACGAAGGGTGATTTTAGCTTTATTTGTGGCAGGAACATTTAACTTTGTTTTCAATGTCATGGCCTTTCATTGCAATAATCATTTTTGGTTCCCTTCATGCTCTATCTTTCTCAATGTGAGTTCCCCCTCTAGAAAGGTGCATTACTTATGTCTTAAACATTTTAGTTCTGCCATTATCATTATGCATCTTCCTCTTATAAATGCATTAGAGGCATCCCAGTTATATACATAAATAATGTCAGCAGGGTAATTTGTTTAGAAGTATTCAGGGCTGTGTGTTTTTAATTCTTCCATCAGCACTCTATCTCTTAGTATTACTGGATTAAATAGCCATTTTCCCTGTGGGCTTGTTTCCTTTTTAATGTCCCATGACAAGGTTGTCTATATAGAGGTGTGTTCTGAGATCATTTGGGGTGCACTTTGATATCAACTGCTATTTGTAGGAGCCTATTACTTGTAAAAATATAGCCCACTCTGGATTATGGTTGTTGAATGAAGTTATAGTCAGTTTGGTTTACGTGTTGATTCTCCATAGATTTCTTAGGCCTATATCCTTAAGTGCTGCCTTTAGTGTTTTATAAAAAACTTCATTGTGGAGAACAAACCATTACATCTATTGATGGTCAGGTTCCATACTGAGTTAAAGTCTCCGGTCTGTCCATTCTTACATTTGGAATATATAGTGTGTAATATTTTTACTGTAGAGAAATTCCAAGACCATGACATACTAGCCCACCTTGCCACTTTGTCAGCCATGCCCTCTCATTGTTATAGTCTCACTTGAAAGTGCAGCTTTAGCCAGGCAATTATGTGAGAATCACCTGGAGAGGGGCTTGAGACCCACCCACATGCTGGGATCCTGGAACACATGTTACTATTGGGCAGAAATTGTGTGCTTCCACAAAAAGGTGCTTGCTCTTTACACAGCTGAGATCATTTTGTTATTTATTCAGCTGCCTGACCTTGAGCTTTTAGGTGCAGACATATGCCATTGTAATAGTATGGGGCACTAGAGAGAAGTGCACAAGATGGCCATCTATTTGGCGACCTCTCCCGGCCCACCGTGCAAATCTGCGAATATCGACCCTGAACAGCCACCTTATCCTAAAGATGGTAGTGGAGTAGTTGAGGTGCTGATTGCCTCACTAGGGGGTAAATCGGCGCCATCACAGGCCACAATGGCCTGGCTTGGGGCCTGGCAGAGGGGGATTGGATCAGAGGCCTATGGAGGAAAGTCGGAGGGAACCGGTGCCGGTCATGGCACCACGGTGAGTCTGGGCCTATGGAGGCACTTTTTACCTGGCGACTACGTGATCGACCCCTCCAGTGGAGCTATGGTGACCCAGTTGAGTGGGAAGGTGGGATAGGCTATCAGCAGTGGGCCGTAACTCTTGAACTGGAGCCTGTTTTTGGGTCTGGGCCACGATCAGCCTCTGCGGGGACCTGCTGGTTCTGTTCTTCTCCATTGCGGCAGTATGACATGATGTGGGTTAGGCTTGGCCATCAGGGCCTGAGGCACGGGCAAGTGTGCAGACAATTCTGCATCTGGTCCCAGCTTTTTGATCTTGGGTGGGGTGAGGCACCTGATCTTGGGCCTGGACTTGTGTGTGGCCCGCAGTTGTCCACTAAGAGGTCCTGCCTCTTTTCTTTCTCCCCTCCACGGAGATTGCACCAGGTACACAGGGTTTAGCCATGACCCATCAGGAACCAAGGGGCAGTCGAGAGTGTGGCAAGCCCTACTCCTCCGGCCCAGTGCTCTGAGCCTTGGGAACCCCGGTGGCAAGAACAATGCCGAGGACAGGGACCAGTTGCTCTTCAAACCCTATGTGCCTGAGGTTGCTCCCTTTGGCTGCAGCTGGGTGCAACATGTGCCTCTATTATGCAGCTGCCACCATGGGCCTATAGTGTGGAGTGTTATGGTCCCCGCACTGTTGCAGAGCCCAGCGGACTGAGGGCGCTGAGTAAATGTTGAGATCAGTGGACATGGCCTCCTCAATGGAAGGGGTGGTCAGTAGAGGTTCTGTGGAGGTCAGTTCTATCCATACCCTCTGCCACTTGGTTGCCTTAAGAGCGGAGCATGTAGGTTACTGTGCAGTTGTCATTGTTAAAGTGGACCAGAGGCATTCTTAGCTCCACTTTGATAAAATGCAGGGTGCCACCCAAGGGTAGGTTTCGCAAGAAGCACCCACATGGTCCACAGACTCGGAGTTGGCGGAGATGCTCAGGGAGCTGAAAGAGGGCCTATGACCTATCGATTCCAAGATCGAACATCTTATGATACAGATGGATAACTTCAAACATGACACCAGAATAACAGAGTCAGAAACTAGGATTACAGATGCGGCATACTCTGCCCAGGAACACATTCTCAATCTGGCCACCCTCTGTAGGGTGCTCTTGACAATCCAACTTAAGATTTACCATCTGGAAAGCTGCAAGCTGCGAAAAAATGTTCGGATTATAGGTGTGGAGGAGTTGGAGCAGGCACCCAACATGGAAACCTTTGTGGAACAAATAATAATTTTGTTCTTTGGAAAAGAGGCATTCTCCACTGTCTTCGTAGTAGAGCACACCCACAGAACCCTGGTGCCCAGGCCTAAACCAGGACAACTCCACAAACGATCATAGCTCGCTTTCTGAGTTATCAGGATATGGGCGTGGGCACATGAACATGGTCTCAACATATCTCAACCGGATTTACAGTATAGAGGTTTGCGGGTATCCTTTTACTCAGATTTCATGCCTATGGTCCAGGAGGTCCAATGTTCTTTTCTTGAAGTGAAAAATCTGTTGCGTTATAGGGCGATTACATTTTCAATGTTGTACCTGGCTAGACTGAGGGTGGAAGTTGGTGGCAAGGTACAGTTCTTTATGCATCGGGAAGTGGTCATAAATTTCCTGCAGACCCACTGTCCACCTGATGCACACACGGATGCAACCGAGACTGCGACACCATTGTACTAGAGGGGGCGAGGCTGACTTTCATTCTGATGCACCAGGGTGTCACTCCAGTGTTAAACTAACAAACTATAATCCCCATCACACTGTTTACTCTTTTAATATATGGTTGGCATAACTGCTCTCAATTGGGTCAAGATAGGAAAATGAGTGATCGCTGAATATTCCTTCTATGACTTTATGTTTATGTTGATGTCACTCCTGTTTTTCTTTTTTAGGCTTAACTCAATGTTTATGATTGTCGGTCCTATGTGGGAGGGGTACCTAGTGGGGCAGCTGGGGTGGGGTTCATCACCTGGTGCCTAGTTTGGCACCTAACACGGTTGTTTGATATATGAGGTTGATGACACAGTTGCTAATTCAGTTATGGTCACCTTTAGGCTGCCTGGGCCAGCTGCACGCTCTCTGGCTTCCCCCAAGCATTTAGATCACAGCGGCAGTTATGAACACTCTCACATAGGTTCTCTTTTGTTTCTGTATTGGGTGGGTTCTTCGCTGACTTATTATGTTGCTGTGGGAGGTGGGTGGGAAGGGTGTTGAGAGCGTGTTGCCCTGTTATTTGTTGAATATCTCACACACGTGCAAGGGACATGCTGGGGGATGGTGATAGGTATCAGTACAACAACAACTTCAGTTTGATGCCACACATGGTACACGACCAGGCTACAACACCAGTTAAATTTGTTAGTTGGAATGTGCGTGGACTTAACCATGGAAGTCCCTAAAAAATGCAAGCGTACCTCTCAAGGCACGGGCGGGAATCATAATGCTCCAACTAATGCACCTGAAACCAGGAAAACTACAGCCAGTGTCTGGGGGCTGGGGGAGCGGGTTGGTAAAATTATGGAGCTCCATGGCTTGTGAGACTCATGGAGAATAATGCACCCATTTTCACACAGACTTTACTTATTACTCCTCGATCCATGACTTTAGCTCTAGGATTGATTACTGGCTGGTAACACCCTGGATTTTTGATTGTACTAGTGCTTGGAGTTCCAGGCACTTCACGACCCAGCAGGCGGTTTTCAATGCTGGAATCAAGGGTAAAATCATTGACTTTCTGAATTCAATAAGGGATTGGTGGCCACAATGGGTGTACTTTGGGATGCCTTTAAGGCATACATTCAGGGAATGTACATCTCCTAAGGGATTGGCATATTAAAATTGATTAAAGCCAGACTCAACATGCTTGAATGTAAAATCAAAAGTCGTCAGATTGAGTAGGATGATACTCATGACCCCACTGTCCTGGGACCTTTACAGGAAGCTCTGAAGGGCTTCTGTGACACTGCAGATTGTGTGGGTCTGCACCAAAGGAAGCAAACATTACCTTGTGCCTATGGTGAGGCTGACTGACATGATAGAATGCTGACCTGGGTGTTGAAGTCACATACACCACATATATCTATCGCTGGTACACGGGACCCAAATGGGTCTACAAAAACATCCTCTAAAGATATTTTAGGAATTTTCTGTGATTACTATGAACGCTTGTACTTGTCCAGAGCCTCCCACTCACAGTCTGAAATCTCTAAGTGCCTTGATGAAGTGGCACTGGGATGGGAGGAAGGAGACATTCGGGAACTACTCAACTCCACATTAGCGGTGGAGGACATTAAACTGACGATAACTGTCCTAGTCGGTGGTAAATGCAAAAAGAACAGATGATGGACGGAATGCTGAAAAAATCAAACAGTCATCCCTGGACACGGATCTGCGTTAAAACCATTGTTTTTTTGCTCACCATGCCATTTTAGGTTGGACCCAGCCATATGTAAATTAGTCTTGACCCTGCTCCCGAAGGTAAGTAGTCCAGCTCAAGCTGCAAGGCCAGGTACTCCCTGTACCGGAAACAAACATCCTAGAACTGATTTCAGGGTATCACCCATCATCAGCCAGGCAAGCTTGAATCCGGTGGCTTAGCGAGCATGGAACCTGCGTCTTGGCACACCCTTCCCACTTAGGGTGACAAATGCAAAAAGATGAGATAATGGATGAAATGCTGAACAAATCAAACATTCACTCCCAGTCACAGATCTGGGCTAATTCCATCGTTTTTTGGCTTGCCATGCCATTCCAGTTTGGACTCAGCAATATGCAAATCCATCTCTTGACCCTGCTCCCCATGGGAACAGCCCAGCCTGAACAATGAGGTCAGTTCCTTCCTGGACCAAAAATAAGTTTTCTGGTACCGGTTTTGGGATATCACCACTCATCAGCAAGGCTAGCTTAAATCCAGTGGCATAGGGAGCACAGGACCCATGTCTGGGCATACACTTCCCATTTAGGGTCACAAATGCAAAAAGAACAGAAGATGGACTGGATGATGAACAAATCAATCATTCACCCGCAGTCACAGATCTGGGTTAAATCCATTTTGTTTTTGCTCGCCATGCCTTGGACCATCACGGATCATTTGGATACAGATATGGTGTACCGGCAACTTTTGCCAGTTGACAACAACCCCCTTTGGTCACCATTACTCGAGCAACACTCAGTGACCCTTTTCAAACATTTAGGTGTGGAAGGGCAGGAGATCTGTTCTCTGATGGGACATTTTTAACACTCCATGCATTTCAGGAGCGGGGGGGATCTAGCCCCTTGAAATGATGCTATACCACAGAAACTACAGATTGCAGCATGAAGCCAGGTCGTTTCTTTCCGTATTTTCACTGACCGAGTTTACTAAACTAATTCAAAGGTCAGACATGACCAAAACCATACTGTATATCTGTAAAGAGGTGGCAGGTGCCACTGCTTCTTTGTCGTACGGCGCTAGAAGAGAGTAGGAACAACACCTGACCTGACAATACTGACAATATTGTTGTGCTCATGTTCAGGATGTCCCCTTTATATACCGGCATAATTACGCCACTTCTAATTTTTACAGCAGCTATACTACACACCTGAGCGTATCGCCTAATTCACGCTTGGGGGGATAATCCAATGTAAAAAAGGCAAAGCAATCAATTCTGCTTTTCTACGCACAGCTTGGGACAGTCCTGCATTGACCCCTTACTGGAGCAAGGAAGACACTATTCTGCTGGACATACTAGAGATCCCGCCGGACCCAACACCGCTCTCACCCTTTTGGGGCTGGCAAAAGACCTCTCCAAATCTCTACGACGTTTCACATCAATGGCATTGCTGTTGGCTAAGCGGCAAGTAGCGGTGTGCTGGATGTCTTCCATGATTCCCACGGAGACAGCATGGCTAAAAGCTATAGCTTACACCTGTGCAGCCAAAGAGGAGTATAGCGACCTCATGCACCATAAAACATAAAACATGCCCTAGGGATTTCTGGGAACCCTATAGAGTATACTTGAGAGCAGGGGTCATTGCTACATCACTAGACCATAGCCCCTCTTCTGGGGACAATGCAGGCCTAACTATGCATAATCGGGAGGAGGGGTCATCTATCTACAGATGTCGCAGTCAAATGAGTAGAGCTGGTATGTTGTGTAGGCCCGCCAATTACACGTGTTATTGTTCAAGTCTAGACTTTATGTACACTTCCTTTTCCACCATCTATGTACTTGCTGTAATTAGGCTCATGGTGAGTGAGATGACCTAATTTTTTATTCTTTCTCCTTTGTTGGATAAAACTGATAAAAACATTTTTTTTTAAAAAGTGTCTTAAGTAACTGGATAACCTATAACGTTTTTCCCTGGCTTCTACTTGGATGTTTAGGTTAGTGCCTTCATAAGCCAGACCTATTGGCAATGTGTGTCTCATATTTTTAAACGCACTCCGCCAAGACATGTAGGTGTAACATTTTACATTTGACCTCACACGTCAGTGAACACAATCAGGTTGAATCACAAATAGATGTTACTTGGACTAGTGCTACTCCTGGCTTACGTCTAAATTCCAGGAATAAGGCACAAGTACCACTTGAGTAAGTTACAGCAAAATCTTTGTGACTTGGGTCCAACATTTTATTTTTACGTATGCAATGGGCAAGTCACCAGTTTTCAATATTTTTATATGAGCGATGAACATCTGGTGGGTTGGACGTCAGTTTCAAACGACTGAACAGGCGGTCATAGATAACGACATAGACATCGCTCTAAAATGTGAAAAGTTAAACCATTTGCGCTATATAAAATACATCATATATTTTCCCATGTCAGTGCTTTTATTGAGCAACTGCGCTTTTGTCTGGGAGTTCATGAGTTACGGTAGGTTTTCTCGCAGCCAGCTGCAATAGATTTACAAAGGAGATGTTCTTCTGTAATACATCAGTGTGATGGTCAGGCGGCAATGCTCTGTAGAAGTCCAAGATTGGCACGGTTTCTTACCTTTCTCGTTGCAGTTGTGAGCCTGAAAATGATGTATGGAGGAGAACAGGACACACATTGACTCGCAGCACATTGCATACACTATATCTGCACAAAAGAACATTCTGGATGTAATCTTCTTGCTTCAAAAGAACTGTACTGCACTACAAGACATTTAAACGTGTTGTTATTTTTAAACTCCGTTGCATTTAAATAAATGTATTTGAAGAAGGGAGGTGAAAATATTAACCAGATGGATGTGCTTAAAATGTGTTAGAGCGATGAAGTGGCGTGAAAGAGGAGGACGCAAGAGTGTAAGAGAAAAGAAAAAAGAACTGACAAATTCAAGAATGTTGACGTCTGTACAGTAAAAAGGTTTTTACTGAATTTCGACAGCATAAACTGTGCAGGTCGAGTGTGGGCAGCAGTCAGTACTATCCAGTCAACATTGTAAGTGGCAGGATGGAAGTACCTACTCAAAGAGAAGTCAGCGAGCAAGCAATGCGAGCAAGTCCAACTCCCTCTTTGACGGCTCAGGGATTCTTCCTCCTAGAAATCTTTCAATGACAAATGGTGCATAGCTTTTACTGATCCTCGACCAGCTGAGCTCACCATGCGAAGTATAGTAGCAGGTGTCTGTGTGAATATGTATAAACTCAGACCATCATAGCACCTTCCACCCAACAGTAACAACTGATTTCTAACAATCTGTATAGTGTCCAAATGCTCATATGAATTTGTTTCTGGAGTCCTTAACCAAATGGGCAAGATTTTCTGCCCTCTTCAACTAGCACATAGTAGTCGAAGTCTTTAAATGTTGGTGACCCAGTGGCTCAATGATTAGAGCGGCAGACCCTGATGCAGAGGTCTGGGGGTCCGAGCTGCATGATCAGTGGCTCCATGGTATCTGGTGGTCTTTAGGTGTGGCTCTGGACTGGGCTCCCTTTTCTGGTGCCGGTTGTGGTCCGACTTTGCACCAGGTCAGAGCAGGTGTTAATTTCCTGCTGCTAACGCGCCTTATCCCATGTTTTGTGTTCTTATCGCAGATCTGGCTGGTCGTTGAGAATGTTGAGTGGTGTTGTCACGGCTTTTTGCTCGGGAACGCCTACTATGCATCTCATTAGCGATAGTTGCGGGGGTCATCCCGATGTTTTTTGAGGATGCTATCGCCAGAAAATTGGTGATATCGGCTGTTTGCACCAGCTTGTGCATGGGGGATACATTTATTGTGACTTTGGCTGCGATAAAGTGCCGATAACTCGGCAATAGGTTCATGAGAATATGCCCCATTGTGTACTCTTGTACAGAAGCTGACAACTGATTATCTAAAAGTTTAATGTAGCGACGCTCAGTTAGTTATTCTTGAAACAATCATGTTGTGAACATTTTGGAAAACAAAAACTTAAGATGATTTCTTCTTCCCCTAGAATACATTTTTCTTGCTGTATGTAACATACAAATAATACACCAGACAGGAACATGATCTGGTGATTTCAAAAAAACAAAAAGTAAAGAGGAACTTGTGTAATTACATTGTTTGGAGGTCTACTTTGGTATGAGGAGGCCTGCCACGTTGGAGAGACTGAAAAGCATCAGCATGACTTGGATAAATAAATTTATAAAATGGATTGAATTTAATAAATGGATTGAAATAAACATTTGTTAGACACTGATAATAAATGTCATGGTGTGTCTGTCTAAATATATGTGACCAAACATGTTGAAGCTGCTATCCATCTTGTACTCAGTCAAAAACAGTGGTGTGCTCATGCAGACAAACGTATGCTATGTTCAAAGAATGTGCAATTGTTTTATATATAGTGAAATAACAACATTTCCTTTGTGGAGCTGTCTTGCAATTGTTCAGGCCAGTAGTTGTTAACCTGGGGTCCGTGACTCCTACTCAGAAGGTCTGCAATTGATTAAAACAATTAAATAAACATAATACAGTATTAATACATACTAAAGAGCAAAGATAACATATTTAAATCACTCTGTAATGCTCTATAATGTCAAGGAATTTAAAATTGGAGCAAAGTACAAGGAACAGAATCTAGTATGGTCAACTGGTGGCATTAAATGAACCCCTGTTATATGAATCAAAAAGACAGCTTACATTCGAGCAAAAAAGGCAAAGTGATATGTTAGAGCTTAGCTTATCGGTTCAGCTTTTAGAAATAATAGCACATTTTGAAAGCTTCAAATCTCCAAATAAAGTTTATATTTCAATGTTTGCACATCAATTAAAATATTTCATATTTGTGTATTTGCATTTTCCTCCCCCAATGGATTTTTTTTGTAAGTAGCCATTGTCCATTAAAGTGAAAATGGCTACTTTAAAAAAAAAATGTTCCCATTGCTAACAGATTAGAAGGAGGGAGCAAGAACTCCCGTCCCCTCCAGCCCACATCTTGAGGGCATCTGACACAATTCTGAAGCAGACATCCCTGCCCCCCCCTTTGCAAATCAATTAACACCCCAATTTGAGAAGTGTCTGTCTTTCAATTGTTTGTCAAGACAATTGGGTTCACAAACCATTGATACATATCTTTGTGAATTGTAAAGAGGAGTGTAGCACCTCTTTCATGCCTCTCCTGTTTGTGGTGTGAAAAGGATTGCAAATCTCTTTCATGAGTCAGAAAGACTTTTCCAACTTACAGTAGTGAGTTTGTACATTTTGAAAAGGTTGCAAAGCTCGATTCACACTGCTGGAGGCACCTAGGGGCTAGCCTATGAGAGCCCGGTATCACTTTTGCACTACATAAAGTGGTACATGTGTGACACAGAACTACTCTGAAAGATTTATGGAGCAATGCAAAACCACCCTGCAAGGCTTTGAGTGTCCTCATAAATCATGAGTAAGGCGACGCAGCACAAATAGCTTTGTTGCCATACTCTATGCCCGGGATGTGTTCCTTGGGCATTGCAGTGGATTTCCCCACGCAAAACCCATGTAATTTGATGCTGCCTCAAATTTACAATGTGATGTAAACCTGGGTAAGCACTAAACCTGTGCGCCTCCTGGGGGTAGGCGTAACAAGGAGAAATATGTTCCTCTCTCACGTTTTTTCCTCTAAGGACTGTTTTTGTGCATGAAAGTGCCTGTTCCTGCACAAAAATAATCCTGTCTGCAACAGAGACACCCTTGCACCACAGTGCAAGCATGCCTAAGTTGGTGCTAGGCTACCAAAACGGCAACAGCGCAGGCACAAAGGACAGAAATGCACCATATTGCTCAAATATGGTGCATTCGTACTCCTTCGCTGTGGCGTACAGCAACACAGCAAGGTGTCTTGCTGTGCTGCCCAATGCCAAAATTCCATTAAAAAAAAAACATACTTCCAAACATTTAACACACATACGACTCATTGCTCCGAGCTGTGGCATATCGTTCACAGAACTGCCGCCGGTCGGAGGAGTGCCGGTGGTACAAGATCAACAAATGCAATGGCAGGCAATCCCAGGCACATGCACAACCCCTGTCACGTGGAACTGTAACGTGCACAAATGCTGCATCTGTTGGGAGCTCTGCCAATGCCAGTTTTGCAAATCAGTTCCCGTCTGAGTTTCTGGCTTGCGTGCGTCACATGCAACCAGCCCTGGTTCCACTGTCGATCATGCACATTCGAGTGGCCCATGGACGTCTGCCTATCCAACACAATGGTAGCTGAACTGGATTATGACTTGTGTATGTGCCCCCTGTTGGCCCACGAACAGGAGTGCAACCAGGATACCCGTGCATGGGACGCCCTGATCTGTGGTGAATGTGCTGGCAGTAGTGGATGGGAGATTTCACAAGTCATCGTGTGCAGTGACCACATCGTGGCGCTCCCCTATTGGGCTGTGTTGCGGATTGGTGAAACGTTGTGGACGGAGCACATCTGTCTGGACCAGTTAATGGATTATCTCTCCCTTGTGTTCCTTTAACTCGAGAACAACGTACTTCTGGAACTGATTGCCTATGAAACTGCGCTCGCATTCATTGGCGAGTAACTACCTTCCTGCAGCCACAACTGATTGACACCCAGAGCACAGGTCCCAACACCATGTTGCATCATGGAGGAATGGTCACACATCCCAGGACAACAGAGGACATGTATGAATTCACCCGTACTCAGAATGTATGTGCGTGCACCTATGTGTGTTGTTACACACCTGTGCAAGGTGATGCGGCCCCATGGGCTAGGCTGCACAGCGTCATTAGGAAACGTTCCATAATCTGACATACTGCTGGAGGGAGACTACACACATGGCAATGTCGCACGACATGTGACCTTGTTGGCCCCTTTCACCTGCTCACTGTCAGCAGAGCACACAGTCAGCGCAGTCCGGTGGTACAGCTCCATGCAGATTCCATGGGCTGTGAGTTGTTCCCCGGACACGGAGCAATGAGCAGATGCCAAACATCACATGACTCGACCAGCAAGGCAAGGTGGGCTGAGACCGTTGCCATCCGTAAGGATATGTGTTCATTTTTGCCTCCCCATTTCTTGCACCTTGACACGTTCCCATTCTGCCTGTAAGTGTCTTAATCATTTGTCTGCCTTTTGTGGCCCGTACTGACACACACATGCTAATAAAGTCTACGCAACTTCACCAGTGTACAACTGTGATGAATGTTGATTAGTAGGACAAATACTGTGCCTCAATGAGCATTGTCCGTACACAGGGAGGGACAGACTGCCGCATGTACATTGGTGGTGAATCCCTATTGGCAGCTCCACCTCCGTGAGCCAGACATTGTGTTTGGGATAACTGCTGGTAGACCTGTGCTCTTACGTGTCTTCAGCAATGTGAGTATGGTGTCCAACTTCTTGCCATGTGGATCAATGTGATCCATTAAAACATACTGTGTCCACACTGATGTGTGTGAGTAGGTCATGCAAAGAGATGTTCTGTAGCCATATGTGATGGGGGACACTACTTCAGGCGTGCAACCAATTTTGACATTTCTACACACAGCCTGCTATAACACATGGACGTGGGGCTACGTTGGGGGGTTGCGAGATTGTTGTTCATGTACAATGAGGCCACAGCTAGTTCACACCTTCACAGTCATCTAATTGGCCATGTGGTTCAGGGTCAAACATGCACATTTATGACATTTACCAGTGTGTACCTTTTTGTGCAATCAATGTCCCTACATTGAGCCATACTTCTATACATGAGTGAATATAGACGTGACACATCTGTGTGATGTGGAATGTTTTATTTACATTCTGGGGAGTGTCGGAGCTGGAGAAGCCCACATAACGTGGTTGCCCAGTAGTGGGCCAACCAGAGTCCTTGGGGGAATGCAAAGTTAATCTGAAGAGGAAGAGTTCAGTCCACAGCCGGATTGCTGTGTCATTGGTACCAGAGCAGATATGGCAAGCCATGTTGGGGTCCAGGTGAATGTCGCTGAGTGTTCCGGGGGACAGTGGGAGGTGTTTTTCCAGGGCATGATGCATAGGGCTGAACCTGGCAGGGACAGGCCATTTGGCGGGTACAGATGCTACTGCCTCCTTCCTCACACAGTCATTACCCTCCACATCTTACTCCTCTGAGACATCTTCTGTGTCTGGTGTGTCAGGTGTGTGTGGTGGTGTTATGGCTGCATCACCGTGGGGCACTGACAGAAGGTGTGTGTGTCGAAGTTCCAGCAGCAGTTATCTGGGACAGGCTCTGTGGCAGCAATGGCAAGATGAGGATTTGCAAGGCATGGAAGATCCCAGCTACATCTCGCTGGTGTTCAGCCGTGGCAGCCCTTCTTCCAGCCTGCATCGGCTCCATGGTCTCCTTTGTCCTCCGCATCTGTGCCAACTCTGTGCTGTCATCGCTGGAGCCTGTCTGACTAGACAGTTCCTGTATCCGAGTAATGGCCCCAGCGAGGTAAGCCAAGGATTGTTGGTGAGCATGGTGCGGACAGTGGGTGTCCGTTAGGGACTGTATGTGGTCCCTGATGGGACTCAGACACCCACGTATGGCATCTTGTTTGGCTGCCATGAGGTCGAACCCCACTCGCAGCTGATCAGCCATCTTCTCCTGGCACCCTAACACACGGCGTTGGAATTCCATGTGTTGGACGTGGGGGTCCTGAGAGCCAGCCGTGGTGGTGTGTGCTTTCTGCTGTGTGGTCTGTACAGGGTGTGGGGTCACCGCGATGCAGCTGGGCTGCCCTGCTCCTGCGGGTGGTGTGCGGAGGCTGTCCATGAGCCGTTGGAGGGTGTCTGGGCAAATGTGCAGGGTGTCCTCTTCATCATCACTGTAGAGATATGTGGTCTGCTCTGCAGGAGGTGTTGATTGTCCCTCTGTAATGTAAATGCGAGATGCATGTTACAAGTGTGTTCCATGTATGTTCATGCATTGGAGATGTTTATATTCAGACTGCATGACAGTGTACATTTTGGCTGTTTTGGTGAAGCTGGCTATTTGATGGGAGACAGTGGACATTTCGACTACATGACGGATGTGAGGTTGTACTCGTACAGTATCATCTCGCAGAGTCATGCAATGCCAGATGTGATTGGCCAGTAATTACGCACGTGCGTCACCAGTTGTGTCCTCTGTCCTGTAGTGTAAGGGTTGTACTTTGTACGACATTGTCGTCAATGTTGATGTACTGTGATTGCTATGTGTGTGTGCTGCATTGCTGGTGAGTCTCCCCTGCAGCTCTGATTTGGCTGCCCTTTATCCCTTTCAGTCAGTTTGCCTTTGACTTGTGTGCTTTTCGGGTGCTGGGATGTTTGCGACTTGGGTCATTTGTGCTCTTGAACGGTTTTTGCACTCTTGTGCATTGTTTTCTGCAGATGTGTTTTTGACGTCATGGGTTGTAGGTGCACGTGGATGAGTCAGAGTGTGACCCGCTCCTTTATGGATGTGGTTCAAACTCAGCCACCTCAAAGTCGTCTTGTGCACCATGGCATGTATTGTGACTGCAGCCATGCTATCTGTCATGCAGTGTCACTTGCATTGTCAGTGTGGCTCACTGAGCCGCTGCTTTTCTGTATTCAGCACATGTGCATGGGTAGGTTGTGGCATTGGTGATATGGAGGGGGGCCCATTTGTGCACAGGTCCTACTTGGTGTTTCTATGTGTGCTGCAGTGTGCCATGGGTATCAGGGACATGTCCCACACTCATTGTGGGTATGCAGTTTGCTGCACATGATTGTACATATGTGCCATTGTGCCCATCTACCTCCACCCCCCCAGTCCCTGGTCATTACTCACCCTGTTTCTGTTGGGTCAGGTCATATTGAGCTGTGTCCAGACCCCCAACTCCTGCCACCGTCTCCACACTGATGACTGCAGCCACTATTTCCTCCAGCTCATCCAGCTCCTTCTGCGGCGCAGAAGTCCCACCTCCAGTCGCCTTTGCTGCCTTCCTGTTGGCAGTGAGTTTCTCCTTGGTTTGGCTGTGCACTTCATGCCAGTGCCTCTTGACCTCCATTGACCTCCTCGATACTCCAACTGCATTCACGTTGGTGACGATGGACTGCCATATTTTTGTTTGTGTTGCCAATGATGCAGTGGAAGTGATGAACAGTTGTTGGTAGTGTTCTATCACCTCTGTGACGATGATCTGGTCTTCCTGTGGACTAAACCCTGTCTTCCTCTTCCTCTGCTCCTCGCCCTTCCATAACCCCGGGGTTCCTGGCTGGTCCTCCGTGGGGCTTGTGGGGTTTGGGTTGTCCTCGGTCCGGGTACATCCATGGTGCTACGCAGTTTGATTTGGTTTTAGTGTATTTTTTTTTTGCTTTTATAGTGCATTCTCCCGCATGACGCTTGGGAATTGCAGGCCTGTCGCTGGTTGCCGCTGATTTTTGCATCGCGATTTGGGGCATCGCAACTTTTTTCGCGTTGGTGTTTCGCATTTTTGCAGAGTCACATTGATTTTAGCGCGGTCATTTGATGCGTTGTAGTGGGACTATCGCATTGTGCCACCGGCTTGGGAATACCACGTTAAAATTGAGTTATTTTCCTGCGATAGACTGCGATGTGAAGAGTTGCGTTAAGCTAATTTTGCAATGGTTATCACACATTCTTGAGACTATCCCCCAATGAGTTTTCAATCTGTGAAGAACATGTTGTTTTAGAAAAACAATGAAAGCAGTATTAGAGATCCCTTCATAAGAATGTTGCTTACCTTTCCTACTCATCATTACATAATTGAAGTATTTTTTTCTATTTCATTCCCATCAAAGTCCCCAAGAAACACATTCTTCTCACAGATTCTGCAGTAATCGCCTCAGTTACTTATGCTCCCACATATCTCCCAGTACCTGCCCAAATACTAGTTTCTACAAAGTAGTCTACAAGACTAAGAGCCTGATTTAAAGTTCTGTCACAATGTGACGGATATCCCATCCACCGTATTACAAGTGCATAATAATCTATGGTACTTGAAATAAAGCTGACGGGATATCCATCACATATGAAACCGAGTAACCAGCCGGCAAACGCTAAATCAAGCCATAAATTTCAATACGCTGTCAGAACATTATTTAACCAATACCTAGGATGGTTCTTTATTTCATACCATGCCCTTCCTACAATGTCCTCCTACCAGTCCTTTGCTTGTGCACTGAAATTAATGTCACACTTGTAAACAAATGATAATGTAGCCACTAGCAAAGGCCAAATGCCTACATGATGCACATGATATTAAGTTTAGTTGTTTCATATATGGGTCATCTGTTGCTGCTACTGGTGTAATCTGGGATGAAAGTGCTCATGAGAACAGCAAATGCTACATTGTTTCCTTCCTTCGTTGCTCTGCCGTAAATGCCAGTTCGCCTGAGGTGAAGCAGAAATAGAACATGAGCAATAGAATTGAAAAGTCTGACAAATGTATCCAAACTGCTGAACCTTTCCATAGAAAAAATAGCAGTATTATTTTTGAAGATTGTTGCATTAGCTTGTGTGTCTGCATAGGAAGTTAAGAAAACGAATGTATAAGATATTATTCAGTGCCCTTGTATTTTTTTGGGCAGTTTTAAATATTAATGGCCTGATTATTTTCTGCAATTGACAGTCTTATTTGAGGCCCTGACATAATGTGGGGCTCTCTGTAGAGTGAATAATGTGTGGCTATTCCATGTAAACGTATTGGTGGAACCATTGCTAAGAATGCTTAAAAAGATTCAGTCAAATTAACCCCTTTTTAATTAGAATCATAGAAGGATGCAATGTCATTGTTTGCCTAGTTAACAGAGTGACGACCCTTATATATAACACCTTGACCTGAATAATGGAAAGAAACAGTGCATTGCAAGTTTATTTAAAAAATGCAGTGAGTGAAAGAATGACAGAGTGTTTGTGTGTAGGTGTGTGTGCTTCCATGAGAGAGCGTGAATGAGGTCTTGAGTATCTCAAGTATTCTGGACCTAATCTTAAACATTAACTTCCAGGCACTCTTCAAAATTTATTACATTGTCCCATACAAGTAGTATTACTCCTCCATATCACCAACAAACATGGACAGTAGCCCCCCTGAAAAACTGCCTGCCCCGTTGAAGCAAGGAAGAACATGATAGGATTATTATTTTTCAGCTCCAAACATACTTACAGTCATTGCAAACAACCCTGCATGCCATCCTCCGAGAAGGGACAACAAGATGTCACACTCTTGAATCAGTGGTGACACTTGCAGTACAAACTGGATTGTCGATCACTGCCTCCCACCAGCCTCTTTCATGAGCGGCTGATTTGATTAATTCCCATAAACAATAAACCAATAGTTTTATGTCCACCACTAATGTCTAACTGGCCTATATAAATTCTCCCAACTGTTCCACAAACAGCAAATTTCCCAAACACAGTCTGTCCAAAACAAAGCCCCTTTACCAGTTCTATCCCTGGAAAGCCACACCATTTTGCAGCAAGAAAGTAGGCCACAATGCCAGTGGATTCTCCTTCCACCAACCAACAGCTATTTACTTCTCTTCCCTGAGCAAAAAGTGCCCGAAGAAAAATACTAAAATACTCTCAATACTCTTGTAGTCCAGAACAAAACTTTACAGTGTGTGTTCTGCCACCTTCTGATGACAGATCAAGGGGGGGTTTGGCATGAAAATTTGAGAAAACCCACAAACCTCTGAGTTTCTTGGCACCTACAATTGTCCAATACTGCTCTTTCCAACCCAGGAAATGATTGGAGTTTTACTGAAGTGCCTTACAGAGTTGGAAGGGGAATTGATTCCTTCTAAATTTCATGTGAATGTAGGGAAAGGGGTTTTCCGCCAGCAGAATATGTTTGGGGAACATGCCACATGACATCCCCAGTCTCATACTTGTAAAAGTGCACCTAGCATAGTTTTTCATGTGTGCTTAGGGGTGTAACAAAGGCCCCCGCAGCCCCCGCTGTGCAGGGGGGCCCCGAGATCTGGGGGCCCCGCAAGCGCGCCTGTTGCTTTAATGTTTTCCATTGAGCACAGCCAAAGGACTGTCTCCTGCCACGTCTATAAATACATTCATAGCACAAGAGTAGAGCCAGTCCTTACCTGCGGAAAATGTGAAAATCTGTAGATGTAGTGTAAAAAAATGTCTACAAGAAATCTGCTGAAACAACGGTGAAAATATTGAATAATGCTTCCTAGACAAAATCAAAATAGAATAAGAAAAGCACATTGAGCTGCAGAAACTGCAATCATGTAAAGATACCTGGCAGTTTAGGAGGCAAGATAATGGAGGTGTGTTCGTGCTCTTTCTCTCCCTTATGCACAGATCTCTCCAGTGAGTCCTTATGCCACTGTCTCCATCTCGCGCAAACCTCTCCATCCTTATCTCTCTGTCTCAAGCGTTTCTGGGTCTCGATGCCAGGGTATCTGCCTCCTCACTCACCTTTCCTCAAGCCTCCCTTTGACGTCTATGCCCCTGTGAGTGCACTGGCACTGGCTGCATTCGGTCATAGGGAGGAGGAGAAAGCCTTCAGTGGGTGACTTCATCGCCTTGTCTGATGGCACCCTTTCATAGGCTCACTCTACAGGAGTCCACTGCCGAGACCATCCTAAAATTCTGCTGACCGGCTATTTCAGTCAATGAATATCACAGCCAGTAAGCCAGCTTTGATTGTCGACTTTAATGCCCAGCATATGCAGAAATGTACAACATTTGTAAAACCTGTCAAAAAAACGTTGAAATCTGTGGGAGACTGATAAATCAGTGATTTCCACAGAAAAATCTCAAATGCGCATTCGTAATTTTGCTTCACAAGGCTAGAATTGTACTATGCTGTGAAAAAATAATTTGTAATCTGTGCACCATGCGACCACTGAGTGAACGGTAGAATCGGTTACTAAGCTTGGAAACAAATCCCCATAAATGCGGTAAAGAAACTGTTCAAACACCCGAGAGATTTCCTAGTTCAGCACCTGTTCCTGTTTCCAGCTTATCCCGGGGTCATGAGCTCTGACCCCAGCCTCGTCAGTTCAGCCTTTCATCCTCTGAGACAAATGATGAAACTCAGAGACATTATAGCGAAAAGTTCATGAAAATGTGCAACTGATTTCCAAACTGCTCCAATATCCATCTTAACACAGCTGAACTTCAATTATGAGTGACAAGGCTGAGTATGGGCTGGAGTACTGCACACATGTCCGGGGATCTTCAAACATAAACCGAGGCACATCTGTACGACGGTGTGTGAATACAGAGCCGAAGATTGGGCACAGTCTACGTTACTGTAGAAGACAGGGACATGGGAGAAGATGAACCCAGTGCGGGTCTCGTTTCTCGTGGTCTTCGTTCTTTAGCTTTAAAAAAGCTGACTTCACTCAGTCCAAACAGGTAGCGCTCTTCTGATCCTCGCCAGTCCTGTGAGAATTAAATCAAATGATCCAGGGCCTAAAGTAGGAAGCAGATTTCATTAATCGGTGACAACATATTTATTATTTTTTATAAAAATGTCGGTGGTGCTGCCTTTCTCTCTTTGCTGCTTTGGATTAAAGTCTGATGTTCAACTGGCTCCCAAAATAGGTGATGGTGCCACGCCTGTAACCGTCAATACAAATTAAGGACCGGTTATCAGGAAATGCACAATCTCTTTCCAATAAATCACTGGTGTGACGGGCCGCCATTGTTTTTTATTCTCTTGACGTCACACCACTAGACGCCAACATAATGACCTCCTCCTGTGTCTTTGCTGGCTTTTCTTTGGTCTGGCCTGGTCGAGGAAAAGGAGGCATAGTGAATTAAGGTACTTTCAAGAAAATGGTAACTAAGGCAAGTAGTGCAGGAACAGAAACCACATAAAAAGTTTGGATTGAGATTCAGAGGCCCTCAAGCTGACCCAAAGCCAGATCTCTGTCTCGAGGCTTGAGAGGCCCCTTTCCTTTCACAGTTGTATTTAATGTGCACTGCACATTGCTGCTACTAGTGCTTCATACAAGGCGGTGCGGAAGACGTGACCCGCGGGAGGAGGGAGTATAATAGAGTTTGGATGGGAAGGGAGCGACCCAAAAATCAAGGCAAATAGGAAACACTAACAATGGAGAGGCTGGTACCATGGCAAGTAACATAGTACACATATTGGAAAAGCAGATGACATAGATATATTTGTAACAAACTGCTGTGATGCTTTGCCTACAGCACGTTCGCAATGGCACTTACTTCAGTAGGCACTTTGTTGAAACACAGTGAGGGCAATTATGGTGTCTGGGTGCTTTGGTGCCACTGAAGGGTGGAGAGGATGAAGTAGTAGCCTTTGCGGGGTGCAGATGCAGCAATTAAGGCAAACTACACTGCAAGGACCAGAGGGGCTTACTGTTCCACAATTTAGCACAAAGGCAACCTGCATTATCGGCGATTTTGAAGCAAGTCTCCTGCCTCAGTCACTTTCAGCAGCTGCACTTCCTCTATGTCTTGCACAGTGAGGGGTGTGGCCCTAAAAGTACCAAGGAGCGCCCCCAAAACCCCAGAGAATACCTGTCTCCAGCACTCACAGCAACCTCCCCTGTTTCGTCAAGTGTCGGGGTTCTTGCTGGAGGAGCGCTCACACCAACTTGCAGCATGAGTACTTGACTGTGCTTGCAAGAGTGGGCACAAGGGTGCTGCTCCAGGCACCTACACAACTTGTAGCACAAGATGCCCTACCAGTCAGTACTTCGCAGCACACTTCATCTGGAAGCTTGGAGCAACCTGCACTTGTAGCAGTGGCAGTTGTCAACGCTTCATTTACAGTACTTGTGTCAGCCAAGCACCTGTTGCATCAGGTGCCTCCTATGGCGCGTGGGCACCTGCAGCTGCCCTCTTACACTGTGTAGAGCCCCCACACCCCACACAACACAACCCTTCAAGGGTCCTACATATGCACCAGGGGAGCGTGCAAGCTGGATAACCTTTTAAAATAACACGTGTGGTGCGTGCTGAGTGAAACAATCCCAAGATAACGCGGTTACTCTGTACCGTTCGTGCTGGGATTAAGAGTGCCGATAGAGCGGTTTAAACATGAGAAGCGATAATTAGCGTCCAAATTAGCTGATGAGGATCCTGTATACTCATCGTAGAACCTGCATGGCCAGACACACGTAATCACTCATTATGATCACGTCTGCCGAGGATCGTGTAAACAAACCTCCGTGCACTTTTTTTGCCGTGCACTCACACACAAGACACTCTTTGTGTTTAAGGAGCAAGATTTATTTTTATTTTTTTAACATCTCTGTTTGAAGGAGGGTGACATTTCATATGCCATGCACATTCTGTCGGGTGGTGGGGCACAGCTCATTTGTAAGGCCATAAAGACCCCGTAAAAAAGCCCTGCGCACCCTTCTCGTGGCCCTCCGTGATTCCTATGTGAGATGCATATTAGTGATAACTAATTGGTGGACGGTGGTAGGTGGTCGGCCGGGCCGCGGGGGGGCCTCATTGTGCTTTGTAGGTGGGCCCCCTCAAGTTTCGTTACGCCACTGGGTGTGCTACTGGGGTTGTTGGTGAATTCTCCAAGGTAGTATTTTAGTACCCGTGCATAGGAAAATTACTTGAGATGCAGCTTTTTTAATTACCTTTGTAAGTTTGACCCATAGAGCTGAATTGGGAAGGGTAACTGGTTCAATGAGCCTCACCTTTTGGTGTGCAGCTAGAACTATTGTGGGACTAGGGTGTGCAAAACACAAACAAGGTTGTGTTTGAACTCTGTTAGTGAAAAAATATCTGGACACTTGACAACGATAGTTATTTCAAAACATAACTTTTTATTTGAAACTGCTTCAACCGTATTTTTTGTTTTAATCTACACTATCTGGTATTAATATTTGCTATCATAAATAAATAACTGCTTACTTATTACCCCATTTAAGAACGTTTATGCTTGTAGCATGTAGCAATTGCTTTTCAAAACTGAGTTTATGCTTGTAGCCTGTGACTCAGTTTTGAAAAGCAATTATCATTACTTCTATCATTAGCTATATCTGACTTAATTCGTATAAAAACTACTACAGCTTTGAATAGCTGCGTTATTTATCTCCTTTATGTTTATAAATCCAGTCTTTCCATTAACAGCAGTGCATGATGAAGAAAGGAGATTACAATTCGTAAAAACAAATTTATATTCTCTGTTTTTAGGTCTGTCCTAAAGACAACTTTAGCTGTCTTGCCCACCTCATGGTTTCCAAAACATATCATACAAAAACACATATTATTATTATTTTTTTAAATATCTTTATTGCATTTTATCTTTTTTGTTACATATAATCTAAACATCGGTACATATTGCACTTATAACAGCATTATCGGTACTATGTCGCTGTGTAAATCAAGGTGTTTCCATCTTACAATCTTAGTATAGCTTACGTCTAAAGTGCATGATTCGATGTGCATTTGTCAAGTAATCTAGGCGTCAACAGCCCACGCATACTGTTATCCCTAATTGAGGAGCGAGATATGTCTACCATGTGCACCTCTTCCCAACAGTGGTCATCAATGTGTAAGCATATCGATGTACACAAAAGTGCGCAGCCCATACTCAGCTCAACTTTGACATCGTAACACATATCGTTTCATGGGCGATATATCAAATACTTAAATGAATATGTATCCAGTATGTGGAGTGCCGTTCAAGTTTAGTCGTGCCTAGGCTTGTGTGTTCGTAGTGAATGTGGATCGCTGTTCCTGTGCTATGTACAGTTGCATGGACACTAGGTTATCTTGTGGCAGAAGTCGTGTCTATAAATTGTCATTAAGGAATGTGAGGTCATTGCCCAACCCAACAGATGTGGCTGAGGTTTCTTATGATTGCAGCGTATCCGCTGCACCTAAGCGACATGTCAGGTATTATCTCCCGCTTGTTGCGTAGAGGCTGCACGCAATGTGGCATTAGAGTGTGTAAGGGCTTTGAGGACATCATCCCAGGATTGTGCAATGGGATATTTTAGCAACCCTGCTGTTTCTTCCCTATGAAGGATAGTGCTCTCCACCTGTGCCCAGACCTCTAGGGATTTTAACCAGTGGAGTACCTCTGGAGGGTCCTTGTGCTTCCACCTCTTAGTTATCAGTTGTTTTGCGGTTATTAGGCCTAGATCGCGAAATCTAGAACTTACTTTGTTAGCTTTAGTGCGTTTGTAAAATCCCTGGATACAAACCTCCCATGTGGTAGGCACCTCGGTGCTAGTGCAGTTAGTAAGTGTTTCTGTTATCGTGCGCCAGTAGTTTAGAAGCAGGGGGCAAGACCATAGCATATGTAGCAGGTCAGCGTCCAGGAGACGGCATCTCGGGCATCCAGAAGTGTTAATGGTAAAATATTTATTGATCTTGTCTGGTGAGAGATACGCTCTATGCAATTTATATGTTTGTATAAGCTTAAATCGTGAATTGCGTGGTATGTGCGTGGCACTGACTAGGACACGTTCCCATTCCTTATCGGTCCAGGGTCGGCCTCTGTCCTCAGCCCAGCGTTCGTGGAGTCTCTGTAGTGGTTTTAATACGTGGATAAGCAGGGCTTGTACCAGCCAGTGGATCACATGCGACCCCGCCCCCATTACATGCAAATACTGCAATAACTGATGTGTCAATGTCTCGTTTGTCAAGTCTCCCCATGCTAACATCAGCGTCCGTATGATGGCTGCATGTAGAAGGAACTGGCCCACCGGCAAACCGTTATCTGCCATTAGGGTCGCGAAAGGCAGAAGGACACCGTCTGCGTATAGGTCTCCTAGCCTCTCCACTCCTGCTTCGGTCCAGGACGTCAGTGCTACGTCTGTTATAGAGTCTCTGCCTCTGGGTGTCCCGACATGTGGCAGCATTGGGGCATAAAGGACCGTATCTTTTGTGAGTTGAAGGCTCCTCCTGTAACATCTATGAGCTAATTCAATATGCATCTGTGTCGGGCGGGGGAGCTTCGCCAGCTGATGAAGCAAACTATAGATCTGAGTCTGCGTCCATGTTGAGGACTCGGTCTCCATGTCTGCCAGGTTCCTACCACTCAGCCACTTTGTGACCAATTGTAACTGCGCAGCTAAGTAATATAGTTCCAAATGAGGAACTGCCAAGCATCCACATTCCGGTGGCGCATACAATATCTGCAGTGCTATCCTGGGTCACCCCGTAGTCCAGATTAGGCCTCGGGTTAATCCCTCCAGCTCTCGAAATAGTCATACTGGAACATATACCGGAAGGTTTGCAAAATAATACAGTAGCCTTGGCAGTACTATCATTTTGGTCAAGGTAATGCGACTCATCACATTGAGCGGTAGGGTCTTCCAGAACTGCATGTGCGCCCTTACGGAGGAAATGGCGCGCACTAGGTTACCCTCCAATATGTCTACTGGGGACCTGTAAATATATATGCCCAGGTACCTGAACGTAGTCGGGTACCAAGCAAGTGCAGCCACGTTAATTATTATATCTGTCGCGGCCACGTCCTCGCAGAAAGAGTAGACGCCTGGCGGCACAGCATGCAGGTCGCTTATTCTTATGTACAGCAGCAGGTGGTCTGCATACAGGGACACTGTGTGGAGTGCATCATTCAAGGGGACGCCCCAGTCTGCGCCACTCTCTTGGAGGAGAGCCGCTAAATGCTCCATAGCAAGAGAAAAGAGCAACGGGGATATAGGGCATCCCTGCCTGGTTCCTCGTCTAACCCTGATCGTATCAGAAATGAGCCTACCCATGCGAGCCCGTACTGTGGGGTGCTGATACAGTAGTTGCACCAGTTGCAAATACCCGTCCCCTAGCTCGTACTTACGCAGGGCCACTCTAACGAATCGAAGGCCTTTTCTAGGTCTAGCACTAGAGAACCAGACCGTGGCCAGTTCTTCGTTGCGTACTTCTGGCCTCTAAACAGTCTACGTATATTAAGAGAGGTGCTCCTGGTTGGGACAAACCCATTTTGATCATTATGTACCAGAGTCGGCACAAACGGGGCTATCCGTCTAGCTAGGGAGGAGGCAAGTATTTTATAGTCTGTGTTTAACAGAGCCAGTGGACGGCAGGAGCCCAGGAGTTCAGTGTCTGTGCCCGGCTTTAAGAGGGAGATCAGCGTTGCCTCATTTTGCGTGGGTGTGAGCCCTGAGTCATCTAGAGCCGCTGCATATACCCGCAACAATTCCGGTATCAATATGTCCGAGTAGGCCTTGTAAAATTCAACCGGTAGTCCGTCCGGACCCGGAGATTTGCCATTCGAGAGGGAGAAAATACTATCTCTTATTTCCTCCGGTAGCAGAGAGGCACCTAGTTCCTCTTGTTGGTGCTCTGTCAGTTGCGGCAGCATTAGGGCGCGAAAGAAATTCTCGCATGACCGCATCGGTAGCTAGCAAACAAGACCTCTACATCGTGGAGTAGTGTTCCACAAAAGCGTGGTGTATGTCACTCTGGGTATGTACCGTGAAGCCTTGTGTGTTCTGTATGGATGTTACGGACACAGTGACTGCATCTTGCCATATCAGCCACGACACTAACTTGCCAGGCTCGTCTCCCATATGGTGGGTACGCGCTGAGTGTGCTGCATAATTCAAATTGCGGAGCCGGTCTGGCAATCTGAAGTATTCCTCTCTATCTTGCTCTAAGAATCTGGCATTGCCCCCCAGCACTTCTCCCTCACTGCGGAGCAGTTTATTTTCAAGGTGTGTGAGTTCAGCCTCCAACTGCCTCCGCATACTACAAAAACACATACATATTTAGGGACTCTCAATCAGCACTCTTTCTTCTTTGGTCTGTGCAAATATCCCTCAACTGATGCTCCCTCCCACCACAGCACAAAGTATAGATTAATGGACTAGCTCACTTAATCCATTGGATGCTTTCATTTTGAGTGACTGCATATTGTCTTTGTACATGTATACATACACCTAAAATGAGTTCCCCAAAAGTAACATGTTTTAGACACTTCTTCACAGTGACTGCTAGTCTGTATGTATAATAGGGTGTCATCATCTATTTCCATGACAATCAATACATTTTTTGTAATTTGCAATGTTGACTCATCACTATAAACAACATGTGGTATATTTATTTATCCTATAGAAAACTAACGCAAGTAGTTAGAGTAGCAAAGGTTTAAATGCAAATTTCAGTGTTGAAGCCACACTGTTCAGCTTGGTGAAGGCCATTTGAAGGCAGTTGCATCTGACTTGACAGGACCTTGAGTAATGACTTGTTGAACTGCAGCTTCATGAAAGAATTTCAGTGCTTTTGCATCTAATTCAAGAGGGGCCTCTGGTAATGCCTCAAGGATCTGCAGCTCTGGGAAAGAAGATTTTGCAACTGTCTTCATGCAAGAATTTCAGTGCATCTACATCTGACTCCAGAGGGGTCTGTAGTAATGCCCTGAGCAACTACACACAGACCTTCACCAGTTAAAGTTGGCAGCGCTAGCTATAACTGTGCCCCCTCCATGCACTGCTTATGAACTCACATATGACATCACTCATGACAGGTTCTATGCCATCATGTATGACATCACTCATGACACCTCAAATGAAATCATGCATTTGGAATTAGGTTAATAACAGTGTTTTCTTGTAATTATGAACAAATTAAGACAGTCAAGATGTTGATTAGCTTTGAAATATTTATTATAAATTGATGCATGAAATATAAGGCAATATTATTTTTATGAACTTGCGAGACGCTCACAGGTATCTTGCTAGAGGCCCTAGAGAGGAACCACACCCTAAGGAAGGTAGCATAAAAGATATTTAAGGTGCAATTTACATATATCTACATGCAGCAGAACTTCTGCACTTCCTGAAGATGGAACTGCCAGTTTTAGTCAACATTACAATATTGTATTATTATTCAAATCTATACCACAATTGAGCAAACAAATCAGTAGTAACCTAAAAAAAAATTACAAAAAAAATGTAACAATATTACAAAAGAGAAAGTACATTAACAAACTATATCAATGATTATAAAACAAACAAAGCAACCAACTTTATTAATTCATAATGTCTTCTTCACATTATGATATGCAGCCTGGTGACGCTGTACCACCTCATCCTCAGAAAAGTCTCTCAGGTGTATAGCTTTTTAAAATGAGTTCACAAAGGCTAGCTCGGTCAGAGTTAGCCTATACTGCTGAACCACAGAGCTTTTTATGTGCTTCCACATCTCTTAAATTTGGATACACAGTGCCTGCTCAGGCAGGTACTCACTGGAGAACAAGGCAATAATCCTGTTTGTCTTAGCAAGACTCTTTTTCCTGCTTTTGTAGGCATATATTTTTCCCTCAACCATAAGTTTCCACTTTCCTCCAAAAAAGACAAAATAACCAAAAAGATAAAAGTTACATACTGATCAATACTTGATAACAGTGATACATCACTACACTCTCAACTTTACTACATTTTTCACCCACAATCACATATTTATATATAATACACCAGTAACTTGTTCTTCCTTTCTGATGAAAAATGTCACATCCTCAGACTCTCTGTTTTCATATATTCAAAATTAAATTATACCATTTCATGAACTGTGCTTCTATAACAGTTTATAAAGTAACACATTCATCTTCACACACCTTTACTAACACTCACCACAGAATGTCACACTAGAAATTGCAATATCACCACTCAAACACCTCATAGAGCTTGTATGAACACATTCCACAGACTTTGTTTTATAATTTGAGAAACACCTGCCTCCTTTACATAGAAGTACATAGTCATTTTTCAGCACAATCTGCAAACGTCGCTCATATCTCTCTTTATTATAACGTGTACCTCTCAAAAGATATATTAACACATCTACATCTCCCCAAACAGCTTTTCACTCTGTAAACATGGTGTAGAATTAGTTTACCAAAATTAGTATACTTACTGACACTTCACAACAAAGTTTATGAGCTATATTGTTAAAAAGCTAAACTTGAATTTCTTTCTTAAAAGCGTATGAAGACACCAGTCTCTTTCAGCTGCATATAAATTTACTTCTGCAGAGCACAACTCAAGCAGGCTTTCTTCTCCTCCAAAGCACCTAGGAAAAACTGAGCTATGTCTGGTTCTGCACCCAATCACAGCACAGCATTTCTCCAAAAATGTAATAAGAATGTACCTATTAGTTGATCCTTGGCCCTTTCTTTTTTACTTCTTCCCGTACTATCTTGCAAGACTCTCTCTTGATTGTAAAACACCTCATGGTAAGCCAAGTAAATTTCCATGCAGGTCTTGTGAGTGTCTCGCGAGATCGCACAAGCTTCATGTGGCAAGCCTCACCCCCTAATGCTTGCACTCTACTCTTGCAAGACTCTCACAAGATCACAACATACTTGTAGGGAAATAGTAGTATGAGGGAGGGACGAGTCTCTTCACTGAGACCACTTTCTTGGATAATGGGTGTGCATTTTAGTGCGTGACAAGGGGTTGCCCTCGCCTTCCAAACCTCTCACTCAAATGGTAAATATGCAGCGTAGGGTATATGAAGGGACTGGCATCTCCGCTGAGAGCTCTCACTTGAATGATGGGTGTGCATAGTAGGGTGTGTGGAGGGACTGCTCTCCCCATTTAAACATCTCTCTCTGATGATGGGTGCTCATAGTAGGGTGAGTGGAGGGACTGGCCTTTCTGCTGAGACACCTCTCTGTAATGATGGGTGTGCGCAGTAGGGTGTGTAGAGGGTCTAGCCTCTCCTTTCAGACATCTCTCTCAGATCAGATGATGAGTGTGCATAGTAGGGTGTGGGGAAGGACTGCACTCTCCTTTTAGACCTCTCTCGCAGTTGTTGTATGTGCATAGCAGGGTGTGTGAACGTACTGAACTCTCCTTTCAGACTTCTCTCTCAAATGACAGGTGTGCATAGTAGAGTGTGGGGAGGTATTGGCCTCTCCTCTGAGAATTCTATGTGAAATGACGGTGTGCGTAGTAGGGTGTATGGGGAATGACTGGTCTCTCCTTTCAGACTTCTCTCTCAGATGACAGGTGTGCATATTGGCGTGTGTTGAGAGAGACTGTCCTCTCCGCTGACACCTCTCTCAGTTGATGGGTGTGTGTATTAGTGATTGAAGAGGGACTTTCCTCCCTGTTAACACCAGTAATTATTTCAAAACAAAGGAAAAGTCCACTTCCAGCGGGTGGGAGCAGTTTACTGCTGTAAAAGCTCCCACTAAGTGAAAGCAAACATCTATGTCCCGAGGGTGGGCACATCAGGACATAGTGAGCTGGCCCTGAGGGTGGTGGGCCCTGGAGCCATAAAGGCCTCAGGAGGGGGGTCCTCGCGACCCCCCCCACTCAAAAACATAGGCCTTGCCCAAGGAAGGTGGCAGTCCCCAGGGCCATAAACAGCCTTTCGAGGGGAGGCCGCATGGCCCTGGAGAGTGGGGACACATGCACCCACTCTCCACTATAATTATTATATAATGCCCCGGGACGTGGCCCACCCAGGGGCCAAGGTTGAAAGAGGCACAAGCGAATACACTTTTTCCCAAGATTCATGGATTGGCTGCGATTATCGCGCCATTTGTTTAAAAAAAATACTTTCTGGCCCCTGGAGGACCCCACTACTAGGCCGGGGGGTCAAGGTACTTCTACAATGCCCCCTTCTCTTTTTTATACTTTTTGGGGGGGACTTGGCTGAGTCAGAATCCCAAAATGGCTGACAACACTTCCTGATTGAAGTGTTGGCAGCCAATCAAATCTCAGAGTGAGATCTGATGGATATTTATTTTTTGTTTAATAACTCCGAAACTACTGAATGGATTTACACCAAATCACAAAAAGGGCTTTTCTGGACCAAAAGCTAGCTTCCTGCCAAAGTTTGTGTAATTCTGTTCAGCGGTGCGGGCTGTAGTAGTGTCTAAAAACCTAATGGGACATTGCATGGGGAAAATGCTTTTTGGGACCCCCCCTATTTCTCTGCCCCCGCTTGACTAATCACTCCGAAACCTTTCAGACAGCAACTGAACTCTGTTGCACACTAGTTTGGGAACTTTTGTTAAGATTCATCAAAGTTATTAGGAAAACAAAAAAAGCTTTTCCTATGGAAACTAGATCCTTACTATAACTACCTTCTGGTGACTGCCAGTAGGTAATATAGGTACTTTACAAAATGACAGTACCCACGTTGTAGTAATAGTTAGGATTCTCAGAGACAGGAATTCTTCCAATTTTTTCTCGCTAATAAGTTTACCACCATTTGGCGAAACGCCGCCAAACTTTGTACACCTATTGATTTTTCTACATTGGCAGATGATTCAAAGTTTTGCCATTATTTTTTAAGGTGGTGGAATGAAAAAATGGAGTTCCAAAACACATTTTCTCACTAATGCATTTTCCATAGACTTTTTAGACAGACATAGCAGAAAAACAACTAAACTGATTTTCATGAACTTTGGCAAGAATGTAGATTATGGTGGGGAAAGGATCTCTTTTGATATTTTATGAAAATACGTTTAGTAGTTTTGTAGCTATAAGGCACAAAAAGTTTGTGATATATTGGGCAGCCATAATTTTGCTGTTTACCGTGATACATTGCGATGACAAAACACTATATGATTAGCTAATGCCTCCCTTTACAAAAGTTAAAGGCAGCCATCTTGTTAAGACTACATTTTGGATGTGTTCTGAGTTAGGGCCTTAAATATAGGTACTTGGTAGGTTTTATTGTTGTTCCCTTCCTATTACCAACCTACTAAAGTAATAGGTAAGGAAGATGATTTATATTTTTCTATATATGTTCACAAATGGTAATGCAGTACTGTGGTTCTACCTAGGAAGTACTGCAGGATTTAAAAAATGTTTTAAAAAACGTAACAAGTTAAAATACAATATTGAAATTATAATTAAGGGGAAACATAGTCGCCACTCCACTCAACGCCACTCCATTCTATGCCATTCTACTGCAAACCACTCCACTCTATGCACTCCACTCTGCGCTATTCCACTGTACACCACTCCACTCTATGCACTTCATTCTACGGCAATCCATTCCATGCCACTCCACTCTACGCCACTCCAATCTATGCCAATCCACTCTACACTATTCCACCATATGCCACTCCACTCTACGCAACGCGACATGACTCTACTTTACGCCATTCCATACCACACCACTCTACACTATTCGACACCACTACACTCCAAGCTACACAACTCTGCACGACTCCACTCTATGCCACACCACTTTTCTCCACTCAGTGAAACTCCACTTTACAACACTATACTGTATGACACTGTCCTCTACTATACTCTATAACAGTACATTTAACAACACTCTACTTGACAACACTCCGCTCTATGATTTGAAACACTTTTTTATTAAAAATAAAATCCATTAAATTTGAATTAAAGAACAAAGGTTAAAATGTAATTGTTGTTAGGAAATCCTTATTTATTCTGTCTATACAAACCAAACATTAAGTACAAAAACATCTGCAATGCAAAAGCTATAGCTATGCCTTCAATTATAATTTTAGCACCACTTTCAAATTACTATAATTCATACACCTTGGTACAGTGTTGTCATCCAGATAGTGACAATTTGTAAATATGGAAATTCCGCCACAATGGGTGAATTTTTGAAATTGCTAAATGTAGAAATTAGGATGCAGATTAATGCTTGCACACTTGTAAATTAGTAGATGTTCCTATAACCTGTGTAGGTAATTATTACACTCTTGAATTTGAACCAAATGTTCACCTATAAAGGGCAAAAGTTGTTGAGGTTCCAAGGCGAGAATGGTGAAAGAGCACCCACAAAGTTAAATTATTCAGAGGAGGGTTTTTTCAGAAAGAAATATGTGTTTGTCTATTGAGAACCAAAAAATAAGGTAAAAGATCAAATGCATACTTGCTTCAGTTTTACTAATGCACACATTTCTGCTGTTGGAAAACATGTGTACATAAATTATATGCACTAGAATACTCAACAAACACAATAACTGGGATGCTCTGTGAATCAAATGTATGTTAGACAATTTCCTCAAACTTAGACATAAGAGAAAATGCACAACTCATAAATCCCTGGCTTTGTGTTCTCGTCAGTCAGTGTCAAATTTTTAAAAACATCTGAGCTTCCTGGTAAAAACTTATCAAGGAAGTGCTCTGGAAGACTGGAGCTAGCGAGCAAGGGCAAAAAGGTGGTGGTTAAGATGGTGCAATACTGCCACTGAACAAAGTTACCTATTATCTTACTTCCTTTCACTTTTTCACTGGTTGGGTGAAACACACGTCAGGACTTTGACGGAGAGGCATTATACATACTGGGCAGCTATACCAAATTGAATGCCTTTGTTCAAATGTACAGGAATTTTTGGTGAAGAAAATTATTTTAGCAAAGGCTAATTCTAAAGCTAACTGTGTTAAGCAGTGAGGTTATCAACAACTTGCCTTTTACTCTGCTGGAGTCGTTATATTCAGTCTTGAATTTATGACGACATTGAAAGAGATCTTAGCTGGTGCTAATCATGCTGAGCTTTGATTCCAGATGACCAGTTTTCTGACCACACTACCTTGAGGCCTAGATGTTCAACTGCGTTCTGATCCACTATCGTCTCTAGGGCACTGAGGATGAGATGACTATGGTATTGGAAAATTACACAAATAGCTGCTGTCAAAGGCGTAACAAAGGCCCCTACAGACCTCGCAGTGCGGCAGGGTCCCTGAGCTCTAGGGGGCCCCCGCAGCACAGTACAAAGGCCTGAGAGCTTGAGAGTGAGTCCAGAGGGGGGCTCCTCCATGAACTATGCAGGGGGTGGGGGGCAATTATGTTTCGTTACACCACTGGCCACTGTTATTAGATGACTTTACTGCATAACAGCAACTCCCAGTGCCACATATGCATTGAAAAAAAAACACAGCTGTAATAAGGATATCCATAATTCTACTTGTCTAAATTGCTGTGCCAATACCAGATTAAAACTTTTACAAGGTAGGGCATTTTGATGGTGCATAATTGGCTAGCACAGATTTGATTTTATTCATAATCTGTTTATTAAGTTTTCAATAACCATTACATTTTGAAGAACTTGTGATGACCAAATATAACAATGATGGCAATGCATCCAGCAATTGAAAACAAACAATGACTGCACATGAATGTCATTAGACATGCCCTGTAGGGATAGTAAGGATATAGAAGGCCAGGCCTCAGTCGTCCAGGTGTACTCAGTCAGGGAGGATGCAACAATGTGGCTGCACTGAAGATGCTGTGAGGCTATTGGCGGAAGAAAAGGGCAAGGCCCCTGTGTAGATGCAGGTTGGGTTGTGGTTGTCAGGGTATGCTCAGGAACAGATGACGCTCCGCACGCAGTGTGCCGCTGGAGAGTGAGTCTGTGAAGGCAGAGTGGGCTCTGTCCTAGAGTAGCTAGGCAAGAGGTCAAACACTCAACAGGTCTAACCATAAGGAAGGATAACGAAAATAACCAGAACTGAACTGGGAAGGAAGAGGAGAGTGCCGACTCATTTCGCAGCTCATAGAAAAGAAAATTAGATCATTTGTGGTGGGGGGTGCACCCCGAAGAGTGGAAGCGCAGAGGGTGAAGAGAAGGGGCAGGGGAGGAGAACCCCTGCAGCACCGGAGTGGAGGATTAATCAAATAAATGGAGAGCTTGGTGACTAGGGGAGATGGAGCACAAGTGTTCAACTCAAGACGTATAGTTAAAGAGGAGGGTGTCAAAGGAGGTGGAATTTCTTGTAGGTGTATGCTATTTTGTGGGACATTTGTTCCATAGCTAATGTGTGCCATTGTCGCATGCACCAAGCCTCCACTGAGTAACCTGACAGGGTTTTCCAACTCTAGGCGATAAGTAGCTTTGCTGCTCCAGTCATGTGGGGGATGAGGTACCAGTCTGCATAGTTTATTACCTCAAGTGTGACTGGCCAAATCCCTACAATGAGCGTGCAATAGTCGGTTGGGATGGGAAAGCCCAATTTGCCCTTGATGTGACTGAGAACTTCATTCTAGAACATAGTGATGGTGGAGCAAGACCACCAGAAATGCTGGAAGTTCCCAACCTGTGTGCCAAACCACCAGGTAGTTTCTGTGAAGGTAGATAACATGGTATGTAGTTGTGCTGGGTGTAGTGCCATTGCAACATTTATTTATAGGCCGATTCATATAGAAAAAGGCTTCTATGGGTCTTGGTGATCTCGCGCCACAGGAGCTCCCATTGCTTCTGGGAAATACCCCGTATACTGTCCTGCTCCCATTTAGCCTTGTAAGGATGATGGGAGAGTATGTGAGATTGCTGAAGAACACTGTATGTTTTAGACATAAGATGATTGGAGCCCTCAGAGCCACGCACTAGGGTCTCAAAAGGAGTAAGAGGGTGAGTGGTGCCTGGAATGTTGGGGGTAAAAAGGGGCCAGAGGCGGAGCTGAAAATATTGGTGGCAAGTCATTTCAGGGACAGTGAAGTCAAGTTTACACTGCTCAAAATACTTGATGGTCGGCCCAGAATAGAGGCCCTGCAGAATTCTACACTTTCCCTTCTACCAATCCAGAAAGGTGCCCGGGATGAGGCATGAAGTCCAGATTACATGGTATCGGAGTGTGCTGGAAAGGTAAAGAAGAATTACCTCTCTGAACTGTCAGCCTGTCCCAAATCTCTAAGACTGTTCAGGTTGGGTCACTAGGTACGCACTATGGCGGTGATGTGGGTTTGGGAGCCAGGCTATGTCCCAAAGTGGCATGCAGCGCACTGCCCGGTCCATGTGAAACAAGTATTTCTGGCTCTCTTGGGAGATTGGGACACGCAAGGCCCCCTCAAGTTTGCAGCAACATCAATATAGAATTTGAGATATATAGTTGTGTACCGTTCCAGATAAAGAATCGAAGATCCTTATGCATAGTCTTGATATCATCCATTGGAATAAGTTTCAGGAGGGACTGGAAGAGGTAGAGCAGTCGGGGTGAACATTCCTCTTCACCACGCTTACGCGGCCCAGTTAGGAGACTTGAAGGCGCCTCCATCTCGCGAGGTCCTCCAGAATGGCAATGCAAAGCGGAAACCAAATGCCAAGGGACCAAGTCTGTAACAAAGGGGTTATGGAAAGGCCAAGGTACTTTATGGAGCTGGGGGCCCATTGAAAAGGGACAAGCTGCACTAAGCGCAGGACTTGCTATGGTAGGATTGTTCGATTAAGTATGTGGGATTTAGTCATGTGAATTTCGTACCCTGAAACCATCTCAAAGGCCCGCAAACTTCAGACTACAGCAGGGAGGGAGGTCTCCAGTTTAGATAGCACAAGCAGCGTGTCATCCACAAATAGTAGGATTTTATGCTGCTGTCTCCTTTAAGGGGGTGCCAGTTATGTGGTGGTCATGCCAGATATGGATGGCTAAGGGATCCACTATGAGGGCAAAAAGCAGGGAGGAGAGGGGGCATCCCTGACTCGTGCCTCTGTGCAGAGAGAAAGACTGGGTGGTCTGGCTATTGACTCGGATTGCGGCTGTGGAGCAATCATTTTACCAACCACAAGGGGCCTTAGACTGACTTTGTAGATGACAGTGCGCAGGAAGGTCTGACTGACTCAGTCGAAGGCCTTCTCAGCATCGAGTGAGAGGAGGAAGTCAGGGATGTTGTGAGCCTGAGATTTTCCCACCAAATGAGCCAGACGTCTGATGATGTCAGCACCCTGAAGCTGTCAGATAAAGCCAACTTGATTGGGGTCCATCAATCCCGGTAGCAAGGTCTCCAAGTGGTAGGCTAGCATTTTAGTGAAGAGTTTAGCATTTGTGTTCATCAAGGCAATGGGCTAATAGGAGGCACCAAGGGTAGGGTATTTGCCCTGCTTAGGAATAAGGGTTACCTCAGCTGGTGACACAATTGATGTGAGGCCAGTGGCATCTGAAAAAGAGTGGTAAAGCTTACACAATTGCTTTTTCAGGTGGGGGTAAAAGAGCTTAGAAAGAGACTGGTAGGCCCTCTGAGCCCTGTGTATTCCCACAGGCAGTCCCTTGATGGATTTGCCTTGTTCAGGCGGGGGAAAAGAAGCTTCAAGGCCCCGCCACACGTGGGGGTCTAGGGAGGGCCTGGTTCAGTCACTGAAATAGAACTGTAGAAGTGATAGCCTCCCGGTCGTTCCCAGCGCTAGCATAGAATTTCTGAAAGAAGGTCTGGAAGGCCTCCTGTTTATTGGTTTCCTTGATAGCCATGGGAAATCATTTATTTTCAGCCTAGAAATGTGGGAACAAGCATGCTGCTGCCTTAGCCTGCAGGCCAATAGAGTGCTCACCTTGTCGCCCCACTCAAGGTATTTTTACTTGAGCTTCAATAAGGAGTGTTCCGCGTTGTTAACCCAGTGCGCTTGTAGTTGACCTCTTACCAGAGCCAGTTGATGTAGGATGCTGCTTGTCCGAGCATTCCAAGGTGTAAATTTCTGCCATGAGATTAGCTTTGGAAGATGCTGGTCTCCTGTGCCCTACCTATAGAGATGGAGGACATAACCCCATAATTGTCCCCTTGAAGTCATCCCATAACACATGGGGGAAGGTCCGGCAAGGCATTGAGTTCTAAATATTCAGCCATTGCCACTTTGATGGATGTCTACCTGGTCAAGTAGGAGCTGAGGGTATTATCACCAGCATGGGGGGCCCCGATTGGTGGCACACATATAGACCATGTGAGCTCAACGTGACGGTGATCAGAAATAGAAATATCTGAGATCTGCGCTTCTTTGTGGCCCCTTAGAAAAGAGTATGAGAGAAATATATGATAAATGCGGGAATAGCATTAACAAAGGGGGGGATTAAGGGCTTTTGGAGAGGTCCAGCATACAGTGCCCAAGCTACAATTCACAAAAAAGGAGTATGCTGTTTCTCAAGGGTTAAATTGGTAAGAAAAAAGAGAGAGATATATATGAGAATGCATACCGAGAGGACACTTATACCCATCACCTCAAACCAGTAATGTGGGTCCTAAGGGGAATTCCCTTTTCTGAACTAGGGCCCTCACACACCCAGCCAGCTAGGTGTCATGCTTCATCATTGGGCCTGCTCCTCGTTGGGTTGGCGCTGCAATACCCAACGGGCTCCCAATTAGGGGCTCCCAAAGAGCCCTTCATTGGGAGCCCGTTGGGTATTGCAGCGCCAACACAATGAGGAGTAGGCCCAATGATGAAGCATGACACCTAGCTGGCTGGATGTGTGAGGGCCCTAGTTTCGACCCTTAGCCTTAGGACCCACATTACAGGTTTGAGGTGACGGGTATAACTGTCCTCTCGGTATGCATTCTCATATTTATCTCTCTCTTTTTTCTTATCAATTTAACCTTTGAGGAACAGCATACTCCTTTTTTGTGAAATGCGGGAATAGGACAGATGGAAATGGGAATAAAAAGTATAGTCCCAAGAATCCGAATGCAAGTATTGCCAGGCATCAATCAGTCCAGCATCTGAGATTTCTCAGTGGACCTGCCCAGACATGGCCCCAGTACCCTGTAATTGTGGAGAGGTTCTAGCATTGTCAGCATCCCAGACTTAATTAAAGACCTCCCTACTATCAGGTTACCTCAAGTGATGACCAACTGGTCCTTCAGTACCCTTCATAGGAATGCATCTTGAGCCTGGTTCAGGCATATAGATTAAGGAGTGGTACTGCAGATCTTCCCCACTTTTAGGGTTAGAAACCGCCTGCGTGGGTCCCAGGAGGTCTCAATACCCTTGTGCAGAAGCCTTTCTTAAAAAGGATATCAACCCTGTGGTTTTAGTAGCAGTGTTTGACCATTGTTGGCAAGGATGGGCTATGCAAGGGCAATCCCCCTGAAGCAGGTGTGCTTCTTGTTGGGAAATTTCATCAGGATTCTGCTGCACGAGGTAGCACCAGCCACTTGTTTCCTCTTGCTAGTGGAGTTGAGCCCTCTGACATTTAGGAACAATAGTTTAAGGCTGGACATATGACCCATGGTCTAGGGTTAGCAGAAAGCTGTCTTGCGTGCAGCACAAGAGCCTGTACCGCTCAGCAAGGGGAAAACAGGGTGTCTTCACCCCCTCAGGATGGGCAGATAGTAGGAGAACATGGGAAACATCTAAACTGGGGAGAAACCAGTAGGCAGACCAGGCCCAAAGTGATGGACTTTTCCTTCAGGAATTGTGTATTCACACTCATAATACTTAATCGAGGTGCCACCCTCGATGAAGCAAAACCCCATGTGAGCAGGAAAGGTGGTGACCGAGATGGCAAGACTGATGCCAGCCCCCATGGGGGTCAGTGGTACCCAACCCTGGTGACATTTGCATAAAATAAAACAGTGTGTATGATTCTACATTAGAGCACATTACCAAACAAGGCAAAGTGAAAGAGGAAGTCTGGCTCCAAGTCCATGGGCCTAGCTCTCAGAAAAAAAGGCAATAAAGAGTAGCTTTACATTGTGCCCTCAATCAACAACATAAAGGGATAACAGGCTTTGTGGGTGATCAAGGTGACGTGGAAGTGGACAGGGAGGCCTCCTGCTTCATGTTTGTTTTGTAAGTGGGAGATTCAGCACATGGCTGCTGCAAGTGTGGCCCTGACCCCCAACCATACTCCATACCAGAAGCAAACCCTCATGTCACCTCAGGGAGCGCGTCGGGGACTACCGGTCTGAAGGGTTACCAGGAAGGCCCAGCATGTGTATAGCTTCTGTCAAGGATCATACTATTCCATTGAAAGTGGAACTCTAATGGGTGGACCCATTGATACTTGAGACCTTTCTAATGCAATTTTTCCATGATTGGGTTAAAGTCTCTCCTCTTTTTGAGTGTTGAGGGAAGGATCCTGGTAAATCTGTATAGGAGGTCCTTGAAAGATGAGATATGCCTTGCACATGGCTGCCCTCGGAATAGCCTCCTTTTCCTGGAAGACGTGTACCTTAGTTAGAATGTATGGGGTACTGTTCAGGCAGCCCGCAAATGCACAATGCAATGCACTCTAAGAGTAGGGGATTGTTGTCTGTGCCGCCATGGGTAGCCTGTAGGATATCTCTTATGAAAGTCAGGATATCATCACCTTCTGTACCTCTACAGACCCACCGTATGCGAATATTGATTCTACTGCTGCAATTTTCCATGTCTTCTTGCTTAGCTTAAAGTTCAATTTGCTGGTTTTCCAGTGCAGCCACCCAGTGCTAGAGCAGTTCCTAATCCTCCGTGATGGGAGTCCATGGTGCGCTCCAGATCATCCACCCAGGTGACTGCCTTAGTAATGTCTCTACGGAGGTCCTGCATGAAGCTTTTGAAATCTGTCTTTAGTGAACTGATTGTGAGCCTGAAGTCATTGAGAAATTTCTTCATGAATTCCTGGCAGAATGGCGGAGCGGTGGGAGCCTGTGGTGTTGAATCACCATGTCTGCAAACATGAATTTGGTCCACAAGGAGACAACCGAGGCGTCCGTGGAGGCTCGGCCCCTTGGCATATGAGGGGTGCACGGAAGAGTTCAGTGGCAGGCGAGGGGAGAGATCTTCTGTGCACTGGGGGCCTGAGTTGCACAGGGTGCTAAGTCACTTACAGTAGTCGCTGAGAGGCAGGATCACCAAGCATAGTTCTAGTTTTGGGCAGAGTGCAGGTTGTGAGGGGTGAGACCCCAGATATACCCACCTCAAGGTTGAAGAGGCGTGCTGGCTCTGGTCTCCCCCGTAGGAATCCCTGTTCTAGGGTCTCAGTCTGAGGTTGCCAGGATAGCCCTCTGATATGGAGAGGCTAAAGTCTGAGTGAGGCACACAATTTTCCAAGAGCCACAGCCCCTGTGAGACTGACCAACAGGTAATGACCCTAACTAGGACTAGTCACTCGGCTCCCCTACCAAAGGCACAATCAGATTTTCAATGGAGGGCCACTGGCAGCTCCCAGCTCAAAGCACAGTTAATAGCTCACCTCAGTGGTGTACCCGCTTGACACTTTTCTGTAGGCCACCTCATGGTATCTGAACCCAGTCAGAGTGCTCTCATACCATTCCCCTACATTGAGAGCTCTACAGGCCCAGCTAGGGTATCCACAAGCCAGCCATGGTCCCCTCTACAATGCCTCAGTCCATAGAGGTCCCACACCTTACCACATCAAGGTCCCGACCGGTATGTCTGCTCAAGAGGGGGGACCCCAATCATCTGTGATGACGCCTGCATTTCAAAGCCCCAGGCCTGGCTGCCTGCACCGCCACCCCTCACTCTCTGTCACCATCGCTTCAAATGCTGGCGGCCAGATAATGGTGGCGGGAATCAGGAGGAGAGGGATCAGCCCACGCAGCTCTCTCCCGCAGGGTGCTTGGCAAGAATCTTGGGACCCCCTGTTGCCGGTCCACAAATGTAAGCTGGGCTATGCTAGATTGCCGATTTTGGGCTGCTGTGTAGGCACGGGAAACCTGAGCTCGGACCAGCGGCGTCCTTGTCCATTCTCTGCCAAGCCACGCCCCCGAGTCTAGCACAGAACTTTACTGTCCTGTCTGTAGGGAATTCTTATTCCAAGACAATGCTACACATTTCCCATTATGGGCCTGTCCTTGGAGCAGGAGACCAAATAATTAGGTATCTTCTGTTAACCTTTGATAGCCCTAAAAGTGTCCAAAAATGTGAATGGTATTTCCATTTTAAAACATTGCATGCTTTTGTCCTAGTAATTGTAGGCCAACACCTAAGTCTTGAGCTGCAATATGATTTTACCTCACTAGAATATCCTATTATGATGATCATACGGCCTGCATCTCCAGTGGCACACAAAAGAATAGGCTGCAGCAAGAAAAAAAGATCACCAATAGCAACCCTATCTTACTTCCGCTTAGCAAAACTCTGCGAACTACGCCCAGGCCTGATATTTGGTAAGATATTGTTTTCACTTTTATTTTTTAGATCAATTTAGAAGGAAACCATTTTTACAAAAAAAATTCATATTCTTGACTATCGATGTCCTTGCAGTGACGTCGGTAGTCGCGAAGACTCCGTGGTTTGTAAAAAGTGTAAAACATATGTATACACATTTTACAGTATATTTAACAGTAGAGCTTTATAAGTGTACTTTTTAAACTCATATTTTTGTAGTGAATTTCCCGGAAAAAAAAAATTAAAAACACTTTTCCATTTTCGCAGTAACACCGGGCATCACAACGATGCCGGTAGTCGCGGACATCGCGTGTTTTCAGAAACTCTAGAAACACATATATACAGAAATGTTAATTGATGTTTAACACTAGTTGTTTACTGTTCTCCTGTTTAAAGTTGTCAGTCTTTAATAATTTTTTTACAAAATTACTTTTACTTGGCCTTCACAGTGTTCGCGGTGACAGCGGAAGTCACGATTACAGAAACTTTAAAACACATATATACACCAATTATAATTGATATTTAACACTAGTTGTTTACTGCTCCCTTGTTTAAAAGTATCTGCCCATAGGATTTTTTAAACAAAATACATTTTATTTAGCATTTCTCATTTTCATGAAGACAGCAAAAGTTGTGATGACGTTGGTTATTGCCGATGACACATGTTTTTCAACAACTCTGAAAGATATACATGGAGCTATTGTGAACAAGTTTCAGTATAGCTGTTCACTATTATAGTATTGAAATTTCTGCTTTTGTTTCTATTTTTAAAGAAAACTTCTTTAAACTTGTATTTTGAATTTCTGCGTCCACGCGGTAACCAACGAATATATCGGTCACCGCGAATATTACATGCAAGGAATATCATTGGATAATATATTTTTCAGCAAAATGAATAGGAAGTACACACCCGCTCCTCCTTCCTGAATAATCTTTCATAGAACTTTATTCTGAGCAGGTGAATCAATCTTGGTGTGGAGAGTTTGGGGCCTTTTTTTGCTTCAAAAATGGCAACACAGGATGGAGATCGGGGTCAGCAGGATGTGGAGGAGGTGGAGACTGAAGATTTAGAAGACGAAGGGCTTCCACAAGAGAGAGCCAGCGTAGCAAGGGATTTTTTCAAAATCCCATCTGGGGAATTAAAAATTGCTGCAAAACTAGTGAAATACACAATCTGCGACAAGACCCTCTCTAGAGGGATGAACAAAAACTATTCATGTGGGACACTATCCATGTTCTATCATCTTAAAACCTATCATAGAAAACGTCTCCAACTGGCAGTCAAGCAGAGAGAAGCTGGAAGACCATCTATATCAGTGGTAGCAGCAACTATTTCTGGCCAGATAGTCCCTACAGAGGTGCAGACTACTGCAACAGATATGACTCCGGTGTTTTCAAGAATGGCCATGTACTGCATGGACTGTAGTGTTGTTATCAGTGCTGGTGAGCAGTGTGTTACAGCTATTCACAATGCTGCAAAAAATCATACATGCACATTTTTTTCCCCTTTTTTATTTTTTTGCCTGTTTGTCAGTGCACATTTTTTAAATTCCTCCGGTCCCAGTTGCCATTTCTGCTACCATAAAAAAAGATATTTTTTTTAAAACTTTACAATACAAATTTTTTTTTAAAACAAAACTAAAGGTTCCTGTTGGAACTGTCTTTTACATTAAAAAAAAGATGAAGTATGCATGTATGTTGGAATGAGTGTATCACTGGTGTATGGATGATTGAATGAGTGCATGACCGGTGCATGAATATTACAATGAGTACAGGAGTGGTACCTGAGTGAATCTATGAGTGCATGGGTATCGCCTGGGTGATTGCATGATTGCATTGTTTGTACCTGGATGATTGTATGAGTGCATAGGAACTGCCAAGGTAATTTGATGAGTTCATGTGTAGTGTGCGGGTGATTGGGTGAGTGCATGGGTAGTGCCTGGGTGATTGGATGAATGCAATGGTAGTGCCTGAGTGATTGAAGGAGTGTATGGAGCGCCTAGGTGATTGTATGAGTGCACAAGTGGTGCCAGGGTGATTGGATGAGTACAGGGTTAGTGCCTAATTGATTGTGATGAGTGTGTGGGTAGTGCCCGGATAATTGGATAAGTGTATGGGTCATTCCAGGGTGATTTGATTACTGTATGGGTAGTGCAGTGGAGATTGCATGACTGCATGGGCAATGCCTGGAAGATTGCATGCCTGGAAGATTGCATAAGTGCAAGTGCACTGCCTGGGTGAATGGATGAGTGCATCTGTAGTGCCTGGATGATTGAATGAGTACAACTGCAGTTCCCGGATTTTTGGATGAGTGCAAATCCACTGCCTGGGTGAATGGATAAGTGCAAGTGTAGTGCCTGGGTGAATGGATGAGTGCAATTGTACTGTCTGGGTGATTGGATGAGTGCAACTGCAATGTCTAGGTGAATGAGTGAATGCAAGTGCTCTGCCTGGGCGAGTGCGTGACTTCCTGGGTAATGCCTGACTGATTGTAAGAGTGAAAGTGCAGTGACTAGATGATTGCAAGTGTAGTGCCTGGGTGAATGCAATGAGTGCATGTGCAGTGCCTGGGTAAATTGATAAGTACAAGTGCACTGCCTGGATGATTGGATGAGGTCAAGTGTAGTGCCTGGGTGAATGCATGAGTGCAAGCACAGTGCCTGAGTAAATTGATAAGTACAAGTGCAGTGCCTGGATGAATGGATAAGTGCAAGTGCAGTGCCTGGGTGAAAGAATGATTGCAAGTGCAGTGCTTGTGTGAATAAATGAGTGCAAGTGTACTGTCTGGATGATTGCATGAGTGCAAATGCAGTGCCTGGATAAATGGATAAGTGCAAGTGTAGTGCCTAGCTGAATGAATGAGTACAGGTGCAGTGCTTGGGTGATTGCATGACTGCATGGGTACTGCCTGAGTGAATAGAGGACTCCATGGGTATTACCTGGGTGATTGGATGACTACAAGTGTAGTGCCTGGGTGAATTAATGAGTTTAAGTGCAGTGCCCGGATGAATGAAAGAGTGCATGTGTAGTGCTTACAGGATTCCATAACTGCATTAGTAGTTCCTGAGTGAAGACATGACTCCATGGGTACCGCCTGGGTGACTGGATGAGTGTCTGAGTAGTGGCTGGAAGGCTGGATGAATGTAAGTGCAGTACTTGAGTGATAGGATGACTTCCTTGGTAGTGCCTGGGTGAATAGATGAGTGCATGTATAGTGCTTGGGTGAATGGATGACTGCAAGTGCAGTGCTTGGATCAGTGGATGACTGCAAATGCACTGCCTGGGTGAATGTAGTGTGAATGGATGAGTGCAGGAGTAGTGCCAGGGTGATTGCATGACTGGGTGGGTAGTGCATGCTGATTGGATGAGTGCATGCACAGTTTCTGGATGATTGCATGGCAGCGGCTGCATGGGTAATGCCTGAGTAAAAGGATGAGTCCAAGTGCAGCACCTGGATGATTGCATAAGTGCAAGTGCACTGCCTGGGTGAATGGATACATGCAGGTGCAGTGCCTGAATAAATAGGTGAGTGCATCTGTAGTGCCTGGATGATTGAGTAAGTATAAGTGCAGTGCCTGGATTATTGGTTGAGTACAAATACAGTGCCTGTGTGAATGGATAAGTGCAAGTGTAGTGCCTAGGTGAATGGATGAGTGCAAGTGTACTGCCTGGGTGACTGATGAGTGCAACTGCAATGTCTGCAATGTCTGGGTGAATGAATGAGTGCAAGTGCACTGCTCGTGTGATTGTGTGACTGCCTGGGTAATGCCTGACTGATTGTAAGAGGAAAAGTGCAGTGAGTAGATGATTGCATGAGTACAAGTGCACTGCCTGGATAATTGGATGAGTGCAAGTGTAATGTCTGAGTGAATGCATGAGTGCAAGTGCAGTGCCTGGGTAAATTGATAAGTGCAAGTGCAGTGGCAGGATCATTGGATGAGTGCAAGTGCAGTGCCTGGGTGATTGCAGTGCCCATGCAGTCATCCAATCACCCAAACAAAGACTGTTGAGAGTTTCCTCCAAAAAGCATGTTTTAGTCACTTTTAAATATTTTCTGCAGTCTTAAATGTATAAAAGCTAGCATTAGGTTAGATACCATTCTAACCTCATCAATAATTAGTAGCTTTAATTTCGTTAATACTCTTTCCACTTCATGACAAGCATAATTTGTTGCATTCTAGTCTATTATTGTGTTCAACAGGCAGCATTAATAATCGCTAAAGGGTAACTCATTTAATATTATGTGCAGCTAACCCTGTTGGTACTGTAACTACACATGACAAATTAGAATCTGTTGTCCTCTATAGATAACTTGTCAGTACTTTAATTAAGATGTTTTTTCCAGTTCCAACTTGACCACTTATGTACATTAGAACTGGTTTATATGTAGAACAAGCACACTCTTTTTTCTCATGCAGAAATCCATGTTCTATTTTACCTTTTACTTCATCAAAAATGTATTTCTGATCTGTATTCAATTGCTGTATTAGTTGTTCTAGATCCAGAGCTTTCTGTCTTGCTTGCTGCACTGCATCTTCCACTTCAATCACGGTTATTGCAGCTTCATTTTGAATGATTGGCTATCCAAGTGGATCTTGACTTCCAGGTGCTGAACTTTGACTGCTCTGAGAACTCTCTCTCTTGCTCTCTCAGCAGCAATTGTTTCTTCTTGTTCAATCTCATCCCTCAACATTTGCAGATACACTGGAAATACAGAACACTCAATGCTGTCTTTCACAGTATTGAATGAGTCTTCATAACAGTCAAATTCTACAAGTACCTTGCTATAAGTTTGCCATGGCTTGAACAACTGTAACAAGGGTAAATGGAAAACGTCTCTTTTGTCTGGAGGTTGGCAACTTAGCTTTCGATGAATAAACTTCCTTTGTTATGTCTGACCAAACATCCTTCACATCCATCAACAGCGAATTTTGCTTCTTCAATGTTTTCACTGACATTATTTCTCAATGTATAATGTTGAAGTATTTCATCCAGAAATAACCTTTCTGGATGAGGGCTCCTTCTTGGATAGTAAGTATCCAGCATGTTCCTCTTCAGAAGATCTGTACTGTGTGGCTCAAATTCCACAAGATATTGGATTTCAGGAAAAGGCTTCAGTACTCTGTTACAAGTATGAGCAAGCCCAAAGCTCACCCATAGAACTCCTCTAGATTTAGAAAACAGGCTAACTGAGCCTAACCGGTCTGCACATTCATAAGAGGCGATCTGTCTGTGAGAAAGTATTTTCAAACTAAAACTGTGCAATGTCTTTGCAAGACTCTTTTCTGCTGAAATCTCCTCCCACATCTCCGTCAACTCGGTTTTCTCTGAATTTGTCATATAAGAGGTGATGTACTGAGCAACAGCCATTGAGCTATCTGCAACAAACTGTAGATCCATATTCACATTCCACATCTTCAAAATCACAGAATTGTAGTCATTTATATATTTTGAGGCTTCTGTTCTTCTGAGGTTGTGTGTTCTTTGGTGATTTCCATGTGAGAGTGTGTCTGACTGCAGACAAAAAGCTATTAACTCTTTCTTCTGAGGTCACAGGTCATGTAAATCCCAAACTACATCTTGTATAACATTTTCCATTAGTTCTACATTTTCAACAACAGTATTTTCCACACCTATGATTTTGTCATCTTAGAACGTGTTGTCTCAATATTTTATCAACACTCTCATTTGGGAGGAAGCAAGTGACATACTGCTCTATGAAAGGCAAGAGACTTATCAGTGTCCGTTGCAAACTTTGGAGAACCTTTTACCCATAATAGCATGTGAATATGTAGGGCACCCCTGGCGTTGTATTCGTTGAACGAAAATAAATCAGTCACTTCACTGATAGGTGGATTACTTTTGTTGCAGAGAAAAGCTATCATAGCTTGACATGTATGGTTAAAATATCTGCAAACATTTGCAAGGTTCAATGAAAGAGGTTCTCCTGGAGTCTTTAGATCAATGTCTTCTATATTTGAATTTGCCTCGCACAAGAATTTAAGCAGATTATACCATTCATACTCAGCACAACTGAGTGTTAGAAACCATGTAGGTGCTCCTAAATTTCTCACGATGCAATTTAGTTCACCGTGAAGGTAATACCAATATTCATTGGGCCCCTGTTGACATGCCATGAGATTATTCAAGTTATATTCCAGTTGTTCATCTTTTCCGTTGATCTTCTCAACAAATTCTCTTGCAGATAGATTTTGCAGATTTATACCTGTTTTCAAAATGTGGTGTACAACATAAGACAATGAAGACAAATCACTTTCAAATATTAAATGAAACATAAGGGATGCTTTGATGAAATCTAGGATCCTCTGAATAAAGTCTAGTACAGTAGGAAAGAGATGAGGGAAACAGCGAACTTCTAAACCTTTTCCCCATACACTTAAGGGAGTTTCTTTTGCTTCTTTTAGTTGATACAGCTCAATAGCATCACCAACAATCTCTTTTGAATTTAGGGGATGAATGCTGTAAAATTCATAAATTTCTTCTATTCTGCTTTGATCCACATTTTCTATCTGACCTGTTGATGATGATGTGTTGTCCTCCAGATGTGTGATATCTTGAAGATTTTCAGAATTTTTATAATATATGTTATTTTCCACCGGATATGAAGTTGCATTCTTAACTTTACTAACATCTTCTAACTCTTGCCATATTTTTTTACTCTTGGTCGGGACAGCATTTATTAGAATTACAAGTCCCTCATCCAAATTTCTCTGTACCCCTATAGCTGCAATATTTTCCTTAAAATCTAATGGCAAGTATACAACTCTACCTTTGAGATGTTTCTGGAACTGAGTTGGAGGTAATTTCCCAGTCTCTGGCTCATGCGAACTATAGCTTGAAATGGATGTATAAACTGTATTAATATGTATTCATAAACATTCAAATCTTTATGTACTTCTGGAACAGGTACTATTTTTTATTTGTTGTGTACTGCTCTAGCAAGCATTTTGTTTTTCTCTACCTTTGCTATAGCAGTACTTACATATAACTTGTCAGGTGGACAAGTCAAATTGTCCCTCTACAAATAAATAAACAGCAAATTATCACCACTTAATATTCTTATTTTTTTCAGTTTGAATGTACAAATCAACATTACAAATTACATTTTTTAGTGAGTGAGTCGACAACATATACAAACACAGTTTGGTTGCCCTGAAGAAAATGCATTACACTTTCTCATCTCTTTCAGAAAATTACCAACACTAGTACATCTGTTCTGCTCCACAACTTCTGATGGTACCATCATTTTCCCTACACTCCTGTTCTAGTCCCAAAAATGAAATTCTGCATCGTCACAAACTTGTTGTACTTCTACTTCACTACCATGCAAAAGACCTCTAACAATTTCCCCTAAACATAGAGCAGGAGTTTTTACATAATAAAGCCTTCTAACAAAAGTTCTCATTATTGAATGGTGTGCTCCTAACATTCTAAAAGGATGAAAGCTGCTTTGACACTCTTTTCTTTGATAGACAAGCTGGTGAGTGTCCTTATGAATTAATATTCTTTGTTACTTTGCATGGATCTAATCCTTGCAAAGTACATATTTTCTATTTTAAACTTCTCTAAGAAAACATACAGAGGAAAATGTTCAATATATCAATTGATTATTGAGGAACACTACAAACACTACTACAATTCCATTTGCACACAGGGGCCTGTCTATGCCTTCCTTACATCTCTTCAGCAATCTCTTCCTCAACATTTCCAGGTACCATTACTTCCTTTGGAACAGGAATAAACATTTTCATTTCATAACACTGTCCAGATTCATCAACTGCATGCACTAATGTGTTGTTTTGGAAATAGCCGTCTTCATTAAAGAAAGGCTCAGTACAGAAGTATATTTCCTTTCACCACTAAAAACTTTGCAAAAGTTACTTCTATTAACAAGTCTTTTCTTTAGGCTCTGTCTCCTCATAGACAACACTATTTTGCCCAGTGTCTTCAATCAGTTTAAAACCAAAATAAATAGTTTACTCTTTAGAGCAAATGCCGTATTGACTACACCTTCGACACACCCCTTTTGTTTGATTGCTTGTGTTATTCTTTTATACTTCTTCACAGATGCTAACAAGTTGTTAATTACTCTAGTGTAGAACATCCAACATCTTATTTCCTTGGAATGCCTCTGCCTTCTGCTTAAAATCTTTCCATTTTTCAATGACTTCTTAGTTTTTATATCCGAGACTTTAGTGCTTAAGAACTCTGTGTTTTAGTTTCCTTTTTTTTAAACATCTTTTTGTACTTTTTCAAGCTGTGCACAAACAATTTAAAGAATACGTTGGTCCTCTTACCAGCAAGCCTTTTCTCTTTGACCATCTTTTCTGCATTTTACCCCTTTTGTTTCTTAGTTCTAAGGTGATGCTCTATTTGCTGCTGCTGCTTCTTTCTTCTCTGACTTTTTGTTGGCATGCTAATTCTGTTTCGATCTAGATATTGATGCCTGAATGCAAAAATAGAAAAGTACTTTCATCACTTAAATATATATATAGTGCCACATTACATATTTTAACTATTTAAACATTTAGTTTACACAAGGATATATAGCTTAGGCAAGCTTCAGACTACATGTGTTCACTTTTACGTACGTAGCACTCATCTGATTAACTACAGACAGCCTATCTGACTGCTAAGTTAAATGTATGGGCGAGTTAGAGGTTGCTCATACAGATGCTCACAGACACACGTACTCACCCATAGAGTTACTCACACACCGTCTCACTCACCCGTAGTCCTACTTACACAGACATTAACATAAAGGAGCATACTCCACTGACTAACTACAACCTACCTCAGGGGACAGTCATATGTTGAAGAAGTGTACCTTAAAACTTGACAAGGGTTTTAAATGTTAGACATGAATGTTTCAGTTTTTTCACTTATATGTGAATAACTGTGTGAGTCCCTATCAGGACCTGATATTCTATGTCTATGTAACTTTGTTCACAAGTGGTTGTCTGTCTTTGTGATATCTATGGTCCTCTAAATGTGTCTGTAAAATATTGGGTTATTTAACTATGTGAACTGCCTTGATTAGCACAACATACATTTCAGCTGTGCCTGTCTGTGTGAGTAAATCTTGACATGCTTCTTTACCTACCTCACTGGGTGTTTCAGTCTCTGTCTCCTTTTCCACTTAGGTATGTCATATTTAAGTCTGGGTGTAAGCTGCTTCTATAATGGGGCACATAGGTTTGTATGAGTTTATATAGGTCACTGAAACATCCAAGTATATCTTTTACTTTTTAAGGGAATAGCTCCCTGCGCCATGGCGTAGCTACATCCTACCTTAGTGTTCACTTAAATGTGGTACAAGAACAGTTTTAACCATGTGCAACACTTTTAAGTGATAAAACAGCTATAATAGAAAAGTTACATGCCCAAGCTCAAGTATACCAGGCATGAGACATAATGCCAGTGCTACTTGTCTGCTTGGTAAACTTGAAAGTGTCAGTTGTTTAGCAGATTTCTGAATGTGCATTTCCATGCCTATCTGGCACTGTGATTCCAAGTGTCTGTAAATATTTTACGAAATCACTGCCTCTCATTAAGTAATATGTGATTGTCTGAATGTGTCTGTAAGGGCCTGCACAGATTGCCTCCTGGGTGTACTAGTGCATATTGGGATATTTAGGTGTGCAAGGAACTGCCTTCATTACCACAAAATACATATCAGTTGTGCATGTCTGTGTCACTGAATATTTTAATGCTTCTTTAACTACCTCACTAGGTGATTCAGTGTCTCTTTGTTTTTTTTTACTTAGGTACCTCTGAGAGTACGCTGGATACATAATTTAGCACATAGGTTTCTATGAGTGCATACAGCTCACTGAAACATCAAAGGACATCTTTTACGTTTTAAGCGAATAGCTCCATGCGCTATGGCCTGGCTACAGCCTATCTTGAAGTTCACTTGTATCTCGGACAACAACAGTTTATGCCTTGTGTCTGTTAGGGCCTGCATAAGATTGCCTTGTGGGTGTACTGGTGAATATTGGGTTAAAGTGTATGAGAAGCTACCTTCATTTCCAGAAGATACATATCAGTTGTGTCTGTCTGCGTGATTGAATCTTTGTGTGCTTCTCGAACTACCTCACCAGGTGTTTTAGTGTCTGTCTGCTTTTCTACATGCCTATCGTGGATTTAAGCCTGGGTGTAGGCTGGATGCATAATTGGGCACATACGTTTCTATGAGTGTATATAGCTCACTGAAACATCAAAGTGCATCTTTTATTTTTAAGCAAGTACCCCCCTGCACTATGTCCTAGCTACAGACTAGCTCAGTGTTCACTCAAATGTGGTACAAGAACAGTCTTCGCCTTGTATAGCACTTTTAAATGATATGACAGATCTACCAGTAAAACTACTTGCCCAAGCTCAAGTATACCAGGCTTCAGATATAATGCAAGGGCTATTTCTCTGCCTAATAAGCTTGAAAGTGTCAGTTATTTACGAGACATCTGAATAAGTGTTTTGGTTCCTATCTGGGGCTGTGATTCCATGTGTATGTAAATGTATTACTAAATCATGGCCTATGTTTATGTGATATCTCATTGTCTAAATGTGTCTGCAAAGGCCTACATAGATTGCCTCCTGGGTGTACTAGTGAATATTGGGTTATTTTAGTGAGTGAGAAATGCCATTCATTACCCTAAAATACATATCAGTTGTACCTGTCTGAGTGGATCTTTGCATGCTACTCTAACTACCTCACTAGATGTTTCAGTGTCTGACTGCATTTCTTCCTATGTATCTTGGATTTAATTCTGCATGTATGCTGGATGTATAATTGGGCACATAGGTTTCTATGAGTGGATATAGCTCAGTGGAACTTCAAAGTGCATCTTTACTTTTTAAGCAAACAGCTCCCTGCACTATGGCCTAGCTACAGCCTACCTCACTCTTCAGTATTTTTTGGTTTAAGAAAAATGTATACCTTGTGTAGCAGTTTTCAGTGATAAGACAGCCCTACCAATAAACCTCCATGTACATATCAACTCAGATTCATAATTCATATACAGCTTTAGTGCATACATTCCACTTTCAAAACTGAGTGTTATATTAATCTTTTATAATAGAACAAATAAGACTACAACTCCCAGAATTCAAATAAAAACATTAGTTATAAGCAGCACATCATACATAAACATATACAACTTTGACATGATATACAACAAGATAACTTATACGTTTAATCATCAGTGTGCAGATTGATCTCCAATTACTTCCAGAATGCAGTAAGGCAATACAAGTGCAAGATTGCCCTCAATGAAAACACATTCTAAACTAACTTGACAGACATACATGATCTGCACCTGAGACAAACTATGTCTTACTTATCTATTAATAGATATATATAAAAAAAACTTACAATTTGATTTATAGATCATCCTTTCTTTATTAAATAATTAAATATATTTCAAAAATCTTTTTTATTACAACATGACATAACTATATACCTTATTAATCATTTTTCTTACTACAAAAATATTTAATTGCTTCCCAAAGGATTGAGTTTTCTGGGAAAAGCACTTTTGTTTCTTATTAGGTAGCTGCAGTATTCTCTAGGTTTGTAAAAACTTAGCACAAGAATGGCACACCACTCTCATACAAAGCAAACCTAAAAGATACTGTTCCGAACTCTACATTGCCTGATACCGCAAAAGTCAACACATAAAAACATTGCGTTCATATTTCAGTCTTGTAACTGCATTTCTAAATGGTTACAGTCTATTAATCATTTCACTCCTGTTTGGAGGTAGCCTAAAATGCATGCCTTTGTGACAATAATTGCGGTGTTATCGTGATGATTGCAATGAATTCCCCAAAACAATGGGAGTCATAAAAACTACTTTCCTTAATACTTTCTTATTTCAATCACTATTCTATACTTTCTTGGAACATCCTCACAAGGGAATCATACCTACCTTATAAAGTAATAAACCTAAACCTCTCCAATTTATAAAAATGAATATCTGTTTCTTTAACACCCTTCCCCCTACTTTGCAGATTCTCCATAGAAACCCGCTAGAACCAGTAGGTCACAAGTTCACAATGCATTACAGAAGGACCATACTAGTTACAAAATGAACTACAGCAGAGGTGGTTTACTGCACATACTGTAAAGCATTTCCAACTCTATTAAAATGTTTTTTATTTACCAGAGCCAATGACACATCTATTTACTAATCATTTCCAAATGCAACCTACTTTTATTCACCTGCATATTCCTTTCATCCAATCAAATTTCAAGTTTTTTACCATACTACCAGCACACATGCATTTTCACTGTCTTTCATAGTAACGACTGTTATATTGAGTTGCAGACCTGTCCTGTGTGCTACTCCTCCTTCCTACAAAATGCAAAGTGTGGAGTGTAATTTGTGGGCCACAACTATGTCAATTGGGCTAAAGAGGCTGCAAAAAACAAAGGTATTGACATGGACTTGGGCTTACCAAATATGGAGGTTAGTTGGTTTGGCCTGAGAGAGTTAAAGTTTAATTAGCTATTGTCTTTGGTTAAAACCATTGTGGATTTCTAAGTTCCTCACCTCATGATTATGCACTGTGGTAACTATTAACTAGGTACATTGACTGGGGTAGGGCTGGAAATCCTAATGAAGAAAACCTTTGCAGAACTGATCTCGCTTTTCCCTCACACTGTCTTAGTGTACTCTTATATATGCCAAAGACAGAAATGGAAGTGGTCAAATCAATTCTGTCCACAGATTGACAGACAGGAAACATGTTAATAAAACTGTTTCTGATTTTCTTAGAGATCATAATATAGGCTCCATCTATAACTGCAATCTGCATTTTAACATGCATGGAATGTGTAGAAGTGATGGAGTTAACATTACAGAGTATCTCCTCCCTGACCTCTTATGCTAGCTTTCACAAACATTTTCAGACCCGGTAACCGTTCCCCGATGATAAAATGGCGGTCACAGCTTTCTGTTCATGCTGCGTCCAGCCAATCAGAGCATTGCCATTAGTGTGCGCAGCCGTGATATATCGTGAAAGCACTGCGAAATATTAGCGGCCTGAGATATATATATGATTTTTGGCTTACATTTCTCAAAAACTACTGGACAGATTTGCACCAAACAACAAAAAGCACAATTTGCATAACAACATCTTCTTTTCTGCCAAATTTGGAGTAATTCCATACAGTGGTTCAACAATGGGTTCCTATGGGAATTAACATTACAAATGCACCCTTTTGTCACACACCTATTTCTCGGTCCCCACTGCACGGATCACCCCCAAACTTTCCATGACACACAGAAGTTGTAGGCAATTCAAAAATGCTTTTCCTATAGAAGCAAGGTCCTAACTATAATTACCTACGGGCAACCATAGAATTGCAGCAGTTATAGTTACCTGAGGTAACTATACTTACGCCCCCACAATGCACTGCTTACTACCTCACATATTACACCATTAATGACATGGGCAGTGACATCACTGATGACATCTCAAATGACAATCACTGATGACATCCCAAATGAAAAGTGAACCTGGCACTGGGGTCCTCATGGCACCCTTCTTTTCAATTGCACAGCCGGGCTGTAAAATGACAAATACCATTTATAACTCCAAAGCTGTAATAATGTGCCTGAAGATGATAAAAGGGTTTTGTCATTTTACAGCTTGGCATGGATGGCACTTGTTGCTCCCTTGCTTAAAGACTTTGCTGTAGAAATGGCAAAAGACTTTGGGCCAGATGTAGGTAAAAGCACTTTTGCGAGTCCTTAATAGCGAATTTTAAGGAACTGCTATTAAGGACTCGCAAAATGCCATGTAGGTAGGAATCGCAATATTTTTGGCGATTCTTCAATATTCCTTGATTGCGAATTGTAAATTGCAATTCGCAATCAAGGAATACCTTCCCATTCATTCCTATGGGCCAAGAGGCCCATTGGAATGAATGGGAATTCCGCAATTTGCGATTACCCAATAGGGACTCGCAAATTGCGTGTGCAATTTCAAGGGTGCAAGGGTTCCAGAGGGACACCCTGTTGCACCCCTGAAATGTGCATGTGTGCACATTTGGCACACTTACATGCCCTAAGGGCATGAATGTGTGCCACATGGCACTTTTAAAAAAGCAAAAAAGTGCTTTTTTAAAGGAAAACGTAAATTACCACCAACTTAAAGTTGGGGATAATTTGCGATTACTTAAGGCCAAATTGCACTTTCTTTTGTGCTTCCTACATTGCATTTAAGGAATCGCAATTTGCGATTACTTAAATGCAATCGCAAAATAGGGAATCTCAAATTTTGAGATTCCTTATTTTGCGAGGGGGTTTTTGTGTGCTACATTGCACACTGCTAATTTGCAATCGCAAACGCTGAAATTCTCCGAATTTCAGCGATTGCAAATTGGCTTCCTACATCTGGCCCTGTGTCCCTTTCTAGCTCTGCATGGATGGCACTGCGCTAATCCTATGCTTAAAAACCTTTCAAGAAAAACAAACATTTGAGTTGAGTAGATTCAGAATATCGCTGGTGTTGTTGGTTGCTCTATACAGGAGCTGCTCTCCAACTAAACTTGGGAACTACTCAGAGTAGAGTTCTCTGCTTCCTTTTGCATAATTTATGCGGTACTATAAGCCTGAATATATGCTCAAAGTGTCTCTCACCAACCAACGGAAAGAAAATCCAGCCACTCCGGTAGCATGGTTTAGTAATCAAAATTTATTTCAGCTAACAAAGATAATGCGTTTCAACCCCGGAAGGTCTTGGTCACATGACCACAGTTGGCTGTTGCCCAACATAAATACTCCATCAACACGACGTGACAGATAATAACAACTTAGTAAACAGACTTGCGCTCTGAAATACTTTGAGCGGCGGTATGGTTGGTGTACATAAAATCTACATAAACACTCTCAAAGGTATTCTACATTCACTCTAATGCAACGTGATATAATTTTTCAAAAAAGCAGGCAAAAGAAAATTTGAAGCATTTCATCCAACATTCGCGTGTCGTGGTGCATTTTGAAACAAAATTGCCCGTGTTTCCTCCTATGTCTTAGACTGTGTCGTGTGACTCTTGCGGGTGCTTTAGTTTCATGTCAGTGTTACTGTAACAACCTTCTGCTCATGCGCCTAGAGAGGGCAGTGTGTTACCATAGGAGCAATTCGGTCGACGGTACCTTAGGATGGACCAACCATGGGAGCATGTTGTGGATGTGGTACCCTGATGAAATTAAACAGGTTTAGAATTCTAAGTAGGGATGTGAACTGACATAAAGCGATGTGTATGGTGAGTCAGGTAGTGCATCAACCAAACCCAGACAAAATACCATGGCTACAGTAGCCTATGTTTTCAGGCACTATTGTAATCTTAATCAGAAATGATAAAAAAAGAGGTTCCAAGTGTGGTACCACTCCTTCGTGCAGTTAACACACTGTCTGTGTCTTTAAATCAGGTCTAACATGGTTACCACCACCAAGGTGCTGAAAAAGAGGAAGGTATAAAAATGTTAAACTATGATAAACATTTGTTTGATGCTTTTACATACTATCACATCTTTGTTCTTCTCAGAGAGGAAGGCCATATGGGGGAAGGTCCAGTTAAACTTCTGATTCTGTATACAACCTCCTATGTATCATGATAAATCGTAACCCCTAAAAAAATAGTTTTAACTCTATAAAGGGTTCAAGACAGAAAATAAAAGTGCACGAACATTTAATTTATTCATATGACAAACAACTGTGTCTGGGTATGGAGGCAGCCAGTCTATTTCCATAGGTGTGAATGTACCTCTTCATCAACATTCATCCTATATGGGATGATGCAACAGGCTTGTAGAATGAACCTTGATTCTAATCAATGTAATGCAGTGAGTCTGTTTCCTCTTCTTCGGTGTTAGGGGACTGAGTCGATGCCAAAGAATTTGGCCTTCGTACAGTGACTTTGGTATTGCTCTTGTAAATGTTTCTCTGTGCTGTAGCTACGGTCATTATTGGTTCTGGCTCTCCAGTGTTTAAGAATATTTTTGTGGACTGGGAATGTGGTGGAACCGATATACCATTTCCCGCAGGGACAGGTGATAACATAGATAATGACATCAATTTTACAGTTTATCAGTCTGGGAAAGCACCAGGTTTTATTGAGTCTCCTTGTGTTGATTTCCTGGATGTTGCTGCTGTGTCTGCTCCTGTACAGTGAATGCAGCATTTGAAACCCTTAGCTTGTCCCAGCCAGTTGTAGCTTTTGGGTTGGCGGCGGCTGTCTACCAGCATATTTTTTAGTGATAGATTAAGTTGGTAGCCGATGCTGGGTGCGTTTCCCACCTTATCCTTCAGGATGCTGTCTTGTACCAGAATCCCCATCTGTTCTTCAAGGTAATTCTCAGTTTGCCTGCCTGGTTGGTGTAATTGGTTATGAAGTAAATAGGTTCACTTTCTCGTTCACCACTAGGTGGTGGGGACAGAATAAGGCTTGTACCCTGGATGTGCCGGTCTTCTTGCTGGCCATATGGAGTATCTTGTGTGGGCAGTCTCTTGCTAAGAATCTCCTAGTCATTTCTCTATTGTTATCCAGGTAACTGTGTTTGAAGCTGTAATTTTTTTTTGCTCTGAGGAATTCACTGTATGGGATGCTCCACTGGAAGCTGGGGTTGGCAAATCGCTGCGTTCCAGATGGAGTTCCCTGCTGTAATTTTTCTGAATACCTCTGTGTGCAAAATCACATCACAAATTCTCACTAATATGTCTAGGAAGTCAATGGCGCCCTGCCTATATTGTATGGTGAATTTTAAATTCACATCATTGCTGTTCAATTTGGTGATGAAGGTGTTTGAATCCTTCTCATTGCCTTTCCAAACAAAATAGATGTAATCTATGTACTTCAACCAAACATTGATGTTCTCAGTCCAACTCACAGGGTCACTGCCCCAGAGCACCTGATCCTCCCACCAGCCCATGGCCAAGTTGCCGTAGCTGGGGGAGAAGCAGGTGCCTATCACAGTTCCCTGTATTTGCTCGTACAAATCTTTTTCAAACATAAAAACATTCTCCTTCAAGCAGATTTTAGTCATCTTTAATAGCATGTGGGTGTGTTCCAATATGTTAATGTTTATTGTGCACAAAGAGAATTTATATGCTTCTAAAACATCATGATATCTTATGCTTGTGTAGAGACTTTCCCCATCTAAACATACTGGCCAAAATTCCTTTCCCCAGAACAAGTTTGGAATTTTCTGTAAAAAATCTTTAGTGACTCTTATGCAGGAATTAAGATCCCGTACATAGGGAAACAGAAAGTGACCAATGAAGATTGATGTGGTTTCAAATATACTGTTCTTAGATTAAATAATGGGGTGGCCAGGACAATTGGTCATAATATTATTAACTTTATGGAACCTACATGGAGAAAAGAGAAAGTGCGTATGACTGGTTTGGTCGGCGCCAGAGAACCCACCAAAATGTCAGGGTCCGCAACATTGGGCAAGCCACTGCTCCACTGCTCTCGAGCAGACCCGCCCACCCTCCCGCCTCCAACCAAAGCTTTCTGCTTTCTCGCAGTGCGAGAAACAGAAACATAAAATGGTATTAATAATAACATTTTATGTTTCTGCTTCTTGCACTGTGAGAAAGCAGTGGGGCAATGCTCCTCCGTCCACATGAAAGAGCCGACCCTGACTTTGTATAGTTTTCATTTTTGTGCAAACTTATAGAGATCTGATCTTAGTTGTGTGTAATCTACTCCCATTGAGGGGCAAAAAGAGAATCCTAATTTCAGAGTCTGGCATTCTACCTCAAAGAGCTCTCTTTTCAATAGATGAATTACCTTGAGTTGTGCAGTTTGGTCTTCCATTATTTCTTCATTTGTCCTTGGCTTCTTTTCCCCATTCCAGCGTTCTTCTCTTTTTCTGCGTTGTCCTCATTCTTTGGTTTTGAATTTTCTACCTTTTGCTTGGCCTCCTTGTTTGCCTCTGAAGGACTGTTTGTAATCTCCTTGTATCATCCTGTACTCCTCGGAAAGAGAAACCTTGGATGGCTGATTGTTTGGCAGGACTTCTACTGATCCCATATCAGAACTAAGATCCATACTGGACTCTTTTCTTCCTCTGTCCAAAGCCCCCAACATACCAAGCCTTTGTTTATCAAATTTCCTTGCAAAAGTCAAGATTGTTCCAGTGGCATAATCTCTTTTGTCATGCTGAAACCTGCTTTGTTTTCTTAGTATCTCTTCTTTCTCACGTATCTTTACTCTGTCATCCACCGCTATGAGGGTATTAGTCCCCAAATCCTGATCTTCCTCTGATTTTAAATCATCTAATAGAGCTTGTATCTGGGTCATAAGTTCCTTATGTTCTTCCCAGGCATGCCGGATTAATATTCCTAGCATTACTTTGGAACACAAGTTGGTGTTCTCCGCCCATTCCTTCAGTAACTGGGGTATAAGATTGGGTAGAGTAGGTATTATAACAGTTTTCAAGCCATGTTGCACCCACCCTTCCTCAATGTAATTTTGTAGGGAGGTTGCCTCCCACCAGCGGCTAATTTCTTTGCATCATAATTTCTACAGCTGGTTGCCCTGTTGTTTTATGTCGGTTGCCGTCCCAGTTGCTCCGGCTATGTTAGGGGTGGTTTCACTGCCACTGCTAATTTGTTTGAAAATCATTAGAGCTGACGTCTCCTGCCTTTTCAATAAAAGATCTGTCATTTTGGTTTTGCTTTCCGCTAGTACCACAAGGGTGCAGTACTCTGGTGCACCCTGGCTGCATGGATTATCTCAAACTGCACTCACGGCACCCTCGTTGGCACCTGTGAGATTCTGCGCAGTCTCCACCAGTGTTCGCAGACTGATCCTATATCCCAAGCCGCGATCCTGGCTCGAGGTTGTGTTCAAAGGGCTTGGTGCAGCCAGCTGGCATTAAGTTAGTGGTTTCCAGAAGACAGTTTGATGGTTCAATGGACACCCAGCCAGAGGGGTTTGGGACGCATCAGGCATCACCGCCACTAATATTTGCACAAAGAATCTGCCACCAATCGACGGAAAGAAAATCCAGCCCCTCCACTACCAAGGTTTAGTAATGCAATTTTATTTTGGCAAATGAAGATTACGCGTTTTGACCCCAAAGGTCTTGGTCACATAACCACAGTCTTCTGTTGCCCAACATAAATACTGCATCAACATGACGCAACACATAATAACATATTAAACAGACTTCTGCTCTGAAATACTTTGAGCGGCGGTATCATTGGAGTAGAAAAAATTCACACAAACACTTTCAAGGGAATTCTACATTCACCCTAATGGAACATGATTTAATAACATAAACAGCAGGCAAAAGGAAATTTTAAGCATTTCATCCAACATCCGCGTGTGGTGGTGCATTTTAAAACTACATTCCCCATATTTCCTCCTATGTCTTAGACTGTGTCATGTGAATCTTGCTGTGGCTTCAGTTTTGTGTCAGTGTTACAGCAGTAACCTTCTGTTCATTCGCCCGGAGAGTGCAGTGTGTCACCTAGGAGCGAGGCAGTCGAGGGTACCTTAGAATGGACCTACCACAACAGCGTGTTGTGGGTGTGGTACCCTCCTCAAATTAAACGGGTTTATAATTCTAAGTAGGGATTTGAACTGGCAAAAAGTGATGTGTATGATGAGCAAGGTAGTGCATCAACCAAGCCCAAAGAAAATTATATCACATACATATTTGTATGTAGTACGAGGCTTAGCTGTGCAGCGGTCCTGACTGGATTCCAGAAACGTATCACCAACTCATACCTCCCATACAGAAAGAGAAGTCAGGACGGTCCAAAAGTGATAAATGTTCTGTATTCTGTTACAGATAGCCTTTTGCCGACGCGTTTCACCTTCACAGCTTGGTCACGGTCAAGGCATAACACTTTTGGAGCGTCCTGACATCTCTTCCTGTATGGGAAGTATGAGTAATATATATATTATCTACTGACGGTCACCAGTAGATAGTTATAGTTAGGACCGTGTTTCCATAGGAAATATGAAAATTCTATTTTGAATAACTTTGGCGCCGGTTGACGAATCCTCGCAAATTTTTCAAAATAGGTGGGGCGCTCCGCTCCTACCCTGAAAGTCTCAGGGTGATTAGTCAAGCGGGGGCCGAGAAAAAAGGGGGGTCCCAAAACACGTTTTCCCCATGCATTTTTCCATAGGGACCTTTAGTCCAAGGTACAGCCCGAACGGCTGAACAGAATTATTTGAAATTTGGCAAAGAGAAAGTCCTCAGGTCAGGGATGTGCCTTTTGAATATCTGGAGTCAATCTGTTCAGTAGTTCCTGAGAAAATTTCAGTTAAATGTACATATATATCTATAGGCGCGCACCGTGCGCGTACGGTAAGCATACCGTACGCGCACGCTGACGTGCGCGAGCGTAATTCTGATTGGTGGTTACATGACAGTAAACATTCCAGTCGGTCAAAATCAGGAAGTGTCGGCCGCCATTTTATCTCTCGCAGTCAGAGGCAGTGAAAAACAAAGGTGGAGAATGTGAAAAGGGGGCAGGGTGGACAGTTCCTGACCTCCTAGCCTTTGTCAGGGGTTCACTGAAGGACCCCCAAGGATGAAAAAAAGATTTATTTTTTTTTCGAAAAAGCGCGGGGTGCGCGCACTGTGCGCGCACGGCACGCACAACGCACCGTGGGTGATCGGTGCGCGAAGCGCACCGCGCGCCCACAGCGCGCGCACGGTGCGCGCACGGTGAAGAACCTGAAAAAAAAAATATTAATAAATACATAACTTAGCATTTAAAAAACCGTACAAATTCACTTACAAAACCATAGCTTTCACACACGTTATAGTTAGGAATTAGCATTTAAAAAACCTTGCAAATTCACTTAAAAAACCATAGGTTTCACACATGTTATAGTTAGCTGGACATTTCCCTCGTAAAAAACCAATGAAATTCCCCCGTTATAGTTAGTGCAGGCAACTATAACTCACGCGACCGCAATCCTCTGCTGATGACGTCAGATATTACATCACTGTATTTAGACACCTATTTACCCATGTCTTCTTCCATTAATATTTAGCTATACATATATTACAAATATTTATTTTTCAGAAAGACACATATTTAATCAGTGATGTAATATCTGACGTCATCAGCAGAGGATTGCGGTCGCGTGAGTTATAGTTGCCTGCACTAACTATAACGGGGGAATTTCATTGGTTTTTTACGAGGGAAATGTCCAGCTAACTATAACATGTGTGAAACCTATGGTTTTTTAAGTGAATATATATATATATATTCACAGAAAAATTCATAAGTTTCAGGGACGTTATAGTTAGAAATTAGCATTTAAAAAACCTTAGAAATTCACTAATTATTTGCTCATGGATGCGCAGAGGTGGCAGTGTCTCTCTCTCTCTCTCTCCCTCTCTCTGTCTCTCTCTCTTTCTCTCCCTTCTTTTACTTCTATCTCTCTAACTCTCTCTCTTCCTTCCTTCCTTCTCCCTTTCTCACTCCCTTTCTTTCTTTCCCTCTCTTTTTCTCTCTGGCTTTTTTTTCCTTCTCTGTTTCTCTGTGCCTCTCTCCTTTGATATGCCCACTACACACGTCCTTATTTTGTGCTTTATTTTCCAGGCTCTGTCATCGACATCCATGGTCCCCACAGGAGTGTTCCACTTTCTTGTTTTCTATTATTTTTATTACATTTTGTTTATTAGTTTATCATTTATATATATGTTAATAAAAAAAATACATTTTGCAATTAGTTTTTTGTTTATCGTTTACATATATATTCATAAAAAAATAAAGTTAAAAAAACAATTAATAACGTTTTTGGTTGTTCTCTTAACTGCTGTGTGACTCTTTCTTGTTCTTATTACTGTTATTTGATGGAGTCCACCATAGTGTTAAATTTTGGGGCACTGATTGTGGGAATACTGGTGATGTCTGCAGTTTACACCAACTTTTGAATAGTGTGTTAGATTTATCTCAACTTTACTTCCATTAAAGTGCTGATAATGAAATGCAGACTAGCCGTTCCCGTACAAAAAAACACAAGGTGCACCTTTACGATTTATTCTAAATACTAAAATCCTGTATTGAATGGCACTGAGGTAGTGGCTGCACTTACAGTGTACACACAAAATCAATTAAGAACTCTCATTGTATTTATATTGATTGGGAATAGTGCGTCAAGTGCTGGATCTTGACGACATACACTGCTCAGTTCGTATATTGTTCTGCACACGAAAAAAATCACATCACAACTTTCACACCAACTACAATGCGAAACAAATTCCGGCGATAAGCCACGTTAGCACCAGGTATTTTACACCTGCTTTCTGCTGGTGTTAAGCAGGACGACTACCTGCACTATGAAACGGAACACAGACAAGAGCCACACCAGAATACCCACAGGTGCCATAGAATCAATGAGAATGATGCAGGGATACCCATGAGGGCCACAAGACTCACCGCCAACACCCCCCAAACCCACATCTGAGCAAGTGTGTCACTGTGGTCATTGTCTTAGCATGATAGGCACGAGCCCTGCAACATCACACTGTGCTGCCACCTCAGCGTTGGCAGTGAGCCTGGACATGTAGCTACGCACGCATCCTCCTGCATGCACAACCGGCATGTGCTGGTCCGGAGTATACAGGTCAGCGCAGGGGTGTGCCTATCCGGCAAGTGGAACAGGGTGTCTCGGACATGTCTGTGTACAGGAAGTGTGGTAAGTGAGTCTCTTTGTTCTGGTGTGGCCTGCCACAAAGGCCGCAGCACTCGATGTTGTAGAGTGCCATGCACCACCTCCAAATGGCACTGTTATGGTGTAGTTTGAATGTAGCAGGACATGTGCGAATAGGCATTACAATGGTGTGCCATACGAGTGCATGAGATACAACAGCGCACCGTAGAAAAGTGTGGGGGCTCGTGGGAGGGAAAAGCAGCTGTTTGGCAATTTAACACACAGTGAACTTGCCCATGTGCCACGTGCTGGGCATCTCATCCATGATAACCACGGTCGCAGACATCCCACAACACCAACGACCGGCCTTTGTACACATCCTGTATGAATGCAGCGTGGTTTTCACTTCTATGCTCGTTCAGTGGTGTGATGTTGGCGGATTGTGTGACTTGTGCTCCTTGTTGGTGTATTTCATTTTGGCCATTGTTTGTCTATACTCCTGCTGTACTTAATTGTGCATGTGTGCCATTCTGCCCATCTCCCCCGTCCCCCCACACTCTGCTTCTTCCTCTTCCTGGTGCTGTTGTATCTATAATTGTGTTGCTCCACACATAAACACATGTAAAGAACAAATTAGAATAGTTCCTTGATTCTTTTAGGTATCAAAACTTCGCTCTATTAGTTTATTTTTAATTTTCCATAAAAACCGTTTTTTAAATAATCAACAACACATAGAAGTCAGAAGTGCAACGTATTCTATCAACACACTTTCTAGAACATTCTACAACATGTGCAGGTTAAAAATTCATCAATTTTTTCAAACTTAACGATATTTATTTGCAACATTTTCTCGAACATTTAACGGCACATGCAGGTTAAAAGTTCACGATTGTTTTAAGTTCCAACAGTGCCTTCCAAATGCAAGTAGCAGCTGTGGTTCAGTTGAACAAATTTTATCCTATGATATGTACTCCACGTTGAAACTGCTTTTTCTTAACCAATCACAAAGATGCTTTTCCACAAAACGAATGTGCACCCTACTTTTAAAAAAGAATGCTTTTCAACTCCCAATCACATATCGTTTTGTATGGCAAAAAAAGTACTTCCCCCATCTTTAAACATGTATCTTATTCTACCAAGGAACTGCATGAGCTACAGACATCTTTCCATACCTTCCAACCATACCTTCAAAATGCAAGTGTGGATCGTAGGACATAGCTATATTTTCAGGTGCAAGAGGTATGCAGAACACAGATGTATTGACTTAGACCTAGGTTTACAAAATGTGGACATTAAATGGTTTACACAGAGAAGATTGAAGTTGCACCAATTGCTACCTTTGGTTACAACCTCTTTGCATCTTCCACACCCTGAACTCATGATTGTACACTGTGGTGGAAATGACCTAGGTTCATTGACTGGGGTAGATTTGGAAATGCTTATGAAGGACACCTTTGAACACCTCAGCTCAGCACCATGTGACTCTGGGCAATAGCTCACTTAATAGCTCACATAATTTCCACGCCGGCCTCGAGGGCCTTCAGACCCATAGGGGTGAGTAGTTTGCGCTTTACAAATACTGTATTGATTTGATACGTGCAAATTTACCTTCGCACTCCCTGTATAACACCCCCTAAGCACCATACACAAGTTACAATGTTCAAAACAAAAGTTCCTCCGAGTAGGTATAACTACATGCTGACACTACTTGACAGATGTGGAACAGCGGCCAGAGCACATGACTTCACAGCATATAACACACAGTTTGGACTCACACTTTCATCCCCGACTCCGGCAACACCTCAGTTTAGCAAGCACCATTAGACTCTAGACAATACCTCACATATTTTACGTACCCCAGGACTTTCAAACCAGTAGGAGTCAGTTGTTCATCCTAGTAAGTATAAACAAATGCTGACACTACTTCCACAGGTGTGCTGCAGCGGCCAGGGCACATGATTTCCCACCATAAGACACACAGTTTATGCTCACGCTTTCATCCCCGACTCCCAAAGCAGCTCACCTTAGCAGCAACAGAATATGCAATACCTCACTTAATTTCCATACCCAGCACTTTCACACCGGTAGGTATGAGTAGTTCGCTTCGCACCCCTTCTATAGCACACCCTAAACACTCCACAGAGGTTACAGTGCTCCTACCCTCCTCTTTCCCACATTTTTTGCCCTTTACCACCTTACTCGCTTCAACTGAATCACAAAATGGTGGCCAACACTTCCTAGTTGCAAACGCTCGCAGCGCTCGCTGCCAATCAGCAGCAAGCTCGTGCTCATAACGCTTCAGCCAATCAGATGGCAGAATTCCCAAATATCAATATCTGTTAATTTCTATATTTCTCCAAAACTACTGAACGGATTTACACCAAATATACAAATCGTGTTTTCTAGACCAAGACCCTTCTCCCTGCCAAATTTGGGGTAATTTTGTTCACCCGTTCGACCTGTAGCCTTGTCTAAAGTTTCCTACGGAAATTAACATTGAAAAAACACGTTTTGGGACCCCCCTTTTTTCACCCCCAAACTTTCAACATAGGAGCTGATCTCAACAAAGAATTAGTTTTAAAAATGTCACGAAGATTCAATCGGCGCCAAAGATATTACAAATAAAATGTCGCCATTTTCCTATAGTAACTAGGTCCTAACTATAACTACCTACTGGCAAAAAGTTCACCGTCCCGTTCTCCGTAGTCTCCAATAAGATACACAGGTATATATATATATATATATATATATATCTTCATATAATATCAGAACAACATATGCATTAGGATCTTCATATCCATGACCATGTTTTTCTATCTGCTGGCAGACAGGTGTTGTCTGTTTCTTTGCAGAAAGAATCTAACATTTTCTAGCTGACCCAGAGAACACCCTTTGCTTCCCTCTCATTACCCACAACGTCCCCTTGAGACGAAAGCACTTTATTGTTCTTTATTGGTTTGTGAAAGGTCACAGTCCCCGGACACCTTGCTCAGGAAAGAATTCTAAGTGTAATGTTTATAAAACGGCTTTTCCCTCTGTGACCTTGCCTCTCCCCGTGCCATTGGGGAGTCTGGATCAAAGACGAATTTCTCAATATATTTTCCTCTTTACACTGCAAAATGGACAATTCCTAATGATGTACTAGTTAGAAATATTTTAATTGGAAATGGTGATATCTGTTATTGTTTACTTTGCAAAACTGCGCAATTATGTTCAGTATCAACACAAAATAAATGTTTAATTTCCTATTCTTGCCCCCTTTCCGTAGCATCCATTGTTTATTTTGTTCATAATTTTATTGAATTAACTACAGCGCTGTTCCTCACACCCAGGAAGTGTGTATGCACAGTAAAAAGTGTTATCTTGTTTTTAAGTCCTATTTAATGAGAGGAGAGCCCAATAGTCCTATGGCAAAATCTATGGGCCCAATTCACCTATACATTGCTTTGACTTGCTTTTGTAGCACCTTTATTTACTCCTGAATTCCAAGAGTTATCCAGCTGTAAACCAGAAGTACGTTCTCATTATCTCTAGGATTCCGGGTACAGCTGCAGAGTAAGTCATTCCTGCACACATCCAAATCGAGCATTATTTGTCAAGAGTATAAGGGCACAGCAAGTGCTCTGGGCATCACTGAAGCCCATTCTCAGAGGGCCCACAACATGCTGAACATTCCCATGTGTGGTAAGGTGCTGAGAGCAAATCTCACACTCAGAGCCACCCAAGGGAGAGTAAAAGTTTGTGTCAAGGTGGTTGTGAGGTGTAGGGGCGTCACACAGGCCCCCGCAGCCCCAGCGGTGTGGGGGGACAGAGCAGCAGGGTGCCCCCTTAGCATAGTACTCAGGCCTGAGAGCTCCGGAATAAATCTGGAGCAGGGGCCCCTCCGTGTATCTTGCAGGGGGGACCTGTCAAATTTCATTACGCTACTGGTGAGGTGGACTTCCTCAATTCAGGTGCTGGCCAAAAGCAAGCAGGAAAATGCACCATGCATGTGCTCACCGAGCAAAGGTGAATGCTATGCACCATGAGGGAGAATAGGATGCAGAGTCTTGGTCCTAATTACAAGGCCACTCTGTACACAAATTAATGTTGCCTCGATCTGCACCCCCCTTAAATATTAGATCAGGGCTGGTGCAAAAGTCAAACTCTAAGCCCAGTACCCGAAAGGAACTGCTGAAGTGTGTCTACTCCAAGGAGCCTCTCTCCTTCCAACCAGTGCATACTAGGTTAGGTTGTGTTCTCGCAGCACACTTTGGATTTTAGATGTGATTCACCTTTGTTAAAGTAGGTGAGAAAGATATGAAAGTCCGTTAGAGTGCGATTTCATATTAAAAAAATTATTGAACTATCAGTAGGAGTCCATGTAAATTAATCATGACTAAAATATCCATGTTCGATCCTTAGATAAGGTATAACAATCTGTTGCCCGATCTGAGCCCCACAGTCATAGAACATTTCATTGGTTACCGCAAAGAAACTTCAGTAAATGCACGTTAATTAAATAACAGTGTTTACTGGAATTTAAGCTTGAGATATTTCGAAGGAGATTAAAAATGGTGTTACTATCAGTTAGACAAGTTAGAGGTCCCTGCGTGCGTACCTTTTTCCTAACAAAAAAGCTCTTTCTGTAATAAAATGTTATAGCTAGGGCTAACTCGAGACACTGATGAACCCTAGTATCGTTTAAATATAGAGCCATTTTTTCTCAAACGGATGCGGAGAAAGATCTACATATTTTCATTGTGACTCTAATAGGCGTTCTCGATTTTGAATTAGCTCTTTGAGATTTGGTAGCAATAGTTGTAAATGCTGTGAGTGAAAACCAGTAATAAAATCAATGAAAAACAATCACAGAGAGACATATAATATGTAATCAGGGAAGACGTTCATGAATAAAGAAAATACAGGTCAAAGCTAAAAAAAGAAGTGATGAATGTCCTGGTATTCTTTGCAGAGTTTTTAGTTGACCCAAATTTTTTTCATTTTTTTACTGTTTGAGATATTTTAAATTAAATAGTCATGGGTTAGTGTAACAACATGGGTTAGAAACAGCGTAGGACACAAGGTAATGGTTAATTGAGAATTTTATTCTGAATATTTTAAATAAATAAGTATAATATAATGCAATACAGCAGGTGAATAAAGTATTAGACAAAATTAAAACTAAATAAATTAAAAAAATTAAAATTAAAAAAAGGTTTATTAAAGATTAAATATGAAGTCATATAAAGGACATGATTGGCATGAGGTTTGGAGAATATTAACATATTATATTTAATTTAACTTGAAAAATAACGTTGAGGTTTAGGATTGAGGTGGAGCATTTAATAAATCAAAGGACACACAGATTAAGGGCGGAATGCAGAGCAAATCAAACATTCAACCCCAGTCAAGAGATCTGGGTTAAATCCTTTGTTCTTTTGCTCACCATGCCACACCAGTTTATTTATTTATTTATTATTATTTTTTTTTTGAAACCGTTTATTACAAAACTCAAAAAATATACAAAGATGGGCCTACAACCTTCCGGCCGGCCGCTAGCAGACAAAAGGAGCATATGATACACATTGTAGAGCGTGTATTGCGGCTGAGGAAGATGCACAGGAGTTAGCAGCGTTGATAGCCACACCATCCGGACCCCACTGTACGGTTTCATTTTAAACTGAAAGAACAACCAGAAAAACAAACCCACAAGGCAATCCACAATCAGAAATAGCAGCATGTGCTCCCCTGAGAGGGGGGCCCTACCAGTCCATAGGAGTATCAAGAAGGGGAAGAGATCAGGACTAGGGCTGGGTAAACTCAATGCCCGGAGCCACACCAGTTTAGACCGAGCCATATGCAAATCAGTCCTGGCCCTGTACCTCATGTGAACAGTTCAGCCCGAACTGCCAAGCCAGGTCCTCCCTGGACTGGAAAAAAGCATGCTGGGACCGGTTTCGGGGCATCACCCCTCATCAGCCAGGCTAGCTTGAATCCAGTGGCACAGTGAGCCTGGAACCCAAGTCTGGGCATACCCGGCGCACTAAGGATGAGAAAGCAAAAGCCACACAGATGATGGATGGAATACAGAGCAAATCAAACATTCACCCCCAGTCAAGAGATCTAGGTTAAATCCATTGTTCTTTTGCTCACCATGTCACCCCAGTTTAGACACAGCCATATGCAAATCAGTCTTGACCCTGTGCCTCATGGGAACAGTCCAGCCCAAACTGCCAGGCCAGCATTTGATAAATGGTAAAGGACCCATATTTAACTGTATTTCAGGTTAAAATGGCAGGAGTACGCTTCACTTGGTTGTCAATTGAGTAGAGGACCAAGCTGAGATTCCCCCTTTCCAGATCCAGTTAGCTGTCTCCATGTTACCATTAGCATGCCAATTCAGAGCTTACGGTTTTGGCCTGAATATATCCATACATCAGTGCATTGTACATTATCCGTACATTATCCATACATCAGTGCATTGTACATTATCTTCCTCTATGCAGACAAGGTCTTACTATAGGTCTGGGACCCAGTTGCACACCTGTAGGCAGTTATGTAAATGGTTGATGACTTTGACCTATGGACAAAATCGAGCTTGTTTCCATGCACATGACAGGAGCTGAGGAACTGGAACACAATTGACCTATTGCCCCTAGCGTAGACCCCGACCACCATCAAGTATTTAGTGATACCGTTGTAGCCTGAGGGCGGACAGAAGCTTGGAGAAATCCTGGTGTAAGCAACAACTGTCTGTCATAGGTAGAATAATGCTATCCAAGATGATGTTACTTCAACCTCTCCTGTACCATTTTGTAAATCCCTCAGTTATCCTGAAAAATCATGAGCATCAAACGAGTACTGAAGCACATACAAGAAGTCCATATATTTAAAAAAATCACAACAAGTAAAATGCAGTAAAAGGAGCTTTTTAGTCTAACGCGTTATTTCCAAAAGGATGATTTTGTTCTTTTGCGTATTCAGTACCTTGAACAGTTAAAAGGAACAAAGGCAGCTGACACATGTTTCACCCGTAGTACTTTTTCAAGGTAAGATACTTATCGGTGGCCGTTGAGGACAGTCTTGGGACTGAAGGTAAGAATAAACTGTGGTTTGGCTGGAGAAACAGATGCGTCTCAAATAGACCAGTCACTGTGAATGATAGAAAACTATGCTTGTCGAGACGCGGGGTCTGGAGTGTTCCCGAGAAGGGTATGTAAACCACAGTTCCGGTAAGCTGCAGTGGAGCGCGGAGAAGGCAACCTTTTTTACACATTTGTGCAATTGTCTTGGCATAGCCACCAACTGCTCTGTGTTTGCATCCTGAAAAATCATTATTAGAGGAATTGGATTCCCATTTACATGAATTGATTTGCTAAAGTGGAAGATGAGGGCTAGCTTTGAGAAAGATGTGATTAAATCAGACCAAAAGTGGAGAGGGAGCCCCTGATTACAAATAATATGCTGAAGCTACAAAGCTACAGCATGTGGCCAGAGTGGTTTCCAGGAAGTTGAATTTTCAGAGAGTGCGGTATGTACAGGTATCCTGTAAAGGTCCCTTTTATGCAGGCAGTCTCACTATTGCCCAGTCAATAGGTTATTGGAAGTGGCTTAGCATTGTTGGAACCAATATATGAAAGGGTACTTCAGAGTAAAAGGCAAAAACGTTCAAGAGTCCAATTTGAGAACTTGGAATATGGGATCTCAGGCAATAAAGTTAGGTAAAGTTCTTCCTTCAGGAAAGGCAGGATAGGATCTGATCTAACTAAATCAAGAAACATAGATAAAATAATGTGTTTCATTCAGAGCATCCTCCCACAGTCTCCGCCAAGATGGAGCCAATCAGGTTGCAGCACCTCCTGGAGCAGGTAAGCTCCCCTCTTTCCCACCATCTAATAATGGCACACACAGCTGCTCGACCTTGAGTGTATCCATGGTTTGGACTGCCTGGTACAGGAAGATATTCTCATCCACTACACACAGTGTAAATCACAGGAGACTGTCAATTAGCATAACTTTCCTACAAGTAAAACAATTAAGTACTCTTTTCCAACTGAAGGTCATCTAACTCCTGCAAGAGAAACAAAAACTGTGAAAGCACATTTTGGAAACAATGTAAGGTCAACAATGAAAACTGAGCAAATGATTTCTAGTTGTAGTTAAGACAGTTTTATAAATGCACATTCAGTTAACATGAGAAAGCAACAAGCTAATGCTTATACTTTAGTTGTATAAATAGATCCTCCTTGTGTTCATCTAGCAACACATTTGCATACAGATTAATTTATGATTACAAGATTATAGAGCATAAAATGTGCATTGCTTCAAAGTATTCCAGTGCCTGAGCTCAGTATTTTCGTGAAGACCATGAAAAAAGTAACTTTATAAAAATCATAGCCTAAAGGTCCATGATTAGTAAAGTTACTAATTTCTTTGGAAATCAGACCTTAAATGCATATAACCTTAAATTATTACATTTCAAAGTAACACATGTCCTTCTTTCTGGTACTCAGTGCTATACATTAAATTTTAACTCATGAGTGTTGGAAGGTAGGATCCTTCTGCATGTGTACCCCCACTTTTTGTCTGGTTCTAAGCTGGTTTTTGACTAGCCTGACTGGGATCCTGCTAATCAGGACCCCAGTCTATCTGCTTTCACCCTAAACTGTTATGTTAGTGCTTAGGTACAATCCCAGATTGGATACTGGGGAACTCTGATCAGTCCCTACTATATGGTACCCATGTACCCAGGGCATAGGTACCCCACAGGTCTCCCATGGGCTGCAGCATGTATTATGCCACCCGTGAGAGACCATTCAGAATGGAACTACAGGCCAGCCATTGCAGCCTGTGTAAGTTGGTGCATGCACCACTTACTAAAGATATAGGTTTATTATATCTAAGGGTCACGGCACTTAAAACCTATAAGTCACCCCTATAGCAGGCCTTGACAACCCTGAAGGCAGGGTGCTTATTTCTTAGTGAGAATGTGCCCCTGCATGAGCAGGACACCCCTGCAGCCTATGTAATCCCTTCTCCCGGGTTGTAAGTGAAGCAGACATATACTAAATAGAGGGGCACCGCCTAATTACGCGATGACCATCTAGAAAACAGCTGCAACCAAGAATTGGGAAAGAAAGCAGATAAAGGAGTCACAACCAGGGTTAAGCAGAAGAACCAAGGTGGTGGTGATGAGATGAAAGATACTTGTAAAAAGCAAGGCCACAAGAAATATGATTCTGATTGCCCCAAGGCCAGCAATAAGGAAAATATTCTTCCTACTACTACAGCACCCCCTGGTGCTCCTGGCAATACTCCCCCAGGTAGTAGTAGCACACCGAAAAATTTGGTTGGGTTCTCATGGGGTACTGAGGTGGATACTGGCCTAGCCAGATCCCCCACACAGGCCACCTTAGTCTGTAATGGTGGCATGGGGACTGCCACTTTTACTGAAAGTCCAAATACTTTGGGCAAGTACAGACAGGAGCCTCTGATCAATGGTCAGAAAGCTGTAGCCTATAGGGACCCAGGAGCTAGTGTCACCATGGTGATAGGAAACTTAGTGCCCCAACTTCAGCTTTTACCTGAGTACAACTAACAGGTGACTAACACTGATGGTGTTAGGACAGGTCATCCCATGGTCATAGTCAATCTCAGCTGGGGAGGGGTCACTGGTCCCAAAAGAGTTGCAGTGTCCCCAAACTTTCGTCTAGATTTCCTACTGGTCAATTATCTGGAAACTTCAGCCTGGGCTGAAGTAGAACTGAAGGCCCATCTAGAAATGTTAGGCCTCCCTGAGAAAGTTGGTGTCACCCTTAGGGCCCCAATCCAACCCCAGGGAAGTTCAGGAGCCGTGGAGCCTGAAAGAATGGTCCAGTCTACTCCACCAGAGAGCACAGGGGATGAAGAACAATCTTTTCCCCCCCAGACTATAGGTAAGGGTCAGCTTCCTCAGGGAACTGATCCTACCCCTTGTGAAGGAACTGTCCCAGAGGTGGTCAAGCCTGGCCTGGCAGAACCACTGAGAGCAGGGGAGCCTTCCAAGGAGGTACCCAGTCTGGAGCAGGTATCCTGCCCCTCTCTACCCAGCTTCAGTCAGCCTAGGGCTGCAGAGGACAGGGATGTCAGTGGACTCTATAGGACCCACTGCCAAGAGGAATCCCCTCGTCCACAGATTAGGGACCCCCAGCCTAGTGTTACTAGGCAGGTGGATAATTCTCAGCATCCTGAGGGATCCCTCTTACCCTTAGGCAATGACATCCCCCAGATGGACTTTTGTGGGCAAAGGAAAACCTGGGACCAAGCTGTCCCAAACCTTCACTGGCCCACCATTGTTCCAACCAGAACGGATCAACCAAAAGCTGTAGATGGACCCCTAGGGATAGATACCAGTCAGTCCTAGAAAGAAAGGCCTACATGATGGCCAGTGCTCTGAAGAAGCTGAGGCCAACCCTGTTACGGCCTCACTTCCCTACTCAGACATCCCATCAGCCTTTTTCTTGGCTAAAACAGATTACAATTAGTCATCCCAAATTTTTGAGAGGATCCAAGATCCTACTGGGAAGGAACTTCTCAGTGGACCATAGGATAGGGAGTATCCATGCAAATGCAGGACCTTCCTTATATAGTCACTTAGGAAATAAAGTCTCACTGGGCAAGGTTAGCCTTATCTCCTTTCGTTTTGGGGGGGGGGGTGTTATGTAGAAAGGTATGATGCTTCTGCATGTGTACCCTCACTTTGTGCCTGGTTCTAAGCTGGTTTTTGAAAGGTCTGACTGGGATCCTGCTAATCAGGACCCCAGTCTATCTGCTTTCTCCTTAAACTGTATGTTACTACCTAGGTACAATCCCAGATTGGATACTGGGGTACCCTTATCAGTACTTAGTATATGTTACCCATGTACCCAGGGCGTAGGTAGCCCAGAGGTCTCCCATGAGCTGCAGCATGTATTATGCCACCCTTGAGAGACCATTCAAAATGGAACTGCAGGCCGGCCATTGCAGCCTGTGTAAGTTGGTCCGTGAGTCACTGCACTTAATACCTATAAGTCACCCCTATAGCAGGCCTTGACAATCTTGAAGGCAGGGTGCTTGGTTCTAAGTGAGAGGGTGCCCCTGCATGAGCAGGCAACCCCTGCAGCCTACGGAGTCCCTTCTCCCAGGTTGTCAGTGAAGCAGACATATACTATATAGAGGGGTACCGCGTAATTACGTGATAACCATCTCGAAAACGGCTGCAACGAACCCTGTAGTGTTTGGTGTAAAAAATGTTGGAATCATACCCCATCACCATTACCAGTGTGGGAGGTAGGATTCCACCCACCGGGAGAGCCCTCCATTAGACTCTCAGTGTTCCCGGTACCAGCCTTCTAGTCCCAGAGAGCACAAAATGGTTGCTGCCAACCAGAGGTGCATTTCTGCCCTCCTGCTGCTGAGCCAAGCTTGAGCAGAGGAAGGTGGAACAATAGGCATCCTGTCACAGGGAGGTGTGACCACCTCCCAGACAGGATTTAGTATATTAGCTCCGGGTGGGTGCGCTTACCAGTGCCTGAAAGTCTGCATGAGGGCTGATGGCTCCCACTCTGGCACAAAAATGGATAAAGGACATGGAAGTAACCTCTCCCCTGACCAGACCCTCCCCTGGGAGGGTCCCCTGAATCTTCCCAACCCTCTCATTAGTTTACTTAAGGGCTTACCTGGGTGTAGGGCCCTATATTCATTTTGGACAAGATTCAGAACAGAAACCACTGCACTTCTACCGTCTGGGCACTCTGGACTTTCCTGTACTTCGTTTAGGCCTGACTTTGTCTCCCTTTCAGTCTGCTGCCTTGTCTGTGCCTGTGCACCATACAGGATCCATGCAGGACCTGTGGAGCATCCAAGACACTTGAGCATAATCTCCCTTGGAGTGAAGGAGTCACTCCCCTGCATTCGCAGGCACCTCAACACTGCTGACCGGTCTGCTGATCCCGAGCTCCTGCTGACTCTGAAGGGTTCAACAACACAGGTGGTTGTTATGTAGGGCTCTTGAATCCCATGCTGCCCTTTCACCAAGTTTGAGGACAGAATCCGTTGTGGGGGCTGCATTAACCAAACTCCTGCCTGTGCACCGCGTACTTTTGCAAGTGCATATGCTTGTTGGCAACTTTGCAACAAGTGCATTGGGCTCCAAGTAGCCCCAAACTCCGGCAACTTCTTCCACCAATATCTTCAGCCACATTGCCTTGTGGGCACAGTGGCCTGCTCCTATTGGAGAACTACTCGAGGTCCTCTTGGGACTCCTGTGCCTCTGGCCTGTTGGTCCATTTGAAGGTCACCTTTGATTTCCTTGGGCTCACCTGATTGCTCGGGCCTGCCCTGACTCCCCTGCTTGTGGTGAGTCTCCTAAGCCTTGCTGGTCCCAACCGTGCACATTCTTGACTTCCTGTGTGGGATGCCATTGCCAAGACTTTGTTGGTGCTCCCGCCGGACACCGGCCCCTCAGCACTCGACATCCTTTGTGGGACAGCTTTTACCCAGCTCCTGGTCATCCTCAGCATCGCCTGGTCTGGCAGCTGCAGAGTCAAGGTTACCCTCATCATCCCTGAAGCACCCGACATCGGAGGGCAATCTTCTTCCAAGTCCCCTGGTCACTCCTGAGTGACATAGACTATGTCCCCTCTGCTTTCAGTTACTCTTCACCAAGAATCCACGTTTGGATTCCAATGGACACTTTCTCCTCTTCCAGCAGTGGCACTTTCCTGAATTCCGCCATTGAGTTCGGCTGCGGTTTGTGGCGCCACTTCACACTTATGCACCTGGCTTCCCTGGGATAGGTAACTTGGGTACCACAGTATCCACAGCTGGGGTGGCTCTCCAACCTTCTGTTTTCCACAGGTTTTCTTCAGGGTCCACTGGGAAGGGTCCTTAATCTTTAAAATTCCAACCGCAACTTGCACATAGACTTGTACAGAGCACGCGGTCGTGTTCAGACACTGCCCACGCTCCCCCTGGGGTCCCTATCTACTCACCTTGAGTGGTTCCTTGGGATCCCAGTTCTACATTCACTCGACATTGTCCTGACTCTAATCGTGGTTCTTATACCACATTCTTAGTATATGGTTTTGTCCCCCCACTGGGGCCCACTATGTATTAATGCTATTTACTGTGATTTCTTTGCTAAGGAATTGTGTGCTTTGTGTCTATCTCCATGTAGGAGATACTGTAACATACTAGATAGTGTTATATAATAAATGCATATGTTTATAAATACTTTGTGTGGTTCTTTTTCATTTAATCCATACTGTAAGATTGCATTCTGTTAAACAAGCTGCTTTACACTCCTTCAAGACTACGCCTGAAAGCTGCACCCCACAGTTAGCACATGGACAGCTTTCTAAGGTTGTCTGAGACCTCCTAAATCACCATAAGGGTTGTCTGGACTGTTGCAGGGTGCCCACTTATATTAGTAGACATCATATACCAGACCAGCTTCTCACAATGATTATATAGCAAATATGCTAATAATATACAGTAAGCAATATGTTCTTTTTAAATGTGCATTAGTGATCAGAACACAGCCCTGCATTTGTCTAAATAATATGTATTTTAAGGAAACCTGGAGATATAGGGGCATAATTATCAAAGATTTAGCATCGTCCTTGCACCATCCATGAGAATGCAGGGCTACGCAAAACCTAGAATGAGATTTTCCAAGCCACGCAAGGCCACCTTGTGTGACCCTTCGTGGCTTGATTAATCCGGAGTAGCACAAGGCAACACAAGTTGCTGCCCTGAGCTACTTTGCCCCAGGGAAGCATTCCATGGGTGGAATGTGGGTCTTCCCATGCATCCACACATGGATTTTGGCGAGTTCCCAGATTTACCATGAGTGGGAGAACTGGGAATGCGTCAAAATGCTAACACTGTCCTAGGTGAAGCATAATGAAGAGAAATATCTTTATTTCTCTTTGATTTGAGCACTTTTTACATGAACTGCATTCTGCAGCATAAATAGAAAGAGGAAAAAGCCTCAGAGGAATATTTTTGTGCAGGAAGGTGTCCCTTCCTCCACTAAAGTAAACCTGCAATGCAGGCACCCTTGCACTATGATGCAAGGGAGCCTGGGTTGGCTCTAGACAGGAGAAGGGGAGGATGTGAATGTGCCATATAATGGTAAATATGGCACATTCCTTCCCATCCTTTCCCTGTCAAGCAATGCATGGCACACAGCAAGGTGTCTTGCTGCATTGTGTGACATTTTGATAATACTGTCCCTAAATCTGAGTATGACTGTGGTAGAATACAGACATCAACTTTTCAAGTTTCACAAGTGCACATCATAAAAGCACACCCATTACATGACTGTAATAAAGCATCTGAGCATATTTCATTACATATGTAGGATTTATGCAATTTAATGGTTGCAGATTCTATAATTTCCTTATTCAAGCCATTATGCTTACAGGGCAGATAACGTGTTGTTCTAGTCTGGGACGTAAGTTGGTGTGCGACATTTTTGTTGAATGTATTCTGGTTGTCAGTTGAACACCAAATGAAAATTTGCAGCCCTAAAACAAATCTATATTAGAAATGCAAGTTCTTGAAATTAAAACATTTGAATGTTCCCCGTCGAGTACATATGATGTAAGGAGTACTTATTGTGTCTTCTAGTCTTTCATCAAACTACCTGCTCTGCCTCAAAAGCAGCGGAGTCTTTCTTCAGTCCGCCTACTCTCCACAGAGGCAGCTGAGTCTTTCGTCACACTCCCTGCTCTATCACAAAAGCAGCACAGTGATCAATATGGAATCCTAGACCTTTCCTTCCCGCCACACCCCACTGCAGTCAAAATTACATATTGATCCTGGTTTTCATCTCGTTGCAGGCATTTGCCAGGTGCTCACTCTTTCCATTCATCTGTAATAAGAAATAAATACTGCACAGAATAAATGTATATCCACCAGCAGGGAAGAAGGCAATTTTGTGGTTTTTGAAAATATGAAGAGAATGACTGAAATGTTTACCATTAATGCACTGTAGAGTCAAACAATTTGTTTTGGAAATCAACAGTAAATTGAAAATGTCGGAGCACAGTGCTGCCAAATTTGGTGCAGCTCCGCACTCTGACATTTTCTCGTTAATGTGCCCCTCTATGGGGCATATTTACAATAAAATATTGGAGCATGGAACTGCACCAAATTTGGCATGGCCGAGCTCCAACACTTTCAAAATGCAGGAACCCCCTGTATTCACAAGAATATGGAGCACCCCTGTGTTTACCCTGGCCCTAGTGCAAAGAAAGCTGCAAAGCACAGGCACCCTTTCTGCACATAAACAATCAACAATTGCAATTTCCACTTTGTATGTGTGCTGCACATGGAATGAGCAAAAAGCGAGGAGAAATTATTTCAAGGAGATATTAATAATTCTTCCTCATATCGGCATTCTAATACCTGGAATTCCAAGGCATTAATTTTTAGGCTGTCTCAGCCTGGTAAATCTGGGACAGAGTCAAAAAGCAATGCATGTTGCAGTGGAACGCCCTCAGCAACACCCATTGCATGCCCCTTTGCCACAGAGGACTGCGGCGGAAAGGGGCATATTTACAAGGTCTAGCGCCCCCTTGTAAACATGGTGCTGCGCAGCAGGAGTGTAAAAACAAGTGACACTCTAGTGGTAGTGAAGGCTTGTAATTATGCCCCTATGCGTTTTAGACTTAATGCAAGTGACAGCTTATCTTTTCAGAATATCGAGGTGAGAATCATTTGCAAACAAATTCAACCTACACGGGAAAGTAATCAGCCTATTAAAAGTCTAGCAATGACCGGCAATGGTTGAAACATCCCTACACTTAAATGTATTCCTCTCCCTAGAAAAGCTTTTTAGCAATCGTACTATTTTCACAATATCTGACTTTGAGTCCGACTAAGTCCTTAATATTCAGTGGTTCAAATTGCAGTAAATGACTATGAGCAGTGCTTCCTTATTTTACAATTTTAGAAGAAGACAACAGATGATAAAGGCTTTCTTCTGCAAACCATCGACCCAACCACCTTTCTCTTCATTGAGTACAACATAACAGTGAGCTACCACAGCAACACGAATCTTGGGGCATATTATCAAGGACGGCATTAAAAATTATCACTGGTTTAGCGGCAGAAAACTGCCCCTAAAGCGGCGATAATGGGCTTGATAATATGCCGCAGAGAATTCCAATAGAAGTCCATGGGGCATATTAACAAGCCAGGCGATACAATTATCGCCGCTTTAGCGGCAGAAAACTATGCACTAAAGAATACACGTTTTAAGGGGGGTGTAACACCCCAAACATCCCCCTCCTGAAACTACGCCTCTGACGAAAGCATCCAAGTAGTTCAGATCGAAAGATGACAAATGGCTCACAATCAGTCCTAGAATTATGCTGAACAACTTACAGCAATAATTGTTGGACCTCACAACGCCACTACCTTATTTGCTGAGCTTCACCCCTTTGGTTGAATGTATAGAGTGAGGCTCTACTCCCTGGAATACAGTCCAATGCCTGTTACTCCTGATAATATCCTAACCCAGCCTTTGCGCAGCCATACTCTGTATCCGACTTCAGCTAATCTTTCCTCATTTGTGCCATCCATCTTTCCTTAATGTGTTTATAAATCTCGGGATTCCACCCCCACAGCTAAAATAGAGCACTGAAGCCCTCATTCTGAGAATGGGTAGGGCTCCTGGCATCACAGATTAGGGTATAGGTAAAAGGAGGGGTGGGGAGCTAGACTAGAGGTTACCAGACAAGTTCTGTTTTTCTGCTCTATGTTTTGGTTCCTTCTATTCTCCAAGCAGAAAGCTAAGAAGAGGTGGAACCTTTATTTTGCGGGATTCGATGGGATATAAAAGCACAGTATGTCAGGGATGAAAATAGGTGCAATCAAGATAACTAGTTTAACCATTCAGCATGTTGAGGGGTGAGGGCACTGTATTATTATTTTAATAGAGAAGTTTATTAATGTCTGTAGCAGTTGAAAATTGTCCTAAAATAGCCCTTTGGTTGTTTTCCGTGAAAACAGGAAGAAGAGACAGCTCAGGCTATTTGACCGGTCAATATGTAATTGACATTTGGCTTTGCTAAGAAAAGTTGTGTTCCATTTTCGCTTCACTGGTTTGATTATCGCACTTCAATAAGACGAAGTAAAGAAAAGCGTCTCTTGAAAGAAGGCACTGCCAGAATCTGAAGCAAGACACTTGCATCTCAGGTCATTGTGATGGGTTGGTTCTTTTCAGGTCCTTGAAGACAAATGTCTTCAGGAAACTTCTCTCAAGAGGGAGGGCATTGCTTATTATTTTTTCAGAGCGCTAAATGCCCCCGATCAATATAATGGATAAATGCTGTGGATATCTGCTGTCCACCCTTTCACAACTGGCACATTCCTCTTGCATTCAATGCAGCACCTTTCACCCTGTGCATCTACTTCCAACCTTTGTAGACCCTTGTCCCCCGTCTCCTCATTTCACTCTACAACTTCTTGTGATACCCTGAATACTCCCTGTCTCTCTACCCTCCCCATTGTTTCTTACACTCTCCCACTTGCATCCTGAGATTTCCCCTTATACTCCTTGCTCCCCCATTAATAATGGAAATCATGTTACTATTCATCCAGTGCAAAGGTTTTCACCAAACCTCACTGATTTGCAATACTGTTGAGCATGAGTAGCATTAGCAAACGTACATAGCACAAGAAACATGCAGGAGAAATGTATGCATCTGTTTCTCTCTCTGTCATTCTCTCTCTTTCTCTCTCTCTCTCACGTACACGCACTCATACCTGTACATCAGCATTACCAGGTTTCTCTGTTTTCTAAGGATCCACTGCTATTATGCGAGTTCATTCTATCTTTCTTCTCTGCAAAAACAATATAGCAAAAAAGGAAAAAACTTTCTCTGCATCCCAATAAAGAGGTTATGCGGGTGTCCTTCACATGCGATTTACACATCAACAGAGTCAAGACTGATTTGCAAATGGCTGGGTCTGGACTAGGGTGGTGAAGTGAGCTAAAGAACAATGATGGATTCAACCTAGATCTGTGACTGAGGGTGAGTATCTGAAAAGTATCAATGCTCTGTCCATCACTCCTTGTGTTTGCTTTGTTCGCCCTAAGTTGACAGGGTATGCCCAGACGTGGGTCCCTTGCTCACTTTGCCACTGGATTAAAGCTAGGTGGCTTTAATCAGGGGTGTTATCCAGGTACCAGTCCCAGGATGCTTGTTTCCGGTCCAGAGAAGACCTGGCTTGACAGTTCAGGCTGGACTGTTCCCATTAGGAACAGGGTCAAGACTGATTTGCATATGGCTGGGTCTAAACTGGGATGGCAAAGTGAGCTAAAGAAAGATTATGGATTCAACCCAGATCTGTGACTGAGGGTGGGTATATGAAAAGTTTCAACGCTCTGTCCATCACTCCTTGTGTTTGCTTTGTTCGCCCTATGTTGGCAGAGTATGCCCAGACGTGGGTCCCTTGCTCACTTTGCCACTGAATTTAAGCTAGCCTGGCTGTTTAGGAGTGTTACCCCGAAACCGGTCCCAGCATGCTTGTTTCCAGGCCAGGGACGACCTGGCTTGGCAGTTCAAGCTGGACTGTTCCCATGAGGAACAGGGTCAAGACTGATTTGCATATGGCTGGTTCTGAACTGGGGTGGCGAAGTGAGCTAAAGAACGATGATGGATTCAACCCAGATCTGTGACTGAGGGTGATTGTCTAAAAAGTTTCAGAGCTCCATCCATCATTTCCTTGTGTTTTTTTTAATGTAGTAAGACAAACAGGGTGTGCTGTAAAAGTGGGAACTGTTATCCCTGGGGAAAAAATTCTCTTTGGTTAAGGAGTCCAGAATTCTTTGGCTAGTAAATCTCCCACAGGTCAGTCAGTTGACCTCCTATGTGGCTACAGGGACAAACTAGCTGCAAGGGGACGTTCTACTAAAGTGCCCAGCTGATCAGTAGCAACTTGACCTGGACTGCATCCTTTTAGTAGCTTCTGATAGAGCAAGCTCTGGTCCCTGAGTGCTGTTCTTGAAGTCCTAGCATCCTTAGATGTGGCCAAGAGGAGCTGCTCCAGAGAGTATGAAAAGTTAAGATTTCAGCAGACCGTGTAGCAAAGGTGTTCAACTTCAGGAGAACTTAGTTGGTTACAGTGTGCAGGATGACTTGACTGGGCAAAAGTGTGAAAAGTATCTGCCCAACTAGGGGATGGCCATGAAACTTGATTTTTCAGAGCTTTTCCTGCCAATACAAACAGAATGGGTGTTAATCCAAAATTCTCTTTTTTGCCATGCTTGATGTCTGCACTATTCAAGCTCGAGCTCAACCGTCACCCAAGAAAACCTACTAACCTTTTAATTTCTGCAAATTAGACAGAAAGGTAATTCCAGGGTAGTGTGACTTGTGTATGCCCCCAACATCCTTTTACCTAGAATTCGCCACAAACCTCAAACTTTGCCTAAAATCAGGCATTTTCCTCACATTTCTGTGACAGAAATTTCTGATTCCTGTCCAGAACATCCATACCACTCAGCGGTCCCACAGTTCTTCTGATAAAAACACTACCCCTACTGCTGTGGTTTGGCCTGGCACCCACGATTCAAAAGTCCTCCAAAAGCAACAAATTACCTGTTTTGGCTACGAGTATAGCTGTGTTATATGGGCTTGGCCGACACACAGGAAAATCTACTAAATCCAGACAATTTAGAAAGTAGGCACTCTGAGGGAGTACAGGGTGTTGTGGCTTGTATGGATTCCACAACATTTTCTCACCAATCATGCCCTGTAAACCTCAAAAGTTGCCTAAATTAATGCATTTGCTTCGAATTCCTGTGATGGAAACATCTCAAATCTACAGGAATCCACAAAATTCCTACCACCCAGCTATCCCACAATTGTGTGGACAAAAACGCTGCCCCACTTGTGTGGCTCGGCTGCACCATATAAGGCTCCAAACATATACAGCTCCAAATGTAGTGTGGAGACATCTGAATTTCTTATAATAAATTAATCTGTTTTATTGATAAGGCTCAGCTGCCATCCAGGGAACCTTCCTAATCCACACATTTTTTTAAACTACACCCCCAGAAGAGTCTATGGTAGTGTGCCTCGTGTTGATCCCACAAAGTCTTCTTCGCCACAATGCCCTGCAAAGCTCAAACTTTTCTTAAAATCATGCAGTGTGTTCACATTTTGTGACTGAGACTTTTAGAATCTCTACAGATCCACACAGTTCCTACCACCACACTTCACTGATAAAAATGGTACCACTCGTGTGTGGCTGAGTCTAGCACATGTGACAGGAGCAGACCAAGCCATGGATCATGGGGGTGATTTTAACCAAAGTTTGAGGTCTGTAAGGAATAAGTCAAGTAAAAGGATGTTGATATTATTGCTACCAAACGAATGTGGGATGGCCTCGGATTTGAATCACATAACCTCATACGATAAACATGTATTAGGGTCATTTGCTTCATACATCTATTGACACAACTGATCAATATCATTAGTTAAGACTGTTTCGCCCTTAGCTTAGGGTCCTTTGGTAATGGGTTCTAGATAACAATACTGTGAATAATTCCCATTAGTATTGCCTGTAGTCATTTTATATTTCAGAGCTCTGTTTGTAAAGAAAGAAGAATTAAACCTAAAACAGCTATACATGTAGCATGTGGGATTTACAGGTTTTTTTAAGGGTATTTTTCCAACGCATGTTAAAAACATTTAGGGGCATATTATCAAGAACGGAGTTAAAATTATCGCCGCTTTAGCGTCAGGAAACCGCCGGGCATATTATCAAGCCAATTATCGCCGCTTCAGCCGCAGTTTCCTGCCGCTAAAGCGGCGATAATTTTAACGCCTTTCTTGATAATATTCCCCTTAGGATTTTGTACACTCAAAGTGAGAGCAGCAGCATACGGCATTGTATAAACAACAAAGCTAGCATGCCCTGAAGTTATGGGGTGCATACAGCTGCCTGAAATGAAACAACGTACAACAATGTGTCTGGGCCTAAGGTAAACCCTTGGCAGATTTCCCTGCAGTGACACTCTTCAGAGGGAATCGAAAGTCTGGCAATGACAGTCCGTTTCATGGCAGTGACTGTCACAATGGTAGTTTTCTAAGTAGTTGATTGATACATTTTTGGACACGTGGGAAATTATGTCAAATGAAATAAAAAGAAAGCTAATTGCTTGTCAGTGGAAACCTTATACATATGAACAAAAACAAAAAAGAATATATCAGATACCTTTAGCATTGTCCAGATACAATTTCAGTAAATCCTCTTTGATATTTAATACACACTTCTTTGCCTGATCATCCCTTTTCTTCATCAGAATACTGTTTAAGATAGTACAAGATATGTAACTCTGACTGTGTTTTAAAAAAAGATGTTTAATGTTCTGTCCGTGGCTTCGGTGTAACTGCACCTACAACTTTTCCTGGAATATCAAATTTGCCTATCTCTCAATATAGTCACCTCAGTTAGCAGCACACATTAGGGCCTATTTATGACGTAATGGCGCAGCACGGCGCTGTGGCAAATTTTGCAGCGTACTATCATTTAAAAAATGCAAGGATGCGCCTTATGTACAATAATACAGCACACCCCTGTGTTTTCCCTCGCACTGGCACTAAAAATAGCTGCCTAGCATCAACACAGACACCCTTCCGCCATAGTGCAAGGGTGCCTGCGTTGCAGGGATGATTGCATCCGCGGTCGGTAGTAGGAGTAACTGCAGGGCGGTGACATGGGGAGGGGGAGGGGCAGGGTGGGGGGTAGTAAACTATGGATTCCGGAGGTTTACAGGTAAGTTAACATATAATTTAATAAAACGAATTTCGTTGCGTGCACAGCATCCCCAAATGCGATGCTGTGCACGCAACAAAATTTGTTTTATTAATTTATATGTTAACTTACCTGTAAACCTCCGGAATCCATAGTTTACTACCCCCCACCCTGCCCCTCCCCTTGCCCACGTCACCGCCCTGCAGTTACTCCTACTACCGACCGCGGCTGGATGATTGTCTATGTGCAGGAAGGTGTCCCTTTCTGCACAAAAACAATCATTAAAGGTGTTTTGCCCACTCCATATAAGTGTGGTCTACACAGTGTGTTTGTTGTTACATCTGTAGAAGAATTCTGCTTTGTGAACCGTCTTCACCCAGAGTTACCTCTGTCCTTGCTGAGGCTGATCCAGCAAATAAGCACTTTATTCCATTGTCCCCTTTTCATAAAGTTCTGCTTACTTCCTCAATCTTGAATGAATGACGGTACACCATCATGACTGTGTGTTTTCCTGTCCTGCAGAAGGTGCAATTTCCCCTCCAGAAATTGAGAATATACATAGTCATTCTGCAAGGTCTTTTTTCTTCTGCTGTGGTTTCATTGTGCACGGCTTGGTGCAATTCTGTTATTGCTCCATCTGTTACAGTAAGAACTGCTGGCTTTATATATGAAATGCTGAGACCCACCTACTGTGATGCATAGTGGTGAACTCTGATACCTTTTGCTACTTGTGACATCTTTCCTGCTTAGAGGCGTAACCCAGGCCCCTGCAGCCCCTGAGGTGCGGGTGGCCTCTGAGCTCCAGGGGTCACCCTTAGCACAATACTCTGGCTGGAGAGCTCCTGATTGAGTCCGGAGGGGGCCCTCCACATACCTTGCAGGGGGTCCCCCTCAAGTTTCGTTACGCCAGTGTTCCTGCTCTGAAATACTGGCATTTGCCTGACTCCATGATGGCCACTTATGGAGCTTATAGTTTATTCTGAGATTTCCTTCCTCGCTTTCAGGACATAAACCTCAAACAAATCCACTACAAAATAATTAGATAAAATATATGATTTTGAGTGACTTAATAGTTTACAAATATAAAACAATACACATATAATGCTACTTAAAAGGCAGCCCTAAAAGCACCTCTGTTGCCTACGCTTAGCTCAAACATAATGCACAGCTTTGCAAACGCTCTCTGGGATAATTAAAACCCAAATGTTTGCCATGAAATGTACTATAAACCCCTACTTTTAAGAAGTAGATGGGAGGCTTTTGTCAAGGTGTACTCATCAAGCTCATGGCATTTTGTAAGGATTCCTTGCCCGATGCAGTGGGGCAGGGATAGAATAATCCCTCACAAGGTAACTACTAACTTCCCTAATGAAACTAACTGGACTGACTCCAGGCAGGGCTCTGTGTGATATTTCAGATTATGCTTGCATGAGTTAAATACACCTGGTGCTGGGTTTCTTTGGAAGTGAAGTTGGGGCAGCACTTTTAGGTATAGAGTATGAGTAATCGGTAACGTTTTGTACTTTCTAATGCTTTTACGCCAGTAGATCAGGCTGCTCTATGGTACCACATTGCCCCACCTTGCCCCGCTCCTCCCTTCTCCTAAGCTCTTCCCCTACCACACCCCTTTTTCCAGTGTTGGACAATCCCTTGTTATTCTACCGGAAGGCGACTAAAGAGTTATTTGGTAGTTATATGAATCTGGTCATTGTGTTTGACCCTGGAAACTAGTATTTTTGTTTTAAATAATCTATACACGGGCCGGGGAGGTGGAGCCGTATCAGTGAGGGGCCCGTGATAAACCCCTACTGAGGGGTGGGACAATGAGCGGGCATCTGGCAAGTCCAGGAAATCGCTGGGTGCTGATTGGGCAGCGTTGTTCAAATGGCCCACTAGGCAGGTGGGCCCTTGGGGGAACACCAGGATTTAAGGGTGTAGGGGGCCCCCCACCCAGGACACGTGCCTTAGCCGTTAACCCACCCACACCTGAAATGCAGGCGTCGCAGCGGCAGGCAGCGGGGGGGGCTCAGGTAGGGCGGGGACTGCACAGAGGGACAGCAGACAGAGCGGAATAGCCAAAGAGGAGCCTCTCAAACCTGTTGGGATGCCTTACGGCACATGGAGCAGGCTATGAGTCAGCATGAGGTCAGCAAGGAGTGTACACTGCACTAGCATCTGACATTGCCAAAACCTTTTTAGCAGTGCTATTACATATGTAATTAAAAAATATGGGAACTCCCCAGCTGCAGTTCCATGCATTGAAATGAGCAAAAATAGTTCTTCTAAGCAGAGCAGCTAAAAGTTTAATGATCCAGTACTGGGTTTTCAATACTTTAAGTGGACAATGTGGCCTATGTACATTTTAAGTGGACTTTCTTGTCCTGCTATGTAGTCACTGGGACAGCTCCTGCTCTTATGAGGAGGAATCTCAAGTGTTAGAAACATCACATTATACTGGGACAGGTAGAACGTTTCAGCAGGACTGCCATAACTTTCAAAAGCACTGAAAAAACCAGCAGGTCCACACAATATGAGTGGGGCATTTAATTCACTTTTTAGAAAGGATGCTATTGGTATTACTGGACAGTATCAAATGTTTTCAGACAGTGTCAGGCTTCTCAGCAGTGGTGATGCAGCACAACAATGCAAGCATCTCTTACATATGCAACCACAAGCACACACAACAAAGGCATACTAATGGGGGGCAGCAGTCAGTCATTGGTCCAAAGCAGGTTCAGTCAAGGCAGCAACGGAATGACCTTAGGTCAAAAGCAAAACATACTGGCATTGCCACTTATGAATGAATTTATAAGTTTAAAGTTACTACAAGTAACTTTCCACGTATTGGTATAGATCTCCAGCACTGGGGCGAGGATCTCCTTATGTGAAAGTACAGGGAGCCCTAAAAAGTTTTTTTCTAAAGAGAAAATATATAAATATATTTAATGTAAAATATAATAATTACACTCCTCAAATTCAATGCGTAATAAATCATTTAGGACCTCGTTGCTGTAGGAAAACAATTTTTTAGTTTGCTAATAACTTTGGCACCGTTTGACAAATCTTATCAAAACCTAAAAAAAAAAATGTTTGTTCCCCCTCAGCTCCTTTCTGGAAATATAATAATTACACTCTTCAAATTCAATGTGTAATAAATCATTTAATTTAGCCTATAGATATATATTCCTAAAAATATATATATGTATGTATGCACATTAACATACATATATACATTTAGATATATATGCATATATATTACCTACTGGCTGTCACCAGTAGGTAGTTATATTTAGAACCTAGTTTCCATAGGAAAAGCATCTTTTGTTTTGCTAATAACTTTGGCGCTGTTTGACGAATCTTCACAAAATTTTTGAAACTAATTGTTCACTCAGGTCAGCTCCTGTCTTGACAGCTACGGGGTGATTTGTCAAGGGGGGACGAGAAAAAAGTTAATTTCCATAGGAAACTTTAGACATGGCTACAGCTTGAACTGCTGAACGGAATTACGCCAAATTTGACAGAGAGATAGCTCTTGGTCCAGGAAGCACACTTTTCTTAAAATGGTGCAATTCCGTTCAGTAGTTTTTGAGATATTTAAAGATTTACAGATATCGATATTTGAGAAATGTGAGATCTGATTGGCTGAGCCCTCCAAGCACGAGCTTGCCTCTGATTGGCTGCCAACACTTCAAACCAGGAAGTGTTTGCAGCCATCTTGTGCCTCGGACCGAGTGAGAGGGAAAAAGGTGGGAGAAACATTCAAAACTAAAATAAGGGGGCAGGGTATGAACACCCTGACCCCCCAGGCCTACTCAGGGGGTCCCACCGGGACCCACAGGCCCAAAAAAGCATTTTTCTTTTTTTAAATATTTTGGGTGCGCGAACCGTGGTAGAAAAAGAAAATAAACAAAGCGCAGGCTCCCGTGCTTTGTATTTTAAAGCCCCCAGGTGGGCCAGGTCCCGTGGGAAATCCTGCATTTTGTAGCAGGGGCCTGTGGGGGCCCCTGCAGCCCCAGGACCGCCACCTCCCAGAGCTTTATATTTTAGGCATGGGGGCACGGGTACCCCGCAACCCCGGGGACCGCCACCTCCTCGGGGCTTCATTTGAATAGGGTGGGGGGCCTCATGCCCCCTCCCAATCCCCTGGGACCGCCACCTTCCCAGGGTTTCATTTCAATAGGGTGGGGCCTCACAGGCCCCCCAAGCCCCCCAAGCCCCGGGGACTGCCAAATCCCCGGGGCTAAAATAAGACATAAATAAAATGAGGGGGGGCTCTAGCCCTGACCACACTGCCCCAGGGACCACCACCTCCCCGGGGCACTCTTTAATTAAATGCGGGGGCCCGTTGTGGATCCCTGAGCCCTGGTGACCGCCACCTCCTGGGGGCTTTAAACACATGGGAGGGGGGCTGCGCGCCCCCCCTCCTGGAGCCCTTGATGGCCCTGGGGACCGCCACCCTCCAGGGCCAGCTCCTGCAATGTCCCGGGGTGCCAACCCCCGGGACATTGCCGTTTGCTATGCCAGGGCGGGAGCACACCTCCCGCCCTGTCATAGCAAACACTGCTTTGCTTCATTGTGCTGTTAGAAGCGCCGGGACACCCCCGTTGGGGGTAGCTGCGCACTATATAAGTATCTAAATAAGTAAATAAATGAAAATTGAAGAGAGAGTAGAAAAACCTGCTCTCGCTTCAATGAAGCAAAGCAGGATTGCTTTTGCACAAGGGGAGCTGCATGTCAGCTGTTCCCCTTGTGCAAAAGCAATGCCGGCTCCCTCAGGAGACGGGAGACGGCGGGACTGTGGGGACATTGGGGATTCCCCCACAGTCCCCAACAGAGATGCCTGGCCCCTTTCCCGTTTTTTTTGTTTTGTTTTTTAAAAAGGGGTCAAACCCTTTGGGATGGGGTCCCCAGGGCCCCAAAAATGATAAAAAAGCTTCTAAAAAAATATTTTTAAAAAGCCGACATCTCGCTGGAGGCCCTGCCCCCTCCCTGCACCACTCTGCAAACTCTCCCACTGGCACGTTGTAAGATGGGGAATTAATTCCCCTTGAATAATGCGGGTACCTGGTGGCCAACAAGCGCACCAGGTACCTCCAAAAAGTGCCACAGAGCGGGATTGCAGAGAGGTGGTCCGAGGCCATGCCCCTTTTACACCTCTCTGCAAACGCGGCTCCTGGTGCAATGCTGGTGGGGCCATGAGGTCCTCTTGTGTCCTGAGGATATATATATATGTCACCTACTGGTGATCGCCAGTAGGTAGTTATAGTTAGGACCTTGTTTCTATTCAAAAAGCTTTTATTCTTTTGCCATTATCTTTGGCGCCGTTAGACGAATCTTCAAGACATTTTCAGAACTATTGGCCCACTCCAGTCAGCTCCTGTCTTGACAGATTTGGGGTGATTTGTCTTGCAGGGGCCAGGAAAAAAGGGGGTCCCAAAACGCGTTTTCCCCATGTTAATTTCCATAGGAAAATTTGGCAAAAAGGTAGCTCTTCAGAAAGAGCCCTTTTTTAAATGGCGTAAATCCGTTCAGTAGGTCCTGAGAAATTAAAAATATTAAAATATCTCTTGGGCATGAGCTTCACTCTGATTGGCTGTCAACACTCCAAACCAGGAAGTGTTGGCAGCCATCTTGTGACTCAGTAACCGAGTCACAAGAAATCAGTGGAAAAAAAGGTGAAAAACAAGAAACGGGGCATGGTAGGAACACCCTGACCCCCAGGCCTAAAAAAAACATGTAAAAAAAAACAAATCGGCAGAATTCGTGCTGGGCGCGCAAATCCTGCCGAGAAAAAAAAAAAATGGTGGGCTCCGCCCTTCATTGTCTGTAAGCCCTCGGTGGGCCAGGTCCCAGGGGCAATGCCAAAGTATATAGCGGGGGCCCCCGCAGCCCTGGGGACTGCCATCTCCCCGGGGCTGTACTAATTATCTGCGGGGGTTACATTTTTATTTTTTTTAAATGTGGTTGGGGGGCCTCATGGACCCCCCAAGCCCAGGGGACCACCACCTTCCTGGGGCATTCTTCAATTATTTGTGGGGGCCTCGTGGGCACCCCCAAGCCCCGGGGATCACCTCCTCCATGGCGCTATGGTAAATGATGGGAGGGGGCAACGCAGCCCCCTTTCTGGAGCCCTTGATGGCCCTGCGGACCGTTCCTGCAATGTCCCGGGGTGCCCACCTCCAGGACATTGCTGTTTGCTATGGCAGGGCAGGAGCTGTGCAGCTCCCGCCCTGTCATAGCAAACTTCTGCTTTGCTTCATTGAAGCGAGAGCAGGAAAACCTGCCCTTGCTTCAACAAAGCAAAGCAGAATTTATTTTGGGCAAAGGGAGCTGCATGTCAGCAGCTCCCCTTGCCCAAAAGCAATGCCGGCTCCTGCTGGAGGTGGGGAGCCAGCAGGGACCCTGGGGGCATTGGGTCTCCCCCCACGGTCCCCAACGCAAAGGGCCGGCCTCAGGGGATAGGGTCCCCGGGGCCAGGAGTGGCCCGGGAGGGGGGGCCACGCAGCCCCCATCCCTTTAGTTAAAAAAAAAGAATGACTGGGTCCCGTGGAATGGGGTCCCTGGGGCCGAAATTGGCCTGGGGAGGGGGGCCCCCCTCCTCAATCAGAAATATTTTAAATAATGGCCAAGCCCCGGGGGATGGAGTCCCCGGGGCGAATAGTGGCCCAGGGAGACAGGGCGATGCGGTCCCCCTTCCCTGTAAATATTCAAAAAAAGAAGAGGCCCAGGGAAGGAGGGCCCCCCTTCCCTATAAATATATTTATAAAAAGGAAGCCTTCTTCCTGTTTTTTCTTTTTTTTAAAGGGGTCGGGTCCTGGGGATGGGGCCCCACAAAGAATAAAAGAAAGGGGGCCACACAGCCCCCTTCTAAAAAGTTTTTTTTTTAAACCCGGCATCCCGTCGGAGGCCCCGCCCCCACCATGCACCACTCTGCAAACGCACCCCCTGGTGCGTTGTAAGTTGGGAAATTAAGTCCCCATGAATACTGAGGGTCCCTGGGGGCCAACTAGCCCACCAGGTACCTCCAGTAAGCACCACATACCTGTTTTGCAGAGAGGTGGTCCGAGGCCATGTCCCTTTTTACCACACTCTGCATACGTGCCTCTTGGAGCACTGCTGGTGGGGCGATGATGTCCTCTTGTTTCCTGAGGACCTCAGGACACAAGTGGACTTCATCCCCCAGGCAGGAGCAAAGAAATGGAGCTGACTCCCACCAGCACCAAGTTTAGTGTTGGTCAGGGAGCCCGCTGGGAGCGCTCGGGCCTTGAGGCTCCCCCACAGCCCCAAAGCCCCAAACCACAAAAACATTGTGGGTGTCCAGGGTGGGCACCCACCAATAATCAAAGTGGCCATTTCCCACCAGGGGAGCCTGCAGGGGCCAAAGGAGCTCTGAGTCTCCACCTGCAGGTTCAACTTAATATAATACTGTGGATACCCCGGGTAATAAATGCTGAGTTCTGCCAAAACTCAACATGGGTGCCGGCTGGGGAGCCAGCACAAGCTACAGGAGCCTTAGACATCCCTCAAAGCCCCTATGTTTTAAAAAAGTGGTGCTGGGACACTGGAGCACCCAAAACTATATATAGAAAAATATGAAGATGAATAATAAATGAGCTGCAGGAGCTGCTCATTTACTTTTCACTTCTATAGAGTACGAGCGCCCTGTAATGCCCTTCAAGGGCATGTTACTTATACTTCCTGGAGCATTGTGGTCACCACCAACCATTTTTCCAGCAAGATTAGAAAAAGCATGTTTTTTAGCACTCATAGCTGGAACATTATGCTCTTCAGCTGGAGTGCAGGGATTCTTTGTAGTGGGTTCCATGGCTGCTTTTTGTGGTCTGAAAAATGTTGTAAGGGAGATTCAAAGAAATTCAAAGACATGCTGATTTTTTTTAAAATAAATATTTCTTTAAAAATGCTTAGGACAATCACTTTTTTCAAACATTGCAATGTGTGGAGCTATAAAATGGATATTTAATTACAATAATTGGTGAAATGTTGACAAAAACCGTAGGTCTGCTTTATATATGCTGATGGGCTGACCCCCAAATACTCTCAATAGGCTCACTTTCAATATTTTCATGTTCTGAAACTATGGCAAAGTCAGTAGATCGTCCTTGCTTTAAATAACACCATTTGCAATGTTACATCACACAATCAGCCATGCACGCCTGCGGGAGTTGGGGAGCAGGGCTTGAATGCAGGCAATGGAGGGTTGGGCACTAGCAGGGAGTTGGAAACAGGCCATGACTACATGGACATCATACTTTACATTTAAAAAAATAGTAATTTACTGAAAAAACTATTGTTAAAGTGAACTTATAGTTGGGAATTGTAATACAATGTTACTTTACATTAAAACAACTTTAGAAATGTACTGAAAATAACAAATGTTAAATTAAAGGGATGTTATAGTTAGGTGAAATGGTCAGTTGAAACATATCATTTTAAATAAACATACCCACTGAAATTCACTAGTTATAGTTTTCTCATGTAAGTATAACTCATACTCCAAAGTAACTACAACTCGCGCCCTCGCCATGCACTGATAATTGCCTACCAAATTACATCAAGTATGAAATATTTCATGACCTCATTGATAACACGACTGCAACATCTGATGGTAACACTGTGCCTGGCCACCTGTGGCGAATGGCCAAAATCCATGTGCAAAGTGGGTTGACCACCAGAGGAGCTTATGGTGCTTGACCTGCCTTCTGGACAATCCCTGAACAGTCCATGTGGCCAAGCCCTTGTTGTGCGCAGCAAAGACCATAAACTGGGAGGGCTGGCTGCACTTGGCGGTGCTGTGCATAGTTGCATGTGAAATCTGATTAAAAAAACGAATTCACTGAAAAAACAAAAGTTAAAGTGAAGTTTTAGTTAAAACATTAAATTATGTTTAAAAAAGCCTTAGAAATGCACTTTAAAAAACAACATTTAAAGTGCAGGTATGGTTAAAAACGAAAACTGCAAAAACCAATGAAATTGCCACGTTTTGGTTATGACCACAGTCCATAACTCACAAGTTAGCCATTAAAACCAGATCTTGCTCATCTTGTCATCATTTATAATAAGGCACCAGAGCAAAAGTAAAGGGTTTTCATGGGACCATTTCACACAGGCAAATGAGGAAAAATCCTTTGTTACGGCACCAACGCAAATTTTGAACCTGCATAATTTATATTAGAAAAGGGGCTGCACAATCACCTGTGATCCCTTCTGCTCTGCTAAAGTCCCCTGGCACACAAAAAGCAGGCACAAATGCCTGATGAACCTCTAGAACCCTTTGCACAATTTGGCTGTGGTGGCTTGAGCCTATCTCTTTCATCATAAGCCAAGGTTGTTTGCTATGTCAGTGCAAAGCAGGTGTCTAGGTACATATTGCCATCCTATGTCTCTATACTTTCCAGGAATAACCAATATGCATCCTTTTTCACTTTCCCCATCTAATCGAGCTATAATAGGATTCTATGGTTGGGTCTTCTTTGCTTTAGCCCTTTGAGTCTGGACAGCTTACCTTCAGGTCTGGTGTTCTAATGCTTTCATATTATATGGTGCCGGTGCGTTTTATGCTCATCATTTGTCATGAAGGGACAAATCATACTGCACTGTCCATACTGTTTCCTTCATTTATTCCACTTTTATTAGATTTATTTTTTCTTGAGTCTATTGCTTATCTTATATTTGTTTAATGGCTAGTGTGTGGGATTTGGTTAATATTGGTGCAATATTGCTTTATTTTATGGCCTTTTTATAAGGTTGCCATATCTCTGCACCTACGACGTGCCTCTCTAGATAGGTATATCTTTTAAATGTATGGTTTTACACCATTCTGGACATTCCAAATTGCAGTTACAGCAACAGCCCTGTATAGCTGCATACTATGGCACATTCATTATGATAACTCATTCAATCATCAACTTTTCCCCTCTTACTCTGAGGGCACCTGCTTATTTCAACTTCACACTAAGCTTCCAATTTTATTCCCATCTCAGACCTGAAGTAGTGCCCATCTCAAGGCTTTGCAGCACCGATCAGCCACTGTTATCTTTGTGGTGTTTTTCTACTGGGGATGTTTAACAGAAATCCATTCCATGTCAAGCTGGTGGTTGTAGATCTTTCTTTATGTGACTTAACTTCTGCTGAGTTTGAAATTCTTTTACTCATTCCTGGTTTGAAAGTTTAAAACAGTTTCTGGTTTAAGTTTAAAACCTCTCACTTCAAGGATCATTTAGCACCCCCTGGACAACTCCCTAGTCTACTTCCGTCTTTTTTATTTTTCATGAGTCTCTGGGCTTTTGAATCCTCAAAATCATTGTTTAATGTGTGGCTTTTTGCTGCCCTACTTTCATGGGTGCAGTATGGAGTTTTCTACTTCTTAGACATGGACAATCTCGCATTAAAAAGGTAAAGTTATGAGGAGGACTTTGACTCAAGTAGTAATTACTACTGATAAAAGTGGCTTCCATAGGAAGCTTTTGACATGAACACCAAATTATAAATTTGGTAACTCACCGCTATGATGTAGCAACAGTTTGATAACAAAACTTGTTACCTGCTGTTGCTCTATCATTAGGGTCTTCCAGGCCAGGCTGACCGGGCTCTCTGAGAACCTATCAGCACAGCGCTGCTCGTCTGCCTTGACAGAAAGCACAGCTGCAATAGAGGATGGAAGGCTGGGAAGGTAGTTTGGTTGGTTAAAGATGGCAGGTACGGTATTTGCTTTTTACATTTTAGTCAGGGAGGCAAAACCATGTTATGTATGGCTCCCTGATTACTTCTCTGCCCCTGAATAACAGTTGAAAGCAGGGGCAGATGGTTTTGGGGCCTTGCATAACATAAAATTGCGGATGGGCAAAAAGTGAATTGCGAGGATCTTGTTCTCCTCAGAGTGTCATTAGAGGTAACTCAATCTTCGCTCTTGTCTATTCGATGTCAGTTAGAAACTCTCATTGAAAAAACATCCTCATAATTCACTCTTATCCATCCATAATGCTATATATTTGAAATGAAGGAGGCACAAAACACTTATGCAATACATTTGATGGTAAAAATCATGGAAAATAACTATGACAAATATGGAGCCTATGATTGGTGCTGCTATTCTCACTGGAGTATGGATCAGATTAGTAAACATACCGCTAATGAGCAGAGGGATTTAATTAAAGAAAGGCAAGATTTTTAACCAGTGCCCTAAAACACATAGGGAGGACATTTCTGCCAGACGGTCTGGGGAGTCACTCTGCATTACAAATGTAAGACCTGCTTCAGAGGCTTTTTTAAAACTAATCTCCAATGTATGGTACATTTTTCTTCTCAGAAGACTGCGCTTTAACCTTGTCCACCTTTTGTAAGCCTTTCCTACTAAAAGCTCTTGGTTTACAAACCTTCCCATGTGTTATTGTGATGATCGTTCTAGGCACTTTGTATTGTTTTGTACTCTTCATACCACCCACAGAAAAAAAAATTCTGATACCAATTTTATGAAGCACAAACATTAAATCATTTTATTTCCTACAACAACAGGGGAGCCCTCCAGGGCCGGACTGGGAACAGAAACCTGCCCTGGCAAATTGCTCGGTCAGCCCCCTTGGGGTGGTGCAGCCGAGCTGTTTGCTAGGGAGGTTTTAGGCCGATTTTGTTACAGGGGGCCGATATTGCCATCCCCGTAAATGAAAACGGCCCCCAGGGGCCCAAAATCGTCCCGCACCCTGACGGCCCACTGGGGAAATGCCCGGTGCCCGCTACGGCTAGTCCGGCCCTGTAGCCCTAGGGTTTGCTATGCGGTAACATTAAAAGATGTTTGTTGATCACCAGGAAGAGATATTGATATGTCACATAGCATGCCTGTTGCTTGTTTTATTATTTAAAAGGTCTTTTTTTAGCAATGAGATTCCCATTGTCAATTTTAATTTTAATTAGGGCAATATTTTTTAGTGTATTTTGGATGTATTTATTAACTTTTTAACTGTAGACTGTTTGTCGAGCCACGAGCGGATTGGCTCCTGCCATATACGAGATACAATTGTTGTTGTCTCTTATAATTGAATTATTTGATTTGACATTAGAAGATTTATGGTGTAACACTTCGTCCTGAAGATGGTTTCGTGGACCTTTACGGCCGTTTAGAAACCGAAAAGTCGACGCAATAACACCCTTTTTTGTTAAAAAACTATGATTGTTGATGAACAATGAAATCAATGTAAATGATTCATCTATCAGATTGTATGGTGTATGCAAGGTACTATCCATACTGAGTTCCTAACAAAAGGGTAATTACTCAGGGCCACATCCCAAATCAGTTTGTACCCAGCTTTATGGAAATCAGTCTTGACCCTGCTCCAGTGGGAACAGTCCAGCCCGAACTGCCAAGCCATATCCTCCCTGAACCGGATCAAAAGCAATTCAGGATCTGTTTGCCCTCGTTATGAGCTCATCAGCCATGTATAGCTTGTTTCCGGTGGCACAGGGACCCATGTCTGGGCATATCTGTCGCACCTAAGGTGACACGCTAAGGTTTACAAAAAGTTATGGATAGAATGTTTGAATTAATCTCAGTCACCGGTAATTAATTACTCGGGCCTTATCCCAATCCATCATTATTTTTCAAACCATGCCATCTCAGTTTGGACCCAGCTATATGCAAATCATTCTGGATCCTGCTCCAATGGAAGCAGTCCAGCCTGAACTGTCAAGCTATGTCCTCCCTGAATTGAAACACAAGCAACCCAGGACTGAATTCGTCCTTGTTATGGTCTCATCAGTTAGGTATAACTTGATTCGACTGACACCGTGTGCATGGGACTCTCATCTGGGCATACCTATCCCACTTAGGGTGACACACAAACGTATACAAAAAGTGATGGATGGAATGCTTGGAATAATCTCAGCCACTGGTAATTATGCTGGGCTGCATGCAAATTCATAATTATTCTGCACACCATGCCACCTCAATTAGGACCAGCTATATGCAAATCTGTCTTGACGCTGCTCCAATGGAAACAGTCCAGCCCATACTGCCAAGCTACGTCCTGCCTGAACCAGAACACAAGTAACCCAGGGCCTGTTTGGTTCTTTTTATGGATGGGATCATCAGTTCGGTATAGCTTGGTTCAGTGACAGTGTGCATGAGACCCACTTCTGGGCATACCCATCAAACATAAGGTGACACACTGAAGTATGTAAAAAGTGATGAAGGAATTCTTGAATTAATCTCAGGAACTGGTAACTACTTGGGTCGGGTCCCAATCCACCGTTATTTGGCACACAATGCCACCTCAGTTTCGACCCAGCTATAGGCAAATCAGTTGTGACCCAGCTCTTGTTGTTTATGTCAGGAGTGTATGGCACTGTTCAAGTAGTACAATGTAATATAATACAATTCTGTGATATTGAGGTGATCTGCAAAATGCTATTTCAGGATGATTTCTTATTGACATTGGTATTTATACATGCATACTTAAGTTCTTTGAAAAATTGATAGATGATAGTCAGTGTCTAGCATATTTCTTCTTTTTTTCCCCAGATATTCAGAAGATGCTGGCTGGTTTTCAAGAAAGCTTCTAGTAAAGGACCACGAAGGTTGGAAAAATTTCCAGACGAAAAAGCAGCATATTTCAGAAATTTTCACAAGGTATGCTTTTGCGTCTATCTGACAAAGTGGTGATAAGCAATTGTATAGTCTCTCTGGCTTTAGACAGAACATAAATCATCTTCTTTCTATACATAACTACCTCTATGTAACTAAATGCATATCAAAGCCACAAAAACAAATAATCAAATTCATTTATTTGCGTATAAAAAAATAAATAGCATGTAAACATTTAGGACCTAATTTATGGCATTTTGGCTTAGGGCAGTGCAGCAAGGCACCTTGCTGCGCTGCCCTAGGCCAAAGTGAAAAGGCAGGAATGCACCATATTTAAGCAACACTGTGCATTCCTGTCCTTTCTGCCTGTGCTTGTTGCCTTTTTGGCAGACTAGCACCAACACCCTTGCACCACGGTACATGGATTCCTCCATTGCAGCCAGGATTGTTTTTATGGGGGAAGGGGAATCTTTCTGCACAAAAACAATCCTACGGGGCATTTTCTTCTTTCAATTTGTGCTGCAGAATGCAGCCCAAATGGAAAGAGAAAAAAACAAGTGGAAGGCATACGGATGTAATGCTTCCACAGGTTTACATCACTTTTGTAAATATGGTGCAGTGTTAAATTCCATGGGTGTTGAGTGGGAAAACCAACCGCAACACCCATGGAATTCCTCCCAGGCGCAGAGTAAGGTGACGCAGCGATTTGTGCTGCGTCGCCCTCTTCATGATTTATGAGGCAACTCAAAGCCATACAGGGTGGCTTTGCATCGTTTCATAAATCTTTATGAGAGCCCTGTGTCATGTATGTATCACTTTACATGGTGCAAAAGTGATGCAGGGCTCTCTTAAATGAGCCCCTACGTCTCTAGTTTTTCACAATATTGTTTGCTAAAAATTTGAATCCATTACTTCAAATATCATGACACATCACAACACTTTCAACAATGCAGCCAATACACTTTTCACTTTGGCTTTCACTGAGGCAACAGCGTTAGACTGCAATATGCTGTTGAAACCATAGTAGTATTTTACGGGAAACATCATTTACCCCTCATCCGAAACAACGCATGCCATTACAATGCAGTCATTACAACGACCACGTTGTTACATCGCATGCCATTACAACGCAAGCTGTTACAAAGACTTGCTGTAAAGAGCAGAAGGTGTTGGAATTTAAATCCAACACCTTTCCAACTGTTGCACAGACTGGAGTTGGAGTAATAAATTATACTATTCCAACATCCAGCGCACCCCTACAGCAAGTCGTTGTAATGACTTGCGTTGTAATGCTATGTGATGTAACAACGCGGTCATTGTAAGGACCACGTTGTAAAATGCGTTCTAAATGCATGCGTTATAACGTGGCCTATACATATTTTACGCTTGCTTCATTTAAGACTTCTGAGGTTTAAAATTTTGCAACAAAAATTGAAATGGGAACATACACATATATAAACAGAAAGTAATGATACCAGAATGAAGTGAGGATACAGATTTAATCAGATATATATTTGCATTACAGTATATGCATGACATCATAAATTACAGAATAAAGTGCTCTTACAATAGTGCAAAATGTGCCAGCGCGCTGTGCTTTCCATTGGTGTACATTTAGGATTGGGGCAGCCAAGAGTGCAAAAATAAGTGAACCCACACTAACTTGCACAGTTTTGGGGTATTCACACAACTTAGTAATCAAGTTGCTAGAATGTGCTCAGTTTTACACTGTAAAAGGCTTGAGTAAGGGTAGGGAAAGCACCCACAACTACTGGGTGTGTAGTCCACATATCTTCCTTATGTAGAACAAAGTTATTTGCTAGAAGGAAAGAGTCCTCATCATTTATGTGTGTTGATTTTTAAATCTGCATTTATAGGCCTAGCAATTTGGATAACTTAAAAGTTAGGCCCCCATTTAGGGGGAATTGGTGCAGGGCATTTCCGCAAAGTTTCTTTCATGCGCTGCCCTACCCCAATGTGAAAGTGTAGAAATGCACTATATTTCGGAAATATGGTGCATTCCTGTCCTTTCCCACGTGTGCTGGAGCACAATTTGCTGCCTAGCGCCAATGAAGGCACCCTTGCACCATGGTGCAAGGGTTTCTGCATGGAATGCTGTATTGTTTTTGTGCAATAAGGGATACCTTCCTGCACAAAAACAATCCTGAGAGGCATTTTCCACATGGAAAGAGGAAAAAACGGGAAGGCGTAAAGGTTTTTGCTCTGCCCAAGGCTTGCATGATTAAGTAAATCTGCGGCAGCATCAAAATCCATGGGTGCTGCTTGGGATATCCCCCCACAACACCCATGGAAAACCTTCTTGACAAAGGTTTTGTCAGTCAGGCCTTATGTCAACTGCCACAATAATGTGCAACTGTTTACAGCACCTGAGTTTTTGTATATGTTTTGCCTTTTGATGGTGACTGTGAATTAGGGGCTTTATTTTAGGTATGATTTACATAATGTGACTTGTGTGTTTAGGTGTCTCACTTATTTCTATTTTAAGGGTCCCTTCCTGGCATGTGCCACTTTTTATATGAAGTTGTTTCCAACAAGTCAACAAGTTAATTATTTTTAAGGACAGATTCTGATTATCTAAGGATGAAAAAGAAATGTGCCGTAGTGTATTAATAATTTTCTATAGCTGCTGCCAATTCAACATTCCTGTGGTGGAGCATGTGTTTTAACAGTTTTTGAATTGTAAGCGAATAATATTGGTAAAGTCAATTGGCCTTGATTTGCCAATGTGTTTTTGTCTCTATTGTTGACGTTGCCAATGCTTTAAAAGTACACTGGCATTGGCGAACCCAAAAACAGAAACCAGCCATCCTGAAAGTGCATTTTCTATTCCTCCAAGTTGGCTGCAAAGTTGCATGACTCAACATAGCGTGACACAGTGTCACAGCCATCTTGAAAGTATATAAAAGTATGATTTCATACTTTCAAGATGGCCTTCATGTTGCGTCATGCTATTGTGCATTGTTTAACATAGTGCTCATATTGAAAGTATTGAAAACAAAGATTTGTTACTCTCAAACTGGCTACCATGTTACATTCTGCCAAATTGTGTGACCCAACATGGCAGACATCTTGAAAATACAGAAAATACACTTTCAAGATAGCAGTCTGCTGTCGCTAAGGGTTTTGCCAAGCCAGCACAATTTTGAAATCATCTAACATTGGCATAGCCAATTATGGTGAACTGTGAGCAGCAGTGAGCAGGAGATGGGTGACAGTAGAGGAGCATAAGAAGAAAAGCGAGGAGGAGGAGGAAGAGAAGGTGGGAAGAGGTAGGTAGAAGCGAAGGAAGAGAGATAAACTGACAATATGGCACGTAGCTGCAGTAGTGCTTGGTGTCTGAGGGAGCAGAAGGAGGAAAAGGAGGAGGATTGAGGAGGTGAGAAAGTGCACAAGAATGACCTCATAGAGCAAGAGGAAAGAGCAAGACGTGGCTCCCTTGGAGTGCTAAATTACAGATAAAAAAATTGTTCTGTGATGTCAGCAGTGGGAGGATTCATCTCATTCAATCAAAAGGGATGGTAAAGCAGAAATGCTCCCGCTTCGGGACACACGCAAGAATAGGGAGGAAAGTTATTGAATCAGGAGTGAAGAACTAGCAGAAACTTGTACTAGCAGCTAATTGCAAAGATACACGTCTGTTTTGGCACACCCTCGCAAAGGGCAACTTGGATATCTCAAACACCCCTAGTTATCACATCCAGCCGGAGGTTTGGGTTTAGCATTTTACCGCTCTATATTCTAAGACCCCAGATGACGATTGCATTCATAGTGCAAACATTGAACAAATTGATTTGAATACTTGCCCCGATATGCCAAAGATCAACACAGTATTGGTCTTTGTCTGGATGAGACTGCATTAGCAATAAATAGACTTAAGGCAGGAAAGGCCCCTGGTCCTGATCAAATACCGGGTGATCTTTATAAATTTGAACCTATGGTTTGGGCTCCCTAAATAAACACCTTAACAAATTGCATATCGGCTGGAGGGGCTATCCCTTCAACTTGGAGGGGAGCTGAGATAATCACTATACACAAGAAGGGCGATATTTCTGTCCCATCCAACTACAGACCTATCAGTTTAATAGATAACTTTCAAACACATTTTGACCGTCAAGTTCTGGATAAACTCCAGAGCTGGATGGACGAGAAGAAAGTGCTGTCTCCTTATCAAGCGGGTTTCTGCTCCCAAATTAGCAAATGTGACCAGGCTTTTAGATTTACTCTCTTGACTTGGAAGTATGTGCTACTGAGAAAATAAAAACTTTACGTGGCATTTGCCGACTTAAGAGCCGCGTTCGACTTGGTGCCACGTAAATTGTTGTGGAAAGTAATGCTCGATCTACTTCTCCAATTGAACTGGTGACTCTGATAGCCAGACTCCATGAGAACAACTATGCTCAGGTGAGATGGGGCACACAAGGCGAATTAACTGATAAAATACCAATACAGCGTGGGGTGCGCCAAGGATGCACTTTTCTCCTTGTTTATCAACGATGTGGCCGTCAGGTTAATGAACAGTAAGAATGACTCTCCTGCCTTGAATGGTATTAAGGTTCCAATCCTTCTCTTTGCAGATGATTCCTTACTTATTTCCACAACCCCAATGGGGTTGCAAGTCCTTGTGGATACGTTTTTGGATTTCTGCAGGAGCAGGAGTTTGGAACTAAATGTTACTAAGACCAAATTTATGGTGTTTGGGAAAACTAAGGGTAAATCAAGAGAGGTCAGAATCGTATTGGAACCCTTGGAGCCGGTGAAAAGTTTTAATTATCTGGGCATAAGATTGATTGATACACTAGGCTGGGAGCAACAGTTGGAAAAGAGCTATTTAACTCATGTCCATAGGTCAAAATCAATATTGAGACACTTTAAGCAGTCCTATACTCGATCATTGACTCCAGCTCTTGAAGTGTACCGAGCAAAATCTCAGAGTGGTGCTTTGTACGGTGCAGAGATATGGGGGCATATCAATATAAATGAATTGACGATATCCGAAAATATTTTTGTTAGGTCACTCGTTTCAGTACCCAGAAACTGTGATATGGCATCACTGAAACCTTTATTGCACTGGCTGCACTTGTGGACAACGCCGCAGCTTTCTGATTATTGCAACTCCCTAAAGGAGGTTTTGAACATTGGTGGTGCTAAAAACCTCCCCTGGTTTAAGCATGTTGCGAGTTGGTTTACAACTCTTGGTATGACAGAACTTTGGGAACACCCAGAGAAGGCAAATAGAGAGGATTGCTCAAAGCTGAAGATCAGGTATTTGGCGGCTATGGTTCAACGTTATGTCACCAGGCCAGCAAATGGCCAACTAACTTCTCAGTTTTTATGTGTCAAGCCATGCCCCTCCTTTGAAACCTTCCTGGATATAATCACGCCACTGCTTGCAAAAAGCCTATATGTTAGATTTAGGTATGGTAACCTTCTACTACGGTTCTCTAGTGATCAGACTGTGGGATTATCTTTAGAACCTTGCCATGCATGTGCTAAAACTTTAGAGACAGAAGAACACATTCTTTTTTTCTGTACAAAATACAAAAAGATCTGTAAGAGATGGATACGACCGACCTGCTTAAACTTAGGAGTAAGGCAACATCATGTTGCCTACAGAATTCTGAAAACTAATACCACAGGACCAATAGTTTATGCGATCAGCCATTTCCTATTCTCGTTCTGGATCACACGGGAAAAGCTTCTGCATATCGATGGTGCTAATTCTTAATTCCAAAAATTAAATCCCTATGATTCAAATTGATTTGCCGGCTTAAATGAATTGTACGCTGTAAGCAAAAACCTTTTTATCATTGTTACCCTAGTGTCGTGTTCTTTAATTGTATGCTGTTTTATATGTCATTAGTTGATAAATGTGTTGATAAATGTTTTAGAAATTTTAGCTAGGCACTTTTTTATAGATTTTAGATATGTCTGATGACTTTTTCTTAATTGTTCAAATACTTTTAAAAACTAGTAGTATTCGTACTTGCATTTGTATACTTTGATGGTTTTAAAACAAACCGAATAAAGATTTACTGAGTGGGGAATATGAATGAACAAGAAACACATCCAATCAAGAGATAATGCCTAATGAAAAAACACTTTATGGTGTATTGTATGCAATGCTGTCTGTAACAAGATGTCAAAAATGAGTATGCCTTATATTTTCATTGCATATTGCTGTGAAAATTCCTCTTCATAAATAAGGACATTTCATTACATTGGGCCCAATTGACAAAAATAAATGGAATGCTGTACCCTTAGATTCATGGCCCACCTCGGTTCTGATTTCTGGTTCTGCACGCATAAATGCTCACAGGTGGAACTTAAGATCATGTTATAACTGCCATAACTTTAATGTATACATCTCTTTAAAATCAAACATCCTTTAAATCATTTGGGCTTACATGACTTTGATGTGAAAGTCTTTTGCACTTCAGCAACTACATAGAATATAAATGTGAAGGAGAAGATGGCATGTTGAACTTTGTTTCACAGTTTAGTCTGCAGAGGAAAACAGGTTTACCTAAGCGTTCTCTAGCTCACCTTTAGAATTTATCCGCAGGAACAGAAAAGACCCCCAAATAATACATGTGCTCTTGCATAATCAGACAATGATGATATTATGAAATAAATAACATCAAAGGTCAACCAAGGTTAGGTAATAAGATTCAAGCTAAGTCAAATAAAGCATGGTTAAAATAAGATCACATGAAACAAAGTTATAGCAAAAACAAAAGTGCTGAAAGGGGGCTTAGATTGAACATAGGAAAACAATTGCGCGGTGAGCACACCACTAGCAAGTGGGCATACTAGGTCATTCTCAAGATCCACAAAGACCTGGTCAGTTTCCCCGGATGACCCAACATCTTGGGATTGGCTCAATTTCAGAACCTTTGTCTAGATTTGCAGATGCATTCCTCAGACCAATGGTTCAAAATACTAGCACATATTTAAAAGACACCAAATATTTGTTAATCATCCTGCGCGACAATGATTTTGACCCAGACTCCCACCTCCCCCTGGTCCTTGACAGTCAAAGTCTTTACACAAGCCTCCCCCAACTTGAAAGACTAGATATAATCAAGGAGGTCCTCTTTGAATTGAACTGGGATTACCACATACCCAGGATTGTAGTTATGGAATGCTGCAATAGGGCACTGGCGATTATTTATTTATTTTGAGTTTGAAAGACTTTCTTTCTACAGAAGCATTTGCCTAGCATGGGAAGCACTTTTGCGCCCAGTATCACTGGCCTTTATGTGCACCACATAGAAACCCATGAAATCTTGAGTCCCGGGAGCCCCTTCTTGAACCAAATCAAACTCTGGAAGAGGTACATTGAAGCGGTCTTGATCATATGGGCAGGCAATGAGATGACAGCTAGGAATTTCATGAGCTGGTTGAACACAAAACAAATTTCTCAAGTTCACACACACTATAAGCAACAAAGAACCTGGTGTTACTTGACCTCACCATAATAACAGACCACAGCACCCTCAAAACAACCACACACTAGAAACCGATCACCAGGAACTGCCTGCTACTTCATGACAGTTTCCATCCACTACCCCTAAGGGAGACCCTTACCTTTAACACATTTTTGAGGTTGAGAAGAAACTGCTGGGATATAAGAGATTATGAGACACAAGCAGAGAAATAAGCAACTAAGCTAAAGGCCAGAAAGTTCCCATCCAGAACAGTGGAAAAAGCAATGAAATGGGCCTGCGACAGTGATGCCTTGTTGGACCATGTCTCACAGAACAAAAAAGGAGGACAGGTCAATTTGTATTACAACATTTAATATATCGCATCCAACAGAGTCAATAAGATCATTAATAAAAAATGGTGGATCCTGAATAGCAGCCCCCTTAATCTACCAAAACCTATGTTTTCTAATAGGTGAGGCAAAAGTCTGAAGTTCTCCCTAGTGCACACATGCCCCCAAAACCAACCATAGACACAAGACAAACCCAGGGGACACTGCCGCAAGAAGTTGGCCACTTTCCTTGCAGTGGTTGTAGTGTGTACCATGTTATGTTATGTTATGTTATGTTTGAAGGATTTATACAGCACGTGGCTGCCCCAGAGACGGGGCGTCCCAGCGCTACCAAGGTACACGTTGCAGGAAGACAAGCAGAGGGAGAGAGGTTAAGCCGGGAATAAACTGGTTTTTTTGGCATTTCGTAAAGCTAGATGGTTCCGAATACCTCTAATGGATACAGGAAGAGAGTTCCAGAGTCCAGACGCCAACACCTTAAAAGAATGACCCCTGGCTCTTGCTTGTAGGACTCGGGGTACAGGCTAAAAATGGATCGGCTGAACGCAATGTACGCCGCGGTAAGTACAGTGCTAGCATATCCGCTAGGACAGGGGGGGGCCTGTTGGGTCAGAATTTTGCGAGCAAGCACAATGTCTTAAATTTTATTCTTTTATCAACAAGCAGCCAGTGTAGCTTAGGTAAAAGCTTTGACACTGAACAAGATTTAGGGAGAGCAAAACGAGTGCTTGCTGCCACATTTTGTACCCTTTGAAGGCACTGAATTCCAGATTCATCAGCGTCCAGGTAAAGGGAATTACCGTAGTCCAGTCTGGATAAAATTGTGGCTTGAATAATAGTTTGGCAAGTTTGTGAGTCAAAGAAACCCAGAAGGGGCTTTAGTCATTGAAAAAGCCCAAAAGAAGCCCCCGTGACCACTTTTGTGTGGATTTCGAAGGATAACCCACTGTCAATCCATATTCCCACATTTTTCACTGCCTCCTTCGGCAGGGGTGCAGGTTTCAGCTCATCTGGCCACCATTGCTATGACCACAAATTACTGTCTCTCCCAAATAGTAGTATTTCAGATTTGCTGGCATTTAGCTGCAGGCAGTTTGCTGTCATCCAAGCCTTAATGGCCAGCATGTCATCCTTAATTTAACAAGGTTGTTTTTGCATTTCTTAGAAAAAGAGATAACCAATTGGGTGTCATCAGCGTAAGATACCCTCTGCTTTTTGCTATCACCGCGAGCGAAGGGTTGCAGGAAAATATTAAAAAGTGTAGGGCTCAACATTGATCCCTGAGGCACTCCATAATGGATAGCATACTCCTGCGAACAGTGGGGTGGTACAGTGACCTGGAATTTTCTACTATCCAGAAAAGATCTGAACCAAGCCAAGGCCACAACCCCGATCCCTATCCCCTGCAAGCGGCGCAATAGGATCTCATGGGATACCATGTCAAAAGCAGCGCTTAGGTCAAGAAGAATTAGGGCTGCAGAGTTTCCTTCATCCAAACTGCTTCAAATTTTCTCCGACCCTGCCAACAAAGCGTATTTGGTAATGTGGTGTGATCTGAAACCGTTTGGTGAGGAGTCCAGTATCTCATTGAGGTCTACAAACTCTGTGAGGATGGCATTCACATGAGATTCAGTAGCTTTGTCCAGGAAAGGGAGCCGAGATACAGGGCAGTAGTTTTCAGGCTCGGATGGCTCCAAAGACTTCTTTTTTAATAGCGGTGTTGCTTTAGCATGCTTCCATGCAAGTGGTACGGATGCCATGGTCAGGGATACATTAATCAACTCCCTACATCCTGGTAGAATATGGTTTTGAATATGTTCGGTGTTGATCTGGTTTCATAAGGATCAGCTGGGAAGCCTGATTTAATTTTAATGCCGAGAGATTCAACCTCAGAAAGAGATAGTAGAGGGAAGGAGAACAGGGTTCTTCCAACATTGTTTCCATCATCCCTTTGCCCTCCCATACAATCCATGTTGACATTTACGGTTAGAAAATTACTGTAGATCTTTTTCACCTTGTTCACAAAATATTCGGCCAACACGTCACACTGGTTAGTCGAGATGATGGGTGTTTCTGTTTTTGAATTCAAACTCTTCATAACCTTGAGAAGGGTGAAGCTCATTTTTGAGGGATTATTATTACTCTCTTTAATTTTAACGGCAATATACTCCGCCCTGGCTTTCCGAGTCAATTTTGGTAGACCTTGATGGATGTGCGATACTGGTTTTTCGCTTCTAGGTCATATGAGTGTCTCCAAGCATGCTCAAGTTGCTTGTAATTTTTTTTTTTGCATGGTTCAAAGACTTATTGAACCAGGGGTTAGACTGTGCTCTTTTTTTATAGCTCAGTTTAGCAGGAATACTGCTGTCCAGGGTATGTGTAAGCCCATCCTGAAAAAGAATATTTGCTGCATCTATGTTAGAGGGTAACTGGGGTTTATGGCTCAGCAGCAGATCAGAGAAGTGGTTAACATCTAATTTGTGCCAGGGTCGCTTTAGAGAAGGCTGCGGCCAAATCTGTAGTGGATTTCCTTGCCATCGCAGGGAAATAGAGACAAGGAAATGATCCGATCAAGCCATAGGAAGAAGAGGGAAAACCTTTAGGGAGGCCAGATAAGAGAATACAGGATCTAACAGGTGCCCTGCTGAATGTGTGACGTTAGGAATGCATTGCAACAGCTGGCAAGCGTCTAAATCTGCTAAGAAACTGGCAATCTCCTTCTTAAGATCATCTTCCAGATGTAGGTTGAGGTCTCCCAGAATATTAAAATTTGCAGATTTACTGGCCAATATGGTGACTTTGCTAACCAGCTCTTGTCTAAAGACTTTAGGTGGCCCTGGCGGCCGATAAATGAGTGGGTCAGTGGTTGTAAGACTGTAGTTTAGGGTAATTTTGAAGAGAGCACTTTCACAATCAGGGATATCCTCCTTAATGAAGCTGCAGTGGTAGAACTCTTTAAAGATTATCACAATGCCCCCCCTCTGTTGCAGACTCTATTTAATTGCTTCATAGCGTCGCCCTGGGGTACTGCTAACCATGATTCAGTGTCAGCCAGGATTCCATTAAGAACAACACATCCGGGGATTCCTCTAGCAATAGGTCAAACACCTCGGCATGATGCTTTACCAGGGACCGACAATTCATGCTGAGAAACCTGAACTCAGAAATGTGGGGAGGAGGAATTGAGCTTAAGCCATCCAGCCTTATTTTGAACAAATATTGTTTGCAGTTAAAGGGACCCCCCCAGTGGGGACCAGGCGTGATTAACACAAGTAGAACATTGTGCTTTAAGGGGCAATAGCTCGTTATGCGAGTATGGAAGCTAATGACTATTTACTCGGGCTGAGTGCCTAGTGCCTGGTGCTGTCCAGGCACGGACAGACGCAGACGAGATTGCCTATGTTGTGCCTTTGGCGCTCCCGCAGCACGTCCGCACTACGGTGTGCATTAAATGGCCAGTGGGCAACAACTGGTTCCTCCTGTCTAGCATCTGATTGGCCTGAATCAGCCAGTTAACTCTAAGCACCGCCCGTAAGCAGAAGCAAAATGCTTCTGTTCCAAAAAGTGCAATACTTTTTCTTTAAGATGCGGCAATGTTTAAAACAACTTTTAAAAAGTGTGGAGATCAAAGTGCAAAAGTGCTAAATAGGATTTCAACCCTCCCTGACACCATAAAACCAGCCTCGATACTGTCATTAACATGACTACCTGGTAGGGAAACCCATCGTCCATGCTACGGTGTGCAACAAATAGCCAGTGGGTAACAACTGGCTCCTCCCGTCTAGTGTCTGATTGGCCTGAATAAGCCAATCAGCACTAAGCACCGTCCGCAAGCGGAAGCAAAATGCTTCTATTTCAAAAAGTGAAATACTTTTTGTTTAAGATGCCGCAATGTTTAAAACAACTTTTAACAAGCACGGAGATCAAAGTGCAAAGGTGATATATAGGATTTCAACCCTCCCTAAAACCATAGGGAGGGTACCAAATCAGTCACTTTTAACAGTAACACAACATGGGAACTAAAGAACCTGACTAACTGCAACACACAAAGGGTAGTGTACATAATTACCTGCCTTTGTAACCTTTATTACATTGGGATGACTGCCCGGAAGGTGAAAACCAGAATAGGAGAGCACAGAAGCAACCTGAGGTGCAGTCAAGCAAGAACTAATATATCTACTCATTACATTAAGAAGAAACATAGAGTTACAGCCTACCAGTGGGTGGTGCTGGAATGCATACACAAGACAGTCAACTGCGAAACAAGACTCTTTGAGAGCAAAGATGGTTTCTCAGACTCAATACCCACAATGTGGGCCTTAACAATAACATTCTGTGGGGTCAATTCACAATCTAAAACACACTTATCATACATAAGCCCCTGTCCCTTTTTACATCCTCCTATTCGAGACTTTATGTGAATTCTTTTGAGACATTGCATAGTGTCCCCATGATTCTTGGTTCAAACTATAGAGGCTCCCAGCCTGCCCTCCATATCCTTTGGTAACCTTATAGTTATCCCTTTTGTTTATCTTTTTTATGACAAACTCTTAATTTTATTTTTAGTTTCATTCTTTACTTTTCATTTCCTTTTATTAATTATATTAGTTGATTCCCCCTTTTTCACCCATTCAAACACGTTAATGACAGCTGGCGCACCCCTCAGGTGTGGAGATGCTACTGATGCATTTCACTAACTGTAGTCTGTGGCAGCCCGATGGAAAGCAGGATGTGGTTCCATAGGGAGTTTCCATTTTGTCCTCAAGGGTGCAGACTAGTTGTCTAGCGCTCTGCAGCACAGAAGTGAGTATGCACGGCCCACTCGTTCACTTTTCAGCCCCGATTATATAAAGCAGCACCATAGGACAAGGAAGCTAACATTCAGGCCCTGGGTAGTTCCATTAGGTTATTAAGCTGAAGGGATGCCTTGATGCAGTGAGTACAGCGTTTTGATACACATGGCAGGATGATTTCTTTACATGCTCAATTTTGATTGCCCTGATATTCTTATCAGGGTTAGAAAAAAAACACTCACGCACTTGCTATGGCGAGCCATAATTAATCAGGACAGGCTAATTTGAGGGCCTTCTCACTCTTTCTGGCGAGCTGAAAACAGGTGTTCTGCTTGCTCAAGAAGTGAATGAGCAATCAAGGTGCCTTTAAATCTTATTATCTTGTCATATTTGCTCAGCTTTCAGAGACAGAGGCCAAAAGTCAGTTTTGTGTTCCTACATTTGCTTTTCTTTCTGTGACTGAAGTTAGAGGATTTTGTAAAGTGAACTGTGTGACAATCATGCTGTGCAAAGCATGTGAAATGAAAGGCTGTAGGATTATTCTAACACAGCACTGAAAAAGCTAATAAGTGAACTGTTGAAACATTTCAAATATATTTCACTTGTTCAATATTTCACATTTGTGTAATTCTGTGGTGAAATAAAATACTCTTTACAGGATCAAAACAAATCAGAACACTTTACTTGGTGATGTGCAAATTTAAAAAATGTTTGCTGAAACCTTATTTCCAAACATTGTTTATGCGGTATATAGTTTTATCAGTAAAACTACATGTTAGTGGGAAGGTTTTGTGGCCATTTCAATAGAAAATGTGCTATCTGTTAACGGAAGAAGAAAAAGGTGGCTCCATAAGGTAAAATATTTGCCCAGAATCACACAATTTGAGACCAGTTCATGGGTCAAGTAAATTATAGTTTTCTTTTTTTTCTTTTTATTTTTTTTAGTGTCAAATGCATTCCAATTTTATTTAAGTGGTATGTAAACAATTAAGTACTGGAAGTAGAAGCACAATACATCTCTCTAGGGGGTTTTATTTGAAGCAGTTGTTCTACAAAGCAATTTGCCAACGTCCAGGCAGGTAAAGCTACAAGTGTTGGCTTGGCAATGGCCTGGTTGTTTTTTTTGCTTTTGTTTTTTAAATGTTTTTATTGAGTTTTGAAATATAACAAATACAGAAAAGAAAAGAAATCTGAAAACATGATCAAGTACCACATATGAATACATGCATAGGGGACAACCATTGCGCTGGTTAAGAGGACTAACACAGTATGCAGCTACAACAAACCACACTAGGCAATGATAGCTAAGTATAAAATCTGTCAAATCTGTATAGGTGGGAAGTCGTGTCAACTTCAAGAAGTAGTCCAATTTGCTTCCTGCTGTCAGCAGCAGATGTAGTCCAGTGGTTAAACCAATCAGCACAGCCAGCCTCCCGCTTTCCCGATTCAGACCTAGGAAAGATAGTGTTCAGTCGTGATTCTCATTACTATTTTGCCGTGTCACTTGATATTGCGCAAATAGACCTCAGAAAACTTTTGGCCGTCTGCGGCGGGGTAACAGTTTGTTATAAACATCAGACTGGGTATTACAATACATCATATATTTTTCCCACTCTGCAACTGTAGGTTCAGGGTCCCACATCCAGCGCATTGCAATTCTACGTTTCGCCAGAAGCAGACCCATAGTGACCAGTTCTCATACATCTTTCCGGAGAGGTTTCCTGTAACCCAATAACGCCAATAGAGGGTCAGGAGTGAGAGATAGTTTCACAATATCATTTAAAGCCTGAAAAGTGTTCCTCCAAAAGGCCACCACGAGGGGGCACTGCCAAGCTACATGAAAAAACCCAGCCCCTGGCATATCACATCTTTCACAACAATCCGTGTCTCTCAGTCCATATCAAAATAGTCGTTGTGGGGTATAATAGACCCTGTTTAAGAGTTTAAAATGGTCCAATCTGTGGCGGCCATTAAGGGAGACCTTTTGAGTGGCCTCACAGCAGTAATACCAGATATCATCTGTGAGTGGAACCTTAATGTCAGTTAGCCATGCCAGTCGCGCCTTAGTGTATGAAGTGTTCCTAGCAGTTTGTGACGAGGCATAAAGGTGCAAAACTAGTTTAACAGGTTACTTTGAGTGTAATAAAATGGAAAGGGCAGGGAGCTCCAATGGTTCTAGGATTTCGTCGACTAGCAACGCTCGCAGAGCTTGGCGCGTCCTAAAGAAATAGAGTTGCGTTAGTGCAGAGGGTACTGTTAAGCCAGTGACCACTTCCTACCAATCAATCAATCAATCAAGAAATTTGTATAGCGCGCTACTCACCCGGAGGGTCTCAAGGCGCTTGGTGGGGGGGGGGGGTCTGCTACTGCTCGAACAGCCAGGTCTTGAGTTGCTTCCTGAAGGAGAGGTGGTCTTGGGTCAGACGAAGGTGGATGGGGAGGGAGTTCCACGTCTTGGCTGCCAGGTAGGAGAAGGATCTTCCTCCCATGGTGGCTTTTCGGATGCGTGGAATGGCGGCGAGGGCGTGGCTGGTCGATCGTAGCTGATGGGTGGGAGTGTAGAAGGTCAGGCGGTTGTTGAGGTACCTGGGGCCCAGGTCGTGGAGGGCCTTGTGTGCGTGGGTGAGGAGTCGGAACGTGATTCTCTTGCTGACGGGGAGCCAGTGGATGTCTCTCAGGTGTCCGGAGATGTGGCTGTGTCGTGGGATGTCCAGGATGAGTCGTGCGGATGCGTTCTGGATTCGTTGGAGTCTTTTCTGAAGTTTGGTTGTGGTTCCGGTGTAGAGGGTGTTCCCGTAGTCCAGTCGGCTGGTGACGAGGGCCTGGGTGACCGTCTTCCTGGTTTCGCCCGCTCTGAGCTGAGAGTGAGCCACTGACACCATTCCACGCGCAAAAGCGGCGAGTACAATTGAGCACCAGCATGCACTTAAGCAGAACATGCCAAGCGTGAACTATAGAATTAACCGAGTCCAGTACTCCACAGCATCTGATAGGCGGCTGAGTCAGTAAGCGTGGGAAGGGGTCCGGGCTAGCAGCCAACTTTTCTATTTGGAGGTGCGGCAAATCCTGCGGGCCGTGGATCCAGCAATGAGCATGCGAAGCTTGTGCCACCCTGCAATATAATTCTAGGTCTAGCGGCCCAGGCCACCTGCAGTATAAGGCAAAGTGAGGATGCCTAGTGTAACCGCCAGATTCCTGCCCGCCCAAGCCAGCCTGCTCATCAGAGTTCGCAGCTCTCTGAACATATGTTGGGGCACAACTATGGGTATATTGACAAAAAGAAAAGGGAAGCGGGGGAGCACTACCATTTTCATTAGGGAGACTCTTCCCACCAGCGAGAGAGGGAGCCGAATCCATCTATCTATATCGTCACCTAATTTGGCGATAGCTCTACCGTAATTCGCCTTGATCACTTGATCAGCCTCAGAATGGATTTGGATTCCCAAATAACAGACCGGATCAGATGTCCACTGGAGAGGAAAGTCAAGAGGGATCGGCACTGTTGCCAGAGTTAGTGGAAACATTATTGATTTGTCCCAATTGATTTTAAGGCCCGAGAGACCACCATAGCGCAGACCTTCACGAATTACCAGGGAGAGGTGGATGTCAGGGTTTAGGACATATAATAGCATGTCATCAGCGTAGGCCGATACGATTAAGTTATATTTAGGGAAGCGAAGCCCCTGTGCCTGTGAAATTCGCGCGGTGCCCTCAGTAAGGGCTCAGCGGCCACAGCATAAAGTAGAGGGGCAAGGGACAGCCCTGTCTTGTGCCCTGCGATATTTTAACTGGGGTGGAGACCGTGTTTACAGTACGCACTCGGGCTGATGGCGAATGATAAAGTACCAATACCAACTGAAGGAAGACCTCTCCAGCACCTATGCGCCGCAGCAGAGTGAGCAATAACTTCCATTCAATGGCATCGAAGGCGTTCTCCGTGTCTAAAAAAACTGCAGCTGCTCTCTGGTCGGATATGCTGAAGTGCACCAAACACAATCCTTAGATTGCATGACAGTGTGTGGCTTGGTATAAAGCCAGCCTGCTCCGGGCCAACCAATAGGGGCAATAATGGAGATAGACGATTAAATAGTATTTTAGCAAATATTTTTGGGTCAACATTAATTAATGAGAGTGGCCGATAAGAGGAACAACTCCTGGGGTCTTTATCAGGTTTCAATAATGTAATGATCAGGGTCTCGTGCATGGACGGGGGCATGCTGCCGGTAACACCCATCTCTTGGAACAGTGTACTCAGGTGGAGAATTTTGATGCCACTAAAAGCTTTGTAAAAAGACACCGTTACGCCATCTTGTCCCGGGGCACTACCTTCTCGCATAGAATTTAGTGCCAGTCGTATCCCTGTAGCCTCAAGAGGCCGCATTAGGAATTCACGGTGCCTATCTGTCAGCCACGGCAGCTTAATGTATTCAAGGTAATGCAATATATCGTCATCTCCAGCGGCAACCCTAGAGCTGTATAGCTCCTGATAGTATCTGCGAAACCGACTGTTAATAACAACCTGCTCTGTAAGGATAGCGCCCTTCTCGTCCAACAGCTCGGCAATGGCACCAGTCTCAAACCTGCGGCGGACCAATGCCACCAACACTGAGCACGACCTGTCAGCCTCCCCATAGATTCTAGCTGTGGTGTATTTTCCCATATATTTGATTTCGCTATCTGCCTCTTTATGATATTCATCAAGGGTGGTTTTTAGTAGCTCCTATATCTGCAGGTCGTTCCCAACGGCCACCTCAGCCTCTAGTTTAGGCAGTCGAGATTCTAATAGAGTGAGTTATAGAACAAAGTATCCCAACGCCATATATGAAGACTTTAAACGCCTCCCAAACCGTGGCACAGGAGTTGACGGAGCCAACATTAAAAGTGAAAAATTCTGTGATAGCGTCCGTGAGCTCAGATTTAAAAACTGTGTTGAGTAGCAAGTATGGTGGAAACCTCCACAAAAAGGGAGGAGGACCCCGCGAGGGCACATTAACAGCTAGTAATGTGGGTGAGTGGTCCGAGAAAGACCGGGCCAGTATTAATCAGTCCTGTATCTTTGTCATTAGGGACTGTGAGATGAACCAGTAATCTATGTGAGTGTGAATATAGTGGTACGCCGAGTAGTGTGTTAACCCACCCTTCCCACAAGACCTAGCTCTCCATACATCGACCAATTTCAGTTGCAGAGCTATATCAGCAATAGCTTTGGTGGCCGCAGACGAGGTCTGGGAGGGCCTTTCGAGCGATCAAGCACTGGGTCTAATAAGCAATTAAAATCACCACCCCAAAACAGCGGCAATGAGTCACGGTCCCTGAGGATTGCAAATATGGACTGGCAGAACTGTGGGTCATCATAATTTGGACCGTAAGACTAAACAATGAGGAAATTCAGCTCTCTCCACCATAATACCTGGATATGACGTATCTGCCTGTCTGGTCGGTCTCACATCGCTCTAGTTGAAGCCCCAATTTAGGATTTACCCATGTCAACACACCTCTGGAATGCGAATGCGAAGTAAAACACACAGCATGGAATGGGTCTGTTAATCTGCTACCTGTAAGTAATGCACATCCACGGAGCAGGTGAGTCTCTTGAAGCAACGCAATATCAACTGCCCTTCTTTTCAGGCATGCTAAAATTTTGCGCACCTTCCTATGGTCATTGAGGTCTCTAACATTCCATGTCATGAGGCTCAAGCCCCTATTATGACTCAGTCCTGTGTGGTGCCCTCGCATGTAGGGAGTTCTTGCAAGTAGTGTTGCTCGCCTACGGTACCTCATATGCAGCCCTGCTCTCCATGGACACAGTAATACATGTGATCTTCAATAGAATGAATAAAAGAAAACCCCTAACCCCTCCCCACTCCCACACCTTGCCCTCCCCAACTAGGCAAAGGCTAACATCAGCCCTCCCCATCTCAGTGTGATGCTTAGAGAATACAGAGAATATACAACAATAAACTCCTGCAAATGCAAAGAAAGACAGCCTGTAACGCATTGGGGCGGATGTTACCCAGCAATACTATGCTAGTTCACCACCCCGCCCACCACCAAATAGCAATTTTAAAGTTTCAATTATAAGAGAATACTCTCAGTTAGGAGACATAAACAGTGCCTCATTGTGTGACTCCCCATTACCTTAACTTCAAGAATGCTCAGCACCACTCTTCAGCCTCAGCAAAACAGCAATAATTTGTCAAAACAAAGTACCCTAGTAAGGATTACGCTTAGGAAACCTCGCAATGCAACATCAATGCTCTCAGCTAATGATCGAAGCACCTCTCGTGCTATAGTAACATTTGAAAACACAGCAATAGAAGAGATACTGAAGGGACCAGTCTCACTGCTCTTTAATCAATCATTGTCATCAAGGCCACCACTCGCACCATCTGCGTGACTGTTTTCATTTTGACCCTTCCCATGTTTGCTCAGCTTATCCCAGTCCTTGAGAGTCTTTTGTAGGGATTGTGGGTCTGAAAATATCTTGGCTTTCCCGTGGAATATCACTCTGAGTCTCGCCGGGTATAACATTGCGTACTCAATGTTCGGGTCTCGCAGTTTGTGCTCCAGGGGTGCAAATTGTCTCGTAGCATCCTGAACCTTAAAAGTGAAGTCCAGAAACAAACAGAGAGAGGACCCCTCACATTGCAAATTGCCCAGTTCTCTTGCCCTCCATAGCGCTGCATCTCTGTCACGGTAATTCAAAAGTTTAGCAATAATTGGCCTCGAAGGGGCACCATGGGGGGGCCTAGGGCCCAGCGAGTGATGCGCCCTCTCCACGACAAACATAGGGGAGAAAATATCAGCACCCAGCAAGGTTGTAAGCAATCTTTCGATAAAGGTGTCCATGTTGCCCGTCGCGGTAGACTCAGACAGGCCCGTGATGCGCAGATTACTGCGCCTTGATCTGGCTTCCAAATATTCAGCTCTGTCCTGCACGGCAACCACGGCTCTCTCCATATGTTTCGAGGCATTGTTTGAGTCAGTTTGGGCCTCCTCAGTCTCTGTGATTCGACGTGCTGCCATATCCAAATGTTCTGTATGTTTAAATCACATGCTCAGACATTCTGTCCATTCTATAGGCCAATGTATCAATTTTAGCATCAATCGCTGATGACCCCTGCTGCATGGACGCTATTATCGTCTTGATGTCGCCAATGAGAACCTCCGCTGGGTTTTTGGGCTCCGACATCGTGGATTCTGCAGCGTCCTCGCAGCATCTGGATTTCCGCTGCTCAAAATTGAGCTTTGGCTGCGTCTTATCCGGCTTGCCCACCTCAGCTCTACCAGCCCTTAGGTTGACCCACGCCCCTGACCGAAATTTAGCAAGCAGATCTTTCTGACACAGTGAGCATGCACAACTCCCCAAGCGTGCTCCGAGATAGAACGAGGGCATGCCAGGCGAAGTCTCTGTAGAATCTGCCTGCGATGGTATGGGAATGCCAGCAGCCCTAGGTTTCTGTTCTGTAGGATCACCACATCATCACCGCGAAGCAGGAGGGGCTGCCGAGCAGCATGGGTGCTGCAGAGCAGGCCGAGGTAGGTGTTGTGCGCAAGCATATCTTTCTGACACAGTGAGCATGCACAACTCCCCAAGCGTGCTCCGAGATAGAACGAGGGCATGCCAGGCGAAGTCTCTGTAGAATCTGCCTGCGATGGTATGGGAATGCCAGCAGCCCTGGGTTTCTGTAGGATCACCACATCATCACCGCGAAGCAGGAGGGGCCGCCGAGCAGCATGGGTGCTGCAGAGCAGGCCGAGGTAGGTGTTGTGCGCAAGCATATCTTTCTGACACAGTGAGCATGCACAACTCCCCAAGCGTGCTCCGAGATAGAACGAGGGCATGCCAGGCGAAGTCTCTGTAGAATCTGCCTGCGATGGTATGGGAATGCCAGCAGCCCTGGGTTTCTGTAGGATCACCACATCATCACCGCGAAGCAGGAGGGGCCGCCGAGCAGCATGGGTGCTGCAGAGCAGGCCGAGGTAGGTGTTGTGCACCCAAGCAGCAGCAATGGGGTGAGTACCATGCACAAAAAGGAAAACAGTGCTTGGTGGCAAGGATCAGGATCCCTTGGGAATATTCCCCGTGGCTGAATTGGCAAAACACCAAGGACACAGGCGGCGCAGTCTCTAACCGTCCGGTGTCCAAATCACAGGTGGATGGGCATCGGAGCTCACCTTTCGTCTTCAGGTCCCCAATCGTGTACAAACACCCAGCGCATCCCTCAGTTGCAATCTACACCGTCAGATAAATTCTGGCAGGCCGATGCGCCAAGCAGAGCTGGCCCCTGTTTTCTGCCTATCCTCCATGCTGTTCGCGCCGGTGCGATCACACAGGAGACGCTACTCGCTGGGCCGCGCACCTGTGATCGGAGTTCCGGCTCATAGGTCAGGATCTGGCAAACCAATATTTCTTTCAGTAGTGGCACCAGAGGCACCAAGCAGTGGGCTTCGCCCGCCCAGCACTCCTGTCAGGAAGGATGGTCTTTGAAGCGACTAATTCTTGCCGGATAGTATCGATGGCCGGCGGAGCTCGATCACGGAACGGCCATCTTTAGGCCATGCAACCTCCTCCCCCCAAGTAAATTTCGTTAGATTGAGTTGATTATTCAAGTTACTGGACCTGCAGTTCTAGTAACATTTTTATGATTTTTCGTGCCCTGCTTACATACTGACAGAGTGTGACAAGAGGGATGCCTTGCCATCACAGGACCAATGGAGCAAAACCTTTGCTTTATTTATGTAGGTAGCGTACTCTTCATATGTTGTTTGTATGTTAAGTTATTTTTCGCAATGTGAGTTGAAATCACAGGGATTATGACTATTCCTAATAGATGTGTTCACCTCAACACCTCGTTAAGCATCCCTTTCTAAGCCTGCATGGATTTTTTATTCACTTTGAGGTGTTTTTAAAGCTATTTAACACAGCACGCTTTACTTATCTAGCTGATTGAAGTGTCCTGTTACTTTGGTATCTGTCATTACCTATGGCAGGCTAATTATCTTCTTATATGTTGCAGGTTGACAGACATTAACACCAAGTAAGCGATGAGTATATTCTTAAGCATGCAAAGTGTGTGATGTCACTTTGTATCAATATTATATTATTGGATCATGAGTGGAATCAGGGAGTTAGTTCCTTGGGCCTGAAGAAAAGCCATGGGGAATGGCATGGAACATGTAGACCTGTTAAAATAAAGGGTCATTAAATCTATAGTTTCTATTTTTCTCCTACCAGGCAAGTATTTTTAATTTTCACCAAAAAAACCTCCTACTCCCATTCTGTCACCATCAAGAGCATACTATTCAGTGCTCCTGTGCAATTCGCGGATCGGGAGGGACCTTATGTTTAAGCTTACCACCAGCATCTCCAACCCCATTAGGAGAGGGTTATACAAAAAAGCCTTGCACTTTTTCTTCACCCTGCAGGAGGTTAGCACACACTACAAAGACAGGCTCTTTTTTCTTGAGACATTCTTAGAACCACACAAGTCTTTAAGGAGTTCTTGCAAACATCTAGAGAGGGCTGGCTTGACAATATGCCTAAGATCCACACCACAGGTTGTTAGGACTCCATTATTCGCCCAGATGGAGTTAGTCTAGAAGTTTCAAAGGACATCTCCTACTTCTATGTCAAATTCCATGACAAATGGTAATTTCCACAAGCAGCTTTCCTATTGGAAGTAGATTCAAATATCTCAACGGCCCAGATGAGAGGACTGGCTATCTCATTTCAGAAGCAAAGTTTTGTACATAGAGATTCAAGTCATGGAATTGAACAAAATCTTCATGTGTTTTCTTAGCAGGCAGTAGAAAGATTTTCTCAGTTTTTTAAAGCTGGTAACGCAGAGTCTTCTTCTGTGGATCCAATCAGATGGACCCCCTAAGGGAATTTTAAAAGAGGAAGAAACATTTCATTGAGTGGTTGGTGGTCTAATAACCAAGATGGCTAGAATTAAGAAGGTATTTCCTAACTCCCATCTCCAGCCACAACTGCATAATATACATCAAAGGAATTTCAGCACCATCACCAAGTCTCTCCCAGGACGTCATGCTGGTCACTTAATATTTTCTGTTGCCGGCCACCTCTCTTTCAAAGATACTAAGTGTGATTCTCTTTGTTCTCTAACAAACATCTAGGCAGCATATCAAGATCTACTCACATCCACTTGCCTTTGTTTTTGTTCCCTTTGAAGCATGAGCACACATGACTGGCACGCAGTTTGTGATTAAACTAAACTGAAGACAAGTGATAAAGGTGTAAGAAGTATCAACTCAAATATGCAACTACTGGTTCATTTGGCACAAAATGTTCCTTAGTAATTTCAGAATTCATAAAACTAAAGTTACTCAATGCATATTAACTTTTTCTGGCCAATTAACAATTAGGATATATTTTTGATGCAGAATGAATTCATCAACCTGTGATCCAAAATAATATTGAGGACACAATTTATTTAGAGAGACATGAGACGTGGTCTTAACTTTTAGAATGTCTTTACAACATACAATCTTATCATTAAAGGAGTGACTCCGTTGATGATTTATCCTTTTCCAAAGATTTTATGAGTAACCTTTGAACAGTACAACAGGCCATGTAAGAAATTGGGTTTACTGGTTGCGGGGTGAGACCCTACTCAAGCAGGAACCACAATCTTTTTCAGGGTGAAGTCACAAGGAAAACCCAAATTAACCTGTGCTCAAGCCTGGGTAGCTTAGCACAGAGTAGTCAAGCTTAACTCAGAGGCAATGTGTAAAGTATTTGTGCAACACTTCAAACAGTGACACAGTGACAACAAAAGGATTCCACATGAGTTTAGAAATGGAGAGTAATTTTTAATAAATAAACCAAGACCAAAACCACAAAAATCCAAATAGTACAACCATAGCTCTGCATGTTTAAAGAATATGGTACAGATAGCACTAAAAACCACAAACTACCAACTGTTTATATTTGGTAGTAACGGACCGGGAAAAAGTCACAGCTTAAGGCTGACTGTGATGGAGCGCGCGTCCGTTACAGGGGGGATAGGTACCTTAAATCCTAATTTGTGGAGCATTACAAGGGTCTGTGTCAAAGAGGCATCGTGCAACCGAAGCAATGCGTTGGTTCCGATATGCGGCAAGGCTGTGGTGCAAGGTTGTGTATTGTCAACAATGGTCCCATTGATGATGGTTTGCAGTTTTAAATCTGATGTTGAAGATGCGTCATGCAGTCAGGGCAATGCATCGGTTCCGAGGAACAGTAAGGCTGCGATGCAGAGTCCTGCATCGTTGACGCTGCCTTGACTAGGGTTGTTAGGGCCTGCACTAAGGATACATCGCACAGCAGTAGTAACGATGAGGCAGTGGGGTGTGATGCGATGCAGGTCTTTTTGACGGAACCGACCCATGCAGCAGCACTGATGTATCGGTCCTGCTTGGGGTTACTCCACGCAGCAAAAGAGATGCATCCATTCTGCTGGATCCACAGAGGCTTGCAGAGCACCTTAGGCCCACTTCCGAGGGTCCAGGACTGGAGTGGCACCACTTGGCATGGTAGAATCACAAATGGCAGAGTTCAAGGTGTTGAGTTCAAGGTTATTGGAGCCTTCTGTCCCTGAGGCTCTAGTCAGGAAGCCAGCCAAAAAGCCATTGGAGTCACTTTGGGGCCCTGGGTTCAACAGATGCATGTCCTGTCCTTCTCACTTAGGCAGGAGGGCAGCAGGTTAGCACAGCAGGGCAGCCAGCTTTCAAAGAAGCAATCCAACAGAGTGGCAGTCCTTTCAGCAGCACTGCAGTCCTTCTTTCTGGAAGAGCATTCACAGGTCTATTGTATTGAAATATTGTAGAGGTGGTATATAAGGTCTAATATTTATACCTGGCACCCTCCTTCTGGATGGTGGCAGAAGATCCTAGAGGTTTCCCTTTGAAGTCCCCAGGCATCCTGCCTCCCCTGTCCTGGCTCAAGACTAACTACAAGGGGTACGAAGCCCTTTGTGCGGAGGCAGGACACAACCTATTCAAGTGTAGGTAGGGCTGTGCCCAATCTGCCTTCCCATCCGGCCAGTGGTGTCCCATCCACACACACCTAATCTCTCTACTGCGTGTGGCTATCTAGGAGGAATACACAAAGCCCAACTGCCAGCTACTCCTAGCCATGTGATCCAGTGACTGGCTAAAGACACCACACATGAATTGGTTACCTGTTCCCATTTGGAAATTACAATGTATTAAATGTAATAAGGTAACTCCAATGTTATCCAATGGGAGAGGTAGGCGTTGCAGGATTGAAAAACACGTTTAAGAGTTTTCATCTACCAGAACATGTAAGATGTAAAATTACATGTCCTACATTTTAAATACATTGTACCCTGCAATGTGGGCTGGATAGGTCCTACCTCAGGGGTGATTTATATGTATTCAAAAAGGAAGAGGCCACACTGTGAACCTCCATATCACATCACTGTTTTAACTGTCATTATGTACTTCCTAAGTCATGTTAACTTGCAAGCATCATAGGTTCTAGTACCTGTTCTCCACATAGATTTAAGTAGATATTTTTTTACCCTACATTCTGAAAGGTTCTAAATAGAGGTGGATTCAATATGTAGGGATATTAGTTAGTTAGTAGTTAGTTAGATACTTTAGTTAATTATTAATAGTTTAGAAAGCGCTAGCTTTTGACCAGAGTTACTTTGTAGCATTATTGTTTGGTTTGGATCTTGGTTTGCCCTGTGCATTGTCCCATCCAAGTGGATCCCTGGATCGTAGATAAGCAGTTACCGGAAGGTTACTCAATTTCAGGCTTTACTAGCAGCTTGTGTTGCATTCATCCGGGGCCCTGCTCCTAGAGGGGAGGGGAGTTTCCATAAGAAAGTGGAAAAGCTTCTTTGAACAGACCAGGTTTCCAAATGTTCAATAAAACTGCCAGGCCAGTATGATTACTGATATCTGGACACATCATGAACCTGATAAGAGCAGCACCCAACATCTGCCATGATCCCTGTTCAAGTTTGTTTTGGTTGAACGTGGTTGGTAAAATCAGGTTTGTCTTGCCATCTCAGGTTCTAGCAGGATACGCTGTGTGAAGAGGTCTTGAAGAAATCTGGGGCCCAGACCATCTAGAGCACTAAAATTGGCACAGTGATGTTTAAATTGTAACCCATGCACCACTGGTACCTAGTAAAAATTGTTAGGGCTGGAAAATATGTTCTAATTTCTTTAAGTTGAGGCACAGCTTTACTGCTTAAACATGAATACTCTGTACATTTGCAGACCGATTCTAGGGACTATCATGTAGACAATGTTACAGTTCTCTATGCTCAAAAACATCAAAGCCCTAATCAGTTATGTGGTTTGGTATCGGGATCATGAAATGAAAGCTTGTATTTTTCAGCACCATTGTCACTGTAAAGGGAAGCTACTCATCAATCCATGTTAAAAGTTTCACCTACGGTTTACGCAGAGCTTGGGACGGCTCCTAGTTTGTGTGGTGACATGAACGAAAGACTGTTATTCCATGAGTTGTCTACTCTCAGGATCCTGCTCTTGGAATACTTCAATTGAGTCTTTTCTGGTCTTCTGATGATCCCAACTGCAGTTGGAGCTAAATGTTGTCTGCTTGTAATTCAAACTATATATAATGAATGGTGGTAGAATTCTAGCTCTGAGTTAATAAAGATGGGATAGCTCTGAGTTCATAAAGATGGGAGTACAATTTTACATTTGCGGAAACTTTTTCTGCCATCGACGAAATGTACACATGAAAATTCTTTATTCTGCTGGAGAAAGTTTCACAAACCAAATGTATGCAAATAAACTTTGAGAATCACACAAAATATGGTGCACTTTGATGATAGGAAACATGTGCATTGGCACATCCAGTGTGAAATGTGCTTACTATTGAGTCAAAATACAAGAAAAGAAGTGAAAATTAGTGGAGGTAAACCTGCTCTTTTATAAAGAGTGAGATAAAGAACTTGGGGACATATTATCAAGAAACTGCATTAAAATTATCGCCACTTTGGCGGCAGAAAAATGCAGCTAAAGCGGCGATAATAGGCTTGATAATATGCTCTTGAGAATTCCCATAGAAGCCCATGTTCTGGTGTCAACATGGCCTTCTATTGGAATTCTCTGCGGCATATTATCAGGCCCATTATCGCCGCTTTAGCGGCAGTTTTCTGCCGCTAAAGCGGCGATAATTTTTAACGCTGTGCTAGATAATATGCCCCTTGGTACCACACAAATAAAATTCCTAAACTTAATAGACAGGTCACTAAAAATGCATTACCCTATACAGTGGCTACATTTGCATAGCTTGCAAGTGCTGGTTTGTCAGGAGAGTAAATTACAGCTAATTCTGTTTTCTTCAGGCAACAGCAAAAAGCATGCTGGCACTTCTACTGTTGCAGAAACTAAAGCATTGGCTTAGCTCTACAAGGTTTAGTTCAATGAACCAAAGCTTGAGTGGGAAAGACAGGGTATTGTACCTCAGCAGAACCGTATCCAATACATAGTTGAATTGGTATCAATGCGTTTGGGTTACTAACAGTCCCTCAGGGATGGTGACTGGAAACACATCTATTTCATTCTCTTCAGTCCCATTCACACAAACTGCACTAAGAAAAAGACTTTGACTATAAAGCGTTTTATTTCAACAGTTTCATTCTTTTTCTTAGCACATCTGAAACAACCACTCAAAATATCATTAAAACATCGCAAATGAAGATTGAGAACAATGAGAATAAAATGAACATTACTACCATAGTTACAATGATATCTAAACATGTAACACCCTAAAACCTACTTCTATGCACTACTTTAGGAGAGCATGGAGTAGTATAACTTGCAGCTCGATTTTCTTTGGGAGAATCAGTACACTGCATACCTGTTTACAACAAGCACTGTAGTTGGCAAAAGTTGGGGAGTCCATGTTACCTGAGAAAGGTAAATGCATGTCATATCAGCTCCTTATCCTCCTGGTCTTGGCTCAATATGAGCTTTCCGTAGAAAGTGCGATGGGGGAGCAGCTCTAGTAGTAAAGATCTTCTCTGGTAGTATCTGGTGCGATAATCTGGACCAAAGGACCTCTCTTCACAAGTGGTCAAGTGGAAGCCCTTTATAACCTATCTTATCTGAGATGGGAATTTTTGACATGACTTTAGGAATGTCTGACATAACCTATGTGCATCATGATGCAAGTCTTAGACACATTCTTATAAGCAAATAAGGAAAAAACACATCAATTCAGACTACATTTTTTTTGCTATTGTTCTTTTCTGACTTTGAATTAGAGATAACAAGGCACTTGCCCCAGACTGTTGCACCAGGTGTCTTATCAATATCATGTCTGAGTGACTTGACACTTTCACAGGATCTTGGCAAGATAAGGACAGATAAAAAATGAGTCATAGGCAGATATGTTGATGATTCTGCCAAAATAGAGAAAATTGAGTCTTGTCATGGTCAAGATGGAATCGGGCCTTACGGTCTTTACTTCAGTATTTCCCTACTTACAATGGGAAAGGGAAAAATGCCCCACACTTTACAAACTGGCTGAAAATCACCTTCATGTCATAGTGCGAGTTGACAATTTGTGTGGCTTTGTAAAAGTGTTGTGCGACTTTTACTGCTGCAGGAAGGTGGCTCAGTGCAGCAGCAATTAACAGGCATTAGACCGTAAGCAGGAATCCTTTCTAAATCACAGGCTGCTTTCAACTACTCTGGAAGCTCTGACCATAATGAGCACTTTCCTTCAGCAGCAGTAATTCATTTTAGTATTGATCACTCTCATAATACAAATTGCTGAGGAGAACCTGAAAGGAGGAGTCTCATAATTACATGCATTTTATTTATAAGAGGCAATTCCGACTCAGTGCAGGTAATTTCTCTGGTCATGCATTCTAACACCCCAGTTAATAGACATACTGTACATTACTTAGTAAAGATCATTTACCGCTTGCAAGTGGGGATTCGCTCAGGCCAAGGTGGCTTTGTTTTTCATTTACAGGGCTCATGAAATCACTGTAATAAAAGCGTATATTCACATTGTGATATAAGGGGATTTGTGATGAGATTAAGGCCATATGCCTCTGTCATCTGTGCTGACTCATCATAAGCTATTACTGACCACTGCTAAACTGTATCTAAACCTTCAGAACATCAGCCATATTAGAAAATCTCCCTCTGTCTTTTTCGCACTATCTTTTCTCACTCTATATATCTAGCTATCTATCTTTCTCAACCCCCTCTCAAGGCCTCTTTCTAACACTATTTTACAGTCACTTTGCTCTATCTTGCTTTAGTTCCCTTTATCTTCTTTGCATGCTCTCATCACATCTCTCCCTTTCGCTATCCCGTTGTTTATTTTTCTCTCTTCTCTCACTTTCACTCTTTCGCACTCTTTAGCACTCTTTATCACTCATTCTAACTTATTCTTTCCCCTTCTTCATTCTCTTTCTTTTTTCCATAACACCATCTCTTTCTCCGCTTGTGCTCTTTCTCTCACTCTTTCTTCTTACTTTCCCTTTGTTCCTCTTGGTCTATTTCTCTTTCTCCCTTTCTCCCTCTTTCACTGTCAATCTCTCTACTTCTCTCTTCCCCTTGCGTACTCTCTCTCACCTTGTTTCCTCCTTCCTATTGCTCTCTCACTTTGTCTTTTTTTTGTTTGTCACCCACCTTATTTATCTCTCTGCCTCATCTGTTTCTCTTTCACTCTCTTTTATTTGGAACATTCCAGTCCTCAGTATCAATTACTCTCACACCCTCGCAGAGATGATCATAAGAACTGGAAAAAAGGACATTAAAAATCATATTTTGACTTGCAGACCATGTTCGAATTGCCCCTTAGAATGCATTTAAACGGCTGCAGAAATGTTTTCACATAGATAAGGACACGTAGGTAAATGTGCCTTATAACATGAAAGAATCCTTTTAAAATACATTGTTTAGGCTGCAAATAATATTAATTGTTCATACATAGGAGAAAAGAGTGATTAGGAGAAAAGAGTGATTACTAATCTGTATACAAAATAAATGTAAAGAATATTTTTATGTACTAGGGTGCTATTTTTAAATGTGGCCCTTTAGGTAGGCCTAAAGCCTTTTTCTCTCAACTATGATCATATCATGATAGATGTGTATTTAGGACATTTTGCCTAGCATCGGTAACTTGCTTAAGAATGTGCTGACTTCAACCGTATGTTTCTTTAGCTTCATCACACCATATTAGATCACCTACCCTAATATAATAAGCTTTGCTGTGATTGTTGAATAAATAATGATTTAGATATATTTTATGAATGCTTCACAGAATATTATTTCTAGTTTACCCCATCATTTCTAACTTGCTATGTATTCACAATAAGACAGAGAGTGCTTCTTTTAGCTTAGTTAACAAGGTTCTCTTGAGAACTTTCCTCCAGGTAAAAAAGTCCTGACACAATGTTTTGCACTATATCAGCGTGAATGTTTACTCTGGGAATTGAGAGAAGAAGCATCGAAAGTTGATGACACCATCGTATGATCGGTTTCCATTGAACAAGAGGAGCTAACGTCTAATAAGTTTGATACGTTATTTTGTGAATTTATATTAATGAGTTTTCCTTGCTAGTTAGGAGAGACGGTTCACACGGATCCAGATTCTCCCCTGCTTTGCAACTCTTCTACCAGAGAGTTGCTCCTTCGCTTTGTAGCTTTTGCTAAATGTTACTTTATACTTCCTTTATCCAAGACCTTTTCTGATCAATGATACTGCAAGGATCATTCTATTATTGACAGTTGCTTCTGCAGCTGTAAGGTTAGGCTTCTTAGTTAGTTTAGTGTCAATTTTCCTTTATGGAACATTTTGCACTTGATTTATACTGTCACTAATCAATCTTTTATTGATATTTATGTAAACCAACTAATCTAAAATAAAGATGACAAAAACAATACTAATCCTTTAAGGTATATATGGGTGTTGAAAAGGTCATCAACCTATCATCATTGACTGAACATTAATAATCTGACAGTTGATTATATATTCATAATACATGTTTTCGTTCCAGTTCATTCTAAAATGGTGGCAAAGGTCCATTTACCTTCAAGAGCCATCAGAATTTCCTAAAGGACGAAATCTGTAAATTGGGTATTTAGTCTTAAGTACCATTCTTGTCTAATCCTCAGGCTTGCGCATGCCTTTCGGTTCTAATTCAGTCAACGTTTCACCCATAGTCCCTGTAGCTTAGCAAGTGAGGCAGAGGACCTGATGCAAGCAAGGAAAATGCCCCAACCCCATCACCTGCTTAGGCCGTACAATGCATCCATAATTTGTGTTTGGTGGCCCCAAAGGTTTCCTTGTCCCCTCTTTCCACTGGCTGCACCATAAGTAGCTATGTTGTTGATAGGCGTTATCAAGTCTGAGAATGATTTTTACGTGAATATATACATGTATACAGATTGCCTATAGAGCACACCTTGCCAAAAGGCAGCAGAGCACTGTATACGGCCAAACACAAGCATGAAGTCAACAAGTAAGAGGAGATGGAATTAAGTAACACAGTGATGTGGTGTTCTTTAAAGAGTCTAGTCTTCAGGTCTTTCATAAACTGGATCAGTATTGTTGCAGTCCTACTTGATGCCGAATTTGTTGTACCAGACCCCAGGTGCATAGATGAAAAAAGCCTGCTGTCTTTTTTTTATTTTTTACACTTCTTAGTCTGCAGTATGCTGATGTCTTGACTGTGAGTTTCCCAAGATCCACCACAATGGTGAGTTTGTTTGCAAAATAATTGGGGTTGCCAGTCGCAATAGGATCCCCAAAGCACCCATTATCTATTATCATATTTCACAATAAACTAAACAAATATATATATACTCCCACTCCGCACCCTGCATAACTACAATATAAGCTAACTAAGATTACGTACAAAGGATGAGATAACACCACAGAACAGTCAACAGTCCACACCACCCTTCCATGCCTCATGATTTTGCAAACTACCTCACCTGACCAACGCTCCTCACACCACTCCCCAACAAACCATAAATATCAAACCACAGAGTATCAGCCCACTTAATACCACAACATCACACACAACAACCCAGCCAACATACCCCTACCATAAACCTAGCATACAGCACTCTAACATAATGTACAACACACCCCACCCCACCTCATCGCATTGTACCACAGCCTCAATACATTTGGCAGCCTACTACCTGCATAACTACATCACACCATACATATCAGCTTCATAACACTACATTCCACGGATACTCTTAAAAATGATATCATAACATCTCCACATAATACCTAATAACACAGCATAGACTACAAAACTAAAATTCAGTTCATTTTAACACCACATTACTCTATTCTTTTCTATATTTCCTCCTTCTCTTTCTCCTTCTTCCTATTTCTTCTCTCTGGTTACAACTTTCTCTCTCTTCCCTATTTTCTCTGTCCTGATTGGATTCAGGTCTGTGACAGGTTTAAATCTTACTTGCCCTGAACAGGGTGTTTTTGGAAATAGATGTTTGCACTTGTAGGGAGCTAGAGTCCCAATGTGTATTTTGCTCCACCCTCCAAACATAACAATCCCATTCAAGAAATGCCATCCCCAAGCAGATCCTCCAGTCTCCCATCTGTGTGTGGAAATGAGGCCATAATTCCCACTAACAGATGATTAACAGTAACAAATGAGACCAGTCCCTGTACTGCTATGGGATATTTCATTGTGCTGATATCCCTGGGTAGCAAAGCAGCTGGAACTAGAGGAAAGCAGTGTATTGGCTTGAAGGTTGAAAGGGACATGAGTGAGCCTGGGGTGTTTTGTTGCACTATGTCCAGTAGAAGAGTTAGGAGCCCTAATGGATAACTCCAGTTAACAGTAAGGGGTGGTGAGACAGTGTGGTCTTATTCCTGTTCTATGTTGAAAAATTAGACTGACACTGGACTTAAAGACAGAAAAAGGTCTGTACGGTCTCCATATAATTCACTAATCATCAGCATCCTGGGCAAAGGAGCATGTGTACTGGCAATCTCTAGTTATAGAGAACCAAAACATTATAGGGTTATAGGGAACCCAAAAGGAAAGTGCCCCTTTTTGCATGGTTACCTCCCACTGTTTGCCTGATATCTGATGCCCACTTTGCCTGATATCTGATGCACTTTGACTCAGTGTGCACTGAGACCCTGCCAATCAGGTTCACACTGCCTATGTTGTCTCCCAAAACAGTACCTTTGTTTCAACTATTGGCACACCGCTGGCTCACATGCAAGTCCCTTGTAAAAGGTACCAGTGGTACCAAGGGCCTTGTGACCAGAGAGGGTCTCTAAGGGCTGCAGCATGTATTCATGTATTATGCCACCCTCCGAGACCCCTCACCAAACACACACACTGCCATTCCAGACTGTCTGTTTTCAGTTCGTGCAGACAAAAACTAAGAGACGACATGCCACACATTCCTGTGTGCCATGCCCACAACCACTGCCTGTGGCATAGGTAAGTCACCCCTCTAGCACGCCTCCCAGCCCTAAGGTAGGGTGCACTATACCACAGGTGAGGGTATAGCTGCATGGTCAATATGCCTTCCACGGTGTCTAAGTCCATTCTTAGACATTGTAAGTGCAGTGTAGCCATATTGAGTACATGGGCTGGGAGTTTGTCTTTACGAACTCCAGAGCTCCATGATGGCTTTACTGAATGCTAAGATTTTTGGTAAATACTAATGGAAAATTGCCAATGGAAATACAAGAAGACTTGAGATATAGGACACATCAACAAATTTGAAATTAGAAGACACAAGAGCATTTGGAAATGGGCCAGACCTTGTTAGAAAAGGAACTATCAAGGGCAGATCAGGGACCAGGAACCTCCCATTCAAAAGATGAGTGTTTCGTTGCTCGGAGCAGCTGATCTAGCCCGCTATATACAGTACATGTTCACATATCTGGATAGAAGAAGAGTGACAAAACCCACCGATGCTAAAGGCACTTTCCCCTTCAGGCAGTTGCAAGCTGCCACTCAAGAATGATAAATTCCTGTGGGATAGGCCCCAATCGGTAATGTGTCACCTTCTGCTAGATACCATAGTTTGTTAAAAGGGTTTATTGTGATAAGAACCGCTTACTATATTGCCTAATCAAAGACAATGTAGATGCACACACTAACACTGCAAACTGCCTGTGCAGACAGAAGCTCCCACGACCTGAACCCTTTAGTCAAAAAATGCAAGAACAAATCATCCTAAATAGCAACTCACAACACTTGAAAGCAAACTTATGCTTACAGTGGTGACCGAGCACATCAAACATAGCAATGGACCATACTCTGGGCCATATTTATGACCCGCTTTGCATTGCTCGTGAACCTCGCAATGTGGTGCTAGAGTGACACAAACCTTAAGTCAGGTTTTAAAAGCAATGCAAAGCCACTTTGCATGGCTTTGAGTGGCTCAAAAAAATCTGGTGTAAAGAAAATGCAGCACAAAGTACTATGTTGCTTTGCTCTGTCCTGGGTAGGTGTTCCATGGATGTTGCATGGGTATTTCCACGCAACTCCCATGGTTTGTGACTTATTTCCAGACTTATAAGACCTTGTAAACCCAGGAATGTGCCAAAAAGATATGCCTCCCCAGGTGAGGTGTAATGAGAAGAAATATGTTTATTACTTATTAACTTCCTCTTTCCATGTGTGCTGCATTCAGCTATCCCTTCCTGCACAAGAACAATCCTGTTTGCAATGCAGGCACCCTTGCGCCATGGTACAAGGGCGCCTGTTCTGGCACAAGGCAGTCCATTGTGCACCAGTGCAGAGAAAAAAGTCAGGAATGTTCAGTAAGCCTTAAATACAGTGCATTCCTGCCCTTTCCCAGTGACACGGTGCAGTGCAGCAAGGTGACTTGCTGTGTTGCACTGCACCACTATTTCATAACTATGCACCTCTGTATTGATGAACTATTTTTGGCGTTAGGTATCACACAGCAGCCAAACCCTCAACTAAACTGATCACTTCTGGGACATGCACACCAATGTCTGGCCTGGCTGCTTTTCTGAAGCCTGACGAGTATATTATTTTAATAATGAAAAAGATGAACTACAGCAGAGACATTTATGCTGTGGCATGCATCGAATTCACGTTTAGTCCTGTGTCTCATAAGGAGTAAGGGATGCATTTGTTTGTAATATAGAGTATGATAGTTCTTCTACAACTAGATTTTAAGATTCACTGCTTTATTTAATAACCTCGTTTAGCAGCATATTCACAGTGGTTTTCACAGTAGACCCTTTTTTGTTTTTATTTAGAATTCAGGGGGTTCTTCAGCAATGCAATCCAGGCTTCTGATTTCATTAGACAGAAATAAAATGTGAGACAATGAAGCAGGTTTTACCGCTCCATAGCTCAGCTTTCAAATGGTTTACAAGTGGGCCGGCAATAAATATTTAATCTATCTATACTGCCTGATTATTTACACTATAGCGTTCAATAATCCAGTTACATTTTATTATATTTTACGGAGAAATCAAAAAAGGGCCCAGATTTTTGTCAACTTTGGAGAGTTTGAATTGGGTGCACACAGCTCATGCAGTATCCAACATTGGGAGTCTTATTGGGTCTGTTGCAATAGCGTAACATAGGCCCCCACAGCCACCGCTGTGTGGGGGGCTCTAAGCTCCATGGGGCACCCTGAGCACAGAACCCTGGCCGGAGAGCTCCTGATTGAGTCCGGAGGTGCCCCCTCCACGTACCTTGCAGGGAGGCCCCCCTCAAGTTTCTTACGGCACTGATCTGCTGACCTCTCAGCCCTACACTATTTATAAGGGCATAATCAGCACTGTGGGCCCGATTCACAGAACTAACTTAAGACAAAATCCTAAACTTACTACCATTTTGGTATTCACAGAAGGCACTTACTCATTTTGGTATTCCCAGAAGGCACTTACTCATTTCGGTATTCACAGAAGTTAGGAGTCCTAACTTTAGGACTCCTAAATGCCTTCTGTGAATACCGAAAGTCTTAAAATTAGGATTTTTCTCAGTTTAGTAGTTGTAAAGTTAGGAGTCCTAACCTTAGGACTCCTAAACTGAGAAAAATCCTAATTTTAAGCCTTTCGGTATTCACAGAAGGCATTTAGGAGTCCTAAAGTTAGGAGTCCTAACTATATGTGCTTAAAATACACAAATAGTGCCAAATTGGGACATCTGGTCGTGCTTGACCGGGTTAAAGTAAAAGTTTGAGGCCTACCAGGCCTGGTCAGATACACTAAGCTGGAGTCCTCGGTCAAAATTATACCTTCACATGTAGAAACATTTCTGGAGGATTTTCTCTTGTCGTTGAGCGAGGCTTCTCTACAGGCCGGATTTGAGTCAGCGACGGCAGCTTGGATTTACACAAGGCCTCTGTAAAAAATCCTGGAAGTCTTGAGCTCTGGAACTTTCAGCAGGCTAAATCTGAAACCCAGGCTGAGTCGTGGTTCGGTGTCAGCAGTTTGGCTCTCGTCGGAGAATCGATTACCTTATGGAGGTTTTTCACAAAAGGTCTCCGAACTTCAGGAGGTGCATCCTGAAGTTCCTTAAAGGAGTTCAAAGTGTCTACAAACAAAATCCAAGGTTCCAGAGTCTCTGATTTGCTCCTCTGAAATTGGGACTACGGTTTCCACAATGCACCTGGCCAATTTCTTTAGAGTTCAGCTGAAGGTGGTCAGCTGGGTTCTTCTTACTGGAGATGAGGCAGGTGGAGTGCTTTTGACCTATTGCTTTTTGAAGCAAGGCAAAATCCTTAGGGCTCTAGTTCCTTAGTGTGCAGTAGGTGCAGTCATTCAGAGTGCAATCCTCTTGGTGCAGGCCAGGGTTCAATCAGAGCAGTCATTCTTCTCCTAGTAGTTCCAGGTAGGGACTCCGACTGTCTATACAGCTCTCCCATAATTATCCAGTGTTCTGGGGTGGCAAGTAGGGGGAGGCACCCCTGATCAATGGGGTACAGGGTGCCACCCAAAGGTATAACAGTTTCTCCAAAGTGAGGCATACTCTTGTCCCACAAAGCACTGTACTTCAAAATGGAGAACCTTTCTCCATGGTGTTAGGCTCTGGCTAAGCCAACCTACTGGTGTAGATCATTTCCCTTAACACTCCCCTTCCAGATCTCCTGCAAATTCCAATCCTGGGGCTCCCATCTGGCTGGGGGGGGGGGGGGTACAGGAACAGGGGCATGCTTGCATCCTTACTGTCCTGCTCTCTTTGAAGACCTTTTTGTTCACCCAGACCCTTTCTTCACCTGTTCTCTACAGCTGCAGATCTCCCCCCACCAGATAACCTCTGTCTTTATGTAGGCCACTTATCACCTCATCAAAGCAGTTTGTCTCAGCTGGTCAAGACTGGCCAATCAAGAGAGACTGCTAGAAGATTGGAAAAGGAAGTTCTATAACTTCTTTTCTGTACTAGTTATGATTAATTCAAGAATGACAAGTTGTTGGATTTATCCTTACCAGTCTTCTAAGTCCTTGAAATATTATTGTAGCTTGCCCCTGTCAAACGCTATACTGTATTACAGTATTCCCATGTTAACCTACAGGGCTAACATGCTACAATGGGCAAAAGCAAAATTGGCAGTTTTTCCCTCATCAGGACATATAAAATATAGTTTAAAATGTCCCTTTTTGTTTTTACATGGCACCCACTGGGGGCACCTAGGGTAGAACTTAGGGGTGGTTTAAATGTAAAAATAAGGTAGTTTAAAACTTTGGAAATACCTTTAAATCCAAAGTCGAATTTGTAAAATGACAGCAGGCAACACAGCAGTGCGCACTAAAGTGCATTAAATCTGCCGGGCCTCTAAACCTACGTGCCCTACCATATACTTGGGATTTACAGGTAGGTTGTCAGTATCAACTGCAATTACACCTAATTACCATATACCTTTTAATCAGAGCACTGGCCCTGGGCCTGGTTAGCAGAGCCCATGCCACAGTCAGAGTCAGTTGCCACCAGCAGCAGTGAAAAAATGGGGGTGATCAGGGCAAAAAAAATTATTTCCCACAAGTTTTAATAGCAAGGAGAAAACGTAGAAGTGATGAGACAACCTTGTCTCTGTGCCTCTAAAAATGAACTAAATATCAGAAATTTGACCATTAATAAAATGTTTGCCAGATGGATTAGAATAGAGAGCCAAAATTAATCAAATAAATGAATTGCCAAAATGAAATGCTGATAAGGTACGGAATTGATACTGCCAATGGTCTTTATTAAAAGCTTTTTCAACATTGAATGCCAGGACTCTTAATGAAAGAGTAGTCTGGTGTTGTTTATAGAATGTCTATGCTTCATAAAACCAGGTTGATCAATATGAATTAGCACATCAAGCACAGAGGTCAATCTAGTTGCAAGAGGTTTTGCATACATTTTACAGTCTTGATCAATTAAAGATATAGGGCAATAATTCGCAACAATAGTGAAATCTTTGCAGGGTTTCAGGAGAACTATATTCAAAGCTTCAGTAACTGACCCAGAATTTGATCCTGGAATACTAAAATGATTGAATAACTTAAGTAAATGAGGTAGAAGGTGAGGAGAAAATCCTTTATAAAATTCTGCGTGGATATCTGGCACAGGAAATGTAAGCAATTTAAAGGATTTAATAGCTGATTGAACATCTTCTAATGTGTTTGGTATATCCAATGTATTTCTAACTGATTGGGTAATTTTGGGTAAACCAGAAATGTCTAAAAATGTATCAATATGTGAAGTATCAATAGGTGGGGTATCATTATATAAAGTTGAATAATACTTCAGAAATTCATTGACTATGTCTTTGTGAGATAAAGCAATTTTATCATTTGAACCACGAATTGCATTAATTTGAGTTTTATCTTTTTTAATGCAAAGATAATTAACCAAAATGATTAGCACTGAAACTTTGCTCTATTATTGAAACTTGTATACCAGCCCTTTTGCTTAATAAGGAGTTTAATTTATAATAAAGTTTTTATATTTGCATTTTATATTTGATATCATTATTATTAGAGGGGATAAAAAGCCTCTCATGCTTTGCTATTTGTTTATCCAAATCTTTAATTTTAGAGTTAAATGATGTGTCATTATGTGCCATAATAGAGATTGTAACTCCCCTGATATATGCTTTCAATGCATTCCATTGATTTATAACTGAAATAGATCCTTCTGGGTTAAAAGAAAAATAATCATGTAATTCTGACAAAAGTTTTGGTTTATTTTTTTCATTAAATACATCATTTGTATTCATGCGTCATCGACATTGAGATTGTTGAGTGGAGTGGAGTTAAGTTGTAAAACATATGAAATGAGCACATGGTCAAAAATATCAATATTATGGATAGTAGGTTCAGAAATTGAATGAGTTAATGGTCGGGATATTAGTTCATAGTCTATACGAGAGTAGGAATTATGAGGATTATATATTTTTTTTAATGTTTCTCCGTTGGGTGGTGCAAGCGCCAAATATCTATCAATTTAGTAGATATAAAAAAAATGTGAGTTTAAAAAGCCTTGGGAGAGCAATTTTTGGCTTAGTATGTTTAATCCAATAAAGGGTCACATATTAGGTTAAAGTCACCTCCAATAATAAGTGGAACATTACCTAATGGAGAAGAAAAGAGAGACCATAACTTATGGTCATTTGTTGGACCGTATACATTAATCAGATGTAAAATGAAATTATCAATTTTATTTTTCACTAATCGGAACATTTATTTAGTATTTGGAGATGTAGCAACTCCATTCTTTTTATTAACCGCAGGAGAAGAAATAACATCATCTATACATTTTTTGTTCATGCAGGACAAAACTGTATCATCTAAGTGTGTCTCCTGGAGTAAAGATATATCAGCTTTATATTTCTCTAAGTAATTTGAAACTTCAATACATTCAACAGGGTGTCGTAAACCTTTAACATTAAAATAAAGGATTTTAATACACTTAATGTTATCCATTTTCATAAGAGAGGGATTTTAGTAAACAAGAAGGAAAAAAAATCTCAGAAGAATGAAGAGTAGTTCTAAAAGTAGATGAAAGGAAGAAAAGGAAAGTCACAGACAAACTTCAAAAAGACAACATAGAAACGTAAAGAATATTTCAATATCACACATATGCATGTACAAAAATGACCTGCCCAGATAAAGCACTCATAAATAAACTCGGCTAAGTAGGCTAGTTAAAAAATAATTGAACTAGAGGAATCACGCATCAGTCTCATTCGTTCCCATGGATAGCAGAGCATGTTATTCCAAGAAGCAGGATGCTGAAAGCACTTAGAAAAGCCATCTTTTCAAATTCTCATAGTAGATGTGTCAAAAAGGCCATATTTAAATCCATATCTTCGTAGTCATGGCCTAAAATCAACAAACTCTTTGTGAATTTTAACAGTTTCTTTGGTGAAGTGTTGATAAATAAATAAAAAAATACCATTTGACTATCAAAGATGAGATCTTTCTTGCCGTTTTCCAGTTCATCACTAAATGGTGATGAGGCAGAATTTTAAAAATCATTCAACAAGGTTTGTTATGACTTGGATTACGATGTGAAAGGGATTCTATGGGCCTTGTGAATTTCAAATTTCTCTGGGAAATTTACATGTAAAAGACCACGTAATAGGTTTTCAAAATACTGCCTGAAGTCATTGCCTTCTACATCTTCTGGTAAATTAAAGGTACGCAGGTTGTACTGACGTGACGATAATGATTTTCTAAATCAAGTAATAAATTACTCATGGGCAAAATGTTTGCTGTGATGGGTGTCAGACTGTCAATTTTTTATTTATTATCCTGAATTTTTATTGCATTGTCAGATATTTTTGTAGAGAGACTAGCCATATCTTTGCAAATTTTTTACATTTCTAATGCAATGTTGTCTGTATTAGAGTGAACGGCCTGTAACTCTTCCAATAAAATAGATAAAGAGTGCTTATTAGTGTCCACAATTTTCAACTTGACTGGAGGGGAAGAAGTTGTTTGTTTACATTTTGTTTGCATAACATGACTATTTTTCACTTCCATATTAGTGAATAAGTTGATATAAAGACAAGTGCAATTGAAAATTTAGGCACGAATTAATGAAAGTCACCACCAATGTAGACAGTGACAGCAGCTAAAACCAGCTGTGGCAGTGGTTTAGGACACAGCTGCGCCCTTTCCTGAGAGTAACTCCACCCTCCTTACAGTAGATGCCGCAATACCTTGCTTAAAGAGACCAGTGAAAGACTCGAGGGAAGAAACTCCATCAGTACTGTGGAATAAGCCTCAGTAATGGAGTCTCTATGAAGCGCTGGTCATATAAAGCTGTCACTAGTAAAAACAGCAGGTAACTTTAGCCCATGATATATAAAAAAAACTGTTACTTATGTGGACATTACCCAGGCTCAGTGGGAGGTGGCCATCTTGTTTCATGCACTTGTGCGATCCATCCAGTCTAAATCTCTTGACTTCTATTATGTTTGTACATGTATATACAGTACATATGCAAATGAGTAGAGTGAAATACACTATGTATTACTATTGTGGGGGCGGACATGGTTCGTGAGAGGCAAAGCCTTGAGTGGGACATGATACCACCCTCAAAAATGTTAACATGTAGCAAATTACAGTCTGCTCATCTACATATACAGTTTATGCCACGGCATGTATTCATGGGTATTTGTTTTCATAAAAAGTATTTTATGTAAACAAAAATTGAAGTTGTTGCATGCCTTAAATAAGGTATAATTGCATTGAAGAGACCTGCGGACTATCAGGAGACCTGTGTCCATGTGTAAATTAATTGTAGTATGCAAACATAAACTCAGTGAAGCAGAAAACAGTTTTTCCTCATGTCAATTTCTCTCCAGAATTGTAAACTTGACATTTACACTGCAGTAATAAATGTGTAAAGTCTCTTGATTAGTGCAGTTGATCTAAATAAGATGTTATTGTGCCACATTCTTCCTTTTCACTGCTATGCTATGGCAACATTGATTTTTAATATAATGCCGTAGTTTCATGAACACCAATTGCACTGTGCCCTGGTCAGCACATAATCAATATTTGCTTTTCTGAGTGCCATGTCTTATAAATACTATGGGTCAGGAGCAGGTGAGGTCTGTATCTATAAGTAAAAGTCAATCATTTGAATAGCTTTTGCTTGTTTTTCTTCTTTTTGCTAGTATTAAGTTGCCTTATCTTTTAAGAAAGCCATCCATCAAATTCTAAGAGCTTACTTCAGAGGATTTGCGCATCATCCAGAAGCCAGGAAGCTGTATTGCTTGCAGTAAATGGCTTGTTTAAACAAGAGTGCCCCACGCTCACAGAGACCTCTCCAGCTTTCAGGGATTGATGAAAGCAGGGATAGGGCTTTACAGGCGGTAAGCCAATGTTATTCCTTTTGAACTGACAGTGATCGAACTGAAGCCATAGGCTGTATCACATAAACTGAGCAATGAAAGTGTTAATTTAGGACATGGTTTGCACCATAGTTTTAGACTGATTGGAGCAGAATTATAAGACTTTTTTTGACTGGCCCTATTTATTCCTTGGTGGTAACTTAAAGCAATGCCTGTTACAAACAACTTTTACCACTATATTATGAAGCAGGTTTCAGCAGGTGGTAATGTGTGACAAGAATGTTTGTGCATGCTTACCTAGTGCCAATTTGTTGTGGTGGTGATCTGTATTTTTGTTCTTATCCTGCTATGATTGTATGCAACATAATATTGTGTGTTGTACAGTGGTTGTGTTCTTGTTTTGACTGTTTTGTTGTGTTGTGCACTGCTATCATTTAATTGTGTTCTTATGTTGCTTTGTGTATGATATTGTGTTATGTTATGTTCTTTATTTAAGGATGTCAACAAATGCTAATACATTTCCAGCTATAAGCAGCAAAGGCATGTTCAGCTCTTCCTAACACTTTTTAAAGTGTTAACATAGCTCTGCTCCTGCACCTCAGATATTAAGCCACCTTTCAGCCAGAAACTGTGCAAGGAACATATCTTCAATTTGTTATTGCAGTGGGTATTGTATGTGGCACGACCCATTGTTGTCAAATAATGTGGTAGAGCTCTAGGGGTGGTATATTTTAATTAGTGGTCATGTGCTACAACCTGGATGCCCAGTTATAGTTAGTATATGGATTAAACCCCTCTTCAGCCAGCCTGTTGCACAAACAAAATGTATTGATGCACACAATACACATACTCTTCATTGTGCATATTAAAAAAAAAATTCCCTTCCTCAAAATACTGTTGTCACACATTACCACATCCACAAATCTGCTTTCAAAATGCAGTGGTAAAAGGTGTTAGCACCAAGCACAGCCTTGCATGCCACCAAGGGCATGTAATGGCACCAGTCAAAAATATTTGTAGCCCAGCCCATGATCTTGTGTTCCTTGTATTGTTAGATCTAGGCTTCATGTCACTGTAACTCTGTCCTAAAACAGGAAACAAGCGGTGCAATGTGTTTATTAAAGGAAATTATTGCATGAAGACTTACACTAAAATCTAGAGCCCCCGTTCACAATGGGCCTGATTAATAAATGTAAACGTAATTGTCTTTGAAGTTTACGATTGTTTACTATTCACTAATGTATGTTACTAGTAGTATCTTCATTACTGCGGAGTCTCCACACATAAAAAGATAAGACTGTTCTTGGACTTTCAGAGAAGACAAATGAAGCTCGCTCCAAAATGTAAAGGGCCCTTGGTTACCCAGACATTCAGCTGCCACTAAATCCTTAAGGATAGACGTAAGTACTTGCCTCTTACAATATGACTGGCAGAACATGCTCCTTCATCTGCCAATTTGTGCGCAGGCTCCACACTTCCACACCTTTTGCTAATGTGCCTGTTGAGCCCAGTCTCTTGGAGTGGCTGTGTAAACAGAAAAGATGGAAGTGGGTTCCATGTTGAGGATGACGTCCTCACATTTTCTTCTTTTTTCTCATGCCCACTTGCATATGTTCTTGTTCCAGTAATCTGTTTGGGTGCAACGGACCAAAGTGATGGATCACTGGGAGAACAAAGCCTTGGTTTTCACAAAAGAGCTCTAATCCCTGAGTTGGTGTGTGGGTTTGAAAAATAAAAGGAAAGAGCAGCAGGAAAAATAATCCCATGCTAGAATTGTATGTAGAATTTTTGTTGACATGTTTACATTTTGATGAGTTGTTGCATAAAGAAAGCCATAGAAAATAAAAGACCACAAAGTAAAAATAAATCAGGAGACAAAACGATTTGTTCTTAGTGCCAATTATATAATGGGTAAAGTACCCTCTGGCGTACATTATAAGGATATTGTAAATCACTGAGGAGTTCCATAACTGTATAGAGGAACAAGGCTGAAGACTGAGTTCCTTTACAAGGTTATGCAACTCTTAAGTGGCTTCCTTATCATGTACTCCAGGGGTTTCTTTATACCACATGATACACGGTCACACCATCACCTTTCCCACAAACCACTTAAAACTTTTGTACACAGCTCTTTGATATGTATGACTGAACATGTTTGCAGACATGAATAATACAAATAAAATCTCTCATGCAAAGTTAAACACATCGAAAACCTTTCGGAATGTGTAGAAACATGCAGAAAGATTCTAGCCTTTCTCTATCTAAAAAGTTCATAAAATAAACATTTTGTCTCCCTGTCACTATAAGCTTTTAAAATGGACCCGAAGAAATAAAAGTAGTTTTTGTTTTTTGCTTTAAACATCTGCTTTAATTATGCCCCGCAACCTAATCTGCCTTTCACCTTGTCTTCTGGCTATCGCAGCAGCCATTGTGATGTCAGAACTCGATTGTAATAACCTCAAAATAGTTGAGTTCTGACGGTATAAGTCACTAATTATAAAGAAATTAGTGACGGCTGTTTGTACACGAAGTACAGCACCCCATAAGACCGTAAATACTGTTCATTCACAGTGTTTGCACACAAAATTATTATCATGTTGTGCCTCGAGAAAATTGCATTTTCAAAACCGTATGGCAGTGGTAACACTGTTCATGAAAACTTTGGCACACTTTATTACCCAATGTTTACAGCAAAAGTAATATTTAGTGCCAAAAAAACACCAGATATGATGCCTCAAAGGTGTATGCACTGGGGTGTTTGACCTTATCTTATTGCTAATTTCAGAATGGGACCTTTAACTATCTGCTGTAAAGTGTATTATTTGCATGGCCATTTTTTGGTGTTAAACGCTGTGCTTGATTTGACCCAGTGGCTTCTAGTGCTCAACACCGGCACTTAGCTGTCAACACCTGCACTTATAACAGTCTGCCACATGGTGGCACTGTTTGTGTAATTTAGAGATGAAAGCAGAACACAGTTGTTCATTAATTCAATATACATTAAAACAGACTAATACCTGCCACTCAAGCCATTCTTATACCTTTGGGGGCCTTAAATAGTCTGAACTGCCACACTTGCAGGAGTGTGATGATTAGTAGTTATGTGGGTACTGTCGTTGGCAGTGTTGGCAGGGGCAATGGGTGCTGCAACCTGCAGGGACCTCCTGACGAGGGCCCTGGCACTTATCTGTTTACAAATGAAGTACTTGTTACATGAGGATATATGTGACATAACATCGTAACACCCCATTTTTCACACAAACGTCTAAAAGTAAAAAAGTTAGCAAATGTAGTGTTGTTTCCACAGACCTCCATGAAGGTTGGAAAACAAGTTTTGCTAAATTGTACAACCCTGCTTGAAACTATACGTAGTAAAAAGACTTACAGATGCATTTATGGTGATAATTTTATAGATACACCCCTCTCTATTTCACACATTCATTTTATTGAAGTATTAATTTATATTTTACATATATAATTAGTAGCTGGTCATGTTCTGGAAAAAAGAAAATGTTTAGGAATACACAACTTTGGGTATTCACACGGTTATGGTATTACACTGCCCTTGAGTATCTCAATGAATCAATCACAGGGATGGTGACCTGCTGGGGACAGCAGACCACCATGTCTGTGTTTGCTTTTTAAATAAAGGAATGTTTTTTCAAATGCAGCTCCTTAAAGGAAAATGGGATGCATTTAAAAGAAATAAATGAAAAGTTTTCTTTTAATTTTTTAAGGGCCGGCAGAGGTCCATGGGACTGGCTTAACGCTAATTTGAAATTGGTGGTGACTGTCATTGCTTTGCAACCACATTTGCAGTGGCAAAACAATCGTACATCCCCCTTTGACTCAGTGTGATGTCACCTTCTTGATTCTGGCATGAAGAGTTCTGTTTGCATTGGAGAAGGCCACGAGGAGGAGGCTTTTGGACCCTGGTGCAAAGCCATAGGTCTGCTTCCTTTGCAATCTCACTGTAGACAGTGGTTTAGAATCAACACTGTTTTTGGCAAGCCCTGCAAAACAATGATTGAATATGTGCTTTTTAAGATTAAGATTGTACAGCTCATCATAATCACTCACATTACTACCCTTCACCCAGCCATTCTGAGCCTTCTTGGAGTAATCCATGAAATCCAACAGGAATGGCTTGCCAGCTTCTGCTGGTCCCTAAACTTCAACCTATACATTTTAGGAATCAGACCACATTTCCTGGCAAGGGCTTCTTTCATGAGTGGGAAAAGAAGTATAGTATAACTTTATTTTGATTGTGTGAATGCAGCAATAAAAATACATAATAAAAACACACTAAAAACAGTAACATAGAAAATTGAATAAAATCTCATCACAAATATAACAGTAATAACATTTAAACAAAATGCAGTGGATGATAAAAAAAACCTTGGGTAATCAAAATCCCACAGTCATTAACACACTTTAACTTGGAATGTTAGGGCGTCACTAGGCCCCAGCATGAACTGCAATGTAGTTGCAGATAAAGTGTCTCATGGTGAAATTTAAATATGCTTGACAAACATCACAGTTAAAAGATAGAGATCCCCATAAACAAGTAGCCAGAGTTGAACGAAGAGCTACAGCAATTCCATGTACACAATAAGCTTCTAGTAAACGACCCAGTCCTGATCCATCATAAAAAGGCATAAAATACAACTTAAGAGGGTGCATGCTTGAGCCAACAATGTGGGATTCTTTTAACTAACCCTGGGCGTAGTTCGCGAAGTAGCACTATGCGAAGCTACGCAAAGTGCACTTCGCACTACGCGAGCTACGCTTAGCACTTCGCAAACTACGTAGTACCCTGTTCGCACTGTGCAAGATGTCATTTTCAATGATTGCACAGTGCGGACAAGCAACCGGCACTGTGCAATCATTGAAAACTGCATCTTGCACAGTGCGAGCTGTAGTTTTCTGCCGCTCGAGTAGATTTTTACTCGAGCGGCAGCTTTCTCAACGCAGACTGGTAGTTTCTCATCGCGAGTGGTCACGAGCATGCGCGACCACTCGCAATGAGAAACCTGACCTCCTCGCGTTGAGAATCTCGCCGGGAGGTTTATTTTCTACGCTCGCGATCGCCAACTTGATGTTGCTGATCGCAAACGAGGAAAAAGTCTCGCCGGGATGTCATTTTGCTTGCTCGCGGTCGCCAACTTGACAATGAGGACCGCGAGCAAGCAAAAAATGACCGCTGCACTACGCAACACTATGCTACGCATGTTCGCACTGTGCTACGTGCAATTTGCGTAGTGCGAAGTAGTGCAAACTTCGCAAACTACGCGAGCGTAGCGTAGTGCTTTGCCCAGGCTTACTTATAACACACACCAGCCTAACAGAATCCCGATATCTAGAGATTAAAACATTACACCCCACTAAGCCTCAGACTTCATATTGGAGGTGATTTGCTCCCAAATGCAGTTTTAAGCCAAATGAATCATGCTACTTTAGGCTTCTCACTCTTATATTCCAGGCCAAATTTAAAAATCTCAAACGTGCAAAAACTACTGGTTTGTCAGATCTAAGGAAGCGCATAGCCTCCACACACTGGGTATCACCAAAAGGTTAACAGAATGATATAATTCACTTTGTGTGGGGGGCTGTATATTTGGGACCGAAGAATAAAAAATGTGCCTCTGGTTCTTTGGCTGCTGGTGCAAAACGGGCACTAGCCAGCATTTCCACTTGCTCCCTTCCATTTGGCATTCAGTGGGATAAGGGGAGCGTGCTAATTGTGAAACAAAAGTACAGCCACTTGGCTAGGTGTGGAAAAATCCTAAACCTTTGAAGTTCTCAAACTTTGGCACACACTTGCTAGCCAATAACCCATCTATCTGACCCTCCTGGCGCATCTTGCACCGAGAACCCCAAGTGATTTGCTCTCTCCCAATATGTGTTCTTGATCTGAGGGCCTAGGCTGTTGCTCAGGTTTTCCGGCTTTTTCCACACATCAGACAAGTGTAGGTGTTTACATAGATCTTTAATTGCTTTGAACCACGGCGTGGAATTGGTCGTATTTAAAGCAATCAGCTCCTTCGGGGCCATTCTGTATGGAGCCAGCTCGGTGTAATCCATAATCTTATCCAGAACTTTAACATCCTTAGTTTAATAATGTGGTCAACCCTCTGGATAGTCAAATCCCATCCTAGGGGTAACATAGGAGGGCTGCTGGGTAAACTAAGCAATGACCTTAGGAATTTGTTTTCTGTTCTTACCAGCAAGCTAGAGTCCTAGTTCTACCCCATAGAGAGCCCCTCCCAACGAAACAGCTTGCACACCTCGAGGACCAGGATATCGTCCTACTAGATGTGAGCCTATACATTTTTTGGATGACAGCGGCTCTGTGCTGCAAATGAGCATTACTCTTATCAAGTTGTGGATCCCAGGAGAGTTTGCCAGAGAGTCTCACACCTAAGTAATCAAAGCTCAAGTCCCTCTTGAACAATGTCCCATCTACCTTCACCCTGCCTTTAAATAATAAATAGGGGTTAATGGCCATAAACTAATTTTCCTGTGTTTATTGCAGATCTTTTGGAACTACCCAAGCAGACCTTGAAGGCCCATAGTAGTGCATGAAATAAGTAGAGCGTCATCAGCAAACATCAGGACAGGAGTGCTGATGTTTGCTAGTTTAGGGGCAACATGTGGACAATTCTTCACCCATCCTGTCAAGCCGCTAATGCACAGACAGTATAGTGTGGGGGCTAAAACACACCCTTGTCTTACACCACAGTTGATGAGGATCCTATCAGTGAGGTCCCCAGGGCTGTTTCACGTCACTTGGGCATATGTATCTGCCTGAATTTTAATTAGAATTGGCTAAGAAGTCTTCAGGGATAGCAATTTGTCTCAGAATGTCCCACAGATGAAGTCAAAAGCTGCCCTCAGGTCCATAAAGGCCATGTAACACCTGGTGCAAGGTACTTATTTTCTCTTCAAACCAGCCTGGTAGTCTGACAGGAACTGATGGTCCTTTATCCAAGTCCGGCGCCTAGATAAGACTTGTCTGGCAAAGATTTTTGGTCGATGTGTCTATACGCGTAAAGACCTATAATTTGCTGGAATATCTTTTGGGCCTTTCTTGTATATAGGAACTATAATGGCCCCTTTTTGTGACTCCAGAGGGTTTATGTCCCTGGCGACAGCATTGGCAAGGGTGTTTAAGTAGGGAATCCAAACTTCAGGCTCTGAGAAGAACAGGTCTCCAGAGATGGAATCAGGGCCTGGAGTTTTTGCTCCGCTTCATTGGGTGTCAAGCTATCACAGTCTCTTTAAGTGAAAAGATACCAGCATAGTGCTGACATTCAGCAGTCCGAGGCTTCAAAGGACCAAAGATAGACTAAATATTGGCCATTTCTCAGGCTTTAGAGAGTTGTGTGAAATGGGCAACCCACTGGTCTGCAGCGACAGATGAATCAGTTGAGAAGCACTACTTATAGTGACAAAAGCCACGATTTTCCTAAAAGCTTGACTGTCTTTCTTTTTAAGAGTGTCAGTGAGTTCAGCCCATTGTGCTTCATTCCACTTTCTTCTACATGCCCTTAGGGTGGACTTATAGATATTTCTGGCAGTGACTAGGTCAGATTTAGAACCTGTACTTGTGGCATTAATCAGCCCCTGCTTAACCATTCTGCACTCCCTATGGAACCAGGGGCAAGGAGAGTTTAAAATATATGCATGTTTGATATGTGTGGTAAAAACACTCTCACTGAGGCAAAGCAATTACAGTGGAGCAAAGCAAAATCACGCCACTCAAAGCCAGCTAAATGATAGGACTCAAAGGAATCATCAAAAGCTTGTTATATACATCTCAGAGTTAGTTCATTGCGGATAAATATACACCCATTATACATTCTTTCAGTTGTTTGTGAGGGCCAAAGGTGCAGAGTAAGAGTCAATGTCGAGATCCAGAAAAATGTGGGAAATATTGGATACAAGACCTAGCACCAAGGAATTGTTGTAGCTGTCAGGATGAAAAACATCCTTCAGATCATTTAAAACATACCAAAAATATATAGCCGATATAAGTGTGTGAGCTGCCCCGCTTGAAGTTGTGTGGGGCCGGCTGATCTGATTTAGACCAGCCATTGACAGCTTAGTCTATGCTCTAAAGTCAGGTGCATGAGTAGATCGGCCGCCCTAGTCTATTTTTTAATAGGATTGACAGACATTTCCAGGATTCCCAATATTGTGCCTTCTTCTCTAGATACTGGAGTGAACTTTTTTTGGGTTTCAGAGTGAGATTTACAATATCAGGCTAAAATTACAGGCCAGTCATGTTTAAGGGAGTCGAGAAAGTTGCGAAGAGATGATAATGTTAGCGAGTCAGAATTGTCCATGACTGCTCGAGCATAAATGGTAATGATGACAACATGTTTGTGCTTCAGTCACGAAGGGGGCTGGGCTGTTATTTTAATACACAGTATGTCACTACAACCAGTATCAAGTATGTCTATCTTGATGGTGATCAAAGATTTTGCCCAAACTGTAAGGCCACCCAAAGCCCGCCCAGACCTGGAGAGGAGTAGCATTACTGTGATATGTTAAATAGCCAAACATGTACTCTGGGTGGATTTCATACATTTCCTAGAATAAGATTATATGATGCTTGTCAATAAATTCACCCCATTCCAGGTCTGAAAGTTTAGAGGGGATAACAGCCAGATTCTAGGACAGCAGTTTCACTGATTCACTTGTCTCGTCTTCCAGAATATGGAGAGTGGGAAATATTAGCCTTATCCTGGAAGCAGTCTCTGTCTGCATAGTCCCACAGCCCTTAGGAGGAGCTAGATGCAGTCAGTCAATGTCCAAAGCCCCTTTAGAATAAGCTCTTTGAGGACGGGTGATTGAAGGAGGGACTGGAGTTGAGGCTACAGCACCCACACTACTAGGTGAAGATTCAGCTGGTCTGTGGAGTCTGATATGGATGGAGGAGTGTTCAGAACTAAGCTCCAATTGGATAAGACCATCTACTATGCCATAGGGAACAAATCTCATACCAAAACAGCCTAGACTGCTATTAATGTTTACATATCCGGACACCATCACTTTGTCCTCCCTGATCACAGATCTACATGTACGTACATGTTGAAGCCAGTGAATTATTTTGTTGGTTAAGGTCTCATTGCTCTCTCTAGTGTCCTTGAAGGGATTGGGAACATTATCTAAAACCACTTCTTTGCTTTGTATCTTACCGAACAAAGGGCCCCTGCAACTCTTGGTCTAATGTAAATTAGGTGGACTCAGGGAGGAAGCATAGTGTGACCTCAGTGTATTATAGTACGACCCAGTCATGTTAGGGGGACAGCTTGTAACTGCTCTAAATGTGGAAGTCCTAGCTTTTTGTAAGGGGGGGATCATAACCAAAGTTGGACCCAAGAATAGGCTTTGCATTAGGCCCCGATAGAGAGGGCCTGTCTTGAGTTGTTTTTAGCTAAGGGGATGTCTTCTCTAATCCTTGATTGATAGGGGCACTGTGGTTGCTAGTGTATGTGGGGGACAAAGAGTGTTATCCTGCCCTCTTTTTACAATGGTTTCAAGTAGCAGTCTCAGCTTCTCCACTTTACCTGAAAGTAGTTGTGAAAGTGAGGTGACAGCAGATTTGAATGCCATGATTTCAGATTTCAAAAATTTAAGGGGCATATTTACAAGGGCTTTATCTCCGCTTTTTTGGCTTAGAAGGCCAAAAAAGCGGAGATAAAACCTGCGCCCTTTTTACATACGGTTGCTAAAATGCATAATCGCATGTTAGCTTCCTTTTTCCCCAACTCCTCCCTTTGTATCTCCTATGAGATTCAAAGTGTGCGTTACCGGGCATACCCAAGATGGACTACCTTGCAAATATCGCTGATGTTTACATCGCGATATTTATAAGGCAGCCCACATGATTTTAGTACACATTAGACAAAACCTAACGTCTGCTAAAATCCTGACTTAGCCATCCCTAACATAGGGGGTGGATTATGCTGATACGACCCTGTGGGTCGTATCAGCAAGGTTATCGCCCTTTTGCAGGGAACATCGCTGGAAAACCAGCGTCACGTTTACGAGGTGTACCTGTGAGGGAACGCCCACCCTGCGCCGTAACGCCCACATGAAACCTGACTCAGGTTTCATGTGGCGCAGGGCTTTACAACATGGCGCATCACGTTGGAAATAGTGCGCAACCTGGCGCAAGGTTTACGCCGCTGCTGCGTCACAGAAGTGACGCAACGGCAGCGCAAATGAGGCGCAAGGGGCTTGTAAATCTGCCCCTTGCCATTTTCCTACCTAAACCAAATATACCTTTCTGCCAGTGTCCATGGTCACTGTTAATGGCTCTCTTGCGGTGTGATGTGTAGTCCTCCAAGACAGGAGACAAAAGGCCTTGGTAGTGGGTAAGGGTGTTTTTTCTCCTGAGCAGGATGGCCTAAGGGTTTTATCCAGCCCCTTCCTAACTTCAGAAGATGCTTACTGTTAGAAATTCGGTTACTGACCGACTGGGGTAAGAGCCCTGTTTAAGCAGCAACCACAATCCTAGTCAGGGTAAGGGGCAGGCAAACCCTAAATTAAACTGTGCTCACCCTCTTGTAGCTCGGCACAGAGCAGTCAGGCTTAACTTAAAGGCAGTGTATAAAGTATTTGTGCAACACATCAAACAGTAAACCAGTGAAAATACAAAGCGATCCCACACCAAGTTAGTAAAATTGATCTGACAAGACCAAAATGACAAAAATCCAGTTGGTAGAAAAGGAGATATACAAGTTTATAGTTGAAAATAATGCCAAAAAGCACAAAGCGCCTTTGGGGATATCTGATCCTGCTGAACAGGGACAGAGTCACAAGTTCATCAGCATCAAGGCTGCCATTGATGAGGGATTTGAGGAGCTTGTGCCAGGCAGAGCAGGGCGCAGCGTCGATTCTGATGGCCCTGCATTACTCCAAAGATGTGTGAGGCGGTAGCGATGCAAGTCTTTTCCAACTGGTCCAATCCATGCAGCAGCAGCAATGCATCAGTTCTGCTTGAGGATGCACTGCCTAGCTGAGGAGATGCATTAGTTTTGCACAGAATGAATTCCTCAGCAGAGAAGATGCCTCAGTTTTGCTTGAAAGCAACTCATGCCCACTTCCAAGGGTCCAAGACTGGGGTGGCATCACTTGGCAGGGTAGTAGACTCACAGATGGAAGAGTCCAGATGCAGGGGTTGGAAGCCTGTTATGTCCCTAAGGCTTCAGTTCAGGAGGCCAGCCAACTAGTCCTTAGAGTCACTCTGGGTTCTGGAGTCAAGAGATGCAGGTCCAGTTTTTCTTACCTGGGCAAGAGGGCAGCAGGCAGCAGATCAGCACAGCAAAGCAGGAGTCCAGCAGAGTGGCAGCTCTTCTTCAGCACATTAGTCCTTCTTCCTGGCAGTCCAGTACTTATACCCAGTGGTGCCTTAGAATTTCGGGAGACTTCAAAGACATGCCTTTGAAGAGCACTAAGATCCTCCCTTCCTAACCTGGCTACAGACTCACTACAGAGGGGTATGCAGCCCTTTATGTGTGGACAGGACACAGTCTATTTAGGTGTGGGGTTGTGCCCAGCTCCTCCCTCCCCTCCTATCAGAGAAGTCCCATTGAGACACACCTAAGCTCCAGTTGTGTGTAGCTATCTAGGAGGAATACACAAAGCCCAAATGTGTTCATTTGCTCACCACCCCACCCCAGTTTGGACCCAGCCATATGCAAATAAGTCTTGACCCTGTTCCTTATGGGAAACGTCCAGCCCAAACTGCCAAGACAGGTCCTCCCTGGGCCGGAAACAAGCATCCTGGGATCGGTTTCAGGGCATCACCCTTCATTAGTCAGGCTAGCTTGGATCCAGTGGTGTAGTGAGCACGGGACCCACATCTGGGAATACCCTTCCCACTTAGGGCTACATATGAAAAAGAAACAATTGGACGGAAAGCTGGACAATGCAAACATTCACCCCCAGTCACAATGATCTGGGTTTAATCCATCATTCTTTTGCTCACCACACCACCCCAGTTTGGACCCACCCATTTGCAAATCAGTCTTGACCCTGTTCCTTATGGGAACCATCAAGCCCGAACTGCCAAGCCAGTTGCTCCCTGGACTGGAAACAAGCATCCTGGGACTGGTTTCAGGGCATCAGTCAGGCTAGCTTTCAAAAAGCGGAATTTTCAGAATTGTAATTTAAAATCCGACTTCACCAAATTAGGATTCCAGAGACACCAAGCATGAACCAGTCATCTCTTCCCATTTAGAAATTACATTTATATAATGTAATAAGGCTGATGTCATCCTTATTGGAGAGATAGGCTTTGCAATAGTGGAAAACAAATTAAGACGTTTTTCACTACCAGGACATGTAAAACTTCAAAGTACGTGCCTTGTCTTTTAGATACATTGCACCCTGCCATCTGGGTTGTCCATGGCCTACCTTAGTCATGACTCATATGCATAAAAAAGGATGGTTTGGGCCTGGCAAAAGGTTTATTTTGCCAGGTCAAAATGGCAGTGTAAACTGCACACACAGGCTCTGCAATGATAGGCCTGAGACATAGTTGAGGGCACAAGCAGTGGTGCAGGCCCACTAGTAGCTTTTAAGTGCATTTTAATAGAGCTTATAAGTAAAATAAATATGCCATTTGAGTATGACCCAGTATTGCAATGTTTACAGGATAGAGCACAGGAACTTTAGCACTGGTTAGCAGTGGTAACGTGTGCAGAGTCCTATCACCTGCAAAACAAGGTCATAAAAGTCGCGAAAGCAGGTAAAAGGTAGGGGAAGACCACCCAAAGGCTGTCAGGTCTGACACCTAGCCTGTCATTGGCCAATGTAGCTCACACCTGGGCCTGCCTTCCCCCTTTGTTTCACTAGCCAGGCTGAAGCCAGACCCAAGCAAAAAGGAAGAACTGGTCAGAACCAATTTAGAGTTTGCCAAAAAGGGTGTCCCCCACTCACAGAGTAGCCCTGAACATAAAAATGGTAATCCCAGAATCACTCATCAGAACATTCCTGGACCTGAGAAGATTCAGAAGAAACTGGAACAGCTTCCAGGTCAGAAACGCAGGAGTAGGAGCTGGAAATGCAATGCTGCCGGGCGCAGCAGTTACGGCTGTCTGAAACATAGCAAGCTCATGATGCTGGCCATTGAGTGGAGTGCAGATGGTCACAGGGAGCAGAATGGAGTGGGTGGAGCCGTCAGATGCCTCACTGTTGTAAGGATGTCTTTTTGTGGTTGAGGAGTCACCTCGAAAAACCAGCCCTGTTCAGCTGGGGGTCCCTGAACAGGCTTAAGAGCTCTACATATCCCGCTTGTAGAATGTAATTAATAAGAAGTGGAAGGGCTTTGTTCTCCTATAGCTAAATTCTCCTATGTTACAAGACTGTCAGCAGTTTCCACACATGGGATCAATAGTTGGCATTTCCAAACTGTATGAGAAAGGAGTAACCTCTACTAAACTGGATGGACACAGGTATATGACAAATGGTTTTGAGGGCAACAGGAGTTGGAGCCTAGCATTGAGCCCTTCATCAGTGATTCAGAGGGTTAAGAAGAAAGCCACTCAAATGCGCATTTGGGCAGTGAGGAGAGAGAAGAGTTTTGTAAAAAAAAAAAGTTGAAGTAGCAGATAAATCAATGGAGCAGCTATATCCATGTTTTTCGACTAGTACATCTTCTTCCCCTACGTTAGAATTATCAAGGTCCCCTCTAGAACAAACCGCCATTGATACGGGCTCTAGGGCAGAAGCTGTTTTGGTACCTGAGTTTGACAATACTCTGAATACGTTGGGGGTGGATAGTCTAAAGGCCAGTATCAACTCACAAAATGTTAGCAGCAGTGGAATTCTGCCAATAGACACATCTAATGGAGCTGAAAAACGGAATGTGGCCAATAAATCTCATAAGGTCTACCCACTATTTGCAAACAATTGCAAACCAATGTTGGAGGGCTTAATTTGTCAGTCAGAGGGTCAGGTTACAGGAATCAGTTAGCGACCCTGTTGTACCAGCTTCTGTGGAGAACGTGGCAGTGCGGGTAATTGGTTCAATGGGGGAAATGGGAATGGGGAAAGTTCCAGTTGTACTCCCCCAAGCCACAGGTGTATCGGGTTACATGGGACTAATACAGGCAGGGCTATTTCAAAGATGTTAAAATCAACAGCAGCTCAATGAGATAGCAACTGGGCTATCTAGGGATAGCTAACCTTCGATGCATCAGGTCCAACAGTTCTTTGAAACTATCTAGACCGAGATAAGAATGCAAAAATTCACAGGCCCAGGAAATCGCCGCAGTTTATCGAAGGCTAGACAAAACTGTTGGTAGGGTACAACATATTCCAGAACGAATTAATGAACTTGAGCAATGAGTGTCAGACATGGAGAACCACTCCTTGAGTTGGGATAGTGATATTGCGGGAAACAGCATTTACAACACTGGTAATACCACGCGGGTAGATAACAACTCGGACGTTACATCGTCCGCGTTGTTACCACGCATGGCATTACATCGCAAGTCATTTCAACGACTTGCGCAAAATGGCGCCCAACACAAGGGAATGTGTTGGATTGTAAATCCAACACCTTCCCTGCTGTTGCGCTAACTGGAGTAGGAATAGTAATTTATACTATTCCTAAGTCCAGCGCGCCATCTAGCGCAAGTTGCTGAAACGGCTTGCGATGTAATGCCATGCGTGGTAACAACGCGGACGATGTAACGACCGAGTTGTTACCTACCACATGGTAACACCACGTGTTGCAACATCATATATTCTGATATTGCAACTCTGCCTGCCTCACAATTGAAAATTAATGAAATGGAGAACTATGCAAGACGATCAAATCTGCGCTTCACAGGGATTCCGGAGGATAATGAATGCATAAGCACCCAGTCTAATCCCTAGTTATGTATCACAACAATGCTTAAAGAACACCAGAAGATCTTACCATAATGAGGACACATACGATTCCAGCACAACATCCAGTGGGGGCTAAATACCGAAAGATAATGATTGTAAATCTTTCAGATTTTTGTATAAGAGAAGCTATCTTAAGTAAGGCAATTCAGAAGTAGGAGATTTTGCTATCTGATGGCTCATGGGTGAGAGTATTCTCTGGTATGTCGGCACTTGCATCACGTCCGAGAAGAGAGTTTGTTGGGCTGATTGGTCAGAGTAAGAGTGCAGGAGCACAGGCATCTATCATCCAGCAGTCCAAATTGAAAATGTTATTTGAAGGTCAGTTCCATCTGTGTATTACTCTCGAGGAAGCTGATGATGTACTACAAAAAGTGATTCAAGCAAGTAAAGGCCAGTGTTAACCAGGGGATGGATCAATAGTAGAGAGAATATAATCATAAGAGAATAGAAAAGATTACTGTGATTAAGGGAAAAGGCTGTAGATGTACTGGCTACTGCCGGGGCTGTGGATTGAGGGGGTGTTTGATGTGTTCTATGGCGGAGCCAGTCATAATATTTTGGATATGGTACACAAAGTTTATTCTGTTAACAAACTCTTGAAAATGATCAGGTCTAGACCTTTTGCGCTTTATACACTATGCACTTTTATATACTAGAGTTTTATTCTATAAAACCGGAATGGGTAATCCTGTTACAGTAGCACTTTAGGATCAGCTTATAGATTGTAATTAGTGGCTCGTAGGTTTACAAACTGTTAGAGTTAGCTTCAAGCATTTTGCATATTGCACTTTTAGGTAGACCACTTATTGTGCTGGCAGGTTACCAGATCCACAAACCAGATGAGAGTTCCTTTGTTATAAGGGCTCTTCAGGGATGATTATATTCAAATTGGGTCTTATTCAGGGTACAGAGTGCATTGGAATGGTGCTTAGCTTGCACTGCCCTGTCACTGTTAACATTTTAAGAATGTTCTTATCCTTCTAATCAGCAAACATTTATGGTTTAGGAAATAAGCTAATGCACTGATGGGTATTACGCAGCCTGAGGAGACAAAAGCATGGTTTCACAAGCACTATTTATTTCAAACTGTTACCACTTTACTGTGGTTTTGGGTATGTTGAGAAGGACTTATTTAAACATCACAGAGGAGAGGGCGCAAAAGCTTGTGGTAGGTGCCAGGTCAAGGCGCCAAAATATTGGGTGGGCTGTAGAAGGGAGTTAAGGGCCATTCCCCTCTTCGGATAGGGCACGGGTGGGGGGTTGGAAGGGGAGGAATGTGTAGAAGGGATATGCAGTTAAAAAATTAGCAAGACAAGAGCAGGTCAGAAAGGGGTAAGGTATAAGAGCATGAGGCGAGTAGGCGTGAGGGGGGGATTTGCGGTAACTGTGGAAAGTAGGGCTACAGACCAAGTCCAAGGAGTAAAGAGTGGCAAGGTTATTTCAGGGGGAACAAATAAAAATAAGGGGTAAAGAATCATTTTTTGCATAAGCAATCGTGTTATGGTGAAACTGAAGGAATGTCACAAAGGATAAAGATAATCTCCTTTAATGCAAATGGTCTTTTAAATGCCTGTAAAAGTGGGACACTGCTAAAATGGTTGGGATCCTTGTCTCCTGAGGTAATATTTCTACAGGAAACACATTTTAAGTCTAAAAATCCCAAACTGTCGTTGCAAAGGAAGTATTCACAAGCTTATTTTAATTCGGCCACTATGGCAGTTCATTGAGTTTGTATCCTGCTTTTGAGTATGTTGGATTGTGAAGTGAGGGAGGTGATCCGGGATGATGAAGCGAGATGGATCTGGATTGAAGTTAAAGTTGCTGGGGTCCTTCTTTTTTTGAATTAATATGGGTCAGTCAGAAATAACTTTATTTCACCAACACGACAATGGCAAAAAAAGTATTCTACAAACACATGAACATCAATTTCCACTGTTATTAAGATATACAATTACATGTATTAAAACAGGTTTAATAAAAGAAGTAAAAATGTAGCTTAAAAGGTTGCTGATAGATTAAAAGGAGATAATAATTCATAAATGTACACACAATTATTGCACAATCCAATAACTCAATTTGCACTTTAAGTATCAGAATGACAATATGATCTCCTTTTTCTCAAGACAGATAAAAAGAATGAGGCCAAAGAAAAACATTTAAAGGAATCAGACAGTAATTGGAGATAATATAGGGCCACACAACATTGTTTGAAATTAATTTTGCGAATAAGGGGGACAATGAATCTTTTTCTTTCATCACCATAGAATTTGCAGAAGAACAAAAAATGGAGATCGTTCTGAATAGATCGCTTGTCACAAGGACAAGGTGGAAGTTCGGAGATCACATAGGTTTTAGATGGAAGCCCTAACAACAAGTGGATATAATTTAAGCAAAATCTCATTAAAATATATCTATGTTGAGGATTTGTAAGAAACTATAGATAAGTCAAATTCACATTGATCATTGTTATACTCGGGACAGCATAATATGATCGCACTGTTGAAAGTTTAAAATTAATATCCTGTCTCCTTGAGTCAGTAGATGAATTTTCAACTCTTTATTGGAGATAGACCGACACATCTTCGGGTCTTCGTAAAGGTGGTGTAAACCAGCCGCCTGAAGGTTGGATTCAACAAATTTTAACCAGCTGATATTGTTCACACCATCTAATTTCAGAACGTCATTTACAATATCTCTAGTCAACATAAGAGTTTCATTGCGCCAGACTAATCAAAATTAGTGCAATACAAATTTTATCAATTATATAAGGAACTCTCAACTCCGTGTGACAATTGTAATTAGAACATGACTGGGGCAGGGAATCCAAAGTTTTTAAAATGGCATCTTCTATACGCTGCAGTTTAGAGGAGTCAGAGATGCCCCAAACAGCTGCCCCATAAGTGGCAGCAGATTCAGTTTTCGCTTCATAAACCTTCTTTTTCACTTCAATAGGTTTAGTCCTGATTTTTTATCACAAATTTAAAAAGAGCCCTAATATTTTTTTCCATAAATAGTCCCCTATTAGAGACCTTACTTCTCCAATTATTATCTTGATCAAACATGATCCCTAGATAGTTTAAAATAGTCTACAACGTCTAACTTCACCCCTTCAATATACATTTGTGGCTGTTTCTGCTGTTTTGGACCTGCAACAAGAGCGAAAGACTTAGAATAGTTAATTTTCAAGTCCAAATTATTCATGAATTTTGCATACTCCTCTGCGAGTCGACGCAGCGCGTTACCAGTACGCACCAGGATCACCGCGTCATCCGTATCGGTACTGGGAGTGAGGTAATATAAGGGACGTCTGTAGTAGGCCCTAGCAGTGCAGATTCTACGGCGTTAGTGTAAAGGGCAAATAAAAAGGGCGCAAGGACGCACCCCTGCCTCACGCCCCTGGTAATTTTAAAGTTTCTTGTGCATTCTCCTTCCTTGCCAAAGCGGACACAGGCAGTTGCTCTGGTATACAGGCCACGGATTATATTAATATTCTGGATCTCAATTTCCATTGCCTCCATGACATGCCACAGCCTGGACTGTGCCACGTAGTCGAAGGCTGCCGACAGATCCATGAAGGCAAGGTATAATTTACCATTCTTAGCTGCTGTGTATGTAGCTCTTATTAAGTTTAAGTTTAAGCACTAGTCCACTGTGCCCTTTCCTTTTCTGAAACCATATTGGCATGCGATTATAATATTCTTTTCCATGGCCCATTCCTCAAGCCTGTTTACAAGTAACCGGCCCATTAGTTCAGCAGTTGAATCTAGTAAAGATTTGGGCCTATAATTTCTGGGAACTGCCTCATCCCCCTTTTTTATAGATAGGTACAATTACAGTCGTCTTCCATGAAGTTGGTGCACCTGTTTGGGCAATTTTATTAAAAACATTTGTCAAAAGTGGTGCCCAAAGATCTTGATTGTCTAAGAAAAAATCAATCGGAACACAATCAGGTCCAGGTGCCTTCGCTCTTTGACACTGGTTAAGAGTGTGTTTTGTTTCTTCCAGAGTAAACAGGACACTGTCTCCTGAACCAGATAATCTTAAAGGGGGGGATTGAATGGTCACCTCCTGAGTGTTACCAAACAGGCCTTCAAAGTGTGCGACCCATGCCTCCTGCTCCACGCGAGTATCTGTTGTCATCCTTCGCTCATCTCTTAGAAACGGTGCATTGATCAATGTCCATAAAACCTATGAGCTGTTTAATATGGCGGCCCTTTGCAGTCTTTCCCACCAGTCCTCTTTTAAATTTTTTCACCTGGATAACATTGCTTTCTTGTATAGCTGGCGCAAGGTCTTGACCAAATATTGGTCTCTAGGATCTGTCTTTAAAGTCATATGAAGGTTCTTGAGTGATTTCGCACATTTTTCATCGAATTAAATAGGACCCTTACGGTGCCCATTACATATGGAACTTAATAAATTATTTTTAATTTCTAATAGAATTCGCTCAAATGCTGTAGTAATGCCATCATCAATCATTGGGTCTAAACATATCATTAGCTCTGATGCTCATTTGGAGACTATATTCACCATGAACTTCAGAGTATTGACTCTTAACCTCTTCAGAACAATCTCATTTTCCCTTGCAATCACTGGTTTAATATGAAGATTAACAGGATGTACCTTTTTTAGTAAGGATGGAAAAAGAAATGTGATTGCAGCATGATCACTAAAAGTGTAGAAGTTGATCATAAATTGGGTGAAAAACTTCCTTATGGGGTCTGAGACCTGGACATAGTCAAGCATTGAGAAGTGAGAGCAACTAGAAAAAGTGAAGTTTAGTTGACCGGTTAGGATTTCAGACGTATTTAACATTACAAGATTTTTTATAATTAGTAGCCTATTTAAGGCGTTGCCATAATCATTATGACTAAAATGGAGGACAGAATCTTCATCTTCGTCTACTAACCCACATACTGATGCAGTAACCTTATTACAAGGGTGAGCGTTAAAGTCCCCTAGCCAGATTATGTCACAGGGTTTGTGATATACTTTCTCCAAATTAGCAATGTCTCTTCCCAGAGGGTCCAGGATCACTGCTTGGTTGCCCCCAAAATTATTATTATACAAATGTATAAGTATCCAAAATCTATCTTTGTGAAACTCAAAAAGAATGATATGATAATATGGAGACCTATTTAAAAAAGTTATAACCTTTAGGAGAAAAGTATTAGAAAGTAATGTCAATAGACCTCCCTTTGAGCGACCAATTGTTGAGGGTGTGGCAGGTGTATGAAATGAGCGATACCTATTCAGATGGACCTGGTCAATTTCCCAGGTCTCCTGGAGACACAGAAGGTCATAGCCCATTAGCAAAGACAGCCAGTCAGAGTTAGACATTTTTTGGTTATACCCAGCGATATTCCAAGAAATAACTGCAACATATTCTGGAATAATCTCTGTACGGATCTGGCTCAGAGACAGAATTGAGCTATCTGGCTGCATACTTTCCCGGCAACATTTTTTGAACAGGTGATTAATACTCAACTCTCCAAGTATATTGAAGATCACCATCTGTTAGACGACACTCAATTTGGTTTTCGTAGAGGCCACGAAACAGAGACCACGCTCATCAAAGCGGCTGAAGATCTTAGAACTATCTTGGATCAGGGATGCACAACTGTTCTTGTATTGCTGGATCTCTCAGCAGCTTTTGACACGGTCGATCATACCATCTTGATCGACCGTGTCACTAAAATGGGTATCCAGCAAAAAGCCAGAGCACTGTTAACCTCTTTCCTCACCAACCGCACTCAGTCGGTAAATTTTGGCACCTTTCAGTCTGCCCAACTGGTCCTCCCGTGTGGTGTTCCGCAAGGCTCATCCCTAAGTACAACACTTTTTAACATCTATGTGTCGGATTTAGCCAGAGTAATTAAGAGACACGGGATGGGCCTTACATCGTATGCCGACGATACTCAGTTGGTGTTGACCATACATAATGATGGGGAAAAGGTAGCAGCCAATTTTCAAAGAGGCATGTTGGCCATCAGTAGTTGGATGACCAGCAACTGCCTTAAGTTGAACTCTGATAAAACAGAGGTTATGACATTCGGCAACCTATCCCCCGTCTGGTCTTCATCTTGGTGGCCTTCTTTACTGGGTCCTCCTCCACCCCCAGTTACTAGGGTTAGGAATCTAGCGTTACAACAAACAAATGATGGACGGAATGCTGACAATGCAGACATTCTCCCCCAGTCAAGAGATCTGGGTTAAATCCATCGTTCTTTTGCCCACTACGCCACCCCAGTTCAGACATGGCCATATGTAAATCAGTCTTGACCCTGTGCCTCATGGGAACAGTCCAGCCCGAACTACCAAGCCATGTCTTCCCTGGACCGGAATCAAGCATCCTGGGACCGGTTTCTGGCTATCAGCCGTCATCAGCCAGGATAGCTTGACTCCAGTGGCGTAGTGAGCACGGGTCCCACGTCTGGGAATACCCATCCCACTTAGGGCGAAAAGCGTTACAACAAACAAATGATGGACGGAATGCTGACAATGCAGACATTCTACCCCAGTCAAGAGATCTGGGTTAAATCCATCGTTCTTTTGCCCACTTTTTGCAAGGGTTAGGAATCTAGGCATCATATATGACGATAGACTGACTTTTGTGCCTCATGCCAACTCGGTGGTTTCAGCTTCATTTTACAACCTACGTATGATAAAAAATATTTTACCATTTCTTCCTTTGACTGCGGGAAAAACTGGTTAGTACACTAGTCATGTCTACCATTGACTATTGTAATGGGCTTCTTGTGAATGCCCATAACAAGGTGATCCATAAACTACAATCTATTCAGAACGCAGCGGCCAGGATGCTGTCAGGAACCCCTAAGTACAAGCCAATCCCTCACGTCATCCAGAAGTATCACTGGCTCCCTGTGAAGAATGGTATAAAGTTCAAGGCCTTGTGCATTGCTTACAAGGCTTCTCGCAAAACTGGACCTCAGTTTCTAATCAGAGAGCTAGCGACTTATATTCCAGCACGGGCTCTTTGCTCATCCACTGCATTTTTGCTCAGAGTGCCACGCACCAAAACGGCTTTATGGGGCGATAAGCGTTTTATTTATTGTCGCCACTGCTAAACTTTGGAACTCGCTCCCATTAAAGATCAGAGCATGCCAGTCTTTACTAACTTTCAGGAAAATGACGAAAACCTGGCTGTTTAATCAATAAGTCCTTCGATATATATAGCAAACGCTGGCTGCCCTCAGCGCCGAGACACCTATGGGTAGTTGAGCGCTTTATAAATCTCATAAACATAAACATAGACATAAACTTGTGTTTAGTTGGTGATTTACAGGGGGCAGAGGGATTACAGAAGTCCCATTTTCTGACACTATGTAATCATCATCGTGGGGTGTTAGACACTGCCCATCAAGTCAATCGCACTCAACCATGTCTTCCAATAGAGCAAATCTATTACTAAGGGGGGGGGATATAATATGTTGTGGGAGGCGTTGGCTAGAAGGACATATGTGTAGGTGGCCATTGTTTGTTTTATGGAAAGGAACTTGAAATGGTTTATAGAAAGAGCCCAGCGGAAATGCACAGATTTCAGAATAGACAGTGGGGGTACTTGGTAGCATTCTTAATAGGTCACCTACCATACGCTGGTTATAAAAATTGATGATAATACAATCCCCTCTGATGGTTTTAGGAGCCATTCCTACCCAATTGACCCTCCTAGCCATAATAAGGTGTTGTTATGAATTAAAGTTGTCCCCTGTGTGTTTAAAAGGCCAATGCTGGGCTTTGTAAATTAGCTTCTCTGTAGTTTCTTGTTGGTTCAATTTGAATTCTGGTACGTTTGTTAATACTATAACATAGGGCAGGATGCTGGTGGGAGGTCTAGCCTTACTCCTGATTTTACTGCATCAACTGGTCGGTTATTAGTGTCCCCCCTGAGATGGAAACCTAGGGTGCCACCACCTGCGAAAAGGGTATTTATAAGTGGTCAAGCATAATCAGTGTCACTTTCTGGCAGAACAAGGTGGGGTAAAGCGGGGGGGACACGTATTTGAAAGATGAAAGGGCTGCGGGGGACACCTCTGTTCTATGCTATTTGGGAGTACATTCATTTTCGTAGCAAGATAATTGCTATCACTAGGTAGATTCAGTACTCCTGACGTTGGAGCAAGGGGCACAGAATGTGCATCCAAGGCATTGGGAAAGGCCGAATGAGTTGTGGTGGATAGCGGAGTTTTCAAACAGCGAGAACTAGTTGTTTGTACTTGACCCACCTTCCCCCCTCACACCGTACTGGTGTGAAAACTGCTACACAACATAGACACAGAATCCTCCATTTTTTTCAGTCTTATTAAAAGCGGTTGTAGGAGACGTGAGAAAGAGTGATCCAGCTTCCCACATAGATCATCTAATGATAGCGGTGCGCCCCCACACTGGGCAAAGGAAGAGACTCGGGGCATATCAACAAGGTCCAGAGTTAAATTTATCGCCACTTTAGCGTCCGTTTTAGGACGAAAAGTGGCGATAATTTTAACGCCCTATTAGCAAGGACACGCTAACGCGTGAATCCATGCTTTTTTGCCCATTTCCTTTGCGCCTCGCCCTGCATCGCTAATGAGATGCGAGGTAGGCGTGCCCGTCCGAAATACTGCGAAAATCATTGCTAACACAGCTTCTCCGTATTTACAAGGGTATCGCTAACCTGACTAGCAACTTAAAAATTAGCGCTAACCAGATTTTTCGCTGGTTTCTTACACCTCCCTATTTACAATATTTTTCCCTAACGCTGTTCCCTATCGCTGGAATTCCAGTGATATTGTCGGTTATCGCCGCTATTGGCCGGATTTCTATCGCCTCAGCGATGCGCCTTGTTAATTGTGCGCTGACCGGGCGATAGAAGGTGTTAGGATTTGTCACGCTTAAAGCAGTTAGCGTTAAATATCGCTGCCGCTTGTTGATATGCCCCTCGGTGTCTTGGTCACTAGGGTTCGAGGGTCTTACAGTGTTTGGTGCAGTCTTTGATGCTATGGTTTTCTTCGCCCTCCCCCTTCTTTTTTTGCCTGGAGGTGCGATCGGTGGGCTATCTTGGGACGGTGGTTGAATTTCTGTACCAGAGTCCAAAGCTAGATCAACACCGGCAGACACTAAGGGAGTTAAGGTAGGTAAAGAAGAGCCATAATCAGTAAAGTCCGGGCAGGATCTTACCTCCTCAAGCGAGAGGCGCCGTTCCGTAGTCTCAATCTCTTTTGAGAGGGCGTCCGCCGCTCTCAGGAGGAAGGCTTCTAGCGTGTTAGTGATTATGCCCCCTTCTTCAGCTGCTTTTGTTTTCCTTTTTACCATCTTGAATGTTGGTCTATGCAGGTAACAAAGATCCAGGCGTTAGGGGGCTGGACCAGCCCAGCCTCTTCTGGGCGATGACGGGCGTGGACGGGCCCACCCCTGGCAGGGGCTTCGCGCATGTCCCTTACCGCCGGACCGCTGGTGCTTTTTCAGCATGTTCAGATGCTGTGTGGTTGCTGGGAAACAGATCCATGTGACTCCTGGACCAGCTGCAGGTATGTGCTGGCAGGAAATGGTGGCGTAACGTTGTACAATGGCAGTTCATGGAGTTTGTATCCTGTTTTTGAGTATGTTGGATTGGGAGGTGAGGGTGGTGATCCGGGACGATGAAGCAGGATGGCTCTGGATTGAAGTTAAAGTTGCTGGGATCCATCTTATTTTTTTGAATTAATATGGGTCAAGCCATGATGATACTATAGCTTTAAAACATATTTATGATCTGTTAATAAATGCATGAGATCCCATAGTTATGGGGGAGATTTTAATTTTATACAAGATCTAGATTTAGACGCCTCAAATGAGGCTAAGCAATATTTAAAACCAAAGTCCTCAAAAGTGATTAAGATTATGAAGGAAGATTTTGCCTTAATAGATCTATGGCGTGCAGATCACCCAGGTCTTTCACAGTTTACACATTATTCTGCAAGTTTCAAAACGGCTTCATAATTGGATTTGTACTTGGTAGATAAGCAATTAAAAAGAAGAGGGTTCGAAATTGTTACCAACTCATTTTCCGGACCACTTTATAGTCTCCCTAGCCATATTATTAAGAACTCTCAAAGAAATAATGCCAGGTGGCAGTTCGATAAACACCTGCTTATGTATTTAATATGGATTGATTAAATGCGTAAGCTTATACAGCTATTTTTTTACTATAAACACAGCCCCAAGCTATATGGTGTACAAAGCTTTTAAGGCCTCTTTTCAGGGACAGGTTATCTCCTATAAAGCTAGGACAAATAAGCAGAGGGCACAGAAGATATAAATTCTACAAAAGACATTCGAATGGGCTAGGAATTACCTTAATTCTGAGAGCCTTAGAGAGTATGATGAAAAGGCATTGCAGCAAGAATTGGCAAGAGCAAAAAAACAACTAAGAAACCTTTTTATTCTAGAAGATATTACAGGGAGTAGGGCATACCAACAGTAAATGAATGACGAAAGTCAGCACATAGGCAAACATTTAGCATGGTCTACTAAATAGCAGCAGAATAGGCAAATAATCACACACAAAAAGAGACCGTAGTAATGTAATTATCGTAGAAGATTAAGATAGGATGGCAGAACTATTTCTTCTCCATTTCAAGCAGATTTATGCTGAAGTACAGGTAGTAGACCCACAGGAGTTGGAAAATTACTTCGATACATTTCAGCTACCACTAGGGAAAATATTGAAGCCTTGAATAAGTCTATTGAGCCTATAGAACTGACTGAAACAATAAAAGGTATGGCTAGTGCTAAGGCTAGCAGGAATGATGGGATCTTTGTTGAAGTATACAAAAGGTTTTTAGTTGAGCTTTCCCCATTTTTAATATATTTTTTTAACCATGGATAGATGGATCCCCATCTCCATCAGCTTCAAGGAGTCTGTTGTGATTAGCATTCTTTAAAAAGACAAAGATCCAAGCGACCCTAATTCATATCACCCAATAAGCATATTAAATGCGTATTACAAGCTTTTTATGAAAATCTGGAGAAATAGGATTATTTTGAGTGCGCAACAAGTGGTTCATGCTGCCCAAAATGTTTTCTCCCAGCTAATACTTTTTTTTGATTCACGCTATTGATTATGTTTCAGTCAACAAGGATAAGGCTGAAATCTTAATGATAGACGCAGAAAAAATGTTTGACTTTGTTGACTGGCAGGCTTTGTTTTTTATTTTAGGGAAGTTTTTTTTCCATTCTCACTTGATAGTGATGCTATAAGAAGTATACAATGGGGCCGAAGCAAAGATAATTATTAATGCGGAACAGGTGGAACAGGTGGTGATTAGGCGTGGAACCTGACAGGGATGCCCATTATCCATGCTCCAGCGCTGAATACCACAAATCCCCTCGCTACAGACCAAACCACAGATCTTCTTCTACGACCACATTTCATTCACTCATTCACTGGTGGGGCCCATAACACCAATCATTCATTCTACTTTCAGATCAATGGTCCTGGAGAGAGGGGAATCCTTTCTCTACTCCATGCGCTGGAAATGGGAGGAAGATTTCACCGATCTCCTGATGAGTAATAACAAATTCACCTATTCATCCCTACCTCACCAGGGTCTCAATACCTTTAAAACCTAACAGTTCCTCCCATACTATTGGCCATGAATCAGCTTAGTTGCTGGGAAAAGCGACACTTAATTCTTCTAAACAATATACATCAAAATACTTCAAATAATAACCCGACACAGTTCTTAAATGAATTAAAAGTTTTATCTAATCAAAGCATAAGAAAATCATATAGCATTCAATATTTTGGTTCGCATATTTACCTAATCTGGCTAAATGGCGTCCTCTATGTCAAATTCAGATCTTTTGTCTCTATGCCCATAAATCAAAGAATTCAGTTCGTAAGTTAATTGGGCATCTGATCAGTCCATCAAAGTCTCTGGCAAGCAGCTGTCCAGCAGTGTCACCGTCCTCTCCGTCAGCATAACGTCGGGCAATCTGGTAAAGTGAAGGTGTGCCATGGCTACCCTCTCTAGTGTACTTTTATAGTAAAAATTTGATAACAAATGTTTCAATACATGTTTTGGAAAAAATTCAATTGGTTGAACCAGAATCATTCTTCCTGATTCCCATACATTAAATGTTGCATTAGATGTAGTTCTCAATTTAATAATAAAACTGTAATAGTTTCTAGTCCATCCAGGGCATGTTTATTCCCATGCGGGTTTGTGTTCATGGTGTCATCAATTATAACAGTTCATGGTTTAAGGAAGTTCATTGTTTGAGGCTTGGCACTCCTCCCGGTGCGTCCTTCACGAGTACAGTCTGCCTGGGGTCAGGACGAGGTTATTGTTGCTCATCTTTTAGCGCAGGCGCACTTCACTCAGTGACTTCTGTATCTCGTCTGTCCGTCAAAATAGAGATGGCAGCCATTTTGTGGCCACTCCAGAAAGGTCAACTTAAGCAAAGAGACACAAAACGTAATTAATACTTTGAAATGACTATTAAAATGTTATTCCCTCACTAAACCCTCTATGAGTGTGTATTTATCTAGCAAAGCAACACGCATTGCGGTTTATACTCACAATTTAAAGCATGATTCACAAATCACATCACAAAAGCAACATATAACATGCAAATTCTAAATATCTGACATTAGTATGCGTAAGAAATTAGTTTACGTATCAATCAGGCCATGCAAATGCGATTCCCACGTGTATTTTCTAATTAGTAATGCTGATTAATTAAACACACAGTAAACCATTAATACTATTAATATTACTAAGTTATTCATTTTAATTCTAAATGATAAAATGGAAGAGGTATACAATTCTTAGGGAAAACCTCGCTCCAGCAATCCCCCCTTTGGTGATTTTATCACAACAAAACACCCAAATTTAGTACCCTTTTACTGCAATTTGAAATTACTTCTTACTCATAACTCAAAATTCAGTTTCTTCATATTCATCTCTTTTTGCTTTCTTATACATATTATCTTTCCACTCATCTAAGGATATCTCTTCAAAATCCTTTTCTGGATCTTTTCCTTTTCTCTTAAGTTTATCTCTTTTTATTTTATTATTTGTTTTCTTTTTCCTGCAACACATACACCCTAATCTCTATCCATGTGTAAAAAAATTGGAAATACCAGGCCTACATAACATGTGCCATACCAATGGTCTGGCAAACGATAATATGCCCTGTTCCCACAGATTAAATATATTCCAGGGAATACTGGATCTCTTCCACCTTTGAATCCCCATCCACTCATGATTCGGTATGTATCATGGCACTCACTATTACCTACAAACAGGTTAGCATATGCAGTTTGATTCCTTCTTATACAAAGTTTTCCTTTCTGAGGCCTATCTAAAGCTATTGTTGGTGTTGACACTCCTTTTGTCAGGTGTTTCTCCATTTCTATGTCCCAAGCTGTTTTCTCAACCTTTCCTTCTGATGCCTTTTTGTGCATTTTATGCCTTCTTTCCTCAACCATATTCAAAAATGTATTTTCTTCTTTCTGCAAACTGCATGTCAAATTATATTTAAACACAGCTTCTAATGTTAGTTCACTAGTCTCTAGGAAAAATTCACCTAAAACCTTTGCAGGTCTTACCTTATTTAACTTATTATTAGCAGGCACTAATGTAAAAATGTCATCTACATCTGAAAAATAATACTCTAATTTCCCTATCTCATAAAATAAGCTAGCTATTACACTACATGTTATTCCGTAAGTAGCTGGAAGGTGATGATAAGTCACTCCCTCTGCCACAGAAGCAGGTAACTGCATTCAGACGTAGCAGTTCCTTACGTCCATAGTCTTTACATATTCATACAATAATTTTGAAAATACATTATTAGAGAAATCGTTAATAGACCTATCTTTATGCAAATGAATGTTTGTTTCTACAGTCGGTACTACCTTTGAGACTTTACCTATGTTAGTTTTGTTTTGACCATTTCCTTCTATTGTATATATTGTGACTTTAAATGATATTACAAGTGCTAGGATGCTCCATATAAGCATTAATAATCCTGTACAACAGCAACATGTTTTACACCAACTTTTCATGAATGTACATCTACTTTTACTACCATCTGTGTTAGCCATTTTACTAAATAGACCGTGTCTTTTGACTTAGCCTCTTCTACTTTGTAACCAATTTCTACCTCAAAGCTGCTAAGCTTCTACTTGGTTCTACTAGTTTTCTACTTCTTCTCTTTTATTATCTTTCTCCACATCAACAGCTTCTTTGATTATTCAGTTTGGCATCTCATCATCCTTTGCCTCCTTCACCCAATCAGGATACAGAATTTCCTGAATCTCTGCTTCTTCTTCTCCAATGTCGGAAAAGAGAACTCTCAGGATTTCTGATTCTTCTTCTTCTTTAACCACTTTCAGTAAAGCCTCCTCTGGATTTCCTTGACTATTTGCCTCTTGGGATTCTTCAGGCAGGGCCACATACGTCCATTGCGGCGACTTATACTTCTGGTTAGGTTTTCTTGTTCTTCCGGATTCTTTTGTTACAACTGTTTCTTTTTCCTTTGATTTTTCCTGACTCGTGACTTCATTCACTTGTTCAGCTCTTTTACTCGAGACAGTCGATATCTTAGTCTTTTTATTTTGTTCGGCCAAACTTCTGGTTTTACAGTTCTTCTCAATTCACTTTCTTTGACATTCTTTTCATTCTTTTCTTCTCTCCAAGCTCTCTTTCTCAGAACTCGACCTTCAGGTATTTCGTTCCCACTCTCTTCTGATTCTGTCCCAACTTGCTTTTCCTTTTCACCAATTTCTTTATCCACCACTTGTTCTGGTTTCCCTACTTCTTTCCCTCCTCGGATCTCCGGCACGCAATCTTCCTGCTGACTACTTGTCCCTTCACCTAGCTGGATGTTGCAGTTCCCTACACCTCCTCAGGGGTCTTCCGCAATCTGTCCCTCTCTCTCTGTAACTGTCCATTCTTCATTCAAATCTATCAATTCAGGTGGAATTTCTCTCAAATTTTCATCTGGGATTTGTTCTTTTTGACTTTCTTTTACTGCTTCTTCTTGGTCTTTTCCTTCCTTCTTTTTAGGTTCTTTACTGGGACCTTTGTTTCTCTGCTCGTCTTCAGAATCTGAGCTGTCAGAAATCTGTAATCTTCTTCTCAGAGAGACACTTCTGGGGACCAGAATCTGCTTTGGTTCGTTTTCCCTCCTTTCAGGATTTTCACATGTTTTTGGTTCTTCGTTATCTGATTCAGTACTTGACTCTGATTCGTCATAGTACTCTTTCTCCGTGCAATCCACTGGATTTGGTATTCTCAGGGTATGGCTGGCATAGATCCAGTTTTTCAGTCCAGCACACTTCACAGCTGTTGTCGTGGTCAGAATGACTTGTCTTGGTTTTCCCCACCTGGGAACCAAACAGTTTCTTCTTCTGTGGACCTTTATCCTCACCCAATCTCCTGGGCTTAGATCATGGGCTTGCTTCTTTTCAAGGGTGGTGGCATCCGCTCCAACCTGATGAAACACAGAATGAACTGCTTCAGCCAGGCCTTTACAGTACTCCAACACCATGTCATCAGAAATTGTCATCAGCTTGTTGACTGGTATGTTAGCATGCCTCATCGCACGTCCCATGATTATTTCATGAGGACTTAACTCTGTAGTTCTATCTGGGGTTGCACGTATGGTCATCAAATCTAGAGGTAAGACATCAGGCCATTTCATTCCTGTGGCTAAACACATTTTCACAATTCTGTTCTTGATTGTACCATTCATTTGCTCAACCACACCAGAAGCCTCTGGTCGGTAGGCACAGTGCAGTTTCTGTTGTACATTTAATGCTTCACTGACCAATTTCACAATCTCATTATAGAAGTGCCCTCCTCTGTCTGATTCAAGGGTCACTGGGAACCCGAACCTGGGGATGAATTCTCTCAAAAGCAGCTTTGCTACTGTCAATCCATCATTTCTCCTTGTTGGGTATGCTTCTACCCACCTAGAGAATAGGCAGACTATGACCAGAACGTACCTTAATCTGTTACGTGTTGGCATCTCAATGAAATCTATTTGCATTCTGGTAAAAGGCCCTCCTTCGCGGCCTATAGTTCCTAGGCTCACCACTGTCTTTCTCCCAGGATTGTACTGCTGACAAATTAAACATCTCTGACATAGGCTCTCTGATATAATTCTGAATTTTGGGTTGTACCAGGTCTGATTAAACGAGCTGATCATAGCATCTCTCCCTATGTGTCCCTGGCCATGATACATCCGTGCCATGGTAGACAACATGCTATCAGGCATGACTGGTCTTCCATCTCGATAGACCCACACATGATCCTTTTCCCTTGGTGCACATCCTGCTTTTACCCACTGTCTTGTTTCCTCATCTCCTGCTTCCTTCTGCAATTGCCTCACTTCTTCTCATGTCCCTACGACGCTAGTAAACATTAAGGAATAGGAAGTCATTTCTTTCTCCTTTGCCCGATTGACTGAATAATGATTTCTGGCACAGTACTGTGCCATGTCATTGGCATAACGGTTGCCGACAGTAACATAATCCTCCTCTTGGTTATGGGCGGCACATTTCACCACAGCCAATTGTTTAGGCAGCTGAATCGCCTCTATCAACTTTCCAACCACTTCAGCATTCTTTATAGGAGTACCACTTGAGGTTAGGATACTTCTTTGTAACCACAACTGGCCAAAATCGTGGACAACTCCGAAGCCATACTGGCTGTCAGTTATCACAGTCACTCTCACACCTTTCCCAATTTTGCATGCTCGAGTCAGAGCCACTAATTCTGCTACTTGGGCAGATTTCACTCCTTTCAAATAGGATGCTTCCATCACTGCTGAAACCGTACACACTGCATATGCTGCACTCAACACTCCTTCTTCTGTTCTCAAACATGACCCATCAACAAACATTACATAATCATTTTCTGCCAAAGGTACATCTTTAATGTCTGGTCGTGGTTTCGTATCATACTCAAGCACATCCAAACAATCATGATCTGCTTCATCTCTCACTTCCACATTTTCACCATCAGGTAACAACGTTTCTGGATTCACATTCACACATCTTGCAAGGCTCACATTCTTTGCACCTAATATGACTTTCTCATACTTAGTCAGTCGACTATGTGTCATATACTGAGTACGACTCCTTGTGAAAAGAATCGCCACATCATGGGGTACAAACACTTTCAAAGGATATCCCATCACGATTCCTTTACTCTGCTCCAAACTTCGACACGTTGCTGCTACTGCTTTGAGACAACCAGGTAAGCCTACAGCTACTCGATCAAGCATCGATGAGTAATATGCAATCGGTCTCTTTAATCTTCCATGCTTCTGGATTAACACTGAAAGTGCACATCCATTTCTTTCACTGCAATATAACTCAAATTCTTTTTCGTAATCAGGCATACCCAATGCAGGGGCTTCACACAATCCATCTTTCAATCGTTTGAATTCTTCCTTGTTCAATTCAAGGGGATCTTTTACGTCACTCCTTGTTAGCCATGCCAGAGGTTTTGCAATCAGCGAAAAGTTGCTGATCTACTGGCGGCAATACCCTACCCTTCCCAGAAACATTCTCACTTCTCTTTGAGTCATGGGGGCTCTCATTCCTTTTATGATTCTGATTCTGTCTATTGTTATTTTCCTCAATCCTTTTTCAATGTTATGTCCCAAATACTGTACTTCTTTCTTACAATAATGCAATTTGGCTGGGGACACTTTTAATCCTTCATCTGCCAGGTGATTTAGTAAAGCTATAGTGTCTATTTTACAAGCTTCACGAGTTTTCGATGCCACAAGGAGGTCATCGATATACTGCACTAGTACTGAACTCTCGGGCATTTGCAGACTTTCCAATGACTTTTTTAACAATTGATTAAATATTGAGGGGCTTTCTGTATACCCCTGTGGGATTCGGCACCATGCCAAAATACGGTCTCCAAACCGAAATGTGAAAATTTGCTGACTGTCGTGATGCAATGGAATGGAAAAGAACGCATGGCACAAATCAATTACTGTATACTATTCAGTATCATGGGGAATCTGATACAAAATCACTGATGGATTTGGCACAATGGGACAGCATGGTACAACGATTTTGTTTACTTTTCTCAGGTCTTGCACTATTCTGAACTTCCCATTTGGCTTTTTCAGGCCCATTATGGGTGAGTTACATGGACTGCACAATATTTCTCTCCGAATTCCTTGCTTGATCATTTTCTCAATTATTGAAGTTACTCCTTCAATTATTTCGGGTGTCAATCTATACTGAGGAATTTTCGGATAACTTACTCCATCTTTGACAGTAATTTTTACTGGGTCTACATTTCTCATTAGCCCTACATCTTCTCCGGTGCAATCCCAATCCTCTGCCTTTACAGACAGTTTCAATTCTCTGGGCAGTTCATCTGGATTAAATATTGCATATGTTCCAATAGTTTCACATTCTCTGTTAGCTATGGTCATTTTGTACAATACATCCTCATCTGGTGTTTCAAAAGCTATTCCATCCGGAGTACAAAATATAGTGCAGTTCATCTTGCACAGCAGGTCCCTACCTAGCAAGTTCACAGGACTGGTGTCACACACCACAAATCGGTGCATTTCAGAAAATTTCCCTATACTAACCTTTACGGGTTCTGTAAGGTACGTTTTTAACTGTTGGTTAGATACACCAACTACTTGGATTGTTTCATCCGAAAGAGGAAGATTCTTAACATCAGCTGATCTAACAGTAGATCGAGTAGCGCCAGTGTCCACTAGGAAAATAATGTAATCATCATTAATCTTCCCATCTACAAATGGTCCTGTCTGGTCTACCTCTAGAGTTGCGCCAAGTACGCACTCTTCTTCCTCCCTTCGGCACAGTCAATAATCCATTTCTGAATCACTCTCATCATGTTGCAGCCAATACTGCGAAACAGTGCAAGCGCGTGATGGTTTATTTACCTGTTCTTCATTGTAGAATCCCGATTCTTTACTATACTTCTGTGAGTTTCTGTTCTGTGGAAAAGGTGGTTTTGGCACCTGTTGCTGCAGTTGACCACCCACCTCTTTCCGCACCTGTGGATTCAACGATCGATTTTCAATATTAGTATTTGGAGGGGTCTTACACTCGGATTTCCAATGCCCTAACTCACCGCAATTGTGACATGGGAATTTCTTTTTGGCTTCCTCTATATTACCTTTCCCTTTACCAAATCTTGGTCTTACTCCTGGATTGTTTGCTTGTTCTACCAACTGAGCTTCCTGTCATTCGGCTACCTTTACCTGTGCCCACATTGCCTTTTCTTTCAGCTTTCCCTGTTTTGCCTCAATCTCATCGCTGAAATATTTTGCATGTCTCAAAACTTCATCTATTTTCTTATTCTGCCAATCAACTGTATGCTGCTTTATCATATCACCAATTTATGGGCGTAAACCATATACAAACCTGTATACGAAATGACTCAATTCTTTATCACTCAGGTTCTCATCTCCACTGAACTGTTTAAAAGCCTGAATTAGTCTCTCATAATATGCATGTACTGACTCCTTGCCTTCCTGTTGGGTTCTGTCAATTTTTACCCAATCAGTCTCTTTAGGGGGTAACTTATTTTTCAGAAATGCCATAACCTGCTCGTATTTCTTCATTACCTCTGGGTCGGGAGCTCCTGTCTTAGGGTCCCTAGGATACTCCTGAGTAGGCCAATTTATCATCAGCTTACATTCTGTCCACAAATCTGCTGGTACTATTATATCAAATAGACTATTCAAATCTATCCATAATACCTTTGCCAATTTTACAAACCTATCTACCTGCCGATACCACTCGACGGGCTTTTCACGTAGTCGAGGGAAATCATTTGTGAAAGACAAAATGTCCTGACTTGTCCATGGAACATGGACATACCCTCCCCCTGGAATCTCTCTCATGGGGTATTCTGTCGTTACCTTTTCTTTCTCTCTAACGGGAAATGCTGAAACTGTCTTTTCTATGATATTATGACGTCTTCTACACCACTTACTTCTCCATTTGTCAACATCTCCCCATTTTCTCAACAAACCGATTATGTCCTTAATTTGACCTATCCTTCCTGTGGTATTCATGTTCTCTATATCTTTCTCAGTGAAATAAACTCGATAAGATTTTTGCAGTGCTTTTACTCTGTCAAAATCTATTCCCATTTCATTTGCAATTTCCTCTAATCTTTCATGCAGGTTTTTCGCTCTCCAGGTTGCACTCTTGCAGAGAAACAACAATTCCTCATCCTGGTAATTTTTCAATTTTTCAGTAGGGATAGTTCCTACTATTAATTCTTCCAATACCATTCGTAATTTTGCCACATCTATTCACTGGGATTCTTGATCCTTTTTCTGTAACTCTGAGCCATTCGCTTAATTCATCTACGGAAGGTCCTACTGAATTGTTTACATTATTTTGTTCTGGGGCCTTTTGTGGTTCTAATAATGTTTCCATTGTCATTCTGCTCTTTTCAGCGTAAATCTGATTTACAAATGGATTATTTGAAACATTCAGTTCAAATATATTTATTGTCGGTCCCCACGGATTGTCAATTTGACTCCGTTCAGTATTTTCAATTGGATTTTGGTTTCTGTATGGCACTGTCAAACAATGTTCAGTATCTTTTTGTTTCTCAAATATGGGCATTACTGGACCTATCGTTACTGGATCTGTTACAGCTTCTAGATTCTTGGTCAATTCTCTTATTTTCTCAGTTAATTCTAGGGTAGTTTTGGCCAGTTCTACTGAATTCTCACCATTTACCCTACTTTCTGTCTGTTTTTCTATCTCTCTTGCAGAGTTACTTTTCCCTAGTTCTGGTGACATGGTCTTTGTTTTAATTATTCGTAATGTTTCTCTCATTGGGGCACTTGGTAAAAATGCTTCTGGTCGATACGGTGGTGGGTTTTTGTAAAACACTTCATCAAGAACATCAGCTTCTGTTTCATTCACTTCATACCCACTCGAATCCATATTCCGCCTTTTCTCTGTGCATTTTCTCCCTTCATTCTCTCCTATCAATCTCACGGGATACATACCATCAGTAATACTTGCATTCCGCCACCTTTTCATCCTGTCTTCATGTGTCTCATGTCCGTATGATTTACCGAAAATGTATCGATAACCCCTACCACTTCTCTGTTGTTCTCATTCATGCATTTCGTCTTCCCATTCCATCAATGCCTCAAACTGCGTCGGTCTAGGTCTTGGTTCTAAGTTCATCATTTTGTCTCAGAGATTTCTCAAAACAGCCAAATTAAAGGAACCATGTTCTGGAAACGCCAGGACTCCATCGTCCTTGGTGTATTTTACCCAATTATCTAACCAAATACAAGTATGATACCCATATTTCGCAATCATTGTAGATGCGGGTGTTTTCGGTAGAGGAAGCAACTGTCCTTCCCTAGTCTCAACTATTTTATCTTTCTTGAACCATCTTTTAATTTTCCCAAACCACGATTTCTTCTTTTCTGGTGGTTTGTAATACATTTTTCCGTTTTCCGTATACCGTTTAGTCCTCTTACAATGGTACCGCTATTTTGTCCACTCACAACGTGACTCTTACTAACGCACCAATCAGGAGTGTCTACGTCACTATCACAATCCTTCAGTCTCAGCGCGACTCACACTAACGCACCAATCAGGAAGCGTTTACGTCACTCTGTATTCTTCCACTCCTAGCGCGGCTTTACACTAACGCACCAATCCAGAGCGTTTTACGCCTCCAATCTACTGTCCAATCCCAGCGCGGTCGTTCTGATGTCAGCAGCCGCTGCGGCAACTCGCTCTGCTCTGCTCTCGTCTACCCCTCCTTTACAAGACCGCTCCGTGAACTCTTACTGTAACACTAAAACATCTCCATTGTCTGCTTCGCTAACCAAAGAACAGCGAAAGACCTTTCTCACAAGAATTCCGTCATCCCGAGAGCAGCGCTTACCTCTTCCCTACTACGGAATCGTTACTTCCGTTGATAAAGTAGCACATCCCTCTACTTCACCCTTCTAGCAAGCATTAGCTAATTGTTTCTCTGGTATTTTAGAAATAACCTAGAGTTTCGCAATCAACCCAAATGCCTTTTCATTCACACTCGTTCATACATGAAAATGCAGTACATACGCACAGAATCCTGTCTTTCCCGAGAACAGCGAACAATCTGTCCTACGACAGAATTATGACACTCGTTAACAAAGCAGCGCTTCCCTCTACTTTGTCCTTCTAACAAGCTCAGAGAACACCTGCTACCTTTTCAGTGATAAGCGTTATCGGTATGCCAATTGGTTTCCTGGTACTTAAAGACCAAAATTTCACAGGTTACCTTCGTTATCATACACACTCCTCTCCCACAAAAAATGTCTCTAATGGCAACACACGGCGATGTCAGCTAATTGAACCCAGACAATGCGTCGTGCCACTTCAATCGTTACACGTTTCCCTGTGTACCTACAGGACAACAACAATTCTGTCTTTCCCGAGAGCAGCATCTACCTCTGCTCTACTACGGAATTGTTAAGACTTCCGACTTCCTACATCCCAGACGCCGTGCAAACAACATATAACTCGACGCGACTCAACATAGATTGTTAGTACATAAACCAATACCAATCAATAAGCTATTTACAAGCAATCGTCGCTAAACCCAAAACAATAGCTAACCATCATTCTGCTACCAGAAAACTGCTCCAGCGCTGAATACCACAAATCGCCTCGCTACAGGCCAAACCACAGATCTTCTTCTACGACCACATTTCATTCACTCCTTCACTGGTGGGGCCCATAACACCAATCATTCATTCTACTTTCAGATCAATGGTCCTCGAGAGAGGGGAATCCTTTCTCCAGTCCATGCGCTGGAAATGGGAGGAAGATTTCACCGATCTCCTGATGAGTAATAACAAATTTACCTATTCATCCCTACCTCACCAGGGTCTCAATACCTTTAAAACCTAACAGTTCCTCCAATACTATTGGCCATGGATCAGCTTAGTTGCTGGGAAAAGCGACACTTAATTCTTCTAAACAATGTACATCAAAATAATTCAAATAATAACCCGACGCAGTTCTTAAATGAATTAAAAGTTTTATCTAATCAAAGCATAAGAAAATCATATTGCTATTCAATATTTTGGTTCGCATATTTACCTAATCTGGCTAAATGGCGTCCTCTATGTCAAATTCAGATCTTTTGTCTCTATGCTCATAAATCAAAGAATTCAGTTCGTGAGTTAATTGGGCATCTGATCAGTCCATCAGAGTCTCTGGCAAGAAGCTGTCCAGCAGTGCCACCGTCCTCTCCGTCAGCATAACGTCAGGCAAGCTGGTAAAGTGAAGGTGTGCCATGGCTACCCTCTCTAGTCTACTTTTATAGTAACATTTTGATAACAAATGTTTCAATACATGTTTTAGAACAAATTCAATTGATTGAACCAGAATCATTCTTCCTGATTCCCATACATTAAATGTTGCATTAGATGTAGTTCTCAATTTAATAGTAAAACTGTAACAGTTTCTAGTCCATCCAGGGCATGTTTATTCCCATGCGGGTTTGTGTTCATGGTGTCATCAACTATAACAGTTCATGGTTTAAGGAAGTTCATTGTTTGAGGCTTGGCACTCCTCCCGGTGCGTCCTTCACGAGTACAGTCTTCCAGGGGTCAGGACGAAGTTATTGTTGCTCATCTTTTTGCGCAAGCGCACTTCACTCAGTGACTTCTGTATCTCGCCATTTGTAGCCACTCCAGAAAGGTCAACTTAAGCAAAGAGACACAAAACGTAATTAATACTTTGAAATGACTATTAAAATGTTATTCCCTCACTAAACCCTCTATGAGTGTGTATTTATCTAGCAAAGCAACACGCATTGCGGTTTATACTCAAAATTTAAAGCACGATTCACAAATCACATCACAAAAGCAACATATAACATGCAAATTCTAAATATCTGACATTAGTATGCATACAAAATTAGTTTACGTATCAATCAGGCCATGCAAATGCGATTCCCATGTGTATTTTCTAATTAGTAATGTTGATTATTAAACACACAGCAAACCATTAATACTATTAATATTACTCAGTTATTCATTTTAATTCTAAATGATAAAATGGAGGAGGTATACAATTCTTAGGGAAAACCTCGCTCCAGCATCCACACTCCTGTTCTCTATCTTTATTGAGCCACTTGTGGTCAAAATCCATTGTAATCCATCAAACTTGCCCCTATAATGGGGATGGCAAAAATTAAACTTTTTGCTGATGATATAATCTTATATATGAAGGCAGAAAGGGAAAATATCCAGGAAGCGCTGGGTGGCTATAAAGTCAACCAGTGTAAATCAGAGTTGCTTCTGTGTAACTCCACGGATGCCCAATTGCCAGCAGGGCTACAGATTTTGCCACAAGGGCCCATACGATATTTAAGTTTATACGTAACAAATTATTTTACTCAACTGTTCCACCTAAATTATGGGAATACCCTTACAAAGGCAAAAAGGCTATTAGAGAAGTGAAAGTTATTACCCATCTTGTTAGTGGGTCGAGTTTCATTACTTAAAATGTCAATACTCCCCTTGTTTGTATTTTTGTTTCTAAACCTACCTTTGAGAGTGCTGAACTCATACTTTAAGGAATTAGACAAAGTTATTTGGGAGTTTACATGGGCAAAGAAACAAACTCCTGTAAAACTCTCTACCTTTCAATTAGACAGAGCAGGGGGGGGGTAGCGGGGAGTAGAATGAAAGTACAATTAATTTGCCAGTTTTTCTTTGCTCAACGAAACTACCTAAGAAAAAGAGGTATAAGGTCATACGACAAAAGCATTACGTACCCAGCTATTTCATAAAGCATATATTGTACCGACATGCCATGTACTTACCTCTCTTCAAGAGTGTGGGATTTGGGGCTTACAGATTTCACAAGGGTTGTTGCAGTCCTTAAGTGACCTGGGTTTTTTGAAGCTAGGTGATTTTAATAATCTTACTAACTGGATAACATGGGAATAGATATTAAAGCAATTTGGTAGTTAAAATCTACCTTAATTGTATTTATTTATTTTGAGTTTTTATAGAGCGCGAACTTGACCCGTTAGGGTATCAGAGCGCTTTACAGGAATCAGCAGCAGCAAATATCAGACTTGGCGGGGGACTGGATACATAAGGGATAAAAGGACAAGGAGTTACATTTACATTTTACGAGAAACGAAGGTCCCTGGGTCCATGGAGGGAAGACTGGAAGTTTCGGGTGGATAGTGTCTGGGTACTCAAGGGGTATGCCTTAGACAGAAGTAGAGCAAGGTCTCTGGAAGAATAGAAGGCAAAAATTAAGCGAGGAATTTGCCCATTAGGAAGGTTTTGGCATACTTTTTGAAGCAAGCCAGAGAAGGGATTCTTCCAATGGCGGGCGGGAGTGAGTTCCATATTCTCGGTGCGGCCCCAGAGAAGTCCCAATTGTATGTTTTCTTTTTCCAAAAGCGTGCAGGTTGGAGCAAGAGGTCTCTGGTGGATCGGGTGTTTCTGGTTTCTCCGGATACCACGAGTTTCCTGGCAAGATATGCAGGGGAGTTTGAGTATAATGCCTTGTGCGTGACACATGCCAATTTGAGTTAGATTCTGGTCTGTAGAGGAAGCCAGTTCAGAGCTTTCAGATGTAGTGAAATATGGTCGAATTTCCTTGAGCCTGTTAGTAGTCTGGCGACCACGTTGAGGCAGGCTTTTAAAGGTGCCAGGGAGATCTTGGGTAAACCCGAGAAGGTAGAGCAGCCATATTCGAGCCTAGAGATGACTAGTGACTAGTCCATTTTTAGGTCAGGAGTGTCAAGGAAGGGTTTCAGTTTCCTTAGGTAGCTCAGGTGGAATCTGGCTGATTTGGCCATCAAATTGATGTGGTCTCGCATTCTCAGGTTACAGTCCAGAGTTATTCCAAGCGATTTGGCTGAGTCCACGATAGTCGGAGGGCAGCTTGAGGCTGTGATGGCCTTAATACATACCTGAAGCTCGGGTTGGTTTTGGGTTGGGAAATTAGTAGAAATTCTGTCTTCTTTGCGTTGAGTTTGATTTGGTTGGAGGAGAGCCATTGGACTGTCAGTTTCAAGGCGTCATTCAGGGAAAGAATCTCCTCGAGGAAGGACATTTTTATGTAGATCTGGGTGTCGTCAGCGTACATATGGTAGGAGATTTTTGCGGTGTGCAGTACTTCGGCAAGCGGTTCGAGGTAAAGGTTGAAGAGAGTGGGGGACAGGGTTGAACCTTGGGGGACTCCAACCGTGACCGGAGAGGAAGCAGACAGGTTACCGTTAATTAGGAATCTCTGAGACCGGTTGTGGAGAAAGGACCTAAACCAATAAAGAACAGAGTTTATCCAAATAACATGTTTCATCAAAAACAACCATAAGATGATGACTGATTTAGCAAGAACATTAATCAGGGGTATCAATGATAAGAAATCGCATGTAATAGGAAACTTGTACCAGTTGCTATGCCAGAGTGCCAATAGCTACTTCCAAAACATTTTGCTTGCTCAATACAAAATAAAAAAAAAGCTTCATGAGGCCTATCCTGATTTCCAAATGACAAGACCTGTTGGACCTGGCCCTTTCTGCAGGTTCATCTGCAGACTTTTAGCCTTTTATCCTCCACTTTTTCCTAAATTCGCTTTTGTTGGCCATAGGATTCTGTGAACGTTTACCACTGCTAAACTGTGCAAAAGTGCTTAGGATCTCACTCTTAAACATGCTACATTGACTTAAACCCGATTGGCATATTTAATGTACTTATGAGTCCCTAGTGAAGTGACACTACATGTATCCAGCGCCTGTCTACTGGTGGACCAGCAGCACTGATTGTGCCACCCACTTAAGTAGCCCTTTAAACCTGCCTCAGGCCTGCTGCTGCAGAGCCTGCATGTGCAGTTTTAAACTGCCATTTCGAAATGGCAAAATAAAACTTGTACCAGGCCCAAGCTTTCCTTATGAATATTTGTCACCCCTAGGGTATTCCCTGAGAAGCCAGAGGGCAGGGTGCAATGTATTTAAGAAGTAGGACATGTACTTTTAAATGGCCTGGTAGTGAAAAATGCTTACATTTCTTTTTTCACTATTGCTAGGCCTATCTCTCCCATAAGTATAACATTGGAGTTGCCTTATTACATTTTATACGTGTAATTTCCAAATGGGAAGAGATGACCGGTTCATGTTTGGTGTCTCTAGAATCACAATTTAAAATCCTAACTTATGATGAAGTCAGGTATTAAATTGCAATTCTGATAATCCCACTTTTAGAAAGTTGGTATTTTCTTGCCTTAGCCATTAGAGGCCTGCAGCCTGTCTCTGGTCGCAAGACTGGGTGTCGTTGATGGTTGAACTTTGTGGATTGCTCCTAGACAGTCATACACAACGGGAGCTTAGGTGTAACTGGATGGGTCATCACTGGGAAGCTAGGACAGAGGAGCTGGGCATACCCCCACTTCCACTTGAATAGGCTTCACACAAGGGCCTAACAACCCTGCATTGTCACTTCAGCCAACTTGAAGCCAGGGCAGGAGAGGCAGGGAATTCCATGCACTTTAAAGACACTGTCTGGAAGCTTCTCCCACCTTCCAGAAGAAGGGTACAAAGGTATAAAAGAGGGGCCTCAGACACCACCACCACCACCACAGCATTCTTCTGGACCAATGGATAATCTTCCAGGGAGAAGGGCTGCTGTGCTGTTGAAGGATCTGCCACTCTGCTGGACTGCTACTCTGAAGGAGCTGCTGCCTGATGTGCTGACCTGCTGCCCTCTTGCCTGGGGAAGAAGAATTTAACCTGCCATTCATATTAAACCCAGGACCCCTGAGTGACTCAAAAGGCTAGTCTGCTGGCCTCCTGATCTAAACCTCAGGGACATAAAAAGCTCCCCAACAGCTTCCGGACCCATCTTCAGGAAATTACTGACCCCCAGATGGTGCCCCTCTACCTTGGTGTGGCTCAGTTGGCTCTTAAATCAAGCGTTTGGGCTCTTCATGACAGTAATTGGGCCCGTGCACACAGATCCATGCCACTCGCACCAAAAGCATCACTAGCCACCTCCAGCTCATGTCTTTGCACAACAAGCATTAATCTCTGTGGAGGACCACTAGTGAAAGACTCCAACCCTCCCTTCCACGACACCCGGCCTGCTCCTCACACCACACATGCCACCACCAGCGATGCTCTCCTTGCTCCAAGTGGCCCACTCCAAGGGGAACAGGAATCTTGGCACGAAACTTGGAAAGGTAAAACTTCAGCATGACTAATGTGGGACCAGATCCGACCTGTGCTCCTTTGCTGTCGGCCTGAACTTTTGAATTTGTCCATGTCCTGTGCGACCAGATAGCTGCTGTTTAAGCTTTATGCTTTTAGGTACTTTGAGCCGCATATCACAGCGCTTACCCTGCAGCAAGAACAAAAGTTACAACTTCCAGTGGGCCGCACCTGGTCCCATACCTGATCGGCGTTCCATAGCAGTTGATGTAAACTTGTGACTTTGTCCCAGTCTGGCGAGACCAGATACCCACAGTTAACGCTTCGTGCCTTTTGGTGCTATGTTTTACCTTAAACTTTAAAAAATCATATTTCCTGTTCTACTGATTAGATGTTTGACATTTTAGTTTGGCAAGCTACTAGAGGGTTACATACAGGTTTATTTATATGTAGTTCACCCTGATAATGATTTTGATTAATATTTGAAGCAGTTTCTCAGCCCCTTCTACCGATAATCCAATTTCTTACAAGAAGAAACCTGTGAAACCCTACAGGGACATGACAGAGTACTGGCAAGGGTGTAACACAGGCCATTGCTGCCCTGAGTGGACCCCATTCAACATAAGGTCTGCATTTCTGTAGGTATGGGACATTCATTGGCCCCATTTCACATTCAGCAGGCGAGCCCCATTATTTTACCTCATGCCACTGAGTACTGAAACTGAATTTGTCAATCCATTCAAGAGTTAAAACCAGTATAGTTTTTGAATGACCAGTAGCGATTGCTGCGTGGGATCAAAATACAAGTAGCTTAAGAGCCATGGAGCATATTATTAAAAGGTTATTGAAAGACTGACTATTCAGGGCCTCTGGATCTTCAGAAAAGGTCATTCAAAGCTGCACTGAATGGGGTTTTTCAATGCTGACCATAATCAAATAAAGTTCCAATGACGCACGCGCTTACATTGTCCTTATTCACTCTCTAAACCATTTTAGCATGCAATCCCGGTGCACTCTCTGTTAATGAGTACCCAGATAAATCATTGTTTACCTCTTGTAAAATCACAAGATGGTGCTAAGGATGCACTGCATCATTACAGCCAGTTACTGCTTCCAATTATACTTGCTAGTCCATGGACCAGCAGTGGCCCGTGCAACAAGAGGGGTGGGGTGGTGGTGCCGGGTGGGGGTGAATTTCAACAGACAACGATATTTATTTATTTAATTTCCCCTCGTTGGCGTCTGTCGAAACTCCCCCTACACTCGGCCCCACCACCCCACCATTCTTACCTGCATGGGCCGCGGCTGCTATGGACTGATATCACTAATTTACTTTTATTTAACAATGATCATTGGTTATTGTCAACTGTCATTATATCCATATGATTCCATTCCAAATCAACCAATCCTCAGTATACATTTGTTTAATCATCTTTTCCATAAATTGATTTTCCCCAATGGTTTTTGGATTGTGTCCTTCATCAGAGGTATAGCATTTTTCTGAAGTTAAAAAGCACTAGACAACTTCAAAGAAAACTTGTCAATGGTGCACACATATTTTATCAGAAAGGCATGCTGTCATTGACTGAACGCTGCAACACCACTTCAACATAATGCAAGTCTCATACTTATTTTGAAATAAATAACTTTCAAACGTTGAACCTGAGAGCGGAGTCCAAACATTGCCATTGTAAATAAATGCTAATACCCAACCCCTGCTTGTGAATTTAAAAAATATTGACAAATATGAAAATACTTGGGTAGGCATGTATGCTCTTTATTATTATTATTATTATTAGAAGTAGTAGTAATTGTATTAATATTCTTAATGCATTATTGATATTCCACATTACATCGCACGCTGTAGTTCTAATGTTCTCTGAAAATATAAATAGAATAAAAAAATCTAGATTTCATCAGTTATAAATAAATATTCTAAGGCACTGGCACACTAATGTTTGCGAGGCGGGAAGAAATTGTTTACACTCGGAGCTGAAACAAAATATGGCTTTGTAAAATAGCTTAGTTTTATCAGCTTTCTGACCTATTTCCTTTTCTTTGACAACAACTTGAGTTTATATGCTGCTCACGTCAGGCTCAGGGGAGATGTTTCCCCCAAGAAGAGCACAGAACGCCATATAGTAGCAACATTTGTCCGTCTGGTGCGAAATGTTTTTGGAGTGCGCTCAAAATGGTTTATCGCCTCATGTCACCATAGCACGATTATCAGCCAATCTTCCATCTTTACCTTCCTTCTGCTGCAATGATACGGATTTTAACGGAGGTGAAATTTGAAGCTCTGATCCCTTTCAAGTGTTTCTACAAATTAATGGAATGCATGAACATGAATACATTTCAATCAGATATTTAGAAATCTAGGGCCTCATTTACAAGAAAGTGCCGCAGCACGTCACCGCAAGGCCAATGGCTGCGCCACACTGCGGCACTTTCAAAGCACAGGAAAGCGTAAAATCTACAAGGATATGACGGATCCCTTTGCTCTTCCCTGCGCTGGAGCACAATTAGTTGCCATGCGCCCACACAGGGTCAAGACTGATTTGGATCTGGCTGGGGTCAAACTGGAATGGCATAGGGAGCAAAAAAACGATGGATTTAGCCTCAGATCTTTGTACTGGGGTGAATGTATGACATTGTACTGCATTCTGTCCATCAATTGTTCTTTTTGCATTTGTCACCCCGTGTTGGACGGGTATGCCCAGACGTGGGTCCTGTGCTCTCCATGCCACTGGAGTCAAGCTATCCTGGCTAAAGAGGGATGAAACCCCAAAACAGGTCCTAGCATGCTTGTTTCCAGTCCAGGAAAGACCTGGCCTGGCAGTTCGGGCTGGACAATTCCCATTGGGTGCAGGGTCAAGACAGATTTGAATATGACAGAGTTCAAACTGGAATGGCATGGGGAGCACAAAAACGATAGATTTAGGCCCAGATCTTTGTACTGCGGTGAAAGTATGACATTGTACTGCATTCTGTCCATCAATTGTTCTTTATGCATTTGTCACCCCGAGTTGGATAGGTATGCCCAGACGTGGGACCCGCGCTCTCCATGCCACTGGAGTCAAGCTATCCTGGCTGAAAAGGGGTGAAACCCTGAAACCGGTTCTAGGGTGCTTGTTTCCAGTCCAGGGAGGACCGGGCCTGGCAGTTCGGGCTGGACTGTTCCCATTGGGCGCAGGGTAAATACTGATTTGCATATGGCTGTATTCAAACTGGAATGGCACAGGGAGCAAAATAACGATGGATTTAGGCCCAGATCTTTGTACTGGGGTGAACTGCATTCTGTCCATCAATTGTTCTTTTTGCATGCACCCACGCAGGCACCCTTGCATACATTTCTCTTTGTTGTGCCTCCCCTGGGGAGGAGTAGCATTCAGACGCATTTCCAGGTTTACAATTTCTCTTAAATCTGCAAATGTCAGGTTCCACGAGTGTTGCGTAGGAAAACCCACAGCAACATCCATGGAACGCCCCTTTCACACAAAGTGCTGCGTGTAAAGGGGAGGTATTTACAAGGACAGGAAAAGCCACGCAGGGTGGCTTTTCGTGTCCTTGTAAATATGGGGCAGCAAAATGCGCCGCAATGCATCACAAAAAGTGACACACCGGCGGCGCAAGGGGCTTGTAAATAAGCCCCCCAGTCACTGCAAAAGCCTATTTGGTTTGTTAAGTTTCTTTTGCGTCATAAAATACAAAATATAAGAACGATTTTTGAAGAGTTAAATCATGCTTTTCCAAACGTAAGGCCTATTTTAGAGGTGGACATTTTTAGCAAATGGCAGAAATCCTGTCTACGCCCGGTCTAATCCAACCCCCCTGTTATTAGGGGAGGGGAAAGCTTATGTCCTTCTGACACAAGCATCCTCAGGTCATGTCACAGTGTTCGCCGTTCTTACTGTCACCAGCAATTATAGTACGTGACTGCTTCATGTAGGGGAGCCATCCACCATTTCTGTCTCCACTGCGAAAGTCTGACTAGCAAATCAGGGCACCCTATCAGGAAATCCGATTTCAGTGAGCATCAAACGATGGGGGAAAAGTAAGCATGCGAGAGACCTGTAACACATGGGTACTGCCAATGCACCTCCACTTTAGGAGCTCTTTGCACTGTGCATGTGTGGAAGGCTACGATCCCCCGATTTTCAAGGTAGGACTTCCATAATGGGGGTTGCCTCTGAAGTAGTTCGGATGGCAGATACACCAACATGCGGGATGGAACAGCCACCATATAAAGGCTAAAGAGGGCTATTTGGTTTCACTTTTGACACAACTAAACCAAATTCACTTCTGCAATCCAGTGAGAGAAATTGGAGCTGTTATTTTGTTTATAGGGTTCCCTATATTTGCCACACCAAATTTAGCTTTTTTAAATTCTAGAACAATATTACAGCATTGTAGGCTTTTTTCGTGTGCTCTTCCTATCTCTTCTTGTTGGCTTATTTAGACCAAGGAGCACTGGGAGGCTCCTAAACATCTCCTAGTGCTTATGTTTCATCCCTAATTATGGTAACAAATTTTAGAGCACCTATTCATTTTCGGGAAATTTGTGTACGGCTGTTGTAAAAATGAGCAGAGAATGAAAAAGTGATATAAAGCAAATGGCAGTTTTTGAGTTGCAGTTTGATCTTACAATTTTCAGAGCAGAGGCGTCCAAAAGTTAAAAACACTTGAATGCGTAGCACCAATAGCATATGACAATAAAACCATTTTGACATGTTGAAGCTAATTGTAACATTAAACATGTCAACAATAATAAAGCAGAGGACCCATGGTATTAGTTCTTACCTCCATTTATCCCTGCTAAGAAAATATTGTACATTCCTAGGTAAAAGGATTGCTTCAGCTTTTACCGGGAATATTCCACCCACCAAAATGGTTTAATGCCTGGTCAAATTACATTTAAAAATCTGAGGCTGTGCCCTTTGATGGACAGATTTCAGAGAGAAAGGGCCTGGTACTGATAATAATGTTGCTGAACATAGAAAAAGTCTTAGACACTATGCTATTGCCCTATCACTTAGAAGTGCTCAAGAACTCATCACATGGATTGGGCTGATATATGCTAGCCCAGTTGCTAAGGTGTGTGCACGATCTGTGATCTCAGCACAGTGGTCCATATTTAGGGGTACCAGACAAGTGTACCTCCTTGCTCCAATTTCCAACCCAGATTTTTGCCTTACTCTGCCTTCTTTTGCTGAACTCGTTTTTGTTGTTTTTTAGGACTCTTTCCATTTTTTCCCTGTTAATCAAATGCTTATGCTCTGATCTTTCAACATGCCAAAATTGGCCTACACTGAAATCACAGCTGAAGTGGGCTTTAGTGTCAGTAGAAATGGCCCTGAAAACAGACCAGAAACCCCCACTGGTAGCACTTTGAACATTACATTTAATTAATTTCAGGGAGGTACTCACAGAAATATTCTTAGATTGGATATCAGCAGAATCACAAAACCAAAATATCTCAAAATGACAGTTGATTTAGCATAGTTTCTTATGATAAATCCAAATATCGTTGGGGCCGATTCACAGAATTAATCTGAGACAAAATCCTAAACTTACTACTTTTGGTTTTCACAGAAGGCATTTAGTAGTAGTAAAGTTAGGGGCAGATTTACAATAACTGGCGCATCCTTGAATGTCAGCAGAGATGAGCCAGTTATTTTGCGTCACGGCAGACACCTCTTGCGCCACCATGGATGCACCGCATTTACAATACGGCGTACCATGGGGCAAGAATAGACAGATCCGAGACGCATCTGCTGCCGTAAAGGTGACGCATTGCTGGAGTCGCGTCGCAAGCGCGACACAGCTCCAGCAAGGCTCGGGGTGTCCCTATGCCTAACATGCTGCGTCAATGCGCAGGCGCACAGGGTTTTGACGCAGCATGGCCGTAAAAGTGACTGAGTGAAATCTTGTAGATTTCACTCAGTCACTTTTAGGAGGCGTTCCTGCGCCCCCCCCCCCCCGCGCCGGAACACCCACATGTGGCACAGGGCTTTACAACGTGACGTATCTCCCTAGGGCTAGATGCGACACACTGTAAAGACCCCACAGCATGGCGCTGGCCTTGCGCCACCGCTGCGTCACAACGCTGCGTCACAAAAGTGCAAATGTGGCGTACGGGACTTGTAAATCTGCCCCTTAGTATTTTGTCTTAAGTTAGGATTTTGTCTTAAGACCAAAATTTAAGACAAAATCCTAACTTAAGACAAAATTCTAACTTTAGTACTACTAAATGCCTTCTATGAATACCAAAAGTAGTAAGTTTAGGATTTTGTCTGAGATTAGTTCTGTGAATCGGCCCCATAGTGTACAAATCCATAATATACATATAGAATATTATCAGTCATAAGTAACAGATTATTCCAATTTTACATGACACGTGCTTTAAACTTGGATGTTAGGAGTCTACACTTAATTGGCACTTTTAATGCACTTGTAAGTCCTAGTAAATGGTACTACATGTACCCAGTACATGTAAATTAAATGCTGCTAATGGGCCTGCAGCACTTATTGTGCCACCCACAAAATTAGCACTTTTATACATGCAACAGCAGCCTGTAGTGCAGTTTTAAACTGCCAGTTCAACCTGGCAAAATAAACCTTTTTCCAGGCCCGAACCTTCCTTTTCAATACTTATAAGTCACCCGCTAAGGTAGAACCTAAATGTTCCTATGACATGGTATATGAAGTAGGACTGGTAGGCTTAAGTTTTACATGTCCTGCCAGTGAAAAACTCCTAAAGTAGTTATTCAGTCTTTTAAGACCTATCTCTCCCTTTGATTAAAACTAGGTTACCTTGTTACATTTAATAAAGTGCTAACTTCAGATTCTAGAAATTTAGAAAGTTGGTGTGTATGTGTATATATACCGAGCCACAAATTCCTCCTGAGACCGGGACCCAGAGACGGCACTGGCGCACATCGGGGTAGAGGAGCCCCATCTAAATTCAAAGTCACTTCCGTTATTGAGGCTGCAATACACAGAATTCGCACTCGTCTCCCATTTACTCCAAAGAAATTGCTGCTTCAAAAATAATAGGTAGTTATAGTTAGGACCTAGTTTCCATAGGAAAATCTTTTTTTTGTTTTGCTAATAACATTGGTGCTGTTTACTAAATATTCATGAAATCTCAAAACTAGTTTGACACTGACTTCAGCTGATATCTGGAAAGTTTCTGGGTGATCTGTCAAGTGTATTGTCACTGTGTAGGGTTTTAGAATATCAGGAAGTTTGGCGCTCTGTCTAGTAAGTGAGGGGTATAGAGTGTTCTAGGTAAATACGGTGCTGCCAGGTCAGGGGAACTACCCTTAAAGCCCTGAGTATGTGTGAGTGGGAGCTCACACAAATGAGAAGAAGCAAAGTCCTGAGCACACGTTCTGGGGTGAAAATACTTTGGTTTGTAAAGTCTTGCAATCTGAGAGACTAACCTGTGAGGGCGACAACGGTATATTTCTTAGGTTTCTTTTATTCCTTATTGATAGCACACAACCAGCCAACACATGTTTTGTCACAATGGGAACGTGTCCCGTGACTTCTTCAGGGCTGGGAAAGATACAAAAAGGTTATGTGAAGCTACATGAACAAGCAGCATGGATAGAGATTAGCAACACTTGTGAAGAAAGAGCTGAGACACCAAAATATGAGTGGATACCCTACAAAAATGGTGTAAAGGCAAGTATGAGTGACTTCACAGCAAAACGAGATAAACCTAGAGGGGCATACAGTGAGAGACAAGGAGCAAAACCGCTCCTAATGCACATAGACGGCGTGACTAGGGCAAAATGTGTGAAGTGATCAAGTGAAGGGATAATGTCAAATACCACAAAGTGAACATAAAACAGGCATACCAAAACATTTAGCAGAAGACAATGTGAATAATTAACAATGAACAAGGAGCAGCATGGATAGAGATTAGCAGCACTTGTGAAGAAAGAGCTGAGACACCAAAATATGAGTGGATACCCTACAAAAATGATGTAAAGGCAAGTATGAGTGACTTCACAGCAAAACGAGATAAACCTAGTGGGGCATACAGTGAGAGACAAGGAGCAAAATCGCTCCTAATGCACATAGACGGCGTGACTAGGGCAAAATGTGTGAAGTGATCAAGTGAAGAGATAATGTCCAATACCACAAAGTGAACATAAAATAGGCATAACAAAACATTTAGCAGAAGACAGTGAGAATAATTACAGTAAAGGCTGAAGATTTGAAAGGTAAAACGTAACACATTGACCTAACATCGAATAACAACCCTACGGGGAAGAATACATCCCTCATGGGGAAAAGAAAATCCTTGTTATGCATTACAAATGCAGCACAAAACAAACAAATTACAAAACAGTAAATCTCAAAACATAGACGCAGGGCGCAAGGTAGTCACAAAGGTGCAGAGAAAGAAAGATATATTGGCAAACATCCCTTAAAGAAAAAACAGTCATTGTCATGCATTAGAAATGCAGCGCAAAACACAATAATTAACAAGGGGTAGTTCCCAAAATTGTAACGGCAGGGCGCAAGAATTTCACAGAGAAAGGCGGAGAAATAGAAGAGAAAATAAGACGGAGGGTTACCTGCAATAGAAGTGTGAATCTGTGTTGTCTGCAAAAAGAAATAGGAAAGCTAATAAGGGGTACTAACAATGGAGCTGGCAACGAAAAGAAATGTATGAGGAAATTTTTTTTTAAAGGAAACAGTCCTCACCGATCTCCCAGTGATAATTCCGACCTGGCTGGTCTGAAGCAAACGTAATTAAATGCGTGAATAAATGTGAAAAGTAGTGGGGGATGAGCCTGAAAAGGGAAAAAAATTAAAAGCAGTGTTGGCTATAATAAAATTACATGGAGAAAGTCAAAATAAAGGTAAATGGCCGGGCATTGCATCATACCGGAGTGCAGGTGATCCTCAGGAGTCCAGTGCCTGTGAGTGCGGTAGAGGTAGGGTAAGCCAATCTAACCATCCACCTGAAAAATAAATCAGGTATAAGTCTGTAGGGACCCCGCCAAGGTAAAAAAAAAAAGGGCTCAAAGTACAGGAATACTCGAGCGCAAAAAGCGTTCAGGGTTGTCTTACCTGCAACGGGTGTGCTACAAGCGGTCTCGACACTGGTTCCGCTTCTGTTCAAAGTGTGTGGAACGAGCGGAAACCGGAAGTGTATTTATTTAGAAAAATGACAGAAAGACTAGACCGCAAAACAAACGTTGCTCTTAAGTTCGTCTAAACCGAAAGTGGAGCAAGAAGGATAAGCGAGGTAAAAAGTGAAAGGGACACAAATGGACTTGACAGTGGGTCTTAGGTAGAATGTGTAAGGAAAAGAACCGGAAAGGGAAGGGGGTTGGGAAAATGCAACTAATGAATGCGCTGAGAAAGGAAGTAAGAATAAAAGAAAAGAGTAAAGACACAGAAATGAAAAAATAAATAGAAAGCACAGGAGCAATCGGCAGTAAATATTACGGTATAGAAAAACATGAAAGATAATCATGTAATAAAATGCGCAAAAGATGTCATTTGAGAGTGCTCAAAATACGAGGTCAAGAAATATGAAGAAAAATTCATTCTAAATGCATGGAGTACATGACAGAATGTAGAGAATTAATCATCTCATAATGAAAGTTGCCTATTGGATTCTTGAAGGGCAAACATAGAGAGACAGTGATAGCACCAGGTAGAACAGATAAGGATTAGGAAAATTTATGGGGAAAGAGAGATAGCAAAAACTGTTCATTGTCATGAATCTCAGTTGCCCAGAAAGTATTGCATCCTGTGGTCAGAGTTCAATCCGTATTTCACTGTGTGGAGGCGCATGATCCAGGTTGCTTCCAAGCATTGTAGTCTCAGTTCCCTGTTACCACCCCTGAGGCTTGGCTCGGTCACATCGATGCCGTAGAATAAAAATCGTTTCTGCTGGCTTTGAGAAGGACAGGTTGCGGCGTGTACAGCCATTGGGTATCTGGCGTCTTGGTGATTAAGTGCTCTCACATGTTCACTGATACTTTCTTTCAGGGGTCTAATAGTGCTTCTCACGTACTGGCTCTTGCATGTGCACTCTATGACGTACAACACAAATTTGGTGTTGCAATTGATGTTCTGTTTGATGTGATAAATGTTTTTCTTGTCGAAGCTGGTGAAATTCTTAATTCTATTTTGGGCCCATCTGCACACACCACAACAACCACGTTTGTAGAAACCTATCGTATGATTTGAGAGCCAAGAACACTCCACCACAGTGCGTGGAACCGTTGGACTGAGTCTGTTCCTTAGTGTCCTGCCTCGTCTATAAGTGATCTGAGGACTGGTAGTTATAAAGTCACTCAGGGATTTATCAGCAAGCAGAATACCTCAGTGTTTGTTAAGACTCTTCCTGATCGCCACATTCATGTAATTTAAATCTGTAATCAGTCTCACTGGTTGTTTGTGTGGCTGAGTAGTGTTTTTATCGCATAAAGTGGCTACCCTACCTATTTTACCAATTCTGTTTACAGCTTTTTGAATGATAGGTGGTTTGTAGGCCCTTCTCTTGAATCTACTCTTCATGTCTGCAATGCGTTTGTTGAATTCTGGATCCTCACTGCAGTTTCTCCCAGCTCTGACAAATTCTTCATATGGAATCGCCTGGATCTGGCGGCCAGGGTGGGAACTCTCAGCATGTAGAATAGCATTGCACGATGTTTATTTACGATGAAGTCGGCTATGCAATTTATCTGCTCTGATGTAAAGTTCTACATCTAAAAAGGTGATACTAGATGTGCTACAGTTACTGGTAAATCTCATGTCCATATCATTGGAGTTAAGATGCGTACAAAAGTCATTGAATCTTTCTTGGGAGCCTGACCACAGTAGCAGACAGTCGTCTATGTAGCGACCTCAAAAGATGATGGAATCACTCCAAGCGGCTCCCTTACTGCTCCAGAGCCATTCTGCTTCTAAGCAGCCCATGTATAGATTAGCGAAAGAGAGTGAAAATCTGGAGCCCATGGCAACGCCTTTGATCTGTTTGTACCAATTTTTATCAAACATAAAAAAGTTGTTGTTGAGAATGACCTCCGTCATGGTGGTAAGCATGTTAGTATGTTGCCATAAGGTCGCCGGCCTATTGTGTAGAAGGCGTGTTACTGCCTGTAGGCCTAGATCTGGTTTGATAGTGGTGTAGAGGGAAACAACATCTAAAGTAGCCAGAATGGTGCCCGGTTGCCATTGTAAATCGGCTAGAATACTCAAGATGTGCTTAGTGTCTTGAATATAGGAAGGAAGGTTCCTAACCATAGGTCCTAGGAACAGATCAACATACTGTGCTATTCTTTCCGTCGGGCTCCCTATACCATACACAATGGGTCTGCCAGGAGAAAAAGGTGCCTGATTGTGTAGTTTGGGAAGGGTATATAGCCAAGGAAAAGTAGGTCTGAACACTTTCATGTAAAGAAATTCGTCCTCATCAATTAAACCAAGTGCATGCCATTCTGCTAGAAGTTTGGTGATCTTAAGGGTCAATGGTCCTGTGGGATTATAGGTGAGTAATTCATAGCAGGTCGTGTCCTGCAATTGCAACATGATTTCATTGTGATAGTCGACCTGGTTCATGACTACAACGTTGCCCCCTTTGTCGGCTTCCCTGATTATAATTTCACAGTATGCACTCAATGTTTTAAGGGTCAAACGTTCACTCCTCATCAGATTGTCTTTATGTCTGTGGCTAGTCTTAGATATTTTGTGTTCATATTTGTCTATGTCTTCAAGTACTAGGTTGTAAAAAGTGTCCATGGGGTTGCTCCCTGGAAGAGTTGGAGTCCATTTAGATTTGACTTTAAGGCCACTAGATGTGGTGTGGTCCGTATCTATGTTGAGTTCTTGAAGAAGCAGTTCCATATTGACTGGTGGTCCTTCCAAATCTGTGAAAGATAGAAGCAGGTGTGTAGCTTGAATATCCTTAATGCTTTGAGCATTGGACATGTTGTCTATTGGGATGTTCACACTGTTTCTAATGGTTGATGCACTGCCACTAAAGTGTTTTTTCAATTTGAGACCCCTGATAAATTTAAAAAGGTCTATTTTGAGTCTGCATATATCTCCCTGTTCGTGGGGTTGAAACTTAATCCCTTGCTTAGTAATGATATCATATCTTTGTTGAGAGGTTTCGAGGAGGGATTAACTACCTGTACCTCATCGGCTATTGTGTTTATTTGTTCCTCTTGTTCCCTGACCTCAATTTCTTTTCATACTCTTCTTTGTCCTGATCTCTTACCACTTCGGGTTTTCTGTCTTGTGCTCCTCGTGTTTGCTGTGTTCTGTTTTCTCTCCTGATGGTTTGCACTTCCCTTAAAAAAGATGATTTTGTCTGTCCTGATCTGTTAGATGCACCTGTCTGACTCTCTGTTTCACTGTCACTAGTTAGGATAGTGCTGAGGGAGGTAGAGCTGGAAGAGATTGAAGCTGTTTCTGATCTGGGTCTCCGTCGCCTTGGGGGACCCTTTGGATAAGTTGATCGTACTTCCTAGCAAAGATAAACACCCTTCCTTCCCAATAGTCTGCTTCATCTCATTTGTGGTGATGTCTATCTGCAGTTTCGCTACCTTGCGTTCTGCGTTCTCAATCAGTATGTTGATGAGTGTATTGGAATTAGAGGTGAGAGCTTCCTCCCATTTGCCTAACAAATCGTCGTCCAGATTGTCGAAAGTCGGGAAGATCCGAGATCTGAGTCCTCTCGTGTGGCATTTGTAATGCATAACTAGGATTTTTTTTTCCCCATGAGGGATGTATTCTTCCCCGTAGGGTTGTTATTCGATGTCAGGTCCATGTGTTACATTTTACCTTTCAAATCTTCAGCCTTTACTGTAATTATTCTCACTGTCTTCTGCTAAATGTTTTGTTATGCCTATTTTATGTTCACTTTGTGGTATTGGACATTATCTCTTCACTTGATCACTTCACACATTTTGCCCTAGTCACGCCGTCTATGTGCATTAGGAGCGATTTTGCTCCTTGTCTCTCACTGTATGCCCCACTAGGTTTATCTCGTTTTGCTGTGAAGTCACTCATACTTGCCTTTACATCATTTTTGTAGGGTATCCACTCATATTTTGGTGTCTCAGCTCTTTCTTCACAAGTGCTGCTAATCTCTATCCATGCTGCTCCTTGTTCATGTAGCTTCACATAACCTTTTTGTATCTTCCCCAGCCCTGAAGAAGTCACGGGACACGTTCCCATTGTGACGAAACACGTGTTGGCTGATTGTGTGTTTTCAAGAAGGAATAAAAGAAACCTTAGAAATATACCTGTGTCGACCTCACAGGTTATTCTCTCAGATTGTGAGACTTTACAAACCAAAGTATTTTCACCCCAGAACGTGTGCTCAGGAGTTTGCTTCTGGTCTGTCAAGTGCCCTAGAAAAAGGGGGGGGTCTGTGCGGACTCCCCTCCTGCGCTTATTACAAGCCCCGGGGTCAACCACCTCCCCGGGCTAAATATAAAAGGAATGGGTGTGGCCACATGGAGACCCCCATGCCCCTGGGACCACCATCGTCCCATAGCCAAATCACTTAAAAAACTGGGCGTTGGCCATGAGGCCCCCTCCCGGAACCAATTAGTGCCCACCCCCGGGATGTAGCTACTTGCTCAGACTTGGCAGGAGATTTAACAGCTCCTGCCAAGTCAGAGCAGACATGAACTCCACTCTCAGCAAACGAGGGCTGTGCAATTGCTCTTGCTTGCAGTGAGTGTAGTTTTCATCTGTTTTACTGCCCACGGTCAAAGGGGCATGGAAACAGACACATGGATTGCTCTCACAGACAGGGAGCTGCATGTTTAGCAGCTCCCTGTCTGTGAGAGCAATGCCTGCACCCGCAGGAGGAAGGAAGCTGGCTGGGACAGCGGAGCCTTGAGGCTTCCCCCCTGGTCCCGGGGGAAAAGAGAAGAAAGAGGTAAAATAAAGGTCAGAAACAAGAAGGAAGAGGCAGAATAAAGGTCCAAAACTAGAAGAAAGAGGCAGAATAAAGGTCAGCAGCGAGCAGAAAGAGGCAGAATAGAGGTCAGAAACAAGCAGAAAGACGCAGAATAAAGGTCAGAAACTAGCAGAAAGAAGCAAAATAAAGGTCAGTCTCGAGCAGAAAGAGGCAGAATGAAGGTCAGCAATGAGTACAAAGAGGCAAAATAAAGGTGTGAAATGAGCAGAAAGCGGCAAAATTAAAGTGAGAAACATGCAGAAAGAGGCAAAATAAAAGTGAGAAACTAGCAGAAGGAGGCAGAATAAAGGTCAGCAATAAGCTGAAAAAGGTATGATAAAGGCAAGAAATTAGAGGTCAGAAACGAGCAGCAAGAGGCAGAATAAATATCTGAAATGAGCAGAAAGAGGGAAAATAGAGATCGTAATGAGCAGAAAGAGTCAAGGTTAAGGTTAGAAACAAGCAATAAGAGGCAAAATAGAGATCAGAAACAAGCCCAAAGAGGAAAAATAAAGGTCAGAATCTAGCAGAAATATTCAAATTAGAGATCAAAAATGAGCTGAAAAAAGTAAAATAAAGCTCAGAAACGTGCAGTAAATGGAAAAATAGAGACTTGAAAAGAGCACAACGAGGCAAAAAAGAGTGCAGAATCGAGCAGAGAGCGGCAAACTAAAGCTCAGAAATGAGCAGAAAGAGGCAAAATACGGGTCCTATATGGGCAGAAAGAGGAAAGATAAAGGCAGCAACCAGCAGAAAGAGGCAAAATAAAGGTCAGAATTGAGCAGAAAGAGGCAGAAAACAAGCAGGACCCATTCAGGCACTCATGCACTGACTCACATAGCAACTCAGACACTCTCCCAGGCACTCGCAGACCCAGTCACTCAATCTTCCACTCTAAGGGGCAGAATCACAAGCCCCTTGCGTCACATTTGCACCGTTGTTGTGTCACTTTTGTGACGCAGCGGCAGCGTAAACGTTGCGGCCCATTTACAACGTGACATATCTAGGGAGATGCATCACGTTGTAAAGCCCTGCGCCACATTAAACCTGCGTCAGGTTTAATGTATGCAGAGTGGGCGTTCCATCGCAGGAAGCCCCGTAAAAGTGACGCAGTGAAATCTACAAGATTCCACTGAGTCACTTTTACGTCAATGCTGCGTCAAAACCCTGCGCCTGCTTGAAGCAGGCGTAAGAATTGACGCAGCATGGGGCGGTCCTGAGCATTGCTGGAGTTGCATCGTGCTCGTGACACGACTCTAGCAATGCGTGACTTTTCCATCAACTGATGCGTCAGAATTTCTGACGCATCTGTCAATCCTTGCACCATGGTGCGCCATATTGTAAATAAGGCGCATCCATGGTGACGCAAGGATTTGGCATGTTGGCGCAGGGAAAGTGACGCATCTCTACAGATGCGTCACTTTCTTGTAAATCTGCCCCTAAGATTTTATTTTGCTTTACGGAGTTTTACATAGGGCGAACTTGACCCGAAGGTATCGGGTATCAGAGCGCTTTACATAGCACCAGTTGCGTTACATGAGGACACATTCATTTTTATTAGGCACAGGGAGATTAAGTGATTTGCCCAGAATCACAGGATTTTCAGCTTCATTGCCGAGACTCAAACCCGGTTCACCAGATTCGAGGTCGACCTCCCTAGCCGTTAGGCCAACTCCTCTCCAAGATGAACTTGAACACACACCCACTGACAGTCACAGTCAAACATTTGTGTACCCACCTACAAAATCACTCATACTATCTCTCACCCACTCACAGATCTACTAAGACACTTATATACTCACTTACAGCCCCACTCATACTTTCACACCCACTTACAAAGCTACTCAGACACTAATACACCCACTGAGACTCTCATGTACTCACTAAAACACTCAGTGCCAAAGGTTAGTGTTTGCAGTTATGAAATAAAATTAAAAAACCTTATAAGTTCATTAAAAAAAACAAAGGTTGACAGACACTATAGTTAGAAAATAGAATAAAAATAACCTTAGAAATTCACTGGAAAAAACCAAAGGTTACAGGGACGTTATAGTTAGGCTCAGATTTCACTTGTAAAAAAGCAGTGCAATTTAACAGTTATAGTTACCTGAGCCAACTGTAATTTATGGCCTTGCAGTGCACTGCTTATGACCTCACATATTACATCAATCATGACATAGTCAGTTACATCACTGATGACATCACTGATGAAATTCCAAATTACATCACTGATGACATCACTGATGACATCATCCACAGAACCACTCACACCCCATATAACCTCTCATATGCCCACTCGAACACCCACACAACCACTCACATACCAATTCACAGACTTATACAAGTCGTTACATTCACTTATAGTTACCCAAGCCAACTGTATGCCCCCGCAATGCACTGCTTATGACCTCATATATTACATCATGCATGACATGGTCAGTGACATCACTGATGACATCATCCAGTGATTGTGAGTGTTATCTAAAGGTTTCTGAGTGTTAAAGATATATAGTTAGTACTGCTACAATTACCCGAAGGTGTCAAGGTGCTGGGGGCCATCGGGAAGATTAAGCAAGCTGTTGCCCAGAGTCACATGGTGGTGGGCTCTTCTGCCACCGGCGATTGAACCGTGAGCCCCCGGGTTCCAGAGTCAGTTGCCCTGGCCGCTGCGCCACACCTCACACTATGTGAGTAGCTGTGTGACAGTGTGTATCCATGTGTGAGTAGGTGTCTGAATGGCTCTATGGATGTGTAAGTGATTGTATGGGTGAGTAAGTGGCTGTATTGGTGTGTGAGTGCATGTATGAGTGGCTGTATGGGTGAGTAAGTGACTGTGTGTGGCTGTGCAGGTGAGTAAGTGGGTGTCTCAGTGGTACATGGGTGAGTGGGTATGTGAGAGGCTGTAAAGCTGAGTGATGTGGTGCATGAGTGGCTGTAAGGGTGAGTGAGTGGCTGCATAGGTTTTGTATGGGTGAGTGAGTGGGTCTGCTTCTGTTAGGTACTTTATAGGTGAGTGAGTGCATGTGTTAGTATTTGTATGAGTAAGAGAGTGGGTGTATGAGTAGCTGTATGAGTGAGTGAGTGGCTATGTGAGTGACTGTATGGGTAACTCACTCAGTGTGTGAGTGGCAGTATGGGTGAGTTAGTGAGTGAGTGAGTGAGTGAGTGAGTGAATGAGTGAGTGAGTGAGTGAGTGAGTGAGTGAGTGAGTGAGTGAGTGAGTGAGTGAGTGAGCGAGCGAGTGAGTGAGTGAGTGAGAGTGTGCATGTGTGGCTATATGGGTGAGTTAGTGATTGGGTGAGTGGATGTATGAGTGAATGGATGTGTGAGTGGCTCTATGAATCAGTGAGTGAGTGTGTGAGTGCATAAATGGGTCTGTGAATAGATATGTGAGTGGTTGTGTGGGAGTAGGAGTGGATATATGAGATGTTCTATGAGGGTGTGTGAGTTGTTCAGTAGAGAATATCATCAGTGATGTCATTTGAGTTGTCATCAGTGATGTCATCAGTAATCTCACTGATGATGTAACATGTGAGGTCATAAGCAGTGCATTGCAGGGGTATAAGTCATAGTTAGCACAGGTATTTATAACTGCTAAATGTCTGTGACATTGTACAAGTGAAATATGAGCCTAACTATAATGTCCCTATAACCTTTGGTTTTTTTCGGTGAATTTCTACTTTTTTAAAGCATTTTATTTCCTAATTGTAACCTGTAAACTTTGAGAGTGTGTGTGTGTGTGAGTGGCTGTATAGGATGGTGACTGGGTGTATGAGTGGCTGCATTGGTCTGTGTGAGTGGCTGTATGGGTCTGTGACTGGTTGAGTGAGTGCCTGTATGGGTGTGCAAGTGGGTGTGTGAATGCCGGTTTGGGTCTGTGACTGGGTTTGTGAGTGGCACTATGGATATGTGAGTGGGTGTGTGAGTGCCTGTGTGTGTCTGTGAGTGGGTGTGTGAGTGGCACTATGAATATTGGGCATTTGCATAGTTAGGGTATTTAAATGGGAGGACCATGGCTCTACTCTCATCAGGAGATGACAAGAAAGAAACCACTCATCACAGTCACTAGAGATCAGATTGCCCTCCCTTAGATCAATGATGCATTCACCTCCATTAAGGATTTCAGATTTATTTTCAACATGGAATACAAGAGGAAACATATTTGATTTTCCTTTGTCAAGACTAAGAAGTTATGAATGTTTGTATTTAAGTGGAGCTTCAGCTGGGGCACCTGCTACGGTTACATTTGTATGTGCTTGCAGTTAAAAGTTCAATTTCTGTGAAATGCGCACCAGGGACAGTATGGAACCCATTTTCTTCCCATAAGAGTGCCCAGTTTTGCCCAAAAACATCTACCCCACTGGAGTTCTTTCATCTGAGTAATTAGTAAGTGCTTTCTTGTAGGGTAAATGTCTTGTTTGCATTCTGCACTACAGCTACATGAAGGACCACAGGAAATGTTTCCAGTGACTTTGTGTACATGTAATTTCGATAATGAGATTGTTCCTAAACCGTCTTCATCCATAAATCTTTGATAACGTGTTTTCTTGTTGAGAAGACACCAAGACTACAAAGAGGTGAATCTCCACTAAACAGGGGTATTTCCTCTTGACTAAATGAGGTAAGTGCTTCTTTATGTGGTAGAGAGGTCCTCGTATTCCTCTGCATCAATAAAGCATTACCAAAAGCAACTCAACTTCTTGATAAATATGGCCCTAAACTAAGCAGAAATGTAGGCTATACATACTTTTCTTTCTTGAACTTGGGAGAGTCTGTGTTCACTCTTGCTGCAGACCACTTCAGAGCAATTTATTTAGGTACTTACTATGGGGCATATTATCAAGCACGGCGTTAAAATTATCTCCGCTTTAGCGGCAGAAAACTGCAGGAAAAGCGGCGATAATGAGCTTGATAATATGCCACAGAGAATTCCAATAGAAGCCCATGTTGACACCAGAACATGGGCTTCAATTGGAATTCTCAATGGCATATTATCAAGCCCATTATCACCGCTTTAGCGGCAGTTTTCTGCCGCTAAAGTGGCGATAATTTTAATGCCGTTTCTTGATAATATGCCCCCATAAGAGTATGGTCACCCATTGGCTTCTTGGAGCTAGGAATGAAATAATGAGGCTGAATATGAAAAAAACTGGGGCAGTTTGCTAGGAAAGCCTATGGGTCTTCAGGATTTTCAGGAAAGAAATGTGATTGAGATTGGAGCTGAGAGAGACCAACAGTTGGTTTCAGAGTGTTAGAGTCATACCCGAAAAGGCTCTGCCTCCTAGAACGATGCACCATGAAATCCAGCCTGAATTGCAGGAGCACCAGCACCATGCAGGGCTCGATGACCAATACAAAGGAGCATTAAACATTCCAGAAGAACAAAAGGAGTGTCAGTGTGCACACGAGCGAACGAGCAACAGATATGTTTAAGGCACAATCTCATGTTACAGAAACAGTACTCCCAATTATTAACTTTAATGGAAGTAAATTCACAGCAGGTGGCAATTTGTCATGACACTTTGGAATGTTAAAAAATGAAACATAATAATATAAATGTGTGTTTATCACGATGCTGCCTGAGTGGTGTCATCAATTTCGTCATGGGTGATGTCAGGAATGGTCATGATGGTAATTCATATAAGCATTTGAAGGAGAACTGTTGTTGAAAAGATTGCCAGGACTGGACTAGTGAACCAAAAGCAGCCTTGGCAAAAATGCCCATAACACCTTTGTATCCTTGCACAGTATCTCTCTTTTCATCCATCCTTCTCTCCCTGTCTCTCTCTTGTCTCTGTCTCTCTCTCTCTATCATCTCTCTCTCTCCTGTCTGATCACTTTCTCTCACCTTCCCCCTACCTCTCTGTCTTTCTTCTAGGCATATTAACAAGGAACAAGGAAAATTAACGCTAAGGGCGCTTAGCGTTCATTTTTTTAACGCCCGCTATCGCTGGATAATATCGCCTGGTTATCGCGTTATTAACAACGCTAACCGCCTAGGCGATAAAAAATCCAGCGATAGCGGAATTTTGGGAGGTTATCGCTGGTAATGCAGTGATAAAACTAGGATAGGGATATCCTTGTTGATAGGCCATGGTGGACTTAGCCATGTAATCCACCTCCCATTGGATTACCTGGCTAAGTCTGAAAATTAGCAGACGTAAAAAAGCAGCGTTAACCGTGGTTAGCGCTGCTTTTTTTGTCTCTAACAGGGTTAGCGTGTAGCGTGATAATAGGAGAAATGTCGCTTAGCGACATTTCTCCTATTATTTTGCTCTGGAACGCCCACTTTGAGATGCAAAGGGAAGTGTAGTGAAAAAGGGTGCTAACATGCGATTTAGCATGTTAGCACCCTGCTGTTAATAGGGCAATATTTTTAACTCCGCTTCTTTGGCTTTTAAAGCCAAAAAAGCAGAGATAAAACCCTTGTTAATATGCTCCTTCATCTCTTGAAGACAGTGGCATACCTGGGGGGGGGGGGGGGGGGGGGGTGTTGCAGGAGGTGCGGTGTGCCCCAGGCAGCACTCTTTTTGGCGGCAGCGGAAGTGAGCAAGTTTTGTCTGTCGACTACCACCACCCCCCAACCCCAGAACAAATCATCGTCGGCCGTAACCCCACCCCCCCGGAACAAGTTGCTCACCGGGCAGCAAACCTAGGGGCCGCCACAGGAGGCAGTAGGTCTAGCTACTCCTCTGCTTGAACCCTTGTGCCCGCTGCAGCTCACCTCGGGGAGCTGGAGAAAGTGGCAGATGCACCAGGAGCAAACCTGGGCTTTCAAAACCGGCCTCCAAGGGAACCAGCCCATCGGAGAAATGCCCCGTGATAATAAAGGCCTGTCCGGCTCTCATGATTGCATATTGTCCACGAAGAAAATGGGAAGTTAGAAATGCGGGGGCATATAATCAAGGACGGCGTTAAAATTATCGCTGGTTTAGCGGCAAAAAACTGCCGCTAAAGCGGCGATAATGGGCTTGATAATATGCCCTTGAGAATTCCCATAGAAGCCCATGTTCTGGTGTCAACATGGCCTTCTATTGGAATTCTCTGCGGCATATTATCAAGCCCATTATCGCCGCTTTAGCGGCAGTTTTCTGCCGCTAAACATGCGATAATTTTAACGCGGCCCTTGATAATATGCCCCGTAAAGAGTAAAGAAAATACACATCACTTTTGCATCTATCTGATTGCCAGCCTTCACTTAACTGCAGTCAAAATTGGCCAGTATCTGAATCCTGCATTAAAATGTTATCTGACAGGAGAAAAGAGCTGCGCTCAGGCTCAGCCTCCATGTGTCTCGCATTCACATGTGTACGAGGTCAAGTAATATTTTATGCACAATAAAAATAGAACAACTGTATTTCTTCTTTCCTAGGTAACTGAACTGCACAACATCAAAAACATAACCAGACTGCCTCGAGAGACAAAGAAGCATGCAGTAGCAATTATCTTTCATGACGAGACGTCAAAGACATTTGCCTGTGAGTCAGGTAAGCAATTACTAGCACAGCTCTTGCTTGCGGAAACCAAACTGCGTCTGATACAATAGCCCCAGAGGATTGAGAAAACCAGCAAAGAGAATGCCTGGTTTCAGAGGAAACAGGCCAGGACATTTTAAAAGAAGAGGAGCTGGGGGTATTGATTTCTACACGCTTTCGGGGTTTGTTTATTTTTCATCACAGTCTGGATTTTGCCTGAAGAGGAACGTGTGGCTTTTGAGATGCCTGGCCAGGGTTTCAGGGGAGTGTAAGTTGTAACCTTCAGGATGTTGATGGAACATGCCCATGGCACCCATACATAATTTCACCCTCGAACACTGGTTCCTGGTTAATAATTGAAAACAAACCAGCAGTCAACACACATTTACTAAACCAATATGCAATATATCCATGTATTTCTGATAGAAAACGGATCTTGCAGAGAATGCGTTTGTTTATTCAGCAGCAGCAGCAGCTTTCGAACAGAAACTGTGCACAAGGGTACCATTTGGGCAGGCCTGACAATAAACACTGTCAGGGTAACATAAACCGGAAGTGTGATATTTAGTTATGAGTCATGGAACATTGTGTGGAATGAGAGGAGGGAATGCCAGGCCAAACCATTAATACAGACAATTTGCAAGGGATTTTTTTTTAATGTGTGTATACATGGTACTAATGAGGTCAAGTCAATATGTCAATGAGGCCCTACTCGTGGGATTCTAGCTTTAGGTAGTATTTTTTAAGGCTGTCTTGAAAAGGAGTGAAAATCAATAAGCTCAAAGGAAAGAGCATTCCAATGGAGCGGGTCAAAAACGTAGAATGTGCAAAAAGGGGCGGGAGCTCATACTATTGAAAGAAACCTGAACAATAAGGCCTTGCTGCTAGCAGACAGCCAGTCTTCATTGCAGGTGTCTGGACAGGAGGCTGAATGGTAAGGAAGGTTGATTGCAAAGTTGACAACTTTGTCGATAAATTAAAGTATACAATAAACAGTGATGGGTGGAATGTTTGAAATAATCTCAGCTACTGGTAATCACTTGGGCAGCATCTCAATTCATTGATATTTTGCAGACCATGCCACCTCAGTTTGAATCCAATCATATGCAAATTAGTCTTGACTCTGCTCCATTGGGAACACTCCAACCGATCTGCTAGGAAAGGTCTTCCCTGAACAGGAACACACGCAACCCAGGACCAGTTTTGCCCTACTTAGAGCTCATCAGCCAGGTATAGCTTGGTTCCAGTAATACAGTGTGCATGAGACTCATGTCTGAGCATACGCTTCCCAAAAAAGGGCAACACAGTACTCAAAAAAGTGATGGATCAAACACTTTAATTAATCTCAGCCACTGGTAATCACTCAGGGTTGCATTCCAATCCATCACTATTTTGCACACCATGCCACCTCAATGTGGACCCAGCCATATGCAAACCAACTTGACCCTGTTCCTATGGGAACAGTCCTGCCCAAACTGCTTCGCCAGGTTCTCCCTGAACCAGAACACAAGCAAACCATGACCCTTTTTGCCATAGATAGGGCTCATCAACTAATCTGAGTATATCTGTCCCACTAAGGGACTACACTAAAGTATACAAAAAAGTGATGGATGGAAATCTTGGATTTTTCTCAGCCACTTGGGCTGCATCCCAATTCATTGTTAATTGCACATCATGTCACCTCAGTTTGGACCCTGCCATATACAAATCAGCCTTGACCGTACTGCAGTGGGATTTGTCCAGCATAAACTGCAAGGACAGGTCTTCCCTGAAGCAGAGCACAAGCAACCCAGGACTGGTTTTGTCCTAGTTAGGGCTCATCAGCCGGTTGTAGCTTGATTCCAGTGACATAGTGTGCATGGGACCCACATCTGGGCATTCCCGTCCCACTTCGGACAACACACTAAATTATGAAAATGTATACAAAAAAGTGATGGATGGAATGCTTGAATTAATCTCATGCTGCAAACATACAAGGGAATCACGAGGATATATAGAGATCAGGGGGTACAACTGTTTAACCCATTCGCTGCTAGGCCTTTCCCCCCCTGTGCTTAGCTTTTTCTGGCTATTTGGGGTAGTTCGCGCTTAGGCCACTGTAACTCTTTGACCACATAAGATATCCACGCCATATTTGCGTCCTTTTCTTCTAACATCATGGGGATTCTAAAAGTACCCAGGGTTTATGGATTCCCCTGGAGGGGACCCAGAAATTTTGGGAAAAATGGGAAAAAAGGGCTAGAGATGAAAGCGTCTGTTTTTTACCCTGCAAATGGTATCAACAAAGGGGTAGTGGTGCTAAAATCGCCATTTTCCAGCTTTCAGGGACAAGCAGACTTTTGTCAGATAACCAAATTGTTTTACACAGTTTTGGCATTTTTCTGGGACATAGCCTATTTTTGCTATTTTTTGTGCTTTCAACCTCCTCCCAGTTAATGGTAGAAATGGGTATGAAAGCAATAATGGATCCTGGAAAGCTATACATTTTTGGAAAGTAGACAAAATTCTGAATTTAGCAAGGGGTCATTTGTGTAGATCCTTCAAGGTTTCTTTATAGAAACTAACAGTTAAATATAGGAAAAATTGAAAATTAGTTGAAAAAAACAGCCTTTTGTGTCAACGTTTTCACCTGTAACTTCTTCTAATTATGACAGCTGTTTGAAAGCAATATACCGTTACATCCACTGGACCTTTCTGGTTTTGGAGAAATTTAGGACTCGTAGGTTCACCTAGAACCCGACGAACCCAGAACCAATAACTGAGCAGAGTCTTGCAATGGTTTTTTATTATGTACCGGGTATATAGCAATTAATTTGGGAAAATATATACATGGAAAAATCGGTATGAAAGACACCTATCTATTTCTGAAATTGGAACAAAATATAGTGTTTAATAACAGTAGCTAGTGAGATGTGAGTACCCATACTAGCATGAGAATTATAGGACATTTTCAAAGTGACTTCTATTTTACACATTGTCTTTCATTTGGAAGGCATAAATGTATCGAAAGTCAATAGGTAATAACAGTTGCTCTACAATTCTGTGTTACCCTAAGTCTCCCGATAAAAATGGTAGCTCACTTGTGTTGGTAAGTCTAGTGCCCGTGACAGGAAACGTCTCAAAATGCAATGTGGACACGCTTTATTTTCACAGTGAAAACGGACCCTTTTTTTGCAACGTGCCTAGCTGTAGATTTTGAACCCTAACTCTGCCAGCACCTGGGGAAACCTAGCAAACCTATACATTTTTGGAAACTAGACACCCAGGGGAATCCAGGATGGGGTGACTTGACTGGCTCTCACAAGGTTCTGTTACCCAGAATCCCTTGCAAATCTAAACATTTGTCCCAAAACAAATAACATTTTCCTCACATTTCTGTGGTGGAAAGTTCTGGAATCTGAGTGGATACACAAAATTTCACCCACCCCGCGTTCCCCAAAGTGTTCCAAGAAAAATGGTTCCTCACTTGTGTGGGTAGGCCTAGTGCCTGTGACAGGAAACTGCCCAAAAAGCAACGTGGACACACCACATTTTCACAGTGAAAACTGACCCTGTTTTTGCAAAGTGCCTAGCTGTAGATTTTGAACCCTAGCTCAGCCGGCACCTAGAGAAATCTAGAAAACCTATACATTTTTGAAAACTAGGCACCCGGGGAAATCCAGAATGGGGTGACTTGACTGGCTCTCACCAGGTTCTGTTACCCAGAATACTTTGCAAATGTCAAAATTTGTCAAAAAAACACATTTTCCTCACATTTCTGTGGTGGAAAGTACTGGAGTCTGAGTGGATCCAGAAAATTCCACCCGCCCCGCATTTCTGAAAGTCTTCTGATAAAAATAGTACCTCACTTGTGTGGGTAGGCCTAGTGCCCGTGACAGGAAACGGCCCTAAACGCAACGCGGACACACCACATTTTACAGTGAAAACTGACACTATTTTGCAAAGTGCCTAACTGTAGGTTTTGCACCCTAGCTCTGCAGGCACCCAGGGAAACCCAGCAAACCTATACATTTTTGAAAACTAGACACCAAGGGGAATTTAGGACGGGGTGACTTGTCTGGCTCTCACCGGGGTCTGTTACCCAGAATCCCTTGCAAACCTCAAAATTGGTCCAAAAACCAAATTTTCCTCATATTTCTGTAGTGGAAAGTTCTGGAATCTGCGTGTATCCACAAAATTCCACCCACCCCGCATTTCCCAAAGTCTTACGAGAGAAATGGAACCTCACTTGTGTGGGTAGGCCTAGTGTCCGTGACAGGAATTGGCTCTAAACGCAACACGGACACGCACCATTTTACAGTGAAAACTGACACTATTTTGCAAAGTGCCAACTGTAGATTTTGAACCCTAGCTCTGCCGGCATCTAAGGAAAACTAGAAAACCTATAAATTTTTTAAAACTAGATACCCAGGGGATTCCAGGATGGGGTGATTTGTCTGGCTCTCACCAGGTTCTGTTACCCAGAATCCCTTGCAAGCCTCGAAATATGTAAAAAAAAAAACAAATTTTCCTCACATTTCTGTGGTGGAAAGTTCTGGAATCTATGTGAACCCACAAAATTCCACTCACCCCGCATTCTCCAAAGTCTTCCGAGAAAAATGGTACTTCACTTGTGTGGGTGGGTCAACTACCCGCAACACGCAAGGGCCCAAAACCGATTGAGGCAACATCAAAATTACCTATCACTAAACAGCCTAGTTTTGCAAGGGGGTCCCATGAGTTTTTGGCCCGGGCTCGTCAGCCATCTAGGGAAACCTACCAAACCCACACATTTCTGAAAAGTAGACACCGGGGGGAGTCCAGCAAAGTATAGCTTGCGTGTGTCCCCCAAAATTTCCCTATCCAGAATACCCTACAAACCTCAAATTTCGCTGAAAAAATCACTTTTTTCTCAAATTTCTGTGTGGGAAAGTTCTGGAATCTGCGTGGATCCACACATTTCCTTCTACACAGCATTCCCCTAGGTCTCTCGATTAAAATAGTACCTCACTTGTGTGAGTGGGTCAAGTATCTGCGACAGGCAAGGGCTCAAAACATATTGCAGAGACATCAAAATGACATATCACAAAACAACCAGGTTTTGCAAGGGGGGTCACCTGGGTTTTTGGCCCCGGGTTCAGCGGCCATCTAGGGAAATCTATCAAACCCACACATTGCTGAAAACAAGACACCCGGGGAGTCCAGCAAGGTATGGCTTGCGTGGGTCTCCCAACATTTCCCTACCTAGAATCCCCTGCAAACCTCAAATTTTGTTGAAAAAATCTATTTTTTCTCACATTTCTGTGTGGGAAAGTTGTAGGGTCACCGGTCTGACACAAATTTCCTACCACCCAGCGTTTCCCCATGTCACCCAATAAAAATGGTACCTCACTTGTGTGGGTAGGCATAGTGGCTGCAACAGGAAATGGCCCAAATCGTACTGTGGAAACGTCAAAATTACCCATAACAAAACTGGCTGTTTTTTTTGGGGGGGGGGACACTTGGGGTTTTGGCCCCTGTCTCGCCGCCATCTAGGGAAACCTATCAAACCCACACATTTCTGAAAACTAGACACCCTGAGGAGTCCAATGGGGTATGGTTTGCCTAGATCCCACAACGTTTCCCTACCACAAATCCCCTGCAAACCTCAAATTTAGCTGAAAAAAACAAATTTTCCACATATTTTTTAGTGGAATCACCTTGGCGGCACATATGTTCTACCCCACAGCATTCTCCTTAGTGTCCCAAGTAAAATGATACCTCACTAGGGGGGGCAGAAAGGCTGTAATTATGGCGGCAGGGTGGGGGCATTGGCATGCCCGTTTTGGGCAGCCCCCACCCTAACTAAAAATGCTCCCAAAAAATCCCTGGCATCTAGTGTGCTTTCTGCCCCTAGGGGGGCAGATTGGGGGCTACTACCCCCATCTGCCCCCCAGGGGGGCAGAAAGTCAGAATGTACCTAAAAATAATGGGGGGAGCAAAGGCCCTTGCATGGGGCTGCTCCCTTCTCCCTGGTGCAGAGTGGGTGGATCCCTGCTTGAGGATCGTCCTCCTGGGGCAATCCCCAAGCAGGCATCCACTGGGGTGATTCTCCCCTTTCCAATGATACATCTCCCGTCTTTCTACGGGCTCAGGGGGCTGAGATAGCTCCCTAAGCACATAGAAAGCGAAACTGAAATGAGCCTGTTGGCTCATTTCAGTTTCGGTTTCACTGAAATTACGTCAGCGCGATGTTCGCGCTGATCGTCATTTTAGGGAAACCGGGGGGGGCTTCGGGAGCTGGGGAAGCTCTTCCCCAGCTCCCAAGGCTGTTGGGGGGAAAGGGAATCCCTCTGGTGCCCGCACCAGAGGGATTCCCTGGGTCATGGCGCAGGACGCGCGGGAGCCGTCCGACGCACATGACCACTTATGCGTCAGATGGCTCCCGCGTGTCCGATGCACAGAAGGGGTAAAAGGAACAAGGGTCCGTATGACCAACAGTCACACATTCAATAAAAAGAAAAAGTTAGAACCTGACAAAATGTCTATGAAAGCAAACAGAATCACATTTATGAACAAATAAGTCAAATGGTGGGTGCAAAGAGAAAAGATAATCATATAAAGAAACTCAGGGAACTGCCTATGATCTACTGTAAACATTCGGCAAAAATTAAATGAGTGGCCTCAGTATGACATGATAAGTCTGTATTGGCAACAACAAAGGGGGCTGAGAATTGCCCATAAGTCACTTATGTTATTATTTGCATAAGACACAGAGGTATATGCTAGTTGAATAATGTGTGCAAATGCATATTGTTAAACAAATTGAGTAGGGTTAGCAATTGGCACCTGCTGTCCTATCAACCTAGGATCAACTGTTCACTGTCCTTTCCTGGTGGATCACTATACACCTGCAAGGAGGATATGAAGGTTGTAATTCTGTTGGAGTGGATTTGGACATTTGTGAGCCAAGCCTGGGGTATGGGTCAGGTTTGGTTAACTAGTTTGAAGATACACATGCCTAAGATTAAATCATTCAGACCCAGTTACTATGCATCACACCGTGTAGGGCAATCACATTCACTCGAGGTAATTCTAATCACACCAGATAGGTATGAAACACACAGGGCAGCTAATGTAATAGCACCATCCAAGTATAAGATGCTAACTTGACATATCAGGGGTATAAGAAATTTCCAAAAAGGCATAGAATGCATTCATACCTTTAGCAATTTAATATTGTTTTGGCTGTTGTAAAAAACCCATCTAACAAAAACAGAGAGGTTATAATTGGAAGTGTGTTAGAGTGGACAACTATATTTGACAACATATTCAATATATGCCAGAGGGGTATTATTTTGGATCACACCCAGGGTCCCATTTGTATTAAGCCATTCTATATTAGACCCAGAGAGTAAACATGTGAATGCCCAAGGCATAATCAAGAGTAATCCAACTGCAGTAGTCAGCATCTGTGCTCCTACCAGTGCACAGCAGGAAGACTCCTGGATGCCACGACTGGCAGATCTTGCCCTCTCACTGGTTACAACGAGGGTCGATTTCAACTGTGTCCAGGATCTCATTTATGATAGGACGCAAAGACTCCTGGATGCCAAGACTGGCAGATCTTGCCCACTCACTGGTTACAACGAGGGTCAATTTCAACTGTGTCCAGGATCTCATTTATTATAGGACGCAACCTCCATTAATAGGCACCCAAGCAGTGAGGAATGCTGATGGCTCACTATGTGACTCAGATGATGGAACCTTACTGACACCCAAAGCTACAAGAATACACTTATTATTCACACATATATGACCTGCACACAATATTAGACTTGGCACTATGCTCTGAGCATTTGTGAGGTGATGTGTTCTGTGTCAAACATCTGGGATGCACGCTTTCAGATCATAACCTGGTATTAATTCACCCACGATGGGTCAGATGACACACATACAAAGCTACTGCAAGCACTGAAGATTAGAGCCCATACAGAACAGTGCTTCCAGAACAACACAGGGACAGCTAAAGATGTTACTATAGAGAGAGATGCATTTAAAGCATTTCTTAGGGGTATGTGTATGCAGACAGCTGAGTGAGAACTAACCTGCGAAAAGGTGAAACTAGACTGGAAAATGAAATAATGGCAGCAAAGAACATAGCAATTAGAGAACCACTCAAACACACAAGGGCCACACTTAGGGAGCGGGTATATAGAGTTGGCAAACACAAATACAGAGAATTTTGGCCTGGCACCATGGGGAGACAGACAAAATGGGCAGGCTACTAGCTTGGCTTGAGTGAAAGATACCCCTCACCACCCCATTACAGAAGTACACATTCCAACTGCAGCAGTAATTAATACGCAAGTAGGGATCAATGCAGAATTTCAAAAAGAGTAGCATATGATGCACATGGTGCTGCATATCAATTTCAATTGAGTTGATATGAGACAACACCTGAGGCAACTGAGATTATTGAAAATGTCACCAAAATAAACTGCAGAACTAGAGAAACCTCTGAACTTAGACAAACTCACACTTGCAATCAGTGATCAAATAGGCAAATCTACAGGCACAGGTGGCTTCTCACCTGAACTATACAAGAAATACACTGGTACTTTGGCCTCTAGTTTACTCCAGTCATACTTGGATGGGAAGCAGATAGGGTCCTTTTGCAGTCTTGTAGAGAAGGAATAATGCTATTGCTGCCTAAGCCACATCAACACTCACTTGATTTTAAATGCTGACTGTAAAATATTTGGGAAAGTTTTAGCAAATTGGATTAAGCCATTCTAGAGTAGCCTATCAATCTGGGTTCATCCTGCACAGATACAATGCACCAAATGCACTGAACATAAGATGTCTTTTGTAAGTATTACACAATTGTGACACAGAAAATATGTCCTCTGTGGCCACGATATTCATGGAGAAAACGTTAGATTTTTTTCCATTGGCACTATCGATTCAAGGTTTGTTCAATCATGGGCTTTGGGCCAGAAATTCAGCAATGGATGCATTTCTAATATACAAACAACATTACCAGAGTAAAAACTGCAAAAACAATTTCCACACCATTTGTGAAATATAGGGGCACACACCAAGGGGCATATTCACAAGGTTCTATCGCTGAGTTAGCGGCACTTTATCGCAGCCAAAGTGGTGATAAATTAATCGCATCATTCACAAGCTGGTGCTAACAGCTGATATCACCAATTTACCTGCGATAGTAGCCACAAAAAACAACACCACGGATGACACCAGCAACTAACGCTAATGAGATGCAGAGTAGGCGTTCCCCTGCAAAAACACGCAATAAAACCACAAAACCACTTTCACAATGAACTGTCAAATCCGCGATGCGAGTCAAAACCACGTGATAAGCCACGGTAGTCGCAGGTATTTAACACCTGCCTCAAGCAGTTGTAAAGACGAACGACTCCCTGCAGTAGGCAACGGAGCCCCATACACAGCCACACAGGAAGAACAAACGACGCCATGGAGCTACTCATCATGCAGCTCAGAGCCCCAACAGGGCCACAACACCCACCGCCACCCCCCCAGGACCTCCACCACCCCCTGGACCCACACCCGCCCCACCCACGGACCACCACAGAGGCAGCGCAGAGTAAGACAGCGGACCTACCGAAAACGCACCACTCTCACAGACCTAACGCCCACGGAAGTTATTGCACACTACAGGCTCAAAAAGGCAACCATCCTCCGCATCCTGACCCACATTGACCAAAGCCGGACGGTACCAACACAGCGGACAACCAACATCCCTCCGCAGACAAAGCTGCTGGCTGTGCTGCAACTGTTGGCCTCTGGTACCTTCCAACCAACAACTGCCAGAGTTGGAGGGGTCTCACAGCCAGCCCTATCAAAGTTCATCACACATGTCCTGGATGCCATCCTCAGCTTCATACCCCAGTACCTTCACTTCCCCAACACTACGCAGGAACAACTGGAGACAAAGCAAGGCTTGTACGCCATAGCCTGACTCCCGGCGGTGTTGGGGGCAATCGACTGCACACATGTCCCACCTGTGCCCCCTGTGGATACTGCACACCACTACCGCAACAGAAAGCCTCAGCATTCCATCAATGTGCAGGCAATAGTGGACCACCGGGGACTCTTTACCAATGTTGTCGCCAACTACCCAGGCAGTGTGCATGATTCCTTCATCTTCTGACAGTCTATCTTCAACCAGCGCTTCCAGGATGGCACATATGGAACTGAACTGCTCGTTGGTTAGTGCCAAATCAACACATCACACATCCCAACGCCACCAACACACAACGCACAACTGTGGGAATGCACCGGTGACCAAACCACATACAACATGTCAAACTACACGACCACCTACCAGACATGACGACACCACTCCATGGTCATCCTGGGCTACCCCTGCACCCAATACAGACATTACATGGCACCACAGACACACAACAGCTGAACGTGTGGAGATGCGGAATGCAGCCATGTGCGAGGATGCATGTAACCCGTGAATGGGAATGTACACAATGAGAAGTGAGGCGTGGATGTGCAGGACAGACATGGCTATGCAAACCACAGACTTGTCTGTGCAGACCACAACTGCTGGTGACTGAAGAGTAGTGAGCAGTGGAAGCAACAATGTCACCTCAGGCCGTGGAACAGATAGCTTAAATGTCGCATGCTGTGTCCCCCCTGTGTGCGTGAGCGTAGTTGGTTGGCCCTGAGTACCCCAGGGCTGCGCAGGGGTGTGGTGACAAACCCCGTTGCGCAGGGCGTGGTCCACTCCTGGGAAGGCCAACGTCACTACCAGTGCGGCGCCGTGCCGCCTGCAACGAGGCCGACGCCGTGCGCAGCGGGGCCTGTGACCCTGTGTGCCTGCTGCACCTCAGGATGCTGATGCACAGACCAGGCCTGCCCGCCCCAGCGCCCCAAGGCTGCACAGCTCACCTGCCAACACCACTGTGTGTCGAAGAGGGTCCAACACGTTCCGGTGCAAGCTCCAGTCCCCAGTCACGCATGCTCAGCAGCCTCCGCAGCCCCTTCACTGGTCCCCCCGACCCTGACCCACATCACTCCTTAATTATTGACATGCTCCACCGGCGTCCTCTACGGACAAGTAGTTCCCACATGTGGAACAGTGTCCTGAGTCCTGAATGGCAGTGACCCCAAGTCCGTGGCAGTGGCCACAGCACAAGACTCCCTTTGATCAGTGTGGCATATTTGCATTAAGCAGGCCTGCGACACGTGATGCCACTAACCCTGTGCGTCATCGCAAGGCAGAACATTGTTGGTGTCTGAGCCTGTGGCATGGGGGTTTTCATCAGCAATGGGCAGGTACGGACCCGGTGTCGGGCCTGGGTCTGTGGCATTCGTATGTGCCTTGCTGGCGGACCCAGCTGGCATGTGCACTCTGCATCATGCCCTGAGGGTATGCCCCCCATTCTCCCCGTGACACTCTGCGGAAGGCACATATGACACATACGAGACCCTGCTATGCCCTCATGACCCTACCCCGGTCTCCTGCAGTTCAGCGTCCCCTGACGGTGGGCCCGTGTCGGCCGCTGTGCATCTGGGGCCACTAGCCCTGGGCGACTCGAGTCATTCCCCCTTGTTGTTGTGACATTGCATTCCTGACTGCTTGATGATTGTTGGAATTGTTGCCAGCACCAGCTACTCCCTGAGGGCTGGCTTACACTCACCCCACATACAGCCAGCACAGGCGTCACTGTATTGGTGGGCCTGCCATCACATCCTGCCGAACCAAGTATTGACTCTTTTCTCCCTGCACTGTCACAGATGATCAATGATATGCACTCTGCCCTTGGATGATGACACCCCTCCGAGACCCGAACACACCTGCCCAGAGGCAATACAATGCGGTTGACATACACACCAGGAGCATCGTTGAACGCATGTTTGGTGTGTTGAAGTCACGTTTCAGGTGCCTGGACAGCACAGGTGGAAAGCTGCTGTACAGCCCGGACATCCTGTGCAAGATGATCGTTGCATGTTGTGTGTTGCACAACGTCTGTGTTTGCACCAATGCACCATGGATCTCAGTTCCTGAGGTACCGGGCGATGATGGTGACGATGGGGCAGGTGGCCCACATCCCACTGCAGCTGCGGTAGGAATGGCCTGTAGGAACTCCATCATTGACACTTACTTCTCATGAACACGTCACATTGTGGCCATCCATGGCAATCGTGGGATAATTGAGGATGTCCAATAGCGATGCATGTGTGATTAAAACATATTTGCCGGTAAAAGGTTGTACTTGTACATTGTCATGTTCCATGACCCTGCGGTTTCAGGTGTGATTTGCCATGGTGTGCAGATTTGCGGAACCTGTAGTGTCCTGTGTTCTGTTGTGGAGGGGTTGCCGTTTGTACCGGGATGTTCTCAATGTCAAGGTGCACTTCTGCTTATGTGCGTATGCTGCACGGTGGGCGAGTCGCTCCGGCGGCTCTGATTTGTCTGCCACTGGTCTCTTTCATGCGGTGTGCCGGCCCGTTCTGTTGTTCCACAGTGCTTGGATGTTGTGTGTACATGTTGTCCTCTGCAGCCGGTCAGTGTGCATCCATGGTACTCCGCTGTTGATGCTCTTTTTCTGTGACATTTTCCGTATGCTGTACTTGTGCTTTTTCCCACATTACATGTGTGTATTGCTGCCCTCGCGCTGGTTGCCACTTTTTTCTTTTCGCGCTTTGGCCCATCACAGGTTTTTTGGTGTTTTGGTTTGTGTTTTTATCTCCGTCGAGGTGGTTATATTGCGGTCATTGTCTGCGGTTTCGGCAAACTATCGCATGGTACCGCCTTGTTGTGAATTCCACGTTGACACAGGGATGTTTTCCCACGATGGGCTGCGATGTTGAGAGTTGCGTTAAGCTACTCTTGAGGTAGTTATCACACGTTCATGTGAATATGCCTCCAAGTGTGCCTACTATCTCTGTTTTGTTCATTATAGCGACAGAAACCATAGCATAATTGTTAGGTCAATGGGAATGCACCAGGGTATTCATTTGGGAACCACAGCCCACAAAATAGCCTTCTTTGCAAACTACATTTTACATTTCTTCTGTAATATTGAGCAGAATTTAAGTAAAGCACTTGACACCTTGCAAACACTCGGGTATATCTCAACAGAAAATCTAGCTTCTTCCAATTAAGGCATGAGTTTACAGTCTCAGACCCTTCTCCCCTCCATTTGTAATGGGAATGAACCATGTTCAGGTAGTTAGGCATCAAGATATATTGTCAGAGAGTGGATCTGATTTAAGGCAATCTGATTAAGACAGACGAGTTGAGTAAACATGTATGGGGCATATTATCAAAAACCTCGTTAAAATTATCAACGTTTTAGCGGCAGGAAACTGCCGCTAAAATGGCGATAATGGGCTTGCTAATACGCGTTATAGAATTCCAATAGAAGCCCAGGACATCTAACCTGGGCTTCTATTGGAATTCTATAACGCATATTAGCAAGCCCATTATCGCCGTTTTAGCGGCAGTTTCCTGCCGCTAAAACGGCAATAATTTTAACGAGGTTCTTGCTAATATGCCCCGTATATTTTTACAGTGAGTCCGCTGTTCGAGTGGGTCGCGGAGCGTTGTTTAAATACCGAAAGCAGATCCATGCTGTTCTCGCCGATAGCGAAGTGGTGAACTTGTGGAGCGCACATGCAATCACGAGATTCGAGTCCTTAGGTATGTGTTTTTGGTTTCACGTAGATGACGGCTATAATATTCTTGGAGACAACGCTCACTGTAGGCATTTTGGGGCAGATTTCCAAGCCCCGTACGCCACATTTGCGCTGCCGTTGTGTCACTTTTGTGACGCAGCGGCGGCGCAAAGCCAGCACCATGCTGCGGGGTATTTACAACGGGACGCATCTAGGGAGATGCGTCATGTTATAAAGCCCTGTGCCACATGTGGGCGTTCTGGCGCAGGGGGGGGCATTCCGACGCAGGAACACCTCCTAAAAGTGGCTGAGTGAAATCTACACGATTTCACTCAGTCACTTTTATGGCAATGCTGCGTCAAAACCCTGCGCCTGCTTGAAGCAGGCATAAGGATTGACGCAGCATGTTAGGCATAGGGGCACCCCGAGCCTTGCTGGAGCTGCGTCGCGCTTGCGACGCGACTCCAGCAATGCGTCACCTTTACGGTAGCAGATGCGTCACGCATCTGTCTATTCTTGCCCCATGGTGTGCCGCATTGTAAATGCGGCACATCCATGGTGGAGCAGGAGGTGTCTGCCGTGACGCAAAATAACTGGTGCATCCCTGCTGATATGCAGGGATGTGCCAGTTATTGTAAATCTGCTCCTTTATTTTTGTAGTGAGAACACGAGTTACGCTGAGGAGAGCTATGGAAATTGTTGAAGTCTCTAAAGTATGATCGAGGTATGGAGAATAGACCTTGGTAGACTGGCAGTGTCTAAGGAATTGGCATTACATTATAAATCTGAAAGGCGTTTTTCTTTTTTCTTTTTTTGCTTTCTTTTCTCGTTTTGTGTCTTTGAATTAGGTTGCATTGAGAGTGTTGTTAACTCAGGTTCGCCACGGAGTTAGCAGTAAGTGTGGGTTTTTGGCATAAAATCACCTTTGAGCACATCAGGAAATGGTGAAGGGTGCATGATACAAAAATGAGGCAACTGACCTAACAGAAGTTCCCTTACACATCAAATGAATTGTCTCCTGTTTATCATTACAGGTTTCCCCTGATGAAGGGACGTCACATCCCGAAATGCATTGGGCATTGTTTTTTATGTTAAATTACTAGAGTAACAATGTGATTCATATATAAGACATGAATTGAATGTACATGTTTGATATTTAAATTATGTCAATTTGAAAAGTTAAATATATTGAGTTAAGAACTCGCTGGTATAAATTGTCATATTTGATTGAATTTTGAGTATTATACATTGTGTTGTGCACGTTAGAGTCCAAGTCACATGTAGGGACTCGGCCACTCCACAGTAAGACAGTCATTTGTCCATAGGTAACAACATGGAACAAGCTTCCTCTTGCTGTAATTGTGAGAATAGATATTGCAGTTCTGATAATATTCCCCCCAGACTTTTTAAAATCTTTACTACGCTGCCTTTCATTCCCCCAGAATGCTGAAAGAATTGATTTAGGGCAGAGTCACAAGCTGGCGATAACCAAACCTTAAAGTCTACCAAACTTTGAAATTGCTTTTTTCTGCCCTGTTACAATGGGTTGCTCAATGGGTGGCAACCACGCCCTCCACAAAAGCCTCTCTTCCCCATAAAACGTTGGTGGATGCACACCTGCTCTCCTGGGCACTGTCTTAATTTTGTTTCATTTTTTTTAACTTTATTTATTAACTCAAAATGAACAGGCACATATTCTGGCTGGACTTATCACAACATCATTAATGGTACATTGTGTTTGAGTAACATGAGATGGCACAAACATTACAGCTATCCAAGTAGGTCAGCAATACAGAAAACCGTGAGGGCGAAAGGTCAAGACAAGGAACTCTGGATAACCGACAAAGTGAAACAGTTGTCAAACACATTAACATCCCCGATGGTCAGACTCATATAACATCTATATGATTGAAAACTCAATGTGCATTAACATCCACGCCCACCATTTCCCCAGTCTCCTTGCCTTCTAAATACATTTGATATGGACCCCAGAATCCCTTTGGATGACTCTGAGGTGGGAGCAGGTCGCAATATACATTGGATTGTGTTTTACAGTAGACCATGTTGGAATGCCAGTCTTTTAGGGTCAGTGCTGGGACCCTCACCCAGTGCATAGCAATCCGGCGTTTAGCCAAAAGTAGCCCCATGGTGACCAATCTCCTCACACTCCTATTCACCGCTTTATCAAAACCCAGTACGGCGAGCAATGGTTTAGGGTCCAGGGGGAAGACTGTGATGGTTCCCAGTTCCTGAAAAATAAATTCCCAAAACTGCAAGATAAGTGGGCAAGACCATGCATTGTGTATGAATCCAGCATCTTGCACATGACACCGCTGACATTCCACAGAGTCACGCACCCCATATCTATTCAATCTTTCTGGACTGTAGTACACGCAATTAGCGTATATAAAGTGTATGAGGTGGTGCCTCCCATTTAGAGAAATCTCCCTAATCATGGCACAATATTGCCAGCATTTGTCGTCTAAAGTCCTACCAAGATCCGACTGCCACTCCAAGCGTGCCTTTGTCATAGCCGGCCTCCTGGCTCTCTGAGCGAAAGCATAAAGTTTGGACACCAAGTTCACCAGAACAAGCATCTCTGTTAGAGAGAAAAGTGCGGGCATATCGGGGGTAATGTCTTCATTTGACCAGAGTGTCCAGAATCCATGATTAATAGTGGTAGGTAACTGGTGATGGCTTAAGGTGATGTGCAAAATGAAACAGACCATTGCATATACTCATACTCTGATGTTGTAGTGTATGCCAGAATTTAGGCAAGTAGCACACATTATACAGATTTGGACTGAGGCTGGTATCATAATGTTGGTAGATATATGTGATGGCTCAGATCTGCATATGTTTAGAACCTTAGAACTAGAATACCCCATCCATACAGACCAGTTCCTGACCTTCTAGAGACTGAATGCTGAAAATTGGAAATGAAACTCCTTTCTACTCTTACAAAGCTGGAAAAGAGAACTAATTAAATGGGTGGAAGTAGAATTGCAAAACATAACTGTACAACGTAAACAACAAAACCAACCAGCTATAGTAAGTAGTAGGGACACTATGCTGGAAGAACTTAAATCTTCAATGATAATAGACCACTTTCATCAAATACAGTCAATAATTATACAGACATTTGAGCATGGAGCCACGTATTGCACAAATATAGATCCAAATATCTCAATATACAAATCTACGGTACAGATGTCTGAATAAACATAGGGGCATGTAATATCTTATGGTCAATACGATTTACCCTCAAATGGAGTGAAGCCATTTGATCACAGAATCTACAGTTCAATTATATCCATTGTATATTAGAATACTAAAGGTCTTCTGATATGGATATGCGTGTAAATGTTGTGATCAGGTTATTCCAAGTGTTACCAATCACACACCAGAGAATGATCTTCACTGTTTCTCTTACAGTTGTTTCATTTTTAAGCACAAACTTGAACCAACACCGAATATGAAGCACTCACAAACAGGCATTAATCCCCTTGAAGATACAATTGACATATGCAAGATTATAATTATTAAAATCAATAAAAATATATTTACTAAATCCATTATGACAAAAGAATGATGATTGGCAGCTGAGATCTTGACGCTTGCTTCTATATGGTAATAATTACATGGTCAAGCCAAGGCGATTGATACCTAAGGTAGCTCTACTGCCATTTAAGCATAACATAAATAGCTTGTTTCAGCTTACTGGGGCAATTTGATAGATCTTAATAATGGGAGAGATCACAATAACCTGTTCTCAAGAAGCTCTAGAGTAGTGGATAAGGTTTTAATTTCATGTTCAGTAACATTTGGAACTCTATCTAGACTCATGCCGCTGTTGGTAACAAATACCGGCAATGGGAACAAGGGCAACCCAATATCCCTCAAGGTATCTGGGCCAATGAGCAGACCAGTGAGAAAACACTGTGTGAAAAAGTGAATGGTGATGTGAGTATATATACAGAGCCAATGAATGGGGTTTCAATAAAGATTAGAACCTAGGGGCAGATTTATGAAAAAGTCTCGCAATGAGCCTTTGTCACCATGCTTTCCTGCACTGCATGACAGGGAAGGGGCAGGAATGTGCCACATTTAAGGCAATATAGCGCATTCCTGCCTTTTTCCTTGGCTTGTTGCCCTTTGGGCTGCTAGCCCCAATGCAGGCACCCTTGCATCATGGTGCAAGGGTGCCAGCGTTCCATGCAGGATTGTTTTTGTACAGGAATGGCACTTTCCTGCACAAAAATCCTGAGAGGCAAATTCCTCTTTCTATGTGTGCCACAGAATGCATTTTGCAGGAATGCACGCTGCATTCCAAATGTCCTCTCAGCAGCAGAGCTCCATGTATGATGCTCTCTGTAAAATTCCCACCCACTGATCTGAAAAACTAAGATATGTTTAGTGATTGATAGTAGTGATCATGATTAGTACAGTGCCACAATAAACATTTTATATCAGCAAGTATGCTGCTGACCAAATACCACACTTTCTACCTGTTCCTTCAGTTGATTTCTAAAGCAAAGTCCACATTTGAAACACCCTCTAACAGACTACACAGCACTGACATTTTAAATGACATGATTGCGTTTGCTGCACAAGGCACGTTAATTGCAGTGATTAATACAAATTGTGCACAATTTTTGTATTGTTACCAATTAAAGTTGATTAGTTAATGCATTCGTCCTGAGAGCTCTCGATTCATAGGATAAAACCACCTACAGATGACTGTTATCAGAGTTCCTTGATTACCACAATTGCAGATAAGAGCTGTGATCTGTCACATCTGTACTGACTGGGACAGAAAAGAAGACCGGGCACTAAAATGAAAGCAGCCCCATTAGTTTATTTTATTTTATTTTAAAAGTTTTATATAGCGCGAACATGACCCAAGCGGGTATCAGAGCGCTTCACATACGGGTTGCGGAAAACATAGTAAGATGGCTGTAGGAGAAAGGGAGGAAAAATAATATACGGCAGGTACATGAAAAGCAATATTCAACAGGTACAGAATGACTTAGTGGCGGGCGACACGGGCGGTACCAAATGTCAGGTAGTAGCTAACACAGGTTGTAGCTAATTAATTAGTGAATTAAATAGCTAGAAAAAAGTGCCCAATGGTCACAAATTCTGGCAGTTTTGAACTTATAAAGATATACTGTATAAGTGTTTTGCAAGGTATGGAAAACTGCATGTATTTGATCCTGCTGCGGGCAATGTTTGCTTTAATATTAGGGATATCAACAGTAAAGCACGGCCCACCAGGCCATAAAACAGATAAATAAACAGCCAAAACAACAGTCCACATTATGACTAGTCAGACCATCCCATTGTGTACTGCCTGATTGCCCTATAGTCCAGTCTGACCCTTCATCTATAATATACTTTGGTGCATAATTTTCCTCCTTTTATTGATATGAAAGCAAGGGGCTGCAACATGACTAAAGTGCATATGTATAAACATTGTTTGCACCAATGTTTTGACCTCATTTGCATATTCACACCCACGTTTACCTGATTTATATGCCTAATGATCAGTTTGCTTACATACCTCCTGTTGTGATTAACACTGATGCCCATATCACATTTCTCATTAGCAAGTGTGCTTTATTAATATGGTTGTGCTCATTGTGTTACGTTATGCTACATTTGTATACCACCTACTACCAATGCGATGATACAGCAATGCATGCTTTATTTGATGACCACTCATGTGGATCTGGGAAGATCATCAACTGGACTGGAGAATCCACTGGTTGATTGCCTTTGATGCTTTGTGAATGTGTGGTTGTGTGTGGTTCATATAGAATTTGTACAATCATCACAACTCAGGTTTGTGTCTTATGATGAGATGCACTTGTGAGGTTCTGACTCATTTCTCTTTTTTAGCCTTTAACTTTCTGGGGATAGCAAAGTCAAACAGATAAGGCTCAATCTTGGAAGATGATATAGATTTAGAAACTGATATAAGGTTTTTGGGCACTAAAATTTGTCTTAGATTTGAACTCATGGGGCGCTCCACCTGCTAGGACTGGGAGCGGTGTAGTCCTGATGAGGATTTTGGTGCTCCCCAACTGCAATCGTCACTTTTCTAGTTAAAGGAACCCACGCAATAATGCTGAAACATTCTTGTAAGAATGAGAGACAAAGAATCTCATTTAATTGCTTTATATAAAGAAGTAATAAACAAATTACAGAAAATGTATCATGACCAAGTTTAACAGAAAAGCCTATAAGTCCTAAGTGCAAAGAAACCATTGCAGTTCGAAATGAAATCTTAACATAGATTATCCTTCTAAAGTGAGGAATAGGGAGTCTCTCTTGCTAACAAAATCCGAACTCTTATGCAGGTCTTTGGACAAAGACTTTCCTAAATTCTGTGGGAATTCGTGATTGTCAGGATTTTGACCAATACCAAACAAACTAGAAGAAACAATTTGCTCAGAATGCATTTACAGATTCTCCCAGGATAGCAGTACATTGAAATTCAACCATTCTCACAGTCTTAGCTGTACTGTTAAGCTGATACATTGTTTAACATAAACCCGGGACAGTGAGAACCGCCCAAGCGTTACAAGGAGGAAATTACTCTAAGAACACTTTCTGCCAAACTGGAGGACAGTGTAATCTCAAACTAATGTTAGCACGATCGAAATGCTATTTTTATTGACAGAAGATCGCTGCTCACACAAGTAACATAACAATAATACAAAATTACTTCATTTTCTAGTCTGTGTAATATCTTTATTAAAGGAGAATTCCTATATTTAGCATTAGGTTCAACAGCTTACTAACATGTGATAGCCGGCTTTGTCAAGTGCCAAGCATCTCAGGTTAGGAAAACACATTTCTCTATGCAAATCAGCATCCGTCATGCAAATCAGCATCCGTCATGCAAATCAGCAGAGTACTTCCAATGAAATATGCTGTCTAAAATTTTCAAATGCTTTATTGGCAAAAAAAAAGGTGAGATGTCTGTGGGGTGCAAAAGTTCAATCAGCAGACTAGACGCCAGGCTTCAACCTCTCCTGAATGCCTCTCCTTCGTAGACCCTTGATTTAACCCACCTCCGGCAGGCGGCAGCCATTTGCAAAAAGCACATGTGCAGCTTGTGGTCTGCAAACTCCTTTCTGCTAAGATACCAGCACAGTGGCAGTGCTCCGGGGAAGACAGACCATGTTTAAGCATCTCTGTCTGCAATTCATCATGACGCAGAGCAAATACAGGGGGGCATATCATCAAGGACCGGCGATAATAATCGCTAAGTGCACTTAGCGCTAGGATAATTATCGCCGGCTAACGTGGATTTTTATCGCTGAGATAGCGTGCTATTAGCAACGCTTATCTCAAAAGTGATAAAAATCCTAGCGCTAACTGCCAAACGTGAGATTATCGCTGGAAACCCAGCGATAATCTCACGAAGTTTGGTTTTATCTTGATGATAGGGCAGGGCAAACTTAGCCATGAAATCTACCTTCCATAGGATATCTTGGCTAAGTCAGTCCTGAAGCAGGCGTAAGGAAAGTAGCGATAACAGGGGTTATCGCTACTTTTCTTGCCGCTATGCTTCATAGTGTGGGGCTTGATGATAGGAGAAATGTTGCTTAGCGACATTTCTCCAGTCATGTCAGGGCAGGAATGCCCACTTTGCATATCATTAGAGATGCAAAGCTGGGCGTTCAGATTTCAGGCGCTAACGCAATGTTTCACGCGATAGCGTGACCTTGCTGATTAGGCAATACAATTATCGCCGCTTTTCGCCCGAAAACGGACACAAAAGCGGCAATAATTTGTTATCGCCTTATTGCTGATATGCCCCACAGTTCTTTACTACAAGATAACTTTGAGCTTGTGTGTCTTTGGGCTTGCAGAAAGAGCACTCCACGTTCTGGGTTGCAGCATTGGTAAACAACAGGTTAATGTAGCTTACTGGGGTCCTTAGGGTCTGAGTGAAGGATGAGAGGGTATTGACCGACAGACAGCATCAAGCACAGAGTACTCCCTGGCTGCCAGCCACTATCGGGTCAGTCATTTCTTGCTCAGGAACAGTGTTTGAAGTAGAAGACAAAAACCTGTAGTAAATAAATGTGTTTACAATACATAGAAATTTCCAATGCGCACCCGGGCCGAAAAAATGTCAGATAAGGCTTTCATTGTCAATTTATGAGACATGTAGTTACATTCTGCAAATGAGGCCACTTGGCAGCTAGGCAGGATACCAAGAGTTCCTTGTCGTGAGGTAATACTGCTGCATGATAAAGCAATGGGGGGACATTTCTTATAGTACCATAAATATGTACAGGACAACCCTCAGTCACGGTTCGCATGACTTGCAGGTGGGTGAGTCGCACGGGGGGTGAATTTTTTTTTTAACTTACCTTACTGGTTCCCGCGCTGCCTCCGCTCCTGGCTAAGTCCCGACCAGGGCCAGCTTTAGGGCAGTGCGACTGGTGCGGCCGCACTGGGCGCTGACTTGTGGAGGGGGCGCCAACCTAAGGGTTGGGCGCAGTGTTCAGCAAAGGGTTGGGCGCTGTGTTCAGCAAACATTTTTGGTTGGAGAGATGAGGGGCACGTATGTCCAATCATAGTGAGAGAATCCGAGGAGGTGTTCATGCGGTGTGGGGGCGATAAAAATTATTCTCGCACCGGGCGCCACCAGCGCTAAAGCCGCCCCTGGTCCCGACTACCGCGTTTCCTGGAACAGGAAGCATCAAGCATGCATCCTCCCCTCCCCTCCCTAAGCCAATCACAATGTTGCAATGGCAGGGTTGTGATTGGTGTGGACAGCGCCCAGCCGGACAACTGTAGGGAGACCGTTTTCGCTATGTAGGCTGCATGCAGCCTACATAGAGAAAATGTAGAGTGCCCATGACTGGTTTGATCAGCCCCAGAGGGCCTAGCAAACCATCAGGGCCCACAACAGTGGGCAAGCCACTCCTCCCCAACCTGCCTACCTGCCCGCCCCCAATCAGCCCAATCAGTCATAACCTCAAAGCCGCCCCCAACCAGGCATACCCTGCCTTCTGCTATCTCGCAGCTGAAGAAGTAGAAACATAAAATGGTATTCAAAATACCATTTTATCTTTCTGCTTCTCGCACTGCGAGAAAGCAGTGGGGTGACACTGCTCCGCCCTAATGGAGGAGCCGCCCCTGACAACCCAATTGCATAATGCAAATTATTTAGTGGCCTGCATGTGCATCTCATCCATGTGCTTTGCTTCTGTTTTAATTGTTACAGCAAACAAATGATGGACGGAATGCTGACAATGCAAACATTCTCCCCCAGTCAAAAGATCTGAGTTAAATCCATCGTTCTTTTGCCCACTACGCCACCCCAGTTTGGACCCAGCCATATACAAATCAGTCTAGAACCTGTGCTCCATGGGAACAGTCCAGACCGAACTGCCAGGCCAGGTCCTCCCTGGACCAGAAACAAGCATCCTGGGACCGGTTTCAGGGTATGTCACCCTTCTTCAGCCAGGCTAGCTTGAATCCAGTGGCGCAGTGAGCAAGGGAGCCACATCTGGGCATACCCATCCTACTCAGGGCGAAAAGTGTTACAGCAAACAAATGATGGACGGAATGCTGACAATGCAAACATTCTCCTCCAGTCAAAAGATCTGGGTTAAATCCATCGTTCTTTTGCCCACTACGCCACCCCAGTTTGGACCCAGACATATGCAAATCAGTCTTGACCCTGTGCCCCATGGGAACAGTCCAGACCGAACTGCCAGGCCAGGTCCTTCCTGGACCAGAAACAAGCATCCTGGGACCGGTTTCAGGGTATGTCACCCTTCTTCAGCCAGGCTAAATTGAATCCAGTGGCGCAGTGAGCAAGGGACCCACGTCTGGGCATACCCAACCCACTTAGGGCGAAAAGGTAGCACTTGGCCTGGCATTTCGGGCTGGACTGTTCCCATTGGGCACAGGGTCAAAACTGATTTGCATATGGCTGGGTCCAAACTGGAATGGCATGGTGAGCAAAAAAACGATGGATTTAGGCACAGATCTCTGTACTGGGGTGAATGTACGATATTGTTCTGCATTCTGTCCATCAATAGTTCTTTTTGCATTTGTCACTCCGAGTGGGACGGGTATGCTCAGACATGAGACGCGTGCTATCCATGCTACTGGAATCAAGCTATCCTGGCTGAAGAGGGGTGAAACCCCGAAACAGGTCCTAGGATGCTTGTTTCCAGTCCAGGGAAGACCTGGCCTGGCAGTTCGGGCTGGACTGTTCCCATTGGGCACAGGGTCAAGACTGATTTGCATATGGCTGGATCCAAACTGGAATGGCATGGTGAGCAAAAAAACGATGGATTTAGGCCCAGATCTCTGTACTGGGGTGGATGTACGACATTGTTCTGCATTCTGTCCATCAATATTTCTTTTTGCATTTGTCACCCCGAGTGGGATGGGTATGCTCAGACATGAGTCCCGTGCTCTCCATGCCACTGGAATCAAGCTATCCTGGCTGAAGAGGGGTGAAACCCCAAAACCGGTCCTAGGATGCTTGTTTCAAGTCCAGGGAGGACTTGGCCTGAGAGTTCGGGCTGGACTGTTCCCATTGGCCACAGGGTCAAGATTGATTTGCATATGGCTGGGTCCAAACTGGAATGGCATGCTGAGCAAAAAAACGATGGACTTAGGCCCAGATCTCTGTACTGGGGTGAATGTACGACATTGTTCTGCATTCTGTCCATCAATAGTTCTTTTTCCATTTGCATCTGTTTTAAGGCATATAAAACAGGGCCTACTTTTCAAAACCAGCGTAATTACATGATTGCAATTCCTTATGTCTGTGATAAAGTATCCATCGAAGTTTCACTCATGTGGAAGTGAAATGTTACATGTCAGCAGACTGAAAAAATGTAAATGTCATACATAAGCAAAATGTAAACTTGACAGCTGTGTCTCTCAACGGGTATATAGGACTACTCAAATACCGAGGACATTAATTTCTCTAATCTATTATCTGAGTCCCAGTGCACGCCCAGGAGGAGGCACAGGAGTAGTGATGTGCAGATTAAACTGTGCATGGCCTAGTCTCTGCATCTTTGGATTGATTGAGTGGTTCACATTGTACAGTGGTCATATCTGCATAGTCTTACTCAGTTTCTCATGGTGTGCATCTATGGTGTTTCCATCTGGCACTCACTTTGCGGTGGCTGAGCATGACACATGGTGATCACCCCCAATGCATGACCTAAAGGAAGATACTGTGTCAAGAGTAATCATTTGTGAATACTGTCGAGGTCACAAGACTCAGGGAGCAGTTTTGGAGTAATCACTATTGATAAATGACACATCAATTGCGCTGTGACTTAGGGGGAGTTGCAGTCTCCTATGCAGGGCCTTTGGATGTGAAGCAACCTTTGTGGTAAGGATTGCCAGTGATCACCAGCGCAGCTGGAGAGTAGGAGTGTCTACGAACCCCTAAGCCACTGAGCCAGGAAGAAGACCAGAGGGGAGAAGGCGTTCCTCGGGCAACCTGCTAACATCCATGGATAACTCCTGAAGGATTTTGAGCTATTCTCTTATAGAAAATTGTAATAGCAGTGGGTCTCTCTTGCGGGGGGAATCATTGAGAGAGGGAACATTAAAGAACTCGCTCTTTGGGCAGTATTTTTTGGTACGGCCTAGGCAGTGGCTTGACAACCCTCATCTTCAGCATACTCCTGGTCCTCAGGCAGCTGGTCTGCAAGGCAATCTAAAATCAACACACTCTGTGCAAGTTCTTTGAAATGGGTAAGATATGTTTTACATAGGAACTGATTAAATAAATACTACACATGCACAGATGATGGCAATTGGGATATCCAGGCAACGAGTAGTAGCCGGCTATTCGCAATGACCCAGTGGCACTTTTACACTGCCGGAGTTTCACTTTCGTGATACTTTGGAGGCGCAGAGTGCCGGTCCACATTTACAAGGCCACGCAAAGTTACCCTGCATGGCTATTCATGGCCTTCTAAATATGGAGTAAGGTAATGCCTTACTCTGCATGGAAGGGGTGTTCCATGGGTGTTGCTGTAGGTGATATCAGGCAACATCCATGTTTTTTTAACTGCCGCAGATTTACAACATAGCATATATCTGGGGCAGTGCCAAAACGAATGCCCTCTCAAAGCAGGCATTATCGTTTTTTTCTCTTTCCACACGTGCTGCATTCTGCAGCACACATGGGGGCATATTTACAATGGCCCTGCCGCACTTTTACGCTGCTTGAACATCACTTATGTGATACTCCGGAGGCGCAGTATGTCGGCCCATATTTGCAAGGCCACACAAAGCCACCCTGTGTGGCTTTTCATGGCCTTGTAAATATGGAGTAAGGCAAAGCTTTATACTGCGTGGAAGGGGCATTCCTTGGGTGTTCCCACAGCAACACCCATGGTTTTTGACACTGCCCCAGATTTACAACATAGCATAAATCTGGGGCAGTGCCAAAGCGAACGCCTTCCAAAAGCAGGTGTAACAAGGAGAAATGTTTACATTTTTCCTCTTTCAATGTGTGCTGCATTCTGCAGCACACATAGAATGAGGAAAATGGCCAGCTTTGATTGTTTTTGTGCAGGATGGTGTCTCTTCATGCACAAAAACAATCATGCTAACAACACAGGCACCATTGCACCATGGTACAATGGGGCTCACTTTGGCGCTTGGCTGCAGTTTGTGCCCCTGTGCTGGCAGAAAAGACAGGAATGTACCGTATCTTTTAGATCGGTGCATTCCTGCCCTTTTGTTTTGTCGTAGGGCAGCACAGCTAGAAGGCTTGCTGTGCTGCCCTATGTCAAAATATTGTAAATATGCCCCATCGAAGAGGGAAACGCCTCCTGTGATTGTTTTTGTGCAGTAAGGTGTCCCTTCCTACATAACATCAATCATGCCAACAACACAGACAGGGTCCACTTTGGCGCTTGGTTGCAGTTTGTGCGCCAGTGCTGGTAAAAAGGCCAGGAATGCCCCAGATCTATATATGGCGCATTGCTACCCTTTCTTTTGATGTTAGGGAGCGCAGCTAGAAGGCTTGCGGGGCTGCCTTACGCCAAACTATTGTAAAGATGCATGCCACTTGGTTTGCGCGTTTACTTCCCTTAGTCCTTTATTTCTTGAACTACACGATGAAAGTATATTAGCTTGTTTTGTTGTCTCATAACTTTTTTTGAGTAATACCACCACCATAATACAGACCATTTATTCTTTGGGCACTTTCACAACTGCCTGGTTTCAGGATTCAAAGGCACTGCGTACATAACAAATGGTGTGCTTGTAAAAATCCAGGACTCAATGTACTAGTGGAATAGCTGCTTCTATTCTCAATTCACTCATATAAATAACACGAAACGCAAATATATTTGCATTTTCCAAATAATAATGGTAATCAGGTGGTATTGCTAGTACTATTTGCTTGTATACTACCATTTGAAAATCTCCAAACTTTTATTTTTACATGTGGGCGAGCCAGTGGTGGCCGGTTATCGTTAAAAATGTTGGCCCTTAAATATCGACCAAATTTCAGTGAGTGAAGTGAGCAAGCAGGACTTTCCAAGGTGTTTTCGTTAGAGATCTCCTAAAAGCACATTTTACAAGCCTATCTTTACAACACATTTTCCACAGAACATTGCTTAAACGCTAGATGCTGAAAGGGCACTCGTGAAATATTACAGCACATTTACGGTGTGCCAAGCAAGCCCGACCTTCCCAAAGCTTCACTCATCCGAGGAATCTTTGAGAAAAAAATGTGGGAAAACAATGTATTTTCAGCACAATTTCCTTAAAATGATCAAAAAAAGCATTGTTACGTGTAATTGAGAAAATATAATTTCCCAGTTCTTATCTTTTTTTCATAGAGTCCATATACCGTTCTACATTTCATTTCCTTTAATTTCATTTTCCCATCCTCACAATCCCATGGTGAAAAGACAAAAAAAACACACACTTTCGCAATTTTAGCCACTGCATAGCAGAACTAGACAGATCATACAGGTTCATACAGCAGTGTGACGTGTCAGTTTATGGAGAACCTTCAAATCAAAAAACAGTTGAGTTACACCAATCCCTTATTGTACACTCTTCAGAATATGGTCTTACAGACACAATGGCCAGGGCATTCACGATAGGCCAAATCTGGGGGCAAACGTGGATTCAGATACTGGGAGGACAAGCGAGGCTGTCGCATCCTCCTCCCCAAAGTGCACAGGCACAGGCAAGGGTCTGAATGCAATTGTGACACCTAGGGAAATACAGAGGCCAATCCCCCAAGGTACGGAGGTTCCAACAACTTCGTTTTTATTAAAATTGGAACAGACCATTGAACGAACACTTGAAACTACCCCTATTAATATAGGAAGAGCTAAGGCCCCGAGAACTGCACAAACGGAGGGTTGGAGTCCGCTGAGTTTAACTCATCACCAAGACTTAACCGACCCAATTGATGAACCCACCTCTAAAGACCTTAACTTGTCAGCAATAAGAGAAGTCCAGGACACAATGGCCAGGGCACTGCTATGGCAGTCCGCAAAGATGGAACTCCAAATCGAACTTTTGCAGTCGATAGCCCAGCATTTGGTGTGCCAAGATGATAAGCTGGCAAAGCTGGAAGTTCAACTTAATGTCCAACAAGCTCATGCCGCCAGCACCAATTCCTGTGACGTCTTAATTGATAAATGGGCAAGTCTACCTGAAGTCTTAAAAGAGATGCTTGCATTAGCCAAGGGTCAGGGCGAGACAACCACGCAAGAACAAGCCGCGCAAAAGCCACCACCACAGACGACAGAGCATGCCGAAACAGCAACCCTTAGTACAACGGGCAATAGCGCCTCAAAGGTTCCCCTAGTAGGGCCCCGCATTAACTTTACTTTGGCTAATAAAGGGAATGGTGACCCCGAGGTCTCGGATCTCGAGTCCGTTAGTGATGACCTGTCTGTTACTACCTCTCAGGTGGAGAGGGTCGAAGGAGCATTAGCAAGTGCCAAAGCCCCGTTATCAAGAAGAGCCAAAAAAAGACTCAAAAAACAACTTAAGAAGTCCAAAGCTAGAAGCAGAAACACACCCTCGGTGGTATCAACTCTGGGCGACACTGAAACTAAACGCATCCCTAAACCACTCTTCCCCATTTTCTTACCCAAGCAGGTGTCTAAAATGGACAAGTCATGTGACGCACCTCTTGTTCGCGGTGAGGCCCAAAGTCAACAAATCCCTCTCATGGAGGGTCAAACCAATGAGCCTCTCCAACAAAGGCCTTCACAGGTGGCCGTCGCCGCTCCATTAAGTGCCCCCAGCCCTTCTGGTTGGGTTCTGAAACATGAGTCTGTAACAAATCCCAAACTACAACAGGGCACACAGCCAGTACAGTCTAGAGTGGTAGGTCTACAAACTGAGGGGCAGGGGAATCAGCAACCAGGAGTTGCACTCAAAAATCACCTAAACTTAGCATCAGACCAGGGGGAGTGGCAAGGATGTCCGAGTGTGGAAGGCCAATCAAGCATGGGGCCCAATGGGCAGCAGCCAGAACCCACTCACAAAAATCCTTTAAATTTCAGTTACCAGAGGCTAAAGCTCCAGGGAGAAGGGGTGAGTTTGTGGTCCATCACACAAAAAAACAAACAATCCACCTATGAGCTGCAGTTAACCCCAAGGTACACAGCAAAAGGCTCATTTGACATCTTGAACAGGTCCAACATTGTCCGCCTGTTTGGCCATATTGCCTCCCTGGCCCAAATCACCTCAGAAAACATCAAGTGGGTGACATTCAAGAGACTGGAGACAGACACTCATGACGATTCCACCATAATCGGACTTGCGAGTCAGCAAGTCCAACAGGCTGTCCTTAAGGAAGCAACACTGTTCGCTGAATGGGGCATTGAAGTTGCAGCACCAAGTACACTGAAATATCCACACGTCCTGTTGCCGCAACAGGACACCCCAGAACCGTCATCCATTCTCAAAGGCATAAGGCACACCCGCCCAGAAATAGGGGCGAAATCAGGGCGGGCAAAAACCCCGCTAAAAATTAAAATCCAGCAAAATGACGGGCAACGGAGCGTGCAGCGGCATTTCCAGACATCGGATCACCTGGAGGCCACATGGAGACAGTGTCCCTAACCTAATAAACAGCCATGTAAATAACGCCTGTTCAAAACCACTTAGGGGCCTAGTCCGCGAGTTATCCATCATCTCATGGAATATTGCGGGGATGAGCAACATCTTTAGGGACATAACTACACCTGAATACCTCGCACAGGGGGACATACTGTGTATTCAGGAAACCTGGGCAAGGGCAACGACCGCCATCGGTGGCTTTTACGAACATTTTAAACCAGCGACCAAAAGGACAATCTTCGGACGCCCGTCAGGGGGCCTCTCTATCTACGTAAGTCATGCGTGCAAAATTAACACAACTGAATTAAAGTTGGGGTCTCCTGATCTTCAAGCCATCCTAATCAGTGGGTTGTCATCGGGTCGAAAATCTCGCCCCTTTTTACTAATTAATTGTTATTTCAACCCAATCAAGTATCAATCCTTCCAGGCCATGGAATCACTTATTTCAATTTTGGAAGATCTTTTAATAAGTTGGAAGGACCAAGACGTAATAATCGCGGGCGACTTCAATCACAGAGGCTTGGGTTTAACTTCGGAGACTCCATCAAGCAAGAAGTCAGTCCCATTGACTGAATTTCTCGCAAATTTTAAGCTGCACTCCACCCATAGAATACAAAAAAAGACCCAACCAGAATGGACCACCATTCCGACCTTTAGAAATGTCTCTACCATAGACTACATCTTTATCAATGAAGGGCTTGCCCACAATCTTTGCAACTTCACATTGGACGACAGAGAGGAAAGCGATCATAGGCCCCTCCGCGCCACATTCAATCTGGCGCGGGTACAAGCAGAATTACAAGCAGTTATTGGAACTACCACGGGGGAGGAACATCACAATGTGCTTAAAAGAATAAAATGGTCAACCAATCTTAGTCATAGCCTGCTAGACTATGTAGCTAGAAGGGAGGAAGAACCTAACCCAGTTCAAACTAAGAACATCACCCACCTCTGGGAAACTCTGACCTCCGACTTATTGGAACGTCTGGGCAATAACCATCATCCAAGAAGTCGCCAATTCCACTCTGATCCTCGCCGTGTAACATCGTGGTGCCTGTCACAGTGCAAGCGTGCTCTAAACAAGGCAATCAGGGCACAAAAGAAAGGCACTCATTTGTCAGGGAGATATTCCATTGCTGCTCTGCGAACAGACTATAAAAAGAAAGTCTGGGCCCACAAAAAACTGCAGACTGAACAGAATTGGTTGACTGTGTTCTCCTTAATTAAAGGTAATGACAATAGCAAGCTTTGGCGTCTCATTAACAGTCTGACCCCCAGAGGAGAGCAAAAGGAAAATAGTGTTGCAGGGAAAGTGTGGGAACAGTATGCCAAGGGGCTGTATACCTGCGAGTCAAATCAGGCCACTGCAGGAAGCCGTGCGTGGTCCAAGGTGGCGGCGGAAATTATCGAATCCGAAAGAGCTACGTCAGAAGGCGTAAACTCGACCTGCACCGGATCATTCACAGAAATGGAGGTACTAAAGTGCATCAAGGCCATAAGAACTGATGGCGCTCCAGGCCCAAATGGGATTCCGGCCCAGGTTCTGAAAACCGCCTCAGCCTTTTTTGCATCCAGACTCACCCCTTTATTTAACCATTCTTTTGCCACGGCAATGTTGCCATCCTCTTGGAAAGGTTCTATTCTATTCCCCATCCATAAAAAGGGGGACCACACGAACCCGGCCAATTATAGGCTTATAGCTCTCCTCGACATAGAAGCAAAGATTTACGCCCGCCTTCTTCTCAGGGATCTGGAGGATTGGGTGGACAAGAACGGCATTCTTCCGCCCACACAGACCGGCTTTAGGGCCCATAGCTCCACTCTTGACAACATCTTAGCCCTCTCCTACCTCGCGAAGAAGGCCAATACGAGGAACAAACCGCCCCTGTTCTGCTGTTTCATAGACTACTCCACAGCCTTTGACCGAGTGAACAGGGGCCGGCTCTGGGCAAAACTTGACTCGTGGGGGCTACCACAGGCTCTGCTAAAAGCTATAAAAGCGCTCTATGAGGGCACCTGGGTCAAGGTGAAGCTAAGCCCCACAATAACAACTGAAAGAATTGAAACCAACTCGGGCCTCAAGCAGGGGTGCGTCTTGGCCCCCATGCTTTTCAACTTGTATACTGCGGACATGGGGACAGCTCTGAAAGATGCCAACTTAGCACCTCCAAAACTGGGGAGGCTCGTCTTGGGAACACTCCAGTATGCAGACGACACGGTGATCATGGACCACACTAGGGTGGGGCTCCAAAGAGCCTTAAGCAGTTTGGCCCTATACAATAAGTCAAATGACTTACGGATCAACGTGAGCAAGACCAAAATCGTCATTTTTGGCAAATACCCCCTCAAAAAAGAAGCTTCATGGTCTCTGGGGGAGCACCGTATCGTCACTGCCCCATTCTACAACTATCTGGGCACCTGGGTCTCTGAGAGTGCCTCTGCAGTCAAACATCTGAAGGAGCTTAAACCCAAAATTAACAAAACCATTCTGTCGTTAAGACGCTTATGCCACCGCTTGGACAGTCCCTCAGCAGAACCAATGTTGACAGTGCTCCGGGCAAAACTGATCCCTGCCATTTCATATGGGCATATAGCCTACCCTGGTGCATTTGACAAAGTGGTAAACGCTGCCCAAGCGAAAGCCTATAAGATGGTGCTACAGGCCCCTAGATACGCAAGGAACACTAGATTAAGGCTAGAAATAGGCCTTAAGCGACCTGAGCTGGTATTACTGGGGGACCTTTTAAAACTCTATATTAGAGTATTGAAAGCACCAGAACATTCGCTAAAGCACTCCCTAAAATCAATCTTTGATGAGGTGGGCTCCCCCTGGTACTCAAAGGTAGGACAAGCTATTGCAGCATTGAAAATCGAAAGAAGGAGTTTGCCCCTGCATGAAATTCCTTTCTCAGCCTGGGCCCAAGCAGTTAAGCGCCAAGTCCGGATCATCTCCTTTGGACTTGACCTTGCATCTCTTCGGCAAAATCCACTAACTCAGGCCCTGGACAAATCATATATTCCAGGTAAACCCCAACCTTACTTGCAAGATCCAGTATCCACTTGCGCGAGAAAGAAAATTTTGTATTTTCGACTTTTGGCCCTCAGGATCATGGACTTCAACCCCAAATGGGCCCGTACGGATGGCACCCTGGCCTGTCGTCTATGCAATTACCGCAGGGAATCCTGGCTACACTTGCTGTGCTGCTGCACAAAGCTGGCCAATGACCGCCATCGCTTGCTGCTTCCGATTTTATGGAATACGGACTACAGAACTTGCAGAGAGGCTTCGGACTGGTGCCTCTCAGTCTCCACGACCTGTCTGATAGCCAGAGTTGCGAAATTTATACACCAGGTAAAAATGGCACTCGACTCCCACTCAACGGCATTGTCTGCAAAGTAACTGGAAGCCTTTCGCCCCAGTTATCTAATCTGGGCTGGTTTAAAGACCCACGAAGAATCCATCTTTCGTCAACAGCCCTTGGTACATGAATTGACTTTACCGAACTTTCATGTGCCTCCCCTTATCAGTTGGGAAATACTGGTACAACCTATACATCACTCCTTTTAAAAGAACTCTGCTCTGGACAGCTAATCAGGACTAATATGCTAATATTTAACCCAAAGTGACTTTCACTTTTATGTGTGGATGGGACTTGTGAGGGGGTGAGTCTGGACGTTCATAAATCTTTTTTCTTTTTTTTTTTAATCTTATACTGTAAAGATTTTAAGTAATCATGCAGTTTATTAATAAAATTGTCAAAAAATTGGTCTTACAGAGATATCTCCATTATCATCCAAATATCAGCTTTAAGTATATATTTCAAGATTTCAAATATGTGACTACTAACATCAGCTTCTCAGTTTCTGCACACACGCGTTTGTGCTCGAATTCAGGCTTTGCATTTTGGAAAAATAAAGTCAATTTTTCCAAACGAAAGTTTATAACGTTCATGAAAACGTTTAACAAACGCATGTTTGATGCACAAACATCAGTTTTTATGTTTTTCATGTTCATGAACTGCTCTCTTGTTCTATTACCATAAATGGGCAGATTCTGAGGAATCACCATCTTATCCCCTTGGATAGGCACATTATGCCAATAAGTATCATCATTTCTGGAAGGCAAACATTATGACCAGGGAGATCAATGGCACCGTCATGCCCTGGGTGCCAAGATTAACCACCATTATGCCAGAGTCCCCAGTAATGCTTACTATTTGCCATGAATTATCACTATTATGCCAGAATTATACTAGGGGTGGCACCATGATGCATGGATGATCACGATGTGCAAGTTATTACTACTACTCAGGAGCGGCTCTCTGCTAAGGTGGAGGAGCGTCGTCCCACTGCTTTTCAGCACGGCAAAAAAGTAAAAATAAAATAATAAAAAAAAATATTATTATCGTTTTATTTTTCTGTGCTGGGGTAGTTTTGTGGGGCAGAGTTAGGCTGTGCAGGGAGGATGAGTGGTGGCACCCTCCTAAGTGCGCATGAATGTTTGGCCAGCTCAAAGGGCCTGCCAAATATTCATGGGCACTTTGTGTGTTCTCTACCCAGGATGCTTTACACCCTGGGTGGAGAACATGCCCAGCCTTCCATTCCCCATCTGAGCGCCAAAACACTGCGCTCAGACCAATCACAACGCTGCAATGAAGGGGAGCCTGGGGGCTTACCAAACCCAACGCTGCATTGCAGTGTTGTGATTGGCTTAAGGGAGCCTATTGTGCTTCCTATTCCAACAGAAGCCAGGAAGAGGATGGAAGAGAGGCGGCGACCTGTAGGTAAGTGATTTAAAAAACAAAAATTCTCAACCTACCCCCTCCCCCTTCCCCATCCCTGTCCCGCTACTGATTAGTGGGAGCAGCCGCCACTGCAACTACTGTTTATGCAAAGGCGTGTGTTTTACTAAGGGTGGAAACTATCATGCCATTGCTGTTCACAACATGACAAGAATTGGCAATATTATGTCAGAGACAACAATTTACCTGTGGTGGGCAGGGCAAACATTATTCCTCTGTTGGCAACAATATGATTTTCTATGAACAGCACATTACTAGGTGATCTGAGTGGACAACTGGCATGTATAACCTTACATGTGCACACACATGTCCAGAGTCCCATTCAGACCAGTCATAACTTCCTCTTGCTCCTCCATGGGAAGACCTGTATTGGAGGTAGAGTGTGAGTGATTACCCAGGGCATAACTGAACTCTGCACTGGTAATCATACTATTAGTGTAACATATTGGACTACCAGTGGGGCCTGAGTCTTCCAATACAGCTCTTTGGCGGATACCGATGGGGCACAAATTTTACATTCATCACCTCTTTTCTACGACCCCGCATAGCAGTGCTCTTAAGCATGCAAATTGAGCGTGCCAGATACACTGATCCTTGGCTGCCAAGTCATCTGACATGCCTAGTTTGTTTTAAACCTGTTAGGGACTGAACTTCTGCTCTGCATACCTTCAGACCGGCGATGTGATGAAGGAAAAAGAGGATGCGTGTCTGTCCATTTCCAAATTGATGACACACCCCTCAGGCCCAATGTTCAGTTTGAAACCGGGAATGTCTTTTATAAGGTCAAAGTCTTTATAGTAATATTAGAAAATTAATAATCTAGATATTTAAAAAGGTTACAGGCTCTACATATTACTGTGTTAGCATGCTTCTTGACATTGCAGACTATTGTAATTTACACAAGTAACCAAGAAACAGCCCATCTTGTGCATACTGTATTAGGCACTCCATGGTAGAGCAAGATTAATCTATCATGCTTAATTATTAAGCTGATGATGATTCCCTAAATTAGACACCAATAAGGGAAGAGGCATTAACAAGGTGGATTGTTAATATGGTTAAACCGTACATGGGATGTCCATGCCAAATCAACTTAGTCAGATAGTTACACAATCTTATGTGTGAATCCAACTAAGGGGTGGCAACATTTCTGGCAATGTAATATTGTAGTCATTCCAATAAATCAATAGGTGTTCCTGTGAAATTGCATAAGTTGAAATCGCTAAGTCTCCAACAAATCTAGAAACATTGGGGTCTATTAGGACGGTGGGTGGATCACCCCCGCCGGCCCGGCAGTAGCCACCGCCGGCCCGACTGGGGCGATCCGCCCGCCATCCACGCCGGAATGACCCCCCGCCATATTAGGATCGCTGGGGGGTCAGCAGCGAACGGGAAGACTGTCCGTCGCTTTTTGAATATGGTGCGGTGTCTGCAAGACACTGTCATCTATATTACAATGCAGGCGGAGAGCAGCCTTTCCTTGGCGGTGTTGCCGCCACAGGAAGGCATGCGGTGTTCGCAGTTGGGGGCCCGTTGTGGGCCCCCAGGTTGTTGGGGGGGCACATTGGGGTACCATAGAGGTACCCCCCTGCATTTGCATGCACAAGGTGGCAGGCACCGTGCGGTGCCTGCCACGTTGTGCATGCAAATGCACAACATGCATTGTTCACATTGCACGGGTGCTGCTTACAGCACCGCCCGCCGTAATGTGAAAAATGCGGGATGCGCACGCCTGTGTGGTGGGAGCATCATAATGTGAATGGCGGGACCGCCGCACCTATGGCGGGTGGTCCCTTTTGCGGTTGCACCATCTTAATTGACCCCATTGTCTTTAGTTTGGCCCACAATCAAATTTATTTTCTACTGTTGATATGTATAACATGTTTCTAGTATTCGTTACATTATTATGCTGCCATTTTTCTCTTGTTGTTTAGTAATGTGCTTATGTTCTACTGGTGAAGTGAGCACAACACTAACTTAAAGGAAGATACGTGCAGCTTTTTGGTACATTATTAGATATGTTCCTCCTACATTTCAGCCATACATCCATTGAAATCTAAATCCAGATCATGGCAAACGACTCAGTATCAGCACATCTGGTACATTTTCTAGAGAAACAAAGAGAAGTTATAGGATACCTGAGACCACTGCATCCACTTTGAACAAAACCTGCTCTAGAATTATATCTGGTAGAGGCATCTTTCTAAAACAAAAAAATAATGACCTTCCCAAAGCAATGGACTAAATAGATTAAATATAAAACTGAATATAGAAGTTTTACAAAATTGTGTTATCTTGTACCTTTATCAAACACTCATTACAATAAATATAGACATGCTAATAACCACAATTCACTAACATAAAATATTACAGGAAGACATAAAAAAGGCGCATCAACAAGGCTTTAGCAATTCTCCACATAGCCAATGCTGTCACTATACACTCATGAGTCAATACTTTTATTATATTTGCACAGTATAAGGCTGTTTGTGGATTCAAAATCGTTCATGCATTTCAGTGAATTTAATGGTTTCCTCCACCTTCTTCAGGGCAATGTCCCTAAATTTTCAAAGTGACCAATATAAGGTAGTTACACCAATTAAAAACACAGTGTGCCTGATTGACAAAGGTAGCTTACACTATAGAGTAATTACACTTTGGAGTAAGTTTGCAACTTTCCATTTTCACAAGCTCCGAGTGAAAATTTACTCAAAACAAAAGTGTCAATTACTTGTCTCCACCTCCAGAGTACTGCAATTGACTTATTCTTGTGTTGATGGGTCATGTTCCTTTCAAAACTCCTCCCTGACCCTCCATAAACCCATCTTACTCCACACTAATCCCATTCTCATTTGTAATATGTCTGCCTCTTTCGCCATCCACTCCTTCCAGTTGCACCCATGTTTACTACTAAACTGCATACTTAAATGTACAGAGACTCCACAGTCGGGGCAGAGAACTCTTCACCCTCAGGTATAGGTGATGCAGAGGCGTAAAACTCTGCACATAGTTTGTGAATCACACTTTGTATAAGTACTACAATGTGCAGTTTGTGAATCACACCAATAGAAGGCCTAAAACGTCAAACAAAATTAAATTATGCACATACATGTACATAACACGAAAAATACATCTATGGATGTAATACATACAATTTCTTTCTCCATCTCTCTTGTGCATTGATTACACATATATGAAATCATCCCTCATAATGATTACCTATGTTTAATAAAACATTTCTATTAATATAAGGAATGGTTTTGCACAGAATGACAAAGGTTTTAAAAGAACATCTGATACCTATATTATCCATTGCACTCAATTAGTTAAAAAACAGTTGCATTATAGACCAATATTCTCTGCATTGTACCAAGTATTTACTAATCTCTTTCAGTGATTATGGAGGTATTAGTGCCATATAGGCAGATACAAATAATGTTGGACAATCTGATACCATTTTCTAGTTGAACTCATTATATGATGTGTTTGGTTACTGGATTTACTTGGGGTATAAAAAGCAGATAAACACCAAACAAAGCAATTAATTTCCCATGCCTTTTGCTAAGGTTGAGAGGGTGTCCACCTGTTCCTCGTCTTAAAAATAGTTTTGTTGGGTTACCTGGGTACATTTTGATCTTCCAACCATTGTGACAAAAGCATTTTTGACACGAGCAACTCTGGGTGTGTTTCACTCAAGCTTGGTCTCCATAGTGTGGAGATGTAGTATGATCAGGACAGATCCTACTGTGACATTTTGGTTATGACTATCTGAGAAAAGGGCTGTTCTTTCAATTCTTGCTGATACTCCCTATCATGAAGTATTCAATGGTTTTGAAGGGTGCTGAGAATTGTATGAAAAGAGAGAAAATGCTTGCCCCGAATATGAGTTATTTCAGAGCTCTCTTTAACATTTAATATAGTGGTCCATCTCGCACTAGGGCTAAAACACTGAGTGAAGGTCATAAAGTAAGCTATTTAATTGTTTCGTGGAGATACAGGTTGGTATTTCAGATCAATCTGTTACTGACCCATGTCTCATGGCTTGTATTATGTCCTGTTTAGGAGTGACAATGGCATGTTTGAAGCTCTGCAGGTCAGTTACGCATATGTGATCCTAGTCATAAGTGGTTCCATGATCAGTAAGCCTATGATTGATTATCTTTACATTGCAGTTGTTCATTTGGGATGTTTAGCTTGAGAAAATGTGTATAACTTCTTATTTTACTTGACAATGCAATCTTTGTGAGCAAGATAAATAATGATATTAAATTATTTGGTAGACACTTTTTTCTTGCTTTTGTGCATCAGCGAGCCTAATAGTCATTATATGTAGGCAGGGATCACTTAGATGAAAATTTTAGTGTAGGTGGGTCTTCATGATGAAAGGGGAAAGAGTGAGGAAGCTGAAGTCTTGGGGGGAATGATATCAGGGCCATTGGCAAAACAAGACAATTGACACATATGAGAGAGATAACAAAATGAGTTTGCTTGACAGTGGGAGCAAGGAAGAAGAGTGGAAATGTTTCTACCAGCAAAGAACCACACACACACACACACACACACACACCAAATAAAAATACAAACTAAAGAAGTAAATAAAAATATTACTAAAATAATTCAAGACTTTTTTTTTACAAATATCAAATATTAAACATATAGCAATAAATTAATAATTAACTCAAAGAAAACTAATAAATGACATGATAAATAAACAATTAAAATATACATAGTTGAATATCAACTAAAAATGTATTGTGATTAACAATTAATTAAAAATATATAATTTGAATTGCACCCACTGTATTCCACTACAGCACACTAATAAAACATAAGTTACTAACAAAAGTATAAAAGAAATAACATCTACATCTTGATTTACAAACTGTAAATAAATCCAATAACAATTAAATAACGTAACAATCAAAAAAGATTAATTAAATATTTAACTTGCAATACAAATTAATTAACATATAAATTAAATTAATTATAATTGAATCAACTTCCCACCTACAAACGAAACAACCCACTGCTAAAATATAAATTACTGACAGTTTAGGAAATAAATCAGAAATTAAAATAATACATTAAGCGTAAATAAATAAACTAACAATTAAGAGATAATAATCAATTAAATATAAAATTAACAATATCAAATAATTACCGCTAAATGCATTATATTAAATTTATTAGAATGTAATTACCTTCCCAATTTATTCACCTACAAACCCAACAAACCACTACTAGATTATAAATTACAAACAAAATTAAAAAAAAACAATTACACATTTAAATTTAAACAACTAAAAACAATTATGCTAACAATACTAACACCTAAGATGATTATACTAATATATATTAAATGAATAAAAAGTTTACAACTATATTATAACAAACAGTAATAAATCTGGCTGTGTACTGGGACACTAGACCAGCCCACCTGAAACAGCTATGTGATGGGTGGTTCCATAGAGAGATTCGGTCGGTGGTCCTGAGCCTTCAACCAGCTCCCAAAAACAAGAAATTAAGCAGAAGGTTTGTCCTTCTGGCACTAGTACTAGCCAAAAGACGCCTCGCAATAGCGTGGCTGGACCCTAAGCCTCCGTCACCTGATGCCTGGTTATAACATATGTGTGAATGGGCAACTGCTGAGGCGTTGAGAATGAAGCACGTCTAGAGAGATGAAAAACTTAAAGAGGAAATCAATTCATAGGAAACTATGCTAGCTGATCTCCGGGAAGCTCCAGGACTGGATAAGCTGGAGATAGTGAGTGGGGGGGGGGGGGGGCACAGATACCCAATGGCACCGATTGAGGACTGGAGATTAAAAGAAACTAATCAGGGACACCTTAGACCATCTCAGATGTTCATAGTTAACCTGTCTAGATAAGAATGAGAAATGTTTGACATGGAGGCAAGGAAGGGGGAGGGAGATGGGGAGGGTAATTAGTTCAATGTTGGCATGAGATATTGTAAGCAATAGAAAACGATGGTTCACTGATATATGGTGGTCTGGAGACAAGGAACAGGGAGGGGGGACTTATCCTTGATGATTTCCTGTACTGAAATCACCTGTTTACGAATCTCAAATGCAAATAAATCTTTTGGAAGAAAAAAAAATACTAAATACAGCAATATTCTTATCCCACATATTCTATTCCACGTTAAATTGGTGGCCACGATATTTTTGATATAATATTCATCTCACACTATATACATGCAGTACAGACACAAATAAAGGAAGTCAGAGCACTTTACAACTATTTCATACAAACAATAGAGAATTACATAAAATAGTATATAACAATAATAAATGTTAGCAAACATATAATATAATAATTCATTTTCCTTGAAAAGGGGGGGTTTCCCTCAAAATATGTATTGGCTGTTTGTTTTCTAATCAACTACGAATCAAGGATTTTATCTTATTTATAATTAGATACACTTTCTTGGTTCCAAACAAACAAGAGGAGTAATGAAAAGAGTGAAATTGCAATGTTATTATGCAACTATTAAAAAGGTGGACCTCCCATTGAGAAAATTAACTGCTACTCAGCCAGTGGGGACTGATTTTGTAGGGGCAGGAGCAGGGCTGCATATCTCTATTTGGCGATAACACAAGCTGAGAAAAAGGGACTTTCATAGGATTATTCTACAGTTGTTATAATCCAAAGGAGGCACTGTCTTCTTGAGATGACCAATTTCTGGGTAGTTGGGAAAGGAGGCACTGCTCCCCTGATATGACCAATTTCTGGGTATTTGGGAATTCTGAAAAATATACATTTTGAAACATATGCATTATGTGTGAAACAATCAAGTTTAATAACATCCCTACCTTCTTTTATAACCTATTTTAGAAAGACCAGAACTGGTAGTATGGTCTGAGGTTGTACCCACCCTGGCAGCTGCATGATGGACTACTTCGGGAGAAGCAATATGAAATTCGGAAATCCTATGTGTAGTGATCTTTCATAGTTCAGTCTCAACAGCACAGTATTATTACAGCACACCAAATTATTAGCTTAGAATCTCTACCAATCGATCAATCAGGGGTTTTAAAGCACACTGCTCACCCTTGTGGTTGGTGTGCGAGCAGCTTCGTTGGTCATTCGAAGAGCCAGGTCTTGAAGTCCTTTCTAAACTGGTGCAGTGTCGGGCTTTGTCAGGTGGGAGGGGGAGTTCGTTCCAGATCTTTGCCACGAGGTAGGAGAAGGATCTGACACCTGTGCTTGCCCTGTAAATTCGAGGGACCGTGGCTAGGACGTCAGTGGAAGTGGCGCAGGCGTTGGGTGATGTGGTGATGCGTGGGATGTCGAGTATAAGTCTAGCTGCGGCGTTCTGGACAGTCTGGAGTTTGCAGAGGAGTTTTTTGTTGATTCCAGTGTGGAGAGCGTTTCCATAGTCTGCTCTGCTGGTGATGAGTGCGTGGATGACGGTCTTCCTGGAGTCAGGGGATCCATTTGAAGGTCTTGTGAAGTATGCGGAGGGTGTTGAAGCATGTGGATGACAGAGATACAATTATTGATTCCACATAGGGATACAATTATTGATCCCACATAGGAACCACAGGTTAACGTTGCTTGTATCTGATTTTGTAAAGTAGAATCAAGAGAATTAGGTGGACTTGATCAAATGTTACCCATTTTTCAAGTAGGATGAGAACCAACTGAGGACTAAGTAAATCCTCCCATTCCCTTCTGTGGGTCACAGTACTGAAGGCAGTTAATAGATCAAGAAGACTAAGAAAGCAAGAATCATCTTTATTGAGGAAATGCATGGCATCATTGATCGTTTTTAAAGTTGCACACCTCACGCACCACCCTGATCTGAAGCTTCACTGGTGTTGATCTACTTGTTCGCTTTTTTCAGTGAAGGATTTGCTCTTGATCTTCGTGGATCTAGCTAAAACCTTTCCAGGAAGAGATGATTAGAGACCGAATGAAAGTTTTTCAGATGTGCACTGTGTTCTTCATTTCTTTATTAAAAAAGCAAGTTGTGGGCCAGGGTTAATTATTCTGTAACTATCCAGTAGAAAAGAAGCCTTTTTAATCAGGTTGGTCCAGTAGAAAGTGTGGAGGGAGGAATTTTTGTTTTTTACAAATTGTTTTGGTGAATTCTCTCAAGATTACTTTTTTATTGAAAGAGTAAGTGGCCATAGTTTTAATGATGTAGCATTGAGATCTTGGGATTTCATAGCGTGTGTGAGGGGAAATTCTATGTTCTGGTTCTATAATCTTCACCTTCTGTACAATGAACTTATGGGGTCATTCTGATGGGAGTCGGATCGCATCTGATGGTTTATCAGATATGGATCAACCACCATCTGCTGCTGCAGTCCAACCAACGCATTACTATGCATGTGGTTGGAGACAGCAGGCGGCGGGGCAGTCCGATGCTGCTTGAGCTCGTTGGACCATCAGTAATCCCTTCAATAGAGGCAGTGCCTGCCCAGGCACAGCCGTAGGGATTACAATGTCCCTTTCCGCCTGCCTTTTTATGGCGGGTCGCCCGCCATTAAAAGACAGGGGGAAAGTGACTTCCCCCTTAGCCCTCTACTATGGAGCCTGGGGGGCACCTCTAGTGCTCCGCTAACCATCCCTGCACTGGGTGGCAAGCACCATGCAGCCCGCAACACAAGCCGCAATGGAAAATATACACTTTGCAAACTCCGTGAAGGCGGTCTCATTCTAATAAGGGCAGCGGGACTGCCGAATCCTTGTCGGGCAGTCCTGCATTCCCCTATGGTGCCGGTCAGACAAGAGTCTGACCCGCATCATAACGATGCCATTAGAGATCTGCTCACATGCAGTATTGGAGATGTTAATCACTTATGTTTGGAAAGATTTCGCAAAGATCACTCATTTTAGGTTGAGCCTACAGACAGTGCAAGTTGTCTGGTTGCGAAAGACTTAGGGGTCTATTAGGATGGTGGGCGGATGGCCGCTGCTGGTCTGGCGGTGGCAACTGCCGGCGGCCATCCGCCCGTGTCCGAAACCCGGTACACCGCCAGTCAGATTAGCATTGCGGTCGTGACCGCGGCGGTGTGATTTTCTGCCCGCCACTTTTCCGCCAGTTGCAGTCCGCCTGCTTTCCTGGCGGGTGGAGCTGGACCGCTACAATTGTGGTGGATCAGGGCCAAGCACCACCGGCACAATTATGATGCCGGCGGTAGCTAGCCTTTCCGCTGCGGTGGAACCACCATGAAAAGGGTGGCGGAAACATGTTCTGGGGGCCCATTGTGGGTCCCCAATATGTTGGGGGTGTGTGGGTGCACTGGGGGGGTACCATTTCCCTGTGCCAGGTGGCGGGAAGGGAGATGCAGGACATGCTCCTTTTAACATCGCGGCAATGCTGCTAGCAGCAGCTACTGCCGCAATGTTAATCGCCAGAATCCGACCGCCGCGGTCGGATTTCGACTGCAGAGCATCCTAATTGGACCAGCGGTTATGCCGCGGTCCTTGCGGCCAGTCTTTTCCCACTACCATGGCGGTCGGGGAGATTTTCCGACCGCTATCCTAATAGACCCCTTATTGTGGTCTTACCAAGAATAGGCAAGGGCTTGCAGTACTCCCATTGCTTACTATTGATTGTTTTTACTGTCACACTAATTTCTGCTTTTGTTCCATGCCAGCTAGTCAGTCTTATGTTTGTCTCTCTCGTGGAGCATAGCCTCTTTACCATCCCTTTGATTGTCTGATATCTACGCTTCCACGGCTTGCTTTCAAGAAGCTGCTTTTTTGTTTAAGCACTACACAAGAGTGCATGTGTTTTCCAGCTATCTCCGTGTGTGTCTTCTTCTCACACACATTACTTTCTCTATCCCATATATTTCTCCCTTCCTCCCGCACTCATGTAGTGTTCTATCGCCTTTCATTGTTGCCTTTGTTATTTTTATTTCTTTCCCTATTTTTTCTTTCTTTCAAACTTTCTTTCCTTCTCTTTCGCCTTTCTCTTTGTTTTTCCACTCTTTCTTTCTCTTTCTTTCTTTCTGTTTCTGTCTGTTGTTTTCTGTTTCTTAATTTTCTTCATTCTTTAATCATTTATTTTCTTCCTTTCTTCTCTTTCTTTCTTTCTTTCTTTCTCGCCTACTTTAGTTCCTTCTTTCTCTTTTTTTCTTTCATTTTTGCCTTCTTTCTTTATTATTTTTTCCTCTTCTTTACATCCTTTGGCCCTGCTCTTCCTTTTTTCCTTCTCCCTTTATTTCTCTCTTTCTTTCTTTCCTTTGCATTTTCCCTCTTTTTTATTTCATATTTCTTTCTCTTTCCTTCATTCCTTCTTTCTTTCTCTTTTTTCTTTTTTGCCTTGTTTCTGTCTCAATTATTTCTTTCTTTCTCTTATCTTCTTTAATGTTTGTCTTATTTAATCTTTTTCCTTTTTTCTTTCCTTCTCTTTCTGTCTGTCTTCGCTTCTCTAGTTCCCTTGCTCTTTACTTTTTTTTACTTCTCTTTTTTATTTATTTCATCCTCTTTCATTCCTTTTATCTTTCTTTCTTTTTTCCTCTATTTCCTTCTTTTTATTTCATTCTGTCCTTTTCTCCTCCCTTCTCCTTTTTTTCTGTTGCTCAAAGTAGAATTCCTGAAAAACCAGAAGACATCAGGCTTTTGGCCACTGTAAGGTCGCTAAGCCTATCTGTGGAATTATGGCTTCCTGCCCAAGTATTTGCCTGCCAGCTACGCACCCTCCCACCTGTGACCTATCAATCAGCAAGTCACATGACTAGGCCTCAGGGACTGCTTAACTGCATTATTTGCGAGTTGAGGTTGGTATAGAATCCACAACGGGCGAATCCATTAATAAAGATAATATTTAATTTCCATCCATGTATGCCTCGTTTTCCATATTAACATTCCCCCCCTCAAGTTGATTTTTCAACTAAACTACCTGACCCATGCATTTCGAAAATTGCAGTACCTGGGGCCTGTTCCTTAAGCTTGCTATTGACAACCACTATCTCCCTATTTTTCCAATTTGAGGACTGCGTTTTTAAAGCAGGTGATCCACAATTGTACCAATAGAAACCCAATGATAACAGTGATTTATAGAAACTGGATGTCCATTGTGGGAGCCAGAAGAAAATAATTTAAAAACCACTCCTACACAGTGGCACCTCTTTCTTCAAGCATGCTTCTCTGTAAATATGCAGTGCTTCGATAGCAAGTGTCAATGTTCCATTGTCCATGTCGTTCCCTGGGATGAATGTGCAGCAGGCAATGCAAATCCTAGCACAGGTGCCTCCCTCTATTGCCCTCATTGAGTCCAACACATAACGGTGCAGCATTACCATGAGGCGGATGGCTTGCATTACTTCCTTGATCGAATTGAGGCCGAGCTCAGTGCTGTTCATCATTTTGAGCATTTCCCACCCGGTGATCTGGAGCCAGCGGACATTAGCTGTTGCCTGTAGGGGGAAAAAGAGTATCAGCCCCCGCCCCCAGCTGCCTCCTGCTGTGCTCAGTGAACAGCCTAAATTCTTCTGGAATGTCCTTGAACTAAACCCAGTCAAAATAGTCCGCTGCTCGCTTTCCAACAACTTGGTGCAGCAGAGTGGTCTTTTTCTTTAGCAGGTGCTGGCACAAATCTGTTAGCTCTTCTTCGAAGATCGCCAGGTTCGGGGTGTGCACGGTTACCAGGGAACACAAACATCTGGGAGCCAGCTGACTATAGGCATGCTCGCCATACTGCCAATAAAAATCCATAAGCATAGAAGGGCCCCATTTCATATCTGAAATATATAAAATCACTCTGCAGTTTGCATTCATGCCCATTTAAAGAATTTCTCTTCCTCTGAAACATAAGGAATACAGATTTTGGGCCTCATTACAATGGCAGTGGGACCACCACCATCAGGCCGTTGGTGGCGGTCCAAGCGCCATCGGACACCACTTAACTGCCTGCCACATTACAATGGCGGGCGGATGGTAGGCGGTCAGAGAGATCGTCCACCATAGATCTGACGGGCTCAAGCAGTCTTGCGGTCCGGCGGAGGGAGTTGTATCCCTACAACAGTGGCAGTGACACCACCATAGGGATTACAATGACCCTTTCCTCCAGCTGTTTCATGGCGGTTAACCCGCCAAGAAAAGAAAGCCGGAAAGGGACTTTGGGAGCCCCTAGTGTGCCCTCTTCCCCTCTTGCTCTCGGCCTTGGGTTCTGGGCGGCACCTATTGTGCTCGCCTACATTCTCCTGCACCATGTGGGAGGCACCGCATGGTGCCTGCCACATAGTGCAAGAATATGCGAAATGTGTATTTTCTGTACTGCGGCGTGTGCTTGCAGCATGCAACACCTGCCACAATACAAAACATACACATTGTGACCACCTTGAAGGCAGTCGCATTGAAATCCCTATGGCGGGGCCACCGACAGGTAGTTGGGCGTTCCATCCTGATAGGATGGCGGTCGGATGAAAGTCCGACCGTTATCGTAATCAGGCCCTAAGTTCTGTACAATCAGGGGTTGACCCTTCCCCTCTAACCAACAGTATTCACCCACCTCAATGTCCTATATTTCCTGACATGAACTAGCCATACTTTCATTAAACCCTCCCCCAAGCGACCCATTCCCCTTTTCATCTCCAAGCTGGACGGTCCTACAGATTAATTCCATGTCGGGAGACCATTTATTATTTAAGAAGAACGCCCTGGACAAAGGTGGACGCTGGAGCGGACATATTTGTGCACTGAGTTGGGGGTTTGGCTACCTCCAAAAATCTCTGATATCCTCCCCTTTGCTACTTTTCCTACATATTATGTCTAGGTCAGTTTGGATATCAGTGGGTTCTGTGAAGATGTATAGCACTGTTGGGTTGTTTTACCGAGTTAATACAACTATCCTGTGTGGTTCTATCTTGTTGGGTTGCATCTTGGCCCTTATCCTACACAGGTAGAGGTGAATTAGGCATTTTTCTTTCTCAGGGGCTACTTCTTGGGACAGGTAAAGGCTATCTGTGCCTACTGCATGTGGTATCAATGAGCAGACATAACATGACCTGGCTGATGCTTGGGAGCCAACTGCGATCATGTGCTAGTACCAGGTGTTAAGTAAAAGGGCACTGTGCAGTGCATATGGAATGCTAATGTTCTGTTTAGTGTAGTTGTAGGTGACATATGAAAGGTCCCTACGCAAGTGTTGTAGTTCCCTATTAGTGAATCTCTTTCGACTCAGAAGTTCCTCAGTAGTACTCAAGTATGGGGCTACCCATTGTAGGTAGACCAAAATATCTACAGAAATATACATAACTTTTGTTGCGATTTTGTAGTTCAAGGTGAGGGTCGCCTTGGAGTTCTCTGTGCCCCTCTAGTGGCTGTGATTCTTCTCACCATCTCAGAAATGTTCGCAGTATTCAGCCCAAGGGTGTAATCGCCATGGAAAGAGTTTGACTGTTAGTTGGGACAGCGCACCCATGCGGTTGTTAAGCAGTCTCTCCCTGAGACTCTGGGTCGTGGGGGCTAATGAAAAATTGCCATTGGTCCACTTGTTTTTATTGTTACCTGTTTTGAAAGAACTTTGGGGCATATCTACAAGGCGGCAATAAAAAATGATCGCCGCTTTTGCGGCCGTTTTCGGCCGAAAAGCGGCGATAATTTTATCGCTATATCAGCAAGGTCACGCTATCACGGGAATCCTTGCCTTAGCGCCTGTTTACTGAACGCCCAGCTTTGCATCTCTAATGAGATGCAAAGTGGGCGTTCCTTCCCGAAATAACTGGAGAAGTGTCGCTAACCTACATTTCTCCAATTATCAAGGGAATCGCTAAGAAGCATAGCAATAAGAAAAGTAGCGCTAACCATGGTTATGGCTACTTTCCTTCTGCCTGCTTTAGTTCTGATTTAGCCATGTAATCCAATGGGAGGTGGATTACATGGCTAAGACCACCCTGCCCTATCAGCAAGGTATCGCCGGACACAGTGCGATTATTGCTGGATTTCCAGTGATAATCACACTGTTTTCCAGCTAACGCTTGAATTTCTATCACTTTTAAGATAAGCGTTACTGATAGCATGCTATCTCCGAGATAGAAAGCAGCGATAGCCAGCGATAATGATCCTAGCGCTAAGTGCGCTTAGCGATAATTTTTGCCGGCCCTTGCTGATATGCCCCTTTGTTGCTTGTTATACAGCTGTATATTACTAGGGGTGTGATCTTGTCAACCTACGATCTAGTGAGGTATCAGAAAGCAACCCCTGTAAGAAGCATTTTTTTGTGATTTGGGAGTAAGGGTGGTTATTATTCTCTAGACAGATCTTATTTTTATAAGCCATTGAGCCCCCCTAATCCTGCTTGGGTGGTTGTCAGACCTTCAATATTTATATTCTGGGTGATCATATTGGTGTTAGGAATGTTTGTGAAGTGGTCTCATGAGTACAGGGAGGAATGGAACTTTGGCTTTTAGTAGAAGTCCTATAGGTGATGCTAGCCTTGCCAAGGACCCTTCGCCCGGTGCGGGCCTAGGAGTGCATTTGATGTGCGGCCCCTTCCTGAGGATATTGGGAAGAGGGAGCTAATTGCTGTTTGGTGTTGCTGGGGTCTGCCATGTGCCCCAGTGAGCACGTTTTGGTGCTTGTGCATCTCCCTGTTTCCGGCATATGGTGTGTAAAGTGACCCTCCCTCGTGTCCTCAAATACATAGTTTTGCTGATCTCGACCATGCCTTTGATCTAGAATCTTCTGTAGTGTAGTTCGTATATCCCTGATAGGCTCTGCGCATTGGAATAATATACACTATAGTTTTGACATAGGACTATGGTCAGTATGTCTCTATCGAGTACATTAAACTTAATTACTTGTGTGTGCCAGCTAACTCAGAGGTCACTAGAAACTTCTCGAATATACAAGAAGGGATTAGTTTCTGACAACCGCATAAACATGACAACTTTGTTCCCCTTACAGTCAGAACAATCTCAGAACCGTGGAAACAATAGATAACAGTTTCACTCAGTCAATCGTGCATGCTTCGTTTCTACAGAGTTGCACAGAAATAGAGAGATGGGCGTTTCAATAAAAAGGGTTTATTGAACAGTCTTATTTCTCATGCAAGAGATATGAACTGCTACAATCGTAAGACAGGATGCGAAGTATAATAATTTCAGGGTTCGCAATTAGATAAAATAATACTGCAATAGCATGGTTTGTAGCTATGGCATATATTCATAAAATACATACATAAATAACACAGGCTAAAATGTGAATACTCATCTGATGCTTCTAAATAGTTCTAACCCAGTGTACCTAACCTAAGTGTAGTACGAGGTAAGAAGTAGGTGCTGTTTTCAAAAGTATAGGTAGCTATAGTTTAGTTTTGCCAAGAGTGGCCAAACGTTTCTCTAAGTTCTAGTCTGCTCCATACCTTAGAATGTGCGAGGTTGGAATCTCTTTCCGGGACTCAATATCTAACACCCCGCGAGGGGAGTCAGAAACACTGGAGTTGGATTCTCTGCGAGGAGGATGACAGTGTCTGGTCAGTGCATCAGGCGGGAACTCAAACTCCTTCCGTACTTGCCGTGGTGAACCACAAATAGGCAGTTGAACTGGACAGTACCGGAACCGTGGTTTTCCAGGGCAAGTGCAGGTATATTTATACCTTGAAGGTGTTTAGGAAGGTCTGTATTGACGTAAAAGTCGGGCATCAGAACGTCATGAATGAACCCCTAAGGAATAGATGTTCATGCATAATAAATGAGTTCTTGGAGAAATCAATATCCAAGCAAGGGAAATTCCTAAAGGCTCAAGAGTCTGGTTTTCCAAGAACTCGTTGTGATGTGGATGGACCGATGTAGGAGACCATGCCTGTATTTGGTTAGCATGGACAATGCCTAAATAAGGGCTGGATTTTCTATGCCTAAATAAGGGCAATATGAATTGTACCTATATAAGGGCATAAATTGGGAAACCTATATACGGAATCTAAATCTACACACAACACTTCCTTTTAGGCTGGTTTTGGGTATTCTTTCTTTAGTTTTGGGCATTTTTCTTGAGCCGCACCATTCATTGTTTCGCTTGCCCAGCGGGGAGAGGGTCTGGTGTTGCTCTGTGGTTCTTCCGCCTTCTCCTATACTGCCCAAGAGGGGTTGGCAGTTAGGGCTGACCGTTTCCTGGATGGTACCTGCAAGGTTGGAGCAATGTGAGCAGACTATGCTTGGAAGGGGGTTGAACCTGGAAGGGGCTGCAACCAGTGCCCTGCGATCCATCTGGAGAGGAGACTTGGAAGCCTCCAACCCTGGCACATCCCTCTTGCCTAGGCCAAATCCCGCCTTGAAAGGTTCAGCAAACCTCTGACTACAGTCTTACGTCATTACCCTGAGGTAGGGTGACCAAATTTCCCAAGCCTAAAAATCAGGACATTTCACAAAAATGGGAGAAATACTACAATTTCACTTTGCAGAGGGGTGCAAAATGCTTGGAAGACAGCACTCACCAATGGAGTTAACACAGACCTCTAGGCACTACGGGACATAGACTACCTATGGACTAGTAAGGTGGGGCCTGTCCCAAAAAATACCTGGAAAATCTGCTGGACAGATGACCAAATAAAGAAAATCTGGGACTGTCCGAGCAAAGCTGAGACATTTAGACAGCCTACACCGAGGTCTCTAGTCTTATTTACCCCTCTGTGTGAGAGGGGGCTGTGGGGTTTTAAGATCTTACCATCCTAGGCGCAAAAAGAGCATTGGTTGACATCACCAAGGATGGCTCCGTTCATAACTGAAAGTGGGGCCTCCATTGCCTTAGAGACCTTTGGAGCATTTTGGGGCGTCTCCCTGTTGGGTCTACACGCCACAAAGGAATTGTCAAGGGTGGTCATGATGCCCGGGAATGGGGACTTTTTGCCTTGGTAATCGGAGCACTTCCCATTAGACTTTGGGTGTTGACTTTTTAGAACGGTCTTCTTTCCTACCCTCTCATCAGACTGCACTGCCTCTAGGGTGTGGTCGAGGAACTCCCACCCTGGAGGATCAGCAGCAGAGTGGGGCCTAGTTTTAGTAATTATTCTGTGCTACCATGGATTAATCAACGATGCCAGACCTAATGTAAATCCTGATGACAGAGCCAAGAGCAGCCCTTAATTCTTGGAAGCGAGTAAAAATTTTTTGAGCCTCCAATGCTGTTTGTAGTCCTTTCTCTTCCTTGGAAGGGGGGCTGTTTGTCTTTCCTATTGGGCGCTGAACTACTGGGGGTTATGTCATTTGTATTATTATTATTTTTGTTTTTAATTACTGAGGGGGCCTATTTGAGTGTGTAATTTGGATCTGTGATTGCATGAAGGAGTTACCTCTCCACACTGTTACTCCTCCCTGCTGGGGTTGTGGCCCAGGTACCTGTTGCGCTGTTTCCTGTATGTGTCTGCTGTTGCCACATGCTCAGCCAATTTTTGGATCCCTGCTGCGGTTTTGTGGTGACCAGGCAGATCTCATTGCGACTGAGCATATGGTACATTCTGATTACCCTTTGCTTGGTACTGAGGAGGAAAGTTCCTGGGTGTTTGTGATGGCTGGCCCTGGTTCACTATCCTATGCTGCTTTTGCTGTTCATGGCATGCTTTTATACGGCATCTCTCTGTCAGGTGACCCCCCTTATGGCAATAGCAGCACTCTCTAGGGTCTGGTTGCGACCATCCTTCCTGGCTCCACTACCATAACCTGGTCGTGCTCTTGGACTGCCTGTTAGGAACCATCTAAAGTTTTGAGGTGGATCCCCAAATGCAACTGGTGTCACCTGCGCAGTTGCATCCATCGCTGACCTCTCGAGGCAAGTCTTTTTTGAAGAACTAGTTTTGCTGTGTCTCTTTGTGCCTGCTTCTCTCTACCCTTATCTTGCTTTCACTTATGGTAGTGGAGTATATGACCTTGTATATCCTACCAGAGTTTAGTATCTAAACCAACTGCGCAGTCCAGCCCACTCTGTATCTCGGTGGGGAATCCTTTCTTAAGAATATTGTAGAAATTGTGACTTATAGGCCCATATCGGTCCATGGCTGTCTGGTTTCTTGTCCCCACCTTTCTCTCATTCTATTTAGGAGTTCATTTATTCTTTACTCTGGCTTCATGGCCTCTGATATTAGCCATCCTACATTGGGAAGGTCAGGGAATATTTCCCACAAGACAGTCCAGATATGGTGCCTGTGCTTATTAAATGCGGCCCCCGTCATGCTGGGTAGTGTAATGCGATCTTGGGCGAACACCGTGTTATAGTGTGCTCCCCAATTAGACTACTTAGCAAACTCTTAATGTCTCCTATGGCTAGAGTTATACTTGCAGTGTTTTTCTAGAAACAAGTAATCAATTTCTTTGCCCCATACAGCAATAACTTTGTCCTCAACCCCTCTTTACTAATCTGGGTCCATGGCGTGTATGTAATCCCTGCCATGCCCTTCTGTAATAATGGGAACACTTCCACGCTAGGTCGCTAGGTGACACTAGGGGTTTCTTCTCAACATAGTGTGCCCATTTCGTGAGGCATTGCTGGATTTAGAGGAAGTCCCACTTAGGGTTTCTTTCTTCATGCCAGATTCAATCTTGCACTACTGCCATTTCCTCTGGCTCAAATAATCTTTCCTTGAGCCAAGTCCTGTCATATTGGTCCCTCTCCTTATTTCAATCCACTTGTAGGTTGCAAAATGGGTACACAAAATTCTCCCTCGGGGTTTGTCTATTTTTGTCGTGCACCTGTGAGGAGCAATGCTTTCCTCGTGTGCACGCACTGGTGCCATTTTGTTTTTCATGCCTCACAGGTGGTAGGTACCAGGCTGACTCACTCCTTTATATCTTGATAAGCCCCTCTCCTATTTCAACTGAATGATGTGGTTCTGAACCATGCTAGTAACCGTTCATTGACCTCCCACTCTTCCCAGCGCGGCTTTCCGTACCTGACTTTGCTTTCCTCATGAGGAGAGTGTGCTTTCTTATATTCTCTCTCTCTCTCTCTCTCTCTCGAGAGAGAGAGAGAGAGAGAGAGAGAGAGAGAGAGAGAGAGAGAGAGGAGAGAGAGAGAGAGAGAGAGAGAGAGAGAGAGAGAGAGAGAGAGAGAGAGAGAGAGAGAGAGAGAGAGAGAGAAAGAGCCTTCATTCATGCCTCACTTCCTCGTGTCATCTGGCCTGTCCACTTTGCTCAGAGCTACATGCTGCTTTATTTAGCCTGGCTTCACTCTCAAATTTGCTCTCCTCCCCCGGCTGCCTAGTCAAACCCTGTAGCCCCACCCTAGTCATCAGTTCGCGGGGGACTGGAGTACCCTTCAGCTCCCAAGCTCACTGAGTCGCTGTTGTGAACCGCCAAAAATAACCCTAACACACATTTGCACTCAACTTAACCTGCGGGAATTTGAATTTTACCCGACTTTGAGGTGTCACGTGTCAAGTGTGGTGGATGGGGAGTCCAGCTTTTGCACACCTTCCCTAGAAACGTGGGCTACGCTTGCTTTTAGTTTTCCTGGTCTTAGGCCTGACTGACCTTCTTTTGGCAAAAATCAAACTCTGCCACTATCCGCTCCTAGACAGTTCGGGCTGAACTGTTCACATGAGTAGAAGGGTCAAGACTGATTTGCATTTGACTGGGTCAAAACTGGGGTGGCTTGGTATGCAAAAAAACGAATAGATTAAACACAGATCTCTGTGACTGGGGTGAATGTTTGCATTGTTCGGCATTCTGTCCATAGTCTGTTTTTTTGTTGTTGCTTTTGTCGCTCTAAGTGGGAAGAGTGTGCCCAGACGTGGGTCACATGTTCATTGTGCAAATGGATTTAATCTAGGCTGTCTGATGAGGGGTGATACCCCAAAACCAGTCCCAGGATGCTTGTTTCCACTCCGGGGAGGACCTGACTTGGCAGTTCGGGCTGGAATGTTTCCATGAGGAGCAGGGTCAAGACTGATTTGCATATGGCTGGGTCCATACTGGGGTGGCATGGTGAGCAAAAAAAACTAAGGATTGATCCCAGATCTCTGTGACTGGGAGTGAATGTTTGCATTCTTCATTATTCCGTCCATCATCTGTTCTTTTTGCTTTTGTCAACCTAAGTGGTAAGAGTATCCTGAGACGTGGGTCCCACGTTTGCTGTGCCACTGGACTCAAGCTAGACTGGTTGATGAGGAGTGATACCCCAAAACCAGTCACAAAATGCTTGTTTCCAGTCCAGGGAGGACCTGGCCTGGCAGTTCGGCTGGACTATTGCCATGAGGCAAAATTCTTTCAAGGGATCTTTTTGTGTGGATCAGATCAATGGCTCAGTAAAGAACTTGGAAAGAATAAGCTTGCTGGAAGTGAACACTAATTTACATTTCCGAAAGTCTATTGAAATGATTCTGAGTGACATATTTAAGGCACTCAATAAATACTGGTACCTCGTAATCCAATCAATACAATTAATACCATTCAGAAAAAGGGGGCATAGATGTGGAATCTCTGTTAACTCGACTGAACTCCACATGTATTTGTAGTGATCCTGTGTGTTTTTCCTAGTCTATGTCAGAAGGCTTGATGTGCAAAAATGTGAGGATTCTGATGACAATTCCTGCACCGACAGATGTTTCTGCAGACTTAAAAACTTAATGCCAATCAGGATCACGACCTAACATTAATTCTGATGCTGCCAAACTACAAAGGAATACAGTATGTGGATGGATCACCTACACATGAAGTTACCACATGTCATGAATGATTTGAATGACTTGGTCATTGTATTTGATGTTTATTGGCTTTGCGTAAATTTTACCCAGGACATTTGCGTTGTTTCTATGAAACAAATTTGATCGTTCAGCAGTGTCAGTTTTTCAATTTCGTCTAGTGTGTGGCTTTTTCACGATAATCAATGTCGGAGGGATTCTGACATCCTTCTGTGATGCACAAGCAGATTGCATCTTCATATGAAAATCTGCAGAATTCACAATATTTGACCAGACGACAAAGTCGTCTATTGAAATCACTCATGGATTTTCCTTTTTCTTACAAAGCTAAATTTAATGTTTATAGCTCATAGTCAATGTTTTTGTTTGGTAGAAATGTTGCATCCTATGCCACGCACACTGATGAGTAGGTTTATGATTGGGCGTCTGGTAGTTTTGCAAATATCTTTTCCGATTAGGTTGTTCTTTGTGGCTAGTGCTTGTTTCGCATCTTTTTTTCCCGGAAACTTCTAGAAATTCCTCGAACTCCTCTTGCCCTTCTTTCCATTTTAGTTTCACCATGCTTCCTGATGATAGGGGTAGCTAATATGGGGGTTGGAGGTATGACACTGACCCTCTTCCTCGTTTTGCCTCTGTTGACATTTTTGCTTCTTTTCTTTGATGTTGAATTGATATTTGTGGTGGTTTCTTTCGCTGTTTGGGGCATTGTTCAGCTTCTGCAAGCTTGGAGTGTCAGTTGTCGTGGGGTTACCCGGTTTGTAATGGTGCTTCTACTTACTTTTAGTGTGTGCCTGACTTCAGTGGGTTTCTTTGGGGTGCCTGACTTCAAAATAGCCACCCCAGAAACATTCAATGGGTTTGTTTGGAATGGTTTACAAAATCTAGTAAATCTAGGAATGTGTCAAATGCCATGGGTCCTACGTGGGAACACCTATTGCAACGCCCATGGCACGCGTTCCTATCACAGGGTGAGGCAACATAGTGACTTGCAGTGCTTTACCTCAGTCCATATTTACAAGGCCATGAAAAGCCACGCAAGTCGGTCTTGTAGATATGGCTCTGCAGTGTGTACCACTGGACCGTCATTAAATGTGATGTTCAGGCAGTGCATGGGCATTGTAAATGAGGCCCTAAGGGGCTTATTTGCAAGCCCTGTGCACCACTGTAATGTCACTTTTTTTGACGTTCCAGTGGCGCACAGGGCTTAGCCATATCGACAAGGCCACGTAAAGCCACCCTGTGTGACTTTTATGGCCTTGTGGATATGGAGTAAGAAAAAGCAGCGTAAGTCGCTGCCTTGCCTTAATCTGCGTTAAAGAGGAGTTCCATGGCTGTTGCTGTTGGTGTTCCCACCCAACACCCATTGTCTTTGACGCTTCCCTAGATGTACAATGTCTTGTAAACCTAGGGTAGCGTCTAAACCTTGAACCTCCCTAGAGCAGGCGTAACAGTCTCCTCGTTTTTTCCTCCTCTCACATGTGCTGCATTCTGCAGAACACATGGAATGAGGAAAATGCCACCCGTGATTGTTTTTGTGCAGGGAGGTGTCCCTTCCTGCACAGAAACAATCCTGCAAACAACGCAGACACCCTTGCATAATGATGCTAGCGTGCCTGTATTGGTGCTTGGCTGCAAATTGTTCGCCAGCGCAGGCAGAAAAGACAGGAATGCACTTTATCTTGTAAATACTGTGCATTCCTGCTCTTTTGAAATGGAGTAGCGCAGCACAGCAAAACTCCTTATAATCCCTTAAGGACAGCGTTTCCGCCATCTGGATTATGATGTCAGTTTCCAACAGCTTTTCCATTACGGCCATTTTAACATGGAAAGGCTGTCTGAAAGTGACAATGGGGGCCCCCTTAGCAGGGCGCCGTACACTCCTGGCCCTCCACATCTTGGCCTGGAGGGCACCTCTGGTGCTTCCCTCAAAGTCCCTGCATCATGTGGCAGGCACTGCCCCCAGCACAAGCTCCCATTGAGAAATGGGAGTTTGTGTAAACCTGGGAATGCGTCAAAAGCCTATGCCTACCCAGGAGTGGCGCAATAAGGAGAAATTACATTGTCTCTCCTCATTATTTTCTCTTTCTATGTGTGCTGCATTTTGCAACACATATAGAAATAGGAAATCGGCTCCATTGATTTTGTGCAGGAAGGTGTCACTTCCTGCACAAAAATGCTCACCCCTAAAACGCAGACACCCTTGGACCATGGCGCAAGGGTGCAGGCTTTGGCACATGGCAGCCATTTGTGAGCCAGCGCAGGGGGAAAGGACAGGAATGTGCCATATCTGCTTGATATTATGCATTCCTGCTCATTTCTTTTCACAAAGGGCAACGCATCAGGTAGGCTTATGGAGCTGCCCAATGTCAAAAGATTGTAAATGAGGCCCTTAGTCTGTAGCATCACCTGAGCAACTGTGAAATGCAGATATGATATGAAGTCCTGAAACATCTATTAAAGGTTGCTTAATAATAGATTTCATCTTTTGAGATGCTAATAACCACTTGGCATTTGCATTTAAGAGCACAGTACACCTAGAGACAGCACGTAACTTCTCAACACTAATGTCCAAGTGTAATTGTGGCTATTGACAGATGATAAATGACTGGTTGCATCTACCAGGCCCTCAATGAATAGCAGGCTAATTTATTGCATCTAGCCAGGAACACCACAGCCATTTTTCATGTTCTGTCGCTATGTTATCTCCATTACATCTGGCTACTTTTGCCACGTACATTTCTCGTTGCTGTAAATAGATTACCAGTGTCTGGACTTATTTGACAGTGGTAATCTGTCTTTAGAAATATTTGTTTTGAAAGTCTATGTGTATTTATGCTGCTGTAACTTTGCAAGAGTAGGGCTTACAATCATAAATTTAAATAATAATGTTGCACTTGGCAGTGCAGGAACCATCTGTAGGCCTGATTACGAGCGCACCCTGTTGGAAGTGACACATATTGCACCTACTAAAAATCTAATATGAAGATGATCAAATTTATTGGATGCGATAATTAACGCCTGTCCTGTCTTTATAGGGGAATAACACGCAGATGTTGATGCTTACAGAACCAAACTCTTTGTCCTGATAAATAAAAAGCCTTTTCTTACATTTTGGCAGGGTTGACCTGCTGAGATTTTAACAAAGGGTTTGAACTTCATTGCACCTGGTAATCACTGGAAGTGATAAGTGTCACACTAATAATTACAATGCCGGTGCAAACCAGTGTCTGCTTGAAATTGCAATACTGCTTGTTTAGTATACATGGATCTGTGGACAAACAATGTAGGTTGTGTTCATGGTTGGACTGGGAATGCAAACCAGCCCTGGCAATGACCCCGGACGGAGGTGGGGGGTGCTGATGGAAACACTGCTGCTGCTACACTGCTGCTGATTTTGTTACCAGGGGACAATATTGCAGCGCTGCTGCAGAACTGGCTCCGTAACAGAAATGGCCCCCATCGGTCCAAAACCGGCCCCCTCCGTTCCGGCCCACTGGGAAAACGCCCGGTGCCCGCTACGGCAAGTCCCGCCCTGGTTGTGATTGTCGGCATCACTATTTGCTTTGCTCTGGGTGGTGCAAAGATTTGAAGTGTTCTGAGGCCTCAGCTCCTCATCATCCTTCAAGAAGTTAAGAATATATGAGGTGTGATTTTTAGAACAGGAATGGGTGTTGTTGCATGGGCATCTAGAAAGCAGGCATTTATCATCCTTGCAGGTGTTTCTATTACATTGCCAATCGGATCACGTACTTTACATTTATGGCACCATTTTTGTCAAATCTGTGGGAATATTCAGATTAGCTATGCCACAGTGAACACAATTAGGTTATTAAAAAATGCAGAATAAAACTGTAAAGAACTCCCCTACTGTTTAGGCAGCAAAACCCGATTTGCTTGTCTTTATTAATGCAGCCCCAAATCACAAGTATATTAAAAAAAAGGTGGTTAAAAAAGAATTTTCAAAAATTTGACATAAAAAGTTAACTGTTTCTCTGATAAACATTAAATAATCAGATTTTTGGTAAAAGTACAACAGAAACACAATGGAAATAGTAGGAAATGTATCACTACTGTAGAGGATATAGTAGAGCCTTCTAGTGGTAGCTACTTCACTAAGAATAATAATAATAATACAAAGATAGCAGAGGAGGAACCCTTGTAAAGACTTTGAAAGATGTAAGAAGCATAGATTAATGGTGCAAAGCAACATGGGGTCAGAAGGCATGCAAGAATGGAAGGATCAGTGAGAGTTTGCAGACGATCCGAGTAAAAAAGAGGCGAACAAAGAAAATACTCCAGAGAGGGAGGTTGGGGCAGGTCTCAAGAAGAATGAACAGGTGTATTAGTCATTTTGCTGCTAGACAGGTGATTTAACATTTGCTCTCTAGCTGGGTTGGGGTGCAATATATGCTTATGGTGTTTAGAAACCTCTATTCTTTAGAAATTGGGAGAATTACCTTATAAATGACTTTGACTTCAGTGGACAGGGCAAAGGGTTGCATCTCACTATATCGACAACAAAAATGTGTGGTACACTGATATTGTTTCCTAAATAATAAATACAACAATCTTGAGTTTCTACACATCCTAAGTGACATACCATAATATTAACAACAAAAGACATCAACTACAAGCGTATAGGGGAAATTTACTAAAAGTTCACACAACGCAGGACAGCAAGCAAAGTTGCACTGCATTGTGCTCACAGGAGAGAACAGAACAGCATCACATCTACTAAGATCTTAAAGCAATTGTCACTGGTTAGACAGATTGCAAGCATTCCACCCATCACCTATGTGTGTTTGACATCCCAGCACCTTTTGAGTGTTACATGTAACTCCCTAAGCGGCAAGAGCATACCAGGCATGGGTCTCTTGCTCACAGTGCCACTGGAACCAAGTAATAGCCGCCTGATTAGCCCTCATCACAGTGAAAACAGACTTGGGTTGCTTGTGTTCCATTTCAGAGAGAACCTGGACTTCAATTCGGGATAGACAGTTCCTATTTTAAGAGGATAATGACTGATTTGCATATGACTGGGTCCAAAGTGAAGTAGTATGGTTAGCAAAAAAATGTTGGCCTGGGATGCTACCCTGAGGCATAGCCAGTGGTTAGACAAATTGCACAATGCTGTAAGGGTGCCTGTGTTACAGGAAGGATTGCATTTGTGCAGGAAGGTATACCATCCTAGACAATCCTATGGTCAATTTTCTCTTTCTATGTCTGATACAGAATGTATCACACATGGAAAGAGGAAGCAACTAGAAGAAATAAACACATTTCTCCTCGTTACATCTCTCTGTGGTATGCCCACCATTTTGGAGCTATTTCAGGTTTTCTATCTTTAGTAAATCTGAGAGTGCATAAACATCCATTGGTTCCGCCCATGCTCCACCCATGGAATGCCTATTGAAACAAAATGTAACTCAAAGCAATGCAAGCCGCTGAATTGTGTTACATCTAATTTTGATTGTTTATGTGTAGGAAGGTGTCCCTTCTTGAACATAAACAATCATTAAACAAATGACTTTTTGCAACTTCTATGTGTGCTGCATTAAGCAGCACACATAGAAGTTTCAAAGCATTGTTTCAGATTGTTTATTTGCAGGAAGGGACACCTTCCTGCACATAAACAATCACTCCCCTCAATGCAGGCACCCTTGTTTTGGACATTCAACCATTTTTCTCCAAGCATCATCCTATGAGCTCTGAAAATACACAAATTTCCCTCTTGAATACTCTTTTCAATTATGGAATACATATGTTAATTCATCCAAGCAATAGCCTCTGATTTAGTAGGCTGGTCTGCACATAGGAGCACTACCTACAGTGAGCTGGAGAGCTACCAGTAGCTCACAAGCTACTTGTTGTAGATGCCTAAACTAGAGAATTAATTATTATTAACAATGGGGTTGCCCCGTGTCCCTCAGAACCTGGGTATACAATATTATAAAGATACAATGAGTTCTGTTGGGAAGAAAAATGTCATTAAGAATACTGCTTATGTCAAATAACTTGAACAAATCAATAAATGATTGACACAACACACATGAGTCTGTAGTTTTTCCAGTATATTCGTATTCATATACAGAAGTTATGTAATAATATGAGAATTAAAGTCTCAAACGAGGCTGTTATACAAAGTGACATAGAAGTGACTCAGTGACAAAGTGACACAGTTTGATCATGTGAATCTGACAACAAAAACAACAAATTACATAAACATAATTTGTGTACAGATGATTTGACAAGATGTCAGTTTTCATTTTCACTTCAGCTCAACAGACAATGCCCGTTGCATTATTTGCGGGTATTTCAGGCTTGTTGGCCAAGGATATGGAACCTTAAGCGTAAATATCGTCGGCGTTTTGACCCTAATGGAAAATGCTCCTATTCAACCATCACAACAGGTCTTCCTCAGGACTACAAATGTGTAAACAGCTTGGATACTGAAAGAACAGAATATTACTTGGTGTTCAGTTTAAGATAATGGGGCATATTAGCAAGGGCTTTATCGCCGCCTTAGCGGCACTTTTTGCCGCCAAAGCGGCGAATTTTTTATCGCCCTATCAGCAAGCTGTCGCTAACAGGCGTTAGAGACAGCTTTCTGGCAACAGCAGATGGTTTTCCTATCGCCTTGCATGCTAGCGATAATTATCGCTAATGACATGCAAGGTAGGCGTTCCCAACTAAAAGCGACTGAATACAGTCGCTAACACAATTTCCCCCTATTAGCAACGCAGGCGAAGCGATAAAAAAGTCACGCTAAGCGCGATTATCGCTAGTATTTAACACCTGCTAAAAACATGACTTACCTGTTTCCTCAATGGGAGGTGGATTGTCAGGCTAAGTCCACCATGGCGTTAATGCGTGAATATCGCTGGATTTCCAGCAATATTCAGGTATTTCGCCGCTATCGCTGGATATTTTATCACAGTGGAGATAAACGTTGCTAATAGTGTGTTATCTCTGCGAAAATATCCAGCGATAGGTGGCGATAAAAAAAATATCGCAAGTTGTTGCTAATATCCCCCAATGTGACCTCTCCCGACCCGGATAGAGTACAGAAAATGGATCAAGCGTATACACAATCCTATCTTGGGCTGGTGGATTGTGTACCACTATCTATGGGTTGTAAGAAGATTGTGATAGCTGCCAGATAGGTGGTCTTCCCTCTGCAATGAACTAGAGCATGGTCAGACCACTTTACAGTTGTAGTGCATCTCTTGAGATTTCCAAGCCATGGACGAACAATAGGTGTAAAATAAGGTAACATTTCTTACTGGGAGAATACATTAATTCGTTGAAGCCTGGGCGTTCAGGTTATTGATTACTTATGAAATATGTCTGTTTTTGTTTTCCTCTATCCAAAATTGAAATTACCCATTTGTTTGTGAAATAGGGATTTTGTATTAGCTATATCATGTTTTACAATACCGAAAAGATGAGCTACAATGGGCCCAAGCCGCAATGTGTTCGTTGACAAAGCTTGTACTTGTAAAAAGTGTGTCCCTTATTTCCCAGAAAATGTCTGATGTTGCTTCTGACATCGACCAGCACGTGAAGATTGTTTGCGCTGGCGTTATGTTGTTCATTTGTTAATTCTTACATTCCCTGTTATGTTTCCGACTCCTTCAGCACATGAAAAGTACGCTTGCCATGGCAACTTCTATACAAGCAGAAAGGCCGTGATTGTCATGCGCTGTATGTTTTCTACCTCCACAGTCTAAGCTTGGTGAATGTGGTCTTTTTATTGTCATAATAGATAAACACCATGTCTATGTATTGCAGCAGAGAATGGCTTCACGTTGCAAAACAGATTTTTCAGTTCTTCCTGTCGATGGTGGCATCTTTATAAATATATGTGGAACATTTTCATTTAATTTTGGGTTCTTTTATGGCAAACATCTCAGCTTTAAAGCACCTCACATTGTCCTAGCATTACATGTGTTTCAACAAACGTGTTGGTTTCTTTACTCACTGTTGCAACACTTTTTATTATTACGTGTATTTCTTCTCCGTAAGCTCATAAGCGTCATCAATTGAGCCTTATGTGATAGATTAGAAGACCCTCACGAAAACTCCTAGGGGCATATTAACAACATACTGCGATAAATATCGCAGGGCGCGCTTAGCGCGATTTTGTGTAACGCAGGCTATCGCTGGATTACATCGCCGAGTTAGCGCGTTATTATCAATGCCTAACTCCAAAGCGATAAAAAATCCAGTGATAACGGTGAAATGCCTGAATATCGCTGAAAATCCAGCGATAAAAAAGCAGCGATAGGGAAATCGTTGCTAATAAGCCATGGTGGACTTATCCTGACAATCCACCTGCCATTGACAAGATGGCTAAGTCAGGTTTTAATCAGGGGTTAAAAACCTGCGTTCATCGCGGTTTAGCGCAAATTTTGTCATCGCATGACAACATTGGTAATACAGCGAGGTGCTGTTAGTGACTGTTTTACATGTTATTTTGGTTAGGAACGCCTACCTTGCATGTCATTAGCGATAAATATCGCTGACATGCAAGGCGATAGTAAAAGCCAGAGCTAACTCGTGAAAGCTTGCGCTAACGCATGTTAGCGCAGGCTTGATAATAGGGCGATGAATATATTGCCGCTTTTACGGCAAAAAGTGCCGCTAAAGTGGCGATATGGCCCTTGATAATATGCCCAAGAGCCTCATTACAACTGCCTGGAATCCCCTTTCTGGGCAAAAACACTCGTTTTTGAAAGGGGAACTACAAATGTTTATTTAATTAGGGCATATGTCCACCCACTTTAAGCATGTAGTTGTGTGGCTGCAAAATGGCCCGTTAATCTGGAAAACAAGCCAAAGTCTGGACTGGTAATGCCAATTTCCAAATTAATGTTTACATAAAATGAGGGAGTAACTCATAATGCCCCGGTTATACCAGGTCCCGGTATTATCAGAGTACCATTGGTATCAGTTATTCCTGCTCCAGTATTGCCACCCAGATTTAAAGTCGTATTCAAAGCCCTAGAGTGCTTATTTGATCTAAGTTTAGGAATGAGGATTTGTTTCAGAATTTTATAGTGACGGAAATCCTTTGAAATTTTCTTCACCATACTGGCCCAATGAAGGGGAAATTTGGTCTGTTGGTTGTCTCCCAAATTTACAACTACCTGCATAAATCACAGGACGTTTCAATATCACTCGGCTTTAAATTGGGACCTAATTTGTACTTTGTAACAAGGGTACATGTGTCGCCTGATTCTCGATAAAAGGATGTGCCTTAATTACAGCAAGGATGGTAATTCAGTCAGTGGTACGACCCATGCTGACAATGAGTGAATTGGCATGCATTTGCATTATACTGTTCTGCAAAAGTTGGAGGAGGGACACAGCTGGTCCCTTAGAGAAGCTTGCCAGTGGTGGCATGATTAATCCTTATAAGGAGGTATTGGAGTGAGCTTTAAATAGAAATATGTGGCACATGGTATTAATGCCAAAAGGCAAGTTCTTGAATGGTGAGCTGGATGAGTAAACAACATAAACATTTACCACACAGGTAGAGGGTAGGGTTGACATGGAGGGCAGAGAAACACAGGAATAAGAAAGTTGACAGGGTCAGTTTTCCAGCCACTAACAACGTTTGAAAGACAAGCTTGTGATGGACACAGTGGAAAAGTGGCACAGAGCATGATGGTGTAGGCAAACCAGGTGTATGTGATGTTTGAGTGTGGGGGAGATTAATGTTGATAGGAGAACATATTGCGAGTTGACGTTCCTGATGGTTGTATGACTGAGGCATGCATGCACTTGCGTTGTCCTGGCATGCGTGGCTCTGCCCACGTTACTTTCCCCGTTCCCTGTTCCTGACGACTAAGCATATACTTTTCCGGTCGCGTGTGGGGGCGGGGGGTGCAGGGGTCGCGCGGTTGGAGGTTTAATATAAAAAAAAAAGTTAACTTACCTTTGCCGGCCTGGTCCAGTCCTGTGTCTTCTCTACTTCTCTGCTCCTCACAGGAAGCAGGCAGCCTTCCTCCTCGCCCCTAAGCCAATCACAATGCTGCAATGGCAGTGCTGTGATTGGTTGGGATGCCAACCACACAGGCTTCTATGTGGAGGCCATTTTCTCCATGTAGGCTGCATGCAGCCTACATGGAGAAAAGGGAGAGTGCATGTGACTGGTTTGGTCGGCCCTGGGGCCGACCAGTCAGCACCCTCAGAGTAGGCAAGCCATTCCTCCCCTGCCCTACAGCAGGACCGCCCGCCCCAAACCAAACCCTTCTGCTTTCTCGCACAAGGATTGTGGATTCAAGCTAGCCTGGCTGATGTGGGTTGTTAGCCCGAAACCGGTCCCAGGATGCTTGTTTCCGGGCCAGGGAAGACATGGCTTGGCAGTTCGGGCTGGACTGTTCCCATGCGGCATAGGGTCAAGACTGATTTGCATATAGCTGTGTCTGAACTGGGGTGGTGAAGTGAGCTAAAGAACTATGATGGATTCAACCCAGATCAGTGACTGGGGGTGAATGACTGAAAGGTTTCAGCGTTCTGTCCATCATTTCCTTGTGTTTGCTTTATTCGCCCGAAGTTGGCATGGTATGCCAAGACGTGGGTCCCTTGCTCACTTTGCCACTGGATTAAAGTAGGCTGGCTGATGAGGGCTGTTAGCTGGAAACCGGTCCCAGGATGCTTGTTTCCAGTCCAGGCAGGACCTGGCTTAGCAGTTCGGTCTGGGCTGTTCCCATGAGGCACAAGGTCAAGACTCATTTGCATATGGCTTGGTCTAAACTGGGGTGGCATGGTGAGCGAAAGAATGACGGATTTAACCCAGATCTCTTGACTGGGGGTGAATGTATGATTTATTCAGCATTCCATTCATCATTTGTTTGCGTAGCACTTTTCACCCTAAGTGGGATGGGTATGCCCAGACATGGGTCCCTTGGTCACTGTGCCACTGGATTCAAGCTAGCCTGGCTGATGAATGGTAATACCCAGAAACCGGTCCCAGGATGCTTGTTTCCAGTCCAGGGAGGACCTGCCTTGGCAGCTCGGTCTGGACTGTTCCCATGAGGCACAGGGTCAAGACTGATTTGCATTTGACTGGGTTTAAACTGAGGTGGCATGGTGAGCAAAAGAACAATGGATTTAACCCAGATCTCTTGTCTGGGGGTGAATGTATGATTTATTCAGCATTCCGTCCATCATTTATTTGCATAGCACTTTTCACCGTAAGTGGGCTGGGTATGCCCAGGCGTGGGTCCCTTGCTCACTGTGCCACTGGATTCAAGCTAGCATGGATGATGAAGGGTAATACCCCGAAACTGGTCCCAGGATGCTTGTTTCTGGTCCAGGGAGCAGCAGGCTTGGCAGTTCGGTCTGGATTGTTCCCATGAGTCACAGGGTCAAGACTGATTTGCATATGGCTGGGTCTAAACTGGGGTGACATGGTGAGCAAAAGAACAAAGGATTAAACCCAGATCTCTTGACTGGGGGTGAATGTATGATTTATTCAGCATTCCGCCTATCATTTTTTTGCGTAGCACTTTTCACTCTACGTGGGATGGGTATGCCCAGACGTGGGTCCCTTGCTCACTGTGCCACTGGATTCAAGCTAGCCTGGCTGATGAAGGGAAATACCCAGAAACCGGTCCCAGGATTCTTGTTGCCGGTCCAGGGAGGACCTGGCTTGGCAGTTCGCTCTGGAATGTTTCCGTGAGGCACAGGGTCAAGACTGATTTGCATATGGCTGGGTCTAAACTGGGGTGGCATGGTGAGCAAAAGAACGATGGATTTAACCCAGATCTCTTGACTAGGGGTGAATGTATGATTTATTTAGCATTCTGTCCATCATTTGTTTTCGTAGGACTTTTCACCCTAAGTGGGATGGGTATGGCCAAACGTGGGTCCCTTGCTCACTGTGCCACTGGATGCAAGCTAGCCTGGCTGATCAAGGGTAATACCCAGAACCCGGTCCCAGGATGCTTGTTTCTGGTCCAGGGATGACCTGGCTTGGCAGTTCGGTTTGGACTGTTCCCATGAGTCACAGGGTCAAGACAGATTTGCATATGACTGGGTCTAAACTGGGGTGGCATGGTGAGCAAAAGAACAATGGATTTAACCCAGTTCTATTGACTGCGGGTGATTGTATGATTTATTCAGCATTCAGTCCATCATTTGTTTGTGTAGCACTTCACCCTAAGCTGGATGGGTATGGCCAAACGTGGGTCCCTTGCTCACTGTGCCACTGGATTCAAGTTAGCCTGACTGATGAAGGGTAATACCCAGAAACCAATCTCAGGATGCTTGTTTCCGGTCCAGAGAGGACCAGGCTTGGCAGTTCGGTCTGGACTGTTCCCATGAGGCACAGGGTCAAGACAGATTTGCATATGACTGGGTCTAAACTAGGGTGGCATAGTGAGCAAAAGAACAATGGATTTAACCCAGTTCTCTTGACTGGAGCTGAATGTATGATTTATTCAGCATTCCGCCCATCATTTCTTTGCGTAGCACTTTTCACCATACGTGGGATGCGTATGCCCAGACGTGGGTCCCTTGCTCACTCTTCCACTGGATTCAAGCTAGCCTGGATGATGAAGGGTAATACCCAGAAACCAGTCCCAGGATGCTTGTTTCCGGTCCAGGGAGGACCTGGCTTGACAGTGCGCTCTGGACTGTTCCCATGAGACACAGGGTCAAGACTGATTTGCATATGGTTGGTTCCTAAACTGGGGTGGCATTGTGAGCAAAAGAACGATGGATTTAACCCAGGTCTCTTGACTAGGGGTGAATGTTTGATTTATTCAGCATTCTGTCCATCATTTGTTTGCGTAGCCCTTTTCACCCTAAATGGGATGGGTATGCCCAGACGTGGGTCCCTTGCTCACTGTGCCACTGGATTCAAGCTAGCCTGGCTGATGAAGGGTAATACCCAGAAACCAGCCCCAGGATGCTTGTTTCCGGTCCAGGGAGGACCTGGCTTGGCAGTTCGGTCTGGACTGTTCCCATGAGGCACAGGGTCAAGACTGATTTGATTATGTCTGGATCTAAACTGGGGTGGCATGGTGAGCAAAAGAACAATGGATTTAACCCAGATCTCTTGACTGGGGCTGAATGTTGATTTATTCAGCATTCCGTCCATCATTTGTTTGCGTGGCACTTTTCACCCTAAGTGGGATGGGTATGCCCAGACGTGGGTCCCTTGCTCACTGTGCCACTGGATTCAAGCTAGCCTGGCTGATCAATGGTAATTCCCAGAAACCGGTCCCAGGATGTTTGTTTCCGGTCAAAGGAGGACCTAGCTTGGCAGGTCGGTCTGGACTGTTTCCATGAGTCACAGGGTCAAGACTGATTTGCATATGGCTGGGTTTAAACTGGGGTGGCATGGTGAGCAAAAGAACAATGGATTTAACCCAGATCTCTTGACTGGGGGTGAATGTATGATTTATTCAGCATTCCTTCCATCATTTGTTTGCATAGCACTGTGTTCTAACTACTAGCTTATCCATGCTGGTTTTGTGGTAAACCGGCAGTTCCACATAGAGGCTACCATCAAGGAATGTCTTTAACTGTTTATCTCTGTCAGTACCTCCGCACACGAGTGAGTAACTGCAGATAGCCATTGGTGACCACCTGCTTCAGTGGCCAAAGGGATAGTAGAACCTAAATGTAATAGAAAACCTCAGTGATAATACTTCCAACCCATTTCCTGGCTAATGATAATCAGGAGATTCAGAACTTTAGCAGGAGCAAGACATCAGAATAATCCCTGCTCCAACGGGGACACATGCCGCCAGATTCCGGGAAAAATATGTTGGCATGGAAACTCCATAACAGATTCATAACAGTGGCCCCACCTGAAAAGTGTTCAGTAAAGAGTAATTGCAGGAAGATTTTCCTGTTAATAACACAACTCCATGTCTTTACATGATGGAGCTGGGTTTTTCGTATCCCATTACTTGAGTATAATCATTAAATAACCCCAGTTACTGGTTGTATGGAACTTTGTTAGTCGACAAAGATAAATGGGGAATAAATATCTATGAGGTAACAATTCATTAACATTTTTTGGTTTTAGTCAATAAAGAGAATTAGTGTGATTTAAGGGTTTTATTTTTCAAATCTGTTAAGTCTTTTATCTTTTATTCAATAGGCATTAGGTTTTAGAATTCAGCATTAAAAGTTAATATGATCCATCAAATGATATGTGATTATAATACAGACCAATATATTCGTTAGAATCACAATCAATATAGTAATAATATAGCAAGAATGTTCCATGAAGGAAATACCTTATTTTAAATAAGTTGGGATAATGAGAGGAAAAGGTGTCATTTCAGTTACCCATAAAGAGTACTGATTAGAGATTCAGCACGCAAGCAAAAAAAGCCTTTGCATTATAGGCTGAAAAATATTTTCAGTTTAAAGATTTCAGTAGATAATTCAGGATTCTAAATAAGGCATCTCTCATAAAGAGATGGTATCAGAAGCTCAAAGGCGAGTCTTCAGCCAGGAACTTAGGGAAGGAATCCACAGTACTCTAGGAACGTGCACTAAATTCTAGGTTGCAACATTATTTTTTTCATCTTCTCCATCCTCCAATAGACTCTCAGCAACTCCTGAGGATATGCAAAGTCTTCATTTTCTCAGGCTACTACAATACGCTTTCAGACATTGAACAGTAACAAGTAGCGTTGTTGATGTCTTGCTGTACAAGCAGTCTTCCCATAATTCATTCTTACGGACAACTTGTCTTCTTTCGGTGAGAACCCACTATCCGTTAGCTACTACATAACAAACTTGTCTGCTTACTCTTTCACCAACTTCTATATAGGATGGGGTGGCCGAAGTTATACCACACACACAATTTGTATAAACAGCAGGAAAACTTTGCCCACCACTTGGCCATACTGGGGATCTTCAGTTTTTACCTTATACACAGAACAGGCATATATAAGCACCTTCAGTCATACGTGTCATACCTAACATGACATGAAACAGGAACCCAACTGGTACAGGACTAAGGGGCATATCAGCAAGCAGGCGATAAAAAATTATCACCGCTTTTGTGTCTGTTTTCAGACGAAAAGCGGTGATAATTTTATTGCCTTATAAGCAAGGTCACGCTATCGCGTGAAACCTTGCCTTATCACCATTTCCCTTAACGCCCATCTTTGCATCTCTAATGAGATGCAAAGTGGGCATTCCTCCCAAGGATAACGGGAGAAATGTCGCTAAGCGACATTTCTCCTATTATCAAGCCTCACGCAAAGCAGCATAGTGACAAGAAAAGTAGCGATAACCTCTGTTATCGCTACTTTCCTTACGCCTGCTTTGAAACTGACTTAGCCATGATATCCTACGGAAGGCGGATAACATGGCTAAGTATGTGAGGCCCTATCAGCAAGCGATCGCCAAAAGTTGTATGATTATCGCTGGATTTCCAGCGATAATCGCACATTTGGCAGCTTGCACTCTGAATTTTATCGCTTTGGAGATAAGCGTTGCTAATAGCACGCTATCTCTGCGATAAAATTCAGAGTTGGCTGGCGATAATTATCCTCACGCTAAGAGCGCTGAGCGATAATTATCACCAGCCCTTGCTGATATGCCTCTAAAACCATCAAATCACAATTACATTCCTTTTAGGGAACCTAGGGGCATATTAGCAAGAACCTCGATAAAATTATCGCCGTTTTAGCGGCAGGAAACTGCCTCTAGAATGGCGATAATGGGCTTGCTAATATGCGTTACAGAATTCCAATAGAAGCCCAGGTTAGATGTCTTGCACATCTAACCTGGGCTTCTATTGGAATTCTATAACGCATATTAGCAAGCCCATTATCGCCGTTTTAGCAGCAGTTTCCTGCCGCTAAAACGGCGATAATTTTAATGAGGTTCTTGCTAATATGCCCCCTTGTTCAGAAGATACCCTCACATCTCATAACCACCATATCCCTTGTATGTTATCAGATACTGGGGTAAAATGGATTGAAATATCTTCATCCCAATGTCTGTTAGGAATGATAGATATTGGGCAATCAGTATACTTAAATCAGTCCAATCCATTAAACCGCTTATGAAGTTCATCCAGGCAATTGATGACAGCAATGACAGATACAACTAGATCCAAATGTGAGATATTCCTTATGGAAAAGAAACTCCAGCCACAGCAAAGAGCAGCACGCAGCTCCAGCTCTCCTTCTCTGCTTCCAGCTCCTAATAGTCAAACCTAAACATTCCTTAACAGAATGGGAGAGAAGAAATATACATAAGGCGAATAGAGGGAGCAGGAATATACCACTTGAAAGTTAACAAGACAATACCACACCGTTCTATTCTCTCAGAATGAATCTAAGCTGTTTATATGTGAGGATTAGAGAGTAGTGAGCTTAGATAGTAGTTGGTAACAGATGCTAACAAGAGGGCTCATTGATGGATATAACAGATAGGCCCATCTACATTCAGCATATAATTACTTTGATTAAACCTTTGTTAAAGGATACTTGTGATAGGTAGGTGTGAGGGATTGGGTTGTTGGTTAACTGGAGTGTAAGCCCTGGTAAATAAACAGCCACAATCCCTTGCAGGGTGAACCACAAAAAGTCACTAATTGAACCTCTGCTTAACCCTATGTAGCTTGGCACATAAAGCAGTCATGCTTATTATAGAGTCAATGTGTAGAGTATTTATGCAGCACACAAATAGTGATAAAGTGAAAAAACAACAAAAGAAAAATCCCAAACCAATTTAGAAAAACAGAGTACATTTTAATAAATTATTTGACACCAAAACCATTAAAATCCAATCAGTAGATCAGGAGTTATGGCCTTTTAAAGAATAAACTGTACATTAGTGCCTAAAAGATAAAAGCACCAAAAGCACAAACAGCAAACATCTGGTCACGCTAGACCGGGGCAAAGTCAAAAGTTGAGGTCGACAGCGATGGAGCGCCGGTCGGATACAAGAAGTAGATTGGGCAATGTCAGCGCTTACATTCGGACTTGGACAATTTTTGAAGAAAAAGTGTTTGAGAAGGTAGAAGATCAGCGGGGCAAGGCTGCAGAAATTTCTAAGGAGGGAGCATTGTCATCGGATAGCCGTGGAGTGAAGCTGTAGTGAAGATTTTTACTTTTGGACTGGAAGTTGAAAATCGGGAAGAGCAGCGAAGTCAATCTGACCAGGTAGGCACCTCGAACGGATAGGCGAGCAGGTTGGTCCCAGTCTTTTCCTGTTTTTCAGAGTACTTTTTGGCAACATTTTGTCTACCACCTCAGTTTTGGAAAATGGCCCTATGGCACCTTTAGCACCACGACCAGGGTCCAGGAAAGGAGACCTCTTTGGGTTTCTGGACTCACTCAGGCTGTGTCCCAAGTGCGGGTTTCAGATGGTGGGTGCCTGTTATGTCCTTGTGGCTCTGAACAGGAGGTCAGCGAACAAGTCCTTGGAGTCAGTTCTAGTAGTCCTGGGTGCAGGTGTAGATGCAGGGCTACACAGTTGGTCTGGAATCTGAGGGTTCAAGGCGGGCACCAGGCAGCAAAGCCGTCCTTCCAGGTACAGCAACAGCCTGGCAGAGTGCACAACAGGTTAAAGCAGAAGGCAGCCCTGTGAGAGTCCTTCTACAGGCCCAGTAGTGAACTAAAGACTGGGTCTGAAAGTCCTAGTTAAATACCCTGATGTCCTCCTTCTAGAAGGTGTGAGAAGGTTCTGGAAGGGTTCTTTGAAGTGCATGGGACTCCCTGCCTTACCTGCCCTGGCTCCAAGCTGGCTGTAGTGACAATACAGGATTTTAGGCCTATTGTGTGGAGACAGGACTCAGCCTACTCAGGTGTAAATTGGGCTGTGCTCAGCTCCGCCCCTCCCCATCCTGCCAGTTGATGACCCACTGAGGCTAAGCTAATCCCACTACTGTGTGTCTGTCTGGAGGGAATTCATAATGTCTGTCGACTACACTCAGTCATGTGACGTAAGGCAGGCTGCTGGCACAAGGGGCTGAGGGGAGGAAAATGCCAACGTTCTAAAAGTGGCCTTTTTAAACTTGTAATGCTAAATTCGACTTCACCATTAAAGGGGGTTTATCATTGCAAGTTCATAGGTACCAAACATGATATATCTACCTCCTCTCACTTAGGAATGACAGCTTATTAAATGTAATATGGAATCCCCAATGTTATCCTAGGGGAGGGGTAGGCCTCACAGTAGTGAAAACAAATGTGGGAGTTTTTCACTACCAAGACATGTAAAACCTATAAGTACATGTCCTACCTTTTAATTACACAACTCCCTGCCCTATGGGCTAACTAATGCCTACCTCAGGGGTGATTTATATGTATTAAACAGGGAGTTTAAGGATTAGCAAGGGGTTTTAAATGCTAAGTGGCAGGCCTGTGACACATTTTAGAGTGCTACTTAGGTGGGTGGCACAATAAGTGCTGCAGGTCCGCTGGCAGCATTTAATTTACAGGCCCTGAGTATATGGTATACCACTCTACACGGGACTTCCAAGTAAATTAAATATGTCAATTAGGTATATGCCAATCAAATCATGTTTAGGGGTGTAAGCACCAGCACTTTAGCACTGGTTAGCAGTGATAAAGTGCAAAGAGTCCTAAGGCCAACAGAAGCAAAAATCCAGCAAAATTGGAGGCAAGCAGGCAAAAGGTTTGGGAAGACCTCCCTAAGGCTGACAGTTCCAACAGTGTGTAGTCCCTGGAAACATGACACTCACACTTTCCAATCAGTTATGCACTACAATCTCAGTATTATGCTAAATCCCAACAGCACATGCACATTGAGGGCAAATCAAGGTTGTTAAAAAAGAAAACAGTACAATTCCATTTTGGATACTCACTCTGAACAAAAACACAAATATTCACTTGATGCACATCTGCAACCAGTTCATGGCCAATGGCTTAAACCTAGTGCATCATTTAAAGCTAAAATTAAGGCGCTCTGTGCCTTTCAGGCTGTCTCCAACTGGGAAGAGGAGTATTATAAGTCTTTTTTTTAAATTTTCCTATGGGCGCATCTCACCTGTAGATAAAAACAGAGAATATTGCTGAACTCTGCTTTAAGAATTCAGGAGCATCAAACACTGAAAAAATGTGAGAGGATATGTAGAATAAAAAGTATCAATGCACAGTCTCGTTTTTTATAATCAACTTCGTTTTCACTTTAGTTGTGCCACTGATGAGCAGTCAGGCGAAATATTCTGCTGTTGTTTTTTAGGTTTCGCCGGCACAGTGTGTGCTTGTGAAATCTATTGTATATAATATAAATCTTAAAAGGGGCTTACATCCAGCCATCAGTTTTCATTGGTTGCTGTACTTGCCGCTTACATGTCCTCCATTTCTATTGGCTGTTGAATACTATTTCCTGTTGATCCTCTGTGTGTTTCTCTTATTAGTCTCCCATTGCTTAAGTACTGTTTTCATCCACTTTGTGGGACTTTTTTTAAAGCTTTTTTGTTTGTCTTTCGCTCTTTATGTAATCTCTTTGTGGCTGTCTTGTTGCCACAAGGAGATGATGGATGGAGCGCTTTCTTGTTGCCGACAAAGGTCAGCGTTCTAGTGAGGTTTCTCTCCAGTGTGCGCCTCATTCTCTTGTTTCTGTTCTTTTCATTTATTCCACGAGGTTGGGAATGCATCGTTCTCCTAGTCTCGCTTTCAGTCCTGAGCCCAGCCCCAGGTTACGCTAAGACAGGTAGCAGTGGTGTGAATGTTGAGTGGTTTGGACCAAAAAGCAGTGTAAAGGGGTAAATCCAGAAAGGCAGCAGTGGCCAAGCAGCAAAGTACCTGAAACGCCCTCTGAGGCCAAACGCACACAGTGCACACTGCTCCAGGTGGGGCCGATTTACAATATTTTTAGGTGTGTGCCACATAGCCCCAGGCTTCAGATGTAAGTTGCGCCTATTGCAAGAGCGAGTTCTACCTACTGTCCTGAAAACAAACACTCTTTGACAAATAATGGGATTGTAGCACAAAGAAATAGTTTATTTGCTCAGGATCACACAGTTTAACAGGTGATGTACCAGCCAATTTTGCTGCTTCTACATAAAACCTCCTTGTGCATTTATTTCATCACGTGCTCAAGATCACACATCAACAATACTATTACTATCATAGTTTTCGAGCTATATTGGGGATCGTTTTTTCTGATCTTCATGCAAAAGGTCTGATGCGTCGGCCAAAGAACAAATGGCTTTGTTTATTGACTACACATCACCAACTGCCAACAGCAACTGCTATCAGGCAGGGCCAGTGAGGCCAGCGAACACCAAACTGCTGGGTTGGGACTCGTGCACAGCAGGCAGCCACTGGAATGGAATGGAAATGGAATGGAAAAGCATTTCTAGAGCGCATGGCTACCCGGAAGCATCCCAGCGCTAGTACCGAAAAAGAGGGAGGAAGACAAAGCTTACGAAAAGAGATAGGTTTTTATTTGTTTCCGGAAGGACATATGATCAGAGGTGGTACGAAGATGTAGGGGCAGGCCATTCCAGAGTCTGGGAGCATTGTATGAAAAAAGTCTGCCGCCACTTCTGGTCTTTTTTATCCTAGGAACCTCAATGAGGTGCAGATCATCTGATCTGAGTCTGCGATTGGCTTTGTATGGGCGAATCAAGTTAGAGATGGAAGGGGGACCAAGTCCCTGCATAGCTTTGTGCACTAAGCATAGGGATTTGAACTTGATACGTTCCTGCACTGGGAGCCAATGAAGGGCTCGAAGAGGCGGTGCTGCTGACAGTCTATTGGGGACTCTTAATAAGAGCCCTGCAGCACTGTTTTGTACCACTTGGAGTTTCTTGATTACGGAGAGGGGGGAGCCCAAGTACAGGGCATTCCCGTAATCCAGCCTAGAAAGAATTAGTGACTGAATCATTACTTTCCTAGGCAATGGAGGGAGCATAGGTAAGACTTTCCGTGCAATTTTAAGTAGGCCATAACAAAGGGCTGCTGTTTTCCTAGCTTGAGTTTTTAGGCTTAGATCCTGATCAAGCCATACCCCTAAGCTCTTGATTTCTGATTTTGGAGTGGGGGCTGGGCCCATGCAAAGTGGCCATATCTTGGAGGGAGTAAAGTGAAGGGGATTACCCAAAACCATGATCTTGGTTTTCTCCCCGTTGAGCCTGAGCTGAGAATCGTCCATCCAGCTTGAGATGTCTTTCAGGCAGGCATGGATAGTGTGGAATTCTTGGTTAGTTTGAGTAAGTCCGACCACTAGCTGGGTATCATCAGCATAGGTAATAATGCGGATGCCATGAGGTTCTATCTTAGCTGCCAGGGGAGACATATACACGTTAAACAACGTAGGGCTAAGAGAGGAGCCCTGAGGTACCCCGTTCGGCAGCGGTATGGGTTTAGAAACCACAGTGTCATTAAAAACTTGAAAGGTTCTCTCCTCCAAAAAAGAGGAAAGCCAGCGGATTGCTGTGCCCCTGATACCAATGTTCCTGAGCCGCTTGATCAGTGTCCGGTGATTCACCGTATCAAAGGCGGCGCTCAGGTCAAGGAGAATAATGGCAGCTGACCCTCCAGAGTCCAAGATCTTTTTGCTTTCTTCCATCACTGCCAAAAGAGCTGTCTCAGTGCTTTGGCGAGGGCGGAAGCTAGTCTGGGAGGGATGGAGGAGACCATGTTCTTCAAGAAAGCCTGACAGCGCACCATTTACTAATTTTTCAGTGATCTTACTAATGGCAGGGAGGAGAGAGATGGGGCGATAGTTGCCTGAGTCAGAGTGATCCAGGTTGGGCTTCTTTAATAAAGCCTTTACTCTCGCCTCTTTCCACCTAGGTGGAACTACTCCAGTGGCAAGAGAGGAGTTAATCAAATGTATTATGTGTGGAGCTATAATAGGAGTGACTCGCTTTAGGATGTTCATAGGTGCTGGATCGGCTGGGGATCCACTTTTGAGCGTGGTCCATAGGGAGTCGAAAATTTCCTGGGTGACCAAAGGAAAGTCCATCAAAATGACATCGGTTTCAGAGTCCAAATAGGTGAGGGGGGTAGGGTCTTTCTCTATCTTAACCGGAAGAGATTTCACAATAAGCTGGACTTTATTGCTAAAAAATTCGGCGAGTTTATTACAATGTTCGCCTGAAATATCGGGGGCTGCTCTGGGCAGAGGGGCTTTAAGAAAACTCTTTATAATCTTAAAGGTTTCTCTCGAGGAATTGGGTGCCGCTAGAATTTTCTTTTAAAAAAATAGGGCTTGGGCTTTTCTAAGTTCTTTTTTATAGGTGCTGATAGATAGTCTGTATTCCTGTTTTTTTTGTGGTAGGAAGTCTTTCCTCCATTGTCTTTCGTTGGTTTTACAATGCTGCTTAAGGGCACGTAGTTCAGGAGTGAACCAAGGTGCATCTCGTACCCCTACTGGATTCTTTTTCCTGGATACCGGAAGGACCGTGTTAAGTGAGTGCTCAATCCAATGATTGAAATCCTCATTAGCCTGAGTGGGGCATAGAGATAAGGTGGGTTTTCCTCTTATCAGTTCCTGAGACCATTTGTCCATAGAGAGCTTATTCCAGCGGCGACCAAGCGTCCAGATTGGTTGAGTCTTGGGCATGGCTGTTTGAGGAGACCAAAGGAGTTTTATGAGAGAGTGGTCTGTCCAGGGGAGCGGGGTGGGTTCACTCGCCTCAAGATCCGGTAGGTTGGAGAACACTTGATCAATCAGGTGTCCTCTAATGTGAGTAGGTTTTTTAATTAAGGGGGGGAGATTAAGGGAGGCAAGATCATTCGAGAGCTCAACGGCATTAGCGGCCAGTGGCGAATTGAAATGAAGATTAAGGTCTCCCAAAATTGTGAAATTGCTTGAGGCGCTCGCTAGTTTAATAGTAGCCTCAAGCAAGGAGCAATTGAAAGAGCCTATGGGTCCAGGAGGTCGATAGATGAGAATGCCTGAAAAAGCCAGGAGAGGAGAAAATTCTAATGAGAAGAGAACATTCTCGCAGTCTTCAATGGGGTTGTCCAGGAGGCGACAGACAAACTGATCTTTGTAAATTATAGCTATTCCACCTCCTCGGCCACTGGATCTGTCGACTCTTAGCATTGTATAGCCCGGGGGGAGGGTTAGCATAATGTCGGGTACTGAGTTTGGGGAGAGCCACGTTTCTGTGAGGAAGAACACATCAGGGTCTACATCTCCAAGGAGTATCCCTAACTCCGTAGTATGCTTGGGGAGGGATCTACAGTTGAGAAGGAAAATGTTCAACTCCGATCTTTCCTGCAGGTGGACTGACTCGTGTGATGGCAGGTTGGATACATAGAGGACATTTAATAGGGATATTCCCAGGTGGGCACACAAACTCACAATTAATTCCAGAAGTAGAATTGAGCTTACGAAGCTCAGAGTTTGTATATGTGCGACGGGCTAAGGTAAACGGGCAGGGGTGCTGGCCCCTGGACCCGGCCGGGCGCGGACGGGCGCAGACGGGCTTGCCTTAGGCGCGCCTTTGGCGCGCCAGCGGCGTGCCCGCTGCGCGCGTCTGCTGCGCGGTCGCATCAGTGAGTGTTATATAGGAAGCCCCCGCCCGGATTCAGCTGCTAGAATGCTGACCCGGCGCTGAAAAATGCGGAAGTGAGTGTTCCGCCCCCCTAGAGCACTGAACACGGCTCTAATTACAATGAGATACAAGGTAAATACTCTCGTTCACAAATGGTAAAACACATGTGCAAAACAGCAAGAATATTACAATTTTAAAAGTTATAGAGCTACTATTGCGCGCAGGATGTCACAGCAATATCGTTTTTTACACCGACCTGCAGCCACACTCCTACGTGAGTGCTCTGCTTCCGGTCAAATTCGGTGTAGCGCGGTCGCATCAGTGAGTGTTATATAGGAAGCCCCCGCCCGGGTTCAGCTGCTAGAATGCTGACCCGGCGCTAAAAAATGCGGAAGTGAGTGTTCCGCCCCCCTAGAGCACTGAACACGGCTCTAATTACAATGAGATACAAGGTAAATACACTCGTTCACAAATGGTAAAACACATGTGCAAAACAGCAAGAATATTAAAATTTTAAAAGTTATAGAGCTACTATTGCGCACAGGATGTCACAGCAATATCGTTTTTTACACAGACCTGCAGCCACACTCCTACGTGAGTGCTCTGCTTCCGGTCCAATATGTATTATTTACATACAGTGATCAGAGCAAAGCTGCTACTGTCTATTACACAAAAATGACAGATTATTCTGATTTCACCAACTGTGATACCCTTTCGTCCAGCTGCACTTATTCAGCTTTATCTATCCCCTTTCTCTCCCAATTTCTCCTTCCCATGCTGATATATATTACTTTTTACCTGTTGGGCCCTGTTTCCCAATTCCGTATTATATGTTTTTGTCTTTAACACAGTCCTTAACATTAAAGTTCATGCTTAGAAAAATGAAGTCCTACCCCATCTCCCAGTGGTGTGGCAACCTGCCTGCCATGAGACCAAATGCAAGAAAGGAAATTGGGTCTCCTATTCCCTGGTTCAGTAACAAGAAACAGCACAAACTGAGGAGCGGCGATGGCTCATAACTCGGCCTGGGCAGTGAACACCACCCCGTTTTGAGTTTGCAGTTTTCTGTACTCTGCGCTCTGTGGAGCTCGCGGAGTGCAGAAAACTCCACTTCGTATAGTGCAGCTGAGTTTTTTCCCTGCTTACACTTGCGAACGGTAAGTTTGAGAGCATGAGCTGCCGCTCACGTAGAATTTCTACCTGAGCGGCAGGAAGTCCAGTGCGAACAGCAGTGCGCACTGTACTCCACCACCTGTGGAACTTCGCAGAGTTTATTTGCCACTTCACGGAGTTCACCGTAGCAAAATTCTGCAAACTATGCCCAAGCCTGCTCATAATAACCTGGTTCTCAGTGCCACAGCACCTGCTGCACTATTGACAGGTATGCCCCTGCAGCCCCCATCTCTCCATTACGTTTACCTGGCTTCAAGTTACACTATCATATCCAGATACACTAACACATCTTAAACACACCAGCCCACATATATCTCTCTGTCTATTGCACATACATGTCAAGCAAACAAGCGCGTACACAGCCAAACGCCATCCCGCAATATATGCAATGACAGCATCACCCAACCAAAGGCCCCTTGCGCACCATCAAGTTACCAGCTCACCATTACACACACATCAAAAATACAATTACACAAACATGGTAGCACATGTACAGTCCCACCAACACATACCATAATTTATAAAAGCACAAATAACGTCACAAACCCTAAAGCTATCTCACTCTCACACACACACGTGCAATCCCACAGACATTTTTAAAAAACTTGCACTGCTTCTGTATTGTAGGTACATGAGGCATGCTTGCACTGCTGATGCATACTCTGTGCCGGTACTGCTCTGTGCAAGAGAATGTGTACTTCTGTACAACTGCTTTTATCCGTATGTCAAATGGGATCTTACATCAATAATTTCCAGCCTTCTCTCGCTGCTGGTTTCTGCTTAAAAGAACTGTGCTCTTTATTAAAACTATTTGGAAATACTTTGGGTTAGTATATCCATCCTCTCCTTACTGCCTGAGTGCCATTTCATTCTTGACAGAGACTAGTCAAACTGGTCTATCATCAGATGTTTAATGTCTGTCATTTCAATCCGACTACAATGTCCACCGCTCAAATGAATTTCATATTTCCCTAAACTAATTCCCGACTAATCCAGTTTGGGTCTTGGAGAAGTGTGCTACCCGCCGAAAGGAACTTCAACACCTCATCAGGGGTAGCAAGTGCTATATAAATGCAAACCCTTCCCTGTTCTATCCCTCCACTATCCTTTTTCAATCCAAATAATAAACTCACATGTCTACCGCTCAAAGTAATTTAATATCTCCCTATACTAAGTCCCCACTAATAATTTTTGGTTCCGGAGTAGTGTGGTACTCGCTGAAAGAGTGCTTCGACACCTCGTCAAGGGTAGTAATCGCTATATAAATGCAATTACAATACAATGCAATAAGCACTTTGAACTTTCATTGCTTTAATTAAGTCAGACTAATTGTGATTATTGAGCTCTTTTTGCAGTTGTTTTTGAAATGTCTTGATGGAATATGATTCCTAAGCCATGGGGTCATTAAAAGTTGAGCATGATAGTATTTATAGATAAACATAGAAAGACACACTAGTGCAATACTAGACAACCTACACTGCCTATGTAAAGTTTTTTGCTGGACCTGCATCTCTTAAACTCAGAACCCAGAGTGACTCCAAGGGCTAGTTGGCTGACCTCCTGATCTGAAGCCTCATTAACATAATAGGCTTCCAGCAACCTTGCTCCTGACCTAGACTCTGCCATATGTGAATCCACCCTGTCAAGAGTAGCCACTGCAATCCTGTACCCTTGGAAATAGGCTTAAGGTGCTCTGCTAGCCTCTGTGGATCCAGCAGAACCCGACACATATCCTCGCTGCACTGCACAAACTCAAGCAGAACCAACGCATTGCCGCTGCTGCGTGGATTGGACACATCGCAAATACCCACATTGCAGGCCATCTGACCCGTTGCTGTGTGGCGCATCCTCGACGCAGACCCTCACATCCCTCATTGATGGCAGTCTCGACAATGATGCCGGACTGTACATCGCAGGCTCGTTGCTCTTCAGAACTGATGCATCGTCCCAACTGCATGCTGCATCTCCAACACCAGACTTCACATCGCAAGCCTCATCGACAGGATCTTCCATGATGCAGGCCCTCGCATCATAGCCTCACAGCATCTTGGAACTGATACATTGCTTCGGCTTTACGGCACATCTTCTTCGCAGAAATTTGCAACGCTCCATAAACCAGAATTTAGGCACTTTGTTCAGCGGTGCTTACTGGGTCTGTGTAGCCTGAACTTGTTACTTTTTTTACTGTCTGGCGTGACCAGATGTCCACAGTTGGAGCTTTGTGCTTTTTTGAGCTATTTTAACTGGAATCTTTAAAATTGCATCTCTCTGGTTTTACTGGTTGAATTTATGTTTAATTTGTTAAAAATAACTCTGTCTCTCTAACTTGGTGTGGGATCCTTTTTGTTTGGTAGTTTTCACTTTATTACTCTTTGAAGTGTTGCACAAATACTTTACACATTGCCTCTAAGTTAAACCTGACTGTTCTGTGCCAAGCTACCAGAGGTTTGAGCACAGATTAATTTAGGGTTGGCTTGTGCCTCACCCTGACAAGTATTGTTGGTGCTGATTGACCAGATTTTATACCCTAGTCAACCAACAACACAATTTATTTATGCTGTCTGAAAAGTGACACAAAAGACAAAGCACTGAGCGGGGCCAGGAAATTTGAAGTGGAGATAAGATCTGTTGGGGTAGAGGAAAAAAGCAAACAAATGCAGCTAGTGGGGAACACATCAGGTGCTGATTGTAGCCCATGCAACTTTTCCTTATACCCTAGGCAAGCATGCATCACCCAAGGCACCTCATCAGGGCATTACCAGGGGCAACCCAGAGAGACAGAAGCACCATTTCTGGTGCATACTGAAACCCCTTACTCACGCACTAAATGGTTCCAGGACTTTCAACACCCTCCCTGGGAAACCTATGATGTCGGAGCTAGAAAAGGGTGAGGAAACCTACCTTTGTCTATGAACAGTACTTGCAGTCTACGCAGGCATTAATTTTAACCTTGAAGATTGAGGAATGAAAAGGGTATTTATGCTAATCTAGTAGGGCAACCTCTTCCTTCAAACATTATGAAGAAAACTTACAGAGGAAATGTAGTTAATATTCTGTTGACAGCTATAATATGATAAGACAAATTTCTGTGTACTCCTATTTAGCTACTGTAAAAAAAGACTATTGTTTATGATTTTGCCTTTCCAGTTTCTCAACTTCAATGCCCCAATTTTACAATTTGAAAGTGAGGTGCCTGAAGAGCAGACATTTTTGGCCAGGCATCAATTTCTCTTATCGGGTTAATGACATAAAATAATTTATCATATCTTGTACTCATACCTTGCGCTGGATGCACTATAGAAAAAAACTGCAACACCCATTTTTTGCGACATAAGACAGTATTTGATTTACCAAGAAGCTGCATATTGTTACAAAGGTGGCCCATGTTGTGAATTTAGAGGCCACGCACAGCATGTCATATCAATGTAGCTGATCAATGGCAGGCTCTGAACAGTTATTCATTTTATGTTGTTATCCAAATGTTCACTGAGAACTTGAAGATATTTCCTATACCCTGTGTTTTTAAAATATAACATACAAGGTTGCAGAGAAGTACTTATGTTCTGTAATAGAACAGACCTGAAGGAAATGTATTTAGTAGTGTCAGCATGCATCTATTAGGCTTGCAAAACAGAAGGAACCATAAAAAGACTGCCATAGAGTGCTCAGATCTGTTATGTTATAATGATTTTCATAGCGCATTAATCACCCAAAAGGGTACCCAGACGCTTGGGTAGATGTGTAGGTTTGTGGTCCCTAAGCTGCTTATATGAAGAGCCAAGTCTTCAGCTTCTTGAAGAACTCAAGAAGTGAGGAGGAGGCTCTGATGTGTTGAGGGAGGTCATTCTCTGTCTTAGGTGCGATGTTGTATAATGTGCGGCTTCCAGTTTTTCTTTTGCGGATGTGGAAAATGTGTGGGAGTGAATGTGAGGGAAAGAGTCGGTGTCTGGTGGGTTGGTGAAAGTGTATGTGTGCATGAGAAGTTTGAATTGGCTGTGCTTGTGAATGGGGAGCCAGTAAAGCTTCCTAAGGTATGGTGTGATATGGGTGCAGTGTTGGAGGTCGAGTAAGAGTCTTGCAGCGGTGTTCTGGATTGTCAGGAATATGTAAAGGAGGTACTTGGAGAGTCCGGCATAGTGTTGACATAGTCCAGCCTGCTGGTGATGAGTGCTTGCATAACAGTCCATCTGGTGTTCTGAGGTAACAATTTGAAGATTTGTTGCAGCATGCATAGGATGTGGATGCAGGAGGTGCACACTATGTTGACTTGAGCCATCATGTTGAACTTGTCTTCTGGTATGATCCCAGGATCCTTTGTATAGTCAGTGGGTGTTGGACCTAGCTCTAAAGCCACCAGGTGGAGTCGCATGGGGAGGTCTTGTTGCCGAAGACCATTAATTTTATCTTGTCAGTGTTGAGCTGCAGGCAGTTGATCCAAATCCAGTCTGTTTCCATGGTAATGCATTTGGTGAAGCCGGTTCTGGGGTGGTTGTTTTGTCTGTTAAGGAGAGGATGAGTTGAGTGTCATCGGTGTAGGAGAAGACATTGATGTCTTGTGATCAGAAGATGTTGGTGAATGATGTTGTGTATATGTTAAAAAGGGTGAGGCTGACGGCAATCCCTGTGGGACTCTGTTTATCAATTTCTTGGTTTCTAATGTGAACGGTGGCCGCCTGACCCTTTGGGTTCTTCCCATGAGGAAGGAACAGATCCAATTGAGAGTGGATCATTGTATGCCAATCTCATAGTCTTTTGATGATGGTGTTATGTGAGACAGTGTCGAAGGCCGCAGAGAGGTCTAGCAAGATGAGGACTGCTGTTTCTCTTTGGTACAGGATGATTTGAATGTCATCAGTGGCCACAATGTCTCAATCACTTTGACAGACCAGCTGGCAGAACTGTACTGGAGAGAGGAATTCGCTGACGCCAGTTGTCTGGACACTTCCCCAGACCTTGGCATCCCCCTACCAAGGTTATAGAGGAGGGAACGTCCTATGCTGTGGTGGCGGGTAGGGCAGCCAAGGCCTTGGGCCTGGAGCTCCCTACAGTGGCAATGATAGAGAAGCAGGGGGATGCATCAGAAGTTGCTCAGTTGATCCAGGTCAACTGTGGGCTTCCTGAGGAGGGTGTTGATTTCTGCAAGTTTCTATTCATCTGGGGAAGTGGTGTATGTGATGAAGGGGTTGATAATGTGGGTCAGGGTGGTGCTGAAGGCTGTCCTTTGTTCTGCCAGTTGCTCATGTTATCCTCTGTGGTCTCTATACCCTTGTTAAGTTGACAATATTTGATAATACCCCTGCCTTCATGAGAACAGAGGCCAACCAGTTGTTCTCTGGGAGCCCTGAGTGGGGCTGAGTGACAAACTGGTTAATTGTGAACCAATTTTTTGCTAACTAATACAAATTACACATTTTAAAAGTATATTTTCCACTAAGTTATCAAAAAACTACTTTTGAAATTAAATGTAGTTTTTAGAATTAAGTGGAAAATAACTTTTATTCATTTTGCTAGCATTTTTTGTGAAGTAAAAATATAAACTAAAGATTGTTTTTATACCTAGACCTGCTCAGGGAGAATCTACGCTTACCTATAGATTGAAAACAGCTTTTTGGCAATTTCCGCTGAGATACCATACTAGTCTTAATATTTAGTACTCCACATTTTTAAACATTAAGCCCCCATCCCTGCTGGCTACCAAGCTCCAGTTCAGGGAGGCTCACCTAATTAATCAATATTTCCAAATATACTTTTTCCTGTCTTGTATCTCTGCAATACTTTTAAACCGTAGCCCAGTCAGAGCAGAGCAGTGTTCCTGGCAACCATATGTTTTGTCATGTATGAGTGGTGTAAGCACATAATGGAGCCCATCTACGACATTTTCCTTTCTCAGACACTGGTGTATTTTCTATGCTATCTACCATGGCCTTACAGGAAACCTAAATAAGTCACTTGGGTGAACTCAATATTAACAGTACAATTTTAGGGAAAGAGCACGTGCACTGTGGAACTGACTCACAGTGCCACAGCTCACAGAGACCTAATACCAACAAATAAAGCATCTAGAAAAATTTCTAATATCAGAAAATGTGAATTTCCCACAAGTACAAGTCCTTTTACAGATGTCCTACATGGACTGAGTGCAACAGAACATGGCACTGAAACACTGTTCATAAAGTGTTTGGGAACCATTGTTAAATTCCATATAGGTACCCCAATAAAGGCTCACTTAACTTCACCTATATCCTCCCGTACATTAAACACAATGGTTCTTGGGGACTGACCTTTTACCTAGATACAACACTGATAACGCAGGATTTCCCTAGTAGCAGTCTCATGCCTTATGCATGAGGATTCTTGGAAACTCAGCAGGACTTTCATCGCCTGCATAATAACTATGTACAAAGTTAATTCCCAACGTCATTCTAAGTCGGACAGTGGCACGGCCAGGTAGAACCCCTGGGGAGATCTTTGGGTATATAAATATCACGTCTTGCTGAGGGAAACAGAGGAGAACAGGACTTCTATGCAGACACACTGACGCAAGACGCTGAAGCCCCTGCATGCAGATACTCCAGCTCACAGTGGTCTGACATCCCTTGTGGGGTGTCCAACTCGAGACCGGGACAGGGTCCCGCAGTCTCTCACTTCAGGTAATGGGGTTGACTTTATCCTAGAGGGATTATTGGCTTAACACCTACATACATGCTAGGTACACTTAGGTACATCTAGTTAGGATTGCATCATAGGAGTACGCATTTTTATTGTCATGTATTTTATATACTTGCCTGTATTCATGGTTACAGCAAAATGGTAGAAATCTACCATCCTTTTACTTTCTTAGGGCTTCTAATCATGTATATCTGTTACTCTCTAGTGATTGCTTCAGCACACCTATTTTACACTAGAATAACGACTGTTCAATAAATGCTTATTGAAAACGTCCATATCGTTTATTCTGTGTATCTCTCTGAAACTAAGTGAGCACGAGTGACTGAGCGAAAAGTAGTACACTGTTTCCAAGGTCCTGAGGGATCAGGGTTGTCATGTTCGATAGTTGCCAAGAACTATTCTCTCCTTGGTAAGAGGAGTTTGTAGTGGCACTGTGATCTAGCTGCAATACAGGCAAGCATACCCGGTGGGGGTGTCTAGAATCAGTCTGACACCAATCCTACAGTGTATGTTGTCTAAACAAGCAGGTACTATATAGGTTTTATAGGAACTACACAACACCATATAGAGAAAGCTTTCTTTGTTTCTTAGGAACTAATTTAGAGTTTGATAGAAGGGTTACCCTGCTACAAAGCAACGGATATCCAATCTGCAAAACAACAAGTGCCATTGGATATTATGCACTTGTAATATGGCTTACAGGATATCTGTCACATTTGTGATTGAGCAGCCCATCAGCAGAACTCAAAATCAGGCCCTTAGATTGACACCACGCTGCTATGTATCAAAAGCAAGCAACAAGGTGAACGAGAAATTTAAAATCCTACGGTTACATGCAGAGATAAAATGTAATAAAAAATGTATTTTCCATTATATTTAGGTCAGTTTACATGCAAACGTACCCAAACCTGTAAACCTAATAAAAATAAAAGTGGGTTGCAACAGCTCATATGATATTAACACATAAGGATCCCGGGAAAAGTCCCAGTGTCTGGAGGGTCAAATAGGAAATCTTACTCGGAGTATATCCTCCTTTCAAAAAATTAATCACAGAAAATACTCCAAATAACCAATCAGTGGTCAAAGTTGTTGGTATACTACCCGTGTCGAAGGACAGGGAAAAATGAAAAAATGAGGGGGGTCTCTCTAGTGGAAGGTTGTGCTAGTTACAACCCTGTGTCTGGGAAATAGCACTTTTTGTTTTAATTACCCTCACACACCCTAGTGGTGTCATGCTTCATCATCGGGTCACCCTGACCCCTAAAAGCCGGGGTGGGCTCAACCACAGTATTGGGAGCTCTTTGGATAGATAAAGGCAGGGGGGGTGAAAGATTAAAATACCTCAGTCAGACCCCGGGTTTCCCTTTATTCTTGGGTCTGTCTGGGTGAATAAAAATCTAAAATCGGGTCTAGTAGGGGTATTACGGTCCTACGACCCTAGTGCCGACATGTTTCAGTCCTATGTGGCCATAAAGGTCCCAGACTTTCTTCAGGGCAAATGGAGAACCCCCTATGTGACTAGTACTACAGGATGGGAAGTCCCTATCCTCTCCGTGAAGCGAGGTCAGAGTAGCTACTCCTCGCGGTGTGTGAAGTGTATGTGTGTTTGTGTACTGCCAAACTCCATCAACTGCGGGAGGGCTGTATGTTACACACAGGACCGGAGCGATAATGTGGGTGGTCTTCAGTGAAGGTCCTCACCCAGCATTTCGACCTATTGCGGTTCCGGTCCTCGGCTCGTGTTGCAACAGCTCACCTGAAAAGCAATAGCCAATTACGTGAAATTGAAATCATAAATTACTCTTTATATTTGGATTTGTGGAATGAGAAGCACTCCACAAAATAATGAAGCATTATAAGAGTATCATCTATCATTCATTGTCAACCACTGGAACAAATGAGCACATTTCTGTGGGCGAATTTAGGGGCATATTAACAAGGCCTTTTATCTCAGCTTTTTTGGCTTTAAAAGCCAAAGAAGTGGAGATAAAAATATCGCCCTATCAACAACAGGGTGCTACCATGCAAAATCGCATGTTAGCACCCTTTTTTACTACGCTTCCCTTTGCACCTCTAATGAGATGCAAAGTGGGCATTACGCGACATTTCTCCTATTATCAAGCTTCACACTAACCCTGTTAGAGACAAAAAAAGCAGTTCTAACCACGGTTAACGCTGCTTTTTTTTACGTCTGCTAATTTTCAGACTTAGCCATGTAATCCAATGGGGGGTGGATTACATGGCTAAGTCCACCGTGGGCTATCAACAAGGATATCCCTATCCCTGTAGTTTTGTCGCTGCATTACCAGCAATAACCTCCCAAAATGCCGCTATCGCTGGATTTTTTATCGCCTAGGCGGTTAGCATTGTTAATAACTCGATAACCAGGCAATATTATCCAGCGATAGAGGGCGTTAAAAAAATTAACGCTAAGCGCCCTTAGCGTTAGTTTTCCCTGTTCCTTGTTCATATGCTCCTCAATACTTTCATGTTTGCCTAAAAAAGGATTCTGTTATAATACTGGGGTAGTCGACTGATGATCAGCTGCCAAGCGGCCTACTGGTTAGTTGACAAAGTAGGTTTGTATCATAGATTTAGTAGGTAGATATATAGGTACCGTAGATAAGGTATGCTGCAAAGGTGTAGCAAATAAAAATGATAGACAGGCAGGTATGGTATGGTAGGTTATGTTCGGAAGGGTAGATATTGTAGGTACATCCGGTAGGCTTGTATGGCAGGTAGGTATTTTAATTAGAGTAGTTAGTTATGGTAGGTTATCATCATAGGTATGGTATGGTATATAGGTAGGTGTGGTAGGTCTGGTAGGTTAGATATAGTGTGCCATAAATCACCAATTAAAATGTCATTGCGTCAATGTATTAAATATATCAAAGAATACAATCTGACTTTTTATTATGGGCAACACCCCATCGTGCAGCAGTAACCATTTACTGCACCATCGGATAGCATAAGGGAGCCAAAAATAGGATAGGGTTATAATCCATGAAATCTAACACCATTGGCACACAGCACTCCCAAGCAATGGGAAACCATGAAAGCAGGTGAATGTTGAGGGCAGAAGGGGCCTGACTCAAAACCCACTACGTCTCTTTAATTCATCCTAATGAACTTTTTGTAAAAATTGATGGCTTGAGGTCATACAGGCAGCTGATTCAGTCTTAACACCGCCTCAACAGAAACCATTAAGGTAATTCAAATGTGGAACTATACAGCATAGTGAGAAATCAAAAGTACCTTTTTAAATAGAGTTTCGAAGCCTTTGGTGCCCAGGTGCTCTGCGAGTAAACACATTATATCATTTTTGTTTAAAACATGCAAGTTGCCTCAATATATGTCTGCTTTTAGGATGCATAAAAAAATGTTATTCATGCACCCAAATCACATAGAATTATTGTGCATGAACACCTCTTCGGATAAAGGAGAACATTTTACATGTAAAAGTTTGAATTTGATGTGTGCAACATTGTATGACTTTGCTTCCACAAACTTATAACAGTTATTTAGTTTGTGGGTTAAAAAGTATCACATTCTTTTGTACTGGAAAAAATACATCAACTACTGTTCATTTTTCCATCACTTCTGCATGCAAATATGATAGTGAAAGAATTTGCAAGCACAGTAACGTTAGTGAGTACAGTATTCAGAATGAGGCTAACAAACCGAAAACAGGGAACCCTTCATAACTTTGTACAGTTATACGGGGTGCAGGAAATTCCCAAACATTCCAAGTTTTAATGACCATAACGATATATCAATCCAAAAAAATGGCAGGTAACTTTAAAAAACATAGCAATGACAAAAGACAAATTTTCAAGTAATATAATATTAGAAATTCATACAGGTCATACTATGCTGTTGAATTGCTTAAAGTCAATAAAAGATAGTTAAAGAGTGATAAAAAAGGAGTGTTTTTTTTTATTCAGTGACAGTTTAATGATTTATGAGTACATCTGAATTACTAGGTAGGGCATTTTCTGGAAATCACAATTAGGGGTATTTTTTCCAAAGCTGAAGACTTGTTGAACAACTACAAGTCTATTATTATTATTATTTTTTTTCAAAATACTTTATTGATTTTCACAATGTATACAGAAAGCATATAGCAGGGTAAGCAAAGGTATCCAAGGCAAAATCTTACATGTGTATACATAGCGTGAGGATAATGCGCCTTTATGGATACCGTGAGGTTACCCCAGGCGATCAATGGTATAGGAAAAAAAGGACAGCAGATTTATGTCCCTGTTATTCCCAAACAAAATTCTGTTCTGAAGCCTGATCCTTGAATGATGTGATTGCTGTGCAAAAGTTGTATTTATTGCAAGGTTTAATATTATTAGAGTCCAACTATTTCTGACTTGAGCATTATTGCCAAAGTTGTGAATTTTGAACATGAAACTAACATTTCTTCTGAGATTTTCTGCAGGAGTTCAAAGATATTCCAGCCATTCTATGGCTCAGAGGATCAGAAATCATTTTAGCATGTTAGATGCAAATTGCAATTTAAAAGCAATTATTTTATGTCAGTGAAAAATGATTTCAGAGGAAAATTAGCCTAATAGGAGGAAACTCGTTGCTCTGCAAATGTATCCTTATTTGGAGTTTACGTCATTCACTAATGACCCGGCCAAGCTGAGTGAACATTGAATTGATAGTAATGAATAGATTGTTGTGTACTCTATGCATGATTAAAGCAGTTGTGACAGCTACCGCAAAACTCTTTGTTACCAAGATGGATGTGAGAAATGTTTAGATGTTTGCTGATGTGTTTAATGAGGTTGAACGCTCTATGAATAGGTATGAACGTTTTGTATTTATTTGTCAACTAATAATGTCTCTCTTTTTCTCTCCTCCTTGATGAATTGTCTGTACAAACAAGCATTTGCAATGCAATGGGACTCACATTTACGCGCTACCTATTGCATTGCAAACAGGAGTGTGGGCGGCTGGAGGGCAGGGGGCAAGAAGGCACGAACAATGGGAGTGCGAGCGGGCTGGTGGGTGGGTGGGCGAGAAGGCACGGACTGCGGGAGGGTGGGAGAAGGCACGAGAAGAAAATAGTGCTCACAATCTAAATAACACATACCGTGCAACAATTGAAGGGTTGTATGATGTTACAACGCATGCCATTACAACGCATGCTGTTACAACTCATACCTTTACCCCGACTTGCTGTCGGGGAACACTGGAAGTTGGAATAGTATAATTTACTATTTCAACTCCAGTGTGTGCAACAGTAGGGAAGGTGTTGGAGTTAACTCCAATACCTTCTACCCCGTAAAACAAGCCTTTCACGTTGTAACAACATGCGTTGTAATGGCATGTGTTTGTAACGCTTCCACTGTAAAGGCTGTTTCCCCACTCAAAGTAAAGGGGCCAGTAACCATGGTAGGATACAAATGACACATTGCCGTCATAAGGAGGGACTAACAAGCATATGAACCAATCGGAAGGCAGCACTTAGAAAGGACAAAGGCACAAGTCAATGAAAATGGGTGGGAGAGTGGGCGTGGCTTCTCTCCCGTACTCAAGTACCCCAGATCAACCCCAAAGCAGCGCTTGCACGCTGGCTCAGGGCTCGACCTAAAAATGTGCAAAATAATGTGTTGAATTTCTTTTGATTGATATTAATTGCTGATATGCCTTGTTTGTTTGGGAACTGCCACATTTAGAGTTACTAAATTAGAATTATAAACCTGTTACATTCCGTGGAATGGGTAATTATTTGCATGTTGTCTAATATTTACTAGCTCCCAGAAAATGATGTGCATGTGTGTTTGAAAAGTTTCAGACTGAGTTTAGTGTGGTTTACAGTTCTGAAGTGGGAGTCAAAAGAAACAGATTGTTCTACTCAACAAATGATTTCACAAATATCATACATGGTGTACTTGTTTCAATTTGGTTCCTCGGCCTGATAGAAATATTTTGTGAAAGAAAACACCGTAGAAGCTTTGAATCTTTTCTCCTCAGGTTTCCAAAAACTACAGCACCCAACCAGATTTTAATTGCCAACTGCACGTTACTGGCCTTGTACTGGGAGAGAGAGAACAGTTGTGGTGCTATCGCCCTGTTCTCACTGTCCCTGGGCACAATTATTCAGGAGAGTAATGAATCAGCTCTCCCTAAGCTAGCCCTATCTCATTTTGGATGTCTAGCCAGTCTAAAGGCTAAAGGCTTAAAACCAGCAATAGGTGAGGAGGGGTGCAGGATTCAGTCATACAATTGTGTTTAAATCCAAAGAGCTATAAAACATAAAGTCAAGACAAAATAACTGAATATATAATATATATCTATGAATGGACACAACACGTGTTAAACTGTGTAGTAACACCTCACGCTGTATACTATACGTACAAATGGGCTATTAGTCATTAGATTGTACTTACATTTTAATAAAGGTTTGCTCTTGGTGTTCATTGAAGTAACTAGGCAAAAGAAAAATGCTTAAAAAACTCTGTTTTGAAGTCTTTATTGGGTCAAGACTCTGGTGTTCGGTCTGGCTAGGATGGGTCATAGCCAGCCAGTGGTAGAAGTTGGACATTCAGGGCAAATTAATCCTCATGTTTAATCAATGTTCTGGAGCAAACAATCTTCTTAGCAGGAATGAGAGGAGAGAGGGTTTCAGCTGAAAAAAGTTGTTATAGTCTTAAAACTGCTCAGACATTGTTCATAAGAGAAAAACTCGGTAAGTGTACAGATGTTCAGCCATAAGTGAACTGACATAGGCAGTATCCAATAAACACTTTATGCCCTTTTCCTGTATACATAATGGCTATTGGTCAGTGTTAAGCTTAAACACACAGATTTATGTTGGGTTAAATTTGAACGGGTAATTTACTATCTGTCGGGCTGCAAGCCAGTGAGGCCAGCAAAGGCTCTGTCATGGCAGAGGCTGTCTACCATGTTTATAGACCCCTACCAAGCTGCATGATGGTTACTTATTAGGCTGATGCAGTCTTCTCACTTCCATGACTTGGAGTGTGTGTTAAACAATGAGATACCACATATTTTTTCATAATCCTTGAGTAATGAAAAGAACAATCAAAACTAGACTGTATCCTGCAATAGTAATTGTAGTTTACAATTGCCCTAGGCAGCATGCTCTGATAACAAGGCAGGCATACACAGGATTCCTCTGCACCAGACAGGAACTCTTTGAAAGGTCTTAGCAAAGAGGACTCAAGAATCCCACAGGACTTAGCGCTAGGATAATTATCGCTGGGTAACGTGGAATTTTATCGCTGAGATAGCGTGCTATCAGCAACGCTTATCTCAAAAGCAATACAATTCCAAGCGCTAACTGCCAAATGTGAGATTATCGCTAGAAATCCAGCGATAATCTCACAAAGTTTGGCGATAGCTTGTTGATAGGGCAGGGCAGACTTTGCCATGATATCCACCTTACATTGGATATAATGGCTAAGTCAAACTAAAAGCAGGCGTAAGGAAAGTAGCGATAACCAAGGTTAGCGCTACTTTTCTTATCGCAATGCCTGTTAGTGTGCCCATTGATAATTGGAGAAATGTCGGTTAGCAACATTTCTCCAGTTATTTTGGGACGGAAAGCCCACTTTGCATCTCATTAGAGTTGCAAAGGTGGGCGTTACGGGAAAGGGAGCTAATGCAAGGATTCACGTGATAGCGTGACCTTGCTGATAAGACGATAAAATTATCGCCGCTTTTGGTCCGAAAACGGACGCAAAAGCGGTGATAATTTTATATCGCCTCCTTGATGATATGCCCCAGAGATTTTAAGTATTCAGGTTGTCACATTTATTGGACATTGGCGCTTCAGAGCATTAAAGAAATCTAGAAATCAGAGATGAGAAATATACCTAACCTGAAAACATATCGGGCATATATAATATTTCTCCAAACATACCACCCATTTAATTTAGTAGTATACCCTGACTAGGCTTTTGTACTGTTTAGTTGCTGGGCAAAGCATTTTGTTAGTCACGGACTAACAGTAGAGAACTAAACAAGGCTCAATTATTAAGCCAATAATTACTGAAAATAAGACATCAAAGGCCTATTACACAATGATTTTGTAGTGAGGTGTGACTTACTCTTTTGGTACTCATAACTTGCCCATTTTGTCTAGGAGTAAGCCTGCCATTCTTCTGGAACTCAAGAGTAGAGATATGTCAGGAATACTGCTAGATTACTCCTGGAAATTAGGAGGCAGTCTGGTGTACTCCAAGAGAAAGGCACAGCAAAATCTTTTTAATTCGAGCCCCTAATCTCAAGCACAAAACTGTGATTGGTGCCACCTGCATGCCAGTGAGACTACCTCTCACGTAGCACTGCTTGTTGTAAATGTTTGAGAGAATGTGTTTTTTTCTGGCAAGTGGTGTTTTTCCTACTCACTTTGGTTCTACACTTTCAACTACAAACAGAAAGTAGACACGACAGGTAAAACATATTCTTGCTCTGAAAAACTGAATAAAGCAGCAATGCTTGACTTTGTACAACTCCTAAATCATGTTCTCATTAAATAAAAGGCATGGAACTCTGTTTTATATGTTTGGCATTAGCACCAACCTTTTAACTTTACGAACATTATATGTATATGTACAATATTCTTACTTATAGGGGCCCTTCTTCCTTTGGCCTGTTGTGGCATTCACATTTTGACTCCACCCACTACAGCATAGGTCAGCCCAATTCAGCCATTGGTTAAATTTGCTGTGAGTGTTTGAGTAATGGCAATGTACCCAGTTGGTACAATACATTTACTTACAAGTCCCTACTAAAATTGTTTTACATGTACCCAGGGCCTGTAAACTAAACTAGTGGACCTGCAGAACTCATTGTGCCACCCACTTAAGCGCTTTAAACATCGCTCAGGCTTGCCATTGCACAGTGTATGTGCAGCTTTAACTGGTATTTCGACCTGGCAAAATAAACCCAGGCCCATTCGTCCTTTTAAATACATATAATTCCCTTATCCCATATCCTATTGTGTATTCTTAACACTGACATTTGCTCTTTACTGGTCTGTAGACCTTTTGGTGACTAGGTGTACCGCACAGATCTTTTTGACCTGGCAACTAATACGAGAGAAGTTATGGTTTCCTATTTTCCACCGTGATTATTGTGCATCTGTTATCTTGATGTAGATGTTTTTCTGGACTTTTAATAATTGTTTTTATCCTTTTATGGTATGGGCAGCTACGTTTCTTTATTGTCCTTTTTATATAGTGACTGGACATTTTAATATACTCATGTATTGTGTGTGTCGCTTGTTTTATGTACTTTTATGGTTCTCACAAACCGAATAAAGTATTATGATTGAATGATTGACATATAAGTCACCTCGGAGATGGGAGAAGATCCAGTATAGATATTTTCTCAGATGTTGAACTTGTCTAGTATCATGACTAGTGTGTAGTGCCAGAGAGTAACAAACGCGGCAAATAGATCCAGCAATAACAGTGCAGTTACTTTTTCTGATCATCATTTTTAGATCCTCCTAGATGGATATAAGTGGATTCAGTGCTTCTGCCTGGGTGGAAGCATATTTGCTACTCAAAGAAGAGATAGTTCCCTTCAATGAAGCCTTCGATGAAGTCAGAGTTAGGGGAGAAAGCAGCTCATTCAATTAGTTTTCCTTGGGATGTTCCATTCGGGATAGGTTGATCTTTGCCAGGAACAAGGGGGCGGAGGTTCTTCTTTGGTTTGATAAGCTGGGCCATGAGTTCCAATGGGATGGTTCCTGCATCTATAGAGTAGTTGAGTACGGGTCCTGCTGCACTGGTATTGATGTTTTCAATAGTAGAGGATGCAACACTTGTGCCCTGAATGGGCTGTACATCATGTCTCTAAGCTTGAAATAACTACTGTTTGTCATGTATGACTCCTCTGTCAGTCCTCTGTTGCCCTTCATGAACTTGATAGGGCTTTTTTATCCTGAGCGCCAGTAACCAGTGCACGCTGAAGGTTGCCCCTCTCAATCCTTCCTTGTGGATGCACCCTATCAAGCACTTATTCTGGCTACCTCTAACCAACGGATACCCATAGACTGCCCTTCATCTTGTATATTGGTGGACCCTAGCAAATAAAATCTTAAAACTCTAACAGTCTTTTAGCTGGGATGCACCATATCTGTCTGTGGAAAAATTTAAAGCAGATGATAAGCACTTTTCAATCAATGATCATAACTTGCAAAACGTAGAGACTCCAAACTTTTAGAATTATGTTGCTGTGCTTACTTAAACAACCACTCATCTCACATTTTCCCTAACAACATAGACTTTGTACTTCTTAATTCTTTATTGAAACCATGAAGCCGATATGTTTGAAAATGCAGAGGCTTCCTTTTGCACCTCCGCAAATATGTTCCCTTATCTTTCAAACAACACTAAATGGAAATAATTCTTGGTATTTCACAGTTTATCACATTTTCCCTACTTAGAATAGTGCCTAACAAGGGCAAACATTGATAATTGCTGTCACCACATGGAAAACTATTGTACCCTGAAAAGCAGAGCAGAGCCAACCATGAATTTGGATGGGCACTTATTGACGCATTGCCTGAATGGGTTCATAATTCCTAAGGGTAGATTGTGTCATACACCCGCTGCAAACTAGAATTAGGTTGGAATGGGATGTTGCAGTTTCTCTGAGCATTAAACGAATGCATTGGTAAATGGATGGGTTTCAGACAACACTGATAAATTTGAAGATGGCAGACTCTCTTCAGAAAAAACATATTCTTGCTTAGGTGTAAGAAAAGAAGAGTATGTGTGATGACACAAGGAATGGCGTGACTCCTCGGTGCTCAACAATTGTTGGCACCAAGAAAAGGTTAGCTTTGATGTTCTAGATTGAAAGAATGGTTATTGCAGTTGAAAAGCAGAAAGCTTAGTTTTATAACTGGTAGTAATGGAAGGGACAAGGCAGGCAATACAAGTCAGCTTTGCATGAAAAACAAGCCTCCACATAGTGATTTCACTCCTCTTGGTCTTGAGCATGAACATCATATTGGATCTTTAACAACAAAGTCTTTAGGGATGATGAGAATGCTTGAAGCCACAGGAATGTACAATGTTGCTGCCCAGCCACTTGGAGAAATGTGACTATGGGCTGGTCATATCATTAGCTGTAGTGGGTGGGTTGCAGAAGGAGTGCTCTGATCCCTTTGCATCTGTACTGGTGTGCAACTTTGAGACCCTCATATCCTGCTCTACATGAGACTGCCCTAAGTTATTTTAGCTTCAAGCATAACACCTTAGTGCCCTGCATCTACCTCTGTGCGTCCTTCACTAGGGCAGAATACCTTTTTGGCCACTGCTTATTCTTCTTTTGGCTGTAAACATTCATGAGTTCAGTCCGACCATGATGGAGTGCAGGTCAGATACGTAGACCAAGTTATGCCCGTTGACTAAAGTACCTTGAATCCTGGCTGCGGAGCATTACAAGATCCCACGTTGAGGATGCGTCATACAGCAGTGATGCTGAGGGGGTGCATATGGCAATGCAAAGTCCTGCATCAGAGATGCATCGCAGAGCAGTGATACGGCCATGGAAGTGGCTTATTATGCAAGGTCCTGTGTAGTCATCAAGGATACCTTCGACGAAGCTGTGGGATTCGAAGTCCTGTGTCAATTGAGCATTGTGCAGCGGTGGTTCTGAGAAGGTGCAGGCTGCAATGCAAGGTCCTGCATCAAGGATGTGTCGTGCAGTAGCGGTTGTGATGTGGGGCTCTGAAGAGATGCATTGCACTACGTCACTTCTGCCAAAGAGACCACAGCTGGGCTGTCAGAACACTTTCAAACCCACTTCCAATGGTCCAGGACTTGAATGTCACCACTTGGGGGAAAGGACTTACAGCAGGCAGAGACCAGGTGATGGGTTCCATGTGGTTGATGCCTTTTCTGTCCTTGGGGGTCTGATCAAGAGACCAGTCAACTGGCCCTGGGTGTCACTCTGGTGGTCCTGGGATCAAGATACAGGTCCAATCTGTTTCACACAGGCAGCAACGTAGCCGGGCAGCAGGGCAGCAGAGTAGCATTCCTTCTTGCAGAGCAGCACAGCAGTCCTTCTGAGTCTTCCACAGGTCCAGAGATGTACTGAAGAGTTGAATTTGAGTTTCAAATATTTATACATATGTTCCCTTTAAAGTAGGAGAAGGTTCTGTAGGTTTCCACCCCAGGGGTGCTTGGAATTTCTTGCCTCCCTGCCCTGGTGCCCAGTGTGTCTAGGGTCACAAAAGACTAGTGTCCATCAATCAATCAATCAGTGAATTTGTAGAGCGCACTACTCACCCGTGAGGGTCTCAAGGCGCTAAGGGGGAGTGGGGTGCTGCTACTGCTCGAACAGCCAGGTCTTGAGAAGTCTTCAGAAGGTCAGTAGGTCCTGGGTCTGTCGCAGGAGGATGGGGAGGGTGTTCCAAGTCTTGGCAGCGAGGTGGGAGAAAGATCTGCCGCCGGTGGTCATTCGGTGGATGCGTGGGACGGTGGCGAGGGCGAGGTCAGCAGAGCGAAGCTGGCGATTTGGGATGTAGAAGATGAGTCGTTTGTTGAGGTATGCTGCTCCGGCGTTGTGAAGTGCTTTGTGGGCGTGGGTGAGGAGTTTGAAGGTGATCCTCTTGTTGAGGGGGAGCCAGTGCAGGTCTCACAGGTGTCAAAACCCTTTGTGAGTGTGCTGGGTAGAGCCTGTGTGATGTGCAAGTACGGTAGGTTGCAGCTCCTCCCCCTCATCTACTTACTTGTTCTCCTTGATCTCACTATCTGGGAGCAATACACAAACACCAACTGCCAGCTACACCTAGTCGTGTGACCCAGGAAACAGGCTGCAGGCATCAACTTATTTGGACAAGAAAATGCCAACTTTCTAAAAGTGGCATTTTCAGAATTGTGTCTTAAAATCCAACCTTACCATTAAAGAGGATTTTAAATTACAATTCTTTAGACACTAAATCCAACATTCCTACATGTTCTCAATTGAAAGTTACCACTTATTAAATGTAATAAGGTAGCCCAAGGTTATCCAATGGAAGAGGCAGTCTGTGCAGTAGTGAAAAACAAATTTCAGAGTGTTTTACTACCAGTAACTTTTTAAACATACTGCACCCTATCCTCTAGACCATATGGGGCCTACACTAAGGGTGACTTATATGTATTAAAAAGATAGGTTTAGGCCTGGCAAAAGGTTTATTTTGCCAAGTCGAAATAGCAGATTAAACTGTACACTCAGGCTTTAATGGCAGGCCTGTGATATGTGGCAAGCTCCTCACCCACGCCCACAAAGCCATCCACAACACCGGAACAGCCTACATGAACCACCACCTCTCGTTCTACGCACCCCAAAGATCCCTCTGCTCGGCCCAGCTCTCTCTTACGACAGAACCCCACATCAAGAAGACCAGAACAGGAGGACGCGCCTTCTCCTTCCTCGCGGGCAAGGCATGGAACACCCTCCCTCTCCACCTCTGACAGACACCCTGACTCACCAAGTTCCTGAAGGGACTCAGGACCTGGCTCTTCACTGATGCACCGTAACTTCCTGGAGACGTGCGCAACCCTCTCCCAGCGCCTTTAGACCCTTATGGGTGAGTAGTGTCTTTACAAATCCCTGATTGATTGATTGATGTTTAAAAGGCTATTTAAGTATGTGGCACAATAAGTCCTGTATGCTCTCTACTCGTATTTAATTACATGCCCTGGGTATACGTAGTACCACTTTGCTAGGGGCTTACAAGTTAATTAAATGTGCCAATTGGGTATGAGCCAATCTACCATGTTTTAATGAGAGAGCAAATGCACTTTAGCACTGGTTAGCAGTGATAATGTGGGTAGAGTCCCAAAGCCAAAAAACATAGACAGCAAAAACAGGCTGATGGAAGACAAAAAGTTGGGGGAAACTACGACAAGGATGTCAGGTCAAACACTACGCTATTACCTTAAATGAAGTTACACCTAGTTAAAGTTGACTGTAATTGTCCAGGATTGAGAATGATCTGCTGGCAATCATACTGTGTGGAATGCAGCTGTTCTGAAGCAGGTTCACTGCTTTTCATGGCTCAGCTTTGCTTCTGCGTATGCATTGACTAAGGCATGTGAATTTTAATGTAGGGGACATTGTCCCTAGGCTAAGTATGGGTGAAGTCTTCAACTTCACTTAGCAAATTTGGAAAAGGTTGTAAAACGTTACCCGTTGTGCAGGTGAGAGAAGAATACCAGTATCTTCCGACTTCACCTGAGACAATGCTTTGGTTGCATGGTTCAACGAAGTTGATGATTTCTAGCAATCAGATGACAGAACATTTTTCTGAATAAAGTTGAACCAAATCAAGCTCAGATAGGGAACAGAACTGGCTCTTAATGATTCAGATTTTCTTTGCCTCCAGTCTGGGCTGGATTGGTACCTGACACAAGCAAAGACTTTTGTCCAGCAGCCATGCATAAATGACTCTGAGTTCCAATATATCTTGCTCATCAGAAGGCAGAACCTCTGCCATGAGTGATTTACGGAGGAGTGCCTACCCAACCACTGTGGTTGACCCATTGCCATTTACTGACCTATGTGGCAGCAGGAATCTCTCTGCTACAAGCAAGGCCTCTAAACCATTCTCCTTTTTCTTTAACCTTCCCACATAGCAATGTAAGCAAATGTTAAAGTATACATGTAGGGGCTTATTTACTAGTTTTCGACGCAATGCAAGGGTGTCTGCATTGTAGGAATGATTGTTTATGAGCAGAAAAGAACATCTTTCTGCACAAAAACAGGAGAAATAAAGTGATTTTTCCTCGTTATGCCACCCCTGGGGAGGCGTAGGCTTTTGATTAATTCCCAGGTTTACAAGGGCGTTGCGTGGGAACACCCACTGCAATGTCCTTGGAACGCCTTTTTGACGCAGACTAACGCAACGTAGAGACTTGCGCTGCTTTTCCTCAAATGAGGGTTTATTTACATGCACCTTGCGCTGCCGATGCATCACTTATATTGACGCATCTACAGCGCAATGGGCTTCCCCATATTTACTAGGCCTTGTAAAGTCACCCTGCGTGACGTTTAATGGCTTTGTAAATGTGTTTCCCTTTCACGCATAACTCTGTGTGAAAGGGCGGTGCTGTGGGTGTTCCGACGCAACATCCATTGAACTTGACACATTCCCAGATTCACAACATTTTGTAAACCTGGGAATGCGTCAGGATCCTACGCCCCCCATGGGAGGCATAAGTAGGTACAACGTGGAGAAATACTTTTAGTTCTCCACTTTTTTTCCACTTTCTATGTGTGCAGCATTCTGCTTCACATATAGAAAAAGGTAAATGCCATTAATGATTGTTTTTGTGCGGGACGGTGTCCCATCCTGCACAAAAAACAATCATCCGCTCAGCGCAGGCAACCTTGCAAAATGACCCAAGGGTGCATGCACAGGTGCAAGGCTGCTGTTTGTGAGACGGCGCAGGGGAGAAGGACAGGAATGTGCTGCATCTTGTACATGAGGGGCATTCCTGTCCTTTTATTTTTTCGCAATGCAGACCAGCAGGAAGGCTTGCTGTGCTGCTGTGTATCAAAATATTGTAAATGAGGCCATCAATAACTACAAGGCCATGACAAAGTGGCTTTGTATTGCCTTGTAGATATGGGTCTACCCTCTGCACCGCCGGTGCGTCAAAAAAAGTAACGCAGCACAATGGGTTGGCAAATAAGCCCCGTAGTGTGATGTGAAAAAGTTACCCTTTTGAAACCCCTCTGTTGAGTTATTTTTGGGTTACATTTGGGTGTCAACAGAAATATCTGACAGCTGTCATCTGTTGCAGGAAGCAGTGTCATGATTGGTTGCTGTATCATGTAAAGGTGTAGACAGACGTGTACATGTGTAATCTGTTTCTTTCCTCTCTACAGGAGACTCATAGCATCCAGTATAGGTGCATTATTCCAGGAACCAGATATTGTTTGGAATATTCAGTGAGGCAATGGGTGGCATTAAATACCAAAATGAATTTCAGGCTGCTATATCATGTGTGCCTGTTCTAAACACGGATCTTCTTTGGATCTTCTTGACTATATACATGCCAATCAAGGCATTTCGTTAATATTTTTGAAAAAACTTTTTATCTGCTATAAACAACAGCATTTCCCTTATGGTTTTGAGTGCATCAGGTATATTGCCTTACAACGAAATAATTATAATGAAATAGATTATTTTTCAATAGTGTATAATAACACTGGTGTGCCAAGTATAAGCTCTGCAAATAATAGGTAGTACTTTTAAATAATTTATTATCACACAATCTATCAACCTTAGACAAATGAACTGTCTTCAAACTTTTGGTCTGCCAATCACACCAGATATCAAATGAAAGTGTTTCCCTCGCTGAGCCATTATGCTGGTAAATAATGATTGTGAGATGCCCAAAAGGTCTCCATTAGCTCTCTGTAGGGACCGAGTGTCAACATCTGCACAGTTTGCAGAAGCAGATTGGTATCTGCTGTTATGGTGTGAGGGGTTTATTTTTCTGCGGTAAAATTGGGATGAAATGTAGCACATCCTTCATGATTTCCTAGTCGGATCTGACTCCCTTTCCACCTCGTATGTTCTGGGGAGTAGACCTTGGCTGGAACTTCCTTGTTCAGGTGCCTTCCTTTTCCATCTGTGGTTTCATTTGCCTATGCATGGTAGGTAGAGTTTCATTTCTATGTCCTCACAGGGTTTCTGCATCAGTCTATTTTGTGATTCCTTTTACCTGTGGTCTGCTCACCCCTGGGTATCTGGGAAGCCTACTTACGGGGTCAGCTACTGTTTGTGGAAGTAATGAATATTGCCAGATTAATAAAGCATATGTACCTAAAACAAGGAAAAAAGAAAATGTTAAAACTTTCTGAAACTTGAAAGAGTGAATTGGAGGCCAAAAAATAAATTGGCATCCTAAGTTTAATTCATGGAAGTAGCACAAGTAGTATGGATTATTGGTGGCCTCAGCTGAAGCATGAGTATGCACCAACAAAAATAGAAGATGCGTTAGGAGCAGAAAAGAGTGATATGCTAGAATTCAGCATATTGCATCCAAAAGTGGCTTTGTCCCTGTGAGGTTAGTGTTCGGCCACTCATGCCTGCTTTCAGGATTATGAGCGCAATTAGAATTAAAGGGCTGAACATGGTCTAGTGTCAGGGGTGCCCCAGGTGTGTGATGGTTAACCACCCTGCGGGCCGGTGGAATCCATGTGAACTTGCAAAACATGGTTTCCTGAGAGAGGCATTGTGGTTGTGGCACTCATATTTTAGTCAGAGAAGTCTACAGTCCTCTGCAAATTGATGCTGTCCGATCATGGTTTCTGAAACAGGACGCACTGAGGATTCCCTTGTTTGCAAGGGAACACAAGTTAAAACTATGGACCCTCGATGTGAGTGCACTGGTAGTGAATCTCTGCCAGCACATTTGGATTAGAGGCAGGACTTTGAGCCCCTCTTTCTCATATCACATTGTGACAGAATCTTTTCCCAGCTTGGTATTAGACATTTTGCTGGCATAATTTGTGTGACATTGCCTGATTAATTCCAGGGGTTGCATGACATAAAGGGCCATATGTACAAACCTTTTTGTGGTAGAATACAGGACAATTTGCCGAATTGACCCATTTGCGACCGCAAAAAGAACATTTCGGTATGTACGAATACCAATTATGATTCAGTAACTTGTTACCGAATTGCAATTTGGTTTAGCGATTTGGTATCTGGAATACCTATTCGCACTGGTATATATAGATGTTTTGCGATCAAATTACTGTTGTAAAACATTCATATTTTACTGACATCTCAAAGGAAGTGGTAACCATCCGCAAATGGGAAGGGGTTCCTTGGGGACTCCATCCCCTTTGTGAATGTTGAAACAAATATATTTTAAGAGCAGGCAGTGGTCCCACGACCTACTGCCTACTCTTAAAAAATGACACTTAAACGTTTCATTTTATTTTTTGAAACACAGACAGTTTTTCCTTAAGGAAAAAGGGCTGCATGTAAAAAAAAGAAAAAGACTACTTTATTAAAAATCAATCATAGACATGGTGGTCCAATGACCGCAATTCCTAATTGGTCACAAATTGGGACCTACCGCATTAATATTCATGACATGTGCTGATTTGCAACCCATTAGTAATATCTATTTAAAATCTAAGTTTTTGTACATTAGGAATTGTTGTTTCGTAATTGAGATTTGATACAAATCACAATTAGGAAATTACAATCCCTAAATTCTGTACATAAGGCCCAAAGTGAGCACCCGGAGCGCTAAGTTAAGACACAGCCTCTGACACATTTTTGGGCTGACTGGTGACTTAAATAGTTGAAGAGCTGCTGCGGTGCTTTTTTTACCACTTTAGACAGTGGTTCATGCTTGCTTGTCACAAGAACTTTCAAGGCATGTGCAGCTTTTGGCCGGAAATACAACAGCATTTGATGACATATCTAAAGTACACAACAGAACATTACACAATAGCAAACATATATTAAAGTAACAATGTAAGAGGACATGTCTCAACAAAGAAATTAAAACAAAATGCAACAGAACAACAGCTGTACAACACAACAGAGTCACTTTGCAATAACCAAGCACTAACACACAGCAGCGCAAAAACACAACTGAACCCATCACCACCACCACAAGAAGACATCATTCAATAAATATGCTCAATCTATCCTATCACACATTATCACCTTCAGAATCTTGTTTTCATAGATGTGCAAGGTGTTTTGAAGCAAGCACAGTCTTAACATAACAAAACACATGAATTGGTACCTGTCTAAAATGTATTGTGACTGCTGCTGCTCTGCTGCACACTATGATATCATAGTTATCTGAAAGAAAAATTTGTAGAAATAGCTCAAGGTGGTAAATTATGTATTAAAGCATATGAGTAAGAAAATCTCATCTACCTATTGTTAGACACCCGTTTCAAAGAAATACACTCGCTTTTCTTTTTAATAATGAATGATTACTTTGAATATAGCGAGGTAGCAAGGTAAAACATACACCTTCACTGCACAAACCTTGAAACTGCTGCTCAATTCGTCACAATCATTGATTCAATTTTTTAATATTAAAAGGCCTCTCCGAGAGATCAATAAACATTTTGTGGCAGCTCCAAACGTGACCAGCATAATGGAAAATTCTACATAAGTCAAGAGGAAGCAAATAAATCATGAGGTGCAACCTTATCTGGCCAGGAAGAAACCAGTCACCCACAGAAATGGCTCATGTTGATCGACTTTCCCTCAATGTTTGTGTACCTGCAGCTCTTGTATTTTAGTCTTTTTTTATTTAGTTCATATTGAATTCAATGTTACTATTTTATTGAACATCCATAACAGCTTTATGCCTTGGAAACATTTTTGCTCACGAGTGCATACACATTCATGCATCCCTGCCCAGGTGATTTGTTTCAAGCGAAGATCCTTCTCCTTGAGCGTACATACTATTCATAATGATGCATACAAATATATATAAAACGACAGTACCACACGCAAACATCTACTTTGCACATGATTTTTATTTTAAATACAAATGTATAATATTGTACCTAGCTAGCTTTCAGTCATTAGTGATAGGATGTGTGCGCTTGTCCTATGTGGGGTCCAAAAGGAGGCCTTTTAAAACTTGACTGTGAATAGAAAAGGGCTTATTTTTTGTGTGTGTGCATGTCCTTCCCTAAAATACTTCCTAACTCTCCCTTAACACCTGATTACTCCTTCCTTAAACCCTCCTATTTAGTAGTAGGTAAAAGTAGGTATTCCTCATTTTAAAGCCCCTTCCCCTGCTCTTTATAATTTGTTAACCTCCAACATCCACTTACCTTCCCAACTCCCCTCGTATTTGCTTCGTTATCCACAACTGTACTAGCAAGGGGTCGTCTTATATTTATTTGATTTAAACCTTTCAACATAGCTTTAAGAATGCTCATGCATGAAGATAATCTTTGAATGTTTTATTTTTTTGTTTTTTGTTCGTTTTAAGAAAAATAATTCAAAGATGGCCACTGTATATGCATGTGCATGCACAGTGGCCATCTTGAAAATATATATATTTTGTTCCAGGACATATCATTCAAAGATTGCTGCCATGCGCCTAAAAAACATACACAGAAGCCATCTTTGAACTGCATATGGTGACTGACAATATTCTGTGCATTGGTGTGTAGAACCTTGATGTATCAGAGACACAGCTCAGAAGCTGAAGTGTACTCTGTGGAACAAGCCAGGAAAAGGGAGAATGGAGCCTTGGGAAGTCAGGCAATACAAAAAAATAAAGAAATAAAAAGAAAACATGAAATATTCCAGGGTATACATAATAGTGGGGTTTTTGTGAAATTGCTTTAGATTTCTCCTGTCCCTCAGCTCCAGGTTACTCAAGGCACAATGCAGGCTATTTAGGCTCTGCTTATTTATGAATCGACCCATTCTGACTAAGAAGTTGGAAAATTTATGAGGTTTTGGTTATGCTTACTATTGCTTATAATTCAACGTCATACGGGGCCTATCCTGAATGCTTTTGCTTACACAGAACTGATATATGTTTTGGGGCAGATTTACGAGTTCTGGCGCATCTCTGCAAATCAGCAGGGATGCGCCAGAAAAGATGCGACATGCAATTCCCTCCCTGCGCCACCACAAATGCGTCACATTTACAATGCGGCGCACCGTGGCGCAAGGCTAGGGCGATGCATGTCGCATCTGATGGCATAAGGGCGGCGCAGTGTTGGAGTCGTGTCGCAAGCGTGACGCAACTCCAGCAATGCTCGGGGGCGCCCTATGCCTGACATGCTGCGTAACCCCTTACGCCTGCTTCAAGCAGGCGCAGGCTTTTGATGCAGCATGGACGGAAAAGTGACTTAGTGAAATCTTGTAGATTTCACTGTGTCACTTCTACGAGGCGTTCCTGCGACAGAACGCCCACCCTGTGCAAGAACGCCCACATGAAACCTAACGCAGGTTTCCTGTGGCACAGGGCTTTACAACGTGACGCATCTCCCTAGATGCATCACGTTGTAAATAAGGCGCAACATGGCGCATGGTTTACGCCGCTGCTGCATCACAGAAGTGACGCAACAGCAGCGTAAACGTGTCGCATGGGGCTTGTAAATCTGCCCCTTTGTTTTTAAGACACTGCAATGGGCTAAAGCGCATCTACTACTTCTTGTAAACAGGGAGAGGTAGCCACTGCTCTCTGTTTCAGCGCTGCACCGCCTGCAATGGACTACCTAAGAGTATTCCCGAGTTAATTGCATGCATGTTGGATAGACTAGTATAGTAGAACAGCTCGGCTCTTTGCAAGCACAACTTCTCATTATGGGGCCTGCAACGTCACATTAAAACAAAAGAAATGGCACAATGGAAACTAGGACTTAAATTTTAAAAAAATGACTATTTATACTCATATGCTTTAATCCCCCTTTTTGAGCTATGCAATACAGATGCACCTCATATTTTACACATCATGATGTAAACTTCTCAAAAATAAGAAAGGCAGTGTGTCTGTCCTCTTAGAGGATGCTCTACTGTATAAATAGACCCAGAGATGACTACAATAGTAACCATAGAGCTTACATACATTTTACTAAATTAAGAAAAATGTATCACAAACTTAAGAGATATACGGTTAGGCCTGGTGTAGCAGCACATTTAGAAGTTTCATTGTAATACCATTAAAAGAGTGTCGCATATCATTATCTATGAATTCTGTTTTTCTCTAAGTACACAGAAAATAAGCATAAAGTCATCCATGATGGATTCAATACTTTATATGGAGCAACATGCGTAATGTTTTCTAGTTAAAGCTCCTAAAGCTAAAGTAATTTCAGTACTAACATCTGGATCCCCCCTTTTGGCAAACTGTGGGTCTGATTTACAAAAGTAAACTTAACTTTTGTGTAAGTTTACACTTATTTTGGAATTCACAAAACTGCACTTTTATAGTAAGTTTATGGGTGCTGAGACTCCGCAGTCGCGGTAGAGAGCTCTGTACATAAAAAGATATGACAAGCCTATATTTGTATGTGTGGAGTTCTCTGCCCCGACTGCTGAGTCTCCACAGGAGCGGATTATTATTACACTTTGTTAAAACCTTTACATAGGTATTTTGCTGTATTGACTCTCAAACATTACCGTAATAGGGTAAGCTGTTGGTTACCCCCTTTGACAACCCGTGGGGGTATATGATTTGTACTGTTATAATCAATGTGAGGCACCCTCATGAGGGCCTGATAGGTTTAGTTGTCTGCCAAGCCCTGTAATCAAAAAAAGAAATACAAACATAAAAATACATAGAGGGACTCGGGGACCGCCCTCTTCTTTCAGTGATCTGTTCAAGTGTCATTTACCTTCTGCTTCTCCCCATGACAGAATACAGCATTGGGCAATGGATGAGCCATTGGCTCTATTGACCTGTGAGAGATGGCATTTGCGTGATCACATGTGCATATCTGCTGGAAAATGAATGCGCTTCAGAGCCAGTGATGGTGGGCAAGTCCTTTAGTTTCCCATTTTTCATGTTATTAGTCCCCTTATTTTTCTTCCCTTTTATGTTATTTTTTGGGGTAGCGCCTTGAAGCTCCCCAGACAGTACTACCATGCTGCGGAGTTGCTGCTCCATCTGCGATTCATCACATCCCGTGTGTCCACTGCTTATGACGTGGGTAGCTGATTCACAGTGCATCATTGTGTTAACCGTACAAAATGTCCGCCATGTTTAGAAGCATTATCTCAGTCATCTTAGATCCGTACGCAAATATACTATGTATAATACTGTTCCAATATGGCCATGCAGTGCGATGTTTATTGAGCACTCGTCTTGGATTGCTATTTTGCATAGTTAATCCTTATTTTACTTCTCCAAGGTGGCCCCCTCATTGCTTCTAAGCATGGCTGCCAAGTTGGAACTCTAAAACGATACATTATGTAGAATACCATTTCAAGGCATCTGCCTGTTGCTGTGTTTACTTTTGCTTTTTATTGCAAGCATATGCCCACCAGGCAGAATGTTTCCTTTTTTCTACCCTTATTTTTGTTTACATTTATCCTAAACATGCTTGTTGTTTGTGTGTTTGTTTTATTGTGGATGGGTATGTGGGTGGTTGCAAGAATGAACCAGTGGGTGGATGAATGAATGAAAGAATGATTGACAGAGGGCATTTGTGATGACCTTTTGAGTGTCTAAATCCCCCATTGGCTGAAGGCAGTTACAGTTCTAAGCCTGATCTATTATCTTTGCCAATGCTTGTTATAATGGTGGCTGGTAAAGAATGAAAACTGTAAGTTATTCGCTATTAGAAGGCAGAAACTTGAAGAATCCCATTGAAAGCTTTTAAAACAGGCACTGATGTAACAAAACAGATTTCATTTTATAACTATTTTGAATTTTGGGCAGTTGGGCCCTGCATTGGCTTACTAAAGGTTTTAGGAAATGGGAATTTAGAAAGTTTACATAATACTTTGAAAGTGAACAAAACAAGGAAAGACTTCCTTGTCTCTGATTGCACCAGTATAATTCTCATACCCACAGTGCCGGAGAAAAACGGTCAAGATGCTTCAGCATTCACGTGCTAGTGGGATTGTTGAAAACCCACCTGAGATGCCTTTTTAATGGTTCGAAAGGTGGGCGACCCTGAAGTCACCAAGGCACTAGGCAGAAAAATAAAGACATTTGTTTTCAAAGTTGCTTCTTGGAATTTGAGCTCTCATGCAATTTGACCACATGAGTTGCTTTCTTTTTCCCAATTCAATAAAGCATATACACAGAGCTGCGAGTCTTTCATCTTCCTTTCTCGGGCTTAGAGCCTCAGGGTAATTTGAATTGTTTATAACTTTGACAAGAAGGAACCGATCGTCATCGTCTTTAGATTTTTATTAGAAATTGGTTTGCAGCAGGACTGTGGAATGCGTTTATGTGCTATGTCAGAGCTTTCACAGCACTGAGAGTTTCTCTGCTACAGAGGTATGAGAGACTGTTGCATGTTAGACAGGATTAGGGCTTTAACATATCAACATAGAAAAAGGAGCAAGAGGGCTCAGGAAACAACAAATACAAGGACACCAGTTAATTGATGAAGAAGTAAGAGCCATGTGCACAGATTCAAATCTGCAGAAGCATCTGCTTATCAAGGATATCCCACCTATGGATTCAAATATTGGATCTGAAGACATTGTATATAATGTGTTCTGGAATAGAGGAGGCCGCAGATTCTGTAATGCGATTCGCACCAGTGTGAAATGTGCTGAAGAGTGATCATAGGTCGGTGTTCCCTCTCTTGCTTGGGGCAATCATAAGTGGGTTTTCCCTCACTTGCATGGGGCAATCATAAGTGGGTATTCCCTCACTTGCTTGGGGCAATCATAAGTGGGTGTTCCCTCCCTTGCATGGGGCAATCATAAGTGGGTGTTCCCTCCTGTGCATGGGGCAATCGTAAGTGGGTTTTCCCTCACTTGCATTGGGAAATCATAAGTGGGTGTTCCCTCCCTTGCATGGGACAATCATAAGTGGCTGTTCCCTCCCTTGCATGGGGCAATCATAAGTGGCTGTTCCCTCCCTTGCATGGGGCAATCATACGTGGGTGTTCTCTCACTTGCTTGGGGCAATCATAAGTGGGTGTTCCCTCACTTGCATGGGGCAATCATAAGTGGGGGTCCCCCCCCTTGCATGGGGCAATCATAAGTGGGTGTTCCCTCCCTTGCATGGGGCAATCATAAGTGGGTGTTCCCTCACTTCCATGGGGCAATCATAAGTGGCTGTTCCCTCCCTTGCATGGGGCAATCATAAGTGGCTGTTCTCTCACTTGCTTGGGGCAATCATAAGTGGGTGTTCCCTCACTTGCATGGGGCAATCATAAGTGGGTGTTCTCTCACTTGCTTGGGGCAATCATAAGTGGGTGTTCCCTCACTTGCATGGGGCAATCATAAGTGGGGGTCCCCTCCCTTGCATGGGGCAATCATAAGTGGGTGTTCCCTCCCTTGCATGGGGCAATCATAAGTGGGTGTTTCCTCACTTCCATGGGGGATGGCCCCCTGCAAATGAGGAAACCGTTTGTCATTCTACCCACGCCGTAGTAGGTATATGGGAGCAATGGCAGGGAAGCTGTCAGGTGGCTCGCTGATTGTGTGTCCCATACAAGATAGTGCACAATCAATGTGTCCCCTAGGGTCCCATACAAGATAGTGCACAATCAATGTGTCCCCTAGGGTCCCATACAAGATAGTGCACAATCAATGTGTCCCCTAGGGGGAGCCTCGGCAGAACCGGGCTGATCCCAGCCCCCTCGGTAAACTGAGGCCAGTCTGCCTCCAGTGACAGTCAGGAGCCACGGTTTCAAAACATGGCTATTTTTTTCACTGAAGTGAACTTCTTAGTACATACTGTCAGAGTTCATGCCTGTGCTGAAGACATTGCAGTTGTTTTTGGTGCACCTTCCTAGACTGCACAGGCGTACAGAATTAAGGATGTGCCCTGATGCAATTTGAGGCCGTGTAACTGATACATATTTGGGCCCGGTGTTGACACTGGTCTGGGCTGGTCCAGGCTGGCAACACAATTGCAGTACAGCCAGCCTGACCTTCGTGCATTGGAAAGTATAGGGCACACTATTGACACCTGCCTATTCTTTGCTTTACATGAAGAATTTTTTGGGAGGGACATAGCCCTGCTGACAACAGGAGGTTCTTGGACCTCCATCAACAGGGGATCTCAGCTCCCTGTACAGGCCCTAAATCAGACAATTAATGTGCTTTAATTCCAACCCCTTCCAGAGAGTTAGAAACGAAATTGTGTACACGGGAGTTAATGTTCTGCATTAGTACATGGGACCGTACAACTTACACTTTCCCCTATGGCCATTGTGCCTTTGCTAACATCAGGTCTAGACTTCTGTGGAGGGACGTGCAGATTGAACACAGAACAAGGCCAACCGAATATGAATGCAGGATTGCTCGTGTTTTTACATCCATTACAATCACTGCCCGCTCCATACTGTGCAACCTTTGTGTATTGAAAAATAAAAATTTGCACACATTAAAGTTTCCTTCCTTATTTAGTCCACGTGCGAAATATGATTTTTCAGTGTGAAAGTGCAACAGCATTCTCTATCTTCAAGTAGGAAATAACTTTTTTTTAAATCTGGCCCTTAATGTAAAATCATTACAAACTAGTGAACCATTATTAACTTGGTTACAATAACACCTCAAGGGGAATAGAGAAGAAAATATAATGAAATAACCATCACTATCAAACACAATATAGACATTTTGCCCAGTCAAACATTGTCAGATGGCATGGTTGAAGTCTCTGGCAATAGAAAAAGTACAAGGGCATCGGTGCCATTTTGAAATGATATGGCATTTATTCCAGTACGACTAAATTGACCAACAATAATATTTTAAATATTTCCTTGTACTTTTTCTATTGCCAGAAACTTAAATCATCTAAAAATCATTGAATCGGCCAGATTTCGAATTGTATAGAAAGAATTTAGTTTTGAATGAACGATGTAACAAAATAATACTTACAGATTTGAGTATGACATCGTGGTACCATTAAGTGATTTTCCATCCTAGCCGACACAGAAATATAGAGGGTCGCAGCACGTACTTTGAAAAGAACTGGGCAATACCGCTCACTACGTTTATGGTTGGATATATGCATGGTTGGGAAAAAGTTACAGAGATGCATTCCGGTATAATGAATTCACTGTCTGTTAGTGTGTGAAGCAGAGTGCAAAGATAATTAACTGATGCTTATACGTGGAAATTAATTGGCTCAACAACAGCCACGATGTGTTGGCCTCGAGCTGCAATTAGTAGTATTTTGCATAAGCACAGCACTTAGTGTCTCATCAGTGACTTTCTCTCAGTTTCAGAAAGCCTTTGAGTGGCACTCGGAGTCAGAGCATTATTATAGTTTCTCTCTATGTGGGTAAAATTGCTGGGTAAACATATCGTGGAATGTATTTATGTTTCTGAAATAGCAAGGCATGACATGCATAAATGGGCTTTATGTTTGCAAGCTCACGCGGAGGACAGACATGTCAGCGGTTTCTGAAACAAATTCCCTTCATCTTTCCCTTAATTGCTGTTCCCCCTCCCTTTGTGTGTTCTTTTGTCAGCCTCTTAGATTCTGTAGGCTGAAGTACTGTATTGATTAACTTTATTTGTGCACAGAATTAGTGGCGAGAGCCTTGAGTTAGGAGATGAAGCATTGATAGGGTCATGATATCCCTCTACTTCATTAACAATGTGTATAAAAAGACACCCCGTTTTATTTTTAAGGCCTGCAGCCCTGGGGATTGGGCTCCCATGTGCTTATTGCGGCTCATGGGGGGGGGGGGGGGGCGGATGCCCCATCCTGAATGGAAATTGGCTACGGGGAATGAGGCACCGGGAGCCCTTAGTGGCTGGGGGGTAGTGGAGTATGACGGGAAAGATTAAAGTAAAGAAATAAATACATAAAACCACTTACCTTGTGCTCGCCGCAGTGCAGAGTTGGCGAAGCGGCGAGTGTGAGGTAAGTGGTTTTATTTATTTACTTTAATCTTTCCCGTCATATGCCATACTCAACTATCCCCACCCCGCCCCGCCCCTGCCCCGCCTCACCGCTCCACAGCTTGCACAACAAAGGCCCTTCTTACATTTTCAGGAAACTTATGCCTTATACTCATATCAGGTCCCTCAGGTGGGGAGACAAGGCGCTTCTTGTGGTCCCTCGGGTGAGGAAAGCGAGGCTAGGCGAGAAATCTTTCTCCTACCTCGCTCCCTTTTGCTGGAACCAGCTTCCCATTGACATGACTATCTGCGTTTTAGAAAACTTCTCAAAACCGCTCTATTTCCATAAGGCCTGTCTGCCTGGCTAGTGCTCATCCTAAGTGCAGAGATACCCCTTCGGGGGTGATTCAGGCGCATTATAAAACCTATAAATACATAAATTATCTGTGCGAGCTGCCACTGGTGCCCATGTGCCCCCTACCCTTAATAAAAACAATTCCCCGGGCTTGAAGTGGCTTGGGGAGGAGGGCTGCACCGATGCGCTGGTCTCAGGGCCTGGCTGCAGGACCATAGAAGTCTATAGGAGAAAATTGGAAAAAGCATACACAATCATACAGTTGGATCTCAAGGTTCACCTTCTGGATCTAGGTAAGTAGCAAGGCCTGGTTTCATGTTCCATCAGATGATTGTCGGGAGCGTTCCAGATTCGGCCAGGAGCACGGTGCTGAGGTCGTTGGTAGCAGAGAAGGGGGCCACCAGAAAACACACTACACAAGGGGTCTTAAAGGTAAGTCCAAGGGATCCCATGTGAGAAATCGGGTCGCAAGGGCTTCAGGACCAACAGAGCACAGCTGATTCATCAGTGCCCAGGCAGTGCGGGTTGGGTGCAGAGCAAATAGGCCAGCCAGGTGGCGTGTGTCAACATGACTTCACAGTCAGGGACAGGCAGGTTGCAGGGATGATTCCGGGACAGCTGGGCCACTTATGAAGGGGGTCTAAGGGTCCTCAACATCACTTGATGGGTGCTTGCTTCCTTGGCAGGTGGAGTCCGATTTGGACTGTTCGTATCGTTGTAGGTTGCAGGGGGTCCGGTATACCGGGAATTGGTGCTGCACGGCTCCGGTAGGTCCTGGTTTCTTCACACTCTGTGGGGAGACAGATCTGACCCTCTGGAGCTGATTTACCGCTTTTTGCTTGAATGCTGGATCAGATTCGCTGTGAAGCAGCAAGTTGGTAAACCTGACTCTGCGGGATTGGTGCCTGTGGACTGCAGGGGAGTTGTTCCTTTACCCCATGGGAGTTCTCTGGTAATTGGTGAAGGGCTGGAGGTGCTCCAGGGTTTTGGGAGGTTGAGACAGCACACTAAAATGGTTGAGCACTAGGAATAGCAGGCAGGGTTTCATGCCAAAATTCATCTGCAGGTCTTTGGTTCTTGGGTCGCAGCTCTTCTTTGTCCGTGTCTTCTTTGTAACTTTCGAATCTAAAGTTCAGGGTCCAGGGGTCCCACCTAAATACTACATTTAGAGGTGTTACAGGGGGAGAGAGGTATTAGCCAATGGGCTACCTACCTTTAGGGTGTCTACACCCTCTATGTAACAACTTCCTTTGGGAAGAGGACACAACCCTGACCCTAATTGGCCCATTCCCTCTCAAACAAGATGGAGGAAACTGATCTGTGGGGTCCACATCACCTGACCCACCATAGGGGGGCGCTGGCGCTGGCTAAATTGGAGACCCACCTCCTCCTCTAACTAATTTTCCCATCTGTCCTCCCACCAAATGTGGAGCAGGACAGGGGGTTGGCATCCTCCACTATCTGGAGATACCTAGGTTGCATTTCAAAGGAAGCATCACCTTTGAAGCTTCCCGCCCTGGAATGCCATTCTGGCCTGGCAGAGGTGTTAAGCACACACGCCCAGAGCAGGCTTTGTTCCTGGTCTCAGAGAGTTCAGGCTCTCACCCTATGAGGGCAGAAACATGTCTGTTGGTGACAGGCTGGCTAGTACTCATCAGAGATCACACCAGTGTTTGGTAGGTTTTCAGTGGGCCCTCAAAGGTGCCCTATGTGTGCAATTATTAATAAATCCAACACTGGCATCAGTGTGCTTTATTTAGAGGAGATATTTGATACCAAAAATACCTGGTACAGTGAAGCCATGATGGCATTATGGAACCGATATTGACAGGTGTCCAGCCCATGTACTCTCTATGGCTTCCCTTCAAATTTACAACATCCAAGAGTGAACTTAGATATTGGAAGGTCATATTTGTTCATGCAGATATGTCAACACATGAGATATAGTGCACCCTGCCTTAGCTCTGTATGGCCTGCAGTAGGGGTGACTTACCTATTCCTTGTGCAGTGTCTGTGGGCATGACACAGAGGGATGTGTGTCATGTTGACTCTCCAGTTTTCTGCACCAAGAAACACAGCCTGCAATGGCAGTTTGCATTGCCTTGGTGAGGGGTCCCTAGGGTAGCATAATTTGTGCTGCAGCCCTAGTGGACCCTCTTCAGCAGTGCTTAATTTGTAAAAAAATAAGTGCCAGGGCTAAAATTATACCTGAGACGAACTTGGCGAGAGTCTTGGAACGTTGGGGTGCTAAATGAAAAGACTGAGACTCTTGATTGTACCTCAAGCCTCTTTAATCCACCACCAGACACTCCCTGCCTCTATAGCTCATTTGTGCAGATTACTTTTCTTCCTTACTCTCTCTCTCTGTCATTGTTTTTCCATTTTTCTCTTCCTCGTTTTTTCCTCTTTTTGTGTTTTTCCTCTCTGAGGCTCTGGTTCAAAGTTTGTTGAGGTAAAATAAATGTTGGTCCCCTAAAATCAGTGCTGGTGGTTGTGGGTTTCACCTGGCAATCCCCACCTCCAAATAAGCACTGGCAACACAGTCTGTTGCCTCTGGGTCACAAACCGGGTATTCACTGTGAGGGAGGCAACAATGGGATGAGTTCTGGCCTCAGCATCTCCCCTCTGCTCTTTATGGAAGGAGAGCGGTTGAAAGATGCCACATTCCAGCCCAGCTGCTGCACATAGTAGAAACAGGGCTTTCCAGGGCTAAAAATTAAAACAGATCACAGGGCATGCATGCTTTTAAGGTTCCCACTTCAAGCTAATCTACTATGAATGTTTGCAAATAATAGTATTTTCTAGGTTTTCATATGGGTTTTATACAAATATATAAGATCATATTTCACCGCACGTTTTATTTTTTCTAAAAAATGTAATTAACATATAGAACCCGCTCTGTCTCCACAGCTAAAGACAGCCTCCACTGTGCAACTGCTTCTTTTAAATAAAAACTGTAATGAACTTTAATGTTGTCATTGTTTTGGGATCGAAATGTAGAAGAAGAGGAACTAAAAGAATCTGATTTAAATACCTTTCCCTCACGGTAAATGGTACAAATGGCTTTTTGTCTGTTACAATGTTTCCTTTAGGAAACTACACATTACATTTGTTTTCTTTGTTTGCTCTTTAATATTAAGAGATTTATCATTTCAGCAGGAGAGTATGTATATACATTTTTATAACATGGATTAGAATTAAATATTTCCCTAAAATGACGTTACTCAGACAAACTGCCAGTGTAAATGGGAAAAAGGGAATGATAGCAGAGTGCCCAGACTCCCTCTTGCACCCGCTCATAATCATTCTGGTTTTTTGAAAATCAGGGAACACACTCACACACACCGACCTTTTGCAAATTGCACAGAACCATTGTTGTCTCGACTGCCTGACTTGCGTGCCTGTGCTTTGCCAAATATGTAAGTCTTCAAACAAGCAGCAAGGGTCCCATGCCGATTATTCTCTCTATCTCAACCACAACGACGAGGGCAGAATATGGCCAGACGATTTTATTTCTAGACTGCGAGGAGCGCGCACTTTTAATTTGCTCTTCATTGTGCTGTGCTGTTGCAGAAAACTTCATCCTGCACCTGCGCAGCTCCAGCTTGTCTCGCCCCAGCTCAGCTACGGGAGCCCGGATTCAGGCTTCAGACAAAATTATCAAATCTGCACCAGCAAAATTGACTAAACATGACGGTCTGTGTAACAAGCTGCCATGTGGCATCACTAACGTGAAGAAGATGCAGTGTTATCATGCATGGACCTGGGTGGGCTAGCCTGTGAAGACATACCAGGCTGCCACCCTGAAGGACAGGTACATTTATTTTTAATAATTATCAGGCCAGCCATCCATGGAAGGAAAACTTTATAGCCCCGGCCCTGAAAATTAAGAGCCGGGGCTGAGCACCGGAAAGCTCCGGCACAAATTAAGCACTGCTCTTCAGTCCCAATGCCCTAGGTAACACGGTTACCATTTACCAGGGAGTTATATGGGGGCTGAAATTGTGCCAATTGTGGTACAGTTTTAGGGAAAGAACACTGGTACCGGGAACCTGGTTAGCAGGGAACCCAGTATATCTGATTAAAACAAAGCAATCATGCTTTTCTGCAGTGAGAAGGCGGTCTGTGCTCTCTCAGTGCTTACATAAATGCATGGGGATGTACGAAGTACCTGTGGCTTATTTTTCTGCTACTCTAAATTCTGTTGCCCCAGGACTTACCAGGTGCCTTAAAGTTGTAGGGGCAGTAGGTGTGAGCATTAAAAGATGTGAGAGTATAGTCTTGGGACACACTTACTGTCATGGTGCCCCATTCAGTTGCGATACATCTGACGCATACTCGCACTCAAAACTTGACAACCAGCAGGTTACCCAAATGTGAACAGACTATTGGCACTGCTGAGAATATCACCCTGAAGCGGTGTTCTTCATTGATTCCTGCTACCTTGTTACCATTGCCAGAAGATGACAATGATGATGGGGAGGTAGAGCATGACTGCCTTGATGTCACAGAACGATGCAGAGACCAGATATTCAAGATGAGCCACTGGCACAGTCTGATTATATACTGTTTGTGGATGGCTCCTGCTTGAGAGACAATCGGGGAACCCTAAGAGCAGTCGGTTCAGTTGAGAGAATAGTGGAAACCTTCTGGCTCTGAGGTGTAGCCTCTGCACACGTGGCTGAACTGATTGCTCCTACTAGAGCCTGCTGTGTTTCAGAACAAATGATAGTGACTATTTTTTCTGTTAGTCAATTCGGCTATCGTGTGGTCCATGACTTTGAACAGTTATGGTCGCAAAGGGGATTTATGTCATTATCAGAATCCTGTATTAAAAATGGGGAGTGTGTCATGAAATGTTTGGAAGCAATGCAGTTACCTATAGAAATTGAAATGGACTATGTAACAGTCGTCAATCGTTATGCTGACGAGGTTGCATGGTATTGCGCTCATGGGTCCGAAACCTTCAATGGTGAATATGTGAATGAATCGAAAATGAAACCATTTACAACCTTTTGTTAGAAGTGGCTGATACTTGGGAAGAGGTGAAAAGATTTCAGGAGGAAGTACCAGAGGGAGGACAGCACGGTTGGGTCAGAGCAGTTTGTGCCAAAAAATATGATGAAATCTGGGTGTCAGCAGATAGAAGACCTGTGTTGCCGGATAGTTTGTTGTTGTCAATAACTAAACATTTCCATGGTCCTGCACACGTTGAGAAGGATGCAATGATCAGGCTGTCTGACATAATTGGTTCGATTCCCAGTTTAGGTTGATGGCTGAAAGTTTACGTCAAGGGGTGTTGTGTGCCAGCAGATGAATGTAGGGAAAAGGACACCAATGACACTGAGTCATTTAGGGAGATCAGGAGGGTCATTCAACAGGATGCAGTTGGACTTTATCAAAATGCATGTGTGTAATGGGCTGAGGTATGTCTCAGTAATTGCATGTATTCTCTCACTTTGGCTTTAGTCTAACTCAACCAGGAGAAATGACAGTCTCTCTGCAGCTAAATTGCTGTTGCAGGAATTGATCCCTAGTTAGGTTTCCTGACTTCGCTGGAGTCAGACAGTGAAATTCATTTTAACAATGAGAATCTGCGAATGTTGTGTGCAGCATTGCAAATGGAACAGAGGCTACACTGACGCTATTGGCCTGAGGCCTCTGGGATCGAGGAACAGGTTAATGGCACCCTGGAATCCAGGCCAGCAAAAGTGTGTGCGTTGGCATCCCTGAAGTGGACAGATGCTTTATCTTTAGTGTTGATGAGTCTCTGCAGCATTCCTGAGCAGGGGACAGGAGTATCATTCCAAGAAATAATCATAGGTCGAGCAATGAGAGACTGCCTGCAGTGCCTGCAAATGCATTTGTAAGCATTACATTACAGATTACATTATTCTTGATTATTGCAAAAGCCTGGCTGATGCGGTGTGTTCTATGTGCCACCAGGCTGGAGCTGCCTATGCCCTTCCGCACGAGGAGTAGTGCAATGAACTCAGTCCTGGAGACTGGGTTTTGGTGAAGAAGCACGTTCGGAAAACCTGTCTGGATCCTCACTGGGTGGGACCCTTTCAAGTCTTCTTTGTAACAAACACTCCCATAAAATGTGGGGGTCTCCCCAGTAGGGTGCAGGCTGTCCATACTTAGAGAGTGAAGTGTCCCCGCAATGATGTGATGGTACCTCTTCCTGAAGTACAGACAACAACTGAGGAACACCGAGAATGAGCTGAGGAGAATGCAGAAACTAGGCGGGTCTCAAAGTTCAGTGGCATCCCAAGAATCTGCATTACTACACCCTCGGCCTAAGGGGGGGGTCTTGAAGCATCGGTATCTAAGGTCGAGACAGAGGAAGAGTCTTGGCCTGTGGTGAAAGAACTCTCCTTTAACCTTATTCTAAACACGTCACAAAGAAACAAAACAAAGTGACCAACAGACTTCTTTGTTCTCAGTTAATGAATATATCAATATTTATTTGAACAACAAAATCAATTAATGGACTGTTCAAAATCATTGTAATCCTTTACATGTCACATAGCTCCCATATTTCACTAATGAAAAGCTCTCTCATACTAGCAATCATACATTAAACACATTACCTAATTAGATTCACACTCAATGTTCGAACTTGCTCTCATTCATTCTAATAGCCACACAACCAATCATTCATACACACCCTCATCAAATACTAAAAAGGAATTTTTATATACCTCACAATAGTTTAAGGAAACAATATTTTAAAGAGAACAAGACCTAAGGTGAATTAATTTCATAATGATTATCAAAAATCACAAATGTTTCCAACATATAAAAAAACACTCAATAGGTCCAAAATCCAACAGGTCGACGCGTTTCGAACACCCCAATTCAATTATTGGTGTTTTCCGCAGGACCAACAAGGCTTGGCTTTTATAATTGATAGATCAGCCGATCTATTCATCTGCAGGACAATTAGCGCATTCCTCATGGCAAAACAGCGTGCTTTCTCGTAGGAAGCCAGAGACAAAGAACGGAGACAAATTGCTCACACAGTGTAGCAACCAACAAAGGACTACCTTTCACCCTCCTTTATATTCTTCTCCAGAGCTCTTTTGACACTCCATTCTATGGTGCACCACTTCACAATTGCACGTCCACTCTGATTTAGGCAAGGGTGCGAGCTCTTTGCAATTCCGTGATTTCAAAATTAAAACTTCAGTTAATAACCGCGGCGTCTTGCCGGATTTTGAAATCACGGAATTGGCGGTCCAGCCTTTATACCACTCCACTCACGGACGTGGATCCCACATTAAACTTCCGGGTTCAGCCTCCCACATTGACCCCTATTGAAGCTATCCCAAAGCAAATGGAGAACGTGGTTTTGCATTCAGAACATACTGGCAGATCGCCCTCTATAACGGATCATACACCCTTACCTAATGTAGACATTCCCAAGCATTTGGAGTCCATGCACTATGACTCTACGGGCGGATCACCCTCCATAAATGATCATTTGCCCACACCTACTACCTACTTTTCCAATTCAGTCTGGAACACTCAACTCAATGAGTTAGCCACTGGCCTATCCCATCTCAAGGACGAAAGGCATAACCTTTCTACTATCACTAAAAACCTTCATATCTTACACAGAGCCACCAATGACACCGTGAATCAAATCAGTCTCCAAATGAGAAACTCCATCCCCACAAAAGGCTCACACTGAGAACTCTATTCAGTATAACCAAATCAACGTTAAACCCACTAGACACATATCCAAGTTCACACTCCCCAAAAACACTAACCTGGGTTGTTTACCCTCCCCTTCGTGGCCTAGGCGGTCATGTGATGAACTATCTGACAGAGACATTGACGACCTCCTCACATCCTATGCCCGGGATACTGACAACAGTAAGTCCCATTATGACACTATTTAAACCATTGTAACCAATCTCCTCCGAGAACCGACTCTCAACAATAGATCTTTAACAGATCTTTAAATAGAGATATCAACTTAGAACAGATTACCTTAAACCTCTCTATTAACAAGTTGAAGTGGGGGCTTATTAATTGCAGATCTGCTAGCAAACATGCTACTGATATATTCAATCTCATTTTAGAGAATGATTTAGACATTAGGGTCCTCACAGAAACTTGGTTAAATAGCTCCTCCTCACCCATCCTCGACTTACTGGTGCCTCCTTCCCATGACCTAATCCGACTAGATAGAATCAGGAAACTAGGGGAGGGGTAGCCTGCATTTATCGGAACTCAATATCAGTCAAGCAAGTGGACGCCATCAGGCTATCCTCTTGTGATTACCTTTGCATTAATATCTCTGCTGCTAAGCGCATCACCAGCAAGCTACACATATTCTACCAACCCCCAAGCGATAACTTGACCAGTATTGATGAGATAAAGGAGATCATGGCATCCAATGCCAACTCACAAGTTCCTCATATTTTCTTGGGTGACTTTAACCTCCATTGGAACAACGCAAACGATCATATTGTTGGCTGTCTTAAAGAGTTTCTGTCAGAACAGGATCTATCTCAATTCTGTGACAGCCCAACTCATATCAAGGGAGAGACATTGGACCTCATTATTACAAAATCAAACATCGTCCTACTTGAATCCATCACCCCATGCGATTGGTCTGATCATTATTGCATCCTCTTCTCCATCAACAGCGAAGCTATGCAAAAAGGGGACAACCCTCAAAAACAAGGCAATGGAAAAGGAACTTACAACATATCAATCCCATCACCTTGGTTAACCACTGTAACTCCGTTCTGACCAGCATGATGGACATGACTGATGTACATGACCTCACAACCTTCTACAATATCATGTTACTCGAAATCCTGGATTCTACAGCGCCCCGTCCAGGAAAAAAATGTCTCCTCTAAGATTTCCAAACCTTGGGTCAACGAGGGCCTCAGAGCGCAGACATCTATGAGTTGCACAGCGTCTATGGAAATCGGCTCCTACCACTGATAACCTTGAGCACCTTAGAAGGTTAAGGAATTCTTACAATAGGAAGATTCTTAAGGCAAAGGCAGACTTCTTCAGCACTCAGCTGAACCAAGCTATCAACCGACCAAAAAAGCTCTTTGAAATCGTCAAGCATCAATCATGCAATACAACTAACTCTAGGGAATTAAACGACCTGGCCACACCTACCTGTGACGTGCATGCCAATTTCTTCCACGAAAAGACTAAGACCATCGAGCTTGACATACAATCCAGGATGACGCTCCCGCAAACTATGGCCCAAGATTCCAACTGTGGCGATCTATTCAAAGTACATTTTAATAATCCAGGGGAAGTCACTAAAAACAATGCCTCATTGCACACCTTTTCGCCAATCTCTCAACAAAGTATCGACAACACTCTTCAAGCAATCAACCCCTCCAATCATTTCTCTGACCCCCTGCCTCCTGCCCTGTTCTAAACTTTAAAAACATCTATCCTACCACTATGGGCTAAAATTGTAAACGCCTCCCTGAGTCAAGGTGTCATTCCGGACTGCCTTGAAATAGGGCAGGTCACACCCATTCTAAAGAAAGCAGACGCCACTCCATCTGATCTAAACAACTACCGTCCTATAACCAACATCCCCACTTTGGCAAAACTTTTGGAGAAATGTGTACAAATTCAACTATGCAACCACATTGAGAATTACAACCTCTTAGACAGTCACCAATCGGGCTTCCGCCAAGGACACAGCACAGAATCTGCTCTCACACATATTATGGATGACATACTAAAAATGCTTGACTGCAATGAATCATGCCTATTGATACTTCTTGATCTGTCCTCCGCCTTCGATACGGTCAAGCATGACAACCTTCTGTCCCTATTGGAACGAAGGATGGGCCTCTCGGGCACAGTGTTGCAATGGTTCTCCTCCTACTTGAAATACAGAATTCAAAGAATCAAGATGAAGAATTCACTCTCGCAACCCTCTATGGTCACCCTTGGTGTTCCACAGGGATCTGCCCTATCACCCATTCTTTTCAACCTCCTAATGGAGCCTTTGGTGAACGCTCTGAAATCAGCGAACATCCCATATCACCTGTACGCGGATGACACCCAGCTGTATCTGAAAATCAACTCGCCAGAAGACTTCATTGCCCTCAACACTATTCTACTGAACACGCAAAGCTGGCTCACTAACAACCACCTCGTGCTGAATACTAAAAAAACAGAATTAATTCTCATCTCGTCACCGAGCCACACACCACAGCTAGACCTATGGTTAAAACACTTAACCTCCTTTGATTGTGTCCCCCTCATCATTGACTCAGCAAAATCACTAGGAATCACTATAGACAAACATCTGAATATGCAGTCGCACATCTCTATTGCCACCAAGGGTGCTAATCACAAGTTGAGTATATTAAGGAAACTCAAACCCTTCCTCCCTCAGGCTGACCTAAAAATGGCAGTACAAGCCCTAGTGTTACCAAGATTAGACTACGGAAGCACCACCCTCTGTGGTCTCCCTAAATACAAGCTGGCTCCGCTGAGAGCAGCACTGAATGCTGCGGCTAGACTGGTATCAGGAACAAAAAGAAATAATCACATCTCTCCAACCTTGAAAGCCCTGAATTGGTTGCCTTACGAGGCAAGAATACACCTTAAAGTGGACTGCATGACACACAAAGCAATTCACAACAATACACCCAGCTACCTAAAGTTAGAAAGGTCTGGAGGCTGTAGACAACTTTGAAGTGCAAGCACTTTCTTTCTGAAACCTCAATCCTTCCACAAGAATAGAACTGGTTGTAGAGCTTTCTCAGGGATTGCACCAAATATTTGGAACTCCTTACCTCCAGTAGTGCATGGAATCACTTCCCTTATCGCATTCAAAAAAGAAGTAAAAATACTTCTAATGAACAAATCCATGCCCTAAGTTTCAATTCTAGGATGTCACCTAGTCATCTTTATGATCTGAATGCCATTACCTATCTCAGGTGGAAGGGACAAGATTATTTTTGTAAGACTATTATCACAGCTCATATTGCTCAATAACTGTATGTAATTTAACGCTTAGCCGGCTGTGGGTCCCCCTTGGTTTTTCTTTACACTTTATATCCATTGTGAATCGATTGAGGTCATAATATGTATGTTTGCTAGCACAATCACCTAATGTTCACTAACTGTCTATTGTACAACGTCCTGCAGATTCACAGTCCTCTATGTTTGTTATTCATATATTTTATATTTCTTATGTACCAATTGATACTTTTGAATGTGTGTATACCACCTCAACCATTTATGTTCTTATACTGTAAAGCGCTCTGATACCCTTGTGGGTCACGTTCGCACTATATAAAACTTTATAAATAAATAAAATAAATAAATATCAGTCCCTTGTAAAGTGCTCTCATATACTTTGGGCCAGTAAATTAAATGCTACTGGGGGGCTTGCAGTGCTGCTTGCGCCACCCACCAAAGTAGCCTTTCAAACCTGTCTCAGGCCTCTGCCATTGCAGGGCCTGCGCATGCACTTTACTGCCGCTGGTGCGTGGCACATAAAATAGTTGCCACGTCTGTGACTCCCCTTTTACTACAAATCAGTCACCCCTAAGGTAGGCCCTAGCTAGCCCTATGGGCAGTGTGCACTGTAGGTAAAAGGTAGGACATGTGCATTGGGGATTCCCTGATCTGTGCTTCAGTGGAAATTCCTGACCTGAGAGTAGTAGGGTGGCCAAGTTTGTTATGTTTGGAATAGTGGTAATAAATGCTGCGTAATGGTGTTCGCAGATTTATTATCACTATTTTAGAAATTCCACTTTTAGAAGTGGGCATTTCTGTGTGCTATGTGTCTTTGTGCCTGCCTGTTGTGTATTGTATGTCCGGCTCTGGATGACATGGGCTGGGGAGGTGCAGTGGCTCCAGAGGGGCTGGGTGAGTCAGCACTAGGCTGAATAGGCCAATCTGCATTTGGAGTGGTGGGAGGAGTAGCACCTGGGACTGAATGGGACTGTGCCTGCCTTCCACAATGCTGGCTCCACCCCCCAGTGGTGTGTCTGGGGCCAGAGCCTACACTGACAAAGGAGGTGGTCTCGCACCTTTAGAGAAAGGTGTGAGTGCCCCCAGAACTGGTTTGGACTGGTCGCAGATCCCTGGGCCAGGGACAGAAGAAAGACGTACAGTAGAATAAGTATTGGGGCTGTGACTCCATATTTTGTTGAACCTTCTTGGAGCTGTGAAAAGAGGGCTGCTGGACGCCAGGAGGAACCACCATGAAGGACTACCATCCTGCTGGACGGCCCTGTGAGCTGGCCTGCCTGGGCCCACCTCTGCCCTGTGTGGCCTAAAATCCAGCACATGGTGAGTGCTTGATTAATTTCCCTGCTTCAGTTTCTGGCCTCTGCACTGGAGAAGAGATCTCGCAAGGAGAGCGCTGTGCTTCTGCCCCCCCCTCACTAATTGCAGTGTAGTGACAAGCTTTGGCAGGACCCAGGAACCAAGGGCAAGGAAGGGGGCTACTATTTGCCCCACTTCGCTGTGCCTCCACCCGAGGGGCGTAGCGGGCGCTGCACCCGCTGCTCGTTGAGCCTGAGGAGAGAGATCTTGTGGTAAAGACGGCGAGAGCCGCCGTACCATGAACCGGAAGTCAGGCAACTCAAGTCTGACCTTGGGTGGTGCTCTCGTAAGGAAAGGGAGAGCCCCGCGGGTTACCAAAGCATAGGAGGAGTCTGTTGGGCCGCCGAAAGTCAGGCAAGTCCACGCCTGATTGTGGGCAGTGCCCACAACACCGAGAGGGTCGATGGAGGCTTAGCTCTGTGTGCGCTCCCGACTGGAGGAAGCTGCACCACTTCTATCCACAGGCCAGGTCGAGTGGTAGAGACAACGCTCTACATTTGGCCCCCGGCCGGCAAGACCCGACCGGAGTCGTCCTCCACAGAAGGAAGGTGAGCGGTGAGGACGGCACAGCGAGTTGGCGGGCCGCTCCTGACATTCAATACTGGTGCCATTGGGGTGTCTGGGGACCGGAGTCCCTAGGTCCAGGGGCCTACCTGTTCAGGAAACGGGCCGCACTGTTGTTCTCCATGCCGAGGGAGACCATTGGTAGACATGAGGGATCAAGTGAGGTCCCCTTGCCAACAAGGGCATCGTGAGAGGTCTCCTGCACATTTGCTGCCAGCAGCTGCCCTACGAAGGATCACAGCTGCTGATGGTTGTGCCCACCATTGGGGGCGGGGGGCTTTCTTTTCGATGTGTGCTTATGGACACAATGTGTGCACCCCCTACAAGGGCTTATTAAGGATGGTCACAATACTTGCATAATGTGATGTGTAGGGACCGTTCAGGGGAGTATGCCCTGATATGATCAGGCCTTGGGGTTACACGGCCAAGTCTGCACTCAGATAAGTGTGTACTAAGGTGCACAGAGGACAAGTGGTGGCATACTGGGCAGTTATGGTTATGCCCATGAGGGGCATGATGTGTTGCGAAAATGTTGGACTGTTGCCACCTAGGATGTATGCCTAATCTCTGTATGCGCAATGTTTTACGCTACGTACAGTGTCTACCAGTAGATATTGGTTGTTTTGACTTGTTTTACTGTTGCATGAACAGACGCAAAGCTGTGTCTGATATGTTCTTTGAACTGAACCTTGACATTTATTTCCACTAAAGACCATCTAATGAACTTTGTTCAAAAGAATTAAGATTACCTAGGACCAAGGCTACAGAAGGAGCGTACTTAGTATTTTAGAAGCAGACAGATTAGGGTTAGGGAAGACTCACAGAAACCTTAGCAAATAATGTCATAATACAATTTTATGAACTCACTTTTTCCATTTGCACATGTCAAAACGAATGGAGAGAATCCTTTTGCTTCTATTATCAACTCAGTGGTCTGATTTTAGGGAAGTCATGGAAACTAGTAACCATAGTAGATGTATGTTTATAGTAGCTGAAGTTTTAGTGGCTATTGTTGGATTTTGTTTTGCTTTTAGGATTAACTTGCCCACCCCTTCCAAACCAACTAAACCCAAGCCTAAACCTATTCTTAGTATTTCTGTTTCTACTGATGGTACTCTGCGCTCTTTTGATTTTAAGATATTACATGTAGATAGGTCAAGGGGGACTTTTTTCAAATTATTATTTTAGGCTGCTTTTGTGAGTATATCCATACAATAAAGGTTAAGGACTGTTATATCTGTACACAGCTTGCTGCCTCAGCTGTAGAGGGGATCAGGTATCACAACATTCCACTCCGATATGCCAACATTTGTAGTCTTTTGCTTAGACTTTTATATGGAAAAGGGCATTTTCAATATCATTTTTCAGACTATGATCTGGTTCTTTTTGAAGTCCCTATGTTTAAACATTTGAACCACCATCCAAATGCTAGGGATACCCCTGAGAGTTTTGCAAGCCAATTGCAAGGTTAAATACTGCTTAAGCCCATAGGCACAATTTTGCCTGTTTCCTTACTGACATTGAGAAGAAATGTTTAGATTCAGTTGAGGATAGGAGAAGAGCGATGGATGAAATATGAAAAACAGGTGAAGATCGAAAGTACAAAAATAAATTTGGCTAACAAACAATTGAAGCATTAGGAGCCAGGGTTTATGCCTGCATTGACTTTAGATTGGAGACACAAAGAGAAAGATATGTATGATTAAAAGGCAATCAGTTGTTCATACTTAGCTAATGGGAAGGAGTGATTATGAACATATTTTGGAATAAGGAGCAAATTGGGATCAAATTATGGAATTGAAGGATTCTGTTATTCCTGGTGTTTATTATGCCTGTTGGGAGCATGCATATTTTAATTTTGTCCTAAGGCTGGTATTGCACTTGCTATTCATCTATAGTTTTTCCAAAGATGTATTATGTAGGATATTTGAATGAGCCTGTACGGGGGTCATTTGCTAGGCCAAAAAAAAGTAGTAGTGCTTTTTCAATAGTGGAAGATATATTTGGTGCAATGATTCTTTCTGTTGGAGAAGTCCTGAACGATCTCAAGATTAGAAATGTATCTTCTATGGCAGTTAGGTTAGTTACTAGTACAGCTGGGTCATTATTAACCAACAACACGGAGATGATGACTATCAGGTCAATGGTTATGTAGAACCGCCTTGTGTTAGACATCCTTCTCGAGCAGAAGTGCAAAGTCTGTAAAATAATTAAGGTACAACAATGTTCCACCTATATCCCCGATAAGAGTGAGCAGATAAAGAAGTTAATTAAGAACATTACTGATATAATGGGAGATTTAGAAGAGTTAGAAACTATAGGGGCTCGTGAAACCATTAGAAATGGATTTGCTGCAGGGGGCAAGTTTTGTGAACTTAGGAAGTAGGATCCTAGGTTTCGTATTGAGGCCCCTTATAGTTATCACCATTTGTGCGATCTGCTTGTTTGTCATGTTCAAGGGATACAAGTCTTTGAAAGGAGAGAGGATCCCCGGGTGTAGAGGGTAGTAGGTACCTGCATTGTCCTACCCTGCTAAAGATGCTAACATTGTTTCTCTATCTCCTCCCTCTTCCACAGCAAAAGACAGTGATCCAGGCCTTGATCAATTATAGGTTGAGCTATGCCAACTCACTATACTGGGGTCTACCTGCCTTCCCCCTGAAGAGAATACAAATGGCTCAGAATGATGCCGCCATGCTTCAGCTACTTCTCAACAGGAGAGCTCACATACAACCTGGTGTGAAAGAACTGCACTGGTTGCCTCTCAAAGAAAGTGTGAGGTTCAAAGGTCTGGTTCTGACGCACAGAGGATTTTTTTACCACAAAGGCCCTTAATATTTGTCCAACAGATTCACCCCATAACAATGAGCTATGTCAATCCGGTCCTGTAACTCCTTGCTGGTAGTAATTCCTCAATTCAGAAGAAAAAAGTGGGGTGGAAGCTCCCTCTCCTATCTGGCCGCTTGGGAGTGGATTGCCCTTCCTGTACAGCTCCGTGCCACTATGGACATCTAGACCTTTAAGAGACTCCTCAAGACCTGGCTCTTAGGGTCTGCTTTCTAGTACAATCTGTTAATCAGGGATCAGACTCTACTGCCTAGTTCCGGGACACTCATTGAATAGCTGTTGGACTATACAAATATCTCATAATAATAATAACAATAATAATAAAGGAACAAAAGGGAAGAGGAGCAAACAGCAAAAGAAAGGATGAAGAATTGGAAAAGGCTCAGTGTATGTTCTTTGATGCGATGAAACATCTAAAAAACAACAACATCATGAATCCGTGCATAAGATTATTAGAGGGATTATTTATCCAATGTAAACATTTCTTTATTTACAAATCTCACATTTATTCTCAATACATATGTCTGAATGCATAATCGTGTAACCAAAGTTCAGTTTGACTATTGAGTTAACTTACCCTAACTTTAGGCCCTAACTGAAAATTGTGTTTCAACCTTGCCTGTATGTTGTTTCTTCCTTTAGCAGGTGCGTTATCATATTTCTCATTTGTATTAGACGACTGATATTAAGACCTGCCGTGAGTACTTCTAGAAGCAAGATCGGAGAAATAATGGTCAAAGGATGCCTTTTGTTTATTTCCTACCAGGATTTTGGGGTGTTCAACGTTGACCACTGCAGTCCAGGTTTCGATGAGATGGGAACTTAGGTAGTGCTCTTCACAGTCAACAATTCAGTTTGTTCCTGGTGTTGCAAGGAGAGATAAGGATGTTTTTGAAGCTACTGTTATATCAAAGTAGTGTTTTCACAGTTAGCCAGACTTTTCCCGACTCTGACAGGTCTCTTGCTGGGCTTTTTCTTAAGTGTAAAACTGCATGCTGAACAATCTTTTTATTTTCCTGAACTTCTACTGAAGTTCAGTTCTTTGCTGACACCTTCTTTGCTCCCTGAATAGGAATTCATTTAGATTAATCATTTATATGGTGAGAATTATCTCAATTCTAGACTTCCCAAGTGTTCTTGAACCCTGAAGTCTGTTCGATTTAAGTGCTTAGCTATCTTAGTCAAAGAAAGAACAATGTTTTTTTCCCATTTTTTTTTGTAAGATTCCTAAAATACATTCTGAACCCCTGATAGAGGATTTTGGAACTCTGGGCCTTTTAAACGATAGGATTCCAAGTAAATGATGGAATTCAATGCTCATTTTGAAAGTGTTTTTATATTCTGTCCGATTAAAAGGACCCCTCTATTTGTAGATAGCCAACCATGTGCAGGTATTTAGAACGTTATAGCTTTTACAGTAGGTTTAGAGTTTTATACATACCAGTAACGAGATCCAATTTTGATCTTCGAGGACAGAAGTGATGTGGTTACATTTTCTTTGGCTAGTAATAAGGCTGACAGCTGCGTGGAGATTGGACTGGAAAACGGATGAGAATTGAGTCGTGTAAGATATTCAGCAATTCAGGCTTTTGTGTTCCTGCATCTGCTTGTAATTAATCAGTGTACATTATAGCCAGACTCAGCACAAAGATGAAAAGGCTACATGCCATCCAGGGTATAGGCTACTCCAGACACAGTAACATGGGAGAAACGTCATCCAGTACAGAGAAGTACCTTCTTGTGTTATTGTGTGCTGCATGCACATTGTTCTTGCAAAGGACAACATTCACACCATGTGGGATGCCCACAAGCACCACATTATGTCTAAACATACAACACATGGAGAAACGAAAAACCCTGTTATGGGAGATACCACAAACCTGACCTGTGGGGGTTTTGGAGGCCTCTCTCCTTAGTATACAGGTAAACCTGGACTTCAGGCAGCCATTAACCGTCAGTCCATCAATATCCTGACCCTGGACAAGTGGCAGGTCCACTTCCTGCCCCCTGTACTATGGATGGGAGACCATTTTTGCATGAAGCCCAAGCTCAGCGTGCACTCTACTAGCGAGGAACACAAAAAAAAACACCTCCAGTGGGCACGTAAGTGTTAAATCCACTCAAAAAACCACTGGAAAGTCAAAGGAAAGCGTAGAATGAAACAGGATCTTTTGACCCTGCACCACCATCTGACTGAAGTTTTTTACAGCTAAGTATGATTTTTCAAACTTTTCTTACAATATGACAAAATCTGGAATCAAAAAGAGACATTTGTCTTTTTTAGGCAAGGTGCTTACAAATATTGATGGCATGCCTTGAGCCTCTTTCTGTACGGTTTCTTGCAGCTGATGCACGTGGTTTAGGTACATGTAAGGAACTATGGGGCATATCTACAAGTCAGCGATAGGAAATTATCGCCGCTCTTGCGGCCGTTTTCGGCCTAAAAGCCGCGATAATTTTATTGCCTAATTAGCAAGGTCGCGCTAACGCGTGAAACCTTGCTTTAGCGCACGAAATCTTAACGTCCAGCTTTGCATCTCTAATGAGTTGCAAAGTGGGCGTTCCTGACCCAACATGACAGGAGAAATGTCGCTAAGCGACATTTCTCCTATCATCAAGCCCCACGCTATGAAGCATAGCGGCAAGAAAAGCAGCGATAACCCCTATTATTGCTACTTTCCTTACGCCTGCTTCAGGACTGACTTAGCCATGATATCCTATGGAAGGTGGATATCATGGCTAAGTTTGTGAGGCCCTATCAACAAGCTAACGCCACATTTCGTGAGATTATCGCTGGGTTTCCAGTGATAATCTCACGTTAGGCAGTTAGCGCTAGGATTTTTATCGCTTTTGAGATAAGCGTTGCTAATAGCACGCTATCTCAGCGATAAAAATCCACGTTAGCCGGCGATAATTATCCTAGCGCTAAGTGCGCTTAGCGATAATTATCACCGGTTGTTGCTGATATGCCCCCATGACTTGACTGACTTGGAATTTACGGTAGAGCGTTTAGTATCATTAGCTCTCATTCTTGGAAAAAATGGCGGTCTGCCTGCGGGAAGAAAGCCAAAGGCAACAGTAGGAGGCTGAGTGAGATCCCGGCAAGGGTGCATAAAGCAACACCTTCATTAGCTGCTGGCAGATTTCTTCGAAAACCCTGGAACGGTGGAACAGTGTGATTAAACACCTCTCCCAGAAAGGGCTGTCACTTCCCCATATTTTATCACAAAACGACACCCGTGGGTTATTTAAATATGTAGAAGGTACTTGTCAAGGTGAAATAGGAATCTGTGAGAATTATATCTGACAGGATTTGGGCTTCAAAACGAATTAACGTGATGGCTGGATGTGGTGCACACAGTGCTGGAAGCCAGAGTATAAATTGGAAAATGCATGTCACGTCGTTTATTAATGAAAGAGATTTCTGGCGAGGGGTCCCCGTTGTCTCTGGAGTTCTTTTTACGGGTGCAAACATTAGTAGAAAATATAAATATGGGACACATTTACTAATATTTCACTCAATTCAGAGCAGCCACCAAACGTTTCAGTGCTGTGTTTCGTTTAAGCAAAAGTGCAGGCAAGCACCATGTTTACAAAGATAAGGTGCTGCTGCTTGCTTTCTAAATGCTGGAGAACAATGAGGCTTGCTTAAGACACACACACACCCATACACACCTTTGCACGATGCTGCAAACGTGTGTGCATTAGTCTAGCATCAGTTTAGTAGTGGAAGGGTATTCTTACAGTATAAAACACTTTGCATTGTGAAACTTTGTATGTGTTCTGTACTGCTAAGCACGCACCCAATGTCTGAAAAGTTTGGAGAAATAAAAGGCATCATTTTTTGGAGCAAAGCCCTGTCTTCCATTGTTAGTATTTATATGTTTATATAGTTTATTTAAAAAAAACAATAGGTGGTAGCATGGGAGCGTCAAAGTACCACACATGGGATACCCCTTAACTCAAAGTAAAGTGGACAAGTTTTGCACTGGAAAGTAAATACCAAGGGGCAGATTTGCAAGAAGGTGCCTCAGCATGGCACCGCAAGCCCTTTGGCTGCGCCACGCTGCGGCACTTTCAGTGCACAGGAATGCAACATATTTACAATGATATCTCACATTCCTGTTCTAACCCCTGCGCTGGCGCACAAACAGCTGCCATGCGTCAGCGCAGGCACCCTTGCACCATGGTGCAAGGATGCCTGTGTCATGGGGAGATACCTGCACAAAAACAATCACTACAGGCATTTTCCTCTTTCAATGCATGCTGTAGAATGCAGCGCCTAATGAAAGAGGAAAACAACTAGGAGAAATGAAACCACTTCTCCTTGTTGCGCCTCGCTACGCCACCCCTAGGGTGGTGTAGCATACTGACGCATTTTCAGGTTTAGGATTCCTCGTAAATCTGGAAATCTGTCTGGTTCCATGGGTGTTGCGTGGGATCACCCACAGCAACACCCATGGAACGCTTCTTTCACGCACAGTGCTGCGTGTAAAGGGGCCGTATTTTACAAGGATAGGAAAAGCCACACAGGGTGGCTCATCATGTCCTAGTAAATATGGGGCAGTGAAATGCGCTGCCAGTGCGTCACAAAAAGTGACTTACTGGCAGCGCAAGGGGCTTGTAAATCTGCCCCCAATCATTCATTTTCGTCAGTTGCTGTCACCTTTTACGACTTTGCACCAGTGTAAAGTGTTGATACATCTATCCCATGTTCTACTGCAGGATAAAAGGGAATGTTTTCAAATATTTTTCCATGTTATAGAAATGATTGCAACAAACAACAAAGTGATGAATGGACTGCTTGAATCAATTTCATCCACTAGCAAATCGCTCAAATGCACAATCCACTCCATTGTTTTTCACTGACTACCATTCTAGATAGAGACCAGCCATATGCAAATCAGCTTTGGCTCAGTTCCCATAGAAGAAGTGTAGAGTTTGAACTGCCTGTTAGCCGTGTTGCTGAATTTTGAGGGAGCCCCAACCCTGTCAACAAATAAAAGAGATTAAATCTAGATAATAGGGGAGTAAAACATACTCGAAGTGACTGCAGATGGGACTGTTGCACTTTATGGGGAGGTTTCCAGTTTTAGACTGAGAGTTTCAAACTGAGTCATGAATTGCTTGGGTTATGAGAGAGGCTCATCACATTGTGCAAGACTATAATGGGAGCAGCACAACACAACTGGAGAAGATTGGGAGAGTCTAGATCATGTCTAAGGTAGAAAGCTGTGCCATGGATAGTTCAGGCATTTTATAATGACCTGACATTTGAGGCAGATATTTTAAAATGAATATACAAATATCATATTTGATAGACTACTGGTTCTTTGTTCCTCATTTAGGATTTGGCAGATGGCCCAGCAAACCCATGGGGCGGCGAATATCCCAAGCAGTCTGCTCAAGCCACAGCACTACACCAAATGCATGCCTTGGGTTCCCTGATTAAATATCGATGTAAAAAACATAGTTTACAAAAATATTGTGGTAAAAATATCGAATACAAAAATATCGACTCCCTATACTTAAACAGGTAAGTACAATAATATCGATACAAAAATATTGAAGTAAAAAATTTAGATGAAAAAATGTCGACTTAAAAAAGATATATAAATAAAATAAAATATAATAAATATTATTCATATTTTTAACAAAATAAATTACATGTAATATATATTTTAACTAAATATAACAAATAAACTTAATTAAATAAAATATAAACACACAAAAATGTGTACAAATACATATATTTACTTACATTTTATTAACTCTTATCTTTACTTAATTTATAAACTTTTTAAATTATATAAAAACAAAATAAATACATATGAATAATTTAAAATAAAATAAAACATTCTATAATTAATTAACACATTAAACTATTAAAAGAAGTATTAAAAATACATTTCGCAGCACAATAAATGCAACAGTAGGGAAAATGTTGGATAGCGAAGGGGTAAAAATTACTATTCCCACTCCAGTGAGTGCAAAAGCAGGGAAAGTGCTGGATAGCGGAGGGGTCAAAATTACTATTCCCACTCCAGTGAGTGCAAAAACAGGGAAAGTTCTGGATAGCGGAGGGGTAAAAATTACTATTCCCACTTCAGTGAATGCAAAAGCAGGGAACGTGCTTTATAGCAGAGGGGTAAATATTACTATTCCCACTCCAGTGAGTGCAACAGAAGGGAAAGTGTTGGATAGCGGAGGGGTAAAAATTACTATTCCCACTCCAGTAAGTGCAGCAGTAGGGAAAGTGTTGGATTGCGGAGGGGTACAAATTACTATTCCCACTGCAGTGAGTGCAACAGTAGGGAAAGTGATGGATACCACACCAATAGAAATATAAACATCAACATTTTTATGACATTTTATTTTCATTATTAACATAATTAATATTGAAATTTAAATATATTATTATTTAAAATAATAATAATAAACATTCATTAATTACAAATTGTTTAATACTATAATACTATAATAGCCACAACACACATCTAAAATTAATTACACAATTACAATGAATAATTACTAATATACAAATTAATTGACAAATTAATATAATGCATAAATCTTCAATAAAAAATAAATTACTTCCCACCATTTACACCTATAAAAACAATACTACACACCTAAAATTAATTAAAAAATTAACATAATTAATTATTAATTAATTAATTTGGAATAATTAACAACTAATTATCAAACAATTATTAATAACTTAATTTACACATTTATAACTCTATAACATCACAAGTATACAATTATGATTGAATATAAATTTATAAATACATTTCATATAATTAAATTACTTCCCACCGTATTCCCCTATAACCCCACTACCCGCTACAGAACTAAAAACGCAAAATTCAATATAAAAATAATTATTAAATACTATAAATAACAATCAAAATCTATATAATTAAATTACTTCTCACCCTATTCCCCTATAAACCCACAACCCGATACAGAACTAAAACGCAAAATTCAAGTTAAAAAAAATATTAACTACTAAAATTTTAACACATATAATAAAAATACTAACAATTCTCATACAAATTACTAAAATACATAACATTAATAATGAATCGATATTGATAACAACTATATTTTTGTTAACGATATTTAACACTTCGATATTTTTGCAATCCATATTAATTACCTAACAATCGATATTCTTTACCGCAATATTTTTAACATCGATATTTCTTACCCACGATATTTTTACCTCAATATTTCTGTAGGTCGATATTTACACATCGATATTCTTGCTCTGTACCATGCCTTGCTTGCTGAAAGTGCTTCCGCTAACACATCAGGAATAGTTTTGGCAGCACTCCACAGTTCTTCCTGATCCACAATATCATGGCTGGCTGGTAGACAAATTGGCATCTTTTTGTTTTTCAAACACAAGGAACTGCATTGTTGTGTTTTTCTGCTGAAGCCTGCCATGCCATGGAAAACGTCATCAGAAGCCCTGCTATAAACGGTGCACCCCTTCCATTGGGATGCGACCAGTGGTTCTGTGGCTGCTAGCCTGCCAGAAAGATGTATTCAAAGGATGATTTTACACAGTTGACAAGACAACAGCTCCACGACCTCTAAATGAGGCTTGTAAGCGAAGAGTGGAGATTGTATCTGCCAATCTTTGGCAGATACCCCCATCATTACTCGACTGTAAATTAGACCTTTTCACTTTTCCTACTTTCATGACTATTTGATGACGCACAGGCCCTACCATGTGTCAGCTGTTGCCCTAGTTTAAAATTATTTATTCAACCTTGAATCTGTTTCAAGTTTTCTTAAATTGATTTACTTTTTCCACTTAGACAGTGGTGGTTCTTTAAAAAAAAACAAATTTATACCGATATTTTTTGAGGAGCACGTAGATATTTAATGGAATCCCTAGTTTGCAAATATGGCTGAACATCCTAAGTGGAGTTATTAGGGTTCCCCCCTTGAAACGTTCAAGTAAAAATGGGATTTTGAAGTGCACTTTCACAAAGTGCAACAGGTATGCAAATCATTTTGTGGATCGAGCTATATTATTTAATATGAAAGTGCAAACATAGTTTTCCTTCATGCCAGTCAGTAATTTGTTCCTGCCAAAATCAACCCTTTTTTCTTGTAATTCCATTTTGAGATCTTCCTCTGAATTCAATTGCATAATATAGATTCCTCCAAACAACCACTACTCAAATAGTATCATGTTCATTCCACTTATTGAAAGGTCACAAGCCTATGATCAGACCATGCTCTCGTAATAACAACATTATCTAAAATATCTATTTGCACTGTGTTAGAAATGGGGGTCTCTAGTTGGCAAGGGCTTGCACCTTTGTCCAAAGAGGGACCCTTCTTCCTAGTCAGGATAAGGGAGTTACACTCCTAAAATAACCCCTGCTCACCCCCTTGGTAGCTTGGCACGAGCAGTCAGGCTTATCTTAGAGGCAGTGTGCAAAGCATTTGCACATAACCAACAGTAATGCACTGTAAGTACTACAAAAGGACACCACTCCAGTTTAGAAAAATTTCCAATATTTTTATATACAAGGCCAAAAACGATAAAAATCCACAATCCAGTACTAAATCAACAGGTATCAAAATACGCTTTAAAAACAGTTCCTTGATGTCGATAACTCCGTCCAGGGCTATCACGGCGTCATGAGCAAACAAATCCAAACAGTTCTGGCTGATCGTGGCGTCGCGGGCTAGCTACGGTGTCGGGAACACCCGCAAACAGTACCTTTTAGAAATGCAGGGTGCCGGCAACCTCTCATTGAGTTTCCGAAACACGGCATCCGCAGGCGTCGGTTCCGGAGGTCGGTGCAGGAGTCATCGGGGCCCTTGAAGACACACGCGTTGCAGGTCGAGCTCCTCTCTGTTGGAGCCAGGAGCGCTGGCGGCAGTTGACGGCGGGTGCTGCGGTGCGAAGTGCAGCGGTGCGGCGTGCGTGCCCTCAGGTCGCAGTGCGAGCAGCAGCTTGGTGGCGGTGTCAGATGGCGGCGTCGGTGAGACCAGGGTCGCGGTGCGAGATGAAGGCGGTGCTCGTCACGGTGCTAGCAGGTCACAGTGCAAGCAGCGGTGTCGTCGGCTGATGAACTGGAGTCGATGACGCCGGCTTCGTTAGGCCAAGGCTGTGGTGCGGGATGAGGGCAGTGCGTCATGTAACTTTACGAGCGGTGCAAGCAGCAGCGTCGATTTTGGCGTGGAGTGGCATCGTCGGGGATACCAAGGCGTCGTTGTGAAGTGAGGTGGTGTGGAGTGCGGTGTCCACAGGTCGCGGTGCGACCAGCTGCTCGGTGGTGGCTTCAGCAGGTGGCGGCGGTGAGACCAGGGTCATGGTGCGACGGTGCCCTCTGCGATGCCAAGGTGTCATCATGAAGCGAGGAGGTGCGGAGTGCGGTGCCTACAGGTCGCGGTGCGAGAAGCGGCTCAGTGGCAGCATCACCAGGCGGCGTCAGTGAGACCAAGGTCGCGGTGCAGCATTGCGGCGGTGCCCTCTGCGGTGCCGTCAGGACACTGAGTCGGCAGTGGCATCATAGACGTCGTCGAGTTGCTTTTCCTCTGTTGCAGCACAAAACACACAGTCCCCAGTGCTGCGGGCAGAAGAGCTTGAATTCTTTATTGTTCCTGAGACTTCTTGAACAGAGGGCAAGCTGCACCTCAAGCCCTTGGAGAAACTCACAAAGCAGATTGCAGAAAGTTCAGTCCAGTCTTTTCCCTGCCCAAGACAGAAGCAGCCACTGTAGGCCAACACAGCAAAGCACACAGTAAAGTGGTAGGTCCTCCTCACAGCTTCTCCAGCTCTTCTTCTTGGTAGTCTTCTTGATCCAAACGAGTTCTAAAGTTCAGGGATCTGTGCCCCAATATTTATATACCAAAGTCCTTTGATCTCATAGGCAGAGAGTGTCTGTGCCCAGCCAGAACAAGTTCTGCCTTCTCTGGTGTGATTTCCTGGCAGGAGGTGGAGACAGCAGTGTCAGAGGCAGACCAGGCCCTTTGAGGTGCAAGGAAATCTCCTCCTCCTCCCCCCTTTGCAGCCCAGGTCTATTCAGCCCTTTCCTGACCCTACCTAGACTATCTGGAGCCACTCCTGCTCCCCAGCCTTCTGTCATCCAAAACCCAGACAGGCAATCCACATTCCAGCAGGGGCACACAGGATGACTGAGCAAGAAAATTCCTACCTTCTAAAAGTGGTATTTTCAAACACAGAATGTAAAAATCACCTTCACTAAAAGATGCATCTTTAGATTCTGAGTTCAGGCATACTAAATGTTATTTCCCTACCTAGTTACCAGGGCCCGTTATGTTTGTAAGGTGTTATAAACAAACTTCCCATTCTGTCCTATGGGGGAACAGGTAGCTTTGCAATAGTGAAAAACGAAATGGGTTGTAATTCAGTATCAGGACATGCCACACACACCAGGGCATGCCCTACCTTTAACATACACTGCACCCTGCCCACAGGGGTACCTTGGGCCTACCTTAGGGGTGACTAACATGTAGAAAAGAGAAGGTTTAAGGCCTGGCATGTGGGTGCACTTGCCAAGTCGACACAGCAGTTACCAACTGCACGCAGTCTCTGCAATGGCAGGTCTGAGTTGCCTTTTTAGGGCTACTCGTGTGGGTGGCACAATCAGTGCTGCAGGCACACTGGTGGTATTTGATTCACAGGCCCTGGCACACGCTGTGCACTTTACTAGGGACTAACAAGTAAATCAAATATCCAATCATGGCAACACCAATCCATAACACACTTTACCCACAGGAGCACTTGCACTTTACCACTGATCAGCAGTGAGAATAGTGCGCAGAAACACTACGCCAGCAAAAACAGAGTCAAAACCAGGAGGGCAGAAATCAAAAACTCAGGATAAACACGCCAAAAGATGCCAAGGCTAACACACTGCAAAGCTGTATTGCTCTGTAAGAGCAGCGTGCTTGTCAGACAGGATTGCACAAAGTAATCACTCAATAAAAGTGGACCGTTTAGCCCTCTTTACAGCACTTTATGGTACCTGCACTCCTCCAATAATGTGCTAGTCGTGGGCATCTGGAACATTTTTTACCATGATGCTTCTCAGTAGCCCCAAAGGTCAGAGCAGCAGAGATCTAGTAAGACCCCGTAAAACTACACTGGCTCGGAACTATATGAGCATTGGTGACCCACAAGTACCATGCCACATTTAACAGCATCACAAGAATGGTCCAGTGGCTTAACAAAACTTGAGGGGGGACCCTGCAAAGTGCCGTCAGGGGGGCCCCCACGTTCCGAATCCAGTCCAGAGCTCTCAGGCCAGGGACCTGCCAGTGCCGGACTGGGTCCCCAGAGCTCGTCCCCCTCCTGCACCACAGGGGATTTTGTTACGCCACTGGAATGGCCTTAAATGTGGTTGAATGCTACAACCTCTCCCAGTTCTGTAATCTGTTAAATGGTAGAGGTGTTTTTTGTGGTTAGAGGTCCTACAAGCGCAGGCAATTTCTTAGTTGATGTGGATCACACCACTGTATTTTCTAGCAAAGCAGAGAAAAAGGGTCTCAGTAAGGGACTTCTGTTTACCTTTCATACCTTCTGCTCCTTTAATTAAATGGACACATGAACAATGAAGTGCAACTATGGCAGTAAAGAGTCTTGTGCACCCTGGGATTGAAAATTATACCAAATCATGCCCCCAGCAGGTATGTCATAGTTTTTTGTAAGCCTGAGTCAAAAGGTTTGTGGGGCTCCAAGTGACAAAAAAATCTGTTTTGAATGTAAACTCTGAAGGAAAGAGAAAACATGGCAGCTCCACCATCTGGTGCCAACTAGTAGTTTTCACTGTTAGCTGCCTCATTATTTATAATGAAAGTTGCTTCAAAGTCCATTAATAGATTTTGCAGCACAAGAGCAGGGCCTTGAGAAAGCACGGAGTCTATGGAAAAATGTTTGCCTACCCTGCCCCTTCTGCGTGGGATCTATGGAAAAAATGCGTGTCCGCCCTGGTCCTTTTGACAGTCATGCTACCAAACTTTCTTTCATTAATGTATGTTGGCTTCAAATTGAAATGTAGTACTTTTTGGTTAGTTCTAACTGAATTTTCTGCTATGAACATGTCCTCTTTTCAGGGATGGGTACCACTATAAAAATATGATGGGGCACTACGGCGCAAAACTCTCCATATACTGCCCCCCCAGTGCACACCTTTCTCCCCAATCGGCATCCACGAGCAGGAAATGGAAGGATTTCCTTCTTGCTCAGTGGACACGAATACAACCAATTCTGGAGCTGCTGTCATGCAGAAAGCAACTCGATGATTGGTGGGAGCAGGATAACCCAGTGCTCATTTTGAGGCTGGGGGCCTGTGCCAACAAGCCCCTGGCGGTTTCACAGCCAGGGGATTGCTAGGTGCACACTGCGCATGTCGGGTTGGCCGTAGCAATAGAGCCAGACAACCCGACATCTGCACTGCCCGGGCAGCTGTAATCCTGCAATTGCAACTTCAGCCCCGCCCCCTGCCCACGCACTGCGGCGTTTAAGCAAAATGTCATTGACATGCCATTTTACTTATTTGTGTGTACCTGGTGTGCTCGCAGCAGGTGGGGTGAAGCTCCTCTGCTCAAACGGAGGAGCCGCCACTGCCTCTTTTACAACACACAGTTGCTTCATGTATCAGTGTTCTAAGGATATTCAGGGGGGCAGATTTACAAGCCCCTTGTGTCACTTTTACGCTACCGGTGCGTCCCTTTTGTGATGCAATTGTGGCATAAAAAATGCGGCAAATTTACAATGTGACGCATCTAGGGGGATGTGTCACATTATAAAGCCCTGCGTAACATTATACCTGCGTCAGGTATAATGTATGCAGGGTAGGCGTTCCCACGCAGGAAAGCCTCGTAAAAGTGACGCAGTGAAATCTACAAGATTTCACTGCGTGACGTATAGGACGCCACTGTGTCAAAACCTTACGCCTGCTTCAAGCAGGCATAAGGAGTGACGCAGTGTATTGGAAATAGGCCACAACATGTATTGCTGGAGTTGCGTCGTGCTTGAGACACGACTCCAGCAATGCGTGACTTTTCCACCAACAGATGCGTCAGAATTTCTGATGCATCTGTCAATCCTTGTGCCATAGTGCGCCGTATTGTATATACAGCGCATCTATGGTGGCGCAAGGGTTTTTCATTGAGGCGCAGGAAAACTGACGTATCTACATAGATGCGTCAGTTTCTTGTAAATCTGACCCATCATCTGTTGATTTTAAGATCGCTATTGAGCATTCCAATGTAGTTTGAGGGAGCTAACTCCCTTAAAAATACTTGTTTTGATGTTTCCTGTATTGAAATACTATGGACCTGATTCACAAAGGTAAACTTACTCTTTTGTGTAAGTCTATGGGTTCTTTTGATTCACAAACTACAAGTTAAAGGTAAGTTTACAACCGCGGACACTGCACAGCTGGCCAGAGAACTCTGCACATAAAAACATAGGAGAGGTCTATCTTTTTATGTGCCGAGTTCCCCGCCCCGACTGAGAAGTCTCTAAAGTTGTAAACTCACTACTAATCATAGTTTGTGAATACCAAAAAAAAGTAAACTTACACTAAAGTGTAAGTTTACCTTGGTGAATTAGGCCCCTAAGTTTGGAAAGTGTTCTTTATAGATAGTGAGTCGTATTTATAGAGCTATCCCTCTTCAAAATGAGTCATGGTGGTTAAATTAAAATTATATTCTGTTATAGTGTTCAGAGTGGAAAAAGCAAGAAAAACAGGTAGAATTAATAAGGAAAAAAGGCAGCATCATTTAAAAAAAGAAAAAAGCCAGGCGGTATGAACTGATGAAGTGTCACCGTGGTTTGTGTTTATTATGCAAACACCGCTCAGCCCCAGTGCCCCTCCCCCACAGAGTCTACAAATCTTTGTGTTTATGCTAGATCGACGACCAGATGGTCTTTGGGATACTGCAGCGTTTTACTACAATGGATGACCACCCTGCTCAAAAAAGCAAAGCTCATTTGAGAAACAAATGCAAATGAAGAATGTAAAGCATATGGCCATATGGAAAGGCTTCTGCCTTTCCTCCCATCAAGCATTTTAAATGCATATATTATCATTACAAATTGTGTTTTGTGGATTTTGCTTTTTCTGAAGAATATACCATAAAATGCCATGCTTTGTCATTTTTTAATTATCCAGCCCATTAATGTTCAAACAGGTAAAGCTTTTATCTTTGAAATAAGGCCATTTCTTCCGAGCTGCTCTCTCGTAAATGTAGGTTCAAGCTTGATTGAGCAGGTAATAGTAGGTATATTATTTGAACCAGAACCTTCAATACCTTATTTAAAAAACATTCCAATCTCCAGTTGAGACTTGAGCTGAGTCATTTTGCTATTCTCTCTTAGTCATGCAGAGTAAAGCCACAATAGCGTGCTGCTGATGTGTTTTGTTTTTTTTGTTTGCAGAGCTGGAAGCGGAAGAGTGGTGCAAACTTCTTTGCGTGGAGTGTCTTGGCACCAGACTTAACGACATCAGCCTGGGGGAACCGGACCTGCTTGCTGCTGGGGTCCAGAGGGAGCAGAATGGTATGTTCCAAAAACAATGTGTCGCTGTCCTCAGCGGGACTTCAATTTATGTTGTTTTATGTCAATGTTCTGCTTTTGCGCCATTTTGTATAACAAAATGTCAGATCACTGTGTCCCACCGATATTTATGGGACGACGGTGTTACTGCTACGTAAAACACGTATTGGTACACTTCTTCAGACGTGTCTCCCACCATGCTGCCCTTGTGCTGAACTGCCTGCAAGGTGTCCTCTGTTGGCCACTGCACTTCCTGTGCCTTCTCTCCACAGGAAGTGGTGTCCGATGGCTGGAGCATGGGCTAAATGATCTGATGGACAGGCTCAGATTGGGAAGGTGGGCATTCGGGCGGTGCTGAGGCCCCAAAGCCCGAGGCCAGATGTGTGCCGGTTTCCCCAAAGTTCTGGGGGGGTCACGCTGCTCCTCTGATCTTGAGAGTCTGCAGCAGCCCCTCCCCAACCTAGAACAACTATCAGGCGGCCTATTGTTGCATACTGAATTGCAATGGCCTGTCCTGACCTGCCACAGCATGTGGTGCCCCTCCTTCGACCCCTTCTTAGGGCATGTCAGAGAGGAATTGGCAAGGGACATTCTGGTTCTGAGCAGCAGACTCCATGCTCCCCTCCCGGGGGCAAGTGGTGGTACAATTTAGGAGTTCTGTTTTTTGTTGTCCCAGTGGGTGGTGACACCTCAGTTCACTGTGGCCAGGAGAGGTATTTTTCTACACTGCCTTAACAAATCCAGAAATAAATAGGAAGGCAAAAAATACCTTTCCTGTTATTGCAGTTTTTCCACTTTTATTTTTATTTTTAGAGTTTTATATAGCGCGAACTAGACCCGAAGATATCAGGTATCAGAGCGCTTTACATGAGCACCAGTTTCATTACACAAGGACACATTCATTTTTTGTTAGGTATGGGGACATTATGTGATTTGGCCAGAATCACAGGAAGTTGAGCATCCCTGCTGAGACTCGAACCTGGTTCCCCAGCTTCAAAGTCAGCAACCGCTCTGGCCCTAAGGCTTCACCCTCTCCCTTAATGGAGAGGCTTGGTTACGCAGTAAATGTCATCATCATATGCCTTACAACAGGGGTCTTCAAACTGGGGGTTGAGTCCCCAAAGGGGGGCCTCAAGTGATGCCAGGAGGGCACAAGGCTCTGGCCAAAAAAACATTATGCTGATAACAGTGCCTTTCTCCCTCTTGCTCTGGATCAAAGTTTAGGGATGAAAAGTAAGTCTCTAAAAATCAATAGCCGCGCCCATCATCTGCAACCACCAGCAAAAATTAAGTACTGTACATTTTTTTGCGTTGTTGGACAGGTAGTCAGTCTTTGGGTTTTGTGACTCTCAACCGCAGTTTTAAAGGAAGTCAACAGCATGGAAGGAAGCCAGAGTCCTAAATTCTCATCTGGAATTGAATTATTCACCAATGTTTGCATCCCCAAAATGCTGCAACAATCGATGGCCACATTGCGTCACTCTTCGGTGAGTCAGCGGACAAGAGAAAAACATACACAGTGATTACCAGAGAAAAAGTTAAAACTAGTTATCCTAAAACTTAACACAATTACAGTTGGCCAGCAGCTAACTTTGGTCCTTATTCAGAGTTCGGAGGACGGGTTACGCCATCACAAACATGGCAAGCATCACGCCTGCCGTATTGCAAGTGCATTACAGCCTATGGCACTTGTATTGTTGCAAACAAGATATCCCCACGTTTTGGAGTATCCTGTCCACCAAACTCTAAATAAGGTCCTACATTCTTAATGAAAATATACTTCAGGTTTTAGTGCTTACAATAGAAAAGTGATGCCCTTATTCTACTCATAAACAGAGCGCAGTGGTTGAACTTTGAATTTGTCTTGCAAAAATGATAACCATGTAGGTACTGTAAAAACTGTAATAAGTAATTTCATGTGATTGGTGAAGTCACTGTGCCTTTTAGGTTTCTTTTGGCGGTTGGGTTTTAGGACTTTACTACATCCCTGACCACAACCTCACATGTGGCAGGAGGGCATCCTTTCACATTTGGAAGCAACAGAACAAGCAAAGACCGTCATTATGGCCCTTTGCTTGCTGACGCTCTACCTCCAGCTGCCTTTGTCATTTACTGTCTGCCTGCTTTTTCCTCCCACTCTTGTCTCCTGCATCTGCAGACACAAACCACCTTCCACCGCACCCGCCACTTTTGCTGTTCTATCTCCCACACACTGGGCACTGTGAAGAGGCTGTTGTTTCTCCCACACCCTGGACACTGCAAGAGGTTGTTGTTTCTCCCACACACTGGGCACTGTGAGGAGGCTGTTGTTTCTCCCACACCCTGGACACTGCAAAGAGGCTGTTGTTTCTCCCACACACTGGCACTGCGAGGTAGCTGTTGTTTCTCCCACATCCTGGACACTGCAAAGAGGCTGTTGTTTCTCCCACACATTGGCACTGTGAGGGGGCTGTTGTTTTTCCCCCATGGGACACTGCAAAGAGGCTGTTGTTTCTCCCACACACTGGCACTGCGAGGTGCCTGTTGTTTCTCCCAGACCCTGGACACTGCAAAGAGGCTGTTGTTTCTCCCACACACTGGCACTGCAAGGTGGCTGTTGTTTCTCCCACGCCCTGGACACTGCAAAGAGGCTGTTGTTTCTCCCACACACCAGGCACTGCGAGGAGGCGCAGAGCATGCGAAGAAAGTGGGCAAATTCCCAATTTCTTCTGATGTTAGGGACAGATATCCATTTATTTTCAGGTTAGGCCATCTTTATGGTATCCCTAAAGCATTCAAGCAGCCTGATAATCACGTTTTAATCTCACAATGCAGCAGCTACTCAAAGACTACAGGTAGGCTCACAAAAGACACTTTAGGGTACAACTCTCACATTGGTGTTAGGTGTTTGTAACACATCATATTCAGCTGTCAAGTATACATTCCACGATACGACATGTAGTCTACAGAAACTTCTGAACTGCAACTCCAAGAATATTTAGAAAGAAAGAAATAGATGACCTACAAAACCTTAGGCTAACTGATGGGATCTCTAAAGGAGGATCTCCAAGCAGGGAGATCCGCCTATTATGTGGAATAATGCATCTCCAGGTGTGCATCAAAAAGGATATTGGAACTTACGTGGAGTTCTGTGATGGCATAAAAGATATATGTTCATCAAACTCCTTTTGCAATGAAATATCGTTATAATGTATCTTTGGAGGTACATTGTTGCTTATACCCTATGTAATTATTTGTCAGCAACTCTGAAGTGTAGGTTATTTCTCACAAAACTTTCAAATTGTGAATTGCAAGATGGTAATGATTGACTACCTCACTTAGGGCCCCTTATGAATGGCAGGCGGATCGCCCCCGCTGGGCCGGCGGTAGCCACCCCCGGTCCGGTGGGGGCAATATGCCCGCCATTGTTGCCTGAATGACCCCCCGCCATATTAGTATGGCTGGGGGGGTCCACGGTGGGCGGAAAGACCGTCCGCCGCTTTTCCGCCAGTCGATTAGCCGACCAGGCGGGAAAAGGTCATGACATGGTGGCGGTGTCTGCAAGACACCGCCATCCATATCATGATGAGTGCGGAGATGAGCCTTTACGCCGCCATGGAAAGGCATGCGGTTGCTGCCTGCGGGGGCCCATTGCGGGCCCCCTAAGTGTTGGTGGGTTGGGGGGTGCACTTGGGGGGTACCTGTGGTATCCCCCTACATTGGCAAGGACAAGGTGGCAGGCACTGCACAGTGCCTGTCACCTTGTGCATGCCAATGCACAATGTGCATTCCCAGCATTGTGGCGGGCGGTGCTGTGAGCTCTGCCCCCCACAATGTTGGGAATGGGGGATGCCACCGCCACGGTGGCGGTGGCATCCTAATTGCAGGTGCGGGACCGCCGCACCCCTGGCGGACGGTCTCACATTTCATTATGGTGGCGGGCTTTGTACGCCCGCCATCGTAATAGACGCCTAAGTTTGAATTTTGCTATGTGGTCACTGTCCTGATCATCTGCAGAACTAAAATTTATAACTAGGCTTTTGCGTTGCTTAGGGCTTCTTGTACACATTTATTTATAAACACCTACTGGACTGCTTAATATAAATTATTCCAGATTTTAGAGCATGCCAACCTTGACACTGTTTTACATTTTTAATATTAGTGTACCTCCACATTACATAGTGTATATTACTGAGCTCATTGCATATTGTAGGCTGCAGAGTTAATCAAAGACAATCCAATGTACAGCTACTAATAAAGCTTTTAAGTGAAGCCAAATTTACAGCCCAACCTAAGGGTGCAAGCTAATATTGAAGTAAAAACTATAAACAGTCAGGCTTTTCAAAGCACTTACCAACGGCAGTCCAAGCTTTTATTCACTCATTTTTCCAAACAAGAAATTCATGACGAGGTATGTATCAGGAGCCCTTTTCATACAGTAGCACAGTCCAGTTTTCTTCCCTCTATCACTGTAACAGGCCATGAGAACACAATCAGTAACAGACCTACATGTACAAGTATTTCCCTGTCACAGGAGCGGATGCCACTGGGAGAAGCGATGAAGCAGTCATTGTAGTCAGATGTATGCGCATGGTATTGCTTTCATACCTGAGTCCACGCGTACATTTTAGTGACTGTCAATTATTCAACTATGCTTTCTGGAAATACTGAATATGCTTTTACAGATATTTATTATACAACGCCATTTTTCACCAGGATACACCAATTTGATTAAATATTTTTCAGGCAGGATCCATTCTGCCCTTTCGGCCATTAGGAATAAATGAATTATAACTTACGGCATGTTTTTAGAAAGATCGACATTGCTCGCTCTTATTTTTCAGTTGCTTCCAAATGTCATGTTCCATGCAGTCATTTCATAGGCATGACTAATTTCAAATTAGGTGGGCTTCGTCTAGACTACTTTGATTGTCACTTCGGTGCCTGGTTCGGCTTCAGCTGGTCACATGAAGCCTATCCACTTATGCAGCCAGTTTTCCCCTATTTGGCCTCTCGGGACAACATTCAATTTTTGATAAGAAAAGCCTCACATGTTGGGGAAGCAACAGGCAGTGGTGTAGCATGGGGTTGGGGGTGCAGTCCGCCCCAGGCAGCACTCTTTTTGGGGGCGGTGGATGTGAGCAAGTCGTGTCTGTCGACTACCACCAGCCCCCCAAAATCAAGTAATCCGTCAAAACGCCACGACTCCCGCGGGATCAAGTTGGCCATTGGCCGACACCCCCGCTCTTATTTGCACTTGGCGGCAAACTTAGGGGCTGCCCCAGGTGGCAGTAGATCTAGCAACTCCACTGGCAGCAGGACCAGACATACTGTATCTGTTCGAGGCTGGACTACGTCAGTCCTTTCGAACCTTACAAGACCAATCTGCAGTACACGGGGACAGTTCTTTATGTATGATCTCACTTCCCACATTCTGCGCACTAGGAGGGCGATTATAGATGTGAACCGGTCATACATCAGCCAACTCAAATGCTTCACACGGTGAGTACAATCTGACATCACAGTACAGCTCACTTCCTACCTCTCATCAACATTTCCAAGATATCTGGGAGGCTGAGTTTGGAAGAGACTTTCATGAGAAGGAGTGGGAAAGAGCACTTCACTATCCATGTACCGTTTCTCGGAATGCCAGGTTTAAACTGATCCAGTACTTCATTTCACATCTTGCTTATCTCGCATCCGCCAGTAATATTAGGTTTTTCCCCGGAGCTGCTGCCACTTGGCACTGTTGTTCTCTCGATGATGTTGACTTCCATCATATGCTCGGGACCTGCCCTTCTCTCTCTTCTTATTGGGACCAAGTTTTCCATACATTATCCACTTGTACTGTTACCCTTAGAGCCCGCATGGGAAGCTGCTGCATTAGGACTATCCCAGCATCCAAAAACCTATACAGCAGCGGTACCATTCCTAAACATTGGCCTCCTCGTGGATGAATGCCTCCCCTGTTAGACTTTATCAGCCCCCACTCCTTGTTTTGTGTGTAGATGGTTGCTCTAGCAAGGTTCGCATTGGTGGGTGCCATGGGGCATATCATCAAGCCTCGGAGATAAAATTATCGCCGCTTTAGCGTCCGTTTTCGGACGGAAAGCGGCGATAATTTTATCGCCTAATCAGCAAGGTCACGCTATCGCGTGAATCCTTGCATTATCGCCCTTTCCCCCAACGCTCATCTTTGCATCTCTAATGAGATGCAAAGTGGGCGTTCCTGTCCTGACATAACTGGAGAAATGTCGCTAAGCGACATTTCTCCAATTATCAATGGGCACGCTAACCTGCAGAGCGACAAGCAAAGTAGCGATAACCTCTGTTATCGCTACTTTTCTTACGCCTACTTCAAAACTGACTTAGCCATGATATCCTATGTAAGGTGGATATCATGGCTAAGTATGCCTTGCCCTATCAGCAACCTTTCGCCAAACCTTGTGCGATTATTGCTGTATTTCCAGCGATAATCGCACAACTGGCAGCTTGCGCTCTGAATTTTATCGCTTTGGTGATAAGTGTTGCTGATAGCACGCTATCACCACAATAAAATTCAGAGTTGGCTGGTGATAATTATCCTCGCACTAAGAGCGCTGAGCGCTGAGCGATAATTATCGCATGGCCTTGATGAATGCATGCATGGGAGGATTGGAAAGAAGCTTTTGTCACGTATCTAGAAGCCATTGGGGGAGATGTATACCTACCAAGGAGAAAATTTGCGATTCTAAAGTTAAGTTTGGGGGTTGAGGGTAGGAAGGTCTTAAGCACTTTGCCAAATTTTCAGGTAGAAACCAACAATGGGAATTCTGATTCCGATGATGACCAGTATGATGTATACGAGAATGCCTTGTCTGCATTGTCAGAGAATTTTGGTAAAAAATTGAGTTTAGTAGTTGAGAGACATAAGTTTTTCTCTCGTGCCCAAAAACAAGGTGAAAGAATCGAACAGTATGTAGCAGCTTTAAGGAGATTAGCTGTAACTTGTAGGTTTAAAGATTTAAGGGATGAAATCATCAGGGATCAATTGATCAATAGAACCAATAATTCCAAGATCCAAGAGAAATTGTTAGAAGTAAATTGTGGACCATTATCTGTCAAGATCTCTGCAGGACAACCCTCTCTTCTAAAAACTTCATCACAAAATGCAATGACACTGCTGGATTTGACATCACTGACGAATGCAACTTCTGGCCATTTCGAATAATAATCCATCATAACAATGGCATACTTTTCGGATGTTGCTAAACAATCAAACGGACCACAAATATCCATTCCCAATCTCACCCATGGTTTCTCACGAAGCATAATGGGATTAATGGGTGATTCCCTTAAAACGTGAGACTTATCACTGCATGTACAAGCTATACATTCTCTCACAAACCTTTCGACATCCCTATCCATGCCGGGCCACCAGAAATCCATTCTGGCTTTTCTCTTGACTGCTGACATGCCTCCATGACCTTCATGCAATAGACGCATTAATCTATTCCTTAAAGATTCAGGCACAACTAGTTTATCCCCTCTCCTTACAATGCCACTAACTACCGATAACTCCTCCCACACATTTTTGTAACTTCTGAAATCATCATCTACCTTCCAACCATATGTAGTGGGCAACAATTTGATGATTCTAACCAAAATCGCATCCTGCGCAATTGCCTCCTTCCATTCAGACTCGCTTATAGCCTGACAAACATCAACGATATTAGCTACCATCCATTCTTCTTCGTCCAGATTATCATGTCTATCACAATTCACAGGTAATCGTGACAAACAATCTGCATTCACGTTCCTCACTCCGGGAACATACTTCATTTCAAATGAAAATTCCTGTAAGCGATACAACCATTTTGCAATGCGTGGAGTGGCTCTTCCAGCACCTACTGTGGTAAAAATGTCTAATAACGGTCTGTGATCTGTATATAGCTCAAACTTGGTGCTCCAAACATATACTCGAAAGTGCTGTACACCCCACCAACACGCAAGCGCTTCTTTTTCAATGGTTGAATACGAAGACTCTGCACCCTTCAACGTGCGTGATGCAAAGGCCACTACTCTTTCTTTTCCTTTACTTCTTTGCATTAATACTGCCCCAAGACCATATCCACTAGCATCTGTAACAATTATTGTTTCATCATGTGGATCAAACGGACTCAAAGCAGTAGCGTTTGCTATAGCCTTTTTGATGGCTACAAATGCTGATTGACATTCCACAGACCATGCAAATGACACCCCTTTTTTCATGAGATCCCGTAATGGTTGTACCAAATCAGAAAAATGGTAAACAAATTTGGCATAATACTCGGCTAAGCCGAGAAAAGATCTTAATTGGTCCTTGTCTTGAGGAGAAGGGGCCTTTTCAAGATCCTCTACTAAATTCAATTTGGGTTTTATGCCTTCAAAGGACAAGGTGTGTCCTAAGTAATCAACCGTTTGTTTGCCAAATTTGCATTTTGGGAGACTAATAGTCAGACCTGCAGCCTCTAACTTTGTAAGTACTTCCTGTAAAGTTGTGTCATGGTGCTTTTCATCTCTGCCCCAAACTAACACATCATCTTGGAATACCAATACATTCCTTATATCCTTCAAAATTGATTGCATCACTCTCTGAAAAACTGCTGATGCGGAGGCTAACCCGAATGGCATCCTAACAAATTGAAACGCACCTTCAGGTGTTATGAAGGACGTTAAATGCTTCGATTCTGATTGTAAACACACTTGATGGTAGGCACTGGATAAATCTAGAGTTGTAAAATTCCTACCACCCGCAACACTAGACAACATTTCATTTATGCGCGGTAAAGGATGTCTGTCTACCCATATGCATTCGTTTAAGTCTCTTAAATCCACACACCTGCGAATATTTCCGTTAGGTTTGTGTGCGATCACAATCGGACTTAACCACACCGATGCCTCTATGGGTTCCATCACACCTTCTTTACATAGTCTTTGTAATTCAATCTTAAGTTTACCCCTTAAAGCTAAGGGAACATTCCGGACTTTGTGCACCTTGGGGACAGCGTCCCTTTTCAAAACAATTCGGTGTTCAAACTTTTTAAGACATCCTAATTCATCCTTAAAAAGCTTTGGAAATTTCTCTGCCCACTTATTGTCTTCAAGATCCGTTAATAAGACTTGTAAAGGATGATTGGGATCGAGAATGATCCCCAAATTCTTTTGTTCTTTCCATCCCAATAAACATTTCCCTACCTCTACAACATAAATTTTAGCTTCTGTTCTCCTCCCCTTGAACAATAATAATCCATTGAAGTAACCTAGTACTGGTAATTTAGTACCACAATATCCTAGTGGTTCAACATCTGTATGAATTAATTTCTCTGTTCTTAACTCCTTCCACTTCTGTCTGTCAATTATCGTGAAAGGTGAGCATGAATCTGCCCACATGGATATATCCACATCATTTATGCTAATAATGCATTTAGGGGGAACATGTACATCAGAGGAATCGGAATCAATATTGTTTCTTACTACCATTACTTCTACGTCAGAATAACTTCCACTTTCTGTTTCAATCATGGTTTGTTGTATCACCACATCATTAATGATGTTTACAGATTTTTTTGCATTATGAAAATTTTCTCCCTAACACACCCTTGAGAAATGACCAATTCTTTTACACTTGAAACAACGACTTTTCGCAGCCGGACAATGACTGGCTTCAGTAGTGTTTTTATTACTCCCACATCTGTAGCACACCTTTTTTCTTAACATAATTTCAGGTTTCATTGCAGGATTTGTCTTGTCCTCACTATCTGTTTTGGCGGTTTTCTTAAGGCGATTTAACATGCATATTTTGTTTCCTTCTGGATCATTTTTTTGTTTATTGTCAGCTAAGTCTTTGACGTACTGAGAGGTGTTCTCAATACGTTTCGCGATCTCTAGTGACTTGTCTAATGTGGGGCATTAGTTTTAAGGAAGGTGATTTAGTAAAGGTGTGTGCTGGTAATTTTGGGAAGAAGGGTATTTCTAATTTATCAGAGCCTAAGAAGATCAGTGAAGTTCAAGGCAACATGATCAAATTATCATATGGAAAATGGTGGAATGTCCGTAGGGTTGTAAAGTGTAGTGAATTTGAAGTGAAGTTGTGGTTGGATAAAAATCTTAGTTGACAGAACTAGTGATTTGCCCAGAAGAGCTCCTAGTGAGCGCATCAAGTCTAGACCAAAAAAACTGGAGAATTATATTTGTGATTGAGCATCGTTATGTTCAAATTGTATGTATGTTCAAGGAAAAGTTCCTCAGTTTTTATTATGGTAGTAATGTATATATTTGTATTTTAGTATAGCAAATCTTCTTCCATAATTTTGTTAAAAAAGGGAGATGTGTTATGTTTTCCTTATATGTGTATGTTTCTTTAATGCTTCCATGTTTTATGGTTTCCACTCCATCTCCTAGCAACAAGATTCTACTGCTGGAATCTGGGTTGTAGAATCCAGCAGTGAAGCTTAGCTGAGGAGCTGAGGAGGTGGCTTCTGGGGGTCTCTCTGTGTAACTTAAATAAACCCTTTATATCCTGAAGAAGTGTCCTGTGATCACAAAAGCCCCCACGTTCCTTCCCACTCATTTCCTCGTAACTCCTCGGCGATATGGGACCGTACAAATGTCTCCCCCTCCAATGTAATCCCTTGCCACTGTACATCAATCTCGCCCTCCGACCTCGCCCTCATGATGTCTTACCTACTACTGCTTCCTAATTACCCAGCTACAGTTGTTGTTTCCACCGTTCTGTCCACAATGTAGACAATTTCAGTGCTCACTAAGAAAATGCGCAATTTCAGGTTTCTTGATTGGCATTACCTCAACCCTGTTGCCTTGTGTTTTTTATAGAATTATGCATCTGTGAGGATGAACAGAATCATTCATCCAATATTGAAATGCTCAAACCAGCTGTTTCTACAGTGCTACTTTTTTCATTTCTCTTTTTTTTTTGTTCATATTCTTGTCCCATAATTCACATCACAGCTCATTTCATTTTTCTACAACATCCCCTGTATACTGATGGTGATAAATAAGTCACTCAATAAAAATACGCATGGCGTTTGCTGCTGACGAATCCCACATGGTCCGCCACTGCTAGGTGACGGCTCCTCCTTCCCACAATCCGTCAGTGGCATCCTGTTTCTGCTTTCGGGTTTTGGGCTGGGGGATGCCGAGATGCCAAATGCCCGAGACATGGCGAAACAGAGGCACCGCTGAAGGGGGTGAAACATGTCTGTTGAGTGTTGTTGCTCAACAACATTTTCTCATTTTAATGGAAGGAAGCATTGCGGTGCCGGGTTGTTCGCCGCTAAAAAGTGAAAGCACGCTGGAAAACTGAAACGGCCAGACACAGCCAGACAGAGCAGCAGGGGGTCTGCTGGGATCAAAGGATTATCAGCACTTAGTGTAGATAAAGAGGCAGAGGAGACATTATGGGGGCATTTTAGCAAGACCTTATCGCCGTTTTAGCGGCAGGAAACTGCAGCTAAAACGGCGATAATGGGCTTTCTAATATGCGTTATAGAATTCCAATAGAAGCCCAGGTTAGATGTCCTGCAAATCTAACTTGGGCTTCTATTGGAATTCTATAACGCATATTAGCAAGCCCATTATCGCCGTTTTAGCGACAGTTTCCTGCCGCTAAAACGGCGATAATTTTATCGCCGGTCTTGCTAATATGCCCCTATGGTGCGGTGCTCACCACTGAAGCAGGTGATTTTGGTTTGCACCTCAATCAAAGCAGACTCCAAAAGGGAGGTGCTTACATGCCTGGCATATGCCCCCAAAGCAAGGACGACAGTAGAGGCTACGTCAGGGAGAGAGCCACCAGGTTTCACCTCAGGGGTAAGTACCAAGTTGAATGTGGGCATATTCAAAGGTTTACCAAGTAGTGGGTCGCAGGCTGGCTTCTCCCCTAAATGTGACTGGATCTAGAGATTTACATTGTACTATAATGGGGAAACCCTTGAAAGTGGCAATTTCATGGGCAATCTGGATGCTGCTGGGTCTCTCAAAGCCAAATCACTGACAGCCCAAATAAAGACTGCTTCAGCAGCAGCAAGAGCAGAGCTCAGCTTGAAGTCACATCAAGTGTCAGTGCTGGTGTCAAGCCCTCTGAGTTCGGAGGAGGACTTAGCTGCAAATGGCTCAGAAGTTGCACTTCTGGGGGGTCACCCAGGATAATGCGCCACAAGAGTTGATGGCAGCAGAAAGTGGGTTGGGAGTGTCATCCCCAAAACAAGAAGAAGCAACTAATTCCTGTGCAGAGAACAGAAAGGGCAGCAGGAAAAAGGAAAATGAGGCATCTAAAAAGCTTGACGAAATTAAAAAACAAAAACTTTTTCAGGTGGATAGCAATGCAGCAAACTCTAGCTTGACCCAAAACAAGTTTAAAGAGTATCCAACCTTCACAAAAGGAAAAGCTGCATCACTTGGGCCTCCGGGACCCTCCCCCCTATGAATCCAGGCTTTCTTTAAATGAACAGTCTACAGCTCAGAATCCAAAGCACTTAGTTCAGCTGCAGGAGAAGGAGAATCAGCAATCCCCAACAGTAAAGATTCGGTCCTTGCTTCCGGCACAATCTCTGTCTTTTGCAGCTGTCTCGGAAGTGGTTCAGCTAGATCAGCTACTGTCTCATGGTCTGGAAACAGACCATGAGCCCAGGAGGTGTAGCCTTCAAATCGGCAGCAAGGAGAGGAGGCTGTTGTGCAGTGGGATATAAAGACTATGCAGAACCTTATCCAGGACGAAATTAGATGTAAAAGCAACACAAGCAAACAAAATAGAATTATTGCATCAACGATTATCTAAAATTGAGGAAGCATTGGGTAGTTTTCCGCAAGAATGCAGGAGGCTGAGTCAAGGATCTCGCAGTTAGAGGACCAGGTTAATGTTATGCAGCAGCAAGTAAATCTAGCGAGGAAGGAAAAATTTTCACTGGAGAATAAAATCAATGAGCTGGAAAATTATTCTCACTGCTCCAATTTACACCTGGTAGGAGTTTAAGAGGGAAGTGAAGGGGTCAAGGTCCTTCAATGGGTCAGGACATTTCTTATAAAGAACATTCTACCTGAATATTCAGGAGACCTTACAATTACACGGGCACACAGGGTCCCGGCCCAGCCATATCCTAACTCAAAACTGCCACAAACAGTTCTGATAAATGTTGCTGACTTTCATATAAACGAGCGTATTCTGACCAGAGCTATACAAAAGAAACAATTCTCTACTGAGGAAGTACCTTACTGCCATATTTTACCTGACGTCGGCGGTTGCAGAGTGCCGTAGAAGGAATTAGTGCAGCTGCCATACTTATTTAAAGCTTAGGGTGTGCACGCAGCAATTGCTCAACAATCTGAACTAAGGGTGTTGGGCAAAGGCCAATTTCACATCTTTGCCAACTTAGATGAAGCTCAGGAGTTACTGCAAAAAATGTCCCGCTAAATATGAAGCTATGAAATATTTAGCAAGATGTGGAAATGGATGGGTATAATGAAAGTGATGATGATTTGGGAGGAGGTGATGGTCTGTTCACCTGAGGTGCACCACCATGGCACCCGGGAAGGACGTTTTTCACTGTGAGAGGGGTATTGTGGCCATTCCCCTCTCACTCAGGATTGGGTTGTTTTGGGAGGTGGGGGTGTTCTTGGTGGGGAGGAGCATGGTTAGTAAAAAAAGAGCAGAATCATAGGGGCAATGCAATTTTGAGAAAACGTTTTTTAATAAGAGGATTGAATTGAAAGAAGTTTACTTGGGCAATGGGTCTTAAAGTGCGAGTAATATAATGTAATTTCAATGGAATGTCCAATAAGCAAAAATATGCTGGTCTAATTAGGTGGCTAACTTCTTTTTACCCACAAGTTTTATTTGTCCTGGAGACTCAACCTAAAATGAATACAGCAAAGCTTTTTATCCCTAAAAATGATTTGAAGGCATATTGTGCTTCTGCTGGATTAGCAGTAAGGGGGACGCAATTTACCTTGGGAAAGGAATAGAATAAGAGGCTACTCAAGTTCACAGGGATCCAGATGGCAGTGGATGATCCTAAAGCTATTGTGCAGATTAATGTTTGGCTATAGGAGCAGTGGGCCCGTTAATCCTAGGGTGGGATTTTAATTTTATCCAGGATCTGGGAAGGGAAATACGAAAAAAGTGTTAGATGTAATGAAGCAGGACTATCAATTAATTGATCCATGGTGTAGAGCCCATCCGGGAATTTCACAATATACATGTTAATCCCGTAATTTTCAGTCAGTTTCCCATATGGATTATTTTCATATCGCCCGCTCTCTCAAAGGTGTTGGTTCAGAAATTTGGGCTAATTCATTTTCAGACCACTCGTTGGTTGGTGCCGTATTAGAAGCGGAAGCAAGAAAAAGGGGTAGACCCAGGCTCCTTCTTTCCAACCAGGAATGGTTGACAAGCATGAAGAAATGTACTAGGAATTTTTTAAGTTGGATAAGAGCACTGCTTCACTTTTTTCATTCTGGGGAGCTTTTAAGGCAACAATACGGGGTCAGATGGTGGCATTTATTGCTTCACAAGTAAAATTTCGGGGGGCATGCATAGCTGAACTCCGACCTGCAGTTGATAACACTTTGCAGAAGAGGACCAGGTCTTTGGGGTCAATGAGTATTAGCTGATTCACAGTTGGTCGAAGCAAAACAAGAGCTAAGAGAATTTTTTATTTTAGAGGAAATTAATAGATCGCATCTGCTCTATCAGCGGGTGTATGAGCAAAGCCAGATGGTAGGCAAATTCCTGGCTTGGTCTACCAGGCTTAAGCAGGAGGCGGCATTAATTGCCGAGCTGCAGGAACCAGAATCGCGGGCCCTGGTCTCAGAAAATAATGAGGTGTCTAAAACCTTTTTGAAACATTATAGTAATTTAGACGCTACCAAATATGTGGCCTCAAATGAAACTATGAATCAGTACTTTCAGGCTATTAAACTACCACAGCTGACAAGCACACAGATAGAGGGATTAGTAGCTGACATAACAGCATTTGAAATCCTGCAGGCCTTGGCTTCAATGCCTTGTGGGAAGGCTTTTGGTAATGATGGCCTCCCAACAGAGTTTTATAAAGCTTTTTCTGTAGATCTATTAACTTTTCTGGGTGAGCATTTTAATTTTATTAAAGAAAGAGGAGAGGCCCAATCAATTTTTAAGGAATCAACAATTGTCAGTTTTGTTAAGATGGGAAAGAATCCTAGGGACGTAAACTCATATAGACCGATTAGCTCATTAAATACTGACTGCAAAATTTTAATGAAAATGTGGTCAAATCGTACTACCTCTCCGGCAGCCCAAAAGGTGATCCATAAGGCCCAGAACAGGTTCGTGGCTTGAAGGCTGATGTTGTCTGACACTGGCATCTTAGTACATGCACTGGATTTTTAAATGTGAATCAGACACCCGCATTGATAATAATAGTAGATGGTGAGAAAGCATTCGACCTGGTAAATTGGGATGCTCTTTTTTATGATCTTGAAAGTTTCGGCTTTCCCTCTCAATTTATAACTATGTTCCATAATGTATATCAAGGGGGGTAACCTAAGGTCTTCATCAATTCTAATTTAGCATGGATGATTGATATAAATTGGACAACTCTGCAAAGCTGTCCCTTGTCTCCCACATTATTTACCTTTTTTATCGAACTACTGGCATTCAGGATTAGGGCAAATTTGGGTATAGAGGCACCAATAGTGGGAATGGCTGAGCTAAAACTATTCGCGGACGACATAATTTTATACCTCAGGCAATAGAAGAACAAAATAATGAAATGATATTGGCAGAGTTTGAGCAGTTTCAGTCAATTGGGGGATATAAAATGAATCACAATAACATGGAATTGCTTTTATTCAACACTCCTTTAAGCATTTTTCCTTCTAGGCATCAGCAGCAAGCTTCCTCTTCCAAACCAATTCGTTATTTGGTGATATTTGTAACTAATTGTTCTGTAAAGCTTTATGATCTGAATTACGAGGCAATGATGAAGAAGATTAGAGACCTTTTGGACAGGTGGACCTTTCTTCCTCTTACACTAATTGCCTGCGTAGCTGTGATAAAAATGGCTATGCGATCTTTCCTGATTTTTCTTTTTAGAAAATGTTCTGATAAAAATCAGTATAGCCTATTTTAAAGATTTAGAAGCACTTTTAAGATGGTTTATATTGAACAAGAAGGTTTCAAGGGTCAAACTTCCAGTGCTTCAACTGGAGATAAATCAGGGGGGATTGGCATTGCCTCAGGTACGCTCATATTACAAAGCTTCTCTTATAGATAAATTAGTTCAACAAATAGACAGTGAGGGATTTGGATCCCAGCCCCCGGTTTTTATAAAAATGGCCAAAGTTACCAAAAAACCCAGATATAAAACAGTGCAGGAATATTGTGAGACTTCAAGAGTTCTATTCCTTAAAGGCTCAGTCTGCAGGGTATGAATATTTGCAGCTTAAGGAATGCAAAGCTCTGGGCCTACCAATAAGGAACAGCCATCTGACTTTTTGGAATGCTAATAGCTTTAAAATATGGGCCCTTTTTTGGTTGGGAGTGGAATGCATGATTTGGCAGGACCTGCAAATTAGGTGCGGGGATTGCTGCCAGCTTTTCTTTTTTGGGTACCGGCAGATTACGCACCTACTGAAAAAAATACTGTCTTCAGTAAAGCACAATCTCCTCCCCAGTCATGGTGGCTTTGTTTACAACAAAGCTAAGGGGGGTGGGGAATTGGTACAGACTATTATGGAATCAAGGAGAGTGCCACCTGGTGAAAGTTTTTTTAGATAAGATCACTCAGGCAACTCAATGCACTTTTTCTGAGGTTGAGGTGCAGGCGATCTCGCAATTAGGCAATACGGCCTTAAGAGCTGCAAATTTTAAAAGAATGTTGTTTTTGTCACGCTGGATGGCATATTACACTCCTAAAACCCTCCATAGAATGTATCGAGAATTGGAACATCGTTGTTTTCGCTGCCAGCAGCTGGGGGGGAGGGTTGATAGGCTAAACACTTTTTTTGACTTACCCTATGGTGGTGCTGTATTGTGAAAAGGTATTTGCCGCCCTATGTTCAGGATTACAGCGAAGGATTGAACTAGAGGCCAGTGTGGTGCTCTTTGGCTTTTTAAGCCAGAGGCTAAATTTGCCAATTGGCTAAAGGGGCAGAGACATTTACTGAGATTGCCTCTTTAGTAGCTCAATCCTTAATCTTACAGAATTGGAAAACAACTAGAGTACCAACGTATAAATAGTGGCATTATAAAATGAACTGAACAAAAAAGTTGGAGGAGGCCTTTGCAAAAAGGTTCGGGGCAATTAAGAGATTTACTGCTGCATGGCAATTTATGAAAGGTACGGAAAATGTAGCAATGTCAGATTTAGTAAATTATATTGGGGTGTATCCTGTGTATTAAAAGAAGTATCCGGAATGAGGAATTTTTGGGGTAAATTATTTAGGCATGGTCGCACTTTTTATTAAGAGTTACTTGCTGCTTTTGAGGAGGAAGATGGCGGCCGGCTAACACGCTCGGTCGGGAGCTCCGACAGAAACCAGTTCAGCGAGAAGCATATGAAATAGCAGAGTTTTCTTTTCGTGGTACTAGCAGGCTTTGAAAGGGGATTAAGCGGCGCAGCCTTCCAGTGAATGGACCCAGAGAAAGAAAGCAAAGAAAGAAATGGTAAATGGGAGCCGGGACTCACTTCTGAAGCAGGGTCTCTCACGGCGGTGTCCCTCGGCAGCCGGAGTCTGGGTGAGTGCGCAGAGAGCAACGCGGAACTGCCGGAGGGCGTTCCAGAAAGTTACTTTTCAGTTCCGGGGCAGGAGTGGCGGGATCAGCGGAGGAGAATCTGACAGGCAGAATTGCAGCGAGACGAGCCAACAGGGCAGAACGGAGATCGCACTCCAAACAGCGGGGGCATTAAAAAGTGAAAATAAAGAGAGTAGAGAGTACATCAGTAATATTAATGTACAAACATACTCCTGGCTAATGAATATTGAAAAGGATTCCCCACTTTTTCAGGAGGGAGTGCCCGCCTTAGTTACACGAGTTACTCGGGGTATCAGAGCTCAGGTTTCTTCAGGAAGCTTGATAAAATCAACAATTAATAAGTATAACAACACAAGAAGTACTCTCAGTACTGGGGGAAACAGATTGAGGATAACGGAACCGGATCTGATTGTAAGCTGTTCTAATAAAGAGGGCTCCGGGAAGCGCGCAGGAGAAAACCACACACCTATACAACATAAAATGAAGGTGTACAATACACGCTCGGGAAAAGGTGGGAGAATCCCTGCTTCCAGTGAAATAACAGAGGAAGTGAAAAACAAAGACCTAGAAGGAGGAGGAAAATCCTCCTATTGTTTAAGGAACCACAAACTAGCATCACAGTGCACACTTGTAAAGAAAGGTGTGTCTCCACGAATAACTAAGCGTAAACGGAGAGTGCTACCTGATTTAGCAGAACTGGCAGATAACGTCAAAATAAGACCTGAAAGATCAAAACCTCACACAAACCAAAAAGTCAGAGTTACTCCTTCACTACGATCTTATTTTAAGGTTCAAGAGACATTACAAGTAAGAAGTAGTAGCCTTTCAACTCAGGGAGAGGTCTCAGAGCCCTCAATTAATCCCGATGAATTGCTAGAAAAATTATTTGTAGACAATAAGACCTCAGGTAATCTGAGTGGCGACGAGGAGGAGATCTCAAAAAGTGTTGGAGGGGAGAGATTAACTTTTCAGGCTAACGCTATTCCAGTAATCACACATTTAATGGAGGCAATGTCATCTCAAGTTAGACTCACAGAGAGAGCTTCAGAACAAGGCTCCCCCATAGCGGCTACAGGGCAAGAAGTAACAACAACTGAAAAAATCATGGAAGTATTTGCTGAGAAAATAGTGGCTGCAATGAATGAAAAAATTTTGGTCTCTGAAGATAATCAGAATAAGATACGTGAAGTATGCGAAGGATTAGACCAAAAATTAAATGCCCTGGGACAGAGAGTTACTGCAGTAGAAGCAGTAGTGGAATCTCTCAGTGAAAAGGTTAGTATGAATCAAAAAGAAATTTCGAAAATAAAAGACAGTGAGAAAATAATTAAAGAGAAGCTGGAATCGTTGGAAAACCAAGGAAGAAGAAATAACCTAAGGATACTAAATGTCCCAGAGAACATGGAAGGAGCAGACATAAAATCGTTCATTGTTGCACTTCTCGAAGAATTTTTCTCGTGGGCTAAAAGTGACAACTTGACGGAAAATATCCAGAGGGTCCATAGAGATCCGTTTAGGAAAAATAAAGAAAAGAAAAAACCCAGGAAAATTCTAGTCAATTTTATGTCCTACACTCTTAAAGAAAAAATACTGAGTGAAGGTTTAAAAAATGGAACATTGAACAAAGATAATTGGTCATTCAAATACGCTCTGACATATGCAAAGCCACTCAAGATAGACAGTGGGAATTGGGACAATATATGCAGGAGCTGAAAACATTGGGAGCAACGGTTCAGATGAAATTCCCAGCAGCACTAAGAATAATGTGGCAAAATAAAATGTATAATTTTAGAGAGCCTCACGATGTAGAACATTTTATAAAACAGATAAAAGATCAGCCTTGAAGGGAGAATTCAAACTAACTGAAAAACTAAGAGATATCCCTCAAGAAAAACCCTGCTAAAGAAAGGAGAAGGAAAGAAAACTCTCACAATATATATAAGTAAAAAATCTGGTAGGTCGGAGCTCAAACTGGGTGGATAATTTCACCCAAAAGAAGAAGGGAGGCTTCCTCAGGGGGGGGAAAAACGAATCTCACAGAAAACTACAATGTAAATAGAAAACACAAGGGTGGGGAGCAAAATAGGGAAAAAATCCAGAAAAAATATCCTCATAAACCGAACGGAGTCAAAGGATGGCAAATAAAATATGTACAAGAGTGTCTCAACATAGATCCGACTGGAGAACTCACTAAAAAGAAATGAAGAAATGGAGAAAGAAAAAATAATAAATATACTATCATGGAATGTCAATGGCCTAAGAACCCCAAACAGAAGGAGGAAAATTATGGAATACATAAAGGAGACGGATAGTGAGATTATCATATTACAGGAAACTCACCTTGTTAGCACGGAATGGGATCAGATAATAAAAAGACTTAACTGGGTCGGATCATGTATATGTACTACTCAAGAATGTAATGTGAAAGGAGTAGCAATTATTCTAAAAAACTCTTTGAAGGCAAAACTGATAAGCAAGAAAGTAGACAATAAGGGAAGATGGGCCATAGCAAAAATAAGAATAGGAGGGTATACATTGAACATAGTAGGCTACTATGGCCCAAACTCGGATGACCTGATACCTCTTCAAAACCTATACTCGGAACTTTTATTAACATCTGACCCCATTATAATAGGAGGAGACTATAACATAATAATAAATCCACAAAAGGATAGATCACCCTCAACTAAACAACTCAACTTACCCAAGATGAGGGAATGGCTAAGTATATATAAAAAAGATCTAGATCTGGAAGATATGTGGCCACAAAAAGGAGAAAAGTTATACCCTTTTACCTTTCACAACAAGAAACTAGGACACAAATCTAGGATAGATTTTTATCTCCTAAACAGATCTTTACAGAATAGAGTCATTAGTATTGAACATATTCCGGCTCACATTTCCGATCACTCAGCGGTAAAATTAACTCTGCTTGCACCCAAATATACAACCCCTGGTAGATGGACAGTAGATCGTTCTTTACTACATAAACAACAGTAATCAATCAACTAGAAACGGCTACATCACAGTACTTTGAAGAAAATACAACGGATACTTCAAAACAAATAACTTGGGATGCTTATAAAGCTGTGATAAGGGGAAAATTGCTTAGTCTAGGAGCACATAAATTAAAAACGAAGAAATTGGAAATCAATAAGATGGAAATGGATATCAAAAAATTGGAAGTAGAATTAGAGAATGAAACTGTTCCGGAAAGAAAAGAAGAACTGGGGATAAAATTCCAAAGATCAAAAGAAAAACTAGAAAGTTTTTTAGAAAATATAGTGAGAGAAAAATGGGAAAATAGTAAATTAGCGGATTATGAATACGGGGAAGGTTGCGGGAAATTATTGGCATGGAAAATCAAAAGTGAACAATCTAGGAGTAATATACCATGCATCCAGATACCAGATCAATCAATAGAAACCTTCGAAGACGATAAAATAAGACAGGAGTTTTTAAAATATTATTCGGGTATATATGACGAAGATACAAATCCAACTGAAGAACAAATAGGGAAGTACCTAGAAGCTATCTCTATCCCTAAACTAACAAAGGAAGAAAAGGCAGAGTTAACTCAAAGAATTAAATCGGAGGAAGTCAAAGAAGTAATAAACAACTTAAAAAGAGGAAAAGCCGCTGGACCAGACGCCCTACCAAATGAATTTTATATAACATTAAAAGAGCATCTAGTTAACCAACTAACAGATCTAATGAACTGCATATATATAAATCATGAAAAAATTCCAGACTCTTGGAATGATGCGATAATCAGTATTATTTTAAAACCGGGGAAAAACCCAAAGAGTTGTGAGTCATATAGACCAATATCGCTGCTTAACTGCGATTATAAAATCTTTACATTGGTTATTGCAAAACGACTTGCCAAGGTCATGCCTAAATTGATTAACCCAGATCAGAAGGGCTTTATAAAAGGGCGGCAAATCCATTAAATTACCCATGAGTTGTTTGCGGCAATTGATATCGCCACTTCCAAAAAACTCCCCCTAACTATAATCACCTACGACGCAGCCAAAGCTTTTGACAGGGTAAATTGGGCCTTCCTAAATGCAGCAATAGGAAAATATGATCTTGGGGATAGTGTTGCTCATGCTATAAAAGCAATATATAAGAATCCAAGAGCTAAAGTAATAGTTAATGGCAGTCTTACCAATAATATTCAAATACAACGTGGTACACGGCAAGGGTGTCCACTGTCGCCGTTACTTTTTAACCTATATATTGAACCATTGGCTGTTCTGATTAGAGGTCACCCACAGATTTTCTCTTTCAAATACCAAAACTGGTCCAAAAAAATAGCACTATATGCGGATGATTTAATGGTCTTCACAACAGAATACGAAAATACACATAAAGTATTGGACAAGATGATGAGGGATTTTGGTAGAGTTTCAGGTTACCTAACAAACAAAGAAAAAACGGAAACAATGAGCTGGAATTGCAACCCAACTTCGCCCTATAGTAGGGACAAATTAAAATATCTAGGAGTCACTTTAGTCAAAGAACTGGATAAAGTCCCACAATTAAATTTAATGATAATCGCTAAAGAAATGAGAAGAATATTTAAAACATGGTCAAGCTTATCATTAACCTTTTTGGGAAGATCAAATGTAATAAAAATGTCGATTATTCCAAAGTTTACATATCTTTTTAACACCATACCATTGGATTTTAAAAAAGAACCCATGAAGAAGATACAAAGCGAAATTGCAAGTTTCATTTGGGCCTCCAAAGGAACGAGAATAGCCTGGAACAAACTAAGGAGGAAGAGAGAGCAAGGAGGGATAGCTAGTCCTGATTTATTTGAATATTATAGGTCCTTCCAATTTAAGAATTCTAGATCTCTACTAAGGAAGCATCAATACTACCCAAGTTTCCTGCAAAGTATGACGGAGAACACAGATCACTTCTTGTATAAATTTGGTCACCCAAAATTTTTCCAAAAAATAAAATTGAAGATTCTATACAATGCTGCTAGACTTTGGTTCCAATTAAGAAGTTCAGCAAATATACCATACTATAGCACTAAAGCACCAATATGGGATTCTCCAGGGATGCCGGATTGCTTAAAAGATTCTCTAGCATTACCACTTAAAACAGCAGGAATATTACTATGGGGACAATTACTAAAAGGTAACGAGATAATTCCCTGGAATTTACTATATGATCAAACGGAAGGCAAGATATCAAAATTCAAATATTATCAACTATCAAACTGGGCCAAGTCCCTAAAAGAAGGTAATATCGGAAATGAGATTATTGAAAATGAAATGATAAGAACCACATTAATAAGAAAAGAAATATCAAAATGGTACTGGACACTAATTGAATCAGGGGAAGAAGATTTCTTAATTCCGGAGAAAACTTGGAGAAGTGATATACCAGACCAAGATATAGATCTACAAAGGACGTGGCAGGAATCTATGGGGAAATGTTGGTCTTGTATAAAATCAGCACCACTAAGGAGAAACCATCTGTTTACAGTGCACCGTGCATATTGGTCCCCAAAGAAGCTGTCTAAATTTAAAGGTTCCAGTATCAAGTTCTGTCCCAAATGCGGAGAAGCAAGAGCCGATGACATCCATATGTTTCAAAAATGTCCTGCAATAAACAACTACTGGGAGGAGATTGGTAAGACCGTGAATAAGATCTTAAAAACCAACATAACTGTAAGTACCTCTCTTATCATTTTTGGGATCCATAGTGGTATAGAGACGGATAGCAATAAGCTAAATAAAAAACAGGAAAATTTACCTTTTGTATTAATGCTATTAGCCCTGAGAGAAATTTGTATTAACTGGGTTAAACCAATCGCTCCAAATTATACGAATTGGTTAAATTACATTATAAAAATCAATAATCTCGACAGAAGCAGAGGCCATACAAAGAGAACAGATTTTTGGGAAATCTGGGAAAATTACTTCCAAAGCAATTAATCGCTTTTCTGGGTCATAAATGAGAAATCCAATGATTAATGCGTAAACCATAATACCAGGCAGAAATGATTTCTGCCGAGTAGCCAACTTGGCTAGCTCTTCCCCACAAACCAATGGCAATATGGGAAAAGATAAAGGGTAATTGGAGGAAAACTGATGGATCGAAGAATGAAAGTGATACTCTCCTATGAATCTCTCCAGAAAACGATGGGACTGAAAAGGCAAAGATTAACGAAAGAAAAGATCATCAGACTCCAGAAACCTCCTTATCAATTCAATCGCAAAATGAGGATTAGAAAAAAAAAAAAAAAAAAAAGAGTTACTTGCTGCTAGGTACTGTAGAAGATATCGCTAGAGGAAGTATGTTATACCATCTTCTTATTAAGGTTTGACTTGGAACTAGTAGTATATATATCTTAGGAGCATCATGCATTTCAAAGAAGATTTCTATTAAAGGTAAGGGTGTGGAATTTGAAGCAACCTACTTTACTCAGGAAGTGAATATTTTTGTTTACATGAATCCCAAAACATGTTTATTTTAGGCATGACTGTACTTTTTTGAAACCTAACAAGGCATTGTACTTTAGTTAAGCACTGAACATTATTCTCTATATGAATATTGAAGTATAGGCATATTAAAGGCACGTCTGCACTTTGAAAGGGGAGGGGAAAAAAACCATTTAGTTCCGGATTGATGCATTTTATTTATGTCTAGAACAATATGGTTGCTTGTTACAACATCAGATCCTAATGCTCTAATTTAGGATGAAGTCTCTTAATGTAGTTCGGTCATTTTGCACTTTGTATATGTTTAGAAAAACATTGTGAAATAATGTAAAATATTAGTAGTTATGGCACGATGTACTTTATTCTATGTCTAGAATATCATTGTATATTAATGTGAAATAACATTAGATCCCTATGTTCCAATGTATGATGGATATGTTGAAGGATAATTGGTAATCGATTCTCTATATGAAATGCTCAAACACCTTAAGTATCTGCTCAATAAAAAAAACATAAGTGTAAAAAAATATTTGAATTAAGCCAAAAAAATAAAAACATAGCCCAATACTATCTAGTTGTGTGCTGTGTGTGTATGCTCAAAAACTGTTTTACTTGCACTAATAGTCATAACAGGAAAATTGACATGCACATATGTTTTCCTTTAGTAGAGTAGCCATTGCAAGTGGTAAATTATCAGTATATCTGAAACATGATGTTTTTTTAACATATATTGTATGGGCTCAGTTTGTATAACCAAAAACGGCTGGATTTAATCCTGCTTAACATAAGGATATGTAGCAAATATAAATCGATTTACTCACCTGCAATTGCATATCACAGCAGAACAAAAACTATGTGGAAGAAACCCTTACGTAAGTGGTGAGAAATAGATTTTACAAAGTGGGGTTAACCTTGTGAATTTGTAAATTCCCACAGACAAGTCAAGGGGTAAACATTCAATTGTGACTCTTTTCCAACCTGGAGATTTTAGGTGATTTACTCCTTGAAAGGACTGGAGTTTATTTCTTTCCAGTGCGGGCAGGAAAACAGAACATCTCCAAACTTTGTGGGATGTAGGCCAATGGGTATTCATTTTCTTCATTAAGAAAAAATTTGAAAAATGTGCGATTGCACATTCCTCATTCCCTCAATGTGCATGACTACTGTCTACAATTCCGCATTGTGGAAATGCCAATGTCTAAAAATGTTAAATTAATTTTCCACTCGTATGTCTGGAAAGGGAACCCAATGTTATCCTATTGAAGAGGTAGGCTTCACAGAAGTGAAAAATTAATTTGTGAGTTTTTTGCTACCAGGACATGCAAAACATAAAAGTGCACAGTGCTTCATTGTAGCCGGGGACGGGCACTTATTTTTCCACAGTAGAAATTAACTGAGAGCAACAGAGGGAAACACAAACACAGGAACGGCAGAAGAAGGGAAAGAGGGAAAACAGGCACAAAGGGAGAAAGCCGTAACCTGCATGAGTGAGATAAAGGGGAAAGCAGTGTCTGATGGTGTATGGAAGAGCAATGAGGTCAATTCAAGACTCTGTAGCCTTGGTACTGTGTGTGATGACAAGTAATAGTGGCGGCTGCTGGTTTCTGGCCAGGGCTTTGGACACCAACACTGGTTCTATTATAAGGTAAGCACTGAAAGTACATGTTCAACTTTTTACCTATAATGAGCTATGTAGGGCCTACCTCAGGGGCGACAAATATGTATTAAAAAATGAGTTTTGGGCTATGCAAAGATTTTTTTTTGCCAAGTCAAATTGACTGTTTAAAGGTGCTGGGTAGACTGCAATGGCAGGCCTGCAACATGTTTAAATGGCTACTTAAGTGGGTGGCACAATAAGTGCTTCAGGTTCATTAGTAGCATTTAATTTACCAGCCCTGGATATATGGCATACCACTTTACTAAGGAGTTATAAGTACATTAAATATGCCGACCAGATGTAGGTCAATTGTACTATGATTTAGGGAGTGAACACAAGCAGTTGTGAGCAGTGGAAAGATACACAGTGTCCTAAGGCCAACAAAAAATAATGTCGAAAAATTGGAGTCGTGAAGGCAAAAGGTTTGGGGGTGACTCTGCAGAGAAAGCCAAGTCCAACACCCCTGCAATGCTCTGAGAACAGTGAGCCCATCCTCTGTGTCTGTAGACCCCACAGGAAAGGCGCTTGCACACTAGTTGGGTCCTCTCTATGTCTGTAAAACTGGAATTTGCACGGAAAACCAGAGGGAGGGCCCAACAAATGTCCAAGTGTTTCTAATGGTTTTAAAACCCCTATTTAGGTCTGCAATCACCCGCAAAAATTGAAGTACATATTTTTTCAAACATTGGACAGCTGGGGTAGGTTGTCCAAAGCGGGTAGGGTGCTAGGCTAGGCCTTGTGACTAACTTACACTGCACATAGTAAGAGGCCTTGCACATCAGATTTTAGCCACTCATGTCTAGGTGGGTACCTTTTGACCATGCTCATCGAGGATTGACCACACACAACAGGTTGGTACAAGGCCTGGCCGATAGCAGAGTAAGTTGGCAGTGGGCCAGCTGTTGGATTTTGTATATGACCCAAAACATCCCAGAGAATCACTGAAAAAAAGAGTTGCAATTGAAGTTATGGTTAGTTTTGGTTATAATTCCTTGACATATCTTTAAACAAAACTCAGGAATCCATTAAAAAAACACAGTTAAAATACAGATATGGTTATGAATTAAAACAGGAAAAAACCCTGCAGTTCGCAAGCTATGGTTAGCTCTGCAATGTATAACTTGCACAACAGCCATTCTAATCTTAACTTGTACACAAAATGCAGTTCTTATAACCTCACAGAAATAAAATCAGTAAATGAAAACACCTAACAACACAGCCTGAAAACAAAACAGCACAACCTTGTAAAATATTAAAAAGTACTACACTGTCTTGGTGGTAGTGTTATTACTAATGCGATAAGTAATCTGACCGGTAATATTTGATATAATTTGTAATTTCATGTGTGTCATCATGGATTAAGTAATGAGCATTGTTTCTGGTGTGCTAGTTATGCTTTGCATGGCTATTTTGTGTGATTTAGACATAACGACAATTTTGGTCTCAATATGTCTCTGTAACTGTACTTTTATGGTGCTTTTAGCGAACTTCTGAGATTATTTTTAACATATGTTGAGAGGTTAAAGCCAAGGCTAAGGACGATGCCACTAGATAGACAGACAGACAGACAGAGAGAGAGAGAGAGAGAGAGAGAGAGATAGACAGATTTTGCCATAGTTATGGCCTTTCACTAACTGTATTTCTCTTAAACAACAGCTTCTAGTTGATTTATGCCTACTCAGTGTTTCTGTTTGGACGGAGCGAGCTAAATCATTTATCAAAATAAGAATTTGGCCTTTGTACAAAAATGAAGCTTTGTGCTCAAGCGAAAAAGTACTTGCTTGCAGCAATGCTGACATTGATCCGTGTTTTTAGATCCTCAGCAGATTCATCCGTTTTTGTTTATTTTCTTTCCTGTTGTATTGGTAAGGACTGGGACTTCAACCCCTTGAGTGCCCATGATGAGATGGTCTCGTCATGGGCCGCGGTTGCGCTGTGCCCATGACGAGACTATCTCGTCATGAGCCCCGCCCGCTAATGAAACGCCCGGCACAGGGCGTGGAAAGGGCGGGGCACTCAAGGGGTTAACCAGTTCCGTGCTCATGACGGAACCACTCGGTCATGAGCCACGGGTGCGCTGTGCTCATGACGGAGTGGTTCCGTCATGCTGCGGCCGTTGGCGGCCGCTCCGCCCACACGGCGCTAATCCCCCGCCTGTGCGGGCGATTAGCGCAGTGGGCGGAGTCGTGACGGAATCACTCCGTCATGAGCACAGCTCACCCGTGGCTCGTGACGGAGTGGTTCCATCACGAGCACAGCGGCACCGCAACTGCCCCCAAACCCCCCCAGCGCCGCGGCGGAATTCCTGCTGCGGCAAAGGGGTTAAAGCCCATACATCAGATGTACTCACAAGGCTGGAAGAAGGAGGCCTGCTGCACATTGTTGGTTACGATATCGGTCCTAACGCCCCATTCTAGCATGGCAATACACCAGCCAACAGCACAAGCATAGGCTGAGAGGTACTGACTACATAAGCAGCTGCAAGCAAGAGTTATGTTGGTGTATTTAACATGTAACAAGTGTGTTCTACCCTAAAGCACACATCTCACGTGTCTGACATGCGTACTAGTGTCTATATGTGCAAATATGCCCTGGACGGTGTACCGCCAGCTCAATGTCTATGGAAAACTGCACAGGCTTGCCTTGTGTGGTGATTGTGACCTCTAGCATGTACTTATACGTATAGGCCTCAGTTGTGCAGCTAGCAGAACTAGTACGCACACAGTGCTTGTGGATCTGTAGCCAGACCACGAGCAATCCTCCCACGTTTATTTATATCCTCAGGTCCACGCCCGCCCCTCAGATGCAGGTTGATACATTATATGGTAGTGGCCGAATGGCTCACTGCTCCTTGCACCACAACGTGAGAATCTGCATATGCAGAACTGCCAGATTTAGTGCAAGTGCCTCTGATGATGTAATGTGTCAGCATTTCTTACTAACCCTGGTGCTGCACTAAATTCTGCCCTTGGCAAAACACATGACTCCAGTCTTTCAGAAAGGGCAATATTTTTGCAATCAGGTGAAACTTCCATGCAGATAAAGTGCCATGAGTACTCAAATCTGGATCTTAATTAACAAAGTTAAAATCTGCTGAAGTTCGAAGAAGCTTGCAGATATGTCTAGAGTCTTAAAACAATAGGATGAGAAGGATTGGCTTCTGCCATAAGAGTAGTTCTTGTAGATGCGGTGAATACTCGCAAAGTTGTGTTCTTGTGAATATTGGTGAAAATGTGTAATGCCTCTCACATATTTTCATGTTATTGTGAATGTGTGGAAAGGGCTGCTATCACCACTATTTTTAAACATGATTTGGAGAATAGAAATATTCACATGGAGTATTATATTTCTTGCAAAGTAAAGGAAATTGATGAAAGTGAAATGTTATATTCACTCTAATCATATGCTTGTAACATGTCCTCAATGTGGAGGGTCCAGAGGCATAGGTTTTGTCTAAAGGGATAATACCAGGAAATTTGGATTTAACACAGTAAATCTACCACTCCCCATGTATGCAATGTAATGTAAGGTGGAATTGGAAAGCACTACTTGTCACTCGTGAAGGTATTCAGGCGCTGAGTAGGTGAGTGTAGGCATTTCATGTGGCTGGGCCTGATTAAAGGCGGTCTCAATGTTCCCACAGGAAGACTAATTTAATAGCCAGGTCTTTAGCTTCTTGCTGAATCCAAGAAGCCTGGAGGAGGCTCTGATGTTTTGGGAGAGGTCATTCCAGGATGTGGCAGCTTGGTACCAGAATGATCAACCTCCTTTTTTTGCTTGTACTGAAGCTGTGTGAGTGCAAGTGAGAGTGAGGCTGAGCGAAGTTGTCTGGTGAGTTGGTGGAAGTGAAGCCAGTAATTAAGGTATGCGGGTCTCGTGTTATGTAGTGACTTGAATGCGTGTATGAGAAATTTGAACTGGCAGCACTTCTGGATGGGGAGCCAGTGGAGCACTGAGGAGCACTGAGGAATGGAGTGGTGTGGGTTTGGCACAGTAGATCGAGGAAGAGTCTGGCAGCAGCGTTTTAGATAGTTTGAAGTCTGTGAAGAAGATAGGTTCGAATTCTGGCATAGAGTGTGTTCAATCTGCTTGTGATTAGGGCCTACATGATGGTATGTCTGGTGTCCAGTGGGAGCCATTTAAAGATTTTACACAACATGCAAAGGATGTGGAAGCATGAGGAGGTGACGGCAATGACCTGGGCCTTCATGGTGAGTTTAGTGTCCAGGATGAGACCTAGGTTCCTAGCGTGGTCGATTGTAGTGCGTGTGGGTCCAGGATCGTGGGCTACCATGTGGATTCCCAAGGGGAGCTCTTTTTCCTGCAGATATGTATGCAATTTCTTGATTTGTTAGACTGGAGTTAGGATAGTAAACGTGATTCTCCCCCTGAACGCATTCTCTTTCCTCAATATTTGCTAGACTGGAATATCTTAAACTCCCCGATATTTGCACTTTCCTCAGTATGTTAGATTGGAATTAAAATAGTACATCGGACTGCACAGATGTTTGCTCTATGCCTATTTTGCCCAGTGTTTTTTGGGCTGATGTCAGAATAGTAAATCCCGCCACACCCTCCTACATCCAATGAATGCAGTTTCCCCAGTACGTGTTAGACTGTAGTAAGAGAAGTAAATATGACATTCTCAATGTATAAACTTTGTCTAATGTTTTCTAGACTAGAATAATAACAGTAAATCGGACCACCTCTCCCCCAAAATCAATGTATGCACTTTCCTCAATGGTCATTAGATTAGGGTTAGAATAGTAAATATGGCTCTCACAGATTATGAGTTTTCCCCAATATGTATTTGGCTGCAGTTATTATAGCAAATCCGACCCCCCATTGTACTCGCACATTCCCCAATGTTTGTTAGACCGGAGTTAGACTTCTACATTTCGAGTCCCAAACGTATGCATTTTGACCAGTCTTTGTTGGATTTTAGTTGGACTATGTTTTTGTATGGTTTTTATTTGTTTAGTTTTTAAAACATTTGCAATTTTTTTAATAATCATATTTTTTTTCCCTCCAACATAAATTAATAAATGTTTGTATCTTGAGTATAATAAAAGTGTTGTAGTTTATAGGTTATATATTTTTCATTTGTTTATATGGACTAAATTCATATTTTGTATGTGATATATTGTTTAAATATATTAATTTTATAAAAAGGTAATTTCATTTTTCTTTTAAATTATAGTAATGCTAATTACGAATAAATATGTATACTTACAATTATTATCTCAATATTTTTACCACCATATTTTTATGGTCGCTATTTTGTCATACGAGTAAAGCTGAAGATGAAATAGTAGTAGCCGGGCTGCTGCTGAGGTAGTGAGGAGTTGTTTGTCCACTTGTGGAGCCAGATGATTAAGAAACAAGTAAGGCACCAGAATAGGCAAAGCAAGCAGGACACGCCAGAGGGGCAGGAAGCCGCCAACCATGAAATGCTCTCTGAGCTTGCTATAACTGTTGATATTACCCGAATGACAAGTGTTCAGATTGGCGGTCCAGCTCCCAACATTTCATGCAGGGCGATGACAAACGTAACGCAGTGGTCTTATGCAAACATTGAAGTAAAATAAAGTGCTAATTGGTGTGAAGTGGGCCCTTCTCACCCCTGCCATCTTAAAAGGAATCATTTTCAAAAAAAGTTCATATGATCTAATGATCAATTATTAGAAGATAGTGCACTTAGGGGCATATGTATCAAAATCTCCATTTGCGATGGGGGCGTGGCTTGCGCGCCGTGGCGGTATGGCGGCTTGCGCTTGAGCTCCGTGCTGAGCTGGAGCCGACGGAGGAATAGCGGTTGTTTTCGGCTGCCCCGGTCATCGCGGATAACGGCCGCATGGATAGGAACATGTCACGGATGTCTGGGAGGAGGTTTCCTGCTTACTGAGGCTGCCGGCACTCGCACTTTGGTTCCTTTTTGACGGCGCTCGGTGGTTTTGCGAGCGGCCGCCATTTTGTCTCCTCAGGAGCGGTGAGAGCTTTCTCCTCAGCGCGAAGTCGACAATGCCACAGAAGGGCCAGGAATGAAGTTAAACAAATACTGGTGACGTTTCTTTTATTTCCTCAACTCATATTGCTTTTTCTTTTCTGCCTGCTGCCTTACTGCCTATTTTTGTATCATTTTTTGGGGGGGTTTTTTTTTTTGCTGATATTCGCTCGTCAGGAACTCCGTCAAGGCCATTTAGTGGGGCTTCTTTGATTAATGCTTACCTGCCTTTGGGTCATTTCTGACTGTTAGGACCCCTTTTGATACCTGCAAGTTGGGATATTTTTGTGAGGTGGTTCCCTTCCCTGGAATCTGCCTTTATTATTTTTCTGTTCTCTTGCTAAGAGTGCGCTATCCATTTTTGCTCGTTCCCTTTTGATATATTGAGGTTTCCTTCCTCACTTGGCACTCCCTTCTCGTAATTTGTCTGGAGTGGTGTTCTGTACTCCTGCTGAGGTGGTGTGCTCTATGGCTGCGATATGGGCCCGTCTTCAAATGCTAAAGACGCAAAGGAATCTAAAGCGTCTCTTAAAAGGGCCAAACAGTTATCTCCTACACCTGAATCTCCGCAAAAGGACCCCAGTCCCACTCTTGAGACTATCCTGACGCGCCTTAATGAGGTCTATGAAACTGCGCAGTCTACCAAGACCAACACAGATTTATTGCAAGTGGAAGTGTTAGCTATCAGGAATGATTTCAAGGCCCTGTCTCTTCGTGTTTCGGACACGGAAGCACGTATTAGTGGCGCAGAGGATTACATGCAAAAGCAGTCCAGATTTCTTTCACAACTTGAGCGATCAATGGTTGCTTTGCGGAAGGACCTCACTGAGCAAGAAGATCGTAACCGCTGATCTAACCTGCGCATTTTTGGGCTTCCTGAGGATGTTGAGAAAGATGCGTCTTCTATGATTGATTTCCTCTATCAATGGATTCCTTCTACATTGCAAATTTCCTTCCAAAGAGATTTTGAGCTGGAACGTGCAGATCGTGTTCCCACTTTTCGTTCTAAGTCTGCTACGCAACCTAGGGCGATAATTTTTAAGCCACTGCGTCATCAGCATACAGAACAAATTCTAGCTCATATGCAGAAGGTTAGAGTTGTTTCGTGGAATTGTCATCGCATTTCAATCTCTCAAGATTTTGCCAGAGACACGGTCATAAGAAGGAAGGGTTTTCTTAATTTGCGGAAGCGTCTAACTGAGATGAATATTCCCTTTTCTTTTGCTGGCCCCTCAAAATTCCGCATTACTTTCAAAGGTCGCTCTAGAATCTTCGATGAACCTGCTGACTTGGTCTCGTTTTTGGATAATCAGATGGAGCTACAGATGGAACTTCAAATGGAGGACTCGCTTGATCCTGGTTCTGCTGGCACCTGATGCGGTTATTCATACTGCTATGTGTTTTTTTTTGCCAGAATTATTGAGCTTAGTCTCTCTTAGTCCTGCACGGTGGTCTTAGTGTCCATTGTTTTTGTTGTGCTTTTGTCGTCTGTTGGTGTTCCATCCTTATCGGTATGGTGTAACGGTCTTTTTTGTTGTTAGTTCTATTGTATGAACCTTTCAAGATTTTGTGGTAATGTTTCGTGTTGGTTTAACGTCACTTTTGCGCGATTGCCATCCTTTTTATTCTTTTCCTTCCCAAATTGTCTTTCCGCATATTAGGTCCCGGTCCGTTTCTTATCCCATTGTATGATTTCTTATTTTCTATTGTTCTGGTTATGTGTATGATCTTCATCGTCTTTGGCTGTCTCATATTTGTGGAGTACGTTAGTGTTTATTAATGTATTGATTACATATTTGATTCATTGATGAGAATTTGTTGCTTATTAATTGCTATAGTTAGAGTTTGTGTTTAGCTCTATGTCACTGTTATAGCATTGATTGGTTTGTATCGTTATTATTATTAAGTGTCTTTTTCGAATAGGTCGGAATTTTATAGCTGTTTTGTAATTGATAGGCTTATGTTTCTTCTCTTCCATGTTCATATATTTAAGATATTCTCGCCTCTCTCAGTTATATGGAGTGCAACGAGAAATATGTTTTTGTGGACAGTTATCTATTAGCTTATCTATAGATTTTACATTTTTATGTATAATCTCATTTATATTATGTATCTATCATAAGACTTTATTGTTTGATATATTAGTCTGTTACTATATGCCGCTCTCCCCTTTATTTCATTTACTTTCTTCTGACTGTATTATATAGTACTCTTTGGAAGTTTTTTTCTTCTTCTTTATTATTGCTCTTACTCTTCTTGGTGGCTGCTTTGGTTTTGCTCGATATAATAGTGACGACAGCTTTTAGCTCTTTTTTTTTTTTTTTTTTTTTCATCAGCTATTATTGTTTACATCTGTTTTTTCTCTCTTTCTGCTTTTTACACTTTTTATGATCCTGCTTAGGTGTTTCCTTTTTCTCAAATTTGATTAACATGTCGCCTGTATAGATTTAGATGGTGTACTGTTCCTAGAACGATAATTGATTCTTGTTCATATCCTTTAGATAGTTCTTCTTTTTATAATAACGCATAATCTGTTATGTTCTGTTTTGGGGCTATTTATGCTGATGGTTTCTATTCCTCATGTTGGGTTCTTTGCTCATTTCCCATGTCCCCCCTTGTATGAATTCGGTCTTTTTCAGACCTTCCTTGTTGGCCCTTCTCTCCCTTTTTCTGTCTATCCTCTTCCTTTCTTCTTTCTCTCTTTTTTCCTTTTCTCTTCGGATTTCCTCCTGGGATTCTCCCGGTTTTGTGTTGATGTCTAGTGTCTGGAGGCGAGGTCTCTTGGAGGCTGTAGTTCATATATCCTTTGTGCAATATCTTTTTCTCCTGCTAATAGATCTATGTCTGGATTGAATGTACTCTCCCTTAATGTCAAAGGGCTAAATCACCCAGTTAAAAGGTCGAAGATTCTAGATTATTGCAAATCTCTTTCTTCGGATCTCGTCCTTTTTCAGGAGACAAAGGTCTCTGTTAGGGAGGCGTTATTTCTGAAGAAAGAGTGGGTTTCTGATGTTGCTTGTTCAGATGCTAGTGGTAAAATAAATGGGGTAATCACTTTAGTCTCTAAACATTCTGGTCTGTCTATCGTTTCCTCTGAACAGGATACAGAGGGAGGCTGGTTACTATCTAAGTTGTCCGATGGTAATGCTGTTCTCTTTGTCATGAATATCTATGCCCCTAACAAGGATGATCCGGCTTTTTGGAAAACGATCACCAAAAAGCTAAATGACACACCCCATTCTGGCAATCTTATTGTTGGTGGTGACTTTAATTTACCATTGGATCCTATTTTGGATAGGAATTCTGCCTTTAACTTTCGTCCCCCTCAAGCACATAAACAAATGATTAATATGTGTTCGTTGACCCATCTTCAGGATGTTTGGCGTCTTCACAATCCCACTAGCAGTGACTTCTCCTTTTTTTCTTCCCCTCATTCGTCCTTCTCACGTATTGACTACCTTCTGGTTCACTCTTCTCTTGTTCAAGCTTCCTCATCTCCGCTTATTCACCCCATTTTAGTTTCAGATCATGCCGCGGTAACTTTCACACTTATGTCTTTTGCCCCTCGGGCAAGGTCTCGATCTTGGAGACTAAACACGGAAATTTTACATGATGTTTCCCAAGTTCGAGAGTTTTCTAATGATATTGAGACGTTTTTCCGTGAGAATGTTGGTTCAGTAAGCTCCCCTGTTGTTCTCTGGGACTCTTTTAAATGCACTTTTCGTGGTCAGGTCATTAAGTGTATGTCCAGGAGAAACGCTGCCATTAAAAAAGAGCTCACGGATTTAGCGGATGAGATTAAACGTCAGGAAGCTCTTTTTCGACAGTCTAAGGATAAGTCATGCTTACAATCTATTAAGAATTTAAAATATGCGTATAATACTATTGTCACTAAGAGAGCGCATATTGGTTTTCAGGCTCAGAAATCTAAGAGGCTGCTGTTAAAAAATCGTGCGGGCAAGACTCTTGCAGCTACATTAAAGTTCCAGGAATCTTCTAATAAATCTTCCCAAATCTCTTCTATTACTGACCATCTTGGTAAGAGAAAATTTCAGACTGAAGAAATTCTTGAGGTCTTTCGCGATTTCTATAATAATTTATATACCCCCTCTACGCAGGCGTCTTTTGAACAGTGCCAGGAGTTTTTGAAGACAGTGCCGTTGAAAGCTATACCAGAGGATGATAATAATTCATTAAATGCCCCGATTACCTCTGATGAAATTACTTCCGCGATTAAAGCCACTCGTTCCGGTAAGGCTCCGGGCCCTGATGGGTACCCTATTTTGTTTTATAAGACCTTCCTATCTGTGATTGTTCCGAAACTTCAATCGGTCTTTGATGCTTTTGTCAAAGATGGTTCTGTGTCTGGCTCTGCTGCTGATGCTACTATTGTAGTAATCCCCAAAGAAGGAAAGGATCATTCAGACCCCAAGAATTTTCGTCCCATTTCCCTGCTTAACATGGAGGCTAAGATTTTTGCTAAAATCTTAGCTAAACGATTAGAATCCTTTATCCCTCAATTGGTTCATCCTTCCCAAACAGGTTTTGTAAAGGGTCGTCTTGCGCGTGATAATATCCGTACTTTTTGTCATATTCTAGGTGCCGCTAAGCGATACAATCTTCCGGCGGTGGCCTTGGCCCTTGATGCTGAAAAGGCCTTTGATAAGGTTTCCTGGCCTTTTTTACGAGCTGTTTTATGTGCACATAACCTTGGTGATTCCTTTATCCGTATGGTTATGTCTCTTTACTCCCGACCTAGGGCTAATATAAGAGTGAATGGGGCTACCTCGTCCTTTTTTAACCTTTGCCAGGGTACTAGATAAGGGTGTCCTTTGTCTCCTCTTTTATTTTTGTTGTCCATTGATCCTCTTCTCAGACTGATTGACGTACATCCAGACATTATGGGCTTTTCTTTTGGTTCCCATCAGTTAAAAGTAGCTGCCTATGCCGATGACGTTCTCATTTTTTCAGATGATGTTGCACGTGCCATCCCGGCTATATCTGAGATCATTTCCACCTTCTCAAAGGTTTCAGGTTATACACTGAACAGAGATAAGACAGAAATGTTCCCCTTAAATGCTTACTGCTTCTCCTCTCATATGGGGTCGGCGGGCTTTAAGTGGCAATCTAAGCAACTAAAGTATCTGGGTATTTATTTTTGTTCCACCCTTTATGCTACGGTTACTTATAATGAATCTCAAACTATTCTTAAAGTGTGGCATCTTTTAGAAAATTGGTCTCCGAAGCATATCTCCTGGTGGGGTCGGCTCCAAACTCTTAAAATGATGATAACACCTATTATTAATTTTGTCTCTTCTATGCTTCCAGTAAAGCTCTCTGATGTCTTCTTTCATGATCTTGATTTAATTACCTCCAAATTCTTATGGAATAATAAAAGGGCTAGAATTGCTTATAAATTTTTGAGCAAACCCTATGAGTTGGGGGGATGTAATCTTCCTGATTGGGGGAAGTATCAATCTGCTTTTCTAGCCTCTCAAGGTGCGCTCTGGTTTTCCCCTCCCTTTATGCATGTTCCAGCTTGGTTGCTAATAGAACAGGAATTGGCCTCTCCTCTTCCAACTGCCTCTTTCTTAACTACAAATACTCTTTTCATTCCATTTTCTAGATCTATTATTCTGGATACTGTTGCTGCGATTCGTAAAATTGATATGAGAGTGGCGATTCCGTTGCATAAAACTAGATGGTCATCCATTTGGCGCAATTCCAAAATTAAGATTAATATTGATCCGGACTTGATGTCTTATTGGTCGGGGAAAGGTATCTCGCTTGTTAAACATTTGTATGATTCCAATAATGACCCTCTTCCTTTCTCTACCCTGGCCCAGCAATTTTCATTATCTAATATAGATTTTTATACTTTTCTTAAGATAAAGGTAGCACTTGCTAGAATACAGCTTCAGCCTTCTTCCCCTATGATTATGCTTTTTCACTTATGGATTAAGTCTGGTCATGTTGCATCTAGGATTTATAAATTTTTGTCGTCCTCGACACTTCCTACCCAAACTGTTGCACAGCAAAAATGGCTACGTCATTTCGAGCATGAGGTCACCGATCATATTTCTTCAGACACTTGGCAAGATATTGGTAGGCTCTCTCTTCGTAATAAAATCGCCCCCTCACTATTGCAATCTAAGATTTTCTCTATTAATCTTCTTCACTGGACTCTCATTCGTTTACACGCGCTAAATCTCAAGGACGATGATCGATGTTGGAGTTGTGGGCTTGCACCTGGTGATTTCCAACATATGTTCTTTGACTGCTCTCTTCTCCAACCCTTTTGGGGTTTAGTTCACAAACACCTCATGCTTATCTTTGATATTCAGTTTCAACTCTCCTTTCCACTAATTCTTCTAGGTCCGCTGGCTGCCTCGGTCCCGTTGCCCTTAGATGCCATGGAATTACAACTATTGGATCTTTTACTATCTATTGCAGTCAAGGTAATTCTCATGGAGTGGAAATCTTTTTCTTCAGTCTCTTATCATACTTGGTGGGCATGGGTTTCTTTTCTGCGTAGTGCTCATACGTCAGTTGATCATGCTCACCTTTCTCCGTCTATATCTAATGATGTGTGGCTGACTCTAGATACGTACATGCAAAGAGCCTCAGAGGGTTTGGTGGCTCAATACCCTTTTGATGTGCCTGGTTAATGATGGTGTTGTTGTTGGGTGAATCCTTTGGAAATCCTCTTCTCTTTTCTCATCTTGTCTTGTCTTTTTTCTTCTTTTCTTCTATCTTTTTCTGTCTTTGCTTTCTTTCCTTTCTTTCCCTTCATCCCCAAGTTAATATATGATGATGATACTTTTGATAAACACGACTCCTGATTATCCATTGATTCTTCCTTATTCAATGCATTCCTCTGATACTTCCAGATTAATGAACTTTGTAAGGTGTTTTTTAGTGTTAACTCTCATTTTACCAGGTTGAATGTCTTTTAGCTGATATCATTTGTATCATTCTTGATTGTATTCTATGCTTGTTTTTACTCCCTTAAAATAATAAATTCTTTTGAAATCAAAAAAAAAAAAAATCTCCATTTGCGATTCTCAAATAGCGATTTTTTGAGAATCGCTATTTGAGAATTGCAAAACTGGATGTATTTAAAAATTCGCACATATTTTGCGAATTCTTAAAATTCCTTAATTGCGATTAGCAAATTGCGAAATCGCAATTAAGGAATACCTTCCCATTTATTCCTATGGGCCAGGAGGCCCATAGCAACGAATGGGAAGTCTTTCTCAAATTGCGAATCGCACTTTGCTAATCGCAAATTGAGAATAATTTCAAAGGTGCAAGGGTGTCATGATGACACCCTGATGCACCCCTGAAATTAGCATGTGTGCCCATATGGCGCACATACATGCCCTAAGGGCATGTATGTGCGCCAATGGCACTTTGAAAAATGTCAAAAAGTGCATTTTTCAAAGAAATCGCAAATTACCACCAACTTCAAGTTGGTGGTAATTTGCGATTTCTTAAGGACAAATCGCACAACTTGGGTGCGTGTTACATAGCATTTAAGGAATCGCAATTTGCGATTCCTTAAATGCTTACGCAAAATTAAGAAATTGCAAAATTAGCGATTTCTTAATAATGCGATCCGAAAATGGCAAATACATCTCATTTTGCGATTTTGTATTCGCAAACGCTGTTTTTTTGCGAATCGCAGCGTTTGCGAATCCAAAATCGTTTGATACATATGCCCCCAACCCTTTACTATTGCGAGAAGAAACGGGTTTAGAGAGCAGCTGGGTGTCAACGGCATAGTGCAAAGGGTTTATATCATGAGCATTCATTTACTGCCTCAGAGGCTACATACAAATATTGAAGAAGCGTGGGGACAGTTCTAATCCCTGAGTGAAGGGCAGGTGGTGAACTGGATTTTGAATTAGAAAAGAGCCCAGCCGCAATGAGGACCCTATCCAACAAGAAAGATTTTATCCAGATCTGTACTGTCTTCATGATTCCCGCCATGGAAGCCTAGACTTGTATATGAGCGGTCTTTGTGTTGAAGGCAACTGAAATAATGTCCCTACCACACCCTTTTTGAATTTCATCCACCATGTCGGGGCTTCCAAAATGTAAAACTGCCCCTGCTTCTCAAATGCTGGGCGTAGCTTATTCAATATGCTCCTGGTATTTTTTTTTATTCAGCAGAGCATATGTGCTCAGTTACTCCTAAAAAAATGTAAGGACTACCAACCCCCTTCAATCACTGCATTCTCAATCCTGTTTTTTGAACACACTTACTGTAAAATGTGGGCGGGGTATGGACTCCATAATTTTACTGATGATGACTCTCTTGCAATTTTATTCTCCTTATGCTAGCATGTGGACACTTCCTTAAATAATTTAGAATAATAATTAAGATAAAACTCTTCAGAAACTATATCCTCACCACAGTCCAGTGAACAAGTCAGCAAGGTCATTTGCATATTGCAGCATTTAAACACTTTGAGGCAAATTTACAAGCCCCTTATGCCAGATGTGCGCCGCTGTTGCATCACTTTTGTGATGCAGTGGCGGCGCAAAGCAAGCGCCATGCTGCGGGCTATTTATAACGTGACGCATCTAGGGAGATGCGTCACGTTGTAAAGCCCTGCGCCACATGTGGGCGTTCCTGCACCGGGGGGGGGGGGGGGCGGTCCGGCGCAGGAACGCCTCAGAAAAGTGGCTGAGTGACATCTACAAGATTTCACTCCGTTACTTTTACGGCCATGCTGCGTCAAAACCCTGCGCCTGCTTGAAGCAGGCATAAGGATTGACGCAGCATGTTAGGGATAGGGGCTCCCCGAGCCTTGCTGGAGCTGCGTCGCACTCCAGAGCCGCCTTTCCATGGGGGGGGGGATGCAACACGCATCTGCCCATCCGTGCGCCACGGTGCGCCACATTGTAAATGCGGCGCATCAGTGGTGGCACACGGTTGGGCAGATGCGTCGCAACTCTTCTGGCGCATCCCTGCTGATTAGCAGAGATGCGCCAGAAGTAGTAAATCTGCCCCTTTACATTTTGTTCAACTCTTTTGTGTTCTTTTTCCATTGTTTATTCAGCTCTTTGACCCAAGCACTATATGAAGGAAATCTACTTCGTTACATTTATATTTATGTGAAATATTAAAAAATATGGATATAAGTAAAATATGTACCATTATTACCATTATTCTTTTATGCCGCGTTAGTGTGTGAATCTTAAAAAAAGCCACAATATATTCAGTTGGAAAAAGAAATGTACTTATTTCTCCACTCTCTTAAATTGTCTTGTTGGCACAGTCACAGATCAATACTTCTCTTAATAAAAACAGTACCCCACTTATGTGGCTAGGCTGAGAAACTGAGGCAGGAAGAGGTTAATCAGGGACCAAGTGAAGATCAGATTCACGGCAGTATCCACATGTTCCTGTTGTAGGAGTTATTATCAGTCGCAAATGTGGAGTACCGCTTTTTTTGGTAGAATTGTGGAAACACTGGGTGGTAGGAATATTATTGGCCCCCACAGATTCTAGAAAGTTCCTTCACAGAAATGTCAGGAAAATGTGTGATTTTAGGTAAAAATATAAGGAAGGCTTAAACGTAAACTGTTCCAAAAATAACAAAAAAAGGGCTCATCCCGTGGAATAGCCTCAGCAACTAAAATGTCAAACAGGACCTAAGTTAAAACTAAATCTTGCACTCGGAAAATAACTGATCAGGTGCATCTTATGGGATCCGACCCCTGATGCAGGCAGTTGTTTGTAGCTTATGCGTGTGATGTGCTTTTTCTATGCATTTAGAGCAGCTTCTAACATCTCCATCTCAATTGTTGTTCGAAAGGAGGTAATTCTTCTTTAGGGACAAAGGAGAAAATATAGGTTAATGGATTACAGAAGTCAATTTGGCTGTAATTCTTATGTGTTAGGTAAGTGGAGCTGGGTGAATACAAACACAGCAAGAACAAACAGACAACACAATAAAATGCAAAACATACTGACCCGATAAACTAAATGCGGTAAATACCACTCCATTTGAGGTTTGTATACAAATTGTCATATTAAGGTTAGAGAGAAACCTGTCCAAAACTGGACCATAGTCAGGGAATGATATTTCTTTATGATAAGCCTTTTCTAGATTAAAATATTTTATTATGAAATATATATTACATATATGTGTCTGGCACGGAGATGAAGGTGGGCATGTATTTACCAACGGAATATCTCCTGGGTCGTTTTTGCTTAGGCCAATAAATCAGTCAATCAGGTTCCTTGTAAAGCGCGACTACTCACCCGTTAAGGTCTCAAGGGGCTGTGGTGGGGGAGAATCTGCGAGTCAGTCGAAGAGCCAGGTCTTGAGTTCCTACCTGAATTGAGGCAGAGACAGTGATTGACTGAGATGTAGAGGCAGTGAGTTCCAGGTCTTCGCAGCAAAGTAGGAGAAGGCCATATTTCTTTCAGTTATCAGTAGAACATTTCATCAGATGTGTTTGAGGCATTTCCATATCTGCAGGTTTTCTTCTTCAAGAAAACAGTCGGCTTTGTTAGAAAGTGCCTGCTGCGTTTTTGTAAAGTCTGAAACCTTTTTATCAGAAAACAATTTAGCATCAGCTCTGGAGCTTTATCGCTATAAGTCTCCCAGGAGAAATGTGAGAGCTTTAAGAGGTGTAAAGCTAAAGGGCAGGAGCTATAAGGTCAGTCCCAGCAGAGGATTGCAGTTCACCACAGTCCTGACAATGTAGACACATCCTGTCAAGAAACAAAACAGGCTCACTTTTAAAACAAAATCCGAAGCTGCGCCCTAAACGTCAAAAGTATTTCTTCTCGTTGTAAGTCTTTCGGGCAAATTACTCTGAATTTAAAACATGCTTCATTATTTTTTGTGAGTGTTTGTCTACATCTTCATAGGTAAATATTAACACACTGTGGGGCATATTCTCAAGTACGTGTGATAACCATCGCAAAATTAGCTCAACGCAACTCTTCACATCGCAGTCTATCGCAGGAAAATAACTCTGTGTTAACATGGTATTGTCAACATGGCGGTACCATGCGATAATCCCACGATAACGCGTCAAATGACCGTGTTAAAATTAACGCGATGCCGAAAAAATGCGAAACAAGAACGCGAAAATAGTAGCGATGAGGCCAATCACTATACAAAAATCAGAGATAACCAGCGATAGGTCTGCAATTCCCACACGTCATACGGGAAAATGCACTAGAAAAGCAGAGTAAAAAGCAGAGTAAAAAAACGGTGAGATGACAATGTACAAGCACAACCCCACATCCATGATGTAGAACAAATGACCATTGTTCCGCATCAAATAGGCATCTCCCCACAGTCACAATGTACATTGACATGCAGTCTGCAAGTAAACTGTGCCAATGCTGAAACATGCATGGAACACACAGTGAAACCGCATCTCCACTTGCAGAGGGACAAGCAACCCCTCTGGCACACAGACGTGTCATGTCCATGATCAATCAATTATGAAAGCGTGGACGAATGTAGGGGCAGTGATTCCCACTTACGTACATGTTGCCCATGTTGTGTGACTTGAGTCACAGGGGGCATACCTGCATCATGGTGGTACATATCTGACCCCAAAAGGAGCCCTGTTGTCACCTGTAGGTCACAAATGGCAGCCACAATGGAAAGATTTGGGACACATGTGAAACGTCGAAGAGTGGGATTCCCTACTAACTGTGACACACAGAACTGGCAGTCCGAATACGTGACACCCTAAACAGCCTCTCTGCATAGAGGTGACACACCCACCATCCATGAACAAATCATAAAATTGTTAGCACTACATGTCGCACTCATACTTGTCTGAGTGATGTGCCTGTACAGATTAGTGACATGCACTCGAGGAATGTTTTTGGAATGCATTTATTTGCACATGCTGTGCCTGTGGTCATTTTGTACTGTCCCATGATTGCTAAGGACTGTCACAATGTGGCGTGCTCATCTGAAGAAATTGTCAATTATGGTGTTCCTACGGGCTATTCCTGCTGTGGCTGCAGTGGGGTGTGGTCCACCTGCCGCATCTTCCTCACGATCGTCCGGTGCATCTGCCACTTGTATCCATGGGGCATTGCTGCGTACACATATGTTGTGGAGCACACAACATGCAACGATCATCTTGCACACGATGTCTGGGCTGTACAGGAGCCTTCCACCTGTGACGTCCAGGCACCTGAAACGTGACTTCAACACGTCAAATGTGCGCCTGGTGCGTTTGTGGGACGAATTGTACTTCATCTGGGCCTGTGTGTTCGGGGCTCGGAGGGGTGTCATCATCCAAGTGCAGAGTGCATATCCTTGATTACCTGCAACAGTGCAGAGAGACATGAGTCAATAGTTGTTTCTCCATGATGTGTTGGCAGGCTCACTGGTTCATTGATGTGTGATATGTGTGACTTTGTGGTTCCTGTATGGCATGTACTGCTTGTTGCAAATGAGCAGCATCAATGTGTATTATGTAGCCTCACTGCTGCTCCTCCCTCCCCCGAGCCTATTTACTAGTGTGTGCAGCGCGGTTGAATCAGTTGCACCCTTACGGCACACCATTGTCATGCCTGTCTGCGCATGTCCACAATCCTGACAATGACACAGTGATGTTGTGCGCTGAAGTTGGGTGGCCACGTGTGTGTAGGCCTATGGTTAGGACAGGGCGGACACAGATGTAGAGTTCATGCCTGGCTGAACTCGCCATGCGGTTGAGGGTAGACCTTTGGCTTATGCTGCGGTAATAGCGACACACACAACAGTTGGCATGTCTGATCCCTGACCCAAGCGGGCTTGCGCACCCTCATTTACCACTTGGCCGAGTCCGCACTACGGGGGCATGCCACATAGCAACGTTGTATATTGCGTGATGGGTGGCACCAACACTACACCAGAGAAAAACGCATTAGTTACTTCCTTGGCAAGGCCTAAACTTAACCATGCCCAGAGCCACGTGTTGAATGACCACACCCCTACGCCGTACTACCGTACGCCATTCCACTCCACTTATGCTAACAGGGTGTCCGACAGAGCTACATGTCCCAGGTCTACCCCATTGTCTGAGGAGACAAGGTTGCGCCCGCTGTACACTGCACAATGTAATGTGGTATGGCCCGGGGCGTTCATGCATATATAATGACCACATGGACACACTGAGATAATTTTTGGAACTGGCTATGGGCACGTGCGCCCGGCACCTTTTATTGCCAGGGTCAGATGTCTAGTGACGACTGTGCTGGATGGGTCTTGGGTAGTGTAAGCCACACCTCAGGGGTTGGTTGGTGCTTGCAACAACTACAACAGCGATCAGACAATCAGAAGTTCAAAGTTTAAACAGCAAGGGTCCATGACTTGAGCTGCACAGAGTTAGTGGCCCCAGATGCACTTCGGCTGGCACAGGCACACCGCCACGGGACGGTGACTTGCGATGCACTGAGATAGGGTCACGAGAGCTGAGCGGGTCCTCGTTGATGTCCAAGGAGAATGTTGCAGAGAGTTACGGGGGATAGTGGAAGGTGTCCATCCAGGGCATGAGGGCAGAAGCAAGCAGAAACAGGCAATATGGAGGAGATGAATGCTACAGTCTCCTTTTTCCCACCATGTCAGTATCAGCTACATGATGATGAAGACAACCCCCAGGCCATAGACTCAGATGCCACCAAAGTTCAACCAGAATGTCCATGACTCCAGTGGCATCAGAGCTGGAAGGGGATGCAGTCTGCGATGAGGCCTGTACATGATGAGATCAAGACTCAGTTCCAATTGTGTGACCTACTTGACCACAGTGTGTGCCGGAGGCAGCGGTCAGCAGTGACCCACAGCCACGTGTCATCGGTTTGCGATGCACAGAGTCAGTGGCACCAGTGCAGTTGTAGGTAGTGTTTGATCACCTCTGTAACGGAGATCCATTTGTCCTCCAGACTGAACCGCTTCGTCCTCTTACTCCTCTGCTTGCATACTGTGATAAGAACTCTGCCATGACAAAATAAAGACTCAGTTCCAAATGTGTGACCTACTAGACAGCAGTGTAAGCCAGAGGCAGCGGTCAGCGCGGGTCAACAGCTGTGCAGCCAGCTCCTCCTGGGTTTCTAACACACGGTGTTGAAATGGCATGTGGAGAAGATTTCTGGTTGACGGAGGCAGAGGCACCAGAGCTGAGTGGGTGTGCAGCCTGCGACGATGCCGTGTCCTGCCTGGTACGGACTGTAATGGATTGGTGTGAGGCCTGCTGGACCACGGTGTAGGCCGAAGCCAGAAGTCAACAAGGGCCCACAGACACGTGTGGTCGGAATGCTATGCAGAGTTGGTGGCACCACATCAAAGGGAGTATAGTGACATAAACTCAGCCATAAAATATGTGCTCTGCCATTGTGTAATCAAGACTCAGTTCCAAATGTGTGCCCTACATGTCCGATGTGTATGCCGGTGGAGTACATCGACGAGAAAGGTGTACTGCGGGCCTTGCTCGTGGAGGCCGTGATGGTCTGAGGAAGCTGCCAAGATCAAGAGCTTGCACCGGCACGTGGTGGGCCCTCTTGGAGACACGCCAGTGTCAGCAGGTAAGCAGTGAGGCCTGGATGCAGACTGAACCGCTTCGTCCTCTTACTCCTCTGCTTGCATACTGTGATAAGAACTCTGCCATGACAAAATAAAGACTCAGTTCCAAATGTGTGACCTACTAGACAGCAGTGTAAGCCAGAGGCAGCGGTCAGCGCGGGTCAACAGCTGTGCAGCCAGCTCCTCCTGGGTTTCTAACACACGGTGTTGAAATGGCATGTGGAGAAGATTTCTGGTTGACGGAGGCAGAGGCACCAGAGCTGAGTGGGTGTGCAGCCTGCGACGATGCCGTGTCCTGCCTGGTACGGACTGTAATGGATTGGTGTGAGGCCTGCTGGACCACGGTGTAGGCCGAAGCCAGAAGTCAACAAGGGCCCACAGACACGTGTGGTCGGAATGCTATGCAGAGTTGGTGGCACCACATCAAAGGGAGTATAGTGACATAAACTCAGCCATAAAATATGTGCTCTGCCATTGTGTAATCAAGACTCAGTTCCAAATGTGTGCCCTACATGTCCGATGTGTATGCCGGTGGAGTACATCGACGAGAAAGGTGTACTGCGGGCCTTGCTCGTGGAGGCCGTGATGGTCTGAGGAAGCTGCCAAGATCAAGAGCTTGCACCGGCACGTGGTGGGCCCTCTTGGAGACACGCCAGTGTCAGCAGGTAAGCAGTGAGGCCTGGATGCACAGCGGCGGACAAGACTGGTTCGGGGACCAGCGGCCCGGGCTGCAGCAGGCGCACAGGATCGCAGGCACTGCCACACACGGCATCGGCCTTGTGGCTGGGTGAGAGGTGCCGCCCTGGCAGACACGTTGGTCATTCCGGAAGAGAACCACACCCAGAGCTACGTGCTTTTTATTCACACCCCTATGCTAGCCTGGTGTACGCCGGGCCAGCCCACTCTGCACACGCTTACAGGGGGGACGTAACAAGCTACATTTTCGAGATCTTGACCACTGGCTGGGGTGACATGGTTGCATCCACTGTCCAAAACACTACTACCACCAGCAGTATATGTCGACATGGATATGTCTGTGGTCTGCACACAGCAGTCTGTCCAGCACATCCACGCCACACTTGGCATTGTGTACATTCTCATTCATGGGTCACTTGCCTCCTTCGCACATGCCTGGTTCCCACCTCTCCCCACATTCTGCTACTGTGTGGCTGAGGTGCCATGCCGTTGAAGGCTCATGTACATGGCTAGCCCAGGTTACCGCAGTATGTTGTGCTGTCATGTATGGTGGGTGGGCATGGTGTTTGGTATGTTGTATGTGAGTTTGTAACGTGTGCATTCCCAGAGTTGTGAGTTGCATGATTGTGGAGTTGAGGTGTGTGGTGTGTTCATTTGGTACTTACCAACGAGCAGTGCATCTCCATCGGTGTCATCCTGGAAGCGCCTGTTGATGATGGATTGTCGGAAGATATATGAATCATGCACACTGTCTGGGTAGCTGGCGACGACATTGGTGAAGAGTCCCCGGTGGTCCACATTGATGGAATGCGTGTGCTTTCTGTTGCAGTAATTGTGTGCAGTGTCGGCAGGGGGCACAAATAGGACATGTGTTCAGTCAATTGCCCCAACATGTGTGGGACTCCAGCTATGGCATAGAAGCCTTGCTAGGTCTCCAGCTGTTCCTGCGCAGTGTGGGGGAAGTATAGGTACTGGGGTACAAAGCTGATGATGGCATCCAGGACAGTTGTGAGGAACTTTGATAGGGCTGGCTGTGAGACTCCTCCGACTCTGGCGTTTGTTGGTTGGAAGGTACCAGAGGCCAACAGGTGCAGCACAGTCAGAAGCTTTGTCTGAGGTGAGATCTTGGTTTTCCAGTGTGTTGGTACCATCAGCCTGTGGGCAATGATGTTCAGGATGCGGAGGATGGTTGTCCTTTTGAGTCTGTAGTGGGCAATGACATTCTCTGGTGTTAAGTCTGTGAGGCTGGTGTGTTTCCTGAAGGTCCACTGTCTTTGCGCTGCCTCTGTGTGTGGTGGTCTGGGAGGGTGGCGGGCATGGGGGTGGTGGCGGTGGGTGTTGTGGCCCTGTTGGGGCTCCGTGCTGTATGATCAGTGGCTCCATGGCATCTGTTGGCCTTCAGGTGTGGCTGTGGTCTGGGCGCCCTTGTCTGGTGCCGGCTGTTGTCCGACTTTGCACCAGGTCAGAGCAGGTGTTAATTTCCTGCTGCTAATGTGCCTTCTCGCATGTTTTGTGATCTTATCGCCAATCTGGCTGGTCATTGAGAATTTTGATGTGTGGTGTTGTCGCTGCTTTTTACTCGGGAACGCCTACTCACATCACATTAGCGATAGTTGCCGCTCCCCAATAAATGTCTTCTGATGTCCGTGTGTGTAAAAGTGTGTCCACACATGCAAAGTGTCCTACAAAGTGATAATGGAAAGGTAGCCACTCAACATGGGAGAGGAATAGTGTTGTGTGCCCCTTTTGTCATCCTGCGAAGGGGCACTATAAAGCAAACCTTTACAGGACCCCTAGTAAGGTGGACCAGACATTGGAATGGGACAGGCAACAGACCTGGGTGTGATGTAGTGGGCATGATTTAGCCATGGAAGTATGACATTTGACCATTTCATCTTAATATGGTGAAAATTGACACAGTATTTTATACCTGGGCAGGGCCTACAGCACAGTGTCATTTATCTGGGAAGGTTTGTTCCTTTGCTTTGTCAACAGACTCACTACCACCCTGCTAGAGGTCCAGTGGGCTAATTGTACACCTTTGATCAAGGAGAAATGGATTTAATCCTTGTCCCCCCATTTTGTGTGCTCTTTGGCAATCATATTTTGAAGCTCCTGTGCTCTTTTTGACAAGATTTGGAATAATGATAATTAATTTAACTGCTGTTTGTAAGTGTGTGAATAAAATGTGGACTGGCTATTACCAGCAGACGGGATACAGTTTCCAGCCTAAAGGTGTACTAATCAGCTAAAATGCATTACGGTGGTACATATATGGCCTTTGACACAAGTAATAGTGTGATGCAGTCTTGGATCTCCTACTTTAATGAACTACTTGCGCTTATGGAAATCATACTATCTCTGTGCCTCTGTCCACTAATTTGACAATATGTGACCACTTTAAAACCGGCTTAGTGAAAGAAATAAACACCAAATACATATTCCCAGTACAGGACCATAGCATGGTTTTCATTCACATATTCAGACGACTGTTTAACAGCAGGAGCTGTATTTTTTATTTACATCTCAAAGCTGAACTTGCTACTTAAGCTGCATTGTGTAGAATCCCTCCTAGATTGCAGCTCCTCCCTCCCAGACAGGACAGGCATCTCTTTTACAGATTATAAAGGGCTGCAAGATTGAGAGATCAACCTGCAAGGCCACTGGATCTGTTTCGACTGGCAGTTCTAATCCTCCTCTTTTGCTCGCCCTGTTAGTGGCAAAAAGCAGGACATTTAGGACCCTGCAGCAGCTCAGTGTGTGCAGCAGGACAGACCACTGAAAAACAGAGCAAGCTTGCAGAAAATAAGACGGTTGACTATCCTACTCCCGTGGTGGTGATACTTTCAGCTGCCAATCTCCTGCGGTGAGCAAATGCAGAGGTGAGAGGTAAAATTGTCCACTCTGACCTTTTTCTGAACTACTTATCAAGGCAGAGAGGAATTTTTGTATGTTATCCATTTGCACCCAGGAATTCCCATCTGGAACACATCTATCATTAGTGCGGCAAGTGCAGTGACACTGTGGCCCAATATATGAAGGGCCCACTGAACCCCAAATGTGGCTTACTTGTACTACCAAAACAGAACGGAAGGGTGGCAATTTTTCTTGCCTGCACAGGGGCCCGTGGCAGCATTGCTACAACAAGGAGGAGATTTTATTAGCCATTGGTTGGTGGTAAATGTTTCATAATCAGTACACAATATCAAAAAAGATAATATTATCTTGGAGTTTCTGTTCATTGTGCCTTCAGGGGTGAGTAAAAAAACACTCAGGCAGACCCCTTTGATCCAACCAACTATAGACCGATCTCTCTCCTCCCAGCATTTTAGAAAGTGCTGGAGAAACATGTTAACCAATAGATATCTTTGTACCTAGAACACAATAACCTGTTACATACTAGCCAAACCAGTTTTCACCCTAACTACAGTACTGAAACAACTCTGCTGGGGGCTGTCAACTCCATCCGACTCAGCCGGGAGGTGGGTGATAGGGCACTGCTGGTTTTGTTAGATCTATCGGCTGCATTCTATATGATCTCTCACAACATCCTTTTAGTCCATCTCCACTCAGTAGGCATTAGGGGACAGACCTGGAAGTGGCTCGCATCTTTTCTAGAGGAGCGAGGGCAAGAGGTATGGGGCCATCCTTTTTCTGCCAACTCCCTTAAACTAAGGGTAGGAGTGCCACAAGGCTCAGCCCTGAGTCCGACTCGATTTAATGTTTCTCTGACCCCCTTAGCTACCTTGGCAGAATCTTTAGGGGCAAAAATCATATCATATGCGGATGACACCCAACTGCTGTTCTTCTGAAAGAATAGCAAGGCCTACCCAGGCGACAAAATCCGCTACTGTCTCACAGCAGTGTTTAGGTGGCTGTCCGTGAATCAACTTAAATGTATTAGTGGGAAGATAGAGCTGCTCTTCTTTGGTCCAGATGCCATGACATTGTGGCAGTCTTTATGGCCATCTGATGCCCCCCCCCCCAACTCAAAATCTGGTGGCAGAAAACTTGGACTTCAAATTTGAGGAACAACTGCTAGAATTAAGTTCTACACCCCAAATCTTTGTCTTGCCAAAGTTCCGAGGATCAGGAAGGCAAGGTCAGGGGTCAGATTCCTCTCTTTCCTGGGCCCCTCCCTCTGAAATAAACTTCCATTGACACTCAGATGCATCAAGGTGAAACCGGTGTTTCGAAAAAAAAACCTTGCTTTGTTCCAGGCCCTAGGCTTTTCCCTCCTATTTTTCACACTGATACTCTTCTACAGTAGCGCCAGGGCACTCCTTGGAGAAACAGTTGCACTGTATTAATAACTCGACATAGACATAGACATAGTAGCTGATCTTCATCTGTGGGTTAGATATTAATAAAATAAACACATTGTGCGTGTGTGGAGGAATTCCTTCACTTTCCGGATTACTCTTTAATTCTGCAGGATTTCTGAACTGAAGCAGGGGCCTTCACACTAGGGTATGGTTCAAGTTGGGATTCCACAGGGCTATGTGGAGGGGGTATTACAGGGACCATTATTACTGAGGCTATTATACTTGTTCTGCAAAATCTAGTTGTAGGTCTAAAGGAAAGCATGCCATATTTAATCATTGCAACATACACAGCTAAAATCACTAGATGACTCTGTTACTGGAATTGCTATGTTTTCAATTTCCCTCAGGATATTTCTTTGAACTTAAAGCCAGTAAGTTGTGACATGATGGCTCCAGCTTTTTGTTTGTGACCCTGGCTCCGCAAAAACGTCTGAGATGATTGGAATCACAATACCATCAGTAGAAATGAGGGTGGCCTGGAAGTTTGGAGACCGCTTGCTCATTTAGTGCAGACAGGTTTATATGACTGCAGCCACATCTGCAGGTTTTTGTAAAGCGTTAGGTAACCAGACCTATGCTGGCCTCATATATTGCTCAGATATGATTTGCCCTTTTAAGAAACAAAGGGACATTAGGAGCACCATTCAGAATAAGGTCTTCAGTGTATACAGTGCCACGACCAACAGTCCTTCATGGCTGACATGCATAAGAATCACAAAATTAAGGTGAGTGGTGATTAATCCAGAAATTGCCATTTGGGTGCAGTGCAAGCCCCATACAACTCACATGGTCAAAAGTAGCTATAAGGGAGGCATCTAAAGAGTCAACCAGTAGAGAAAGGGGCATTAAATGCGAAAAGACTGACAGAGGGATATGGTTAGTGGAGCTTGCAGCTGAGAGACCAACGGAAAAATCCCAAGTTCCCTGCCTTTGCTAGGTATAACCATGATGTGCAGCTGGAAGCTACAGCTTCTTCCTAAGGGATTTGACTGACTTCAAACAACACCAAGCCTGTGGGAAGTGTTACTTCCTTCAGTGTGCTGTAAATTTAGAGGGGAGTCATTTCAAAAGCAACTGTACTTGGCTATCATATTTGACACAAGACGTGGGTGTTCCTATATAAGTCACTTTGACATAAGAGAGCTACGCAAGTGTGGTTTACATGATTCTAATGCAGAGGACCAAAACAACTGTTCAAAAGAGGAAACACATAACCACCATTTAAGGTAGACTGCCCTCCTCTGTGTGCTTTTCATTCATTCATTCGATTTTATTGCATAATGACCATTTGTAGTGAACTGTTAGATACATTTATATGGAAAAATGATGAGATGACAGACAGAGGCATGCTACTTGTTTGCTGTCCTTTAGTGTTCTTCAGCAGTAGTGTCAAGAACATCTATAAAATATGTAAATAAGGTGACTCTTCACTTCATGTGGGTTCATGTATATGAGTTTGTCAACTTGCTGTTCAAAAATATTTGTATTCAATCAATCAATCAGGATTTATATAGTGCTGCTAACCACCCGGTAGAGTATCCAGGCTCTTACAGGTCCCGGAAGGCTCATTCGAACAGCCAGGCTTGGAGGGCCCTTCCGAATTTAGGAAGTGGGGTGATTGTCCGGAGCTACATGGGGAGGCTGTTCCAGGTCTTTGTTGTGATTTAGGAGGAGGAGCATCCTCCACTTCTGCTTCGGTGCATGCGGAGCATGAGGGCAACCAATAGGAAAGCGAAGCATAGTTTTCTCAACCATTGATGGAAGCTGAGGTGGCGGTTAATGTCAGCAGGTCCTTGGTTTTATAGTGCTTTGTGTGTGTGGGTCAACAGCTTGAATTGGCATCTCTTCCGTACTGGGAGCCAGTGGAATTTCCTGAGGTGGGGTGTTATGTAGGTTCTTTTGGGGAGGTCGAGGACTAGGCTAGCTGTGGCATTCTGCATGGTTTGAAGTCTCTGTAGGAGATGTGCATCAATTCCTAATTAGAGAGCGTTGCCATTTTTAGTCGGCTGGTGATGAGGGCCTTGTCATGGTGCATCTCGTGAGCAAGAAAAGACATTTGAAGATTTTCTGTAGCTGGTGGAGGAAGCAGGTGGAGGAGATGGCGTTAATCTGTTATTATTTGGTGCACCTGTTATCAATGATCATTCCAGGGTTTCTGGTGTGGCCTGAGGCGATGGGTTCGGGTCCTAGGTCTGGGGATCTCCAGGAATCTCTACTAGGGTTGCTGCTGTTGCTGAAGATAAGCACTTCCGCCTTGTCCATATTCAGCTTCAGGCAATTGTTCTTCATCCAGTTGGTGAAGCATGTCATACATCCGTGGAAGTTGGTCCTGGTGGTGGTAGAGTGATCAATGAGAGAGAGGATACGTTGATTGTCGTCTGTGTAGGATAATATGTTGAGACTGTGTGCTCTGACAATGTTGGCCAGTGGGGTCATGTAGGCGTTAAAGAGAGAAGGGGTTAATGTTGAGCCTTGGGGGACACCTCAGACAGCATCCTTGGGTATGAAGGTGAAAGGTACTAGGCGGACCCACTGTGCCCTTCTGGTGTGGAAGGAGATGATTCATATGAGCTCATCCCCCTATATGCTGAAGTGGTGGAGTTTCTTGATCATTATGTGGAGGAATACCATGTTGAATGCTGCCGAGAGGTCGAGGAGGATCAGAGCCACAGTTCTTCTCGGTAAAGGAGGGTTCAAATTTTGTCAGTTACTGTGATCAGGGGAGTCTCGGTGCTGTGATTGCTGCAGAAAAGATTGGGAGACGTCAAATAACTGGTTCTTCTCCAGGTGTGTCGTGAATTGTCTGTTGATAGTTGCTTCCAGTACCTTGACTGGAAATGGGAACATGGAGACTGACCGGGAGTATTTGAGTTAGCTGGGTTCTGCAAATGGCTTTTTGAGTAGTTGTCTAATTTAAGCATGCTTCCAGGCATCAGGAAATGTTGCAGTGGTGATTGAGGTGTTGAGCAGGGTGGTGAGTTCCTCACCAATCCTTTGTTTTTTGAGGTTGAAGATGTGGTTCGGGCATGGGTCTGTGGGAGCTCACAAGTGGATGGAATTCATGATGGATCTGGAGTCCTGGGTGGAGAGCTGGTTCAAGGCGGTCAGTTCATGGTTCATGTTGTTTGCAGTGAGGGCTTATCAGCTGAGGAGGTCTGTGGGTGTTGATTGGGTTTTGGAAATTTTGTATATGTTTGTGTCCTTGTCATAGAAGAAGTAGGTAAGGTTGTCGCAGACCTCTTGTAGCGGATCATTTTGTTTTCACTGGCAGCTGGGTTAGAGAGCTCCTTAACGATGCTGAATAGTTCCTTTCTGTTGGTACTGGTTTTGATGCATGCGGCTGTCTTCTTTGTTGTCCTCTGCAGGCAGCGGTAGAGGTTGAAGGAGGTCTTGAAGATTGTCCTGCTTGAGGTGTCCTTGCTGGCATGCCATCTTCTCTCCAGTTGCTTGCTGTCATGTTTCACTGTTTTGAGTTCTTGGGTGTACCAACTGGACTTTTTGGAGGATCTTCTGTGATTGTTGCTCTTGATGGGGGCAATGCTCTTGGCGCAGTTGGTGAGTCAGGTGTTGAAGTTCCTAAATCCCTGTCCCAGGTTGGTGGTGGTGGCTGGATTGGAGGTGTTGAGGACATCCGTCCAGCGGGTCTGTGAAACTTTGCTCTGGCTGTTGTGTGGGGCCTGGCCATCTTGGGGGTGGCAGTGCAGGGGCTGGAGATGCTGAAGTGGCCGATGGAATGGTTGTCCAGGTGAGTTCTGTGGCATGGCTGTATTTTACAAGGTTGCTGGAGGTGACACATAATTAGACACAAATATTAAATATTCTACTTTCAAAATTAATACTTCACTCATGTAATGCAAAACATTAAATTATAGTTTTAACCTTTTATTAAAGATGAACATGATTTACAATAATTAAAGACATATCTTTTAATTGTACTAAATGTTAACTACAAATAATGCTACTGAGTGCGGGATGTTTATATTTTGTGTATAAATTATTTTTTATAAAATTATTATTTTTAAATTAAGTAACTATTTAATAAATTTTATTTTAAAGAATCAATCTGCTGGTCTAAATTAAAAGTAATTATGTTACACTTACATGTTAATGTAAAATATTTCTATGTATATATAGATTTTTTTAAACATAAACTTTAACATTTATCTCCATACATTCCGTTAGAGAGAGCGCTGCATCAGTGGAGGAGATCTCCACAAACATGTGAAGATTTAGGAATACTAACTTTCCACTTGCAAATTCACGCTTCGATGCCTGAAATGAGGGGGTAAAAACCTTTAAGTCTACACACAGGTTGAACACTACACTCAAAATCGTTGAATAGCATGAAGGTGTAAATCCATACCTTGATGCAGGAGTAGATTTACACATCAGTACATTTTTACGTGCAAATTTACCTTGAGACTAGGCCTCCAAAAGTGTACTTCCTGCAGCCGAGAGAAAATTGGTTTAGAACCCCCTTGTCTCTCACCTTCATTACAGGGGCTTAGTATACATTCCTGAATAGGAGTTAGCAAACCTGGCTTGGTCTCTAGTGTAAGAAAGTGGGTTCCTGTTGCAGTAACACCCCCCCTTTTTTTGCCTGATAACTGATGCACTTTTCCTTGTTGTGCCCTGGGCTCCTGCCAATCTGGTGCCCAGGGCCTGTGTTCCTTCCCTAAAATCTGCCTAACAGCCAAAACCCAATTGGTATCTCTGGTCACCTGTCATCCCCTGGTAAATGTTACCCTAGGTGCCCAGGGCCTGGTGACCAGAGAAGGCCCCTAAGGGTAGCAGCACTTATTGTGCCACCCTTAGAGGCCCTGTACCCTGACACACACACACTGCCTTTGCAGGCTGAGTGTCTGGGTGCAGAACAAAACAAAGAGTCGACATGGCACACATCCCTGTGTGCCATGCCCACAACACACACTACCCTGGCATGCCTCAGTCACCCCTCTAGCTGGGTGCCCTATGCCAGAGGTGTGGGCACGGGTGCATGAGCCCTGTGCCCCTACAGTACCCAGGTCCATTCCTGGGAACTAAGTGCAGTGCTGCCATTAAGAGTATATGGTGCTCGGAGGTCGGCAACATGAACTCCACAGCACCATGATGGCTGCACTGAAGACTGAGAAGTTTGGTATCAAACTTCTCAGCACAGTAAGCCCACACTGATGCCAGTGTGGGATTTACTGTAAGATGCACGACAGAGGGCATCTTAGAGATGCCCCCTGAACCTAACCTACAATCCACGTCTTGTCTGAGGGGCTGCCTAGGCTGCCACACAGCAGACAGGTTGCTGGACCCCTGGGTAGCGAGCCATCTGCTCTCCTGGGCCTGCAACAATGCACATCCTGGGTGAGGTGCGAAGTCTCCTCCCCCAGGATGGGCAGGGGAAGCTTCAAAGGCATTCTGCCTTTGTGAGCTTCTCCGGCCACTTGCTGTACCCAGCAACTAGCCCCTACCGGTTCTCAACCCCCTCTCTGGTGGGAAGACTGTCCGGAAACCCCAAAAAAGGATAGGGGGTGTGCCAACCTCTGCCAACCCCACCCCTCATGTGAGGGAGGCGAGGTGAAGCACGTCACCGGGCTCTCGCCATCTTGAAGATGGGGAGCCCTGCCCAATCAGGACTAGGCCACTGCCCCCCTCCCACAGGAGAGTGGCAGGATAGGGGGTGTACCCACCACAGGGCAGGGACCCAGTGGTCCCTGCCCCTTACCTACCTGTAATGCCCCTAAATTTAGTATTTAGGGGCACCCTGAACCCTCCTTCCTCAGATCCCAATTCAACAACAAGCAAGAAGATCAAGAAACCAGAAGACCCGCCGCGCAGCTGCTAACAAAAGGATGACATCAACTGACTTGTCCCCAGCCCTGCCGGCCTGTTGATCCTTGAACCTGCTCCTGTGGAACTCCGGCACCTTCAGTGGTTAGCAACCTCAAAAACCCCAGAGGACCAGACCACCTTGAGACTCTGCCAAGACTGGGACTCCCGCGAGCAGTGGCTCTGCTCAAAGCAAATTGCTAACCCCTGGCATCAGCCCGGAACCGCGAACCCTGCACACTCTGCACCCGCCAAACTTGACCTGTGCCGGAGTGAACAAAGACCCAGAGGACGTCCCCCCGGCGACTGTGACCCCAAATCCGGCACCCAAGGACTCACCTCGACGCTCCTGAAGACGCTTGCAGCCTCAGAACCAGGTACCCCCCCAACCGCGAGCAACAGAGGGTAAGATTTCCCGACATCAAAAGGCACCCCTGCACCCGGCGCCCTGCCGCCCCCTGTGCCCAACTCCTGGGTACATACCTATCCTCCAACTACCCAACTTACCTCTCAAAGTGGTGGTGGCACCTGAAGAATCTTCGTCCCCGAGCTTGCAGCCTTTGTTCGACCAGGAGCTTTCCCATTGAAACCCATCGGGCGCCCGAAGGCTCAAAAGCACCCTGCACCCAGCCGCCCGAGTGTCCCTGGCAGTGTAACCTCTACACCTATCTACTTCCCCATTTGCCCTGAGCAAGTGACTAGGAGCCCAGCTCCCACAGCCGCGTGGCCTGCTAGTCAGCAGCCACCAATCAAGGCCCCCCTGCCTACCATAGGATATAATTAGGCCTAACTCACTCTGCACCCGGCTGCCGCTGAGGGTGTAACAACTGTACCTACCTGACCCTGGGAGACCCCTGAGTCTGTGCCCAGAACCTTAACTCTGCCAGTCGAGTACTTACCCAAAGGCCGATAACTCAATTTTCCTCCATAGGGTAACATTGACTGGTTTCTTCTGAAATTTCTTCTGTGTGTAGTTTCTAAAACTTAAATTATTCACCAAAAATCAACCGAGTAACGAAAACGAAAATACTCACCTGCTATCAGGAGAGATCCCAGTGCCGGATCTTGGTGCCCAGCACTGACCCTGAAAAATATTCACAACCGTATTTACCAGTAACCCAATTTTCTTCCATAGGAAATCATTGAGGTGCCGATCACGATCCGGTAAAAAATTCCCCCGTGCGACTCGTATCTGGTCTTTTTACCGTACGAATCGTACAAGTGCCGTACGAACTGGCAATCACGATTCGCATGGTAAAAAGTCCATACGAACCGCACTGGGAATCATTCCCCACACGTCCTCGGGTCGGAAAATGTGTCCGACACGTCCTCGGACGATTTACCTTACAAACGTGAAAAACCAAGTCCGACCGAGGAATCACGATCCATCCCGTGCGTCCGAGGTTACAACCGTATGGAAAAAACACCGTCCGCACCGAACTCCTACAGCAACCATGGAGACATGTGCCCGCATACGCGCCCAACACTCCCACAAGCCCCCGTACGTCCGACACGTACCCCCCGTATATGTATACCCCCACCCGTCTAGGTACACCCCAGTACGTTCCAGTCGAACCCCCACCCCAGTACGTGTCGTACCCCCCGTGTACCTACACCCCAGTACGTGCGAGCCACACCCCCACCCCAGTGCGTGTCATAGCCCCGTCTACCTACACCCCAGTACGTTCCAGTCGTACCCCCACCCCAGTACGTGTCGTACCCCCCGTGTACCTACACCCCAGTACGTGCGAGCCACACCCCCACCCCAGTACGTGTCATAGCCCCGTCTACCCACACCCCAGTACGTTCCAGTCGTACCCCCACCCCAGTACGTGTCGTACCACCGTCAATGTACACCCCCCCACCCCTGTACGTGTCGTACCACCGTCCATGTACACCCCCCCACCCCTGTACGTGTCGTACCACCGTCCATGTACACCCCAGTACGTTCCAGTCGTACCACCACCCCAGTACGTGTCGTACCCCCGTGTACCTACACCCCAGTACGTGCGAGCCACACCCCCACCCCAGTACGTGTCATAGCCCCGTCTACCTACACCCCAGTACGTACTAGTCGTACCCCCACCCCAGTACGTGTCGTACCCCCCGTGTACCTACACCCCAGTACGTGCGAGCCACACCCCCACCCCAGTACGTGTCATAGCCCCGTCTACCCACACCCCAGTACGTTCCAGTCGTACCCCCACCCCAGTACGTGTCGTGCCACCGTCAATGTACACCCCCCCACCCCTGTACGTGTCGTACCACCGTCCATGTACACCCCCCCACCCCTGTACGTGTCGTACCACCGTCCATGTACACCCCAGTACGTTCCAGTCGTACCACCACCCCAGTACGTGTCGTACCCCCGTGTACCTACACCCCAGTACGTGCGAGCCACACCCCCACCCCAGTACGTGTCATAGCCCCGTCTACCCACACCCCAGTACGTTCCAGTCGTACCCCCACCCCAGTACGTGTCGTACCACCGTCAATGTACACCCCCCCACCCCTGTACGTGTCGTACCACCGTCCATGTACACCCCCCCACCCCTGTACGTGTCGTACCACCGTCCATGTACACCCCAGTACGTTCCAGTCGTACCACCACCCCAGTACGTGTCGTACCCCCCGTGTACCTACACCCCAGTACGTGCGAGCCACACTCCCACCCCAGTACGTGTCATAGCCCCGTCTACCTACACCCCAGTACGTTCCAGTCGTACCCCCACCCCAGTACGTGTCGTACCCCCCGTGTACCTACACCCCAGTACGTGCGAGCCTCACCCCCACCCCAGTACGTGTCATAGCCCCGTCTACCCACACCCCAGTACGTTCCAGTCGTACCCCCACCCCAGTACGTGTCGTACCACCGTCAATGTACACCCCCCCACCCCTGTACGTGTCGTACCACCGTCCATGTACACCCCCCACCCCTGTACGTGTCGTACCACCGTCCATGTACACCCCAGTACGTTCCAGTCGTACCACCACCCCAGTACGTGTCGTACCCCCCGTGTACCTACACCCCAGTACGTGCGAGCCACACCCCCACCCCAGTACGTGTCATAGCCCCGTCTACCTACACCCCAGTACGTTCCAGTCGTACCCCCACCCCAGTACGTGTCGTACCCCCCGTGTACCTACACCCCAGTACGTGCGAGCCACACCCCCACCCCAGTACGTGTCATAGCCCCGTCTACCCACACCCCAGTACGTTCCAGTCGTACCCCCACCCCAGTACGTGTCGTACCACCGTCAATGTACACCCCCCCACCCCTGTACGTGTCGTACCACCGTCCATGTACACCCCCCACCCCTGTACGTGTCGTACCACCGTCCATGTACACCCCAGTACGTTCCAGTCGTACCACCACCCCAGTACGTGTCGTACCCCCCGTGTACCTACACCCCAGTACGTGCGAGCCACACCCCCACCCCAGTACGTGTCATAGCCCCGTCTACCCACACCCCAGTACGTTCCAGTCGTACCCCCACCCCAGTACGTGTCGTACCACCGTCAATGTACACCCCCCCACCCCTGTACGTGTCGTACCACCGTCCATGTACACCCCCCCCCACCCCTGTACGTGTCGTACCACCGTCCATGTACACCCCAGTACGTTCCAGTCGTACCCCCACCCCAGTACGTTCCTGGCGCACCCCCAACACAACCTCCTAAGTACGGAGCGCACCCCATGTCCCACCATCACAACCGCATGTACGATTCGTACAAAGCCACACACAAGGACATAATCGTACAACCAAATGGCCCATGTACACACCGTACACACGCTCAAAACGCACGTACACAACAAGGACAAAACAAAACAACACAAGAATACACCATTCGAAAGGCACACAGCCACTAAACATGGCCAACAACCACTAAAATAACACAATCACTGACCTGCAACTGTCAAAAACAAACAGAGGCCCAATACACCACCACTCCTTATAACACACCCACCCAAAATTCAAACACTGCCACACCCACCCATGGACCAATGAAAAGGACCCACACACACAAACCATGAGCCTTTGCAACAGACTCACTGCTGCCAGACACCACAGAACCAGACTACAAGCTACACCACATCTTACACTTGCACACCTACACACGACCACCCTCACAAACACCCTCTCATCACATTCACACACACACACAACCATCCACACCCCCCCCAACATCCACCCCCCCCCCACACCCACACCATCCCCACCCACACCCCTCACCATGCCCACTACCAAGAATCCAAAGTTCAGTCACCGAGAGTTGGAGGTCCTTGTTGATCAAATCCTCAGAGTCGAGCCACAGATCTTTGGAACATTGGTCAGAAGCACCAGCCAGGCAGCCAAAACAGCCATGTGGCAGACCATCGTCGATGCTGTGAATGCTGTTGCGGACACCAGGAGGACCAAGCAGGATTGCCAGAACAGGTGGTACGATCTGCGGAGGAGGGTCAGAGCCAAGAGACAGGAGGAACACGACCAGGCCAACGCCACCGGAGGAGGGCCCTCCCGCAGAGCCGTACAGTACCATCCCTGGGAGGAGAGGGTGATGGCCATACTGCCGGTGGAGGCAGTTGAAGGAGTAGAAGGACTCCGAGACCCGGGTGAGTACACAAACAACGCACCTCACATGGGGGGAACTGCAACCACAACCAAAATTAATAACAGGCACGCAACCACCACAAGCCATCGCATTACTCAACCACACTCCATGAGCAGGCACATGCCACTGCTGCCACCATGCCCCATGCACCCAGCTGGACAATGTCAAGTCACAGGCCACAGAAGACAACAACACATGACACGGTAACCCGGATGGCGGAAGGGTGGGCACCAAGAATCACATAGTGCGATTCCAAAGCAGACAGCAATGCCCTCTGCCCATATGGCCTAGGTCACAGCCAGACAAACACTGTGTCCCAACACAGGAATGACTTGCCAGCAAATGGCGGACGCCTTGCATCAACACATGGGGGTGAAGGCACTGTTTTGCACATGCCAGCAGCTAATGAACACCCAACATTGTGAAAGAGTGGCAGCACACACCACCACAGCAGCAGCGCACAGACACACAGCAGACAAAATGGGTGCCTGGAGATCAGAAACAAACTCACATCAACAGGCCAAGGGCCACTCAAAGATCTGCTAACAGTGTGTGCCCAGGAAGCTGGGCCAAGGTGACAGAGGGTGACACACGGAGGGAGGGAGAGGGGGACACAGAGGGAGGGAGAGGGGGACTGAGAGGGAGGGAGACGGACAGAGGGAGGAGGCTGACACACAGAGGGAGGGAGAGGGGGACAGAGAGGGAGGGAGAGGGGGACAGAGAGGGAGGGAGACACAGGAAGATGGACACAGGGAGGAGGCTGACACACAGAGGGAGGGAGAGGGGGACACAGAGGGAGGGAGAGGGGGACAGAGAGGGAGGGAGACACAGGAAGATGGACACAGGGAGGAGGCTGACACACAGAGGGAGGGAGAGGGGGACAGAGAGGGAGGGAGAGGGGGACAGAGAAGGAGGGAGACACAGGGAGAGCAAATCAGTCCTTTGGTGTGTGGGAATGTCTGCTCGTCAGCAGGTGGACTGTGTGCATGTAGACAAGGGTGGCCAGTGCCAGAACCCCCCCTCTTCATCATGGCAAAACGCAGGGCCATGTCACAACCTGTACACGAGCACAAGGACAGCCACCTGCATCATATAAGTGTGTGGATCCACTCCATGTGCACATGTACAGTGCTACAAGGAAGGCGCAAATGCATGGCTCGCCACACATGCACACTCCACTGCTGACTGCAGCCACACTTGACGCAGCAAGTAAGACTGTGCCACACATAGTTAAAGGGGCCAAATTGGTGCCCAAGGGACACACACATGCACAAGTGCACTGTGAGTGGAATGCAAGACAGATCCTAATTCCAAGAGGAAATGTGCCAACTTTGTAACGGATGAAACATGGATGTTGCATGGATCAAAATTAACATTTTCTCTCTCACACACAGGTCAACGTCGTGCTGCACCCCCCAACACTGGGGGGGAACACTCACAGGACCCGGATCTGCAGGAGACCGATCCCACCGGCAGCGACCACTCTCACCACTCTGCGGACGACCCCGACCGACCTGGCCCCTCTGGTGTCCAACCACCTGCAGCACCTGCGTCAGGTACAACCGTGCCAACCACCACCCCCACTCCTGCCACATCCCAGGAGACACCCAGGATCCCTGCCCCAACACCACAATGCAGCCAGGCTCGCCAGGAGGGACACGGTGTCCCGGGCACCCAGGAGGAGGCAGGCGACAACGCCAATGCCACCCCTCAGGGGTCCCGGAGACCCGATGTGCCCACAAGTGCAGGCCAGACGCAAGTGGGCAGGGGTGGTGGGAGTGGAGGACGGCGGAGGCGCGAGCCTGACCAGTTGGCTGGGGATCCGGTATTTTCCCATGTCCGTAACATCCTGGACTCATACCGGCAGGACACCACGGGCATGGCCCAGGTTGTGTCCGTCCTCGAGGGGATCAAGGTCCAGCAGGCCCAGCAACATGCGGAGCTAATAGCCTGTCTACAGGTACACCAACGGAGGATGGAGGACAGACAGGCTGAGCAAGTGACGGCGTCCCAGGGGATTCACGCTGAACTCCGTCGGATGGCCGACACCATGGCCGACCCTCCCTGTGCCAGAAGGCGGAGAACATCACCACCCACAGGGAGGGATCATGAGGAGGAGGAGGAAACATCCGACGGAGCATCCCAGACGTCGTCACGGCCTGCTGCTGAGGTTCCCCGCAGGAAGCCGGGTCGTCCACGGAAAGGACCGTGAGGGTGGCTGCTACATCACCATCTCCCAGGACACCTGGCCTGGCACCTGGCCCACTGGAGCAACAGCATCACAGCATCAAGAGACATTCTCTGCCACATGGCCCTGCTGGTCACTGGCTGACCAATGTTGACAAAGACTGTGGCATGGACTCTGAGGATTTCCAATGGCAAGGACACCAACTCCCCTACTGAACTTTGGATTCCCTAATCCCGGAAAGCCCCTCACTTTGTCCCCCCCCCCCAATAATAAATCACACTATTAAGAGTAGATGCCTGCTGGTAGCATTATTACCTAACATGTGTCTTGTACAGTCTAAACATGCCTGAGTCATCTGTTCACTTCAACCATCCACACCCTGGGGCCTGAGTCTGGCACAGGACACATGGGTCACAGTTTATTAGGCAAGACAGACATGGAGCACCATACACACCCGTGATGGTCAGAACCAGCTGAGGGGGTGGCCGAACAACCGTGCTGACAGACACATTGAGTACAGCAACAGTCATGCGCAGAGGTCAGGGATCCTGGCCCGTGTCCTGGGGGGCACCCAGGTATGTGTAGACAGGTGGCAGAACCATGTCCTGCAAGCTTGAGTCCGGTGGATGCAGAGAATGGGGTCATGGACAACGTTGGATGCATGGGGATGGCACATGTCACAATACCCACACAGTCATGGACATCATGCACAATACACAGTCTCAGCACACACACACAGCTTGCATCTTGCCACTCGACACATTGACACATAGCCACAATCAGGGAATACCATGCCAGACATGCAGGATGCACCGTGCCAACACACCAGCATTGACTGAGAAGAGGCACCTTGGAGGCATAGGGACACCTTTAATAGTCATGTTTTTGGGATTGCAGAGGCAACTTGAAGTACACATGAACACATCATGTGGAGTAACATGTGGCTCCAACACTGGCACCCCCCTTCTGCAGCACAAATGTGTGATAGCCATGGAACTGGCACACAAGTGTCGGCTAACAGCTAAATACCCACAGCTGCTCACGGAGAGCCTGCCATACACCATACATCCGCTGATGTGGAAGTCCCACGCCATGTCAAGACAATGTTAACCGTATGTGTCCGAGGGCAGTGTCTCACACATTGATGCCATCATCACAATCCACTATCCCATCACTGATGACTGACAACCAGGCAGCCCATCTATTCAGGTGTACCCAGCTGCATGTCGTGTCCCATGGGGATGCCACATGTCTGCAGAGGAACCAAACCCCGACCGGGGCAGTGTGCACACATCGTGAACAACTGCCACACCCAATACACCCCAGATGCATCCCTTACCCCATGGAGACTTCCAAACGTGTCCGTGCCTGTAACGCTGAGTCAGCCCACGATGTCATGTCCATGAGGAATAGCAGTGCCACAACAATGCAACCAGCAAACGGCATGCGCAGGTACCTGGGGAAGAGAGACACACAAGAAGTCAGCCACAAAAAGCACAGCCACTTGCATGTGCAGTTACTCGACACATGTATGGATGACAACATGCTAGGTCACAATTATGACTGGGGAAATACTACCATCACTGCCACCATCACTCCAGTGACACACCCACACACACCTCTGACCCACGTGCCATACATGCAGGTGGAGACACACATCACAACGCATGCCACACGGGGACCAATGCGTGCACACTCAGACCCTGGTACTCACCACTAAGCAAAGAAGTCGCGTATGAGCCGAGTCCGGATGTCCTCTTGCGGCTCCACATCCTCCACATCACTAGCCCCATTGCCAAGCCCTTCGTCCTCCACGGGTGGATGGTCCTCGTCATGTTGATTCAGGATGAGTGGCACAGCTCTTTCAACTGCCATGTTGTGCAGCATGCAGCAGACCATGAAGATCTTGCAGACCTTCGCCGGGGCATAAGGGAGTGCACCACCGGTCTTGTGGAGGCACCGGAATCGGCTCTTCAGCATGCCAAACGTCCTCTCTATCACTCGCCTTGTCCGGCCATGGGCAGTGTTATAGCGGAGCTGGGCCGGCGTGATGGGGTTGCGGAGAGGTGTCAGCAGCCAAGGCATGTTGGGATAGCCAGCGTCCCCTACATGGGAAGCACATGGACATCGTTAGAACTGGTGTAGCGGTCGTGCTGGTCGGCTATACAGAATACAGGACAGACAGACTGTACCCACCAACAACACATGCCCGTTCGTTGCGCAGCTGCATCATCATATCAGGCATCCCGCTACGCCTCATGATGTAGGCATCGTGTGCTGATCCTGGGAAACGAGCACAGACATGTGAAATCACCATATTGGACAGACACACCACAAGGGCATTGATGGAGTGGTAGTGCTTCCGATTGCGGTACGCCACCTCCCGTGCGTGTGGTGGTACCAAACCTACATGTGTCCCATCTATGGACCCAATGACATGGGGCATCCCTCCCAGGGCATAGAATCCACGCTTGACCTCAGTCATCTGTTCAGGGGTTGGGAACTTGATGAAGTCATCCAGGTGAATCAACATGGCCTCCAAGAAATCATGCAGCACACCGCTGAACATGCTCTGGGACATGCCACCAACATGAGCTATGGTAGTTTGGAAGGTACCCGTGGCAAGAAAATGTAGGGCAGCCATTACCTTCAGCTGGGGTGTCAGTGCCGTAGGATACCTGTGCTGCGGTTGCAGGTGTGGTGCCAGTCTCGCCGTCAGCTCCAGAATCAACGGTTGGGTGAAGCGGTAGAGCCGGATCCTGTCATTCTCCTGCATGGTGGCCAAGTCTGGAATTCTTCGGGCAACAGGAGGCGCTCTGCAGTAATTTGGAAGTGACAAGGAAGAGTGAGTGCACTACGAGAACAACTCATGTCTACTGAGCACATGTAAATCTGGCAATACACACATGCCACATAGGGAGTCAGGCATGTGCTACATGCCCAGGACACGTATGGATGCAAGGTGACACTCCTTCCAAGACCCAGCTACACACGGTGATTGAGAACCTCCCCATGCCACGCCATGGAAATAGCTGTGTCCCAGTGCAAGTGCACTGCCCGACGCAAGACAGGAGTGACATACACCCACACATCAGCAGAAGTGTGATGCCGATTGCAGAGACTGGTAGCGGAACACTTGAGCCACAGGTCACATGACATTACACTAGTCCAGCCCACACACCTTGCCATGAAGGTGCACATGTCATGACTCACCACACATTCCTTGTGAGTTTGCTGACATGGCCTTGTCACGCTACTCCGTGTCCCATGCATACATGTGCACCTCACATCCGATAACACATGTGGCATGGTGTTGGGAACAGTGTGCAATGACAATCTACACACAGCCACATGTTGGTTGCTGCAACGGCTGCAGCTTTTGAGGGTGCTACAACATCAACCTGATGTAAATCCCGGACACATATATGGCATAGTCACATTGTGCACTGTGGGTAGTGACCAGTCATGTGTCATGACCCCTGTACCGGGCATCATGGGACACTTCCGTGTGTTGGTGTCCGTGCCATGCCAGTGACGCTCACCCCAAGTGCGCAGTCCCACATGCACACATGTCAAAGGAGTCAAGGGCATGGCTGGCACACATTGCACCCTCACACAGTACACATGTACACATCTCATCATACATCTGGTGCCTTCTCCACTCAGGAGGCATGTTCCACATCACAGCCTGTGACACCTGTGCCCCACACATGTAGTAATGCACAGACGATGCCTTGATGTCCATTCCTGGACAAGTATGTCCATCCATGGACAAGTATGTCCGCCCTATTCCTACATGTGTGTCGCCTATCACCACAGTGATGTGTAAAAACCGCCGTACTGCTGCTGAGAGGGCCTGTGCATGTTCCCAAATCACTGTGGGAGTGCTGGCGTATGTGTACCCATCGTGATGGCGAGCAAACAGGCATTTGTACGGTCCGTAGCACTACGGGTACGCATACGCGTGCAGACCCATAGTGATAGTGAGCGTAGATGCGTGTGTACGTTCCGTACCACTACGGGTACGCATACGCGTGCAGACCCATAGTGATAGTGAGCGTAGATGCGTGTGTACGGCCCTATCACTATGGGTCTGCACGCGTATGCGTACCCGTAGTGGTACGGACCGTACACTCGCATCTACGCTCACTATCACTATGGGTCTGCACACGTATGCGTACCCGTAGTGGTACGGACCGTACACTCGCATGTACGCTCTCTATCACTATGGGTCTGCACGCGTATGCGTACCCGTAGTGGTACGGACCGTACACTCGCATGTACGCTCTCTATCACTATGGGTCTGCACGCGTATGCGTACCCGTAGTGGTACGGACCGTACACTCGCATGTACGCTCTCTATCACTATGGGTCTGCACGCGTATGCGTTCCCGTAGTGGTACGGACCGTACACTCGCATCTACGCTCACTATCACTATGGGTCTGCACGCGTATGCGTACCCGTAGTGGTACGGACCGTACACTCGCATCTACGCTCACTATCACTACGAGTACGCATACGCGTGCAGACCCATAGTGATAGTGAGGGTAGATGCGAGTGTACGGTCCGTACCACTACGGGTACGCATACGCGTGCAGACCCATAGTGATAGTGAGCGTAGATGCGAGTGTACGGTCCGTACCACTACGGGAACGCATACGCGTGCAGACCCATAGTGATAGTGAGCGTAGATGCGAGTGTACGGTCCGTACCACTACGGGAACGCATACGCGTGCAGACCCATAGTGATAGAGAGCGTACATGCGAGTGTACGGTCCGTACCACTACGGGTACGCATACGCGTGCAGACCCATAGTGATAGAGAGCGTACATGCGAGTGTACGGTCCGTACCACTACGGGTACGCATACGCGTGCAGACCCATAGTGATGGAGAGCGTAGGCATGCATGTACGGGCCGTTGCCATGCATTTGGGGTGCCCTAGGGCCCACAAACGCACCGTACCTGTGTGTGATGCTCCAAATTACATAGGGGACACGTATTAAGGCCTACATGCATGCTGGTTGTCATGGAGACCAAGTTCAAAATTCGAAATTGTTCTGGAAGGTGCACAGCAGAAGTCAGTTGGAATTCTTCTACTTTGTTGCAATGTGTTTGTGGGGCTGACATCATGCAGGAGAATGAAACCGATAGAGAACCCACAGACTGCTAGCTTTGAAGGGATTGGTGGAAACATAGGATGCAAATGTGAGTGACCAATCACTCTGTACTCCTGTGCATGAGACTGGGCAGAAGGGCACATATAAGGCAGCCAGGTCCCATGAGGGAGCACTTGCCTGCACATCTTTGCATTCGTCGACCCAGCTGCTGCTACTGATTCCCTGGAACCATGTCAAGGGCTGTGGAGAGGACACAGCCATTCACCCTGGAGGAGAACATGGCTCTGCTGGATGTGATCCTCCCACAGTACTCCATGCTGTATGGGCGACCAGGGTATCAGGTGAGTGCATAGGCCACTGCCACAGACTGTCCCTATGTTGTGACTGTGACTCCTGCCATTGCGTCCAGGTGTAACACACATGCCATGTACTGTCAGGGGGTCCCAGGGGGGGGGTGCCTGATGTCTCCCAGCAGTGCCCTGAGACAGGAGGGGTGGGGGCCTATCACTCCCAGCAGTGCCCTGAGACAGGAGGGGTGGGGGCCTATCACTCCCAGCAGTGCCCTGAGACAGGAGGGGTGGGGGCCTATCACTCCCAGCAGTGCCCTGAGACAGGAGGGGTGGGGGCCTATCACTCCCAGCAGTGCCCTGAGACAGGAGGGGTGTGTGCAGAGTCCTCCCAGCAGTGCCCTGAGACAGGAGGGGTGGGGGCCTATCACTCCCAGCAGTGCCCTGAGACAGGAGGGGTGGGGGCCTATCACTCCCAGCAGTGCCCTGAGACAGGAGGGGTGGGTGTGATGCACAGTGTGAGCCTTGATCATTGATTGTGACATTGCCATCATTCCACCTGTGTACCCACTGTGGCACATACTGCTTTTTCCCTCACCAGGGGATGATGTCCCTATGACAAAGGTGCAATGCGTTGGCTGCATGACATGCCTTGTTGTAACCAGCTAATTTGTACCCATATGTCTCTCTGTGACATGTGGCTGGTGTATTGATGTGGTGTCACTTGTTCCTCCTCACAGGTAGGCGCCACTGCCAAGGAGCAGATCTGGCTGACCGCCGTCAGTGCCGTGAGGGGTGTGGATGGTCGGAGGCGGAGCCTGCCCCAGGTGAGAAAACGCTGGCAGGATATCCGGTGCTGGACGCGGAGGATTGCACGGCTCCTGCTGGGGGACTCACCTGAGAGCCACAAGAACCACGGCCGCCGCCGTCTGAGCCACCTCCACAGGCGTGTGCTGCCGGTGGTCTTTCCAGACCTGGAGAGGCGCTTACAGGCGATGCAGCAGCCGGAAGGGGGTAGGTACATGTGTGTTCGTTGTGTGTCACCGGCATTTGTAAGGGCACAGTAGCATGAATTCACTGGCAGGGTTTAAAGGTGCTGTGCAGATCCTGTTTGCCCCAGTATAGCGCTGTGCCCCTGCCACCCTTCCCCTCCTTGCAATGTGTTCCCTGGTCTGTGTGTAGTCACTCCTTCACAAGGTGATGTAGGCTGGCGCTTTGTCCATGAGAACAATGACTGTAGCATCATGTGTGGGGGTGGGGTGTAACAGGTTGTGGGACCTTGCCTGTGCACTGTCAAGTTCACTGCATGTGGGTTCCATGTCAGTTGGCACTGATGCTGACTCCAGACATGGGAGTTGGTCTCTCATGTGTCATGCCTTACAGCGCGCATGTCCTATGTGGTGGCCTGTGACATGATGTGCATGAGTGTGCGATACACATAGTGCAGGGATGGTGACGTGTGTTGCAGTCATTACCATTCAGTAGCATGTAGTTGCGTGCCCGCTACTGTCCCCTGGGGCACCTTTTCCTCAGTGGTGTATGTGTCATCATACACGTGGACAATCTCAGTGTCTACAGCGTAGGTTGTGCTCTGTGCCATTGTCCCCTGTCACCATGTATATAGACGTGCTATTTTGTACAGGTGTCCACTGTGCAGCCTGACCTGATTGTCCTTCTACATACTCACAGTTGCCAGTGCCTGTGTGTCTTGTTATACTCATCTGAGGATGGGCACTGGTACCTCATTATTTGTACAGGCGCACCTTGGCTGTTTGGCGTACACTCTTGCTTTTTGCCTGCCCCTGTGTGTATCAGCCAGACTATGAGATGTTGGTGCCACCTGTGTCTCAACAATTTGCCTCGTGTAGGGTCTTGTTGGTGCGGGCAATGCCTATGTGTCAAATCCTGATTTCTACTTGCTTGGTCTGGGCAGTGTGTGATGTGTCTGGACACACACGCAATGTGCAGTGACCGAGTCATGTTGGGCATGTTTTCAGCATTACCTATGCAGCATGTGTCTCAAGTTCATGGATATGGTCCCTGGTCATGGGTATTTTCGCCAACGCTGTGTGGTGCAGATGCAGTGCAGGATTGTCCCCAGGGCCTGGGTGCTATGTCAGACTCCGTTTCCTGTGTTTAGCTATTGTCTCATGCTCTCCATGGTATTTCAGTGGCATGGTGGCTCAACCAACTGTGTGTTTCATGCCCTACATCTGTACCTTGTTTAGTAGATGTTAGGGATCTTCCTTTTCAGGCTATGCAGTGTTACCTATGTCGATTGTACTCATGTGACTGATGTGTACAGCTGTCTGATTAATTTCTGTCTCTCCACCCTGCCCACAGCATCGTCGGGGGACACAGAGGGAGACATGGACACAGGCAAGGCGGAGGGACCGAGCACCAGTGCCAGCCGTGACATCGGGGCTGGCACATCGAGTGGGACAGAGGTGGAGGATAGTGCGGCCGAGGACCTGTCGACTGGCACGTCAGAATACGAAGCTGACAGGTCCGAGGAGGATGTTTCCGAGTGGGCGGAGGCTGCACCAGCAGCTGACAGCGGAACAACACCTCGCACCGCCCCCTCAGTTTCCACCAGCCGCCTCCCACTTGCTCGTGTCCCTTTCCAGCGTGCCCGGTCACAGCATGTCTCCTTCCTGCCAGGCACCGCACCCCCTGCCCCTGTCTCCACTGCTGCCGCCAATGCAGAGTCTGTGGACATCCAGCGGCAACTGCAGGTTGGTCAGGCTGCGATCCTTAATGTCCTCCATGCCCACGGCAAAACCCTCACCAACATCGAGGCTTTCTTGGAGGGCATTCATTCATCGCAGGCTGACCAACGCAACTTGCTGAGGTCCATCGACTCCACACTGACTGCAGCAGTGGGTCTCCTGCAGCGCGACCTCCCCCCACCTACCCCTGCCCCATCCACACTTCCCACTCCCATGCCTGTCCCACGTACACCCAGACGTCGGCATGCACCCACATCAACGGACACGGGCACCACACCAGCAGGGAAGGTCCACCGCACTCCTCCTGACACGCACACACAGGGTGAGGTAGGCACACCCACTGGGTCGGGGGGCAAACGTGTGACACGCAGCCATAGTGGGAGTCCGCATTCCACCCAGTCCACTCCCTCCAAATCCCCTCCCCTCAGCTCTCCTGGCCACATCTCCCCCAAGGACTCCTTCATGGCCGCTCTGTCCCTGAGCCCCACAGTTACACCACCACGCAAGCGGTCAAGGAGGTCCCCGGTCAGGGTGGTTGAGTCTCCCCCCCTGTCTCCACCCTCCCCCGGTGGCGCTGCGACCCATCCCTCTGACCCCCCCCCTCCTTGGGGCCTGAGGTCCCTTCGGGTGCAGGGGACTCCCTGGAGGACCTTGCAAAGGTGTGTAGTGCCATCCTGGCCTCCGCCTTTGGCACTGACCCACCCCCTGTGGTGGAGTCCTCCATCCCTGCACCCACAACGCCGCCCCTTTGCCCTGATGTCCCTGCGGTGCCTGTTGCTTCCCCCCCCCCTGATGCCCTCACCAGTGTGGAAGACGATGCCATTTGACTGTGCAGGCAAGGTAGGGGACACGCATCCCACTGTGTCCCCCATACAGCTGAGAATCATTGACTGCCCTATGGGCTTTGTGAAGATTGGACTGCCTGCGATCCACGGACATTGTGCTCATGCTGAATAAAGCTTAATTTTGTTTTCATTATCACACTACTGCTATGCTGGTATTGGTGTTGGTGGGGCTGCTACATGGTTTTTGGTGGTGTGTAAGGGTTTGGGTGTGTGGGATATGTAGTAGTGTACTGCTCATTGGTGGGACCCTGGGATCTGTGTGCCATCACAAGGTGTTGGCTAACTTTCTTTGTTCATGTAAGCAGTTACTGCATGGTGCACTTGTCCCAGGGTGTATTCCTTCCTCTGTGTACCCAGCTTTCTTCCCTGCAGGGTGTTCCCAATGTTTAGCGCAGAGCTGTGTCTACATGAGCTGTGTGTGTGACGGAGCCCTTCTACTTTGGCCATGCATGCAGGGCCATGTCTCCACCTGCAACAATCGTGGCATCCTTGATGATCACTGTACTTGTGTGTGGAGTCTGTTGACATGAGTTCATGGGGACATGTTCCCTTGTAGCCAGTATGCATGTGGATAATTCAGGCCTCACACACATGTGTTACACCCCTCCTGTCTCAGGGCACTGGTGGGAGGACTCCACACCCACCCCTCCTGTCTCAGGGCACTGCTGGGAGGACTCTGCACACACCCCTCCTGTCTCAGGGCACTGCTGGGAGTGATAGGCACCCACCCCTCCTGTCTCAGGGCACTGCTGGGAGGACTCTGCACACACCCCTCCTGTCTCAGGGCACTGCTGGGAGTGATAGGCCCCCACCCCTCCTGTCTCAGGGCACTGCTGGGAGTGATAGGCCCCCACCCCTCCTGTCTCAGGGCACTGCTGGGAGGACTCTGCACACACCCCTCCTGTCTCAGGGCACTGCTGGGAGTGATAGGCCCCCACCCCTCCTGTCTCAGGGCACTGCTGGGAGTGATAGGCCCCCACCCCTCCTGTCTCAGGGCACTGCTGGGAGGACTCTGCACACACCCCTCCTGTCTCAGGGCACTGCTGGGAGTGATAGGCCCCCACCCCTCCTGTCTCAGGGCACTGCTGGGAGTGATAGGCCCCCACCCCTCCTGTCTCAGGGCACTGCTGGGTGGACTCTGCACACACACCTCCGATTTCAGGATATGTACGCTTGGCACATACACGGTGGGGGTACGCTCAATGCATTCGAGGTGAGGGTACGAATCTACTTACACTGGTGTGGTGGGGGTACGCTCCATGCATACGCGGGTGAGGGTACAGGTCGAACTTACACTGTTGGGGTGGGGGTACGCTCCGTACGTCCGCGGGTGGGGGTACGGGTCGTATTTACACTGTTGGGCTGGGGGGTACGCTCCTTGCATTCGCGGGTGGGGGTACAGGTCGTACTTACACTGTTGGGCTGGGGGTACGCTCCTTGCATTCGCGGGTGGGGGTATGGGTCGTACTTACACTGTTGCGCTGGGGGGTACGCTCCTTGCATTCGCGGGTGGGGGTACGGGTCGTACTTACACTGTTGCGCTGGGGGGTACGCTCCTTGCATTCGCGGGTGGGGGTACGGGTCGTACTTACACTGTTGCGCTGGGGGGTACGCTCCTTGCATTCGCGGGTGGGGGTACGGGTCGTACTTACACTGTTGCGCTGGGGGGTACGCTCCTTGCATTCGCGGGTGGGGGTACGGGTCGTACTTACACTGTTGCGCTGGGGGGTACGCTCCTTGCATTCGCGGGTGGGGGTACGGGTCGAACTTACACTGTTGGGGTGGGGGTACGCTCCGTACGTCCGCGGGTGGGGGTACGGGTCGTACTAACACTGTTGGCATGGGGGGTACGCTCCTTGCATACGCGGGTGGGGGTACGGGTCGTACTTACACTGTTGGGCTGGGGGGTACGCTCCTTGCATTCGCGGGTGGGGGTACGGGTCGTACTTACACTGTTGCGCTGGGGGGTACGCTCCTTGCATTCGCGGGTGGGGGTACGGGTTGTACTTACACTGTTGCGCTGGGGGGTACGCTCCTTGCATTCGCGGGTGGGGGTACGGGTCGAACTTACACTGTTGGGGTGGGGGTACGCTCTGTACGTCCGCGGGTGGGGGTACGGGTCGTACTAACACTGTTGGCATGGGGGGTACGCTCCTTGCATACGCGGGTGGGGGTACGGGTCGTACTTACACTGTTGGGCTGGGGGGTACGCTCCTTGCATTCGCGGGTGGGGGTACGGGTCGAACTTACACTGTTGGGGTGGGGGTACGCTCCGTACGTCCGCGGGTGGGGGTACGGGTCGTACTTACACTGTTGCGCTGGGGGGTACGCTCCTTGCATTCGCGGGTGGGGGTACGGGTCGTACTTACACTGTTGCGCTGGGGGGTACGCTCCTTGCATTCGCGGGTGGGGGTACGGGTCGTACTTACACTGTTGCGCTGGGGGGTACGCTCCTTGCATTCGCGGGTGGGGGTACGGGTCGAACTTACACTGTTGGGGTGGGGGTATGCTCCGTACGTCCGCGGGTGGGGGTACGGGTCGTACTAACACTGTTGGCATGGGGGGTACGCTCCTTGCATACGCGGGTGGGGGTACGGGTCGTACTTACAATGTTGGGCTGGGGGGTACGCTCCTTGCATACGGGGTGGGGGTAGGGTCCGTACATATCCGTCCCCACGCTATGTGATGTTTGTGCGGTCCGTACCCAGGCCTTTGCCACGTGGGTGCGATCCGTCCCGCCATTGTTGGGGTGACGTGTGTGGGCGTGGTCCGACTCGTACCCACGCTCTTCAGGCGTGGGTACGGGATGTACCTGTCTGGTTGTGTTGCCGGTTCGCGTGGTGACGGACTTCCGTTGTGGCGAGCGCTGGCTTATCAGGACACGCCCCCACCCCCTCGTGGTGACCAGGGCATGGGAGTCAGGTATGTCCAGGCCATGTGTGGTGTGTGACTTATGTGGTTGTTTTGTGGCCTGCCCTGGTCGTGCCACCCCCACCCCACCCCACTTTCCCCCCTCCCTTAGTTATTCTGACCTTCTGCGGCGTCTGCGTCATAACCTGTAGAGGAGGTGTACTGCTATGAGGGCAGGGATGACTCGTAGGTTCGGGTCCATGTCTGTCCGTCGCGTACTGGTACTCCTTGCTCGCGTCATCCTGTCACGTACGGGTCCTCCTTGATCGCGTCGTCCTGTCGCGTACGGGTCCTCCTTGGTGGCGTCGTCCTGTGTGTCCGTCACGTACTGGTCCTCCTTGTTCGCGTCGTCGTCTGTCCGTCGCGTACTGGTGGTCCTTGTTCGCGTCGTCCTGATTTCCCGGCAGTTTTTGGCTGCCGCAAAATATTCACCGTGCGGGGTGACGTCGGTGCGAATCGTGATTCCTGGGTCGTGAATGGCTGGCTGCGAGCGTCCCGACGTCAGGTCGGCGCTTTCCCGGATCGCATTGGTAGGTGTTTTTTTGTTCGGTCGGGCTATTTTACGATTCGTACAGTAATGGTGTACCCGTGCGAATCGTAATTCCTTGTTTGTGAAAATTGACGACCGGGTACGCGTCGGGCGGAGATTGTGCTCCGTCCGACGGTTCGTACCCGGTTTTTGCAGGATCGTGATCGGCACCTGACTGTTTTTCTGTGAAATTTCTTCTGTCGACTTTTGCAAACTTCAAATATTCTTTAAAAATCGTACCAACAGTGAAAACGTAATTACTTACCTGTTTTAGATAGATGTTCCAGTACTGAGCCTAGGAGCCCAGCACTGGATTACAAAAGTAACGAGACATACTTTACCTGTAACTTGAATTTTCCTCCATAGGGAACCATTGACTGTTTTTGCAAAGTTATAAATATTCCTTAAAAATCGCCTCTATAACTTCTCAACTGCTTACAGGTGGTACACTAGAGCTGGATCTAGGATCCAACACTGACCTAGAAAAAGTAGCCATAACCCCACTTACCTGCTAAGTGAATTTCCTTCCATAGGATAACATTGGTAATTTGATCAGAAAAAGCTTCTGTCAACTTTCAAAATAGCAAAATATTGCTTAAAAATCACAACAGTAACTAAAACGAATTTACTCACTTGTTTCCAAGGACTGTCTCAGGACTGAATCTAGGATCAAGTCCTGGAGTTAGAAAAGTAATCTTGAAAGTAATCAATTGCATATAACTTAAAATTCCAATTGAGTTCAAGGTATTATTGTGTTTAAAATTGTGTTGCCTATTGCAACAAACTGCAACTATTACCTGCACAAGTCAATGGCCTATTGCAAAGTATTTAACTCAAGCATCTCATTCTGAGAAAGTATATTTTAATACCTATTGTTAGTTCTAAAATAAAACAAACATATATTTTTATATAAACCATTGGCCTAGAGTTCAGTTATTGAGTGTGTGAGACCATTTGCTGACTGAGTGTGTACAACAAATGCTTTACACTGTCCTCTGATACTGCCTTACTGCTCGACCAAGCTACCACTTTAGAGAGTAAGGTTATATCTAACTTTAGCCTCTGCCAAACCTCTGGAGACTGTGGACTCTGTACACACTGTACCTATTTGGGAACAGTATATACAGAGACACTTTCTCACATCTAGGTCCCAAAAGGCACAGTGTTGTCAACAGTAGGCCAATTACCCAGCATTAGGAGGAAAGAACTGTTACCAAAAAACAGAATAGGCTTAGCAATTTTTTTTGTACTTGCTGATGCCAAACTATGCTTGATGGAATTGCTCCCCAGCTTAGGCTCTCTGACTTCAACAGCAGCAGAAGGGAAAACTAGATTGGACTCTGACAGAGGGGAGCGCACCTCATTTAAAAAGTGGAGTGACTAGTGGAGAGCCAGAGTGCCCCAGATGAAAGAATGGGCTAGCCATCTAAGTCTTATGGCTTCTTATAATGTTTATAGTAAGGCAAAAAGCAAGTGCTGAAAAGGAGGTGAGCATAGTGCTGAAGAATAATCAGGACTGGCTGAAGGAAATTCTCCAAATTCCAGTTAGTGTGCAAAAGACTGATACCTCCCCACAACATACTCAGACCACTTCTGGACCACTTCTGGACCAGAAAAGACAACCTGTGAAGACAGATGACCCTGCTAACAAAAACAGGACTCAAGGACTCATGGCTCCTACTGGCACCCAGGGATTGGAGCTGATCTCCAAGGGTTCAAGTAGATTGTTTCCTGTGTGCCTGCTCTGGGACAAAGCAGAAGGACTCTTTACTCGAGCAAGGCCCAGCTTACTTCTGTAGACTGGAATTTGAATCTGAGGGTTGCAAAAGTGGCCAGTTGGAAGTATCCCAGTAGATCTAGAAATGTAGGAATTTTCTTTTTTAGACTTCGTGAGAATCGGGACAACACGTGCAGCCTTGTTCAGGGAGGACGCAACCTAGGTGGGCAAGGAAACCAGTTTATTGCACTCAGAAACTGATGCAGCAGGACTTTGCAGTAAAGTTATCCTGCCTCAAGGAACCCTGCCCAGCTGCAGCTTTCTGTCTACCCTGCTGGTGATGCTGAGAAAAAACATGTGAGTAAGTCTGAAGGTTAAACTCTGTGCAAGGTTGAGGTGGCAACTTTATCCCAGCGTGGGAGTGATCTCGGAAGCTGTGAAATCCAGCTGTGTCCCACTCAACTTTTGGCAGAAAAAACAATGCCTTCAGCAGGAGCTTGAGGATTTCATATCTGACTGTAAAAGACCATCCCCAGCTTCTGAAAAGCTTTCACTGTGCTGACTTGCTTAGTGTAGCTGTACTCTGCTCTATTGTGAACAGCCTGATATTGCACCTCGTTCCCAGTCAACACTCACGAGCCGCATTAGACCTCACAGCAGCGTGGGGGGCAGGATCAGCATATTCACCCCCAGCCAGTAAACCTGCAAGAGCGTATGTGAGGCCATCACCGGGCCTTCCACCCATGATAGCCAAGGAAACTGGGCTTGCGAGCCTTGTCCCCTTGGCGGTCACGGAAAACGATATAGAGGTAAGAACTCACTGATATATTCTCACTTCTGGAGATCAGGCAGGGATCTTGGACTTGGACAAACAGGAAAAGAACGATGAAGACAAGAGGGAGAGGAGCAAGTCAAGTTTAGAGCACTCCATAGAGAATCGGCTGCATGCCTTTTGCACTTTAGCATGTGTAGTGATGGAGAAGGTCCCTCAAGGTGCTGCAGCCGACTTCTACATAAGCAAAGTATTCATGAGTCGAGGCGTACCGCAAATAACAGGGTAATGCTTGGCTTAGGCTGTAAGACAAAGCACACACCCGGGAGCAGTGCAGCCAAATTGAGAGCAGCCATTCGGTGGAAGTTCGACAAGAGTGAGTGTAAGGCCCCTACTGTAACTTCAGATATGTTTGCAGGAGCTGTGGGGCAGCGCACTCCGCAAGTGAATGTAAGAAAAGTAAGACCCATTTGGAGAGAAAAGACCCTCCACAAAATAGTGGGGGGAAATGGGGCCATCTAGGCTATAGGAAGGAGAGCAGGAGAAACTCAGGTCACTCAACCCTATTAAAGTGGCTAGACTGCTTTGGTTGCTAAATGGTTAACACAGACAAAAAGATGGACAGTTATTAGAGAGTGAGATTGAGGAGGGCCTCATCATACCTTACAATGGACAGTGGCTGAACACATGAGAAAGAAACTGAATTCATTGGCCAAGCACATCGACGAGGCAAGACAAACTAGGTGGGCAAGGAAACCAGTTCATTGCACTCAGAAACTGATGCAGCAGGACTTTGCAGTAAAGTTATCATGCATCAAGGAACCCTGGCCAGCTGCAGCTTTCTGTCAACCCTGCTAACAAAAAAAGGACTCAAGGACTCATGGCTCCTACTGGCACCCAGGGATTGGAGCTTATCTCCAAGTATTCAAGTAGATTGTTTCCTATGTGCCTGCTCTGGGGCAAAGCAAGGACTCTTTACTCGTGCAGTAGGTTGAGTAGCATGTCCTCTATGGGAACCCACCACTGGGATACTTCAGGGTGTCTCTTATGAGGGGGGTGCCAAACAAGGAGCTCAGGAGTTGCAGGTTGATTCACCACCTGAGAGAATGTCAGTCAATAAAGGCCTGAAGCAGGAACAGTGCCCTATCGCATACGCATCCACAGATGACACTGTTGAACCGTTGAGGGTGATGTGCAGAGGGGTACTCCTGGCGGTGAGCAGTCTAAATATCGAATATTTAATTTCGACCTACAATAATATCGAGTTTAGAATATCGAAGGGACAGAATATCGATGTCAAGAATATCGATGGACAGAATATCGACCCTAAGGTAAGTAATATCGATTTTTTTTATATCGATGTTAGTAATATCGAAGTTAGTAATATCCATATGAAATATATCAATGTTACTAATATTGATGTCACTAATATCGATATTTATAATATTGCTATGTATTTTGTTATGTATTTAATATGTATGTGTTAATTATTTTTTGTTAAGTGTTCTACTGGTTTTAAAATATATGTATACAATTTTTATATGTTAATAATGTTTTTTTAAAGTTAATTTTGTGTTTTAGTACCGTAGCGGGTTGTGGGTTCATAGGGGAATAGGGTGGGAAGTAATTTAATTATATGAATTTAATTATAAACTTTTGGGAATTATAAATTAATTTTAAATAATTTTTGAGTTTCAATTCTGTAGCGGGTTGTGGGTTTATAGGGGAACAGGGTGGGAAGTAATTTAATTATATCAAATTAATTATACATTTTTAGGAATTGTAAATTAATTTTAAATAATTTTTGCGTTTAAATTCTGTAGCGGGTTGTGGGTTTATAGGGGAATAGGGTGGGAAGTAATTTAATTGTAATTAAATAATATTTGTATTTATTTATTGGTATTGATAATTATATAATTGTTAATTAAGTATTAATTGGTAATTAATTTTTATTAATTGGTAATTAGTTTTTATTGATTTATTAATTGATAATTATGTTAACTGTATTATTTTATTATTTGAGTGTTTCGTGCATTTATAGGGGAATAGTGTTGAAAGTAATTGAAATCTAATTAAGTAATTATTAAATTTGTTGTTGGGTATTGATAATTAATTAATTGGAGATTAATTATTAATTGGTAAATATTTTAAATTATAATATTGTGGTTATGAAAAATAATTTATTGTTGATTAACAAACAATTGGCAATTAATTATGTTTAAATATTATTTATAGATATTTCTAATTAATATATTAATAAGTAATTATTAATTGGTAATTAATGTATAATAATTATTATTTTGGGTATAAAAAGATGTAATTGTTTAATATTTTTTAATTGGTAATTAATGTTTGATAATTATTTTTTAGTATAAAAAATGTAATTGTTCAATATTTTTAAATTGGTAATTAATATTCATTAATTAATATTTATTGGTATTTATTAATAATTTATTGCTAATTAATTATTTATTGGTAGTTATGTTTTTAATAAATATCTATTGGTATTTGTAAGTAATTTTGAGTTATTTAATAATCAAATTATTAATTATTTTAAAGAATTATTTGATTTATAAGTATGTTATTTTTAACTTCTAAGCTATCCAACACTTTCCCTACTGTTGCACTCTCTGGAGTTGGAATAGTAATTTTTACCCCTACGCTATCCAACACTTTCCCTACTGTTGCACTCTCTGGAGTTGGAATAGTAATTTTTACCCCTACGCTATCCAACACTTTCCCTACCGTTGCACTCTCTGGAGTTGGAATAGTAATTTTTACCCCTACGCTAGCCAACACTTTCCCTACTGTTGCACTGTCTGGAGTGGGAATCTTAAGTTTTGACCCCTACGCTATCCAACACTTTCCCTAATGTCCCACTCTCTGGAGTGGGAATAGTAATTTTTATCCCTACACAATCCAACACTTTCTCTACTGTTGCACTCCCTGGAGTTGGAATACTAATTTTTACCCTTACGTTATCCAACACTTTCCCTACTGTTGCACCGTATGGAGTGGGAATTGTAATTTTTACCCCTACGCCATCCAACATTTTCCCTACGGTTGCACTGTCTGGAGTGGGAATACTAATTTTTACCCTACGCCATCCAACATTTTCCGTACGGTTGCACTCTCTGGAGTGGGAATACTAATTTTTACCCCTACGCTATCCAACACTTTTCCTACTGTTGTACTCTCTGGAGTTGGAATAGTAATTTTTACCTCTATGCTATCCAACATTTTCCCTACTGTTGCACTCTCAGGAGTGGGAATAGTAATTTTTACTCTTGCGCTATCCAACACTTTCCCGACTGTTATTTACGTAAATGGGTCGCGACACTGCTCGTCATGCTGCAAATAACCCCAAAGGATTCTGGATAGTGTAGTGGCTACGGTGAGTACGCCTACGCCACGAGTATATAGAAATATAATGCCATCCCTGGACACGTGTTTCGAGGTAATTGCCTCTCGTCAGCAGGGAGCAGGTAGGTATGCGGGGTGCCGATGACTGCCATATATATAGGTAAAATACCTTCCAAGGCGCGCAGGTGCAGACACCGGGCTCGTCAGCCAAAGTCGCTCGAATGAGCTATTAGTAATTTACGTAAATGGGTCGCGACACTGCTCGTCATGCTGCAAATAACCCCAAAGGATTCTGGATAGTGTAGTGGCTACGGTGAGTACGCCTACGCCACGAGTATATAGAAATATAATGCCATCCCTGGACACGTGTTTCGAGGTAATTGCCTCTCGTCAGCAGGGAGCAGGTAGGTATGCGGGGTGCCGATGACTGCCATATATATAGGTAAAATACCTTCCAAGGCGCGCAGGTGCAGACACCGGGCTCGTCAGCCAAAGTCGCTCGAATGAGCTATTAGTAATTTACGTAAATGGGTCGCGACACTGCTCGTCATGCTGCAAATAACCCCAAAGGATTCTGGATAGTGTAGTGGCTACGGTGAGTACGCCTACGCCACGAGTATATAGAAATATAATGCCATCCCTGGACACGTGTTTCGAGGTAATTGCCTCTCGTCAGCAGGGAGCAGGTAGGTATGCGGGGTGCCGATGACTGCCATATATATAGGTAAAATACCTTCCAAGGCGCGCAGGTGCAGACACCGGGCTCGTCAGCCAAAGTCGCTCGAATGAGCTATTAGTAATTTACGTAAATGGGTCGCGACACTGCTCGTCATGCTGCAAATAACCCCAAAGGATTCTGGATAGTGTAGTGGCTACGGTGAGTACGCCTACGCCACGAGTATATAGAAATATAATGCCATCCCTGGACACGTGTTTCGAGGTAATTGCCTCTCGTCAGCAGGGAGCAGGTAGGTATGCGGGGTGCCGATGACTGCCATATATATAGGTAAAATACCTTCCAAGGCGCGCAGGTGCAGACACCGGGCTCGTCAGCCAAAGTCGCTCGAATGAGCTATTAGTAATTTACGTAAATGGGTCGCGACACTGCTCGTCATGCTGCAAATAACCCCAAAGGATTCTGGATAGTGTAGTGGCTACGGTGAGTACGCCTACGCCACGAGTATATAGAAATATAATGCCATCCCTGGACACGTGTTTCGAGGTAATTGCCTCTCGTCAGCAGGGAGCAGGTAGGTATGCGGGGTGCCGATGACTGCCATATATATAGGTAAAATACCTTCCAAGGCGCGCAGGTGCAGACACCGGGCTCGTCAGCCAAAGTCGCTCGAATGAGCTATTAGTAATTTACGTAAATGGGTCGCGACACTGCTCGTCATGCTGCAAATAACCCCAAAGGATTCTGGATAGTGTAGTGGCTACGGTGAGTACGCCTACGCCACGAGTATATAGAAATATAATGCCATCCCTGGACACGTGTTTCGAGGTAATTGCCTCTCGTCAGCAGGGAGCAGGTAGGTATGCGGGGTGCCGATGACTGCCATATATATAGGTAAAATACCTTCCAAGGCGCGCAGGTGCAGACACCGGGCTCGTCAGCCAAAGTCGCTCGAATGAGCTATTAGTAATTTACGTAAATGGGTCGCGACACTGCTCGTCATGCTGCAAATAACCCCAAAGGATTCTGGATAGTGTAGTGGCTACGGTGAGTACGCCTACGCCACGAGTATATAGAAATATAATGCCATCCCTGGACACGTGTTTCGAGGTAATTGCCTCTCGTCAGCAGGGAGCAGGTAGGTATGCGGGGTGCCGATGACTGCCATATATATAGGTAAAATACCTTCCAAGGCGCGCAGGTGCAGACACCGGGCTCGTCAGCCAAAGTCGCTCGAATGAGCTATTAGTAATTTACGTAAATGGGTCGCGACACTGCTCGTCATGCTGCAAATAACCCCAAAGGATTCTGGATAGTGTAGTGGCTACGGTGAGTACGCCTACGCCACGAGTATATAGAAATATAATGCCATCCCTGGACACGTGTTTCGAGGTAATTGCCTCTCGTCAGCAGGGAGCAGGTAGGTATGCGGGGTGCCGATGACTGCCATATATATAGGTAAAATACCTTCCAAGGCGCGCAGGTGCAGACACCGGGCTCGTCAGCCAAAGTCGCTCGAATGAGCTATTAGTAATTTACGTAAATGGGTCGCGACACTGCTCGTCATGCTGCAAATAACCCCAAAGGATTCTGGATAGTGTAGTGGCTACGGTGAGTACGCCTACGCCACGAGTATATAGAAATATAATGCCATCCCTGGACACGTGTTTCGAGGTAATTGCCTCTCGTCAGCAGGGAGCAGGTAGGTATGCGGGGTGCCGATGACTGCCATATATATAGGTAAAATACCTTCCAAGGCGCGCAGGTGCAGACACCGGGCTCGTCAGCCAAAGTCGCTCGAATGAGCTATTAGTAATTTACGTAAATGGGTCGCGACACTGCTCGTCATGCTGCAAATAACCCCAAAGGATTCTGGATAGTGTAGTGGCTACGGTGAGTACGCCTACGCCACGAGTATATAGAAATATAATGCCATCCCTGGACACGTGTTTCGAGGTAATTGCCTCTCGTCAGCAGGGAGCAGGTAGGTATGCGGGGTGCCGATGACTGCCATATATATAGGTAAAATACCTTCCAAGGCGCGCAGGTGCAGACACCGGGCTCGTCAGCCAAAGTCGCTCGAATGAGCTATTAGTAATTTACGTAAATGGGTCGCGACACTGCTCGTCATGCTGCAAATAACCCCAAAGGATTCTGGATAGTGTAGTGGCTACGGTGAGTACGCCTACGCCACGACTGTTGCACTCTCTGGAGTTGAAATAGTAATTTTTACCCTTACGCTATCCAACAGTTTCCCTACTGTTGCACTCTCTGGAGTTGGAATAGTAATTTTTACCCCTACGCTATCCAACAGTTTCCCTACTGTTGCACTCTCTGGAGTGGGAATACTAATTTGTACCCGTACGCTATCCAACACTTTCCCTACTGTTGCACTCTCTGGAGTGGGAATACTAATTTGTACCCCTACGCTATCCAACACTTTTCCTACTGTTGCACTCTCTGGAGTTGGAATAGTAATTTTTACCTCTATGCTATCCAACATTTTCCCTACTGTTGCACTCTCTGGAGTGGGAATAGTAATTTTTACTCTTACTCTATCCAACACTTTCCTGACTGTTGCACTCTCTGGAGTTGGAATAGTAATTTTTACCCCTACGCTATCCAACAGTTTCCCTACTGTTGCACTCTCTGGAGTGGGAATAATAATTTTTACCTCTACGCTATCAAACACTTTCCCGACTGTTGCACTCTCTGGAGTTGGAATAGTAATTTTTACCCCTACGCTATCCAACACTTTCCCTACTGTTGAACTGTCTAGAGTGGGAATTGTAATTTTTACCCCTACGCTATCCAACACTTTCCCTACTGTTGAACTGTCTGGAGTGGGAATCGTAATTTTTACCCCTAAGCCATCCAATACTTTCCGTACTGTTGCACTCTCTGGATTTGGAATAGTTATTTTTACCCCTACGCTATCCAACACTTTCCTTACTGTTGCACTCCCTGGAGTCGGAATAGTAATTTATACCTCTACGTTATCCAACACTTTCCCTACTGTTACACTATCTGGAGTGGATATAGTAATTTTTAGCCCTCCGCTATCCAAAATTTTCCTTTCTGTTGTTTTTTTTGGAGCTGGAGTAGTAGTTTTATTGTCTCTGCAATTTAATATTTTTTTTATTATTTTAGCTAATGTAGTATATAATTAATTTTAACAATATTTAAATTAAATGTAATTATTTTATTTTGTTATACATAATTATTTAATTTTTATTTATGTTATTGTTTTATGTGTGTAATGTTTTTGCAATTTTTAATATTTTAAAATAATGTATAATGTATTAAAATAATTATAAAAACATTATTAAGTAAGTATATATTATATATTATATGTATATGTTTCATTATTTTTTTATTAAATCATATTGATTAATTATTAATTTTTAACATTATGAAATATATTTAATTATGTTTATTTTATTTATAAGTATTATTATGTTTATTTTACATATTTTTTGTAACCAAAAAAAATGATATTTTTAAAAACAATATTTTTGACATCTCTATTTTATTTTCGATATTTTTGTACTTACCATGTTGTAGATAGGATGTCGATATTCTTGACATCGATATTTTTGTTGCGATATTTTTGTAGGTCGATTTTCTGACCTTCGAAATTTTGTCAGAGATCCACTCCTGGCTAAGGCAGACATAGAATTAGCATTTAGGCTACTGCCTGTGCACCTGCAAAGTTTCTACCTACTGGGCTTCCAGCTAGACGGTCACTATTATTTTGACAAATGCCTGCCAATGTACTGCATTGTTTCCTGTGCATACTTCAAACTTTTCAGCACCTTTATGGAGTTGGCGCTCAATGAGATGTACCCGGGGGTGGGAATTTACACTATCTTGATGACTTCTTGTTCATTAGGGAGCCTAAGGCAGAAATGCCAGATGTTAGTGGACCTGTTTATTAGTCTGGTAGACAATGTTGGCATACCATTGGCACATGCCAAGACAACGGGACCGGCAACCACACTCACTTTCCTCGAAAGAGACCTCAACTAATTTAATGGGTTCTGTAAGCTACTGGTGGGAAAGATGACTGAGTTTAAGGCATTGTTGCAGAGATTGATGGGCCTTGAAAAATGCCACACTCTATGAGATACAGCAGCTCCCCAGGAAGCTGAATTTCATGGCTAGAGTAATCCCAGCGGGCAGAGCTTTCGCTAGATGGGTGGCAGGGTTAACAAAAGGCTTGACCATAAGGCACCACAGAACCCGCTTAACCCCCGTGGTGAGACAGGGTATTGAGTTATGGCTAGGCTTTCTTGCGAACTTTAATTGAACTCTAGTATGGAGGGAGCTGTGGGTCAAAGAGGCTCCACTGAGCTGTATACGGTCACTGTCAGGGATGAAGGCCTTTGTACGATACTGGGAACTGTGTGGTGCACAACGCGCTGACCGGATACTTGACGTAAAAAAGGTATCACAAAGAACATTGCGCTGCTAGAATTATTCTGCATAGTGATGGCTTTCTTTGGCGGGGAGGCAGAATAGCTAAGAAGCTGGTGATGATGTGGTCAGACAATCATTGGGTGATGAAACTAGTGAGCTATGGGGCGGCATCGTGCCCCTTTGTACTAGGGTTGGTGTGTCGCCTAACCCTTTGCCAACTTAGCACAAATGTAGCAATATGAGCTAGACATGCTCCAGATTGCAACAATAGCATTGCTGATGCCCTGTCTCATTTCCAGTGGTCCAGGTATTAGGAACAGGCCCCGCATGCAGATCGGAGATGATACCTTTCCTGCTGGAATTATGGGAGTTGTTGGGCCCAACTTAGGAGTACTGCTGGGCAAAGTGCTGGTGCCTGCAAGGAGCAGTAAATATCATAGGTGCCTTGGGGTTTTCCGACAGGTAATGGGGTGGTGAGCTCAGTGGTGCACAGGCAGTGGTTGCCGTGGAGACTTTCTTCACATGGATGTTCACCAATGGAAAGAGTAGGAATGGCCCCAATCACGCATTGTGGCTGTTGCCCATTTTGCGAAGCTCTGAGGAGGGAGTGGCTCGACCAATACTTCAGATGCAGATGCAGGCCAGCTATGAAAAGATGGGGGTCCATGCAGACACAATAAACAAACAATGGGTTCCTCCTTGGTTTCAACAAACTAAGGGACATCCAAAGGAGTCTTGGGATATGTGTAGTGACTCCTTTGAAGTATCCCTGCTCAGAGCAGCTTTTATACTGACCTTCTTTGGGGCCTACAGAATCAGCCAGGTGGTGACTCCATCTAAGACTGAGGCAGGGGCATCACAGATGACATCTGATCTCTCCTAGACCAGGAAGAGACCGCAGTCATGATCCTCCTCAACCTCTCTGCAGCCTTCGACACTGTGTCACACTACACCCTTCTACACAGACTCCATCAGATGGGGATCCCTTAAATGGATCGCTTTCTTCTTCACAGGCAAAACCCAAAGCGTCCGCCTCCGGCCTTACACCTTAGGCCCAAAGAACATCATCTGTGGGGTCCCTCAAGGGTACTCACTGAGCCCAACCCTGTTCAATACATACATGGACCCCCTGGCCAGGTTGGTCAAGTCCTATGGTCTGAAAATCATATCATACTCTGATGACACTCAACTCATCCTCTCCCTATCCTCAAACCCCACTAACACCAAAACCAATTTCCACAGGTGCATGACCAGTGTAGCCAGCAGGATGCAAAACAAATACCGCAAACTCAACACCGACAAAACAGAGGTATTCATCTTTGGGAGCAACACCTCCCCATGGGATGGTGGCATTTGGAATTGGGCCCCTCGCCCACTCCCACAGACCATGCCAGAAACTTCGGCATGATACTCAACAACAAGCTCACCATGAAGAAGGAAATAAACTCTGTCTCCTTAGCCTCCTTCCTCACCTTCCACTTGCTCCAGAAAATATTCAAATGACTCCCCATCAACACCAGATGCACCGTCACCCAACCCCTCATCACCAGCCGCCTGGACTACGAAAATTCCCTCTACATAGGCATCACCTCACAACTTCTGAGCAGACTGCAAACTATCCAAAATGCTGCAGCCAGGCTCATCTTCGACCTTGCCAAGAAGAGCTCACATCACCCCCACGTCAGAATGCTCCACTGGCTCCCTGTCCAAAAAAGGTGCCAGTTCAAACTACCCACCCACGCCTACAAGGTCCTGCATAAAAAAGAACCGGCCTACCTCAACCACAAACTTAGCTTCAACCAACCCGGCAGACAACCACTCTCTGCCTCTCTCTTCCTTGCCCACACACTTCGACAAAAGCAGAAGCGGCGGCCGCACCTTCTCCTACCTGGCTGCCAAGACATGGAATGGATTCCACCTCTGGGCTGCATCCATCCTACATAAGTTCAAATATGGCCTAAAAACCTGGATTTTTGACTGATACTTCTCAGGAGCAGCCTCCCCCCACCCAGCGCCTGGATACCCTCACAGGTGATAAGCAGCGCTGTACAAATTGTTGATTGATTGGTTGATTGATTGACAAGAGCAATGCCTGCACCGGACAATCTGGATCATCAGGCACTCATTCATCTCAAGGCCTCAGAGATGGGGGAGTTTGCAGAAGCACCCCAAGGGAATCATCTGGCTAACGAGCACAAACTTGTTTTGGATGAGTAGACCTGGGATAAGATGGGTTTAGTTGTTATCATTAGTAAAGACAGCGCTGGATAGAGATAGAGGGACACTGGACACCATTGTGAGTCATCTGGCAGGCCCGACCTTACAGCGTTGGGAAGGCAGACACTCTTAGCAAACATTAAAGAGGATCTGGTAGGTAGCTAGGCTAGTGAGGTCTGCTCACAATCTCTGGTCAGAAATATGTGCACGTTTTGAGTGGCTGGGTGTGGAAAGCTAAAGTGTGGTAGAGAGTTCCAGAAGGAAGCTCAACATATCCATGAGTAAGTTCTTCAGGACATTGGCTGGAGTTGGTTAGTTACAGGCTCATCAATTTAAGAATGCCAGGATACTGTGCAGGGGACTGAGTTCATCTATCGAGGGTTGGTATGGGCATGTTTGTCCTTGGCATTACAGGGGCCCTAGAGCTAGCAGGTTGCTCATAGAGAGGCGTGCAGGTCTCTCAAGGGGAGAGCCACCTGCGGTTGTGAAACCACGGATGGCATGGCCATGTCAACACTATCAATCCTGCACTAATAAGCTCAGAGAGGCAGCCGGTAGGCCAGTCAAGAGCAATGAGCTGCCAGCAGAGTAGTCCTTGGGATCCCTGAAGGTAGGTATACCTAAGGGCAGTAAAAGACCACAAAGGGAAGTGGCAAAGAAGGCATGGCACTTGCTGCCCAGGCATGCTCCCGTGCATCGGTACCAAGGGAAGCCTCAATCTGCGCCACAAGAGAAACAAAGAACCATAGCAAAGGGCAACAGAAAGAATGATTTACAACATGGTGGATAGAAGATGATGGTTGCAACTGGTGATGATGTCAGAACGATGATTTGTGGCTTCAAGCTTGGTTATGTTTTATGAATGTATACTTTTACAAGATTATGGATGGAGCACTATGCCATTAATGACAGATTAATTTTGTGATGCTTCATGATCATGGTTTAGCAATGAGAGACTGACGAGAAACTACGGCCTTTTACCACCACCCGGAGTCATGTGATCCTTCCACTGTGGGGCACACACAGAGATATTACAACATTACATGAATGTACGAGGTGCAACAGAACAATTCAATAAATATTTCATATGTACTGAATTAGTACTACATCCTTATTTTAGATATAAAAAAACTAGATACAATTTTCAAGGGGGTTGACTTGCCCTTCATCCTTCGTAAGTTAATTAGTTGCGTACCACTGCATTGGTAAAAATCGTGGTTTCGAGTGCTAAATATAAGAAAAATATTTCTTGGCACATATCGAGGGAGAAGATGTGGCATAACTGCCTGAGCAGCCGACTTTGAACTGCAGAACCAGGGTTAGAGTGCCAGCGTCACTTCAACATCTTGTGATTCTGGGCAAATAGCTTAATCTCATCCGTACCCAAAAAAAAAGAAAAAATCTAACCTTGTGTAATATAATCTGATGTGTTAGGCCCAAATTTCGCTCTACATATAAAACTGCAAAAATAAATATCAAATGCTATTTATATGGCGTGCATAAAGGGGAGCATTTCCACTGCCTTACCATCCGAGAAAAGGCCGACCGAGATAAATCCTTTACAAAGCCCTCTACTGCTGTTGCTCTATCTCACACGAGGATAGACAATTACTTGCTGTTTTTTATGTTTAGCAACACTGACAATCTCGCACAGCTATTATCCGACATTAAAAAGTCAAACAGAGAGCAATGCAGTCATTTCCAGAGTTTGTGGTATTATCATCCCTCCGTGCTGCCTTTGGAACTGCTTTCATGACTCGTAATATGTCTGAAATATTTGTGGTGACAAGGTTTGTTAGACATTGCTGCTGACATATTAATAGTGATGACAGTTTATGTCACAAAGGCAGCAGCTCATAGGAGGCTTTCCTCTCTCTCCATGAATTCTGTAGTCATACCAGTTAGGCTAAACTGTCTCAAATCATTTATCAGAGACCTTGGCAACAGCAGCTTAACAACCTGAATTATTCATCTGCTGAAGGGCATTTATCTCTTCTGGTTCACAGCTCCAAAACACCCTATCCAATGGACAATATTAGCTTGTAAGATTTAGAAATTCTTGCTGAATTGAATGTGTACATGTGTTGTGTGTATTTGTGGGTGGCTGTGTTTGTTTGTGTGTGGAGGTGGATCATTATTTATTGCTTTTAAACTGCTTTAAATCTGCAGGGAACAATTCACTAGCTCATCCATGTTTTCTATTTTATTTTCTGTTATGTGATGTTATAAGCATGTTTTGTTTGAGCCTTTTGACTTGCTCCTTGTCCCCCCCCTACCATGAACAGGATTTTACACGAGATAATGCTGTTTATTGAAATACTTGGTGTTCAATTGCATCACGATAAATGTTGTAAATGTTGTAAAGTGCTCCGATACCTTCAGGTCTGGCCAGCGCTATATAAAACTCTTAAATAAATATTAGTAATAAGAAAGGCAAATTATAGATGTGATTGTATAAGTGTTGTACAGTGGGTATTTTGAGTTAAAGTTGTAGATATTACTGGGTACCATGGTACCCAAATTGGTGTGTCTGGGTTGTATTAGATATTTGCTGAGCATTCTGATACATGCGCATTGTTGGATGTTAGTGCAGGCCATGCTATTGAGGCAAGCGATAGCCACCTACATTGTATATCCGGCTGCGTGGAAAGTGGCCCGACTAATTTTGTCTGTTAGAAGTTTAATTGTTCATTACCAATATAAGTTTCCAAAGACGCACTTACTCCTCCAAGGCCAAAAGAGCAGGGAACAACTGCCAAGACAGAGGTCCAGGGACATCTGTAAATGAGACCCTATACAAGAAGGGAATAAGTGTCACCTGCCTACGGTATAGAATGAGCGAAAGGCGTCTCTCTGTAAAAAAATGGATATCTCAAGCGGGGAGCAATACCATGAATGACACAAACACCAGAAGATGACAGAAGATATATGAAAATAACACAAATGAATTGTACAAAAATATTTTATTCAAAATAGAACAATCTATAGATATTTTTATAGGATTTTTATAATGTTTTACATATATAATAGAACAAATCAAATAACATAAATATGCATATTTTCCTTTCAAAATGCCCTCACACAATCAATAATATATCTCATAAAGTGACCCGGAGTCCAAGTGGATCACGGCCTAATAACAACTGAAAACATCATCATATCAATTACACAACTGCACTCTCTCATTAAATCAGTCATACGCAATCACATCCATACATCTGTCATACTGTCAAGGCCTACCAATAAAAATGCAAATATAGACAGGAACCACAGATGAAAGAGGCAATGGTATCATGCAAAACCCGATATCTGGGTGGAATAGTACAGTACTATATAGAGATGCACAGCCAAGTTTTTGCTGGAGTACAATGAGTATTTAAATCAGTGCACTAATAACCAGAAACTGACATATACATTATCATCAGCTCAATAACATTGGTTTCATATGTTCTTGAAGAGAGGGAATAGTAGATAGAAAACATTTGAACAGTTCAACTTCCTCTCTTTCTTTCCATGTACCACTGCGTGGTTCCTGTCATACAAAGTGCCGAAGCGAGTTTCGCTAAAGGGCTTTAATGCAGCTGCCACCTTCTTCAGGGCACAATCAAGATGGCAACCAGAAGGTGTGCCATGTGGGTAATAGGGGAGAAAGACGGGTGCCAAACAAGAGGTAAAAGTCAGGGCTCCATTAACGGCGAATGATAACCCTAGGCGTAGATACACGGTCAGTGTTGACGTATAGTGCCAGCGTCTGATACGACTTCAGGCCAAGGGAACGATTAACTAAGAAAGGAAATAAAGTAGTCTTCAAGTATTGAGATGAGGAAGACTCTCTTTGGGCTGGGACGGCAGATGTCCAGATCGGAGCCTGGTAAATACCCAGTCAAGGCAGTCGTGGACCCCAAGACATTCGGAGCCGGGTGCAAAGTCTCTGGCAAGGGCCCCCTCTCTTACGGCCGAAGGGCATGATGCCCCAAAGAGTCTGGGGTGATCAGGCAATAAAGGGAAGTTGTCCGAGGGGCTCCATCTAAAGTAATTGGCGTCCTGTATCTGCTTCAATCAAAGCGCGGGCCATCTGAACAGCACTCCTGATGGTAAAGCACAAGAAATCTAAAGTAGCTTCTTACTTGGATCTTGACTATCAGAGGGAAGCAATCAAGGCATAGCCTATGGGGGTGGCGTGGGGTTCTGACCTCAAAACAGGACAGTACTCCAACAAACTCAGATAGCAGAGAAGAAACAAGCAATCAAAGATGACCACAAACCCCACAACCCAGACACACATGAAATTAAGTTAACCTTATGGAAGAGCGTTTACATAACATGCAAAAATATAGGCTGTAATAAATATGCACTATTAACGTTCAAGCTTAAATAAAAGAAAAAGGTGCCTTTAGAATTATGAAAAATGTACACAGCTGCCACATTTACACATACTTGGCCATAAAAAAGTTAAGCTTGCTCTGCTAAAAGTTGTTCATTTACAAATGCTTAACACACAAAATGATTTTCTTGATAAAAAATGAGATCAACTTTAATGAAGATATTACAAAAATCTTTAACTCTTGACCGCTGCAAAGAGATGCTTTTTAATAATAAGATTAACATTTTATAAAACAATTCACGTACTTTCTGCAAAATGTTTTTGGTTACCTAGAACTTATTGTTGAAATTGATTAGATGTTAGTCTTTTAAATGGGAAACTGTGCACCTATATATGTAGGACCAGCACATAATTTAGGTTCTGACCTCTTAAACTAACTTGTATTACCTTTTCGGAATATGTCATAACAAAAATATTTACTTTTCACTTAAAATATGTTTTATCTTCTACATAGCCTATTGTGAAAGGATAGAAAGGTAACAAGTATTCATGGGAAAGTGAAGCCCTAAGCGAAGTTGAACCATATTCAACATTAATAGCAACAAATCTAACTAATGCATTTGATAGACTATTCTCTCAGTGATATGATGAGGAGTAATTCGGTTCCCAGGAAAACCTCAGACTTGGATTGGATGGAAGAAGACGAGAGAAGCAAGTGTTGCAAACTTTCATAAAATGTGTTGTTTATATATATGCATGTTTCTAGATTGGAAAAACACTCTCCCTATCACCCTGGCTCACATTTGTAGACACTCTTTGTCCATGGAGCTTTGACTGAGAATGTTTACTCCATTTAGCCCAGACCGTGCAAGGCGACTGAGTTTCTTGAAATTCTTTCTTTGATATTTTTCATTTATTTAACTGGTTTACTGAAGCTTTATCTATTTATTTATTTGTTTATTTTATTAGTTTTATACAGCGCTGGCTAGACCCGAAGGTATCAGAGCGCTTTGCAAGAGTATCTACAGAAGTACAATAAATTACACAAAGTTACACAGTAAAAACAGGGGTTAAGGACATGAGAATACTCGAGGACGGCAAATGAAGACGCTAGGGGGCATATCAGCAACAGACGGCGATAAATATCGCAAAGCGCGCTTAGCGCTTTTATATTTATCGCTGCCTATCGCTGTAATTTATCGCCTGGATAACGCGTTATTAACAACGCGTTACTCCAGAGCGATAAATTTTACATCAAAAGTGGCGTTATGCGGGAATATCGCTGGTAAACCAGCGATATTCCCACAGCGATAGAAGAAACCTTGATGATAGGGAGATGAAGATTCAGCCACTGAATCCACCTCCCATGTCATAGATAGGGTAGTCATGAAAATTAGCAGACGTAAAATACCAGCGATAACAGTGGTTAACGCTGTATTTTACATCGCTAAGGGTGTCCTGGGCCGTATTGTAAATACGGAGTAGGGCAGTTAGAGATCCTTTTCCCTTAGTTTTTGCAGGGAACGCCTACTTTGCATCTCATTAGAGATGCAAAGTGAGGCGTAAACTAAACAGGAGCTGATTCAAGGAAACACGCGATAGCGTGTCCTTGTAAATAATGCGATCAAATTATCGCCGCTTTTCGGCCAAAAACGGCCGCAAAAGCGGCGATAATTTTGTATCGCCTCGTTGTTAATATGCCCCCAAGTGAGTCAAAGTAAAGCAGTGCAATAACAGTAAAAGCGGCAGAAAACCGGAGACAAGAACAATCTAAGGGGCAGGGGAAGGAAGAGGGGGAGAACAGAAAGAAAGGGAAAGGAAGGCAGATAAGGACAGGAAAGTGAGAGTGAAACAAAACAGGAGTGGGACCAGAGATATTAACAAGATCGACAACGAGGAGTAGGTCCGTGGCACAGGAGAGACGATACAAAGGTCGCCTGGCTGGAGACCTGCTGGGACAGAGGAAGAAGTCAAAGATCACTAAGATGGCGGATCAGGGACAGGGAAGTCAAAGAAGAAAGTCACAAAATGGCGGGGAGCATAAGAGTCCAAGTCAGAAAGTCAAGGGAGCAAATTCCGAAAACACCAAGAGCAAATTTAGCGGAGGGTAACTAGAGGGGGAAATGAGCCAGAGAGTCAGGAGGGAGGAGGGCAATCGGTTTCAAAGTCATAGCCGTACTGTCCATGAGCAAAGGTTCAGGGCAGTGGGGGCAGCAGTGTCCGATCCGGTGTCCATAGGTCAAGGATGAATGTTAAAGGCACCAAAGTAGTAGTCCGTAGAACGGGAGGCAGCAAAGTTTGAAAAACCGGAGGGGGCGCCTATCCAGCACGGTCGCAGAATGATGGGTTCAGATAGCCACAAAGAGGGGTGCCGAGACTTCATACCTCCGCTATGTCCCCAAATCGGCCCAGATGTCTTGCGAGGAGGCGAAGCAGGCAGCAAAGTAAAAACAAAACGGAGGGGGCGCCTATCCGGCACGGACGCAGAGTGATGGGCTCAGATTGCCACGAAGAGGAGTGCCAGGACTTCTTACCTCCACTATGCCCCCAAATCAGCCCAGATGTCTTGCTCTCACCCTCTTGATATATAGCTCATTAAGAGTTCTAATTGACTTCTTTCTCGCAATTCTTAGAGTAGGGATTCTTTTCTTTATGGAATGTGCCTATTGTTTTTCAAAGATTTGTGCATTGATGTAGGAAAGTGCCCTTTTTGACATGGTCACCCCCATGTTTTGCCTGGTATTTGATGTGTTTTCGACTGGGTCCCTGGTAACGTGATCCCAAGTGCCAGATCTCTTACCCCAAAACTGTACCATTGTACCCCAATTGGCAATACCTTTGGCAATCCTGTAAGTCCCTAGTAAGTGGTACCCCTGGTACCTAGAGCAAGGAAGTCAAAGGGGGTCCTTAAGGGCTGCAGCATGCCACCCTAAAGGAACCCTCACCAAACAGATATTTGCCAGCAGAGTGTCTTGGTGGAGGCAAAAGTGAAAAACGACATGGCACACAGCCCTGAGTGCCATACCCACAGGCACTGCATGGGCAGATATGCCACTGTGCTGGTCAGCCCTATTGCTGCCAGTACAAGTGAACAAAAAAGATATTTTAAGTACATGTGCTGGACACTGGTGAAAATGAGTTCCCCAGCCACATGATAATTTTACTGGAAATAAGGATGTTTGGTATCAAACATCTAATGTTAATGAACCCACACTGATGCCTCTGCTGGATTTGTAAATACATGCACACAGAGGGCACCTTAGAGGTACTCCCATAAAACCTACCAGCCTCTGGTGTGTTGACAGACTAGTTCTTGCCATTCTGCTGCCAGATACGTGTTTCTGATCCCCGAGAGTGATGGCCTTTACTCTCAGGAGGTCCAAAACATAGCCTGCTCGGGAAGACATTGTTCACACACACTCCCAAAGGATGGCCTGCTGATTAGCATTCCCACGCAGGGAAGCTTCGAAGAAGTCACCGCCTTTGAAATGCAAATCTGGCTCCTCTCACAGGAGAGGAAGCCAACCCCCTTTGCCCAGAGCCCTTTGGCACCTGAACAGGCGAAACAATTAGCTAGTCAGGGTGGTGTGCCAACTCTCAAGCTAGTACTGCCCGTAAGATGGGCTACATGAATTAGACATGACTTTTCAGAGTTGGCCTTCTTGAAGATGGCAATCTTAGGAATTCTGGGACACGGTTATGCCCACTTCCCAAAGACAGTGGTCATATAGGGGGCTTAGTGACCCCAGGGATAGGTATCCATAACCCCCCCCAACTTCAATACTTAGGGGAGCCCCTTGCAGATACTGTTGACATGAAAGAAGAAGATGGATGTAAAGAGTTGCAAAGAGCAAGAACAGAAGATTCAGCAACTGACTTGGTGCCAGTCTGCCTGCTGATTTCGACAATTGCACTGAAATCTGACTTGTCTTGCAGCTGCTGTGTCTCCACTGCCTGAGAGACCCACCAGTACTTCATTCAGGAACCAAGTACCACGGTACAGCGGATCTATTCCCCTGGATCCTGCAGGTACGAAAGACTTAGCTGTGAGGCTCCAAGACCGCAGAAACGTGATGCTGGAACGCACCACTGAACCAAAGCGCCTAGCCCAAGCGAAAGTGGGACAACCATGACAATGTGGTCCACAGACCCTCCAGACTTGAAGCCCACCTTGGGTTTCCCCACTGTTGACTTTTTGAAGACTCCTATAGTCTCTATTCACAGGCCTCCTCTTCTGCAACTCACCCTGGTAAGAAAAACCTGATGCCTAAGGACACCTCTGCACCCATAGCCGATGGAGAAGAGGACCAAAGGTGTCCCTGTGTTCCAAAGCATTGTGAGGTCTGAGCTCTCCTGTTGGTTCATCCCGACTAGCTGCTCAGTCAAATCCTGCGTTACAACAAACAAATGATGGACGGAATGCTGACAATGCAGACATTCTCCCCCAGTCAAGAGATCTGGGTTAAATCCATCGTTCTTTTGCCCACTACGCCACCCCAGTTCAGACATGGCCATATGCAAATCAGTCTTGACCCTGTGCCTCATGGGAACAGTCCAGCCCGAACTGCCAAGCCATGTCTTCCCTGGACCGGAATCAAGCATCCTAGGACCGGTTTCTGGCTATCAGCCGTCATCAGCCAGGGTAGCTTGACTCCAGTGGCGTAGTGAGCACGGGTCCCACGTCTGGGAATACCCATCCCACTTAGGGCGAAAAGCATTACAACAAACAAAGGATGGACGGAATGCTGACAATGCAGACATTCTCCCCCAGTCAAGAGATCTGGGTTAAATCCATCGTTCTTTTGCCCACTACGCCACCCCAGTTCAGACATGACCATATGCAAATCAGTCTTGACCCTGTGCCTCATGGGAACTGTCCAGCCCAAACTGCCAAGCCATGTCTTCCCTGGACCGGAATCAAGCATCCTAGGACCGGTTTCTGGCTATCAGCCATCATCAGCCAGGGTAGCTTGACTCCAGTGGCGTAGTGAGCACGGGTCCCACGTCTGGGAATACCCATCCCACTTAGGGCGAAAAGCGTTACAACAAACAAATGATGGACGGAATGCTGACAATGCAGACATTCTCCCCCAGTCAAGAGATCTGGGTTAAATCCATCGTTCTTTTGCCCACTACGCCACCCCAGTTCAGACATGGCCATATGCAAATCAGTCTTGACCCTGTGCCTCATGGGAACAGTCCTGCCCGAACTGCCAAGCCATGTCTTCCCTGGACCGGAATCAAGCATCCTAGGACCGGTTTCTGGCTATCAGCCGTCATCAGAGTGGGCTAAAGAACGGTAATGGATCAAACCCAGATCTGTTGACTGGGTGTGAGTGTTTGATTGGTTCTGATGCTCTGTCCATCACCACCCCCTTTTGTACCGCTTTGTTCGCCATAAGTTGGCAGGGTATGCTCAGACGTGAGTCCCTTGCTCACTTTGCCACTGGATTCAAGCAAGCCTGGCTGAAGACGGCTGAAATGCCAGAAACCGGTCCTAGGAAGCTTGTTTCCGGTCCAGGAAAGGCATGGCTTGGCAGTTCGGGCTGGACTGTTCCCATGAGGCACAGGGTCAGACTGATTTGCATATGGCCATGTCTGAACTGGGGTGGCAGAGTGGGCTAAAGAACGGTAATGGATCAAACCCAGATCTGTTGACTGGGTGTGAGTGTTTGATTGGTTCTGATGCTCTGTCCATCACCACCCCCTTTTGTACCGCTTTGTTCGCCATAAGTTGGCAGGGTATGCTCAGACGTGAGTCCCTTGCTCACTTTGCCACTGGATTCAAGCAAGCCTGGCTGAAGACAGCTGAAATGCCAGAAACCGGTCCTAGGAAGCTTGTTTCCGGTCTAGGAAAGGCATGGCTTGGCAGTTCGGGCTGCATTGTTCCCATGAGGCACAGGGTCAGACTGATTTGCATATGGCCATGTCTGAACTGGGGTGGCAGAGTGGGCTAAAGAACGGTAATGGATCAAACCCAGATCTGTTGACTGGGTGTGAGTGTTTGATTGGTTCTGATGTTCTGTCCATCACCACCCCCTTTTGTACCAGTCAAATCCTGCAGCCTCTTTTTACAAAGACCGATCCCCATTGACCCTCCAATGGGCACCCAACACTGTTTTTCACCCCAGCACCTGGCCGCCCTAGTGCCGCAGATGGTGTCTGGCTGGTGTTGCCTTGGACCTTGCACTCCACTTACCTTAAGTCCCGGAGACTGGTCACATAGGTTGCTGTACTGTACCTGAATGTCATCCTTGTTTATCCTCCCTTAGGTTACATTACAGCTTCTGAAAAATACACTATCAGCTTTTCAAATACAAAATTATGTCTTTTGGAAAACATACTTACCTGATCATATTGATTCTGGTGCCTAATTACATATAAAGATAAATGTTATTGTTATAAATTGGTGTGGATCACCTTATTGAGTCGTGTGTGTCATTTATTGACTATTGTGTGTATTTGCAGATGTCTAACACTCCTCTCTGATAATCCTTAGACTGCTCGACCACAATACCCACTAGAAGAGCACTGTGGGATTGCTAGAGAAAGCCCACTCATAAGAGAACCCCTGGACTCTTTCCATGATATGTGTCATTTTGATATATTATATAAAGAGCCAGCTTCCTAAAATTGATTTGATATTAACAAGATTCCTAATAATTATTGATGAATAAACTATGACCAAATAAAGATGTACTACTCAAAGAGTTGAATTAAGAACACCCTTAAAACCTTCCTAACTCTCTTCACTGACTCACACCTAGATATATTGATTATTGATGAGAAATTGTTGATGTTGATGATTCGATTTCTCTTCCCGCTTCAACGGCCAAAGTCCGGTGTTCTAACTGAGTGAGGATTAGGTTTGAAGAATGGTAAACCGAATACTTTAATTTTACCTGATTCTCGCTCCAAGAACCCTTATATTAACTCTAATCATTCAATGAAATGACATGCATATTGTATGCCATCAGTTCCATTAAGGAACTGCCCATTTATCACTCATATCTGGGATCAAGCGTCTGTACTCTTGCGACTAGATATCTCCTTAAGTATGAATGTTACATGCTGATAACAAATAGTGTAACAAATTTAATTGTGTCTGAAATTGGTTCTTGACAAACAATTGGTGCCACACTAATGTCTATTCACATTGTGGAACAACTGTTGAAGTAGAATTTGGAGCTGATCTAGACTTTTGGTGTTGGCTTAAAGGCTCACTGGCCAGCAGAGGCCTTGACCCTAGTGGAGGACTGTCTCCTTTATTTAGAGATCTGCCTGGAGGGAATCTCTGTGGCAGCATTGCATCCGCCAGTGAAGTAACCACACTGTATTCAGAACTGGAACTCATGGAATACTATTTTTTTGGTCTCACTTTCATGGAAGCTTTTACCCGCTCTTAGGAGCCTTTGTTTGATTTGCATGCGTGGGTCTATCATACCTCATGTAGTGGATCTATCAATCGGAAAATCAGTGGCCCCACACTAGATAGGGCAGAGATACCAACACTACGATCTGTGAGATAGACAGGCAGCCAGGACAAATGTTTCTAACAGCATAGCTAGCTCAGGCTCCTTCTCTCAGTAAGGTGGCAGTTTCACCACCTACTAATCAGGTATGGGAACTCTCAGTTTGGTGAGAAGAGAGCCCCATAGATTATGGCAAATCTTTTGCTCCACTGAACATTAAATGATCCCTTAATTCTAACAGGTAATAATGGAAATAAGCACTGTGTTTAGTATAATTCGCGTTTATTGCACACTGCCACACCAGAGTTTACAATCATAATTGAATTTTGCTGCAGGCATTTATCTTGATCAGCATCTTAAGTCTGTATCACTATGCTCTTCTCTTTTCATGATTAAAAATAAAATGTGCACCTCTAACAATTAAAAGCACAACAAAATAAGGTATGGTTAGTTGTGAGTTGTGGGCAGCACAATTTCTACCCAGAGTGCCCGGTGAAAATCAAAACTAGGCTAAAATACCCAATTTCCTTTTGCCTTAAATGGGGTTTGGCTTTTGTATTGAGACACTCTGTTAGCCTCCAACTAGGTAACTCTATCACTGCTAAATCTTCTGAAATCCAGAGGCCCTGGGGAATGCCTGGTGTTTTGCTTGCATGGATCCTTCTACATTTTCTAACTTCGACTGCCCAGCAAAATATGGGTGAAAAATATATTTCCTTGTGACAGAAATTTCTTAAACTCCCAGCTAATGGCAAAGTATCATTATCCTGCATTCCCACTTTTCTCCCAGTAAAAATGTTACCCCACATGTTTTGGTAGACCTATCACACATGACTGAAACAGAACAAATCTGTCATCATGTGAAGACTACATTAACACTACATTGCCTTTACACTGACACACGTGTTACCCATTCTGTTGTTTTCATTGAAATAAGTGTGGGAATGACAGGTGGTTGTGAGGTTGTCTGTCACATAAATCAGTGGAAAATTGTGTTTTTTTAGCCATACTCTGACACTTGACATTGATATTTGTGGGGGATGTATGGTACAAAAAGTGCTAGGATCCATGCAAGTTACACAAACATGTACCCCTCACATTCTCTAGTATTCAGAAATGTATACAGTTGGCTGCTTTATCTGGTTGCATGCCAACTCCAAGCCCAAATACTGGAGATACCCACAGATTTGATTTAATTTAAAGCAAAGATTTGTATTTCAGGCCTTTCCCTTCCCATTCAAAAGGTCCAACCACTCAATTGCAGTACCATGATTATAGGAACCCTGGTTGGTAGGGATTTTGTTGTACCATACAGGCACCAGAATTTTCCCTCATAGAACTGTGAGGAACTTCCTTCTTTTTTGTTTTTTTCACAATGTCTGACATTTGCAAGGCATCCTGGATGTAAAAGTAGTGGGATCCACACATGCCTTACTGTGCTGGACTCAACCATGCATCTAGTTTTCAGAATTTTCTGGGGTTTTAAGGTTTCCCAGGGTGACATCTGATTGAGGACCCAAACAACACAGAACATCAGATTGCAACAACTACTGTAATTCACAGCAAAATCTTGATAATTTCATGGTGCATTTTTTGACTCTTCTGTATTGGACAATAGATCCAACAACACTATAGATTACGATTTTTATTGGGGAACCTGTGGTAACAGTAGGTTGTGGGACTATTGTCATTCCACACAGATTTCTGAAATTTTCCTTACACGTTTGACATTTGCACAACATTTTGAACTAAAAAAAACATTGTGATTCATGCACACCGCAGATGACTTCACCATGTGTTTGGTGTTCACAAATAGCTGAGGTTAGAAATTGTAAGAAATTGGATTATTGGTTAAAGGGTGTGAGAAACCATTTGAAAGAATAATCAAAATCCTTGTCAGGATGAACAACAACTATCAATATTCAAAGTGTGCTTAGTCCTCTGGCAGCTTGGCACAAAGCAGTCAAACTTAACTTAGGAGCAATGTGTAAAGTATTTATGCAGCTCTCAAAAGTGGAAACACAACACAAGGGGATCCCAAACTAACTTAGAATGACAGAGAATATTTTAATAAATGAAAAGACACAAAAAATCCAATCAATAGAACTGAAGTTATGAGTTTTTAAAGTTTTTAAAATTGAAGTCAAAATAGCACCACAGTGTACAAAGCGCCAACTGCAGGTAGCTGGTTGCGCCAAACTGGGCCAAAGTCAAACGCTCAGGCTGACTCTAATAGAGCGCAAGCCAGCTACGGTACCAGGTTCTGCCTGCTGGGAGTTGTGACTTCTGTCCTTAGTGAAGGGGCTGTAGGCACTGTACACTGGGCCCTTTGAAGTCACCGATCAGCAGCTGCACAATGCTGCAAAGCGAGGCTCTGCACAGATATGCTTCGGATCTGGTGAATCCTTCAGATAAATAATTAAAGAGGAGCCCAAAGCATCTGGATTTTCACCTGGAGTTCAGAAGGAGACACTCTGACTGCAGTCAAGTTTCCAGGACCTTGATAACAGCACTTATGGGTCAGGACTCACTCCCACACAGGCCAGCAGAATGGATCAGGTCAGGGCTAGTTGTGTCTTGTCAGCTGGAAAGGCCTCAGGAAGCTTGTTGTGTTCCTGTAGCTCAAACAGGAAGTCAGTCAACTGACTCTTGGAGTTACTTCTGGGTTCCTGGGTCAAGCAGTTCCAGTCTTCCTTCTTCAGATATCAGGACAGTCCTTCTGAATCTTCTCAGGTCAAGGAGTGTTCTGATTTCAGATTCTGAGGTTCACACCTTTATGCCCAATGCCAGCCTGTGGGTGGGAGACAATCCTTTGTCTAACTCTAAAACTGGTTCTGGGCAGTTTCTCCCTTTTCCTAATTTTGTCTCCTGCCTGGAGAGTAAAACAAAGCTCAGGAAAGCCTAGGTGTGAGCTGAATCTGTCATTGTAAACTAAGGAAGAGTCTGGGTACTCTTTGAAGTGCAATCCGGGCAGGGGCACAGCTTCTCCCCAGCCATTCTGTCAGGAATACCCACAACTCCCAAGACTTAATGACTTAAGATCTGAATTTGCCATTAAAGAGGATTTAAAATCACAATTAAAATGAGTGGAAGAAATATTTGTCTAGCTCCTCCAAAATTGAATTTATCACGTATTAAATATATTTAGGAAAGCCAGTTTTAGTCTATAGGAGGACAATCTTGCCACAATAGAAAACGGCGCTGGAGATTTCTCACTGTCAGGACATGTAAAACATAATAAATACATGTCCTACTTTTTAAACAAAGACTAACAACAATGTCTCAATTGGTATTATTGAGAAAGGCAATTATACATGTATGTACAAGACATTACAAGGAGAAGAAGGAGGGAGGCTTGAGGTTTGTTGTAAAATTTGCTCATGGCATCATATAATTCAAGTAAGACAAAATTGTAAAGGACATACTCAACAGTTGGATCAGCACTGTTAGGCAAAGTATGCACTGGCAACCTGAAAACTTTGTGCACAATTGTGCTCGTGACACACGAAAGTGACGGCGCAAGTGACACGTGAGAGAAAACAGCAGAAGGTGCAATGTGAAAAAGTGACTGATATGTACAAGAATATATGGTTCACAATGGATTATTTACAGTAGTGGGTCATAGTTTCATAGACATTTTGTGTGAGAACCATAGCTGAATTTGCGCCGTGAATTGCGCTGAAATGTCGACGGCGTTTCGATCCTAGTTATTAAGGATCATCTTCAGGCCCGGGTAGCCAAGTAAGGGGTGCTGAAGGAAGCAGGAGGCGAGCGACAGGGGGCAGCATAGCTTGCCTGGGCAAGGACACAATGATTTCCATGGACAGGGTCCGAGGTAGGTTTGTGGTAGGGATGAGTGTCACAGTAATTCTCAGGATACCCATCAGCGTATGGAGGTCTTGGAGGTGCTGTGAGAACAACTATGCTGCAGGGAGTCTCAAAGACAGTGTTGGAGCTCAGAGCCACTGTCACACAAGGGGGAGAAGATAACGGTCCGGAGAGCCCATCCGTAAAAGACGTGGTGTTCGAAGGAGGAATAAATCTACTGGCAGTAGGAGCGCTCAGATCAGCGCAGAGCCGCCACAGACGCTCATCCCTACTGCGTACCTACCTCGGACCGTCCCCGTGGAATCCATTGTTTCATTGCCCGGGCCTGGTAAGGGATTTATTTTGCAGATCGAAGTGGCAGTTTAAAACTGCTTTTCAGGCTGCATTGGCAGGCCTGAGTTATCTTTTAGGAGCTACTTTAGTGGGTGACACAATGAGTGCTGCAGTCCAATAGTAGAATTTTATTTACAGGCCCGTGGTATAGATAGGACCATCTTCTAGGAACATATAGGTGAATTAAATGTGGCAATCATGTATATGCAAAATTTTCAATGTTTAAAGGGGAGAGTGCAAACACTTTACCTCTGTTTAGCAGGGACAAAGTGCACAGAGTCCTATGGCCACCCAAAAAATGAGTTCAGCAGCAGAAGGCAAAATTCTGGGGGTTGGCCAAATGGGCAGATTTTCTACAATAGGTTTCACTGGATGCAAGCCCTGGCCCAAATACCCACAACTACCAATATCATGCATTCTTAGACATTTCAGTCATGTGAGATAGGCCCTCATACTCAAATGTGGTACAATAATTATTGGGAGAGTTTTGGTTAGAGTAGCTGGTAAGACCTGTCTCATTCCTCAGAAATTTGTAAATTTTCCCTCACAGAAATGTCAGGAAATTCTATGATTTCACTCAAAGTTTGACATTTGCAGGAAAGGTTGGGTAACAAAACATGCTGGGATTCATGAAAACCATATGTGAGCAAAACATTTAGGAAATAGTATAAAAAGTGGACCTTCAAATTGACAGTGTCAATATGTAAATAAACAAAGTGCATAAAGTATCAAAAACACATATTTTATTTATTCAAACAATATTTTTTATATTTTATATTTTGTCTTTTTTTTGGTCAAAATTGAATAAAAAGTATCAAAACGGCAGTGTTCACAATGTATAAATGTACAAAATGTGTATTGAATTACATATCAATCACAATATGAGTCCATGATCCCTACTATCATTATTCAGGCATACTTACTCATTCATACAGTGCCTAATTCTACAGAATATATTTCTTTATATGGAGAACATCATACACATTTTGTATGTATTTTTAGCAAGACATGGGAAAAGGACAGGAATGCACCGTATCTCATAGATAATGCACAATCCTGCCCTTTTGGTTTGACTAGGGCAGCGCAGCAGGATTCCTTGCGGCGCTGCCCTACGTCAAAACCTCATAAATGAGACCCGAGCTAGAGCAGGCTGTCTGTATTCAGGGTACATTTCACCTTAAATGTATGACAAAAGTCATTCTGTGAGGGATGTCAAAATACTTCTTGGGTGCCCTGGGTGGCACAAGGACACCAAAATATATTTAGAAAGTGTGTTCGGCTCCCAGGCAGGGAGCCAGCGGTGCTGCTGGAGCTTTAGAGCTCCCCTCGCATTCCGCATCAAAAAAAGCAAGGTATGGGTGAACAGGCACTCCCACGGGCCTCCCACAATAAAAAAGAAACAGAAAACAAGTAAAAGAATAATAAATAAGTTGCTGAGAAGGAGTGCCCCCATACAGCCCTCAATGTATTAAAGTGCAATTTATGTTCTGTGGTGCCCCAATATGGCCAGTGACACCACCAACATATTTTAGGGTGTTGTGGGTGACATCACATAGTGCAGCAGCCACAAGAAATAAATACAAAAAATAACCCTATGTTTCCTGGGGTCTCATGGACATGACCCCAGAAAAAGTATATCATGTCTCAAGCATTTTCAGCCCTGGAACTTTTGCTCTTCATCTCTTGAATGCAGTTTCCCCTTCTGGATGGTCTTATGGTTGCATTATGGGGCCAGAGCAGTTTACAAGAAAGATTCTGATGCTTGTTTAATGCTGTTTTGAATACCAATGCTTTATTTTAATATATAGAGACAAACATTGCAATGCTTATAATTAATGATGAATATCTTTAAATATGATTACGAAATCTATTGGTTTTATTGATGAGTCCTAAGTGTCAATGTTGTTTTATTAAAGTGGTTACACTTTGATAAAGCCAATAGGCTTATCCTTATATATTTATGTCCTGGCTCCATAACAAAGCCAATAGTTTTGCCTTTATTTAATAATGTGGTGATCCCTTGACAAAGCCTACAGGCTTGTCGTGTCTATTGTTGTACTCACTTCTTGACAAAGCCAATAGGGATGGATTTGCTTATATTTACAGTGACATATATAAAAAACTAGAAATTCACGGAAAAATATAAAGGTTAAAATGGCATTATAGTTAGGTGTGTTACAAAAAAATCTTAGACATTCACTGAATAAACAACAAAGGTTAAAGTGACATTATAGTTAGGTGAAAATGTCAGTTAAAATGTAATATTTTAAAAAAGGAAAAAAATCACCACATGAATTAACTATAACTTGCACCCCCGCCATGCACTGCTTGTGATCCCACATATTACATCACTCCGGGCACTCAGAGCATACACTTTTTTTGCTGTGATCCGGCATGAGACCCATGGGATCACAGCACAAAAAAGAATTGTAATTTTGGATATACATGGTCTGGGGAGCAGGGTGTCCCTAAACTGCCCCATATAGGACGGGGGAATACGTCCTTGGTGTCATGTAATGGCTGTTGAAGCATTTTCTTTCATGCTGTGGCCAGCCAATCAGACAGCTCGCTCTCACAGGAGCCTCACTCCCATGGAAACAAGGTAGCCTAAAGGCAAAAAGGCCCTTTAGGCCAATCAGAGTGCTTTCGTTTTTTAAAGTTGAGCTTGTTGAACTCATGTGAGAGTCCCTTGAACACAACTGTCCAGATATAAAAAATATATTTGTACCTTAATTTCTCAAAAGTCACTGGACAGACATAAACCAAATAACAAGAAGCGCACTTTCTAGCTTTCTGCCAAATCTGGTGTACGTCCATTCAGCAGTTTTTGGTGTACGCTGTTTGAAATCATCTATAGAAAATGCATGGGAATTTCCTATAGAAATTAGGCCTGGGCGGTAAATTCCATTCCACTCACGGAATTTGCAGAATTTGTGTAATTTCGCGTTTCGCAGAACGCAAAATTGCCCAAAATTCTGTGTTTCGCTGCTTCGGAAATTTTTGCTTGTTCGCGTTCTCAAAATGCGCGTTCGCGAGATATTTCCCCCAGAGCCCGCAAACAGCATTCGCAAACAGGAAAACACGCGGAATTGCTTGTTCGCGGAATTTCTGCGTGCTCGCGGAGATTTTTACCATTTCGCGGCACTTTGCATAACGCGACTACGCAAATTCCGCCCACCCCTATGCTGGCCTAACTATATCTTGGACACCACTGGGCAGTAGCCAGTAGGCAGTTAAAGTTAGGACCTAGTTTCCAAAGGAAAAGCATTTTTTGTTTTGTTAATAACTTTGGCGTAGCTTGAAAAATCTTCACAACATGCCAGTCACTTCAGCTGCTGTAAAGTTTTGAGGTGATTCGTCAAGTGGGGGCTGAGAAAAAGGGGGGTCCCAAAATGTGTTAGCCCCATGCAGGTACTAATAGGGATTTTAGACACAACTACAGCCCGAACTGCGGAACAGAATTACACGAAATTTAGCAGAAATCTGTATCTTGGTCCAGAAAGAGTGTTTTTTGAAATTTGGAGTACATCTGTTCAGTAGTATGGACTTATTAAAGAAAAAAGGTTTATGTATATCTAGCAATGCGGATCGACAGATCTGTGGATTCCTACACCAACAGCAATGCCGTGCTTGCCGCAGCCGCAACCTGAGATAAAAATTGTGGCCACCATTTTGTGAATTGGGACGTGGTTCATGGGGGGGAATAAGGCAGAAATATGATATATGGGGTCAGGATAAAGGTATTCTGACCAACTGATGCTGATGGAAGGTCTGTGAGGGGCCCATCATAAGAAAAAAATTGTGGGGATACCTTTTTTGCATGAGGGAGGATACCCCCGATCCACTGCTACTCTCAGAGTTGCCCATGTGACTATGTGGCAGATACGTGGATCCAGACTCCAATGAATATCTATCTATCTATCTATCTATCTATCTATCTATCTATCTATCTATCTATCTATCTATCTATCTATCTATCTATCTATCTATCTATCTAGCTCTATATATATATTTATATATATAGACATACTTGCACGTGCACACACTCACACACTTCCACACAACCACTCACACACCCAATCAAACACCCATACAGCCACTCACACAATTACCCACAATCCACTCATGGACCAACACAGCCACTCACACAATAACACACCCACTTTCAACACATCCACTTTCACACCCACACAACCATTGACATACCCACTCACACACCCATAGAGTCACTCACACACCCACACAGATACCCAAAAACCACTCACACACCCACTCACAGACCCACACAGCCACTCTCAAACCCACTTACATACCAACTCATTCACACACTCACTTAGACACCCACACAACCACTCAAACACCCACTCACACACCCACCCACAGACCCCAAAACGACTCCAACTCCCACACAGCCACTCACACTCCTACTCACAAACACTCACACATCCACTATCACTCACACACTCACTCACCCACACACACACAGGCAGTGATACAATAACAGAAATTCCAATAGCATATGTTTGTATTTAAAGTGATGTTTTTTTAGTACTGAATGTTTGTTTTTGGTTGGAGATCGGATCTGTGGATCCATAAAATTGATATAAAAAAGAAAGACTTGGTGCGTTGCATTTCTAAAGACTACATAAGTTACCTCACCCTCATTTTAACATTTTTTGTTTTAAAATGTATAATAAGAATGAATATGTGAAGAAAATGTATTTCTAAACTTGTGAAAATATATATTAATAAACTGAATTTATGGGTCAAATATTGTAGTACTATTTAAAAAGAACTGGTGAACTTCACTAAAAAAACAAATGTTACAGGGACGGTATAGTTAGGAAATAGAATTTTAAAAAACATGGAAATCCACTGAAAAAAACAAAGGTTGCAGGGACTCTATAGTTAGATTCAGATTTTACACATACAAAGCAATGGAAAATCAGCAGTTATAGTAATCTGAGCTAACTATAATTTATGCCCACCTATAATGCACTGCGAATAATCTCATATATTACATCACTCATGACATGGTTAGTGAGATGACTGATGACATCACTCATGACATCTCAAATGCCATCACTGATAACATCATGCAGCAAAGTAAACTTCAATATACTTAATAAAATACAATTTACAGTTTTAAAAAAATAAGAAAAGGAGACAGGTGATAGACACAGTGCAGAGAGCTCATTGGAACCTTATCAACTACTACACCCACTTATAAGTTCTTTGTGCATAGTCCTGTCTCTTCTAAATCACTACTCTAAACACTAATGACCAAAGTAAGACGTCTAACCGTACTACTCTATGGCAAACCACAGCAACACGATTCATCAACCTGGAAAGAGGTTTTAGTGCAGATGTCAGTTTTTCACAAACTATTACAACACACACCCAGTAGATATGTCTTAGCACACAGGTCACTGTGTTATAAATCACTAGTAAAATTATTCTTCATCCTGTAGATAGATGTCAGCAGAGAGGTCAGCCTGTAGCAAACCACTACTACACTGAGCAATCACCCTTGAGAGAGGTCTTATTGAACAGATTCATTTATTACATACTACTACTACACTCATTCATCACAAAGGAGAGAAGTCTAAGCAAAGTGGTTGTATGTCATAAAACCCACCTATATTCAGCCATCACTGTGGAGTGAAGTCTCAATGAACAGCGTGGACTGTTGCAAAGCACTTCCATACACATACAGCATGGATGGTAGTTCAATTTAAAAGAGTACACCTGCTTTAAAAACTGGATTATAGTTGAGATGATACATGTTAGAAATACTAACACTCAGTAGTAAGGAACAAATAGTAATTTAACTTATGCAGTACCTCAGTATATATATTTCAGTGTCAGAAACATTTACAAAACACTCACACTCACTGGATGATTTAATCAGTTATCTAATTTGAGATGTCATTAGTGATGACATTGACCATGTCATGAGTGATGTAATATGTGATGTGTGTGAAATCTGAGCCTAACTATGACTTCCCTGTAATCTTTAGTTTTTTTCAGTGAATATATAAATGCATGTTATAGTTAGGCTCAGATTCATAAGCAGTGCATTGCAGGGCTTAAATTATAGTTAGCTGAGGTAACTGCAACTGCTTCATTTCTATGGTTTTGTATGAGTGAAGATATATATTCACTCATACACAACCATAGAAATTCAGTAGTTATACTTACCTGAGCTGACTATCATTTATGCCCCGCAATGCACTGCTTATGACCTCATATATTACATCACTCATGACATGGTCAGTGACATCACTGATGAGATCTCAAATGATATTACTGATGACATCATCCAGTGAGTGTAAGTGTTTTATAAGAATTTGTGAGTGTTAAACATATATACGAAGCTCCTACAAAAATTAAATTAGTATGCTAGGTGTACTACTAATGAGTGGTACTACTTCTAACATATATTATGTGAGTGGCTGTGTGACTGTGTGTAACTGTATGTCAGCAGGTGTCTTAGTGGCTATATGAGTGTGTGAGTGGGTGTGTGAGTGACTATATGGGTGAATGAACGGGTGTGTGTGTGTAGCATTGAGGGTGAGTGAGTGGCTGTGTGAGTGGCTTATTGTTGAGTGAGTGGTGTGTCAGTGGCTGTATCGGTGAGTGAGCGGCTGTGTCAGTGGCTGGATGGGTTGGTGAGTATGTGTGTGAGTGACTGTATGAGTAAGTGAGTGAATATGTGAGTGGCTGTATAAATGAATGTGTAGCTATATGAGTGACTGTATAGGTTAGTGTGAGGGTATGCATGTGGCTGTATGAATGTGTTAGTGGCTGTATGGATGTTAGTACGTGTATGAGTGGCTATATAGGTCTGTCAATGGCTATGTAAGTGGCTGTGAATGGGGTTGTAAGTGGTTTTCTGGTTGTATGAGTGGCTCTGTGAGTGGTTGTATGGGTGTGTGAGTGTGTGATTGGTTGTATGGCTATGTCAGTGGTTGTAGGGGTATGTGGGTGGGTGTGTGAGTGGTTGTATGGGAGTGTGAGTGGGTCAATGAGTGGGTGTTTGGTTAAGTGAGTTGGTATATGAGTGACTGTATTGCTGAGTGAGTGTATGTGTGAGGTCCTGTGTAGCTAAGTGAGTGGGTATGTGAGTGTTTGTATGGATATGTGAATGGGTATGTAAGTGGTTACATGGATCTGTGAGTGCTTGTATGGGTGAGTGAGTAGTTATACGGGTGAGTTAGTCGGTGTGTGAGTAGCTATATAGATGAGTACATGGATGCATGAGTAGCTGTATGGGTGGGTGGCTGGTTGTATGAGTAGCTGTAAAAGTGAATGAGTGGTTTGTGAGTGGCTGTCTGACTGAGTGAGTTATATGTGTGAGTAGCTCTTTGGATACATGAGTAGTTGTGTGAGTACTTGTGTGGGTCTGTGAATGGGTATGCGAAGTGGTTGTGTAGGTGTATGAGTTGCTGTATGAGAGGTTGCATGGGAATTTGAGTGGGTGTGTGAGTGGTTCTGTGGATGATGTCATCAGTGATGTCATTTGAGAAGTCATCAGTGATATCATCAGTTATGTCACTTTCCATGTCATGTCATGGGTGATGTAATATGTGAGGTCATAAGCAGTGCATTGCATGGGTGTAAGTTATAGTTAGCTGAGGTAACTATAACTGCTGAGTTTCTATGGTTTTATATGAGTGAAATCTGGGCCTAATTATAATGTCCCTGTAACCTTTGTTTTTTTCAGTGAATTTCTACGTTTTTTTTAAATTATGTTTCCTAACTATATGGTCCCTGCAACCTTTGTTTTTTTCTGACTTTTTTATTGTTATTTGCAAACTATAACATCTCTGTTACCTTTTTTTAGAGAATTTCAACATATTTTTAATGTTATTTCCTAACTATAACATCTCTGTAACCTTTAGTTTTTTAAGTGAATTTCTAAGGTCTTTTTTCATTGTATTTCCTAACTGTAACCTGTAACCTTTGAGAATGACTGTGTGAGTGAGTGCAAGAGTCTCTCAGTGTGAGTGTGATTGAGTGCACCAGTGTCTTAATGGGTGTGTGAGTGGGTCTGGGAGTGGCTGTATAAGTGTCTCACTGGGTGTGTGAGTGTGTGTGCAACTGAGTGGGTCTGTGAGTGGGAGCATGAGTCTCTGGGTGGGTATCTGAGTGGGCAAATGAGTGTCTGAGTGAGAGTCTGAGTAAATCTGTGAGTGGGTGTGAAAGTGTCTGAGTGTTTTTGCGAGTGCCTCCATGAGTGTGTGAGTGAGTGCATGAGTCTCTGAGTGGATCTGTGAGTCGGTGTGTTTGTCTCTGAGGTCTGTGAGGGGGTATGAGAGTGTTAGTGGTTCTGTAGTGGGTGCGCCTGAGTGTCAGAGTGGGTCTGTGAGTGGGTGTACATGTCTGAGTGGATCTATGAGTTGGTACAGAAGCGTCTGAACGGGTCTGTGAGTGGCTATGAGAATGTTTGAGTCATTCTGTGAGAGGCTGCATGAGCGCCTGAGTGAATTTGTTAGTGAGAGTATCTGAATGCATCTGTGAGTGAGTGCATGGGTGCCTGAGTGGGTCTATGAGTATATGTGAGATTGTCTGAGTAGGTCTGTGAGTGGGTGTGTGAGTGGGTCTGCGAGTGGGTGTGTGAGTGTCTGAATGAGTTTATGAGTGGGTATATCAGTGTCTGTGTGGATGTGTCAGTAGCTGTGTCAGTGACTGGGACACAATGGAACCATACCTGCCCTTTATCCAACAAGACTCCACAGTTTTGCACAAAATAGATACCCTAGTGGAGCTATGTCTACCGGTTAATTTTTAGGTGCTGCCTCATTGGGTAAATGTCCAATACGTATTCTACATTACAGCTGCGTAATGGAGCATGAGAAAATTTCACCTGTGACCTTTTGTGCATTTTGGCAATGTGATTGTCCCTGGTGCATCTTCATCCAGAATTTATGTGATAATATGAATCCTCCTATAGAGAAGACAACAAGACTACAAAGAGGTAAATGTCTAGCAAACAATGGTGCTTCCTCTTAACTATATAAAGTCTGTGCTTCTTTCTTTGGTGGAAATGTCCTCATATTTCTCGGCATCGAGAACTCGCCAAAATTGAGGTTACATTTCTGTGAAATGAGCATCAGGGCCAGAATGGCCCTTGGGACCCCATCCCCCTGGGCCTGGCCATGACTTATTGAGGGAGGGGGTCTGCTTTGCCCCCTTCTCTGGGCCAATTTCATCTATGAGGACCCCATCCCCCGGGGTGAGCCACAAATCAATGGGGGTGCCATGCGGCCTACCTCCCTGTGCTGATTTTTGGCCCGGGGCCTGGCCATGTCTTACTGGGTGGCCTTGTCCCACAATAGGGCACCCAGTCTGCATGTTGGGGACCACAGGGGAAGCCTCAGGCCCCTGCAGTCACAGCCGGCTCCCCACCTCCTGTGGGAGCCAGCATTTCTCTTGCACATAAGGAGCTGGTGGAAATGCAGTTCCCTGCGTGCAAGAGCAGTCCTTTCATCACTTTCCCTGCCTGCATGTCTGTGGGCAGGGAAAGAGATGAAAACTTCACTTTCAGCAAGCGGGAGCAGTTTGACAGCTGGCGCATTCTGGAAATGGAGTGTTTGCTTTTGCTTGGCGGTAGCTGTCAAAGCTCCCACCAAGCAAAAGCAAAAAGCTGCATCACGGGGGTAGACACCACAGGACATAGCAGGAGCTGGCCCTGGGCCTTATATGGCTCCAAGAGGGGGGCCACACTGTCCTCCTCCTTTGATTTCCAAGGGCATGTCCTGGAGAGGTGGTGGTCCCCAGTGACGAGAACGACCCTTGAGGGGGTCCACGCAGCCCCCCTCCTTCTAAAAAAAACCAAAGCAGCGGGGAGTTAGTTGTCCCCAAGGCATAAATAAGCCCTTGGCGGTGGGCCCATGTGCCTCCCTCCATTTGTTTATAAACTGTGCATGACGCTAGGACTTGGCCCACCAGGGGGAGACATTAAAAAAAGCGCAGGAGACCACGCTTGTTTTGTTTTTCAATTCATGGCAATATTCGCGAATATTCACTAATTTTGTTGTGGATTAAAACATTCTTTTTTTTTTTCCCTACCAGGGTCCTTCTGGGACCCAGGACAAAGGCTACGGGTTTAGGGTAGTCCCAAGATGGCTGCCAACACTTCCCGGTTGAAGTGTAGGCTGCCAATCAGAGTTCAGCATATCTCTGTACGTGCTGGCCATTATTCGCGGTCGTATATATACAAATTTGGATTTCCTTAAGTTTCTCAAAAACTGCTGAACGGATTTACACCAAATAATTGAAAGCATGACCTGTGAATCAAAAGCTACCTTTCTACCAAATTCGAGGTAATTCCATCCAGCGGTTCAGTCTGTAGTCATGTTCAAAGCTTCTATGGGAATTAACATGGTAAACATACTTTTTTGATCCCTTTTTTCCCACTGACGGATCACCCCGAACCTCCCCATTCACAACTAGGATCACCAGGGCACATTTATTGGGAGCAATTTGTGAAGTTTCATAAACGGCGTGCAAAATCAGCGGTGAGGCCTAAAGGGTAGAGAGGAGTTTCCACGGACGGGAAGTGGGAAAGGATACAACCTCCCAAATAATATCCACTAACAACAAGTATCCTGTCCAGAAAGAACTGGAATATAGGGTATGGGCACAGCTCTCAATCAGAGGAGTAAATCTATGCTTCAACCACTATTGGGAGCAATACCTCTTTGTATAGTAACCCTCACACACTCTAATAGTGTCATGCTTCATCATAAGGTTCGAACTAGCTCCTAAAGGCCAGGGTGGGCTCAACCGTATTTCAGGGAGCTCCTTGGAGAAAAGGCCAGGGGGGTTAAAGATTAAAAACCCACCATACACTCCAGATATCCCTTTAATATGGAGACATGGTGGATATTAAAATAAAAAGGAGTAGAGTGTTCCAAGGATATAATGGTCCCATGACCCTAGAAATATGCCAACATGTTTCAGCCAGTGAACGGCCCTATGGGTCCACGGCTTTCTTCAGGGCAAAACTTTGTAATAAATCTCTGCCTAGAATTATTAATATAGTGTCACACTTTTAAATTAAAAATGTTTTACCACACAAACGAGCCCTCTGGATATACTAATTCTTATTATGGCGTCTATGTTCTCGGGTCCATCCAACCTATGGCGAGACATAACATAACACAAACCTCTTGTGTCTATATCATACAACACAATGATTAAAAAGAAATGTGCCTCATGCAGCCTGCAATCCCGTTTATCCTTGTTTGATAGGGTGCCACGCTATGCTATGCAAATGAGGGGGCCCCTGGGGTGTTGTCAGGACAGTCCTTTAGTCAAGCACTGAAGATAAAAATAGTTAGAGTGGCTAACTGATTTTATCTCCAGTGTTTGACTAAAGGACTGCCCCGTTAAATCTGCACTTGTGAGACATAGTTGGTCCACCGAATTTGGAAAATACCAAATTTATGGTTATTTTACCTACTATTACCACATGGGCCGTATCTCTATCTACAAAACTCAGCACTGGTTTTCCAATGTGGTTTCGTCTATCAATTAGGGACACATAAGCACAAGATGTTTTTGAATCTGATATGAGAACACTGAATGGGATTACGATGTGTTTTAAATTCGATATGAGCACACTGGATCGAATGACGACAATTTAACTCGCACTGGCGACACCCCCGGGGGGGGACTCATTTGCATATTGTGTAGAGTAAGACTTATTGTACAACTCTTGAAAAAATTCTGTTTCGTGGGATCCAAGCACAATAAATATATAATAATCGCATGTGAATTATACAATGAGTGGCACTTGTCTTGGATTCTGTCCCCTCTTTGATTAAGGGTTGAGTTTTAACGGGGTACCCACAAAAACTACCCGACCTGGGTCAGTATTACAGTACAATAAAGGGACGGTCGCGGTACTAACTTTGTAAGAACAAACAAGGAAAGCGCATTCACCACTTTTTCTTTTTTGATGCTTGAATCAATTTTAATTCCAATTTCAAGAGCATCTAATGTTATTCAAAGTCAAAGCATTTCTTGGTGGCAATGCAATTGCTCCAGCATATAACAATGCAATATATATTTACAGTGCTCTTGGTGTCAAAGGAAAAGGAGAAAGGAGTGGGTAGAAGGTGGTGAACATGTGAGTGAAGGACAAGGAAAAGGTATTGTGACATATATATATCATTTGTATATAGTATAGGACCTTTCCCGCCTAACACAGGTCAATTGTTCCTAAATAGACACATAACTCTAACGAACATGATTATTGTAAAGATTTGCCCCTAAAGTTTGGAGTGGGGTCTAAGTGTTGTCAATGTTTCGACCCCAGGGGTTGAGGGTAAGTTAGTCCTCACGGTGGGGTCTTCATCAGGACAAGGCTGTGAAGAGCACCTGCGAATAATCAGAAAATTTGTGTAAGAGAGGGGAATTTTTAACAAAAGGGGTGCGCGCTGTAATCCGTCTGGTAATGAATGCCTACTAATGGCATTAGCAAGGTGGCTTGGCTGTGCATTCAAAGACGAGAAAAGCTCATATGTTGCTCCTAAAGGTCAGAGGGAAAGAGGGGAGAATAGATTCAGTGATCTACTGTCCAGAAAAATGATCTTGCTTGAAAGTTTCAATCAATAGAAGGACTTACTCGATCAGAAAAAGACTACTGCTGGAGGTAAATCACTCGTAGTGCGGGAACAAATCCAGACTGAATCTGATACAAGGAGGAAAGTACAAAAACAGGGTGTAAGAATAAAATGTCATTTGCAGATGGTACTAGTTAAAGGATTAGGCATAGTGACTAGGAGTGCCTAGGATGTGACTAAGGACCGGCTGATGGTGTCTAGTTGGCTCCATGTGCTCAATTTAAGAAAGTCGTGGTCCCTAGACATCGGCTAGGAGAGTCTGGCAAATAACCTAGGTATTATAAATAGTGCCGTCAAAAGGTTACTCTTCGTGACTGAGAAATGGAAAAGTCAGAGCTCTCCGTGATTAAAAGGTCTCTACGGCGCATACCAAAAGCCTAAATCTAAACTACATATAAAAAAATATCATATTAAATGTCCGGCGGTGGTGGTGGCGGTCAAGTCCATTTACCAAGGCATTGAAAATAATAGCGTCAGATATTTACTCTTCGTGATTGAGAAATAGACAAATCCAGAACTCTCCGTGATTAATATGCTCTCTACGGCGCATGCCAACAGCCTAAAACTTAACCACACAGTCTAAACTACTTCTTATCACATAGTGTCAAGAACCGTAGCGCTGGACAACAGAGAAAGGAACGCTAAAAAATGCTTACCTCATTCACGGCCATCGGGCTCAGGAATGAGTGAGGGTGCCGAATCTCACGCTTTAAAAGTGGTAAAAGCATGGCGCGCGTGCATCGCAGTGTACAGCAGCTAGATGCTGTGTGGGGGGCTCATCTGGCATTGTCCCATCCAGGAAAGGGGCGGGCAAACACGTCATGAGACTGGGAAAAAGAGTTCCATGCTGTTCTTTAAAGGGTGAGGTTAAAAGAAGGCAGTTTAAGGAGAAACGTCCTTAAGGGTAGATTGTATATAACAATATTTGCAATGAGGGGATGTGCGGCGTAGGTCTCTGGCTGTCATATAACACGGCAGTTCAGGTGTATTGAATTGTACAAGATATGAGTGCATATTGATCCCTACAAACATTAACCTTTTTCTAAGGGGTCTCTTTGGTAATAAATCTAGAATCAGGAAAAAATGGAGTGAGCATACAATGTTGACAGTAATTGTTAATGTTTTTAAGAACCACATAACTATATATTTAGGTCTGTGTAGTGTAAAATACATGAAGATTTTTTACATAGGATATTATTGTGTTATGCATTTGTAGTCTAAAATGGTCATATGACATTACTAGTGCGCATTTAGTATACCGTCCAGGTGGTTCGCATTCTACAAAGACAGTACAACATCCATGTTTATATTAAACAGTTTTAAAAAAAAATCTACGGACAGAATAAGTATTGGTCCCTTTTAAGATGATATTTGGTCATACTTATTATCACACCTATAGTTGTAGAACTAGGGGAAGTTGTTGTCGAATGTGTACCGATGAAATTGAGCCTGATGGAATGTCCTCCTGTAGACGTGTGTACTGGGTGTCAGATAAGCTTCACCAGGATTGGGCAGCTCTAAATCTCACATAGTCATTCGGTTGACAAATCAGCTAGTTGGGCGTTATTGCCGTCTAGTTCATTCAATCCATTGTTTACAGTGTCCAACAGGTGCATCCATTTACACTCCATTAAGTTAAGGATGCGGCCCAGGCCCCCTCCCCGCTGACCTAATGACACTTCCTCAAGTACCACCCACTTGATGGAGTCAACTGTATGTGTTTGGTTTTTTAAATTTTCAACAAGAGGTGCCCCTGTGGTGTAGCATCGAATTCTGCTGCAGTGCTGTAAGATCCGTGTTTTTACTTTTTGTCTTGTTTGTCCAATATATAGTTGGTTGCATGGGCGCAGGATTGCGTAAATTACATGACTGGAGTTGCAGTTGGTATGTGCTTTGAGTTCTATGGTGTGATGTTTGTAGCTGAAAGTTTTTGTTTCCATGGTCGTCTTACATGCCTTACATTTAGTACATTTATAGTGGCCCACCACTTCAGGTAAATTCCACATTCTTTGAATGGTCTGTTTGGGTGGCATGTCCAAAAGTGAGCGGACGACATGGTCTCTGATATTTTTATCTTTCTTAAAGGCAGGCATCGGCGGATCCTGGACTTCCAGGATGTCTGAGATCAAGCCCCAATGTCCATTCACTATTCTTCTTATTTCGTTGCTCCTGGTGCAATAAGTGGTCACACAAATCATTCTGTTGTTTTCGATTGGACGTTGCTTTGGTATCAATAACGTCTCTCTGTTGTTATACCACACTCTTTCACAAGTCTTTTGGGATAGCCTCGCTCCATAAGGCGTGAGATCAAATTCTCAGATTCTCGGAAGAAGTCTTCCTTCAATGTAAAATTCCTCCATATCCGGAGGAATCTGCAGAATAGCAGGTTGTCCCAGAGGCCCCGGGTATGATGACTGGTATACCTCAGCAGGGTATTACGTTCTGCTGGTTTTATGTATAGGGTGGTATAAAGGTGGTCTTCTGTAGTCTTGATACTGATGTCCAAGAAATCTATGGTGTGTCTATCCCAATGGATGGTAAATTTGATGTCGTTGGAACAAGTGTTCAGCCAATTAAAGAAATTCTTTAATTCGGTGTCATCTCCTGTCCAGATTAGAAGCACGTCATCTATGTATATTCTCCATTCAGTAATGTGTCCACTGAATGGATTGGCATCGGAAAAGATATAGTTGTCCTCGAAGTTATCAATGAAGAGGATCGCTCAGTCCGGGGCAAAGGCCGCCCCCATCGCTACTCTTTTGGTCTGGAAAAGAATTCAGTTTGGAAAACAAAATAGTTCATCATCATAGCTACCTCCAGGAGGTCCACTATGAATTCCCGTAGGCACATTGAGTGGTTGTGGTCTTTTGTCGAGGGCTATTCTCATAGAGTCCAAGGCTGGTAGTTGTGGGATACTGGTGTAAAGTGACACAATATCTAGTGTCGCTAGTAGCTGTTTGTCTGGGTCAAATTTAATCTTGTCAACCATGTTGATCACCTGCATCGTGTCTCGGAGATACGCTCTAGTGTTTTCAGCCAGGGGTTTAAGAAAAAAGTTGATGTATTTGCATACCGGCTCCAAGAGTGAGCCGCATCCCGAGATAATTGATCTTGCCAATGGTTTGTGCAGGTTTTTATGTACCTTGGGCAAGCTTGAGAGCTGTTTGGATAGTAACATTTTCTCTATCTTCCTGAAGATGGATGTGGATGTGTTGCATTTGATCACAGTGGGGAGAGAGTTCCGAATTTTTGGGGCAATTCCGGAGAAGAATCGGATGTAGGTTTTGTTGTTCTTGAATTATTGTAGTTTAAGAAATAAGGAGCTAGTGCTTCTAGAAGATCAGTTTCCACCAAATACTTTGTGGATGATACAAACAATTTTGAGATGAATCCTGGCCTCTTAGGGTACACATTTTAGGGATGAAAGGTTGGGGTGAAATTATCATTTGTTTGTATCCAGTGATGAGCCTAACTGCTGTATTCAGTGTAGCCTTCAGCAGTGTAAGTGAGATTTTCAGAAGGCCCACCAAGGTAGTTCTACCGTAGCCTAATTTTGATAGCACAAGTGCATGTACCGCAGTTGTTAGGTCAGACCCAGGGAGGAAAGGTTTTATTTTTCTAAGAATATGCAACTGATGGTTAGCTCCTCTAGTGATGGCGCTGATGTATTTTTGCATGGAGAGGTCTTTGTCCAAGGTTATACTGAGGGATTTGGTAGATGTAATGATGTGTGGAATGCAATCTAAGGCATTGAGAAGAGGGAGTCAGTCTTTGACATTAGGGGTGGTGGTGAGCGGTGTGATCAGTTAGAATTTAGTTTCAATGTCATTGAGTTTGAGGTGGTTATGAGTCAGCCAACGTTGCATTTTTTTTTGGGTGTTGTTGAGGATCTAGATGTCATCAGGGGAGGTGATTTTGATGAGAGTTGGGTGTCATCAGCAGACATGTGGGAGAGTTTGAGGATTTCAGTTAGGGGTCCATATATAGGTTAAACAGTCAGGGAGAGAATAGACCCTTGGGGTTTGCCCAGAAACAGTGGAGACTGATCGGAAATAGTGTGATTGATTAGGATGTGCTGAGATCTGTGGTGTAGAAAGTAGGAAAACCATTTCAGCACTGTGCCAGAGAGGCCGATCCTATGTTCTAGGAGGTTTAGAAGGGTAGCATGGTTGATGGTGTCAAAGGCTGCTTTCAAGTCTAGTAGGATTAGGAGGCAAGGTTCATTGTGAGCATAAGGCAGTCAACAATGTGAACCATGAAAGTTTTGTTGCTTTGACCTGAATGGAAGCTAGATTGACAATGGTCAAGGAGTTGGATTTGCTCGATGTGATTGTGAAGCTGTAGGTGCACACATTTTTAAAGAGTTTTACCAAAGTAGGGATGTTGGACCTAGGTTGGTAATTGTTGGGGTCGGTTTGGTGGGGGTTGGGTTTTTGTAAGATAGGACTTACCTTGCCACTTTTGAAGCAGTCGAGTAAGGAGCCTTGAGAGAGTGAGGCATTAATTATCATAGTCCATAGTGGGAGTAGGAAGTGAATGGACTCATTTAGAAGTTTGGAGGGGAGTGGATCGTTAAAGTGGTTGGAGTATTTATGGAGGTCAAAAGATTTAAGATGCCATTTTCATCAAGAGGTTTGGAGCTAGACCAGGTTGCGTTATTTTTGGGTGAGATGAAGTTTCATGGGCATGATCAAGAGAGGAGGGGTTTTGGGGGTTGCGTGGAAGTAGTTTAATTGCGTTCTGGGTAGCGTTTGTAATTTACATGGTTTTCTCAGCAAAAGAGGAGGAAAAGGTTTTGCAGTTAGGTAGTGTTTTGTTGTCTGCAAAAGTGGGATCGCTTTTGCAGGTCGATTGGTTTTGGGTAATCACGAACAGTTTTTTAGGTTGATTAGTTGCAGTGTGTATTTAATTTTGAAAAAAAACTGCTTTGGAGTTCGTAATGCGCCTATTGTAGGTGCTGCATTTTTGACAGAGGAGTTTGAGGTTGGCTATGGAGGGTGTATGTCTCCGCGCTCTTTCTGGAAGTCTGAGGTATTGTCATTCTTCATTAAGGCTATAGTTGAACCAGCGGTTGGATCTTTTAGATAGGTGTCTCAGATCTAGTGTTTAGCTTTTATTGGTTGGGACTTAGAAGTGATTACTTTTTTTTAGGAACAAGGTGATGCAGTGGTGGTCAGTCCAATCGCAAGAGAGAATAGACTCATTTGTGAGATGTTCTGTTTTGCAATGGTTAAGTCTAGGGTGGCTCCTTTCTTATGGGTTGGGATGTTGCAGGTTAAGATAAGGCAGAGGTTCTGGAGGAAAGATTTGAAACTTTTCATGAGAGGGCCATTGGAAGTGTTCCAGTTAATATTGAAGTTGGCAAGGAAAATCTGGTTATGTTCATCATTGTCAGAGGAGATAATCTCCATGATCTGCTGATGAACGTGTTTTTTTTTCCGGGTGGTGGTATAACGTGGGGAGGGAGCACCTTGAGTTGTTTGTGGTGGTGATGTTGATCCTGAGGTACTCGTAAGAGGGCAGAGATACAGTGTGGGCTTGTTTCATAGAGAGAGAGAGGATTTGTATGTGCAGGCTAGCCCACCAAGCGTCCTGAATGACCTAATCTAATGATGTCATGACGGGGGGACTATATTGTATAGAATAAAAGCAGAGGATTCATTCAACCTGGTTTCAGTGGGCATGAGGATGTCTAGGCCCTGGTTAAGTATAAGATCGGCTATATAAACTGCATGTTTCACTGCTGAGCAGCAGTTTAGTAATGCACATTTTAAGGTTGTATTAAAGGTAGTCATGGATCTACGTCAGATGGAAACTTGTGTGAGGTGCATTTTATAAGTAAACCTTGTGCTGGGGTGGGATGTCCAGATAGGGTGAGTGATAATAATCTCGATTTTTGTAGCAGTTAAAGAGTGAGTGTCCAGAGCAGGGTTATAGGCATCTAGGAGGGAGAGTATACTATCATTTCATAGCTGTCTGACTAACCTATTGTGTTGGGAGGAGTGGTTAAGTTTGTGTATGGATCTCCAGCAAGCGTGTGAGAACCCTTTGTAAACAGGGATAGGGTCAGAGTGGTAGTTCGAGATTAGGGGTGTTGTAAGCCTTGAGGTGAGTAAAGTGTGAGGGCCACTTGTGTTCAGGGTTGGAGGTGATAAGAACTAGTTTGAGAATGTCAGCTCCAATCCGTTGCAGTTCAGAATATATAGTGTTGAGCATTGAGTCATTGATGAGGTTTCTATGAGGTTACAGTTTTGTGGATGCACTGGAGTGTAGAGGAACAGCCAAGCGGATGGGGGAGCTGGTGTTGGTAACGTTCACCATTGGAACCTTGGTAGTAGCTGGTAGAGAGGAGGTGGTGGATGAGCTGATCCTGTTGGGGGGGATTAAAGGAATGGGAAGTGGTGATGGATTTGTGTAGATTGGGAGACAGTTAGTGTTTTCGCTGGGAGAGGGGGGGTGTTGAACAGCAGTAAAGCCCGTGGTAGGTAGGTGACCACCCGTGGAGACAGGTTGCAATAGGCAGAAAGGTAATGGTAGGTAGGAGAAAGGAGGTTATCATAAGTGGAGGAGTAAGAGGGGAGAAGTGAGGGGTTAAGAGGGGGAGCTGGAGGAGGGTGTGTGTTAGACAGCAGTAGTGCAGTAGAGCACGTGGATAGATGGGCGACCACTCGGGGAGAAAGGCAAAAGTATCGCTTAATCAGTAAGACTGAGGGGTGTGAGCTTCCAGATTTTCCAAGAGTCATGCTGACATATCATGTTAATCATTATATGAGAAGCAGTGCATGAGGGGGGCTTAAGGGCCATTGGAAAGGGAAAGGAGTGCAGATTAGGTACGTAAAACACAGTATTTTGTAAAATACCTATTTTTTAAGACCTTCAAAACAGGAGATTGTGTGTGTATTTTTGTCTGAATTAATATTTAAAAATCCCAGTGAAATCAGACAGACACCTTTCTATACACGACTGAAAGCTATTTTACTAAATAGTACATTTATCATGGGGTTACCACCCCAAACACCCCCTGAAGCTACGCCACTGAAGAGAGGGGGGATGGGGGAATGGTAGGTGGGAGAAAGACGGTTATAATAAGGGGAGGAGTCAAGGGGAAGTAGTTAGGTTAAGTGGGGGAATGGCCATGACTAGTTTGTTCTTAATGTAGGAGCTGAAGAGTCCCAGATGTGATCTGAAGATTGAATGAATACAATGCCAGTGTTATACATAGAAATGGTGGCATTACCTTTGTATAGCATGGAGGGCGCAACAATAAGTTTATGGCTGTGTGGGATTTTCTTAGTGAGGGTATTGTTGAGTGAGGAAGAGAGGGCTTTCCTCGATTTGGCACACCGATTGGTTGAGAAGATCATTTGGTAAGGTACCCTTGGTTTGGCAAAAGTAGGGTCGATGATGAGAGTTTCTTTCTTAAGGTTTAGGATTTTATATTTGATATTTCTCATGCCATTTTTGGCAAGGTTAGGACAGCAGTGTATTAAAAACAAGTTATTTCTGACATAGGTGGGATCCATGCTGGGTGGTGGAAGCTGTGGAAATATGGGCATAGTAAGAAGGGGTACACATCAAAAAAAGTCAAGGGAGGAAGAAGCAGAGATTCATTCAGCTTCCAAGCATACTGGCTATCCATCAGGTATGGGGGTGAATAACAAACATCTCAATACAAGAGTCTCACAACTTTTTACCTCTAAGACCCTTACATACTGTGTTGCAGGTAATCTCTGCTTAGTGTGGTTCTGTGGATAGCATCATCATCGAGTCTTGTCACTTGAGTGTCCCGTTCCACAAGTGACATCAAACCTCCACCAGGAGGGAGACTGTCTGGATGTTGTCAGTGGTGAGTGGATTATGATATCTCCTTTCCTTTAGGTCAATCTTTAATGGAGGAAAAGAGTAGAATAGGGATCAGTCTTAATATAAAGTGGTGTTTAGTGGATGAGTCACTGGTCTACAACACCTAGTGGTCGGGTTGACATGTTCCGGCCTAGAATGGCCCACACAGGTCTATGGCCTACGTCAGGACCAATGAAATATATATGGAGGCCTTTATTTCAGGGCATCCCGGATAGTGTGTTGTTAGTGAGTGGAAGCACACTTTGCTCCAGATGGAACATGGTTATAGGTACGGTCTTTAGGCCTGTAACTTAAATATGCATTTCATATGCATCATGGTGTGAAGAAATGTAGGACAGTGGTTTAAGCATGGCTTTAAACCGTCCTGCCAGTGACTCATCCACTAAACGACGCTTTTTTTTTTAGACTCATCCCTATCCTACTTTTTTGGGATCCAGTGCAGTGTGTTGATGTTGCAAGATGCATTGCAGTGTCCTTCGTCAGAGCCCTTTTCATGCAATGCAGTAGGATGGTATCCCTAGGATGGTATAACACATCGAAGTGTGCTGGATTAGTGCCCCTCGAACTCAAAAACATTTTGAAGACTTTGTGTTCCGGGGATTCAGTGCATTATTAGTGTTCTTAGGATACAATACAAAGTGGTGAGTTAGTGTCCCTAGGGTGCAGTGCACTATAGCAGGTTCAGACCCAAAAACAACAGTGTAGTGATACGAATAGTGCCCTGAAGATGCAGCACAGCACGGCTGCTAGTCCTTAGGAAACACTTTAGTGCAAAGTGTTAAGAGTCACATTGGATTCAGCACAGTGCAAGGTGTTGCCATCCCCAGGATGCAGTATGGGTGGATAGGCCCTTATTCCACCTGTTACAGTAATTCAGATAATGAGACTTGCACAAGTTACCCACCTGCAGATTTTCTGATGCACTAATTTGTGTGGGCAAAATACTAACTTTCTAATTGTACACCAGAACTTGGGGAAACGTGGTACTACTATGTTGTCCTGTAGTCCGAGGTCCAAAACTAGAAAGTAGTGGTAACTAGGCCTGGGCGGCAAATTCCGTTCCGCTCGCGGAATTTGCGGAATTTAGGTAATTTCGCGTTCCGCGGAGAACGCGAAATTGCCCAAAAATCTGCGTTCCGCGACTTCGCGAAATTTTTTGCTTGTTCGCCTTCTCAATATGCGTGTTCGCGAGATATTTCACCCCGAGCACACAAACAGCGATCGCGAACAGGAAAAAAGTATCGCGAACAAGCAATTCCACGTGTTCGCGGAATTTCTGCGTGTTCGCGGAGATTTGTTACCATTTCGCGGAGATTTGCGTAACGCGATTACGCAAATTCCGCCCACCCCTAGTGGTAACGCTGCACCCACTAATCGCAGATCCCTGTATTATCAGTATTTGATGGTTTTGGCATTGTGCACTGTGCGCTGTAGTGGGGTGAGTTGTGATGCGTTAGTATCCCTTTGATACAGTGGGTTGATGTCCCAAATATGCAATGCACTATTGTGGGTTAGTGTCCCTATGATGTGGTGCAGTACGATGGATTAGTGCTGCTGGAAACACTACATTCTAGTTGGCTAGTGTCCCTTAGGCAGCATGGTGTGGTGGGGATGTGCCCTTACTATAATTGTAGGTAATGTATTTTTTTATGGCAAGGAGAGTGGTAGCTTTCTTCTACTAAACCTGAAAATTGGTTCACTGTTGAAAGAAATTATATTAACGACAGTAGTGCTTGTTGTTTTAGTAGATTGATTATTCCTCTGAAACGAAAATCAGAGAAGGAATTAGAGCAAACGAGTTTTGTTCAATAATACGCGTGACCTCATAACAGTAGAGAAGGGGATTCATTTTCTGAATAAGAAATTATTGCGCAATCACAATTTTGCTAGCACGTGCTTCCGCATTTATACTCCACAACCCAGTACTTTGATTCGAGAGAAGCATCTCAATCCGAACAATGAAAGTAATTTCCTAGAAATATTGCCTATTATTTCCTTGTAGAGATATCTCATAGGATCCTCATGTTTTGAGATTCAAAATGATTACAGTGGTAAAAAAATAATTCAATCCATTTTTCTTGTTTGCTAGCTGAAATTACTTTGTACAGGTATTTGATTAGTGGTATAGATCCAAGTGTTTGGCTATTGCGGCCTATGGCTCATCCATATGGGGATTCAATCAACAGGCAGGGCTACAGATAGTTGTAAATAGATTTTTACGTAGTCTCCTGTCTGTACCTCAATCTACCTCAACCTTTGTCATACACCGGGAATTGGGGTTGGGTTATGTCTCTTAAACTTTGAGTACAGCCCGGTTACTTTGCTGGCTCAAAGTATGGCTTAATCCAGAACTAACCTTGAATCACCAGATACTGCGGGATTGTGTCAAATTGGATAATGCATGTAATATCAAGTGGTTGGTATATGTTAGATCTACGTTATCCAAAATAGGGCGGCCAGAATTAATTGAATCCCCAGAGAGGATCAGGAAGGAAGATCTGAAATGGGTTAAAATGAATTTTATTAATATGTTGATGATGGAACGGGAAGAACATGAGTTACAGAAACCCTTAGTTAGGGCTCAGTTTTTGACAAAAACAACGTTTTTAATTGAGCCGTATCTGAAAACTTTTACCAAACCGTTCTATCGCTGGCTCCTGACTAGGTTCCGGTTTAACGTGATTCATTTCACTCTGGGTGACTATGTGGGGTGGTGTAAACCAGAGGACGCAGGACCGTGTCCTTGTGATAATTATTCTACACAAGACACTTTACATTTTATGATGTTCTGCGACTTCTATACTGATATACGTAGGAAGTTTCTGGTCCCCTTATTAAATAGAAAGGGTTTCCTACAGGTCAGACCTGCATTACTTTACTTGCAAATAACAAGTAACACGTGGGATACTTTTAATATTGCTTGTTTTTTAGTTGCTGCTGTTAGGATCAGGAAAACTTTAAAAAATAAATAGTATAGTGTAATGTACTCTTATGAACTGAATAACCTCATTTGCAAAAGCTGACTGTTCCGAGGAATATTTTTAATATTGCTAGTTCTATTGCTGCTACTGTATGGATTAGGAAATAATAATGTTTTTAATTAAATTTCTTTTTACCCTTGTGAAATTAGATGCTGTTGAAACACACAAATGTGGTTGTGTTTAATATTTTTACTCTAAATGTTGTATAGGAATGTGTGTGTTTATGTATTTGGTGTTTTGTACTTTTATGATTTTAATTAATCAAATAAAGTGGATTGACTTGACTTGACTTGATTAGTGGTAATGTTTTCTATGAATTACCCAGGGAGTCACCAGTTCAGTAAACTTTAAAAAAAATTCCCTATTTTTGCAAGACGACAGATAAGCAGGGCCAGAGTGTAGGCAAGCTCTGGTGCCTTTACTTCAATAACCCAAAGTGTAACTTCAAAACATCAACTTTAAGCTCTGGAAGTAATACGTTTCCTTAAAAATGAATGCCCCCTGTCCAGTTTCATGCATGTACCAGGAATCCGGCATGGATGCTATTCTTAGAATGAAACTTTCCCCTTTACAGTGGTCTGGCTTCTTCGTTGTCTCATATTAAAGTTCACTAGGCAAGGTTGATATGACGGGCGTTATCATGAATATGTGCGCTCGCGCAGGGCTCAGATGTACAACGTTCAGGTGCATACTTTTAATGTGCTGTGTCTGAGCACATGGGCTGCAGTTTACACAGCTTGGGAATTCGAATTGTTTTGTCCTCATCTGGTTACAAGGTGTGCTTTGCAGATCGTGCTGAGGTTCCTATCAGTTTAAGAATGAAAACACGGAGATACGTACACACCTAAGATAGTCGTGTTCACACACAGAGCAGAGCCTGTGTTTATGCATTTGCACTTTCTAAAGTACATACATTTTACTCCGAATTTTTCCAACATAATGCATGAGCTGTAGACAGCAGGGCTTGTAAACAGATGGAGGCAATAGTGGCTCACTCATTCTGAGCGTTGTTGTCTGCAACTGATGAGGTAACTCGGAGAAGTTCTGAGTTACATAGATATCCTTTAGATAGAACAAGAACAAACGAGCATTGTCAAAGCTAATAGGTCAGGCCTTTCGCATAGGTACAGTACCTCAAATCATTAAGAGATGTACTTCTTGAGTCTGAAGCAACAGCTTAAAAAGTCCATCACAAATCATAAATAACTTAAGTTGTTACTAAATGACCCTTTCGAGCCCCAGAAAACTTCCTCAAATATCTTTTACAAAGGTGAGGGGGAGGGGCTTCAACATAACAATGAACATATACTCTTTTCTTCTCTAACGAATGATTCTTGTTTTCTGTAGGATAAGTAAATATACCAATTTTGTTATACAATGAGGAATCAATGTTTGAAACTTCAGTATCTGTTTTGATTACTATGTAACATTTGTAAAGACAACCTCGGGGCAGATTTACGTTTCCTGGCGCATCCCTGCAAATCAGCAGGGATGCACCAAGAAACGTGCGACATGCAATGCCGTTGTTGCGCCACCACGGATGCGCTGCATTTACAATGTGGTGCGCCATGGCACAAGGATAGGCAGATGCGTGTCGCATCTGCTGGCGTAAGGTTGGCGCAGTGCTGGAGTTGTGTCACGGGAGCAACGCAACTCCAGCACTGTGCCAATCCGGCCTATCTTCCACATGGTGTGTCACACCTTACGCCTGCTTCAAGCAGGTGCAATGTTTTGACGCAGCGGGGTTGGAAAAGTGACTGAGTGAAACCTTGTAGATTTCACTCAGGCACTTTTCTGAGGCGTTTCTGCGCCGGAATGCCCACATGAAACCTGAGGCGGGTTTCATGTGGCGCAGGGCTTTACAACGTGACGCATCTCCCCAGATGTGTCGCGTTGTAAATCCCCTGCATCATGGCGCTAGCTTTACGCCGCCACTGCGTCACAGAAATGATGCACAGGGCTTGTAAATCTGCCCCCTTGTGTACAGTTACTGGTTAATTCAAGTACCTTCAACGTTATCATACTGCTTTTCGAGTGGCACTCTACTTCTGTTGCTTATATTAAAGCCCATGGCATGGGCAAAGGCAGAAATAAACAAAATGTTAATGTTAGTTAAGAAAAGCACTAAAGATATTTATTATATATATGTATATGAAGGATAAAATGAAAGTTATAGTGCTCACAAGGAGGAAGGCGAAAAATAATAGTTTATTCACCTCCCCAGAGGTGTTTTGGCCCAGCCGGGCCTTAGTCACACGACCCTAGGTTACAAATGTGGCCTGCTTATAGTCACTAGACATAGTGAACGGACAACATACAACGTGCAATAGCGCGCACCATCTTGGAAGGGAGAAAGGTGATGAGTAATCCATTTGTAAAACATAAATGTCATTGAATGCACACATATAGTGATAAAACATAGCAACAAACGAATATAATCCCATCAGTTAGGGTGTATACACTAATCTGTACTTTTGGCTCTTGTTCTTTACCTAATTCACTTACCCCTTGTTGTGATGTATAACGGAGGTGTTTGCAGGGGCAGGAAGGAAGTACCAGGCCAAGGGGACCACATTTCAAATATAAACTGAGTTGCAAGAACCAAAACCCAGGTGGGTATAAAGCTGTCTCGAAGAGCCCTTATCTGTGATGTGGCCAAGATGCGATGGGGATGTCCATCACGCCTCAGTGGGCATACGAACTTAGTGTGGCATCTTTTAAACACAGCATAAGCAAATGGTCTGGAATAAGTACGCAATCACGCCCTAGTGGGTGAGGGGTTATGTCAAGTGCTAGGTTAAAGGGACAACAATGCAAATGGCATAAACTGGGTAAACCCAAGTGGGCATAGAGCAGTCTCGAAGTGCCCTTATTCATGATGTGGCCAAGGTGCCATGGTAATATCCATCATGCACCAGTGGGCATACCAATGTAGTGTGGCACCTTGAAAGTACAGAGCATGGCATGTGCAAATGGTATAGACTAAATTAACAATCACTCCCCCGTGGGCAAAGGGTTATGTGAAGTGCTATCGTAAAGAGGGTTATACCTCCTCACTGGAAAACAAGGCTTGCTTCAGAATGCAATCCCCAAGAAAAAAATATAATAAGAATGTGTGTGAAAAATGTGGATAAAAGAGTACAATATAAAAGGTAAATGGAAAACAATAATAACATTAATGTGAAAATATTGAACCGAAGTGTGCCAGAATTTCAGGGATATTTATAACATGAGAGATACAAAATCAATGGCAGCAAGGAAAGGGGGGATTGGGAAAAAAGAGGGAAGAAAGGAGGGGAGAAAAAAAGGGTGGAGGGGGTGAGGTGATGTCATAAATGATGCCATAGAACATGTCCTGAGTGACATAACATGTGAGGTCAGAGGCAAGATGTAGTTTGCTCTGCTAACTATAACTGGTGAGTTTCTGCAGCTTTTTTAGTTGAAAACGTGAATGTTGCCACTGACATGTTCAGGTAACTATAACGTTATTTTAACTTTTGTTTTCTCAGTGAATTTTGAGTTTTTTTAGTGTAAAGTAATATTTTATTATCATACGTAAAGCCAATCCCCCACCGAGTTTTTTAAGTGTAAAGTAATATTTTACTATCATACGTAAAGCCAATCCCCCACCGAGCACGGCCTTCAGCCGTGTGCAGCGGTATTGGCCACCGGAACTTTTGTTTTTTAAAGAGGAGGGGGCCATGTGGCAATACAAAGACTATTTTATTCTTTGTGGACCAGCCCTGCACTAGTTGCTGTGATGCAAATGGCTGTTCCTCCTCCTTAATAGGTCGACCAAACGGATGCATTATGAAACAAGAAAAGGGAATACAACAAAACAGATAGCAAGGGCAAGTGTTATCAGTGTCCGTCAGAGCCTCACTGGTAGACTCCTATTGTTCATCAGCGTTGGCGCTCTTGAGTACCGGAGGTGGAGCTTGCTCAGCCCTAGCTCTCGATGAATCCCATGTCGTTTAGGATAATTTACCCCCCCCCCCCCCCCGCAGGGCGATCTATCCTGTCCAATGTCAGAACAGTGCACCAATCTCACCTCACCCTAAACTAACACCCTTGGTACTATAGCAAAGCACACCCTGACTTACAGTCCATCCCTAACTAATCTGACTTCTCCTTTGGTGCACTATTCCTCAGCTGAGGGCGCAAATTATACCTGGTGACTCCAGGCACAGGGGGGTCGGCAAACAGTGACTTTTCAAGGGCTCGATTTTCTGGGGCTGTCGCTGCATTTAGAACCTCATCATTTTCTGCATCTGTTTGGGTCATGTAAGTTTTGCAGCGCTAAAAAGGGACGAACTGAGGCACCTTCTCAGTCTCATTGTCCCCGAGGCCATGCCTCACCCATTGGTCGTAGGGTAAGGGTAGAGGTATCCTGCGACAGTGGCTAGAATGTATCCAGTTCTTTCGGCCGGCAACCTTCACAGCGGTCCAGCTAGTGAGGAAGACCTGCTCTTGCCCCTTCCACCAGGGCTCCAAGCTCTTTTTCCACTGAAAATTAACCAGCAGCACCTACTCCCCAGGCTGGATGTTGTGGCCAGGCCCCTCTGGCATGGGTGGAAGTGACTCTCGAATCTGTTGGTGAATAGAACACAATTTTTCAGTTAATTTGCACAGATAGTCAGTCAATAAAGGGTAGTCAATTTCTGACAACCTACCCCAGACATTTGCTGGGCGTTTAAACACGACCTCGTAGGGTGACAAATCTGTTCTAGAATGTGCTGTTGTTCTCGTTGACAAAAAGCATAATGGTAAAGCATGTGGCCACTGTAACCCTGTAGTTTCCAGAATCTTCGCCAATTTCAGTTTGCCAATTTCAGTCTGAGAGTACTATTGTACTATTCACCAGACCTGCTGACTGGGGGTGATTCGCAGCATGAAATTTCTGTTTTATGTGCAAACCATCGTAAACTAACTGGATAATCTTGACATTGAAATGTCTTCCGTTATCACTCCAGATCAAACGGGGCAAGCTGAAGCGAGGAAAGAACTCCTTCAGGACTACCTTTGCAGTCGCGATGGCTGTATTCTCTTTCGTAAGATAGTTGACAGTCGAGTTTTTATTGTACAGTTAATTAAAACCTTTACAATCATGCATTTAATTTTTGACATTTTATAACAACATAAGAGAGGTCGTTATTAAAACACAATAACATTTAAATAAAATATGACCCAAGAATAGATTTGAACAGCAGGAAACAGAGTGCTAGGCAGGCTAGGCTTGGGGGAAAAGTGCAAAATGGAAAGGCAATGATTATTACATCTACAGGGTTCTAATAAAAGTCGTAGGTGTTCTGCTTATCTTACAGCAGAGAGAGATACTAAATACACAATGTCTGTTTGCAGAGGTTTTACTATGTGGTAAAACAATACATTCATAAGACAGTTGAACGCTTGGGAACTAGGTGCTGGGCAGCTATAGCTATAATCTTGCTGTAGAGTAAAACAGTGCGTACATTAAAAAGCAACGTAAGATGCCTGGCCGCATTGGTCTAATACTTAGCAGCAAGTTTAAGTGGAGGGACGGAAAGCTGGAGAGAATGATTCATGTGAAAAAAAGTGCAAAGTGCTAGGGCAGCAGGTGTTACATCTGCAAGATTCTAATGAAAAAGTAGATATTCAGCCTAACTTGCAACAGAGTAAAGTGCTAAGTGCAAAAAGTGCTGTTTTGCAGAGATCTTACTGTAAAGTAAAACAATGCATTCATTAGAGATCATTGGGTACTGAGTGTAGAACTATATACAGAGTCTTGATATAGAATGAAACAATGCAAGCGTTATAAAACATTGAGTATTTGGAAAGAAAGATTGGTCAGCATAAAAGGTAATTAAATAGGACAGTCTACCTAGAGCAAGTCCTTATAAAGTGCATGGTGTGCCAATCTTTGACATTACTAAAGTTCCCATTTAAGGCAGCAGCACAGACAGCATCTTGTGAGGATTGGATCAGAGTACCATGGTCCATTCAGCTGTAATACAGTCTGCAAACTGGTTGGCATGTATCTTTAGTGGGATCAGCCTCAACCCATTTACTGAATGCACAAACAACCACCAACAAATACTTCAAATTATTGACCTTGTCCATTATGATATAGTCCATTTGAAGGACGTCGAGATGGAAAGTGGGAGGGTTGTAACGTGGCTGGATTCAGAGTGGCACAGCGTTTAATTGTAAAGTGTTGTGCAAAGAGCGTTTGCTCATAACCTGTCAGACGTGCTGTGCCTTTGTCTTATTCAAAAGTGTATCCACAGCATGGGGTACCATGACTGTGAGGTCAGTATCAAGTATGAGTCAAGCCGGCTGTCTTATCAAGGCAGCCGCGACCGCTCTTAGACAGCTCGGAAAGGCTCGTGCAACAGGGTCAAGCACAGCAGAAAAATTAGCACACAGTTGGTGCTTATCCCCAAATCTTTTTGTTAAAACAGAAAGCGCACAACCACCTATCACATGGACATACAATACAAAGCTGTTTGTGTAATCAGGGGTACCAAGCACTGGAGCCGAGCAAAACACAGTTTTTAATTGCTCAAAAGACTGCTGACACTCAGGCGTCCAACGCAGGGGTTCATGCACATCTTTTAGTGTTAGTTCAAGCAGGGGTTTAATAAGGAGCGAATAGCCAGGTATCCACTGCCTGCAATAGGAAGTGATACCTATGAAAGTGTGCACATCTTTCTGAGTTTGGGGAATGGGCATTTTAACAATGGTACTGATGCGCGCAGGGGTTAATCTCCTACCCACCTTCAACAGTAGGTGACCTAAGTACCTGACCTCCTGTTGACAATACTGAAACTTGGAAAGGGATACCTTATGACCATGGTCAGATAAATATAGCAACAATTTAATCGCACTGTCTCTGCAACCTTGTTCTGTGTCCGAGGCGATGAGCAGGTCATCGACATATTGGAGCAATACATTACCTGCGGGAAGGTCGTTCTGCCTGTGCACGCTGGTCTAAAGGTGGGGCAGGCTGCTATCTAGTGGGAAAGGTATGCACTAATAAGTACAGTGTATTCATTAGTACAGCAAGGCCCAACCTTGAAGAAACAGAAAAGTTACCACAGCTGCTTTCAGCAGAGGCAGAGAGAATTAGTTTCGATCATAGCTCAAAATGGCGGTTAAACATAAAATGGTGCTGCAAATGTTAACTTAAGTTGTATAATACATAAACAGCACAGCTAAAACATTTTTATTCCAACAACTCCACTCTACGCTACTCCACTATACACCATTCCATTCCACTGAACGTAACTACACTCTATGCCACTTAACTCTATGCTATTTAACTCAATGCCAATCCACTCTACCACACTCCACTGTACGCAACTCCACTGTATGATATTTCACTATGCACTACTTCACTTTACTGCACTCTACTCTATACCACTCCACTCTACATCACTCCAGTCTGCGCTACTCTGGACTACTGTATGGTATTTCAGTGTACCCTACTCTACTGTATACTATTTCACTGTATGCCAATCCACTCTACCGCAGTCCTCTCAACGCCTATGTCACTCCAGTTAACGTCACTCTACTGTACGGTACTCTGCTCTATGCTATTCCACTGTATGTAACTCGACTCTACCCCACTCCACTCTACCCTATTCCACTCTACGCCACTCCACTGTATGTTATTCCAGTGTATGCCACTCCACTCTACCCAACTCCACGCCACTCCACTGTACTCTGCTCAACAACAATGTACTCCACTAAACGACAGTCTACACCCCTCCACTCTAGCACACTATACACCACTTTATAGTACTCCACTGTACAACAATGCACTGCTGTCAATGCCAGCCTTCAGCACTCTACTTTACTTATATCACTGTATGAAACTCTACTCCACTCTACAACATTCTATGCAACTCCATCTGGGCTGTACCCCCCCACCCCACCCCACCCCACCTTACTATATTCTACTCTGAGATGCTACTACATTGTACTCCACTACTACACCAAATGCCAATCCACTCTACCGTACTCTATGCCACTCAACTCCATAACAGACTATGCCATTCTAATCTACCATACTGTCATACTGTACCACACTCTACTCGACTCTGCGACATTTTCTGACTCTACAAAATGCCAATCCACTGCACTATACCACCCACCACTCCATTCTAGAACACTTTACTCCACTGTATGCTGCACCAGTTCACTCTACCCCACGCCATGCCCCTCTACCCTTCAAAATTATTCTACACTGTCGCCTAAACCACTCCACTAGACTCCACTCCAGTTTACTTCACTGCACAACACTTTAACCCACTCTGTGGCACTGTCCAACTCTCCTCTCTACAGCGCACCCCTCTACTACACTCTACTACACTCTTTGCAACTCCCCTCCACTACATTCTGCTCCACTCTATGCCCATACAATCCACTGTACAACACTGCTCCACTATACAACACTTTACAACACTCTATGACACACCATTCAACTGAATAGCACAAGAAGCTACTTCAATTTATACGTTTTCTCAACTCTATGCTACTCCACGCCACTGTCCCATACAACACACCACTAAACTCTTTGACACTTTAGTCCACTGTGCACTACACTACTCCACACTACTCAACCCCACTCTACTCCAGTCTACAAAACTACATTCTAAGAGACTAAGCAATGCAACACTCTCTTCCACTGTGCAACACCCCTCTTAACCACACTCCATTCAGTGACACTAGAATCTACAATTTGAAACACATTTCTTTTTTATGAAACATGAAAATTACATTTGTTGCAATTAGGAACCCTTTCTTTATTTTTTGTTACAAACCAAACTTAAATTACACAAACATTACAAATACGAAATGTATATTTATACCGTAAAGACACCTTGCTGCGCTGCCCTATGCCACAGTGAAAGGGCAGGAATGCACTGTATTCATGCAATACGGTTAATTCCTGTCCTTTCTCCCACTGCTAGTGCCGTGTTGGCAGCCTAGAGCCAATATAGGTACCCTTGCACAATGATGCAAGGGTGCCTTCGTTGCATGCAGGGTGTTTTTTGTGCAGGAAGGAACACCTTCCTGCACAAAGACAATCCCGAGAGCCTAAAAGACATTTGATATGTCTTCAATGATGTCAGCATTGATGTCACTGACATTGTCAAGAGTGATGTAACATGTGAGGTAATAAGTAGTGCATTGCAGGACATAAGTTATAGTTAGTTCAGGTAAATATAAATGCTGAATTTCAATTGTTTTGCATGAGTGAAATCTGAGCCTAACTATAACGTGCCTGTACCTTTGGCTTTTTCAGTGAATGTCTACGGTTTTTAAAATTCTATTTCCTAATTATAACAGCCCGTGGCCTTTGGTTTTTTCATTGAATTTTGATGTTTTAACAAATGTATTTCTTAACTGTACCTGTAACCTTTGAGAGTGGGTGTGTGAGTGGCTGTATAGGTAGGTGAGTGGGTGTGTGAGTCTCTGAGTGGGAGAGTGAGTGGGTACATGAGTGTCTGAGTTGGTCTGTGAGTGATTGTGTGAGTATCTGAGTGGGTCTATGAGAGGGTCTGTAAGGGTCTGAGTGGGACTAGGAATGGGTGCATGTGAATATGAGTGCATATGGGAGTCAGAGCATGAGTCTCTGAGTGGGTCTGAGTGGGTGTGTGAGTGTCTGAGTGGATCTGTGAGTGGGTGTGTGAGTCTCTGAGTTGGTCTGGGAGTGGGTTCATGAGTGTATCAGTGGGGTGTGAGTCTCTGAGTGGGTCTGTGAGTCTCTAAGTGGGTCTGAGTGGGTGAATGAGTGCTTTAATGGAACTGTGCATGGGTGCATGAGTGTATGAGTGGGTCTGTCAGTGGCTACGCACTAAAAAAGGCAGGGGAGCACACAGAAGCAGGTCCTCCTGCCAGCTCCCTCATGACGGTTTTTATATATAGCTTGCCTGCATTTGGCTACTCTCTGCTGCTTTTGGTGTGTGCCTTCTTTGCTTGTTTTCTTATTTTTCTGCCTCTTATCTGCTAGCTCCTACCCTTTATAGTGACTCTTTCTGCTCATTCTGCCCTTTATTTCACCTCTTTCTGCTCGCCCCTGACCTTTCTCCTGCCTCTTGCTACTCATTTCTGACCTCCATTTTGCCTCTTGCTGCTCGTTTCTCACCTTTATTTTGCCTCCTTCTGCTCATTTTGCCCATTATTTTGCCTGTTTCTGTTTGCTCCTGACCTTTATTTAGCCTCTTTTTCCTTGTTTCAACTTTTATTCTGCCTGTTTCTCCTCATTTCTCACCTTTATTTGGCCTCTTTCTGCTCATTTTTCACCCTTATTTTGCTTCAGTCTGCTCGTTTCTCACCTCTATTTAGCCTCTTTCTGCTCTTGGCTGAACTAAATTTTGCCTCTTTCTCCTTGTTTCTCACCTCTATTTTGCCTCTTCCTGCTGGTTTCTGACCTTTAATAGTGCCTGTTATTGTTTGTTTCTCACCTATGTTCTGCCTCTTTCTGATCCCTTCCGACCTTTATTCTGCGTCTTTCAACTTCTTTCTCACCTTCATGCTGCCTCTTTCTGCTCCCTTCTGACCTTCATTCTGCCTCTTTCTGCTCATTTCAGACCTCTATCTTGCTTCTCTCTACATGTTTATGACCTTTATTCTGCCTCGTTTTGACATTTATTCTTCCTCTTGCTGCTCGTTTCTGACCTTTAATTTGCCTTTTCTGCTAGTTTCTGACCTTTATTATGCCTCTTTCTGCTTATTACTGACCTTTATTCTGCCTTTTTCTTCTTGTTTCTGACCTCCATTTTGCCTCTTGCTGCTCGTTTCTCACCTTTATTTTGCCTCCTTCTGCTCATTTTGCCCATTATTTTGCCTGTTTCTGTTTGCTCCTGACCTTTATTTAGCCTCTTTTTCCTTGTTTCAACTTTTATTCTGCCTGTTTCTTCTCATTTCTCACCTTTATTTGGCCTCTTTTTGCTCATTTTTCACCCTTATTTTGCTTCAGTCTGCTCGTTTCTCACCTCTATTTAGCCTCTTTCTGCTCTTGGCTGAACTAAATTTTGCCTCTTTCTCCTTGTTTCTCACCTCTATTTTGCCTCTTCCTGCTGGTTTCTGACCTTTAATAGTGCCTGTTATTGTTTGTTTCTCACCTATGTTCTGCCTCTTTCTGATCCCTTCCGACCTTTATTCTGCGTCTTTCAACTTCTTTCTCACCTTCATGCTGCCTCTTTCTGCTCCCTTCTGACCTTCATTCTGCCTCTTTCTGCTCATTTCAGACCTCTATCTTGCTTCTCTCTACATGTTTATGACCTTTATTCTGCCTCGTTTTGACATTTATTCTTCCTCTTGCTGCTCGTTTCTGACCTTTAATTTGCCTTTTCTGCTAGTTTCTGACCTTTATTATGCCTCTTTCTGCTTATTACTGACCTTTATTCTGCCTTTTTCTTCTTGTTTCTGACCTCCATTTTGCCTCTTGCTGCTCGTTTCTCACCTTTATTTTGCCTCCTTCTGCTCATTTTGCCCATTATTTTGCCTGTTTCTGTTTGCTCCTGACCTTTATTTAGCCTCTTTTTCCTTGTTTCAACTTTTATTCTGCCTGTTTCTTCTCATTTCTCACCTTTATTTGGCCTCTTTTTGCTCATTTTTCACCCTTATTTTGCTTCAGTCTGCTCGTTTCTCACCTCTATTTAGCCTCTTTCTGCTCTTGGCTGAACTAAATTTTGCCTCTTTCTCCTTGTTTCTCACCTCTATTTTGCCTCTTCCTGCTGGTTTCTGACCTTTAATAGTGCCTGTTATTGTTTGTTTCTCACCTATGTTCTGCCTCTTTCTGATCCCTTCCGACCTTTATTCTGCGTCTTTCAACTTCTTTCTCACCTTCATGCTGCCTCTTTCTGCTCCCTTCTGACCTTCATTCTGCCTCTTTCTGCTCATTTCAGACCTCTATCTTGCTTCTCTCTACATGTTTATGACCTTTATTCTGCCTCGTTTTGACATTTATTCTTCCTCTTGCTGCTCGTTTCTGACCTTTAATTTGCCTTTTCTGCTAGTTCCTGACCTTTATTATGCCTCTTTCTGCTTATTACTGACCTTTATTCTGCCTTTTTCTTCTTGTTTCTGACCTCCATTTTGCCTCTTGCTGCTCGTTTCTCACCTTTATTTTGCCTCCTTCTGCTCATTTTGCCCATTATTTTGCCTGTTTCTGTTTGCTCCTGACCTTTATTTAGCCTCTTTTTCCTTGTTTCAACTTTTATTCTGCCTGTTTCTTCTCATTTCTCACCTTTATTTGGCCTCTTTCTGCTCATTTTTCACCCTTATTTTGCTTCAGTCTGCTCGTTTCTCACCTCTATTTAGCCTCTTTCTGCTCTTGGCTGAACTAAATTTTGCCTCTTTCTCCTTGTTTCTCACCTCTATTTTGCCTCTTCCTGCTGGTTTCTGACCTTTAATAGTGCCTGTTATTGTTTGTTTCTCACCTATGTTCTGCCTCTTTCTGATCCCTTCCGACCTTTATTCTGCGTCTTTCAACTTCTTTCTCACCTTCATGCTGCCTCTTTCTGCTCCCTTCTGACCTTCATTCTGCCTCTTTCTGCTCATTTCAGACCTCTATCTTGCTTCTCTCTACATGTTTATGACCTTTATTCTGCCTCGTTTTGACATTTATTCTTCCTCTTGCTGCTCGTTTCTGACCTTTAATTTGCCTTTTCTGCTAGTTTCTGACCTTTATTATGCCTCTTTCTGCTTATTACTGACCTTTATTCTGCCTTTTTCTTCTTGTTTCTGATCTCTATTTTGCCTCTTTCTCCTTGTTTCTCACCTCTATTTTGCCTCTTTATGATCCCTTCTGACCTTTATTCGGCCTCTTTCTGCTCATTTTGATCTTTATTCTTCTTCTTGCTGCTCTTTTCTGACCTTTATTGTGCAGCTTTCTGCTTGTTTCTGATCTTTATTCTGCCTCCTTCTGCTCGTTTCAACCTTTATTCTGCCTCTTGCTGCTCGATTCTCACTTTTATTTTGCCTCTTTCTGCTCATTGCTGACCTTTATTCTTCTTTTTTTTCTTGTTTCTGATCTCTATTTTGCCTCTTTCTGCTTGTTTCTGACCTTTCTGACCTTCTGTCCATTCCCCTGGGACTGCGGGGGGAGCATTAAGACCCCTGCGATCCTAGCTGCTCCCTATCTCCTTCAGGAGCTGGCATTGCTGCTGTACGCAGTGAGCTGCTGGAAATGCAGCTCCCTGCGTGCAGGAGCAATACTTCCATCTCTTTAAAGAGATGAAATCTCCACTTTCATCATGCGGGAGCACTTTGACAGCACCCGCTTGCTGGAGCCAGAGTGTTTGTTTTAGCTTGCCGGGAAAATTTGATGTGGATGTGTGTCTTCATTGCATTTCCGTGGCAATTTGTTTCTAAAAATGTGCTTTTTGGCTCTGTCAGGACCATAGTTACGAGGGTCAGGAGATTACTACCATGCCCCTTTTTCTATTTTTTTTAATGTTTTTATGGGACTCAGCTGAAACCGAGACCCAAGATGGCTGCCAACACTTCTGGGTTGAAGTGTTGGCAGCCAATAAGATTTCAGCAGGGGGACTGCTAGATCCTCGGAGGATACGCATCTCGAAAACTTGTTTTTTTTCAATAACTCTAAAACTACTGAATGGATATACACTTAATAACAAAAAGCACTCTTTCTGGACCAAGAGTTAACTTTCTTCCGAATTTGGTGTAACTCCATCCAGCGGATAAGTCTGTAGTTGTGTTCAAAATCCCTATGGGAATTAACATAGGAAACACCCTTTTTTGACCACCCCCTTTTCTCGCCCACTTTTGAGGGATCGCCCCGAAACTTTCCATGCATACTAGAATCACTGGTACACTTTTTTGGGGAAAATTTGTGAAGATTCATCAAGCGGCTCCAACAATATTTCCAAGTCAAAAAACTATATTCCTATGAAAACATGGTCCTAACTATAATGATCTACTGGCGACCACCAGTAGGTAATATACGTGTGTGTGTGTATATATATATATATGCATGTATAATGTATTTTTTTATCATTGTTGTTTTGCAAAACATGTGGTTGGCAAGATATCTATAGCTCGGTTTAGCCCAGCCTTAAACTAGATGAACAGTCCTGATCTGAGCCAACACAGCTGTTCATGATACAGCTACCAATGTTCAATTGTTTGAGATCCTTTACCTAAGGGTTCCCGGATTGCAGTGAATAATCAAAAGTGTGTGTAAGGTCTCAGCAGAAAAATATTGCATCACTGCAGAGTGTGGTTCCTAATTTTGGAACATTCCATACTGTTTAAAATCCTTTGCAACTGTCATTTTGAAGCTTAATTTTCAATCATTGGGTGGAATTAAATGAAGGGTTAACTGACGAAACCTTGGAAAGAAAGTTATTTTACAAAGTTACTCCTAAATCATTTAACATCAACCTGACACTTCCAGCGGATCAGATCTGCTTTTCTTCTTTAGCTTTTTTACATCACAGATAACCTGGAGATTATATAGTTGGGTCTACAACAATACAAAGATAACTGAAGTGTGTTGATTCCTAGAGACTCCTGATTTTCTGGTACTCAACTTACCAGCCTCTCGTCCTTGATAGAGCCACTAATGCCTACCACCAAGTTTCGAAACATGTGGTTTCCCTTTGACATTATTCTCTGGATGACTCCTCAATCAAACACATCACTTCTGCATGACGTTTGGTGTTTGAGACCGTTTGTAAAGTTATTCCTCCCCTTCCCCTGGACTATCCTAAATCATCCGGCCCTGGTTCCATTATGCCAACACGTCGTACCTGGGTGTTCCTTAAACTCCTCTTACTAGGCACCAGTCCATGCAACACACTGCAGGTAGGCTTAATTCAGCATTTCTTGGGTTTGCCCCTATCTTCAATTGGTTAACCAAAGGCCAATGACTTCTGAATGCTAAGAATACTACCTTTAGGTACTTCGCATGCTAGTGTGAAGGCACATAGCCTTCTGTTCCTCAACTCCAGATTTACTGGTTATCTCCCTACCAGACCTCGAGTTATCTTCTTAAGAATTCTAACACACAGCAGATGTCCCCTAGGATTCAATGCAATGCGATGTGTTGCCATCCTCAGGATTCAGACAGCAGAGTTAGTGCCAGCAGGCATGATGCAGTGGACTGTGGCAGTTTGTTGTTTCTTGGATGCAAAACAGTGGGGGTTCTTAGAAAGAGTTCTATGGATGCAGTGTTATCCAGAGGCAGTTGTGGAATATGCCTACCTTTTTATGCAGTACAGTTGATGAGTCCCCTAGGATGTAGTCCAGTATGACCTGTTAAGACCTCCAAACAGGTCCGGTTCTAGCGGGTGGGCCGGGTGGGCCAGGCCCACCCAAACATGAGCCTGGCCCACCCAAACAGGAGGCTTGGCCCTCGCAGTGAGGGCTTGAAGGCAGGGGGGCAACGCCATTTGGCTCCGAGTGCTTCAACCCCCAGTCGTGTGTGTGCGCCCAGGCTGAGACAGCATCCTGGGCGCGCACACACACAGACAGTTTTTGAGTACTTCACAGGTCTTTAAAAGACCATTTACATGTTAATGAGGCTTTGTTTATTTTTTTCACCCCTTCATCTCCACATGGCGAAAGGCGACAAATCCTTTCTTTGACAATGGTAACCTTTGCCTAATGTCCTGCTGCGTGGATATTTATTTTTCTATGCAGTGCAGGAGAAAAGAAGTTTGTTTATTCCTATTCACCTTTCCTAACCCCTGCAGCAGCTTATCACATCAGGCTGTGACACAAAGTTTGACTAATGGAGTAGGTAAGAGAATGTTACTATTTGTTTTTCGGTTTACAATGTACACAGGACCAGCAGGACAAATACTTCGTGTGTGCAATCATTTGTCTGTTAGTAGTCTTTAAATGTAGATGAACTGTAGTTTATGTGAAAGCTCAGTGGGTTACTGCCTTTGTCATAGATATCCTTGTGTTACTTGCTGTTCAGAAGTTACAATCCTAACATAGGACAGTGACCAATGAACTGTCACCAAAGAGCTGCATACAAACATGAATGGTATAGTTAGAACTTCGCTTTTTTTGTTTTGTGATATAGTTAGAACTTCCTCAATCTTTCATTATTCTAATGTTGTTAAAATGAGTATGTTTGGGCAGATATACATTTTTATCAGTGAAGCTGACCCCCATGGAATACTCTTTAAATCCTAAGGTTGTGTTTCCCCAGACCAAACCCTCTTAAAATATACTGCCCACCAGCATTGTCAGCATTCCGTCCATCATTTGTTTGTTGTAACGCTTTTCGCCCTAAGTGGGATGGGTATTCCCAGACGTGGGACCCGTGCTCACTACGCCACTGGAGTCAAGCTATCCTGGCTGATGACGGCTGATAGCCAGAAACCGGTCCTAGGATGCTTGATTCCGGTCCAGGGAAGACATGGCTTGGCAGTTCGGGCTGGACTGTTCCCATGAGGCACAGGGTCAAGACAGATTTGCATATGGCCATGTCTGAACTGGGGTGGCGTAGTGGGCAAAAGAACGATGGATTTAACCCAGATCTCTTGACTGGGGGAGAATGTCTGCATTGTCAGCATTCCGTCCATCATTTGTTTGTTGTAACACCAGTATGTATGACATGTGATTCATACACCTTGTAATCCTCATTGGCTTATGTGACATTCCCTGTAGACTGATTTATATACTTGTAGATTCATTGTCTCTGTATAATTTGTGCTTGGTGTAAAGTACTGACACACACTACACTGATATGAGTTGCGCTATACAATAAATGAAATGCATATGAGAGAGGGGCTACGTAAAGATGAGGGGCACTGTTGGAGGGTGGCAGGGAGGGAATCTGAGGAGGAGGTAGTGGGAGGGGCTATGGAGCGATGAGGGGCACTGTTGGAGGGTGGCAGTGAGGGAATCCGAGGAAGAGGTCATGGGGTGGAGGGGCGAGCTAGGGAGAGATGAGGGTCACTGGTGGAGGGTGGTAGTGAGGGAGTCTGAGGAGGAGGAGGTCATGAGGGGGAGGGGCTACAGAGAGATGAGGGGCACTGGTGGAGGGTGGCAGTGAGGGAATCCGAGGAGGATGTCACGAGGGGGGGGGCTATGGGGAGATGAGGAGCACTTGTGGCATGTGGCAGTGAGGGAGTCCGAGGAAGAGGTCAATAGGGGGGGCCATGGAGGGATGAGGGGCACTGTTGGAAGGTAGTAGTAAATGTATTTACGGAGAAAGAGGTTATTGGAGTGACACCCAAAAAAACGTTCGCATCAGCGCTAAACCCGGCCCTGTCATGGCCTTTCTGTTTTTGTTTATTTAATTAGCAGTCGGGTCATAAGGGCTACTGTGGAACATACTTTAAAGTGCGTGCTAATCATATTTACTGCTATATTCAATGTTTTAAGTTTGAAGATGATTTTACTAATGTTTTTACCGGGAAAAATTAAAGTGGAGCCCGATAATGCCTGATATGGGGCTGGGGCCCAAGGTCAGCTGTGAGATAAGGTGCACTGGAGAGGAGTAGTGGATAATCAAGCCTGTAAGGGAGTGCGTTGCAAAGTCCGGGGTCAGGTGGAGGTTGTAATGAAGAGGGATTCTCCCTGAAGGCTCGCACACAGGGAGCCCGAGAAGTGTCAGTTGCCTGATACTCCCACCTCAGAAACCTCCTTTTCCCATCAAAGGAACATTACATAGAAAAAACACTTTTTGAGAGTAATAATATTTAGAAAGAGATTTGGAAAAGAGTGCGTTTTACTGGGCCTTGTAAGACTAAGAAGAGATAAAGGAGGGCCCTGAAGCAGGCCTGCCTAGACATATATGCGCCAAATCAAGCCCGCAGTGGCCCACCCAAATGCACCCTTGGCCCACCCAAAAAAAGATTCCTGGAGCCGGGCCTGCCTCCAAAGAGCAGTGTGGTAGGTTAGTGTCCATATGATACAATATATTCTCTGGGGGATGCAGTGAAATGTGCTTAAAACTAAATATAATGATTACTAACCCCATGATGCAGAGCAATGTGTAGTGGGTTAGCTTATCTAGGATACAATTCAGTATTGTAGGTTAGTGTCCCTAGGATTTGGTGCGTTGTGGTTGGATTGCCTCTTTCTTGTGTGTACTGCACCGTGGTGGGTTGCTGTCCCAAGAAACAGTACATTGTGGTCGGTTAGTGCTCCTGGGACGGAACAGTGTGGTGTGTAAGTATCCATCTGTTTCCTGTAGCTGAAAGACATAACTGGCTTCTGGTAAATCGGAAACAGGTTCACCTTTTTAATTCAACCATATTTAAAGATAGCAGTTTTTGCTGTTTCAGTAGCTCGAGTCTTGTCCGAAAATGTAAATCACAAATTGCAAGAATTGTTACAATCGCTTTTTTAATATACACATTCAACAAACGTCTGTTACACATGACCTCATTTGCACAAAGTCCTGGAAACAGAAGAACATAAAAATGGATTGATTCGCTGACCAGTAAATCATTACACAATGACAGCTTTCCTATTACGTACTTCCACGTCCATGCTCCAAAGCCCAGTACTTTAATTTCACAGAAGTTGGTTTAATCTGAACAAGGAATGTAATTTCCTAGATACATTGCTGAATTTCACCCTGTTGATTTGTTTTACATTATCGTCACGTTGTTCAGATTCAAAATAATGACAATGGTAAAAATAAGAAACGTTTAATCCAATTTTCTTGTTTGCTGAATGAAATTACTTTTTTTCTGCTGGTGTTTGGTCAGCGGTAAAGCCTTCCAGGAATCACAGCCTGTGTTTGACCTGCAGTCGTTTCAAACGTTTTAATATATTACATGGTGGCCGATGGCAAAGATGTGAGCTCGGAACTGCTTGATTTTGCTTCTATACCCCAATCTATGGGGGCATATTTACAAGGGCTTTATCTTCGCTTTTTTGGCTTACAAAGCCAAAAAAGCGGAGATAAAACCAGCACCCTATTTACAAGAGGGTGCTAACATGCATAATCGCATGTTAGCACAGTTTTTCCCAATGCCTCCCTTTGCATCTACAATGAGATGCAAAGTGGGCGTTACTGGGCGTACCCCAGATGGACTACCTTGCAAATATCGCTGATGTTTACATCGCAATATTTACAAGGCAGCCCACATGATTTTAGCAGACGTTAGATTTTGGCGAAAACTGCAGTTTTCACCAAAATCTAACATCTGCTAAAATCCTGACTTAGCCATCCCTAACATAGGGGGTGGATTATGCTGATACGGGTTGTATCAGCAAGGTTATCGCCGTTTCGAAGGGAACATCGCTGGAAAACCAGCGATGTTCTCTGCAAAGGGGCGATAACCTCGCTATCTCTGGAATTTTTATCACCCTGGAGAAACGCGTTGTTAATAACGCGCTACCAGGGCGATAAATTCCAGAGATAGCCTGCAATAATATTATTATCGCTAAGCACGGCCAGCGATAATTATCGCTGGCCGTTGATAATATGCCCCTATAACTTTAAAAAATAACTTTACGGTCTGGTTTCCTCAAAGAGTAATGTTTAGTATTCTTTGTTTTTCAAGTGGTCTTATTCAAGTGTTTTTGCCTTTTACAGCAGTTCTATGTGTTCATTGATGGGTTCTTTGCATCATAATAACGCCCTACAGGCAATGTTTCAATTATGATAGCCACATATTCAATTCAAATTGTGAAATGCAGTTGGATAATTTACAACCCACTTCTGCAGATCGTGCTGATCTTCTTTTAGCTGAAGAATGGAACAATGGAGAACCGTTCAGATCTAATTTCCATTTGTTTCGAATCGTTTGCCTTAATGTTCTTGAGTTTTGATGACTCATCCAAAGAAGAGTGTTTCAGTCTTGGAGATACTCCATTACGTGGAAGTGAAACTACAGTGGGCTCAACCACAGTAGCATACAAAAAATGCAACAAATACATGTGGGCATCCCTTTCACTGGTGTAAAAAAAAAGAGTGGCTTACCTACAGGTTTCAAATTCGTTGTGAACCAACAGGTCCTTAAAACATGTTTCTGCATCTGTAGGCCTTAATCAAGGGCGAGTTTTTCCTGATTGTAGTTTCTGCAGGGAAAATGAGGAATTACATAACAACCCATGCACTAAATTCTGCGCTAATCTGATTTTTTTCTAAGAAATTTTACCTTTATAAATTTTGCCATATTTGACTTGGCAAAATCTGTCAGGTGGATATTTCAGTGGTGCCCTGTTTATGAAAAACTTTCAGTTTGTCATGAGTAAATTACAGTCCAGGTGCAAACTACTATTTTTGCAGAGACTGGAAGTTACATCTGCACTTCAGGGCTGTGTGTTTTAGTATCACTCTAATCGGTAAAAACAGATTCCCTGAGGTGGTGCATTCACCAGAGGGCATATTAACAAGGGCTGGCGATAAATATCGCAAAGCGCGCTTAGTGCTTACATATTTATCGCCGACTATCTCTGGAATTTATCGCCCGGTTAGCGCGTTATCAACAACGTGCATCGCCGAGACGATAAAAATTCCAGAGATACTGTGGATATTGCCGTTTTCCATGGTGGAAAACGGCGTTATCCTAGATGATGGGGCCTGTGGTTTTAGCCACAGAATCCACCCCCCATGTTAAGTATGCCTTAGTCAGGAATTCAACAGACGTTAAATTCCTGCGTTAAGGCATACTTAACCCGATTTAAATAATCGCCATCCTTCCTTGTTAATATTGCGAAGCTGCCTTTGCGATATTTTCCCTGGTTGGTTTCACAGCCCCGCCTACTTTGAATCTCATTAGCGATGCAAAGTTAAGCGTGCTGGAAATGGGCGCTAAGTCAGCAAAACACACGATAGCGTGTCTTTGCTGATAAGGCGATAAAATTATCGCCGCTTTTCGGCCGAAAACGGTCGCAAAAGCGGCGATAATTTTGTAGCGCCACCTTGTTAATATACCCCCAGGTGTTCATAATAACTACTATTCTGAGTTGGCCACCTCCAAGCGAGAGTTCACATGTGAATGCAGTTTTTAACCGCAAGAAATCTGTTTCTGCCTATTTTAGCCAAATAAATTTCACCATGTATTTTCTGACAAAACCTGTCAGGGGAAAGCTAGAGGTATTATAATTGTGACTCAAATTGGATTTTTAATCCCCGGGCAAAATCCTGTTTACGCATAGATCGAAATATATTACTTAACCCATAATCAAATACTACGTTTCATTCATCTCTCAACCATACTAACAGTTTGATTGAGATCATGAAGGATGGGTTACTCTGTCACAACAGTAACGCATATCTCGTCCACCGAAATATAAATCCGATAGAATTTAATGGGATTTATAATTTCGGCTGACGGGATCTAAATCATACCCTAAGTCTCAGCAAATTAATTGTATTATCGTTTTGTGTATCATTGCCTATTTGTGTAACTTTTTAAGATGGATGGTGTAGATTGCTACTTGTGATCTCAGGGTGACAATAGGTATATATATTCATTTTGTCGCAACTCATGCTAGAATGTCTCAATTGCAGGGTTGCCAATGTAATTATTTATTAGCTAAATATCTTTTTTTTTCACCTTCAGCCTTTACCTTAGTGTGAATTAATGCATTTGTATGGTGATGTGACCTAAGTTACAGCATAAATTGCTCAATTTATAGGAAATCTTTTAGCAATAATAAATTCCTGAACAAAGAACATAAGAAATAATAATAAAAAATGCTCCCTGTTGGCTGTTTCATCACTAATAATTTAGTTCAAAATTGTAATTAAATTACTCACCTAATCTATCCAGTTTCGAAATTAATTTGCATAAAGTGTTATTCAATTTCATGATCCCTGCTACTCATTGCCAAATAATAATAATTCTTGTTGACTTGCATTTTAGTACAAAGAGTGGGCATGTTTCCAAAATTATGATTAGGGATTTGTTAAGCATCCAATTTTATGATAGTGATTTGATTTGTAATGCATAAATAATAAGCCTATCATTGTAGATGAGCGATCATTAAAACTGTATAATTTGTAAGGAAGTGAAAAAAAACAGACTTGCACCAATCATGTGCTTCATTTAGGCCATGACATTCTACATACAAATACCCAAGATTAGAAAGTATAAATCAAAGTTTCAGATAAATACAATTCTCAAAAAAGTAGTAAGGATATTTTTGGGGAAATCGGATTCTGGTTGGCAGAGGTATGCACCCTGTCCAATCAAGAACCACAATCCTAGTCTGGGTAAGTCAAATACACACTATAAATTCAACTGTGTTTACTCTCTGGGATCTTGGCACAGAACAGGCAGGCTTAACTTAAGAGGAAATGAGTACAGTATTTGTGCTGCACATCAAACAGTAACACAGTGAAAACACCAGAAAAAGACTCCACACCAGTTTAGAAAAATAAAGTATGATTTTATAAATCAACAAGACCAAAATGACAAAAATCCAAGTCAAGGTATTTCGAAGATTTAAATAGCACCTCAGGCTGACCGCGATGGAGCGAGAGCCGGATACAAGACCCAAGCAAAAGTACCTTAATCTTGGATGAAAACAACGGGATGCGGGGTGTAGCCAAGCTATACGTCTGTGTTGATCCCGCAGTCAAGGCAATGTGTTGGTTTGCTCCATCCAATAATGGGGATGTGTCGATTTGGAAGACGAAGATCTGTTCCAAGATGTGTTTGTTCGAAAGCTGATGCATCGGGTTTCTCCATGCAGTCGAACTAATGCGTTGATCCTCCTTCTGCAGTAGCGACAATAAGGTGGTTCCAATGCTGCAGTTTTGATGGCTCTCGAAGCAGAGGATTTTCGGTTCTGCTGGAGCAAGCACCTGGGTACATTTCCAATGAACTAGGCACAGGAGCAAGATGGAAAGTTTTGATGTCCCTGAGTCTTCTAAGAACAGGAGTCTAATCAGCTAGCCACTAGAGACTCTGAGTCACAGGATGAAGGTCAAGTCAGAGAGAGCAGCAGGCAGCAGGGCAGCAAAACAAGGCATAAGTCTTCCAGAGCAGCAGTCCAGCAGAGTGGCAGTTCTTAGCATAGCAGTCCCTCTTTTTCGCAAGTTGGTTTCAAGTTCATAAGTGTACTGGGTTTGTAGACTCAGAGGTCCAGTACTTCTACCCAGTTTTGCCTTTGAAGCGGGGGTGACTTTAAAGAAGGGTCTTTGAAGTGCACAAAGGTCCTTTCTTCCTGCCCTGGCTCCAGACTCACTACAGTGGGGTATACATCCCGTTGTGGGTGAACAGACCATAGCTGGGAGAAAGTGCCCTCTTTCTGCATAGTTGCCCTCACTTTTTGCTGAATTGCTGATGTGCTTTGACTGAGTGAGCCCTGGGCTCCTGCTAATCAGGTACCAGGGCCTATGTTCTTTCCCTAAAACTACCTTGAAGTCTAAACCCAATTGGCATCTCTGGCCACAGGTCAGCCCCTGGTAAATGGTACCACAGGTACCCAGGGCACTATGACCAGAGAAGGCCTCTAAGGGCTGCAGCACTTATTGTGCCGCCCTTAGAGGTCCTGTACCATTACACTCACACACTGCCCTTGCAGGCTGTTTGTTTTGGTGCAGAACAAAGTGAAGAGTCATCATGGCACACATCCCTGTGTGCCAGGCCTACAACCCACTGTCCTGACATAGATCAGTCACCCCTCTAGCTGGGTGCACTATACCAGTGGTGAGGGTACAGATGCATGAGCCCTGTAACCCTGTAGTGTCTAAGTCCATTCTTAGACATTGTAAGTGCAGTGCTGCCATTAAGAGTATATGGTGCTGGGAGTTTGTCATTATGAACTCCACAGCCCCATAATGGCTACACTGAAAACTGAGAAGTTTGGTATCAAACTTATCAGCATATTAAACCCACCCTGATGCCAGTGTGGGATTTAATGAAAAATGCACACAGAGGGCATCTTAGAGATGCCCCCTGAAACCTATCCCACCACTAGTGTTCAGGCTGAGTGGCTGCTTTCAGCTGCCACCACCAGACATGTTTCTGGACCCCTGGGTCAAGAGCCTGTTGCTCTCTAGGGCCTGAAACAATGCCCATCCTGGTATGAGGTGCCAAGCCTCCTCCCCCAGGATGGGCAGGGTACACAAAGGGAAAGCTTCAAAGGCTTGCTGCCTTTCTGAGCTTCCCCAGGCCAATTGGGGCTTTGAGCAACTGGTCCCCACTGGTGTGACCCCCACTTTGGGTGGCAGAACTGGCAGATAAAACAAGTGTGAAAGAGAGGTGTGCTCACCTCAGCCAACTCCACTCCTCAAGAGGGGGAGGCTAGGTGAAGCAAAACTATCAGTCCCCGCCTTTGCAGATGGGGGGACCCAGCCAACAAGGGACAGGCTCATGCCCTCCTCCCACTGGAGGGAGGCATAATAGGGGGTGTGCCCACCCCAGGGAAGGGACCCATTGGTCCCTACCTTTTACCTACCTGTAATGCCCCTGAATCTAGTATTTAGGGGCACCCCTGAACCTTGCTTCCTCAGACAAGAAGAAAATACAGGAGAAGAGAAGGAGGACCTAACAGCCATGCAGAAGCTAACAAGAGGAAGACACCCACTGACTTGGCCCCAGCCATACCCACCTGTCTCCACCTCGAACCTGCTCCTGCGAAATCCCGGTGTGTCTTGCAGCCAGCAACCTCGAAAACCCCAGAGGACCTGCCTGCTTTCAACCTCAAAGACTGTGTCTCCTATGATTTGTTCATATGCAACCTCTGGTTCCGGTCGGACCCCGCGTATCCGCCCCACTCTGCACCTGCCGTCCACGGCACAAGCTCGAGTGGGCACACACCATGAAGAGGTGCCCCCGGCGATCCTAACCTGAGATCCGGTGACCCCTGACCTGCCTCAAGCCTCCAGCCGACGCCTGAAGCCTAAATCCAGATGGTACCCCCAACCGTGACCAGGAGCTGGTAAGAAGATCCGACCCCAAAAGTTACCAGTGCACCCAACGTCCCATGGCCTTGTGTGGCCAAACCGATGGTGCCTAGCCAACCCCTAACTTCACAACTTACCTCTCGAAGTGGTGGTCACACCCAGAAGACCTTTTTCCCCAAGCCTGCAGTGCCTTTGCAAACCGGAAGTTCCCCATTGCAAATAACAGGGCGCCGGATGTCGAAACAGCACCCTGCACCCTGCCACCCTAGTGCCGCTGAGGGTGCACCTTTGGTGATACTTTGTTTCCCCATTTGCCCTGAGCTAAAGTCCAGGAGCTGTGCTCCCCCTACCAATTGGCCAGCTCATCAGCAGCCACCAACCGGAGGCCCCTATCCCCCATTGGATAACATTGGGCCTCAGCATTCTGCACCCGGCCACCCTAGTGCCGCTGAGGGTGTAACTAGAGTGCACCCTTGACCCTGGGGGACCCCTGAGTCTACCCCCAGAACCTCAACTCACTCCCACTACCAAATACTTACCTCAAAACCAATAACACTATTTTCCTCCATAGGAAAACATTGACTGTTTTTCTTGGAAAAGTTTCTAAGTGAGAAATTCTTTAAAATTGTACTATTTAACCAAAACGATTTTACTTACCTGTTGACAGGAAATGTCCCAGAGTAGTATCCAGGTATACTACTCTGAGTAAGAAAAGCAATCCAAAAAGGTAACTTACCTGGTATTTTACTGAAAAGCCCATTCAAGTCTATGTACTGTATTTACAAAGTATTGCATTTCTCTGCAACCATACTGTAAGTCAAAACAAAGTACATATGCAATTAGAATTCAAACTGTTTACAAACTGCATTACTACTGTAAAGTATGTATTGCTTACCTGCACCAGGCTTGTTTGGCTCTAGAAAATAAAATAACTAAAAGAATATTTTTATACAAAAACAATTGGTCTGAAGTTCAGTCTTTGAGTGTGTGAATTCATTTGCTGATTGAGTTTGTTGTCATAGTCATAGTTTGCTTTATTCGTGTCATGGTAAAAAGGCATCCATAAAAGCAGTCACACAATTTAAAACATCTCTCGAAAAATATTTCATAACAGACATTAAAAACAATACATTTAAAACCATCATTTCAGGTTATAAACAATTAGCTGCCAGTGATATAGTCCTGATTGTTAAATATGCTGTATAGACCATTCTCTTTCTGTATATAATTATGAGTATTTCCCATCTTAAATTCCAATGTATAGTTAATCACGTAAAAATTACTAGACGGGCCCTTAGGTTATAGTTTACAGTTTGTTTGTTCAAAATATTATTTAAAATCATACTTTTTTAACATAGAAAACGGCCCATAAATATGAAGACGTTCTAAGACAAATTACGAGGGAAGGCAAAGTTTGAAAAAACAAATAAGCAGTGCGGCATTACACATAAAGGAAGGTGCACTCAAAGCTAAGTCCCAATTAGTACATATATTCCCCCCCCAAAATTTTTCTTCCTTTATTTTAGAATCAGCAAACAGCCAACACGTGTCGTCCCCTTTGCCACAGGAACTTCTTCAGGGCTTATTAGTAACTAGATGGATATAAATCCTTCAATACGACATAACTGAGGCAAAATATTCAGATTTCTTTCATACAAGAAGGCTACAAGCCTGAAGGACTCTCTGGTTCACACTAGACCACGTAACCTGAACACTCCCACTGAAATCTCCATCCTCAATGCGTGGGGTCTACCACCTGTTCTTGGTCATTATCCCTGTGGGTCATGTAGTGTTTGTCATCTCACTTCCACCACAAAAACTCTGGCTTTGGAAACTGGTAAAATCTGGACGCAACGGAGCCATAGAAACTGTAACACTGCTGACGTGGTATATCTAATCACATGTCCATGCGATTTGAGATATGTGGGGATGACCGCACGTAAGGTGAAATTACGCATTGGAGAACATCGGAGTAATATCCGATGTAAGAAAAGCATGACTAAACTAACTGAACATTTTCTGCGTTTTAACCACACGGTGAACAACTATACTGTGCCCCTCATTTTCAAAGACTTGGATTTATTAATTATTACCGATCAGGAATACACCAGCAACAGTGAAACGTCTCTGATTTTTTTCTCACATTGCATTTGCCAGTCCTCAAAGTAAGCCACAGATAAGACTTGATTACCGGTGTGGCTGTTCTCCCTTTTTTATAAAAAGTTTGAGTAAAGAAGGCTTTTAGCTAAAAATTGGCACTCTTTTTTAGGGCATTGGCTTTGTTCCCTTGGAGGGGAAGCCATTCCCCCTTCTTTCTTTCGTGATTGTGCCTCACTGCGTCTTTCCTGATATCAGCAGGTAAGACATTATTCTTTAAATCTAAAATTGCGCCTTTTCTAATTTACCTAATCCTCGCAAGAACCAAGTAATCATCCCTTGATCTAATTTTAGATCATTCTGGCCTCCCCCACACTACGCGGGACGCCTTCCTGGATCTGGGGTGAGTAATGTTCTTCACCAGTCCACCTCCTCAACAGACCCATTTTAGAACACCCCTTTACACTATGTCTCATCTATTCCAGGCTGTCTTCCTGTACTGAAGAAGACCCGCCGCAACACATCAGTAATGCTTTGCTAGGGTCAAAACGATGACATTTAACCTTGGTTCACACTTTAATATCTCTGGTTCCTATTTTTGAGCAATTTGGCCTTTTACCGGAGAGATTTCTACAATCGTTGTCCTGACCATTCTTGAGAATTGTATATAATTGTACATTGGTTCACGATTGTATATACGCACTTTGTCACCTGCACTGAGCACTTATGTCACTCTTAAACACTTGTCACTTTAGTATTTTGTTTTATTTGGACAGCCTGAACATATGTATATTTACGCAATCCAATTAAAATATTGAAAATTCAATAACAATAATAATCATTCTCTTGCAAGTACTTTAGAGTCTTTATCTTTTTCTTGGTATTCTGATACTTGTCTTTACTTTGTTGCGCGCATTGATTTGTATTACTTACATTGTTACTGGATTCTTTAAGTGAGCATACGTTTCCATATTTCAAATGATTTGTTTTTTTCAACAAAGCAATTGTTGCTCCCCGACAGAGCCATTGTAGTTCACCATATGCAGTCCAACTAGTAGCATTTAATTTACTGCCCCTTGGCACCGTAGTGCACTTTACTACAGACTTGTAAGTAAATTAAATAAGCCAATTGGGTATTAACCAATGTTACCATGTTATTGGGAAGAAGCACATGCCCATTAGCACTGGTTGGCAGTGCTAAAGTGCTCAGAGTCCTAAGCTCAACATGAAGAATCAGCAAAAATATGAGGCAAGCAGACACAAGGTTTGGGGAAGACCAACCTAAGGCTGTCAGGTCTAACAATTATACAAATTGAAGTGTCAGTTGATTAACTATTTGATTTGTTCGAGAACATTGTTGCAAATTGTGCAGCCATGCTTGAGAATGATTCTGTAGAAATGTGTTGTAGATTCATTGTACGCATGCATAAAGAAAGAGATAATAAAAAAGCATAATGCTTTTTACCCTATTGAATTTTCTCCTATAAAAGTACATAATGTAGATTTTTGGGTTACTGCTTTGGATAAGTAGGTAAAACCTTACTCAAGCAGCATCCAAAATCCTTGTCAGGGTGAAGTCTCAAGCAAACCCCAAATTAACCTGTGCTCAACCCTCTAGTAGCTTGCCACAGAGCTGTCAGACTTAACCTAGAGGCAATATGTAAACCATTTATGCAGCTCTTCAAACTGTAATAAATTCAAAACACACCCTGAAAAGGATCCTACACCAGATTACGAAATAGAGTAAATATTATTGAATAAAACAAGATCAAAACAACAATAATCCAATAGGTAGAACTGGAGATTTGTAGGTTTAAAGATCCCAGTGAAAATAGCGCCCAAAAAGCATAAAAAGTGTGGCTATCTGTTCGTGCCAGACCAGGACAAAGACAAAGGTTTAGGCCAACCACAATAGAGCGCAGGCTGGCTACAGGGACCAAATCAGGCACGCTGAACAAGAGTACCTTAAATCTTGGTTGCGGAGCATTGTGAGGTCCTGCATAGAGGATGTATCGCAAAGCCGAGGTGATGGGAGGACCGTGTCAGAGCTGTTTCTCACAGATTTGGTTCCGGGGAGTTGCGAGGTTGCGATGTGATGTGCTGCATCGTCGTCAAGGAGGCCGTTGACGAGGGAAGCTTGCAGTGCAAACTCCTGCGTTGAGAATGTGTCACGCACTGGCTGGTTCCATAGCGATTGTTGGCTTGCGATGCAAAGTCCTTCACCGTCGTCGAGGCTGCCATCAACTAGAGACTTGGGATGTGAGGGCCTGCATTGGGGGTGCTTTGCAGAACTGAGGTTCCGATGATGCTATGGACTGCAAGGTTGATGCAAATTCTTTCACTGGTAGAATCCTAACAGCAGAGGCAAAGCATTGATTCTGCTCGGGGTTGGCAGTGCAGGAGAGGAGATGCATAGGTTCTGCTGAATCCACGGGTGGGTTGGTGGAGCACCTTCAGACCCAATTCCAAGGGCCCAGGACTGGGGTGGCACCACATGACAGGGTAGAATTCACAGTTGTAGAGTCCAGGTTCTGGTTACAAGAGACTAGCCCTTAGAGTCACTCTGGTGGTCCTGGGTACACGTTGCAGATCCAGTCCTTCTCACCCAGGCAAGAAGGCAGTAGGTCCACACAGTAGGCAGCCTTCATCCTGGCAGACTCTTCCATATGCCCAGAAGTGTGCCGAACAGTTGATGTCTGAGGTCTTATAATTATACATGGTGCCTCCTTTGTAGTGCAAGAAACTTCTAGAGATTTCCCTTTACAGTGCACAGGTTTCCTGCTTCCCCCGCCCTGGCTCCGGACTAACTTCACGGGGTTGCAATAGTTTGTGTGAAGACAGGACACAGCTTCTTCAGATGCAAGTGGGGCTGTGCCTATCTCCATCCTCCCATCCTGCCAGCAATGGCCCATCAAGACACACCTAAGCTCTCTATTGTGTGAGACTGTCTAGGAGGAATATACAAAGTCCAACTGTCAACTACACCCAGTCATGTGACCCTGAGACAGGATGCAGACACTACTTGGCAGGAAAATGCCAACTTTCTAAAAGTTACATTTTCAAAACTGTAACCAAAAAGCCAACTTCACCATATAGGAGTATTTTTCATTACAATTCCAAAACCACCAAACATGAACTGTTTCCCTCTTCCCATTTGGAAGTTACAGTGTATTAAATATAATAATGGATCTTCAATGTTATCCTTTGAGAGAAATGGGCCTTGCAATATTGAAAAATAATTTTGAGTGTTTTTCCAATACCAGGATATGTAAATCTTACAATTATATGTCCAACTTTTAAATATATTGCTCTCTGGCATGTGGCCTGTTTAGGGGCTACTGTAGGGGTGAGTTATACGTATTAAAAAGGCAGGTTTGAACCCAGATAAAGGTTTATTCTGCCCGGTTGAAATGGCAGTTTAAAATTGCACACACAGTCTGCAATAGCAGGCCTATGACAGCTTTGCAAGGTTACTTAAGTAGGGGTCACAACAAGTGCTACAGGCTCACTAATAGCAGTTATTTATCTCATTTTAAAGGTTTTATATAGCGCGAACATGAACCATTCGGGAATCAGAGCCCTTTACACATGTTCAGAGAGCAGAGACATATGAAAACCAATAAGGATTCCAAGATCATCACAAAATATTGAAACAAATGGGTACAGTAATACAAAAATAATAGCCATAGGAAAAACAATAACCAACATAATAACAGTCAGCAGTAATAAGAGTAATTGATGACTCAAGAGAGGTTAGGAAAGAGATTATCCTAAGATGTAGGGCATACATTTGTTCATGAGGAACACTTAACTTCTTTCTTGAAAGAAACAGTTGAGGAATTCAGTCTGGTTTCAGGGGGCAGGGAGTTCCAAACTTTCAGGTTAATGCCCAAGAAGGCTCGGTTGTAGGTTTTCTCTTTAGTGAATCTCTGTGTGTAGGACCGGGGGTCACCAGGCCCTATGGGGGTAGCGTGGCGGGAGCAGGTAGGCACCCAAAGGCTTACGTGTAAAGTGACCATACAGCACACACATCCACTGAGACAGGAAACGCACGCAATAATTGACACCACAACCGTAGGTTGAATAAAACCAATCAGTTTTATCTCGTTCAACATTAGGATCAAAAGCAGTGCGTTAGAAATAAATTTGGCAGGTCATTAACACCTGGCCTGGAATCAAAGCGCAGCACATCTCAAATCCATAGCGCTTTAATAACCATGGCACTTAACATAGCCCTGCACATAGCAGTTCAATAGCGCTTTAAAACATTGCATTTACCATAGCGCTGCACATAGCAATTCAATAGCGCTTTAAAAACATGGCACTTAACATAGCCCTGTACATAGCAGATCAATAGCGCTTTAAAACATTGCATTTACCATAGCGCTGCACATAGCAATTCAATAGCGCTTTAAAAACATGGCACTTAACATAGCGCTGCACATAGCAAGGCAATAGCGCTTTAAAACATTGCATTTACTATAGCGCTGCACATAGCAAGGCATTAGCGCTTTAAAACATGGCATTATAGCATAGTGCTACACATGGCAAATCAATAGCGCTTCAGATATGGCCCTCAGTGCAGTTCAGTTCCCAAGGACGGGGCCCACGAAGTGTCCACTTGTTGGAGCCCCCCTTCTGGGACTCCAAAGTCCACACTGGCCTCAGCCGTTGCACAGAACAGGGGAGCCCCGCCTCTGGGACTCCCGATTCAGAATTAGGCCCCAAATGTGATATATGGGAGCCCCTCCCCAGGGCTCTCGAAGTAGTAGTGGCGTGGCCCACACACAGACTAGCCCAGCTGGCGCAGCCCGCCAGGGTATATCGACCCCTGGGACTCCTGGGCGCAACAATGCTTCCTGCTTCGTTGCCGCTGCCCTCTGTCAGACGGGGCAGCGGGGAGGACCAGTTCGGGCACTGGGGGCGGGCACCGGTAATGTACCCCGACTTCACCCCCCTACCACTCGACATTAGAGCCCCACTCACCGGGCTCCCTGAAGGACTTAACCCGGGCCCCCTCCTGGGATCCGGGACTTCTCTGGGCAGGCGCGGCTCTCTCCGGCGGCAGGTCTGGTCACGCAGGGCTCTCCGCCACTCCTGAGAGCCCTGCTAGTGGCAGCGCCTTGCCGGACTTCACCCGGGTCCCCTCCTGGGACCCGGGACTTCGACAATGCTCCCGCCTCTTCACAAGCTTCAGCCCAGCAGCATGTGGCGCTGTCTGCACCTCCTGCGCGCCCCGCCTCCCGAAGCGCTTCTGGCCAGACCCCACTCACCAGCTCTCTGAATGACTTCACCCGGGCCCCCTCCTGGGACCCGGGACTTCTCGGGGCAGAAGCGCGGGGTGGGCTCCCGCCTGGTTTCTTTCTCCGGTTGGCTTCCGGCTGCACTTGGGGTTCTCCCGGACTCACGGGAGTCCCACGTAGCAAAGCTAGTCCTTCCTGCCTAGGCCCCGTCCATGCCAGGCAGTCTTCAACCCTTCCGGGTTGCCGCGGGCAGCGCGGCGGCTCTTCTCGTTCCGTTGGCTCCGGGCTGCGGCGGTGATTTCTGTCAGTTTCTCTTTCCCACAATGAGGGCTAGGCTCCCTCCAAACTCGTACTCCCAAGCGGGGTGGGCACCCGCGACAGTCTTCCAATGCGGGGTGGGCTCCCGCTGTTGTAAATAAGCACCGAGGCAGTTGGCACTCGCGCAGAAGGGCACAAACGCGGGGTGGGCACCCGCTCTTCCCCCAAGCAGGCAGGGAGGAATCCCCCACGTGGGGACTTCCTCGTGGCACTTCGGCAGCACAGCGCTGCAGGGACGCACCCGCTCCTCACCTCCTGGGCAGTCAGCTCCTCTCCTCCTGCGCAATCAGCAGACAGCGCCGCCCTCACTAGGAGCGAAGTGGCAGGTAGCTGGGAGCACCGCACCCACCAGCAGGGCACAGTCCATTCCCATGTAGCGCTCACCGGATATAGCGCTCTCCTTCCACAGGCAGCTTGTAAATAGCGCTCTCTCTCCGCAGGGACTGCAGTCCGGGTCCCACGAGGCGCTTACGGGATCCTGCGCCCAGTGTTGAGGGTTTCTTGAGGGGTGGAAGTTGAGTTGGTGGCTGAAGGCGGACTAATTAGTCTCTGCCGGTCGTCCCTGGGTTCTCCTCCCGCCGGGCCAGATCAGTGGGTCAGTTCAGGATCCCTCACTCACTTAAAAGGCAGTGCCTAAGCCCTGTCACTTCCAGCGGCATAGGTCTCTGACTAGGCCCTACCGCCTAAAACTCCTGCGTAGGTTCCTCCAGGATAGCCTCGCCTCAACTATAGTTTTCCCTAGCCCTGTGGACAGTAGAGGGGTGTAGGTAAGCTCAGGGCCCAGCACACAGGCCCATGTGGCGGTAACCCCTGGCAGCAGGTCCCCTCTCTCTCAGGTCCACCCTCTGACTGAGCACATGGCAGCCCAGCTCCGCCCTTTATACGCCCCTCACCCCACCTTCCAGACAGTGCCAGAAGCTTCTAGAAGCATCTGGGGAGACTGGCTCTAACTGGCCTAGGGGGAGGGGTAGAGCACCCTGGGTGCCAGGTTTCCCTCCAAAAGCTGGGGTTGCTGGGAAATAACGACTAGACTGTTAACCCAGCTCAGTCAGACGGCACATCCAAACAGCCATGACATCCATTTTAACAGCTCATGTTTAAAGTGGGGAAACTCCGTCTGCTTGCACCATCGCACAGCATTCAATCTTCGCATTTATTTAACATGACGTTTCCCATAAAAGCGAAAAAATTCCGGGAAAAGGGCCAAGTCCAACACTGTGGTTTCAGCAGTAAAGTGCTGGAGCTTCTGGAGGATCTACCGCCACCAGAAAGTTCCAACTTCTAAGTAAGGTATCTCAGGGTATTGAAGCATAGAGCCTTATGGGTCATGCAGGGGATATTAATTGAATTCTTGCTTCATAAGGGAGCCCGTTGAGGGCATTTAAGTCAGGGGTTATGTCATTGTTTGATTTTGATTCCGCAATGAGTTTTTCAGCAAAGTTAAGGGAGGCCCTTTGAGGAGCCGTTTTGGATCTGAGCAGGCTGCAGAGGGTTGCACTTCCATAGTCTAACCTGGGAATTACTAAGGCTTGCACTGAAGATTTGAAGACATTGGGAGGAAGTAAGGGTTTTCATTTTCTCAAGATGTTCATATGGAGGTTCACTCCTTTGGTGGCGGTGCTGATGTGCTTCTGCATGTTAAGGTTCTTGTCCAGAGTCATTCCCAGTGATCCTGCTGAATCAATAACTTGGGGCAGGCAGTTGACATCTGTTAGTTGTTTCAGCCATTCCTCAATGATGGGTGACTAGTTGGGTGGAGCAATTAGTAGGAATTCTGTTTTGTGAGCGTTTAGATTGAGGTGGTTGTCTGCCAGTCAGCTTTGGGTTTTTTGTAGAGTTAAATTTAGGGATCGGATGTCTTCAGGGGTGGAGACTTTTAGGTATAATTGGGTGTCGACAGCATACATATGATAGTGGATGTTAGGAGAACTTAGAATTTCAGTTAGAGGCTCCATGAACAAGTTAAAGAGTGTGGGTGAGAGGGAGGAACCTAGTTGGACCACTAGTTTGGCCGGAGTGGACTTAGATATGCACTGATCAACCTTGAATATGTGAGTTCTGTTTTGGAGAAACTAGGTCAACCAATTTCAGGATGGACCCTGATAAGCCCATTCTATGCTCCAGTGAGTCTAGTAAGTTGTCATGCTTGCCTGTATTGAATGCAGAAGTAAGATCAAGGACTATTTGGAGGCAAGATTCATTTTGATCCAACATTTCTAGTGTATCAATCACTATGTGTGTATGAACCGATTTTGTGCTGTGCCCTGGGCAGAAGCCAGAATGGAATTGTTCCAGAAGGTAGAATTGTTCAATGTGGTCACAGAGTTGGATGTGTACGCATTTTTCAAGGCGCTTCGCCAGAGTTGGATTGTTGGAGATCTTGCAGAAGTTGTTTAGATTCATGTGATCTGCCAATGTTTATTTAGGATTTGAGATACCTGCCCAACTTTAGGCAGTCAGGGATAGCGGCTTGATGTGGAGAGGCATTTACAATGTTAGTCCAGGGTGCAAATATCGAAGGTATAATCTCAATGAAGAAATTGGAGGGAAGAGGGCCGTTGAAGTGGTTTGCTGATTTCAGCATTGCTAGAATTTTGAGAATGGTGCATACCTGAAAGGTTTTGAAAGAGGTCCATACAGTTTGTTTTTGGTTTTGAGGGTGTGCCCCAGTGAAATATGTAGTGCCACTTTACTAGAGACATACAAGTTAATTACTTATGCCGATTGGGAGACAAGCAAATGTTACCCTGTTCTAAGGAGTGAGCACACACACTTTAGCACTGGTTAGCTGTGCAGAATCCCCAAGTCAACAAAAACAAGATCAGAGAAATATGGAGTTGTAAGGCAAAAAGTGGGAAGACCACCCTAACGCTGACAGGTCTAACAATTATCTAGTATACTACTAGCATACTTATTTACTACTAGTGTTAACTTCAAACGATTGCAGTTGGTTGTTGATGTAAATGGTTGTGCCCTGCTGCAATCATGACATACACTAAACAAACAGCATAATAATTGATGGTTGGAATGCTTGAAATAATCAGGGCCTGTGGTAAACACTCCAGGCCACATTCCATTCCAGTTTAAGGTCGGCCCATCACCGATTTGCACATGATTGGTCACTCTCTGTAGTAGCAAGGACAAGCTACAAAACATGAATGGAGTGCAGCCAGGAGTATTGCCAGGGGCAGAGATTCTGTCAACAGCTGCATCCTTCATTTGATTGTAATATAAAGTGTGAATATGGCTAGGTATTCACTGTTAAAAAACGGATTGCAGTCAATGCCTAGCTCTCAACACAAAGTCCAGGCAAAAGAAGCGTTGGTACAGTGAATGCATCCATAAACAAAGTAATTTTGTTAGAATCAACTCGCTGATCTCTTGCAGTTTATATATCGAAGTTTAGATAAAGTAAAGATCCAAGCTTAAATGAGATGTTTCCTAAAACATACTCAAACAATAGTAAACCCAGATATGATTCAAATTTGTAAATGTAAGAACAATTTGCCCTTCAATGCTTCTATTTCTCCCATATAGCGCCAGGCTAAACAAATACTTTTGAAGTAAGTAAAATTCTCAAATGTGCAAATTTCACTGATTGGTTTCCACCTTCCACATAAAAAAGGAGGAAGACAGTAGTAGTATCACAGTAAATCATGACACTCCGATTGTACAGGCCAACACATCTATCAGACATGAAATAGTCCATGAGTGGATGGGCTGCCATCAGGCTATGAGAAAGGTATAATTGCAAATACCGATCCTAATTGGCTGACTGCAGCTAATGAGAATTCTTGAAACAGAATGGGACACTGTGATGCCCTGGACCCTGCTTTGGCCAACTCATCGGTGGACGTCCCGCGTGCAGGAGATACTAAGATCCCAGTTCTCCTATACGCTGACGACGCCGTGCTCCTGGCACGCTCAGGTGTGGCCCTTGATAGATTACTGGCTTCTTTTGGAGATTTCATGACATCTTTAGATCTTAAAATTAACACCCAAAAGTCTCAGGTTATGATCAATGATCAAGAACCACTTTATTCGATTATTTAAAATCATAAAAGTATACAGTACATGATTAACAGTTTAAAAAACATTCCAACAGTTTCATAATTAAAAAAGATAATTTATCTCGGTGGATCAGATTTATAAAAGCTAATTAATTTCCTCCAATACTGCCTGTCTATTCCTTCTTGACCTAATGGCTGCAACGAGGAAGCTGGCAACACCAAACATAGTTGCAGGGGATTCCATTAATTGTAGAAACAACAATGCAGGTTTAACTTGTACAAAGGCTTTCCCCCTCAGAATAGGGAAAATATATCTTTTCCTTGCTTCCAGGTACAAAGGACAAAAAAACATAAAGTTCATTGTATCTTGGAAAGAAAAATCATCACATTTACAAGGGGCCATGTCTTCCGGCCTAGACCAACCCTGGGGGACACTTAAAACTAAATGGATCTGGTTGAAACGGAATTTAGTCAATAGCCATCTATGATAAGAGTTCGTAACAGTTGACAGATATGGGTGCATAGCCATAGTTAAAATAAGCAAGAGGTGAGCCCCTACTGTAGGTTTACATAACTCATGGGATTCACGCTCAACCTCGCAGTGCTTAATATAATATGTTTTAACCCACATTAAATCGGCTTTACATAGGCCTTCGGGATTGGTGAAAAGCTCCGGGCGTCCAATTTTCTTAGATATCAGTTTAATATAGGACAGCCACTGAATTTCCTTCATGTTATCTAATTTAATACAATCTTTCAGGATACTATGGTTCAACGTAAGATTCGAATTCAACCAGGTTCTGATCCATAACAGAATTGGAGCAATTTTTATAATGTCAGAAATATATCCTGTCCACAATTCAAGAAGGACCGAATGTGTCGCAGTGGATTGGGGGAGACCAAGAAGAGCACGTAAAAATGTATTCTCTTCTGTTTGTATAGGATCAGGTTTAATGTACCCCCAAATTGCGGCCCCATACCTCACTATTGAAACCGTTTTAGCTTGGTATAATTTTAGAATAGCCTCACAGGGTTTCCCTCCCAACCTTTTCGCGAAACCCAATATTGCAGCCGAGGAGCTATGCACCGCATTCACCTTGATAGATAATTGAGGAGCCCAGGTACCTTTATCGTCAAAGACGACTCCTAGGTAGGTGAACACTTTCACTCTAGTGATAACTTCTCCATTGCAATAAAAGGTTTTGGGGAGGTTCTTTCCCTTACCCAGAGCCATAATGTGGGCTTTACCATTGTTAACCACAAGGTCCAAAGATTTCATAAAATCCCCAAAAGAATTCAATAATCTTTGTAGCCGGGCCAATAGAACTGTGTCATCCGCATAAAGAAGTACGGGTATAGGAGTACCTTCTACCCGTGGAATGTCAAGAGATGCAGATAACAATTTATCTTCAAGGGAATTTATGTACAATGTGAATAACATAGGGGCAAGAATACAACCCTGGCGTACCCCTCTACCAGATTTAAAACTAGCAGTACATTTCCCCTCCTGGGTCATCCTTATTGAGGCTTTCAAATCTTTATGTAGTTCTGCCAGAAAGTACACAAGGGGCCTATCCAGACCCAAATCCAGGAGCATAGACCAAAGCTTAGACCTATTAACCAGGTCAAAAGACGTGGACAGGTCCATGAAACCTAGAAAAATCGAGCCCCCTGAAGCTTTTGTGTACTTTGCAACAATTAGGTGTAGATTAAGACATTGATCCTCTGTTCCCCTCCCTGATCTAAAACCATACTGGGCGTTGGAGATTACTCCTTTCTCTGTGGCCCAGTTTGATATCCTAGCCAAAATAACCTTTCCTAGGATTTTAAACGAAGAGTCCAACAGGGATATGGGCCTATAGCATCTAGGGTCTCCCCTTTGGCCCTTTTTAAACACAGGGATTCTAATCGATTGGGACCATGACTTCGGGGGAGCTGTTACGGCCACAGAGTTAAAAACATTTAGTAATATTTTAGCCCAGTACTTAGAGTCAGCCTTATACATATCAGAAGGCACCCCGTCTGGGCCTGGCGCCTTGCGCCCGGTCGTACCCTCGATGGCTTTCTCCACCTCTTCAATAGTAAAGCTAATAAGAGGAAGGGGAGGACTAAAGATTGGTACCACAAAGGATTCCAGCTCAAGGTTACTCCCATAGATTTTTTCAAAGTGACCTAACCAATCCTCCTCTGGGATATTCAATTCTAGCACAGAGTTCTGGGAGCCAGATAGCAAAGGGGAATTAATAATTTCCCAAAATTTAGAGCTATCTTTCAGAATTGCTTTATCCATTAGGGCTACCCATGCATCTTGTTTAATTTCCCTTTTACGTGCCTGAATTGCTTGCGAATACTCTTTCCTTAAGAGGATAACTAGCCCTTTATTTCTAGGTTTGTCATTAAGGGCTTTTTTAAGTTGATTATGAGCTGCGGAGCAATTATAATTAAACCAACCACAGGCAGGGTTGCTTTTTTTAACACTGCCTTTCGTAGTGAGTTCATTAGCCACTTGTGAACAAATAGCTTCGAAAGCAGTTATTACATCCCTGCCATAAGATGGCGGATCAGCACATATGCTTAAATGTGGGCCAACCTTTAAGGTAATTGATTTAAAAAAATCTTCAGGGATTACCTTACTCCATTTTAATCTCCTCCCCTGATCTTTAGCTTTCACGGTAACTAAGGCAGGACTCAGAGCTGATTTATCCATAAGGGGGAAAACATTAGCTAATATCATTACCACCGGGTTATGATCGCTAAAACAGGAACGTAGAGCATTATAAAAAATCACATACCTTAAAAGCCCTGCAGATAAAAATATGTAATCTATAATAGATTCACAGTCCCTAGCATCATACGTGGGGACACGGAAATTCTTGTCCGGAAACCCCACTTCATACAGTTCATTATTACTCAAAAGGGACTCCAAGGCTTCCCCTTTGGGACTATGTTGTTCAAAATGTTGCGGGGTTGTGAATTGTGGGCCGTCCTTATCTTTATAATGGCAATTTAGATTACATAAATGCACATTAAAATCACCCATCAGGATTTATTAACAAAAAGTGGATTGATTGTCTTTATAAGATTCTAGAAATTTTGACAGCCAGTGAATATGCTCATTAGGGGACTCTTCGCGCTGTGAATTATAACAATTAATTAATATAAGCTTGGTGTTATTTGCCAGACTTACTTCCAGAATAAGGCAATTATAGGAAGTACATACAACCTTCTTAAGTCTTCCTATAATATTTACTGAGATCAAAAACATGAGACCACCCCTATCTCTTCCTGCTATAGATTTTTGGGCCGGAACAAAGTAGGAAGTAAAACCATCAATCCAGAAATCACAGTCCTTATCCCAGGTCTCTTGGAGGGCTATAATGTCATATTGTTTAAGAATATTTAGCCAACCACTATCATTCTTTTTAGTCCGTAAGCCCGCAATGTTCCAACTTAGCAATTTTACCGTTTCCCCTGTGTTAGTTACAATGCTATCAAAATTAATTTGTGAGTTTCCATGTTTCATTATTGGTTCTACAATAACTTGATAACCCAGAACAGCCGGGCTGGCACTTCCCTGAATCTCAGGGACCTCTCATCAATCACAAGCCTCCAGGCCCGAAAGTGCCCCAAATCTATTATGGGTGGTGATGTTAGGACCATACCCACAATGATTATCAACATTAGACACTTGAGGGGCTACAGGCATCTGGTGCTCCCTGGGAGTAAATGGTCTGAGTCTCACCCGACTCGAGGAACTAATTAGGTGCGTATAAAAATAGCCCAACGGGCGCACGCTAACACTGTTAGCGTCACCCATCAAAGAAGCTGCACGTAGCAGGACTGTGTTAACATGCTGAGGGTATCTAAAATTAACTATAACACAATCCCCACTACAGCTTTTTCGAGATGGGCCAACCCACTTCGTCCTTCTAGTAGATAAAATGTGGTCTGCGAGGTATGTCGGGAAACCGCATCTTCTATTGAGCCAAGACACAGTTTTGTTTTTTAAAGACTCATGTGTTTCCTTACGGGGCTGGGCATGCTGATTTTCTAAGGCGGGCACATTTGTCAGGACAACCACGTATGGCGCGCAGTCTGGAGGGAGATTAGTAAAGCCAATATTTGTTCTCTGTCTAAGAGTTGCTGTGCCTCCTTGTCCCATAGAAGATTGCTTACCTAAACCGTTAAATGGTATTGAGTCAAAGGGGGTGATTTCTGGTATAACGGGGCACTGGGTGGGACGCTGAGAAAAATCACATGTTGTACCCTCGGAGACAGCAGCAGAACCCGTAGACGGTGCCTTAAATCTTTCGCTACCAGACAAAAGGTTCTCTATGAGAACTCCAAGCCCCTTGACTTCCAGGTTAGCCGTATTAATTTGAAGCATTAAAGATTGAGTATGCTCGACTAACTTAGCTTCAAATTTAGCCTCTAAGGTACATACAAATAATGCAAATTGGTCTGGTGATAAATTAATACAGGCTGAGCTATTGCCTTCCTGCGATACGGTTCCATGGGCAATACTATTTGGGGCTTGGTGCAGAATTTCCGCTTTTTTTTAGTATACTTTCCCCCCCTTTTGCTCGGTTGTTTCCTACAAGCTCTCACAGGTCTAGGACTAGGACTAGGGGGAGCTTCCTCTAGATCAATAGTGGTTTTATCCAGAAGGTCCATCAGAGACTCTGGATGAACCTGAGCTTCGACCGTTATGACAGGCTGGGTGCTCATACCAGTTGTATCCTTATTTGGGCTACCAACCACAGAATTGGAAATAATGTCAGAAGAGGCAGAAAGGCCCCCTTTACCAAGAGATGCTCTCCGGTCACTATTGATTTTGTTGACCACTTTGACTAGGGAATTATCAATTAGACCAGTTCCAGCAGCAGATTTATCATGTTTGCCAATGGGCATGATCAATAGTGGGGTATTACAATTAATACAACAGTAAAAGACCAAAGGGGACAACAGCGCTAATGAGGATGTCCTATTTTTGAATGGAGCCTACACAATAGCATGCATAATTACTCCAACATAAGGACAGGCAAGGGCCACAGACTGACAAAGTCTTATGTGCACAATGTCCGTATCGATCAACTAAGAGCTGTGGCCCAGCCCGGCCTTTTCCGGCCCCTGACGGCCACAGACGGCCCGCCCTTTGCCCGGGCTTATCCCGGCGCCACCCGCGCACGTCCCGCATCGCGGGGGCTAAGTTCAAATTTATGCGCCTCCGTGCGCGCTTGTTACGTGGGCGGACTTCCGCCGCTGAGGCTCCTGGGGGGCTGTGGTCCTGCACTCTGCGGCCGCGGTGGAGTGTTGTTGCGGCAGCGGCAGGAGGGCTCAGTGGGAAGCCAGGAGGTGCGCCGGGACCAGGTACGTGCTAGGATGCGGGTAATGAAGAAATGCCACAAGGTGTCTAGGTTCGCCCGCTCTGCCAGGGCTATGTTCAAATTTATGCGCCTCCGTGCGCGCTTGTTACGTGGGCGGACTTCCGCCGCTGAGGCTCCTGGGGGCTGTGGTCCTGCACTCTGCGGCCGCGGTGGGGTGTTGTTGCGGCACCGGCAGGAGGGCTCAGTGGGAAACCAGGAGGTGCGCCGGGACCAGGTACGTGCTAGGATGCGGGTAATGAAGAAATGCCACAAGGTTATGATTACTGGTCAGGCTAGCAGGAAAAGGAAATCTAAATATTTTTTATGCCTAGGTTGCGAAGTAAAAAGGGTCCCCATTTTGACGTATTTAGGGGTAATCTTTGACGAGAAAGGAAATGGGGCCCGCAACATAAACAAAAAGGCAGCTCTGTGTCAAGATCGGCCGCAGCAATACTTGGATTTGCCAAACGGCTGGGAGCTCGCCCCATGGAGGCTATTCTGAAAGTCTATAAAGCCAAATCTTTAGCCATAGCCACTTATGGTTCTGCTATTTGGGATTACGCCAATACCGATTCTATCCAGAGGGCGGAGAATATGTTTTTAAGATCTTTGTTGTCCGTCCCTCAGTCCACACCCACTTTCACAATACATTCAGAGTTGGGTGTGGGGTATGTTGCAGACCTAATTAAAGTGGCACCTGTCATTTGTTGGCTAAATCAGGAAATTTCTTTAAACCACCTGATCCTTAAGGACTGTTTAGCCTTGGATAGAGCCCATAGAATCCCCTGGCTGGCTTATGTTAAAAAGATGCTGGCATTAGTGGGTAGACCAGACCTATTTAATTCCCCTGAATGTATCAACAAGAAAGATGTTATAGGGATTAACATTTCTCTGGCCACCCGATTTTCGGCTGAGAGGGAGGACCTGGAACTAAAAAAAACATTAGTTAAAAAGAACTATGTGCTTCTAACTGTTCCTGGCCTGGAACCCTATCTGGCCTTTGTAACCAGTCCTCTTCACAGGTCTCTCCTAATCAAATTTCGCTTAAACTTGATAAATCTTGTGCTTGGTTTGTATCCCACATGGGCTACCCCTGAAAATGCAACCCCATGTGATTGCGATAATTTTTCTATTCAAGATACACTACATCTCATCATGTTCTGCGAGCACTATGCACAGATTAGGAAAAAATACCTGTTACCTCTTCCCAAAGGGGCTGGTTTCTTACAAGTCCGGCCAGCGCTCTTGTTTCTGCAACTTTTACCTAGCATTCGCATTGCTTTTTATGTAGCAAGTTTTCTAGTTGCGGCTGTGCGCATAAACAAGAAGCGTGTTAGCGCACGGTTAAGACATAACATGATTGCTTTAGTGTGAATGGGTTGGTGGTTTCTTTCTATCTATGGAGTCTTAATCCCTGTTAGACTTTTTATCGAATCTATATTACTGTACTTTATTTATCTTTTTAACCTTGAACTGGACCTATGAAATATGTTCACTTCAATCTTTTTAATCTTAACAATGTCATTATTACTGTAATTGATGAACTTTTTGTCCTGTATTTTATGTGATTTTCTGTTTGTTATGTCTTTTTTTGATTTTTATTAATCGAATAAAAGTATTTGACTGACTGACTGACTGAGATGTTTCCTAAAACATACTCAAACAATAGTAAACCCAGATATGATTTAAATTTGTAAATGTAAGAACAATTTGCCCTTCAATGCTTCTATTTCTCCCATATATAGCGCCAGGCTAAACAAATACTTTTGAAGTAAGTAAAATTCTCAAATGTGCAAATTTCACTGATTGGTTTCCACCTTCCACATAAAAAAGGAGGAAGACAGTAGTAGTATCACAGTAAATCATGACACTCCGATTTTACAGGCCAACACATCTATCAGACATGAAATAGTCCATGAGTGGATGGGCTGCCATCAGGCTATGAGAAAGGTATAATTGCAAATACCGATCCTAATTGGCTGACTGCAGCTAATGAGAATTCTTGAAACAGAATGGGACACTGTGATTAGAACCCTATTATTGGCTTATCCCAGCTCGCTCTCTAAAACAATGGGCAAATGATGTGTCCCCTTGCTGTTATCCTGTTCGGGGCAGCTTGGGCCACACAAATGCAAGTGTTTTCTCAAGTTCCTTGGTAGGACTCAGCCTGTAGTTCTCCCACAGAGCAGAATTCAGGGTCTCATTTACAAGCCCCTTGCACAGCTGGTGCATCACTTTTAATATGAAAAAAAGTGACTCACCGGCGGCGCAAGGGGCTTGTAAATAAGCCCCTCAATGTTTTTGACCAGGTCAACTGCGTGGGTCAGCTGAAAAAGAAAAAGGCAGAGTCCGCCTAGTTTATCCCCTTATTTTGCACTTCCGTGAAATATTATGCTCACCCCTACCTCCAAACCCTTTACAAGTGATCGGAAGTGTGTCTTCAGTCTGCAGGAGTCAGAATTAAAAGACCAGATAACCCACATACAATGGGCTCTATATTGGCTGTCAGAACAGGTCATATTTGAACTGTTCTATTGAATCTATACATTTGTGTTTGTTTCAATTGCAAGGGCATGGTCAGTTTTTTTGTATGTAATAGTGTGTGTTGGGATCAAAGTGACTCAGCATAGTTCAATCTGTTGTGTTCCGACATTTGTACAGACAACGATTTAATGACTGTGTATCAACCTGTCATGATGAGAAAACATGGAATGCAGTGAAATTGACACGATTTCATTTTAATGTTGATGTCTTTCATTTCCCCCCTTTTTTCTTTTCAGAGAGATTTAATGTATATCTAATGCCTACACCAAATCTAGACATCTATGGGGAATGCACCATGCAGATCACACATGAGAACATCTATCTCTGGGACATTCACAATGCGAAGGTGAAGCTGGTTATGTGGCCACTCAGTTCCTTGAGGAGATACGGCCGCGATTCCACATGGTTTACATTTGAATCTGGAAGGTAAGATATGTAATTCTATCTTTTCCTTTCAATAGTGTGCATCATTCATGTAGCAAACGTGTAATATGTGGATTATACTATTTTAGCTGCATTATTATCTATTTTTTAAAGTGGTTCTGAGTTTGTTTGACACAGACCTCATGCACATACTTCAAATATTTTTAAGGAAAATACATTCAGTGGAAAATTACAGACTGAACGGCATTCTGGGATATCCTTAAAAGATAAGGGGCTTGAAATTTAAGAGTATGAATGATCGTGAATAGTTGTGAGGTTAGAGATCTTCTGAAGCTGAGTAGCAAATTGGTAAGTCCTATCTTCTCTGGGTACATGTGTCAGAGATTGGGGATCAGTAACAAGAAGGCATGGTTAAGAGTTGGGTGGAAATGGAAAATCATTTTATTTTTAAAAGAAGTGCTAACCCCTGAGAACAATTCACTCCTGAAAGGAAATTCCATTGGTGAATGACCCTTCAAATGTAGCACTTCCTCTAGAAATGTGAGAATTTATTATTACAAGTAAACTCTGAGCCAGGATTACAGTGTAATATTTTATCTATCATTTATTTCAGCATCTGTAGTATTGTCTGTACTTTGCTTTTGGTGTGTGTATTCCTATTCCTGGGTTTTGTAACTCTTTTTGGCATATTACTGAACTTGAATCTACATGAGCTACTTTGTTTAATGGGGCACCGTTTGATGTATGTACGCCCGTGAGAATTGCATTCCCACACTCTGAGACAAGCACAGGGCTTCAACCACTTGTTTGAGGCTTTCACATAAAATCAGGGGCATCATTTTGTTGTGAAGGTGCTATTGGTAATGGGTTGATTTGATGAGGTCTGACATGAGTTCCTCAGGATTTAGGTGGGTTACTGAGGTGAACCCTTAAGAGTTCCCAACATTTACATGTCGATGTTTAAAATCGTTTGAGATATAACTGATACTGGAGACAATATAAAAGCAATATCAATGAGACTGCCAAGTGAAAGGGTTTACTAAGGAGCCTAGTGAATGGAATGATCTTCATTAAATTTCCTGCATTTCATTGGACGTGCAATACTGCATTATGGAGAAAAAAAACATGAGATAGCTGCTCAGCTGGAAAGGGAAGCAGAGAAGATGAGGAGGAAGCCAGATAGCAAAAGAGGGAGGTGAAATGAGAGGAAGGTAGATATTAGGGGAGTAGATTGTCACTTCACTGCTCTCCAGAATGTAATTAACATAATTAGTGCCCAAACAATCCTCTTCCAAATTAGATACATAAAATAAGAAATAGGCTCTCAGATCTGTAGGAGAAAGAGTTCGTAGTCGGCCCAAGCTGGTTGTGTCAGGATATAAAATCTGGATTTTTCTGAGGAACTCCTCTTCAACCAGTTCTAAATGGTCCCCCGTCCTTCAAACATCTACATGGTTTACCTATTATTTCAAACATACATACTAATATGTTGCCCTGTGTTTCATGTGCTACTGTTTCTACGGTGCACCTAAGTGGTGAGAACCTACAAGTTTAAAACTGGTATGGATCTGCTTGTATTTATGTTCTATGGGTATATGGCCTTGCAATTTAGACTGGACTGGACTGTTTCCTTCAGGAACAGGACAAAGACAGATTTGCTAATGCATCTGGCTGCTTTCTGACTGGATTGGTGCAGTGAGCAACACAATGATGAACTGGAGTGCTGTCTGAAGTGATTACCAGTAGCTGAAACTGTAGCATGTATTCCACTCAGCACCTTTAGTTGTTTGCATTATATTAACTGCAGCATGGATGACAGTCTGTGGTAGGGCGTACAAGGGCATGGAAGATCATTTTGGATGTGGGGGTTAGTGGTCCTGATTCACAGCAACACAATCTACAAATATTAACTGATGTGAGTGATCCAGAACTACTGTAGCTTATGATATCAACACCTAACATAATAGACTGTCAGCTTAGTGATGTGACCTGATGCCAAGCTGGTATTTTACTGGAAGTGAAGAAAATTATAATTGCACACAAACCATACAGTGGTAGCTGGTCATATAGTGGTGGCTGGCCAAAGGCCACAGGCCACAAACCCAGTCGTTCAAAGAGCAAAGAAAAAGGGAGCCATGAGCAGATTGAATCAGCTATCATTGAAAATAACTTGCTATACGTACACACAACAGTTGATCAAGTCCTGGCAATTGATAAAAGAAACCAGAAGCAAGAAATCTCAATTGCGCATTTGTGTGTGCATACATTATATGTGTTATGACGCAACATTGGTTACAGCAAAGTTTTTCTCAATGCAGTTTTACTACTTATTATGTGAATTTTGATAGATGCAGGGTGTTTGGTGGAGGCCAGCTTGTGATGCACTATTTGTTGTTGTTATGGGATGTGGGCTACGGTGCGCTTATGGTGTTGTAAGTGCGTCTATTTTCTTTTCTGCCCTAATTGACGTTTTTAATTGTAATTTCTTTTGTGATTATGCTTCTTTTATTGATTTTCTTGTGAACTGATTTCATGAATAGCTTAAGTCACAGTGTATGGTAATTATTTCCTTTGAGGAGACCTTTTTGTTTTTCCAGAGCTGTTCATGCTCCTACAGGGTGATAGGGTTGTTCTTCCTTTGCAGTGATAGAGTGCCCAACAGGCCAGTCTAACTTTAAATGCTTTATATATTTATATATAATTTACAAACTCAACAAAACGCAGGAGACCATTACAACATCTTAGCTCCAATATAACCTTTCCTTTCATGTTTTTATCAGCATATTTGGTGCAACAGACTTGTAAAAATCCAAGTCATCTCCTTCGCTGAGCACAATCTGCTTGAGAGCATAATGCCTGTCTCAGCAGTATTTCGAAGAGAGTGTCAAATCATGTTTTTTTGAAAGTCTGTTTACCAGAAATAACGTTGTCACTTGTGTACTTGGTTTATGCATGTGTTTCAAGGAGGTTCTAGATTGTGAATTAATGAGTGTGTGTATAAGAGCAATGTGAATTAGTGAGTGTGTGTATAAGACCAATGTGAATTAGTGAGTGTGTGTATAAGACCAATGTGGAGCTGTGTGGTCCTCGTGCTTTCTCAGGCATTTGTTCTAAAGAAAATAAATAGAAGTCAACAAAAAGGTTATCTACTTCTGCTAGCAATTTAAAAGCAAGAGAAAACAGAAAAAGCATTGGCAAGCCAATATATTTCACTTTACTTAAACATGCAATAGCAAAGTTAATAGGTCTGGCTTTTGGCTAAGGGAAGTGTTGGGTAATAGTTGGGTGACTTTGTATGTGTTGCTTCCAGCAGTGACGTAACAAAACGTGAGCGGGCCCTCCTGCAAAGTACATGTAGGGGCCCCCCATGCTCCGGACCCAGTCCGGAGCTCTCAGGCCACGGACCTGCCAGTGCCGGAGGGGGCCACCGGAGCTCGGGGGGCCCCTCTCACCACAGGGGATGCGCCTTTAAGACGCCACTGGCTTCCAGTTGCCCTAGAAACAAAATATCATTATGAATCAACCTCTTGGCCTACAAAAACATGGAAGTTGTAAGGCCCCTTTGTTGAACAGATTCCATTGGCAGTGAGTGTTAAACTGTACCTTCAAAGAAAAAGGAGTCAGAAAATGAAGTTTATGTTGTTTATGGGGAACCTAAAGGCATTAATAGAAACATATTGCATAGTAGATACTTATAACTATGGGCTAGTACTTTCGGTGCAGCTGTTACGTGTCTATACTTTGATGGCGTAAAAGTGTAAATCCAACAACTTTATCAAGAGAGCAAAGTATAGCAAATGAACGTGCAAGGGTGATTAGATTGCAAGGAGGATGCACGACTCCTAAACAAGAAAGTCATAAATCAGCAATTGAAATGTCTTAGGGAAGAGGTGTGGCACAGCAGCCAGGGCGACTGACGCCGGACGCTGGGGATTATGGTTCAATCCCTGGCACCAGTGGCAGGTCAGCCCAGCACCATGTGACTCTGGGCAATAGCTCACTTAATTTTCCCGACGGCCCCCAGCGCCGGGATGCCTACGGGTAGCTGTGCGCTTTAGTATCAGTAACGTCTATATATCAAAAACACACATAGACTTTGAATTACTAGCCAGTTATGTTGCTTTAACAGTCTAATAAAAGAACTACCTGAGCACCATCACTAATAGTGGGAACAATGGGATAATGAAAACATCCTCAATGTGCCATAGCCTTGATGGACAGCCTATCCAAGCAATGGTAACCCATAAACACCCTGACCCAAAGTCCACTCATTCAGTACTATTTCTTATATGTATTTTTTTAAGTATTGGCAGTAGGAAGTCTCACAGACAGCTGAGGCTGTCTGGAGCGAGATCTGAAAGGTGCTTGCTTCAGCCTTTAGAGGGGACTTTTACTACAGAAAATATACCTTCAAACTGGAAAGGATCTTGTGCATCCCTTCTTTTACCTTCTATTCTCAGTTTCTGCAGAAAGCCCGAATGATTGTCAACAATGTTAATGTGGAGCGCCAAGCCCGGGATCAATGAGATAGCACATAGGTAATGTTCCGAAGTAATTTAGCAGGATATTGATTGTTGATTGGGCAATGGACATCTTCTGCTAGGTTCTAAAACACTCATCCCTTTGAAGTTAACCTTCCATTCTTTAATGTTTGTTTCTGGTGGATACTCTTAACTGCAGGTTCCTCATCTGAGGAGTAGTCCACAGGTGCCAGACTGGACCTAGAGGTTTTTGGTACCAGTGCTACTTTACGCCACTGCTACATCGTTCTGCCCAAGACGTGACATTCAGATAGTGCCACTCCTGCACATCAAAGTCAGTCCCCTTCATTCCATGCCTTTAAATGCAGATCCAAAGCTCAGCAATTTATTTGGTCTCTACAGATGATTGTTCAAATCGAAAATTAATGTGAAGGGAAACAGTATCTCTACTTGGAGCTGCGGTTCCAAATTGTGCAGTGGCTGTCGAAAAAAAAGATGTCTGATACTGAGAGGCACGATTTGTGCCTTTGGTGCTTGTACGGCTCAAAGTCATACGATAAGTGTGCCCTCATGTGCCCAAAGGTGATCCGAAACCACAAAGTGAAATTGCACCTAATTGGACATCAAAAGAAGTCATAGGCATCACGTAAGTTCGGTTCCCGCTGCAAGTCAGGGGCACAGACACACTCTCACTCCCACTCTCAAAGCTGATCTGCCCTCTGAACTGTCTGAGCTCCTAGAACCCATGTTGAGTTCTGCACCTTCTGCAGTGCTGAAGTCGGTACCAGCTCCAAGACCTGTGCTGGTTTCTCTTTCATCAATGTCAATCCTGATGTTGACAGCGCCGGAAGGGGATCTGGTGCCGCCTCTGATGTCTAACCCTGAGATTAATTTATCTTCACCTCTACCAAGGTCACCCTCTGACTTTCCTCCAGTGCACCTGGTTCCCATACAGCCTGTTTCAAACAATACCCTCACACTACCATATAGCCATCCTCGGATGATCCATCAGGTTTGTGCAGTGGCGGCTCCCCCATTGGAGTGTGGGGGCGTTGCCTCACTGCTTTCTTGCTGTGCGAGAAGGCAGAAACATAAATAGTGATAACTACCATTTTATGTTTCTGCCTTCTCGCACGGCTAGAAAGCAGAAGTGCCTGGTTGGGGATGGGTGGTCCTGCTCGAGGGCAGGGGGGAGTGGCTTGCCCACTGTTGTGCATACTGAATGTTTGGTCGGCCCTGGGGCCGACCAAACAGTCAGTATGCACAACAGTGGGCAAGCCACCCCCCCCCTGCCCTTGAGCAGGACCGCCCACTCTCCCTTTTTTTAGGTCTCTCCTTGCTATCGCCCTTACGCGATCGCAAAGCGAGACTATAGGGGCTTTTAAAAGTGCTCCCAAAAAAGCGGATTGCATTGCTAGCACGCGCACAATCACGCGCTTGGTGCCGCCATGCACTGCGCTTTTTGGGAGCACTTCAAAGGGTTTGCTCCCCCGCCCCCAAGCGCGCGCGCGCCACGCTCCGCCGGGCTGATCACAGATTAGAACCACCTGAACACGTTTTCCCTTCAAAACACCGACTTCCTCACATTACTGGCATGCATGCCGGGAGCTACAGGACACTAAGTAAATCCTCGGGGCCAGGATACTTGATGAAGTAAGTCGTGTGCATGAGAAGAGGTCGGGATAAAAATCCACTGCACGTCAATGTTTCTATGCCGCCGTACCTCTGCTGTAGCAGATCTCTGTTGTCTCTCCCGCTACCTCATGCATAGGGAAAGAAACATGACCCCTTTCTTTCCCTATGCATGAGGTAGCGGGGTCGTCTTTTGAGCAGAATTTTTAATTTATTTCGCACGGTTTTAAAACACCCGACCTTCCGCCCACAAATTAAAAGAACAGGATACCTGCGAACGGACAGTGCTATGGTGGTCGTCATTGCCGACAAGAAAGAACACCTAGTGATCTGGGGGAGGTAATCTTGTTTAAACTTGTTAGGGAAGCTTTTGATCCACTTTAACCTGTAATTTCGCACTTCTTTGCACATTGCACTTCCGGTCCCGACCCCGGTCCACCGTGGCTGTTGCCGATTGACTGGAGGGCGGAGACCAGAACAAAGACCCACCCTCGCTAGTGACGTATTTTGGGGCGTGGAGGAGGCGGATGTTTTACCGCTCCCCACCATTTAAACCAGGTGCTGCCACTGACGTGCAGCGGATAGGGGACTAAAGGGCTGTGACTTCCAGCCTGGTGTGTGACTGCTGGTATGACTACTCGCACTGCGCTGCTATTTCGTTTTTTAAACTTGTTAGGAAAGATTTTAATCCACTTTTACCTGTAATTTCGAACTTCTTTGCACTCTGCACTTCCGATCCCCACCCCGGTCCACCGCGACTGATGCAGATTGAGTGGAGAGCAGAGATCGGAACAAAAACCCACCCTGGCTAGTGACGTGTTTTGGGGCGTGGAGGAGGCGGGTGTTTTACCACTCCCCACCATTTAAACCAGGTGCTGCCACTGACGCGCAGGGGATAGGGGACTAAAGGGCTGTGACTTCCAGCCTGGTGTGTGACTGCTGGTGTGACTACGCGCACTGCGCTGCTATTTCGTTTTTTAAACTTGTTTGTATTTGCAGCACGTCCACACAGGACAATGGCGGCCGCTTTTTGGATAGAGCGCTATGCCGCTCTTCTTTAAAAGTGGCTGCCTCCTATCCCCACAGCACTCAAGCACAATGGTGACGTTCTTTCACTTTATTTTTTTTAAATAAATTTGCATGCTGTCTTTAGGGACACCGCACTCAACAATACAATAGGTCTTGCTTTTGCCGAGGTTTAACCTATTGGTATTGTAAATGACAATGTCTTTTAATATTATAAAAGGTGTTGCCATTTACAATGCCAATAGTTTAAAATCTCGCAATTGCGAGACCTATTGCATTGTAAATGCTTGTTCTCTATGTAGGCTGCTGCAGCCTACATAGAGAAAATGGCCCGGGTGGGGCGCGCTCCGCTGTGCCTCACCAATCACAATGCTGCCATTGCAGCGTTGTGATTGGCGGAGGGGAGGGAGGGAGGTTGCCTTTCCTGGCTGATGACGATGCAGGAATTCAATTCAGAAAAGGCAGGACGGCGGGAGTCGGACAGTGGACCCATCCATAAGCTGAAGTGGCAGCGGCGCAGGACGGTATGTTAAGTTTTAAATTATTTCATATATTTTTTTCATTAAACAAACCACTCCCGCCTCCGCCCATATCCTCCGGGACGACCCAATTCCCACCCCCTCTCCCCCACCCACCTGTAATGCCGGCCGCAACTGAGGGTACAACCAGTCAGAGCACACAGAGACACCAAACCGACATGCACTGAACAAGGTGGATGCGAATACCAGAGAGAAAGACCATTAGATGGTTTCAGGTGCCTATGGGCACCAAACGAGCATCAGACACGGAGTGCACAGTATTGAACCCAACTTATCCTTTCATCTTTCCGAGGTCGACAATTTCAAGTACATACAAATGAGGTAGGTAATAATGACGTCTATAGTGCCAAGAAACCACTCTGAACGTGCTCTTCAACCAGCCTGTGATGTTAACCGTGATGTGTGCACCAGAGTTTAGGCACTAGTGAAAGGATGCACTAGAAATGATGGCGCCAGTTGTGGGGGGCCCTCCTCACCCATCAGGCTGCGCTGCACACCGCCGTCCATGATCTGGTCCTAGGGGTCGAGGCCAGAGACACCCATGCATCTGGCTGAGAGTGTCAGGACGTCACCGCAGAGGGCTGCAGACGTCTCGGTCCTACAGCCTGGCACACCGGGCAAGCAGAATAGGCCTCGACAAAGGGGCAGCACGCGCAGGTCTCTCTCCCACAGGGCTCTTTCTTTCCCACACAAGGTCTCTTTCCCCTCTCTTGAGCGCAGTACTGGGGCCACTCGCGCAGTGCTGTCTCTCTCGCAGAGTTTCCTGTTCCACGCTCTGCTGGGTTTACTCTCAGGCAACGCTCGTGTCTCTCGCTGAAAGAGCTGTTTCTCTCATATAGCGCTGAGAACCCACTTCTGCAGTAGCGCCTCTCCACTGCAGCGCGCTCTTGTGCAGTGCTCGGAATGCCAAGCCCGCCAGGATGTGCTGTTTCTCTAACAGTGCAGTCTTGTTGTGCAGTGTTTTGCCCTCACTCTTTTTTGCAGTGCTGTTTATTCCTCCCCCAGCAGTCTCCCTCCCCGCGGAGCTGTTTGCATTGCTGAGATGCTTCCCGTGCGCATCCTCATAGACATATCCAGCAGGGAATCCACGGGCCACCTCTGGGCGCTGGTGTTAGGCCTGGGCTAAAATTCCGTTCCGCTCACGGAAATTGCGATAATTTGACATTTTCGCGTTCCGCGGAGAGCGCGAAAATGTCAAAATTTCCTCAATCCGCATTTTACCGGAAATTTTTTGCGTGCTCGCGGTGTAAAATAATACATTCTCGTGTGCGCGCGGTCGCCTTACCTGAATCCCCGCGTTCGCCGACAAGTTTTCCCGATCCGGTCGCGTTCTCCACGAGATGTTTGATTGGTGGTGGCCATTTGTGCTGTCTCGTGACAGTTCGCGCCCGCAGTAACGTCATTTGTTGCACGATCACGTCTTTCTTCTCGCGATCATGCACCGCGAGACAAGTGAAAACAAGATGGCCGCGCCCGCGAGCAACCGCATGGGTAAGTTGGTGAGCCGCGACCATGCAGAAAATACCGCGAACGGGCGGGAAAAAAACTTCCGCATCTTCGCGTTATTTCCGCGTGTTTGCGGAGATTTTTAACATTTTCGCGATAATTTGCAAAAGTGAATTTCGCAAATTCTGCCCACCCCTATCTGGTGTGCATCAGAAACGGAGTGACAGTCGAAATGTGTGTTTGTTTGTGTTGCAAGAGTGTGGACCGCTTCACACACAACACATTCAGACAAGGCAAGCTGCAGCAGGGCCTATAGAGGAACAATAGGCGGACTGGGCATGTGTCCTTTCTTTGGGCCCAGGGCCTCTTTGGCGATGGTAGCTGTTCACTGGCGATGTGTCCTCCTCTGTCTGAATCTGAAACTCGGCCCTCAAGAGTAAGCAAGCCAGAAGGCTCCGAAAGGCTCCGGAAACCACCACCGTCCAAAAGCTGGGGTGAGCTGGGGTGAGCTGACCTCTAGATTTGAGGGATTCTCTAAAGCCCCCTTATATTTTTATTCCATGCTCCGGAAGTGGCGCAACCAACCAAGAACACAATCATATTCCTAACCAAATACTACAGCGGCATAATCACTCCATCACCACAGCAAGTCTCCGCTCTCACCATCATTACGTGTCATTAAGTGCAAGCTACTCAACAGAACTGCCAAGTGATCCTTCTCGTGGTTTATATGGCTCTCTCGTTATCCTAAAGTTTGTTATTATTTGCACTTGCTGTTGCCGATGTCCTAAATATTCTGTTGTTGCTGTAATCTTGTTTGTAACCTGTCATTGCGATCAGTAATTAAGCAATTTTAATTCTGTAAATATGGAGTATTTTTAATGTTTCAATATTCCAAGTCTACACTGTCACAATTGCTTTATAAACCATCTTGCTTCATCAAATGTACTTTAAAATGCACTATTTTCCCATTTAGTTCAAAATTCTCATGACACAACACTCATCAACAACTTTTACACCCTACCACTCTCAAATGTCACCAGCCGCCACTGGGTTTGTGGTTCAAAATCCGACCAGAGTTTGTGATCACCCTGGATAATAATGGTAATGATGGGGATAATTTACTTCCGCATTATGAAAATGAAAGTTTATACATGGCTAATTTAGAGGTTAGTAGGTTTTATAGTTCCCCGGACACTGGTTTGCTTTCCTCCCAGGATCGCTAATGGAAGCAAGTGCTTCCTTTGCTGTGGTAGTTAGATGTAGTTGAAGTTAAGATAAACGTCTTTACTGAAGTCCTGAAACATGGGCCAGCTTCCTCGGAGCCCTTACCCTTGTTCAAAAAAGTCCTAACAGAGAATCTGATGGGCACTTGGTCTAAACATTGCTCTTATCCAGTGAACAGGCACATGGCCTGAAGCCACAGACCTGCCCCTGGTGACTGTGGTTTTCTTATGCAGCATCTTACTTCTCAAACTTTGGTGCTCCAAGCTTCCACCAGCGAGGTGAATCCTAATTCATTCAAAATTCATGCAATCCAGCAGTGATGCATCTGTACCCACCGTCAGCTCCAGGTGGGGAAGGTAGATGGGTCTTGTGCAGGTCACGTTGCAGTAAAGCAGCCATCACTGCAGATCGTCTGCTGTCTGCTCTGAAAGCTTCATGACAAGAGAGAGGTTTCCTTGGCACTGGGCCCACTGAGACTTCAATTCCCAATGCAAAGCCTGCATATGCCACCGGGTGAAGTGGACCAGCAGGATGCATGCAGGGCCGGACTGGGAACCAAAACTGGTCCTGGCAAAGAGGTCGGCCGGCCCCCTTGGGTGCGGCTGAGCTGTTTGTCAGGGCCGGTCTGGGCCGATGTGTTACAGGGGCCGATTTTGCAGCTATGCTGCAACAACGGCCCTGTAACAAAAACAGCCCCGAGGCGCCCAAAACCGGGTCCCACCCTGGCGGCCCACCGGGAAAGCGCCCGGTACCGCTATGGCCAGTCCCACCCTGGATGCATGTGACTAACAGGCCAAGGAGCCTCAGAGCTGCTCTCACTGAGATTCAGGACTGAGGCTGATACATCCAGGACATAGCCTGTATGTCCTAGCTTGGCAGTTCGGGCTTGACTGTTCCCATGAGGTACAGGGTCAAGACTGATTTGCATAAAGCCAGGTCTAAACTGGGGTGGCATGGGGAGCAAAAGAATGATGGATTTTACCCAGATCTCTTGACTGGGGGTGAATGTTTTGATTTGTTCTGGATTCCGTCCATCAACTGTGTGTCTTTTGTCCTAGAATTGTTGCAATGAAAGAGAGGCACGTAACCGCACAGTGTTCTACACTCCTACATTATCCACACTTCCATGGGTGGAGATTGGGCGGCAGCAGTTGCCAGCGTTTGATTTGTCAGTTTGAAGTTGTAGATGGCATCTGTCATCTTTTATACAGGACATTTGGACAAATTTGTGGCCATGCGGTGTAGTCCGCAGGACAGACTCTTTGGAAGCCAAGCTGTTGGATAGTTTGTTTTGTTTTTGACTCTGCAAGACTTTTTGGTGGGGACTTTTTTGGGTTACTTATTAGCCCGTTATGCCTTTCTGAGCTTACCTGGCCAACCATCCTTGTTGAAATCAGCTGCTGTGATTCAGTTTATTAAAAGTTTAACACACTTGATCCCTCCAAAGCTGTTTGTGATGCCACAGTGGGGCCTTATTATGTGCCAAACCTTCTAATGTGTACTCCCTTTGAGTTGATCACAACTTCACATTGCTTCTTCTCACACTACAGGATCTCTTCCTCGTCGCAATTACTTCCGCTGGTCATGTGTTTGAGCTCTAGGCTCTCTCAGTGCAACCGCCCTTTACCCCTTTTTCAGGATAAACTGATACTGAGGACCAGGGAGGTCTTCTTGCCTTAAGTTGTGACTCTTTTAAAGACCTGCCTCACCACTCGAAAAAAGAGGAGAAACCCCATTATCTGAACCCCAATGAGTAAGAACAAGAATCAGATTACGGTTTACGGCGCAATCATTTAAAATTGTTACAAAAAGTTATCATAAACTTTTTAAAACTTTTCTTAAAAACGATTCTACTAAAAAAGAGAGGATAATAAAACCGCTACTATGTAAAAGAATGCAAATTACAACACCATTTATCCTTTCTCAGGTTATATGTCTCTGCATTCACCTGGCTTCCTTAAAATGCTCATAACTAAGCATTTATATGTGCAAAACAGCAAACTAAGACTTATAAGGGGGATACAACCACCACTACAAGTTTTTAAGACTCCACATCTGCACCGCAGCAGTTAGCTTCCTTGATGTTTTCATAGCTGAGTATTTGAATGTGCAAAACAGCAAATGAGTCTGGTTCGCTCTAACCCTATTGTTAAGTCATTGCTGAGCGTGGTGTTGCAGAACTACAGCGAATACTAGGACTTAAAGTGCTGTGCATATGCGGCTGAGTTTACCATTACCTCTTGCCATTTGGTTTCTTCAAATTATTTATTTTGGTATCCACTACTGTCAAGAATTTCACTAGGCAATACTTCATTCTTTTCTTTCCTTTGAGTCAAAACAGGCCAGCATTGTGTTCTTGCTTGAGTGAATGATCCTTTCTATTAATGCCTGATGCAGTATTTCCCTTCGAGACTTTATTAGTTTACTGGATAAACAAACTAAGGGGATTATTTACGAGCCCCTTTTCATCGCTCTTGCGCCACACAACACGGTGCAAGAGCGATTTTTGAAACCATGCCAGGATACCTTGCTTGGCCCTGAGTGGCCTCATAAATCTTGAGTAATGCAACGCAGCGCAAATAGCTGCGTTGCATTACTTTGTGCCAGGGAGGCATTTCCATGGGCATTGCGTGGGTGTTCCCATGCAACATCCATGGATTTTGATGCATCCCCAGATTTACCAGAAGTGGTAGACTTGGGAATGCACCAAAAACCTACGCCTCCCCAGGTGAGACATCACTAGAAGAAATATGTTTACTTCTCCTAGTTGTTTCCTCTTTCTATGTGTAGTGAATGCTGCAGCACACATAGAAAGAGGGAAAAGCTTCAGGGGATTATTTTTGTGCAGGAAGGTGCCCCTTCCTGCACCAATCCATAAACAACGCAGGCACCCTTGCACCATAGTAGGTAGGCCAAGCCAAAAGGGAAGCCAAAAGGGCAGCTTTGCAGAGGAAAAGGCAGAATGCACTGTGTTGCCTTAAATACGGTGCAATCCTGCTTTCCCTTTCACGTAGTGCAGCGCAGCAAGGTGACTAGTCATGAGACTTCAAAGGATTGAAGGTGATTGACCTTTTTTGTTCAGTTGGAACAGACCTCTAGTGCTTCCACCATGATGCAATAATATTTCCTCATTTTCTGAATTTCAACTTGCGAACAAGGTCGGACTGGTCTATAGGGCAATCAGGCTTTGCACGATTGGCTGGTCTGACAGATCTGTGTGTGGGCCATTTTTTTAGCAGGTGTGAGCTGATTTTAAGGCCAAGTGGTTTTTACTGTTGATTCCCTTGAAATTTTCACTTTTTTAGCTATCTGCTTTGCTAATGGGGGCCATTCCCATTTTGGTGCCCGGGCCTATTTTGTGTCCCAGTCTGACCCTGCTTGTCGTTCCTCTGTACCATCCAAATCCATTACCTCACAAGAGCCGTTTGCTCCTTACCCCACTTTGTGAATTCTACCTCTTGGTCCCTATGTAGCTGTGCTATCATCTGGTGTACGGGGAAGTCCATGATGGCTTAGGCTGTGGTTACAGATCTCATTTTCTGGGGACCTGTTAGAAATGGGATCTCTGGTTGGCTAAGGCTTGCGCCAAAGCCAGGCAGAGACCACAACTCTAGTCAGGGCAAGGGAGTTACATGCCAAAGATAGCCCCTGCTCACCCCCTTGGTAGCTTGGCACGAGCAGTCAGGCTTATCCCGGAGGCAATGTGTAAAGCGTTTGCGCAACACACTCACACAGCAGCAGCACACTAGGCACACCACAAAAGGAGCTCCACACAAGGTTATATCAAATAATAGCCTTGAATTGTCATAAATACATTAGAAATATAATCACATAATATACACTGTGCCAACGGGCACTAGGCAATATTCACAGGGGACTATTTACACACGACAGGGCCAATGGGGCCACTGTCGAGACCATCACAAATCACTAATTGTAAATGTAGCACAAATTATAAATGTAGCGCACAACCAGTAACTACTGGTAAAGTTAGGAACTTAGCATGAGATCCTGCAATGTAAAACAGAGGATGCATAAATCACCTTGCGCATGAATCACCTTAGGCATAAAACTACATTAGGCCCAAACCTCATTAGCATCACACATTACGCAATAGGCATCACGGTAGGCATTACAAGCATAAATACATTACGCAATAACTGTAAGCATGAGTGCCATCACATAAAAACATTGGGCATCGCATTAGGGCCTTGTTCCCTACCACCATAAACTGACATCAGGCCAACTGGCCTTTCACCGGGGCTTCAATGCCCTAAGTCCAAAAAAGTCAGGGCGTAAGCTGCCAAGACAGCAAAAGTCAGGGGGTGCGCAATTGCGCAAACCTAAATGTTGCAGACGCCCACTACTTGCTGGGCAGCTGGGAATGTCACATGAGGGCCTAAACGATGCAGCTGGCACAAATTGCTGCGCAGCTGGGAGGACCAAATGAAGTCCTGGGCTCTCAATATACCGCCTGTACCCCTCAGGGACTATAGATCAATTGTGGCAGCCGCCTGCACTCTCTCAGGACAGCGGGGAAAATCGCCCTACTGGCACGCACGTGCGCTACTGGCCCTCGGGACTCTCACTGGGCCCTAGAAACAAATGCCAATGATGGAGCGGCCCTCTGGCAGGCGGGCCGCTCAAGGAAGAAGCCCTGGCACCAAACAACATGTCCCCTAAAGCGTGGCAACTGCCCCCAAGCCAGCGGGCCAGCTGTAAATGACAAATGGGGGCCCGGCCCTACGGTGCACTATGGCCCCCACGGGCTTGTAAATAACCTTGCCCAACGTTGGAGCAGCCCCCAAGCAGGCAGGGGTTGCTCAGCACATAGGCCATGACTCTGTGCCCTGACCGGAACCAACGACAACACAGATAAACAGGATGGCCTTGGCCCTACTCACCGGGGCTGGGATCGGACTCCTCCGGTCTCGGTGGGGCACAGGGACACTGGCACTCTGCTCTTCTGCCTCAGAGGCGGACTCCCTCTGCACATACAACAGTCCGGCAGCAGCCCCACTCACCGGGCTGCTGCTGGCGGGCTCCGTCTTGTCTTCTGGCAGCAGGCGGGGCTCCCACCACTCACGGGGGCCCTGCTCAGGGACACACCAACCTCTAGACTTCCTCGGTCACCGTCCAGTGCAGGGTGGGCTCCCGCCTGGAGTCTTCGCTTCACAGAGCAACGTCTCCACTTCGTTCTTCCCGGGCCAACAACGCAGGGCTCTCCTCAGCTCATGGGAGCCCCGCTCGGCGGATGACGGCTTCTGGACTCCGGTTAGGCCCCGCCCATGTCACAGGCAGACTTGCCTGACTTCCTGATCGGCCGCAGCTCGGGCCCCTGCGGTGATTATTTCTTCGGGCGCAAAGCGGGGTGGGCACCTGCTCAATTAAAGATCCAGGAAGCGCGGTGGGCACCCGCTAGTGAGCATACCAGCGGAGCGGGCACCCGCAGATTAAATATACCAAAATAAGCGGGGTGGGCTCCCACTCGATAATTAAAAAGGAGCACCAAACGCTGCCAAAACACTGCAAAATAAAGGGTCAGTGTGATGGGGAAATCCCACACGTTGCAGCTTCGCGCTGCAGGCCACCAGTGCTCCTTTAAATGAAAGTGAAGAGCACTCATGGATAAAAGTCCAAAGGAAGCCCTTTAGGATGAAGGGGGGCAAAGGGCTGGGCCCAGGTAGGCCAGCTCACAGGGCCCTCCAGCAGGGAGGCAGTCCCTGGTGGTGGTTCCTCCTGGAGCCCAGCAGCAGCAGCAGGCTCCCCTCAAGTCAGGAACAGCACAACACAACTCAGACATGGAATCACAGCCCCTATATTTATACCAACATTTCCTTTGTGTGTAGGCACAGGGCTGAAGGGAAAACCAGATGCAACTGGTTTAGGGGAGATTTGGAGCACTCTGTTTACCCAGCTCCTCTTCCCCTTTGACCGGTGGGGGCTCAGTGCTCAGATGCACCACAGGGGCGGAGCCAGCATTGTGGAGGGAAGGCACAAGCCTATTCAGCTCCCAACTGCATACAGATCTCTCTATTCACCACTGGGCAGACTCCCCCTATCTCCTGGAGCCACCCACACCCCTCAGCTCCAGTCACTCACAAGCCAGACATGCACTGTACATCAGGCAGGCAGACACATAGCACACAGAAATGCCAACTTCTAAAAGTGGCTCTTCTCCACCAGTCACCGTAAATCTGCTCACACCATTGCGCAGCATTTATTCTCACGAGTTTGCACTTACTAAACTCGACCCTGCACTCCCCTCATAACAGGAATTACCATGGACACACATATCCCTAATGCATTCCTATGGGAGGGCAGGCCAATCTCACCATACGCACTCAGAGAGCGCACGCACTTTACACTGGGCCACAGTGCTAAAGTGCGCAGAGGCTTAAAACCACCAACACTACACAGGGAAAAGGCTAAGAGACAGGCAAAAAGTTCAGGGGTGAACCTGCCAAAAAGGGCCAAGTCCAACAGGATCCATCTCCTGGATGATCTTATTGCCCACTGGGTTCCCCACTTTCCTGTATCATTTCAGTCTAACAGTTACTAGGTTCTATGAGATATATGTTAATATCTGCATTTCTTTTTTGCAGTGTTTTATATAGCGCCAACTTGACCCAAATCGGGTATCAGAGCGCTTTACATAGCACCAGTTATGTTACATGAGTGCATTTAGAGGGATATTCTCAAGAACGTGTGATAACCATCGCAAAAGTAACTTAACACAAACTTCAACATCGCTCTCTATCACGGGAAATTTACGCCGTGTTAACAAAGGATTCACAACACGGTGGCACCATGCAATAGTCTCCAGATAATACGCCAACTGACTGCGTTAAAAATCAACGCCACGCCGCAAAAATGCGCAACACGAATGCAAAAAAATCTACGATGAGTCCAAACGCAATACAAAAAGCTGCAAAAACCAGCGGCAGGCCTGCAAATCCCACGCGTCTGGCAGGGAATTGCACTTTAAAAGCAACAAAAACAACACACCAGAAACAATCCATAGTGCGTAGCAACATGGATGCACTCTGACCGAGCGCAGAGGCCAACGCGAACCCCACAAGCGCCACAGACCACCAGCAAGGAACAACAGGGTCGGGAAGGCCAAAGTGAAGAGGGAGAGGAAGATGGGGTGCAGTCCGCAGGAAAAGAAGATCAGCGTCACAGAGGTGACAGAACACTACCAGCAACTGACCCACAATCAGACTACCTTGAATGCAGCCAGAGTGTTGAGGAGACCAATGGAGGAGGCCAAGAGGCGAATTGCATGACGTGAAAACCTAAACCAGGCACAAAGCTTCTGCCAACAGGCAGCAATGTCGACAGGAGGTGAGAGTCCTGCGCCACAGGAGGCGCTAGAGGAAATGGAGGCCAGTCATCAGTGTGGAGACGGTGCAAGGAGGAGGGAGTGCGGACACAGCTCAGGAGGACCTGACACAACATCAACAGGGTGAGTGAAGACCAGGGACTGGGGTGGACGGGGGAGGTGGGCACAATGGCACACATGCACAACGATGTGTAGCACACTGCACACCCACAAGGACCCTGGATCATGTCCCTGACCCCCGTCGCACACCGCAGCACACAAACATAGCAATAACAGCACATCCGACAACAATGTGGTACAAAGTGCAACCCCAACACTGCAGAGCAGAGGACACAACTGGCTCCGCACATGCGCAGAAAGAAGCTTACTACATCTGACAGAGCTGGAAACTGTGAAATGGAAATGTACTTGTACAAACTCACATCCGTCATGTAGTCCAAATGTACACTGTCCCGCATCTAAATCCTGCACCTCCAAAACGGTCACAATGCACATTGTCATGCAGTCTGCAAGTAAACAAGAACAATGTGCCAAAATACATGTCAACACAATGTCAACATGGATCTCCCCTTCACAATGCAGAGGGACACACAACACCTCCAGCAGAGCACAGAAGACCACACATCAGTGATGCCGGAGAGGACCACCACACCTTCAACACCGACGCCCTACAACAGCCCATGGACATCCCACGCAACCAACCACCAGGACCAGGGCAGCCAAGCTACTTAGAGGAGAACCCAGCCCCTGCAACAGACCACACAGCATGAAGCACCTGGAAGCACAGTTGGCTCACAACACTTCACCGAAGCACACATGGCACCCCAATGCCAGGTTTCAGAATGCCAAAAGGAGGTGGCCGAACAGGCGCGGGTGTGGTCCAAACCCATGGAAGGCAAACAAGATCACATACGTGGGTGTCTATTACCCTTCAGGGACCACCTACACCCCACAAAGGAGACCCACAATGCCACAGAGACACATGCAGATGCACATTCCCAGAGCAGAACCACGCCCAGTGGCACGCACATATCAGTTGCACACCCACGTTGGCTCTGTGTACGACAGCCCAGTCTACTCCCCTTACGAATTGAGTGGGTGATGACAAAGCTACATGTCCAAGCTCAAACCCGCTGCCTGCGGTGACATGTCTGCGTCCGCTGTATACAGCACAATGTAATGTCATAGAGCCCAGGGCCCTCATGCATACAACAAGACCACAGGGACACATGCAGATATTATGTTGAACTGGCTACGGGCATGTGTGCCCGGCCCCTTTATTGGCAGGGCCACATGTACAGTCACGCCTGTGCTGGATGTGTGTGGGGTGAGTACAAGCCAGCCTGCACGGAGTGCTTGGTGCTGGCAACAATTGGAACAGTGGACACCAGTGCAATGGAAACAGAAAACACCTGCATAACAGAGTCAACTGCTGAGCAACATGGAGGGAGCCGGAGCAAGTACAGAGGCCACCCAACATACAAACAGAAGTGTCCATGAGTTGCAGTGCACTGAGGTTGGGGCACTAGAGATGAGCGCGCTCATGTGAAGAAAACGTCTCGGATTGTATCCCTTTGACACATTCCTGATGCAGATGTAATTAGGAGTGTTAGACCTGCATCAACTTCCTCATCAACGTCCCAGGTTACCCATACTGCCTGAGGTGACATTGCTGCGCAACCTCTCCATGCACAAAACTCAATCAGTAACAGTCCATGGGTTGCGGTGCACTGAGTCAATGGCACCTGGAGTGTTGAGCTTGGGAAAACGCAGATGATGGCATCCACGACAGGTCTGAGCAACTCCGTTAGTCTGCCAGTACCACTGTTTTGACTCTGGCAGATGGTTGTTGGAGTTGGCCCTGGCAATGGTGGCATGTGCCTCCTGCGGTGATGCGATGTCCCGGCCAGTCAGGACTCGATTTGATGTGTGAGACCTGATGGTCCGCAGTTGAGGCCGGAGGCAGCGGATAGCGCAGGGCCACATGCACATCGCGTCAATGACCCCAAGACCACCGTCACAGAGGTCATCCAATATTAATTCAGACAGGGTCCCTGACTTGAGCTGCACAGTGACCGGCACAGGCACACCGCCACAGGAGGGTCCCTTGCGGTCTACTGAGATAGGGCCACGCAGACTGAGTGGGTCCTCGTCGATGTCGAAGGTGAATGTGGAGGAGGGGTTGCGGGGTACAGAGGAAGGTGTCCTCCAGGGCATGATGCAGAGGGCAGAAGCTATCCGGAAGCAGCAAATGGAGGAGTGGAAAGCGATAGCCTCGTTGCCACCACCAATTCGGTATCAGCTGCATGAGGATGAAAACTACCCCCTAGTCCATAGACTCAGACGCCACCAATGTACAACCAGAGAGTGTCCATGAATGTCGGGGAACAGACTTAGTGGTACCGGGGCTGAGAGGGGATGCAGTCTGCGATGACGCCGGTACACTGATATGAACTACAGCATTGCCAAATCAAGACTCTGTGACCTACTAGACCGCAGTGTAGACCGGAGGCAGCGGTCAACAGTGGGCCACAGCCACGTGTCGTAGGCTCGCGATGAACTCGCACGTGGTGGGCCCTCTTCGACACACGCCGGTGTCGGCAGGAGGTGGGCATTGAGACCTGGGTGTGCAGGGGCGGGCAGGACTGGTTCGGGGACCAGTGTCCCGGGGTGCAGCAGCCACACAGGATCGCTGGCAACACCGCTCATGGCATCGGCCTTGTGGCGGGGTGAGAGACGATGGGCATTCTGGAAGAGGACCACGCCCAGAGTTCGTGCCTTTTATTCACACTATGCTGACCTGGCATACGCTGGGCCAGCCCACTCTGCGCTCGCTTATGGGGGGATGTAACAAGCTACATTTCCGCGATCTTCCTCACTGGCTGGGGTAACATGATTGCGTCCACTGTCCACTACACTCCAAACCCCAGCGGCGTGTGTCGACATGGATATGTGTGTAGTCTGCATACTGCAGTCTGGCCAGCACATCCACGCCACACTTGGCATTGTGTACAGTCTCATTCATGGGTCACTTGCCTTATTCGCACATGCCTGGTCCCCACCTCTTCTGACATTCTGCTAGTGTGTGGCAGAGGTGCCACGCTGTTGATGGCTAATGTACATGGCTGGCCCAGGTTCCCAGTGAGTTGTGCTGTTGTGTCTGGTGGGTGGGCATGTTGTATGTGAGCTTGTGAAGTGTGCATTTTCCTGTGTTGTGTGTTGCATGATTGTGGAGTTGAGGTGTGTGGTGTGTGCATTTGGTATTGGCCAACGAGCAGTGCATTTCCGTAGGTGCCATCTTGGTGGGGCAGGTTAATGATGGACTGTCGGCAGGTGTAGGAACCATGCACACTGCCTGGGTGTTTTGCGGCGGCGTTGGCGGAGATTCCCCGGTGGTCCACTATTGCCTGCACATTGGTGGGATACATGTGCTTTCTGTTGCGCTTATTGTGTGCAGTGTTGCCAGGGGCCACTAGTGGGAAATGTGTGCAGTCAATTGCCCCCTGACATGTGCGGGAAGCCAGCTGTGGAGTACACGGGCAGCAGCTTTGTCTGAGGTGGGATGTTGGTTGTATGCTGTGTTGGTACCCTCAGCCTGTGGGCAATGGTGGTCAGGATGCGGAGGAGGGTTGTCCCTTTGAGCATGTAGTGAGCAATGACATTCTCTGGTGTTGGGTCTGTGAGGATGGTGCATTTTCGGAGGGTCACTGTCTTTGTCTGGGCTGCCTCAGTGTTGGTCCGGGGGGGTGGTGGGGGTTATCCTGGGGGTGGTGCCGGTGGGTGTTGGGGCCCTCTTGGGTGTCCGACCCGCATGTTCAGGCGCTACATGGCATCTGTTGTTCTTCAGGTGTGGGTCTGGGCTGGGCTGGGCTCACTTTTGTGTTGCAGGATGCCGTCCGACTTTAGGGTAATAGACACATGCTTTTCACTCCGCTGCCAGCTGCAACTCAAATCCTTTAAAAGGGAATTTGTAATTGGCATCTCCTCTTTACGAGCTCTCTCAGTTTTACTCCTTACACTGATAGCAAGTTCTTTCTACCTTAGGCTGACCATCACTTAAGCATCTTTCCTCTGCTGTACATTAGGAGTCTGCGTGTGGGTCTATGCAGAGGGGACGTGAGCTGGTCATGTGGGTTGGAACCGTTTTTTGGGAGGGGCCAACACCAATTCCCATTCATTTGCCCTATTTGCCCCCCACTGATCAAAAAACAGATGGAATGGAATGTTACCAAGAGCAATGCCAGCAGTTAAAATTAATTCCAGCATTCTAGCTGTCATCTTTTTAATGTCCTCTTTCACAGCCTGTCCTTTTAGGGCTTTTACGTTTTGGACATTGTTCTTGTAAACTATATAGTAAACATAATTAACAGTACCCAACACTTCCGTTTCTAGAGCAACCACAGATGTCAGTCAGTTGTGTTTTTTTTTCGGGCTTATCTCCTTTTCATCTTTCGCTTCTAATTTTACCATTTGCATGCATCGGATCAATGCAAACACGTCTGTGCTTTTTATTCTTATTTCCTGCCTTTGCAAATGCACCGAGCCTGCACCCATGGCGAGGATGAGCTGAGCTCTGCCTTCACAGAATGTATTCTGCTGATATCACTTAGTGAACAGAGCATGCTGTTAAATTACAAATTTCCAAACTGAACATTTGCCTACTCATTCCCATTAATCGTAGGGCGCTGAGCACAGGCTGTGTTGCAGGCGAGGCTGCCAGCAAACCAGTCAGGTATTAAACATTTGATTCCAGTACAGCGTGATGGGAAATTGAAACTATGATGTGCAGAGAAAATATAAACTTAATGCCCTCCACAAATCAACATGCTGTATTTAGTATGACGTTTTAGAACTATCTTAGAAATATTTACCTCCTATGGGTTTTAGTGCCTTTGAGAAATTGGGTTGTTGGTTGGGGGAGGGAGGTGAAACCCAGCTCAAGCTACAATCCTTGTCAGGGTGAACCACATAAAGTCACCAAGTTAACCGGTGCTTAACCCTCCGGGAACTTGGCACAAAAGCATTCAGGTTTAACTTAGAGGTAATGTGTAAAATATTTATGCAGCGCTGAAACAGTAATAAATAATTTGACAACAAAACAACAAAAATCCAATCAGTAGAATCGGAGATTTTCAATTTCAAATATCCATGGTAGGTATAGAGCCTAAAGGCACATAGCGTCTGGTCATGCGAGACCGGGTGAATGTCACAAGTTCAGGGCAACTGCGATGTAGCATGGGCTGGACACAGGGCGCAGGTTAGTCCCGCTGAAAAATGTACCTCCTAAAGTCCAGCGCAAAGAGTTCTGTTCGTGGTAGAAGAGGCCACATGAAGCAGAGAGAGCATCACGGTTGGGCATCGCTGTAGTGTAGGAGCAGGCCGGGCGTCACAAATTTTCTTCACTGTAGTGCAAAGATCCTGTCTGGCATCGCAGATGGTTGCTGCTAGAGATCTTATGTTGGAGGTAATTGCTGGCGGTCACTGTAGCATGAAGAGTTGGGTTAACCTGGGCTTCACGTTGGCGGTCAGCACAGGCAGTAAGATCTTGGCATGAACTGACAACTTTGCGATAGTGAAGGGTCCAAAACTGAGGATTTCTTCTTTTCTGTGAGGAGGAGCTCAATTGATTCCACACTAATGGAAAACAAGTAGAGGGTAAAATAGAAAATCAGCGAGCATGAAAAAGGAAGGTAAGAAAGAAATAATAAGTATGAGAGAAAAAGTTAGGTAGATCAACAAAGAGAATAAAAGACATGAGCAGTAAGAAAGTGTTACAGGAAGGAATGACAAAAGGAAATGTGAAAGGAAAGAATGAAAATGGGTGAGAGGTAGACAAAGAAGATGTCAAGTTTGGCTTGCCCCGACAGTACCAACATCCTTCTCTGGTGCTTATATATTGATGATATCCTTATCTTCTGAAAAGGAGATAGGATGACCTGCGAGAACTTTTGTGTTTGGATGAACACCCTACTCACGATTTACTAAAAACATTTCTGACAAGGGTCCTCTTTTCCTTGATTTGATGATCTGTTGTGTTGATGACAGATTACAAACTACCACTTACAAGAAGCCTACTGACAGCAACTGTCTTCTCCTGATGGGAGTCATCATCCTAAATCACTCAGGGATAATCTACCCTTTGGGCAGTTTTACATCTGCAGCGAAACTGCAGCACAGCACAAGATTTTGACACACAAGCACAACTACTATCTGCCAATCTGAAGGCACAACAATTCCCTTGCCATTGTGTGAGAGCAACATGTAAACATGCCAAAAACAGTAAGAGGGAAGCCTTGTGAGAACTATGCACTAGGCCAAATGAGGATGTACCGACCTGTGTCACCACTTTTAAATCCAACTCTAAGAAATTCGGGAATATTATCAGAAAACATTGGGTGATCTCACAGACAGGCAGCCTTTAATTCCCATACCTCAATTTGTCTTAAACGCACTTCCAACTCAAGAGACATGATTGTGCATACTAGACCACGAAAAACTGATGGGATCAAAACAACCGTTGTTATGTGATATATTACCCCGTTCCCTCCACTCCCATGGTTGTCGTATAGCTTCCTATATATTAGATTTTACCCATCGCAGGTCTATATACCTCAATTTTCTGTACTCCTCTCACCTTCCACTGGCCACTCATGCCAGAGATATTGTCTCTGTGTATATACAACTGGCCATTCACAACAGAGACTCAGCCTGTGGCTCGACACCAACACACTTGCCTTGCCATTACTTTTGTAAATTGAACCCTGTCTCTTCTACCTCTTGGCATTCACCAACTTTCAATATTAGGAGACACTTAGACAGGTGTCACCACTGGCCCATTAGCCCAATGTGAGCTATCCATAATGGCACTCATACCCTTCTTATTTGTCTTTTCATTATGAGCAGCATTTTCTGTAACATCCACTGTGTGGTGCTCCACATGTTTATTGAGTAAGCACACTCCTGGGAGAGGAGGGTGTCACTCGTGGCACTCAAAGAGAGAATCAGAGTTCTCCTTGTCCGTGGGTTTTGTTCCAAACAATGAAACAGTAATTCAGAGTCAATTGAGTTTATTCATAACATTCATCCAAAGACGTAGAATTATCATCATTCTGTCAAACTCGACTCATTTATCAAATATCCATTAATCAAATGCCCAATGCATTTCGGGCCGTTCAAGCCCTTCATCAGGGGCGGCACTGTGGAGGAAACAAGGAAGCAGGACTCATTTATCGAATCATACACAGTTAAAACGAGCATGAAAGAGTAAGGCGTAGATTGTGTGAAAAAATACGGTGAACAATAAAGTTTTCTGAAACGAGAGTGAAAAAACAGGCTGAGTACAAGCGAACTTGTACAAAGTGCAACGTGTGTCCTTTGCTTACAAACCACCAAGTGTACTAACGTAAATGTGCGGGTAAAGGTAGTGCTGCTGGCTGGTAAGCGCGTCAGTGAAGTCAGGGGTTCCTAATAACGGACAAACATGCTGTTGTCCGGAGGTTGTGGCGCCCGGTGGGTGGTGAGTTACAAGAGTAATATTGCCGGTATCCGTGAGGTTTAGACCCGTTAAACCACAGGAGTCAAGAGTGGGTGGGTAGAAAACTGTTATCAAGCGGTTTTAGCGCGAGTGGTTAGTCGGGCATCAACTTACGGTAGAATTGTAGAATCAAGATCACATCACTTAACGAGAGAGCGCTCACGGGTGCTGCGGCGATAGTGAGATTCGTGGATCGTAATCATGTGATCGGGGGCGTATTCATTTAAAGGAAAGGGATTGTATGTGTACGTGAACTACAACAATAGACATGGAAGACAGATTGGTAGTTCGTCGGACGAACGAAAAGAAAGTGAATATCTCCTGTGTGTATAAAAGGTGTCCTAAGCGAAAGCCAAAGATAAATGAAAATGGAGTGGAAATAACATGGAAATAAAATGTAATCGCAAATATCACATAGAGGAAACGTGATGAACAGTAATATGATGCATGGAAAAAGCAAAGTCAATCACATCAAAGGAAATCGTTGTCGCTTCAAGGATTGTAAATGGGTTAACAATGAATTCCAGAGGTACAGATTATATACAGTCATCTTCTCAACATTCTGCATGATAAAGGGATTGAAGCCATCGAATCTTTTTTGATCAACACAGACAAACCTAATGACCTTAAAGTGTTCCTCATGGAACTGATGCACTTTACCCTCTATCACAGCTACTTTGAATGGTCTGACACCTTTCACATCCAATGCTCAGGTACTCAGGTATTCACTTTCTTTTTGTTCGTCCGACGAACTACCAATCTGTCTTCCATGTCTATCGTTGTAGTTCACGTACACGTACAATCCCTTTCCTTTAAATGAATACGCCCCCCGATCACATGATTACGATCCACGAATCTCACTATCTCCGCAGCACCCGTGAGCGCTCTCTCGTTAAGTGATGTGATCTTGATTCTACAATTCTACCGTAAGTTGATGCCCGACTAACCACACGCGCTAAAACCGCTTGATAACAGTTTTCTACCCACCCACTCTTGACTCCTGTGGTTTAACGGGTCTAAACCTCACGGATACCGGCAATATCACTCTTGTAACTCACCACCCACCGGGCGCCACAACCTCTGGACAACAGCATGTTTGTCCGGTATTAGGAACCCCTGACTTCACTGACGCGCTTACCAGCCAGCAGCACTACCTTTACCCGCACATTTACGTTAGTACACTTGGTGGTTTGTAAGCAAAGAACACACGTTGCACTTTGTACAAGTTCGCTTGTACTCAGCCTGTTTTTTCACTCTCGTTTCAGAAAACTTTATTGTTCACCGTATTTTTTCACACAATCTACGCCTTACTCTTTCATGCTCGTTTTAACTGTGTATGATTCGATAAATGAGTCCTGCTTCCTTGTTTCCTCCACAGTGCCGCCCCTGATGAAGGGCTTGAACGGCCCGAAATGCATTGGGCATTTGATTAATGGATATTTGATAAATGAGTCGAGTTTGACAGAATGATGATATTTCTACGTCTTTGGATGAATGTTATGAATAAACTCAATTGACTCTGAATTACTGTTTCATTGTTTGGAACAAAACCCACGGACAAGGAGAACTCTGATTCTCTCTTTGAGTGCCACGAGTGACACCCTCCTCTCCCAGGAGTGTGCTTACTCAATTTTCATTTGATTCCCAACTCAGGGGGATATACTCGTTGGCACCTACTATTTGACTAATTTATCTACACTGTTTAAACACGGAGTGCGCCCATTTCTGTTTCTTTCTTGTTGTGTATTGCTCCACATGTTTAGCCTTTCTACTGAATGCATATCACATGAGTCTTGGATGTACTAACTCCCCTCCAAGATGGTGGTCATTTGCGTACCCATATTTAGGACTAGCCGACGTATTTACTATAAGTGCCCGGAAAGAGACTTCCGGGTGCCCACCTGCCTTTCACAGGTAGGGCCACCGCCGGTAGGAGCATCTTCCCTTTACCCATACCAATATATTCCTTTTTCCCCATGTCATGAGGAACCAGACTGGCTGCCATGTTACCTCCCTTACCCAGAAAAATGACACCTGAATTTCACAACACACTAATTCTGCATACAGTCTAGTTATTCCGTATTAGGCAACGACCTCCACCTGAAGATAAATAGTCACGGCGCAGCAGTGCTTAATGCTGACCTTCCATTCACTCCTCTACTTCAGTGGAAGCAGAGACTGGGTAGGTCACCCTGCGGACACTGAGCTACGACTCTGTAAGTATTGTCTGCAATTTTTCTGCAAAGGACTCCCAATCACAGCCTGCTTGAGCCTCATTTGTAATATATCCCCAAATTTGCCTCTCCAGCACAGTAATTAGTGGCAGCTCTGCTTTCACTCGAGGAGGCATCACCGTTACCTACATTGGGTGAGTTAACCCATTTGGACACATCGTCTGATATCTATGCTATGTGGTTACCTGTAAGTTTGTCACATGTTTGCTTAAGGATCTTAATGTTCTGTTTGCCCTGCATAGTGCAGATTGCACCTACACCATTAGTAGCATGTTTTGCAGTGTTACTCATGCTGCACATTACCTAAAACATGGATTTTGGGAGCTTCTGTCTCGCAGGCTGCGTGATTTAGGGTTTTATTCTCTGTTACAGGTTGGTTTTAGAATCATTATATGAAGGTATCTACCTATACCAAATTTGGTTACTTGGGAATGTTTTGGACTTACACAACTCTAGGTTCCAACCACTGTGTAGATTAGGAAACGTTGGTTCTAATGACTTGCCACAAGATAATCATTGTCTCTTTTGATAGCTACTATCATTTGAATTAGACAAGTGGACTTGCTCATTGAAATCTTTTGAGGACTAATTAATTAATTTTAATACGCACTTTTCACACACACACACATTACCTACACCAATCTACACCAACAGCCCCACATCCACACTTCACATATGGCATATAAAGAAAAGATCTCCAGCAAAGAGCCACCTTGTGGGTGCCTGTTGGAAATTGCAGGGCCGGCCCGACAAGGAGCGTGCCCTATGATGAAACATGACAACCTTTTGGGTGTGTGAGGGCTGTTCCTTCTGAGGAATCAGGCTCCCCAGTCAGACTGCCCAGTTCACAACCAACCTCATATTCTTTATAGTTCTACTAAAAGGAACTGCATACCCTATGTTGTGACATTTTTAGATTAGCACTGAAAATCAAGCACAAACCTATTAAGGAGATGATAAACTTATATAAAAGTAAATGTAGCTCAGCAGGACTATATGGAGCAGGTTTGTAGGGCTATTGTAATGTGGGGGCCCTTCAACTTTATAGAAGATGGATTTAACCACAGATTGCTTTCATGTCTCAAAAGCACCACCACTTTTATTTGGCATGAGGAACTAGGATTTCCTTATGTGGAGGGCTTGATTGAGTTAGCACCTTTCTTATTGTGGATTAAGGTTTGGCAGAACTCAGACACAACCCTAGTTAGAACTTGCATTTCTGATTGCTTATCCCTAGACAAAGTTATTTGAGTCCCTTGGTTTGCATACCTGAGGAGAATATTCAAGAAAGTAGGCCTCATGGAAGTATACACCAATCTTCAAAAGACCACTATGAATTGTAAAGAGATCATGAAGCAGTGTTGTCTCAAACATTTCAAGTAAGGCTGGTGAAAGCCCAGGCTCTTCAGGACAGAAGTGAGATAGTCATCGGTGTCAACTACTAGAACTCACAAGCCATATTTATCGTAAATCATAAACTCAATTCATCCTTTTCATCTCACCCATTTTAAATTGAATATAGTGCACTTTAAGGTTGCTTACCCATTGCAAAGTGCCTGGTAGCACGACGTGCTGTTGTAATAATGCCTCAAAACAGAACACAGGCCACTTTATATTGTTTTGCTCTCTATACTCAGCACCTCAGTCCTCATTTCTGGTCGCTGTATTGTGTAGGTCAAATATGTGTGAGCACCAGATAAGATTAGAATTTTTGCAGCAATATTCTACATTAGATATCTGTTACACAGTGATAAACTTTATTAAGATGGTCCTAGTAATCAGGAAACGACATGAAGAGTTATACATATAATAACCTTGTCATCCCGCCAGTCTATGAATTTGGCTGTTTTAACTTTAGGATGATTTTCTTGGAAAAGTTTGTAATTTTTAAACATTTCTTTATTACTGTATATGTCTTTGTTTGATGACTTGTATTGAATGTGCCAAATAAAGATTTGAAACTCAGACGTTGATATGTGTATAAAAAGAGGTAAAGAGAGATTGTGAGGTAGAAGGCTTGAGGTGAAATAAATAGTCAATGCATTTTGGGGCTTCTCCAGACTTACTCACAACTTCAAACACTTTCTTCAGCAGAAATAAAATATCCCTCGTTTCCAATAAAACAAGATCAGTCCATTGTGCAGGTTGAACTTTGGTCAAATCTGATACCAACAATAATTATGAAAGAATGTGACACTTCATAGGAATGGCTGGAATGTATTTGATCAAATCTTCCAAAAAGTACACTCAGCTCTACATCTGCCAAGGTTCCATTTAATAGGGCTCTGCAACTAAATTCAGTCGACTGTACTAGTAATGACGATCAACCTAATTCTCTCAATAGACATGTTATTTCAAACAGCAGACTGATTAGAAATTAAGAACAACAATCTCCTGTGAATTAGGATAAGGAGGAATCTTAGTTGTGGCTTGCTGGAATGATTAATGGATATAAATCGAACAAATTCCCCAAATTACCTTTCTAGCAATAATTTGTCAGTTTTCTCCTGGAATTAAGCTGGCTTTTGTGAAGAGAACATTTTAATTTATAGCCGATTTAAAAATAATTTGCTTACAGGAGGCTTGGCTCACTCAATTGCCCTAGACTCATTATTTGTAATTGATGTCACCACTGGGACAGTTGATAAAGGTCAGCTAAAGGAGGTCTTGCTATTTTGGTTTCCAACAGGGCCAGACTGGTCATAGCGGGCATTGGGGGTTTTCCAGGGTGGCTGGAAGGGTGGGGCTGTTTTTTCAGCAGTGGGGGCTGCTTTTGGTTACTGGCGGTGGTTTTGCAGCAGTGCTGCAGTGTCAGACCCCAGAAACAAAATCAGCAGTGCTCACATTTGCACCCCTCCACTCCCCATCCCGGGGAGGGGGGCTGGTCCTGCAAAATTGCCAGGGCTGCTTTGGGTTCCCAGTACGGCCCTGCTTTCCACAGATTGTAACTGGGGTTTTGGTATCCGTCCTTTTTCCCTAAAAAATATGCAAGGCATTTGGATTCATTTTACTAAAACAGAAAATCAAAAATGAACCACGCTTCTTCTATTTAATGTTTATTCCCCCTGGCCAGCAAAATAGCTTAACTTTGAACCAGATATTTGAATCAACAGAATCGATCTTAGAGCACAGAAGAAACTTTTGTATACTGCTAATTGGGGACTCAATGTTAGCATTTCAAATGCTGCTCTAATCTTAAACGGGGACAAAGAGCTAAGAGAAGCTTGGAATATCCCAAAATCTATGGTTCAGTTTAAACACAGAAGTGATAAGGTGACTCTTCATATAATTTTAGGTTTACAACTTCAACAGATCATAAATTGATCTCTGGAGGTGGGAAATGGCAAAGCTACATTAGATCCAAAACAGGGTAAAATATTTTTGAACTTGCATTTGACTGACTATACGAATAAATAAATTACTGGTCTCTGGAACCTTCATAGCATTAAGGAAGTAATTCAAATTACTGAATAGAGTATTAGTGAAACAGACTAATGAGATACAAAACGCCAATAGCCCGTTCAATAAGAAGGTACAAATATCATTAAATGTCATTGATAGGCAAATCTTGGCAGAATTAAACTTGTTCATTGAATTTTTCAGTTGTTGGAATTAAAGAAATTTAAGACCTCCCCAAAAAATTGAAAAAGATTTATCAAGCCTAAAAACGGAAAGTAGTAGATCAGAATTGGGTCGCCCTTCAGGAGGCAGAACTCAACAAAAATTCAAAACTGTTCTGGAGCTGATTACATTGTCCCGTGAAACCAAAATAGTTTTGCCTCCTGTTTCAACTGCAGGTGCAGTATGGATAGAATGGGGAACAGCCATTACAACGCGGTTTTTACCACGCAGTGCAGTTACATCACATTCGTTACAACGCATGCGATGTTACAACGCTATGCCATTACAACGAAAGTCTGTACATCGACTTGCGCTAGATGGCGTGCTAACATTACAAATAATGTAGTTTACTATCCCAACACCTTCCCTACTGTTAAGTGGACTGGAGTTGGAATAGTAAATTACACTTTTTTAATGTTAGCATGCCATCTAGCGCAAGTCGATGTAAAGACTTGCGTTGGAATGGCATAGCGTTGTAACATCGCATGCGTTGTAACGCATGCGATGTAACTTCACGCGTGGTAAAAACCCGCGTTGTAATGTCATACATCCGGATAGAATATATCTCTAAGTTGTACATGGAAAATAAAAAAGAGATTAGAGATGGGTTGTTGGCATCTATACAGTTTCCAGTGAATTCTTCTTAGGAATGAATACCGGATTTAAGCAGTCAGAGAGATGCATATAGAAAAAGAACACAACCCTTTGCACCAATAGGTCAGATCAAATCCTAATAAATGTTTTGCTACAACACAGGCCTGATTCTATATTCTTGGAAGGGGAGTGATATAGTACCACAGCAAAAGAAAGGTTCTTGTGTGCTACCAAGAAATAATCATCAGATTACTCTCCTTGATGCTGGAGGAAAGCTCTTTGCAACAAGTATTTTGGAACAGCTACAGGTTTGGGCTTTTGCAAATGGAACTATTCTCCATAAACAGTCTGGGTTTAGACCCAAACACTACAGATAACATTTCAATTGTTAAAACTTTGATTGATAAATACATAGTAATACATTTTCAAATTCTACACACTGTTTTTATAGATTTTTCAACAGCATTTGATAAAGTGGACAGTCCTACTCTTTGGAGAAAAGTGTTCTTGCTGGACATTCCTGCAAATCTTTTAAGACTGATCATTGTGGTATAGAGTGTTGATGAGAGAGACTAAGGGCCTCACTCCTACAATTAAAACATTGAATGGTTTAAAACAAAAGATGGAATGGAATGTTACCAAGAGTAATGCCAGTGGTTATAATTAATTCCAGCAATCTAGCTGTCATCTTTTTAATGTCCTCTTTCACAGCCTGTCATTTTAGGGCTTTTACGTTTTGGACATTGTTCTTGTAAACTATATATTAAACATAATTAACAGTACCCAATGCTTCCGTTAATGAAGTAACCACAAATGTCAGTCAGTTGTGGGTTTTTTTCGGGCTTATCTCCTTTTCATCTTTCGCTTCTAATTTTACCATTTGCATGCATCGGATCAATGCAAACACGTCTGTGCTTTTTATTCTTATTTCCTGCATTTGCAAATGCACCGAGCCTGCACCCATGGCGAGGATGAGCTGAGTTCTGCCTTCACAGAATTTATTCTGCTGATATCACTTAGTGAACAGAGCATGCTGTTAAATTACAAATTTCCAAACTAAACATTTGCCTAGTCATTCCCATTAATCGTAGGGCGCTGAGCACAGGCTGTGTTGCAGGCGAGGCTGCCAGCAAACCAGTCAGGTATTAAACATTTGATTCCAGTACAGCGTGATGGGAAATTGAAACTATGATGTGCAGAAAAAATGTAAACTCAATGTCCTCCACAAATCAACATGCTGTATATAGTATGACGTTTTAGAACTATCTCAGACAGATTTTCCTCATATGGGTTTTAGTGCCTTTGAGAAATTGGGCTCTTGGTTGGGGGGCGGAGGTGAAACCCTGCTCAAGCTACAATCCTTGTCAGGGTGAACGACATAAAGTCACCAAGTTAACCGGTGCTTAACCCTCCGGGAACTTGGCACAAAAGCAATCAGGTTTAACTTAGAGGCAATGTGTAAAAAATGTATGCAGCGCTCAAACAGTAATAAATAATTTGACAACAAAACAACAAAAATCGAATCAGTAGAACCGGAGATATTTAATTTCAAAGATCCATGCTAGGTATAGAGCCTAAAGGCACATAGCGTCTGGTCATGCGAGACCGGGTGAATGTCACAAGTTCAGGGCAACTGCGATGTAGCATGGGCTGGACACAGGGCGCAGGTTAGTCCCGCTGAAAAAGTTACCTCCTAAAGTCCAGCACAAAGAGTTCTGGTCGCGGTAGAAGAGGCCACATGAAGCAGGGTCACGGATGGGCATCGCTGTAGTGTAGGAGCAGGCCCGGGCGTCACAAATGTTCTTCACTGTAGTGCAAAGATCCCGTCTGGCATCGCAGATTGTTGCTGCTAGAGATCATATGTTGGAGGTAATTGCTGGCGGTCACTGTAGCATGAAGAGTTGGGTTCACCTGGGCTTCACGTTGGCGGTCAGCACAGGCAGTAAGATCTTGGCATGAACTGACAACTGATTCCACACTAATGGAAAACAAGTAGAGGGGAAAATAGAAAATCAGCGACCATGAAAAAGGAAGGTAAGAAAGAAATAATAAGTATGAGAGAAAAAGTTAGGTAGATCAAAAAAGAGAATAAAAGACAGTAAGAAAGTGTTACAGGAAGGAATGACAAAAGGAAATGTGAAAGGAAAGAATGAAAATGGGTGAGAGGTAGACACAGAAGATGTCTTGAATCTAGTTGAAGAGACAAATGATACACATCAGACACATCTATTGGTTACCCTCGATGTAGAGGCCCTCTACACCATTATCCCTCAGGGTGCCACCCTGGAGGTGATAGAGAAGACCCTACTGTCAGAAGAGTGGACATCACCTGCCCCTGTCAGCTTTATCATGGTGTGTGTGACCCTGGCCGTAACAGAGAACCTTTTCCAATATGGTGATCAATTGTGAAACCAGACCCACAGGACTTCCATGGGGAGCACCTATGCCCCAAGTTTGGCTAGCCTCTACAGTGCCAACATCCTTCTCCGGTGCTTATATATTGATGATATCCTTATCTTCTGGAAAGGAGATAGGATGCCCTGCGAGAACGTTTGTGTTTTGATGAACACCCTACTTATGATTTACTAAAAACTTTTCTGACAAGTGTCCTCTTTTCCTTGATTTGATGATCTGTTGTGTTGATGACAGATTACAGACTACCACTTACAAGAAGCCTTCTGACAGCAATTGTCTTCTTCTGTATGGGAGTCATCATCCTAAATCACTCAGGGATAATCTCCCCTTTGGGTAGTTTTTACGTCTGCGTCAAAACTGCAGCACAGCACAAGATTTTGATACACAAGCACAACTGCTATCTGCCAATCTGAAGGCACAACAATACCCTCCCCATTGTGTGAGAGCAGCATGTAAACATGTCAAAAACAGTAAGAGGGAAGCCTTGTTAGAACCATGCACTAGGCCAAATGAGGATGTACCGACATGTGTCACCACTTTTAAACCCAACTCTAACAAATTAGGGAATATTATCAGAAAACATTGGGTAATCTTACAGACAGGCAGCCTTTAATTCCCATACCTCAATTTGTCTTCAACGCACTTCCAACTCGAGAGACATGATTGTGCATACTAGACCACGAAAACCGATGGGATCAAAACAACCGTTGTTGTGTGATCTATCCCCCGTTCCCTCCACTCCCATGGTTGTCGTATAGCTTCCTACATATTAGATTTTACCCACTGCAGGTCTATATACCTCAATTTTCTGTACTCCTCTCACCTTCCACTGGCCACTCATGCCAGAGACATTGTCTCTGTGTATATACAACTGGCCATTCACAACAGAGACTCAGCCTGTGGCTCAACACCAACACACTTGCCTTGCCATTACTTTTGTATATTGAAACCTCTCTCTTATACCTCTTGGCATTCATCAACTTTCAATATTAGGAGACACATAGACAGGTGTCACCACTGGCCCATTGGCCCAATGTTAGATTTCCATAATGGCACTCATACCCTTCTTATTTGTCTTTTCATTATGAGCAGCATTTTCTGTAATATCCACTGTGTGGTGCTCCACATGTTTAGCCTTTCTACTGAATGCATATCACATGCGTCTTGGATGTACTAACTCCACTCCAAGATGGTGGTCATTTGCGCACCCATATTTAGGACTAGCCGATGTGATTACTATAAGTGCCCGGAAAGAGACTTCCGGGTGCCCACCTGCCTTTCACAGGTAGGGCCACCACCGGTAGGAGCATCTTCCTTTTACCCATACCAATATATTCCTTTTTCCCCATGTCATGAGTAACCAGACTGGCTGCCATATTACCTCCCTTACCCAGAAAAATGACACCTGGATTACACAACACACTAATTCTGCATACAGTCTAGTTATTCCATATTGGGCAACGACCTCCACCTGAAGACAAATAGGCATGGCGCAGCAGTGCTTAATGCTAACCGTCCACTCACTCCTCTACTTCAGAGGAAGCAGAGACTGGGTAGGTCGCCCTGCGGACACTGAGCTACGGCTCTGTATTGATTGTCTGCAATTTTTCTGAAAAGGACTCCCAATCACAGCCTGCTTGAGCCTCGTTTGTAATATATCCCCAAATTTGCCTCCCCAGCACAGTAATTAGTGGCAGCTCTGCTTTCACTCGAGGAGGCATCACCGTTACCTACATTGGGTGAGTTAACCCATTTGGACACAGCGTCTGATATCTATGCTATGTGGTTACCTATCCGTTTGTCACATGTTTGCTTAAGGATCTTAATGTTCTGTTTACCCTGCATAGTGCAGATTGCACCTACATGATTAGTAGCATGTTTTGCAGTGTTACTCATGCTGCACCTTACCTAAAACATGTATTTTGGGGGCTTCTGTCTCGCAGGCTGCTTGATTTAGGGTTTCATTCTCTGTTACAGGTTGGTTTTAGAATCATTATACGAAGGTATCTACCTATACCAAATTTGGTTACTTGGGAATGTTTTGGACTTACACAACTCTAGGTTCCAACCACTGTGTAGATTAGGAAACGTTGGTTCTAATGACTTGCCACAAGATAATCATTGTCTCTTTTGATAGCTACTATCATTTGAATTAGACAAGTGGACTCGCTCATTAAAATCTTTTGAGGACTAATTAGTTTATTTTAATACGCACTTTTCACACACAAACATTACCTACACCAATCTACACCAACAGCCCCACATCCACACTTCACATATGGCATAAAAAGAAAAGATCTCCAGCAAAGAGCCACCTTGTGGGTGCCAGTCGGGCATTGCAGTGCCGGCCCGACAAGGAGCATGCCCTATGATGAAGCATGACACCCTTTTGGGTGTTTGAGGGCTGTTCCTTCTGAGGAATCAGGCTCCCCAGTGAGACTACCCAGTTCACAACCAACCTCATATGCTTTATATTTCTACTAAAAGAAACTGCATACCCTATGTTATGACATTTTTAGATTAACACAGAAAATAAAGCACAAACCTATTAAGGAGATGATAAACATATATAAAAGTAAATGTATCTCAGCAGGACTATATGGTGCAGGTTTGTGGGGCTATTGTAATGTGGGGGCCCTTCAACTTTATAGAAAATGGTTTTAACCACAGATTGCTTGCATGTCTAAAAAGCACCACCACTTTTATTTGGCATGAGGAACTAGGATTACCTTATGTGGAGGACTTGATTGGGTTAGCACCTTTCTTATTGTGGATTAAGGTTTGGCAGAACCCAGACACAACCCTAGTTAGAACTTGCATTTCTGATTGTTTATCCCTAGACAAAGGTATTCGAGTCCCTTGGTTTGCATACCTGAGGAGAATATTCAAGAAAGTAGGCCTCATGGAAGTATACACCAATCTTCAAAAGACCACTATGAATTGTAAAGAGATCATGAAGCAGTGTTGTCTCAAACATTTCAAGTAAGGCTGGTGAAAGCCCAGGCTCTTCAGGACAGAAGTGAGATATTCATCGGTGTCAACTACTAGAACTCTCAAGCCATATTTATCGTAAATCATAATCTCAATTCATCCTTTTCATCTCACCCACCTAAATTGAATATAGTGCACTTTAAGGTTGCTTACCTATTGCAAAGTGCCTGGTAGCACGACGTCCTGTTGTAATAATGCCTCAAAACAGAGCACAGGCCACTTTATATTGTTTTGCTCTCTATACTCAGCACCTCAGTCCTCATTTCTGGTCCCTGTATTGTGTAGGTTAAATATGTGTGAGCACTAGATAAGATTAGAATCTTTGAAGCAACATTCTACATTAGATATCTGTTACACAGTGATAAACTTTATTAAGATGGTCCTAGCAATCAGGAAACGATATGAAGAGTTATACATATAATAAACGTGTCATCCCGCCAGTCTATGAATTTAGTTGTTTTACCTTTAGGATGATTTTTGGGAAAAGTTTGACATTTTTTAACATTTATTTATTACTGTATATATCTTTGTTTGATGACTTGTATTGAATGTGCCAAATAAAGATTTAAAACTCAGACGTTGATATGTGTATAAAAAGAGGTAAAGAGAGATAGTGAGGTAGAAGAGTAGTGGTGAAGTAAATAGACAATGCATTTTAGGGCTTCTCCAGACTTAATCACACCTTCAAACACTTTCTTCAGAAGAAATGTCATGCGCATCGAAAGGGTTAAATAGGGACAAAGAGCTAAAAGAAGCTTGGAATATCCCGAAATCTATGGTTCAGTTTAAACACGGAAGTGATAAGGTGACTCTTCATATAATTTTAGGTTTACACCTTCAACAGATCATAAATTGGTCTCTGGAGGTGGGAAATGGCAAAGCTACATTAGATCCAAAACAGGGTAAAATATTTTTGAATTTGCAGTTGGCTAACCATATGAATAAATAAATTACTGGTCTCTGCAACCTTCATAGGATTAAGGAAGCAATTCAAGTTGCTGAATGGAGAATTAGTGAAACAGACTAATGAGATACAAAACGCCATTAGCCCGTTGAATAAGAAGGTACAAATATCATTAAATGTTATTGATAGGCAAATCTTGACAGAATTAAACTTATCCATTGGCAGTTCATTGAATTTTCAGTTGTTAGAACTAAAGAAATTCAAGACCTCCCCAAAAAATGTATAAAGATTTATCAAGCCTTAAAACGGAAAGTAGTAGATCAGAATTGGGTCGCACTTCAGGAGGCAGAACTCAACAAAAATTCCAAACTGTTCTGGAGCTGATTACATCCTTCAGTGAAACCAAAATAGTTTTGCCTCCTGTTTCAACTCCAGCTGCAGTATGGATAGAATATATCTCTAAGTTGTACATGGAAAATAAAAACATAGAGATTAGAGATGGGTTGTTGGCATTTGTACAGTTTCCAGGGAATTCTTCTTAGGAATGAATACCCCCATTAAGCAGTCAGAGAGAAGCATATATAAAAAGAACACAACCCTTTGCAGCAATAGGTCAGATCAAATCCTAATAAAAGTTTTGCTACAACACAGGCCTGATTCTATATTCTTGGAAGGGTAGTGATATAGTACCACAGCAAAAGACAGGTTCTTGTGTGCTACCAAGAAATTATAATCAGATTACTCTCCTTGATGCTGGAGGAAAGATCTTTGCAACAAGCATTTTGGAACAGCTACAGGTTTGGGCTTTTGCAAAAGGAACTATTCTTCATAAACCAGCTGGGTTTAGACCCAAACACTACAGATAACATTTCAATTGTTAAAAAGTTGATTGATAAATGCATAGTAATAACATTTCAAATTTTGCACACTGTTTTTATAGATTTTTCAACAGCATTGGATAAAGTGGACAGTCCTACTCTTTGGAGAAAAGTGTTGTTGCTGGATATTCCTGCAAATCTTTTAAGACTGACCATAGTGGTATAGAGTGCTGATGAGAGAGACAAAATATTTTTATTAATCCATGAAAGTTACCACAGGTTACAATGCTTTGTATAAATGATGGTTAGAGATACAATAAAATATCTTAAAAATACACATATTTCATAATACCTAAAAATGGTAGTGAATACATAGGGTTCTTTAAAGTCTGAGTGCAGGTATATAAGATCGGATATATATCTCCTCTAGCTATGCCATCATTCATTCATATAGGACACCACTCGTCCCCATATCTCCATGCCCAGTTTCTTTTTCCGGATACCCTTAATTTCATATAGACTATATTCTACATTAAATATGGACAGAAATCGAGCCCTCCAAAGTTCAAAAGAGGGCACATCTTTCTGGAGACACACTGAAGCAATGCAGAGCCGAGCCACAGCTGTTACAAGAAAAATCAGATACCTATACTTATAGGCCAATTGATTTGAGTCCTCTCTCTCAGCTACCCCAACAATACCTGAGCAGATGACAAGCTTACTGGACCCCCCCACACTTTTGTAAAAAATTTCTCTATGTGCACAAACAGACTCGTTAAGTGCCTACATGCATAAAAAAATGTGTACAATATCGGCATCGTCTGATCCATATCAGAAGCATTTCCCATCATTTGTCCCCCCCCCCCCATTTAAGGAGCTTGGCTGGGGTGTAATAAAGATTGAACAAAGTCTTGTAATGTTGTGCACGGAGGTTCACAGATATTAACAATTTCCCTGCTAGTTCAATAGAATTTTCTAGTACATCCCAGCCTATCATTCCATTTGGTATTATGAGTCTCTATATCGCTACCCTTAGTATCTAGTAATGTATTATACATTATCCCAATACGTGCTTTCTTCCTCACAGCTTCTATAACAGGGTTTACTCCTAATTTCAATTGATGTTTCCCTACATAGTCACAGATTTGTAGATATTTAAAGAATTTGGACCTACTAATATGAAATTTGTCTCTTAGCATTTCAAAAGACATTAAGCAGCCATTAGCATATAGGTCCCCTAAATAATAAATCGCTTTAGTTCACCATCTATCTACAGTCCTATCCCAAAATATCGATGGAAGAAGTGTTGTAGCTGTGATGGGGGTATACTCACATATCATCTCTAACCCATACTGCTTTCGCACCGCTTTCCACACCTTATAAGCTGTGTTTAAAACCTTAAAGCTGGTTTTCTTGTAGTAGCTTGGGTCTACGTTAATGAACAATCGATTTTTAGCCTCATTCCCAAGTAGCATTTGATAAATTGATGGGGCTTCCGCAGCACTAATTGGGTTGTCACCAAATAATAAAATATTCATATGTTGCAGGATATAGACATAATTATAGAGAGTAAAATCTGGTACGGCCCAACCTCCCTTCTCACGGGGGAGAGTCATATAACGCATAGCTCTGCGGGATTTACCCTGGGCCCATATATACCTGGCACACACTAACTGTAATATCGCAAGTTGGTTACGGGGGATTTCAAGCGGCACTGATCTAAAAAAATATAGGATCTTAGGTAATATCAGCATTTTAAGGACATTACAGAATCCCACAAGTGAAAGATGTAGACACGCGTATCGGTCCAGTTGCTTACATACGCTGTTTAACATGCTGCCCCAGTTAACCTCGACCAATGAGTTTAAACACTCCCTTAACTTGACACCCAAGTATGTTATCTCACTCACAGCCCATGGGCCTTCGAATACAATATTAGAGCATAGAATCTGTGGTTTTGCCACGTTAAGTTTGTATCCCGAAGCGGTCCCAAACTCTAGTGCCAACCGTTCAATTTCTGGCATGGCCATATTGGAGTTTGGGGTTACTACTGCAACATCGTCTGGATACGCAAACACACGGTAATGCTCCTGTTTCTATATTACAGACTATCCCTGCACTTTGTTCTAGCATTTTTAAAAACGGATCTATATACAGTGAGAACAACAGCAGATAACAGGGACATCCCTTCATAGTTCCCCACGAAATATGTACTGGGCTTGATTCGAGACCCATAATGTAGACCTTGGCTGATGGCCGACGATATAACGCTTGTATGGATGTAAGTAAGTTCTGTTTAAAACCTACACAGTGCAACACGGCCCATAAAAATTCCCAACCGACCCGGTCGAATGCCTTTTCGGCGTCTAATAGTATCAGGCTAAATTCACTCCCCGCTGTACTAGCTATGTCTAGCATGGTTACAACCCTGTTGATATGATTGGTTGTCACCCTCCCAGGGATAAAACATTGTTGTCTCACTGCTACTAAAGGTGTTATACTTCAGCCAACCGGGTCGCCAGAATCTTGGAATAGATTTTACCGCCTTCATTTAAAAGCGATATCGGTCGATATGAGCCAGGTCGATCAGCCGGTTTATCTTTTTTTTTTTTAAACTCTAATACTGGCTTCGTCCCATGATAGGGGGGCAGCTCCAGCTTGGGCCTGTTGCACGGTGACTAACATATCTGTCTTTAAAACTCCAAAAAATGTTTTATAGACTTCCAATGGGAGTTTGTCGGGCCCAGCTGCTTTGTCCATAGCTAAGCCATTAACAGGCTTCCTTCAAGGCACGTCACAAGCGGTACAGCTCTCCGGCTTTTCCGCTCCCCCGCGTCCGGTCACCTGCGGGGTTCCCCAAGGTTCTTCCCTTTCCCCTCTACTCTTTAATCTTTATATCCGTCCCCTCATCTCCTCACTTTTGGAGCTGGGGGTCTCTGTGTACAATTACGCAGACGACCTCCAGCTCGTCTTCGATCTCTCTTCCCCTCTTGATTCTCTTCCCAAATTCTCTTCTACTCTTATCTTTATCTCCCAATGGATGAGCTTCAATCATTTGAAGCTCAACCCTGATAAAACGGAGCTTGTACTCACGGGAGGCCCCTCCAACCCTTGGTCCCCTTCCCACTGGCCCCTCTCCTTTGGTCCTTCTCCATCACCGGTTTCCTCTGTTCGGACCTTGGGTATTAAGGTTAGCCAGGATCTTTCTATGCACGCCCATATAAGTTCTGTGGTGTCTTCTTGCTTTCTTTCCCTTCGTTTAATTCGTAAGATTTCAAGGTTCTTTTCTGTTGATGCTCTCAAAACTATTATCACTGCCCTCATCACGTCCCGCCTGGATTATGGGAATGGCCTGTACGTTGGCATTCCTGCCTACGAAACCCGCCGCCTTCAGGCCATCCAAAACCAGGCGGCTCGCCTTATCCTTCGTCTTCCCAAAACCTCCCACATCACGCCTGCTCTTAAATGCCTCCACTGGCTCCCCGTGCATTTCAGATCCTATTTCAAACTTGCTTGTTTTGCTTTTCAGGCACATGCCCGTTCCGCTCCTTTCATCAACTCTCTCATTGCTCCCCACGTTCCTAGTCGCACTCTCCGCTCCTCCTCACTTTCTCTTCTCCATGTCCCTCGATTCCGTAAATCCCGCATTGGTGGCACTCGTTTCTCAGTCCTGGCCCCCCGGTTTTGGAACAGTCTTCCTCTTTTCCTTCGTTCTATTCCTATTTACACCCACTTTCGTAAGGCCCTTAAAACTTTTCTGTTTTCCCAAGCTTTCCCTAACTAGCTCTCTGGGACTGCTCTTGTGAGTCTGGACGAGGTGTCAGCGCCAGGAAGCCGCTTGGCAGCAGTGCGCTTTAGCAAATTCCTTTTTCATTTCATTTCATTTCAACAGCTCTTTCCAATTCCTCCATTGTAATGGGGGCTTCTAACAATTCTGCATCTTGCTCGTCCAATTGATTGCGACAATTCTGTAGCAGGGATTCCCCTGCGTGGGAATCATAGCCCTCACTAGTGTATAATGCCTCGTAATAGTCCTGAAACTCCTTTAGAATCCCTGTATCAGTTTCTACTATTTCCCCCTGTAAGTTCGTCATAGAGCAAATCCTCTGAGCTGCTTCTTTAGCTCTAAGCCTCTGCACCTGGCAACGCCCAGATGCTTCCCCATATTCATAATTTAATTTCGTATCTACAGAATGTTTCCTCGCTATCTCTTTACTCCAATATAAATTGATTTTTGCTTTGCCCCGAGCTACTTCCGTTTGGAGGTCTGTGATATCCTGACCCGTGTGTATGCCCTGCATACGTTTTTCCTCGGATACCATTAACGATGCGTATAATCCCTGCAGTTTCGCTCGTATTTGCTTTTGCTTGTATAGGCCGAAGCTAAGGGTCTCTCCCCTAAACCCAGCTTTAAAAGCATCCCATACACACCCTCCCCCAGCCACCCCCCTCCCCACTCCAACATGTTGATGAGAGAGACTAAGGGCCTCACCCCTATAATTAAAACATTGAATGGTTTAAAAGAGGGCTGTATGTTGGCTCTTATTCTCTTTTCTATCTTTCATTATGATTTACCAGCTCAATTTGCATCATATAAGTTGCATGTACTAATTTAAGCTGATGATGTGGTTATATTTTACCTTACCCCAAATGGCCTGCAACATAGTTTGAAATGCATATACAGAGAAAACCTTTTTTTAAGTTTAAAAGATTTATTTGAAGTGAAGTAGAGATACAAAGAATATGCCATACAAATTATCTTACACTGAATTTACAGGAATAAGAATGAAAATAATAAACCAAGTAGAAAGCATTTTACATTTTAACATTTTATATACAGAGGGGTGGAAAGGTAGAGAATAATTCTACAACTAAAGAATGTGTAACGTTACATAGTAATAACAAAGAATACAAATTTTATCTATCTAAAAAACGATATAATATTGCGAAATAACATAGAATAAATAGGCAGAGAAAATAATAACTTACGGCGGTTTAACATTTTTAGAATGTTTAAAACACACCTGTTTCCTAGCAACATTATTCAAATAATTAGTTAATGGTAACCAATATAAGTCTCTATTAGCTAGTGGATTGTAAGAGGAGGCAAAAGCAATATCCAGTCTATTATAGTGACAAACATTATTCCACAAAGACTTAACTGAACGATTGGTAGAGCATTTCCAATTTAGTGTAATTTGGTGAAAGGCTAGAGCCAATATAAGATCAAACAAACCTCGTTCATGGACAGGCAAACCCAAATATTCTATCAGACTTCCTGCAAAAGTGTCATTGGAAAAATGAATATTTAACTTAAAATGTTTTAATATAGTAGACCATATGTTAACCCAAAAGGAGGTTACCTTGGAACAGGAAAATAAAAGATGGAACAAATCAGCTAGATGATTTACAGGACCAACAGGAATCATTAGTAGTATATGAGAATTTAGCTATTGATAGGGGAGTAAAATACAATCTATGATAAAGAAAAAACATAGATTGGGTAGTAGAATCAGATTTAGAATTTTTAATGATCTTGCCCAAATTGTGTTCCAGAAATCGACGTCCCACACACAACCCAAATCCTTCTCCCAGGCCAATTCCAAATTAGTTTTAGAACGAACAGGGTCTGGGGTAAAGAGATATTTATAGATCAAGGAGGCCTCTGGAAATGAATATTTCATTTTTAAAATTGGATCATCTGAGGATGCAGAAATATCAGAAGGAAGGGAATAAAAGATATCCAAAATTAACACCATAAGTGTTGAGAATTCCAGCGAAAATGAGCGTGGACACTTAAAGGTAACCTGAAAATGAGGGAAAGAACAAGGAGTCATGCCACCAAACAAATCACAAACCCAAGCTATTCCTCTGAGTCTCCAAGATCTCCAATATAAAGGTGTATTTGTAATAGTAATAAGGCGGTTATACCAGAGAGGAGATTGTAGAAACGATTCCCCAGTAGAGATTTTTGATTGACAATGATATTTTAATAGAGAGAATGTATGACAAAACAATGGAAAAGATGTGATGTTTACTTTTGCAGTAAATACAAGAATTTTGTTCACAGAAAAAGGAGCAATCAGAGAGCGTTCCACTTTAGCCCATAAAGGTGTGAAAGGGCTGTAAGAAGCCATTTTGATGCTTGGTTCAGGCAAAAAGCCTTATGATAGAGTCTAAAGTCAGGAAATGTTACTCCCCCAATAGATTTTGGTTTCCTAAGAAGAGTTAATGATATTCTTGGTTTCTTATCATGCCATACACATTTTGAAAGAAGGGAGTCTAGTTTTTTTTAAAATATATGAAAGGGATGTGAATGGGTAGCATTGAAAAATGTATAGCAAGATAGGGTAATCATAATCTTAATTGAATCAAGACAACCCCACCAAGAAAAAAAGAGGATTCCATGAAGAAAGGAGTTTAGTTATATGATCAAAAGCTTCCTTCATATTGATTTTAACCAAATCTAGAATGGAGTTATTGAACCAAATTCCTAAGTATTTCATTTTAGAGTTGTTCCATTAGAAACCAGTCAAATCAAAATGCTGTTTAAAACAAAATTTAGTAATGGGGAGAATTTCTGTCTTCTCAGGATTAATTTTGTGGTCAGAAACCATAGAAAAATTTGAAAATTCTTGCAATAAAAGGGAATAGAGGTTTCAGGATTGGAAATGAAAAGCAAAATATTATCTGCATAAGTTGATATTTTAAAATGAGAGTCCCCATAAATAAACCCAGAAATAGAATAGTATTTTGACGAATCCGAGATAAAAAGGGTTCAATGGATAAAACAAAAAGGAGAGGAGATAAAGGGCAACCTTAATGTACACCTCGTTTCAATAGAAAGATTTACTAAATAAGGTCATTAACTAAGACAGAAGCAGTAGGATTTGTATAAAGTAAGGAAGGAGATGAGAAAATACATTTAGGGCCAAAACCATGCCATTGAAGAGATTTAAATAAAAAGGACCAATCAACTCTATCAAATGCCTTCTTCGCATCAACAGAAACTGCAGCTAGGGAACAGGAAAGAGTGGAAGCCTTATTAAGAATGTTAACAAACAACCACAAATTATCAGATGTTAGTCTGCCTTTAATGAAGCCGCATTGTTCTGGTCCAATTAGAGTAGGTAAAAGAGGTTTGAGTCATAGTGCAAGTAACTTGGCAAACATTTTATGATCAACATTAACCAGGGATATAAGGCGATAATTCTTACAAAGTTTGGAGTCGCGACCTTCCTTGTGGTTTAAGCATATTGTGGTTTCCAAAAAAGTACCTTCAGCCTTATCAATAGTGTGAAAATGATGAAAAAGACGCAAGAGTTTTGGGAGTTATAAATATGAAAAATGCTAATAAAATTCTACTGTGAAACCATCCGGACCCGGGGTTTTCTCTTTTTTGAGGAGGTTCAAAGCTTTGGCTATTTCTGTAACTGATATATCCAACTCAAGAGCATTGAAGTCCAAGTTTTCTCGTGAAGATGGAATAGATTGAGCCAGATAGGCATCTATTAAAGATGCAGAAGTAGGAAATTCTGGTGTGTATAAAGATTTATAAAATTTCACAAATTCTTCTAGAATATCATGTTCCTTAAAAAGATGTTTCCCTTCTGCCCCTGAATAGAGTCTATTGATACACGTTCTTTTCGAGCTTTGAGGTAATTAACCAAAAGCTTACCGACTTTATTCCATCTGCCATAATACTGGGCACTACTGCGTAGAAGAATCGATGAAGCATTGTCTGTGGTTACTTTATTAAAATCTAACTTCGCACAAATAAACTCCTCTGGAGGTGAATTAGAAGAGGAAGAATAGAATTAATGTTCTGGACATTTAATATTTGCTAATAAGCTATTATATTGATTACGTGTTCTTTTCTTTTTTCTGGACACAATTTATAATAAAACCACAGGCGGTAGCTTTAAATGTTAAATGTATCCCAAATCAATGAAGGGGAAAAATCTGGAACTGCATTCAGGGAGAAAAATTGCTCAGCAAAAGAAATAAAGGAAGAAGAAAAATGAGGATCTTTTAATAGGAAATTATTAAACCTCCATCTGGAAGATCTGGGCTGCAAGTCAAAATCTGCAACAACCAGGGCATGATCAGAAATTACAATAGGTTCAATTGAGGAAGAAATAAGGTTCTGGCATAAAAGGGTTGGAGAGGAAAATGTAATCCAGTTGAGTAAGGGAACCATGGGGGGGGAGAAAAAGGAAAATTCTGTTATATCTGGGTTGCATAAGCGCCAAGCGTCAACAAGGTGGTCTGAGAAATAGTATTATGAAATTGTTTGTGAGCTTTGTGAGGTATGGAACGGACCTGAGACAGACGGTCAATTAAAGGGTCTATAATCTGATTGCAATTACCTCCTAAAATAAAAAAATCTTCTTTATATTGAATTAATTTTTTGTAATATTGGGCCAAAAAGAGTAGTCCGTTGGGTGGGACCATAAACATTAAATACTGTCAAAGAAATATTATTAATAAGTAACTTAACTATTATCCATCTACCTTCCGAATGAGTTTCTTTGGAAACAACAGAACACTCTAATTTTTTGTGAACTAGAATAATTACGCCGTTTTTCTTATTAGAGGTAGGATAAACAGGAACTGAGCCAACCCAACTCCGTTTAAGCTTCAAAGCCTCCGGTTTTGTTAAATGAGTTTCTTGTAAAATCACTAAGTCAGGATTATAGGAGGCTAGGTGAGATAATATTCCCTGCCTCTTTATGGGATTAATAAAACCCTTCACATTCCACTATAAAACCCTGAACATATATTCATTGAAAGATATATGAAGTAATACGATCAACAATAAAAGAGAATGAAACAATCAAGAAAAAGGAGAGAGTTGTCGAAAGAAAGAGAAAATAGAAAAAAGGAGGGAAAAAGAAGAGAGTGATAGAAAGGACATTAAGAGAAGACAGTACATGTCATCATTTGGTACAAAATGAGAATGTAAATGAAGATATAAGAGGACTGATGACTGTAATACGTACCTTCTGAGGAGAAACAAGAAGAAATATATGAGGAGTGGTGACACATAGAAGAAGACGACACAACCAACCGGGGAGGAGAAATCACAACGGGAAATCAAATGAAACAGGTAGGAAACGGATAAAGAGATGTCAGGAAAAACACCTGCAGAGGTATCAGAGGAGAAAAAAAAACAAATATAAGAAATTAAGAATACCATATTTTAAGACAGTTGTTCACAATAACCTGCAACGAAAAATATTAGGTAAGTCAAAGCAAATCAAGTCATGTCTGCAATAAAATAGGAGAAAGTCAAGGTATGGAGGACGACGTAGTAGAAAGAGGACCAGAAGTTTCCATAGATGTTGTGGAGTGCGATTGAATACATTTCTTCAGTTCTGCCGGATCATCAAAGGTAGAAGTGTTGTTTTGGAAAGTGACCTTGAACAAACATGGGTGAAAGAGTCCATAACGTGCTCCAAGCGTATGTAAAGCTGGACGAAGATCAAGGAATTCTTTCCATCATTTAGCTGTTTATGAAGAAAGATCCTGTGAAATAAATAATTTAGAACCTGAACAAACAAGCTGTTCTTTATGTTTAGCTGCATTTAAAATTTGTAATAGGTCTGTCAATTTCAGGAATAAAAAAAATTACAACCCGTGGTTTCGAAGGAGCAGATGACGAAGACAAGCGGGGTCCCAGCCTATGAGCTCGTTGGATATTCAAGTTTGCAGATGCAGGAAGGTCAAGACGTTTTATGAGAAAGGCGCTGAAGAAATGGATGGGGTTGTTGACCTCCAAGCCCTCGGGAAGACCATACAAACGGAGATTATTGCATCTATTTCTATTTTCAAGATCTTCCGCTGATTTCTTCAATGAGAGGCCCTCCCTCTCCAAGGCAACCAATTTGGTGGATATATTCTGTAGGTCATCGACATGTTGCTCCACAATGGCAATACGAGATTCCATAGGCGACCATTTATTATCCAACACTTGCAAGCGGGAATTGGTTTCCTCAACAAATGGACGTAAAGCACAAATTTCCTATAAAACAATATCCAGAGATACCGGAGAAACAGACTTTGGTAGAGAAGGAGGGTCTTTTTTAAGACTTTTGTTGGCAGAGGCTGGAGTCTGCATTTTGATTGAAGATGTTGGCGAAGCCGTCAACTTTGAAGATCCAGATTGCGCCATTTTACTGTTATCATCAAATGCAGAATCAGTATGAGAGGAATCAGACACAGGAGCGTGAGCAGTGTATCCCTTGTTAGTAAGTAGTAACTTCTTACTCCTACCTATAAAGCAAAGGAAGGAGAAACTTAGTTGAAGCAAGAGAAATCACCAGCAAACATCCTACAGTGTATCAAGAAACTTACAGAACGTAGCTGCGCAATACACTGTTTTATATTACTTTATCCTCTTCTGGTCTAGAAAATGACTGGTTACGCGTGAAGTGGCAGGTACTGTATAATGTTGTAGTAAAAGTCATTATATAAGCATTGTACCTGAGGAGAAAGGAAGACATTTCATCAAAGATGAATTCAAAATGGCGGTCGGAGAAGAGCTGCTGTAGTTTAGAAGTATCTTCATATAAAAAAGATAAGGAAAAGCATAACAGTGGAAGAAAACCACTCAGGGGCACTTCTGACACATACAACGCTCTGTTTCAATGTAAAAAAGATACTGTGGCCGCGAATATCACCGCTGCATTTCCCGCCGCGATATGGAGCTCCGGGGCTAGGCTGCCATCTTGTTTGGCGCTGTGCGCGCTCCCCCAGAGAAAAACTTTTTAAAATTAACATTTACAAAGCCAAAGTGTTGGCTTTCAAGGGAAGAAAACACTGTTGCATCTTCTATTGGAATTTGAATGGTGCTCTCATTGAAATGGTAAAAACTTCCACATATCTAGGGAGAGTGTTTCCTCAAACTGTAGATACCAAAGCATGCTATTTTCATCTTGTGAAACATGTTTTATATATCATATTTATTAGAAATGTATAGGGTAAAAATGCATCCGACACTAACATATGCACTTGAGTATACTCCTATTAGTAAAAGGTCTTTCTTGAATTTAAATGACGGGAATATTCTTCATGAACTAACTACAGCTAGTCAAGCAACCCCCTGTTCAGGCCCTTACCAGCTAGTTTCTAATGCACCGAAAGGAATGAAACCTTACTAGCTAAGTTTAAATTGTTTTGCATTAATTATGGTCTAGTAATTATTAGTAGCAAAAAAACGTTTATGGCTATCAATCCGCACAGGTGCTTTGGGGGAGTTCTAAGGCTGGAGGGTCTGGATCTTGAGAGAGCCTCAGATTTCAACTAACTTGGAATTTGCTTACCCACCTGTAATTCTTGGGCTAGCCAGGTCATAAGGCGCATGCTCTTACTAAACCACAGGGTGGTAGCTACTTAGAGTTTCGCAAGGACTACCTCCTTTCCCCCTGTATCCCCTCTCTTAGAAATCTGGAGAGCCCAAGTAATGGTGGCCGCAGTCTATGTGGCTGAACTTTGGGGGTATAGCAGTATTGAAGCACGAGGGCTTGCAGAAAACAAATTCTTGAGGTCAGTACTAAACTCCTTCAAAGTACCCCACTATTCTTTAAATAGGATTTGGGCATCCAGTCTATTATCCCCACAGTGAGGTGTAATCCAATTTTGTAATGGCTGAGGGTATGGGCGACCACTGAGCTGGAACTTTACAGGGCATGCCTTAGAGACATCTTGGACAGGCTGCAGAAAGTGAAGCTGTTACCATGGATAAAGTATGTTAAGCAAGCGTCAGTCTCCTTGTTCCTGACTGATTTCTGCACCAGCCCTACTGCCATCACATCTTCTTCCATTAGAATGGTGAAATCCCTCTACTTGGAGAATAAGGAAAAGAAACCGAACCAATCATCAGTCCTAGGTTCATTAACAGATAGATTCCTAGAGATAAAATCAATTCCTTTGTTTGAGCCATATATAGATGACATTGATCAACCTTTTACAAAAGCACTTTAAGATTTATTTTATGTTAGGTGCCCTTCCTCTTGCAACTTTTATTGCTAAATGGAAAGGCCCAATAAAAGGTAACAAACTTTGCCCAGTGTTTAGCAAACTGTAAACTCTTCATGCCTGTAGTACGCTTGTATTTCATTTAGTTAAAACATTTGGCTGCACCACCAAAACCTTGTAACATGACCAATGGACTATGTGTCTGCGTCCCCTTTTTTAGCATTTTATTCACAAGCACAGGGACAGAGCATGTAACCCTGCCCCTAGGCTTGTTGTAACATACGAACCACTGGCTAGAATGTAAAATTTATTAATGTACAACTAGCTGTTCAATCCACAATACCATATAATACCAATCTATGTGTATATCTGCATTAACTCAAATGTGGTTGCTCCAGATTAGGTTACCACACCGCTGTAATATATGTGCACCAGTTTAAACATAAGTAGATTCTTGCAAATCAACAATCACACCATGTGTGTTAATGAAACGTGATTTACTGTTTGCAAAGTACGTAATAACTACATCGTCTCTTCCAATTGATTGTGAATGCTATTGTAGATACTGTGTCTAAACCCATCACCGTGGCTTGAGATACCCATTTAGAGCAGACACGCACTATACATGTTAACCACATTGAATGCGATAACAGCTGGTTCATTCCAATTGATTGTACATACTAATGTAGAGGCTTTGTATAAACACAACATTCAAAGCAGAAACCCGCTTTCATGTTTGTCCATCTCAGGACATGGCTCAAAGCTGTTAGACGTATTGTGCCACTGTAATTATAGAATCCTCGGCCATTGAGTGAGGCTTGAATATACACGAGCATTGCTGGCCTGAATATAAGTAAGTGACAAGATTTACACGAAATACTGCCATACACGGCGCCCCAGCGTCTGTTGCCTGGCAATGAGACATGCTGGCATTCAGCTGCTGGATGCAACACATCACTGCCAGACGTGCACGCTGACGCCCTTCGGCGTTCTGGCAGCTTTATCTACTGCCCGTCAGATGTGCTCAAGCTGACCAACTTAATGCGGTTGCCCGGCAGGAGTCACAACTGCCTGTGTGCTTGAATTTCGGATTTGAAACCACAATTAATTCTGCAGGTGAGCGACACATGGGTTAGACTTAGAAATGCGCACTGATCCGTAACGGATGAGCGCTAGTAACCGGCGCTTTCGTCTTTGGTTTGTTCACAGACGTGAACGTGTAATTTAACCCGACTTTGGAACTCTGATTCATGTGATTGGCTCAACACGAGATCTGCATCTGTGAGTCTGCTGCTACGTACCTATGTCCTATGTGGGGTTGTCTAGTTATTTATCTCCCCTTTGCTTGCCCCCTTAGTCTCACGTGATGGGCACTCTCTCCAAACCAAAGGGGCGTGATTAACCGGCGCGTTCGGTTTGTAATTTCCACTGAAGTGATTGCATATTCATTACTAATCCTGATGGGTGATTTCTGCCCTAGTCCACTTGGGGTTATTTAATTACTTCTCCACCCCTTCCTTTTGGTTTTGTCTCTTACAATTAACGTGTAGGTCAATACTTCAAACTCTGACTGAACTTTTATCCCCCCCAGAAATTTAACATGATGGGCCCTCTAACAACATTGACTTGAGCTTAACCAGGATTCACTCTGGTTATTGTTAGGTGAGTTGTTATCACCTTTGCCCTCAATATGCTAACTATTTGTGGCTATTGGAACACACCTTAATTCCAAACGCGATGTCCCTAACGCACGTTCTGTCTGACTCTGCAGGCTGCCATCTATCTCCCCCACTCCAGTCCTGATGAAGACCCACCTTGACCATACATTATCATGCATATAGGGTTGAAACGTCGACGATACCTTCCGATCTAGTTCAAGGCCCCGCTTGCAAAAATACTGAAATTGAATAGAGCAGCAGGGTCATTTTGTTTCTGTTTACCCTGGCCTCTTCCAAACCTGTATATATTTTAATCACCTTGTACATATCACACACTTATTGTGTCACTAAGCGCAAAATGTCACTTGATCACAATTCACCTTAATTTTCACCTTGTCGGCAGCCGTATATACAACAAAATTCCTTATATGTGGGTATGTATAAATGATGTAATTTATATAAAACATTTCGATACCCAGACAACCTAATTTCTTTGTTGTTATTGTGCTTTTATTGTGTGTTCCCTGAAAACGCTTTCACATTCAACCTGTGCAGAAAATGACTTGTCCTTCAATTGAATTGTATTTATAAGAAATGTTTTGGTTATACCCGACAGAACCATTGTACTTTTTGCACTCATATAGAACAGGCATTTTTTCAGTTTTTGCAATTCGCTATTAGCGAATCGCAAACACCTAAGTACTAATGTGTCTTTGACACATTTAGCAATTCCTAATGGGGTCGCACTTGACCTACCTCATTAATATTTGTGAGGTAGGTCGCAATTTGCAACCCATTGGGAATGAGGGATGGTGGCCTGCTAGGGAGACCACTGCCTGCTCTTAAAAAACGTTTTCGCATATATTCACAAACGGGAAGGGGACCCCTGTGGACCCCTTCCTATTTGCAAATGAGTTACCAACAACTTCAAGTTAATGGTAAAATGCTAATGTTTTGCGACCGCATTTCAGTCCCAAAACGTTCTTACATACCGCTGTGAGCTGCTATTAGGAACGGACGCCCCTTTCTAATACCGAATAGGTTACCGAATCACAAAATGGGCCTTTGTACATAAAAAAATGCTTTTTTCCAGTCACAAATAGCCCGATTCTGTGAATCAGGCCGTTTGCGATGTGAAAAAAGCTACATACATGTGGCACTAAATCCTATGCTTTTAGATTGGCAAATTGTGCTATCAAATAGGTAATATTTCCTTATGTTTTCAAATATTTATTAGTATTGGAGAGCCCCCCCCAAAAAATAAGCTTGATATGCTTTTAAAGCTAACTGACCATATTAGTCAACAACTGATTGAAGCCTCCTGGTTTTGATCAAATGATGCCAGTGACAACTGCATATACTGCTTAAATGTTTTTAACAGGGAAGTTCATGGATAGTAATATTTGTCTAATTTATTTCTGCAGCACTTCATACTGCATATCTGTGGTTTAGAAGAACTCTAAATAGGTGTTACTACTAACCAATGCGATAAAGAGTTGTAAATTACAAGTGTTGCTATTACCCAATGTAATGATAGTCAATTTACCAACCGTGGAAAAATAGAAGGTTGAACTGGCCTTGCTTTGATTCATGTTTAGATGTGCTCTAATGTAATGGTCGTGGTTATTAAATATTTTGTGTTAAAAGGCATTAAAATCCTCACTCCATTTCCTATAGAAATGTGCTCATATTTCATGATTCTACTGAATCAGCACATTTTCGTAGAACTGTAGATTTATTCATTTTCAGTGTGTTCGACTAGACAAACACTGTCTTCCTGCCTGCCTTCAAATTAACACAACATATTTTTTTAACTAACATTACAAACTAAGCAACTGAGCAACAGAAGAGTAGCGTTTGGAGTTGGACGGCTTCAAAACTACCTGAATAGGCCCCCTCAAGGAGCATTCTGTGGCTGCCAGCTCCCTAGCCTCTTGTTGTACATTTCCTCATTTGGTCCTGGTTCCATATCATCACCATTCCTTTGTAGTATCTTCAGTAGTTAATTTGTGCTTGTGGTAGTCATTGGGGACCACTGATACTTATTTTTGGGGACAGGGCTCCTTTTTTGTGGGTGGTGGTCCCATTGAAAAAATTGCCCGTGATTCTGTTCTTCCCAAAGCCCACATATGGGACTCAGATTTACAAGTGTGCCACATGTTGTACTCTTGCCATAGTCCACCCCATGATGCTGCTGGTCATTGAGGCTTAGATTTACTAAGCCTTTGTGTTGTCCTTGTGCAATACAAGGTGACGCAAGGACAACGCAAAGACTAAGTACGATTTTCAAAGCCACACTAAGGGCAAAAAATGTTATGCAACGACCAGCACTGCTTCGCATTACATTGCATAGTAGGAGGCATTTCATGGTTGGATAATGGGATCCACCCATGGAATATGATGCAATCCTAGATTTATTGAAATCAGTAATCCTGCGGTTGCTTCAAAATGCTACGCCACCCTGCCCATCGCGTAACAAGCAGAAATGTGTTTACTTCTCCTCGTTACTACTTCTTTCTGTGCACAATTCTACATAACACCTAGAAAGAGGAAATTGTCTCCCAAGATATCCCTTCCTGCACAGAAACAATACTGGCCGTAACGCAGGCTCTCTTGCACTAGGGTGCCTGGATTGTGCTAAGCAGCTCCAAGTGCTCCAGCGCAGGTAGAGAGCTGAAGAGTGCCTTATCTTAGTAGATATGGTGCTCTTCTGCTCTATTCCATTCACACAAAGCAGTGCTTCAACTTTGCTTGCTGCCATGCATTGCGGGAAGTTTTAATAAACACGCCGCTCAGTCTGCCTGATCTCCGCATTGCCATGGCCAAAACCGAGCTTGTACTCTCAAAAGCAGTTCTAAGCTTCTGCGTTTCATGCTGATTCATTTGCGAATATAAGAGAGCGAGTGTGCTTCAACATCTTGGAAGAATGAGGGTTTGGAGTTTATTAGCTCAATTTTACAATCTTTGGATTCTGACCAAATCTGGGTCCTGCACATACAGGGAGATTTGGAGTGTAGACAGGCTGCAGCCAGAGGGAGCTCCTTTGCTGTTATGTAACATGATGACTTCATTAGTCAGAACTAAGGAAGTTCACACTCTCACTGCTCAGCGGACACAAATGCAACAATGTTGGTTAAGTGCAAGAGGTGTAGAAGTTGATGAAAATAATACTGCTCCTGCACAAACTCCCCACTAACTCAGCAGATAGGTTGTTCGGTTGGAGCAGCAAACTGGTTTAATTAGTAAAGAGGGCCTTCGGCATATGTGTAGATGGCCATTACAAAAGCAGTGTATGACGCACAGTGACTGGGGAAGAGAAATGAAACAAAATAAACAGAAGGGAGACTGAAGATGAAAGACAGTAAGACGAGTTAAAGTGAAAGAAAGTAGAACGGAGACAAGACGAGACAAGAGCGAGCAAATAATGAGAGGAAAAAGACCAGACGAAGGAAAAAGCAGAGGATTGGTATGAAAGTGAGTAGAAAAGTGAATACAAAGTGGACTTGGGAGTAGACAGGTGTTGTAATCCAAAAGAAGTCCAGATGTAGCCAAGTAGTGTGTTATAGCAAGATGGTTTATAAAGTCCAGTTACAAGTAATTAAGATGACAAGTAAGATAACTGATAGCCCCACCAGGAGCAACCTCCCTACTGCTCAGCCTGCACACTCCAACTGACACTCAGCACATCAGCAGCTATCCATGCATTCCATGACATCACCAATCATCCACTATTCCACTCAACAGCAAGCACTCCAGCTCTCATCCTGGCTGAGCATTATGGAAGAAGTAGATAAGGAAAACGAAAGGCAACAGTTAAGTCACAGCAACAGGATTTAAAAGAAAAATGCACAAAATACACAGAGATGACACTGAATATCAGAACGCTGAGAAAGAAGGGGCACAAGTTGTATGGGTGACATTGCATGCAACATTGTTTTAGAATCAATATAGGAAACATGATGCTCAATTCCGCGTAAAAACAAATGACTGCAATTTCTGTCTCATAGAGTTTTGTCAACAAAGATGGCATTCTCAGCCCTGAACATGGTGAGCATGAAACTGAGACCCAGTGACTCAAGTGCTCTCTTAAAAGAAGTAAACCCTTGTCAAATTACTGGTTATTTCCAGGCATAGCAGCAGCGTGGCAGGAGGGAAATGATGACATCACCATCTGCTACAGCACCATGACCATAGAACAATACATTAAAATACAATACAAGGTACCCACAGTCATTCTAAAAATATCTTAATGCAGGCACTCATTCCACATTTCAGCCAAGTGAAAAAATACCCTATGATATTTTTGACATCTGTACTGAGTACTGTGCTTTTTTCAAAAGTTTTTTAACATATAACACTTGACTTTCTTGTATTTTTAGCGCATATTTGTTATGTAACACTGAGTTACATATTACAAATTGTAAACGTGTTAGCTAAAATACAGGACTGACTAAAGTTAAAGTGTGACATGTACTATATATATATGTACCACCAACGCGCTGTTCGCCCGTAAAACCCTCTGATGAAGAGATTGCTCGAAACGCGTCAGGGAGCGGACGCTTGCTATTAATCTCCTGGCGAGTGTGGTTGCTTGGTTTGAATAAAGCTTTGGGGAAAAGCTTCTCTCTACTCGAGTGCGACTCTGATTTTGGACAATCCCCTGTAACTTGATGTTTAACGGCTGTCCCGCCGGAGGGTTGCACCACCCCTAATTAGGGGGGCCTGGGGGTTCTGATACACGGAACTCCGTTATGGGAGTAATGAGCATTGATGGAAGCACCTAATCTCTCCAGGGGCTCACGAAGAGCCAGATTTGCATTTATTTGAAAGTGCTGCCATTCGGATTGTTATTATGGACTGCAATTCCCAGAAACCACGCAGAGTCCCATACAGGGCAGCCAATTGGGGCATGCGATGTCACATAAAGGGAGTGGCATACCACCAATGCGCTGTTCGCCCGTAAAACCCTCTGATGAAGAGATTGCTCGAAACGCGTCAGGGAGCGGACGCTTGCTATTAATCTCCTGGTGAGTGTGGTTGCTTGGTTTGAATAAAGCTTTGGGGAAAAGCTTCTCTCTACTCGAGTGCGACTCTGATTTTGGACAATCCCCTGTAACTTGATGTTTAACGGCTGTCCCGCCGGAGGGTTGCACCACCCCTAATTAGGGGGGCCTGGGGGTTCTGATACATGGAACTCCGTTATGGGAGTAGTGAGCATTGATGGAAGCACCTAATCTCTCCAGGGGCTCACGAAGAGCCAGATTTGCATTTATTTGAAAGCGCTGCCATTCGGATTGTTATTATGGACTGCAATTCCCAGAAACCACGCAGAGTCCCATACAGGGCAGCCAATTGGGGCATGCGATGTCACATAAAGGGAGTGGCATACCACCAACGCGCTGTTCGCCCGTAAAACCCTCTGATGAAGAGATTGCTCGAAACGCGTCAGGGAGCGGACGCTTGCTATTAATCTCCTGGCGAGTGTGGTTGCTTGGTTTGAATAAAGCTTTGGGGAAAAGCTTCTCTCTACTCGAGTGCGACTCTGATTTTGGACAATCCCCTGTAACTCGATGTTTAACGGCTGTCCCGCCGGAGGGTTGCACCACCCCTAATTAGGGGGGCCTGGGGGTTCTGATACACGGAACTCCGTTATGGGAGTAGTGAGCATTGATGGAAGCACCTAATCTCTCCAGGGGCTCACGAAGAGCCAGATTTGCATTTATTTGAAAGCGCTGCCATTCGGATTGTTATTATGGACTGCAATTCCCAGAAACCACGCAGAGTCCCATACAGGGCAGCCAATTGGGGCATGCGATGTCACATAAAGGGAGTGGCATACCACCAATGCGCTGTTCGCCCGTAAAACCCTCTGATGAAGAGATTGCTCGAAACGTGTCAGGGAGTGGACGCTTGCTATTAATCTCCTGGCGAGTGTGGTTGCTTGGTTTGAATAAAGCTTTGGGGAAAAGCTTCTCTCTACTCGAGTGCGACTCTGATTTTGGACAATCCCCTGTAACTTGATATATATGTATGTATGTATGTATGTATCTTTGTATGTATGTACGTAGGTATGTATGTATGTTTGCATTGTATGTATGTATTTATGTAAGAGTGTGGTATTTCTATACTGTGGACCTACCTAAAAGGTAGCAGAGTGCTGTACACGGTAAAAGACATGCATAAAGTCAACCAGTGATATTAGAGGTAGCTGGCTTGTATACTGTTAATGCATTGAGATGTGGTGTACTTTATAGAGATGTGTCTTCAACTCTTTCCTAAATTGTAGCAGTGATGGGGAAGTCCTGATGGCTAAGGAGATTTTGATCCGGGGTGCATAGATGGAAACCACCAGAGATGGTGAGCTTCTCTGCAAGATAGGCACGAGTGCTGGTCTTGATGGGACCTATTAGAACACAGGCGGCTAATAGCCAGTTTGAACAAAATCCAAGGTGTAGCTCTGTTGCTTGTTGGAAAATTGCAAAGTCTACCACGGTCCTTGGAGGAAAACATCTGCAGTCTTCACAGGATGTAATTACATCTAAGATTCTTGAACTACAGCTAGAGAATAAAATGTTTAAGACTCTGTTAAAAAATGATAACCCAGAGTTCAAGTGGGAATCTAAAACCCCTGTACAAGACAAGTTTTCCACCTCTATGTTAGCCTCCTAAGAAATTGGTAATGAAGCCTTGCACTCTCTTTTGCGTTCCCCTCAGAACTGGTCCAGCAATTGTGTGAATAATACTGTGGCTGATCATTCAGATTCCATTCAGAAAAGCCATATTACCTTGTCATACAGTGCAGTTAATGAAAGTATGTGTTTGAAGTCTGACATTTCTAACTCCTCTGGTGTTTTGTCTTCTAGTGCTAAATTACATCTAGGCACTACATCTGAGTTGTGCCCCTCCACTTTTCAGGAACCCCAAATGTGCTGATCAGGGCCCCAGCCTCTCTTTTCTCTCTAAACAACTTGGAGTGCATATTAGATGCACTAGTGATTGGATACTGTGGTACCTTATGAGCCACTAGTATATGGTACCTTTGGGACCAAGGGCATAGGTACTTCACAGTCCTACCAGGGGCTGAAGCATGTATTATGCCACCCCTGGGAAGCAGACTAAATCTGACACCACAGGCCTGCTACTGCAGCCTGGTTGAGGTAGTGTTAGCACTCCTCACTGAGATATAGGTTCACTATATCTCTACCTACACACACATATAAACCTATGAGTCACCCCAAGGCAGGTCCTATCAATCCTGAGGGCAGGGTGCTTGGTTTCCATGTGAGGGGGTGCCTCTGCCTGAGCAGGGCACCTCTGCAGCTCGCAGAATCCTTTCTCTGTGGCTGTGTGTGGATGCGGTTAAACCATATACTCTTAAGTGCATTATAACCTCATGGTAAATGCTAACTCTGGGATGGCTGCATCAAAACATGTTGTGTTTGGTTTCAAACACTTTAGAATCATACCCCCACACCAGCAACTGGTGTGGGAGTATGATCCCACCCTTCTAGAGGGATAGGCATGTACCTACTGTGGAAACACGGTAGAATCCTGAAGAGCCCTGGCATCACAAAATGGATGCCACCAGTCACAGACACTGGGCTGCCCTCCTGCTGCTGACCGACACCCGCAGTAGAGGAGGCCCAACAATAGGCATCCTGTCACAGGAAGGTGTGGTCACCTCCCAGACAGGGTTTAGTGTATTGGGGCTGGGTGGGAGCACTCCTAGAGTGCTTTAAAGTCCTGCACTGGGGGAGAAGTAGGCTCCTCTGTGCATATGCCAGCGCAAACCGGTTCAGGGGCTTCCTGCCCTGCTCTGGTGTGAAACTGGACAAAGGGAAGTGGGTGTAGCCACCCACTCCCCTGACCCTCCCATATGTGGGGTCATAGAGCTAGTCCCTCCCTTCCTTGTAGTATAAGTTAGGGAACCCTTGCCATGGCAAACTAGATATCCCTGGATGGCGCTCTGAAGAAGAATCCTGGACCTTCGACGTTCCACTACCTCTGGAAGACTGAAGAATCTCCCTTGGAGTCAAGGAGTGACTCCCCTGCTTGGCCCCAAAACTTTGAATCAACGGTCGCAAACTTTCCCGCTCCCGCCGGAGTCCGAAGTCCCTGCAGCCCTGGAAGTGGATTTCCTTACTTCTCCAAGGCCATCGTGAGTCCCCAGTGACCCTGAGGCAAGTGAACCCCACGAGTGACGAGGAACCGCAATACCTGTGTACCAGGCACTATTTTCGAGTGCAACCGCTTCACGATGTTCTACGAACTTGTGCATTGGACCACGTGTGGTCCAAGCCTCCAGCAGGATTTCCTGTGAGGATCAGAGGCCTACCTTGTCCCGAGTGACCGTGGGCTCCTGGTGAGTGAATCCTCTCAAGGCGTCTTAGCGATTCCTTGCTGGTTGGCTTGTGGGTCCCCAGAAGATTTTTCTACAATTCCAAAGGGCTCCCCTGGTTGCTCCAGGCCTTCCCTGACTTACCCTCGTTTGGTGAATCCATCAGACCTTGTTGGTCTGCACCGCTGACTTTTTACAATTTCCACGAGACTTGCTGTTACCAAGGCTTGTTGGCCCCAATCTGGTCTCTGACACCGCAGTAAGCTGCAGACTTTGTGGAACACGCTGAATCCAGCTCCTGGTTGTCATCGACGCCTCCTGGACCTCGTGGCTGAAGAGTCGAGACACCCGTGATCACTTGAAATCACCCGACGACTGTGGACATCCATCTTCCTTGCCCCGGGTCACTGTCGAGTGACTTTGAACACTGTCCCCTCTGGTTTCAGGTCTTCCTTCTTCTGAATCCAGGCTTGGATCCCACCGGACACTTCTCCCGTCTTCACAAGCAGCAAGTCTTCTTTGGCTCCCATTGAAAACTACGCCGTGACCCGACACCAAAAGACACCTATGCACCCGGCTTCCCTGGGTGAGGTAACTACAGCACTACAGTGCTCCTGTGGGTGTTGGCTCTAGAACTACTTACCCTGTAAGTGACTTGCTTGTAGACTCTCCCGAAGTATCCTAAAACTCTAAATTTCCAATCGCGACTTGCTCCATTGAAGTCAATTGGGATCCGCGGCTGTGTTCTCACACTGCATGCGTCTCCCGTGAGTACTTTACTTACCTGCCTTGGGTGGATTAGTGAGGCCCCAGCACTTCTGAAGGCCCGAGGCCTTGTCCCTTCTCAAGCTGTTATCTCTAAGTCTCTTTTTTAGTATATGGTCTGGTACGCCCCTAGGGCCCCAGCCATTATTGTGCTTAACATGTTGTGAAATGTTGATTTGTGCATATGTTCTTGACTTCTAATCTCATAAAGAGATTAGTAGAGTGTGTCTAGTAATAAATACATATATATATTATATATATATACCTGTGTGGTGTCTTTTCATATGGTAATTCAAGAGATTTTAAGTAAAACAAGCTGTTTTACATTCCTCTAAAGACTTAGCCTGAAGGCTGCTCTCCACAGCTACCACTAGGATAGCTTTCCTAAAAAGGTTGTCTTAAACCTATCTACCATAAAAGTCGAATTGTACTGGTGCAGGGTGGCCACTTTAACTAGTGACCAGCATATACCAGGCCAACTTCTCACATTGGTGGGCAGCGTGTGGGATTACAGCTTGCCATTCTTTTACTAGAAAATCTCTATTTGAATTACTAACTGAAAAACTCTATAGGTACTCAAGGTACATATAAAGTCAATCTTAGTATCAATAAGTTATACTGAACTTAGAGCTGTGTGTCAAGGGATAAGCACACCCTTTCTACAGCTCAAGCTAGGATCAGTAGGCCATAAGAGTCGAATTGTACTGGTGCAAAGTGGCCACTTTAACTAGTGACCAGCATATACCAGGCCAACTTCTCACACAGACAACACAATATTATATCTTTGCTTTCTTTTCTTGGTAGTGAGGTCAGTTGTATCTCAGAGATAACCCATAGACAGGCCATTGACATACAGGTAAAATCTGAACCAGTGCCCCACATAATCCTTGATGTGACAATATTTTGTGACTCAGACCACGCTCTTGATTTAACTGCTGTGACTGAAGTTAACCACCACCAGGGGGCCGAATTGTGGGGCTTTACAGTGTTCTAATATGCTTCCAGACACTCCCCTGCATGCATATCTTGACTTCCAGGCATTTGGACACTATTTAGGAATTGACATCCATTCCCAATCCATTCCTGGTTTTGTGTAAGCCATGCTGGAAACTCCATTACCTTTAATCCCCTGCTCACTGCTTCGTCTCCACCCCTGCAGGCCAAGGATGGGTGAGGAATTTAGCTCATGCATGTGATTACTGTGAGCTCTCTTAAGCCCCAGCTCCCTTCAGGCCAAGGTTGGTCATTGTATCGGTTTTCTGGTGAGACTGAACCTTATTTCCTGATATTTTAATACTCCTTGTTTCCTGAGCTATAGTTAATCCTTGGTCCTTGATTTCTGAGCTATAGCTCTTCTTTGTTCCTGATTTGCACTGCTTGCAGTGCTATCTTGACTTCTTGTTTACTGAGCTGTAGCTATTTCCTGTTCCCTTGAACCAGTACTGCCTGCAGTGCTACCTTGACTCCTGAAGCTTTAGGAATTCTGTGTTCCTGAACCAGCAGTGCCTGCAGTGCTACCTTGACTCCTGAAACTTGAGTAATTCTCTGTTACTGAACCAGCACTGCCTGCAGTGCTACCTCGTTTCCTGAGTTCCTGCGCTATAGTTATTCTTTGTTCCTGTTCCTGAGCTTCAACTATTTCTTGTTCCTGATTTTCACTGCTTGCAGTGCTATCTTGACTTCTTGTTTCATGAGCTGTAGCTATTTCCTGTTTCTTTGAACTAGCACTGCCTGCAGTGCTACGAACTGTAGCTATTTCCTGTTTCTTTGAAATAGCACTGCCTGCAGTGCTACCTTGACTCCTGAAGCTTTAATAATTCTCTGTTCCTGAACCAGCACTGCCTGTAGTGCTACCTTGACTCCTGAGCCTTAGCACAATTCTTGTTCCTGCCCCAGCGCTGCCTTCTATGGTACTTTGTTTTCTTGATTCCTGAACCTGTACTATTATAGTATACACTTGTAGCCTCCCCTTCTGTATATCCCTTTCCAGTCCCTACCTTTCTACCCATTACCTTGGTTCCAGTTCTAGTTTGCTGTATTTCTATTCTGCTGTCTTGCTTCTGTTACCTTGTATGTCTGTTACCTGCTTTCTGCCAAGTGTGCCCTGTGATTTCCTTCCTTTCCTGTTAGGCACTCCTCCTTGTCTATTGTGCTTGTGTTTAGTTTTGTGTTTAGTTCTACCCCCTTGCTGTTACTGCCTTGCATGTTCCTGTTTGATCACCAGGGTCTGTGGGCACAGCTGACTGCCTAGGTGGTGTTTCTTGTTCACTGTGAGTATTGTCTTTGAGTTGCATTTATAACATCACTATAGGTATAAGCTCCACAGACCATGCCTTTGCATGCATATCCTATCAGTGGGTATTTGCAGTCAGTATCTGTAACAGTAATTGTGGGTGAAAAACTTAATGAGCTTCAGTCTTACTGTGTGGAGCTCCTGAGTGCTTTACCCCCACACTCCTCTTTATTGTTAATGTTGTATTATATATATGTCTTGCACATCCGTCCTGGGTGTAGTTAGTCTGAATGCTAAATTGCCTTGTGAGCGCCCTTCCTTTCTGAGTCTTAGCCATCTTGTTCACTTGTACAGGTTTCCCCTTTGGATCCCTTATCCTCCTCTGACTTTCTGTGTGATCCTGGGCAGCGCTGTACTCCTCTCAGTGTATGTTTTCTACCCCGTTCCCCGTCCTTGCCCAAGTCCCTGACTGTGTTCCTCACATAGTCCTGGACAGTCCCTGACACAGAGACAGCTGCAAGAGAGAAAGGCAGGCCATGGAACATACTTAAAGCTGAGGTTTAAATAAGGAAAATATGAACTGTCTCTTGCTTCTCCTGATATCTTTTTTTTTTTTTAAAGAAAAAAGTAATCAGCAGAAAGGCAGTTTTTATGACGAAAAAGTAAGGGGCAGATCTACAACAAAGTGCCGCAGCCTGGCACCGCAAGCCCTTTAGTTGCGCTGTGGCACTTTAAGAGCACAGAAATGTGAATTATTTACAATGATCTGTCACATTCTTGTGCTCTCCCCTGCGCTGGCGTACAAACAGCTGCCATGCTCCGGCGTAGGCACCCTTGCACCATGGAGCAAGGATGCCTGCAATAAAAAGAATCTCAAAAAAGAGTGGAGGGTCTAAGGGATATAAGTTTAAAGACTCAAACAGTAAAAATCCCAATCCTAAATCTAAATACAAAGAAAACTGTGAGTCTATAGGGCTAGGTGACCTTCATACAGCCACACCATCATTACTAAACGAAGAATGTGTTTCTACCAAAATATCTTTCTGGATATGTGCATGCAATTAAGATCTATGAATGCATCAAAGGTTCCCATCACCCACATACAGTGGCTTGCTTCATCATTTGGGAGACCAGGGACTTATCTGAGAACCGGATGCCACCAAGTTGACGTGGGGCAGGGTTCAGAGTTCGTCCCGGATGCACCTATGGCGAGGTTGTTCCAATGAGAAGACCACTCTAGAGATTGGTGTGGGGTGATGTATGCAGTGCAATTGAGGTGAATGTGATATAATAAAATTGGGAACAAGGCACAGAAAATCATTTATTAAAGTGCTACCTTGGTACCAAATTAAAACAGTGCTTCTAACAGTTTTAACAAATAACTGCGATGGAAGTGGTCGACATGTTTCAGCCTTGGGTGGATGTACCCTAGCTTTCGTCAGGACCGTTATAAGCTACTGCATAATGAATGTGAAAAAAGGTAAATCATACGACCTGCACCTGGAATAGGTGTGGAAGAAATTACCTATACAGGTAGAAAATAAAAATAATAAGACTTAGTGTATCAGAGGTGAAACCTTGTAAATGATAGATCACACAATATATAAAGTTGTTATTCAATTAAGCCAAATACATATTAGTAAGAACACCCTTTCAAAACGATAAAGGTGCTGCAAATTTTCACTTACCCGAATGAATCTGGGTACTCGCCTCGCCTCACCTGGCAACTGCTCAGGCGTCAGGAGGCACCGCTCTAAGAAATGAATGAATAAAAGGCATGGTCCGAGTTTAGAGTGACACAAAACCTTAAAAAGAAAAACGCTTATCCTTAAAAACACGGGCAGAAGAACGAAGGCATAGTCCTAAAACGGGGCAAAGCCCTATCTGAGCAAAATATCAGAAAATTCCTGATAGTTATCTTATAGTGGGCAGAAAACTACTGTGGTGTTATATGATCGTGTGTAAACACGAAGAAGTAATAATGTCTGCACTAGTCTTCAGACACATGTGTAGTATCGTCTATCGAATTCAACAATGTATGCAAGGCGACGAAGGGAAACAATGGTGTTCGCTATGTGAATAGCGGGTCAATCTCAAAACCCCTATAGTATAACGCCAGTGACATAACAAGCAAAAGGGTCGTATATACGACAAGGAGTAGCGTGCAGATCATAGCGTGTGTGCACAGGTCTTACCTCTCCGTCGGTACCTCGGGCGGCTGCTGAGCCAGAGGGGAGGTAAGCACTCCTAATGGCATCGGTCTTTTATACAACAAAAATCCAGGATGTCGGGACAGCGTGCAAGAAGGACGCCCAGAAGTGACGAAATCGCACGTGACCCGAATATCATGGGAATTGTAGTTTTAAGGTGCCAAGCAATAATATTAATCAAGTCAGTAATAGTTCCTAAGGATACAAACATGTATTGGAACGATGTTGTATCTCATTATACAACCCAAAATCCGTTTTTGTATTGTTAGAAGTGATCATAGTAAAGCGCGTATTTAGTATTTTGAGTAATTTTAAATGAGGCGCGCGTTGATAAAGGACGCCCAGAAGTGACGAAATTACCATCCAACAGGACTCTTTTTCCACGTTCTCGTCCGAATCGTAGGCGAGGTACACAAAATCATTATGAACAGCAAAATCCTTGGTGGCCACCTTCTCCATGGGGTTATCATCCAATGCCTTTTGCACTGCCTATGCCTCCTTTCCCGTGTCAACCACCATTCTTCGGCCAGCCTTTTTTAGGACAGGGCCGAGGACGAAACAGAGGCAGAAAGAGAGGAGAGACACAACAACATGTACACTGGCAACCAGATCAACCCCAACAGAATACCCGCAACAGGAGGAACACACCACAAGCAGGGCAGAGTACGGACACGACGATTTAGTGGTAAACCTGAGTCAAAGGACACTCACTGTAACGGAACTAAATGTCCTCAACAGGGGTTTAGGTTTTGTACCCACCAATATGGGCGATCCTTTTCAATTAAGACAAGAGATTGAGAAGTTTTTTAGAAAAATACGTTTACATTTTTTCTTTAAGAACAAAGACACAGTGAATGAAAGTACACCCGAACTTGAGAATATTTCCAATACGGGTTTAAAACCTCCTTCCAATTTCAATCCTCCTGCCCATATGACACCGGACCAGGTGAAAGTGTTTGAGCAAGCAGTCATACATGACATCACTGCACTTGATTCCAGGAAGGACCGAGTATACCAAAATCTATCCTACACTGAAAAACAGGCTTTACTAACTCTCCAGAATGACGAGAGTATCACCATAAAGCCCGCCGATAAAGGTGGGGCCACAGTCATTCTCGACACCGTTTCTTACCGTAACAAGTGTCTCAGACAACTGGATGACAGTAAATCATATCGGGTTCTTACAGAAGATCCCACCACAAGACTTTCTATTGAGATTCATGATCTGGTCAGTGAAGCTAGAGAATCAGGCTGGATCACCTCACAAGAATCAGATTTTCTCACCACCAAATTCCCTGTCATGCCGTATTTTTATGTATTGCCTAAAATACACAAAACTATAAGACCACCACCGGGACGTCCCATCATATCCGGGATAGGATCACTTTTGGAACCTCTATCTACTTTCGTTGACTTCTTTCTCAGACCCATTGTCAGGGAAATGCCTACCTTCCTACAAGACACCAAGGATGTCTTCAGACTATTGCCACAGATTGCCTTCAACATCGAGACTGACCTACTGGTCAGTTTCGACGTGGAATCCCTATATACCTGTATTCCTCAAAAGGAGACCCTCGAAGCTATCAGGGGTCTCTTGGACAATAGAGATTGCGATACCATTACACCAACACACTTCATTATGGAATGCGCCAGACTGGCGATGATGGAGAACTTCTTCAAATTTGAAGAAACCATCTTTCTCCAAGTCTCCGGTACATCAATGGGGAGCATTTTTGCTCCCAGTCTGGCAAATCTCTACGTTCTGTGGAAATGTGGATTTTCCTGATCAGTTATGTCCCCTATCTTGGACCCCAACGGTTCTATATGCATGTTACAAGTACATGTATGTTCCCTCCAGTTCCAGTTTCTAAGACGCAAACATATGTGTGTCTACCGTCAACATGTTCTCTGTCAGATCCGCCATCAATGGGCTGGATATTCGATTCCTAAGTATAAAAGGCCACCGACTTTATATGGCTAAGTTACTTCATCTTTACAGTTCAGGCGAGTAGGCCCGATTCTGTCCTCAAAGCCTTTCCCTGCTCTCTGTCTCTGACAGCTTCAGCTTGAGCTCGCATCTGTATCCATGAACTTTGTCCTACTCCCTGTGCAGCTAACGGTGCCTGCCTCGGCTAGTTTTCGCCTGTCTACCAAGAAGTTGTATTTCACCTTCGAATTATCTATTTTGCTCTTCAGCCGATGCATTCCTGTCCAGTGATTTAGGTAAACATTTCCTTTAGCTCACAAGCAAAGGACTCAGCCTTTCCGTCCTCCTGCAAGTGATTCATAGCCCTGTTGCCATGGAAAGTTTTCTGCCCCTCGCATCTCATATAGACACTTAGACGCTTGTACACGCACACAGTCAGTATAGAATAGATTCTGTCCGAGAGTCTCTTCCTTGTGGATAACATAGTTCTTTAAACATAGGATGTTAGATATGATTTGGGATTAGGATGACTTGACCCCAGACTTCTCGTCTCCACATGTAGAGCTAAATGTCAAGTCCCCTTCACCCCCTAGTTGCACGTCAATTACACGTCATGCTGCCGCGCGCGCATCTATGCCAAGTATTATCCTATAGATCCACCTATGTCTGATAATTCTAACCAATCATGTTTCTTTTATTCCTTATTACGCCTAGTTTCGATTATGTCACTGTCACGTCATTTTTCTTATCAAATGTTACGCCTTCTACATTCGTTTCATTGTAATGTACTTATTATAAAAATACATGTCTGTTAATAAATTATTGTACTTCACTTCCTGAACCTTCGTGGTGACGGAACCTGAGGGCCGCGACTCGAGTCGGCCATTTTGAATGGAATAAAGCCCATTAGAAACCTCTTATACCACGGATTCTGCCTCTCGTTATTTTGAGCTATTTTACTTTAATTTAAGATTCCGCATGAAATTCAGTCCGGTAATATTTATTTTATTTACCACATAATGGCGCCCGAACAGGGACACTTTCTCATCTCACGCGCCGGCGGTGCGTTGCAGGCCCGGTCTCCTGCCACAGCTGGACGGACCATAAACGCGTACCAGCAGGATTTCCTGTAAGCTCCCTCCGGTCAAGCGGGGGCGACTGAGGCTGCGATCAACCCAGACGAGGCGGTGAGAAGTGCGAAGTATCCCGACCAGAGCCTAGCTGAGAGAGCAAGATCCGAGGTATACAGAGGCCCACCAGGTTTTCCGAAATTCCGACGTCCAGAGGGTCCGATGTCCGCAGTTATCGAGTCCTGTCCATTCTCTGAGGCCTTCCGTTTCAAGGAGCTACTCGGTGAGTACCATCGCCGGGGAGGCGTGTTGACGCGCACATAGGTTGTGCCGGTCAAGACGGATTTGGGTACACAAATCCGGTCTGCACTGTTTAGCAGTGTATATGTACTGTTTAGCAGTATATCAAGTATTCCGAAGTATTCAGTTATTGTCAAGAATTTAGCGTGGTGATTAGTTAGGCAGACTGTCATCATTGTCGATCATTGTTTAATGTTTAATGTTTAAAGTATTCAGAAAATGTCTTGCATATTGTGGTATGAATGACTGTTCATTGTTCACTGTTCATTATTGTGTTTCTCGTATTAAGCAAGTTCAAGAGTAAGTATCAGGTCAGTTGTCAATATGCCGCTCTTCTCGAAGTTAAGACAGATTACTACCAGAAAAGGGGTGCTTGAAGAAGCAGTTCCTATTCCTCCTAGAGACACTCCAGGACATTTCATGTACCATAAACATGGCTTAGATGCCATATTGTTTCTTGATCTATGGGCAGATTATACCAAAGGATTACCGGAAAGTCAAAGGTGGCCCATAGCGGGAACCTGGGATGCAGAGTGCATCATGAAAGTGGAGGAAGAGTTATGGAAAAGAAAGGTCAGACAGTCACAGAAAGACGCTGTTGAGTTATGGCGTAAAGAATCTCATAGACGAACAGAAAAAGCACGTAGACAAGAAGAGAGGAGTAAAGAAAGTTCAAATAAAGTTCAAGAAAATCTATTAATTGAGGAAGGTATCCGAGTGAAATCAGAACAAGTAAATAGACAAAGAAATGCTCTTATGAATGGTATGTATCCCCTTCTAGCCGAAGGACTACCTAAGGCTGTTACGGAGGTGCCAAAAGACTTGCCACCCCCATTATTTCCAATTAAGGTACATCCAAAGGGGCATCCCAGAACCGCAGAAGATGTTTTTCTTTCCTCATATCTAGACGATGCAGCCCCCGAGTATGCTAACGCCACACCACATAGACCGTCTGGCGGAGGGGTTCAACGTCAGGATCAGGTATCTGTCCCCGTGCAACAGCAAGTCCCGACGCAAGCTTCGGCAAGCACATCTGTTTCCGCATCTGTCTCCGCAGTCGACTCTACAGGGGTATCGACGCCCATAGTTGCTGTATCACGTTCGACGAACCCTTTCACACCCGACGCCCCAGATGGGGCCACGGGAGGTGCTAGCAGTATTTTTACACCACCTAGAATAAATAAACTTGTTTTTCAAGAGTCAGCACATACACGTACACCTAAGTTCGTAAATGAACGTACGCTTAAGGAACTTCTTGTAAATTGTAGATATGACCCGGTGGTTGGTAAAGAGGACGAAATGGTCCTGGCATCATTACGTATCAGACGAGCCGCAGAGTATTTAGCAAGGTTACCAGGGATGGCTACGCATCTAGATAACATATATCATTTTGTTCAAACAGGACGAGATCCAGGATGTATTAACAGAGCTATGGAATTCCAGAAAGTAGAGATACAAGGGGAACTGTTACGTTTCCTCATAAACTGTGTGATCAGAAATCAAGATCGTCCGGGGGTAGACCGGAATGCAATGCTTATTCTTACAAGATGGAGTCAGAATATATCAGAAGGGAGACACGATAAGCAAAATTGTATAATAGCCATGTGCCGAAAAATACGTAAAGAAATAGAGCGTATTCAGAAAGAGAGATTGGGAACAGACGAGTTTGAGCAAGATGAAGTGTCCGAATCAGGGGACTCTGCAAGACAGTCAGAGACCATAGCCTATGTAGGCAGAGGAAGATCTTGTGAAAATACTAGATGTTTTTCTGATCCAATACACTCTGTATGTCCAAATAATAGCAGAACGTATCCGACGCCTGTAATAAATCTGAAATCTCCTGAACATTCGTTTCAAGCCGCAGATAAAATACTACGAGAACGAAGGGGTTATCACCTCCTCGATTCCATGGATGAGCAAGAATTAGCCAGATCAGCCGTTCACTGGATTGTTAGTCCTGAAAAATACGGTGATGAGACCGTAGCACACACGTTTCTCAACCTCAGTACAGATGAACAACGTTTAGCTGGAATCTATATGATTCAGCAACTCCTCATATTATATAAGAGCCAACATGCTGACCCTGGTCCTTTACCTGATATATTAACGGAACTACTTACGTACAGATGGAGAGGTTCTAGTAACAAGCTAATTAAAGAGATATTAGTGTCACGTAAGCAGTACGTCCTTTTTGTAAATCCAGATTCTCTCTCCCTGCCCCCCAGAGAAAGAGCACCGTACTACATGGATAGACAAAATCCTTTACGGGAAGTGCACCCAATAAAAGGCGAAGACAATGAGTTTCACCGTGTATTTGTTTACACACCCATATCAAAAATGGAATTATTAGAAATGAAGAAAGTAGTACCTAGTCATGACAAAGACCCAGCGGGTTTCCACCGAGAAATTAAAGACATGTTACTGATGGGAGAGTACACCTTTCCTGATATTATGACGATTTTAAAAGTGCTTTTGCCTGCTGGCATATATGAAAAACTGAAAGAAAAAGAGTGGGAAGTGGGAGACCAAAAGATAGACTGGACAGCATTAGCAGAGGAAGAAAGGGGCCGAGCCGCAGGTTCAGGGCTCGGGGATAAAGTTAAACTATTACCAGGTTTACTAGTACAGGTACTGCCACGTTTATTAACTACAAAAAAGGAAGATTGGGGTGCAATCACAGCCTGTAAACAAAAGCAAGATGAAGACACAAGTGATTATTATGCTCGATTTGAAAAATGTTTTGGTATAAATAGTGGTATAAAAGCAAGTAGTGACTCATATCCACATTTATTTGTGACAAAATTAGTGGAAAATGCATTGCCTCCAGTGAAGAATAGAATATTGAAATTCGAGAGTACCTGGCAAAGTAACACTCCGTCGCAAATGCTACAAATGTTACAGTATCATCACAATAGAATTAGGGATGAACAAGAACACGAGCATAGACGCATGAAGGATACAAAAATGAAAATGCTAGTTTCTCAGACAGTACCAGCAGATGGTCACAAAAAGGGTGTGACACATTCTGGTGATTCTGCAGTTCCTGTAAAAGGAACCTGCAATTACTGTAAACAACTAGGCCATTATGTACATGATTGTCAAGTCCTGAAACGAAATATAGCTACAGGTATTGCAAAAGAGAGACCACGATTAGTTAGACAAGATCAGAATGAAAAAGGAGCTATGCAGCATGGACAGTCCGTGCCAGTTCAGCAACAGTCTATGCCAGCCTCACAGCAACCCATACAGTTTGTGCCAGCTGCACCACCGTTGCCTGCTACTGCCACACAAACCACAACACAACAAATGTATCAGACTGCACAGTATGAATACCCTGAGTATCAGCGTTACACATGAACCAGCCTAGAGAGGGAAGTTGACTTACCGCTTATCGAGATTCCGGTAGATCAAGAAGGACCTTATGTACATAGTGAATTATTAGGTCAAGATAGAAAATTCTTACTCGATACAGGGGCAAGTCGAACAACCATAAAACGTAGTGAAGTTCCAGGGGCACCCCTCTCAGGCTCTCAAAATGTTTCCCTTGGTTTTTCAGGAAAACCTATTGTTAATGAAGTATCACAGCCTCTACCACTTACGATAGGACCTTTGACACGAATTACAGATTTATTGCTTACTAAATCATGCCCAGAAAATTTGTTAGGAATTAAAACTCTGAAAGCACTAGGAGCCATAATATGTTGTTCTCCGGAAGGAGTAAGGTTGTTTTTGCGTGATTTTAAAGGTCACTATGTGTCTAGAGACATGGATCCCCGACTACAGATTTTACCAGTACATCTATGGGCACAAGGCCCTACGGATGTTGGCTGCATGAACATTACACCCTATCGAGTTACATTGAAAGCAGGAGTGGTACTACCACGAATGCGACAATACAAGTTACCGCATGATGCTGTAGTGGCTTTGTTGAAAATCATTGATGAACTAATTGCCCAGGGAGTAGTTGTAGAAACAGACTCCAATGTATGTAATTCACCGATAATTCCGATTCTTAAACGAACTGATCCTACTGCTCCGCCAGTATACCGATTGGTTATTGATTTGCGTGAACTAAACAAGTGTATTGTACCACAATTCCCTGTGGTCCCTGATATATCATCATTGTTGACAGCAATTGATTCCGAAGCAACATTCTTTACTGTAATTGATCTCAAGAATGCCTTTTTCAGCGTCCCAATAGATCCGGAAAGCCAATACTTGTTCGGATTCAGTTTAAATGGGCGCAGCTTTAAATTCTCACGCGCTCCCCAAGGATTTACAGAAAGCCCCAGCATCTACAGCCAAGCACTGAAACGAGAACTTGACAGTATACACATGCCAGTCAATACTGCACTGCTTCAATATGTCGATGATCTGCTGATCACCGCGAGAAGCGAGCCAGAATGTGAAAAAGCTTCTCTGACAGTTTTACATTTCCTAGCCGACAAGGGGCACAAGGTGTCCCCTTCTAAGCTGCAATTCTGTGTTCAGCGAGTTATTTATCTTGGTCACTCGCTGTCCAAGGAGGGAAGGCAGCTTACACCAGATCGTATCCAGTTAATTGCTAACATGTCAATACCCCAGACACAGAAGGAGGTGCGGGCTTTCATAGGCCTCACTTCATATTGTAGGCAGTGGATCCCTCAGTACGCATTTCTAGCAAAACCACTCATTCAGTTAACCACACAGGAGGCAGCCACATCGACTGTTCTCCCTTGGACTCAGGAACATACACAAGCTTTTGAAAGCCTAAAGGAAGCTTTATGTCAAGCACCTGTTTTAGCAACACCATGTTATAGCAAACCTTTTACACTCTTTGTTACAGAACGCGAAGGTACTGCCTTGTCAGTACTCACTCAGGATCAAGCAGGATCACGCAAGCCATGTGCTTATTTTTCCAGTACATTAGATCCCGTAGCTCAGGCTTTGCCTGCATGCCTGAAATCAGTGGCAGCGACAGCTTTAGCAATCAGACAAAGCGATGCCATAGTATTAGGACACCCATTGACAGTTCAAGTACCACATGCAGTAGAGGTTCTTGTGAACCGAACACAAACGCAACACTTGACCATAGCAAGACTTACCGGTTATGAACTGACATTGTTTCAACCACACATAGAGATCCGACGGTGTAATACATTGAATCCTGCTACACTATTACCTGTAATTGGAACAGACCCACTAGCTCATGATTGTGTTGAAATCATTGAAATAAAGACGAAACCTAGACAAGACTTGACAGACGTTCCATTGTTAGATCCAGACCTGACGTTGTATGTAGACGGATCATGCATGAGAGCAAGTACAGGAGATTTAGTGGCCGCGTATGCAGTCACAACAGACACTGAAGTTATTGAGACACATTGTATAGATATTCTGTCAGCCCAAGCAGCAGAACTTATTGCTCTAACGCAAGCCTGTATTCAAGCCACAAATAAGAAAGTTAATGTATACACTGACTCACGTTATGCATTCGGAGTTGTACACGACTTCGGTGTGCTGTGGCGAGAGAGAGGTTATCTAACGTCCCATGGTGCCCATATTCAGCACGGACCCCTCATTCATGCCTTGTTAGACGCAATACATCTACCCACTGCTATATCGATTATGAAATGTAAAGCACACACGAAGGTTACTGATACCATTTCTCAAGGCAATGATTTAGCTGACAGAACAGCTAAACAGACTGCTCAGAATCGCACATTAGACATGACAAAGCCAATAGTTCAGACACCAACACAGTGTATGACAATTAAGGATCCCACACTTGACGTAATTGACATACAGACACATGCCACAGCAGAAGAAATAAAGAAATGGACTGAACTAGGAGGGATCCAGACAGATCAAGGATGGATGACGAAGGAGAAATCTGTATGGTTTCTCCCCGATTCCATGGTTCAAGCCATTATAGCTACAGTTCACAGTCCAGCACATTTAGGAGAGAAGGCTATGCTAGACAGCATTCAGCACATTTGGTTCAACAAACATTTACGAGCAGCAGCTAAACAAAAAGTTCGTACCTGTATGATATGTTGTCAGTTTAATCCAGGAAAGAGTGTTCCCGTAGAGCAGGGTGGATTTCAGCCTCCTGACCACCCTTTTGAAGTCCTCCAGATGGATTATATTCAGATGGAACGTTGTCGAGGATTCAAATATGTCCTCGTAGTTGTCTGCGCTCTCTCCCGTTGGACAGAGGCATATCCCGTATCAGATTACACTGCCTCGACTACTGCCAAGCAGCTAGTTCGAGAATTCTTCCCACGGTACGGTTTACCACGTGTTGTATATTCAGATAACGGTCAGCCTTTTTCATCCGAATTAATGAAACATGTCTCACTCCTGTTGGGATATCAGTGGAAATTCCACTGTGTCCGACACCCCGAAGCAGCAGGTCTCGTAGAAAGACATAACCAGACACTGAAAATCAGACTGTCCAAAATATGTAGAGAGAAAGGTGTCGACTGGATAGTAGCATTACCAGTTGCACTCTTTTACATGAGAATGGTAGCACACTCTAGAACAGGGCTATCCCCGTATGAGGTGATCTTTGGTAGACCGCCGAATATGTGGGGGACGCCTATACCACGTAAAATAACTGATGTTGACTGTAATATGCTGACAGATTACCTGGCTTCCTTGATGTCTGCACTACAATCTTCTCGTTCACAGGTAGCTGCAGCCTTTCCCGACAACACTGAGGCGAAACCCCATGACGTTGTTCCGGGTAATCTTGTCTTTGTGAGAAATTTCGACAGGAAGAGTCAATTGGAGCCCAGGTGGAAAGCACCCAAGTTGGTCCTGTTTACCACAAGAACAGCCGTGAAGATCGAGGGACGAAAAGGGTGGATTCATTCCAGTCACGTAAAAAAATTTCATGGACTTCCTCCTGACACAGACAGTACTGCCCGTGTGTCTTCCCCCATAGACTCAAAGCTACCTTTGGCTGAGGCCAGTAGCACCGAACTCTATAAACAGAAACTCAGGTCCAGATCTAAACTGTCGGACGATTTGATTGTTTAAGTCCTCTCCAAGGTGAAGCGGTTGAATCTGTCCCGACATGTACCCCTTAGGTCTGAATCATGTAGAGTCCAGAATCATAATGAAACGACATGCTTATTGTAAATTACTGCGTAACCACTGTATTGTGACATTATTAATTTTGTTTTTATTGAGTTTTTTAATAGTTACTGCAAGTATATTGTTGCATATGTATTATCCTGTTTCTAAACGTGTTTTCAATATAACTGATGAACATTCTTTTAGTGACCTACCGCCACATGAATTATCCTATAGACTTGCGCTGCGCAATAACACATTCATTAGTATGTTACATCATTCCCATCAGACTAGTAATGCGACCAATTGTTGGGTGTGTGGCCGACTCCCTCCCTATCAGAATAACAAAGGAGTTCTGCCTTTCTTTCCACATCCGTTCACACACAATGGCTCCTGTGGAGCATGGTTTAGTTTATTAAATTCCATAGACCCAGACACAGCAGTTTATCAACAACATTGGATATGGGGAAATCTGAATCTAGTTTTATTCAAAGTCTGTCACCCTAATAAGGAGGGTCACCTCAGTAGAACAGGAACTGATCTAGAAAATGAAGTGTATAAATTAGGTAATTTTACACCTAATCTTATGATTTTGAATGTCAAATCCGAAGTTGAACTAATTTTGCCCACTATGTCAGTATTTCCAGTTAAGGGTGAATTATGTGTTAGAAAAGTTGGTTCCAAACACATGGGCCATAGCCAATGCGTTACTACAGTAGAATATAGTGATCAAGGTAAATCTTCATTTAGAGCTTCTCGCCATTCCTACTTCATATGTGGTCAGACTGCATATATGCGTCTGCCTCTAGATTGGGATGGTACCTGTTACATAGCATTCCTTTTGCCACCTGTTTTCCTAGCTCCCCCTGATTATTATCGAAATGTTCATTTAGTACACAATAGAGAGCAAAGAGATCTCCCAGTTGTCGATTATACTGAGACATCATGGGACAAGTATGTAGATTTCAATAAAGGTATCTTTCCCTATATAGGTACTATATCAAATAGTAAGCTGATACGCAGACTTACCAAGACTCTTGAAGCTGTAGTAAACGAGACTATAGCCGCCCTAGGCAATCTGACAGAGGAACAATCAGTGATGAGAATTGTTGTTCTCCAGAATCGTCTTGTCCTTGATGTCATCCTGGCCGATAGGGGCGGAGCTTGCAGGGTCATCGGATCCAGCTGCTGCATATTCATACCAGAAAATTCGCCATCTGTATATAAAGCTATAACACGCCTTCATAAGATTGTAAGCCAGATACACGAGAATCCAGGCACTTGGACGTGGTCCGGGTGGTTTTGGAGTGTGATATCAGCCTGGGGATGGAGAGTTCTATCCTTCCTAGGTATTGGCCTTCTTATGCTCTTCAGTTGTTGTCTATGCCTGCAATGTGGACCAGCGATTTGTGGTCTGTGTGCCACATCGTGTATCCCACATCAAGGTTTTCGCTCAAGATCCCGGAAGAAGAAAGAAGAAGAAATGATGCTCCATGAGCAAATCAATGGAATGATGAAGATTGATGTCTCGTGAAGGGCAAGAAGGGGACAAGGAGGGAATGTGGAAATGTGGATTTTCCTGATCAGTTATGTCCCCTATCTTGGACCCCAACGGTTCTATATGCATGTTACAAGTACATGTATGTTCCCTCCAGTTCCAGTTTCTAAGACGCAAACATATGTGTGTCTACCGTCAACATGTTCTCTGTCAGATCCGCCATCAATGGGCTGGATATTCGATTCCTAAGTATAAAAGGCCACCGACTTTATATGGCTAAGTTACTTCATCTTTACAGTTCAGGCGAGTAGGCCCGATTCTGTCCTCAAAGCCTTTCCCTGCTCTCTGTCTCTGACAGCTTCAGCTTGAGCTCGCATCTGTATCCATGAACTTTGTCCTACTCCCTGTGCAGCTAACGGTGCCTGCCTCGGCTAGTTTTCGCCTGTCTACCAAGAAGTTGTATTTCACCTTCGAATTATCTATTTTGCTCTTCAGCCGATGCATTCCTGTCCAGTGATTTAGGTAAACATTTCCTTTAGCTCACAAGCAAAGGACTCAGCCTTTCCGTCCTCCTGCAAGTGATTCATAGCCCTGTTGCCATGGAAAGTTTTCTGCCCCTCGCATCTCATATAGACACTTAGACGCTTGTACACGCACACAGTCAGTATAGAATAGATTCTGTCCGAGAGTCTCTTCCTTGTGGATAACATAGTTCTTTAAACATAGGATGTTAGATATGATTTGGGATTAGGATGACTTGACCCCAGACTTCTCGTCTCCACATGTAGAGCTAAATGTCAAGTCCCCTTCACCCCCTAGTTGCACGTCAATTACACGTCATGCTGCCGCGCGCGCATCTATGCCAAGTATTATCCTATAGATCCACCTATGTCTGATAATTCTAACCAATCATGTTTCTTTTATTCCTTATTACGCCTAGTTTCGATTATGTCACTGTCACGTCATTTTTCTTATCAAATGTTACGCCTTCTACATTCGTTTCATTGTAATGTACTTATTATAAAAATACATGTCTGTTAATAAATTATTGTACTTCACTTCCTGAACCTTCGTGGTGACGGAACCTGAGGGCCGCGACTCGAGTCGGCCATTTTGAATGGAATAAAGCCCATTAGAAACCTCTTATACCACGGATTCTGCCTCTCGTTATTTTGAGCTATTTTACTTTAATTTAAGATTCCGCATGAAATTCAGTCCGGTAATATTTATTTTATTTACCACAGTTCACTGTTTCGAACAAGATATTGTGCTTACCGACCAGAATCCTTTCCGCGGGCAAATTGCCTGCTGGAAAAGGTACATAGATGACATCTTGGTAATCTGGCACGGCACTGTGGCTACCCTCCTGGATTTTCATTCATGGTTGAATTCTCAAAATAACTTCTTGAATTTCACTGTCACATATGATAAGACCAGACTCCCTTTTTTGGATATCGCGATCTATCCTGCACTAGGTACTTTGGCCAGTGAATTGTATAAGAAACCTCAGACAAAAAACTCTCTCCTGAGTTTTCATAGTCACCATCCCAAATCACTCCGACAGAATTTGCCAGTGGGACAGTTCTTACGGATCCGTAGGAATTGTTCCACGAAGGACAGTTTTCTGGTACATGCTGATCAACTTTCCAAACAACTCAAAGCCAGACAATATCCATCTCATCTGGTGAAACAAGCCCACAAACGGGCGTCCAATAACAATAGGGATGCCTTACTTGAACCTGCGGTTCCTAAGGAACCTCTAACCAGGATGACGTTAGTTACCACTTTTAGTACATTTTCCAACAGTGTTCAGAAGTCGGTACGAAAACATTGGCACATTCTAAACGTTGGAAATGGCAAGATTCCACCCCCTCTGTTTTCTTTTAAACGAGGGTCTAGTCTGCGTGATAACCTTGTTCATACAAGACCCAAAACTAAACCAGCCTTGGGAGCGTCAGCATTGTGGGATCTGCCACCAGTACAGGGCCACTACCCTTGTGGCTCCTGTTCTGTATGTCTTCAGACACAACAAGCCAAATCGGTTGATCTAGGGCTGGCTAAACCTTGGATTTTACGCAAGCATGCAAATTGCAATTCTGATAAAGTTATTTACCAGATAACATGCCCTTGCTCACTCCGATACATTGGTATGACGACACGAAAGATCAAAATCCGTATCAGTGAACACAAGAGCACCATAAGACGCAATAAACAAGCTACTAGATTGACCAGTCACTTTCTTGCTCTTAATCACAAACCTGAAGATCTGAGATGGATCATTCTTGAACAACCTTTTATCCCATCACACATCAGTGACATTAAGAAATTTCTCTTTCTCAAAGAGCAGAAATGGGTGTTCAAACTAAAGAGCGATGTCCTTGGATTAATTGACCAAATACCATGGACATCGCTATAATGATCAGCAGCAAAGAGTGCTAGTGTTATTTTCAGTCAGACTTCCCACACAACCTGAGTTGCTCTACTAGGTTTTAAGTAATATGGTTATACCATCTGTTAATGACTACAATTCCCATCATAGTCTGGGGAATATCTATGATGTTCCGTCATCAATGCGCGCCTCATTTGAAATTTCTCAAAGTATTGAATGTGCGCTTTACTTTGATCATTTCAAACAATACATAAACGGTTTTGGGTTGTATAATGAGATACGACATTGTTTCATTATTTTGTTGTATCCTTGGGAACTATTACTGACTTGATTAATAGTATCACCCGGCACCTTAAAACTACAACTCCCATGATACCCGGGTCACGTGTAATTTCGTCACTTCTGGGCGTCCTTTATCAACGCGCGCCTCATTTAAAATTACTCAAAATACTGAATACGCGCTTTACTATGATCACTTCTAACAATACAAAAACGGATTTTGGGTTGTATAATGAGATACGAGATCGTTCCAATACATGTTTGTATCCTTAGGAACTATTACTGACTTGATTAATATTATTGCTTGGCACCTTAAAACTACAATTCCCATGATATTCGGGTCACGTGCGATTTCGTCACTTCTGGGCGTCCTTCTTGCACGCTGTCCCGACATCCTGGACTTTTGTTGTATAAAAGACCGATGCCATTAGGAGTGCTTACCTCCCCTCTGGCTCAGCAGCCGCCCGAGGTACCGACGGAGAGGTAAGACCTGTGCACACACGCTATGATCTGCACGCTACTCCTTGTCGTATATACGACCCTTTTGCTTGTTATGTCACTGGCGTTATACTATAGGGGTTTTGAGATTGACCCGCTATTCACATAGCGAACACCATTGTTTCCCTTCGTCGCCTTGCATACATTGTTGAATTCGATAGACGATACTACACATGTGTCTGAAGACTAGTGCAGACATTATTACTTCTTCGTGTTTACACACGATCATATAACACCACAGTAGTTTTCTGCCCACTATAAGATAACTATCAGGAATTTTCTGATATTTTGCTCAGATAGGGCTTTGCCCCGTTTTAGGACTATGCCTTCGTTCTTCTGCCCGTGTTTTTAAGGATAAACGTTTTTCTTTTTAAGGTTTTGTGTCACTCTAAAGTCGGACCATGCCTTTTATTCATTCATTTCTTAGAGCGGTGCCTCCTGACGCCTGAGCAGTTGCCAGGTGAGGCGAGGCGAGTACCCAGATTCATTCGGGTAAGTGAAAATTTGCAGCACCTTTATCGTTTTGAAAGGGTGTTCTTACTAATATGTATTTGGCTTAGTTGAATAACAACTTTATATATTGTGTGATCTATCATTTACAAGGTTTCACCTCTGATACACTAAGTCTTATTATTTTTATTTTCTACCTGTATAGGTAATTTCTTCCACACCTATTCCAGGTGCAGGTCGTATGATTTACCTTTTTTCACATTCATTATGCAGTAGCTTATAACGGTCCTGACGAAAGCTAGGGTACATCCACCCAAGGCTGAAACATGTCGAGCACTTCCATCGCAGTTATTTGTTAAAACTGTTAGAAGCACTGTTTTAATTTGGTACCAAGGTAGCACTTTAATAAATGATTTTCTGTGCCTTGTTCCCAATTTTATTATATCACATTCACCTCAATTGCACTGCATACATCACCCCACACCAATCTCTAGAGTGGTCTTCTCATTGGAACAACCTCGCCATAGGTGCATCCGGGACGAACTCTGAACCCTGCCCCACGTCAACTTGGTGGCATCCGGTTCTCAGATAAGTCCCTGGTCTCCCAAATGATTAAGCAAGCCACTGTATGTGGGCGATGGGAACCTTTGATGCATTCATAGATCTTAATTGCATGCACATATCCAGAAAGATATTTTGGTAGAAACACATTCTTCGTTTAGTAATGATGGTGTAGCTGTATGAAGGTCACCTAGCCCTATAGACTCACAGTTTTCTTTGTATTTAGAGCAAGGATGCCTGCGTCATGGGAGAGTGTGCACAAAAACAATCACTACAGGCATTTTCCTCTTTCAATGTGTGCTGTAGAATGCAGCACACATTGAAAGAGGGAAAAAATTAGGAGAAATTAAAACATTTCTCCTCGTTGCACCTCCCTACGCCACCCTTAGGGTGGCGTAGCATACTGACGCATTTCCAGGTTTACGATTCCTCGTAAATCTGGAAATGTGTCTGGTTCCATGGGTGTTGCGTGGGAACACCAACCGCAACACCCGTGGATTGCCCCATTCACGCAGGGCCGCTTTTCCTGTCCTTGTAAATATGGGGCAGAGAAATGCGCTCCCAGTGCGTCACAAAAAGTGATGTACTGGCATCGCAAAGGGCTTGTAAATCTGCCCCTAAGTTTTTTCCCCAACATAGGTCATTGTAGGAAAGATAGAATATCTGCATGTTTCTACGCAATCTCACCCACAGCATTTCGAACCTAACTTAGGCTAAGCGGGTACTAATATCTTTTTTACAAAAAATACTAGCAGCTTTTTGTGTGTTTAATTTTGCAATACTATCCTGCATTTATTCTTCTTGTCTGCAATGAAGTTGAAAGAGCAAGACAGCATGGATTTAATAGGTTTTGTGGGAAGGGTGATGGTGTGTCTCCCTGAATTATACAGAATAAAACATCCCCTGTCTTACATTAAAAGATAGTGCAATCATGTTGGAGTTTCATGACTTTATAAAGAAATTCACCTTCGACTTTGTTTCTCTATATGGTTGCGAAACTCCACTGTGCCTAATAATGTACGGTAAGGGTACTTTATTCAACATATATTGGGCTTGAAATGGGAATGTGGAAGGTCATGAACCCATTATCCAAGAGCAACTCTTTTCTACCTTGAAAGGCACCTCCATTCAGAAGTGCTGCTACTCTTTCAATCGAAAGAAGTGCCTGACTTTTGTAGTCATCTACATAGAGACAGTAGTTACTAATTTACATGCCCTCTCTTCTGGTGTTGGAACAGCTAAGAAACCACTATAAATGTTGTTCAAAACTACAGGGAAAGCAATAAATTAAGACGTGTAACTTTGGACTGGGCTTCAATCAACTGTGTGATGAAAGTAAAAAATATATTTTGCTAAATTGATGCACTAAACAGACAAATATATTGTGCTCGAAGCTTTGAAGCTCAGATTGCTCACGTGGGAGCGATCATTTGAGATGAAACTAAGGCAACCTGCAAAAATGCATATTAATAGCCCACAGAGGGCGTAAGCCAGATGTTTCCTGTGGCCAATGTGTGACTTTTAAGTGACTGATCCTCCTAGCACAGAAAGTATAATAAAAAATGCATACAAATGTTATTGCTTCAGTTGTTGGGTACGACACACGATAGGGAAACACTTGAGTACATGCATTTCTCGTCATTTTGTGTGTTGTAAATTGTATGTGAATATCCATGGCAAGAAGGTTAGGTCATGCTTTATCACATCTGCTTGCTCATCGGGGTAGAGTGACTCAACTTGCATTTTGTTCAGTCAATCAAGAACTTTATGCCGGTTCACAGAACCATAGAAGAACACTGTAAAAAATATTAAAATACAGCTCTATAATATAAAATTCATTACTGAATTCGCCAAATTAGAGCAGCTTACAACTCTAGTACACTCATTAGGAAAACTACACTAAATAGAACTTCAATGCAGAGTCGGTTACCAGATAAACAAAAACCTCAAGAAAAGTCATAAGAAGTCAGTCAGGGAGGGACTGAGAACTCTCCACTTGCTACCAGTGCAGAGGAGGTGGGTGTCTGTCAAAGCCTTCCACAAGTCTGCCCATCTGCAAGGGTCAAACTATCTGAGGACTGACTTTAATTGATATGTCCCAGTAGACCTCTGAGATCAGATGGTTGTCGTAAGGTGAGAATCCCTAGGTGTAGGAAAGTTAGGTGGGGGAAAGAATGAACACAGTGGCGGCCGCCAGGCTGTGGAACTCCTACCCGGGGCATATTAGGAGTTTGAACTCGTGCCTGATCTGCCATAGGTAGGTTAAATCATGGTTATTCTCAAAATAGTCCTCCATCAGAACAGCATGGTTGTTTAGATTTTCTCTATTTAGGGCCTCCCGCCACCCAGTTCTTATCTGGATTAGTGCTTTGATACCTCTTGGTTTAATAAGCTATACAAATTCTTTACAATTAAACTAAAAAATGGCCCACTATGCTATCCAGAAAATGCTGTTGGGGCTCAATAGAATTAGGTGATAACTTAAGACTCTTGTCTGGTTTCTTAATGGCAAAAATTCACAGTGCATTAAAGCCCATTCAAACACACCCTTAGGGCTTCATTGTTTTAGCAGCAGTCCTAGATCTAATATACCAAATTGACTGCAGATAATTATAGATGAATAGGTAATGCTACTCATATTGTCTGTCTTACAAATTCTTAAGTCATTGTGCCGATCTTTGAGCCCAAAAAGGTGGCAAAGGGGGGCAATCCACCGGACATGCTGCTTTGCATAAGCACAATAGAAAAATAATAAGTACTCTTCATTACCAACGTGTTACAGCAAACAAATGATGGACGGAATGCTGACAATGCAAACATTCTCCCCCAATCAAAAGATCTGGGTTAATCCATCATTATTTTGCCCACTAAGTCACCCCAGGTTGAACCCAGCCATATGCAAATCAGTCTTGACCTTGTGCCTCATGGGAACAGTCCAGACCGAACTGCCAGGACAGGTCCTCCCTGGATAGGAAACAAGCATCCTGGGACCGGTTTCAGGGTATGACACCCTTCTTCAGCCAGGCTAGCTTGAATCCAGTGGCACAGTGAGCAAGGGACCCACGTGTGGGCATACCCATCCCACTTAGGGCGAAAAATGTTACAGCAAACAAATGATGGACGGAATGCTGACAATGCAAACATTCTCCCCCAGTCAAAAGATCTGGGTTAAATCCATCGTTCTTTTGCCCACTACGCCACCCCAGGTTGGACCCAGCCATATGCAAATCAGTCTTGACCCTGTGCCTCATGGGAACCGTCCGGACCGAACTGCCAGGCCAGGTCCTCCCTTTACCGGAAACAAGCATCCTGGGACCGGTTTCAGGGTATGTCACCCTTCTTCAGCCAGGCTGGCTTGAATCCAGTGGCACAGTGAGCAAGGGACCCACGTCTGGGCATACCCATCCCACTTAGGGCGAAAAGTGTTCCAGCAAAATGATGAATGGAATGCTGACAATGCAAACATTCCCCCCAGTCAAAAGATCTGAGTTAAATCCATTGTTCTTTTGCCCACTACGCCACCCCAGGTTGGAACGGCATGGTGAGCAAAAAAACAATGGATTTAGGCCCAGATCTCTGTACTGGGGTGAATGTATGACATTGTTCTGCATTCTGTCCATCAACTGTTGTTTTTGCATTTTGTCACCCCGAGTGGGAAGGGTATGCCCAGACGTGGGTCCCGTGATCTCCATGCCACTGGAATCAAGCTATCCTGGCTGAAGAGGGGTGAAACCCCGAAACCGGTCCTAGGATGCTTGTTTCCAGTCCAGGGAGGACCTGGCTTGGCAGTTCGGGCTGGACTGTTCCCATGAGGCACAGGGTCAAGACTGATTTGTAAATGGCTGAGTTCAAACTGGAACGTCATGGTGAGCAAAAAAACGATGGATTTAGGCCCAGATCTCTCTACTGGGGTGAATGTATGACATTGTTCTGCATTCTGTACATCAACTGTTGTTTTTGCATTTTATCTCCCCGAGTGGGAAGGGTATGCCCAGGCGTGGCTCCCATGCTCTCCATGCCACTGGAATCAAGCTATCCTGGCTGAAGATGGGTGAAACCCCGAATCCGGTCCTAGGATGCTTGTTTCCAGTCCAGGAAGGACCTGGCTTGGCAGTTCGGGCTGGACTGTTTCCATAAGGCACAGGGTCAAGACTGATTTGCATATGGCTGGGTTAAAACTGCAACGGCATTATGAGCAAAAAAACGATGGATTTAGGCCCAGATCTCTGTACTGGAGAGAATGTATGACATTGTTCTGCATTCTGTCCATCAACTGTTGTTTTTGCATTTTGTCACCCCGAGTGGGAAGGGTATGCCCAGACGTGAGTTCTGTGCTCTCCATGCCACTGGAATCAAGCTATCCTGGCTGCAGAGGGGTGAAACCCCGAAACCGGTCCTAGGATGCTTGTTTCCAGACCAGGGAGGACCTGACTTGGCAGTTCGGGCTGGACCTGAACGGCATGGTGAGCAAAAAAACAATGGATTTAGGCCCAGATCTCTGTACTGGGGTGAATGTATGACATTGTTCTGCATTCTGTCCATCAACTGTTGTTTTTGCACTTTATTATCAACAGCATGACAGCTCATGGGGCATGGATTTGAGAGGTTATCAATTCTGTTCCATGAACAGGTATAAGATGCTAGGGGCAGAATCCTTAGCCTGAATTTAATAAATAAAGCTCTGGTAGGCGGAGGAATCACATAATCCAATAACTCTTCAAATTGCAGAACACACTTAAAAGACAAATAGCAATCTGAAAGACTGCCGTAAGACACAGCGTCTATTCTAGCACTTAAAACAGTATGCCATTAAGAAGATTTTACAGTTTGGTCGGCGCTTACCGGTATTGCGGAGTAATGCAACCAGTATTCACACAGGCCTAACCTAGTGAGCCAAGCTTTTATATAAGAAAGCCAAGGAATTGTGTGCGGCAAGTGGGCAACCAGTATCTCTCTAAGACATTCTTTATAGGGCACCAGTCCTCTTGTTGTCCACAATCTAATCCAAGATTGGTTTTAGATTTAGATTAAGCCTTAGTGGGAGTAATGGCGCAGTCTCAAAAATGATTTAATAAAGGAGTTCCCACTTCTCCCAAGCAACTCAAGCTTGCAAAAGCCCCACAATCCCACCCCGTACAGGGCTGCTACACATGATTGGCCTTATATATCTCCATGGCTGATGAAACAAGGTATGAAGAAGTCTGATTGGCAAACCTAATGATGTTACCAGCTCTCTGCCTCAAAGTCAATGAGCTTTTCTGAATCTGTGAAATCCATCTGTGATAAACAGTGAGTCTCACCACTAGGTAGTCATATTCAGAGACCCTTTCCAATATGGAGCATTCCAGGACGACATACCCCCTAGCTTTTTTCTGGGCAATGAACAAAATGCACTTAGATTTTCTGCCATTTATTTCCAAGCAATGGTTTTTCCACAAAAGACTACACCTTTTCAAAAGGGTACATAAGCCCCTCAAAGTTTTGGAGTTTTTAAGAGTAGAAGTGTGTCATCTGCAAATAATAACCCTGGATACTTTAGACCAGCCATTTTGGGAGAGCCATTCTCACATTCCATCAGATGGGTAATGCAGCCACTGATTAATACAGAAAGAGTTTAGCTGAAAAAAAGGCAAGTCTGGTGGGCACTTCTTTCAATAGGGATGTCCTCTGTGGCTTCCCCGCACGGTCCCCACCTAACTCTGGTGAAGTTATCTGTGTATAATTGCTGGATCAAAGACAGTAGGGCAGCAGGAACCCCCATTTTACCCAATACCTCTATGAGCTTTACCTTTGGGACAAGGTCGAAGGAGGTTTGCAGGTCGACAAATGCGACATACAGAGAGCCCTGATCTATGTCCACAGATTTTCATTTTTATAGTAAGGAACGGTAGATCATCCAAACTTATCTTAGCTTTGAAGCCAGCCTGGAGATGTGAAAGCACATCATTAGTCGATATCCACTCCTAAGGTTTTGTGAGGAGTTGCTTGCTATAGATCTTCTAAATATTATCAATAAGACTTAGAGGCTGGTAGTTGGCGGGAACTTGTCGAGCTCGATATACCTTCAGCATCTTTACAGGAATTGGGAGTAGGTGCTCCTGCAGCTATAGCATTGGACAAGTTGTTTATATATAGTTCTCATATCAAAGTTCCGGAATGATACAGATCAGAGGGAATCTTATGAAGGCCAGGCACTTTCCCCACTTTTTGAGCATGGATCGCATTAATGGTTTCTGGCAGTGTGAATACCACTGTCTCTCCTTCTACACCATTGGGTTCATAAGGGTGTCCTTGGCATCCCTATATGTTAAATATGAGCTGTAAAATGCTCAACCCATTCCCGAGTGGAAATGTGGCTTGTTGGCGGGGCGTTATCCCTGCACCCATCATGTGCAACCGGATACCAGAACCCTTTGCTGTCTTTTCCATTAGCTGCTTCCTACAGGTCGTCCCATAGCTTGCCTTCTCACTGGGACTTGCTGGATTTGATGTTAGGCATATTTTTGTCTGCAAGTAATGATGTCAGGGTTCACTTTACTTTATACAGCTTTAACATGATCGGTTTTAGCCTATCTTTAGTGGTGCTTTCAATCTTACTAAAGATTCTTCATGAAAATCCATGGTCTAGAAAGATGTACAATCCTGGTCCTCGAGTACAGTTAAGATTACACTTAGAATACTATACATCTCTTCTAAGACATTAGCAGTATTGGATATGTCCACCCATCGCACATTACTTCTGCTGTTAGTCAAAACTGTCAAATTCGGTGCGGGTGTCTCTGGGCATGTCATATGCCAATTTTGGGACCCCTTTAATTTGAGTATAAGTAGATCGTGGTTGCTTTCCTGGTGCTCAATGACCTCCATATCGGCCATTTCAAGCCATTTCTAACTTCGATCAATATATAATCAATGTTGCTTTTGTAATCATCCCTCTTGAAAGTAGATTTGTCTCCACGGTCCGAAATGGAGCGGCCATTGGATGCTCTTTGGCCATGGGACAAAGCTATATCTACTATCTGTAAAGCGGCCGTATTCATCATAATATTTCTCATCAGATTAAATAGAGATAGATTCCCCAACTCTCTTCCTTGACTCTAATCAACTCTGACATTGGAAGATAGGGCTTGAAACAGGTGTTGACGTCTCCGAAGATGTGCACATAGTGCCTGGCCCGATGGGCTTCTAAGAGTGTATTCAGAGTTTTTAGAGTCTGGGAAGCCTTGTTGAGAGGGAAGACCTATTATAGAGGTTTACCAGGAGATGGGGGTCTCTAGCTTCGGGATCTGCCTAAGGACAAGTAGATCAGGTGAATCTGTATCAATTTACTTGACCGTACAGTCAATTGCTGTTTTGATTCATATAGACAGCCCTCTAGATGGCCAACCAGTTTCAGATACTAATGTCTCAATGCTATACGTTATATAGCCCTGCTTGTAAACTTTGTTGACAGCCCAGGTTTCTCAAAAAAGACAAACACAAACATTATCAATAAATCTTCCTCAGTCCTCATCAGCTAATTTAGTTCTAATCCCAGCTAGGTTCCAATTCACTAGCTTTACGTTGGTTTCCAAATGCTGTGGATTGGAATTTGTGCTCATGTGAGTATCCAGTGTACCCGAGACACTTTTGGGGGCCAAATTATTTTCCAATTGTTGTACGTGTTACAGAAATTCCCTTCCATTTCGAGGCAGATAATCTCCTCACTTCCCTGATTGAGTTGATGTCTGTCAAGAACAAAGTATGTGGGGACTTTCTCAGCCGTTGGGGGATAAGGAAGATTATACAGCCAATCTGCTGCAGTCAAACCACTGTTTGCTGAGTGAACTGCTGCCCTTGGACCTTCGCTACTCCCACCTGGGATGCACCCAACACCCTCCTTGCTATCATCTGGGACTCTCAGCTTAAAGCAAATTTGACCCCTCAAGGGGGGTAGGGGAGGGCTTGCACTGATCTAACAAAAATCAAGCCCTCTGCCGGTTCAGGGGCTACAAGCTTCAACTTGATTGAATCCCATTGGCCCCCATGCGTAGTATGGTGTTTCATATGCACCATATCCGAGTAAACAGTGGAATGACAATTTCCAACATTTCTAATCCAATGTAAAGCCTTGTTTTTCAATGAGTCTTTTCCTTCGGGAGAACCAGTTGGTAGTTTGTGAACCTTTGACATATACACAGTTTGTCCCACTTGTGTTTGTGAAATACTCTAGGCACTGGTATGAGAAGCTGCTGTGGGGGGCTTAGAGCAATTGGACAAAGGACTCTTGAAAGACATGACTGGTGGCTTCAGTAAACATGGAGGTAAATAGGAGGCTGTAACCACGTTAATAGTAGTGCAAGCAACCATAAATGTACACTGTGTTGGGCGGAGTTGCGCCAGTGTTCTTAATGTGCAGGTAACTCAGACCATCATGCTCCCTCTCATGATTTCTTTAGCTGGGACCTGAGAATACCCTTGAGGATCAGTTTCATGTTTCTTGGAGTGTCCAGGCAATAGCGGGGTAATAAACCTTTGATCTCCAATGTTCATCAAGAAGGAATTACTTGAGCACCCTTGGGATAGTTTAGATAGGGTACCCACCATGCCTAGGATAATTTGCTTCAAGTCGCTTATCTCTTCCCTCCAAGCCTTTGATGAGTCTGACTTCTTCTATAAGGGTTGAGGGATCTGAGCAGTGAACTTGGACATCAGAGAAAGGAGTTAACAAATGAGTACGGGGATGGCGGGATGAAGCTTTGTCTGTCTGCAAAATTTGTACCTATTTTAACATTCTATATTTAGTATTATTTGAGCAGACCCAGTGCTGTCAGAGGTAGGGAAGCAACTGGATTCAGGAAGGGTTTATTGCTCCTTAGATTGGAGAGTGTACACATGAGTGGCTTCCTTAGGCTCCCTTGACCTCTTCTTAAATGTTCTGGCACGTGTCTTCAGGATACACTGCACCTCCTCAATTGAGGTAGTAATGTCTCTAGCCACACAATTCATGGACGAATGTTTGGGCTGTTCAGAGTGAATTGAAGTACCTGCAGGGCTTTGCATTGCCTTTCTTTTCCCCATGATAGCACAATTAAATAATGATGACACAGCACATTCACTCTCCCGGTGCCCTCAAAGACTGTCACAAGCATAAACATAAAAGTTATAGTACCTTAAAGTTGCAGGTTTGTGGCAGCCTCAGGCCTCCCAATACAAAACCAAGTGGGGTGACCCTGCACTGCCTTGTCCTGCTTTTGACTGGACCGCCCTTGGCACAAAGAATGGGCTTTATAGCACTTATCAAAGACGGGGGCTTCTTCCTTTTATCATTCGCACAGCTGCCAAGGGAACTCTGGGCCTTGTAGTCCCCCCTGCTGCACTTGAGATGTCCCATGCATCAGGGTTGGAGAATGCACTTTATATCACTTGTCAAATGTGGGGGCTTGTTCCTCTCTCCCCTGGCAGAGACACCAAAGGAAATCTGGGGCTGGTGGTCCCCCCTGCTTTATTCAAGATGTCTTCCATTTTGATTAGGCGGGGTGCACCAATGCAACTGTAAGGATCCTACTTTCCTATACCAGGGATTAAGCTTTATTGTACGGTGTATCCAGGGGTCCTTAAGACCATACACTGCCCAGAGCGGAGAATGATCAGAGATGCCTCTAGCCAGGTGAAGAACCTCTCGGAAATGGGGAGAGGATGAGTCAGGGCCAGTATATAGTCAGTTCTAGAGGGGGGTACCCTGTGCTCCTGAGTGGAAAGTGAAGTTTCACATTGTGGGATTAATAGTGCGCCACACGTCTACCAGACCCGTGGCATTAAGAAAGTCTGCCAAGGGGATGCAGCCTGAGGACATACACTTGAGAGGCCAACAATCGCTGGAGTCATTGAGTGTTAAATTGAAGTGACCACCTATGAATAACTGTCCACCTGGGAGGACAAGGAGCAACAAACTCAAGTCAGACAGTGTGGTATCAAGAAGTTGTGGTGGATTGTAAACACTGATAATATTAATGGACATCTCCTCCCAAGTACCTGCAATGGCCACATATAGCCCACTCTTGTCCACCCAGGGGTTGTGTACTGTTAAAGCCAGTGATCCCTCAACTAATATGCCCATACCTTTGGACCTGATGTGTATCCCGCATGGGCCAACATTTTGTACCCCCACCTATCTAAGGCTCTACAAGAGGTACCAAAAAGATGTATTTCCTATAGGAGAACAACATCGGGCTAATGCCTCTTAATATTTTTCAGGACAACTCCCCTTTTGATCTTGTCGCCCAAGTCGTTTACATTCGAGGACATGAGTCAGAGTTGGGCCCTCTCCGTAGGCAATGTCATGTATGATAGCTGGGTAGGCATCCAGAGCCGGGTCTCCCCATCTAGTGGGGCGATCGGGTGGCATCATCTTTTAAAATTGGAAGTGAGTATATGGTAGTTAGCATCAAATGAAGGAGATGGTTCAACTTCACTTACAGCGGTGTGAGTAGAACAGTAACAAAATCCCAACAAATTTCCCCCTCCATGCTTCCCTTCAAAGCAGGCCCAAAACTGCCCGCCCCCCCCATGATACAGAGTGCCTGTCACCCCAGATAAATCTAACCAATTATTTTAGAGTCATATGGTCAATGCCCCCCTCCTGTCAGTCCCTAGAAACCTATAAATTTACTGTATACAGCAACTCAAGTATAATTAGTTAAGAAATGTCTTCGATCAGTTCTTACATCTCAGAGTGATGGGGGAGTTGCTCTTGTCTCTACGGGTTGAGGAACTTCGTTTTTTGATCGCGATCGAATCGACCCGCCATTTTGTGGCCCACCCCCATTTTGTGTTGCCATCACTCAGGCAGCACGGCGAACAAAGTCTATTCTGCTTTTTCTGTAGCCTGGTGTCAAAATACGCCTTCTGCCTCTATTTGAAAAGCTGGTGTTAGAACTAGCCGAGTACACTAATCCCTGTCTGGCTTTTCTAATCCCTGTCTCAACTATCTGTTGAGTCACACTATTCTTTCCTGACCTTATCTTATCGACTGGCCTTCACTGTCTCCTGCTAGCATTCTCTCGTTTCACAACTGTCCTCCAACACACACAAACGTATCTCGCCACCTGCAAGTTAGTTATGAATCTGTTAATAAATTAGTTTGAGGGTGGGGTGACAAACATAGTTGGAGGAGAGGTCTCTTCGAGTCATCCGACACTTCTGTTTTCAAACCTTCGTTATTGGTTTCGCCTTGTTTTCCAACTTTCCTTATTTGCTCTTTCTTGTATGCTCTGAGAGTGCATTTAACTAATGATTATGAACATTGTATAGTATTTAACCCTGTGCGCCACAGAGTGAAGTGGCAGTCTCCTGAGAACCTACTCTGTGTACTTCTAGGATAACTGTACTAGCTGCAGCTAAATAAATATGATCTTCTAACGCCGACAGAGTGTCCCGTATCTCTGTGTAGCGAAGCAGGAGAACTCCGGAGACTTTGGGCGTACCCTGCGCCGCCAGGCCCAAAAGGTTCTGGTTCTTCAGGGTGTCTGTCAAGTGCCCTGCTATCGAGTGGCAGTACCCCGCAACTGTCATCCTGGGTGCCTCCGTGATCCAGCCCCAGGGAAAGGCTTCCAGCCTTCCATCCAGTCCCAGGCCTTCTCTGTGGATGAGAAGTACCAGGTTTTACCTTCTGGTACAACTCTTAGTCGAGCCGAGAATATCATGGAGTATTTGATTTAACTGTCTCGCATCGCCTTCTTTACCTTGAGGAAGCTGTGGTGTATATTTTGCACTTTTAAGGTGAACTCAAGGAAAAGTGTAATGGTGCACTTTCATATGTGAGCGGATGGGCGCTGCGGGCCGTCTTGAGGACCGCATCACAATCACAGTAATGGCATGCTATGATGGGTCTTCGGGGCACCCCTGGCCACGGCCATGTGCCTGGGATCCTATGAGCCCTCTCCACCGAAAGGTACCTGGATAGTCCACGGGACTGGAGGAGTTTCAGTATGAGGTCTTCTATGAATAGGCCTGTGGCCTGGTCCTCTGCCCTTTCAGGGACCCCCAATATGCAGATATTTTTTTGCCTTGAGTGGCCCTCAGAATCCGCAAGGTCGGCCTCCCGATCAGCCATTATTGCTGTCAGTTCGGCCACTTGTGTTTTCAGGGTGGTCATATCTGTTACGAGGGTAGCAGTTGCGTTGTCACTTCTTTCAACCTGACCCCTACATTCCGCAGATCTGCCCTCACCAGAGTAAGCTCCGAGTTCATCATGACTATCATATTTTCAAGCGACGTGCGTACTTCCTGGATTGCCACCATTACATCTCTCAGCGTATCTCGTCTTCAGGGAAAGTTGTTCCTGTCTGGGGTGATACCTCCACACTGCCCCCAGCCAGTGGCACTTCCCTCAGGATGGTGTATTTATCCAGCTTGGTCTGGAGTACTCTTCAGGGTCCCTTCCTCTCTGTCCTCACGTGATTTGAATCTGGGGTTCCCAGTTAGAGTTAAATAATCACAGTGGAGTCTGGAGGGGGAATAGGGATGTGGGGAAATGAAGGGGGGACCACCGTATTCACCGCCGCCTGCCTAGGCAAACGTATTCACCCTGTGACCTGTCAACATTCCAGTGCACACCCCCTACTCCCAGTTGTAGTCTCATCCAAGGATCACCCACAGTTCCAATAGTCCAATAGGAGACTTACCCCTCTCTGCGGCCCAGCCCAGGACCGCCGAATCGCCAGCAATCATTTACCATGGGGCAAAGGCCTCCCAGGGGGAATCAAGAGTCAGGCAGCATCCCCCCCCCGCAGAATCACCAACCTCACAGATCGTAAACTGGGTGCAGCGGGATCTCCGGCTTCAATAGGTATAGTGCAAGCTGCTCTAGCCCTCCCCAATGTCCCTACTCTACTGGCCCTGTTTCAGGGAGTTTTCAGGGAGGGGTGGGGGGGTTTCGTACCTTGATGGTTATGCAGCCCGGGAGTGTAAGGCCTTCACTGCTTTCCAGCCTTAGAAAGGCCGAGACCTCAGCAGGCCCAGCACAGTGGCCCTCTGCATGGTCCTTCACTCGCCATCTTCACTGCTTGTCTGTCCCACCGCGGTATGAAAGGAGGGAGGCCTGCCACCTCCACTCAGTACCCTCAGTCTTGGGGGGCAGCTGCTCAAACCCAGGTCCTCCGCCAGCCTCAGCCACAACAGTAGCTTCAGCAGGGCGCCTGAGTTCAGCCACATCAGCCACCTGGGGCAACGCGGCAGCCGCAGATCTGTACGTCTAGACCGACTCTCCGGCCTGCAATAGCAGGTCATTGTTTCACAGTATAACATCTTTAGCCACTGCCGCCTTACCAATCTTCCTCTCTCATGGGTAGCTCACTATTCTCTCTCACCCGGCGACCACCAGCAACAAAGCCGGGTTGCCGGGCCGCTCACAGATCATTCCTTCATTACGTCAAGCGCAGCAACACCTAAGCCTTAATGCCACGTATGCTGAGTTCCCCCACACTCTGCACTAAGCAAAGTAGTCATTGGATTCCCCTTCACCAACATTCCAATGGGTACATCAGATTGTGGTTGGGGACGAAAATAGTGACAGATGATCAGGGATTTTTGTTGATGGGACTCAGAGACTCTTTAGCAAGCAGCCATCTTGCTCGGCTTTCGGCCACACCCTCCATCCTTACGTTTTCTTGATACCTCTCCATAGTCCTCTTCTCTCTTGGTGTGTCTTTCTCCTCCATTTTTCCTCATCCCTCATTCATTACCACCTTCCCTCCACCCTTCTTTGCCATCTCCAGTTGTGCGGTCATTGTATGCTAATATACTATGTGTATGGCTACACTCCAGAAGTGATGGAACCTAAACCATTTGTGAAGACTATTCTATAAGTAGCCATTCGATCATCTCTGTCTTTTTTCCGTGCCAAAAACTCAAATTTGCTAAATATCGTAGCTGAATAAAACATAAAAACGTGAAATCTGAATAAATCTCCTCACAAGTTTGCTTTTTATTAAGTTAAGAGGGGTTTACATTTAGAAAAAAATTATATTGACTGAATGCTGAGATGAGATTTAAAATCTGCACCAATGATTTGTAGTTTGAGGGGTATATGTAAACAGTTTCACATGTGTTAGATAAACTGGTTGTAGCCAACTTTTGTTTAAACCTTCTTCTCCAGTTTTACATTTTTACCCCACCCAACATCTGGAATAGTCAAGGCAGATGAGAATTAGAGACAGTCAAAGAGGCCTTTGTCTATGGAATACAACTTTCAATCATTCGGGTGCTTTTATCCCATTGCAAGAGTGCTCCAGACCTTATAGGTTTAAAAGTCAGTCTTTTGGGCAGGTCTTTATGAGATGACCTAGGGTGTCCAGTTTGTCTTGAAGGTATTTAAGATGCCTGCCCTTACCCTTACCGTTACAAAATTAGAGAAGAGTTCACAGTCTTGTACGGAAGGTAGCTAAAACATTATGCACTGGTAAAATGTTCATTTTAGGAAATGCTATTTTTATGTCTTTTATGGAATTTTCTCCCCTAAAGTTGTGTTAGTGTTCCAGCTTTGTTATACCCTGGTTCCTCTTGCTTCCCTAACTTCATGATTATCGGTCAAACATTTATCCTATACGTGTATTCTGAAGAGTACAGGAAATCTATCAAAGTTTTGCTTATGCTGTTACTGTGGTAGGTGTCCTTTAGGCGTTTCTCTGGGTCATACTTTAAGGGTACGTTCCTAAATCATTATTGCCAAAGTTGGTTAAGATGGTAAGTAGCTATATATATATTTGTGAAAGTTTACAACCCTGCTCCAAAGGTCATAGTTCTGGTGAGGGTTGTGCCCAATTATCTTTTTCTGGCGCTTGGCTTACGTCTGGGTGCTGTTATGGTGCTCTTGGTGGCTTACATCTTTTCCTATGATTGGTTTTGTAGTATTATAAATGTTTAGTGTTACTTGTTTAGTTTTCCAATACCTTGTTTCAATCTTTACTGAACACTAAGATGTTTCCTGTACCATTCCAATATATAACGTTACAACGCATGCAATTAAAACACATGCTTTTATAATGCAGTCTTTACATCGCAACTACCATTACATTGCATGATTTTACAACGCATGCCATTACAACCTATTTTAAAAAAACTACCATTGCAACGCATTCCGGACAACGCATACCATTAAAACTCATACTATTACAATGCATAATACTTTTAGGGCAACAGTAGGGCAAGTGTTGGATAGTGTAGGGGTAAAAATTACTATTCCCACTCCAGTGAGTGCAACAGCAGGGAAAGCGTTGGATAGTGGAGGGGTAAAATTTACTATTCCCATGTACCCCAAAACCCATACCCACCACAATACTAAAAAAATCTCCATTACTTACCTTATAATGCGTTGTAATGGCATGCGTTGTAATGGTATGCGTTGTAATGGCATGCGTTGTAGTGACATGCGTTGTAATGGCATGCATTGTAATGGCATGCGATGTAAAGGCAGTTGCGTTCTAACAGTTGGGTTGTAAAGGTAAGTCATTGTAATGACTGTGTTGTAATGGATGTTTTTCGGTATCATTCAAATGTTATCACTGTTTGAGTGATAGCTTGGCATGCATTTCCAGGGGTTCTCTAATAGAGTGTGTTTTTCCTATTCTTTCTAGTGTTTTTATCTTGGCGCACCATAGACTAGCTTGGGTAATTTATTTTTCTAGGACATCTGTCACCGAAGGACGGGTCCTTCTGCAGACTAGTTCCTCAGTGGATTACTGGAAACAGGAAGCATTCAGTACCATTTGGACTTCATTTATAACCTTTTGATCTCCCACATGGTGTCTAAATTTCAATGCCACACTGTTCCCCATTGGCAGTCCCCATGTACCTTCCCCACTGGCACTCCCCACATACCTATCAATCTATAATGTGTGATGTCCCGAAAGCCATGTTCAAAGAAGAATCCAACTTTGTATCACTGAATTGCAGATCCAGGGGATATCCTTTATTCACATAGACATGACAAGGAATGGACATGAATGAATGTGGGTTCTAGCATCTATATTTTACACAAATATAATAGAGGACTGGTTTTATTAGATTAGGGTATAATGTAAACATAAGTACTGAGGATTGCCATAGACCGATATCAGCAGGTAGGGAGAAACATGTCTACCAATAGTGCAAACTATTAACTTATGGAATGATTATTTCCCTTAAGTTCCCACTCTTTTCACTGTGAATAATGAGAAACAGCAAACAATAAAGTACCTACATTTATAACACAAGGTAATGATAAAGGCATTTTCACTCTCCCTATCTGAAAAAAGTACCTCAATCTGATGGTCCCTTGATCATTGTCATAAAATGATTTCTGAAAAGTGTTCCACCTGGGTCAGCGCATCCGGAAGAGGATACCCTGGGACCTGTAAATCGGTGACACAAACAAAGATTTTCCTTTGAGCACCCATTTCAGAACATCACATCTCTTTGATTATTAGGTATAATTTTGGAAAGATATGTGACAGACTGACAAAATACTCTCCCTCTTTTTGGGTATTGACTCCCCTCGTAGCTTCCAATAAAACTCTATGAAAAGATGTCAATAAAATACTATGGAAAGATGTCAAAAAACAGCCTCCTAGCCTCTAGCATGAGTGCTGATTCACTGCATTTGTTCCATAAAAGCTGGTGAATGGCAGCCCAGGCTGCCAAAAATGCAAGATCATCCGTCTGCTCCTGAACGTACCTACCAGGTTTTACTTTAGAAATTGTTGTCACTTCTGTGTAATGAATCTACCTTAAGCCTGCTCGGACTCCATTACAGGTTACTAAGCTTTCATTTAGACCCACCCTGTATAAAGAAACCAAGCCCTTTTTAAGCAGTGCAAGTAGTACTGGTCAGCCCATTTGATTGCATGGAGTCAATTGTGAAACCTTTGTATCATAGATTAATGGGACTGAATTCTGATACATGGCACGGAGAACATTAACTCAGACAAATACTGTAATATATCTAACAATTTTAATTTAGAATTTGTGCTCAATAATTAAAATTATAGCCAAAATGTAATTCAGACAGAAAAGCACAAAACTGTGATCTGATTTCAGTTACCTGGTTTGACTTTGGTATTTTGGAGATATGGGTCCCAGTTAGGGACAATGGAATAATGCAGCAAAGGAGGAACAAATTATGCAGCAGTAATTGCCGAATTATGCAGTAAGAAAAGAAAATGATGCCAAAGGAAGGTGAACTGTGTCCTAAAATATGCAATTAAAGTATATCAATTTACAACACATTGTAGGACATTGTTAGCAAGGTATTATGACATTTTATTATAAATCATTTCTAAATGGATGCTGGTGCGAAGAAAAAATAGCATGGCAAAATCTTTGAGTTGCCTTGAGTTTTATGAATGCACTTGATATCTTGTCATTTTTAGGATGAGCATTCAAGACCTCTTATATATACTTTAGTATATATACTTTAGTATATACTTATATGAGTATGTACTTTGTGAGCTCTGGAGATCCGCCCTAGGGCTTGTCTGCATCCGCTTAGGAACCTTTATTTTTTTTTTATTGCCTCTATTTAACTGTCTTGATAGAAAATGACCAGCAGAGGTCAGTAAAATACCAGAATTGCTTTCTGCTGAGGGACTTTCTTTTTTTTATTTTTCTGGCAACTGCCTCTATTTAAATTTCTTGATAGAAAACGACCAGCAGTGGTTAGTAAAATGCCGGAATCATTTTAGCATTCTCTCCATGGAAATAGTCTTCCACGAGCACCGGTAGACAATAATATTTTTTTCCTATTTTGTATTTTCAGTGATATAACCACCGAAGGCCCTGCTTTTATATTAAAAACAGAGCTTTGGACTATACCATTTCCCACTGAAAGGCAATATTTCTCTCCATGTGTTCCCATACCTGGTGTGTCACGTGGTTTGGTGGTTACTTTCCCTCCATGTTAAAGAACAGTAGATGTTTCAGCTGCATAGCTAAATACAGATAAGGGCCCAAAGGCGAGACCGAATGCATTGCAAATGCTTGTTTTAGATTGATATCTGAATAAAGAAGATTAATCATTTAAACAATACATATCCAGTAGATCCCATTCAAAATGTTATTCACTGACTAATTCTAAGGCTGTCTAATATCTAAGCCCTACGCTCCATAGTAAAATACATTGTGCAAAACATATACAATGTTGCAGTCATCAGAAATATACCCTAGTAGAATACACTTCTTGTTCCAAAACGTTACCTTTTCAGCACACTGGAGTTGCATTCTAACTCTTGTCTTCAGTTTTGAATTCACCCTGTGTTCACACTCTATAAGGCATCTTGAAGGACCTCTTTCCATAAAGAAACAGCCCTGCACAAGAGAATAGCACATTCATACTTGTTATGTTTATACCTCACTACAATGGACTTCAGGATGCAAGCCACTGGACCCCACAATGAGATGAAATATGATATGCTGTGTCCTGCCATGATATCTTTTGCTAAGTCATGTGCACTTGTACAGCACATTTACACCATTTGCTTTTGGAATCCAGGCACTCAATACAATTCTCATTGACTGCGGGTAAAAGTGACCGGAGGACACAGCAATTTATTGTGTTTTGTTATGTTTACAAATGAATCATACTGCACAGCGGCCAGCAAGCATAGCTAGAATTAACCAATATATGGAGTCTCGTCACCAGCCAGACTCCATTACAGATCTATGTAAACCATTATGGATCTCTCTGTGTGTGTGTGAGTGAGTGCTTGTGTATGTGTATACAGTTGTTGCTATTTTTCATTGGAAGTATCTTTGCTGATTGATTTTGCAGCTTTGATTACAATTTGGCTCCAATTTACTTTCTTTGTCTCTGTGTCACCCAACTCAACACAAGGCAATGCTAGTCTTTAAATGATATTCGCTAAGGCGCACAAGGGTGTGATTTGCGTGACTTTATAAAAAAATATATAACACAACACAGCTGTTTGTGCTATGTTGCATTACATTTCATTGTGGTAGGCATTATCTGGGTAGAGCATGGGCATTCCCATGAATCCACCAATGGAATGTGATGCATTTTCATATTTACTAAAACCCGTAAACCCCGTATTGCTCCAAAATGTTGTGCCTCCCAAGGTAGGTATTTATTCCCGCACAGGGACAATCCTGCTTGTAATGCAAGCATACTTATACAGTGGCACAAGGGTGCCTGTATTGGTGATAGGCAGCATCGTGCACCAAGATGGGAGAACAGGTTTGCGTTTCTTAGTATAATTTCTGCACCCCCCGTTTCATGCCACACAAGATCCATTGCTGCATTGCGCTGCATGAAACGTTAGCAAATGTACTTGCATTTGACCCCATTTGGGCCTACCTAAAACTCAGAAATATGCCGACACACAAAGAAAAGAAGACTTTACAACTCAACTTAGACATGGTCAAGTCCATTATTTTCATAAAACGACCTATAAGCATCCAATCTGTGCCAACACATAATTGCTGAATTGCCAGTTATAACTTTGTGATTCCCAACCTCTTAAAAACGAATCTAATAAGATTTTGGTAATTACTTGGGAAATTACACATCAGATGTCTGATAGAGTCCTTCCTAGCTCCACAATGAGGGGAACACTAGGAAAACTAACAATCCAACCTGCTCCTATTTCTGCGATGGGGAATAACAGCAGCCACAATCTCATGACCTTCGATCTGTTTGTTAGTAAAAATAGCATCCTCATATATTGTTGTGGAGGTGGTTTATATCCCTGTCAATGAAGTGATAGAATCTTTTAAGAATGTATACTTTAGTGCAACTAAATACAAATAAACACTTCAAAGCATTTCTCTCTTTGCCAGGGCTTTCATGTATCAAGAGAGGGAGCCGGTCCAATCAAGCAGTTACCTTTAACCTTTCAGCAATGTTACTCATGGTTCTTTCAAGGCTGTTACTTTTTACAACCACTGGAATAACTTAAATAAACCCGTCTTAACCACATTCAACAGTCACAATATTGAATAAATGAATGGTGCTTCTAATATAGGGTCCATATTCGTTTGCTGAATCTCCAGTTGCTATAGCACCATGGAACAGGAGTGGGGCAACTTAACCCTTAACCACATATCCAGCAATCTTCCCATTTTTATATCCAACCATGTTGCCTATTTCTCTCTAAATACCATAGCCCAATATATGTCAAACTTGCAAATAGTCAGTGGCGGGCGACGCATATAAACAGTGGTGAGCAGGTAAAGGAGGTGCAGGGGGAGCGCGGGGAGGAGATGGGAGGTAAAATAATAAAATAAGAAAAAGAAAACTTACCTGATGCTGCTTCTGCTGCCTCGTGCCGTTGAGGACTGGAAACAAGCATCTTGAGACCGGTTTCGATGTATCACCCCTCATCAGTCAGGGTGTCTTGAATTGCATACTATGAAGCACTATGGGGAATTGTGGTACTGTTGGATAATTATATCATTGTATAGTAACAGTAGGAGATGGGATTATTACACATATTTGACTGGAATCACCTACCAATAGAATGCATGTTTTTCTTTAAAAACCATGGGGCAGATTTACAATAACTGGCGCATCCCTGATTATTAGCAGGGATGCACCAGTTATTTTTGGTGACTCAAGTAACCCCTTGCACCACCATGGATGTGCCACATTTACAATGCGATGCACCGTGACGCAAGGATAGACAGATGCGTGACACATCTGTCATTGTAAGGGTGACGCAGTGCTGGGGTTGTGTCGCACGCATGACGCAACTCCAGCACTGCTCAGGGGTGCCCTGTACCTAATATGCTGCGTCACTCCTTACTCCTGCTTCAAGCAGCCGTAAGGATTTGACACAGCGGGGACATAAAAGTGACTTAGTGAAATCTTGTAGATTTCACTGCGTCAATTTTACGGAGCTTCCTTGTGACGGAACGCCCACCCTGCATACATTATACCTGACGCAGGTATAATGTAGCGCAGGGTTTACAGCGTGATGCATCTCACTAGATGCGTCATGTTGTAAATATGTCGCATAGTGGCGCATTGTTTACGCCGCCGCTGCGTCACAAAAGTGACGCAACGGCGGGTGTAAAAGTGTCGCAAGGGGCTTGTAAATCTGCCCCCTTGATTTGGCCTAATGGCTCTCTTGAATCAGCTGGAGCTGTAGACTGAGTGTTGACTTGAGTCTCATAGTGGGTATTCCCACGGGAACGGCAGGCATTTTGACTTCAAACTGCTGAATGCCTCAATGTCTTGTAGCTGAAGGTTGGACCTCTTTGAATTGGAGTCTCTGCTTCTCTTAAGTTTGTCATTGTATGCTATCTTGATGAACTGAATATTCATTAGAAATGTAAAACAGTATAAGTAAAGTTTGATTTCACTCTCATATTCACCAAAATGCTTGCATTTAGGAAAGTTGAAAAGGCTGGGGGGTTTCTAACTTATCTCTTTTGCCCGATATGTCTGTTCAATATTTAGCATGCTTGAATTACATCAATAGAGCCCATTGACTGATTTCCTTTCTCTTGCATTTCTGTTAGATTAAATGTTGATATTTTAGTAATCTCTGGTGTGATGTGAGCCTTTAAATTATTACTTAATTATATTGTTTTGCTATGTGGTTACATTTAAAACCTCACACGTTTATCTGATAACCACCTCGCTTCCCTCACTTAGCTAGCAAAGGTGAAAAAAGTAACTTTGAAGAAGATTGGTTCACTTTTGTGTAATGGATGGAGACGTCTTCCCTTCTAGGTCACTTCTCACACTACACATTGAGATAATTAAGGGCAATTACATGTTTTTCATCTATCATGCTTTTCAAAAAGAAATGGTTGCAATGCTAATATTCAGTAAACTAATAAATTGCTAACATCAAAAACCTAAATCTTTTTACTGTAAAAAAGGACATCACTTCAAATCCCATCAATCAGAAATGAAGGTAATACCTTGCTGTCACCCTGATTAGCATTTCCAAATGTGTGCCACTATGGCAATATCTTGGACTAAACTGAAAATTAGATGCTTTTTATGGTATTTTGAAGGGCCTATTTCACATTAGTTGCCTAATCATTTTGGTAGCAAACACTTCCATTTTTGATGAAGGGTCCACAATGGAGACATTCCTATTAATGGAAAGATTTGACAGAGAAATCCTATATCATGGCTCCTATTAAATTAACTCAGACACACTCATATCAAGCATTACATGGATTTGGGAATTTATGAGCAAATTTATGATTGACACCATAGAAGCACAGTGTGGTTTTGGTGATAAATAAGCAAACATATTGTCATGACTAATTGCTGTGCCATGTGTAGAATTCCTCTGTATCATACTTTCTTTTACAAAAACATGTTCATACTATGACCAGTCACACCCAAACCATTTGAAGCAGCTAAGTGGGTTATAGCCAGATCAATATTTTTTAAACACAGAACCCTGTGATTTGCTAATGTCCATCAATTATGGCTACCATTGTCATCTCATGCCTTTATATACTAATGCCCCACCTCCTTTTTATAAAACCTTACCAAGTACATATTGTTTTCAAAAATAAACAAATGCAATTGAGGAATGTTCTGCCCAATGCAGGTTGATTTTAAAGAAAAAGATTTGTCATAGGTCCCCCGCACCTTTTACCCAGTGGTGGTCACCACTGAGTAGTTGTAGTTAGGGCCACATTTCCATACAAAATAGATTTTTAGTTGCTAATAACTTTCGTGCCGTTTGACAAACCTTCAAGAAAACTTTTTAAAAAGTCTCAACCATCTCATTTCCCATGCACTTTTCTATGGCAATTTTAGATACAGCTGCAGCCAAAACGACAAAACAAAATTTGTGTGTAAATCTGTTCAGCAGTTCTTGAGGACTTAAAACTCAAAATGTATGTATGTCACTCCACGGAGCAGCATTGAGCTCCACTATTTGTTGCGATTGACTGGATGCAATCTGAAGAAAAAGTTGCACCCACCATTGTAGGACTTGGGAACTAGGTCTCGAGTCCTAAGGAATTGAACAAAATAAGATAGAGGGGCAGGATAGGGGTGCCTTCATTATGCACTGTTTCTACCCTCAAATATAATATCACTCATAAAATGTTCATTGACTGCATTGATAACATCCCTAATTACACCTGAAATGACATATATTATATAACAACACTGTGCATGGTGAGGGCGTGAGCTATAGTTATTTTAGTGCATGAGTTACAGTTACATGAGATAACAATAACTGGTGGACATTAGACTCAAGAAACTGTAACTTGAGCCCTAAAGTATCTATAACTTGCACCTTCTTCATGCACTGCTAATTATGCTAATTATGACATCACTCGTAACATGTTCTATGACATCACTGATAGCAGCACTGCGACATCTGAAATGACATCATTGATAACAAGCTTGTGCATAGCGGGGGCATGAGTTATAGTTCCTTTAGGGCACAAGTTACAATTACTTGAGATAATTATAACTGGTGAATTTCAGTGGTTTTGTTAGTTTAAAATTGTATGTTTTAACTGACATTTTCACCTAACTATTACGTGCTTTTAAACTTTGCTTTTTTAAGTGAATTTCCAAGGTCTTTTTAATGCAAAGTAAGATATTATTATCATACTTAACTATAAAATTTGAGATTTGTTTTTTAGTGAAGCTCTAGTTTTTTATTTATTATTTATTATGAAATAATATTTGGCTGTGTGCTGCATGGGGTTGGCTGCAGGGCCTCAGGGGCAGTAAACCCCAAGCTGCACACAGCTTTTGACCAGCGTGGGATTCACCACAGGCCAGGCCCTGAGTCCAACCCCTACTGGTGCCCAGCCCCTCTGCTGCACACTAGCCTCACACAGCAGGGGTTTGGTGCAGGACCTGGTACACAAACTGCAGAGGGCGAGCATGGTTTATTATAAAGGGTGTAGTTTTAAGTAAGGCTGAGTTACTGACTTTGTCAACAGGCCACATCACTAAAACATAAACAGTGGGCCCATTCGCATTATGAAGGGGTCATCATATAAACATATATAAAGCACACTTATTTTATCAAAAATCCCCCAAAATTATAATCAAATGTATATTTCATGAATTCATACAATGCAATGTTTGCTAAAAATGATTGTCTTTAAAAAAAGTTTAATTAAAAAAAAAACATATCCTTAAGTCTTCTTTAAATAGTTTGTAGACTATAAAATGCACCCATAGAACTACCACAAGGGGTCTCTGGCCACCAGCTGAGAGCATAGAGCTCCAGCTTGCAGTGCCTAAAAATATGGTAAGCTCTCCTGGGGACATGGATTTAATGACCCAGTAAACTTACAGTTTTTTAAAATATTGTTGGGGGGCTGCTTTACTCCCTGCAGCCAGTCACAACATTAAAAAAAGGCTTAGTGGTGACCCTGCCTGTTCTAGGCGTACCACCAAGCTAAAACAAATAATACACAAAAAGTCCTTGCAGGAAATTAGAACACTCCTTGAAGGAGCAGGGAATAATAAATGAGCGGCTACTTTTGCTCATTTATTATTAATTTTGGATTTTGTTTATATATTCTTTTGGGTGCCCCAGTGCCCAACCAGGACACCAAAATTATACATTTTGTTTGAGGACCACAGGGAGAGCTCCAGGGCCAACGTAGCACCAGCCGGCATCCTTTGTCAGTATAGGCTGAAGCTGGAATTTTGTTCTTAAGTGGCTGCCCCGGTGCCCACCCAGGGCACCCACAGCTCAATTTCTCTTGAGGGGTATGGGGGGGAGCCACAGGGCCCATGTTGTGCCAGCTGGCACCCCTGTGGTGGATGACCCAGTGCCCTGCCGGGGCACCCACAATTCTGGGCACATTAGGGGCCACAGAGCCCCAAGTCCCCCAAAGCTCCAGCCAGCTCCCCAGCCAGCACCACACTGGGTCCTGAAGGGAGGTGGCATTTTGCCTTTCCTCTAGCTCGGGTGGGAGCAGCATTTTTTTAATCTCTTTCTGCCAGGTGGGAGCAAACTGCTGTTCCCTGCCTGGGGGAGGGGGATATGCTTGCACTCTCCTGGGCAGGGAACCACAATCCCGGGAGCACTTTTATGTATAAGGCCCTGGGGAATGGGATCCCCATGGCCTTGAACATACATGGGGAGGGGAGTCCCATGCTCCCTGCCATTTAAAAAAAATGGGACTTGAGATGGGTTCCCCAGGGCCCTAGAGTGGCTGGGGTAGGGGGGCCCCATGTCACTGCCCCTTTATTTCATTTTTGACCCCCGGGCATGGGGACCCTGAGGCTTCAGTGGGGCATGGGGAGGAAACCTGCACGTCCCCTCCCCAAAATATTTTAATGCACCTTGCCCAGGCCCACCCGGGGGTGTTAACTTTTTAAGTACAGGAGCCTAGGCTTTTCTAGTTTTCATTTTGCAGTGGATTTGCAAACCCACAGGGAATTTTCTGTAAAATGTAATATATATATGTATATATATATATGCGCGAAGCGCACCGAGTGCCCACAGCGCGCGCACGGTGCCCGAAGCGCGCCGTGCGCGCACGGTGCGAGCATGGTGAAAAACCTTAAAAAAAATAAATTAATAAATACATAATTTAGCATTTAAAAAACCGTACAAATTCACTTAAAAAACCATAGGTTTCACACATGTTATAGTTAGGAATTAGCATTTAAAAAACCTTGCAAATTCACTTAAAAAACCATAGGTTTCACACATGTTCTGGTTAGCTGGACATTTCCCTCGTCAAAAACCAATGAAATTCCCCCGTTATAGTTAGTGCAGGCAACTATAACTCACGCGACCCCAATACTCTGCTGATGACGTCAGATATTACATCACTGATTACATATGTGTCTTTCAGAAAAATAAATATTTGTAATATATGTATAGCTAAAGATTAATGGAAGAAGACATGGGTAAATAGGTGTCTAAATACAGTGATGTAACATCTGACGTCATCAGCAGAGGATTGCGGTCGCGTGAGTTATAGTTGCCTGCACTAACTATAACGGGGGAATTTCATTGTTTTTTTACGAGGGAAATGTCCAGCTAAATATAACATGTGTGAAACCTATGGTTTTTTAAGTGAATATATATATACATACATATATATATATATATATATATATATATATATAAATAGATAAATAAATAAATAAATAAATATATATATATATATATATATATATATATATATATATATATTACCTACTGGCGGTCGCCAGTAGGTAGTTATAGTTAGGACCACGTTTCCATAGGAAAACCTCAACATTCTATTTTGAATAACTTTGGCACCGGTCGACGAATCCTCGCGAATTTCTCAAAATAGGTGGGGCGCTACGCTCCGCTCCTACCCTGAAAGTCTCGGGGGGATTCGTCAAGCGGGGGCTGAGATAAAAGGGGGGTCCCAAAACGCGTTTTTCCCATGCATTTTTCCATAGGACCTTTAGACAGGGCTACAGCCCGAACGGCTGAACAGAATTACTAGAAATTTGGCAGAGAGGTAGTCCTCAGGTCAAGGAAGTGCCTTTTGTAGGTTTGGTGTAAATCTGTTCAGTAGATTCTGAGAAAATAGCCTTTAAATCAATATATATATCTGAGCCCGCTTACGGTACGCTTACCGTACGCTTACGGTAAGCGTACGGCGGCGTGCGCGAGCGCGATTCTGATTGGCTGTTAGATCTTAGTAAACATTCGAATCGGTCGAAACCAGGAAGCGGCGGCCGCCATTTTGTGTATTTCACTCTGAAAAAAAAGAGTGAAAACAAGGAAAGGGGGCAATGAGGAGAGTTACAGACCCCCTAACATTTGTAAGGGGGTCAAAGAAGGACAGAAAAGTACAAAAAAAACATTTATTGATTTAAAAAAAAATCACGGGGTACGCGTACGGTAAGCTTACGGTAAGCGTACGGTAAAAAAAAAAAAAAATAGATAAATATAAAGCAGATTTAAGAGTTTAGAAATTAGGGAGCTCTAAAAAGAGCTGTTGTGTTTATGAAGTCATTTTTTTAGTGGTACCTACAAGTAAGTACCGATGCAGAGTCTAAGGTTCAAGAGGAAGACTCTGTTCCCTTCATCATTGAAGTGCACACCATCTCCTCTATAAATGTCTTGCATGTCATAACGCAAGTTGTTGTGGTAAATGGCACCCATACCATAGTCACGGAGGAAAGCAGAAACAGATTTGTTGACGTGCTTTCTTGCTTTGTCAATCTGTGGACAGAAATGATTGGACCAGTTCCATTTTTGCCTTTGGCATATGTTGGAAAACACAAAGGCAGTTTTAGGGAAAAGTGTAAACAGTTGTGCAAAGGTGTCCTTCATAAGCATTTCCAGACCTACCCCAGTCAAAGTGCCTAGGTCATTGCCACCACAGTGCACTATTATGAGGTCAGGGTGTTGGATTTGAATGAAGGATTTCACCAATGGCATCAATTGGTGCCACTTTAACCCTCTCTGACCAATCCATTTAATGTCTACATTTGGCAAAGCAAGGTCTCTCACCATATCTGTTTTCTCTGCAAACTTTTCACTCCAGAAGACATAGCTGTGCCCTACAATCCACACTGTGAACATCTTCAAAGGAGAACTGGATGCACTCAGGAGGTGTCTTTCAGTAGAATGGCAATAAGAAAAGAAAGACAGTTTGGAAATGGAGGCATACATATTTTTTTAAAACAAAAAGAACTGATTGGCTGTTTCATACCATTCTAGAATAAAAACTAGGCTGTATGTGAAAATTAATAGAAGCATGTTTTGTATTGGTACAAAAAAATGTGTAACCAAAGAACAGTACTATGGATTTGCTGTAAGGTTTGAAAAGTCAAGCACTCTTGCTCTGTGGAATTGAAACATTGTGTGTCGAACTTCTGACCTAACTGCACACAGCAGTGTTCCATGAGCTGTTGCTATGGTAGCAGGCAGAAGTCAAGTTGGGGGAAGGGTACTAGGCAGAAGTCAAGTTGGGGGCAGGGTACTTTTGGAAAAGGGTTGGTTTTCAACCAATAGAAATGTGTGAATACATGTGAAAAAAAGGGGGAAGCACTGAGATTTGAAACTTACATGTATATGTGTGGAAAAATAGAGGGAAAGTTTGCCATTATCTGGTTCTGCTGAGAGGAGAGAGGTGAACAGAACAGAGATCCTGGCTCTGATAATCTGCTGTTTGAGTGTCACATTTCTTTCACAACTAACTAATTTTAAAGGTGAGTTTACAGTTTGAGAGGGGATGTATGTGGTAACTTAAGAAATGAATAATAGAAATGGGAATTGTTTTTGTTGTAGTTACACATGGTGGTTTCATAATGTGTCAGTGTGTAAAAGTGATTTACACTTGCCCCGAAAAAAAAAAAGAGCAGTAAGTGTGCTTTCAAATTGGCAAAGAAATTTCGTTTTGGCACTAATGTGAAAACATGACTCTGTGTGCATAGAAGAATTATAGGCAGAGATTTATTGCGTCTTGCTCTGGTGATTTCACAGTTGCATTAGATGGAAAGGGGGAGCGAATTATTGGGGGAAGAAGCAGAGGCTTAGCACACACCCATGTCCTTGCCGTGTATAGTCATGCACAGTATTTACAAGCCAGTGGGGTTTTCAGGTTTAAGTCTGTAATGCAAATACATTCAGCATCACTAAGGCTGGTTGCCCTTGCTGGAGTGTAGGCAGTCACAGAGAATGCACATGGTGGTGGTCTGAAAAAAAAACAGCTTGGACACGTGCAATTAAATAAATCAAAAATAGTGGTTTCATAATGTGTCAGTCTGTAAAAGTGATTTCAAATTGTAAAAAGAGATTTTCACTTGGCCCGAAAAAAAAAAGAGCAGTAAGTGTGCTTTCAAATTGGCAAAGAAATTTCGTTTTGGCACTAATGTGAAAACATGACTCTGTGTGCATAGAAGAATTATAGGCAGAGATTTATTGCGTCTTGCTCTGGTGATTTCACAGTTGCATTAGATGGAAAGGGGGAGCGAATTTTTGGGGGAAGAAGCAGAGGCTTAGCACACACCCATGTCCTTGCCGTGTATAGTCATGCACAGTATTTACAAGCCAGTGGGGTTTTCAGGTTTAAGTCTGTAATGCAAATACATTCAGCATCACTAAGGCTGGTTGCCCTTGGTGGAGTGTAGGCAGTCACAGAGAATGCACATGGTGTTGGTCTGAAAAAAAAACAGCTTGGACACGTCCAATTAAATAAATCAAAAATAGTGGTTTCATAATGTGTCAGTCTGTAAAAGTGATTTCAAATTGTAAAAAGAGATTTTCACTTGGCCCGAAAAAAAAAGAGCAGTAAGTGTGCTTTGAAATTGGCAAAGAAATTTCGTTTTGGCACTAATGTGAAAACATGACTCTGTGTGCATAGAAGAATTATAGGCAGAGATTTATTGCGTCTTGCTCTGGTGATTTCACAGTTGCATTAGATGGAAAGGGGGAGCGAATTTTTGGGGGAAGAAGCAGAGGCTTAGCACACACCCATGTCCTTGCCGTGTATTGTCATGCACAGTATTTACAAGCCAGTGGGGTTTTCAGGTTTAAGTCTGTAATGCAAATACATTCAGCATCACTAAGGCTGGTTGCCCTTGCTGGAGTGTAGGCAGTCACAGAGAATACACATGGTGGTGGTCTGAAAAAACAGCTTGGACACGTGCATTTAAATAAATCAAAAAAAGTGGTTTTATAATGTGTCAGTCTGTAAAAGTGATTTCCAATTGTAAAAAGTGATTTTCACTTGGCCTGAAAAAAAAAGAGCAGTAAGTGTGCTTTCAAAATGGCAAAGAAATTTCGTTTTGGCACTAATGTGAAAACATGACTCTGTGTGCATAGAAGAATTATAGGCAGAGATTTATTGCGTCTTGCTCTGGTGATTTCACAGTTGCATTAGATGGAAAGGGGGAGCGAATTTTTGGGGGAAGAAGCAGAGGCTTAGCACACACCCATGTCCTTGCCGTGTATAGTCATGCACAGTATTTACAAGCCAGTGGGGTTTTCAGGTTTAAGTCTGTAATGCAAATACATTCAGCATCACTAAGGCTGGTTGCCCTTGCTGGAGTGTAGGCAGTCACAGAGAATGCACATGGTGGTGGTCTGAAAAAAAAACAGCTTGGACACGTGCAATTAAATAAATCAAAAATAGTGGTTTCATAATGTGTCAATCTGTAAAAGTGATTTCAAATTGTAAAAAGAGATTTTCACTTGGCCCGAAAAAAAAAGAGCAGTAAGTGTGCTTTCAAATTGGCAAAGAAATTTCGTTTTGGGACTAATGTGAAAACATGACTCTGTGTGCATAGAAGAATTATAGGCAGAGATTTATTGCGTCTTGCTCTGGTGATTTCACAGTTGCATTAGATGGAAAGGGGGAGCGAATTATTGGGGGAAGAAGCAGAGGCTTAGCACACACCCATGTCCTTGCCGTGTATAGTCATGCACAGTATTTACAAGCCAGTGGGGTTTTCAGGTTTAAGTCTGTAATGCAAATACATTCAGCATCACTAAGGCTGGTTGCCCTTGCTGGAGTGTAGGCAGTCACAGAGAATGCACATGGTGGTGGTCTGAAAAAAAACCAGCTTGGACACGTGCAATTAAATAAATCAAAAATAGTGGTTTCATAATGTGTCAGTCTGTAAAAGTGATTTCAAATTGTAAAAAGAGATTTTCACTTGGCCCGAAAAAAAAAGAGCAGTAAGTGTGCTTTGAAATTGGCAAAGAAATTTCGTTTTGGCACTAATGTGAAAACATGACTCTGTGTGCATAGAAGAATTATAGGCAGAGATTTATTGCGTCTTGCTCTGGTGATTTCACAGTTGCATTAGATGGAAAGGGGGAGCGAATTTTTGGGGGAAGAAGCAGAGGCTTAGCACACACCCATGTCCTTGCCGTGTATAGTCATGCACAGTATTTACAAGCCAGTGGGGTTTTCAGGTTTAAGTCTGTAATGCAAATACATTCAGCATCACTAAGGCTGGTTGCCCTTGCTGGAGTGTAGGCAGTCACAGAGAATACACATGGTGGTGGTCTGAAAAAACAGCTTGGACATGTGCATTTAAATAAATCAAAAAAAGTGGTTTTATAATGTGTCAGTCTGTAAAAGTGATTTCCAATTGTAAAAAGTGATTTTCACTTGGCCCGAAAAAAAAAGAGCAGTAAGTGTGCTTTCAAAATGGCAAAGAAATTTCGTTTTGGCACTAATGTGAAAACATGACTCTGTGTGCATAGAAGAATTATAGGCAGAGATTTATTGCGTCTTGCTCTGGTGATTTCACAGTTGCATTAGATGGAAAGGGGGAGCGAATTTTTGGGGGAAGAAGCAGAGGCTTAGCACACACCCATGTCCTTGCCGTGTATAGTCATGCACAGTATTTACAAGCCAGTGGGGTTTTCAGGTTTAAGTCTGTAATGCAAATACATTCAGCATCACTAAGGCTGGTTGCCCTTGCTGGAGTGTAGGCAGTCACAGAGAATGCACATGGTGGTGGTCTGAAAAAAAAACAGCTTGGACACGTGCAATTAAATAAATCAAAAATAGTGGTTTCATAATGTGTCAATCTGTAAAAGTGATTTCAAATTGTAAAAAGAGATTTTCACTTGGCCCGAAAAAAAAAGAGCAGTAAGTGTGCTTTCAAATTGGCAAAGAAATTTCGTTTTGGGACTAATGTGAAAACATGACTCTGTGTGCATAGAAGAATTATAGGCAGAGATTTATTGCGTCTTGCTCTGGTGATTTCACAGTTGCATTAGATGGAAAGGGGGAGCGAATTATTGGGGGAAGAAGCAGAGTCTTAGCACACACCCATGTGCTTGCCATGTATAATCATGCACAGTATTTACAAGCCAGTGGGGTTTTCAGGTTTAAGTCTGTAATGCAAATACATTCAGCATCACTAAGGCTGGTTGCCCTTGGTGGAGTGTAGCACTGTGGACATGGGCTTTTTAAAAAATCTGAAAAGTGGTTTCATAATGTGACAGTTTGTAAAAGAGATTTTCACTTGCCCAAAAAAAAGAGCAGTTTGTGTGCATTCAAATTGGCAAAGAAATTTCGTTTTGTGACTATTGTGAAAAGAAATGTAGTAATATATTTAAATACAATAACAGATTTTTTTTTTAGTTTTTTTCAGGTATTGCTGAAGAACAGTGAACAAAATTTAAGATGCCTACAAAATCTCGAGTTCAAAAAACGCTAAAAAAAAAACAATATTTGAAGACAACTGGAGGACCAAAGTTAGTAGAAGATGCTGATGTTGGGAAAAAGAAAAAATCTTCTGGTAAGCAAAAAAAACAATTCCTAAACAAAATATTTAAAACAAAGAAAAATGTACAAAATGTCTGTTCTCGGAAAAATGTAACAAAACATAGAGAACAGCAAAAAATTGAGAATTTAGTTAATGCAAATATACCTTCTGCAATTGAAAAGTTTAACATAAACAGAAAAACAGCATTTAAAGAGATACGTAGAAAAATGTTTCAGAGAAGAGTTATGTCCAATTTGATAAAGGATATAAAGAAATATAAGCAAAAGGCTAAATATTACAAGAGAAAAAAAGAAATTGAAGCCATTGCAGCAAAAGCATTAGAATTAAAAAGGAAACTATTCATATTAATTTTGAATAGGATGCGTACATTAGATAAAATGGTTAATGTACTGAAATCACAAAGCAAAAGCAAAAGAGTAGTGAACAGAACAAACTTTTGTAAAGTGTTTTTAGGAAAGTGGATGCATAGTTCAAGTAGTGAACCTTTTTTTAATGAAGAGAGCTATTTTCAAAGTAATAGTTTGCTGCATGCAGTTGACACCAGAGGTCGTTCATACGAAGTAAAAAATGGTTGCATAATGGAGAAGGAGATAATGGTTCCAAGAGATGAGGTACAAGTGATGGCAGATGAGGCAATGGGGAGACGTCCTAAAGCCCCAGTGTACACTTGGAATTGTAGTAGTATTTGCACTGTGCGTCAGGAATCTATTGACAGATTTCGAGAGTTTCTAAGAGAATATAGTAAAAAAAGTGTAAAGCAAAAGATTAAGGTGCTTCAAAGTCTGGATCCATGCAGAGTGAGAGAGAATACTGGTTTGCAGGGTCATTCTCTTGCTTGTCTATCTAGAAAAGTGTGCAATAGTGTTTTCCATCATTTTAGGATGCTGGCTGTTCATCATACTGAAATGAGAAAGTTTGTGAGACGGTTGTATTTTGCCAAAAGTCCAGCAATAAAGTTAAATGAATTGAATAGGGCTCTGTTCCGAGGAACGGTATCAGATGTAGAGAAGGTTGTTGATGAAATTCAGTTTTGTTACTTTGGTCCTGAACAAAACAGTGCAGAGAAGGACACAGTAAATGAGGAAGAAGTGGAAGAGAATGTAGAACCCTCTGTAAGTAACACATTTAATGATCACATAACAAAATTTGCAATAGTCTCTAATGAAAGACCAAATTTTACTTGTATTTGTTGCCGCAGAACTCATTATAGAAAACAAACTAGGAATGTTGATCTCTACAGAAAGAGTGAAAATGAAGATAATTATAAGTGGAAGGATTTTGCCACATATATATTTCTAGAAAATTGTTTTGAATTGGGTGAAGATCAGCGTATTTGTAAATACTGTTATAACAAGTTAGAGGAAAATAGAATGCCGACCAGAGCTGTACATAATAATTTAGATTTGGATGCTATTCCTGCTGAACTTTCTGAATTAAATACATATGAGTCTATACTCATTCAATGTGTTCATCCGTTCCAGACCATAGTACGTATGGAGCCCAAAACTGGTAAATTACCTCCTTCAGATTTACTGAGAGGTTTAAAAGGTAGAGTGGTGTATTTGCCCTTGGATTTGAAAAAAAATATGGAAACTATTGATGCGGATACTTTGGAAACTGAACCATTAATTATTCTGGTTAATGGTGTACCTACAAAGAATAAGAAGATTTGGCAGGAGCTGGTAGATGTGCGGAAAGTACAAAGAGCAAATTTGTATTTGAAAAAAAATAACAAATGGTATGAATCAATTTATATAGAAGAAGAAGAAGAAGAAGAAGATTTACAAGGAGACACAGAAACACCAACTGGACAAATTGAAAAAGTGGACAAGTCAAAGGAAGAAGAAATTTATGAACATTTTAGCATACATCCTCTCCATTCGAAAGAAGTTATGGGAGACAATATTGATCTCTTTCAGATGAAGAAAGCAAAAGGAAATCCCGTGAGTGTATGGGAGGAGAGCTTGGAAGCTCTATGTTTTCCCCAGCTGTTTCCTAAAGGAAAAGGAGGACGATACGATGAACGTCCAGAACAGATTCCAGCTTCAGAGTATCGAACTACAAGACTATATGCTGAAGATCCCAGATTTCGACAAAGTATTCCTTATTTGTTCCATCTTTTATTTGAAAGCGACTTGTCTGCACTGTCTTATGCAGTAAATCACATTTTAAAAAGTGGAGTACATTTACAAAATGTGTCTGCTAAGGATTTTATGGAGAAAGTGCAGCACCGAGATGATCATTTGGAAACACAACTGATCAATCTGATGGCTTGTCAGCGTGGGACAAATGAATATTGGTACCGACGCCATGGTGAACTAAAATGCATGTTACGCAATTTAGGAACACCAACATGGTTCCTTACCCTAAGCTGTGCCGAGTACGCTTGGGATGATTTACTGGATTTTCTACGAGAGGCCAATTCAAACATTAAAAACATCGAATACAAGACAGCAGGAGAACTGTGCTCATTGGATCCGGTTAATGTTTGCAGATATTTCAATCATAGATTTGAGGCTATGATGTCCTTCATCTGCAATAAAAAAAATCCACCCCTTGGAGAAGTAGTGGATTTCTTTTGGAGAAAAGAGTACCAGGCAAGAGGTGCTCCTCATATTCATATGCTGCTGTGGATCAAGGATGCCCCAAAGTTTGGAACAGATACTGATGAAGCAGTGTTATCTTACATTGAAGAATATGCAACATGTGCTATACCAAAAAGCACAGAAGAGAACAAGTTAAAGGAGCAAGTTCTACGTTTCCAAAGTCATCGGTGTGGAAAATACTGTCGACGAAAATACAAGAGCAAAGAAAAATACTACACTAAATGTCGATTTGGATTTCCTAGACCTGTTCTTTCAAATGGAAGAGTCAACAGTTTTATGTCAGCTGTGAGACATACTATCACAAGAAAATCACCTAAGAATACCTACAACCTTAAAAGAAAAGAAGAATCTAAAAATATAAATGACTACAACCCAGTCATTTTATCCATGTGGAACGCTAACATGGATATACAGTATGTTGCTGACAATTCCATTGCTGTTGCTCGATATGTAACGTCTTACATTACGAAATCAGAAAAAACAGAATTGAAGGAAATGTGGGAAGAGATTTCTCACGAGAAGACTGTCAGTAAGAAGCTGTACAGTTTCAGTTTGAAGATGTTATCGCATCGAGAAATTGGATCCTACGAATGTTCAGATAGGTTATCTTCTGCAAGTCTCTACTCGAAGTCAAGAAGAATAATTTGGGCAAGTTTAGGCCTTGCAGCAATGAGAAATCGGGTACTGAAATCTGTTGGAGAAATTGAATATTTGGCTGAGAATGACCCAGAAAGTACAGATATATTGAAAACAAACATGTTGGACACATATTATCCCAAGAGAAGTCATCATCTGGAGAACATGTGTCTCTATGAAGTGTTACAGAACTACATTTATTCACGGAAAGCTGCAGAAGACATCAACAGTGGAAAATATAAAGTTGTTGGTGAAGAAGGATGTTTGGTGAAGCAAACCAAAGGAAGTTTGATAAATCACCGGAAGCTGAGTTGCGACACTACCGACAAGAAAGAATTTTACTACTTGGCTCTTTTACAGTTGTTTAAACCATGGCGTACAGAGGATGAACTACTGGGAGAATTCCAGAGCTATGAAGATTCTTTTAATGCTTGTAAAGACAGCATACAATGCAGTACATTCTCAACTTATCTGCAAATGTTAAATGAAGAAATTGAACAGGAAACTACAATTGCAGCAGAAATAGCTAGAGACAGTTCTCAGGACAGCCAAAGTTCAGGAACATACAGTCAAGATCCCCTAGGACAACCAATCGTTGAAAATGAAGCATCAATAGCCATGAATGAAGTGGAAACGGCTATGAATCAAGGTCAAGAAGAATTTATAGACTTAGAAAATTTGGAAAGACAACTGAATCAAGAGCAGCAACAAATTTATGAAGAGATCAAAAACAAAATTGATCACGGATTTCTACATATCAAAAAAGAGTGCTCATGCACATCATTTCATCCAATCAGGATGTATGTAAGCGGACAAGCTGGCACTGGAAAAAGTTTCCTAATTAAAGTCATCAGAAGCTACCTAAAGCAAAAAACGGATTCTACTTTGTCTTGTGTGGTTACTGCTCCAACTGGGTTAGCAGCATATAACATAAAAGGAATCACCTTACATCGTTTGCTAATGTTACCAGTGGAGCATGAGAACAAAATACAATTCAACAAGCTAACTGGAGAAGCATCCTTGGAAGTTTCAAGAGTATTGAAGAAGATGCAAGTTCTCATTATTGATGAGGTGAGCATGGTATCGAACTTAATGCTTGCCTTTGTGCATTTAAGAATGCAGCAAATTTTGAAGACAGACTATGACGTGTTATTTGGTGGAAAACACGTCATAGTTTTTGGGGATCTTTTGCAACTTACTCCAGTTAAAGGACAACCAGTGTTTAATACTGTGACACATGAAGACACGAAGAAGTCATTGGGAAGCATTGGAAATACAAATATTTGGTCCTTCTTTGAGTACAAGGAACTTACAACTAATATGAGGCAAGCAAACGATGAAGAATATGGAAGTATTCTGAAAGATATCAGGATTGGAATACTCACAGAAGTTGGGAAAAAAGCATTACAGAGTCGGCTGCTACATAATTTATTTCCAAAGGAAGAAATAGTTGCAGAGAAAATATACAAGAATATTGCAGAAAACAAAAGTGTCATCTGCTTAATGCCAACTCTACGTGAATGCTCAATATTTAATGAGGAGCTTTTGAAATTGGAAAAGGAAGACATCAGGAAATTGGAAGCAGTGGACAAAATTGAGGATGGAAGAATTACTGTCACAGTAACAGGCAAACTGAAAAATAAATTGGACTCACTAGAGAAGAACATCTCCAAAACAGCAGGATTAGAAAAAAATCTATATGTTTGCATGAACTGTAGAGTGTTTTTAAGGAGAAATTTGGATGTTGAGAAAGGCTTAGTGAATGGAGCAATGGGAAGAGTTGTGGGTTTTATTAATTATCAGAAAAAAGAAGGAATTGAATGTTTAAAAATAAAATTTGATCAGATAGAAGAAGTTAAAGATATTTGTCGTTGTACAGTTCGTTTTATGCTTGTGAAAGACTTATATGTACGTAGGAAGCAGTTTCCGTTTTCTCTAGCATATGCTGTAACTATTCACAAGTCTCAAGGATTGACTGTAGATTGTGCATTTGTGAACATTGGTTCAACTGTGTTCAAAGAAGGTATGGCATATGTAGCTTTGTCACGAGTCAAAACATTATCAGGTTTATTCATGATAGACTTTGATGACTCAAAAGTTAGTGCTGATACAAACTGTGTAAAGGAGTATAATAGATTAAGAAGAAGCTATGCTCCTCATTTAGGTCAGTATCCTGTGTTGGAGAAACGTGTAGTTTCTCGTAAAAGGAGAAATGAGAATATCTGTAATGAACATATAGAGAAGAGGAAAAAAAAGAGGAGTGATGTAATTGCAAGCAAAAAGAAAAAGGAAAATGAAGAACAGGTTGTAGGATGTCATTTTGAAAATAGCTCTGGTGTCAACTGCTATGCAAATGTAGTGCTGAATGTTGCATTTTATCTGGAAAGTTTGCAAGAGCAGATAATAGTAAATCAGGGAAAAAGATTCTGTTCAGAGCTGAGTCTCCTTTTTCAAAAGCTGAGTAAAGATAAAACTCAAATAGAAAGTGCTACTGACATTAGAAAACTTTTAGATGTATGTTCAGGACGAACACAGTTTTCTCAAAATGAACAGCAAGATGCACACGAATTTTTGATGTATTTTCTTCAGGTAGTGGAAGAAGAAGGAGTTCCCATTGACATTTTTTTTGGTCTCTCTTATAAATGGGAACATAGTTGTGATAATTGTTATAATATATGTGGCTCTATTGTTGATAATGAAAGGTTTATTTATTTGACATTGCCAGAGAGTAAAACAGTCACTTTTGCAAAATTAGTTAAAGATGCTAATCATAGCATGAAATGTGGTGAGTGTAATTCTGACATGTTATCAACATTAATTTTAAGGGAATACGGACAGTATGTAATTTTAATGATGCAACGATGTAGAGCTGATGGATCAAAATTGGATACTTTAATAAAGAAGTTTACAGGACAGCAATTATCAATTTCAGGAAAAACTTTTGTAACTGTTGCAATAATTTTCCATGATGGACCTACTGTTACTTCTGGACATTACACAGTTTATCTAAAATGTGAAAAAGGCTGGACACTGTGTAATGATTCCCAATTGATTTTCAAACAACGTTTGCCTTTTGATTTAGCAAATTCCTATCTAATCTTCCTGAAACCTAAATTTTAGAGAGACTTGGCAAGATCTGGACAAAATAATTTTACCATTTTACTGGATTACCATTGCAATTTTGTAGAAAAAATATTTTTAAAATTATCATTTGGCCTAAAGGAAAGATAACCAATTGTAATGTGGACTTTTTTAATTTTTATTGCAATTTTGAAAAACCAATAATTTAGAGATAATCGGTAACTTCTGCACATTTTAAATTTTGGAATGCTATTGAACTGCCATTGGAAATTTTTTTCAAAAATGATTTAAAAAATTACTATTTGGCCATGTGGAAAAGTAAGCAATTCTATTGTGGACTAAATAAATTATTCAAAAAATTTTCGTGAACCAAAATGTTACAGAGAATCGGTGAGATCTGGACAGATTAAACTTTAGAATTTTAATGGATTTCCCTTGGAAATTTATTCCAGGAAAAAAAAAATAAATACTATTTGGCCTAAAGGAAATAAAATCAGATGTATTTTGGAGTTATTTGAGATATAATATTGTGATTATACTTCTCAAACAAACATATCAGACGGTATTTTAAAGAAAAAAGTATTGTTTTTAGATGATATTTTTTTAGAATAATATGCATTTCTGTAATGATAAGTTTAAGTGAGAAGAGATTCTGGGCTTTTTTAATACAATCTTTGTGATTGTTAATTTTTTTTGCCCGCTGTAAAATGATGAATGCAATTGCTTTCACAATTAATAGTGAAATGCAATTTATTCTGAAAACAGCAAAAATAAGGCAAAAATATTTTTTGGTAAAAAATGTAAATATGTGTACTGTATTATTAAATGGTTTAAAAATATTAATACTTTTTTCTTTATTTTCAGATCGATATAGAAAATTTTCGGAAACTACAACCATTTTAAAAACTATTTTTTAAAAAAACAAATGAATAAATATTTTTTTGAGTGAGTATGGTAAGTCAATAATAAAAATTGTAGTCTCTCAAGGACTTTATAATGTGATAAATGATTTTTAGTGTTTTTTTTTAAAAAATAAAAAAAAGGTACGCTTACCGTACGCGTACGGTAAAAAAAAAAAAAAAAAAGTTTTTAAAAACAAGTAAAAAAAAGATGGAAGATAAGGTTGGCTCTTAAAAGAACCGTTGTGTTCATGCAGGGACAGAGGAAAGGAAGCATGGGAAAATCATTCAAAGCTACAAATGTGCTGATCTATTTTGTTGTTCACTAGGGAAACACTGGTCTCCCTATGACAAATTAGACCTTTACAAAATGTGCAATGAATATCAACCTTCCGAAATCGAAGGTTCATTTCCAGAGGGCCAGCAAAAGGAGATTCTCCCCCCACAGATGAAGGGCTCACCTGACCTGCAGAAGAAGGAGTAAGCCCTGCAGGTGATGGTCCAGGCTGAGCTGCTGTGGATGTACTGGCTCGTCTTTCTGAAGAGTTACCTCCAAAAAGATGACCATGTGTCCTTCTGTGTACATCCTGGAGGTGTCTCTTCATATTGTGATTCCCAAAGGAATACTTCCTGTTAGGATTACCTCTAGAAAGTACACGCTTACACAGCTTGCAAGTAACTAAGGTGCCGATCACGATCCGGCAAAAACCGGGTACGAACCGTCGGACGGAGCATATTCTCCGTCCGACGCGTACCCGGTCGTCAAAATATACAAACATGGAATTACGATTCGCACGGGTACACCATTACCGTACGAATCGTAAAAAAGACCGACCGAACAAAAAACACCTACCAATGCGATCCGGGAAAGCGCCGACCTGACGTCGGGACGCACGCAGCCAGCCATTCACGACCCAGGAATCACGATTCGCACCGACGTCACCCCGCACGGTGAATATTTTGCGGCAGCCAAAAACTGCCGGGAAATCAGGACGACGCGAACAAGGACCACCAGTACGCGACGGACAGACGGCGACGCGAACAAGGAGGACCAGTACGTGACGGACACACAGGACGACGCCACCAAGGAGGACCCGTACGCGACAGGACGACGCGATCAAGGAGGACCCGTACGCGACAGGACGACGCGAGCAAGGAGTACCAGTACGCGACGGACAGACATGGACCCGAACCTACGAGTCATCCCTGCCCTCATAGCAGTACACCTCCTCTACAGGTTACGACGCAGACGCCGCAGAAGGTCAGAATAACTAAGGGAGGGGGGAAAGTGGGGTGGGGTGGGGGTGGCACGACCAGGGCAGGCCACAAAACAACCACATGAGTGACACACTACACATGGCCTGGACATACCTGACTCCCATGCCCTGGTCACCACGAGGGGGTGGGGGCGTGTCCTGATAAGCCAGCGACCGCCACAACGGAAGTCCGTCACCACGCGAACCGGCAACACAACCAGACAGGTACGTCCCGTACCCACGCCTGAAGAGCGTGGGTACGAGTCGGACCACGCCCACACACGTCACCCCAACAATGGCGGGACGGATCGCACCCACGTGGCAAAGGCCTGGGTACGGGCCGCACAAACATCACATAGCGTGGGGACGGATATGTACGGACCCTACCCCCACCCCGTATGCAAGGAGCGTACCCCCCAGACCAACAGTGCAAGTACGACCCGTACCCCCACCCGCGGACGTACGGAGCGTACCCCCAGCCCAACAGTGTAAGTACGACCCGTACCCCCACCCGCGTATGCATGGAGCGTACCCCCCATGCCAACAGTGTAAGTACGACTCGAACCCCCACCCACGAATGCAAGGAGCGTACCCCCTGCCCAACAGTGTAAGTACGACCCGTACCCCCACCCGCGGACGTATGGAGCGTACCCCCAGCCCAACAGTGTAAGTACGACCCGTACCCCCACCCGCGTATGCATGGAGCGTACCCCCCATGCCAACAGTGTAAGTACGACTCGAACCCCCACCCACGAATGCAAGGAGCGTACCCCCCTGCCCAACAGTGTAAGTACGACCCGTACCCCCACCCGCGGACGTACGGAGCGTACCCCCAGCCCAACAGTGTAAGTACGACCCGTACCCCCACCCGCGGACGCACGGAGCGTACCCCCAGCCCAACAGTGTAAGTACGACCCGTACCCCCACCCGCGGACGTACGGAGCGTACCCCCAGCCCAACAGTGTAAGTACGACCCGTACCCCCACCCGCGTATGCATGGAGCGTACCCCCCATGCCAACAGTGTAAGTACGACTCGAACCCCCACCCACGAATGCAAGGAGCGTACCCCCCTGCCCAACAGTGTAAGTACGACCCGTACCCCCACCCGCGGACGTACGGAGCGTACCCCCAGCCCAACAGTGTAAGTACGACCCGTACCCCCACCCGCGGACGCACGGAGCGTACCCCCAGCCCAACAGTGTAAGTACGACCCGTACCCCCACCCGCGTATGCATGGAGCGTACCCCCCATGCCAACAGTGTAAGTACGACTCGAACCCCCACCCACGAATGCAAGGAGCGTACCCCCCTGCCCAACAGTGTAAGTACGACCCGTACCCCCACCCGCGGACGTACGGAGCGTACCCCCAGCCCAACAGTGTAAGTACGACCCGTACCCCCACCCGCGGACGCACGGAGCGTACCCCCAGCCCAACAGTGTAAGTACGACCCGTACCCCCACCCGCGGACGTACGGAGCGTACCCCCAGCCCAACAGTGTAAGTACGACCCGTACCCCCACCCGCGGACGCACGGAGCGTACCCCCAGCCCAACAGTGCAAGTACGACCCGTACCCCCACCCGCGGACGTACGGAGCGTACCCCCAGCCCAACAGTGTAAGTACGACCCGTACCCCCACCCGCGTATGCATGGAGCGTACCCCCCATGCCAACAGTGTAAGTATGACTCGAACCCCCACCCACGAATGCAAGGAGCGTACCCCCCTGCCCAACAGTGTAAGTACGACCCGTACCCCCACCCGCGGACGTACGGAGCGTACCCCCAGCCCAACAGTGTAAGTACGACCCGTACCCCCACCCGCGGACGCACAGAGCGTACCCCCAGCTCAACAGTGTAAGTACGACCCGTACCCCCACCCGCGGACGCACGGAGCGTACCCCCAGCCCAACAGTGTAAGTACGACCCGTACCCCCACCCGCGGACGTACGGAGCGTACCCCCACCACACCAGTGTCAGTAGACTCGTACCCTCACCTCTAATGCAGTGTGCGTAACCCCACCGTGTATGTGCCAAGCGCACATATCCAGAAATCGGAGGTGTGTGTGCAGAGTCCACCCAGCAGTGCCCTGAGACAGGAGGGGTGGGTGCCCATCACTCCCAGCAGTGCCCAGAGACAGGAGGGGTGTGTGCAGAGTCCTCCCAGCAGTGCCCTGAGACAGGAGGGGTGGGTGCAGAGTCCTCCCAGCAGTGCCCTGAGACAGGAGGGGTGGGTGTGGAGTCCTCCCAGCAGTGCCCTGAGACAGGAGGGGTGGGTGCAGAGTCCTCCCAGCAGTGCCCTGAGACAGGAGGGGTGGGTGTGGAGTCCTCCCAGCAGTGCCCTGAGACAGGAGAGGTGGGTGCAGAGTCCTCCCAGCAGTGCCCAGAGACAGGAGGGGTGGGTGCAGAGTCCTCCCAGCAGTGTCCAGACCCAGGAGGGGTGGGTGCAGAGTCCTCCCAGCAGTGCCCAGAGACAGGAGGGGTGTGTGCAGAGTCCTCCCAGCAGTGTCCAGACCCAGGAGGGGTGGGTGCAGAGACCTCCCAGCAGTGCCCAGAGACAGGAGGGGTGTGTGCAGAGTCCTCCCAGCAGTGTCCAGACCCAGGAGGGGTGGGTGCAGAGACCTCCCAGCAGTGCCCTGAGACAGGAGGGGTGGGTGGTGAGTCCTCCCAGCAGTGCCCAGAGACAGGAGGGGTGGGTGCAGAGTCCTCCCAGCAGTGCCCTGACACAGGAGGGGTGGGTGCAGAGTCCTCCCAGCAGTGCCCAGACACAGGAGGGGTGGGTGGTGAGTCCTCCCAGCAGTGCCCAGAGACAGGAGGGGTGGGTGCAGAGTCTTCCCAGCAGTGTCCAGACCCAGGAGGGGTGGGTGCAGAGTCCTCCCAGCAGTGTCCACACCCAGGAGGGGTGTAACACATGTGTGTGATGCCACAATTACCCACATCCATACTGCCTACAAGGGAACATGTCCCCATGAACTCATGTCAACTGACTCCACACACAAGTACAGTGATCACCAAGGATGCCACGATTGTTGCAGGTGGAGACATGGCCATGCATGCATGGCCAAAGTAGAAGGGCTCCGTCACACACACAGCTCATGTACACACAGCTCTGCGCTAAACATTGGGAACACCCTGCAGGGAAGAAACTGGGTACACAGAGGAAGGAATACACCCTGGGACAATTGAACCATGCAGTAACTGCTGACATGACCTAAGGAAGTTAGCCAACACCCTGTGATGGCACACAGATCCTAGGGTGGCCCCAAAGAGCAGAACACTACTACAAATCCCACACACCCAAAGCCTTAAACACCACCCAAAACAATGTAGCAGCCCCACCAACACCAATACCACCATAGCAGGAGTGTGATAATGAAAAAAAAAATAAGCTTTAATCAGCATGAGCACAATGTCCGTGGATCAACGGCAGTTCAAAGTCAACAAAGGCCATAGGGCAGTCAATTATTCCCAGCTGCATGGGGGACACAGTGGGATGTGTGTCCCCTACCTTGCCTGCACAGTCAAATGCCATCGTCTTCCATACTGGTGAGGGCATCAGGGGGGGGGGAAGCAACAGGCACCGCAGGGACATCAGGGCAAAGGGGCGGCGTTGTGGGTGCAGGGATGGAGGACTCAACCACAGGGGGTGTGTCATGGCCAAAGGCGGAGGCCAGGATGGCACTACACACCTTAGCAAGGTCCTCCAGGGAGTCCCCTGCACCCGAAGTGACCTCAGGCCCCAAGGAGGGGGGGGTTCAGAGGGATGGGTTGCAGCGCCACCGGGGGAGGGTGGAGACAGGGGGGGAGACTCAACCACCCTGACCGAGGACTTCCTTGACCGCTTGCGTGGTGGCGTAACTGTGGGGCTCAGGGACAGAGCGGCCATGAAGGAGTCCTTGGGGGAGATGTGGCCAGGAGAGCTGAGGGGAGGGGATTTGGAGGGAGTGGATTGTGTGGAATGCGGACTCCCACTCTGGCTGCGTGTCACACGTTTGCCCCCCGACCCAGTGGGTGTGCCTATCTCACCCTGTGTGTGCGTGTCAGGAGGAGTGCGGTGGACCTTCCCTGCTGGTGTGGTGCCTGTGTCTGTTGTGGTGGGTGCATGCCGACGTCTGGGTGTACGTGGGACAGGCATGGAAGTGGGAAGTGTGGATGGGGCAGGGGTAGGTGGGGGGAGGTCGCGCTGCAGGAGACCCACTGCTGCAGTCAGTGTGGAGTCTAGGGACCTCAGCAAGTTGCGTTGGTCAGCCTGCAAAGAATGAATGCCCTCCAAGAATGCCTCGATGTTGGTGAGGGTTTTCCCGTGGGAATGGAGGACATTCAGGATCGCAGCCTGACCAACCTGCATTTGCCGCTGGATGTCCATAGACTCAGCATTGGCGGCAGCAGTGGAGACAGGGGCAGGGGGTGCGGTGCCTGGCAGGAAGGAGACATGCGGTGACCGGGCACGCTGGGAAGGGACACGAGCAAGTGGGAGGCGGTTGGTGGGAACTGAGGGGGCGGTGGCAGGTGTTGTTCCACTGTCAGCTGCTGGTGCAGCCTCCGCCAACCCTGAGACATCCTCCTCGGACCTGTCAGCTTCGTAGTCTGATGTGCCAGTCGACAGGTCCTCGGCCACACTATCCTCCGCCTCTGTCCCACTCGATGTGCCAGCCCCGATGTCACGGCTGCCACTGGTGCTCGGTCCCTCCGCCTGGTCCGTGTCCATGTCTCCCTCTGTGTCCCCCGACGATGCTGTGGGCAGGGTGGAGAGACAGAAATTAATCAGACACCTGTACACATCTGTCACATGAGTCCAATCTACATAGTCAACATTGCATAGCCTGAAGAGGCAGATCCCTAACATCTGCAAAACAAGGTACCGATGTAGGGCATGAAACACAGTTGGTTGAGCCACCATGCCACTGAAATACCATGGAGAGCATGAGACAATAGCTGATGACAGGAAACGGAGTCTGACATAGCACCCAGGCCCTGGGGACAATCCTGCACTGCCTCTGCACCACACAGCGTTTGTGAAAATACCTATGACCAGGGACAATATCCATGAACTTGAGACACATGCTGCATAGGTAATGCTGCAAACATGCCCAACATAACTCGGTCACTGCACCTTGCGTGTGTGTCCAGTAACATCACACACTGTCCAGACCCAGCAATTAGGAATCAGGATTTGACACATAGGCATTGCCCGCCCCAAGCAACCCCCACACGATGCTAATTGCTGAGACACAGGTGGCACCAACATCTCATAGTCTGGGTGATAAACACAGTGGCAGGCAAAAGGCTAGATTGGACGCAAAACAGCAAAGGTGCGCCTGTACAAATAATGAGGTACCAGTGCCCATCCTCAGATGAGTATAACAAGACACACAGGCACTGGCAACTGTGAGTATGAAGAGGGACAATCAGGTCAGGCTGCACAGTGGACACCTGTACATAATAGCACGTCTATATACATGGTGACAGGGGACAATGGCACAGAGCACAACCTACGCTGTAGACAGTGAGAGTGTCCACGTTGATGATGACACAAACAACACTGAGGATAAGGTGCCCCAGGGGACAGTATTGGGCACGCAACTACATGCTACTGAATGGCTGAATGGGAATGACTGCTACACACGTCACCATCCCTGCACTATGCGTAGCGCACACTCATGCACATCATGTCACAGGCCACTACATAGGACATGCGCGCTGTAAGGCATGACACATGAGAGACCAACTCCCATGTCTGGAGCCAGCATCAGTGCCAACTGACATGGAACCCACATGCAGTGAACTTGACAGTTCACAGGCAAGGTCCCACAACCTGTTACCCACCACCACCACCCATGATGCTACAGTCATTGTTCTCGTGGACAAAGCGCCAGCCTACATTACCTTGTGAAGGAGTGACTACACACAGACCAGGGAACACATTGCAAGGAGGGGAAGGGTGGCAGGGGCGCAGCGCTACACTTGGGCAAACTGGATGGGCACAGCACCTTTAAACCCTGCCAGTGAATTAATGCCACTGTGCCCTTACAAATGCCGGTGACACACAACAAACGCACATGTACCTACCCCCTTCCGCCTGCTGCATCGCCTGTAAGCGCCTCTCCAGGTCTGGAAAGACCACCGGCAGCACACGCCTGTGGAGGTGGGTCAGACGGCGGCGGCCGCGGTTCTTGTGGCTCTCAGGTGAGTCCCCCAGCAGGAGCCGTGCAATCCTCCGCGTCCAGCACCGGATATCCTGCCAGCGTTTCCTCACCTGGGACAGGCTCCGCCTCCGACCATCCACACGCCTCACGGCACTGACGGCGGTCAGCCAGATCTGCTCCTTGGCAGAGGCGCCTACCTGTGAGGAAGTACAAGTGACACCACATCAATACACCAGCCACATGTCACAGAGAGACATATGTGAACATAATAGCTGGTTACTACATGGCATGTAATGCAGCCAACGCATTGCACCTCTGTCATAGGGACATCATCCTCTGGTGAGGGAAAAGGCAGTACGTGCCATAGTGGGTACTCAGGTGGAATGATGGCAATGTCACAATCAATGATCAAGGCTCACACTGTGCATCACACCCACCCCTCCTGTCTCAGGGCACTGCTGGGAGGACTCCACACCCACCCCTCCTGTCTCAGGGCACTGCTGTTAGTGATAGGTCCCCACCCCTCCTGTCTCAGGGCACTGCTGGGAGGACTCCACACCCACCCCTCCTGTCTCAGGGCACTGCTGTTAGTGATAGGTCCCCACCCCTCCTGTCTCAGGGCACTGCTGGGAGGACTCCACACCCACCCCTCCTGTCTCAGGGCACTGCTGTTAGTGATAGGTCCCCACCCCTCCTGTCTCAGGGCACTGCTGGGAGGACTCCACACCCACCCCTCCTGTCTCAGGGCACTGCTGGGAGGACTCCACACCCACCCCTCCTGTCTCAGGGCACTGCTGTTAGTGATAGGTCCCCACCCCTCCTGTCTCAGGGCACTGCTGGGAGGACTCCACACCCACCCCTCCTGTCTCAGGGCACTGCTGGGAGGACTCCACACCCACCCCTCCTGTCTCAGGGCACTGCTGTTAGTGATAGGTCCCCACCCCTCCTGTCTCAGGGCACTGCTGGGAGGACTCCACACCCACCCCTCCTGTCTCAGGGCACTGCTGGGAGGACTCCACACCCACCCCTCCTGTCTCAGGGCACTGCTGTTAGTGATAGGTCCCCACCCCTCCTGTCTCAGGGCACTGCTGGGAGGACTCCACACCCACCCCTCCTGTCTCAGGGCACTGCTGGGAGGACTCCACACCCACCCCTCCTGTCTCAGGGCACTGCTGTTAGTGATAGGTCCCCACCCCTCCTGTCTCAGGGCACTGCTGGGAGGACTCTGCACACACCCCTCCTGTCTCAGGGCACTGCTGGGAGACATCAGGCACCCCCCCCCCTGGTACCCCCCCGACAGTACATGGCATGTGTGTCACACCGGGTCACAATGCCTGAAGACACAGTCACAACATAGGGACAGTCTGTGGCAGTGGCCTATGCACTCACCTGATACCCTGGTCGCCCATACAGCATGGGGTACTGTGGGAGGATCACATCCAGCAGAGCCATGTTCTCCTCCAGGGTGAATGGCTGTGTCCTCTCCACAGCCCTTGACATGGTTCCAGGGAATCAGTAGCAGCAGCTTGGTCGACAAATGCAAAGATGTGCAGGCAAGTAATCCCTCATGGGACCTGGCTGCCTTATATGTGGCCTTCTGCCCAGTCTCATGCACAGGAGTACAGAGTGATTGGTCACTCACATTTGCATCCTATGTTTCCACCAATCCCTTCAAACCTAGCAGTCTGTGGGTTCTCTATCGGTTTCATTCTCCTGCATGATGTCAGCCCCACAAACACATTGCAACAAAGTAGAAGAATTCCAACTGACTTCTGCTGTGCACCTTCCAGAACAAAATCGAAATTTGAACCTGGTCGCCATGACAACCAGCATGCATGTAGGCCTTAATACTTGTCCCCTATGTAATTAGGAGAATCACACACAGGTACGGTGCGTTTCCGGGCCCTAGGGCACCCCAAATGCATGGCAACGGCCCGTACATGCATGCCTACGTTCAAAATCACTATGGGTCTGCACGCGTATGCGTACACGTAGTGGTACGGACCGTACAAATGCCTGTACGCTCACTATCACTATGGTTCTGCACGCGTATGCGTACTCGTTGTGGTACGGACCGTACAAATGCCTGTACGCTCACTATCACTATGGGTCTGTGTACCCGTAGTGATAGTGAGCGTACATGCGAGTGTACGGTCCGTACCACTACGTGTACGCATACGCGTGCAGACCCATAGTGATAGTGAGCGTAGATGCGAGTGTACGGTCCGTACCACTACGTGTACGCATACGCGTGCAGACCCATAGTGATAGTGAGCGTAGATGCGAGTGTACGGTCCGTACCACTACGTGTACGCATACGCGTGCAGACCCATAGTGATAGTGAGCGTAGATGCGAGTGTACGGTCCGTACCACTACGTGTACGCATACGCGTGCAGACCCATAGTGATAGTGAGCGTAGATGCGAGTGTACGGTCCGTACCACTACGTGTACGCATACGCGTGCAAAACCATAGTGATAGTGAGCGTACAGGCATTTGTACGGACCGTACCACAACGAGTACGCATACGCGTGCAGAACCATAGTGATAGTGAGCGTACAGGCATTTGTACGGTCCGTACCACAACGAGTACGCATACGCGTGCAGACCCATAGTGAGAGGGCCGTACACTCGCATGTACGCTCACTATCACTATGGGTCTGCACGCGTATGCGTACTCGTTGTGGTACGGACCGTACAAATGCCTGTACGCTCGCCATCACGATGGGTACACATACGGCAGCACTCCCACAGTGATTGGGGAACATACACAGGCCCTCTTAGCAGCAGTACGCCGGTTTGTACACATCACTGTGGTGATAGTCGACACACAGGTAGGAATAGGGCGGACATACTTGTCCATGGATGGACATACTTGTCCAGGAATGGACATCAAGGCATCCTCTGTGCATTACTACATGTGTGGGGCACAGGTGTGACAGGCTGTGATGTGGAACATGCCTCCTGAGTGGAGGAGGCACCAGATGTATGATGAGATGTGTACAGGTGTACTGTGTGAGGGTGCAATGTGTGCCAGGCATGCCCTTGACTCCTTTGACATGTGTGCATGTCGTACTGCGCACTTGGGGTGAGCGTCACTGGCATGGCACGGACACCAACACACGGAAGTGTCCCATGATGGCCGGTACAGGGGTCATGAAACCTGACTTGTCACTACCCACAGTGCACAATGTGACTATGTCATTTATGTGTCCGGGATTTACATCAGGTTGATGTTGTAGCACCCTCAAAAGCTGCAGCCGTTGCAGCAACCAACATGTGTCTGTGTGTAGATTATCATTGCACACTGTTCCGCACACCATGCCACATGTGGTATCTGATGTGAGGTGCACATGTATGCATGGGACTCGGAGTAGCGTGACAAGGCCATGTCAGCATCCTCACAAGGAATGTGTGGTGAGTCATGACATGTGCACCTTCATGGCAAGGTGTGTGGGCAGGCCTAGTGTAATGTCATGTGACCTGTGGCTCCGGTGCTCCGCTACCAGTCTCTACAATCGGCATCCTACTTCTGCTGATGTGTGGGTGTATGTCACTTCTGTCTTGCGTCGGGCTGTTCACTTGCACTGGGACACAGCTATTCCCATGGCGTGGCATGGGGAGGTTCTCAATCACCGTGTGTAGCTGGGTCTTGGAAGGAGTGTCACCTTGCATCCATACGTGTCCTGGGCATGTAGCACATGCCTGACTCCCTATGTGGCATGTGTGTATTGGCAGATTTACATGTGCTCAGTAGACATGAGTTGTTCTCGTAGTGCACTCACTCTTCCTTGTCACTTCCAAATTACTGCAGAGCGCCTCCTGTTGCCCGAAGAATTCCAGACTTGGCCACCATGCAGGAGAATGACAGGATCCGGCTCTACCGCTTCACCCAACCGTTGATTCTGGAGCTGACGGCGAGACTGGCACCACACCTGCAACCGCAGCACAGGTATCCTACGGCACTGACACCCCAGCTGAAGGTAATGGCTGCCCTACATTTCCTTGCCACGGGTACCTTCCAATATACCATAGCTCATGTTGGTGGCATGTCCCAGAGCATGTTCAGCGGTGTGCTGCATGATTTCTTGGAGGCCATGTTGATTCACCTGGATGACTTCATCAAGTTCCCAACCCCTGAACAGATGACTGAGGTCAAACGTGGTTTCTATGCCCTGGGAGGGATGCCCCATGTCATTGGGTCCATAGATGGGACACATGTAGGTTTGGTACCACCACACGCACGGGAGGTGGCGTACCGCAATCGGAAGCACTACCACTCCATCAATGCCCTTGTGGTGTGTCTGTCCAACATGGTGATTTCACATGTCTGTGCTCGTTTTCCAGGATCAGCACACGATGCCTACATCATGAGGCGTAGCGGGATGCCTGATATGATGATGCAGCTGCGCAACGAACGTGCATGTGTTCTTGGTGGGTACAGTCTGTCTGTCCTGTATTCTGTTTGGCCGAGCAGCACTACCGCTTCGCCTGTTCTAACGATATCCATGTGCTTTCCATTTAGGGGACGCTGGCTATCCCAACATGCCTTGGCTGCTGACACCTCTCCGCAACTCCATCACGCCGGCCCAGCTCCGCTACAACACCGCCCATGGCCGGACAAGGCGAGTGATAGAGAGGACGTTTGGCATGCTGAAGAGCCGATTCCGGTGCCTCCACAAGACCGGCGGCGCACTCCCATATGCCCCGGCGAAGGTCTGCAAGATCTTCATGGTCTGCTGCATGCTGCACAACATGGCAGTTGAAAGAGCTGTGCCCCTCATCCTGGATCAAGATGACGAGGACCATCCACCCGTGGAGGACGAAGGGCTTGGCAATGGGGCTAGTGATGTGGAGGATGTGGAGCCGCAAGAGGACATCCGGACTCGGCTCATACGCGACTTCTTTGCTTAGTGGTGAGTACCAGGGTCTGAGTGTGCACGCATTGGTCCCCGTGTGGCATGCGTTGTGATGTGTGTCTCCACCTGCATGTATGGCACGTGGGTCAGAGGTGTGTGTGGGTGTGTCACTGGAGTGATGGTGGCAGTGATGGTAGTATTTCCCCAGACATAATTGTGACCTAGCATGTTGTCATACATACATGTGTCGAGTACATGCACATGCAAGTGGCTGTGCTTCTTGTGGCTGACTTCTTGTGTGTCTCTCTTCCCCAGGTACCTGCGCATGCCGTTTGCTGGTTGCATTGTTGTGGCACTGCTATTCCTCATGGACATGGCATCGTGGGCTGACTCAGCGTTACAGGCACGGACACGTTTGGAAGTCTCCATGGGGTAAGGGATGCATCTGGGGTGTATTGGGTGTGGCAGTTGTTCACGATGTGTGCACACTGCCCCGGTCGGGGTTTGGGTCCTCTGCAGACATGTGGCATCCCCATGGGACACGACATGCAGCTGGGTACACCTGAATAGATGGGCTGCCTGGTTGTCAGTCATCAGTGATGGGATGGTGGATTGTGATGAAGGCATCAATGTGTGTGACACTGCCCTCGGACACATACGGTTAACATTGTCTTGACATGGCGTGGGACTTCCACATCAGCGGATGTATGGTGTATGGCAGGCTCTCCGTGAGCAGCTGTGGGTATTTAGCTATTATCCGACACTTGTGTGCCAGTTCCATGGCTATCACGCATTTGTGCTGCAGAAGGGGGGTGCCAGTGTTGGAGCCACATGTTACTCCACATGATGTGTTCATGTGTACTTCAAGTTGCCTCTGCAATCCCAAACACATGACTATTAAAGGTGTCCCTATGCCTCTAAGGTGCCTCTTCTCAGTCAATGCTGGTGTGTTGGCACGGTGCATCCTGCATGTCTGGCATGGTATTCCCTGATTGTGGCTATGTGTCAATGTGTCGAGTGGCAAGATGCAAGCTGTGTGTGAGTGCTGAGACTGTGTAATGGGCATGATGTCCATGACTGTGTGGGTATTGTGACATGTGCCATCCCCATGCATCCAACGTTGTCCATGACCCCATTCTCTGCATCCACCGGACTCAAGCTTGCAGGACATGGTTCTGCCACCTGTCTACACGTACCTGGGTGCCCCCCAGGACACGGGCCAGGATCCCTGACCTCTGCGCATGACTGTTGCTGTACTCAATGTGTCTGTCAGCACGGTTGTTCGGCCACCCCCTCAGCTGGTTCTGACCATCACGGGTGTGTATGGTGCTCCATGTCTGTCTTGCCTAGAAAACTGTGACCCATGTGTCCTGTGCCAGACTCAGGCCCCAGGGTGTGGATGGTCGAAGTGAACAGATGACTCAGGCATGTTTAGACTGTACAAGACACATGTTAGGTAATAATGCTACCAGCAGGCATCTACTCTTAATAGTGTGATTTATTATTGGGGGGGGGGGGCCAAGTGAGGGCCTTTCCGGGATTAGGGAATCCAAAGTTCAGTAGGGGAGTTGGTGTCCTTGCCATTGGAAATCCTCAGAGTCCATGCCACAGTCTTTGTCAACATTGGTCAGCCAGTGACCAGCAGGGCCATGTGGCAGAGAATGTCTCTTGATGCTGTGATGCTGTTGCTCCAGTGGGCCAGGTGCCAGGCCAGGTGTCCTGGGAGATGGTGATGTAGCAGCCACCCTCACGGTCCTTTCCGTGGACGACCCGGCTTCCTGCGGGGAACCTCAGCAGCAGGCCGTGACGACGTCTGGGATGCTCCGTCGGATGTTTCCTCCTCCTCCTCATGATCCCTCCCTGTGGGTGGTGATGTTCTCCGCCTTCTGGCACAGGGAGGGTCGGCCATGGTGTCGGCCATCCGACGGAGTTCAGCGTGAATCCCCTGGGACGCCGTCACTTGCTCAGCCTGTCTGTCCTCCATCCTCCGTTGGTGTAGCTGTAGACAGGCTATTAGCTCCGCATGTTGCTGGGCCTGCTGGACCTTGATCCCCTCGAGGACGGACACAACCTGGGCCATGCCCGTGGTGTCCTGCCGGTATGAGTCCAGGATGTTACGGACATGGGAAAATACCGGATCCCCAGCCAACTGGTCAGGCTCGCGCCTCCGCCGCTCTCCACTCCCACCACCCCTGCCCACTTGCGTCTGGCCTGCACTTGTGGGCACATGGGGTCTCCGGGACCCCTGAGGGGTGGCATTGGCGTTGTCGCCTGCCTCCTCCTGGGTGCCCGGGACACCGTGTCCCTCCTGGCGAGCCTGGCTGCATTGTGGTGTTGGGGCAGGGATCCTGGGTGTCTCCTGGGATGTGGCAGGAGTGGGGGTGGTGGTTGGCACGGTTGTACCTGACGCAGGTGCTGCAGGTGGTTGGACACCAGAGGGGCCAGGTCGGTCGGGGTCGTCCGCAGAGTGGTGAGAGTGGTCGCTGCCGGTGGGATCGGTCTCCTGCAGATCCGGGTCCTGTGAGTGTTCCCCCCCAGTGTTGGGGGGTGCAGCACGACGTTGACCTGTGTGTGAGAGAGACAATGTTACTTTTGATCCATGCAACATCCATGTTGCATCCGTTACAAAGTTGGCACATTTCCTCTTGGAATTAGGATCTGTCTTGCATTCCACTCACAGTGCACTTGTGCATGTGTGTGTCCCTTGGGCACCAATTTGGCCCCTTTAACTATGTGTGGCACAGTCTTACTTGCTGCGTCAAGTGTGACTGCAGTCAGCAGTGGAGTGTGCATGTGTGCCGAGCTATGCGTTTGCGCCTTCCTTGTAGCACTGTACATGTGCACATGGAGTGGATCCACACACTCAAATGATGCAGGTGGCTGTCCTTGTGCTCGTGTACAGGTTGTAACATGGCCCTGCGTTTTGCCATGATGAAGAGGGGGGGTTCTGGCACTGGGCACCCTTGTCTACATGCACGCAGTCCACCTGCTGACGAGCAGACATTCCCACACACCAAAGGACTGATTTGCTCTCCCTGTGTCTCCCTCCTTCTCTGTCCCCCTCTCCCTCCCTCTGTGTCCCCCTCTCCCTCCCTCTGTGTGTCAGCCTCCTCCCTCGGTCCATCTTCCTGTGTCTCCCTCCCTCTGTGTCCCCCTCTCCCTCCCTCTGTGTGTCAGCCTCCTCCCTCTGTCCATCTTCCTGTGTCTCCCTCCCTCTGTGTCCCCCTCTCCCTCCCTCTGTGTGTCAGCCTCCTCCCTCTGTCCATCTTCCTGTGTCTCCCTCCCTCTCTGTCCCCCTCTCCCTCCCTCTCTGTCCCCCTCTCCCTCCCTCTCTGTCCCCCTCTCCCTCCCTCTGTGTGTCAGCCTCCTCCCTCTGTCCATCTTCCTGTGTCCCCCTCCCTCTCTGTCCCCCTCTCCCTCCCTCTCTGTCCCCCTCTCCCTCCCTCTGTGTGTCAGCCTCCTCCCTCTGTCCATCTTCCTGTGTCTCCCTCCCTCTCAGTCCCCCTCTCCCTCCCTCTGTGTCCCCCTCTCCCTCCCTCTGTGTCCCCCTCTCCCTCCCTCTGTGTCCCCCTCTCCCTCCCTCTGTGTGTCAGCCTCCTCCCTCTGTCCATCTTCCTGTGTCTCCCTCCCTCTCTGTCCCCCTCTCCCTCCCTCTCTGTCCCCCTCTCCCTCCCTCTGTGTGTCAGCCTCCTCCCTCTGTCCATCTTCCTGTGTCTCCCTCCCTCTCAGTCCCCCTCTCCCTCCCTCTGTGTCCCCCTCTCCCTCCCTCTGTGTCCCCCTCTCCCTCCCTCTGTGTCCCCCTCTCCCTCCCTCTGTGTGTCAGCCTCCTCCCTCTGTCCATCTTCCTGTGTCTCCCTCCCTCTGTGTCCCCCTCTCCCTCCCTCTGTGTGTCAGCCTCCTCCCTCTGTCCATCTTCCTGTGTCTCCCTCCCTCTCAGTCCCCCTCTCCCTCCCTCTGTGTCCCCCTCTCCCTCCCTCCGTGTGTCACCCTCTGTCACCTTGGCCCAGCTTCCTGGGCACACACTGTTAGCAGATCTTTGAGTGGCCCTTGGCCTGTTGATGTGAGTTTGTTTCTGATCTCCAGGCACCCATTTTGTCTGCTGTGTGTCTGTGCGCTGCTGCTGTGGTGGTGTGTGCTGCCACTCTTTCACACTGTTGGCTGTTCATTAGCTGCTGGCATGTGCAAAACAGTGCCTTCACCCCCATGTGTTGATGCAAGGCATCCGCCATTTGCTGGCAAGTCATTCCTGTGTTGGGACACAGTGTTTGTCTGGCTGTGACCTAGGCCATATGGGCAGAGGGCATTGTTGTCTGCTTTGGAGTCGCACTATGTGATTCTTGGTGCCCACACTCCCGCCATCCGGGTTACCGTGTCATGTGTTGTTGTCTTCTGTGGCCTGTGACTTGACATTGTCCAGCTGGGTGCATGGGGCATGGTGGCAGCAGTGGCATGTGCCTGCTCATGGAGTGTGGTTGAGTAATGCGATGGCTTGTGGTGTTTGCGTGCCTGTTATTAATTTTGTTTGTGGTTGCAGTTCCCCCCATGTGAGGTGCGTTGTTTGTGTACTCACCCGGGTCTCGGAGTCCTTCTACTCCTTCAACTGCCTCCACCGGCAGTATGGCCATCACCCTCTCCTCCCAGGGATGGTACTGTACGGGTCTGCGGGAGGGCCCTCCTCCGGTGGCGTTGGCCTGGTCGTGTTCCTCCTGTCTCTTGGCTCTGACCCTCCTCCGCAGATCGTACCACCTGTTCTGGCAATCCTGCTTGGTCCTCCTGGTGTCCGCAACAGCATTCACAGCATCGACGATGGTCTGCCACATGGCTGTTTTGGCTGCCTGGCTGGTGCTTCTGACCAATGTTCCAAAGATCTGTGGCTCGACTCTGAGGATTTGATCAACAAGGACCTCCAACTCTCGGTGACTGAACTTTGGATTCTTGGTAGTGGGCATGGTGAGGGGTGTGGGTGGGGATGGTGTGGGTGTGGGGGGTGTGTGGATGTTGGGGGGGGTGTGGATGGTTGTGTGTGTGTGTGAATGTGATGAGAGGGTGTTTGTGAGGGTGGTCGTGTGAAGGTGTGCAAGTGTAAGATGTGGTGTCGCTTGTAGTCTGGTTCTGTGGTGTCTGGCAGCAGTGGGTCTGTTGCAAAGGCTCATGGTTTGTGTGTGTGGGCCCTTTTTATTGGTCCATGGGTGGGTGTGGCAGTGTTTGAATTTTGGGTGGGTGTGTTATAAGGAGTGGTGGTGTATTGGGCCTCTGTTTGTTTTTGACAGTTGCAGGTCAGTGATTGTGTTATGTTAGTGGTTGTTGGCCATGTTTAGTGGCTGTGTGCCTTTCGAATGGTGTATTGTTGAGTTGTTTTGTTTTGTCCTTGTTGTGTACGTGCGTTTTGAGCGTGTGTACGGTGTGTACATGGGCCATTTGGTTGTACGATTTGGTCCTTGTGTGTGGCTTTGTACGACTCGTACATGCGGTTGTGATGTTGGGGCATGGGGTGCGCTCCGTACTTAGGAGGTTGTGTTGGGGGTGCGCCAGGAACGTACTGGGGTGGGGGTACGACTGGAACGTACTGGGGTGTACATAGACGGTGGTACGACACGTACAGGGGTGGGGGGGTGTACATTGACGGTGGTACGACACGTACAGGGGTGGGGGGGTGTACATTGACGGTGGTACGACACGTACTGGGGTGGGGGTACGACTGGAACGTACTGGGGTGTACATGGACGGTGGTACGACACGTACAGGGGTGGGGGGGTGTACATAGACGGTGGTACGACACGTACAGGGGTGGGGGGGTGTACATTGACGGTGGTACGACACGTACTGGGGTGGGGGTACGACTGGAACGTACTGGGGTGTACATGGACAGTGGTACGACACGTACAGGGGTGGGGGGGTGTACATTGACGGTGGTACGACACGTACAGGGGTGGGGGGGTGTACATTGACGGTGGTACGACACGTACTGGGGTGGGGGTACGACTGGAACGTACTGGGGTGTACATGGACGGTGGTACGACACGTACAGGGGTGGGGGGGTGTACATAGACGGTGGTACGACACGTACAGGGGTGGGGGGGTGTACATTGACGGTGGTACGACACGTACTGGGGTGGGGGTACGACTGGAACGTACTGGGGTGTACATGGACGGTGGTACGACACGTACTGGGGTGGGGGTACGACTGGAACGTACTGGGGTGTACATGGACGGTGGTACGACACGTACAGGGGTGGGGGGGTGTACATTGACGGTGGTACGACACGTACTGGGGTGGGGGTACGACTGGAACGTACTGGGGTGTACATGGACGGTGGTACGACACGTACTGGGGTGGGGGTACGACTGGAACGTACTGGGGTGTACATGGACGGTGGTACGACACGTACAGGGGTGGGGGGGTGTACATTGACGGTGGTACGACACGTACAGGGGTGGGGGGGTGTACATTGACGGTGGTACGACACGTACTGGGGTGGGGGTACGACTGGAACGTACTGGGGTGTACATGGACGGTGGTACGACACGTACAGGGGTGGGGGGGTGTACATTGACGGTGGTACGACACGTACAGGGGTGGGGGGGTGTACATGGACGGTGGTACGACACGTACTGGGGTGGGGGTACGACTGGAACGTACTGGGGTGTACATGGACGGTGGTACGACACGTACAGGGGTGGGGGGGTGTACATTGACGGTGGTACGACACGTACAGGGGTGGGGGGTGTACATTGACGGTGGTACGACACGTACAGGGGTGGGGGGGTTTACATTGACGGTGGTACGACACGTACTGGGGTGGGGGTACGACTGGAACGTACTGGGGTGTACATAGACGGGTGGGGGTATACATATACGGGGGGTACGTGTCGGACGTACGGGGGCTGGGGGGAGTGTTGGGCGCGTATGCGGGCACATGTCTCCATGGTTGCTATTGGTGTTCGGTGCGGACGGTGTTTTTTCCATACGGTTGTAGGCTCGGACGCACGGGATGGATCGTGATTCCTCGGTCGGACTTGGATTTTTACGTTTGTAAGGTGAATCGTCCGAGGACGTGTCGGACACATTTTCCGACCCGAGGACGTGTGGGGAATGATTCCCGGTGCGGTTCGTATGGACTTTTTACCATGCGAATCGTGATTGCCAGTTCGTACGGCACTTGTACGATTCGTACGGTAAAAAGACCCGATACGAGTCGCACGGGGGAATTTTTTACCGGATCGTGATCGGCACCTAAGGGTGCATTCACCTTTTTCTGGCCTTCTGGAAAAGTAAAATAATCCCAAACATAAGAAGGCTTTACTTTCCTCGCTCTCTGCCTCAAGACAGTGCTGCTGGTGCTAGCCTCACTCTCAGAAGAGCTCTGCTGTTCTGCCATCGTATCCCAAAGACAAACCAGCTCCTTCTCCCAAGGGATCACAAGCAGAAATGAGGGGAATGGGTGTGGTGTAGGAGAGTTCTAGAACTGAAAGTACTTTCAACCAATCAAAAGTTGTGTTTCATGATCACATGACCTACCGTACGCTTACGGTACGCTTACGGTACGCTTACGGCAAAAAGTACGCGTGCGCGTAAAAAAGACACGCGCTTCCGCGCATGCGCATAACAGTCACTCCCCGGCACTTCCGCGTAACGTGCGCGTGTGGCGTAAGCGCGCACGCGTCCCACGCGCAGTACGCGCGGCTACGCAAATTGCGTAACTATACGCAAGCAGCGTAGATAGATTACGGACGTTGCGTAAACCGTACGCTTACCGTGAGCTTACGGTACGCGTACTAAAAAAAAAAATAAAAAAAATAAAAAAAATCTGGTAATAAATTTTACATGTTTATTTTAAAAAATATATTAAAAAAAAATATTAAAGGATTTTAAAAATTTAAGCATAGTCTTTATAAAATGAAAGAAAATTAAATTAAAAATATGTTTGAAAAAAATGAAGAATAAAAAAAAAAATTAGCATTTAAAAAACCTTGCAAATTCACTGAAAAAACCATGGGTTACACACACGTTATAGTAAGGAATTAGCATTTAAAAAACCTTGCAAATTCACTGAAAAAACCATGGGTTTCACACACGTTATAGTTAGGCATTAGCATTTAAAAAACCTTAGAAATTCACTGAAAAAACCATAGGTTTCACACACGTTATAGTTAGGAATTAGCATTTAAAAAACCTTAGAAATTCAGTGAAAAAACCATAGGTTTCACACATGTTATAGTTAGCTGGACATTTTACTCGTAAAAAACCAATGAAATTGCCCCGTTATAGTTAGTTCAGCTAACTATAACTCGCGCGCCCGCAATGCACTGCTGATGACGTCACATATTACATCACTCATGACATGGTCAGTGACATCACTCATGACATCACTGATGACATCTCAAATGACATCACTGATGACATCACTGATGACATCATCCTTGTGATAGAGTGGCAGACCTCCTTTCACCTTAATATAAGCTTTGATACACACATTCAAAAATAGAGACTAAAATTTTCAAAACAATGGACATACCAATACCAGTTACAACAACCTCTTCAGTAATTCTAAGATCAACATACACATCCACTCATTCACCAACAGTCCTATACAGTCACTCATACATGTACTCACTCATCATATGTACTCATACACCTATACATCCTGTTACATAATGCCACTCATCCATAGAGTTACTCACACACTTAGTCACTCATGCTAATAAAGAATCAAACATACATTCACCTGTATATACAGTTATACACACACCACCACACTTACTTCTACGGAAACTTACACATACTTAGTCTTTTAAACAATCACTTATAGAAACACATACTTATTCATACAGGAACTCTTTCAATCTCTCCCTCTCACATATACTCACATATATACACCAATAGTCACATATACTAGTTTAAAACATATGTAGTTACTCATAAAGACACTATTCAGACAGTCATTCACTCACTAACACACCAATACACACACGCATCCACCCATGCAGTCCTGCACACATGCTCTGTTCAACACATACAAACAGTGAGTCACTCATTCATGCACCTATGCACTACGTCATACCCCCCACCGAACCATGCAGACACTCAGACTAATACTCAAAAAAACCAACTAATAACCTATATAGACACCCATGTAGCTACTCACCAACCCATGCAGCCACTTATACACAAAGTGAAAAAATGATACAGATATTTACATATTTAAATATTACTCACTAAGCCATGTATTCACTATGATACACTTAATCAGTCAGTTACACAATCAATTTTTCAAAAAGTAATCATCCATTTAGACAGTAATATACCCATTTATTCTTCTATCAACCTTGAGATATACATATATAAAACATATTTAATTTTCAGAAAAACACACATTCACTGGATGATGTCATCAGTGATGTCATCAGTGATGTCATTTGAGATGTCATCAGTGATGTCATGAGTGATGTCACTGACCATGTCATGAGTGATGTAATATGTGACGTCATCAGCAGTGCATTGCGGGCGCGCGAGTTATAGTTAGCTGAACTAACTATAACGGGGCAATTTCATTGGTTTTTTACGAGTAAAATGTCCAGCTAACTATAACATGTGTGAAACCTATGGTTTTTTCACTGAATATATATATATATATATATATATATATATATATATATATATATATATAAATATATATAAATTCAGTGAAAAAACCATAGGTTTCACACACGTTATAGTTAGCGGACATTTTACTCATAAAAAACCAATGAAATTCCCCCGTTATAGTTAGTGCAGGCAACTATAACTCACACGACCGCAATCCTCTGCTAATGACATATGTGTCTTTATGAAAAAAAAATATTTGCAATATATGTATAGCTAAAATTTAATGGAAGAAGACATGGGCAAATAAGTGTCTAAATACAGTATTAGCATCAGCAGAGGATTGCGGTCGCGTGAGTTATAGTTGCCTGCACTAACTATAACGGGGGAATTTCATTGGTTTTTTATGAGTAAAATGTCCGCTAATTATAACGTGTGTGAAACCTATGGTTTTTTCACTGAATTTGCAAGGTTTTTTAAATGCTAATTCCTAACTATAACGTGTGTGAAACCTATGTTTTTTTCAGTGAATTTGTACGTTTTTTTAAATGCTAAGTTACTTTACGCCGTTCGTGCCGTGCGCGCCCACTTCACGCAGTTCGTTCCGTGCGCGCACGGTGCGCACAGTGAGCACGCGGTGCGCTTCGCGCACCGCGCGCCCACTTAACGCAGTTAGTGCCTTGCACGCACCGCGTGCCCACGTTAGGCTGGATGAGCCATGTACGCACGATGCCCTTCGCGCACCGTCCGCACACGGATGACATATTATGCGCTTCGTTCAGAAAGGTTTTCTATTAAATGTTCAATGATCGAAAGATATGCCATGCACAAAAGGTGCTCTGCGGGCACCTTTTGCACACGGGGGGGGGGGGGAAATATATGTGGATTTTGTTTTTTTAATTTAATTTTTAACCGTACGCGTACGCGTACGGTAAGCGTAATCGGCATTTTTTCGGAAAAAAAAAAAAATTTTGGCCATGGAGGGCCTTCTGGCAAACCATAACCAAGGCTGGGTGGTTAGGAGCTGTCTAGCCTGCCCCCTTTTTATGATATCCAACTTTGTTTTTCCTGCACCCCTCCGAGTGCGAGAGAGAAAATGGCGGCCGACACTTCCTGGTTTCGACCGATTCGAGTGTTTACTAAGATCTATCAGCCAATCAGAATCGCGCCCGCGCACGGCACCGTACGCGTACGGTAAGCTTACGGTGCGCGCTCGGAGCGCGCTTACAGATATATATATTGATTTAAATGCTATTTTCTCAGGAACTACTGAACAGATTTACAAAAGGCACTTCCTTGACCTGAGGACTACCTCTCTGCCAAATTACAAGTAATTCTGTTCAGCCGTTCGGGCTGTAGCTGTGTCTAAAGGTCCTATGGAAAAATGCATGGGGAAAACGCGTTTTGGGACCCCCCTTTTTTCTCAGCCCTCACTTGACGAATCCCCCCGAGACTTTCAGGGTAGGAGCGGAGCGTAGCGCCCCATTAGTTTTGAAAATTTCGCGAGGATTCGTCGACCGGCGCCAAAGTTATTCCAAATAGAATGTTGCGGATTTCCTATGGAAACAGGGTCCTAACTATAACTACCTACTGGCGACCGCCAGTAGGTAATATATATATATATATTCACTGAAAAAACCATAGGTTTCACACATGTTATAGTTAGCTGGACATTTTACTGATAAAAAACCAATGAAATTCCCCCGTTATAGTTACTGTAGGCAACTATAACTCACGCGACCGCAATCCTCTGCTGATGCTAATACTGTATTTAGACACTTATTTGCCCATGTCTTCTTCCATTAAATTTTAGCTATACATATATTACAAATATTTTTTTTTCATAAAGACACATATGTCATCAGCAGAGGATTACGGTCGCGTGAGTTATAGTTGCCTACAGTAACTATAACGGGGGAATTTCATTGGTTTTTTATCAGTAAAATGTCCAGCTAACTATAACATGTGTGAAACCTATGGTTTTTTCAGTGAATTTGTACGGTTTTTTAAATGCTAAGTTACTTTACGCCATTTGTGGCGTGCGCGCCCACTTAACGCATTTCGTTCCATGCGCGCACGGTGCGCTTCGCGCACCGTGCGCGCACAGTGAGCACGCGGTGCGCTTCGCGCACCGCGTGCCCACATTACGCTAGATGGGCCATGAACGCACGATGCGCTTCGCGCACCGTGCGCACATGGAGGACATATGAAGAGCAAAGTCTTAAATCTGCTTTTCATTTTTTATTTTTTATTTTTTTTACCGTACGCTTACCGTAAGCTTACGGTACGCGTACCCCGTGATTTTTTTTAAAATCAATAAATGTTTTTTTTGTACTTTTCTGTCCTTCTTTGACCCCCTTACAAATGTTAGGGGGTCTGTAACTCTCCTCATTGCCCCCTTTCCTTGTTTTCTCTGTTTTTTTTCTGAGTGAAACACACAAAATGGCGGCCGCCGCTTCCTGGTTTCGGCCGATTCGAATGTTTACTAAGATCTATGGGCCAATCAGAATCTCCTTCGCGCACGCCATGTTTCTTCCGTACGCTTACCGTAAGCTTACCGTACGCGTACCCCGTGATTTTTTTTAAAAATCAATAAATGTTTGTTTTGTACTTTACAGTCCTTCTTTGACCCCCTCACAAATGTAAGGGGGTCTGTAACTCTCCTCATTGCCCCCTTTTCTTGTTTTCACTCTTTTTTTTTCAGAGTGAAACACAGAAAATGGCGGCCGCCGCTTCCTGGTTTCGGCCGATTCGAATGTTTACTAAGATCTAAGAGCCAATCAGAATCGCGCTCGCGCATGCCACCGTACGCTTACCGTAAGCGTACGGTAAGCGTACCGTAAGCGGGCTCAGATATATATATTGATTTAAAGGCTATTTTCTCAGAATCTACTGAACAGATTTACACCAAACCTACAAAAGGCACTTCCTTGACCTAGGGACTACCTCTCTGCCAAATTTTGAGTAATTCTGTTCAGCCGTTCGGGCTGTAGCTCGTTCTAAAGGTCCTATGGAAAAATGCATGGGAAAAACGCGTTTTGGGACCCCCCTTTTATCTCAGCCCCCGCTTGACGGATCCCCCCGAGACTTTCAGGGTAGGAGCGGAGCGTAGCGCCCCACCTATTTTGAGAAATTCGCGAGGATTCGTCGACCGGCGCCAAAGTTATTCAAAATAGAATGTTGAGGTTTTCCTATGGAAACGTGGTCCTAACTATAACTACCTACTGGCGACCGCCAGTAGGTAATATATATATATATATATATATCTGTGTTTTTGGCCCCAAAGGGTCTCTTTTGGACCCTCCCCCCCCTGGCCTAAGGGCTTAGAGTATCCCTACCCTGCCCCTTATTTTTATCTAGGAAAATGCGTTTTGGGACCCCCCCCCACTTTTCCTTTTACTCTGTTCCTGCTTGAGAGGATCACCCCAAAGCTTTCCAGGAAGGAGCTAAGGTGGTTAAGACTTTTTTAGGAAATGTTTTGTGAAGATGTCATCAAATAGCACCAAAATTATTAGCAAACCAAAAGTTATTTTGCTATGGAAAAACAATCCTAATTCCAACTACCCACTGCCCGCCACCAGTGGCAAAAATACTTCTACCCTTCCCTGAACCCTAAAAACCTCTTACTACTAATTTACACTACCCATCCTTGAATCCTAAAAATCCCTTACTACCTTTTAATGCTACCCTTTTCTGAACCCTAAAACCCCCTTCCGACTCCATAATGATACACTTTCCTTTAACTCTAACAGACTCCCTAATACCTATAATAATGCCTGTTGTGAATTCTAAAAACTCCTTCCTACCCCTTAACGTTACCCTTACCTGAATCATAAAAACCATTACGACCCCCCTAATGCTAGTTCTAAAAAAAAGTGCTACCCTTTAACATTAATCTTTCCTCAACTCAAAAAAAACATTACTACCCCTTAACACTACTCCTCCATTAACTTTAGAACTCATTACTACCCCTAAACACCACCTATCTCTGACCCCCTAAAAGCTTCTTTCTACTCCTAAACCTTATCCATCCCTGAGCTTTAAAAACTCCTTACTCCCTGTGAACCTTAAAAGCCCTTACTGCCCATGAATATCACCCATCCCTGAGCTTTAAAAACTCCTTACTAACTCGGAACACCACCCATATTTGATCCCTAAAGATCTCTTGTAAGGAATTGGAGTATAAGTTGAGGTGGCTGCGAACCCACTCCACGCCAAATAATAATGACAATCCTTGTCAGGGTGAACCTCTAAAGTCACTAAATTAACTTGTGCTTTACCATCTGGTAGCTTGGCACAAAGCAGACGGGCTTAACCTAGAGGCAATGTGTAAAGTACGTATGCAGTACTCAAACAATAATAAAGTGAAAACACAACACAAGAAAAATTCCAATCCAATTTAGAAAAATAGTGACTATTTTAATTAATAAAATTGCACCAATACGTCACAAATCCACATTAGATTGGTGCTGTAGGATGATATGTGGTCATGCTTTCTTAGAGCAAAGATAATTCTCATTGTTCCATCTTGGCCAATTTGCAAATTTGTTAGGGTCTTAAATACTGCGGGCCCGATTCACATAGGTAAACTTAGACGTTTGGTCTAAACTTTGACCATACGTCCAAGTTGACGGCTTTGGTAATTTGCAAAGGGCATTTACGAGTACTGTCTTTATGTTCCCACCGAAATTGGGCCCTTCCTTGAAAGCCATACCCTCTTAGGCACTGCTGTTGGGCTTTCACTTCGAGGTCTGTAACACTGAAACCGAATCTTTAAAAACAAATACCCGTCTGGACCTTTCTCAAGCAGAATTTCATCCTTAAAGTAAAATAGAAGCTGCATTTCTCACGCTAATAGATATGTTGCGTTTGATAGCAGCATGCTTATACTACTGGATTTATTGGCAGTATTTAAAATGGTTGCTCAGCCTCTACATTCTTTTGCCTCGCTGCATTGTGGTTTGGGGGCTTGCACTGAAATTAATTGTTTACTTTCTACCATCCTGTACACCACCCCTCTCAGAGAAGAGTAAACATTATTAATGTTTTGGGTTACAAATGGGCTCACACTAAGTCTGGCACCCTTTACTAACTGTGGGGCATATTATCAAGGGGCGACGATAATATTATCGCCACTTTAGAGCCCGTTTTCGGGCGCAAAGCGGCGATAATATTATTGCATTATCATCAAGGGCACGCTAGCGCGTGATTCCTTGATGTATCGCCCCTTTTTCACACGCCTCGCATCGATAATGAGATGCAAAAGAGGCGTGGCTGTGAAAAGCAACATGGGATAACATCGCGAAGCAAGCTTCGCGATATTATGAAGGAGGGTTAGCGATAAATAAAATCACGTTAAGTATGCCTTAACTCAGGAATTTAACGTCTGTTAAATTCCTGACTAAGGCATACCTAACATGGGGGGTGGATTGTGTGGCTAAGACCACAGGCCCGATTATCTAGGATATCGCCATTTTCCACCATGGAAAACGGCGATATCCCACCTATCTCTGGAATTTTATCGCCTCGGCGATGCGCGTTGTTGATAACGCACTAAGAGGGCGATAAATTCCAGAGATAGCCGGCGATAAAAATGCAAGCACTAAGTGTGCTTTGCGATATTTATCGCCAGCCCTTGTTAATATGCCCCTGTGTTACCCCCTCTTGGCACATTTATCATACTTTTATTTTCTCTTACATCACTAACATTGGGCGTTAGTGAGATAATGACTGGTCAAATCCATCAGCTGCCAGGTCCATTAGAACTTGTCTCGCCGTAAATATTCTTCCGAAGTAGCGAGCTTTCTTCAAATTCAATGACAGCAAAATGGAGGCTCTGGAAAATGCACAATATTGACCCTTGACTCCTGGCAAGCACAATTATGTTAATCAGCAACCCTGGGTGGGTCAGAAATATAGGAGTCCAGTTGGATGAGGAGCTTACTCAGGCCCCACAAATCTGTGTGGTCACAAATTCCTATCTACAATGTTGAATCTTTAGCAAAATCGTTCCTCTAATTACAGCTCATACAAAATCATCTGCTGGCATCTCTTCAGGATAGGCGGGTGCAGCAGCAGTTACATTGGGGCATATTATCAAGCACGGCGTTAACATTATCGCCGCTTTAGCGGCAGAAAACTGCCCCTAAAGCGGCGATAATGGGCTTGATAATATGTAGTAGAGAATTCCCATAGAAGCCCATGTTGACACCAGAAAATGGGCTTCTATGGGAATTCTCACCGGCATATTATTAAGCCCATTATCGCCGCTTCAGCGGCAGTTTTCTGCCTCTAAAGCAACGATAATTTTAACGCCCTTTCTTGATAATATGCCGCATTGACCTTTTATCTGATATACCAAGTGCAGAATCATCACACCTGCAGGTTATTATTACTGTTGGGGGTGTACTTCTCTGGTTTTTAAACAACTGTGCTGCCTTTCTAAAAGCAACAACCAAAAGATCAAAGCACTCTTTTTTGTGACACCTGTGCATTCAATATAGGGTTAAACACCAAGCCTTCTCGTGTGGTAGAGGCTTGTTAATTATATGATGACTCCACAAAAGTCACACGTTTTGACAAACCTGTACAATCTTGTCTGTTTCATGATTACACACAATTCTCACTTCTCTCAGTGCGCAATTAAACTAGGGCACAATTTTTAGAAACTCATAGCCTGGCTATTTCTGGTGCTATAGCAAATGCTACGTGAAATGGTTGTACTCTATTAATCAACTTTAAAGTTTACTTTTCTCGAGGGGGTATGTTTAAGAGACCTCCTGTAATACAAGCACTACATACAATTAAAAAAGCATACATTACTAGCCAAACCTCAAATTGCCCCTATGCATCTTGTTGACAACCTCCTGCTTTCATTGGCTGTCTAAGTTAGAAGGAATGCGTTTGGCGATGTGAAGCATTGGAGGCTATGTTTTGTTCATCACTAAAATTTCAACTTTAGCTGCAGTCACAATAATGCACTTTATCTGTAATAATATGTTTCTGTGAGGAAGACCGCTCACCAGCCTTCTTGAAGTCTGAATATATTTATTAAGCAAAAATAACCAAAGTGTGATATTGCTATGCAAAGCATCAAAGATTCCCCTTCACAGCACTTCAACATCTAGGGGCTTATTTACAAGCTCATTGCGCCGCTAGTACTTTTGTTGACGCACCGGCAGCGTAATGGGCTTTCCCATATTTACAAGGCCATGTAAAATTACCCTGCGTCACTTTTCATGACCTTGTACATATGTTTCCCTTTCACGCATAACCTTGCGTGAAAGGGGCGTTCCATGGGTGTGCTGTGGGTGTTCCCACGCAACATACATGGATCTTGACGCATTCCCAGATTTACAACATTTTGTAAACCTGGGAATGCGTCAGAATCCAATGCAGGAGGCGCAACAAAGAGAAATACTTTTAATTCTCCTCATTTCTTCCTCTTTCTATGCGTGCTGCATAGAAAGGAGAAAATGCTTTTAATGTTGTTTTTTTTGCAGGAAGGCATCCCATCCCCCACAAAAACAATCATACCCACAGCGCAGGCACATTTGCAAAATGACGCAAGGGTGTCTGCGCTGGTGCATGGCTGCTGTTTGTGCGCAGGGGAGAAGGACAGGAATGCGGCGAATCTTGTAGATACGGTGCATTACAGCCCTTTTATTTTGACGCACAGCAGCGCAGCAGGAAGGTTTGCTGTGCTGCAATGCATCAAAGTATTGTAAATGAGGCCCCTAATACTGAGTGTTCTCCTGTACGTGGCTTTTTTTTGTAGAAATGTCACCGTTTTATAAACATTTCACACTAAAATACGAAATAGAAATACATGTGCCAGAACCCACAACTGAGATATCAATTGTCGTAGCATAATTTTGGATCCATCATTTTACCATTGGCTGGGCCATATGTATATTTACCTCTGGCCTTATGTACCTGTGTGACGTGATAATACTAATGAGACATGGTGCACCAAAGGTATAGAAAGTGCATCTATTGCGTGGTTTGACTTATATATGTGTGCATATTACCATTTTCCTTTTCCGGAAACATCTGGATTGCTGATATTAGTTTTCTATAGGTTTAGCTTGTAAGGTGGGATGCTAAAATGCATTTAATACAGTGCATCTACGAGGTATTAGTGTGAATGGACCATATGAGTATTCAATGCTTTCTTTATAAATTGTGACTAGTTTTGGTTTTTGTTTAATAAAACATGTATTAGTTTACTGTGCCACATGTAAGTGTACAGTATAAAATAGCTTGATTTCCTTATGAAATATTTCATTTATAGGATTATATGTAGGCTGTAGAATTAAAATGCATTTAAAGAAAACTGCTAAGTTATCTTGATTGTGGGCCTTAAGCTTGCAGTTGAGACATTTCACACTCATGTGAAAGATGTTTTTCTGCATGTTTTCCCCTTTGAAAGTGCAGAACAAAGGCATTCATTAGTTAGTAAAAAGAATAGATAGTGAGGCAAGGAAGAACTTGCAAGGTCAAATAATTTTAAAGAAAAACAAACAGAGTCTTACCAATTGGTATTCTGGGGGTAGTGTTCAAGGTGACAAGTTCCTTCTTGGGAACTGTAATGTGTATGAGGTCATATTTCTGGAATGTTCTTTGTGCATTTTAATTAGTGAAGCCCCCTTGGGGTTAATCGGATTCCCTTTTGGCGGTACAGACCTCTATTGACTTCGCCGATTGTGTTCCTTCATGCTATACATGACTCCTTGCCTATAGAACCTCTACCGAGGTTCTGATGCTGACACCTTTCTTGTTTCCTTGATTCAATGGGGTTTCCCTATCTTTAATTTAGTGTAGGGTTTAGTAGATCTTGCAAATCTGTTCCATGTATGGGGAGAATGTCTGAATCTAATTATATAGTCATCAAATCAGTCAGTCAGTCAATACTTTATTTCGGCTATAAGTAGCCATAAAAGTCAAAAATACATGAACAACAATACATATGGGCCATGACATACAAATTACATACAATTGGTAAAGGTGAATATTTCTCCATGATTAAGCAATACCAGGTAAAATATAAATAAGCACATTAAATTAACTAAAAGCCAGAATTCTTAAAATGAATAATACTAAAACTGAGGTAGACTTAATAGAGTGAAACTGTCAGCAAGGGTAATCCATAATTCCTCCTTCTGCAATTACAGTTTATAACCGGAACGTTTCCTAATGATGTACACATTGAATAAAAATCTACTTATACCATATACCATTACTTGGGAGGAGTTAGATTTTAATATGCGCTCCGCTACTTTGTATGACTCAACCCCCATATTTCTACAAAGGGGTTTAATCCAGGAGGTCCTCGGTTTCTTATAAGCCGGACAGAAAAAAAGTATGTGGGGAATATCTTCCCTAGCCCCAAGGGAACACATAATACACGCATCCGTTCCATTTTCCCCAGCCCACCTACATGTGTAGGAGTTTATCAATAAAACCCATACCTAAATTGTAGGTAAAGAGATTTTGCTAAGGGAGGAGCAATCTCATCCATAAATTCCTCAAAGTTAGGTGAATCTTTTACGTTTAAGAAATTCTGAGACAAAATACCAATACGAGAGCCCAGAGTTATTTCACCATTAACATGGGACCAAAAGGTATCCTTGAGGAGTTTTTTGGAAGACTGGGTCAAATTATGGGGCTCCTCCCAAAAATTAAGGAGCCCTAATCTCTTAAATGACGTGCAAATATACTTCAACCATGGGGTTTTCAAATACACGTCCAACTTAATTAGTTCGATCAAACCATCCTTGTAATCTATCAGCTCAGGGGTTGACCATAACCTGATCCAATACAATAGTGGTCTTAATGAAGCTAAGTGCTCTGTTCTTTTGAGATTGATGTCTAAAAACAGGGGGACAACTGGAGTACGAGTCGGTATTTTAAGTAGACTACGCACAAATTTATTTTCTATCAACGCAAATTTGGTAGAGTTACAGTATCCCCATATCTCGGCACCATAAAGGGCTGCTGATTGAGCCTTAGCTTTAAAAACCTCCAGTGCTGGTGTGATGGCTTTGGAACTACTTGCTCCGTGCACCTTTAGGATAGGGAGTGAGTTTTGTTTGAGGGACAGTAAACTTTTATTCTGCTGGCCTTGCCAGGTCAATTTATTATCCAACATCAAACCCAAGTAGTTAAAGCTTTCTACCTGTTCCAGTGTGCGGTTCTCTAAGAGCAAGTTTTTCCTAAACGATTTGGTTGGATTTATAGCCATGTATTTTGTTTTCGTTGGGTTAATTTCTAACCCCTTTTCCACACAATAATTATGGAAAGAATTAACCAAATTTTGCAAGCCTCTCGGGGTCTGGGAAATAAGGATAGTGTCATCTGCAAAAAGTAAGGAGGTAATTAATTCACCAACTAACTTCGGAGAGTCGTGGGCACAATTCCTCAGGTATATTGGGATATCATTAACATACAATGAGAACAATGTGGGTGCTAATACGCAGCCTTGACGCACCCCTCTATCTACAGGGATCGCTTTAGATAATTCTCCAGCTTTTCCCCATCTAATTTTTGCATAGTTCCCTGTATGAAGTTTAATGAGTTCATTAAGTAGCTCGCCAGGGATGTCTAGCTTCTTTAATGTGGACCACAGCAACTTACGGGGAACGAGATCGAAAGCAGCCCTTAAATCTATAAATGCAACGTAAAGACTACCCTGCCTGATCTTTATGTATTTCCAGCACATACACATAAATCTAAACACCTGGTCAACTGTACTTATTTTTGATCTAAAGCCGGCTTGGTATTTAGACAGTAGTTTTGTCTCCTCAATCCAATCTAAAATCCTGTTTAAAATATGTCTGGCAAAGATTTTTTTGTAAAACATCAATTAAACTAATAGGGCGGTAGTTGCTAGGATCATGGCGATCACCTTTTTTAAAAATTGTTATGATTTCTGCCCCTTTCCATGATTCTGGAATTGGTGTACCGGCCACAATTGAGTTACTTAAAAAGTTAATGTACGGCCCCCACACTTTAACATCGTGTTTCAATAAGTCGCCAGGAATTTTGTCGGGCCAGGGGCCTTACCTATTTTAACAGCTAATAATGCCTGATCTGTTTCTTCTGAAGTAAAATGTAATGGTGTAGTACTACTAACTGGATTGATGTCTACATTATCTAGGGACAGATCATCCTTACTAATCGTGTAAAGTTTAGAAAAGTGATCACACCAGGTCAATTCGTCCCAAAAAATATCCTTGGGTGATCTACCCTTCTTATTTCCCTTAGTAATTAGATTCCAGAACGTACATTGGTCATGTAACTTAGCTGCACTCAGTAAGTCATCCCATAGGTTAGCATCCCATACTTTTTTAGCTTGATTCAAGGTGTTTTTGTAAACCTGTCTTGCATTTTTTATGTCACATTGGCTCCCATTTTTTACTGTACGGATCAGCTGTGATTTTGCAACCCTACAATCTTGGTTATACCACTGATTTTCTAACTCAACATGATCCATAATTTTATTCCCTTCTTTTTTATAGACCTTACTCAGAAGGGGGGATAATGCGTCGACCAACTTCAAATGTAGATCAAGAACTCCCCGGGTGCCTAAGGAAGGTATTTGGGGAGTCCCAATGATTTCGCTGAATTTATTATAAATGTTGGCCAGCGCTTCTTTTTTACCCGCAATGTAAGACCATTTTATGGCACGTCTATTGTTAGAAATCTGAATGTCTCCAATCGGGGAATTTAATGGGCCTTCTACAGGTAATCTAAGAAGGAAGAGAGCAGAGTCTAACCATAATTGGAGGGGAAAGTGATCACTCTCCATTCTTAAAATCAATTAATGATCTCCATAAATTTCGAGAGGCCATTACAAAGTCAATATGTGACCTAAGGCTTCCCTTGAAGTAAGTGGGAGCTGATGGAGTATCTGAAGGGAAGCGACCGTTACATGATCTTAAATCATGTGACACAGTCATCTGTAGGATCTGTGTGGCAGCTGTTGTGCTTTTAGCATAACTTAAGGCCTCCAGGGGCATAATGCCACTAGCAGCATCTTGTTCATCAAACAATCTATCAAGAACCTGAATGGGTTCGTATTTACAGTTAAAATCTCCGCAAATTAAAAAGTGAGCATTGTCTCCCAATCCATCTAAAGTGGAATCCAGAATTTCTATCACCTTGGATTCTCTATTAGATGGATATGGTCTATTGTATATGTTTAATAAATAAATAACACTTTTGTTACTGGTCACAATTTTTAGTCCTAACAAGTCCGGGCAAGGAATAGACAGCTGGCTAACCTCTATTTCTAGGGAAACTTTAACCCAGATAACCAGCCCCCCAGATGCCCTTCCCCTATTAGATGGTGTCGCTTTAGAGCCGAAGGTTTTATATCCTACTCTGTGGGGGGGTTCTACCATCCAGGTTTCCTGAAGGGCAATTATATTATGTTTTTCAAAAAATGAACATACTGCCGCATCCATCAGGTTCCTAGAGAGGCCAGCAATGTTCCAGGACAATAGGCTGACATTAAAATTCTCAATTATCATTGAAGGAAATTCCCTTAATCCAATGTCATCACTAGCAGTATCAGACACTGGAGAGCTATCTGGTACCACTTTATGGTCATCAATGACAATTTTATTGCTTAATGACTTTACCCGTGCTGTAATTAACTTTGGAACTATATCTAAGCCAGCTTCAACTTGCACTCCCCGCTTATCTCCAGAGGACCCAGCTATTTGTGACTGCCCATCCAGTGGATTGAATGGAAACCTCAGTGCCACCGTATTTTTAAAACCAAGGATTCCACTACCGTTAGAAGTCTCCATTGGGTGAATAACTAACAATGGGACTAGGCTTTTATTTTTGTCAACCTCTGGGAGTCAATCATTTTCGTCTAGGTCACTCAACACTGCATATCTATTTTCCATGGGGATTTCAAATTTTAATGGATTATTAATACAAGTGGGGCTTCCCCAAGTTGTTTTTTGTAATAATCTATCTGGGTGTCTATAAAAAAAGCCCAAAGGGTGTACACGCACAGCATTTTCTCCTGATACAAGAGAAGCTGCCCTTAAGAGGGTAGTTGCCACATGTTGGGGATGTCTGAAGTTTATTATGACACAATCCCCCTTGCATGTTTTCCTTGTGTTACCTAACCAGGCGACTCGTCTGGTGGACAATATTTGGTTTGAAAAATTCGTGGGAAAACCACAGTTTTTGTTTAGCCAGGCAACTGATTTCCTCTTAAGTGAATCATGCGATTCATCCAAAGATTTAGGAGTTACAGGGACAAGTGGAGGAACATTAGACAAAATAACCACATATGGTTCGCAGGCTGGTGGGAGATTGACACAATTTGGTTTTTGTGCTATAACTCTAGGACCCTTGCTACTAGATGGATCTATATTAGTTCGAATACCACCACCAACTGGTTGCAGTATTGTCGTACAACCAGTTAATGTCCCCCCCTCTAGAGGAGGTTCCGGGGCAGTATGAACAGGTTTCAATGGTGCCTTAGGCGAAATAATAGGCTGTTTCATTTCGTCCAAAAGACCACCCAGCCTCGATACCTCTATTGACAGGGTTTCGATTTTATCTACAAGAGGCTTAATCATAAGCACTAATTTTTCTTCCAAGATTTTAGCTATAGCCTCCGAGAGAGTAGAGTTCTCAGCCTCATTAAGGGTCTGTATTTTAGCGTGAGCCACAGCGATCCTCCGAGATAGATCTGGCGGTGGCTTGTGATGTGCACTACCCTTCTTAACTTGGGACTTTCTACACTTCCTAACTGCTCTTTTCGGAGGGGATGGAAGGGGTTCAAGCTCACTTGGGGACTCCAATATATCTTGACTTAAAGTATTGACCTCATTGTCCACAGTGCAATGAGACGAATTCTCCACTAAGGTAGCTTCAGTTAAGGAATTCCCTGTAGCTAACCTATGGGCACCATCGTCTATACATAGCTCTAAATTATCTACCGGAGTCTCCTTCCCAAGTGACTTACGTCTTTCACTATTAATCATGCTGACCCTTTTGACCAAGTAATTGTCCATTGTTACTTTAGCCTTTGCCATAATAAACACTACTTAGATCAATAAACAGTTACAATGTAGTTGACATCACAGAGAAATCACCAAGGGAGCAGGATAAATACTAATACACTAATGCAATAAAATTAAGATTAATACAACAACAAGTTAGGAGTTTTTGTAGGAAGAACAGTAACCAATAGTCACTACACTTAAAAGTATGACCTGTATACTATCAACCTCAATAAACGATCAATGTTAACTCGTGACTGACTGAGTCCATTAAAATAAATATACTTGCAAGTGCGTGTCCACTATACAATCAAGGGGGGTGGCCCGACCCGACCGCCTACGACCTCCTAACGGCCTCACAACGGCCCGCCCTTTGCCCGGGCTTAGCCCGGCGTCGCCCGCGCGCGTCCCGCGACGCGGGGGGAGTCTCTGCCTTTTCTGCGCCTCCGGGCGCCAACACAAGCGGAAGTGGCCGCAAAGCAGCCTGGGAGCTGTAGTCTACCCCTGTCGCGGGCGCGATAGCGTAGAGCGCCGACAGAGGAGACACACAGCGTTAGCACCCCAGGAGCGGCGGGACAGCAGGACGTTCGCCAACAGGACCGCAGGTAAGTGGCACAGCAAAGGATAGTTCACCCCCACTCCACCGAGGGAGCCTCTGCCTTTTCTGCGCCTCCGGGCGCCAACACAAGCGGAAGTGGCCGCAAAGCAGCCTGGGAGCTGTAGTCTCCCCCTGTCGCGGGCGCGATAGCGTAGAGCGCCGACAGAAGAGACACACAGCGTTAGCACCCCAGGAGCAGCGGGACAGCAGGACGTTCGCCAACAGTACCGCAGGTAAGTGGCACAGCAAAGGATAGTTCACCCCCGTTCCACCGAGGGAGCCTCTGCCTTTTCTGCGCCTCCGGGCGCCAACACAAGCGGAAGTGGCCGCAAAGCAGCCTGGGAGCTGTAGTCTCCCCCTGTCGCGGGCGTGATAGCGTAGAGCGCCGACAGAGGAGACACACAGCGTTAGCACCCCAGGAGCGGCGGGACAGCAGGACGTTCGCCAACAGGACCGCAGGTAAGTGGCACAGCAAAGGATAGTTCACCCCCCATCAAATCCTTTTCCTTGTTTTCTACATAGTTGCCAAAGAAATTCTTATATGCTCTTTGCTGTTAAGGACCAATGTTGTACGAAGCTATGGTCTTCCTTCGGTAATCTTGTATTTCTATACTATGTTCTTGAGATTGATATATATCAGTCTGGCTTTGATTTTGTAATAAACCTTTTAATGTCAAGTTATTGACTTAGACTTTTATTTTGTGGTCTTAATGATCACACTGTACTTGGAGATTTAATTTGTTGTTAACCCCTTTTCCTCGCACGCTACTATCAAGGCCTATTGAACAGTATTAAATTGGAAGAAATGGCCCACAGCCTTCTCACAATGCAGCTGCACAGCCTCCTTGTGTGAAGATGGTAGAAGATCTGGAAAAGAGATAGAGGTACAATAACTTTTAGGTTCTGAGTTAAGAAATCTGTAATCCTCGCACAGAACTCTAAAGTATGAGTGAAGGCAAATATTTTGGAGGCAAATCAACATGGACGGCTAGGTTTAACATAAGCATACTGTTAGAAAGGGGAGTCTCTAATTGGCAAAAGCACAATCACCTTTGGAATAGGCTCTTCTGCCTCCATGCCAAGATCCCCAGACAGCTCACTAGCATGTCTGGCTCCTACCCAGGCCCTCAGCGCTTTTTGTAGCTCCTCTTTTCTGGTGAGGCCCCTGATTTGGACCTTGAGGTTTGGCAGATCACCTTCAATTCTTTCACATTGTAGGTTTCTAACATTTCCTCCTCAAAGGCCACTTCCAAGGATGCAGCAGATGATGCAATTGATTCAGGCATGTTGTACTGGAAAGTTCAAGTTTAAGACCAATGGAAAGGCAAAAATAGGCCAAAATACAGTATGTGGTGCGTAATGGTCTGCAATATGGTAGTTGTGCACACCAATCACTGTAAGTCAAGTGCAAACGCAAGTCCTATCCTCACCGCTGACAACCAATGTTAGAAAGGGGGGTCTCTAGTTGGCAATGGTTTGCACCTTGTCGAAGTAGGGACCCTTCCTCTAATCAGGATAAGGGAGTTACACTTCTAAAATAACCCCTGCTCACCTCCTTGGTAGCTTGGCACAAGCAGTCAGGCTTATCTTAGAGGCAGTATGTAAAGAATTTGTACATAAGCAACAGTATTACAGCGTAAACGCTACAAATGGACACCACACCAGATTAGAAAAATATCCAATATTTTTATATACTTAAGACAAGACCAAAAACGATAAAAATTCACAATACAGTTATCGAAATAACCTTGAAATACAGTTCCTTGAAGTCGATAGCTATGTCTGAGGCTATCACGGCATCGTGAACAAACAAATTCAAAGAGTTCTAGCTGACCGCGGCGTCGCAGGCCAGCTACGGTTTCGTGGAGACCCCAAAAACAGTACCTTTAGAAATGCAGGGCGTCGGCGACCTCTCGTTGAGCTTCCGAAAGCACGGCATCTGCAGGTGTCAGTTCCAGAGGTCGGTGCAGGAGTCGTCGGGCCCTCAAAGTCACACACATTGCAGATCGAACCCCTTACGGTTGAAGTCAGGAGCGCTGGAGTCGATGGGCATCGGGTGCTGTGATGCAAAGTGCAGTGGTGCGGCTTGCTATGCCCTTAGGGCGCGTTGCGAGCAGCAGCTCAGTGGTGCCATCAGATGGCGGCATCGGTGAGACTAGGGCTGTGGTGCGAAGTGCTGCGGTGCTTGTCGCAGTGCTGGCAAGTCACGGTGAAAGCAGCGGCGGTGGCGTTGCTGAAGTGCTGTTGTCGGCTGGCGAACTGGAGTTGATGGCACTGGCGTCGGTAAGCCAAGGCTGCAGTTCGGGATGATGGCGGTGCATTGTTTACCTTTACAAGAGGTGCCCTCTAACCATGGTGCCAGCAGCAGCGGCGATTTTGCCGTGAAGCTGTGCCGCTGTGGATACCAAGGCGACATCGTGAAGCAAGGCGGTGCGGAGTGCACTGCCTACAGGTCGTGATGCAAGCCGCGGCTTGGTTGTGGGGTCAGATGGCATCATTGGTGAGACTAGGGTCACGGTGAGGCATTGCGGTGGTGCCCTCTGCGGTGCCTTCAGGACACAGAGTTGGCAGCAGTGTTGTGGATGGCGTTGGGTTGTTTTTCTTCTATTGCAACACAAAGCACACCATCCCTAGTGCTGAGGGCAGAAGAATTTGAAGTGTTTGCTGTTCTTGAGACTTCTTGAACAGTGGGCAAGATCTACATCAAGCCCTTGGAGATACTCAAAGAAAGTTCAGTCCAGTCCTTTCACTGCCCAAGAAAGAAGCAGGCACAGCAGGCCAACACAGCAAAGCAAAGCACTCATCAAATTGGTATTTCTTCCTCACAGCTTCTCCAGCTCTTCTTATTGGCAGTCTTCTTGGTCCAAAAGAGTTCTAAAGTTCAGTGGTTTAGGCCCCACTTTTTAAAGCCCAAAATCCGTTGCCCTCTCAGGCAGAGAGTGTCTGTCCCCAGCCAGAACCAGTTCTGCCCTCTCTGGTGTAGCTTTCTGGCAGGAGCTGGAGATGGCATTGTCAGAGGCAGGCCAAGCCCATTCAGGTGAAAGGAAATCTCCTACTCTAAATTCAGCCCAGGTCTATTCAGCCCTTTCCTGACCCACCTAGACCTTTTGGAGTCACTGCTCCTCCCCAGCCCCTGTCATCCCAAAACCAGACAGTCTGTCCATGAACTCAGCCGAGGCCTACCGGATGGCTGAGCAAGAAAATACCTACTTTCTAAAAGTGGTATTTTCAAACACAGAATGTAAAGATCGCCTTCACTAAAAGATGCATCTTTAGATTCTGAGTACAGACATACTAAACTTTATTTCTCCACCTTATTCCCAGGGCCATTTATGTTTATAAGATGTTATAGACGAACTCCCCGTTCTCTCCTATGGGAACAGGTAGCCTTGTAATAGTGAAAAACGAAACTGCCAGTAATTCACCATCAGTACATGCCACACACACCAGGGCATGTCCCACCTTCCACAATCACTGCACCCTGCCCACAGGGGTACCTTGGGCCTTCTTTAGGGGTGACTGACATGTAAGAAAAGGGAAGGTTAGGGCCTGGCAAGTGGGTACACTTGCCAAGTCGACTTGACCGTTCCAGACTGCACACAGGCTCTGCAATCATTGGCCAGAGTTACATTTGGTGGCTGTTTGTTTGGGTGGCACAATCCAGTGCTGCAGCCCACGAAGAGCATTGGACTTACAGGCCCTGGCACACTCAGGGCACTTTACTAGGGACTCACACGTAAATCAAGTATGCCAATCATGGAAACACCAATCCATACCACAATTTATAACAGGAGCACTTGCACTTTAACACTGATCAGCAGTGAGAAAGTGCGCAGAGACACTAAGCCAGCAAAAACAGAGTAAAAAGCGGGAGGTCAGAAAGCAAAAACTCTGGGCAAACACGCCAAAGATGCCAAGTCTAACACATATACAACGGCAGCTAGTAAAGCAACCCTACATTGGCTATCACAGCATTTTAAGGCAAATTCCTATGATTTCTCAACCCCACACTTTTTCACCTCTAGGTTCCTTGAGACAGTAAAACTTGGATTAACCAGAGTTCCAAGGGTAGAGCGTACAGTTACTTAAGGTCAGTATTAGTGCTGATTCTGGCTAACTTATTTTTCTGAGTGGAGGTGTAGTGTTTTACCATATTAAAGGCTCAGGGTGATAATCACGGTATAAATGCTGTTTAATACCTACTGTCATATACACTTCTTGCACTATTGAAGAAACAAAAAGAGTTCTCCTATCACTTGTCAGTCTTAGTTGCAGCCCAAACCATGGAATGCAATCCCTAATGACATTTTTGGCTACAGTGATAGCATCTGCATGCACATGAGTATGCCACCACCCTCACCGAAAACATACAATTACAAGTGCAAATAATAAAATCCATCGGAATATGGAGAACGGGCCCCAAGGAGGTGGGTGAGCAGCAGGAGTGACTTTAATTCCTTTTCCAAGGTTGTGGGCTTTGCATGTGACACAGGAGTGTCAATACTGGTGGGCAACATAAGAAGGGTGCATGTCAGTGGGTCTCAGTGGCATGAATCATACCTGTTAGACCTGACATCCTTGGTGTGGTTTTCCCTGACTTTTTGACTTCTGATCTCTTGCTTTGCTGACTTCATTCTTGCTGACTTTAGGATTCCGAGCACTTTACCTCCGTTAACCAGTGCTAAAGTGCATATGATCTGTAGTCAAAACACGGTAACATTGACTTATGCACAATTGGCATTGTGCTACCCACTTCAGTAGCCCTTTGTGGAAGAGGTGTGGCGCAGCGGCCAGGGTGCCTGACTCCGGACCATGGGGTTTTCGGTTTGATCCCCGGTGCCAGCGGCAGTTTAGCCCAGCACCATGTGACTCTGGGCAATAGCTTGCTTAATCTTCCCGACGGCCCCCAGCGCCTTGACACCCTCGGGTAATTGTGCGCTTTACAAATACATGACTGAGGACTGCCACTGCAAAGCCTTTGTGTGCAGTTCATACTGCCATTTTAACCTGGAAAGTTAACCTATTTGCCAGGCCCAAACCTTCTCTTTAATTACATATAAGTTACCTCTAAGGTGGGCCCTAGGCAGCCCTGAGAGAAGGGTGCAGTGTATCTAAAAGGTACTTTTGAGCTTTACATGTCCTGGTAGTCAAAAACTGCTAAATTCGTTTTTCAGTAATGCAAGGCCGATCTCTCCTATAGGTTCACATTGGGATTACCTTAAAACATATTTCAAGTGTAATTTCCAATTGGGAAAAGATAGAGATTTTGAGTTTGGTGTCTCTGGACTCACAATTTAAAATCACAACTGATGGTGAAGTCGGACTTTAAATTGTAAGTCTAAAAATGCCACTTTTAGAAACTTGGCATTTTCTTACTTTAACCATTGTGTGCCTCTGCCTGTCTCTGAATACATGTCTGGGTTGGGTGACAGCTGGGCTTTGTGCATTCCCTCTAGACAGTCACACAAAGGGAGCCTGGGTGTGACATTTGTATCCTGGTGGTCCATCACCGTGCTGATGGGCCTTCCTGAAGTAGATACGGAGGGAGGAGCTGACACTTGCACTTGAATAGGTTTGTCCTTGTCACCACACAAAGAACTGCATACTCCCCTATAGTGAGTCTGGAGCCAGAGCAGGAAAGACAGGGACTTTGTGATCTTTAACCGATTCGATGCGTTGGACGGCCCCCGGCTGTCCGACATCACAGTGGGCATGTGCGGAGGACGGCCAGGGGCCACCCGAGCCACGCCCGCTCTTTATTTTGCCCGCACCCCTGCGGAATTTGGGCTGCGGTAAAAGGGTTAAAGGCCTGGTTGAAGTCTCCCCCACTTCAAAGGCTCATTTGGGTATAAGTACTGGACCCCTGACACCACTAAATCAGAACTTTACTGGAACCAAGGACATTCTGCCTGGAAAACGAGCTGCTGCGCTGTTGGAGGGACTTGTGTTGGCCTGCTGCCTGCTGATTGCTGTGCTGTAGGAGGGACTGCCAGTTTTCTTCCTGCTCTGCTGTGTTAGACAGCTGCCTGCTGCTTCTTACCTAGAAGTGAAAAGTAGTGGACCTGTTCTCTAAATCCTTGAATCCAGGTTTCTCCAAGGGCTTGCTTCTTGTTTCTGAAGTCTCAGGGTCATAAAAGACTTCTTGCAATTCTGCTGGTGCTGCTGGACTCTGCCATTTGTGAGTCCTACCCTTGTCTTAGGTACCCCCTCCAGTCCTGGCCCTCAGAAGTGAGTTCTGCAGCTGTTTTCTGCAAAAATCCACACAATGACGCCTTTGCACTGATCAGAGCCAATACAGTGCCGTCTGACACAGTGCCTAATCAACAACAACACAGGTTCCGACTGCAAGAGTCAATGATGAGGCAGCACCGATCTGAAGATGCCGCTGCGAGGCTCGACTTCAATGCAGCACCTGCATTGTAAGGGGTTGGATGACGACGCAGGACCCAACTGCGAGGATTGACTTTGATGCCTCGCCCCAACTGCGTGAATTGGAACAGGTGCATATAGTCTTCTACTCCGATGTTTGCTCCACCAAGGTACTTTTTCAAAGGGCCCTGTGTGGGTCCTGTACCAGGCCTGCACTCCATCGCAGTCTGCCTGGAACTTTGGCTTCACCCTGGTCTTGCGCAGCCTCAAGTAACCTTTTAGCGCTAATGACTTCTAAACACTGTATTTGGATTTAATCTTTAAAAATTCATATCTTGAGTTCTACTGAGTGGATGTTTGTCGTTTTGGTCTGGGTTTACTTAGATAAACATTCTCTATTTTCTCTAGACTGGTGTGGAGTTTTTTTTATGTGTTTTCACTGTGTGACTGTAATTAAAGTCTGCACAAATACTTTACACATTGCCTCTTTAGATTAGCCTGACAGGTCTGTACCAAGCAACCAGAGGGTAAGCACGGGTATTCTTTTGGTGTGTGTCTGACTTACCCTGACTAGGATTGATGTTGTTGCTTGTACAGGGTACATTCTCTGACAACCAGAAACCCAATTTCTAGCAATACCATTCCTTTCAAAGTGGGCAACACCATGATGCAGACATGTGAGGTTGGGGAGCCTTCTGTCCCTGTGTTGTCTATCCACCCTCTATCTGGTTCTGTTTTACAGGTTTGATTTAACCAATCTTGTTTCTCATCATGAGATGTTTAGATTTGGAACAGACAGACCTTTAAGAGTTGGAACAGGGAATCCAACAGTTTGCACAACATACATTGTTATTTCACAACTATGGGACAAAGCAGCATCTTTGACTGCCTGGTCTGGAAAGGAATTTCCTTAGGACATGTTTGTAAGCAACATGAGATCATCTACCAGGTTTTTATCATATATACTGTTCTTTATCGGTGTCCCCTCCAAAAAGAGGAATCTTCTTTGGATACATAAGACTCCAAAGTCATGGACCACTGAAAAGGCATTCTTTGAATAAATAAGCACAGTAACAATCATTTTTGCATCTAATATACGTGCTCTTGTGAGATTAATAAGTTCCAATTCTTGAGCAGAAGGGACTTAGGATAAATGATGACTTGCAACGAGTACAAATAATGTGCTGAAAGAATATCTTGCTACTAAATCTCCAACATAATTCTTTTAACCAATTGCCTAATAAACATGGTTGCTGTTAGGTATCTGTGTATCAGGTAACTCAGTAATGGGCTTGGTCAATGTGTTGTGATAAACAATCAAGTGACTATCAGCAAGACTTCATAAATTAATACAGTGGCAGGGAAAGGTATATGTGATAAACAAGACAACAGCTACTGATTTAGGCACTGCTGCAATAGGATTGAAGCCTAAAACAATATTCTCATAACCTTCTACAAAATGGGCTCCTATGATCACAGAGTGCAAGCAGGGCAGGAATCCTGCTGCCACAGGATTGAAAGCAGAGCAATAATATGCAATTGCCATTTTTTATTCCTATGGTCTTGCACTCTAATGAAAGCCTGGTCTGCCTCATGAGTTCACTGCAAGAGTACTGGGGTGTCCTTTTTAAGATAATCTTGAAGAGGTCTTACCATGGAAGCAAAATCCCATGATTCACTGCCTACAGTAACCTACCATTGCCAAGAAGGTGTGTACCGGGAAGAACGTGACTAGGTGAACTAACTTATGGATGGCTTCAATACGATCAACAGATAGATGTTGTTCTCTAGCTTAGACGTCATGATCTAAATATCAAACACAGGGGAAATTAGATTATAACTTCTCCTTTGAAGCTTATGCTTTTTTTAGCCAACACGGTGAGCAAAATGAACCGAGTAAGCCTGGGATTAATCCTGCATGGCAGACGGAAGTAACAAATCTTCTACATATTGTACTAATGGAGAAAGGTCTGGGCGAAACTAGGTTATTCATATCTTTCTTTAAGGTTTGGGAAAAGATGGTGGGTAGTTCTATGAAATCCCTGATGAAGACTTCCATCGTGTTAGCTGTCCTCTGCCAATCTGGAATGCAAAGAAAATCTAGCTATCTGAGGATAGAAAAGAAGGTGCAGGATAGGTTTATAACTGTGATCAACTTGGCAGTAGGTGGCATACAGGAAAGTATAGTGGCAGGGAAACCACTGAAAACCAGGGAATAACCACACTATTTATCACACAGAGGTCTCTGACTAAGCAGTATACATTCGTACGTATTTTTTATCCATAGACTATTGCATTGTGGTGTCACACAATAGGTATCAAACATCATGTTTTATCAAATCTGAGATGATTATTTGAATCTCTACTTCGATGTTTGGATGCAAGGGGTACTGTGGAATATAAGGTAGTTTCTTCATAAGTTTGTCTTTAACCTGACAGGCTCAACAGAGATGACACCACAAGCATAATTTGCTTGGTCTGACCACAAAGTAGAAAGCACTTGTTTAAGTAGTTGCCAGAAGATTTGATCATCTGATTTTCAGATTTATCATTCTGGTTATCAAATTCAGATAAAATCTGTTCAAACTTTATTCTCATTATTGTTAGGCCTTTTAAGATACAACCCGTCCTTCTTACAGTAAACAGTGGAACAAATCTCTTCCCAACAAATTTGCATTTGAGATAGGGCACAATGGGGAAGAATATCAATCAGTTATAGGACCTAAGGTGATAGAAAAAAAGTCAGTGATATGATGAGGAAATTTGCTATTTAAAATACCAACTGCATCAATGGTCAACCTCAAGAGATGCAAAGATGGTCAAGTAAGATTTTATATTACCTTTTTTGAATTACACTTTTAGAAATATGTGATTTTTCTGCTTAAAACTAAAAGGTTTTCATACCAGTGTCCAGCTGTCACCTGACCCCAGTTGGCTTCCCTGTGGTGAGATGTGTCAGTCAACAAAGGGCTCTGAGTGTTTGGAGGGGGGTCCTCCCTTGCATGGATGGCCTGGGGACTGTGCCTAGTCCCTTCCCGAGCTACAAAGGATATCTTATTTGCCTCTGACAGATGAAGTTCGCACCTAGACCTGCCTCCCTTTTGTCTCTTTAGTCCGTCTGTCACGAAACCCAGAGAAAGGTGAGAAACTAACCAGCACTAGTTTAGGAGTGGCCAATGGCTTGTCCTCCACCCACAGGCTGGCATTGAGTGCAAAAGTGGACCCCACAGACCTCTCCTCAGAACACTCTTGGACCTGTGAAGAATCAGAAGAAAGGCTGACCTGTTGTCTAATGAACCTATAGGAAGACTGGACCTACTTGCCTTGAACCCAAGACCCCAGATGTGAATCCAAGAGTCAGTTGTCTGAACTTCTGTTTGAGCTTAATGGTCAAAACAAACTTCTAGAGGCCTCTCTCCCGGCAACTGCTCAGCTGACCAGTTTCAATTGGACCTGCCGTAGACCTTACTACTGACCTCTTCTGGAGTGAGTCCTAACCCAAGTGGTGTCTCCAGATCCTGGACCCTTGGCTGGCATTAGAGTGTACACTTTCTGCCCCCTAAACAGCAAGAAGTGGAACTTAAAAACGTTTTGCAATCTTTATGCCCGAAAAAACCAGCGGAGATAAAAGGTCGCTGTCAAAACCCCAGCTTTTTACATCAAATCACTGTGAGAAGGTGCCCTCTGGATGGCTGCCCCCACGTTTTGCTGAATTGCTGATGTGCTTTGACTGATTGTGCCCTGGGCACCTGCTAATCAGGTACCCAGGGCCTATGTTCTTTCCCTAAAGCTGCATTGTAGCCTACACTCAATTGGCATCTCTGGCCACAGGTCAGCCCCTGGTAAATGGTACCACAGGTATCCAGGGCACTGTGACCAGAGAAGGCCACTAAGGGCTGCAGCACTTAGTGTGCCACCCTTAGAAGTCCTGTACCGTTACACTCACACACTGCCTTTGCAGGCTGCGTGTTTTGGTGCAGAACAAAGTGAAGAGTTAACATGGCACACATCTCTGTGTGGCATGCCTACAACCCACTGCCCTGGCATAGATCAGTCACCCCTCTAGCTGGGTGGACTATACCAGTGGTGAGGGTACAGGTGCATGAGCCCTGTACCCCTACAGTTTCTAAGTCCATTCTTAGCAAACAAAGAACTGTATGAGGGGGTCCTAGGGATAAATTTAAAGACCTGCACAGTATAAATCCCCAAATCAAATACAATACTCAAAAGGTATACTGTCAGTCTAGAGTGCAGAGATCAGAGCATATACTAGTAGAGTAGGAAAAAGAGAGAAAGTCCGAGGTAGCCAAGGCAGGTGTGTGGAAACCTCCACTGAGGTTTAAGTTCCCATCACCCACCGGAGGTGGTTCATCATCATTTGGGAACTAGGGACATTCCCCGGAGTACCAACCACTATGAGGATTGTGATGGTACCCTGGTTATCCCAGGCAACCGTGCCAAATAGTTACCAACGGTAGGGTGATGATTGCAGTGCGAAAAATGTGATGAAACAAAAATAGTGAAGTTAAAAATGACTACCAAGACACTATGTAATTTATTCTGGCGCTATCTTGGTGCCAATTTAAAAACGGTATTGACAGCTTAAACAAATAACTGTCAGATCTTAGGTCTACATGTTTCGGCTTGTGGACAAGGAAGTCCAAGCTCTCGTCAGGACCATGTAAACGCTACTGCAAAAAGCGTGATAGAAACCAAAATTTGTGATAATAAACAATAACCTGATTCAATGGTTGGTACCCAAATACAACCTGATCGAGTCCTGTGTGTCACATTGGAACAGTTACAGGCATTGTCTGGTGGTGAACCTCTAAATAGAATCAAAACAAAAAGGGTATTCTAATAAGGATACTCTACTTAATCATGTTGCACAACAGTATACATTACCGATCCAAATATTGTGTATAGTTCAATGTAATATACACTCATCAATTCGTATCAATTCTCAAGGATATAAACTGTTGTTAAGAAAATATGTTTTTTGTGACAAAAAAAGTATTATTGACACACATACTTATGTGCACTTACCCGAGTTAATGTGGGTACGCACCTCGCCTCACCTGGCATCCGCTCAGGCCTTAGAGGCACCGCTCTAAAAGGGGAAATTCCAAAAACAAATTATGTTGTACCCGTGGGCCAGAAACCGTCTACTGCCTCGGCGGGCAAATCGGAAATCCCTTAATTGGTACTCGTGAAAACTATGCTAAAACCATGGCAGAGAAAGGTAAAACGCCAAATGAGAATCTAAATAGGCAGACTACTACCAATGTGCAGGAGAGTAGACTGTAAATGGCTAGAACACACAATCTTGAGAAACCGTTGTGATCATGCGCCGTAGTCTAAGTAATGCAAAGGAGGTAGAACTAATACATCTCTATAAAAGAGAGCGTAATCGGCTGTGTGACTCTGCCCCGTGAGCCTGCCTGAGTGTCGAAACTTCCTCTTACAAAGGTTGGTGCAGGTGTCTAACCCAACATAACAGAGGAAGGGATGCTAAAAGAAACGCTTACTTGTCCGTCGGTACCCCGCTCCGAACGCCAGAGCTGGAAGGGGAGGTATCAGGAGGGCGGCAAGGAAGTTGTTTTATTGAGTTTGGGTGTGCGTGTGCTCACTCGATCAGGTGTAAGATGGGCCGGAGGGGACAAAACCTAACTCAACAAAGGCTTAGGTTTTGTCCCCACTAATGTGGGAGATCCTTTTCAATTGCGTTGTGAGCTAGCCAAATTCTTCAGAAAAATTCGTCTGCATTTCTTTTTCAAAGACAAGGATTTGACATCCTCTTCTGAAACTTTTCCTGACAGGAACACAGGCCTCAAAGTTCCATCCACCTTCAACCCTCCGGCCCATCTTACACCTGATCGAGTGAGAGTGTTTGAACAGGCAGTAATCCATGATATTACCAACATCAGCACTAGACCAAACAAAATATATCATAATTTGCCTCTTAGAGAGAAAAAAGCCCTACAAGCCCTGTCAAACGATGAGACGATTACTATTAAACCCGCTGATAAGGGCGGTGCAATTGTCATTCTGGACACCGACACCTATCGGACAGAGTGTCTTAGACAACTCAATGACCGCACAGCATATGAACCCTTGACTACAGACCCCACTCCCAGACTATCTAGGGAGATAATCAATCTTGTAGAAGATGCTAAAGCTGCTGTCTGGATTACAGAGCAAGAATCGCAATTCCTCATAACCACACATCCAGTTATGCCATACTTTTATGTCTTGCCCAAAATTCATAAAAGCCAAAGACCACCTCCGGAGCGACCAATCATCTCAGGCATAGGTTCTTTATTAGAACCGCTTTCCACCTTCGTTGACTTTTTCCTGAGACCACTTGTAAAGGAAATGCCCAGCTACTTGCAAGACACTAAGGATGTCCTCAGACTTCTTCCGGATATCAGTTATGATACAGAAACAGACCTCTTGGTCAGTTTTGATGTCAAGTCTCTCTACACCTGTATCCCACAAATGGAAACTTTAGAGGCCATCAGAAGTCTTCTGGATGCAAGAGATTTGGACACGATTACACCGGTCCATTTCATCATGGAATGCGCCAGACTGGCCATGATGGAGAATTTCTTTAGGCATGAAGAGACTATCTATTTACAAATCTCGGGTACATCTATGGGCAGCATTTTTGCGCCCAGTCAGGCCAATCTGTACGTCCACCTCTTTAAACAGAATAATGTACTCACCCAGACTAACCCTTTCAGAGATCAGATTACCATTTGTAAGAGATACATCGATGACATCGTGGTTGTGTGGAGAGGATCTTTGGCCTCACTACTAGAATTCCATGCCTGGCTCAATACCAAGAATGCCTTCCTGCGTTTCACAGTCGCCTTTGATAAACAACGTCTTCCTTTTCTGGATATCCTAATAGTGCCTAATCAGGGCAAATTAGGCTGTGAACTTTATAGGAAACCACTATCTAAGAATTCTCTACTCAGTTTTATAAGTCATCATCCCAAATCCCTTTGTGAAAACCTACCTGTTGGCCAGTTCTTACGCATTCGCAGGAACTGCTCGGATCTGACTACCTTTAATCATCACGCTGAGGATTTGTCGAACCAACTGAGAGATAGACAATATCCAAAACGGTTGGTCAAACAGGCGTTCAAAAGAGCACTGAATAATAACCGGGAGGCCCTTTTGGAACTTCCAATGCCTAAGCCTCCTCTGTCCAGAATGACTTTTGTAAACACCTTCAGCACATGGTCTAATCAGGTACAAAAGACTGTGCGTAAACACTGGCGCATACTGAATACAGGGAACAAGGTTATTCCATCTCCTCTCTTTGCTTTTAAGAGAGGGTCTAACCTGCGCGACAGCCTTGTACATACCAGACCCAGAAGCAGAATCTCTGGCATGACAAATACTCTATGGAATTTACCGCCAGTTCAAGGCCATTTTCCATGCGGCCACTGTTCTGTCTGTCCACAAACTGAGATGACTAAATCAGTAGACATAGGTACAGGCACACCTTGGACACTTCGAAAACATACCAATTGCAATACTGAAAAAGTTATTTACCTGATCTCGTGCCCTTGCTCTCTGCGTTATGTCGGCATGACAACACGGAAAGTTAAAACACGCATCAACGAGCACAAAAGCACCATCAGGCGGAGCAGACAAGCTACGAAACTCACAAATCATTTTCTGGAATTCAAGCATAAACCTGAAGATTTGAGATGGTTGGTCTTGGAACAGCCCTTCCTTCCTACTCATGTGACTGATATCAAACGGTTTTTGTTTATCAAAGAACAAAAATGGGTTTTCAAACTTAAGAGTGACCAACAGGGTTTAAACGATGATATCCCGTGGTCCTCTTTATAGATCTCATTTTTACCAATAACCGTTTTGAATCAATTTCACCCTGCATAGAGGCTAGGAATGCACATATCCATTACCGTTTTGTACCTGCCCGCGTGTCTCCTGCCTTTCACCATATATAAACGACAACTAGTGCAAGGGACACTTTCCTCCATCACACACCCCTTTTCCCTTGGGGTTTTTCTTCTTTGTAGCTCTTTTAAACGCTTCCCAAAAGAGAGGTGATTTTTGTAAAACAGATCGCTCTGATCTGAGTCACACATTCCTTCCTTACCTCACTGAGTTCACCGATTATAAAACAAGTTCTTAACAATTTTTAACTTACATTTGTTGTCACAGCGCATCGGTACATACACATGCGAACATCATTGTAGTAATACTTCTAACTACATGTCCCAGTAAGCCTAGCACTCCATGGGACACCATTTCGCTTTTTGAACACCCGCGCGATCCGTAGCTCCTAATACGGAAGCGCGCGCACACGTACACCCAAACTCAATAAAACAACTTCCTTGCCGCCCGCAAAGGTTAGACACCTGCACCAACCTTTGTAAGAGGAAATTTAGACACTCAGGCAGGCTCACGGGGCAGAGTCACACAGCCGAATACGCTCTCTTTTATAGAGATGTATTAGTTCTACCTCCTTTGCATTACTTAGACTACGGCGCATGATCACAACGGTTTCTCAAGATTGTGTGTTCTAGCCATTTACAGTCTACTCTCCTGCACATTGGTAGTAGTCTGCTTATTTAGATTCTCATTTGGCGTTTTACCTTTCTCTGCCATGGTTTTAGCATAGTTTTCACGAGTACCAATTAAGGGATTTCCGATTTGCCCGCCGAGTCAGTAGACGGTTTCTGGCCCACAGGTACAACATAATTTGTTTTGGGAATTTCCCCTTTTAGAGCGGTGCCTCTAAGGCCTGAGCGGATGCCAGGTGAGGCGAGGTGCGTACCCACATTAACTCGGGTAAGTGCACATAAGTATGTGTGTCAATAATACTTTTTTTGTCACAAAAAACATATTTTCTTAACAACAGTTTATACCCTTGAGAATTGATACGAATTGATGAGTGTATATTACATTAAACTATACACAATATTTGGATCGGTAATGTATACTGTTGTGCAACATGATTAAGTAGAGTATCCTTATTAGAATACCCTTTTTGTTTTAATTCTATTTAGAGGTTCACCACCAGACAATGCCTGTAACTGTTCCAATGTGACACACAGGACTCGATCAGGTTGTATTGGGGTACCAACCATTGAATCAGGTTATTGTTTATTATCACAAATTTTGATTTCTATCACGCTTTTTGCAGTAGCGTTTACATGGTCCTGACGAGAGCTTGGACTTCCTTGTCCACAAGCCGAAACATGTAGACCTAAGATCTGACAGTTATTTGTTTAAGCTGTCAATACCGTTTTTAAATTGGCACCAAGATAGCGCCAGAATAAATTACATAGTGTCTTGGTAGTCATTTTTAACTTCACTATTTTTGTTTCATCACATTTTTCGCACTGCAATCATCACCCTACCGTTGGTAACTATTTGGCACGGTTGCCTGGGATAACCAGGGTACCATCACAATCCTCATAGTGGTTGGTACTCCGGGGAATGTCCCTAGTTCCCAAATGATGATGAACCACCTCCGGTGGGTGATGGGAACTTAAACCTCAGTGGAGGTTTCCACACACCTGCCTTGGCTACCTCGGACTTTCTCTCTTTTTCCTACTCTACTAGTATCTGCACTCTAGACCGACAGTATACCTTTTGAGTATTTTAAGTCCATTCTTATACATCGTAAGTGCAGTGCTGCCATTAAGAAAATATGGCGCTGGGAGTTTGTCATTACGAACTCCACAGCACCATAATGGCTACATTGAAAACTGAGAAGTTTGGTATCAAACTCCTCAGCACATTAAACCCACACTGATGCAAGTGTAGAATTTAATGAAAAATGCACACAGAGGGCATCTTAGAGATGCCTCCTAAAAACTAACCTACCACTAGTGTCCAGGCTGAGTGGCTGCTTTCAGTTGCCAACACCAGACATATTTCTGGACCCCTGGGCCGAGAGCTTGCTGCTCTCTGGTGCCTGAAACAATGCACATCCTGGGACAAGGTGCCAAGCCTCCTCCCCCAGGATGGGCAAGGTTCACAAAGGGGAAGCTTCAAACGCTTGCTGCCTTTGTGAGCTTCCCCAGGCAACTTGCTGCTTTCAGCAACTGGTCCCCACTGGTTTTGACTCCCAATTTGGGCGGGAGAACCAGCGGGAAAAATAAGTGAGGAAGAGAGCTGTGCCCACCTCTGCGAACTCCACCCCTCAGGTGGGGTAGGCACAGTGAAGCACAACTCTCAGTCCCCGCCATATTGCAGATGGGGGGAATCAGCCAACCAGTGAATGGCTTATGCCCCCCTCCCACTGGAGAGCGGTATAATAGGGGGTGTACCCACCCCAGGGTAGGGACCCATTGGTCCCAACCTTTTTACCTACCTGCAACACCCTAAATCTAGAATTTAGGGGCAACCCTGATCCTTGCTTCCTCAGACAAGAAAATAATACGTGAGAAGAAGAAGAAGGACCGAACAGCCATGCAGAAGCTAACAAGAGGAAGACGCCCACTGACTTGGCCCCAGCCCTACCGGCCTGTCTCCACCTCAAACCTGCTCCTGCGAAATCCCGTTGTGTCCTGCAGCCAGCAACGTCAAAAACCCTGGAGGACCTGCCTATCTTCCACCTCAAATACTGTGTCTCCCATGAACACCAGATGTGTTCAACTGCAACCTCTGGTTCTGGCCGCATAGCGCAGATCCACCCCACTCTGCACCCGCCACCCAGGGCCTATGATCGAGTGGGCAAACACCACGAGGAGGTCCCCCCAGCGATCCTAACCCGAGATCTGGCTACCCCTGACCTGCCTCAAGCCACCAGCTGATGCCTGCAGCCTAAATCCAGAAGGTCCCCCCAACCGCCACCAGGAGCTGGTAAGAAGATTCGACCCCAAAAGGCACCCCTGCACCCGACACCCCATGGCCTAGGGTGGCCAAACCGACGGTACCTAACTGACCCCTAACTTCCCAACTTACCCCTCAAAGTGGTGGGCACACCCAGAAGACCTTTGTCCCCAAGCCTGTAGTGCCTTTGCAAACCGGAGGTTCCCTATTGCAAACAACAGGGCACCCGACGTCGAAACAGCACCCTGCACCCGGCCAAACTAGTGCCGCTGAAGGTGCACCTTTGGACCTACTTTGTTTCCCCATTTGCCCTGAGCAAAAGTCGAGGAGCTTTGCTCCCATAACCAAGTGGCCTGCTAATCAGCAGCCACCAACCGGAGGCCCCCCATCCCCCATTGGATAACATTGGGCCTCAGCACTCTGCACCCTGCTGCCCTAGTGCCACTGAGGGTGTAACTAGAGTTCATCCCTGACCCTGGGGGACCCCTGAGTCTACCCCAGAACCTCAACTTCCACTACCAAATCCTTACCTCAAAACCGATAAAACTATTTTCCTCCATAAGATAATATTGACTGTTTTTCTTGGAAAAGTTTTTACGTGTGAAGTTTGAAAACCTAAAGAAATTCTTCAAATTGTACAATTTAACCAAAACAATTGTCTTGCCTATTTACAGGAAATGTGCCAGAGTAGTATCCAGATAAAAAAAGTAATCTAAAAAGTAACTTACCTGGTATTTTACTGAAAAGCCCATTCAAGTCTATGTACTGTATTTACAAAGTATTGCATTTCTCTGCAACCATACTGTAAGTCAAAACAAAGGGCATATACAATTACAATTCAAACTGTTTACAAACTGCATTACTACTGTAAAGTATTTATTGCTTACATGTGCCAGGCTCTCTTGGTTCTAGAAAATAAAATAACTAAAAGAATATTTTCATACAAAAACAATTGGTCTGAAGTTCAGTCTTTGAGTGTGTGACTTCATTTGCTGACAGAGTGTGTGCAACAAATGCCTAACACTGTCCTCTGACTCTGATACTGCCTAACAGCTTGACCACACTACCGCAAATAGAGAGAGAGTTGCTATCTAACTTTAACTCTGTCTACCTTTGGGGTTCCACTAGAGTCTGTTCACGCTATACCTCACTTTGGTATAGTATATACAGAGCCAGCTTCCTACAATCACTAGTCGGCCTCAGCTTGTTTGTGTGCACTGCAGAAGGAGATCTGACTTCCAGAAAAGTTTCTAAGACGAAACATAACAAACCGATGCAGAGCCAAAGCCAATCAGTGTCAAGGGCTTCCAAGGCACGGACTCCTAATTTTTCCACTCTGAGCTTTTTTCGCCTTTGTCGATAACTGCACTGGGACCACGCTCTACAGCAACCTGCCATCGTTGAGCCCTGCTTGAGATCCAGGTTCCAGCTTAATCCGCCAATGACTCCTTGACGGCTACTTTTTCTCTATAAACTTTTCTAAGTCTAAAGTTAAGCTTACTAAGGAGTCAAACCTGGTCCCTGTATCTGACCTGCGATCCATCACAGTCAGCCTTAACTTTTGATTTTGACCTGGTATATTACAAACAGATAACCACGGTTGGTACTTTGTGGTTTTTGGCTCTACTTTCAATTCAAACTTTAAAAATTCATATACCCTCTTCTATTTATGGGTTTTTTGTCATTTTGGTATCATTTTAGTTATTAAAATATTCTCTCTAAATTGGTTTGGAATTTTTCTTATGTTGTGTTTTGATGTTTTTACTGTATGAGTGATACATATATACTTTAGACATTGCCTCTGAGTTAAGGTTGATGACTGCTTTGTGCTAAGCTACTAGAGGGTTAAGCACACTTTTATTTAATGAATTAGCTTTTCACCTTTCAAGGATAGGGATTATTATTTGACAAATACTCACATTTCTCACATTTTCTAAGCAGATAGACTTGTGCTGGTATCAATAAGAGGAGAAAAAAGTTACTTTTGAAAGTATTAATACTTCGCTTATTGACTGTTTTCATTAACCAGTGCTTAAGTATTCACCGCATAGCTGCCACTTCTTGGATTGTTCTAACAGTTTGATTACTGATTCTGCTTTACTGCAGTGAATTCAGGAGGACAATACAGAGATAGAGTATCAGTCATTAAATTCAAGCAGTACGGCTTCCAGTGGCCCAGCTGACAGTGAAAGCACAATTTCCATGGATCAGATTGTTCACCCTTTTCCCTCCCTTGAGTTTGACCTACCCTCCATCTTTCCTGTCAGTCTATCTTTCTGCCTGAGTTTATTGCTCCCCTTCCTCTCCCTCTTAATGTCTTTTGGAATTATTGCGTTTTAGAGCTTTTTAAGAGTGTAAAAAACTTTGGAACCAACCACGTTGGCTTGATCAGTATAGGAAAGCTTGTCATTTATCAGGACACCCAGATTACAGGTTTTGTTGACCTGCATGAGCCTAGCTCTTGGGACCACTAGACAGGAGTCCAAAATGAAGGATGGGCACCAAAGAGAAGGACCTCAGTCTTGTCTGAATTTAGCTGTAGGCAATTCTCAGTTGCGAACCACCTGCATGCTGTTACAAAAGCTGGTACCTAAGTCAGGCCTCTCATTATCAAGAGAGACAATAATTTGAGTGTCGTCAGCGTAGGATGTGAGGGAAAAGCCAAAGGATTTGATAAGCTCAGCTAAAGAGGTGACGTATATGTTGAAAAGCGTGGGGCTTAGTGAGGACCCCTGAGGGACCCCACGAGGAAGAGAGAAGAGCTGAGAGATCAAATTGTCCAGATGGACCAATTGTTCATGTTAGTGTAAGAATGAGCTAAGTAGGTTCCAGGCAGGGTCAGTTACGCGGGACAGCAGTCTGCTATGGTGGACAGTATCAAATGCTGCTGACAAATCCAATAGAATCAGGGCCACTTTGCCACCTGAATCAAGGGACATTTTTATTTCTTCAGTAGCCTTATTTAAGGGTGTTTCCAGGATGTGGTCTCAGCGGAAACCAAATTGAGTGGCATCCAGAAGGTTGGTGGATTGAATTCTACAATTTGGGAGTTTATTACTTTCTTAAGAATCTTGGCAGGCAGGGGAAGACAGGATATTGGGCGGTAATTATTTGGATGAGACGGATCTAATGAAGGTTTCTTGAGGAGAAGAAGGACTGAAGCTGTCTTCCAACAGGTTGGAAAGAAGCCAGAAAAAATATAAGTTGGAAGATAGTGGTTAAAATTGTGGCAATAGTTTCTGCTACATGAGCAGCGATCCTAGTTGTGCAGGGATCACCAGGGGCGCCGGATCTAGAGGCTTTGACCAGTCTAGTAACTGTATCAGTGGATGGAGAGTGAAAGCCACAAAGCTGGAGGCCACAGGAGAGAAGCTGGGGGGTGGAGATTCAATGAAGAGGAGTGGGTATTGTGTAAAATGCATTGTAGATTCTTTCGACTTTCTGGAGGATAACGCTGGCTACCTCATTTCGAAAGGACTAGCTAGAATTTGTGGTTTTTCGTTCCGGGTCAGTCCTGAGTTGGGTGATAGTTTGAAAGAGTTCTTTAGCTGACTAATTGGCTGATTCACTCCTCAGGCAGAAGTAATCTGCCTTGGCTGTGAACATTTTGGCTTTGTAGGTACTCAAACAAGTCTTGTACTTGGCCTTTTCTGCATCCTTGCAATCGCAGCACAACTTTGTCTCTTGCCTTCTGCAGCTCTGCTTAAGGGCCCTTAGGTTTTCGAAGAACCAGGGGTTGGAGACCTTATTTCTCTTAAATTTGACCGACTTGGAAGGGGCCAGTTAAGGATTGGTTCAATCTAGCCAATGTGTGTATTGGAAAACGGCCATGTCAGAAGCATCTTATAGGTTGGTGTAAAGGGTGAGGGTAGAGTCTGCTAGGAGTGTAGCAATGTTAACTGAACCGATCTTGTGCCAAGTGTGGGTGGATATAGTATGAGGGGTAGCTCAAGGATGATGATGAGGCGTGTTGATGTTAATGTGAAACATAATAGCGCTGTGGTCCGATCATGCTAATTGGAGGGTAATTGTGATGTTTAGGGAGGGGTTGTTTGTAAAAATTTCATCTAGTGTGTGACCTTCTAAGTGAGTCGGAACAGCAACCAATTGTAAAAGGCCCAGGGAGGACATGGTCTGAATAAAGGCTGATGTGTCCGTGTCTGCTAGGGCCTCCAGGTGAAAATTGATTTTGCCCAGCCCTTTATATTCATTGGAGAGAATGTTGGCCTCTAGCAAGCTACTGAAATCTTGTGAAATGGTTGCAGGTGGTCCAGGTGGGCGGTAGTCCAGAGTATTTTTAAGGGATTGTGACTTCAATACCATGATGTTGAAGGGGAGGGCCTCGCAGTAATGAGATGGTAGGGGGTACAATGAACCACTAGATTGGATTTCTAAATTAATGCTAGGCCACCACCCCTTTTAGCTGCTCTATCCTGCCTGTAGATAGCATAGGCCCAAGGAATGGGTTCCAATATGTCTGGGTCAGATGCGGGATCCGCCCAGGTCTCAGTGATAAAGGTGGAGCTCTGCACTACAGTGCAAAACTCCACTGAGACAAGCAACACATGGCCTACATTCTGTGTGGGGCGCTTTACGGACAACCTGCATGCTGGTGGTGGAAGCTCAATGTCATCAGAAAGAATGGACCAAGAAATAGAATCCACAAAGTTAATGTGTCACCGAGATACACTTGGGTTATAAATAACCTGAATGTGTCAAAGTATAAATGCCATCGGTGTTACAGATGCAGGGAAAGCTAATCATTGGTTCCTGGGCCGATAGTTCAATTTGGACAGAGGTCACTATTCATCCGAATCAGTTGTAAGTAGTGTGGTTTTCTCTGCTCTGTGTGTAGTAGTTGTATTTCTCACCCAGTTAGTAGCAATGCACAAAGGCAAAATTGGCAGAACTTGGTGCTCTCAGAAGAGAGAGCAAGAGTCTGAGCAAGAGAGCATCTGCTTCTCAAAAAGCTATCAGCTTTACAGGGTGTTTACTTCCATTTGCTCTAAACAAAGCAATCATTAAAAAGTATAAAAACCACATCAAAGTTCATATAGTGCCAAGAAGTAACTAAGGGGTATATTCTCAAGAACGTGCGATAATCATCGCCAAAATAGATTAACGCAATTTAACATATCGCCGTCTATCGTGGGAAAATAACTCTGTGTCAAGGTCACATTCTCAACACAGCAGTAACATGCGATAGTTTCCCCATAACGAGTCAAATGTCCGCGATAACATTACCGGGACGGCGATACAAATCCTAAACCGAACGCGAAAAAAGTTGTGTTGAGCCCAACTGCAATAAAAAAGTCTGCGATAAGCAGCGCCAGGCCTGCAAGTCCCACTAGTCAGGCTGCAAAAAACAGTATAAAAGCGGCAACAAAAGACACAAACAACTGCGAAGCACCATGGAGGTAGGTAGAGCAAGTACAGAGGACAACCAGAACCCCACAAGCCCCAAGGAGGACCAGCCTAGGAAGGGAAGGGCAAGGAGAAGAAGAAGAGGAAGACGCGGCTCAGTCCGCAGGAAAACAGGATCCCGGTAACAGAGGTGACACTGCCACCATCTAATTGGCATTGGTGAAATTGTCAGCACTAAATGTTGCACTTAGATTTGTCAGAGTGATGTGCTAATGCAGAGGAGTGACATGCACACAGGGAATGTGTCTTAGAATTAATTTATTTGCATATGCTGTGCCTGTGGTCATTTTGTCCTGTCCCATGATTGCTAAGGACAGTCCCAATGTGACGTGCTCATGTGAAGAAATTGTTAATGATAGTGTCCCTTCGGGCTATTCCTGCTGCTGCACTGAGGTGTGGTCCACCTGCCTCATCCTCATCATCGTGAGGTGCGTCTGGCACATGGATCCATGGGGCATTGGTGCGTACACGTATGTTGTGCAACACACAACATGCAATCATCATCTTGTAAACTATTTGCAGGCTGTACAGTAGTCTTTCACCTGTGATGTCCAGGCACCTGAAATGTGACTTCAACATGCCAAATGAGAGCTCCACAATGCCCCTGGTGCGTTTGTGGACCGCATTGTACTGCCTCTGGGCCTGGGTGTTGGGGGTTCGGAGGGGTGTCATCATCCATGGGAAGAGTGCATATCCTTGATCACCTGTGACAGGGGAGAGAGGTGTGTCAATCGGTGGTTCTGAATTCTATGTTGGCAGGCTTATTAGTATATTGGTGTGTGATGTGTGGGACTTTGGGATTCATGTTTGACATGTCTTGCAGGTGGCAAATAAGTGGCATCCATGTGTATTACGTTGCCTCACAGCTGCTCCTCACTCCCCTCGAGTCCATTGACTTGTGTGCGCTGCGCAGGTGCATCACTTGCAATCCTAAGACACACCATTGTCATGACTGTCTGCGCATGTCCACAAGCCTGACAAGGACACTGTAATATTGGCCATTGAAGGTGGTCGGACACGTGTGTGTAGGCCTATGGTGAGGATATGGCGGACATAGAGACACACGCAGTAGTTGCTTTGGTGGCCATCCCAGATATGAACCACGCCCTGAGCCCCGGGCTACTAATTCCCACTCCTACGCTAGCCCATCCCACTCCCCTTATGCTTACAGGGGGGGGACATAGCTACATGTCCAAGGTCTACCCCACTGCCTGAGGTAATATGGTTGCGTCCACTGTCTACGACACTAAATTCACCAGCAGTATATGTCCACATGGACATGTCTGTGCTCTGCATACTTGAGTCTGTCCAGCACATCACCGCCTCACTTGGCATTGTGTTCATTCTGATTCATGGGTCACTTGCCTCCTTCACTCATAATTGGTTCCCACCTCTCACCACATCCTGCTATTGTGTGGCAGAGGTGCCATGACGTGGATGGTTTGTCTACATGGCTGGTCCCTGTTACCACAGTTCCTTGTGTTGTAGTATCTGGTTGGTGGGCATGTTGTTTGGCATGTTGTATGTGATATTGTAACATGTGCATTCCCACAGTTGTGAGTTGCGAGATTGTGGAGTTGAGGTGTGTGGTGTGTTCATTTGGTACTTACCAACAAGCAGTGCATTTCCGTAGGTGCCATCCTCAAAACGCTGGTTGATGATGGACTCTCAGAATATGTAAGAATCATGCACACTGCCTGGGTAGTTGGCGACGAAGTTGGTGAAGAGTCCCCGGTGGTCCACTATTGCCTGCACATTGATGGAATGTGTGTGCTTTTTGTTGCAGTAATTGTGTGCAGTGTCATCAGGGGGCACAAGTAGGATATGTGTGCAGTCAATTGCCCCCAACACGTGCGGGAAGCCAGCTATGGCGTAGAAACCTTGTTTGGTCTCCAGCTGTTCCTGTGCAGTGTGGGGTAAGTGAAGGTGCTGGGGTAACAAGCTGATGATGGCTTTCAAGTTGTGATCAACTTTGATAGGGCTGGCTGTGAGACTCCTCTGACTCTGGCGGTTATTGGTTGGAAGGTACCAGAGGCCAACAAGTGCAGCACAGCAAGTAGCTTTGTCTGCGGATGGATGTTGCTTATCCGCTGTGTTGGTACCGTCAGCCTGTGAGCAATGTGGGTCAGGATGCGGAGGATGGTTCTCCTTTTGAACCTGCAGTGGCAATAACTTCCTCTGATGTTAAGTCTGTGAGGCTGGTGCGTTTTCTGAAAGACCGCTGTCTTATTCTGCGCTGCCTCGGTGGTAGTACGGGGGGGTGGCCCAGGGGGGAGGATCCCGGTGGGGGGCCTGGGTAGGTGTCAGTGGGGATTGTGGGCCTCCTGGGTCCCCGAGCTGCATGATCAGTAGCTCCATGACATGTGTTGGTCTGCCGATGTGGCTCTGTGCTGGGCTCCCTTTTATACTGCAGGTTGTCGTCCTGCTTAATACCAGTAAAAGGCAGGTGTTCATTCCCTGCTGCTAACACAACTTATCGCCTGTTTTTGGATCGCTTCGCTGATCTGGCTGATCGTTGAGAATATCTCAAAGTGCTGTTTTCATGTGTTTTTGCACGGGAACACCTACTCTGCATATCATTAGCATTAGTGTTGCTCTCATCCGTCAAAATGTTTTTTGCGGAAGCTATCGTTCGCAAACTGGCGATTTCGGAAGTTTGCACCAGCTTGAGAATGGGACGATGAATATTTTGCCACTTTTGCGGTGCTAAAGTGCTGATGACTCGGCGATAAATCCTTGAAAATATGTCCCTAAGTTGCATGGTGTGCTGTAGAGACAGCGCTCTGGAGTTACTAGCATCCACCCAAAGAGCTGTAGCTTTAGGTCCGGTGCTGCTTAGTCACTGCAAGCAGCCCTGTGTCCACTACAGGCTCCAGGCCCTGCTTCACATACAGAATCCCTGGGGCAGTGCAGGAATGTGGAGAACTCACCCAGATTTTCCTCTTCCTGTCCCCAATCCCCAGCAAGGCATGGTGGAAAAACAATAAGCGTGATAGAAGCCGAGAGCACAGTACACTGTGCTAAATGAAGGCAGAGGAGAAGGAATTATCAGACCCTGCCATGTGCTAGCAAGCGTTACTGCCACGCCCGGGGCTCCGATAACTGGCACACCTCCAGAGAAGTCCATCTCCACCCTAGCAGCTTGGCTAGCTTCCGGAAGCGGTGGGGGAGGGGCGTGTGGTTAGCACATAGTTAAGCGTTTAACAGGGAAGTGTCTGATCTTTCTGCTGTTTCTCACACCCAAATCTCACTCAACATGCACAGCTGCCAATTCAAACACCAATACAGTCTCTGTGGGAATGACTTGACTCTGATGTTAAGATAAAGTCACTCAGGCCCACAAGGCCTTCATGCAAACCTTTATTGACCGGATACGCTCATTAGGGCACAGCCCTTCACTTAAAGCAGATGGAGACGCATTAAGCCAGCAACAAAAATCAGCAATTTAATGTGCAGAAGACGTCAAAATGACTAAAAAACAACAGCCGTATTCTCTGTGTGTGAGCAGTGCAACCATTCTACTTTCTATCGGTGTCTATTCAAGCCAATTAGTTTAAAGCTGCAAGGTAAAAAAACACAACGTATATTTTGCAGTAAAATCCCTCTTACCAACGTGCTGCAGCTTCCACCTCAAAGCTCACACTGCCTTTCACTTTGGTGCATCTGACTTATCTGCACCTTACTAATATACAAAAAACATATATTCACAGCAGTTAGGCCCTCATTTATGGGTTTTTGGCACAGGCAGTGCAGCAAGTCACTTTGCTGTACTGCCCTGCATCAAAAGGAAAGGGCAGGAATAAGCCTTATTAATGATATACAGCACATTCCTGTCCTTTCCCAATGTGCTGGCGCCGTTTTGGTTGCATTGTACAACTCCAGGCACCCTCGCACCATGGTCCAAATGTATCTGTGTTGTTGGCATGACTGTTTTTGTGCAGGAAGGTGGACCTCCCAGCACAAAAACAATCATGAGAGTTTTTTTCCTCGTTCTATATGTGCGGCAGAATGCAGCACATGTGGAAAGAGGAAAAAACGAGGAGAAATAAAAACATTTCTCCTCGTTACACCTGCTTTGGGGGTGCATAAGGTTTTGGCGCTGCCCCAGGTTTACGTGATTTTGAAAATCTGGAGCAGCCTCAAAATCCATGGGTGGTGCATGAGTTCACCTATCTCAATGCCCATGGAACGACTCCTTGACACAGAGTAAGGCAACGCATCACTTTGCGCTGTCTTGCCTTAATCTGTATCTATGGGGCTATGCAAAGCCACGCAGGGTGGCTTTGTGTCACCTCATAGATATGACTGAGAGACCCGCTCCAGCTCAGGCCTTTTGTAAATAATTCCCTTAAAGTAGAGTCTGCTATTAAATCACTACAATTTGCTCCTCCGCGATATATATTATATGAATGTCACAAAAAAGCTTCTTTAGCAGATATATATATATATATATATATATATATTACCTACTGGCGGTCGCCAGTAGGTAGTTATAGTTAGGACCCTGTTTCCATAGGAAATCCGCAACATTCTATTTTGAATAACTTTGGCGCCGGTCGACGAATCCTCGCGAATTTCTCAAAATAGGTGGGGCGCTACGCTCCGCTCCTACCCTGAAAGTCTCGGGGGGATTCGTCAAGCGGGGGCTGAGATAAAAGGGGGGTCCCAAAACGCGTTTTTCCCATGCATTTTTCCATTGGACCTTTAGACAGGGCTACAGCCCGAACGGCTGAACAGAATTACTAGAAATTTGGCAGAGAGGTAGTCCTCAGGTCAAGGAAGTGCCTTTTGTAGGTTTGGTGTAAATCTGTTCAGTAGATTCTGAGAAAATAGCCCTTAAATCAATATATATATCTGAGCCAGCTTACGGTACGCTTACTGTAAGCTTACCGTACGCGTACGGTGGCGTGCGCGAGCGCGATTCTCATTGGCTGTTAGATCTTAGTAAACATTCGAATCGGCCGAAACCAGGAAGCGGCGGCCGCCATTTTGTGTATTTCACTCCGGTAAAAAAGAGTGATATCTTGAAAAGGGGGCAAGGGAGAGAGTTACAGACCCCCTAACATTTGTAAGGGGGTCAAAGAAGGACAGAAAAGTACAAAGAAAACATTTATTGATTTTAAAAAAAATCACGGGGTACGCGTACGGTAAGCTTACGGTAAGCGTACGGTAAAAAAAAAATACAAAAAAGAAATGAAATTCAGATTTAAGTGTTTAGATATTAGGGGGCTCTAAAAAGAGCCGTTGTGTTTATTAAGTGATTTTTTTGTGGTACCTACAAGTAAGTACCGATGCAGAGTCTAAGGTTCAAGAGGAAGACTCTGTTCCCTTCATCATTGAAGTGCACACCATCTCCTCTATAAATGTCTTGCATGTCGTAACGCAAGTTGTTGTGGTAAATGGAACCCATACCATAGTCACGGAGGAAAGCAGAAACAGATTTGTTGACGTGCTTTCTTGCTTTGTCAATCTGCGGACAGAAATGATTGGACCAGTTCCATTTTTGCCTTTGGCATATGTTAGAAAACACAAAGGCAGTTTTAGGGAAAAGTGAAAACAGTTGTGCAAAGGTGTCCTTCATAAGCATTTCCAGACCTACCCCAGTCAAAGTGCCTAGGTCATTGCCACCACAGTGCACTATTATGAGGTCAGGGTGTTGGATTTGCATGAAGGATTTCACCAATGGCATCAATTGGTTCCACTTTAACCCTCTCTGACCAATCCATTTAATGTCTACATTTGGCAAAGCAAGGTCTCTCACCATACCTGTTTTCTCTGCAAACTTTTCACTCCAGAAGACATAGCTGTGCCCTACAATCCACACTGTGAACATCTTCAAAGGAGAACTGGATGCACTCAGGAGGTGTCTTTCAGTAGAATGGCAATATGAAAAGAAAGACAGTTTGGAAATGGAGGCATACATATTTTTTTCAAAACAAAAAGAACTGATTGGCTGTTTCATACCATTCTAGAATAAAAACTAGGCTGTATGTGTAAATTAATAGAAGCATGTTTTGTATTGGTACAGAAAAATGTGTTACCAAAGAACAGTACTTTGGATTTGCTGTTAGGTTTGAAAAGTCAAGCACTCTTGCTCTGTGGAATTGAAACATTGTGTGGCGAACTTCTGACCTGACTCCACACAGCAGTGTTCCATGAGCTGTTGCTATGGTAGCAGGCAGAAGTCAAGTTGGGGGAAGGGTACTAGGCAGAAGTCAAGTTGGGGGCAGGGTACTTTTGGAAAAGGGTTGGTTTTCAACCAATAGAAATGTGTGATTACATTTGAAAAAAAGGGGGAAGCACTGAGATTTGAAACTTACATGTATATGTGTGGAAAAATAGAGGGAAACTTTGCCATTATCTGGTTCTGCTGAGAGGAGAGAGGTGTAGAGAACAGAGATCCTGGCTCTGATAATCTGCTGTTTGAGTGCCACATTTCTTTCACAACTAACTAATTTTAAAGGTGAGGTTAGAGTTTGAGAGGGGATGTATATGGTAAATTAAGAAATGAATAATAGAAATGTAATTCTTTTTGTTGAAGTTGCGTTTATTATTTTCTGTTTTGGGAGAAATTTAAATGTGAGGAACATGTAAAATAATATGGACTATGTTTTCACGATAAATTAAGGTGTATTGGTATAAAAAATGAATAGTTTAAGGGTTTGAGGTTGGACTCAGTAATGCAAATACATTCAGCATCACTAAGGCTGGTTGCCCTTGGTGGAATGTAGGCAGTCACCCAGGTTACACATGTTGGGAAATTTATAGTTAGGAATTAGCATTTAAAAAACCTTGCAAATTCACTGAAAAAACCATGGGTTTCACACACGTTATAGTTAGGAATTAGCATTTAAAAAACCTTAGAAATTCAATGAAAAAACCAAAGGTTTCACACATGTTATAGTTAGCTGGACATTTCACTCGTAAAAAACCAATGAAATTCCACCGTTATAGTTAGTTCAGCTAACTATAACTCGCGCGCCCGCAATGCACTGCTGATGACGTCACATATTACATCACTCATGACATGGTCAGTGACATCACTCATGACATCACTGATGACATCTCAAATGACATCACTGATGACATCACTGATGACATCATCCAGTGAATGGCTGTTTTTCTGAAAATTAAATATGTTTTATATATGTATATCTCAAGGTCGATGGAAGAATAAATGGGTATATAAGTGTCTAAATGGATGATTTGTTTTTGAAAAATTGATTGTGTAACTCACTGATTAAGTGTATCATAGTGAATACATGGCTTAGTGAGTAATGTTTAAATATGTAAATATCTGTATCAGTCTCTCACTTTGTGTATAAGTGGCTGCATGGGTTGGTGAGTAGCTACATGGGTGTATACATAGGTTATTAGTTGGTTTTTTGAGTATCAGTCTGAGTGTCTGCATGGTTCGGTGGGGAGTATTACGTAGTGCATAGGTGCATGAATGAGTGACTCACTGTTTGTATGTGTTGAACACAGCATGTGTGCAGGACTGTATGGGTGGATGAGTGTGTGTATGGGTGTGTTAGTGAGTGAATGACTGTCTCAATAGTGTCTTTTTGAGTAACTACATATGTTTTAAACTAGTATATGTGACTATTGGTGTATATAAGTGAGTATATGTGATAGTGAAATATTGAAAGAGTTCCTGTATGAATAAGTATGTGTTTCTATAAGTGATTGTTTAAAAGACTAAGTATGTGTAAGTTTCCGTAGAAGTAAGTGTGGTGGTGTGTGTATAACTGTATATGCAAGTAAATGTATGTTTGATTCTTTATTAGCATGAGTGACTATGTGGGTGAGTAACTCTATGGATGAGTGGCATTGTGTAACAGGATGTATAGGTGTATGAGTACATATGATGAGTGAGTACATGTATGAGTGACTGTACAGGACTGTTGGTGAATGAGTGGATGTGTATGTGGATCTTAGAATTACTGAAGAGGTTGTTGTAACTGGTATTGGTATGTCCATTGTTTTTAAAATTTTAATTTCTATTTTTGAATGTGTGTATCAAAGGTTATATTAGGGGCAGAGGTGGTCTGCCACTCTATCACTAGGATGATGTCATCAGTGATGTCATCAGTGATGTCATTTGAGATGTCATCAGTGATGTCATGAGTGATGTCACTGACCATGTCATGAGTGATGTAATATGTGACGTCATCAGCAGTGCATTGCGGGCGCGCGAGTTATAGTTAGCTGAACTAACTATAACGGGGGAATTTCATTGGTTTTTTACGAGTGAAATGTCCAGCTAACTATAACATGTGTGAAACCTTTGGTTTTTTCATTGAATTTCTAAGGTTTTTTAAATGCTAATTCCTAACTATAACGTGTGTGAAACCTATGGTTTTTTCACTGAATTTCTAAGGTTTTTTAAATGCTAATTCCTAACTATAACGTGTGTGAAACCCATGGTTTTTTCAGTGAATTTGCAAGGTTTTTTAAATGCTAATTTTTTTTTTTTCTTCTATTTATTTTAACATATTTTTATTTTAATTTTCTTACCTTTTATAAAGACTATGGTTAAGTTTTTAAAATTCTTTAATATGTTTTTTTTTAATATATTTTTTAAAATAAACATGTAAAATTTATTTGCATTCCTTTTTTTCTATTTTTTTTTTTTTTTTTAGTACGCGTATCGTAAGCTTACGGTAAGCGTACGGTTTACGCAACGCCCGTAATTTCCCTACGCTGCTTGCGTATAGTTACGCAATTTGCGTAGCCGCGCGTAATCCGCGTGGGACGCGTGCGCGCGTACGCTACACGCGCACGTTACGCGGAAGTGTCGGGTAGTGACTGTTATGCGCATGTGCGCGTGAGCGTGTCTTTTTTACGCGCATGCGTAGTTTTGCCGTAAGCGTACCGTAAGCGTACCGTAAGCGTATGGTAGGTCATGTGATCATGAAACACAACTTTTGATTGGTTGAAACTACTTTCAGTTCTAGAACTCTCCTACACCACACCCATTCCTCTCATTTCTGCTTGTGATCCCTTAGGAGAAGGAGCTGGGTTGTCTTTGTGATACGATGGCAGAACAGCAGAGCTCTTCTGAGAGTGAGGCTAGCACTAGCAGCACTGTTTTGAGGCAGAGAGCGAGGAAACAAAAGCCCTCTTATGTATGGGATTATTTTACTTTTCCTGAAGGCCAGCAAAAGGTGAATGCACCCTTAGTAACTTGCAAGCTGTGTCAGCGTGTACTTTCAAGAGGTAATCCTGACAGGAAGTATTCCTTTGGGAATCATACCATGAAGAGACACCTCAAGGATGTACACAGAAGGACACATGGTCATCTTTTTGGAGGTAACTCTTCAGAAAGACAAGCAAGTACATCCACAGCAGCTCAGCCTGGACCATCATCTGCAGAGCTGACTCCTTCTTCTGCAGGTCAGGTGAGCCCTTCATCTGTGGGGGGAGCATCTCCTTTTGCTGGCCCTCTGGAAATGAACCCTCGATTTCGGAGGGTTGATATTCGATGCGCCTTTTGTCAAGATCTAATTTGCCATAGGGAGACCAGTGTTTCCCTAGTGAACAACAAAATAGATCAGCACATTTGTCGCTTTGAATAATTTTCCCATTCTTTCTTTCCTCTGTCCCTGCATGAACACAACGGTTCTTTTAAGAGCCAACCTTATCTTTCATCTTTTTTTTACATATGTTTTTAAAAACTTTTTTTTTATTTTTTTTTACCGTACGCGTACGGTACGCGTACTTTTTTTTTTTTTTTTTTTTTAAAACACTAAAAATCAATTATCACATTACAAGGTCCTTGAGAGACTACAATTATTATTATTGACTTACCATACCCACTCAAAAAAATATTTATTCATTTGTTTTTTAAAAAAATAGCTTTAAAAATGGTTCTAGTTTTCGAAATTTTTCTATATCAATCTGAAAAAAAAGAAAAAAGTATTAATATTTTTTAAAACATTTTATAATACAGTACACATATTTACATATTTTTAAAAAAATATTTTTGCCTTATTTTTGCTGTTTTCAGAATATATTGCATTTCACTATAAATTGTGAAAGCAATTGCATTCATCATTTTACAGCGGGCAAAAAAAAATAACAATCACAAAGATTGTATTAAAAAAGCCCAGAATCTCTTTTTACTTAAACTTAACATTATAGAAATGCATAATATTCTAAAAAAATATCATCTAATACCAATACTTATTTCTTTAAAATACCGTCTGATATGTTTGTTTCAGAAGTATAATCACAATATTATATCTCAAATAACTCCACAATACATCTGATTCCATTTCCTTTAGGCCAAATAGTAATTTTAAAAAAAAATTTGGAATAAATTTCCAACGGTAATCCAATAAAATTCTAAAGTTTAATTTGTCCAGATCTCACCGATTCTCTGTAACATTTTGGTTCACGAAAATTTTTTGAATAATTTATTAAGTCCACAATAGAATTGGTTACTTTTCCGCATGGCCAAATAGTAATTTTTTAAATCATTTTTGAAAAAATTTCCAATGGCAGTCCAATAACATTCCAAAATTTAAATTGTGCAGATGTTACCGATTATCTCTAAATTATTGGTTTTTGAAAGTTTCATTAAAAATTAAAAAAGTCCACATTACAATTGGTTATCTTTCCATTAGGCCAAATGATAATTTAAAAAATCTTTTTTTTACAAAATTGCAATGGTAATCCAGTAAAATGGTAAAATTATTTTGTCCAGATCTTGCCAAATCTCTCTAAAATTTAGGTTTCAGGAAGATTAGATAGGAATTTGCTAAATCAAAAGGCAAACGTTGTTTGAAAATCAATTGGGAATCATTACACAGTGTCCAACCTTTTTCACATTTAAGATAAACTGTGTAATGTCCAGAAGTAACAGTAGGTCCATCATGGAAAATTATTGCAACAGTTACAAAAGTTTTTCCTGAAATTGATAATTGCTGTCCTGTAAACTTCTTTATTAAAGTATCCAATTTTGAACCATCAGCTCTACATCGTTGCATCATTAAAATTACATACTGTCCGTATTCCTTTAAAATTAATGTTGAAAACATGTCAGATTTACACTCACCACATTTCATGCTATGATTAGCATCTTTAACTAATTTTGCAAAAGTGACTGTTTTACTCTCTGGCAATGTCAAATAAATAAACCTTTCATTATCAACATTAGAGCCACATATATTATAACAATTTTCACAACTATGTTCCCATTTATAAGAGAGACCAAAAAAAATTTCAATGGGAACTCCTTCTTCTTCCACTACCTGAAGAAAATACATCAAAAATTCATGTGCATCTTGCTGTTCATTTTGAGAAAACTGTGTTCGTCCTGAACATATATCTAAAAGTTTTCTAATTTCAGTAGCACTTTCTATTTGAGTTTTATCTTTACTCAGCTTTTGAAAAAGGAGACTCAGCTCTGAACAGAATCTTTTTCCCTGATTTACTATTATCTGCTCTTGCAAACTTTCCAGATAAAATGCAACATTCAGCACTACATTTGCGTAGCAGTTGACACCAGAGCTATTTTCAAAATGACATCCTACAACCTGTTCTTCATTTTCCTTTTTCTTTTTGCTTGCAATTACATCACTCCTCTTTTTTTTCCTCTTCTCTACATCTTCATTACAGATATTCTCATGTTTTCTTTTACGAGAAACTACACGTTTCTCCAACACAGGATACTGACCTAAATGAGGAGCATAGCTTCTTCTTAATCTATTATACTCCTTTACACAGTTTGTATCAGCACTAACTTTTGAATCATCAAAGTCAATCATGAATAAACCTGATAATGTTTTCACTCGTGACAAAGCAACATATGCCATACCTTCTTTGAACACAGTTGAACCAATGTTCACAAATGCACAATCTACAGTCAATCCTTGAGACTTGTGAATAGTTACAGCATATGCTAGAGAAAACGGAAACTGCTTCCTACGTACATATAAGTCTTTCACAAGCATGAAACGAACTGTACAACGACAAATATCTTTAACTTCTTCTATCTGATCAAATTTTATTTTTAAACATTCAATTCCTTCTTTTTTCTGATAATTAATAAAACCCACAACTCTTCCCATAGCTCCATTAACTAAACCTTTTTCAACATCCAAATTTCTTCTTAAAAATACTCTACAGTTCATGCAAACATATAGATTTTTTTCTAATCCAGCTGTTTTGGAGATGTTCTTCTCTAGTGAGTCCAATTTATTTTTCAGTTTGCCTGTTACTGTGACAGTAATTCTTCCATCCTCAATTTTGTCCACTGCTTCCAATTTCCTGATCTCTTCCTTTTCCAATTTCAAAAGCTCCTCATTAAATATTGAGCATTCACGTAGAGTTGGCATTAAGCAGATGACACTTTTGTTTTCTGCAATATTCTTGTATATTTTCTCTGCAACTATTTCTTCCTTTGGAAATAAATTATGTAGCAGCCGACTCTGTAATGCTTTTTTGCCAACTTCTGTGAGTAGTCCAATTCTGATATCTTTCAGAATACTTCCATATTCTTCATCGCTTGCTTGCCTCATATTAGTAGTAAGTTCCTTGTACTCAAAGAAGGACCAAATATTTGTATTTCCGATGCTTCCCAATGACTTCTTCGTGTCTTCATGTGTGACAGTATTAAATACTGGTTGTCCTTTAACTGGAGTAAGTTGCAAAAGATCTCCAAAAACTATGACGTGTTTTCCACCAAATAACATGTCATAGTCTGTCTTCAAAATTTGCTGCATTCTTAAATGCACAAAGGCAAGCATTAAGTTTGATACCATGCTCACCTCATCAATAATGAGAACTTGCATCTTCTTCAATACTCTTGAAACTTCCAAGGATGCTTCTCCAGTTAGCTTGTTGTATTGTATTTTGTTCTCATGCTCCACTGGTAACATTAGCAAACGATGTAAAGTGATTCCTTTTATGTTATATGCTGCTAACCCAGTTGGAGCAGTAACCACACAAGACAAAGTAGAATCCGTTTTTTGCTGTAGGTAGCTTCTGATGACTTTTATTAGGAAACTTTTTCCAGTTCCAGCTTGTCCGCTTACATACATCCTGATTGGATGAAATGATGTGCATGAGCACTCTTTTTTTTCATGTAGAAATCCGTGATCAATTTTGTTTTTGATCTCTTCATAAATTTGTTGCTGCTCTTGATTCAGTTGTCTTTCCAAATTTTCTAAGTCTATAAATTCTTCTTGAGCTTGATTCATAGCCGTTTCCACTTCATTCATGGCTATTGATGCTTCATTTTCAACGATTGGTTGTCCTAGGGGATCTTGACTGAGTGTTCCTGAACTTTGGCTGTCCTGAGAACTGTCTCTAGCTATTTCTGCTGCAATTGTAGTTTCCTGTTCAATTTCTTCATTTAACATTTGCAGATAAGTTGAGAATGTACTGCATTGTATGCTGTCTTTGCAAGCATTAAAAGAATCTTCATAGCTTTGAAATTCTCCCAGTAGTTCATCCTCTGTACGCCATGGTTTAAACAACTGTAAAAGAGCTAAGTAGTAAAATTCCTTCTTGTCAGTAGTGTCACAACTCAGCTTCCGGTGATTTATCAAACTTCCTTTTGTTTGCTTCACCAAACATCCTTCTTCACCAACGACTTTATATTTTCCATTGTTGATGTCTTCTGCGGCTTTCCGTGAATAAATGTAGTTCTGCAGCACTTCATAGAGACACATGTTCTCCAGATGATGACTTCTCTTGGGATAATAAGTGTCCAACATGTTTGATTTCAAAATATCTGTACTTTCTGGGTCATTCTCGGCCAAATATTCAATTTCTCCTACAGATTTCAGTACCCGATTTCTCATTGCTGCAAGGCCTAAACTTGCCCAAATTATTCTTCTTGACTTCGAGTAGAGACTTGCAGAAGATAACCTATCTGAACATTCGTAGGATCCAATTTCTCGATGCGATAACATCTTCAAACTGAAACTGTACAGCTTCTTACTGACAGTCTTCTCGTGAGAAATCTCTTCCCACATTTCCTTCAATTCTGTTTTTTCTGATTTTGTAATGTAAGACGTTACATATCGAGCAACAGCAATGGAATTGTCAGCAACATACTGTATATCCATGTTAGCGTTCCACATGGATAAAATGACTGGGTTGTAGTCATTTATATTTTTTGATTCTTCTTTTCTTTTTAGGTTGTAGGTATTCTTAGGTGATTTTCTTGTGATAGTATGTCTCACAGCTGACATAAAACTGTTGACTCTTCCATTTGAAAGAACAGGTCTTGGAAATCCAAATCGACATTTAGTGTAGTATTTATCTTTGCTCTTGTATTTCCGTCGACAGTATTTTCCACACCGATGACTTTGGAAACGTAAAACTTGCTCCTTTAACTTTTTCTCTTCTGTGCTTTTTGGTATAGCACATGTTGCATATTCTTCAATGTAAGATAACACTGCTTCATCAGTATCTGTTCCAAACTTTGGGGCATCCTTGATCCACAACAGCATATGAATATGAGGAGCACCTCTTGCCTGGTACTCTTTTCTCCAAAAGAAATCCTCTACTTCTCCAAGAGGTGGATTTTTTTTATTGCAGATGAAGGACATCATAGCCTCAAATCTATGATTGAAATATCTGCAAACATTAACCGGATCCAATGAGCACAGTTCTCCTGGTGTCTTTTATTCGATGTTTTTAATGTTTGAATTTGCCTCTCGTAGAAAATCCAGTAAATCATCCCAAGCGTACTCGGCACAGCTTAGGGTAAGGAACCATGTTGGTGTTCCTAAATTCCGTAACATGCATTTTAATTCACCATGGCGTCGGTACCAATATTCATTTGTCCCACGCTGACAAGCCATCAGATTGATCAGTTGTGTTTCCAAATGATCATCTCGGTGCTGCACTTTCTCCATAAAATCCTTAGCAGACACATTTTGTAAATGTACTCCACTTTTTAAAATGTGATTTACTGCAGAAGACAGTGCAGACAAGTCGCTTTCAAATAAAAGATGGAACAAATAAGGAATACTTTGTCGAAATCTGGGATCTTCAGCATATAGTCTTGTAGTCCGATACTCAGAAGCTGGAATCTGTTCTGGACGTTCATCGTATCGTCCTCCTTTTCCTTTAGGAAACAGCTGGGGAAAACATCGAGCTTCCAAGCTCTCCTCCCATACACTCACGGGAGTTCCTTTTGCTTTCTTTATTTGAAAGAGATCAATATTGTCTCCCATAACTTCTTTTGAATGAAGAGGATGTATGCTAAAATGTTCATAAATTTCTTCTTCCTTTGACTTGTCCACTTTTTCAATTTGTCCAGTTGGTGTTTCTGTGTCTTCTTGTAAATCTTCTTCTTCTTCTTCTTCTATATAAATTGATTCATACCATTTGTTATTCCTTTTCAAATACAAATTTGCTTTTTGTACTTTCCGTACATCTACCAGCTCCTGCCAAATCTTCTTATTCTTTGTAGGTACACCATTAACCAGAATAATTAATGGTTCAGTTTCCAAAGTATCCGCATCAATAGTTTCCATATTTTTTTTCAAATCCAAGGGCAAATACACCACTCTACCTTTTAAACCTCTCAGTAAATCTGAAGGAGGTAATTTACCAGTTTTGGGCTCCATACGTACTATGGTCTGGAACGGATGAACACATTGAATGAGTATAGACTCATATGTATTTAATTCAGAAAGTTCAGCAGGAATAGCATCCAATTCTAAATTATTATGTACAGCTCTGGTCGGCATTCTATTTTCCTCTAACTTGTTGTAACAGTATTTACAAATACGCTGATCTTCACCCAAATCAAAACAATTTTCTAGAAATATATATGTGGCAAAATCCTTCCACTTATAATTATCTTCATTTTCACTCTTTCTGTAGAGATCAACATTCCTAGTTTGTTTTCTATAATGAGTTCTGCGGCAACAAATACAAGTAAAATTTGGTCTTTCATTAGAGACTATTGCAAATTTTGTTATGTGATCATTAAATGTGTTACTTACAGAGGGTTCTACATTCTCTTCCACTTCTTCCTCATTTACTGTGTCCTTCTCTGCACTGTTTTGTTCAGGACCAAAGTAACAAAACTGAATTTCATCAACAACCTTCTCTACATCTGATACCGTTCCTCGGAACAGAGCCCTATTCAATTCATTTAACTTTATTGCTGGACTTTTGGCAAAATACAACCGTCTCACAAACTTTCTCATTTCAGTATGATGAACAGCCAGCATCCTAAAATGATGGAAAACACTATTGCACACTTTTCTAGATAGACAAGCCAGAGAATGACCCTGCAAACCAGTATTCTCTCTCACTCTGCATGGATCCAGACTTTGAAGCACCTTAATCTTCTGTTTTATACTATTTTTACTATATTCTCTTAGAAACTCTCGAAATTTGTCAATAGATTCCTGACGCACAGTGCAAATACTACTACAATTCCAAGTGTACACTGGGGCTTTAGGACGTCTCCCCATTGCCTCATCTGCCATCACTTGTACCTCATCTCTTGGAACCATTATCTCCTTCTCCATTATGCAACCATTTTTTACTTCGTATGAACGACCTCTGGTGTCAACTGCATGCAGCAAACTATTACTTTGAAAATAGCTCTCTTCATTAAAAAAAGGTTCACTACTTGAACTATGCATCCACTTTCCTAAAAACACTTTACAAAAGTTTGTTCTGTTCACTACTCTTTTCCTTTTGCTATGTGATTTCAGTACATTAACCATTTTGTCTAATGTACGCATCCTATTCAAAATTAATATGAATAGTTTCCTTTTTAATTCTAATGCCTTTGCTGCAATGGCTTCAATTTCTTTTTTTCTCTTATAAAACTTTGCCTTTTGCTTATATTTCTTCACATCCTTTATCAAATTGGACATAACTCTCCTCAGAAACATTTTTCTACGTATCTCTTTAAACGCTGTTTTTCTGTTTAAGTTTATCTTTTTAGTTGCAGAAGGTATATTTGCATTAACTAAATTCTCAATTTTTTCCTGTCCTTTTCGATTGAAATCATTCTTTCCAGTACAGACATTTTGTAAATTTTTCCTTTTTTTGAATATGTTCCTTAGAAAATCTTTTTTTTGCTTACCAGAAGATTTTTTCTTCCTCCCAACATCAGCATCTTCTACTAACTTTGATCCTCTAGTTGTCTTCAAATATAGTTTTTTTTTTAGCGTTTTTTGAACTCTGGATTTTGTAGGCATCTTAAATTTTGTTCACTGCTCTTCAGCAATACCTGAAAAAAACTAAAAAAAAATTTCCTTTATTTTATTTAAATATATTACTACATTTCTTTTCACAATAGTCACAAAACGAAATTTCTTTGCCAATTTGAATGCACACTTACTGCTCTTTTTTTTGGGCAAGTGAAAATCACTTTTACAGACTGACACATTATGAAACCACTTTTCAGATTTTTTAAAAAGCCCATGTCCAGACTGCTACACTCCAGCAAGGGCAACCAGTCTTAGTGATGCTGAATGTATTTGCATTACAGACTGAAACCTCAAAACCCCACTCGCTTCTAAATACTGTGCATGATTATACATGGAAAGGAGCTGGGTGTGTGCTAAGAGTCTGCTTCTTCCCCCAAAAAATCGCTCCCCCTTTTTCCTACTAATGCAACTGTGAAATCACCAGAGCAAAACGCAATAAATCTCTGCCTGTAATTCCTATTTCCCCACAGAGTCATGTTTTCACATTAGTCCCAAAACGAAATTTCTTTGCCAATTTGAATGCACACTTACTGCTCTTTTTTTTTGGCAAGTTAAAATCACTTTTACAGACTGACACATTATGAAACCACTTTTCAGTTTTTAAAAAAAGCCCATGACCAGACTGCTTTTTCAGACCACCACCATGTGTATCCTCAGTGACTGCCTACACTCCTTCAAGGGCAACCAGCCTTAGTGATGCTGAATGTATTTGCATTACAGACTGAAACCTGAAAACCCCACTCGCTTGTAAATACTGTGCATGATTATACATAGAAAGGAGCAGGGTGTGTGCTAAGAGTCTGCTTCTTCCCCCAAAAAATCGCTCCCCCTTTTTCCTACTAATGCAACTGTGAAATCACCAGAAAAAAACGCAATAAATCTCTGCCTGTAATTCCTATTTCCACACAGAGTCATGTTTTCACATTAGTCCCAAAACGAAATTTCTTTGCCAATTTGAAAGCACACTTACTGCTCTTTTTTTTTGGCAAGTGAAAATCACTTTTACAGACTGACACATTATGAAACCACTTTTTTGATTTTTTTAAATGCACATGTCCAAACTGCTTTTTCAGACCACCACCATGTGTAACCTGGGTGGCTGCCTACATTCCAGCAAGGGCAACCAGCCTTAGTGATGCTGAATGTATTTGCATTACAGACTGAAACCTGAAAACCCCACTCGCTTGTAAATACTGTGCATGATTATACATGGCAAGCAGATGGGTGTGTGCTAAGAGTCTGCTTCTTCCCCCAAAAAATCGCTCCCCCTTTTTCCTACTAATGCAACTGTGAAATCACCAGAAAAAAATGCAATAAATCTCTGCCTGTAATTCCTATTTCCACACAGAGTCATGTTTTCACATTAGTCCCAAAACGAAATTTCTTTGCCAATTTGAAAGCACACTTACTGCTCTTTTTTTTTGGCAAGTGAAAATCACTTTTACAGACTGACACATTATGAAACCACTTTTTTGATTTTTTTAAATGCACATGTCCAAACTGCTTTTTCAGACCACCACCATGTGTAACCTGGGTGGCTGCCTACATTCCAGCAAGGGCAACCAACCTTAGTGATGCTGAATGTATTTGCATTACAGACTAAAACCTGAAAACCCCACTCGCTTGTAAATACTGTGCATGATTATACATGGCAAGCAGATGGGTGTGTGCTAAGAGTCTGCTTCTTCCCCCAAAAAATCGCTCCCCCTTTTTCCTACTAATGCAACTGTGAAATCACCAGAAAAAAACGCAATAAATCTCTGCCTGTAATTCCTATTTCCACACAGAGTCATGTTTTCACATTAGTCCCAAAACGAAATTTCTTTGCCAATTTGAATGCACACTTACTGCTCTTTTTTTTGGCAAGTGAAAATCACTTTTACAGACTGACACATTATGAAACCACTTTTTTGATTTTTTTAAATGCACATGTCCAAACTGCTTTTTCAGACCACCACCATGTGTAACCTGGGTGGCTGCCTACATTCCAGCAAGGGCAACCAGCCTTAGTGATGCTGAATGTATTTGCATTACAGACTGAAACCTGAAAACCCCACTCGCTTGTAAATACTGTGCATGATTATACATGGCAAGCAGATGGGTGTGTGCTAAGAGTCTGCTTCTTCCCCCAAAAAATCGCTCCCCCTTTTTCCTACTAATGCAACTGTGAAATCACCAGAAAAAAACGCAATAAATCTCTGCCTGTAATTCCTATTTCCACACAGAGTCATGTTTTCACATTAGTCCCAAAACGAAATTTCTTTGCCAATTTGAAAGCACACTTACTGCTCTTTTTTTTGGGCAAGTGAAAATCACTTTTACAGACTGACACATTATGAAACCACTTTTTTGATTTTTTTAAATGCACATGTCCAAACTGCTTTTTCAGACCACCACCATGTGTAACCTGGGTGGCTGCCTACATTCCAGCAAGGGCAACCAGCCTTAGTGATGCTGAATGTATTTGCATTACAGACTGAAACCTGAAAACCCCACTCGCTTGTAAATACTGTGCATGATTATACATGGCAAGCAGATGGGTGTGTGCTAAGAGTCTGCTTCTTCCCCCAAAAAATCGCTCCCCCTTTTTCCTACTAATGCAACTGTGAAATCACCAGAAAAAAACGCAATAAATCTCTGCCTGTAATTCCTATTTCCACACAGAGTCATGTTTTCACATTAGTCCCAAAACGAAATTTCTTTGCCAATTTGAATGCACACTTACTGCTCTTTTTTTTTGGCAAGTGAAAATCACTTTTACAGACTGACACATTATGAAACCACTTTTTTGATTTTTTTAAATGCACATGTCCAAACTGCTTTTTCAGACCACCACCATGTGTAACCTGGGTGGCTGCCTACATTCCAGCAAGGGCAACCAGCCTTAGTGATGCTGAATGTATTTGCATTACAGACTAAAACCTGAAAACCCCACTCGCTTGTAAATACTGTGCATGATTATACATGGCAAGCAGATGGGTGTGTGCTAAGAGTCTGCTTCTTCCCCCAAAAAATCGCTCCCCCTTTTTCCTACTAATGCAACTGTGAAATCACCAGAAAAAAACGCAATAAATCTCTGCCTGTAATTCCTATTTCCACACAGAGTCATGTTTTCACATTAGTCCCAAAACGAAATTTCTTTGCCAATTTGAAAGCACACTTACTGCTCTTTTTTTTTGGCAAGTGAAAATCACTTTTACAGACTGACACATTATGAAACCACTTTTTTGATTTTTTTAAATGCACATGTCCAAACTGCTTTTTCAGACCACCACCATGTGTAACCTGGGTGGCTGCCTACATTCCAGCAAGGGCAACCAGCCTTAGTGATGCTGAATGTATTTGCATTACAGACTGAAACCTGAAAACCCCACTCGCTTGTAAATACTGTGCATGATTATACATGGCAAGCAGATGGGTGTGTGCTAAGAGTCTGCTTCTTCCCCCAAAAAATCGCTCCCCCTTTTTCCTACTAATGCAACTGTGAAATCACCAGAAAAAAACGCAATAAATCTCTGCCTGTAATTCCTATTTCCACACAGAGTCATGTTTTCACATTAGTCCCAAAACGAAATTTCTTTGCCAATTTGAATGCACACTTACTGCTCTTTTTTTTTGGCAAGTGAAAATCACTTTTACAGACTGACACATTATGAAACCACTTTTTTGATTTTTTTAAATGCACATGTCCAAACTGCTTTTTCAGACCACCACCATGTGTAACCTGGGTGGCTGCCTACATTCCAGCAAGGGCAACCAGCCTTAGTGATGCTGAATGTATTTGCATTACAGACTAAAACCTGAAAACCCCACTCGCTTGTAAATACTGTGCATGATTATACATGGCAAGCAGATGGGTGTGTGCTAAGAGTCTGCTTCTTCCCCCAAAAAATCGCTCCCCCTTTTTCCTACTAATGCAACTGTGAAATCACCAGAAAAAAACGCAATAAATCTCTGCCTGTAATTCCTATTTCCACACAGAGTCATGTTTTCACATTAGTCCCAAAACGAAATTTCTTTGCCAATTTGAAAGCACACTTACTGCTCTTTTTTTTTGGCAAGTGAAAATCACTTTTACAGACTGACACATTATGAAACCACTTTTTTGATTTTTTTAAATGCACATGTCCAAACTGCTTTTTCAGACCACCACCATGTGTAACCTGGGTGGCTGCCTACATTCCAGCAAGGGCAACCAGCCTTAGTGATGCTGAATGTCTTTGCATTACAGACTGAAACCTCAAACCCCACTCGCTTGTAAATACTGTGCATGATTATACATGGAAAGGAGCTGGGTGTGTGCTAAGAGTCTGCTTCTGCACCAAAAAATCGCTCCCCCTTTTTCCTACTAATGCAACTGTGAAATCACCAGAAAAAAACGCAATAAATCTCTGCCTGTAATTCCTATTTCCACACAGAGTCATGTTTTCACATTAGTCCCAAAACGAAATTTCTTTGCCAATTTGAATGCACACTTACTGCTCTTTTTTTTTGGCAAGTGAAAATCACTTTTACAGACTGACACATTATAAAACCACTTTTTTGATTTTTTTAAATGCACATGTCCAAACTGCTTTTTCAGACCACCACCATGTGTAACCTGGGTGGCTGCCTACATTCCAGCAAGGGCAACCAGCCTTAGTGATGCTGAATGTATTTGCATTACTGAGTCCAACCTCAAACCCTTAAACTATTCTTTTTTTTTCCAGTACACCTTAATTTATCGTGAAAACATAGTCCATATTATTTTACATGTTCCTCACATTTAAATTTCTCCCAAAACAGAAAATGATAAACGCAACTTCAACAAAAAGAATTTCCATTTCTATTATTCATTTCTTAATTTACCATATACATCTCCTCTCAAACTCTAACCTCACCTTTAAAATTAGTTAGTTGTGAAATAAATGTGGCACTCAAACAGCAGATTATCAGAGCCAGGATCTCTGTTCTGTTCACCTCTCTCCTCTCAGCAGAACCAGATAATGGCAAACTTTCCCTCTATTTTTCCACACATATACATGTAAGTTTCAAATCTCAGTGCTTCCCCCTTTTTTTCAAATGTAATCACACATTTCTATTGGTTGAAAACCAACCCTTTTCCAAAAGTACCCTGCCCCCAACTTGACTTCTGCCTAGTACCCTTCCCCCAACTTGACTTCTGCCTGCTACCATAGCAACAGCTCATGGAACACTGCTGTGTGGAGTTAGGTCAGAAGTTCGCCACACAATGTTTCAATTCCACAGAGCAAGAGTGCTTGACTTTTCAAACCTAACAGCAAATCCATAGTACTGTTCTTTGGTAACACATTTTTTTGTACCAATACAAAACATGCTTCTATTAATTTACACATACAGCCTAGTTTTTATTCTAGAATGGTATGAAACAGCCAATCAGTTCTTTTTGTTTTGAAAAAAATATGTATGCCTCCATTTCCAAACTGTCTTTCTTTTCATATTGCCATTCTACTGAAAGACACCTCCTGAGTGCATCCAGTTCTCCTTTGAAGATGTTCACAGTGTGGATTGTAGGGCACAGCTATGTCTTCTGGAGTGAAAAGTTTGCAGAGAAAACAGATATGGTGAGAGACCTTGCTTTGCCAAATGTAGACATTAAATGGATTGGTCAGAGAGGGTTAAAGTGGCACCAATTGATGCCATTGGTGAAATCCTTCATGCAAATCCAACACCCTGACCTCATAATAGTGCACTGTGGTGGCAATGACCTAGGCACTTTGACTGGGGTAGGTCTGGAAATGCTTATGAAGGACACCTTTGCACAACTGTTTTCACTTTTCCCTAAAACTGCCTTTGTGTTTTCTAACATATGCCAAAGGCAAAAATGGAACTGGTCCAATCATTTCTGTCCGCAGATTGACAAAGCAAGAAAGCACGTCAACAAATCTGTTTCTGCTTTCCTCCGTGACTATGGTATGGGTGCCATTTACCACAACAACTTGCGTTATGACATGCAAGACATTTATAGAGGAGATGGTGTGCACTTCAATGATGAAGGGAACAGAGTCTTCCTCTTGAACCTTAGACTCTGCATCGGTACTTACTTGTAGGTACCACTAAAAAAATGACTTCATAAACACAACAGCTCTTTTTAGAGCTCCCTAATATCTAAACTCTTAAATCTGCATTTCATTTCTTTTTTAATTTATTTTTTCTTCCGTACGCTTACCGTAAGCTTACCGTACGCGTACCCCGTGATTTTTTTTAAAATCAATAAATGTTTTTTTTGTACTTTACAGTCCTTCTTTGACCCCCTCACAAATGTAAGGGGGTCTGTAACTCTCCTCATTGCCCCCTTTTCTTGTTTTCACTCTTTTTTTTCTGAGTGAAACACACAAAATGGCGGCCGCCGCTTCCTGGTTTCGGCCGATTCGAATGTTTACTAAGATCTAACAGCCAATCAGAATCGCGCTCGCGCACGCCACCGTACGCGTACGGTAAGCGTACGGTAAGCGTACCGTAAGCGGGCTCAGATATATATATTGATTTAAAGGCTATTTTCTCAGAATCTACTGAACAGATTTACACCAAACCTACAAAAGGCACTTCCTTGACCTACGGACTACCTCTCTGCCAAATTTCTAGTAATTCTGTTCAGCCGTTCGGGCTGTAGCTCTGTCTAAAGGTCCTATGGAAAAATGCATGGGAAAAACGCGTTTTGGGACCCCCCTTTTATCTCAGCCCCCGCTTGACGAATCCCCCCGAGACTTTCAGGGTAGGAGCGGAGCGGAGCGCCCCACCTATTTTGAGAAATTCGCGAGGATTCATCGACCGGCGCCAAAGTTATTCAAAATAGAATGTTGCGGATTTCCTATGGAAAAGGGGTCCTAACTATAACTACCTACTGGCGACCGCCAGTAGGTAATATATATATATATATATATATATATATATATATATATATATATATTCACTTAAAAAACCTTAGGTTTCACACAGGTTATAGTTAGCTGGATATTTCTCTCGCAAAAAACCAATGAAATTCCCCCGTTATAGTTAGTTGAGATAACTATAACTCGCGCGCCCGCAATCCACTGCTGATGACGTCACATTTTACATCACTCATGACATGGTCTGTGGCATCACTCATGACATCACTCATGACATCATCCTTGTGATAGAGTGGCGGCCGCGCGAGTTCTAGTTATCTCAACTAACTATAACGGGGGAATTTCATTGGTTTTTTACGAGAGAAATATCCAGCTAACTATAACCTGTGTGAAACCTAAGGTTTTTTAAGTGAATTTGCAAGGTTTTTTAAATGCTAATTCCTAACTATAACGTGTGTGAAACCTATGGATTTTGTAAGTGAATTTGTACGTTTTTTTAAATGCTAAGTTATGTATGTATTATTATTTTTTTCTATATTTGTTTCACAATAAACTACGTACTAAAAAAAAAATTTTAAATTATATTTTTTGGGGGGTTTTTCACTGTGCGCGCACCCCCGTGATTTAAAGGCTAGGGGGTCTGGAACTCTCTACCCTGCCCCCTTTTCACGTTCGCCACCTTCCTTTTTCACTCTCGCACTGAAAACAAACAAAATGGCGGCCGACACTTCCTGATTTCGACCGATTCGAACGTTGACTAACATGTAACCACCAATCAGAATTACGCTCGCGCACGTTAGGGTGCGCGCATGATGCGCGCACGGTACGCGCACAGTGCGCTGCTATAGATATGTATGTGCTTTTAACTGCAATTTTCTCAGGAACTACTGAACAGATTGACTCCATATATGCAAAAGGCACATCCCTGAGCTGAGGACTATCTCTCTGCCAAATTTCAAGTAATTCTGTTCAGCCGTTCGGGCTGTACCTTGGACTAAAGGTCCCTATGGAAAATTGCATGGGGAAAACGCGTTTTGGGACCCCCCTTTTTTCTCAGCCCCCGCTTGACGAATCCCCCCGAGACTTTCAGGGTAGGAGCGCCCCACCTATTTTGAAAATTTCGCGAGGATTCGTCATCTTGATTGGAATAAAGTGGTAACACTTAAAACATTTAATTTACAAAGGAACAAAATGAGGGCGTTCATTTTGCCATATAAATTATGATTAGTGCTGCAGAAAGAAAAACACATTTTGACTTCTGAAATCCTCTTTTATTTCATAAAAAAATTCTGACATGCAGACTGAAACATGCACTTTCAATACCAGCAGCAGACTTCCCTGGTGAGCAGTAGCTTTACTACAGTGATCTAATGAGCAACTAGAGTGCTAACATTCTGAATTTATGGCAAATGTGTGACACATCTGAATGCCTTCTTGATGGAACCAAAGTAAAAAACTGAAAGTATTTCCTACTGAGGAGACTGCAGTAACTGAGGAAATTAGGAAACTTCATAACAAATAAGTCTCCCAAGATGGCCACTAGAGACAAAAGAGCCCAAATGTAGCACAAATCACCCAGATGTAGCCCAAGTATGGCCCAATGACAGAATGTCTCAGAGTGTTCTTAAGAACAACTAGAGCGCTCACTGTCTTACTTATGACAAAAGTATGGCTCACCTGAAGCCATCTTGATTGGAATAAACTGGTAACTCTTAAAACATTTAATTTAAAAAGGAACACAATGAGGGGGTTCATTTTGCCATAGAAATTATGATTAGTGCTGAAGAAAGAAAAATTAGGGCACATTTTGAGTGACTTCTGAAATCCTCTCCTATTTTATTAAAAAAGTCTGACATGCAGACTGAAACATGCTCTTTAATACCAGCAGCATACTTCTGTGGTGAGCAGTAGCTTTACTACAGTGATCTAATGAGCAACTAGAGTGCTAACATTCAGAATTTATGGCAAATGTGTGACATGTCTGAATACCTTCCTGATGAAATCAAAGTAAAAAACTGAAAGCATTTCCTACTGAGGAGACTGCAGTAAATGAGGAAATTATTAAACTTCATAACAAATAAGTCTCCCAAGATGGCCACCAGAGACAAAAGAGCCCAAATGCAGCACAAATTTCACCCAGATGTAGCCCACATGAAGCCCAATGACAGAAGTGTGCAAAACACTTTTTATTTTTTGCAGTTTTATATAGTGCAGACTTGTCAGGTATTGGAGTGCTTTACATGAGCATTGGTTGCATCACACAAGAACAATTTCATGTTGGTTGTAGACATGGGGAGATTAAGTGATTTGACCAGAATCACAGAATGTCAAGCTTAAGCAGAAACTCCAACCTGGTTCCCCAGTTGCAAAGTCTGCAGCTCTGGAACCAACACCACATCCTCTCCCCTAAGTGCAACATTTAATCAAGTGGTCAACTGGATAAAAAAACACAAATATAACAAATAATTTAAAAGTGCTTTGTCGCTATTTGAAAAATCAGAAAATGTGTCCTCATTTTAGTTTTTTAGAGCACTAACCATAATTTTGATGCAATTAAGACCCTCTCATATAAGTAATTTCTAAAGGAAATTCCCTAGGTATTACAGTTTTGATTACATCAAGATGATGTCAGGCGTTCCACACTTTTGTAATAAATATAGAATGTTAGCAATCTAGTTGTTCATTAGGATACTGTTGAGAGGCAGAAGCCAGGGGCACGGAGTCTGAAAATTTAAGGCAGGTAGGAGGGTGCAGAGGCAACAATTTGACCACACTGGGCAGGCAGGAAGGGCAGTGGCAGCAAAACAGACTATGGAGGGCCGTGGAAAGGGGGCAAGGGGCAACAAACCAACAATACAGGACTGGCAAGAGAGGCTGTGGCAATATAATAGACCATTGTGGGCAGAAGGAAGAGGCAGTGGTAGTACAACCATACATGCCGATAGACCCGATTCAGCCAGGAAACGTCCAATGTTTTTAAGCTCAAATTGACTTTATTTGATCTGTCTCCTGTCTACAATCTCCTCTTTTTCAATGTAACTCAAAGGGGAAAATCAATACCCCAGTTGTTTTTCAAAATCTCCCTCTTACCAAGTTAAAAATGTTCACAAGTATGGTACATTGGATCATGGAAGGCAGGAGGAATTGGGGTAGGGACATGGACTCGGATAATAGAGGACAGGAGGGACATGGAGAGGTGCACCAAACTGACCCTACAGGGAAGGCATCAGGGTTTGCAGCAGCACAATACACCACACAGGGCATGCAGGACAGGAGTGCAGCACAACAATCCATAGAAAGCAATAGGGAGGGGGCAGGACCGTGCACATGGACAACAGAGAACAGAGGGGAAAGAGGCAATGGTAGCTAGCTGACCATAATGAACAGACAGGAGAGAAAGCTGCAGCATAACAGACCATAAAGGCAAGGATGGACGGATCAGGGGCATTACAATGGAACAGACAAGCCAGGAGGGAGGGAATAGGGGTCTGCACATGAAAACAGAGGGCTGGGGGCAAGAGGGCAGGGCAGGAGCAGCAAGATGACCATGGAGGTCAGGCAGGATGGGCACTAGAAGCAAGACACACCATAGAGCACCACAGTGAGACTAAGATGGCATACACACAGACCATGGAGGGAAGGTGGGAGGGGGTCAGGGGCAGCTAGCTGACAACACAGGGAAGGTGGGAGGGGCCGTGGCAGCACAGAATGCCATGCATGGCAAGCGGGAGGGTTAGTGGCAGCACAATGGCTATGATGGGCAAGAAGGAGGGTGCAGGGGCATGCACAATGGACCATGGAGGATAGAAGGGAGGGACAGGACCTGGGCACAGACAAGAGAGTTCAGGGGAAGGGGCCTCACAACAGACCATGCTGGGCACGCAAGAGGAGCAGTTGCAGCACAACAGACCAAGGGAGGGCAGAAGGGTGTGGTAGTAAAATGGACCATGGAGGACAGGAGGAAGGGGATAGGGGCATGGAATGTGGACAGGCAGGGTGGAGGTGGCAGGGACAGGTTACAGTCATCCGACAATGCTAGGCAGGTGGGAGGGGAGTGGCAGCTCAACAGAACACTCAGAGTAGATAGGAGTGGCAAGTCCATGGAACATGGTGGGCAAAAAGGATGGAGCTGGGGCATGCACAAAGACATCGGAGGGTAGGGGGAAGGAGAATAGGGGCAGCAAGCTAAGAACAGAGGCTAAGCAGGAGCTCAATGATGGGGCATAGAATTGGGCAAGGGACGGCAGGAGGTGTTGCACTTTCAAGTTGGTACATGGTCCCGTTCCTCAAATCATACTACATTAACCAGAATGCAGCATAAAAGGGGGAGGTGGTTTTGTGCGCTCACAGGCATCACATATCTGGGGAGGCGCATATAAGCTTCCCACTATCAGGCACTGGTGCTTGACAACCTTCCCTTTGGATGGACCACGCCTCCCATCAGCTGCAAAGTACTTGCTGGACTTCGGTTGGGAATTTCCGTGTAGCGCGATACTCTCTCGCTACTTTGTTTATACTTTCCCGACCCTCATCGTCCTGAATTCTCCTGGACTTTACCTCTTGAGACCTTTGTTTGTGTCGAACTCCCGCGGCTTCCTGGTTTGCCCGTCATCCTACGAGACTGCACCGCTCGCGTCCATTACGTGAGACGCGCCCGCGCCCTTTTTCGTTTCTATTAGCTCAGAGTTATGGCGTGACCGCTATGTTAGCAGCCGTTTCTTTTTGTCCGTACCCTTGAGGAGACTTAGTCCCTCTAACTGTTTGGCTCGTATATTTTCCCCTTCGAGCAAACCTTAGGTGTTTTTCTTTCCGGTTGCGACCCCAGTAGCGCTTGTGCTGTTTCTACTCGGGCGGACGCTTTGGATTGCCCTTTGCCCTTTCAAGCTGCCTTTTAGGACTTCTCCTTGCCTCACGGATTGTGCGTCATAGAGCTGACCTTTCTTGGGTTAAACCCCTCCGACTTCCAGACGACTTTCCTGATCTGCTTTGAAACAGCACTTTTAAAACCTGACAGTGAATCTGGGAGAGAACACAACCAGGGAGGGGAATCAGGCTAAAAGGGGGAATAACACATTGAGAAACAGATAGTGTGACTAGCTAAGGGTCAGACATTATTTATCTGATATTCCTTTTTCTTTTTATTAGGACACCCTCAACTTTAAAGTGTATTCCTGTAAGACCTGAAGCTACTGTGTCTCGTCTGCGCTCCGGTGGTCCTACGCTGTCTCTTCTCTCCCATCAGGGTAGTTGACTGGTTTTCTGGTTGTATTTGAATCTGGTGGTACCCTGGGGGGAGAGTAGAGATACCTCTTCGCTCCCGAGGATTCGGATAGCTGCAGCATGGAGGTCGCCCCCTGACAGATTGTCAAGCCCACGTTTTTTCCTTTCCCCTGGGCGAAGATGGATAAGGATGAGGCATTGGATACATTTCTGGGTGGGGCTATGTCTACCCAAACATCAGTTGTGACTATGAATGAATTAGCAGCCGTGGTCACCAGCTTACAGCAGGAGCTCCAGTCAGTAAAAAATGAGAATATGAGACTCACGTTAGAACTAAATAACCTAAAAAGCCAAAGACAGCCGGACACCAGCATCCCTGATAGCGTGGTTAAACAAAAGAAAACGTATATTCAGCCTGCCCACTTTCAAATGCCCCCTCTTCCTACGGACCCCACTGCTGGGATATTCCCAACCCCTGTCAATGTCACTGTCGTTACCCCAACTCAAACCCCTCTAGCCATGCCAGAAAGGTTTAACGGAGAAAGCCACAAATTTGCGGTGTTCGTGAATCAATGTCATCTGCAGTTTTTATGCAGGTCAGCCTCTTTCCCCGATGACGCCTCAAAAGTGGCCTTTATTCTATCCTATTTAACAGGCAATGCCGCTTTGTGGGCCGTTCCTTTAGTGGAAAACGATGACCCTATCTTGTATGATCTGTCACGGTTTGAGGACCGCATGAAGAATCTGTTTGCACGTCATGCATGCATGCAGGCAATTGATAATGAGTTATTAGGATTAAACCAAGGATCAAAAGACCTAGTAACCTACGTCACTACTTTTAATCGGCATGTAGCTGAAACACAATGGCCGGAGGAGAAACAAACTTCCTTGTTTTATAGGGGGCTACAAGACGAATTGAAAGACATCCTCCCACAGATAGTGGACCCCCCAGACGACTGCCCTTCTTTCATCGACCTAGTGGTCAAAGTAGAACACCGGCTAAGCATGAGGAAGGGCGAACGAACTAAAGGTGACTTCCCCCGCTTTCTTGTGGCTCGTAGCGACAGGAAGGAGGGGAAAGACGGTGTAGAGCCTATGCAGATTGGGGGAATCCGTGGCCCACTAACCAAGGAGGAAAGGGATAAGCGTAGAAGACCTGATCTCTGCCTTTACTGCGGCAAAGGGTGACGCTATGCCAAAGATTGCGCTGTCAAACCTAAAGGTAGCGTTAGACCTGTTGTGGGGAAGATGGGATCTTCTGTTCAGTCGGAAAACTAGCAGACTTGGAGAAAGCAGAGACCAGTTCTCCAAGTCCTAAGACACCCCAGGTCTCTATGTTTTTGGCCAACACTACAGCTCTCGCCCCCAGACACCTGACCATATCAGTGGTATTGATCCTGTCCTCCCATGATAAAACTACTCTATCTATCATGCTGGATTCAGGGGCAACCGGTAACTTCTTGGACATCACCCTAGCCAAGGACTTGGGGATAGAATTTATTCCCAAAACCCTTCCCGAGACAGTAAAGGCTGTGGATGGCACGGAGTTGTCGTCTGGTCAGATAACCTATCAAACCCCTACGCTTGCCATGGTTTGTGACAATGGGCATACTGAGAAGGTGCAGTTCGACCTGATAGCGGCACCGAATTTCGGTGCTATCTTGGGAGTGCCTTGGCTACAGAAGCACAACCCTCACATTGACTGGGTTACGAGAAGGGTTGCTCTACATTCTCCCTATTGCATGCTGATCTGTTATTCTGATGCCACACCGACAAACGTCTCTGTTAGTTGTGCACTCACGGATTCCAGTAGTAACCCATTACCCATAGAATACCAGGAATATGCTGCGGTGTTTGACAAGGTCAAGGCAGTAGCCCTCCCTCATCATAGACCGTTTGACTGTCGCATAGACCTAATCCCTGGTGCGGATTTGCCAGTGAGTAGGGTCTATACTTTGACAGAACCGGAAAGTCAGTATCTACAAGACAATCTGCAGGATATGTTACAGAAAGGCTTCATACGACACTCGACTTCCCCTGTCTCATCCCCGCTTTTTTTTATACCTAAACGGGAAGGGGGTTTGAGAGCATGCTTGGATTATAGAGCCCTCAACAAGGTAACCATTAAAAACAAGTACCCTCTCCCTCTGATTTCTGGTCTCTTGGATCAAGTGCGAAAGGCTCGGATCTTCACCAAGCTTGACTTAAGAGGAGCATATCATCTCATTCGGGTAAAAGAAGGAGATGAATGGAAAACGGCATTTCGCACAAAATTCGGACTCTATGAGTATTTTGTAATGCATTTTGGGCTCTGCAACGCCCCCGCGGCGTTCCAATTTTTCATCAACAAAATCCTGAGAGAATTCCTTGATGTGTTTGTCATTGTCTATATTGACGATATCTTAGTGTACTCACAAGATGAACAAGACCATGTCACTCACGTAAAGAAAGTACTCCAGCAGCTCCATGAAAACCATCTATTCGCCAAAATAGAGAAATTTCTTTTTCATGTACACAAGGTGGACTTGTTAGGGTTTGTGATTTCCCCTGAAGGCATACATATGGACCCTGCCAAAACATCTGCCAGTACAAAGTGGTCAAGTCCCTCTTCCGTAAAGGAGGTGCAATCCTTCCTGGGTTTCGCCAACTTTTACAGGCGATTTATAGACCCCTTTTCAGACCTCATCACACCCATCACGAGACTGTTAAAGAAAGGAGTACCTTTTGAGTGGGATGACACAGAGGAGGGTGCCTTCCAGGCGTTGAAAGACAAATTTGTTTCTGCGCCTATCTTAAGACAAGCAGACGAAACACAACCCTACTATGCTGAAGCAGATGCTTCTCAATACACGGTAGGAGGAGTATTGTTGCAAAGAGACCTCTTGACGGGCACTCTCCATCCCGTGGCTTATTTCTCCAAAACCCTTGCCCCTGCGGAACAAAATGACACCATAGGGGAGAGAGAACTTCTAGCCATTAAATTGACATTCCAGGAATGGCGACACTATTTACTGGAGTCTCCGCATGTCATCACTATATATTCGGACCACAGGAATCTTCAGTTTTTTAGATCTGCAAAGGCTCTCACTCCTCGCCAGATGAGATGGGTTTCCTTCTTTTGTGAGTACGACTTCGTCATTAACTTTCGACCAGGAGCTAAACATGGCAGAGCAGATGCCCTATCTCGATTAGGAAAAGAAAATAAACACACGATAGAGACACCATTGCCTATAATCCCTGCTAGTAAGATAGTGGCGGTTGGGGGAGTACGGACAGGTGCAGATGACCCATTCTGTGAGAAAGTGCTTAATTCCTACACCACACTCAGTATCGAAGAGTGGTTAACAGACCCTCTGAATAAAATAAAAGACAATCTGTTTTTCCATGGCGAGCTACTGTACGTTCCTTCCAAGGAGTTACAGACGGTGATAATTAACTGGTGTCACACACTTCCCCTTGCAGGACACCCTGGGGTTGAAAGGACTTTGCAGTTATGCAAGAGGTGGTTTTGGTGGCAGAACATGTCTCTAGACATCCACGACTATGTTAAGGCTTGTCAGTGTGCGCTAGACAAAAATCCCTTCATTGGGCTCCCGCGTGGTTGTTGCACCCATTACCCATCCCTCAGGTCCCTTGGTCTTCCATTAGTATGGATTTTATCACAGACTTACCGTTGTCTCGTGGTTTCACAGCCGTACTAGTTGTAGTAGATATGCTTACCAAGATGGCGCACTTTATACCCCTCAAGAAACTACCCTCAGCGAAAGATATGGTAGAAATATTTGTATCACACATCATACGTCTGCATGGACTGCCCTCGGTTATAGATTCCGAAAGGGGCCCACAATTCATATCCAAGTTTTGGCAGAGGGTATGTACAGCTCTTCACATGGACCATCGTCTCTCTTCTGCATATCACCTGCAAACGGATGGGCAAACAGAACGCACTAGTCAGACCTTAGAACAGTACCTTAGATGCCTTTTATGCACTGTCACAGGAGAATGGGTACAGGCACTCCCTTTGGCGGAATTCGCGTACAACATAACAAATCACTCTGCCTCTAAAGTATCTCCTTTTTTTTCCCTATGGGTATCACCCCCGGTTCTTGCCCCTGTACCTACCCCCTTCTGTCTCACAATTCCCCGCAGTAGCTGAACACCATACCCTTCTAACACAGATCTGGAAACAAGCAATACATGAGCTCTCTAACGCTAAAGACAGAATGAAAAGACAAGCAGACACACATAGAAAGCCCACTCCTGATTATCAGAAAGGCAACCAGGTCTGGCTAGCTACAACAAACCTGAGGTTACCTGGACCCAGAAAGCTTCAACCTAGATACATAGGACCATATACCATACAAGTGATTAATCCTGTAGCCATGAAGTTAGATCTTCCATCTGAGATGAGAGTCCATCCGGTGTTTCACACTTCCTTGCTTAAACCCTACTTAGCGCCTTCATGTTCCGAGCCTCCACCCCCTCCTCTTATCATTAACGGAGAAAAAGAATATGAAGTGAAGCGCATTCTAGATTCCCGACGGTTTACAGGGAACCTAAAATATTTAGTCAATTGGGTAGGATGTTGTGGAAATATGGATTTTTACGATCAGTTATGTCCCCTATCTTGGACCCCAACGGTTTCATGTATGAATCACAAGTACATGTATGTTCCCTCCAGTTCCAGTTATGAAGACGCAAATACATGTGCGTCCACCGTCAACATGTCCTCTTTCAGATCCGCCATGAATAGGCCGGATATTCCATTCCTAAGTATGAAAGGCCACCGGCTTTATATGGTTCACTTATGCCATTTTACAGTCCAGGCAAGTAGGCCCTGATTCTGTCATCAAGCTTTTCTTGCTTTCTGCCTCTGAAGCTCCAGTCTGTGCCTGCATCTGTGACCATGAACTTTGTCTCATTCCCTGCGCGGCTCACGAAGCCTGACATCAGCCTGTTGCCTGCCAAGAAACTGTATTTCACCTTCGAAATTATCTGCTCCGCTCCCTGCCCAATGCATTCCTGTCTAGTAGTTTAAGTAAACATTCTTCCAGCTACCAAGCAAAGGCCCGGTTTCTCTGTCTTTATGCAAGTAATTCATAGCCCTGTTACTATGGAAGATTCCTGCCCTCGCATCTAGTGTAGACACTTAGACGCTTGTACACGCACTAACAGTCAGTATAGTCAGTATAGAATAAGATTCTACTCTAAGAGACCTCTCTTTTGGATAACATAGTTCTTTAAACATAGGATGTTAGATATGATTTGGGGATTAGGTTGACTTGACCCTCCAGACATCTGTCGCCACATGTAGAGCTAAATGTCAAGTCCCCTTCACCCCCTAGTCGCACGTCAATCATACGTCATGCTGCTGCGCGCGCATCTCTGCCAAGCATTTCTGCTGACATTGCGAAATTATTTCATAGGTCCTCCCATATGTGACATCACAACCAATGACGTTTCCTTGTTACTCCCAATTACGCCTCCTTCAGCTACGCATGTGAAATGTTATCTTTGCTATCAATTGTTACGCCTCTTGCATTTGCTTCACTGTAATGCCTATTGTATAAAAGTGATTAATTATCAATAATGTATGTACTTCACTTCCTGAACCTTCGTGGTGATGGAACTTGGAGCAACCGATTTGAATCGTCCATTGGAATAAAGCCCATTCCAAACCTCTAATACCACGGATTCTGCCTCTTATTTACTGAGCTATTTTTATTATGTTTCTGTACCAAATTAAGTCCCGGTAATTAAATTATTTACCACATGAATGGCGCCCGAACAGGGACACTTTCTCATCTCACGCGCTGGCGGTGCGTTGCAGGCCCGGTCTCCTGCCACAGCTGGACGGACAACAACGCGTACCAGCAGGATTTCCTGTATCTCCCTCCGGTCAAGCGGGGGCGACTGAGGCTGCGATCAACACCCAGACGAGGCGGTGAGAAGTGCGAAGTATCCCGACCAGAGCCTAGCTGAGAGAGCAAGACCCGAGGTATACAGAGGCCCACCAGGTTCCCGAAGCTCAGAAGTGTCTGAAGTTTTCGAGTCGAGTCCAGTCCGGTCCAGTTCAGTTTCGTTCCGAGGCCTTCCGTTCCGAGCTACCCGGTGAGTACCATTACTGGGGAGGCGTTCTGGCGTGCACATAAGTTGTGCCGGTCCAGACGGGTTTGGGTACACAAATCCGGTCTGCACTGTTTCAGCAGTGTATCTGTACTGTTTAGCAGTATATCTAGTATATCAAGTATATAAATTCAGAATAATCCAGATAATGCCGAGTATTATGTTTAGTGATGAAGTTTTCCTTAGATCGTCATCATCATTTTTTGCTCATTTAAATGTTAAATGTTAAATGTGTTAATACGTTCTGCATATTGTGGTATGAATGACTGTTCATTATCGTGTTTATTGTATTAAGTTTTGTTCAAGATCAAGTATCAGATCAGTTCTCAATATGCCGCTCTTTTCGAAATTAAGACAGATCACAACTAGAAAAGGGGTACTCGAAGAAGCTGTTCCTATTCCTCCTAGGGACACTCCAGGGTACTTCATGTATCATAAACACGGCTTAGACGCTATATTATTTCTTGATTTATGGGTAGACTACACCAAGGAATTACCAGAAAGTCAGAGGTGGCCCGCAGCTGGGACCTGGGATGCAGAGTGCATCATGAAAGTAGAGGAAGAGTTATGGAAAAGGAAAGTCAGACAGTCACAGAAAGACGCCGTTGAGTTATGGCGTAAAGAATCTCATAGACGTACAGAAAAAGCACTCCGTCAGGAAGAGAAAATTAAGGAGAATTCAAATAAAGTCCGAGAAAATCTATTAATTGAAGAAGGTACACGAGTGAAATCAGAACAAGTAGACAGACAAAGAAATGCCCTTATGAAGGGTATGTATCCCCTTCTGGCCGAGGGATTACCTAAGGCTACTCCGGGGATACCAAAAGACTTGCCACCCCCATTATTTCCAATAAAGGTACATCCTAAGGGGCATCCTAGAACCGCAGAAGATGTTTTTCTTTCCTCATATTTAGATGACGCAGCTCCCGAGTATGCTAACCCCGCCCCACATAGACCGTCGGCCGGGGAGGTTCAACGCCAAGATCCTGTATCTGTATCTCTACAACAACAAATCCTGACACAAGTTCCGGCAAGCACATCTGTTTCTACATCTGTTCCTACAGCTACTTCTATAGCTGTGCCCACACCTATAGTTGCTGTATCGCGTTCTACGAATCCTTTCACGCCCGATACCCCAGACGGGGCTACCGGAGGTGCTACCAATATTTTTTCTACGCCACCCAGAATAAATAAACTTACCTTTCAAGAATCAGCACATCCACGTACCCCCAAACTCATAAATGCCCGTACGCTTAAGGAACTTCTTATAGATTGTAGATATGACCCTGTGCCCGGCAAAGAGGACGAAATGATCATGGCATCATTACGTATCAGACGAGCCGCGGTGTATTTAGGGAAGTTACCAGGAATGACTACGCATCTAGATAATATATACCATTTTGTCCAAACAGGGCGAGATTCTGAATGTATTAACAGAGCTATGGAATACCAGAAAGTGGAGATACAAGGGGAACTGTTACGTTTCCTTATAAATTGTGTGATCAGAAATCAAGACCGACCGGGGGTAGACCCGGAAGCAATGCAAACTCTTACCAGATGGAGCCAGAATATATCAGAAGGGAGACATGATAAGCAAAACTGTATAATAGCCATGTGCCGAAAGATCCGTAAAGAAATAGAACGCCTACACGAAGAGAGATTAGCGGTAGACCAGTTCGAACAAAACGAGGAGGAGGAAGGATCAGGACTGTCCACAGGACAGTCAGAAACCATAGCCTATGTAGGTAGAGGAAGATCTTGTAATAGTACTAGATGTTTTACTGACCCGATACGTCCGATATGTCCAGATAATAACAGGAATTTCCAAACACCTATAATAAATATAAGGTCCCCCGAGCATTCGTTCCAAGCCGCTGACAAATTACTGCGAGAACGAAGGGGTTATCATTTTCTCGATTCTATGGATGAACAAGAATTAGCCAGGTCAGCCGTTCATTGGGTTGACAGTCCCGGAAAGTATGATGATGATACAGTAGCACACACATTTTTGAATCTCACCCCAGATGAACAGCGTTTAGCTGGGATTTATATGATTCAACAACTTCTTATACTATATAAAAGCCAACATTCAGATCCTGGTCCCTTACCTGATATATTGACTGAATTACTCACGAATAGATGGAGAGGTTCAGGTACTAAGCTGATTAAAGAAATACTAGAATCAAGAAAGCAGTACATTCTTTTTGTATGTCCAGAACATGTCTCACTGCCCATCAAGGAAAGACCGATGTATTACATGGACAAACAGAATCCCTTACGAGAAGTACACCCAATAAAGGGCGAGGACAATCAGTTTAAACGTGTATTTGTATATACGCCCATATCAAAAATAGAATTGTTAGAAATGAAGAAAGTGGTACCCAGTCATGACAAAGACCCAGCGGGTTTCCACCGAGAAATTAAAGACATGTTACTCATGGGAGAGTATACCTATCCCGACATTATGACAATATTAAAGGTATTGATGCCTGCTGGCATTTATGAAAAACTCAAGGAAAAAGAGTGGGAGGTGGGAGACCAAAAGATAGACTGGACAGCATTAGAAAACGAAGAAAAGGCCCGAGGTCCAGGTTCGGGACTTGGGGACAAAACTAAAGCACTACCAGGTTTACTAGTACAGGTACTGCCACGTTTATTAACTACGAAAAAGGAAGACTGGGGTGCAATTTCAGCCTGTAAACAAAAGCAAGATGAAGACACTAGTGATTTCTATGCACGATTTGAAAAATGTTTTGGTATAAATAGTGGCATAAAAGCAAGTAGCGAATCATACCCACATCTGTTTGTGACAAAATTAGTTGAAAATTCCTTGCCCCAAGTGAAGAATAGAGTATTAAAATTCGAGAGTACCTGGCAAGGTAACACCCCATCACAAATGTTACAAATGTTACAGTATCATCACAATAGAATTAGAGAGGAACAAGATCATGAACAAAGACGCATGAAAGACACGAAAATGAAAATGCTAGTCTCCCAGACAGTTCCAGCTGAAGGACATAAAAAGGGTACGACACATTCCGGTGATTCAGCAGGACCTGTAAAAGGGACATGCAACTACTGTAAACAACCAGGTCATTATATACACGATTGCCCAGTCCTGAAGCGTAATATCGCCACAGGTATTACAAAAGAAAGACCACGACCACTTAGACAGGATCAGAATGAACAAGGAGCCCCGCAGCATGCACAGTCCATGCCAGCTCCACAACAGTCTATACAGTTTGTGCCAGCTGCACCAGCGCTGCCGGTTGCTGCCACACAAACCACGACACGACAGCTGTACCAGACCGCACAGTACGACTACCCTGATTATCAACGATACGCATGAACCAGCCTAGAGAGGAAAGTTGACTTGCCCCTTATCGAGGTCCCTGTAGACCAAGAAGGACCTTATGTACATAGTGAATTATTAGGCCAAGATAGAAAATTTTTACTCGATACAGGGGCAAGTCGAACAACCATAAAACGTAGTGAAGTTCCAGGGGCACCCCTCTCAGGCTCACAGAATATTTCCCTTGGTTTTTCAGGAAAACCTATTGTTAATGAAGTATCACAGCCTCTTCCACTTACGATAGGACCCTTGACCAGAACTACAGATTTATTGCTTACTAAATCATGTCCAGAAAACTTGTTAGGTATAAAAACACTGAAAGCTCTAGGAGCTATAATATGTTGTTCTCCGGAAGGAGTAAGATTGTTTTTACGTGATTTCAAAGGTCACTATGTGTCTAGAGACATGGATCCCCGACTGCAGACTTTACCTACACATCTATGGGCACAAGGCCCTACTGATGTTGGTTGCATGAATATTACACCATATCGAGTTACACTAAAGGCAGGAGTGGTACTACCACGAATGCGACAATACAAGTTACCACCAGATGCTGTAGTGGCTTTACTACAAATCATTGACGAGCTCATTACCCAAGGAGTGGTTGTAGAAACAGACTCCAATGTATGTAATTCACCGATAATTCCGATTCTTAAACGAACAGATCCGAAGGCCCCGCCAGTATATCGATTGGTTATTGATCTGCGCGAATTAAACAAGTGCATTGTGCCACAATTCCCTGTGGTCCCAGATATCTCGTCATTACTGACAGCTATTGATTCTGAAGCAACATTCTTTACTGTAATTGATCTCAAGAATGCCTTTTTCAGCGTCCCTATAGATCCGGAAAGCCAATACTTGTTCGGATTTAGTTTAAATGGACGTAGCTTTAAATTCTCACGCGCACCTCAAGGATTTACAGAAAGCCCCAGCATCTATAGCCAAGCACTGAAACGAGAACTCGACAGTATCCACATGCCAGTAAACACTGCCCTGCTTCAATATGTCGATGATCTGCTGATCACCGCTAGAAGCGAACCTGAATGTGAGAAAGCATCATTGACAGTTTTACAATTTCTAGCCGAAAAGGGGCACAAGGTGTCCCCTTCTAAGCTGCAATTCTGTGTCCAGCGAGTTGTTTATCTTGGACACTCGCTGTCCAAGGAGGGAAGGCAGCTTACACCCGACCGCATTCAGTTAATAGCTAACATGCCAATACCCAAGACACAAAAGGAGGTGCGGGCTTTTATAGGCCTCACTTCATATTGTAGGCAGTGGATCCCTCAGTATGCATTTCTAGCAAAACCACTCATTCAGTTGACAACACAGGAGGCAGCCGCATCGACTGTTCTCCCTTGGACTCAGGAACATACACAAGCTTTTGAAAGCTTAAAGAAAGCTTTATGTCAAGCACCGGTTTTAGCAACACCATGTTACAATAAACAGTTTACACTCTTTGTTACAGAACGCGAAGGTACTGCTTTGTCAGTACTCACACAGGAACAGGCAGGATCCCACAAACCATGTGCTTATTTTTCTAGTACATTAGATCCCGTAGCTCAGGCTTTGCCTGCATGCCTGAAATCGGTGGCAGCAACAGCTTTAGCAATAAGACAAAGCGATGCCATAGTGTTAGGACATCCATTGACAGTTCAAGTACCACATGCAGTAGAGGTTCTCGTGAATCGAACGCAAACACAACACTTGACTATAGCGCGACTTACAGGGTATGAATTAACATTGTTCCAGCCACATATAGAAATCAGACGTTGTAACACATTGAATCCTGCCACACTTTTACCCGTAATCGGAACAGACCCACTAGCTCATGATTGTATTGATGTTATTACAATCACGACGAAACCCAGACAAGACTTGACAGATGTCCCATTGTCAGACCCAGACCTAACGTTGTATGTAGATGGTTCATGTATGAGAACAAGTACAGGAGAGTTAGTGGCCGCTTACGCAGTCACAACAGACACTGAAATCATTGAAACAAATTGCATAAGTACCTTGTCAGCTCAAGCAGCAGAGCTCGTCGCTCTGACACAAGCCTGTATTCAAGCCACAAATAAAAAAGTCAACATATACACTGATTCACGTTATGCATTCGGAGTTGTACATGACTTCGGCGTGCTGTGGCAAGAGAGAGGTTATTTAACTTCTCACGGTGCCCACATTCAGCACGGACCCCTCATTCATGCCTTATTAGATGCAATACATCTACCCACTGCAATATCAATTATGAAATGTAAAGCTCATACGAAAGTTACTGATATCATTTCTCAAGGCAATGATCTAGCTGACAGAACAGCTAAACAGACGGCTCAAACTCAAACATCCGACATGACAAAGACAATAGTCCCGACGCCAACACATTGTATGACGATTAAAGATCCCGCTCTTGATGTAATTGACATACAGACGCATGCTACACCAGACGAAATAAAGAAATGGACTGAATTAGGAGGGATTCAAACGGACCAAGGATGGATGACGAAGGAAAAATCTGTGTGGTTCCTTCCTGATTCAATGGTCCAAGTTATTATTAACACTATACATAGTCCAGCGCATCTAGGAGAAAAAGCTATGCTAGACAGCATCCAACACATTTGGTTCAATAAACATTTACGAGCAGCAGCGAAGCAAAAAGTTCGTACCTGTATGATCTGTTGTCAGTTCAACCCAGGAAAAAGCGTTCCCGTAGAACAGGGTGGATTTCAGTCTCCTGATCACCCTTTTGAAGTCCTCCAGATGGATTATATCCAGATGGAACGATGTCGAGGATTCAAATATGTTCTCGTAGTTGTCTGTGCTCTTTCCCGTTGGACAGAGGCATACCCGGTTTCAGATTACACTGCCCCGACTACTGCCAAACAGTTAGTTCGAGAATTCTTCCCACGATACGGTTTACCACGTGCTGTCTACTCAGATAACGGCCAGCCGTTCTCATCCGAACTAATGAAACACGTTTCACTTTTGTTAGGCTATCAGTGGAAATTCCACTGTGTCCGACACCCCGAGGCAGCAGGTCTCGTAGAAAGACATAATCAGATCCTGAAAATCAGATTGTCCAAAATATGCAGAGAGAAAGGTGTCGACTGGGTAGTAGCCTTACCAGTTGCACTCTTTTACATGAGAATGGTAGCGCACTCTCGAACAGGGCTATCCCCGTATGAGGTGATCTTTGGCAGACCACCAAATATGTGGGGGACGCCTATACCACGTAAAATAACTGATATTGACTGTAATATGCTGACAGATTATTTGGCTTCCTTGATGTCTGCACTACAATCTTGTCGTTCACAGGTAGCTGCAGCCTTTCCCGACAACACTGAGGTGAAACCCCATGACATAGTTCCGGGGGATCTGGTCCTCGTGAGGAACTTTGATCGAAAGACTCAGCTGGATCCTAGGTGGAAGTCACCGCAACTGGTCTTGCTCACCACAAGGACAGCCGTGAAGATCGAAGGCAGAAAAGGCTGGATACATTCAAGTCATATCAAGAAATTTCATGGACTACCATCGGACGTAAACACCACACCTCGTGTGTCTTCACCCATTGACTCAAAACTTCCTTTTGTTGAAACAAGTAGTCACGAACAATATAAACTAAAACTCAGATCTAACCGGTCGGGAAATTTGATTGTTTAAGTCCTCTCCAAGGTGAAGCGGTTGAATTTGTCCCTGACATGTATCCCTTAGATCTGAATAGAGAAAACACCCGAAAAATGTTGAAACGACATGCATACTGTAAATCACTGCGTAGTCATTGCACAGTGACGTTATTAATTTTGTTTTTCTTAAGTCTTTTAATAATTACTGCAAGTATATTGTTGCACATATATTATCCTATTTCTAGACATGTTTATAATGTTACTGCTGAACATTCTTTTAGTGAATTACCTCCGCATGAGTTGTCTTATAGATTTGCGCTGCGCAATAACACGTTTATTAGTATGTTACATCATTCCCATCAGGTTAGCAATGCTACAAATTGTTGGATATGTGGCCGACTCCCTCCCTATCAGAATTATAAAGGAATTCTACCTCTCTTTCCATACCCATTCACACACAACGGCTCCTGTGGAGCATGGTTTAGTTTAATTAATCCCTTAGATTCAAATTCTGCAGTTTATCAAGACAACTGGGTATGGGGAAATTTAAACTTAGTTTTACTTAAAGTCTGCTACCCTAACAAGGAGGGACTTCCCAAGAGAACAGGAACTGATCTAGAAAATGAAGTATATGGATTAGGTAATTTTACGCTTAATCTTTTGATCCTAAATGTCGAATCCGAAGCTACTCCAATTTTGCCCGCCATGTCAATATTTCCAGTAAAAGGTGAATTATGTGTAAGAAAGAATGGTTCCATACATATGGGCCATAGTAGATGCACCACTGTAATAGAATTCAGTGATCAAGGCAAGTCGATATTCAGAGCTTCCCGCCATTCCTATTTTATATGTGGTCAGACGGCATATGTACGTTTGCCTCTAGATTGGGATGGTACCTGCTACATTGGATTCCTTTTGCCACCTGTTTTCCTAGCTCCTCCTGATTACCACAGAAATACTCATTTAGTACACAATAGAAAAAGGAGAGATCTCCCAATTGTCGATTACACTGAAACAGCATGGGAAAAATACACAGATTTCAATAAAGGTCTCTTTCCCTATATAGGTACCGTTACTAATAGTAAGCTGATACGTAGATTAACTAGAACCCTTGAAGCAGTAGTGAACGAAACTATTTCCGCCTTAGGCAATTTAACAGAAGAACAGTCTGCTATGCGGATTGTTGTGCTTCAGAATCGTCTTGTCCTTGACGTCATCCTGGCCGATAGGGGCGGAGCTTGTAGGGTCATCGGATCAAGTTGTTGCATTTTCATACCAGAAAATTCGCCATCTGTATATAAAGCCATAACTCGCCTTCATAAGATTGTAAGCCAGATACACCAGAATCCAGGCACCTGGACTTGGTCCGGTTGGTTTTGGAGTGTATTATCTACCTTTGGATGGAAGGTCCTATCCTTCCTAGGTATTGGCTTCCTCATACTATTCAGTTGCTGTCTATGCCTACAATGTGGACCAGCGATTTGTGGTCTGTGTGCCACATCGTGTATTCCACCACCAAGATCTCGTTCGTCCCAGAAGAAAAAAGAAGAACAAATGATGCTATATGAACAGATCAATGGATTGATGAAGATTGATATCTCTTGACGGGCAAGTAGGGGACAAGGAGGGAATGTGGAAATATGGATTTTTACGATCAGTTATGTCCCCTATCTTGGACCCCAACGGTTTCATGTATGAATCACAAGTACATGTATGTTCCCTCCAGTTCCAGTTATGAAGACGCAAATACATGTGCGTCCACCGTCAACATGTCCTCTTTCAGATCCGCCATGAATAGGCCGGATATTCCATTCCTAAGTATGAAAGGCCACCGGCTTTATATGGTTCACTTATGCCATTTTACAGTCCAGGCAAGTAGGCCCTGATTCTGTCATCAAGCTTTTCTTGCTTTCTGCCTCTGAAGCTCCAGTCTGTGCCTGCATCTGTGACCATGAACTTTGTCTCATTCCCTGCGCGGCTCACGAAGCCTGACATCAGCCTGTTGCCTGCCAAGAAACTGTATTTCACCTTCGAAATTATCTGCTCCGCTCCCTGCCCAATGCATTCCTGTCTAGTAGTTTAAGTAAACATTCTTCCAGCTACCAAGCAAAGGCCCGGTTTCTCTGTCTTTATGCAAGTAATTCATAGCCCTGTTACTATGGAAGATTCCTGCCCTCGCATCTAGTGTAGACACTTAGACGCTTGTACACGCACTAACAGTCAGTATAGTCAGTATAGAATAAGATTCTACTCTAAGAGACCTCTCTTTTGGATAACATAGTTCTTTAAACATAGGATGTTAGATATGATTTGGGGATTAGGTTGACTTGACCCTCCAGACATCTGTCGCCACATGTAGAGCTAAATGTCAAGTCCCCTTCACCCCCTAGTCGCACGTCAATCATACGTCATGCTGCTGCGCGCGCATCTCTGCCAAGCATTTCTGCTGACATTGCGAAATTATTTCATAGGTCCTCCCATATGTGACATCACAACCAATGACGTTTCCTTGTTACTCCCAATTACGCCTCCTTCAGCTACGCATGTGAAATGTTATCTTTGCTATCAATTGTTACGCCTCTTGCATTTGCTTCACTGTAATGCCTATTGTATATGTTATGTTATGTTAAATTAAATTTATTAAGCGCACGTACGCCCGTAGGCTTCATGGCGCTGTGGAAGACTAGCAAAACATAACATGTGACAGAAAAAAAGAAAATTTAACTAAGGATAAGCTTGCTTAAAGAGCCAAGTCTTAAAAGCCTGTCTAAAGGCTAACAGATCTTCGTGGAGTCTTAGTGGCAGTGGCAAGGAGTTCCACAGGGAGGAAGCTAGGAAGTGGAAAGATCCTCCTCCCTGACGTTGTTTCCTGATCCGGGGCACGACTAACAAATTCTTTTGGCCAGAACGGAGAGCACGGGAGGGAGTGTAACTGACCAGCAGGCAGCTAATGAATCCAGGGCCCTTACCTTGTAGAGCCCTGAAGATAATGCATCCCGCTTTAAATGCTGCTCTCTGCGCTACAGGCAGCCAGTGGAGACTGGCCAGTCCAGGTCTAATAGACTGCCACTTAGGAATTTTACAGATCAACCTGGCCGCTTGGTTCTGAACCAGTTGGAGTCTCTTGAGCTGCCCCGCCGGTAGGCCCAGATATAAACTATTGGAATAATCCAAACGGGACAGCACAAGAGCAATGATGACCTGAATCAGAGCAGGGTGGGTTAAAAGGTGGGCGATCTTCTTAATCTTGCAAAGTTGGAAGAAACTTGCAGATACCACAGTCCCTACCTGGCTTTTGAGCGAAAGATCTTCATTAAAAGTGATACCTAAGCTCTTAACTGTTTGGGATTTAGCTGGAGGATCTCCCATTTCTGGAGGCCAGAAGTGTGGTCCCCAATGCAGTTCACTCTTCCCAGGCAAAATCAGTTCAGTTTTGCCTGGGTTGAGTTTCAGATGATTTAGGCCCATCCATCTCTGAATGTGAACCATGACCTCCCGAAATTCGGTGGCAGCGCCAGGGGAGTCCAGACAGAAGATCAGTTGCAGATCATCTGCATAGTTAAAAATTAAGGCGCTAAACTTTTTTAATGAAAATAACAAGGGTCGTAAGTACAAATTAAACAAAAGTGGGGACAGGGACGAGCCTTGGGGGACTCCACATTCATTTTTGATTTTGGGCGCTGTAAAAGTTCCCAATCTCACTGCCTGGGTACGCTCCGAGATAAATGACTTCAGCCATCTAAGTGCCGAGCCTCTCAGGCCAGCCTGTTCGACACGGTCGACCAAGATGGTGTGGTCGACCGTGTCGAATGCGGCCGATAGGTCGAGAAGTACCAATGCTTGGTGAATGTCCCTATCTGCATTGCTTCTTAGTACATTCTGGACCGCCAGTGTCACCATCTCGGTTGAATGCCCTGGTCGAAACCCAGCTTGGTTATGCTCCAGATATCCAGTGGTTTCAATGAAGCTAGAAAGACAGCTAGCAACGTGTGCCTCCAGGATTTTTGATAGGAATGGCAGCAGGGATATCGGGCGGTAATTAGATGGATCGTGAGGATCAAGACTGGGTTTTTTGATCAGGGGAATCAATAGAGCATGCTTAAATCCTGCCGGTACCTTTCCCTGGTTAAGTGAGTCGTTAAGCAGAGAGAGGATCCCGTGAGGGATAGAGTGCCCAATCTCTGTAAAAATGTGGGGTGGGCAGATGTCATCGGGTGATCCAGACTTAACCCGTGCCAGGAGAGTTGAAAAAGTTTTAGCATCTATAGCAGGAAGGGTGTCTAATGTAGTGGGGTTATTAAAAATATCATCTAAAGGAGACGATTTAGGAGAGCTAGCAATGTTGCGTTTTATATTTACAATTTTCTCTCTGAAAAAATCATTCAGAGAGTCACACAACTTCTGGGTAGGGGCTATTGATGGGGCTGTCCTATCATCGTCACAGAGTTCGTTGACTATGTTAAAAATATCTTTAGTTTTATTTGAGGAATTTAAAATTTTTTGAGAAAAATAGTCAGATTTATGTTGGAGCAAGATTTTTTGGAACTCCTTTCTTGCGGTACAGTACACTGTCCTGGCTTGAGGGGAGTAGCTTTGTCTCCATTTCCGTTCCTTCTGTCGAACTCCCAGTTTAAGATCTTTCAGTTCTTGGGAGAACCATTTGTGTGCTTCATTTCCTCTAACATTAGGGACCCGTACTAAGGGGGCTGAGAGGTCAGCTGCGTTAAGTAACCAGTTAGACAGCGCTCTCTCGCTAGTGTCCAGATCATCGTACGGTGGTGGTACGGTTTTGTTTAAAATGTCAATAAATCCCGGAAGGTCCATAGATTTCCATTTGCGGAATTCTTTGCTCTTGCATGGCTTGGGTTTGACATTTCCGCCTACTTCTAGTGTGAAATAGATGATGAAATGATCCGACCAGATACATGAGCTGATGACTGGATTGGATAAAAGTGATTAATTATCAATAATGTATGTACTTCACTTCCTGAACCTTCGTGGTGATGGAACTTGGAGCAACCGATTCGAATCGTCCATTGGAATAAAGCCCATTCCGAACCTCTAATACCACGGATTCTGCCTCTTATTTACTGAGCTATTTTTATTATGTTTCTGTACCAAATTAAGTCCCGGTAATTAAATTATTTACCACAATGTGGGCCTGAAGACAGAACATAGGAACCAGCCGCAGATGTGCATGCCCCTGTCCTGGTGAGAAGATTCCATGCATTGAACCCCGACAAGCCCAGACCTGTGGGAAGACCTTCAGGGGGGAGAACTGTTGCACTTTAGAGTTGGTACATGGTCCCGTTCCTCAAAGCATACCACATTAACCAGAATGCAGCATAAAAGGGGGAGGTGGTTGTGTGCGCTCGCAGGTATCACATGTCTGGGAAGGTGCATATAAGCTTCCCACTATCAACTACTGGTGCTTGACAACCTTCCCTTTGGATGGACCACGCCTCCCTTCAGCTGCAAAGAACTTGCTGGACTTCGGTTGGGAATTTCCGTGTAGCGCGATACTCTCTTGCTACTTTGTTTATATGTTCCCGACCCTCATCGTTCTAAATTCTCCTGGACTTTACCTCTTGGGACCTTCGTTTGTGTCGCACTTCCGCGGCTTCCTGGTTTGCCCGTCACCCTACGAGACTGCACTGCTCGCGTCCTTTACGTGAGACGCGCCCGCGCCCTGTTTTGTTTCTATTAACGCCGAGTTATGGCGTGACTGCTATGTTAGCGGCCGTTACTTTTTGTCCGTACCCTCGAGGAGACTTAGTCCCTCTAGCTGTTTGGCTCGTATATTTTCCCCTTCGAGCAAACCTTACTTGTTTTTCTTTCCGGTTGCGACCCCGGTAGCGATAATCTATGTGATCATCTGATGCACCTCCTCACACCCTAAAATACAGACTACTATTCTCGAAACCATAGACACACCAATACTAGTACAGCTACAATATTCTGTGCACTATGCGTGCAGACCTCTAATCAGCTACATAGCTTTGATACAGTCTCTTAAATACTCAGTTAGTACCTATGCAGTCTAGGAATCCTTCTGTCTGTCCCATGCATTTCTCCATTCAACCATCCAGCACTTTCTACGTATCCTATCACTCTGCCAATACCTAAGCACTAATAAATTTAGCATGCACTCTCTTCGCAGCACTGAAATTAGTCCAGTTATTAGTCATATACTTAAGGAATGGCCTAGCCACTAACACAAGTGCAGGTACAATATTTTGTACACTATGCATGCAGACCTTTAACCAGCTACCTAATATTGATATGCTCTTCTAAATACCCAGTTAGTACCTATGCAGTCTAGGAATCCTTCTGTCTGTCCCATGCATTTCTCCATTCAACCATCCAGCACTATCTACGTATCCTATCACTCTGCCAATACCTAAGCACTTATAAATTCAGCACGCACTTTCTTTGCAACACTGAAATTACTCCAGTTATTAGTCGTATACTTAATGAATGGCGTAGTCAAAAACACAAGTGCAGGTACAATATTTTGTACACTATGCATGCACACCTCTAACCAGCTACAAACTATTGATACACTCTTCTAAATACCCAGTTAGTACCTATGTAGTGTAGGAATCCTCCTGTCTGTCCCATGCATTTCTCCAATCACCCATCCAGCACTATCTACTTATCCTATTACTCCACCAATACCTAAGCCCTTATAAATTCACTATACACTCTGTTTGTGATACTGTAATTATTCTAGTCACTAGTCATGAACTTATGGAATGGCCTAGCTACTAACACAAGTACATCTATAATATGTTGTGCACTATCCAAGGAGACCTCTAACTAGTTACATACTATTGATACACTCTTCTAAATACCCAGTAAGTACTCATGCAGTGTAGGAATCGTCCAGTCTGTCCCATGCACTTCTTTAATCACTTATCTGCCACTATCTACTTATCCTATCACTCCACCAATACGTAAGCACTTATAAATTAAGTGTTCACTCTGTTTGCAGCACTGCCATCATTCCAGTTACTGGTGGTATTCTTATAAAATGACCTAGGCACCAACACAAGTACACATAAACTACACATAAAATATTCTGTGCATAATCCCTACAAATCTCTTAGCAGATACATACTATTGGTCCACTCCATTAAATACTGAAGTAGTACCCATGCAGCGTAGGATACTTCCTGTCAGTCTCATGCAATTCTTCAATCACCCATCCAGTACTATGTTCTTACTGTATCAGTCTGCCAATACCTAAGCACTTATGGGGCAGATTTACAAGCACCCTGCGCCACCAGTACGTCACTTTTTGTAACGTGGTGATGGCGCCAGGCACTCCTTCATATTTACAAGGAGAGGAAAAGCCACCCTGTGTGGTTTTTCCTCTCCTTGTAAATAAGACCCCTTCATACACAGAACTTTGCGTTGAAGGGGCATCCCATAGTTGTTGCTGTGGGTGTTCCCACTCAACACCCATAGAACAAGACACATCTCCAGATTTATGAGAAACGTAAATCTGGAGATGTGTGTGAATGCTACGCCATCCTAGAGTTGGTGTAGGAAGGCGCAACGAGGAGAATTGTTTTCATTTCTCCTCATTTTTTTCTCTTTCAATTCATGCTGCATTCCACAGCATATATTGAAAGAGGAAAATGCCTTTACTGATTGTTTTTGTGCAGGAAGGTGTCCCTTCCTGCACAAAAACAATCTCCACACAACACAGACATCCTTGCACCATGGTGCAAGGGTGCCTGTGCCACCGCATGGCTGCAGTTTGTGCAGCAGTGCAAAGGGAAGCACAGAGTTGCAAAATATTCATGTACATATGTCACATCCCTGTGCTTCGAAAGTGCCACAGTGCAGTGCAGCTAAAGAGCTTCCAGTGTCACGCTGCAGAACTTCCTCATAAATCTTCACCTATAAATTCACCATACACTACTAATGCATTCTTTCAGTCAATCATGCTGTATACATATATTCAACCAAACTTTCACACATTACCTTGCAATTATGGTTCTTTCTTTAACCAGATAAGGTAGTTCTTTTTGTTCTTTTTTCTTTTGTATTTTTTTTAAATTTATTTGAACAATTTTGTATTTTTTGGGGTTTTGCCCAGCACAAACTGCATCCACCGACTGCTCACCGAAGCATATAAGTTTCTTACACTTCACGCAGTGTTGCTTGAGAAAGGCGAATTCTGGCCTAATGTCCATTGCAGGTGTTCCTGAGGATGCTCCAGATGTACTTGTTGCGTTTTAGGTGAGGGGAAAAAGATCCACATCCCTTACTAATCATATAATAAGCATGTATCGTTCTTGTGCTGTTTCTTGCCCAGAAACAGGGGGAGAAACCCCTATTCCCCTAGAATGAAGTAGGATGAGTTCAGTGTGTCCGGGCAAGAGTATAAATTTGTTGGTTGATTGGGATAAAATATCCAATTGATGCAAGTATATCAAATGATAATGGTGAGAAATTTGTGCTTTTATTTGTCTGTAAGAAAAGAACAAGGATGGCACAGCCAACACGTGTTTCGCCCTCTAAATGGCCATCAGGCCTAGGGCTTCTTCAGGGCGGGTAGTCAGTTAATAGGATATCATAATGAACGGGAGGGTTTGTCGACCCGAAGATTCTACTGTCTCGGCTAATGCCAGGTTGCGATGGGTTTCTGCGGTCGCGGCGTGATCACGCCGCGACCTCCTATTAACTGACTACCCGCCCTGAAGAAGCCCTAGGCCTGATGGCCATTTAGAGGGCGAAACACGTGTTGGCTGTGCCATCCTTGTTCTTTTCTTACAGACAAATAAAAGCACAAATTTCTCACCATTATCATTTGATATACTTGCATCAATTGGATATTTTATCCCAATCAACCAACAAATTTATACTCTTGCCCGGACACACTGAACTCATCCAGATGTACTTGCCACAGCAGGTGAGGGGTTCAAAGCAGCTCACCTCATTTCCTCCCGAACAAGATTGAGAGGATGTGTGGTCCGGAGATGCTTGTACATAGAAGCAGTGCCACAAGAGTATTTTTTTTCACTGCCTCTTGACAGGACTCGGTCACAAATTTTGCACGTCAACTTTCTCGCTTTTACTTTCTTCTCTCCAGGTGGAAAAGCGAAGAATTTCCACACAACAGATTCCGGCTTCTGTGGACGTAGTGGCTCCTGCAAGAATTCTTCTTCAGAAGATACTTCCTCCTGCTGCTACTGCTGTCCAGATGCCATTTTGTTTGATATTTTTTGAAAAACACCACACAAAAAACAAGCAAAAATGGTTCTTGTAGGAAAAGAATGATTAAAATGGGTGGGGTCCTTCAATAGTTACACTGGGAAATGTTATGAACCAATGAAATCTTTTTTTTTTTAGGTCACATGGGATCCGAGCACTCTGCGCTCACGAAGCACGCACCGGACGCGACTTCGCGAAAATATATTTAAAAATAATATAAGTTTATTATAAGTACAAATATATTATTTTTATGAATATTTTAGATAGTCTCTTGCCCTAATATGTATATTAAACACACATAAATATCATTTTAGAACATAAAAAAATTTCGTGGGAGTCGTGCACCCAGCGCACCCCAGCACGTATATGACGTCACGTGGGACCCGCCACCGCGCAAGCATCGCGTACCCTAATGCGCATGTGTCATGAATGCACGGGAGCAGGAGTCGCGGACTGGTCGCATACCAATCGCACACATCACGTAATATTAAATATGATGTAACTGAAAAACACGCAGCCATCGCACACCGTACGTGGATCCTTCACGACGTTTCTAAAATGGCGGCTAGAATCCACGCACCCACCGTGATGTGTACGCTTTGGGTGCGCGACTCCGAAAAAAAAAATTAATTTAAAAAAAAAAAAAGAAAATAATATAAATATATTAAAATAAAAAATACAACAAAAAAATTAAACAATATTTCAGTTTTGATTTAAAAAAAAATGTGTGCAATTTTCAGAAATGTTATTTAATGAATAAAATATGTATAAATAAACAATTAAAAAACTGTAGAAAATCAGTACAAAAAAATAGGTATAACTACTATTACACTTAAAAATTAGCATTTATAAAACCTATGAAATTCACTGAAAAAACCATAAGTTTCAGAGACGTTATAGTTAGAAATTAGCATTGAAAAAACATTAGAAATTCACAGAAAAAACCATAGGTTTCAGGAGTGTTATAGTTAGCTGGACATTTCACTCGTACAAAACCATTGAAATTCCTCCGTTATAGTTAGTTCTGTTAACTATAACTTGTGCGCCCGCAATGCACTGCTGATGATGTCACATATTACATCATTCATGACATGGTCTGTGACATCACTGATGACATCTCTGATGACATCTCAAATGACATCACTGATGACATCACTAATGAAATCATCCATGTGACAATCTGATACACCTCATCATACACTAGGATAACCTTTCATCACTCACTGTAACATACAGAGTACCATATTTGAAACCATTGACACACCAATACCAGTTACTACGTACCCACTCACTGATTCAGCAGTCATCTTAGTCGGTTATGCAGTCATCCTACTCACTCATGAAAAAAATTAATCACACTTACATTTACTCACTTACACAATTATACACACAACACCTCATTTATTCAAACACATAGTAACTCATAGTTAATATGTTAAAGAACCACCACTACAATTATACATATTCATATAGTTACTCTCACAATCACTGACTCTTATATATACTTATTTATATATACCAACTCTCACATACAATGCCTTTTATTTTTTTACTTTGTTGAAGATGTACAACTAAAACATATATTCACTCACCAACACACAAATAAATACACTCAGTCACCCAAACAACTGTTTCCACATGCACTCTTAAACCTATACACCTAGTCAATCAACCATTCACACATTTATGCATAGAGTTACACACACCCCATCCAACCACACAAAATCTCAGTGTCCCATACAAATACTCACCCAACTAATCAATAACTAACATACACACTCATGTAGTTAGTGACCAACTGATGCAGCATGTTATACAACAACAGAGACAGTGATGCACACATTCACATAGTTTAGTTACTAATCCATGTATTAAGTGAGACACGTTTAATTACTCACTTAAACAGACAGTCAGACAGCTACTAAATCCTCCATCCAGACAGTTATATATCCCCTCAATATTCAATACAGATTGGTATATATATAATACATATTTAAATTTCAAACTAAACCACATTCACTGGATGATGTCATTTGAGATGTCATCAGTGATGTCATCAGTGATGTCACTGACCATGTCATGAATGATGTAATATGTGACATCCTCAGCAGTGCATTGCGGGTGCGCGAGTTATAGTTAGCAGAACTAACTATAGCAGAGGAATTTCTGTGGTTTTGTACGAGTGAAATGTCCAGCTAACTATAACACCCCTGAAACCTATGGATTTTTCTGTGAATTTCTAAATGCTAATTTCTAACCATAACGTCTCTGAAACCTATGTTTTTTTCAGTGAATTTCAAAGCTTTTTTAAATACTAATTTTTAACTATAACATCTCTGAAACCTATGTTTTTTTCAGTGAATATATATATACACACACATAGACACAGACTGTGCTCTGCACTGCAGAGCCCAGACTTACCTTGAAACCTTGCTGAAAGCATGGTCACCCAACCCACTGATGATCTGCCAAGGGTTTTCTGGGTTCTGGTCCCACTTCACGTGCTCATACTACTCTCCTTCTTTTCGTTGCCCAGCTTAAAGATTTTCCCAAAAATAAAGAAAGACATGCCTGCGCAGGAAAGAATCTGTACCCAAATAAAATCCCAGTCTGCCCAGCAGCCCTGGATATCTAGGGCACCCTGCCTTCACTGGGATGCACCCTCTACTTTCAAGGGAGTGGAGTACAGCAGATGGGCCTGCAGAGAGCTGAAGAAGTGAAGGCAAAGAGTCGCCCCTCATCCCCATTAGGCCAGGTGAACTTCGTAAGATGACATCAGTGGCAAAAAGTCTCTTTGGGCAAGGAGGTGGAAGAGAAATGGGCAGAGCCGGAATCATTGTTCAACAAACCCACCATCCATGGATTGGTGCTCTCCAGGATCTACTGACTGCTAAATCAGCAACGGAAAACAGGCCTGCTGTCTTCCCTGTTGTTAGAAATGGGGGTCTCTAGTTGAAAGAGATAGGTAGATACCTTTGTCCAAATAGGAACCCTTTCTTCTAGTTAGGATAAGGAGGATACACTCTCTAGATAATCCCTGCTCACCCCCTTGGTAGCTTGGCACGAGCAGACAGGCTTATGCCAAAGGCAATGTGTAAAGTATTTGTATCAACACTCACAGTAACACAGTGAAAACATCACAAATGGATACCACACCAGTTTAGAATAATAGAATATCTTTATCTAAACTAAGACCAAAACAACAAAAATCCAACATACACAGTTAAAAATATGACTTTCAAAAGGTTTCAAGAACTTGTACCATAGAAAACAATGGATGCGTGACTTTTACACAAAGTACCAGAAGATGCGTCAAAATTCACAAGGCCAAACAGCCGCAGAGAAAGGAAGCGTTGGAAAACACAGCGATGCGTCAGTTCCTGAGTCCTTCGCGACAGTTCTGCTGCACACAGGAGAAGTGATGCGTCAAAACCAGACTGTAGGGGGAAGTGAGGTGTCGAAATCCAAGACGATTCTGGTCTGCGGGTGATGTGTGGGAAACTTGTCACACTGGGACAATGTTTGGAAATCCGGGATGCGTCAGTGATCGATGCGGTGGCGTCGAGCAGCGCTGCGTTGGCCCTCTTCATCCGCGATCCCTCAATGCATTGATACTTGCTGCCACGACAGGCACTGCGGCAGTTTCCGCAGCGGCGCAGCGATGGGTGGACATTTTTCTCATGCTGTGGAGATGCGTTGGGAAAACAGCCTCAAGAAGAGCGATGCATGGATTTTTGTAGTTCTTTTAGTTTCTTCTTTCTTCCAGCTCCCAAACAGCAGCAACAACCTCCAAAGGCCCAAAACGGGCACAGGCACCTCTTGGCAGGTCAGAACTCACAGCAGCAGAGTTCAGGTGTTGAAGTCTTTGTGTCTCTGAGACTTAAGAAAAGGAGGCCAGCTCACTTCAGGTCCTGGGAGATCTCCTTCAAACAGGAGAAACAGCACACAGCAAAGTCATTCTCCTTTCCTTGGCAGAAACAGCAACTGCAGGCCAACCCCAGACACACAGCAAGGGCAGTACTTCTCCTCAGTCTCTCCAGCTCTTCTCCTTGGCAAAGGTTCGTCTTGAATTCCAGGAATGATCTAAAGTCTGGGGTTTTGGGTCTGATACTCATACCCCAAAATGTCTTTGTTCTCTATGTGCAAGGGGCTCTGAGCCCAGTTCAAACCAGTTCCTGGGGGGCACTCTGCAAGTGCACAACAGCATCGATTGTCAGTGTGGGCCTTGGCTCCAGACAAACCCCAGGGGGGCAGACCCTGCATTGTGGAAGGCAGGCACAGCCCTATTCAGGTACAGATGCTACTCCTTGCACCACTCCAAATGCAGGACAGGCCTATTCAGCCTGGTGCTGACACATCCAGACTCCTGGAGCCACTGCACTTCCCCAGCCCCTGTTACTCCAAAGCCAGACAGTCGATCCACAAACAGGCAGAGGCACACAGGATGGTTGAACAAGAAAATAGCCACGTTCTGAAAGTGGTATTTTCAAACACACATTTTTAAAACCATCTTTGCTAAAAGAAGTGTTATTAAATCCTGAGTGCAGGGATACCAAACTCAATTTTTCCATCCAGCAAATGTAAATAGTGTCAATAGTTCCTGCAGCTTAGGCAGCAGTCTCTGAACAAAAGCTGCATCTACATTTTCCTGAGCATGTTCTCCCGTCTGGAAAATACCACAATATGTTACAAATATAACCTTTGACTTATCTAAATAATCTGCTGGAGACTCTCTTATTTTGCTTGCAGATCGAAATCGTTATTGAATCCATTTTGATTGGGCACACTTCCATCACAGCACTCAGTCAGAGGTTTTTGAGGCATGGGCAAAGTGAGCAATTGTCCAGGGCACCCTCCTTTGAAGGAGACCCCTGATAAAGTAATTGGGACAGTCGGAACACTTTCTGCTCCTCTCTCACTTTTTGTCTCTCCAGTTCTCTCCGCGATTGCTTTGCATTTCTTACACTACTTCGCTCTCACAGGCTACCTCTACCTGACTCCCTTTCTTACTCTTCTTTCTTTTTATCTCTTCCTTCTCTTTCTCCCTCGCCTTTCTCTACTTCTTCTCTTTCCCTCTTCTTCTTTAACAAATTGCAGCTCATCCCTTTTTACCTCACCAAACATAAAATCTCTACCCCTCTCTCAACCTACTTTCACTATATAATCTTCTCTCTGTCATCTCTGCCACCCTCTACCTCTCTTTTTCTACCTCACTGATCTTTGTCTCATATCTCTCTGCACTTCACCTCACATCTTCTACCTCACCATCTATCTTTCCCTCTTTATATATATATATATATATATATATTATCTACTGGCGGTCGCCAGTAGATAGTTATAGTTAGGACCCTGTTTCCATAGGAAATCCGCAACATTCTATTTGGAATAACTTTGGCGCCGGTCGATGAATCCTCGCGAAATGTTCAAAATAGGTGGGGCGCTACGCTCCGCTCCTACCCTGAAAGTCTCGGGGGGATTCGTCAAGCGGGGGCTGAGAAAAAAGGGGGGTCCCAAAACGCGTTTTTCCCATGCATTTTTCCATAGGACCTTTAGACACAGCTACAGCCCGAACGGCTGAACAGAGTTACTTGAAATTTGGCAGAGAGGTAGTCCTCAGGTCAAGGAAGTGCCTTTTGTAGGTCTGGTGTACATCTGTTCAGTAGTTCCTGAGAAAATAGGATTTAAATCAATATATATATGTGGGCGGAGCCTAACCACACATCTCATCCTGAGATCTGATTGGCTGTCAGCACTTCATCCAAGAAGTGTTGGCAGCCATCTTGGGACCAATATACATGATAGCACCTCATTAAAAAGCATTGCAGTTAATAGAAGATTTTAAGACTTTAGTTACATTATAAATCATTTGTTGATGGTACCATACTCATTTTAGGAATTGTGGTATGTTCTAAGGTGATTTCACCATGTAAAAAAGCCTTCTGCTGGGATATCATGATTGAGAGAAAAATATTTTCTCATGCTTTTACCACAGAGGTTTGGAAGGTGATCTATAAGCTAAACTGAGAGCTTATTTTCTGTAAATTCACATTATCTTTCTCAGTCATGTGAGAATGAAGTCTGACATTCTCAGTAAAACATGTACATCCAACAAGGGCAGAGACTGTCAGTTGATTCCTTTGTGTTCTACTGCAGCTTTCCAGAGTGTTCCAAAGAACTACTAGAGCGCTAACCGTCCTACTTATGATAAATGTATGGCACACCTGAAGCCATCTTGCTTGGATTAAAGTGGTAACTCTTAAAACATTTAATTTAAAAAGGAACAAAATGAGGTGGTTCATTTTTCCATAAAAAGTATGATTAGTGCTGCATAAAGAAAAATTAGGGCACATTTTGAGTGACTTCTCAAATCCTGGCATGCAGAGTGAAACATGCACTTTCAATACCAGCAGCAGTTTTCCCTGGTGAGCAGTAGCTTTACTACAGTGATCTAATGAGCAAAAAGAGTGCTAACATTCTGATTTTATGGCAAATGTGTGACACATTTGAATGCCTTCTTGATGGAATCAAAGTAAAAAACTGAAAGTATTTCCTACTGAGGAGACTGCAGTAAATGAGGAAATTAGGAAACGTCATAACAAATAAGTCTCCCAAGATGGCCACCAGAGACAAAAGAGCCCAAATGTAGCCCAAATATCACCCAGATGTAGCCCAAGTATAGCCCAATGACAGAATGTCCAAGAATGTTCTTAAAAACAACTAGAGCACTTACTGTCTTCATTATGACAAAAGTATGGCACACCTGAAGCCATCTTGATTGGAATAAACTGGTAACACTTAAAACATTTAATTTAAAAAGGAACACAATGAGGGGGTTCATTTTGCCATAGAAAGTATGATTAATGCTGAAGAAAGAAAATGAGAGCACATTTTGAGTGACTTCTCAAATCCTCTTCTATTTCATTAAAAAATTCTGACATGCAGACTGAAACATGCACTTTTAATACCAGGAGCAGACTTCCATGGTGAGCAGTAGTTTTACTACAGTGATCTAATGAGCAACTAGAGTGCTAACATTCAGAATTCATGGCAAATGTGTGACATATCTGAATACCTTCATGATGGAATCAAAGTAAAAAACTGAAAGCATTTCCGACTGAGGAGACTGCAGTACATGAGGAAATTAGGAAACTTCATAACAAATAAATCTCCCAAGATGGCCACCGGAGACAAAAGAGCCCAAATGTAGCCCAAAATCACCCAGATATAGCCCAAATATAGCCCAATGACAGAAGTGTGCAAAACACTTATTATTTTGTGTTTTTGCAGTGTTATATAGTGCAGACTTGTCAGGTATTGGAGTGCTTTACATGAGCATTGGTTACATCACACAAGAACAAATTCATTTTGGTTGTAGACATGGGGAGACTAAGTGATTTGACCAGAATCACAGAATGTCGAGCTGAAGCAGAAACTTCAACCTGGTTCCCCAGTTGCAAAGTCTGCAGTTCTGGAAGTAACACCACATCCTCTCCCCTAAGTGCAACATTTAATCAAGTTGTCAACTAGATAAAAAAACATAAAGATAACAAATAATTTAAAAGTGCTTTGTCGCTATTTGAAAACTCAGAAAATATGTCCTTATTTTAGTCTTTTAGAGCACTAACCATAATTTTGATGCCAATAAGACCCTCTCATATATGTAATTTCTAAAGGAATGCTCTAGGTATTACAGTTTTGATTACATCAAGATGATGTCAGGCGCTCCACACTTTTGTAATAAATATAGAATGTTAGCAATCTAGTTGTTCATTAGGATACTGTTGAGAGGCAGAGGCCAGGGGCACGGACTCTGAAAATTGAAGGCAGGTAGGAGGGTGCAAGGGCAACAATTTAACCACACTGAGCAGGCAGGAAGGGCCGTGGAAGCACAACAGACTATGGAGGGCAGTGGAAAGGGGGGCAGGGGCAACAAACCAACAATACAGGACTTGCAAGAGAGGCTGTTGGAGGGAAGATCTATTACGGGTCAAGGAAGCTAGGGGCGGTCCCCAGAGCCCCGGGAGCCACCACAGAACTGAGCAGGAGAGTGAGTCAGGGACAAAAGGGGCACCTTAATTTGAGCCGGGGTGCCTAGGAACGCTTGCTCCAAAAATGAAGAAAACAGACATATGAGACATGGAATTGGAGGCAGAATACAATGGCAGTTTAATGAGAAGATGCAACTTCAAAGAAACCGCAGAATAGAGACCTAAAGTACAAAATACAGAATCCAGATAATCATACAGCTGTCATGATATTCTCTGTATCTCAATTAATGGACTGACAGAGAGAGAGAGAAAACACATCTATAAATGCATCATGAGAAACAAGTTACACCAAGGAAAATGTTACCTAGGGACACTCACATTTACTCTTAGAGCAAGCATTCCTGCAATTACAATACAACATCTTTTAAATGCAAAAGTAAAGAGAACAATGGTTAAACATAACATGACATTTCATATAGGTAAAATAGAATAAGATACTTCAAGTAAAGCCGAGCAAGACATTTTAAGCAAAGGAAGACAAGAGCTCCCAGTTCTTGGGGAAAACCTGCACAGCCTGTTAACCTACATACAGACGGCGAGGTTGTCCGTCGATATCTGTGGGTGCTCCCTTTTTATATCATTTTGTGGGCTCCTTTGCACGCTACATCTACCTACGTATGCTACCGAAAAGCTTCGTCTGCAGATTTTACCAGACATTTCGTCATTTACCCACTTAATGCTGACAATGGACTGGGTGAAAAGGTCAGTCTCTCAGGCCAATCGCTTATCGTAAGTTCCATAGAGCAAGCAGAAAATAATGGGTATTGTACAGGAATTCAATATATTCATGTATAAAATCTCCTCAGTTCTCCTAACTTGACGCTCTGCGGTTGCCACTTCCTTAAAAGCGGGAAACCTGCCCAGGAAGCAAGTACCAGTCCAGGATGCAGCCTACTGTATGTCGACAGCTTCAGGGGGATGTTGAACTTTGATACCGAGCACGGAGCACTCGGGTAGGGTGGGGGCTACTAGTTTGGAGCAGAAGGCCTCGCAGACCTGCCTTCAGACTGCTATACACTAAAATTGCAGAGCTATGGTCAATTTAACAAAGAGGCCTACATATTGAACAGAAGGGCCTACACAGGGGTTTTATGCTGGCTGAGTGGTAAGGATGTCTCAGGATAATTATATAGCAACACAGGACCCGCTGGTCAATTTAATACGGCCTACAAATGCGGCTGGCAGGGCAAGGACAAGGGTCTCATACTTCAGGTGTGGACAGAACGGGCCAGGGGCCCCCTGTGATACAAAATCTACCCTCCTTCAAGGCTGTGGCAATGTAATAGACCATTGTGGGCAGAAGGAAGAGGCAATGGTAGTACAACCATACATGCCAACAGACCCGATTCAGCCAGGAAACGTCCAATGTTTTTAAGCTCAAATGGGCTTTATTTGATCTGTCTCCTGTCTACAATATCCTCTTTTTCAATGTAACTCAAAGGGGAAAATCAATACCCCAGTTTTTTTTCAAAATCTCCCTCTTACCAAGTTCAAAATGTTCGCAAGAATGGTACATTGGATCATGGAAGGAAATGGGATAGGGACATGGACTTGGATAAAGTTGTAATATAAAATATGTGCTGGGGAGTGTAACGTTGCATATGCACTGTGACAAAGATATGGATCCCAGATTGTAATATGTATGGCATAGCACTGTGCGTTATAACATAGGCATCGAGGAAGGCACGTTAGATGGGGCAACATAACCCGTGCGAAGACAAGTGTGGCATGACATATTCACGGGGTGGTGTTACAGTGCACATGGGCTAGAGAGTGTCATAGCATATGCACTAGCTAGTGGAATACATCACAGAGGTGTGTGGCACTCGGCAGGCAATGGTGGGTGTAACACAGCATTGGGCTCTGTCAGGAGCGCGCTGTGACTCTCAAGTGATGTTCGTCCCCTTTCCAGAGAGTAAAATAAAAAGTATTACACATCCGGCAGTGGATGTGTGTTTTATTAACCGTGAGGGGGGTTTCCTGAATAGTTTTGGTCGAATTTTTGTCGAATCCCCTTTGAATGGCTTGGTGTGCATGTGTATTAAATGTGCCCGTCAATAGCTACCCATGTTTGTATAAATAAACGACAAGGGTGTCTACCGGGATTAGGCACGGTAGGGCATCAGACATGTCAGAGCTTCACTAGTGGTGTAAATACATTCCACGTGGATTCATTGCATGCATAGTCGCCTTTTAATGAATATCACGCAAATCGTCATGGTGATAGGTACGTACGGTTTGTCCAGCATGTCCTAGGTGTGTCTATAAATATATATTTTTTAAAAATAATAAAAAACAGTGGCCGGCCCTGGGGATTGGGGTCAAAAAAATATAATTAGGAGACAGGCCCTGGGGGATGGGGTCATCAGGGCCAATAAATTAGAATAAGAAGGGGAACCACACAGCCCCCCTTCTTAAAAAATTAAAATAAATAAAAGACTGGCATCGTGCCGGGGACCATGCCCCCTCCATGCAGCACTCTGCAAACGCGCCCCCAACAGGCATCTCCAGTATGCGCCAGGGAGCTGCGCTGCAGACAGGTGTTCTGAGGCCAAGCCCCTTTTTACACCTCTCTGCAACGCAGCTCTGTGGCGCTTACTGGAGGTACCTAGTGGTCTAGTGTGACCCTAGGGACCCTTAGGATTCAAGGGGACTTAATCTCTCAACTTAGAACAGCCACAGGGCGCGTTTACACAGTGGTGAAGGGAGGGGACGGGGCCTGAGGTGACGTGTGCAAACACGCACCATGGCACGTTTTAAATTGGGGATATAATTTCCCTTCAATACTGAGGGCCCCTGGGGGCTAACTAGCCCACCAAGTGCTTCCAGTAAGCGCCACTGAGCTGCATTGCAGAGAGGTGGTCCAGGCCGTGCCACTTTTTACACCTCTCTGCAACGCAGCTCTGTGGCACTTACTGGAGGTATCTAGTGGGCTAGTTGGACCCTAGGGACCCTCAGGACTCAAATGAACTTAATCTCCCAACTAAAAACGGACACAGGGCGTGTTTACACAATGGTGAAAGGAGGGGACGGGGCCTGAGTTAACATGTGCAAAAACGCCCTGTGGCCTGTTTTAAGAGGTAGTTTTAATCCCCATGCCCTATTATATACTAGGGGCTTATAGAGGAGGTAAGGCTAATCACAGGGGGACCCCAACGCATAATGTTCCCTAGTGTATGTAGGTGTTTTCACTGTATTCTAAGTGTCTTTTAACATAGCACTGGCTCTAGGACTGGTTAGTCAGACTCAGTTACCACCAGTATCCGTCTGAAAAAGTTGAGGGTACAGGATGATTTTGCAACAAGGCTTCTTTCTGCTCTTCTTTTTGTTCTTTCTGCACGTTATCCTTCTTCCTGCACTTATCTTCGTATTTGAGGACTTCTGTTGCTTCTTTCTGCACTTCTTTTGTTTCTTTCTGTGCATTTTTTCTTCTTTCTTCACATGTCCTATCTCTGTAGGCATAGTTAGAAATTAGCATTTAAAAAACCTTTGAAATTAACAGAAAAAACCATAGGTTTCAGGCACGTTATAGTTAGGAATTAGCATTTAAAAAACCTCAGAAATTCACTGAAAAAACCATAGGTTTCAGGGGTGTTATAGTTAGCTGGACTTTTCACTTGTACAAAACCATTGAAATTCCCCCGTTATAGTTAGTTCAGCTAACTATAACTCGCGCGCCCGCAATGCACTGCTGATGACGTCACATATTACATCACTCATGACATGGTCAGTGACATCACTCATGACATCACTGATGACATCTCAAATGGCATCACTGATGACATCACTGATGACATCATCCTTGTGATAGAGTGGCAGACCTCCTCTCACCCTAATATAACCTTTGATACACACATTCAAAAATAGAGACTAACATTTTCAAAACAATGGACATACCAATACCAGTTACAACAACATCTTCAGTAATTCTAAGATCCACATACACATCCACTCATTCACCAACAGTCCAATACAGTCACTCATACATGTACTCACTCATCATATGTACTCATACACCTATACATCCTGTTACACAATGCCACTCATCCATAGTTACTCACACACATAGTCACTCATGCTAATAAAGAATCAAACATACATTTACTTGCATATACAGTTATACACACACCACCACACTTACTTCTACGGAAACTTACACATACTTAGTCTTTTAAACAATCACTTATAGAAACACATACTTATTCATACAGGAACTCTTTCAATCTCTCACTCTCACATATACTCACATATATACACCAATAGTCACATATACTAGTTTAAAACATATGTAGTTAATCATAAAGACACTATTGAGACAGTCATTCACTCACTAACACACCCATACACACACTCATCCACCCATACAGTCCTGCACACATACTGTGTTCAACACATACAAACAGTGAGTCACTCATTCATGCACCTATGCACTACGTAATACCCCCACCGAACCATGCAGACACTCAGACTGATACTCAAAAAACCAACTAATAACCTATATAGACACCCATGTAGCTACTCACCAACCCATGCAGCCACTTATACACAAAGTGAGAGACTGAGACAGATATTTACATATTTAAACATTACTCACTAAGCCATGTATTCACTATGATACACTTAATCAGTCAGTTACACAATCAATTTTTCAAAAACAAATCATCCATTTAGACACTTATATACCCATTTATTCTTCCATCGACCTTGAGATATACATATATAAAACATATTTAATTTTCAGAATAACACACATTCACTGGATGATGTCATCAGTGATGTCATCAGTGATGTCATTTGAGATGTCATCAGTGATGTCATGAGTGATGTCACTGACCATGTCATGAGTGATGTAATATGTGACGTCATCAGCAGTGCATTGCGGGCGCGCGAGTTATAGTTAGCTGAACTAACTATAACGGGGGAATTTCAATGGTTTTGTACAAGTGAAAAGTCCAGCTAACTATAACACCCCTGAAACCTATGGTTTTTTCAGTGAATATATATATATATATATCTACATCGCTATGTATCTACCCCATCCCTCTAAATCTACTCCCTCTTTCTACCGCTCACCATTCTCATCTCCATCTCTGTCTCATTTCTCTTTACCTCTCATCTGTTGCACTAACTCATATTACTGTATCCCACATTTAACTAAACTTTTATTTTACCTCATCATTTGTTTAATATCACACATAAGGGTCTAGTTAGAAAATATAAGTCCCCAAATTTAAACATGGCTTCAATCAAGTGGAGTCCAAGAAGCAAGCAAACGTGACTCTCCTGAAAAGAGCTCCTTTTACCCTCTTATCCACTGCCATCCACCTATTCATCCCTTTACCCATTCCCTCTTTTATCTGTTCATCAAACATTCTGTCTGTTGCCTATTCTTTTGATCCACCCATTGCCCTTTCCATACTTTTTTCGATCGGGCCAGCTTTTCAAATATGTCAATTCATTCACCCATCAACCCATCAGTATATTCATGTATTATTCCATCCATCCTTTCACCGACCGATCAATTTACTCATCTCATCTGCTGTTTTATCCATCCTCTCACTTTTTCCCCTGTTGATCTTTTAACTCTTCCATCCAACCTTATATATATCTATTCCTTCACACTTTCTTCCATTCAAAACTTCACCATTATCTGGCTTTGGAGAGGTCAATTTTTCATTGCAGATTATTAACCTATTTTAGATGTAATGTTTTTCACCAGCTCCTGTTACCCAAAGGATCTTGGTGTAAACTTTCAGAACGCCGACCTGCATTTGTGATATCGTCATTCCTGACACATTTCATATCGTCATGGTTTGTCCAATTTTTAGCCAATTTAGGCATAGATCAATTTGCCCACTCCTACCTCTGAACTTTACACAAGTGAGGCCTGTCTTTCTTTTCCTGCAGTTGTTAAATTCCCCCACTATTTGTTTTTATTTGAATCGTTTTTATCTGGGGTCATTCAGGGGCGATGATTTTTTTGTGACACTGGTGTCTAATGTTGTGTATAATTAGTCTGTTATTTATTCTTAATGTATTGTAATGTATTTTCTGATCTTCAGTTGGTTTTTAAGTATTTGAATTGGTGTATTTTGCTGATAGTTGTTTTTACTATCTGCTATATTTTATGCTTTTATGATTTTCCTGACAAATCGAATAAAGCTATTCATTTATTCATTCAATTCACCATTAGATCCTACCTTTTTCCTTTTTCGTTTCCTTTTCTTCATCCTGTCTTGTTTTCCCATTTCCGACTATCCATCTTTTTCCCTCATCCTTACTTTTTCTTTCTTACGTTTCTTTCTTATGCTTATTGACATTCTATCTGTCCCTCTCTCTGTTTTCTCCTTTAAAATTCATTTTCTTTCTCGTTTTCCTTCACTGTGCATGCCTGCCCAGGGTCCACAGCCCTCCTTCCTGCTATTCCCTAACAGTGTTTATACTAGCATTTTCTCTGCAGACTTTTAAATAGAAAAGGCCTACAAACGACTAATTAATCTATAAGTGGAATGCAGTTCTCATCTCCAGTCCATAATGCCCACTGTCATCCCAGGCTTACTCTGCTGGTGTGTGGGATTGCCTATGCCCTTTACCACAGTTCTCCTCACCTCTTTATTTTAACCGCTGTTCTTGTTGGGCTCTATGTAGTGATCCGAGTACTGGTAGGTCCTGCATGTGGGTGGAATGTTGAGGGAGGAACTCTAGGGCTAGAACGGGGAGATTCAATGTGGGGACAGTTGGAGGAGCAAGGTGATTCAAGTTGTTGCATGCGTTGTCACTGCTCTGATATATACAAATAAACGTACTTGTCAACTTCGTGGGTGTCTTCATTGCAATACCCTTTTGGGGACAACTGGGAGTTGCAGCAGCCACGACATTTAGAAGTCCTCCAGGGTCTGAGACTCCCAGCGTATCCTGGGTTTGCCGGTGTCTGAACTGAAGAGGATGGGAGAGACCACAGGGCTGCCTCCAGGCTGTGTCCTATGGATTTTGGGCCAATTGTGGATTTGTTTGTAGGCACTAGAGCGTGCTGCGCTCGTGCTGATATGTCGTGAAACACTCTCGAGCTGAGAACTGTCATGAGCACTGGAGCGAGTCGCGCTCGTGCTTGTGTGGAGTCATTTGTGAGAGTGGAGTATTCATTGAGAGCACATCTCTGTGCGTGACAGTGTTCACGTAAGGAGGCTATTTTGACTCAGGCGCATTCCCGTTGGTACTGTCAGGTAGTACTGTGATACGCTTACTATTGTAAATAGCAGCGTTCATCATTCATTTTGCTACACTGTGATATGCTCATCCTTTCCAGTAGAAGCATTCACTATTCAATTAGAATTGTGGTGATATGTGCACCAATTTCTTTCAAAGGCTTTATTAAAAAATAATAATAATAATAAATAGCCATCTTTAGCCCAACTTCAATGTGATTATTGAAATGTACATATCTTTTTGGCATCTATTGATTATTTTCTCATGTGAAATTTAATGGAACATTGGTAATTTTACAGAAGTGTGTGTGTGTTAAGATATATGGTTATGGGTGAATTTGTGTCACATGATATTTCTCTACTTCTCTATCCATTTTTACTGTAAACTTTGAAGACAAGTAGTGCATTGGGAAACAGCATGTCCAGCATTGCTCCACCTTCATCATCTTTACAGTGAAAGAGATATCCCCCCATGGAGTGGGAAATATGGTTTCCAGTGTTTTTGGCATATGTTGATTTGTTATAGGGAGAGGATTGTACACAACAAAGGAAATTGACTTTATTAAAACACACTTTGGGAGGTGTGGGTCTTAAAGAATTCGTAGCGTAACGTCCTGTAGAAGAACCTGGGGGTTGGAATGTGTTTGAATGTGCAGTAAAACAATTGTTGGGAAGATATTGAAAGAAAATAAACACTGTAATGGAGAGGTTTAAGTTTTATTCCAGGGCACAAAAAGATGTGTGTGTCCGCACTTAGAGCTAGCAGCATCATGTGCCTTTGAGACCATAACATTTGACCAGGTTTTAAGGGGCCAGGTCATGATGAAAACTAAAAGTAAAAAGTGCAAGAAAGACTATGGGTGGGCACAGACATGACGTTGAATGGCAGTATTAGAATTGCTAAGAGCACAGAGAAATTGGAGACGTTTGTACATGAAATAATAGGAGGGAGTAGCACCATTGGGGGGAGGTGATGGGAAAAAAACAGTGTCCAGTACTAGTGTCAATGCGATTAAAACTGACAAAAGAAAAATAAATTCTTTCCATAAAAACATCTGTTACAGATTTGGCAGTAGGTTTTATCTTGGGAATTTCAAAGGCTGCCTTTCAATAGACAAAAGTAGTATCCGCTGTAGGAAAAGGGGACATTTTGGAAGGGTATGTAAGAGTAGACTAGAAAGAAATGTCAATTGTGTGACTAATGAGGAGTATGAAGAAGAGTTAAATCCCAACGCCATACTCTGTGTGCAAGATAGCGAGGTTAGTAGTTTTCCAAAGTGTGTGGTGCACATTAACTAGAAAAGTGTGGAAGTCATGGTAGATTATGTGCATGGTAAAGTATCATTGGTAAACCCTTGTGGGAATCAAATGGGCAAAGTGAGAAACTATTGGTTCCAGATGTGCGTCCTGCGGGTATACTGGTCACAGAAACGATTTATTGGTTTTTTTTGTGGGCTAATATATCTTTCAAGGAAAGGAAACTAGAGGGAAAATATATGTGGCTGCTAAGGGTGACCTCATTTTGGAGTAGCCTCATCAACAAGAGTTGAATATGAAATTAGACCCTAATGCTGTCCCACTGGTGAATGTGGTCGAAGAGGTACAAAGTGATTTGGGTGTTGTTGATGTAAAGACAGAATTCCCAGAATTTTTTTCAGATAATTTGGGAATATTTATAGGGTTCAAACACAAAATTGTGTTTCTGGAGAATACTTTTCCAGTCAGGCATATAGTTTGAAATGTTCCTCTGACGTATAGAGAGAAGTTAAAAGCAATGTTTAGAGATTTGTGCAAAAAAAAGGTCATTTATCCTTTAGAGTCATCACCATGGGTGTCTCCGGTGGTTATTGCTTTGAAGCTTTCTGGAAATCTTAGGCTATGCGTGGACCTTAGGTGAGTGAACAATTACATTTGGATTGATAGATATCATCTTCTTAATTTGCATGAACTTGTTTCCACTCTGGCTGGGGTAACAGGTTTTTCAACGTTAAATTTGGCCAGCACATTCCATCATATAGAATTACAGGAAGAATAGCGCCGTTTGACTGCGTTTGTCACCCCAGATGGAATGTTTCAGTTCTGCAGGATGCCATTCGGGTCAACCTGTGCCAGGGCTGTTTTCCGGAAAATGATGAAGGAAACGTTAGAAGGGGCCAGGGGGCAATTGCATTTCAAGATACCATTTTGGTTTATAGAAGAAATGAAGAGCATTGTGCTAATTTAAGTGATGTACTTAAAAGACTGTGACAAAAAGGTTAAACTCTAAATGTCAGTTGAATTGTGATGAGATGGAATATTTGGTCATTGTATCTCAAAGAATGGAATCAAGCCTAAACAAAATCATGTCATATTTGTTGAGGATGCCCCAGTACCAAAGTCGAAGGAACAATTGCTGTCATTTTTGGGTCTAACAGAGTTTTACATAGATTATTGAGGAAAAACAATGAGTTTTTGTGGAAACTAGAACATGATGAGGCTTTTTCAATGGAGCTCAACAAAGAGCTGATTAGTGCACCTTTTTTAACCTCTTCAATGCCCGTGACGAGCTGGTCTCGTCATGGGCCGCGGTTGCGCTGTGCCCATGACGAGACCAGCTCGTCACAAACCCCGCCCGCTAATGAAACGGCCGGCACAGGGCGGGGAAAGGGGCGGGCACTGAAGGGGTTAAAGTCATTTGATGTTGACAGGGAGTGCATTGTTGCCACTGATGCCAACAACTATGGGTTGGGGACCACTCTGTTACAAAAACCAAAGTTAGAGGAGTATATGGTGACATATGCATCCCATGGACTGAATAAGTCTGAAAAAAACGATTCTGTAATTGAAGAAGAGCTATTAGCTTGAACTAGGGTGGCAGACTATTTCAGGCAGTTATTATGGGGGTCGCAATTTGTGTTAAGAACATATCACAAGCCTTTAGTTTATGTGCTATCTCCAGGGGGGTGACCAAAATGTGACTGCTGGATTAGCACATTTGACAGCACAATTACAATCATGTCAGTACAGCACTGAGTATGTTCCAGGAAGGCTCACTGTTCATGCTTTTTTTCTAGCATGTTTACCAGAAATGAATAAGTTGGAGGTGAATGATTTGGAGAGTGATTGTGAGGTAGCATATACCATGGAAGACATTATTGGCTGCGATCATTCAAAGTTTGTTTTAGAAATTATTTCAAAGTAAAGCTGGGAGAGTCAGTCAGTCAGTCAAAGTACTTTATTTCGATAAATAAATATCATAAAAAGGCATAGAAACAGTACAATCAATATTACATAAACACTACAATTCATATTATCTAAAATGTTTAAGAGAGGGGTCAGTAAGATAAGAACATCATAAAAGCGTCATTTAACATAAAACATTAATATTCTCCCAAATTCACCGATATTATATTTCATGTAAACAGTTAAATAATGGACCAATACATTACATTTGAAAAATCTGATTAATAGCAAACTTCGTTTTCTTAGCCCTAACAGCGCCTACTAGAAAACTAGCAACATGGAACATAATCCTGGGGGTCTGCAGTAACTGTAGATACAAAAGGGCCGGTTTGACCTGTATGAACCCCGCCTCCTTTAAAATTGGGAACAAATATTTCTTTCTTAAAGCCGTGTAATGATCACAGAACATCAAAAAGTGCATTGTGTTCTGGATCGAAAAATCATCACAGTTACACGGCGTTCCATTTTCTGGGGGACACCAAGTTTGGAAATGACCAAGAATAAGATGAATCAGATTGAACCGAAAACGTGTAAGTAGAAACCGGTGAAAAGGTTGATTAACAATAGACAAATATAATTCAGGACCCGCATGAGTACTCAAAATAATACTGGCCCGCACCGAAGGTTTCTTGTATTCTACTTGTTCTCTTTCTAAACATAACAAATCTTTCATCATACTTTTAATCAGACCAATATCTTTAACTGTTATTGATTCCGGGGAATAGAAAAGATCCAGTCTCCCTACTCTATCAAAACAATTTTTGATATAGACTAGCCACGCTATTTTATTTACTTTGTCCAGCTGCAGGCAATCTTTTAAAATGGAATGGTTGAGCGGAATTTCTTGGTTTATTTATTTATATTTAATCATTTGTAAAGCGCGACAGCTACCTCCAACGGAGGTGTCCTGGCGCTAGCATCCAGAGAGGACATGCAGAGGGTAGCGAGGAGAGAGAGACGTTAGACGGAGGTCGTGAGGTCAAACAGCCAGGTTTTAAGGGCCTTTCTGAAAGGGAGTTCAGCTTTAATCTGGCGTAGGTGGTTAGGCATCATGTTCCACATAGTAGCCGTTTTTACTGCAAAGGCCCTCCCTCCAATTCGGGCTTTCCTAAAACGTGGAGTGGCAAGGAGGTCCAGGTTGCTGGAGCGTAAGGTTCTGGCGTTCTGATATTTTTGGAGCCTCTGTCTCAGGTATCGCGGGCCAACCTCTCTGAGTGCTTTATGTGCTAGGACCAGGGCCTTAAACATTACTCTTTTTTTTACGGGCAGCCAGTGGAGGCTCCGTAAATGAGGAGTAATATGATACCTTAGTGGCACATTTCTAATTAATCTGGCAGCAGAATTTTGAATTCTTTGAAGTCTCTTCATAAGGTAGTCAGGCAGACCAATGAAGAGACTGTTAGCATAATCTAGCTGGGAAGTGATAAGCGCATGAACCACCATCTTTCTGCATTCCATAGGAAGGAAATGAAGACACCTACGAAGTGCCTTCAGTTTCCAGAAACATTGTGAGGAAATATAGGCTATTTGAGCCTTGCCAGTGAGTTGGGTGTCCATTCTAAAGCCTAGGTTCCTTGCTGAGTTGACCGGAATTGGGGGGGGGTTGAGTTCTGCTGGCCACCAGAGTTCAGCTTGAGGAGGGGTCGGATGATTAAAAAACAATATCTCGGTCTTGTCAGTATTTAGTTTCAGGCAGTTATCAGTCATCCAAGAGGAGATATCACGGAGACACTGCCTGAACTTAGTGAAAGCATTCTCGTTATGCTCTTTGAAGGAAAAGATAAGTTGGGTGTCGTCAGCGTAAGAAACGACACGTACACCCAAGCCTTCAACAATGGATGCCAGGGGGGCCAGATATACGTTGAACAGAGATGGGCTCAGGGCGGACCCCTGCGGGACCCCCTGCGAGAGTGTCCTAACACTTGACACGTGTGGGTGAAGAAAGACTTGTTGAGATCTATCTTCCAAAAATGACTTAAACCAGCGTAGGACCGTTCCTGTAACACCTAGTGAGTGAAGCCTGTTGAGCAGGATCTTATGGGAGACCGTGTCAAAGGCCGCCGACAGATCAAGTAGTACCAGCATGGCACAGCTACCTTGATCCATAGTCTCCCGGATTGATTCAGTCACCTCCAGCAGTGCCGTCTCAGTACTATATCCTGCCCTAAAACCGGATTGTGAGTCATGTAGGCAGTTGTTGGATTCGAGAAAGTCAGACAATTGCCTTTGGACCTCCTTTTCCAGAATTTTTGCCGGAGCGGGAAGCAGGGAGATAGGCCTAAAATTCTTCAGTTCCGTGGGATCAGAGTCTTCTTTTTTTAGAATAGGACAGACAAAGGCTTTCTTCCATTCTGTAGGGAAAATACCAGTGTCAAGTGAAGTATTCCAAACATTGTTCAATGTATTGTTCACTGCCGGGGCTAGAAGTTTGAAAATTCTAGCCGGGCAGGGGTCATAGGGGCAGCCAGACTTAATTTTCATAATATCCCTCAGGGAGGCGTCCTTTTCATACCGATGAAAGTCGGACCATTTACCAGGATGACCAGTCAGAGGCCTCTCCCGCTCATCCGTAATCTGGAAGGCAGAGTAGATGGCCGCAATTTTATCATGAAAAAAAGAGGCTAATTCCTCACACAGCGAAGGGGAAGTCGGGATAATACTTTTAAGGGAATGAGGTTTCAAAAAGCTCTCTACTATCTTATAAATCTCCCTAGGGGAGTTCTCTGCCTCCATAATTTGTTTAGCAAAAAAATCTTTCATAGTTTTGCGCTTGAGAATATGGAATTTTTTCAATGCTTCCTTGTAGGTATCCTTGGCTGAGATTTCATATTTTTTTCTCCAGATGCGTTCCAGTTTTTTACAGTGACTTTTAGCCAATTGTAATTCGGTATTGAACCACGGCGCTGAAGGCTTGCTCCTAACGACTTTACAGGATCTGATCGGAGCGATCTTGTCTAGGGCAGAGGTCAGCCATGTATTGAAGAGGGAAGAGTCCCTATTGGGATCACCTGAAGGAGTAGGAGTGGAGTTAGCTAATTCATTTTTCATAGCGTCAAAAGTAACTTTCCTCCAATTTCTTCTTTTCTCTACAGTAGGTCCCCCGCATTTGGCAGGACCTAGTGGTCCCAGCGTGAATGTGACTAGCATGTGGTCTGACCAGGTTACTGGTAAAGGTTTTTCCACACTGATGGCCCTGTCATTAGAGAAGATGAGATCAAGTGTATGTCCCGCTGAGTGGGTGGGGGAGTTGACTAATTGCACAAGATTTAAACTTTTAAGTGCATCGTCCACTAAGGTGGTTTGAGGGCATGTTGCAAGGTCCATATGTATGTTAAAATCTCCTAGTACAGTGTAGCTGGAGTAACGCAGTGATTGGTTGGCAATGCAGTCGAAAAGAGGCGACCAGTAAGAAGTCGGAGTACTAGGGGGTCTATAAATCAGAAGACCTGCCGTAGACTGATTTTTGTTAAGCTTAATTTGATAGGACATGGCCTCAATAGGATCCAGCTCCGTTATTTTTTTATATGAGATATCCCAGTCTTCTTTCAAAATTATTGCCAGACCTCCTCCAAGTCTGTTGGCGGCTCTGTTGGCAATAACCATTTTGTAACCTATGGGGACAGTCAGGCAGATATCTGGATTCGATCCCTCACGCAGCCATGTTTCGGTCAAAAATAACAAATCCAAATTCAAGGTTCAACCAAGTCTTAAGCCAGGCTAGAACAGGGGCCAGTTTAATCAAGTCTGAGATGTAACCCACACCCAGTTCAGTATGAACGATATGTGTGGAAGTAGACTGAGGGAGAGAGAGAACCGATCTTAAAAATTTGTTTTCCGTAATCTGTATACTCTCCACAGAGCAATGGCCCCATAACGCACTTCCATACGTTGCCACTGTAAGGCATTTTGCTTCATAAATTTTTAACAGAGTAACAATTGGCCTAGCACCTAATTTGTTCATAAAACCCCGAACAGCAGAAGATGACTTTACAAGTGCGACGTTTCTGTTTTTTATCTGGGGGCCCCAAGAGCCTTTCTCATCGAAGGTAATCCCTAGGTATGGAAATGTTGTTACTCTACACAATTCTTGCTTCCCACAGGTAAAAGTTTTGGGGGGTTTGTTGTTGTTACCCTTACCCATGGTCATAACCTGGGACTTTTTAACATTGATCTTTAAATCCAAAGAGGTCATAAAGACCTCAAAGGCGTCCAGCAATCGTTGGAGGCCAACACCAGTACGAGAGAGCAGGACCGCATCATCAGCGTATAGGAGAACCGGGATGCCGAGCTTTCCTATCCGTGGGATGTCCTGAGTAGCATCTTTTAGTGTAGATTCCAGGGCATTTATGTAAATAGTAAAAAGAAGGGGAGCCAAGATGCATCCCTGCCTAACTCCCCTTTCTGAGTTAAAGTGGCTAGTGCATCGCCCCGCAGAGGTAACTCTAACTGCAGCTGTTAGGTCAGTATGTAGATCAGCTAGGAGGTTAACTAAAGCCTTGTCCAATCCCAAGTCAAGTAAAATTTTCCACAGTTTAGATCGATTGACAAGGTCAAAGGCTGACGAGAGGTCCATGAACCCCAGATACATGGACCCCTCCTTCGCCTTCGTTTATTTCTCTATTAATAAATACAAGTTCAAGCCTTGATCTATGGTGCTCCTTTTCTGTCTGAAACCATACTGTACATCTGCAAGGACCCCTTTCTCTGTTAGCCAGTCATTTAATGTAGTTAAAATAACACGACCCAAAATTTTCACAGATGAATCGATCAATGAGATCGGCCTGTAACAGGATGGGTCTTGCCTATTACCCTTTTTGAACACTGGAATAATTATAGATTTCTTCCAGGAAGACGGGATTTTATTAGATGCGAGAGTGTTAAAAACCTTACATAATACCTTAGACCAGAATTTAGGAAAACTTTTAAAAACATCCCCAGGTACCCCATCTGGGCCCGGTGCTTTGTTTTTAATGGTCTGATCTATAGCCTTTTCTACATCTGTATCTTCAAATATCACTACATCCTTGATAGGGCGGGTTTCCCCGCCTTCGTCTACTAGAGTTCTGTCATAGGGGCCAACATTCGAGTATATCTGACTAAAGTGTTTAGTCCAGCCCTCATCTGGGATATTTGCCTCCAAAGGAGTATTAGTTTCGTCAGAGAAAAAGGGTTGATTTATTACTTTCCAGAATAAACCACTGTTTTTTAAGGTTTCAGGATCTAAAAGTTGACTCAAGGCGTTATCCTTCAAGATCCTTTTCCTTTCTAGAATAGTTTTTTTATACACTTTCCTAGCATTTGCGATGTCTGCACGATCTTTAGGGATAGTTTTTAATGCTTTTAGTAGTACCCCATGCGCTTTAGAGCATTTTTTGTCAAACCATCTGTTGCCCTCTGGCGCCTTCTGGCTAGATTTAACCTGGAGACTACGATTAATTTCTATGCAGATCTGATCAAATGCTCGTATGACCTCCTTAGGATCAGGACTTTCCGATAAACATATAGAGACTTCATCCTCCACTTTAGATAGGACCTCTTTATGAAATGTTTCAGGGACTATTTTAGTCCACTTCAGTCTTCGATTCTGGTCTTTCACTTTAAGGTTCAAGCCACCACTTACTATTAATGATTTGAGAGAAATTAATTCAGTATTCTTAAAAACAAGAACAACAGGATTGTGATCACTAAAAACTGACACCTCAGTACAATAATTTAGCACATAATTTAACAAAAAAGAAGACAAAAAAATATAATCTATCATGGTACCCTTTTCTTTGCCTTTAAACGTAGGGGACCTATTATTCCCATCACCACAACCTGACTCGTATAAATTCCACTTTGCAAGAAAAAGCTCAAGACAATCACCCTGCCTCGTATGTTCTGGGTGAGTAGTTGAGGAGAGGGGGGGGCCTTCATCATCCCCCCTAATGCATGGTAGTGTACATGGGTGTATGTTAAAGTCCCCTAGTAACATTAACTCAAAACTATTTACATTTCTACCATAGACTGACAAAAATGTGTCCAAGTCATCCAAGTTTTGACTGGTGCATTCGCTAGCATGCGAGTTATAAAAATTTATAAAAAGAATCTTGACCTTATCATAAGTAGAAAGCTCAACAATTAGACAATTTACTGAGCCCGAGGGGCACTGAGTGAAGGTACCTTTAATATCCAATTTGAAGAGACTTAATAGGCCCCCCTTAGGTCTTCCTGCCATACTATTGGTGGCTGGGATACAAAAATGACAATAGCCATCCAACGAAAAGCTGTTCATTAAGTCCCAAGTCTCTTGTAAGGCAATGACATCAAAGGATTTTAGTGTCCTTTCCCATTCAGCTATCCCAGTCTTACTCTTTAAGCCAGCAATGTTCCATGAGGCGATCTTAAGGGACTGTGCTGGAGACTGCGAAGAACTCTCCAAATCAATGGGCAGTCAATCATTTTCCTCCAGAGTAGATAAGGCAGCATACCGATTTTGAAGGGGTATGGCGTTAATGGTCTCCCCATTAATCAGCTGAACACGATTTAATTCCCCACTGACTTGAGACCGGGACATATTCACAGAGACATTCTGGGTACGAGCAACCATCCCTCTTCCGTTCTCATATAAAGGATGCCCTTGCACATTTAGCGGACGACATTGGGTATTAACCACCTGATTATAGAAAAAGCCAAGAGGTCTAACACAGACCGCATTTTCTGTGGCTGGCAAGTTAGCAGCTCTGAGAAGAACTGTTGCCACGTGTTGCGGATGTCTAAAATGTATGATGATACAGTCACCTCCTAGGTTTTTAGGGCCATTTCCAACCCAACTGACTCTACGGGTAAATAGGATGTCATTAGCAAAGGCGCATGGGAATCCACAATTCTTGTTCAACCACGCAAGTGTCTTGTTTTTAAGAGCATGGTATGTTTCTACCCCTGGACCATTCATACAAGGGTCAACCTCTGGGACATTTGTTAGAACCACTGTATATGGTGCGCACTCTGGCGGAAGATTGATAAAATTATGGCTCTTGTAATTACCTCTTCCAACAGAAACTGCCCCTCTTGTAGTATCCCGAGTGCTCCTTTGTGTTAATTGTGGTAGACTAGATGTATTTTCTGCACCTGCTGATGATATAAGCATGGCTGGGGCATTCGGCACAGTTATGGTTAGTGGAGCCTGAGCAATAGGCCCCATGCTCTCCACCCTGTTACTGACTATGGAGGGTATGGCTGAGCCCGCTAGGCGATTATCCATAGGGCCTGTTGAATCTCGATGAGGGCCCGAAAAGACAGTGGACCGAGTCAGACAGGATTCTACAAGACCTTCTAAGCTGGTAACCCTAAGGAGCACCGATTCAACCTTAGCCACCAGAGGACTAATCAATAGTTCCAATTTTGACTCAAGCATTTTAACCAAAATATCAATTTGACTTGAGTGTAGGCTCGTACCCTCTATACTATTAGTAGGCTCAGTAATATTACACCTATTGGTAGTTGTTTGGCCAGTTTTTTTAGGCTTCCAGCCCCCCACTTTCTTAACAGGCCCCTTCCTGCATGTACGCACCGCTCTCCTGGTAGGAGATTGAATTGGAGAGGACCTTGGTGTTGGTATCTGCTCCTGTACTTGACTAGATTCGGAGCAACAAACCTGCTCTGTCACAAGCACATCAGTGTTTAGATCCTTCTCGATATTAGATGTGATCGGGGCACTATGTATCATTGGTGAGGGGGATAGACACTGCCTTATTGGAGATGTGTCTGGACTAACCCTACTTAATGATAATCTCCTGTCATTATTAATTTTACTAACTACTTTGACAAGATAGTTATCCAGTGTCCTTGGGTCCTTAGTAGTGACCGTTTTGGAGGACCTCAATTTGGACATGGTAAACACAACAGAGACACCGACTAACTAATAATTAGATCCTCAGTGAGTTAGCCGGTACCCAGATAATCAGAAGTCCAGGTTTCACTACCTTGGTTGTCCTTAGTTGTCCGCGACGATAGTCCTGTGGCCCTGCCCGGCCCCCTCCGGCCCCGGACGGCCACAGACGGTCCCGCCCTTGTCCCGGGCTTCTCCCGGCGCCGACCCGCTCGCGATCCCGCGACGCGGAGGGAGCCTATGAATATGTAGCGCCTCCGGGCGCGTAGTCCGGCGGAAGTGGGCGGGGCAAAAGAGGATGCTGGGGCTTGGGGTTCAACCCTGCGGCAGCCTCAGGTGGCGCGAGGCGGCAGGGGAACCAGGCGTCCACAAGATGCAGGAATTGGAGGCAAGTACCCCCAAGAGCCAGGTAGGAGCTGCACAATAGCTACGCTTGCTCGCTTCAGCGCGTTAACCCCCCGCTCCACCGAGGGAGCCTCTGAATATGTAGCGCCTCCGGGCGCGTAGTCCGGCGGAAGTGGGCGGGGCAAAAGAGGATGCTGGGGCTTGTGGTTCAACCCTGCGGCAGCCTCAGGTGGCGCGAGGCGGCAGGGGAACCAGGCGTCCACAAGATGCAGGAATTGGAGGCAAGTACCCCCAAGAGCCAGGTAGGAGCTGCACAATAGCCACGCTTGCTCGCTTCAGCGCGTTAACCCCCCGCTCCACCGAGGGAGCCTCTGAATATGTAGCGCCTCCGGGCGCGTAGTCCGGCGGAAGTGGGCGGGGCAAAAGAGGATGCTGGGGCTTGTGGTTCAACCCTGCGGCAGCCTCAGGTGGCACGAGGCGGCAGGGGAACCAGGCGTCCACAAGATGCAGGAATTGGAGGCAAGTACCCCCAAGAGCCAGGTAGGAGCTGCACAATAGCCACGCTTGCTCGCTTCAGCGCGTTAACCCCCCGCTCCACCGAGGGAGCCTCTGAATATGTAGCGCCTCCGGGCGCGTAGTCCGGCAGAAGTGGGCGGGGCAAAAGAGGATGCTGGGGCTTGTGGTTCAACCCTGCGGCAGCCTCAGGTGGCGCGAGGCGGCAGGGGAACCAGGCGTCCACAAGATGCAGGAATTGGAGGCAAGTACCCCCAAGAGCCAGGTAGGAGCTGCACAATAGCCACGCTTGCTCGCTTCAGCGCGTTAACCCCCCGCTCCACCGAGGGAGCCTCTGAATATGTAGTGCCTCCGGGCGCGTAGTCCGGCAGAAGTGGGCGGGGCAAAAGAGGATGCTGGGGCTTGTGGTTCAACCCTGCGGCAGCCTCAGGTGGCGCGAGGCGGCAGGGGAACCAGGCGTCCACAAGATGCAGGAATTGAAGGCAAGTACCCCCAAGAGCCAGGTAGGAGCTGCACAATAGCCACGCTTGCTCGCTTCAGCGCGTTAACCCCAAGAGAGTCAATGCAGGAAAGATATGGAATTGGTATGTGATTATATGGTTAAAGGTTGCCAGACGAACGAAAGGTGAGTGGGGAAGCAGCAGTTTTCTTCAAGGTACAGAACAAACTAATGTTTGATGGGTTCCGTTTGTTTCGGGGCAATAAAGTGGTACTGCCTTTTGGACTCAGACAGAATATTTTCCGGATTGGACATGAAGGACAAGTGAGTATGTCTGCTACAAAAAGACGCATTCAAGTGTTCTATTGATGGCCTGGAATGGATGTTATGGTGGAAGAAATGGTGAGAGAGTGCAGTTTGTGTGCAAATAGTGATAAGACAGTAAAGCCATGCGTCAAAGAATCTTCTCTTATTGAGTTAGCTACTGGGCCAAGGAGGAAGTTAGGTATAGACATATTAGGCATATTTTGAACCAGTCCTAGGAGAGAAGCATTTGCCATTGTACTGGTGGATAACTTTTCAAAATGATGTGCAGTTTAAATGACCGGGAATGTAACTTCAGAGGTGATCATTGAGATTTTAGAGGATGTGGTTTGTAGGGAGGGTTTACCAGAAGAGTTTGTTTCTGACAATGGTCCACAATTTATTCGTATTTCTTTCAAAGGTTATTTGACAAACACAAAAAAACTGCTAACCATTATCCCCAGTCTAATGGTCAGACTGAGAGATTTAACTGAGTAGTAAGAGAGTCCATGCAGTTGGCTTGAAAAAGAGGTTTGCCCTGGGGAAAACCTTTAAAAGCCACTTTGCTGCCATGCCGAATTCTGTCACAGGATGTTTACCTTTTGAATTATTATGTGGTAGGAATTCAGGATCTAATCTAGCTCCATAGTGGTTGAAGGAATGCTGTAGAGATTTGGAAGTTTGCATTGACTATAAGAAGACTAGGGAGCGCGTATAAATTTATCATGGGTAAATGAAGTATTTTATGAATAAAAGCAAATTTAAAATGTAAGATGTTAGGATTTGTGTAGGTTTGGTGTAGGTGTAGGTGATTAGGTTTGCATTAGGAAGCCGGTTGCAAGTGGTAAAGAGTCATTCAAGTGGTCGGAACCAGTTCTGGTATTGCAAGTTTATGACAAGGCTGTGAAAGATCAAGTAGGAAAAGTTTGGAATATGAGTTTGGTTTCTGATTTCAGAAGTCCTGTGAGTACTGGAACTAGGGATGCAGACCAATGCCCAAGAAGAGAGGATGACTGTGATGTTTTTATGGATGTGCAAGTGTGTGAAGATGTGGTGTTACTCCCAGAAGGAGTGGATATTGCTTCCAAAGATGTGTTGCATGATAAACAAATAAAGGATGTGGTGAGAAGAAGTTCTAGGACTAAACAATGTCCAGCAAAGTTCTCAGAATATGTCAAGTATTAATTTTATGTCTATAGTGATTGAATATTTTGGGGTCTGTTTTTTCCTATTTGTACATACTTAATGTTTATAGTTATTGGATCATTTTAGTTGTTTATTGTTTTCTAAAGGGGAAAGGTGTGTTGTGTTCTCTGTAATGATCCAAGCCTTGGTAGGTCCTGCATGTGGGTGGAATGTTGAGGGTGGAACTCTAGGGCTAGAATGGGGAGATTTGATGAGGGGACAGTTGGAGGAGCAAGGTGATTCCAGATGCTGCATGTGTTGTGGCTGCCCTGATATGTACAAATAAACATACGTGTGAACCTTGTGGGTGTCTTTGTTACACATCTCTAATCCTTTGTAAATGTTTACTATCACTTTTCCTGTATATCTTGTTCTCCATCTATCATTATCACCTCTCTTGCTCTCCTTTTGATCTTCTTAGTACCTACTTTTCAATTTTGGCTCACCATCTCTTCCTTACTGCTCCATCAACCTAACCCACCCTCTTTACTATTTGAGTGCCCTCACCTTTCTTTTTCAGTGTCACCTATGTCACTCTACATCACCACTTTTCTCTCTAGCTCTCATCTCTCTACCCCTTACCCATTTCTCTCTACCTTTCTTGGTACCTCACAACTGTCATTACCTGAACTATCTTTCTATACCTCACTTTTCCTAATTCTTGCATTTCTCTCTACCTCGCCAATGCAAAGCCACCTTCAAATTGTCTATAACTGTCTCACTATTTTACTTCTCTGTCTCCCTTTTTCTTCCCCTGCCTGTATCTCTCTCATCTCATCACACCTTACCTCTCTGTATACCTAATCCCATAGTGTTCCCCACCACTATTGACATCTCTGTATTCCCTTCTCCCTATCTCTAGCTATCTCTATCTCACTCCTTAAGTTTTATTCGATCTACCCTAACTCCTTCTTTGAATTAATCTTGCTATCTCCCTTCCTCTCCTCACCTTACATTGATCCCTACCTCAGCTGTCTCTATATCCTACTCTATTCATATCTGTACCTCTTTACTCATTTTAGTTCATCTCTCTTGTTATATCACACTGGTTACCTCTCATTCCTTCTGTCATTTTCCTATCTCTAGTACCCCAATCCCATTTTTCTTTCTCAGCAGAGCCAAAGGCCATGGTCCGGCCAGACAAATGCACACATGGAAGTGAGAGGAAAAGTATTAAGGAGACAATCTACATACTCCCTCTTTATCTCACTCCAACATCTTACCTATCTACCTGCCTCATATTCAATCTATTTTTCATCCTTTTACCTCTTTGTAGCTTTCTGGCTACCTCAATGTTCTCCTTTTACCTTAAATTTCTCAATATCTCTCATCCCATTTGTATCTATACCTCCTTTTTTCTGTTACCTAACCTCTCTATTCTTCTACTGCCCTACACGCCTTCCTGTTCCCTCACATTTGTATTACTCAGCTGTGCTGAAGGTCACAGTCTAGCCACAAAAGTACACACGTTGAAAGAGGGGATGAGAGACAAAGCAGATTAAGAGACATGAAGAGATAGTTGACAGATTTCACCTGATTGAATGGTGGAAATCTTTGGAACAGTGACCTGATTTTCCTTGTTTCAGCAAGCATGGCATTTGAAAAGGGTGGTCTATTTGTGAATATAGATATTCAGCAAATAGAGCTACACATTCAGAATAGTGTGCATAAGTCTTCATTTAATGTTATTTACTTGTCCACTAAATACACTCAAAGTCACCAACAATGTGAGGAATAGACTGTTATCCGCTGAATTCCACATAAAACATTGCTATTGTAACACCAAAATATCCAGAATCAAGTGCAATATCTGGCTCTGTCAATACTTGTTCAAGCTCTATTTTAGCTGCATTTGCCTGGGCTTTCAGCTGTTTTTGCATGCCCCCAATTCTAAAGGTTTCATGTGTAATTCAATAATGTTTTCGCATCGGCATAGCAGAGTTATCGGGAATGTGCAATACATTTCAAATTGTTGTTAGCAAGGGACCCCAGATTATGTCTTACCTTGGGGGACAAAAATCCCTAAGATGGCACTGCATTCAGCAATCACAATGATGTGAGAGGTACCCGTATTTCCGTAGGGTATAGGGTTAGTCCCAAGACAAAAATAGTGTCCCCCACGTTTCTCCAATGTTCTTTACCAAAACTCACCACTCTTTAAGCTATTCATCCACACACACTAATTCTGAACTCTTCAACCTGTGACCATCTTGGCTATGTTCATACTCCAATTACACAGCACTATTACAAAGTCTCCACAAAAAGATCTTTACAGGAGTAAATCCACAGCAATTTATTAAAAAGTATATTATAGTGTAATCACACAAACAAATATTATATTAAAAAATCGGGATAGTACAAAACACTATTGTTTTATCTCCAAATCTCGGTATTAAATTGTTTACCTATCACAATTCTGTACATTAATAACAATAATCACATTTCATAACACTTAAACAATTCATTAGATGTGAAATACTTTTCATGTATATCAATTTGAATTTAAAACACTAAAAAATATTCTTTAAAAACATGTAGTTGTCGTTGGATCATATCCAATGCAACCACCTTCTTCAAGAGAAAGAGTTTATGACAACAAGCATCTAAAAAACGTAATAATACATAATTACTCCTTCTTCATAAAAATACATTAGTCACATTTCAAGAGTTCAGTATCTTTACCCAGGCCTTCCATATACACTCTTAATTCCACATGCATACTACACTTCTGGGGTTTCGATTCATTTTCATTAATGAGTCACCAACTAGGAACCTCATATATATATTATTAATGGCTTTGTTGGTTCTGATTATATCACTCTCTTGGTACAGACAAAGATCTACTTATATATATTCATATTGTATGGTGTATTCCTGTACCTGTTTGGTTGTTTTACACACGACACCCTCAGGTGTTTGATGCACTCCCAAAATTGATTGAGCTATGGGAACAGAGACGAACAATCACTCTATTTATCTATAACAGTGGAGACTACTTTATAATTTATAGAGCAATAATGAAAGCACACTCCTCACCTTTCTCATTACTTTAATCTTCCACTTATGAATACATTTCTCTAATTTTTGAACTCTCTCGGAGGGCGATGGGCTCTAGGAGTCAATCACATAATCCCCATCAATAAAGGTCACCTTGATTTTATAACCATTAATGAAACTGCCTAGTTTAATAATACCATATTGAGGTAGAGTGCTTCTTACCTCTTGGGCAAATTTTATTTGTTGTCCTCTATTTGTTTTTTTTCCCCCCTTTTTAAAATAAATTCTGCTTCCTTAAAGGTACGATGAGTTTTGAGAATTAAACATACCATTCCAATCAATGTGGATTACCTTAATACTTAATCCTACTACTTTCTAAACATTTAATTATTAATGAAATTAGTGCCTCGCTCTCACCTATTGGTTTCTGATTCCTCCGTTATTCATCAGTGTTCATCCATGTTAATATTACCTTTTTTTGTGAGCCCGCTGGTTATTTTCAAATCTTCCTGATCAGCCTAGCCGGGTACCAATTAAAAACGAAGAGAGACACCTTCCACTGCTCCTGTGAAAGAGAGCTATACTGATCCATTGAGGACTGAGGTATTCAATGAATTGTAGAATAACTACTTGGATCTGAGGAATTAATGCCCATTATACCTCTACAGAATGATAACATAGTGTGACAATACATTTAGATGGGTGCAGATGTTAACAAGGTATAGAGGTGTGACACATGTGAATAGATTGAATTATATATTAATAAATGAAATATGTAGGTAGTTGGCAATGGCTTAAAATATATATAGTATAGCATTGCAAACGTCCTGCAATAAATGTATTGTTTATGTTAGATGGTGAACGACACAAATGCGGGCTACTACTAACTTAACAATAATAGCAAAAAGAGGCAATAAATCTATGTCTCGCCAACATGAGTGCTGTATGACGAATAAAGTTACCTATAGTAGAAAATAGAACAAAATGGTGCTGTAACACGTATGCACGAGTTACGTACATGACGTCTCCCCAAAATAATTGAAAAGGGACAACTAACCGTACTCGGCGTGCATAGCGAGATAAAGAAATACGGCCTAGATCGGATAGGCGGGAACTTGATAATCCTAAAAGCGTGAGGTAAGTCGGCGGGCTTCATGTATATAGGATAGTGGGAAAGTAAGAAGTAATAAATAGTACCGCTATTAAAGCAAAGGGGGACTCAGGAAGTTATGTAATGACAGGATATGTAACTAGTGTAACATTCACGGACAAGTGTAATTAGGAGTACACGTGGATTAAACTCTCTCCGTTTTTGTTTTTAATTAGTACCCGACTAGGCTGATCAGGAAGATTTGAAAATAACCAGTGGGCTCACAAAAAACATGATTGAACACTGATGAATAATGGAGGAATCCAAAACCAATAAGTGAGAGCGAGGCACTAATTTAAAAAATAATTCGATTTTTAGAAAGTAGTAGGATTAATTATTAAGGTAATCCACATTAATTGGAATGTTATGTTTAAATCTCAGAACTCATCGTACCTTTAAGGAAGCAGAACGTTTTTAAAAAAGGGGGATAACACAAATAGAGGACAACAAATAAAATTCGCCCAAGGGGTAGGAGCACTCTACCTCAATATGTTATTAATAAACTAGGCAGTTTCGTTAATGGTTATAAAATCAAGGTGATCTTTATTAAAGAGGATTATGTGATTGACCCCTGGAGCTAATCGCGGTCCGAGAGAGTTGAAAAGTTAGAGAAATGTATTCATAAGTGGAAGATTAAATAAAGTAACGAGAAAGATGAGGAGTGTGCTTTCATTATTGCTCTATAAATTATAAAGTAGTGTCCACACTTATAGATAAACAGAGTGATTGTCCGTCTCTGTTCCCATAGCTCAATCAACTTTGGGAGTGCATCAAATACCCGAGGGTGTCATATGTAAAACAACCACACATGTGCAGGAATACACCAAATATTATGAATATATATAAGTAGATCTTTGTCTGTACTGTGAGAGTGAAATGATCAGAACCAACAGAGCCATTAATAATATATATATGAGGTTCCTAGTTGGTAACTCATTAATGAAAATGAATCGAAACCCCAGAAGTGTAGTATGCATGGGGAATTAAGAGCGTAGATGAAAGGCCTGTGTAAAGATACTGAACTCTTGAAATGTGACTAATGTATTTTTATGAAGAAGGAGTAATTATGTTTTATTATGTTTTTTAGATGCTTGTTGTCATAAAATCTTTGTCCTGAAGAAGGTGGTTACATTGGATATGATCCACCGAATCGCCTCGTCGACAACTTCATGTTTTTAAAGAATATTTTTTAGTGTTTTAAATTTAAAATGCAAATACATGAAAAGTATTTCACATCTAATGAATTGTTTAAGTGTTATTAAATGTGATTATTGTCATTAATGTACAGGATTATGATAGGTGAACAATATTATACCGATATCTGGAGATAAAATAATAGTGTTTTGAACCATCCCGATTTTTTAAATATAATATTTGTTTGTGTGATTACACTATAATATACTTTTTAATAAATTGCTGTGGATTTACTCCTGTAAAGATCTTTTTGTGGAGACTTTGTAATAGTGCTGTGTAATTGGAGTATGAACACAGCCAACATGGTCAAAAGTTGAAGAGTTCAGAATAGGTGTGTGTGGATGAACTGCATTCGGCAATCAATTGTTGGCCACTTCCAAAACAACATCATCTGCAGGGACCTGCCTTAGACAACAAGTATTCTCCACCAGCCTGTATCTCTCTTCACTCATCACCTCTAATCTCTACAACTTGTTGACGTCTGTCCAGTTTGGTTTATAACATTCAAACAACATCTGCAGCTCCTCATGGAGACTTAAGGGTTTTTCACAAATACTGGAGAATGTTTTCTCATTTTTGACCAAATCTGTGGTGGACCAAGGGACATGAATGGTTACTCTTTCCCCGGCACTTGGTAATCCTGTAACGGGAGAAAGACATCTGGGGAGTCTTATCTGAGCTTGCCTCAATCCGTGTCACTAAAGGGCGAGGTATATCTCTCATCTTGGAGGTTTCTGTCTGATTCTGTAGCCACAGGACTCACAGTATGCCCTAAACTATCCTGGGTAATAGCTGGACTGAGGGTCCAATTTGACTGGTTCCTTTCTGGAGCTGAAAGAACATGAGGTCTAGAGTGAGAGTATAGGCTTTTGGAGTCAGGTTCCGGTTCAAAATCTTTATTCGACACTTTAAGTGAGCCTCTCATTGCGAGCACCATACACCGTCCTCTAGCGAATCATTGCCTGTCACTCTATCAGCTTGTGTATTATCACATTGTGCCCCTATTGACAGCAGAGTACCCTGCCCTGGCCCATTTCCAGGGTGCATCTATGGGTGTGCCAATGGTGTCCCCCACCTGCCATGGTGAAACTCATAACATCCAAGCATATTCCTCTCTTTATTATTCTTCCAGATCTATTTTTCCAGTAATTTGGGGAAATGAGGAGAAGTGGGTAAGTAGAGGTACAAGATCTAGCATTGAGTATCTAATGACTGATTTAAAATTGAAGTCTCTTCTGGGTCTGTCTCATCCCATAGACATGTGCCCCATGCTTCTTTTTATTTGCTTCCTCATACCAATTTATGAATGCTGGACATTGTACTGTTTCTATCTTATTTTTAGGGTCTTTCAGTTGTCCAATGACTATTTATTTACTTGTCATAATTCAAAGGTACCTTCCTCTAGAAAGAACTTCTTTCCGTCTTTATTAGTGTGCTCCACCAACTTTTGCAGATAATTGCACATGAATTTTCTAAACTGGGAGTATATAGCAGGAAAACAAGTCCCTTTCACCACTGTATCTTCTTGTTCAGATGTCTTTGGACCCTTTCTCCTTCTCCATTCAAACCTAGCTAAACATATGGATGTCTGCCTGCCATGTGTTCTAGCTCAGGAAAGTGTCTTACACTAACGTGCACTGACCCCCTTGCATTCAGTTTTCCTCCAGTCACTGTCATTAAGCTAGCAAGGAGCCCAGGAAGGCTGGACCAGAAAGCCTCTTTCACGCATATATTAATTTCCTTATGGGGTCTATACTCGGGTCCTGGCACTCTTACCTATCTTCCACTTTCCACACTATCTTAACCCCTTCAGTGCCACGCCCTTCCCCCCTCCTGTGCCGGGCGTTGTATTAGTGGGTGGGGTTCATGACGAGATAGTCTCGTCATGGGCACAGCGCAACCGTGCTCCATGACGAGACTATCTCGTCATGGGCACTGAAGAGGTTAACACCCCCCCTTGCTCAATGCCATGGATTACAATCAAACCTTTCCTATCTGGAACTCCTCCTGAATCTACCTAGGTTAGACAAGTGTGAAAATACGCTCTAGTGCCTACGTGAAATCTGAAAATATATCTTAAGGAAACATTTAAAAAAATGTGAAATCAATAGGGAATGCATCCAAGATTTCCCCTCGCAGTAGTTAAAGTTCTAATGCTGCTTGCCCCCCTTTACCTGCCCTTTTTATAGACCTTTCACACTAAAACATCAAAAGGAAATACATGTAAAAGAACCCAAAACCTAGATAGGAACACGCACAGTTTCCTCTAGTGACGAAGGTAGAAGACCGTAAAACAGATAATAGCACAATAGAAGTTAGACACTCAAGGCCCGAATCACAGAAGTAATCTGAGACAAAATCCTAAATTTACTACTTTTGGTATTCACAGAAGGCATTTAGTAGTAGTAAAGTTAGGATTTTGTCTTAAGTCTGTCTCAAGTCAAACCTAAGTCAAACTTAAGTCAAACTTAAGTCAGAATCCTAACTTTACCACTACTAAATGCCTTCTGTGAATACCAAAAGTAGTAAGTTTAGGATTTTGTCTCAGATTAGGTCTGTGAATCGGCCCCTCAGGGCCTTATTCAAAAAGGTAAACTTACACTTTTGTGTAACTTTGCACTTTTTCCCATGCATAAAGGTATTTTACGTTTAGTATCTTTACGACTACAGAGTCTCCACACATAAAAATATAGAACAGCCCTATCTTTTAATGTGCAGAGACTCCGCAGTCTCAAAGATACTACTCGTAAAATATATTTGTGAATAGCAAACAATCAGGGCCCCATTGAGAAAAATCAAAATCGTTGTTTAAAGTTACCAAGTGTGAAAATGTAGCTAAATACATGAGAGGTGAAGCAGCCAAGGCAGCTATGTTTATCACTGGCATACATGCAAAATGGCAGCTGTTCAAGCAAAATGGTGTGGGCTGTTACAGTATTTTTCAAGCAAATTTGTGCAATTTCTCACTTCATATGTATACAATAGCAACATCCCAAATGAAAAACCAAATGAATTGAAGACATAGCCCTTTAAATATTTGCTATATCTGATAAATTAGAAATCGATTGGTAGGTTAATTTCCTTGCTATCATTTTAAGAATGATTTTAAAAATGAAACAAGGATGAGTTCTTCTGTTTTTTTTTCCCAAAGCAACACGAAAGCTGTTATATTGTTTTACATAGTGGCCTTTTCTTAGGTTTAAATATTTCAGTTTCTTCTGCCAGTACATCAGGAATGACGTCACTTGTTGTCACAGAAGCTGGTCTGCAACTTGCATTATTGTGTGGTGATCTCGTCTCCCGCTCTAACACTGGTCTGTCCTCAGGAACGTAATCAGAGCTATGAGTATTACCATAGCTCAATAACCGAGGCTTTGAAATGGGGCCGTTGTCTCTTTAATTCATCTAACGGGTGGCGGAAACCAGCAAGCTGGCAGCTGGGATAATGTTAAAACATTCATGCGGGTGGCACCTGCCAAACGTGGATGAGTCTAATACCATGCAAATAGATCTACAAACAAAATCCAGTTGGAAGGGCCAGTGAGGTAAAAACAAGGTTAATAGGATGAATGGTTGGCTAGCATTTACTGCTCTTATCACGCAAACGCCAGCCAAGCGAAGTTTTTAATTATTATTAGAACATTGGAATGTTGGAAGCTCCATTGAAAACAATGAAGTAGCCCCGGCTTATAATGGCTGGTATAAACCTGGAGCTCCAACATTCCAATGCTTCTTTGTTCACAGCTCTGGCTGTGAACAAAGGCTTCAGGGAGCCTGAAGGAATTTCAATACCCTCGCATTCCCTAAAGTCTTTGTTTAATTTGTTAGAGCATTCTGTTCTCTAGTGGCAGAATGTTCTAATAGCCTTATAGCCCTTCGTGGCTGGGCTATACCGGCTATTAAAGTCTCGCTGCCTTGTTAAAGTCCCTCACCTTCGGCTCGGGCCTTTAACAGTGCAGTGGGCCTTTAATGGCTGGTATAGCCTGCTACGGCGGGCTATAAGGCTAAAATAATTCCTTCCTCAGGATTATGGGTGGACTAAATTGTTTGCCAATAGAGAAATAGCTCTAAATGCACCCTTTTGTTTGCCCACAGAGAGCCTTATGTTTAAAAAAAACGCAAAAATGTTACACAGACAAGGGAATAAAATGTGGATTTCATGTCCAACACAGGAAACAGGCCGTGTTTGGGTTGCCTGTACATCATAGGACTTGCAAAAGGAACAAGTTGCCCACAGTCATCTTGCGGGAGCCAATCAAACTGATCGTAATAGTGAGACTTCGTTGTAATTGGTTGAACAGGTGGGCAACTGGCACTTCTACACCAACATATTGTTTTATTTATCTAGGAAGATAGTCTTTTAAATAATTAGAATAGAACCATTTGTTAAGAACATCCCGAATCCAGTCAGAACATCTCTTGCAGAATTTTCTGCAACTAGTGTGGGCACCAGTTGTTTGTCAGCTGTTCGGAGACCACCTACTGTTTGCGCCTATTTTTCTCTCAATGTTCAGCAGCAGAAATGGATTGTGAAAATGCGAATATGAGCTGTCATTCGCTTCCATCTTCAGCCACTTGGAATAGACAATATAGTCCGAGCCTTCTCGCGGGGCAGATTCAAACAGTCATGTTGTGCATTCTGGAGCTGTTGGAGAGAAATAAACATAGATGACAAAGCACATCTTGGCAGAGTGTTGAATTAAATTACGTTTTAACTGTAGTGTTAGCCTGTGTTGTCCTCTGCTGTGCATTTACGTTTTTTGTTACTGGACATGTAATGCATCCTTTGGTCAATTTAAGTGCATTACTTTTTAACAGTCCGGACATACAGTTTATTGAGAAACACTAACTGACTGACAGACGTGCGACTTTGACGAATGTTCAACACGCATCACACGGTGTTCATGTCGCTCAACAAAAGGCCCGATTGGAACAGAAGAACATGCTTTTTTCTCAGTGGAAGAATTGTAATTAAAAATGTCACCGTGAAACAATTTCAAGAGCTGAAATCCATTTCCATGGCCTAGGGAGCATTACATTTGCAGGTTACAGAACCATGAAAACTGCTGACTTTGTAATATGCGCCAAGTCATGCTGCTTGAAATGCCTTCCTTTTTCCATGATCGGAAGTTGATGTATTAATTTTGTGAACAGCTGCAGGGGTTATTTGAAGCTGAAGAGTAGTTTTCGCCCCAAGCCATGCATCTGACAGATATTCTTTATTTCTCAGTCTTTCTTCAACCAGCTGAGTAATAGAGTTGAAGGGGAATGTCAAAGCCAATTAACCCTCACTGTGGCAATATAAAATAACTCTCTTAATCACAGTGGCAGGGCATTATACTGCAGTAGTGTCAGTAGTGACTGGTGTCACGGATCAGAGTGGCGGGGCAGAGGGGAGGGACGACGGACGAAAAATAAAAAAGAACTTACCTGCTGCCCGCCGCATTACCGCACTACTGCTCCAGACCACTGCAGGCACAGGCTCAAGGACTCTCATGTGGCCAATCCGGACGCTGCTCTCATGCATGAGAGCAGCATCAGGATTGGCCTGAGTGCCCTGGATTTGAGCTCCCAGCGGGACTGGGAGCCTGTGCCTGCTGTCTCCAAGCCGGCAACACAGCTCGGGTTGGAGACATCTCAGTGCGCATGTCGGTTTGGTCATCCTACGATGGCCGGCCAAACCGACATGCGCATTCACAGCAGTGCACACCATTCCTCCTACAGCCTGTCACCTAGTAGGCCCCATCCCCAAGACTCAGCATGGGAAAGAAAAATAGAAGGTTAATAGACTTGTTTTATTATCGTTTAATTTTTTGCTATTTTGAGGCTGCTTGTGGGCGGGAGACGCTCCTTCGCAATTGCGGATGAGCCACCGCCGAGCAGTGTCATCAGACGTATTTGAGCACAATATTGAGTTTTGAATTTCATCCTACCTAAAAAATCGTATCCAAAATAGTGATATCATGAAACTAAACAGAAACAGTCAAGTATAGATTTACTATTCTTAATTGCACATCTATACACCTTGACAATACATATATATTGTCAAGGTACATAAATGTGGAATTAGGACTCATACTTTAACGATATTGTGGTAGTTAGTTCTCAAAACTAATTATTGTGGGATGATGTTTTGTCATTCGATATTGTGACATATTTACATCCATCATTAGTGGGATTGTTGTGGTAGCAGAATTAAAAAAAACAATTGCACAACATACGCTTGATCGATCTCATTTTCATTCACTTACCCCTAAACATGAAGTAGTTAAATTCCTTTAAGGCTGGCAGATTAAACAAATAAACTACTCCTTTAGATATTAGATCATACTGGCTATCATCTGAATAACAGATCTCATTATTAGCAAATGTATTCCTACTCAGTGGGCAAAATAGTGAGGGAACTATTTCAAAATCTGGTGTCAGAGTTTAGGAGTAAATTTAAAATGAGAATGTAATTTTATTTTTTAAATACTACACCCCAATACAATGGGTGGTGGAGGCAGAGATTGGCACCAAATTCCGGTTGGACCATAACCCAGTAACATTAACTATGCAAGTGGGCCAGAACTTCCCTGTGATTGCTTATTGGTGGAGACTTAAGAAACTGACTCCAAGTGAACCGTCGTGAGGAGCAGTGTGAGAGAGGTGCTAGGATATAACTTGCAGGAAATCAAGACCGAGGGCATGTCATGGCCGATTATCCGGGATGCAGCCAAGGCTGTTCGGAGAGGGAAGTTATTTAAACATACAATCACCTATGAAAGATTATTCAAATCTTGACAGCTATTATTAGAATTAGAGCTAGCACAATTGGAGACTGAACATAAACGTACTGGCTCAAAACGTGTATACAAACACATGAGAAGTCGAAGGGAGGAACTTGAAGCTCTTCTGATAAAGATGCAGTAAAGATGCTATTCAGTGTATACCAAATATACTATGAAAGGGAAAATAAAGAGGATAAGCTCTGCTGGAGTGAGAATCAGGTTAATTTAAAGCAATTGGTTTACTCTTCATCCAGACTAATCCCCGGTCGGTCAGGCCAATGGACCTTAGGCGTTGTGGCGAGAAGAGAAATTCAAATCATCAATAAACCCCCAATTTATTATCAATAATTGTGTGAGTCAATGGATAGTCGAGGTAAGTACTAAAGGTTTTATTAATTCAAATCCTTTAGTAGCTTTTCTTTAATTATCATCATTTTATTTATCAAGAAGTATTGTAAATCTCAATAGCATCAATATAAACATAGATCATTAACAATAAGCACGTCCCATGAAGAAAATAATCCCTTTTCTAAAATATAAAAGTAAGTACCCAGTTAGAACTCGTAAAGAGCTCTAGATAGAGAGAGAGATGGAGAGCAAGCATAAAGCTTCAATAAATTCAATTCAATAATATGAGAAAAAATATCAAAGCAGAATGTCCCATGAACAAAAGTTCAAGAAAAGTCAGTAGAGCTGCAGCACAATATAGCACATGGTTTAGAGCAAATGGGATAAGGTTCTTAATGAAATCTCTGCAAATCTGATCCAGCATGACAGGTTTGGAAGGGAGATAAGGAGGGAAGCCATCTAAGGACTGTGTGTGCTAATCTAGGAACACACACTTATATAAACAACACATTTTGTTAGAATCCGCAACAGTTGCCTTTCCAGTCTTCTTCCATCCAATCGTCATCCAAAGCTTTCAGGGGAACCGGATTACTCTTCATCATTCCTTCAAGGGAACAATTAACTATCAAATATGTTAGTTAATTTTGTTGCAACTAATGTTCAACAGCATTTAGCTTCACTTATGGCTAAGCTTTCTCACATATGCTTCAACAATTCTGTCCTTCAAAACTAAAGTAGGTTATGTAGAAAGTGAAACATCTTTTAATGAAAAATAAAAATGTTTACAATTACATATTCTGAAAAGGAAATATGAGGTAGTTGAAGTGGTCAATGTCTAAATTGTTCGCTGATTCTTCATATATGGTTGCCAAGCTTCCCAATAAATAGACTAAATCCTAATCAATTATAACAATAAGCTCTATTCAGACACAAGAATTGCTACAATAAATATGTGAATCATTCTATAAAATGTTAATCTTATTCTGAAATAGCATAATTTTGCCGAGGTCAAGAGTTACACATTTTTGTAATCTCTTCATTGTACATTATTTTAGGGTTTAAACTGTGTTTGGAAAGTGTATGCAGCACTCATTTTGTTGGCTAGAAGAGTGATTTGTTTAAGTGCGCAAAAAGCAGTATGTTTAGTGGCTTTAGATTTAGGCCTCGGTGGCAGAGTTGAACAGGAACTACACAGTGCGGATTGAGCCTGTCTGTCTACAAGGAGAGTCTGACTTTAGGGGAAGCTTCATGCTCTTTGCCCACCAGCCTGTGCTTGCTTACTGGCCCTCTGGCTCCCAAGCAACTCTGAGCCCTCCTCTCACACCTTCACAGGCCCTTTAAAGTTTGTGGAGAGAACCCCAAAACAGCCACCTCCATTGTGTAGCCCCAGCTTCTCTGTGCACTGACAGCACATTGAGCAAAAGACAAAGAAGGTGGTAAAGCACAGACTTCTTGCTGTGTATGCTTGAAGCTTTCAAAGTGCATTTTTCCTCTACCCATGACTGTTTAAATTTACCTCTTGGATTCTGTGCTTTTGTACTTTAAAACTGCTGTGTTTTCTGCCTGTGACTGTTCAAATTTACCTCTTGGTGTCCGTGCTTTGTAGTTTACAACTGCTGTTTTTTTCTGCTGATGACTGTTTACATGTACTTCATAGTTTTCCCCTATACAGTGCTAAGGCCTGTTGAAGTCAATCCACTTCCCTCTGCCTCCATTTTTGTTATAACAAGGTAAACATGCAAAATACACCTCAAAGGCTAAGCAGAGTGTGTTTAAGAGACTGCATAATCTGCCTGTAGGGTTTAAACTGTGTTTGGAAAGTGTATGCAGCACTCGTTTTTTGTGGCTAGAATAGTGATTTGTTTAAGTGTGCGAAAAGCAGTAGTTTTAGTGGCTTTAGATTTGGGTCTTACCTGCAGAATTGAACCGGAACTACAGAGTGTGGATTGAGCCTGTCTGTCTCCAAGGAGATTCTTGACTTCAGGAGCAGCTCCCTGTCTCATGCCCACCAGCCTGTGCTTAAGGTCACTTGGTCCTTATATAAGTTTCCTACTGATAGTTTCATCTGTGCTCTGATTGGTTCCTAGGGCTCAGGTTTCTATTGGGTTTAGGGCTTAGGGTTTGAGTTTCTGATTGGCTGTTAGGGTTCTGGTTTGTTCCTAGGGCTAGGGTTTCTATTGGACGTAGGGCTTATGGTTTGGGGTTTGATGGGCTTATAGGGCTAGGGCTGTGATGAGTTGATAGGGCTAGGTCTTCCACTGGCTTATTGGGCTTAGGGATAGGGTTCTGATTGGTCAGGGTTAGGACTAGGGATCCCATTAACCAAAGGTAATCTGACCTAGGGCTATTTAACCTTAGGGCTAATTTCGCACCCAGCCTGGGCGTCGAGGCTAAAGGCAGAGAAGACAAGGGTTGTTGCCTATTTGGGCCTCTTCAGGCAGGGTCTGGCCTAGGGCAAGAAATATTGCGCTTTTTATTATTCACCAGCCACTTCCTTAATGCATCAAGGTCCTCAAACACAATAATACAGTCACACCAAATGCACTCCTCACATTTACTACAAACAAATCCTAACCACATTTTAATGCCTCAACAACCACTACAAAACCCCACAAACCACACCTATATACCCTTCTACCCCAACTAACACATAGTTGCACCTTCACTCTCACACAAAACACCGCTCTGTCCTATACCACTCACAAATCCACACATCATCAACACATTACAAAGCCACACAATGCATAACTTGAATCGATCCAAACACACACTCCCTGTTCATGCAAAACACCAGCTCTACCCTCTATTTGCTCCTAACAGACCCCTTTCTGTTGCCACCAAACCTATACTCAGCCTTCCATCATATCATTTACCATCACTGACCCCACCTCGTCGGCCAAAAATCTAGGCGTTTTGATCGACCCTACCCTTAACATGTGTCAACAAGTTAATAGAACGGTCTCTACCTGCTGGGGCATTATATACAGATGGAGAAAAATCAGACACTATCTCTCACAACAGGCAAGGAAACAAGTGGCTGTTGCTCTTATCGGTTCTCGGCTGGACTACTGCAATGCGCTTTATGCGGGACTTAATAGAAGTCTGCTGCAGCGCTTGCAAGTAGCCCAGAACGCAGCAGCTAGGTTTGTCCTTGATTTGCCTAGGTATGCCTCGGCTACCTCTGCCAGAAAATTGTTACACTGGCTGCCTATAGAGGATCGCATACTCTTTAAGACCATGTGTATGACCTACAGGGCTCTGGCTAGGGGTAGCTCTTCTAGTGTGGGTGCTATTCTGTCCCATTATAGCCCCTCCAGGAACTTGCGTTCCTCTAATAAACTTCTCCTACTGGTTCCCCGTATCCGGAAAGTGAGATGGGGAGGCAAAGCCTTTTCCTTTCTGGCACCTAAGTGGTGGAATGATTTCCCACTCGAACTTAGGTCTCTTCCCACTTTACAGCTTTTCAGAACTGCCTTGAAAACCCATCTTTTTGTTAAGTCATACTTGTAGTGGTGTTTTGTTTTCTGGTTTTGATCTGTTTGGTAGGCGCCTTGATGCCTTCCGGTTTTAGTTGCGCACTATAAATTTATTTCATTCATTCATTCATCACCCTCCTCCTCTTTCAACCTAAAACATGCAACCAAACAATCCTTACATTTCACTCAACCACACACATTACCTCTTACTGCTATCAAATCTAATACAAACACTTATTAATCTTGTCCATCCCCTCTCAAACACCATATACACTCTTTCCAAAACACGTCAGCACCTCCTTTACTGTTAAAATCACACCCATCAGCAGTACTTTACATGCAAAATCCTTCTCAGAAAACAACTACATCAATATCTCCTCTCACTACTCCACAAAAACAAAACATAGCACGCATACCAGCACAACAAAATCTCACACACACATACAATTTCTTAATACATTCTGTGACAAATTAGAAACAAATAACCACGCTCACCCTCATGACTACACGAATAATACACATCCTTAACCACTCTTACTTCCAAATTCTCTACCTTCACTAACACCTACCACAAATACTCCAACACCACAATTCTCATTTGCCCGCGTCTCATCCATTGCACAATTTAGAGTCTTAAAACATGGCCCACATGCTCCACCACCAACCCAAACCCATATACTATCTAGCCTAAACAGACACAAACAAAATATGCCTCTCTTCACAAGTTCACATCTCTATGACTATTATGCAACAAGGCTACTCTACAAAAACAACACAGCTCCCCACCTCACTCTCAACCACCACCTCCAACAGCAAAGTGCCTCCTAAACCTGCTGGACGAGGAATATGATATAGAAAAACAACAGTGTTGCTATCCTTATGTAGTTAATAACAGCACGAATGACGCACTCTGCTACAACATCTGCTACAAGTCAAAAAAATACTGCTCACTCTTCTAGTCAACAGAATCACACTACCACCAAAACAAAATCTCTAAATTGGTTACTAGTCAAGTCAAAGAAGGCTTTATTCGATTGATTAAACGAACAATCATAAAAGCACAGAATTACCAAATACATTTAAACATTTCGTGCAATAAAATAATTATATAAATATTACATAAACTTCTATTCAAAATTAAAACAATATTAAACTTACAAAGGCCCTAGTTTCATTAAAAAAAGAAACAATTAAATGAGCATATGTTTACTTTGACTTAAAACTTTTTCAAGAAAATTATTATCCTAAAAACACTGTGCCCGAACTGTTTTAGGATAGGAACAAGGAACAGGCTCCTTACAGGAGAGTAACACCTACAAAAGAGAGTAACATGAATCGCGGATTGTGAGGAAATATTATCACAGGGGCAAGGCTGGAGGTCTTGAGACCAGTCATGTGGGAAAAGTAACTAATCCATAAAAGATCCCCAGCCTAAATCGGGTCTTTTCCTCCATGTCACTATGGAAACGTTACATAGACGACATCTTTTTGATCTGGCATGACACTCAAACCATGCTTGAAAATTTCCTCCATTGGCTCAACAACAACTGTGGTGGTCTCAAATTCACACTCACACATCACAAATCATCCATACCATTCCTTGACCTCAATATTGCACACAAAGATGAACATCTGATTACTAGCCTCTTCAGGAAATCCACTGAACGAAATACTCTGTTGAAGTATAGTAGTAACCACCCAAGATCTTTAAGAGACTCTCTACCCTATTCTCAATACCTACGCATACAACGTAATTGTACCCTCAAAGAGGACTACTTCAGGGAAGCCAAAACACTGAGCAACAAATTGACCTCCAGAGGCTACCCAAAGAGATTGATTCGTGGTGCCCTCAAAAGAGCATGGTACTGTCCAAGGGAATTTCTCTTGGAACCCAAACCAAAGACAGCACAGAACCGTATAGTCTGTGTCACCACTTTCTCCCTCTCTTCAAACAAATTACGTAAAAGCATTCTCAAACACTGGAATGTAGTAAACGCAGGAATACTCAGCCTTGAAAGACCCCTCTTTGCTTTCAAAAAAAGCAAGAACATTAAAGACCACCTGGTAAGAGCGGCACTCCCCAGTACAATAAACACTGGTACCCTCCATGAACATTGGGCCCTTCCACCTTTGATTGGTCACAACAGATGTGGTAATTGCACTGTGTGCAGATTTACCTCCGATTGTAAAGAATTTGCATTTGCCAATATACGTAATGTACACAAGTATTTCAGCAACTGTAATACTTGTAATGTTATCTATGCCAACTTCTGCCCTTGTGATATGATTTACATAGGTCAAACCACGCAAAAAGATCAGAATCTGCCAACACAGGAGCAGATTAAGATGTAAAACCCCAAATGCACCTTTGGTCGAACATTTTGAGGCCCTAAACCATTCTGAGGACGACATAAGCTGGACAGTGGTTTCTGTTGTAAAAATCCCACCAAGAGGCGCTGATCTCTCTCTATTGCTGAACAAAGAGGAATTGAAGTAGATTTTGAAAACTGGTAGCATACACAGAGGGTTGAACTGCCGTGAGGATTGGACTTCTTTGTTATGAACACTTTTGGCCTATTAACTCTACGTTCCTGAATATTAACCATAACACCTCGTCTCCACTACCACAATTCGCCACCGCTGTGTTTCAATTGTGGCAACACGTTGCATAACCTATTGTACATAACATTCAATTGTGGCAATACTTTGCATGCACTTAACTCTCAAATGTTTACCGATATGGCGTGATCGCTTCCATTATTACCGCAATTCGCCACTGCTGTGTCTCATATGTGGCAACACTTTGCAGAACCTATTGTACATTACATTCAATTGTGGCAATATTTTGCATGCACTTAAATGTTTACCGATATGGCGTGACCGCTTCCATTACCACTCACTTAAACTCCTTAAAATGTTTAATGTTGAGGCTCGATACTCTTTTTGTACTATTTATCAACTCTCTTTTCACCTCTATCCCTTTATTTCCTTGGCTCCCATCTAAACTCGTTACGTTTACACCCTCCCAACATGGCGCCTCAAACGCCCATCACCCTCGCTTCACTGACAAGCCCGCTCTGCCGATCACATGACCGCCCACACGGCCGATCACATGACTCCTCCTACTCTTATTCTGACGGGAGTCTCACTTCCTCCTCACCACCGTTCCGGCATTGTCCGAATTAGACGCTTCACGCGCGGCCACGGAATTCCCTTCTCTCACAATCCAGAGGTAAGGTTCGCAATCACTCTTCCTATGCCCACCCCGTATGTCTTCGCCACGGTCCCTGATCCAATCCGTTTTTCGATTTTCCCTTCCAGACGAAGCTTTCATTTTTACCGTGGTCTACTTATCTGAAAATCAAATATCCTATGTAAGCGCATTACACGCTTTACCCCTTCTCACTCACCGCCTCCATTCCACCCACCTCCCTGACCCGTCTTCCCTTTTTCCCTCCCAGACGAAGCTTGAAATATCACCGAGGTCTGCACACTCGAAATTTTTCTGTCCTAGGTAAGCGCCTAACTCGCTCTCTCCTCCCTCATTCACCGCTTCCATTCCATTCACCTCACCCCAGCCCCCCCTTCTTTTTACAGGCATTGTACCTAGTAAGCGCGTTCACCATGTTTCCCGTCACAGACGCCCTTCCGTTTACCCATGAGGTAATTCTCTCGCCCCGCGGTTTTTTCGCGGCTTTCTCATCACGGCGCAATTCTGTCAAGTGCGCGCATGCCCTCAATCACAATGCTGGACATTCCTACGGCATGTCTCCGCCTCACAATATATCCTTGACTATTCTTCCTTTTCCATCACAATTACATGCATTAATTTTTAATTCTTTTAAATTCTAAAACACCATGTGGTTCTAATCACTTTCCAAGCTCTCATCCCTATCTTTACCTTTACAACTTCATTTTCCTCCTATATTTTCTTAAAGATCTTTCGGACGCCTGCTGTCCTCAGTGCCACTATCATAACTGAATCTTATTTCTAATTCATGATAATGTAGATAGACGCTTGATCTGACAGCGCTATTTTTTCTTCCACTTTGAATACGTATTTAATAACTACTATGTGGTTTTTCCCTCCCCCTTCTCTCCCTGCATTTTTCCCAAACTTTTGTGTGTTTTTATTGTTTATTTTATGTAATTTCAGGCATCTGATTATGGGCATTTATTGGTTCAGTCCTGATGATGATCCGATATCCTTCTGATAAGGATCGAAACGCCGTCGACATAATTGTTCACCTTACACACTCAATTCTCTGTATATTATGTACTGTGAAGGTGGCAGTATTTGTATTTGATGTTTCGCTATTGTTGAATTTTTCATAATAGAAACATCGTTGAAATTGCCTGCATGTTTTTCACATGTTGTCCTCGCGAAATGTAAGTCCAAGGATACAGGCTTGTGTCCCACTAAGATTCCACTTACATTCCAGTTATTATTGCTAATCATCTCTACTTATTAAAGGTGCCTTGTCCGGCTGGACATTGGCTGAAATATAGTACCAATCTTGGCTATATTCATTGTTTGACTAACTATATTTTGCTTTCAGGGACCACTAATAGTAGTAGGATCAATAAAAAACTCTAAATGGCCAAGATCTTTCAAAAAAATATGGACATACCTTGGCCATGGTATCCTCATTACATCTTCCAATTTCAGGATGTCTATAAGGATATCTCTGTTCAATTTGGCCTCTTCTTTAGTCCAGAGCCTGTCCCATAATAGCACATTCTCGAGCCTGATTTGGTCAGAGATAAAATGATGTCCTAATTCTGCATGACAAATGGACGCTGAGGTACTACTTGGGACGGACAAAATGTATCTTAGGAAGGAATTTTCTATTCTCTGAAGTCGGAGCGAATCAGCAAACTGCCAAACCCCACTCCCGTATACTGCCGCTGAAACGCACTTCGCCTTATAAATTTTGATAAGCTCCTCAGGGGGTCTTTTGCCCAATTTTCTGGCAAAAGCAGTTAAAGCAGATGTAGAGCGTAAAAGTGCCAATTTATTTGCTGCCACAGCTTGTGCCCACGTATCATTATTGGCAAAAAGAATAACCAAGTTTTTTGTGGCCTTTTTCTTTTTATCCTGCAACAAACATAGCCTTGTGTTTCTTAATGCCATTACCACAGCGCATGATAAAGGTTTTGGAGGAGTTTACCCTTAAACCTAGATCTTTCATAAAAAGGGAAAAACTGTCCATAACACGCTGAAGGCTTACTTGTGTGCGAGACATCAACACCGCGTCATCTGCATACAAGAGAGCTGGAATTGGGCGGCCATCAACCTGGGGGAAATCTTGATTATTTTTAAGAAGGGCCTCTCCCAGTCCATTTATGTATAAATTAAAAAGGAACGGGGCCAGGACACAACCCTGCCTAACTCCGCTCCTAATTGGGAAGGCCACCGAACATTCGCCCTTCAGACCACAGCACACACGCGCTTTAGCATCACTATAAAAACGTTTAAGAAAAAATATAATATTTACATCCACCCCCATAGCTTCTAGTATTGACCAGAGTTTAGTGTGGATCACACAGTCAAAAGCGGCTGTGAGACCCACAAATGATAAAAATAAGTTCCCTTTCTTGACCCTCGTGTATTTCCCCACCAGAAGGGACAGATTTAGAACCTGTTCTACAGTCCCCAGTCCGGCCCGGAAGCCATATTGTAAGTTGGACAGGACGGAATTCTCATCAGCCCAGTCCTGAAGGCGTTCCAGTATAATTCTGCCCACTACCTTCGTTATGGCATCCAACAGGGGAATTTGGCCTATAGCATCCCGGGTCGTGTCTATTCCCTTTTTTAAAAATGGGCACGATGGTGGATTCTACCCAAGTAGGTAAAAAATCGGTAGTGCAACTGGCATTGAGCACCTGTGCCAGTAGGGGCCCCCACAAGGAAATATTTGATTTACACATATCTACGGGGACCCCATCAGGTCCAGGAGCCTTGCCACCCTGGCTTGCATGAAGAGCCCGCTCCACTTCCTCTAAAGTAAACATTAATTCCTTGAAATTAGAAAGGTAGTTTAGGCCATAAGCCTCCTGGGCTTGGTTATCCATTGTGTCAGTATTTCCCTCGCCATTATATACTTGGGCAAAGTGCTTAATCCACTGTTACTCAGTTATGGCTATCTAGATTGACGGGCCACCCTCTTTAGTTAAAACTGGTTACTAATAAATGCTCTATCACTCTCTAAAAACTAGCACCTCATCAACGATCTGCTCACTGACGCACAACCCGACTTACTCATATAGGCAAAAGAGGATGTGGACTAGCTGTTATATTCAAGCAAACAATAAATCTCACCAAGGCTGACAACATTTCCGCACAAGACTGTGAGGCCCTCATCGCCACATGCAACCCTACACCAACTTCCTTCTCGTTTACAGACTGTATGCAACATTCCCAGACACGTTTCCAGACACAGTTTCAAACCTTATACCACTACATTCCAACCTATTTATTCTTGGTCACATAATCATTTGGTTTTGCAAACCCGTTACTCCCCATCCAAAAACTATCATCACTGGCCTAGTCACACTGAATCTACATCAGATTGTACACAAACCCACACACAGTAGCTGAAGGAAGCTTTGAAATCCTAATACCTCTAAGAACAGCAAAATAGGACAAAAGAAAACAAGCACTTTGAAGAAATACAAAACGAAAAAAGGTAAAACAATAAATCAAAAAGATGCAATGCACCTAGCTCAAAACACACAGCAATCAAGACAAACTTTCCCTAGGCAAAAGTAACAGAATATGCAAGTCAACAATCAAAAAAGCTAAAAAAAAAAGCTACATTTCAGACATAATTCAAAATGTTAAGTGTGCAAATAAAGAATTATTTAAAATTCTCGCAGAATTTTGAAAACCTAAATGCACAGAAGGAACTCATCCAATTATTTAATAATTTACTGACAAACTGGCAAATCATTACACAACCAAAGCAGACATGTTGGACTCCTATTTAAAACAAAGGAAAATCACCAACAACAACTCATTTCCAAAAGAGCCCTCCAAAAGACGGCTAACCCAGCCTCTGCATTCCTCCAAACAAATATCAAAAAGTGAATTTATGGATCTAATAAAAGTAAGGAGGCCACACGGCTGCCCCTCTGACCTTTGCCCACCACGGATCTTCAAGAACATTCTTTTAACTACTTCTGCTGCCACACAAGTAAGAAGAATCATCAATAATTGTTTGACTACGAGAATCTTTCCAGAAGACCTAAAAAAGACATACATACTCTCTTTATTAAAGAAAACAAACCTGAACCTGCATGACCCCGACAACTACAGACCAATTACAAATGGCCATTTCCTGGGCAAACTGATAGAAAGAGCAGCATTCGCCCAGCTGTCACAGTTCATTAAACATAACTTCATACTTGCAGACTACCAAACAGGATTCCGCCAAGGAAGAGGCACAACATCTGCCCTCTTTGTGCTCTGGGATGACCTCTAAAACACAGTAGACCAGAACGGGGTTGCTGCAGTACTTCTCTTGGACCTCTCAGCTGCCTTCAACACAGTTGACTATGACACTCTACAAGGACTCCACAAAGCTGGTATAGAGGGAACTGCTCTCGACCAGATCACATCCTTCCTTCAAAACAGATAAAATGTCATCCATTCTCCCCCTTTCTCATCCAAACCATACTTCACAAAAGCAGGGGTCTCTCAAGGCTCTATCATCTCACCCATGCTTTTCAACATCTACATGAAGTCATTTACAGCACGTGAACAATGAATTTCAGCTAACCTGCTATAACTATGAAGATGACACACAAATACTCGTTAAGATGGAAAGCCCCAAAGACATTATATACTCACAAATCTTCAGTTGCCTCAGAGCCGTTGATCAGTGGATGACATGGAGCCTTCTCAAACTGAGTGCTTCCAAAACTGAAATACTCACTTTTAGCGATTGCAAAAATTATGACTCACTCTGCACCTGGCCTGACGATCTGGCACCACCTACTAAAGTATCAAAGGAAGTAAGAAACTTTGGATCTACCATGGACTCCAAGATATCAATGAAACCCAAGTGGTCAAATTAGCAAGATTAAGCTTAATTACCAGGAAAACTCTGCAACACACATATTCCCCCACCTGGGATTTCCACACAAGGTCCAGGCTGCTATCTCTCTTGTACTGTCTAAACCTGATTACGCCAGTGGTCTCTACCATGATTCATCTTTATCATATATGAAAAGACTACAATGGGTTCAGAACTCTGCTACCAGACTACTCATACATGGAAAGCCACAAGCCCACATCTCCCCTGTCTTATGGCCCTACATTGGTTACCAGTTGCAAGAAGATCTACCTTCAAGCTGCTTTGTATCACCCACAAGGCAATACATGGAACAGGACCGTTTCCTCAGTAATACAATCTTCCAATGCATTTAACAAAGGAACCTCCACTCAAGATTGGCACATCGCCTCAGAACCCCACTTTACAAGAGAAAAACCATCCATGGTACATCTTTCTCTGTTCAAACAGCCAAACTATGGAATGCATTACCTCCAAACATAGGATCCACGGAAAACGGACTTACCTTCAGATGACTACTCAAGAGTTGGCTCTTTCCTACATAACCACCATACTCAAACTTAATGTACAGTATATCCCTGTGTTTGTAAACATTTATTATTTGATTATATGTATGTATTGAGATATATGTATTTATTGGTACAGATAGGTATAATAACTATGGTTTTAAAATATATAGATACTCTTCAGGTCTGCTTAAGGTAACTGCATAGTTTTAATATAAGTTATTTGATTCAATGCTTATGGGTCTCTGTGTTATTCATCTATCACTATATGTAAATATTAACATAACTGTTTTAACTACAAGTGCTTCACTGTTGCAATGTTGAGGAAAAGATAAAATAAAAAAACATATATTTAGTTTAAAGAAACATTTGCTTGAAGTACAGCAGCATTTGAAAGTCTGGGTTTGTTCAGTACAACTTTAAATCTCAATATATTATCTTCCTTATACATTCATACCCTTTTATGCAGTTATGTATCTATACGTTTATTACTTTACTCCTACTGTTGAAGAAGACAAAAAAGAAAAAACATATTTGACTGTCTCCAATGCAGTACTCTGTCTCACCCCATACCTCTCTCAATATATTCTCTACTTCCAATCTCTGACTCATCTCAAACCTCATTATAGTACTATGATCCCCAAAATATACCTTTCTAGTCTTTTCCCCCCTCTATCCGTCCTTGGCTCACACACAATCTTATTTAACTACTATGAAGTACCAAGTAACCATTTCAAAACTTTTCCCTCATGTATCCCTCCTTTGACTCAACCCAAAACTCATTTTACTACTACAATTTCTGGAATGTCTTTCTAGAAACTCTTCCCACCTCCATCTCTCCTTTTACTCATCCCAAGCATCATCTTACTAGCATCATCTTACTACTATGATCTCCCAAATAACACTTTCTAGACTCTTCCCTTTTCTATACCTCTATTCAATTCTATTCAATCTAAATAGTAGACTTGCATGGCCACCACTCAATTTAACACATGTTCCCTATACTAATCCACCATTAATCCTTTTTGGGTTCCGGAATAGCATGCTACTCCCTGAAAAGCGCTTTGACACCTTGTCACAGGTAGTAAGCACTATATAAATACAATTACAATCTTTCAGTAGGTACATATTTTTATAATGTCTTCATTGTACATGATCTCATCTTTTCTAGGAAATATAATTTCATGTGCTAGCAAGTATACAAACATTAAGCAGTGTAATTTGAATAGTGTAAGGCCTAGCACGTGTAACTATGGCAGCTGTGTACATTTTCATAATCCTTAAAAAGCACATTCTTTTTATTTAAGCTTGCACATTAGTACTGCACATTTATTTGAACCTATGTTATTGTTTTTTTATTTGAATGACCTTCCAATTCCCCCCTCTAATGGTTTTAACCATTACGCATATGAGTCTTTTCAGAGACTGCTTTAATCTTCAGTTGAGTCCTTTCTCTTTCTTTTCAAACTTTCTTACTGTTTTGAGTTTCTGTCATCTTGATTAATTTGTCCATGTAACTCTAGTCCCCTTTCTACTCTCTTGCTCATTGCTCTGCTTTTCCTTTTGTTAATGCAATATCTGCAGCCTATGCAAAGAATAAATATAAGTAATAAGCAACACCATACTAGTAGGTAAATACTAAATCAATTTCCTGAGCCACAATCATGTAGTGCATGACAATAATTGAATCACACAATAATCTTCTTCAAGTGTCCATCCTTGGTCTTTATTCCATATCTTGTAATATTTGCTTGTGCTTCAGTTCTTCATCAAAGCTACCGACAGTCACCGTTTTTGCCAACACGTGTTTCGTCTTATTGGTAATAACTAAGGACTTTGTCAGGGCTGCAACAAACAACATCTACGTTAAGACCTCCACCAAATTTGTGGGTAAGACTACCAAACACTCAGTGCATTGTTTAGACCCTACGAGGCAAAATCATCTTAGTGCACTGTGCAATACAGCAAACTATGAAAGAGTGAAAAGCAGTTATCTTCAAGAAAAAGATAGGAAAAGCAAAGAAATGAAAAAAGAAATGAAAATAAAGAAAAGAGGAAAAAAAGAAAGAAAAAGACACCTGAAATGTTAGAGTAAGCATTACAGAGAAAAAGGAGTGCAAAGGACTACATGAGAAAGCCTAATAAAATCACCCATGCTAACTTCTATGTAGGCAAAATAAAGCAATGCCACCCATGCACAGATCCATTGTGCAGGTCACACAAACGTTAGACTCACCGTGGACTGAGAATCTACATGTGGTGTGATAAGTATCCACCACAATCAACCTTCTTCGGATTCAACTGACCAGTAGATAAACTCCTATATAACATGTAAATGACAAAAAATAAAAAATAATAAAAATGTCCATATATATATAAGGACTCCAGTATAAGTATAAAATTATTCCTAAACACTTCTCCTCGATATTGGTAAACAAAAATAACAAACACTCACCAATTGTGGCACTTCCTTCATAAAATACGTAAAAGTTAAACTTCAATCTATCTCCAATCTTCACAAAGGCAATCAATATCCTGAAACAACACACAAGAGAACATCATCAAGTTATGTCATCCCCCAATCTATTCATAGACCAAAGTAGTCTCCAACTAAACGGTAAACACAAAAGGAGTATATACACCATGCACTGGGAGTGATAGTATTAATAGCTCCATATTTTGAATAAGTCTACAACATGCCCAATTTGCATGGCAAAATATATGCCCTACAGATTTATAAATGGAAATAGCCTATACATATTATACATACGGTCGCTCGCCCCCATACTTATGCCACAAATACCTTTCAAAAACAGCTATTACTACACTTACATATACCCCAAAATTCAATAAAGCCCAAAAAAGTTTACAATAAAAAGCCTTCATTTAGCTCTTTACCTTGATCTCGAGCAGCGCAACATAGAGTACTCCGATCCGGTTTTAGCGTCTAGCATCAGCGCCATCTTGAAGTTGCTATTTTTGTGGTCTCACTATAAACAACATAGAAGATGTCCTTCTATCAATCAAAGTGACCATCATCAACTGCATGGGCGCCATCTTAAGAAAGTACACACTACCATAGTTTAAAACCATCTCCAAACTCAAGATCCACATATCAAACCGAAATTCTTATGATCATGAAAAGGCAACATTATTATTATTAGTTAGCAATTATCCTATTTATTTAGAAGAGCCCTCCCTCTAACTTTTAATTCCTATACATTTTATAGGGAGGCGGAGTCTAACTACAACACCCCGACAAGGGGAAAGAGAGTACCTTAAACCAACGCAAAAGAAAACTTAATCCCAATTACCTAAAATGTGATAAAACACCACTCGACATGCCTGTAATAACATCTAGAGTATTAAAACTAATATTTAGAACAGGCAAAGAGTGCCAAACACCGGTACCCTCAGGGGATCGAACACCGGTCTATCGGGCAACACGCCCAACACTCAATCCATTAAGCTAAACTAGCCATGCAATGCATCATTATTTCTGGAGTCTGTAACCTAATTGTCTTATAAAAAATGTGCCTGTATCTAAGATCCATGCAGCAATCCATTGTATCCCGAATCAATGTCACACTCACCATCATGTATATCCCGCCTAAGTCTCACATCACCATCGATCCGTGTCCTAGACTAGTTAAACATAACCTAATGGAATAAAAGTTATGTGGCGCCAATCAAATCTTAAAAAACATACAAACGAAGGGAAAAAGAAAAAATGGGGGGAGGAGAAGAAAGAGAAAAGAAAAAAGAAAAGAGAAAAGAAGAAAAGATGGGGAGAGAGGGAAATTTGAAAACGCATAGCGTAAAAACAAATCACCTATGTACAATGTACTATTCATGGACAATATTAGTTTAACAATTCCATGGCAGTGATATAATGTATTGTAAAAGAGGGGAAAAGAGAGAAATTGAAAAACGCATAGCGTGAAAACAAATCACCTATGTACAATGTGCAACAAGCTGCCTATTCATGGACAATATTAGTTCAGCAATTCCATGGCAGTGATATAATCTATCATAAAAGAGGGGGAAAAAGGGAAATTGGAAAACGCATAGCGTGAAAACAAATTACCTATGTACAATGTATAACAAGCTGCCTATTCATGGACAATAATGGTTCAGAAATTCCATGGCAGTGGTATATTCATATTGTACAGTAAGATTAAAGGCAATCACAAAGGTGCATTTATACTCAGTGCCTTCTCAGCTGCCCAGGTGTAAGCTATTGGGCGCGCAGGGGCTCCTGGGCAATGGAGTCCCCTGCTGCTCGCAGCCCTGTCCGGCGGCGGACTTCAAAGAGACCTCGCGCCTCCCGCTTCGCGGGACGCGCAGCGGGACACGCCGGGCTAAGCCCGGGCAAAGGGCGGGCCGTCTACGGCCGTCCAAGGCCGACTGAGGCTGGGCTGGGCCACCCCCCTGTCGTTGCCCATTCATTCGCTACCATCCTCTCCAGAGCCAGGTGATTGACTTTTGTTCTGTATCCTTCTTGGTTTAACGGGGGCCGCTCCCTTCAGTTGTCGACTATTGTTTGGTTTATGTGCTCTATTCTCCTCACTGTATGTTAGCATTGGCTCATAACTTTACTCACGTTTTAAATTTTCAAAATTAATTAAAATGGCCACACATTCTACTAAATCAAGGCCTTCATTGGTTGGGGGGTCAGTCAGGGGGACCCTAGACCACTTCATTACTAGGGCCGCTTCCGTGCTGGAAAAAGAGATCGCCATCACGGAACGCCGCCTATCACTGGACCCTGTTTTTCAGAAGCGCTCCTCTTTGGGCCATATTCAACAGGTCACCTCTCCGCCACTCAGGGCTTCTGATCCTGAACTAACTAACGACCCTGGCCTTCCCATGCAACATTGTGACCCAATAGATATAGCTCCCATCTTAATTGAGACTGACATATGTCCTTCCAATTCTCAATCTTCAGTGGGCACTTCCTTTGTGGATTTATCCTCTATCCACACTGCTAAGACTTCTAAGCGAAAACTGGCAAAAAATAGATCTTGTTGTCCGAAGACAACAGCAAGAAACATTCTTGCTGCTCCAACCAAAAAAAGGAGAAAAGACTCCCACCTGGATGTGCCCAAAACTAAGCCTCAATTATCACCGACTTCTACACGATCCACGCCTCTTACACAGTCTCCTATTTCCCCTTTTTCTAACTTACTTACTGATATAGAGCATCTGGTAAGATCTCTACTTTCACCCCTAACAGAGAGAGTCAAGAACATCGCAACACAGCTAGCATGTTTGGAGGCCTCGCATACTTCTCTCATCAATCTAAACAATGATCTGCACTCCCATATATGTAAAAATCCTACGGTTATTACCCCTCCCCTCCTTACTCAAACATCTACCCAGTCTAATATGCCAAATCATACACAGAATATACAAGTTTCCCAGCTTACATCAGAGAAACTATCCACTGCTAAAGGGGCCCTAAGAGAAGATCAAACTTCCACCCTTGTAGTGCCCCCGGGGAATAACACCAATGGGCGGCCTTCTTCAGATTATAAATCAGATAAAAGCCTACATATTGATTTGCCCCCTGAAGCGGCTCCTTATGTAGTGACTCTTATTGGCGTCCCAGCTCTTGCCCAGGGTAAAACGGAGAGATACCAGGAACTCAAAAATAAAGTAGTACACTGGTTGTCCCAGAACAGACCGCTCCCCCCTGAAATTAATGGCGAAATACTACACGTTAGGAGACTGAAATGGTTGGGCCCTAGACCTAAGGATAAACAGGGTGATGTTATTATAATTAACTTTCGAGATCGTAGGGTGCTACCCCACATAGTGGATTGGTATACCCCGGGCAGGGGCCCGGGAATCTTAACGGCTGATTTAAGTTATTTTTACCCCTGCTCTCTTTTGACAAACTCCACATTTTCACACCCACCATCGAGGGCCACCTTCGAGCCACCCCATTTCACTATCCCTATTTCTAACAGATACGCCATTCTCTCGGGATTGAACGAACAGGATTGACTTCCTCACTCTGGAACTACGGTTGATAATCTCTCTACTATGAGCACTCCACTATCTACCCTAGCACCAGACAACTCTAACATCAAGAATAACATCCTGCCCAATAACAACGCGGGGTGGAAGCCAATTCCAGTTATTGTTCCTCATTTTTCACCTTTAGAGTTATTGTCTCTGCCTCCCGGCCCTCTCACCACACCCCCTTTCCCTATCCCGGTCCATAGAGATCCTCCCCCCTCGAAGAATCCCCCGCACCTTCTAGAAGCTACTGAGGCTGGAACAGACTCGACGACTAGCATAATCGGCCTGGACGAGCCCCTGCGGGGCGATAGCTTTCTGTCTTGGAACGTGGCAGGTCTCCTCGACAAACTGTCTAACCCCGCATGGACTCAAATCGTCTCCCGATATAGCATTATCTGCCTGCAGGAAACCTGGACCTCTACAGAGCTCCATCTCCTAGGGTATCAGACCTTTCATACCCCAGCTTCCCCCAGCCCTCACGGCAGAAACAAGGGAGGACTTACGATCTATATTTCTGTAGAATCCCGACTAAAACCAACATACATTACAGGGTCCTCTTATTATCAGCTAATTAGTTTGACCGGCGGCTTCATTAACAATGTCGTCCTGGTCAATTTCTATAATAACATCCCAAATGCACACTTGGACATAGTGATTAATGGATTAAAATCCGACCTAGCAAAAAAAGAGTCCCAAAATAACTCTGATACTTTCGTCATCATGGTAGGCGATTTTAACTGCCAGCTATGTCCTCAGAGTATAAATGGCACTTGTGGTCTGATGACTGAAATGGATGATTCTCCCAATCACTTTTGTCATACCAAATTGGGAGACTTGTTAAATGGATTATTATCCCATTTTAATCTATCTTTTGTCAATGACCTATGTCTTCCACCCAAGTCCTTTAAACCCACTTATAATGGGAAAGGCTGTCACACCACGATCGATTACTCACTTATATCTTCAAGGTATTCAGGATCGATAATTACTTGGGAGACCCTCGACACTGCCATTAGTGATCACTATCCTATTGAGGTAATTTTAAAGCTAACCTCGCACACTAATGACATGATCACGCAGAATCCTTCTTATTCTCCCCCCCTGCAGCTGGGAACCACCATGGGCCTTTTTCTCAAATGGGACAAAGTAGTCCCTTCTAGTTTTCTTAAAACCTTGGTAACCAACGTTTACGATCATTTCCAAATCTGTTTGTCATCTACGCAAAACTCGCAGACAATAACAAACTCTTTTTCTGCAATTCTGTCAGAAATTAAATCTCTCCTTGCGCGTGCACCAAAGAAATCTGCACCACCCACCCATGGCTGGTTTGATAGGGATTGCTCTAAAGCTCTGCGACTTCTGAAAGCAGCTTTGAAGTCCAACCCTAGAAACCGCCTAGAGGTCCAGCATGCCAGACATAACTATCGAATCAAGCGTCAGGCAAGGAAAAGCCAGCTGAAGTTGCTGGCCTGGTCAGCCCTTGTGGAAGCTTCTGAGAAGAGGGATAACACCGCTTTTTGGAGGGCAGTTAATGCCCCCTTTTTTCGATCTTCCCAGCCCCCGATTTTGGACTCAGCCATTACCCCTGAAACCTGGGTTAAACATTTTAGCACTTTATACAATCCTATTAACCTGGATAATCAACCATCTGAAAATGAAACTGATCTCAACTCTCCTTCTGACTTAACTATTTCTACTTCTTTCCCTTTAAATATTATTTTTGACCATGCTGAAGTACTGATGGCTTTAAAAGATAGCCCTTCTGGGAAAGCCCCAGGCCGCGTCCCTATAGACGTTTTTAAGTCACAGCCTGATTTATGGGCCCCACTACTCACTAACGTACTGAATTCTCTGAATACCACCGGCTTTATTTCCACCTGGCCAGAGGCAATTGTCGTCCCGATTTTTAAAAAAGGCGTGAGGGATAATCCCGCCAATTACCGCCCAATTTCACTCTTAGACTCCCTCATGAAGGTAGCTGGGCGAATCATTTTAAATAGAATACACGACTGGTTAAGCACTCAAGATATTATTTCTGATATGCAATATGGCTTCAGACAAGGCAAGGGTACCATCGAACAGGGCTTAAATCTGACCCTAATAGTAGCCAAATATACCCAGGCGAAAAGAGGAAACCTCTTCATAACTTTTGTAGACCTTAGCTCTGCATTCGACTGCGTCGATCACAGGCAGTTATGGGAATCCCTCACAGAGATCGGCCTAGATCCTATTATTATATCATTTATTAAAGAGCTGTATAGGGATGCATCGGCCCGCGTGAGATATGGTAACAATGGAGAATGTTCTGACAGATTCTTTATTAGACGAGGTGTCAGACAGGGTTGTATATTAGCTCCTTTACTTTTTACCCTTTATATCAACTCTGTCAGCCACCATCTGACCAGAACTTTCCACGATTACCCTACAATTAATGGTAAACCGATCCCCATTCTCCTCTACGCAGACGATGCGGCAATTATGTCCCAGACTCCCATTGGCCTACAAAGGGCAGTTACTGAATTCACTGACTTTATGTCAAAGAGAGGCTTAAATGTTAACACCTCTAAAACTTATACTATGTCCTGTGGTTTAGGGGTCGGAAAAAAGCCATGTACCATTTTTCTGAACGGTAAAAAACTAACTAATATTGATAGCTTCCCTTACTTGGGCATCACTTTTAACAAAAGAGGCACCTGGCGAGCCGCGGCTCAAGCCAGAGGTTTAGCATTGTCTAAAGCTATAGGCGCACTGACAAATTTTTCTAAAAAACTAGGAGGTCAACCATTACGCCCTTTACTTGAGATCTATCGGGCGAAGTGTATTTCAACCGGTACCTATGGATCTGGGATCTGGGGGATTGAACCCGTTGAACAAATCCAACGCCTCGAGAATGCTTTTTTACGCTACCTCTTGGCTGTCCCCCCAGGCACTTCCACTCATATGGTGCATACCGAATTGGGCCTCACACACATCGTAGATACGATTAATTCCTCTCCCCTTATTTTATGGCATAAAGTCTGGACCAATGAAGAGACCCCATTTAACAGGGAAATTATCAAAGACTGTCTAAAACTGACAGAGGTCAGGAACATTAAGTGGTTGAACTATGTCAAAAGGTTGTCCACTGACATCGGGCACCCGGAATTTTTTGCCGACCCACCAACCTTAACTAATATATCAAAAGCCGAGCTAAAGCGACTTGTTCTAAATCACCTGTGCCGCAAACGCTGGTTCTTAGAAAAACAGAAGACTACAATTGCTGACTATCAAAATTTGATAACTGTGAGCGGCACCCAGCAATATCTACTATTAGAACCATCACCGTTTACCCGCATGCTCCTGACCCGTTTCCGCACCAACACCTTTTTTAGACTTCTAACCTTCCCTAACCCAAATTGTTGGTCCAACGACTTACAGAAATGCCCCTGTGATGGCCTCTCGATTCAATCTAATATTCACTGCATCTTATTTTGTAGATTTTATCAACTGCCAAGGATCATTTTTTTAAAACCATTGCTCAAATCTTGGGGTTTACGCTCATGCAAACCGGCATACAACAAATTAAAAACTCTGGAAACCCCTTTAGTCCTGGCAGCCATGTCATCTTACCTGAAAATGACGATGAGGTTGAGGACATCAATGCAGACCTAAGCGGACTTATATCTTGAGGCCTGAGTGTATCTATTCCTTTTTATTTTCTGTGAATCTAATTATGTTACAATTTGAATGTAATTTTAATTGTTTTTAATTGACTTTTTATATGTATGTACTTTTTTGATACTGTTTTTACATATCGAATAAAGTTCAATATCTATCTATCTATCTATCAGTGCCTTCTACAGTTTCAACAGCCTAAAAAGTACTTCAATTCTGAGTCAATATTAATGCCCCTCTCTACGGCACGAAGCTTAAGGATTCAGTGAGCTTCACATTGGCGGACCCTAAGTTCTCTATTGCCACCTCTACTGTCACTTGGTATTGATTCAATGCCGTGGAACGTAAATGACAAGTGTGTGCTTTGGCTGGGGCATTCAAGAACATGTGTAACAATGGGATATCTAGGATCAAGCTTTTTATGGGCCCTATAATGCTCTGATATACATTCTTTCGGGCTTCTAATAGTACTGCCTATGTAAACTTTAGTGCATTTGCACAAAATAGCATATAAAACATATTTAGTTGTACAGTCAATATGTTGTTTGATTTTAAATTTCGTAGAGCCATTATATTGAAACTCAACCTTACCCTGTACTGCAAACTTGCACATACTACAGTTACCACACAGATATGAGCCCATATTAAGTCTGTGTAACCATGTCTGTTCCCCTGTTGTTATTCTCGGATAACTAGGGCTAACCCAACTACATAGAGTCCTACCCTTACAATAAGAGACCTTACATTCAGCCCATTAATCTTTGGAATAACAGTGTCAAAAATGTATTCAAATCAATCCACAACTTTTTCAAAATTTTAACACATCTGTCAACCTGTTTGTACCACTGTGTGGGGTTGTCTCTCAATTTAGAAAAAATATTTGTAAATGCTGCAAGATCTCTCCTGCTGCATGATATAAGGACATGTACTCCTCCTTGTAGTTCCCTCAAAAGGTATGCCAAGCTTTTCCTTCATCCGGGGAAACTGTCTGTGACTTCCCTGATTGCTTCATTTTATTTTTCATCCTCTTTGTCCATTTATTTTCCAATTTCTCTAGATCACCCCAGCTCCGAATGCATTTTATTAATTCTGTGATGTGTAACCGCGTTCCAGATGAAAGCTTTTCTCAATAGATTCATTGTCCAACTGTCCCCAAACACTTTTCTAAAATGAAGCAGGTTTTGAAATATCAACATTGTATTTTCCAGCCAAATTCATCAAGTTCTCATGTCTGACTGCAGAATGTCCCGTAATTTCTTTGCACATATCTATCAATTCTTTTTCTTGGTACTGATTCAATTGATCGAGTTCCGAACAACCTCTGATTTTTTCTTCTTATTCTATTTTTAATCTTGGGACATTCAGCAGTCTTTCCTTCTCTGCCTATTGTGTAATGATAATCTGACTCTCTGTCTTTTTATCCCCTACCATTTCTTCAAACCATGGGGGAAAAATCCCATCTTCAAAAGATGTATGTCTTGTGTTTCATTGGTGTTGTCAAGCAAATCCTTTTACCTTCTCCCAATGACAGAAGTGTGCGTGGTGGTGTCCAATTGACAATGTGTGAATTCTGTTATGTCATGATAAATGCTATCTTTGGTGTTCCTCCAGCAGCTCCTTCAGCTACAGTTCCAGGAATTACATTAAAAGGAGTAGCAGGTGTGTGCATCTCCAGTGGCTGTACAGTTATAATCCTAGTCATGGGTGCTGGTACAGTTACAATTTGTGTAGTAACACCTGGAGGCATCACTGGAGGACCAGTTGCAAATCTTGTAGGCACTGTACTTATTATAGCAGGCTGGACAACACGCTGTGTCAAGTGTAATGGCCTTTCAATAGGAACAAAATGTGGATCGAAAAGGGGTGTAGCCACCGTTGTTGTTCTCTCAGCATTAGTAACAGAAGCCACATATGACGGTTGACGTGCAGCTGACAATGATTCCAATATTTAATCCCCTGAATCAGTCTCAGAATCTGATTTCTTTGCAGCTTCCTCATCCTCCTTCTTTGATGTATTTCCCCTAGTAAGTTTCTCAAGTTTTTCAGTAGTAATGGCTGGACACAGCATGGTTTCTTTGACTACAGCTTTCCTCTATCGCCGTTGTTGCTCATCCCATTGGGAATCTGCATAATTACGCACAGCTTTCCTAGTTTTATTATGATAATTGTCTCTCTCTGCAGCATGTTAAGTTTTCTCGTAAATATTTAATCCTTCATACAGTAGAGGCCTAAGTGGCGATTTCATTTCATAAAGCTTAAACTTCAATCTCTAAATAAATATCAGATTGAATGCCCCATATTTCGGAGAAGTCAAAGGACCCTCATTATCAGTGAACTTGCACCATTGATGAAGTCATAAACATGTGTGTATACCCACATTTGCTGTCATATAATATGCAAGCGTACCCTACGGAGGTGCCTTTTCACATTTCTGTACTGGAATGGTCACATCACCTTTCACAAAAGTCTTAATACTCTTTAAACATTTCATGATTTCAAATTATCTAACAAAATCAGCAACAAAATTCAGTGCCCAAATGTTTTGATTCTTTTTCGCAAACATCAGATTTCTATTTCCAATCTTGTTAAACCTTTTAATATTTAAAAACACACTAACCAATCTCAATGCGTTATTCACACAATAACTGGCCAATCATTTGAAGTCATCAAACAATCACAGTGTGGCAGTACACCAACCAACCGATCTCAGCACCAAACACTATGACGTATGATCTCACTCCTTGCAGCAGTTCACCCTCCTTTACAATTTCACACAATTTTACCACTTCAATAATGCAAAAATAAACAACTCGTGTCTGCTTGCCTAAAGAATTTAAATACAATCCAACAATCAGAATATTAAAGCTTTAACACCCTCCGACTTCTTTCACCCAAGAAAGTTTTCCACATGCACAATGAACTCTAGACCAGCGTTAAATCACCATTATCAATGTAACTTCACCTCTGCAGTTAGGTTCCACTAACGTCAATCAATATCAGTACAATCACAACAATGTTACAGTCCCTATTTCAATTGTGTAGTTAACAGTACCTCACGGCTTCAAACAAACCAAAAATATCATATAAAGTATTCTACACTTCTCAATATCTATTTCTCAATGTATCTATCCCAGCATCTTAGGCTATATCAGGCACATTAACCTTTTCAACTTCTTCACAATAAGCACATACACATCATCAATTTATTCAACACACATACCAATATCGTCATCAATAAACACCACTGATCAATATTCACACCACAAAACCCTATTAATACTCACACCTCCAATACAGCAACCTCCTTCAAAAATCATACCTCATCAGTCTGTAGATTCTGGGTTTGGGCAATGGTACATGGGCAATTATCTAACTGTATATTTTATTTGTAGTTTCTCACAGTAAATGTGAGCCAGCATAAGATGTTGGCAAGGTAGGTTAAGAGAGAAGTTGTCTAAGGAGTGTGAGTACTAATCTAGGAACACTGTCACGCCCCGCCCCACAGAACAGAGGAGGTCAGTACTGGGGTTTTAACTTGAGATTTTATTATCCTACAGACAACTGTCCTCTGGTACAGAAAGAGGGGTCCCCACGAGGGTGGTCTCAGGTAAGGAGGGGTCTCTGGTCGCTGCTGGGTTCCTCGACCTTCTTTGGCCTTCCTGCGTCGCTGTTGGGCGTGGTCCTGCCAGGCGTCCCCTTGGAAAAACAAGAAACAAGAGGACGATTAATACCTGTCCTTGTTCCCCTTTTTGGTCTAGAAGAGGTCGGGGTTGTCCCTCCTTATTCCCTCTAGGGCAAGGGTTGGTGAGGTTACCGTCGTCCCCGGGCCCTTTTAGTCAGGTGAATCCCGCTGGAGATGGGTTACAACCTGCCCCTGTGCTGCCCCTTCGTTACCTAACTGGGGGGGGGGAGGTTTTGGCTATAGTCCTGAGTAGGACATTTGCACATGCCACCAACCCACGAGGGCCCTCCCCGTTTTCTCCGCTACTTGCCTGAGGCCGGGACCCGGTTTCTGGGTCCCGGCTGCTTCGTCCTTGCGTCCTTCCTCGGGGCACCTCCTGGCGTCTCCTCTGGTTGCCGCTGTCGTCTCTCTTTTTCCTCTCTCCACGCTCTGGCCCGCGCTCCGCTCCTTGCTCTGCTCCTTGTCCTGGTCCGCGCTCCGCTCCTCGCTCTCGCTCTGCTCCGCGCTCCGCTCCTCGCTCTCGCTCTGCTCCTCGCTCTCACTCTGCTCCTCGCTCTCCTCTTTCCGGCTTCCTCCTCCGATCTCACCCTCCAGCACTTTTGGGTCCTTCAAGCCCCTCCCCTTGGATGTGAGTAGTGTTAGTACCGGTAGTAGCGGCTTGGTGCCCCCGGGGTCCGTCAGCGACTCGCCCTTGTCACAGTCACGCACTTATATAAACAAATTATTTTGTTAGAATCCGCAACAGTTGCCTCTCCCGCCATCTTCCATCCCATCATCATACATAATTTCCATAGAAACCGGATTACTCCTCATCAAAGGTTCAAGTGAACAATGAACTATCAAATACGTTAGTTAATTTTGTGGCAACTTATGTCATACAATTATATCCTTTGAAACCATAGTAAGTTATGTAGAAGTTGACACATCTTTTAATTAAAAAAAATCATTTTTCAATGACAAACTCTGAAAGTGAAATATGAGTTAGGTGAAGAGGTCAATGGCTAAATCATTTGCTGATTCTTCATATATGGTTGCCCAGCTTACTATTGTAATCCTAATCAGTTATAACTCCATTCAGATAGAAACATTTCTACAAGAAATATGTGAATTATTTGATAAAATGTTAATCTTATTATGAAATAGCATCTTTTTGTGGAGGCCAAGAGTTACACATGTTTATGATACCTTCATTGTACTGATCTCATCTTCACTAAGAAATATAATTTCATGTGTTAGCATTTCTAAGTGAACAAATCTTAGCGGTGAAATTTGAACAGTTTAAGGCATAGTATGTGTATCTATGGCAGCTTTGTACATTTTCAAAATAAAAACAACACAATCTTTTTATTTAAGCTTGCACATTATTACTGCACATTTATTTGAACTGATATTACTGCATCTTTTATTTAAACGCCCTTCCAGCTCCTTGCGTAAAGGCTCGTCAGAAAGCCACCAGGAACTATATTTACGTGGTGTCTGGTGTAAAAAGACACTTGCAGACTTTGAAAAAATTCCTGGCCCTTTCATGAATTTCTATTCAAGTTTATACAATGAGGAACTAATAGAGGGGTCCCTGCAAGATGATTATCTTTGTGATGTACTTTCCCTCAGAATCTGCCCCAAGAGGTGGGACGAATTGGAAGAAGGGATCACAGAAGAGTAGATAACGGCTGTTGTTAAAAGCCTTCCAAGCTATTAAACTCTAGGCCAGACTGGATTTACTGACTCTTCTATAGAAATTATTTGCATCATTTGTTGAGACTGCGAGGGTTAACCCACTATGATGAAATCAACCCTCGTGCTTCTTCTCAAACCAAGGACATACATTATGTAGTTCACACAGAGCCATTGAATTATTGAACAGCAACATAAGATATTATTCAAGAAGCCTTAGGAGCGGGTTTAAAAACATATAGTCACAATTGATATCACCCTCCATGATTTTGTTAGACAGTGGACAACATCTGTTTGACCTAAATCTCATTGATAAGGCCAAGATCAACCCCCAAAAATCCTTCAATCGCTTGATGCGGAGAAGGCATGTGATGAGGTGACTTAGGGAATAATTTGGTAAACTTCTGTTAAGACGAGATTTAGGCATAAAATCTTCACTATGATTTTTGGCAAATTTCAAAGCCCCAAAGGCCCAAGTATTGTTGCAATCCTCATTGTCTGAGGCAATACCCATGCCCTAAGCATGAGACCAGGATGTTACTTGTGACCATCTATCTTCACTCTATCTATAGAACCTTTATTTCAGAAGGTCAAAGCTAACCCCTTCATTATTGGCCCTCTAGTGGCAGGCAAACAGATCAAATTAGTAATGTTTGCTGATGACATGTTATGCTTCCTGACCAATACAGAGTTTCTTTGCCCACATTGCTCGAGGAGTTGGGTAAGTTCCAGGCAGTTTCAGGATTTAAGGTGAACTGATATACATATATAGCAATGCGGTTGGGATCTAATATTGAGGAAAGCAAAAAGTAGGTGAGGGATTGTGGATTTCAATGGCCGCGGGAGGGAGTGGAGTTCCATGGGGTTACCCTACCAATGCCAGTAAATTGTATAGAACATGTTAATATTCCTCCGAATGGGAGACCATACTCTAGAGAACCCCCAAGGTGGCCAGAAATGCACGATTTACACTGATTAACTTCCATATTTTGCATGGGGCATACCTTACCCCTGGGAGTAGGAGGAAGCCTTGGTTCTGTGTGGAGCAGGAACACTGTAGGGTTCCTCTATGGGACTTGTTATGGCTGTCAAGTCACTTGCACAGTGTGGAGACATGTTGGACGCGACCAGACTCACTCTGACTTATTGGTGTGGAATAATGTGGCCACATCAAGTTACCACCCACCCATATCCCCACACACCAACCAACAGGGAATGCACATTTTAAAGCTAGTATGACTGGTGCAGGTTACTCAAGGTGTGCCGGGGATCAAGGAGTTCACTTAGGCATGTTGTTGAGGGTGAAGATTTGCTGAACAATGTGCTGTTAAATTCCTTCTAGGACCCTGTGACATTTACAGAATCACACAGCTACTACACTAGGTGTGGACCCCCAAGGTGTGACTGGGAAGTGCTTGGCCAGAAGCAGCCTCCCCTGCTTTCCTGGTATAAAAAGCTCTGCCCTGGCCTTGGCTCAGAGACCCAGCGGGCCTTGGTGTCTAAGAACCAGCCCTGGTCGCAACTCCCTCACCTGCAAACCTCAAAGTACCCTGGAGGCATTGGGAGGTCTAACCTGCTTGTCTGGATTCAGAAGTTCTGATGTACTTAGAGCTCCGGAAGGCCTAGGTGTGAAAACCCCCAGCCCTGGGCTTCCTTTTCTGGCCCACTGAGTCGCAAAGTGCTCAGGAGGGGATCCCACAGGCCCCGGGAGGTGACTTCTGCTTGTCCAGGTTCAGAAGGTCAGACAGGGCCCTGGATTAGAGCCCTAGTGGGCCTTGTGGACGGAGTCCCTGGCCCTGGACTCACTTCTCCCACTACAAAGTGCTTGGGAGGGGATCCACAGGCCATGGGATGTCTCCCCTGCTTGCCCGGGTTTAGAAGCTCTGAACAGGCTCCAGGTCAGAGCCCAAGCGGACCTTAGGGTGGAAGATCCCAGCCCTGGGCTCTGTTCCCTGGCCCACCGTATCTCAAAGTGCCTCAAACAGGGAACCACAGGGCTGGTGAGGCCTCCTCTGCTCGCCCTGGAAAAGAATTTCTGACCAAGCCCCAAGTCAGAGCTCTATCTGGCCCTGGGGTGGAAACCCCTGGCTCTGGGCTCGCTTCTCTGGCCCACTGTGTCTCAAACTGTGGGATGGGGTCTGTAGGCTCAGAGTGGTCTACCCTGCTTGTTCACATTCAGAATCTCTGACTGGATCTCAGGACAGAGCCTCGGCGGGCCCTGAGGCAGATCATAGACACGGAGGGTCCTGGAAGAAGAAGTGGGATGTGGTCTCCTCTGAATCGTTTACTTTGCATGCTGCTCGTTAAAATGAATCATTCCTACCAACAAAGCAATGGAAGAACCATAGTACAATATTCAATCTTGCAGAATGTACAAGTTAAAAAAGTAAGTAACTTCTCATAAGATAGGTGATCGATTCAACTCCAGGTTGGTCAAGGTTTGGACTTGATAATAGATATTCAGTCAGTAAATAACCAAATGTTTGTCTGAATAGGGGCAGTTCTTATGACTGGGGCAATCCAAATTATTTAAAAAACTATAAGTCAAATATTTTGTAGGATTTCACATTGTTCAATTTACTCTGGGCCTCATTTATGAGAAGTGTTGCATCGCTGCTTGAAAGCAGCGATGCAACACTTCTCAGTGCACCCTCCTTGCGACATGATTGCTGCGTCATAGTTACTGTATGACGCATCACGTCGCAAAAGAATGACAGATACGTCAGTATTACTGACGTATCTGTCAGCGCAAAAGTGGTGCATTGCTGGGATGTGTCTGAAAACAGACGCAACTCCAGCAATGTATCCTTTCACATGAGGCAAGCCCCATGTGAAAGGTCCTGTGTCACCCTTACGCCTGCCATGAGGCAGGCATAAGGTTTTGACGCATTTGCGTCCTAGAAGATTGCACTGCGCCACTCCTACGACCCTTTCTTGCGGGGGAACACCCACCCTGCATACATTATACCTGACGCAGGTATAACATAGTGCAGGAGTTTACGAAGTGACGCATCTGCCTAGATGTGTCACTTCATAAATATGGTGCAACATGGCGCATTATTTACGCTGCTGCAGCGCAAAAGTGATGCAGGGGCTCATAAATAAGCCCCTCTGTTTCTTTTATACCTTTGTTGACCTGTCAAAGAGCAAAGAATCCAGAGTTTAAGAAAATAATCAATCCTTGATAAGCTTTTCAATTTTTTTGTGTATGGGTTGATGTACGAGATAAAAAAAATACAACTTAAAATAAAAATAATCATACAGCTCAAAAGATTTTCTGCACATTTAGCAAGAAGTATTTACCTATACCTCTCTCTACCCAGCAGTTCATACTTTCAATAAAACTAGCTTTTCTGAACGATCAGTAATAAGCAACATTTTTGTTTCAGTGGCAATGATGAGCAGCAGCTAAATCACAACAAAACAATTGGAATGGATCAGTTGGTGAAATTATTGAAACGTGATTCAATGCTTTAATTAACATGAGCATGCAAAACCAAAATATATATAAATGAATTAAGGTAATTAACAATGTTTTGTTTATGGAGGACAAGGGGCATGTAGAGGCAAATTGTGCCTTTAAAGTGTAATGTAAGCTAGAGACAGCAGTCAATGGATTTTTTAAAAACAATAGCAAAACTGTGAATTTTAAATAAAAGGGGCCTGAAACACTGCCAGAACTGAAAGGATTTATAGACTGCTCTACAAGGGAGTTAGAAGCTCTCCTTTAGGTATATTTAGGAGCAAAGGCCCATCTCACAAAGCTGAAAGACAGCTGTAGACTCAGGCCCCAGAGGTGGCCCGCCCAAGTCCTTGCAGCAACCAAGTGAGAACGGCCAGACAACAAGGGAGTCCCGGGCACCTTGACCTCACTAATCAGGAGCAAAGCTATCCCCCTTTCATGTAATCCGTGCACACCAAGTAGCAGAGGGAGAGATCAGTGAAAATACACCCAATCTCCTGGAGCCCTGTGTGAGCTTGAAGAGTCAAATGAGCCCTTGTCAGGACTTCCAGGGCAGCCTGGCCATCTTGGCATACCATGGGAAGGAGCTACTGGGGCTCTGAGCCAGGGCTCGGTCAGAGCTTCCTATTCTGGGAAAGCAGGGGAGGCTTCTCTGGGCCTGGACACAGCGGGACAGAGAAGGATGAAAAATATTGACTTTTGTTCTAGTTACGACAACATTGAATATTTTGATTTTTCAATGAAGTGTCTTTGATAATGCTGTTTTTGTGATATCTTGAACAACTCATTACTCATGTATGGCATTTATAATCAGGGAATACTATTACCGTAAAAAAGATTTCTATATATTTAAGATCGGGCTTATGGAAGATTTAATTTGAGGATATAACATACACGGAAATGACTGACCTGAAAAATTGATCACTTATATCTATTTTGTGAAAAAAATCCAAAGAAATATCCATTTCATATGTGGAAAGATTGAGTCTGAAACCTCCTTGGCCTTTTGGAATGAAGCTACCAATCAGAGTGGCAGCATTCCTTGCATATTTAATTAAAATAATTCTCACTCAGGATGGTGCATAGTTGACCACAGGATAGTTGATATTGCACTTAAGCAAAGAAGCTAGATATGTTGTGCTATCTACTACATTTAAGTAAACCTTTTGCCACAATAGAATGTGACATGTGCAGTGCAATGCTGCATTTGGCCTCCCTGTATTATTTCCTTGTTTGGATTCTTAGCAGTTTTATCATCATCAGTGAAACAATTTTAGGATAATGCATATTTTGTTGCATGTCTTTTTTGTTTAGTGTGCCATGCCACATTGTAGAAACTAGCAGGGTTCCGGCGAAAGATATAGCAGTTCTAATAGAGCTGTGTTGCAATAAATAGGGTAAGATATGATTATACTTAATCAAATGCAAACACTAGTGACACAAACAGATTACCTCCTATTAACTAATCTAGTATGTTAAAAAATTGTAAAATTAAAAATTATTACCTCATTAATAAAAGCATGTCTTCCAAGCCCTGCTACCCCAGATGTAATGGTGTTTAGCAATTATTTAACAATTGATAATTAATCTGTAAGACTGAATATTCAATTTAGTTAGGGACTTGTTTTAAATATTCAAAATGGCGTGGGTGTTTATTATACAGGATAACATTTGCTGACAACAGTATCTGTAGTTACGTATGATGGGTTTAACAAAGGCATTTGCTGAGTAGATTTCCCGTCTAAAAATTCAAGAGACATTATCTTCATTACAGTATCAAGGGGATTTGTATACTAGTCATTGCAAAAACAAAAACAGTAGACTTATGTTTAAAAGCAAGTTAGACTTTGGATGGTGGAACCCACAGTAAATGGTGCTGTGAAAATGCATAGTCTGGATAAGTTGTGATCTGCTGGTAGTAGATAAAACAAGGAGCGCATACTGATGATTGTAGCTCTGCTTCTGTTCAAAACCCATGAAGATATGGAGCCAAACAGTTAATGTTTGCCAAAATGTAAACTTTAAATCTACCTAAGGTACTAGCAGTATAGATGAAGATGCCTAATTTGGAAGTGAAGGCCATATGTTCTTTGTCTAGAATTACATGGACAGAGAGGGGTGAAACACAACCTTCAACTAAACTAGGATTTAAAAAATTGAACAAATAGATCTTTATGTTTACCAAATAATAGCTCTCTTGAAGGGTATCTTATGGGAGGTGACAGAATATCTAACATCTAATCTTTTGTATATCTCCTTTAGGTATGGGAAAGTAATTGTATACACTCACATAGGTAATTGTTGACCCGTAGTTAATTGTTTAAGAATTGTGTTGAGATAACCCATTCTAAACATTTATGATGTTTTTAGCTGACTGTGCTCTAAAGGATGAGGTCAAATAAGAAATGCCACCATTTCTGAAATTGTCCATCACTGGACACTGCAGAACAGGTTAGCAGAAAGGCTTTCCATGCCACCAGATGACATCAAAAGATTGCATGCTATCGTACAAAATCTCCACCTGCTATATTCCTTAAAATCCTGCATGTAAAATTGTCCTTGAATAGAACATTTTCTCTGGCTTGTTTATTTTGAATGCACCTATGCTTCCCTTTTGCATGTCTTTAAATGCCTTTTAAATCTCAAGCTTTTCTGTTCTAATCTCTCTTTTCAAACCATATTCCTGCAACCTAACAATACCAATAATTCCAGCAAGCATTTGCTTCTGACATAGCCCCCTCTAATGATCACACCTACGTTACTAATGTTGCACAAAGAAACTGGAGTACATGCATGACATGGTTTTCTTTAGTAAGCAAGATGTACCTCAATAACCAATGGACTGACCAGTATCTATGGGCTCCTGGTAAGAATGCTATGCATCATAAAGCCCACCAACACTTTGCAACACAGGAGGATGGAAAAGGAAGCATAGGGCCAAGGGCTTCCTCCCCAGGGTCAGCTAGAGGTTTAAAGGTTCCAGTAACTCTGGCTCTCACCAGTTATCCCCCATCTTGTGGACAGAACTCGGAACCACCACACTTTAGTGCAGTGATTCTGGTCAAAATGTTGATTCCCCACTCCCCTGGTATCTCTGCACCAAATTGTGGCCAACTTGTAAAGAGGGCTTAAGTCTATGAGGTCTGGTGTGTTAGTTAAATAGTCCTACTAAAGCATCACACCAAGAATGTCTGCGTAGGATAATAATATTAAACCACTGAGGTTGTGTTTTTTAAGCAGGTTGGGCATCTAGTCCCAGTCTTCTTGAGCTAAAACTTTCTCACAGACTCAACTTTCTGAAAATCTTATCTAACATTTCCTTCCTTGCCCCCAGATATACCATGAAAGACAGACCATGGTCCGCTCCCTTGAGCTCACAGCCAACTCCAGGCAGGTGCTAGTCCTTCTCAAGGCTCATTAAGAATTGAGCTGTTCTCCGTCTCCTTAGTTTCCTCCAGGTAAATTCTCATGTAGCTTGGCATTGTAGGCCACAGCTGCCTGGTTACACCTCCCCCCAGTGTGGCAGGAGACAATTTGAGCCAGAGGAAAGATTTGCAGAGCCACCATCAAAGATCCTTTCCATAGGTAATTAGGTAATTGGGAAGAAGCTGAGGGACTGGAATGTATTTGTCCACTTGAGTGAGTGAGTGTGTGTTTGTGTGTGTGTGTACACACACCATGATTAACATGTGCATGGGTATCCTCTACTTATTGTTGTGGGTATCTGCTAGCACTATGGTGATGCTTCTATTTTGTGACCCTTATTTATGTAAAGTGCTATAGCAAGTGAATAACTCTATCACAGACCAACATCTAGGTGTAAACCATGAAGTCAACCATTCATGAGAAATTTAATATAAAATATAATGACCATACACAATTATTAATTGGAAATATATATATGATATTTATTTAGTCATTTTTTATATATATATATATATATATATCTCATTCATTAAATGTTTTGATGTTATTAATTATTCTTTTATGTACAAATATATATATCTCATCACTATAAAATCAAACAGCCAAAATATACAGATACAGTTGATACAAGCAATGCGGCAGATGTAGAACTACGCGCGTTTCGGCAATGTAGCCTTCGTCAGGAGACCGTCTATTGCTTTGAAATCTATATGGTAGTCAAAATCCTAGATATAAAATCCTGATGTAAGTTTAAGCATAACGATACTTCAAACGTGATGGGGCAGCACAACACCACAGCAGCTTGTTAGATTGAAATTATAACCTATCACAAAATGCTGATTAGCCAAATAGCCGCCGCTGTTTAATTATGACAATTATACAAAAAAGCTCTTCCGGTGAGCAGCCGAGTGGATGACGAAGACAATGGATATAGGTCAAGTTAGGCTGAAGTTAAGTCTCGATGTAGATAGAAGAGAATAGGCAGGACACAACAGGATATGGGTGTGTCACAAACGGTCCACACGGGCCTGATTTTATGTTTAAACGTCCATACGAGCAGCTCCGCTAGCTAGACAGGATATTCTAGCGGAAGAGCTTTTTTGTATAATTGTCATAATTAAACAGCGGCGGCTATTTGGCTAATCAGCATTTTGTGATAGGTTATAATTTCAATCTAACAAGCTTCTGTGGTGTTGTGCTGCCCCATCACGTTTGAAGTATCGTTATGCTTAAACTTACTTCAGGATTTTATATCTAGGATTTTGGCTACCATATAGATTTCAAAGCAATAGACGGTCTCCTGACGAAGGCTACATTGCCGAAACGCGCGTAGTTCTACATCTGCCGCATTGCTTGTATCAACTGTATCTGTATATATTGTCTGTTTGATTTTCTAGTGATGAGATATATATATTTGTACAAAAAAGAATAATTAATAATATCAAAACATTTAATGAATGAGATATATATATATATAGATATAAAAAATGACTAAATAAATATCATATATATTTTTCCAATTAATAATTGTGTATGGTCATTATATTTTATATTAAATTTCTCATGAATGGTTGACTTCATGGTTTACACCTAGATGTTGGTCTGTGATAGATTTATTCACTTGCTATAGCACTTTACATAAATAATTATTTTCCTTACATATAGCAAGTCTATTAGGTTTGTAGGGGTCCGCTTCTTTCTAAACTCTATTTTGTGACCCTAACATGTTCTTTCATTATCCTTTCCCTTATAATTTTTTTAATATCCTTGATAATATGTTGGCTGTTCTTGGCAAAACAGTGTCCTTTGGCTTTCAAATTAGGACATTCTTGATAATAGTTTGACTATCTATAGTTCAACAGTGGGTCATATTTCACATGCTGTAGGCATTTTTTACAACAATCTGACTATCCCTTGCTTAATAGTAGCCCATAATCAGCATATTGTGTGAATTCTTAACAGTATTTTGCAAATTTTTGGCCTTCTAACATCCCTTACTTGATATGCTGTGGGCATTTCTGATGTCTTTTTATATATCCTTGGCCTAATAATGGCCCACACCCTAATAAGATTAGGTATCAACACTGTATATCAGTTCAATTATGCATGAATTCATGTAAAACGGAATGTCCATAATGAATGGGGTGTGTATATATGTAAAATTGATTCTGGTTTTTGCACTGACCACCTTTTGCACCCTGTGACATTTACATTGATTATCTTATGTTGTAATATGAATGCTGTAGTATAACATATCACATTGAAGGAACATTTTGGGCTATTGTTGTGCTCATTTTATTGGTATGACATACTATATTACCTACAGTGAAATTTATATTAAGAGTATAATAGATCTTGGTTTATAGAGTTACCCTTGGGACATTGTGTTTATTTTAGTTCAAACATAGTGCATACAGACATATAGCTATGTGGCTTGTTTTTGTACCTAAAAAAAAAAAAATAGAACATCAGAAGATGTGAACATCTCTTTCCTTACAAATATTTTAATGTATCTGATTCAAATAACTTGGATCAGACACAGTGTTGGTGACCAAGGAAGAGTTTGACCTTTCCCTTCCCATAATGCAAAAACAGTAGGTGGCATCTGTGTTCATTTCTCCTATTAATACAGCTAATAATGAAGCGCCCAGTGGTCTCTGATCTACAAATCATCACAAAAGCTGATTTGTTGTTTAGCTGTAGGTGTAAAACAGGATAGGCGTAAACCATTTTGGATCTGTCCTCTTGGGATGTCACTTAGTTGTGGGTGATTGTGTATTTTGCAGTCTTCAAAAGGAGTCATCCAAAATGACATCTCCATCCACATCTATATCTATCAGTGACTGTATAGTTTAGAACTTCAGGCCTTTAAAGGCTTTTCCAGTTCTCAGCTTGCTATTCGTGAAGGTAGAGAGACATAGATGTAGTAAGCCGTACAGAGGTAAGAGTGTGGTACAGAAGTAGGATTTAATATTCAATTTTGGATTCTCTAGCTCACAAGGATAGACAAACCTTCTGTTTATGCTGTCAGGACTTGAGGCCATGCCCATTGAATAACAAATATTCCTGACTGTGGCCCTGTACCTAGGGTTTGTCAGGGCTTGTGTATTTCCCTGGCTGGGACTGAGAAAAGAGCAAAAATATATCTAAATGGTTGTGGGATTATTTTTGAGAAGATGGGAAACGTGCTGTTCAAAAAAGCGTATTTTATTTTCTAGCAATGACATTAATGAAAAGCTGGCTTCCCTTCACAGCTTTCAAGAAGAAGCAGAGTTGTGAAAAATAAATGACCACAGTTTTTGCATTTTCCTAAGTGGTAGTCTATTTTTTTCAGTTTTTTGAGATTCAACCAACTCGCAGTTTGTGCTGGAAACATGTGAAAGATGGGTAAACCTAGAAAGTTATACATTTGTGAAAAGTAGAAACAATACTGAAATCAGCAGGGAGTCCGTTGTATAGAATGCTTATGGTTTTCCCCAAAAACCAATAGCTGAAATAAACAAATAATGAAAATAAATAGGCAAAAATAACAATTCGTAATAACGTTTTCAGCAGTAATTTTACTGCCCTATACACGATATAAAAACATACTACATCCATTAGACGCTTATGGTTGCAGAGCTATCTAGTGTTTGCTGGTGGTCCAAAACACTCAGGGGCAGATTTACAACTTCTCGCGCATCTCGGCAAATCTGCAGGGATGCGCCAGAACAGTTGCGTCACGTAATCCCCCCCTTGCGCCACCACAGATGCGTCGCATTTACAATGCGGCGCACCATGGCGTGACGCATCTTGTGGCGTATGGGCGGCGCATTGCTCGAGTCGCATCGCAAGCGTGACGCAACTACTGCAATGTACAGGGGTCGCCCATATGTAACGTGGTGCGTCACTCTTTACGCCTGCTTCAAGCAGGCGTAAGGATTTGATGCAGCAGCGTCGTAAAACTGACTCAGTGAAATCTTGTAGATTTCACTGCATCAGTTTTACGGGGCTTCACTGCGAGGGAACACCCACCCTGCGACAGAGCGCCCAAATGAAACCTGACGCAGGTTTCATGTGGCGCAGGGCTTTACAACATGACGCATCTGCCTAGATGCGTCACATTGTAAATAAGTTGCAACGTGGCGCATGGTTTATGCCGCCGCTGCGTCACAAAAGTGACGCAACGGCGGTGTAAAAGTGTCACAAGGGGCTTGTAACTCTGCCCCTCAAAATGCAAAGGTAATAGCTGAGCAGCAGAATATAATAATTTTTTTCATTGTACAATGTCCAAGCAGGAATTAATATTTTAAAATCCAATGAAATAAAAACTATTTTGATAGAAACCTATGTATTTATGAATGTGCACAACATACAGTGGTTAGGAACAATGGTTATTTGTACACTCCTGAATGTGTGGTTACCCATACTATTATGTGTTTCAAAGAGTGTTACATAAAATGTGTTCTTTCTTACTCACTGGCTTATATTTGAAAGTCAAAAATTGAGAAATCCAATTAGTAAAAACAAATGCCCTACCATTCTGTGTTTACACACTTCTCCTGATGAAAACAGTTCCCACATGTGTGGCTAGGCCCGGAGCCCGGAATAAGAAAGGCAACAAAACTCAACATGCGGAAATACCCAGGTGAGTCAAGGGTGGTCTGACTTGAGTGGGTACCCCTACCTTTTCCTACCCAGAATGCCCTTCAAACCTCAAATTAAGGCAACAAAACTCACCTATTTTCCTCACATTTCTGCAAGAGAAAGCACTGCAGTCTGCGTAGATCTACAAAATTCCTAACAGCCACCATTCCTATATGTCTCATGATTAAAACGGTGACCCACTTGTGTTTCTGGGACTAGCACCTGCAACAGGAAATGATCCCAAATCGATCAAAATGGACCCCTGTTTTGGAATGTGGTCAACTGCAGAATTTGGGCCGCAGCTCAGCCTCCATTTATGGAAACATGCCAAACGTAGACATTTTTTAAAGCTGGACACCAAGGGTGGTCCAGGGTGGTCCGACTTGGGTGGACCCTACTACCTTTTCCTAACCACAGTGCCCCGCAAACCTCCATCTTTAGTAAAAAGCAACTCATTTTCCTCACATTTCTGTGATAGAAACTTTTGGAATTTTGAGGGGATCCACAAAATTCCTAGCACCCTGTGTTCCCACATTTCTCTAAAAAAATAGTATCCCACTTGTGTGGCTGGGCCGAGCACCCAGAAAAGTAAAGTGCCAAAAGCGTTATTTGTAGACATCAATATTTCCCCATCGAAATAGACCCTTATTTTTGATGTGTGGCTAACTCCAAAATTTGAGCTCTGGCTCGGCTGACACTCAGGAAAACCTACCAAACCCAGTCATTTTTCACAACTAGACACCCAGGGATGTCTAGGGTGGTCTGACTTGCATGGATCTGACTAACCTTTGCTAACCAGAGTGCCATTCAAACCTCAAAATCTAGGTACAAACAACAGGTTTGACTCACATTCCTTTGACAGAAAGTCCTGATATTTGCTGGGATCTACAAAATTCCTACCACTCAATGTTTCCACACTTCTCCCGATAAAAACAGTACTGAACTTGTGTGGTTGGGCCTTGCGCCCGTGAAAATATCAGACTCAAAGCGCGATGTGGATACACCAAAATCAGATCCTTATTGAAAAGTCTGTAGCTACGGAATTCAGGCCCTGGCCTGGCCGCCACCCAGGGAAACCTACAAAACCCAGACATTTATGAAAACTAGACACTCAAGGGAGTCCTGGGTGGTCTGATTTGTGTGGATATTTCCTTCCCAACAGCGCCCTGCAAACCTCAAAATAATACACACACATTTTCCTCACATTTCTGTTGAAGAAAGTTCCAACGTCTGCAGGAATCCACAGAAGTCCAACCCCCCAACATTCTTACACTTCCTCAGATAAAAACAGTACCCTACTTATGGGGTTGGACCTATTGTACCAGACATGTATGGTCCATTGCTACTATTGTGTCAAGTCATTATACTAGCAATGTAAAATGTAAATGGTCACCTTTTCTGGTTACTCCAGATATTTGTGGCAGGCCTACCAATACACATGGAAACCCATTATTTTTTATAGAGGTGTGGGAAATCAGGATGTTATTACATTTCTGCTATATGGCAGTTCTACAATTGTCTTTCTTAAAAACTAGATATAACTAACTTTATATGCACAGTCTTTCACATTTATAAAGCATAATAGCTAGGAAATAGTGGTGGGATGACCATAAGTCATGCCTTCCTGGATTCCACAGAGTCCCTGGATTTCACATATGCTGGGGTTGGCAGAGGTCCCTGGATGCCGAGAGACATCAGCCTTCAATATAACAACCATCTCACACGGTAAGGAAGATAAAAATCATTCTTCTCAAAGAGATCTCATGTTTTCAGAACAGACTGTGTACGAAAAAGTGTGATATTCTCAACAATCACAAACAAGTGACTTACACACTGATAGGAAACAGTTACATTTATAAAGGTTGGTTTCGTACAAGGCGTGACACTAGGTCCTAAACACAAATTCAACCATACCACTATAGTAATAGCTGGTGGAGTCTGACAAAGAAAAATGATGAGACCTTTATAAAAAAACTTTTGGGGGCAAAAACATTGTGCCATCAATACTGACAAAGGTAAGGGAGACTAACTAGACAGATCCTGTCTGTGTTTTAAAAAATTGCTAACAAAGTACAACATACTGTTACAATTAAAAGAAAGGTACATAGTCCAGGTGATGTAGTTCAGGATCGTTGTTTTATTCCTTAGATAAGATCCACATTAGCCACATGCTAGGCCTTCTTCAAAGCCATTCAATGCCCCACAATGCCCCACCAGGAGCAGCCTCCCGCTCAGCCCATCTCCCAACTGATCTTTCCTTCCACTCAAACACACCCAACATTCCGATGACATCACACAGACTGAGCAGCAAGGCAAGGACAGAAACAGAGAGTAGATGCATTATAACTTCCTAGATTACAACACATCCCCCCCTCATCAAATTAATGAAAATATGAACATGCAAAAACAATGTACTATTGTGCAAATCATGAAGATAGCAAAATGCATTAACAACGAACTATCATGCAATATATGCAGATAGTAAAATGCAAGAACAAAGTACATTTTTGCAACAAGATTAAATAAATTAATTGTGCGATAATAGAAAGACACACATTGATGATACAAATACTCTTGTGCTCACCCGTAACATACAGTCCAACACCTTGCACAAGATAAGAACCAATTCAAAAGGATAAAACCAAACAGGCAAATCAGAGAAGCTTCAAAAGAAGGAGTCTTCTCATGTGCGCACCCGTGACACACTGTCCAACACCTCACACGAGGTAACAACCAATTCAGAGGGTAAAACCAAAACAGTGAAAACAGAGAAGCTTCAAAAGAAGGAGACTTCTCATGTGCGCACCCGTAACACACAGTCCAACACCTCACACGAGGTAACAACCAAATCAGAGGGTAAAACCAAAACAGCGAAACCAAAGAAGCTTCAAAAGAAGGGGTCCTCTCATGTGCGCACCCGTAACACACAGTCCAACACCTCACACGAGGTAACAACCAATTCAGAGGGTAAAACCAAAACAGTGAAGACAGAGAAGCTTCAAAAGAAGGGGTCTTCTCATGTGCGCACCCGTCACACACAGGCCAACACTTCACTCAAATAACCTACCAATTGAAGGGTAAAACCAGACAGGGAAAACTGAGAAGCCTCTAAATAAGGAGTCTTCTTTACATGCGCACCCTTAACGCACAGACTAACCACCTCACATGAGGTAACCACCAATCTAAGGGAAAAACCAAACAGATAAGACCAAAAAGCTTCAAAAGAAGTCTTCTCATGTGCGCACCCATAACGCACACAGACCAAACACCTCACAAAAAGCAAACTAATAAAAGACGTACACCAACAAGACCAGGGACACTGCCTCTCCCTCACTATTCAAACAGATGCAAAACAAAGACACTTCACTCACTCACCCCCTCTCATACAAATATCGGAACAGATAACGGTAATTGGTACTTCATCGCATAAAAAGCACACAAAATCCACCCCTTAAAACAAAACAACCAATCAGTAACGCAAAAACAAAATGAAGAAAAGGAAAGTCTCTGACGCCGGTGAGCGATCTCTCACCCGATATAGTCACCAGCAGGAAACTCTTCATTATGAGTTGTATGCAGCTCTATGAGTTGTATGCATTATGAGTTGTATGCAGCTCTAAAGGAGTTCCTTCAAAAACGAACAGTTCATAACAGACCTCGTATGGACCACAGTAATGCAAAGCCAGAAAAGCCAAAAAAAACAATCCAAAATCGTTGGTTGGCTTAAAAGCATTAAAAAAACACCCTTGTTAGACACCTGGCTTGTGGGGTCCTTGAAATCCACCAGAAACAGCCAAGACCTCTGAGAGTTGCCGTGAAAACTCGTGAAGACTCGTGGTTGGAAAACAGGAACTCCAGTCAATACTTCAAAATCTCTGCGCAATGGCCAAACTCAAAATGGCAGCACGCTTCATGACGCCACCCCGGGTGGCTCCCGGCGCGTATCTGCATCCATGCGTCACTGGGCAGCATCCCTGGGCATCACATCCTACGAAATCACACCTCGTCACAGAGGATTGCTGAATGCTGGACACGTCACGATGAAGTAAGTGCGCGCACGCTTAAGCTGATCTCGTGGCATGTTCAAATAAAAACGACACCCTGACAAACCCTCCGTGTAGACAGAAAAAATAAAAATAAATGACTAATAGCCCAAACTTCACCCGACACTGTCCCAGAGTGTATATTCCGCCAGGCGCTGTCAAACATCTTCACTTGGCATACTGTTGACCAAACATCCTAACGCTGACGGTTGATCCTCTCCTCAGACTCTGACAGAGAGTCATACACCCTGACACGATTAGTGCCAAAACAAAACGATGCCCCACAGTTCCTCAAGTCTAGTGGCAAAATCCATTTGATGAGGATCTTATAGCAAAACGAAATTGTGCCCAAGATCAACCAGCTGACAAATGAAATCTCGTGGTTGCAGTCTCTTCACTGTAACGCTCGACACAGGTGGTACACAGGTCAAGCCAAAAAGTCTGATGACAGCAGTTTTCCACTCAGTAGCGATCCCACTCTTATTCCAAAACAGTAGTTTATCAAACAGTCCAAAACAGGGATAATGTAGCAAGAGCTGGCTTGACGGTAAAACAGCAGAAATCGGCAGGCCCAGGCTAGAGCTGACCGTTCCCAGATAGTCAGAAATGTCCAAAACCACAGCCAAACTAGTCTTTTGGGGAATCACTCACCCAAGTCCATGATCTAGCACATCCACGACAGGGCTGACCGGTCTTTGGTCACTGGTGGGGCATGTGGAGTGCAAGATTACTTCCTATTTCTCCTTTTATGCGCTTCTTCAGTTCCCAAATTCATCCAAGGTTGGCTCTTAAGTTTCACAAGTCCAAAATCCTTTGAAGGTACACGCAGGTTCTTTAACTCGTCGCCAGTGTTACAATTAAAAGAAAGGTACATAGTCCAGGTGATGTAGTTCAGGATCGTTGTTTTATTCCTTAGATAAGATCCACATTAGCCACATGCTAGGCCTTCTTCAAAGCCATTCAATGCCCCACAATGCCCCACCAGGAGCAGCCTCCCGCTCAGCCCATCTCCCAACTGATCTTTCCTTCCACTCAAACACACCCAACATTCCGATGACATCACACAGACTGATATTGAATAGGGGTCAGACCCAATATACCCTTGAGGGCTTGGGCAGATAAATACGGAAAGGTCAATGTGCCAACAAGGGATTTACTTTAAGGTGATCAGTTAATTCTAAATTTAAGTGATTTGAATCAATAAGTATGTTAAGATGAATTAACATCAATATGAAATCAATTCCATGAACTAAACATCATAAATATCTAATGATGACAACGCACACGGGGATTTCTTTTTGTGATTTAATCACAGTGATTTTTATAGTTTTATCCAAGTAAAAAAGAGTACAAAAAGGAATATAAATAAGAGCAATATATCGTGAAAACAGGGAACGGAATTAAGTCCTCTTTTCATCTGAATATACACATCAATTCCTGGGCGGTTTGAACAGAGATGAAACTCTTTCTGAGCATACAATCTACTGTACATAACATGTAAACTGGAATTGGATGGTAAAGTCGACGTTTCGGTCTTGGGTGTAGTCAATCCGTCAGACCATCTTCAGGACAATAATTGCTTATATAAGGACTCCTAAACAATACAATGCAAATAGTTACATGAAAGTAAACATAATCACACTAATAAATCAATATACAAAATTTAAAAATTTAGACTTCAACCCGTGTGCGAACAGGACAATTGTCAGTATCATTTATCAGAAAGAGGGGACAAAGTCAAAATCTGATATCGAGAAAAAAATTATTATTTCATAATCAATTCAACCATTTACTTTCTATAGAGATACATAAATTTCATCAGTAGCCATGTTTACTTAAAGGTATCCGTGGCGTTCTCACGTTAAACTTTGTTTGAAATCATGTGGACATTTGAGCTACGAATCAAGAAGAACACTTAATCCTGCTATGCCAGAGAAATAGTGAATAGTATCCTACCATGTAGAGCTTAGCAACAGCGACTGCCAGTTCGTGTTATTGCGGAAGTCAATCCTGCAGTGATTTTATTGCTGTACAAAAAATGAGTAGTCATAAATTATCTATTCATTCACCTGTATGTTATTTCTCTTATTCTAACATAGGTAACAATGAAGGTGTTGGTTTTATTAAAAACCAAATTCTTTGCCTAGTCTTTAACAATTGGTACATAGGATCAATTTGTTCTTAAAGTTTAAATGATTGATATAAACAGCACAGAAAAGAAAGTGTTGCAGTTTGGCTCACTAATCTACATCTAAACAGAATTTTAATAAATCGAATGAGGCTATGCTCAAAATTCATCAAAAGATAATGTTTTGCATATAGCTGATGGAATATGCTACTGACAGATCTATGGGCAAAGAGTGCATTAAATTCTAACTTACTTTACCGTCGTTAGTTTTCGAAATACGAAATGTGATCCGTCTGATTCAGGGGCAGCCTGATTGCGCACTGCACTGTCAAGTGCTTTTAAGGAATAATCGTAGTTGCAGTTCAACACAGTTGTGAGCTAAAAAAGTAAAAAAGTAAAAATAACTAATAATAATTTACTTTTTTAGCTCACAACTGTGTTGAACTGCAACTACGATTATTCCTTAAAAGAACTGGCAGTCGCTGTTGCTAAGCTCTACATGGTAGGATACTATTCACTATTTCTCTGGCATAGCAGGATTAAGTGTTCTTCTTGATTCGTAGCTCAAATGTCCACATGATTTCAAACAAAGTTTAACGTGAGAACGCCACGGATACCTTTAAGTAAACATGGCTACTGATGAAATTTATGTATCTCTATAGAAAGTAAATGGTTGAATTGATTATGAAATAATAATTTTTTTCTCGATATCAGATTTTGACTTTGTCCCCTCTTTCTGATAAATGATACTGACAATTGTCCTGTTCGCACACGGGTTGAAGTCTAAATTTTTAAATTTTGTATATTGATTTATTAGTGTGATTATGTTTACTTTCATGTAACTATTTGCATTGTATTGTTTAGGAGTCCTTATATAAGCAATTATTGTCCTGAAGATGGTCTGACGGATTGACTACACCCAAGACCGAAACGTCGACTTTACCATCCAATTCCAGTTTACATGTTATGTACAGTAGATTGTATGCTCAGAAAGAGTTTCATCTCTGTTCAAACCGCCCAGGAATTGATGTGTATATTCAGATGAAAAGAGGACTTAATTCCGTTCCCTGTTTTCACGATATATTGCTCTTATTTATATTCCTTTTTGTACTCTTTTTTACTTGGATAAAACTATAAAAATCACTGTGATTAAATCACAAAAAGAAATCCCCGTGTGCGTTGTCATCATTAGATATTTATGATGTTTAGTTCATGGAATTGATTTCATATTGATGTTAATTCATCTTAACATACTTATTGATTCAAATCACTTAAATTTAGAATTAACTGATCACCTTAAAGTAAATCCCTTGTTGGCACATTGACCTTTCCATCACACAGACTGAGCAGCAAGGCAAGGACAGAAACAGAGAGTAGATGCATTATAACTTCCTAGATTACAACACATACCACACGTGAAAGAAAGGGATAGTATAGAGGTCTGCTGTGCCTTTTGATCCCCAATATGAAAAGGTAAAAAAAGACATAAAAATATAAATAAAATAAAAAATAAGAACTCCTGATTCACTCAAAAATCAAAACCTACAAATAGCAAAATAGGATCCCAAGTCATATTCAGTGTGATCAGTGAAGCCATGACATGGCACCAAGGGCCATATGTAGGTAGCCCAATACCGGTCGGTAACGGCCGATTTTCGGTAAATATACCGTTACCGACCGGTATTTAGGCTTTTGAGATGTAGGGGGATCATTTCTGTATTCGGTAATTTTACCGATTCGGTAAATACCGAATACAGAAATGAGATGTAGGGGGAGTGTATGGTGGGTGTGGGGATTCGTTATTTACCACCAACTGAAAGTTGGTGGTAAATGAAGAATGTCTCTGTAAATGCATTATTTGGCCCTTAGATGTGTGCAATGTGGCAGACACACATGCCCTCAGGGCATGTATGTGTGCCACATGTGCACACATGCAGGAATCAGGGGTGCAACAGGGTGTCAATGTGACACCCTGCCACCCTTGATTGAGCTCCCCCCATTACCGATTCGGTAATGGTAACTGGCTTCCCATTGATTCCTATGGGCCTTATCATTGACCAACCCTCACAAGCCTCTAATATCACAGTTGGTTTCCGTTCACAGTAAAATTCACTTGCCATGCAATTATCCACACAAACTTCACATGTAGGCCAATAACAACTACATCTGATCTAACACCATTCACCACTGCCATCTACACACTATTCACTTATATCTTCAGCTTCTCCACTGCAACCAATCACCAAACAAAACCGTAATCAATCATACGTCTTCAGTCATACAGCAACCACATTTTTCACCACTTTAAACTTAAAATAGAAGGCACCTGTAACCCACATCTTTGACACTCATATTTTAAAGTATGCACTAATCTGCTAGCTATCAACTAGCACATCTGCAATCACTCCCCATCTGCATCCAAAGTCACAAAATACTTGGAAGAATTAATGTCATCATCAGACAGTAACAACATGTATGCTCATGTATGCTCATTCTCCCCACATCTCGTGTCATACATTCAAAAAAGAGGGGCTTCCTCTGCTTAAAAAATCATGACAGTTAAGATACAAACATGCTGCTCACTAAACAGTGGGCAAATGTAAATTTGCCTATCATTCAAGGCTGTTTCCAATATTTCAACACAGTGTGGTACAGCCTATTAAAAGAAGAAAGACAAAGGCCAGGCTTCGACGGACACAAACGACAGTAATAACTTCTCTCTTTACATGCACCTCTTTAGTTACATACTCGCCATTTCCAGTTTAGAATTTATTTTTTAGGTGTTGGAGCAATGCCATCTGCAAAATGATAGTCAGGTACACTTACAATGTGCTCCAATTACCGATCCGTCAATCGCAGGCGCATCAACAGCACTAAGTCTGTCTGTCAATACCACTTCGAAATTGTGGAAAAGAAACCTGTTTTCTGGAGAAGTGGTTTGGTACACCACATAAGCATTAATTATAGCTAAATGCCCAAATTGCGCCACCAACTTGTTGCTCCACACAGCAGTCTTACATGAAGCATTATGAGGTACCAGTCTTTGATCAATTCTGTTTACACCACCAACTTACTTGTTGTAGATCAAGATACATGTTGGTTTGTAGACTTCCTCATCCTGACCCCAAACACTAATAGGTGTCAAATGTTCATAATGCATGTTTGGAAACTTAGGGGCATTTTGTTGGTCATGAAATCTGATAGCATGCACTTCATTGCACTACAAGGTACTTGTTTGGAAATTATTTGTGGTTCCTCCATATGGTGCTACAAATCACAATTTCAACTTTGTGCAATTCCTGAAACAATTGCAATCCAGTGTAAAAAGTGTCCAAGTATAACATTTTGACCACATGTGAAAAAGAGAACGGGATAAATCCCACACAATTTCATCACAGACTCCTAAAGATGGTGAGCAATCAGGAAGGTTAGTAGTAGAATGTTTGCCAGTGTATGCTCTAAAATTATGAGTGTATAAATTGGCCCTATCACATAACATCTACAGTTTAATACCATACCAGGCTCTTTTGCTGGGTACATACTGTCTAAACAATAGCTGCCCCTAGTACTTTACTAGAGACTCATCCACAGATCCATTCTCACCCGGAATATATGTGACAGAAAAAAGCACTATAAAGTGATTTAGCAATGGATGAAATTTAAAGAGCCTATCATGTTCTGGGTCAGCAGTGGCTCATTGATAAGGGTGGAGGGGGTTGCAAACATGAAGAGTCTCATTCAGGCTGAGCAAAGGCCAGCCTGACAGGCTCTCTGTGCTTGGATCAACCATCCAGGTCCTGTACAGGCGCTATATGCGCAGGCGCCTGGCTGCCTGAGCAGAAATTTGCCAGGCTGATGATTTCACAGCTGTGTGGGCTTGAACTCCTCTGCCCAGTAAAGCACTTGGAGGTCCTCCTTCTCATGATGAGGTTGCATGTCACAGGTAGACTTGGAACTGGGTGTTTCAGTTTTGAGCCCTAAAGTGCTCAGGGCTCAGAGTCCATCAGTGATGCTTCAGTGGGGTGGGGTCAGCAGTTTCTCTCACCCCATTCCGCTCTGTGATGAGTAACAGACTGCTGCCTCCTCTCACTGGCTGACCCATAGTAAGGTTAGCCACTGAGAAGATGTGGCTGTCCCAAATATCCAGGGACCATCGAAGCTTCCCTCCCAAGATCACTGCTTCAACCCAATACGTTTATTTTTCAATATTGGTTGCCGCTCTGCTGAGAATGGGTGTGTGAGAGTGTATGTTCTGGTTGTGAACCTGTGTGCACATGCGAAAGAGAGCATGTGTGTGTGTGCCTGTGTCACCCCTACTGCACATTAGGGGCTGAGACTGATCTGGGTGATCTCTTGGCAATGGTGCTCGAATGCCATTGAAAAAGCTCTCTCTGGACATAATGCTCAGGAAACAAGGGGTCATAATTATGCGATTACTTGACCAGTAAAATGTCAGGGAAGTCTTCTTCACCACTCTCATTATCAGAGTGATTATAAATTATGTGGGTGTGTCAACAAAGCACGATCTCTTCGTCGAAAGCCTCTGATGAGGGCGGATGCCCAGAAACGCGTCAGGCAAATAAGTGTCGACATGAGGACTGAAAGGACAAAGTGGACAGTGAGCTTGTACCCAGAGTTGTTGTTGGGGAGTGCTGCCGTGCCGGAGGGCAAGTTGGAGCTTTGAATTTGTACGCGGTCGGCCCAGCCGCGACGGCTTGCACCACCCCACATGAAAGGGGGCCACGGAGCCTGGAATCTTCTGGGTCTCGTATGGACCAGCAACAGGGATTTATGGCTCATCAACACTTTGGGGGCCCATCAAGGAGCCTTGACAGTCAAAATTTGGGCAACCATCATGGGACTAATTAAACGCACCACACAATCCAGAATGCAATGCGTTTCACTCACCTGAGCGAGCCCATCCATGGGCGTGTAATTATAGATTATGTGGGTGTGTCAACAAAGCACGATCTCTTCGTCGAAAGCCTCTGATGATGGCGGATGCGTCAGGCAAATAAGTGTCGACATGAGGATTGAAAGGACAAAGTGGACAGTGAGCTTGTACCCAGAGTTGTTGTTGGGGAGTGCTGCCGTGCCGGAGGGCAAGTTGGAGATTTGAATATATATATATATATATATATTATATATATATATATATATATATATATATATATATATATATATATATATATATATATATATATATATATATATATATATATATATATATATATATATATATATATATATATATATTATCTACTGGCGGTCGCCAGTAGATAGTTATAGTTAGGACCGTGTTTCCATAGGAAATCTCAAAATTCTATTTTGAATAACTTTGGCGCCGGTTGACGAATCCTCGCGAAATTTTCAAAACTAATGGGGCGCTCTGTTCAGCTCCTACCCTGAAAGTCTCGGGGTGATTCGTCAAGCGGGGGGCGAGAAAAAAGGGGGGTCCCAAAACGCGTTTTCCCCATGCATTTTTCCATAGGACCTTTAGTCGCAGCTACAGCCCGAACGGCTGAACAGAATTACTTGAAATTTGGCAGAGAGGTAGCCATAAGGTCAAGGAAGTGCATTTTGCAGGTCTGGTGTAAATCTGTTCAGTATTTCCGGAGAAAATAGCATTTAAAAGCATACATATATCTATACGCGCGCAGGGTGCGCGCACCGTGCGAGCACCGTGCGAGCACCCTAACGTGCGCGAGCGTAATTCTGATTGGTGGTTACATGTTAGTCAACGTTCGAATCGGTCGAAATCAGGAAGTGTCGGCCGCCATTTTGTTTGTTTTCAGTGCGAGAGTGAAAAAGGAAGGTGGCGAACGTGAAAAGGGAGCAGGATAGAGAGTTCCTGACCCCCTAGCCTTTGTCAGGGGGTCCCTGAAGGACCCCGAAGGCAAAAAAAAAAATTTCTTTTTTTTTAAATCGCGGGGGTGCGCGCACAGTGCGCACCTCCTGAAACCCCCCCCCCAAAAAAAATGTTTTTTTTTTTTTTTTAAATCGCAGGGTGAAAACCAAAAAAAAAATAATAATAATTTTTAATACTTAGTTTATTGTAAAGTAAATATATAAAAAAAAATACATAAATAAATTAGCATTTAAAAAAACGTACAAATTCACTGAAAAAACCACAGGTTTCACACACGTTATAGTTAGGAATTAGCATTTAAAAAACCTTGCAAATTCACTTAAAAAACCATAGGTTTCACACATGTTATAGTTAGGTGGATATTTCACTCATAAAAAACCAATGAAATTCCCCCGTTATAGTTAGTTCAGATAACTATAACTCGCACGACCGCCACTCTATCACAAGGATGATGTCATCAGTGATGCCACTGACCATGTCATGAGTGATGTAATATGTGACATCATGTGCAGTGGATTGCGGGCGCGCGAGTTATAGTTATCTGAACTAACTATAACGGGGGAATTTCATTGGTTTTTTATGAGTGAAATATCCACCTAACTATAACATGTGTGAAACCTATGGTTTTTTCAGTGAATATATATATATATATATATATATATATATTATCTACTGGCGGTCGCCAGTAGATAGTTATAGTTAGGACCGTGTTTCCATAGGAAATCCGCAACATTCTATTTGGAATAACTTTGGCGCCGATTGACGAATCCTCGCGAAATTTTCAAAATAGGTGGGGCGCTCCGATCCGCTCCTTCCCTGAAAGTCTCGGGGGGATTCGTCAAGCGGGGGCTGAGAAAAAGGGGGGGTCCCAAAACGTGTTTTCCCCATGCATTTTTCCATAGGACCTTTAGTCCAAGCTACAGCCCGAACGGCTGAACAGAATTTCTTGAAATTTGGCAGAGAGGTAGTCCTCAGGTCAGGGATGTGCCTTTTGCAGGTCTGGTGTAAATCTGTTTGGTATTTCCTGATAAAATAGCATTTAAAAGCATATATATATCTATAGGCGCGCTCCGTGCGCGTACGGTAAAACTTACCGTACGCGCACGCTGCCGTGCGCGAGCGCGATTCTGATTGGTTGTTAGATCTTAGTAAACATTCGAATCGGTCGAAACCAGGAAGTGTCGGCCGCCATTTTGTCTCTCGCAGTGTGAGGGGATAAAAAACAAAGGTGGAGAACGTGAAAAGAGGGCAGGGTGGACAGTTCCTGACCCCCTAGCCTTTGTCAGGGGGTCCCAGGAGGACCCCTAAGGGCCAAAACGTATTTTAATTTTTTGACGAAAAATCGCGGAGTACGCGTAGCGTGCGCGTACGGTATAAACGGAAAAATTCCGCGAATTGCGTAACGTGGGCGCTCGGTGCGCGAAGCGCACGGAGCGCGCACGGTGAAAAACCTTAAAAAAAAAAAAAAATACATAACTTAGCATTTAAAAAACCGTACAAATTCACTGAAAAAACCATAGGTTTCACACACGTTATAGTTAGGAATTAGCATTTAAAAAACTTTGCAAAAGCATTTGAAAGGTGAAAGAGTCCGTGGAGTGCGTTGTTAATCCCTTTGGGGAGTTGTTGGTGAACATTAGTGCGTGACTGCCACTGTCACGAAATCGGCACCCGCCCGCAAGTTGTTCGGCAAACAGTGGCTTTGTGGAGGAACATATATATTTATATATGGCTGCTACATCGCTGTACTGAGGGGAAAATAAACGCATTCTACCGCCAATTTGATGTGGTCTACGCTCCTTTGTGTTCGAAGGATTAAGAAAACTTACGAGGAGTTCGTGGATATATATATATATATATATATATATATATATATATATATATATATATATATATATTCACTGAAAAAACCATAGGTTTCACACATGTTATAGTTAGCGGAAATTTTACTGATAAAAAACCAATGAAATTCTCCCGTTATAGTTAGTGCAGGCAACTATAACTCACGCGACCGCAATCCTCTGCTGATGCTAATACTGTATTTAGACACTTATTTGCCCATGTCTTCTTCCATACATTTTTAGCTATACATATATTACAAATATTTTTTTTTCATAAAGACACATATGTCATCAGCAGAAGATTGCGGTCGCGTGAGTTATAGTTGCCTGCACTAACTATAACGGGGGAATTTCATTGGTTTTTTATCAGTAAAATTTCCGCTAACTATAACATGTGTGAAACCTATGGTTTTTTCAGTGAATTTGCAAGGTTTTTTAAATGCTAATTCCTAACTATAACGTGTGTGAAACCTATGGTTTTTTCAGTGAATATATATATATATATATATATATATTCACTGAAAAAACCATAGGTTTTAGGGAAAGTTATAGTTAGTTGGACATTTCACTCGTACAAAACCAGAGAATTTCCCCCGTTATAGTTAGTTCAGCTAATTATAACTCGCGCCCCCGCAATGCACTGCTGATGACGTCACATATTACATCACTCATGACATGGTCAGTGACATCACTGATAACATCAATGATGACATCTCAAATGACATCACTGATGACATCATCCAGTGACTGTGTGTTTCTGTAAAGTTTAGATATGTTTAATATATATAGGGAAAGGCGTATTGAAGAATGAGTGGGTGTAAAAGTGTCTGAATGGATGATTTAGTAGGTGCGTGGCTGACTCTATAAGTGAGTGATTAAACTTATCTTACTGAATGCATGGGTTAGTGAGTAAACTGTGTGAATGTCTGTATCCGTCTGTCTGTTGGTGTGTAAGCAGTTGCATGGGTTTGCGAATAGCTACATACGTGTCTATATGGGTTATTGATTGGTTGTCTGAGTATCTGTATGGGTGCCTGAGTGTTTGTGTGGGTGGGGTGTGTGTGACTCTGTACATACATGTGTGAGTGGGTGATTCACTGGGTGCATGGTTTCAAGAGTGCATCTGTGATGGACTGTATGGGTGGGTGAGTGTTTGTATGGGTGTGTTACTGAGGGAATATATATCTCAGTTGTATATGTGTTAGTAACTACATATGTGAAAGGCAGTATATATGTGTGTTGGAGTATATAAATGGCTATAAGTGAGAGTGTGATTGTGAGAGTGGCTGTATGGATGAGTCTGTGCTTGTATGGCAGTGTGAATCATTATTTGCATGACTGACTAGGTGTGTGAGTACCTCTATGGATAAGTGGCGGTGTGTGAGTTTCTATATAGGTGTATGAGTGCATGATAGTCCTGTACTGAGTGACCATAAGTATGAGTGACTGTACGGGTGAGTGTGTAGATGTGTGTGTAAACCTAAGAATCAGTGAGTGGGTATGTAGTTATTGGTGTTGGAGTGTTTATGGTTTTGAGAATGGCAGTCTGTAATTTAGAGTGGGTGTATCAAAGGTTATGTTAGGGTGTGAGAAGATGCATCAATTTATCACATAGATGATGTCATCAGTGATGTCATCGGTGATGTCATTTGAGATGTCATCAGTGATGTCATCAGTGATGTCACTGACCATGTCATGAGTGATGTAATATGTGACATCATCAGCAGTGCATTGCGGAGGCACGAGTTATAGTTAGCTGAACTAACTATAACGAGTGAAATGTCCAACTAACTGTAACTTTCCCTTAAACCTATGGTTTTTTCAGTGAATTTCTAAGTTTTTTTAAAATGCTAATTTCTAACTATAACGTGCCTGAAACCTATGGTTTTTTCAGTGAATTTCAAAGGTTTTTTAAATACTAATTTCTAACTATAGCGTGCCTAAAACCTATGTTTTTTTCAGTGAATTTCAAAGGTTTTTCAAATGCTAGTGTCTAACTATGCCTACAGAGGTAGGACATGTGAAGAAAGAAGATAAAACGCACAGAAAGAAGCAAAAGAAATGCAGAAAGAAGCAACAGAATTCCACAAAGACAAAGAAAAGTGCAGGAAGAAGCAAGACATGTGCAGAAAGAACCAACAGAGGAGTAGAAAGAGGCCTTGTTGCTAAACCATCTTGTGCCCACAACTTTTTCAGGTGGGTACTGGTGGTAACTGACTCTGACTAACCAGGCCTAGGGCCAGTGCTGTGCTAAAAGACACTTAGGATACAGTGAAAACACCTACATACACTAGGGAACACTATGCGTTGGAGTACCCCTGTGATTAGCATGACCTCCTCTGTAAGGCCCTAGGACATAATAGGGCAAGGGGATTAAAACTACCTCTCAGACAGAGGTGCAGAAATATGCTACTTTAACTAGTAGTCGTGTTTGCAGAGTGGTGGAGAAAGGGTGCTGTGCGTCCAACCAACGCTCAGGAATTTTGCTGTGTATGACTTACAGGAGGTACCAGGAGGGGTTCTCTGCCCCCAAACTCCCTCAGGATTAAATTGGACTTCATCCCCCATCCCGTAGTCTGCCACGAGGCACGTTTGCAGAGTGGTAGCGAAAGGGGGCCCTGGCCTCCAAAGACGTCTTAGCAATCCCACTGTGTGGGACATACTGGAGATAACAAGAGGGGTAGTTGGCCCCCAAGTACATCCTTGGGGGCAAACTTCCCAAACTATTATCTCCAGTCAGTCCCACACAGCACCTCTAGTAAGTACTCGTACCATGCCACGCCCACTTTGCCCACCACTCTACAAATGCGCTTGCTTGTTGCGTGGGAACACCCACAGCAACACCCATGGAACGCCCCTTTCACACAAAGTGCTGCATCTAAAGGGGCCATATTTACAAGGACAGGGTGGCTTTTCCTGTCCTTGTAAATATAGAGCAGTAATATGCGCCACAAGTACGTCACGAAAAGTGATGTACTGATGGCGCAGGGGGCTTGTAAAGCTGTCCCATGGCATTGAATATTTTATGACTATGCCTTATTTGCAATTTCTTAGGTGCCTCCCCCAAGAGTCTTCTGTAGACAACATGTATTTGGTTGTCTGCCACATCCATCTAACAGTCACTGGTTTCGGCCATTAAGCTGAAGCAGCTAGACAACATATGACGATGAGAGAAAAAGTTGTTCCCCAGTACAACAACCAGGATTAAAATCAGTGACTTTCTGATCTGTCTATTTGCTTCTTTGAGTATCTTTGAGATAAATCCACCTGACCTGCCCAAGTTCTGAACCCTGGGAAGTTGAAAAAGCCACTAGAATACCAGGGATTCTATTTCTCCAATGCTATTATCTGTGTTTGGCAGGAGCAAGGGTGCTCCCATCACAGAGCTTCACTCGCACCTGCCTAGCACCATATTATGTTATAGTTTTTGCTGAGCATTTTCTGTTTGATTTATTTGGTGGTATATTGCTTGTTTGTGCCCCATTTTGTCCCCTGGTATGGTACAAGTTTGATATTTGTTTTTTTACATTTACTCTGCTTCATTTTGCCATATATGGTTTGTTGCATGGGAATTATAACATTGTTTATTAACATGGTTTTTGATAATGCTATAGTTGGTGTGTGTTGGTGAAAGATGTCTGCTACGGTGAATTTGTTTTGTGTGCCAAAAGTAGTTGTGTATTATTTCTGTTCTTTTTTGGTTAGTTACTGCTGTGAGTTGGCAGGGGCTGTTTGTTACTGGTACTGAGCCAGTTGATTCAGTAGCCTACAGAGGCTACGGAGGCGTAAAAATTGTTATACTCTGTCTTACTGCCTTTATATTTGTTTTTGCTTTATTTTTTCTTGCTTTTGTCATATGCAAAAAAAGATTGTTACTTTTTTTTCACTAGCAGTGCATATTTTTGTTTTTTTTGTGGGGGTGTTAGGGCTTGCAGAGAGGTGTAAAAAGGGGCATGGCCTGCACCACCTCTCTGCAATGCAGCGCAGTGGCACTTACTGGAAGCACCTGGTGGGCTAGTTGGCAGCCAGGGGCCCTCAAGATTGAAGGGAAATTAATTCCCCAACTTAAAATGCGCCACAGGGCGTGTTTGCACACGTCACCTCAGGCCCCGCCCCCTCCCTTCACCACTGTGTAAACACAGCCCATGGCACGTTTTAAGTTGGGGGATTAAGTCCCATCGAATCCTGAGGGTCCCTGGGGTCCAACTAGCCCACCAGGTACCTCCACTAAGCGCCACAGATCTGCGTTGCAGAGAGGTGTAAAAAGAGGCTTTGCCTGGACCACCTCTCTGCAACGCAGGTCTGTGGCTCTTACTGGAGGTACCTGGCGTGTTTTCACACGTCACCTCAGGCCCGTCCCCTCCCTTCACCACTGTGTAAACACGCCCCACGGCACATTTTAAGTTTGGGGATTAAGTCCCGTCGAATCCTGTGGGTCCCTGGGGTCCAACTAGCCCACCAGGTACCTCCAGTAAGCGCCATACACGGCTCTATAGTGCAGATGAGCTATTAAGTCTGCGCTATACTAGGAAAACAGACTGTCTGCACCTTTTTAATGCACTGGACCTACCTGCGGTCTGCCCTTTGTGTAAACATGAGTTCTATATTACTCAGTCTCCTTCCAAGAAACAGGATTTTAATCTGCTGCTCTTAAATTGTAGATCTTTACCTAAGCATAAGACCGAAATCAATCTTATGTTGGAGGAACACAGCCCCGATGTAACCTTCCTAACAGAAACCTGGCTGATGCCAGACTCTGACCCAGATATCGTATCAGCTCTACCCCCGGGCTTTCAAATTCTACGAAAGGATTGGTCGGGTGGGAGAGGAGGCGGCCTGGCAATTGTATATAAAGAACAATACTCTTGTCGATGCATGGCTAGCTCTATCCCCGACTGTGAAAGCTTTGCTTTTAGTATTAACTTTTCCCCCAACACCTGCTTCTCAGGCACCCTGGTCTATAGACCTCCAGGCCCCTCGAGGCAGTTTCATAAGGTCTTACCCTCGATTTTAGCCGAAGATGTTACAACACTTTCGAACTATACAGTGTTGGGCGACCTCAATTTCCATTTTGATGCCGCCCATGACCATATCGCTATCGAGTTAGCGAATGACCTAGCGGCCTTACAACTGGAGCAGCTGGTCGACTCTGCCACTCATTCTAAGGGCCATTTACTAGACCCTGTGTTTAGCAACTGTTCTGATCTTAAGGCTGGACACCCCATTGCTCTTCCATGGACGGACCATTTCCTTGTCCCTCTTTCATGGTCTACCTGCATACCACCCCGCTCAATTCATTGCGAGAAGAATTTTAGAAACTGGACGAAACTCTCTGCGGAATCCTGGTCCAACAGCCTTGCCAGCTCCCGCCCTCCCCTCAACATGGATCCTAACATAGCCAATCAGGAGTACGAAGAGTGGATCTCGCACTCTCTGGAGATTATTTTTCCCCTTCGAAAAATGACCACAAAACGCTTACTAAAATCCGCCCCTTGGTTTTCTGAGGAACTTAGGAAAAAAAGAGGCATTGCAGGAAATTGGAAAGACGGTGGCGCCTTGACTTTCTCTTAAGTGAGAAAGCTCTCTATAGAAAGGCAATCAGAGCTTACAAAAACGAGGTTAAACTCGCCCAAGCAATTTATTGTTCTACTCAAATTCTGCGGGCTAAATCAAAACCCAAGGAAATCTTTCAAATAGTGAAGAGTCTTACAAAAGCCCCACCGTCGTCTATGCTACCTTGTAAAACATTAACGCACTGTAATAATCTGGCAGCCTTCTTTCACCAAAAAGTTCTCCAAATTTATTCTTCCTTTCCTGATACTGACTCTCATCTTGTTTCTCAGACATTGCCCTGTCATGCGGAACTCTCTCCTCAACCCATGGCTATTTTGGAATGTTTCCCCATGTTGGAACAGGACTCTTTGGAGTCTTTAGCACGGCAAGTGAAATCCGGATCACCTTGTGACCCAGCCCCTCCAAAAGCTATGATGTCGGTAATCCAGGCGGTTCTTCCCACCATCAAGAATCTCCTTAATGCTTCCATCATCGCCGCCGTAGTTCCATCACTCTGGAAGCAGGCTATGGTCCGCGCCTTGCTAAAAAAAAACAATTTGGGCCCTGGAGACTTTAGTAATTATCGCCCCATCTCCCTGCTCCCCTGGATAAGCAAGATCTTGGAGAAGCACATTAATATACATCTGACGGCTTTTCTGGTGTCCAATCAGCTGCTGGATATCACCCAAACAGGTTTCCGACCAAAACATGGGACGGAGACCGCCTTATTGGCGGTAACCAAGGAAACCAGAAGGATCTTGGATCAAGGAGGGTCAGTGGCAGTGATCCTCCTTGATCTAAGCGCAGCTTTTGACACTGTCAGCCATGGTGTGCTTCTCTGCCGCCTCTCTGAAATGGGAATTTCAGGCAAGGCATTATGCTGGCTTAAATCCTTCCTAAGCAATAGATCCTTTCAGGTTTTTGAGGGAGATATTGTTTCCGCCAGTAAACTCCTGAGCGGTGGGGTCCCGCAGGGCTCATCGCTAAGCCCTGCGCTATTTAATATCTATATGCGACCACTGGCAGAGGTCGTCCGCCCATTTGGTATTAAAGTCGTTTCCTACGCGGACGATACTCAGCTAGTGGTATGCTTGGCACAGGAGGATAGTGGCTCCGCGCAGTGGGGACTAAGGGAATGTCTGGAGGATGTGAAAGGATGGATGATGAGATCTTTCCTTAAACTTAACGGGGACAAAACGGAGCTGATGCTTCTGGGGCCCGCTGCCCCAACATCTTTCAACTCTCTTTGGCCCCCCTGCTTAGGCACTCCACCGGCATCCAAGGATAATATAAAATGTCTGGGAATATGGCTGGACAAAGCCCTAACTTTTAACATTCAGGCTACGAAGTTGTCTGCGACCTGTTTTGGCCTACTTAGGATGCTTAGAAAAGTGCTCCCACTTTTACCCATGGAGGCCAAGCAGGTCGCTGTTCAAGGTCTGATTCAGTCTCGGCTGGACTTTGGCAACTCTTTATACCTTGGTGCCCCTGACTATACTCTTCGTAAGCTGCAGACCGTTCAAAGCTGTGCCGTTCGGACATTATTACAGTTGCCACGGAGATTATCAGCTAAACCCGGACTGAGGAGCCTGCATTGGCTACCGGTCCGGCAAAGAATCTCCTTTAAAGCACTGTGCATCGCCCATCAGGCCTTCTGGGACTAAGGACCGGCAATTGGCCGAAACCTTATCACTCATTACCATCCTAGGAAACAACTCCGCTCCGGCCATGCTTTTCTAGCAACAGTACCCAGAATCAGGAGAACACGCGCTGGCGGCAGGATGTTTTCATATAATGCCGCCTAGCTGTGGAACCTCTTACCCCCTCAACTCAGATCTAATCCCAACCTTTCCTCTTTTCGTAAACATTTAAAGACCTTCCTCTTCGCCCCCCAAAATTAATTTCCATGAATCGCTTCGGTCGTCCCCACCTCACTCTTCAAGTAGCGCTTGGACGCCCTAGGGCAGCAATTTGCGCTTTATAAATCCACTTTTCATTTCATTTCTCCTGGTCCTTGACTCTTCTGTGGCAGGCAGATCACCAACAAAGAAAGCGGGCTGCACCGATGTGTTGTTTAGTTAGCAGCTCGCTCCCATGATGTCATCGTGCTCTGTACGTGCTGATGTCATTGTATCGCTGTGGGAAGAGCGTGGCTGGCAGTGGAGGTTCTGCCTATGCCGTCCAGCGTAGGGAAGTAGAAGAGAATCACCCTGGGGTGCGCCCTAGAGTGATTCCTAAAAGTGAGTGAAAGGACGAGATGGTCACATTCCTTAACACCATAGGGGATGTGCTAAGGATGAGACAGTCTCATCCAAAGCACTCTCATTCTAGCAAGTCCTACATACTGCATAACCCGATGGTTAATAAGTCGGGAGTTAAACTAACTTTATTTGGGATATTGGAAACCCAGAATAAGTCACTCGTGAACTGATGTCCTAAAAGTTAGTGACAATGCAATCAGTGTTTTTGCACACTGACTGGATGGGACCTGGCCTTCCTTTTGTGATGTGATGGATATACTAATCAGTTGCATCATAATATGGTGATTCACAGGAGATCTTAAAACCTCCACTAATAAATATTAGTGAGTTAGGAGGCATTTTGTGACCCCGTTATTGCATGTGAAAGTGGGCATGGAGGCTTGCGAGGGCCAGGAGAGCCCTGTCCCAGTCTTTGTATTCCTAGCAGGAGTGCTTTTTTAAATAGGAACAGGTGCTAGAAATGAAACTGGGAACATCTCTCAGGGGCAGGCAGATCCAATTCCCAAAGGAGAAGGTTCCTCCAGGGATAGCTTCCCACTTGTAAATCACATAACACTCTAACTTGAGGCTCAATAGCAGATCAGTGGTGTGCTATTGCCATTGCATTCATTAGTGATTGATTATTTCCTTTTCAATTCGCTGATAAGAGGGGAATGTTCCTTTAACGTGGATATTTGCAATACTAGATAGTATTACATAAGCCCATTGTGAGTTTGAATGACTTTTCTGACTTGCATTAATTAGGGATTTGGTATATTGTAAAAAGGTGTTTTTTACGAAATAACATAACATAACATAACACGTGTATTTGTAAAGCGCACGTTCACCACTACTGTTTATTGTTACCCAACTCAATGGTACTCATTTTATCGACCTCAGATGGATGAAAGGCTGAGTGGACCCGCCTGGATATGAACCTGTGACCATGAGGTTGAACACAGGCCCCTGCAGCAGACGCATTAGTCTACTGAGCCACCAGACCAGGCTTTGCCACTGCAAAACACCTTGGGCCTTATTTAAGAGAGGCTTAGGCAGCCAGAGCCTCACTTTTTTTGATGCTCTGGCAACGCAAGCCTCTCACTCCGATCTATGAGGTGACGCAAAGCCACTCTGCGTGGCTTTGCATGGCCTCATAGATAAGGAGTAAAACAGCAGCGCAAGTCGCTGCAATGCCTTACTTTGCGCTAAGGAGGTGTTCCATGGGTGTTGCAGTGGGTTTTCCCATGTAACACCCAATGATTTTGACGCTGGACTAGATTTTTCTCAATCATGTAAACCTGGAGCACTGAAAAAACCTTATAACTCCCCAGAACAGGCGTAAAGAGGAGAAATATTTGTATTTCTCCTCCTTTCTTCCTCTTTCCATGTTTGCTGCATTTTGCAGCACACATGGAGAGAGTAAAACAAATCTCTGGATTGTTTTTGTGCAGGAAGGTGCTCTTTCCTGCACAAAAACAATCCTACCTGCAACGGATGGTGCAAGGGTGCCCACATTGGCACAAGGGTGTAAATTGTGCACCATCACAGGGGGAAAGGACAGTAATGCACCATATTTATTTTTTCCCTTGTACAAAATCCTTCCTATAAAATGCTCCTGAGGAATATTTGTTGGCCTATTTCTGGAATACACAGGCAGCATAATTTTGCAAAATAGGTTTGTCCTGTTTTTGTACTAGTGCAAAGGCTCTTAAATGTGGTGTTAAATTCAGCTACAAATGATTCAATAGTACATTCAGTAGAGAGTGGAGAAAAATGCTCCAAACACATCGGTATTATACATTTTAACCATTCTACTTACACCGTTTTGAAATGGCACCAACATCTTACATGCGTCTCTTCTACCTTGCGTACCTATAGTCTTGTTATAAGGAGTACCTTGGGGATGCAAGGAGCATGTGTGCCTGATTTCTGTACCCCAAGGCTTTTTGTAATACAGAAGGGGCAGCAGATGCTTGCACAGTCCCCTTCTGTACTACAGGTTGTGCCGGCTTATTTATAACACAGGCACTATCCTAAGGGGGATTCCTCACTTACATGGGAACGTGGCCCCCATGCAAATTGGAGAAACATTTTGCTTCTGTTTGGATGTGGGTACAGAGAAAAATCAGGCTATCTGGAGCAGCACAGTCAGTGCACCCCAAAGGCGAGCCCTGCAATGGGGAAAAGGGGCTACCATAAAGCCCCCAGAAATCCCCTTGAAGGCAGGTGCAGTCACTGACAGCACCAGCCTGCAAGGGGATCCCTATCCCCCTTGGAAATGCAGGCTGGGTGCCGTCTGCACTGTGAAAGATGGAGCAGCTGCTTCAAACAGCCACTCTCCTGGGCCGCCTGGAGTTTGCATCAGCCCTGGAGGAGCACATTTTCAGTAGCAGGGTGCCCTGTCCTTGCTTGTGCACCACACAGTTTGTTAAAGGTGCGCCACAGCTCAAACAGAGACAAGGAGCTTTTTACATAATGATGCTCCAGGATGTACTCAGCTTTCCCTGGAAATTCGAACAATCATAGGGGCATATTATCAAGGACGGCGTTAAAAATTATCGCGGCTTTAGCGGCAGAAAACTGCCGCTAAAGAGGCGATAATGGACTTGATAATATGCCCTTGTGAATTCCCATAGAAGCCCAGGTTCACACCAGAACCTGGGCTTCTATGCGTATTCACAAGGACATATTATCAAGCCCATTATCGCCGCTTTAGCGGCAGTTTTCTGCCGCTAAACCGGCGATAATTTTAACGCCGTCCTTGATAATATGCCCCATAATTATTTAACATGTAGTACTTTCTGTGAAATGGATAGATAACTAGCTTAGGGGCATATCAACAACAACTGGCGATAATTATCTCTAAGCGCACTTAGCGCTAGGATAATTATCGCCGGCTAGCGTGAATTTTTATCGCTGAGTTAGCGTGCTATTAGCAACGCTTATCTCAATAGCGATAAAGATCCTCACGCTAACAGGCTAACGTGAGATTTTCGCTGGAAACCCAGCGATAATCTCACGTTACCTTGTTGATAGGGACAGGCAAACTTAGCCATGATATCCTCCTTCCATAGGATATCATGGCTAAGTCAGAAAAATACCAGATGTAAAAAAGCAGCGTTAACCGCGGTTAGCGCTGTTTTTTTTTGTCTCTAACAGGGTTAGCGACATTTTTGATAATAGGAGAAATGTCGCTTAGCGACATTTCTCCTATTATTTTACTCTGGAACGCCCCCTTTGCATCTCATTAGAGATGCAAGGGGAAGCGAAGAGTAAAAGGGGGCTAACATGCATATTTGCATGTTAGCACCCTGTTGTTGATAGGGCGCTAGTTTTATCTCTCCTTTTTTGGCTTTTAAAGCCAAAAAAGCAGAGATAAAGCCCTTGTTGATATGCCCCATAGTTTGTCAATAATAAATAACAAGGGCTGTCAAACATGGTGTGTGAATGGTATCAGTGTCAGATAGCTGGGGAGTAAAGCATGCTGTTTTACGCTTCATGTGCCAGGTGATGCTGATAAGGCAGCACCACGTCAGATCGAGGCATCAGAACTTACCGAATACCTTCCTGGCATCTTGCAGAACAATTTCTCCATGTCGTCCCAGCTAATGAGCTCGCATTCTCATATGCGGTAAGCACAATGGGACTTGTCAGACAGTCTTCAGACAACATTAGACATTTTTCACCTTTCATTTTGTGGCTGTCGCACCAGCATTTTTAACTCTGACTGGATGTTTTATACATATCTTCAATTTTTATTTGACACATACGTATCCAATAAACAGTAGCTCCAGTTCTTCAATAGATTCTCCACTTCTCCTTACCTATGACAGTCGCTTTCGCGGTAGAGCAGTTGAGGCCCACATTGCATGTCAATAACTCAAAATAATTGGAAACAACACTAATAACTAAGGATTCCTCCTGAGAGGAGTCTAAATATAATACTTGCATTCTACTTATTGAATTTATAAAGTGCGTCACGCAGCTTGAAGCCAACACACAGCACTTTAGGTGGGATGACATTGAGATAGCAGTCCCATGAGTGGTCCTTGAGGGCGGAACAGGAAACAGCTTTACTTCCACATCTTTGTGAAACTCAGGTCAAGCACAGTAAGTGCGATGAAAAAAAGCTTGAGAAAAACACTAGAGTCATGCATTGGAAATGGCTTAGCTTCAAGGTGGGTATGAACTTAGCCATCGAAAATGGTGTTGCTTTGTGCGGTCTCTAAGGGGCTGATCATAAGATAGTATTTTAGTTAAATTTATAGTGGATCTGAAAACCTATCTGAAATTTCAACAAATCTTGTTTGAGTCATTGAGGTGAAGGCAGGTTGTTCTGCAAATAGGATCCTTGAACATTGAGTGACCAATCCTTGAATGGTTTTTATCCATAAGGCCAGAAAGCAAGGATGGTGCAGTTGAATGATATCAGGCTCCCAGAGAGAAGGTAAGCTGGGAAGATCTTGTAAAGATAGCTTGGGTGCGCAGGTATGCAATAACCCGTGGACCAAGCACAGTGTTTTGAAAAGTGACCTTTATTTTACCGTAAGACTGTAAAGATTTGAGGCAGGGCTTGATATGATCACACACTCTCAGACTGAGGATGACCTGGGGTTCCTGGTTGTGGGTTCTTTGGTGTTTGGTAAGGGAAGTGCCGTGTAGATGGACGAGGACACTGGCACACAAGAGCTATTTTCTGGTGCTTGAGGAATCCACTGGACCCAGACCTCTCTTTTGAGGCAGAGCCAATTGAACTTTATCTGAATCCAGCACCCAGAAAAACACCTCTCTGGTGGAATTATGCATCACACGATGGAATTATGTAATACCAGCTGATCCTGTGCTGAATATCAAATTCTTCATAGTTCCAAAATTCTCTTTCTTCAGAACGCATATTTTGATTACTGTGCCTATTCAGAATCAGGTATTAACAAGAGGAGTGAGAATGTTTGTGGGTTTTGTTTGCAAAATGCAGAGAAATTACAGGTATTGTGCCGAATACATGTTGCTGGTAATTAGAGTAATGATTCTTGACGAGAGTATACCTCATAGAAAAAAATCATGCAAAACCACCAACAGTTGACTGACCGACGTAGAATATGCTGCTTGGTGAGACATTTTCAATTAAATCCAGTCACATTTCACCTAACATAAAATTCAAGAGCTATGCAAGATTAGATCAGCGTTATAAACATTTCACACAGGCCTACCATAATCCTATGAAATTCTTTTTTAGATAAAGGTGTAAGAATTGCTACCTACTAAGTACATGTTGCAGAGCTTCTAGTCAGGGCTAGCATGATTTGAAGAATGGAGCTGCAAGAACGAAACAAGCATTTACAATGCAATGGTCTCGGCATTGTTAAAGTTAGAGCTATTGGCATTGCTCATGACATTATTTTTGTTTATGTTGTTGTTTTTAAAAGATTTAACCCCTTCCCCGCTCATGACGGAACTGCTCCGTCATGAGCCACGGTTGCCGTGTGCTCATGACGGAGCGGTTCCGTCATGCCACGACCGTTGGCGGCCGCTCCGCCCACACGGTGCTGTTTCCCCGCCTGTGCGGGGGGACAACGCAACTGGGCGGAGTCATGACGGAACCGCTCCGTCATGAGCCCAGATCAACCGTGGCTCATGACGGAGTGGCTCCGTCATGAGCACAGCGCCACCGCGCTGCCCCCCGCACCCCCCAGCGCTGCGGCGGAATTCCCGCCGCAGCGAAAGGGTTAAAGAAACGGCATTGTTATTTACAATGTCAATAGCTTAATCACTCTCAAATGCTCCTGAAAGGGAAACGCTTTGTGTGCTCTTGCACTCCCCCCCACCCCTCCCACTTGTAGCGCGAGGCGCGCGCTTGTTTAAACTAACGATGTGTATATTCACAAAGCGCTTACAGGCTGTGAAGTCAAAGAGCTATGAACACCCACATCTGCGGCCCCCTTCTCTTCCTAAATCCATTGTTTATTTTTTTGCAGGTTGATACAGCGCAACCTCTACCCGAAGGTATTGGAGCGCTTTAAATGACCACCAGTTACCTTACACAAGACACATTCATTTTTTATAAACACAGGAATATTAAGATATCACAGGATGCTTAACCAAGGCCGACACTCGAACCCTGTGCGTCAGCTCCAAAGTCGGCTGCTCTAGCCCTAAGTCTACGTCCTCTGTTTGAATTATAGGACCCACTGACCTGCCTCTTGACCTCGACCACTTAGGAGACTTTGAAGGCGAATTTGTTTAAGTTCTCGTGTGCCCTGATCCATGCGTGAGCAGCTCGCCGAGTTCATGTTTTTCGCTGTGCCTTCTAAGACTTGTAGCCCTACTTTTAACTCATTCTTACAGGAGAATTATAAATCCGAACCTGTAACAAAAATACAATGTGGGTAGGATTAACTACCCTCGCAAGGACCAAGGAAACTTCACGACCCATCATGCATCTGAGCTCACACTCATTATGTAAGCAGAACGCGTTGCCCCGAACAGTCAGAGGTTGTTAACTTTAATCTCCCCCCTCACAAGTACTCCCAAATGTTCCCTTCCCACCACAGCCGCACCACAATCACTATGTCTGCCAACTTCAGTGCTGAAAGGAGGTGCAGTAAAGGGGTAAGCTCAAAGATGCTAGAACTGCCGAAGAGAAAAGAACCAATGTATAGTGTATGCTAACATTGTCAATACAATCCTCGAGACAAATAAAAGCTAAGATAATACAATTATAGAGCATTTATTTCCCCCCTCCCCCGCCCCTTTCATGGTATCATCAAGATTGCTGTTGAACAGTGGAGGGAGTGAGTAGAATGTCCTTCACATTAGCAGCCTCAGAAGGATTAAAGGCTGTGTCACCTGCAGGACTATTTTTATCGACCTCGGAAAGATGACATGCCTAATTTGAATTATGATATTTATTATCTCCTAGGCCACACGAATGACGCAGAAAGGGAGGACCAAACTAGGAGGCAAAAAAGGCAACTATGCAGTATAATGAGGCACTTTATTATAGTATTGCTTCATTATTTTGTGGTTTTTTATACTTGCTAACACTTTCTGGCCAAAGATTTGACTTCAGTGGTACCAGTTTAACAACCAAATACGGTCATAAACAACTGAAGATTGGATAACCAGTCAACCATTGCGGGTGGCCATTCTATTGTGCGGAAACAGGGGTCGCCACATATTTAGTAACGTTTGATGCGATTCAGCTAGACGCATTGTTTGGTTAAAATCTGCAGATACAGCAGTGGATGGATCAAGTGGCAAATGGGGCAAATCTATAATTATGTGGAAAACTCTGCGGCTGCAGAATCGCATAATTCAAGCGGCCCTGATTATATAGATCTCCGAAGGATAACAGGTTGAGTTTCACATATGGCTGTAAATATATCGACCTCGTAAGGATTGCGGCCTATATCTGCCCAATCATGACAGCTGGGGTTTAACGGTACTCTTTACAGTAAGGTCCCAACACACTGAGCTGCCTTTAGAGGGGTGACCTATAGCGCCTTGCCCATCACACGAGGGCACTGTGGGAGGTGCCAAGACTTGAAGGTTCGCCACCGCAGCGCCTCATGAATAAGGCACATCCTCCCGGCCTGGCAGAGTCTGGCGGCTCTTAAATTGCATCAGAAGCTTGTTAGCAAACAATAGAGCGCACAAGGGGCCAGGAGGGGCCACGGGGGGTGGAAATGGTGCTGTAATTGGATAGGGCGCATGCACTGTATTTAAAGGTAGGGGGGAGGATCCGTCTCAAGCACCGGTACTGTGCCATAGCTGAGAGCTCCGCAAGGCTAACTGCAGGGGAAGAAGAGTGCACCTGTGGCACCCCACACACTCACCTCGCACTCCCAGCTGGACCCGTTAGGACCCCGGGGGTGCCAGGGCACCGTGCCCACTCTTCAGCGGATCCTTCGTTCTCCACCCGCTGCAGCTGAGGGTGCAGTGCACAGAGAAGCCAAGGGCGCATAAGGAGCGGCGCGGCAGGGACAGACCCTTGGACCTCCTTTCTGCAGCTCTGCCAGCACCGAGGACATCCTGGGATACGGGGGACCCCAACAGTGCGGCTCCAGTGCAGGAGGATGCAGTCTTCCAAGATAAGGCTTAATATTGGAGCTTAGACCGTTCCCGGGGAATCCGGAACTTTGCACCGGGAGTTAAAGTGGTTTGCGCAAGATCACACGGTTGGTGTCAAGTGGAGAAACCAGGATTTAAACGTGTTACGGTTTGTGACCTGAGTTGGAAACGTAAACATCAGAGCACACCTCACCACAAGCTCCAGGTTGCGAGGATAGGGCAGCGAGAGCCATGAACACCGCCGCCTTTCTCCGAGGCGAAGCAGAAATGCCTCGGAGAAACGCCGCGGCGGTTTCGGATTCGGGGGCGTGTTTTTCTTTTCTCTCCTCTTGCTATTGGCTGGAGGAGAGAAAAACACGCCCAGCGAAAAGTAGCGAAAAAACACGACCCCAAATCCGAAAAGGACGAGGCTTTTTTTGCGAGACAAAGACTCTTCTCCAATGGCTGGCCAGCATTTAAGAGGCCAGCCAATGGAGAAGAGGAGAGAAGAGGGGCGGGTTCAAGCCCCTCTTCTCCAAAACATTAAAGCTCGGAGCGAGCCTTCGAGCCGAGACCTAAAAAGGGCGTGGCTAAAAAGTGGAAAGAAGAGCATGGAACACGCCCCCGAATCTGAAAAAGACTGAGCCTATTTGGAGGGACGGCTCTCTCCTCCAATGGCTGGCCTCCGTTTAGGAAGCCAGCCAATGGAGGAGAGCCAAAAAGAGAGACGGGCTAAATAGCCACTCTAAGCATCATAAGATCTCCGGACTTCCGGTTCTGCCTTCGGCAGACAGGACGGTCCCTCGACCTAAAACACCAGGGGCTGGATAACATAGATTGTTCTGATGCAAAGAGTCACCTACATTTCCAGAGTACACAGAATACAATAGTGCCAGGCCAGTTCCCAACAACATTTGCACTGCTAGAAAAGTGCAACATTTATATTTGCAGCAGGCACAATAATGAAATCTTTCACTAGTAGTTCAGATCAAACATTTTACAAATTTTAGTGCAAAACTGCACCTGCAAATTTGTAGTGTCTAGAATCTGGCCTGTGACAGAGTGTATGCCTATATCATTGTGCCCTTAGCTTGTTGTATTTCTTTTATTGCCGGTTGCAAGCACAATGCTGACTGTATCAACTAAAAAGTATAATCAAGGAGGGTAAGCTGTATAACCTGCTGGTAACTGGACAAATATAATTGAATTCACAAGGAAAAAGTAGAAGAAAATATGATGAAAAAACTAATAAATAAAATAGAGGTTAAAAGCTGTGGAAATTTGTCCATTTTGAGAGCCGCAACAGTGAACACAGAAATTAGGCCAACATGGTAACCATGTGTTATTAAGAAGAAAGGCAAAGCATTAGTAACCATGCAGCGAGTGCCTAGATTTGCAATAACTCCATGCAAGAAGGTATGTTTAAGGGGAACTATAACAACCAATGGCCTGCTCTGCGATACACCGATTTGTATACTGATCAACAGGGTTTCCACTCTTTTATAATTCCCTAGTGTATGTTTCCTATCACTATTCATAGGTTATGGTATATCAATTTAAAAGTGTCAAAAACCATCATAACACCAATTCTACCCCAAATTGACTAAAAAAAGGTGAGGAGGGAGAAAGAGCACCTCACGGTAGTAACACCAAGGGGGGTTGCTGGTTGGCACTCACCAGCATGCCCACTTATCATCATCGGTTGCTCTTACACCATGTGAAAAACAAAGAAATTATAATATACTAATATATAATTTCAGTGTATTAAAGTGGTGAAAATAATAGTGCCAAGTTGGTTGTTATAGTGTATTGAGTGGGGGGCGGCCTTGCTCGTTTCTTTCCCCCTGTGGCTCCTATTGTGTTAATGTTTATGGGGAATCCAGTGAAATGTTCATACATAATTTATAGCTATAGTTCTATACCATGGTGACAACATACAATACAAAGGCAATGCTAGATCTAAATAAATAGTGGTGTATGTAGCTGTAAATTTAATAACAGCTAGTTCTAAAAACATGAATGCTGATACAAGTTTGGTGAACTGAAGAATATTGTCGGCAATAATGTGTTATACAAAACCATAAAAAGTCATCTGATAAAAAATTATATTTTGAATCTCTGCGTAATAAATGAAGATTCCGTCACATATGTTTCAGCCTAAAGGGGAAACTCAAAGCAAGCCTTAATCAGGGCAAGATATATTTGTAAAAGTGATACAGCACTCAGCACAGGGGAATAAATAAACTTTACTAAGGGTCATGGAATAAACAAGCACTACAGAACAGCAATGACTAACTTTTAAGGACCTGTGTATTACATTTGTGTTTGGTCATAAGCTTGCCATTTTCAATTCTCATCTCTCACAACCCCACACAGACAGATTCTGCCTCATCTGCCAATATATATCAAATTTCACGTCAGTAATACTCACCAAGCACCAGGGGTAGCTACTATATACACTGATGCAAACCGGCTGCCATGGATCCTCATCAAAAGCCAGAGAGGGCCATTATTCGTAATAGACAGGTGCTTAAATTACATTTTTATTTTTATGATTCGGAATTCCAAAGGATGTCCACAGAAAAACAATATAAAAAATACAAAGAGCAATCGTATATTCTAACGTACAAGATGTCAAAGAACTTTAGCACATTCCATTCCACTGAGCAGAAAAAAGTGACTTCGTGCAAATTGCTATTATGAATTCAACATGCATAATATAAATAAAGGAATGCTAAGCAAGACATTCTTGTAGCATTTGTACTGGGCCCAAACTTATTTTGTATTTAAATGTTACTCATCTAAGCTCTGACTACCTATCACACTCAATTGGTCCTCTGATGGATCTTGTTCTGTGCTGAAAGAGACTGGATATTCGGAGGATGAGCAATTATCCAATGAGGACCGGAAATAAGATAATTGCTATATTCATATGTTATTTCATACAATTAGAAAACTTAATTAACTGGCTAAAGAATATAAATCAATGATTTATCCACAAGGAATAACGGGTCAGAATCAGCAGAATTTAGTTCAAGTTTCAAAGTTTAGGTATTCTTTCAGAAGTAAAGAAGATTAAATAAACATCACACAGCCCTAGAATTAACTAATACTGGGTTCAATAAAGTAATATTAAAATTCTTGGGCATCATTGGATGACAAGGGAAAATCTTCCTTCGCCGAGGGAGATTTGGACATCAATAGTATATGGATCAATAGGAAATTAGCTGAGCCTCATACACACCCTTAGGAAAATTCAGTAAGTTCCAAGTGACCAGTTCCAGTTCGTTAAGGACAGTAATCTGCCTCAGCCTTTCACTGCAACACCAAAGTCACAGTAGCATGATGTGAACCTTTCAGCCGAAAAGGTTCCACTGTGCTAACAAACCGGTTGGCAGCAGATCGTAGTATTAAGTCACAGTTCGCCTCAGTCCTCAGATGTCCAAGTTGCCATTACTCACTGCTGCAAAGCAGGTCACACACACCTTCAGTTCCAAAATCTGAACAATTATACTCCAAAGGTTTCTGGGGTGACACCCCTTGGCATCACCAGAACTGTCAGATCACTCTGTTCTATTGGTCATGTTCGATGGGATGATGATGATGTAGTAGGTAAGGTAAAAGAACACAAATGAGAGAGAATTAAGTCATTCGAGTTACGTAGTTTCCTTAAACCACTGTAAGCTTAGTCATATGAGCAATGAGAAATTTCAGAGAGTAAGTGAAAAAACTGCTTATGAATTGTCGATAGTCCTCTCGCAAGCATTCTAGGATTTTGTTGCTACTGTGATTAAACTGTACTGAGGATGTCAAAGGAAACAACTGAAAGTTAGAATACAAGTAGCAACTTTGCTACATGTTCCCACAGACTTCAGACTATTCAATTCATGAGTTTAAGTTTGGAAAAGAAAGCAAGATTTGAGGCCTACATGAACTACAGCTCACACACGATGAATTATGCTGAATTATGAATCTCGCACTAATAATAATGGGTATAAATTTAATAAATTATTGCTTCAATAAGCACTTCAATCAAGTCATGATTAATTCATGTAAGTATAAGATACTCAAAAACGTTTTGCAAGTGGCAACGTCACACATATATAGGAAAAGTACATATATATCTCTTTGTGTATAAGCTATTAGGCGCACATTTTTAAAATGTACATAAGAAGAAAGTTTACAAAAACATCTTTTACTAAACCCTGTGTAGCACCTACTTTCCTTTTGTCATTTTCAGTGTACACATTACACATGAAATATTATACTCATACATTTTAAGATGTCAAATAAGCCATTACACTTAAAATGTCTTATTTTTATTAATATCACATTATCAAATCATAAGATTAAATCACTAAAAAATGATAATAATCCACATCTATTAAAGTAAACATAAGATATAACATAAGCTATTCTAGCATCTGCATGCTTTTATGATGCAGTATCCTAATTAAGGTTGTATTTGTCATTTTTCAAAAACATGAAACTTAACACACAATTCTCATTATTTCTAAAATGTGTTGTCAAAATCTTTCCTTTTGTTACAAATGTGTTGAATTAAATCTCTGCTCGATCAATTTCCCCCTTGATGGCGAATAAGCCATCACACTATTATCTTTTATCTAATCTGATGGCATAATTATAGTGCTGATGCTTTCAAACATTTTAGCCTAGATTGCTCTAAAGCTTTTAATTCATCATAATATCCACATTGTCTCTCTTCTAGTTAAATTTCTGATTTCCTTCTTTTCAATCCTCTGGTTTCTTTCTTTGCTTTCATGAGTTTATAGAATTTAAGAAGCATTATTATTATTATGTCGATAGCAATAGTTAGTATGGGCGTTGATATTTTTCCACTAAACTACCTCCCAAGATTGCAAACGACCTTCCTACGGAAGTAAACCCTTTCCCAATTGATTCCCAAGCTCCATCAGCTTTAAGTTCACCCAAATCTTTTCCTACATGGATAATGTTGCTAATATATCACCACAAATCTTTACTTTTATCAGCGATATAAATATCACACTGTTGAACTTTCAGCATCCAGCAGACTCTGCCCTCTTTAGCAAGAAGGACGTCTAATGCAAGATGATTTTGCAACATCATTGATCTGATAGCAACCATTTCAGTATCTATAGCAAGGAATCCTCCAGCTGTATTAGTTGACAAACAATCAACCACAGTAGAAAGCTTTCCAATTTTGTGGGAGTTTAGAATCACCCTAATTGATGGTATTATTGCACCAAATATATCCCCAATTACTTTGGCAGCACTTACTCCCCTTCTGTGTATGTTTGAATTCGTTGGTTCCATCTGTTGGTCCCACATGATAAATCTTTGGAAATACTATTCCCATATAGCAGCATTGTGAGAAGTTGACCTGGCATATGCTGGTCACTAGTTATAGTGGTCACCTTGCACCAGTTCAATTTGACTCTTATGGTAGGTTTAAGACAACCTTTTAAAGAAAGCTATCCTAGTGGTAGCTGTGGAGAGCAGCCTTCAGGCTAAGTCTCAGAGGAATGTAAAGCAGCTTGTTTTACCTTCTAATCTCTAGAATTACCACACAGGTATATATATCAAATATATATGTATTTATTACTAGACACACTCTACTAATCTCTTTATGAGATTAGAAGCCAGATACACATTCAAATGTCAACGTTTCACAATAAATTAAGCACAAATATGGCAGGAGCCCTAGGTGTTAAATGGTAGCGGCAGTCGTAGTCGATAACCTTTCAAGTATTGCCCGGCGGTAATCGCCTCTTATACCATTCGATGCTAAACCAATAAAGAGGCAGGCGCCGGAGACTGGAAGGCAGGAAACAAAGTTTTATTCCGTCGGAGTGCAACACATCAGATCAGACAGCGAGGTATCGTCACGAGGTGCTCTAACTGCATCTCTGAGGCCTGGCCTCTTATACACAGGTTTATGACTTTATTGCAGGTTTATCATACATGGCACATTCTTGAGATTGTTTTGATACATGAAAGAACATCCTCGGAATCCCCACTTCGAGCTCGTTCCCACACATATCTATAGTGGAAGTCCCCACCCCACCCACAGTAGGAGATGGCTATCACACAGCTGGACATTCCGCCAATTCCCGGGGGTGTGTGCGACCGGTCGGGTCTCAGGGGGTGGGGGGCCTTGATCTACTGTAATCCCTTTGATGTGGGGTGTTTCCCTTACAGTAGGGGCAATAAACTGTATCCGCAGGGCTAGGTGATGGCCTGGGATCGGTTCGGACAATGGGGCGCAGAGGAAGGGGGTTATCAAAGAAATGCATGACCATGTATGGGATGTCGGTCAGGCGTGGGATGTGGTTCCATGGCAGGGTCGCGCAGAAGGAGAGGGTTTATGGCCCGTGTATGAGAGAGCAGGGGTGGCCGGCGCGCGGGGGAATGCTTGCAGCGCCAGGGGGACGCGCTGGTGATCGGCAATGAGCAGGGAGAGACCAGGGTGCCTAAAATGGCTGCCGTGCGCTTTCCTGTGTGTCGTGCTGGGGAGAGGCAAGATGACGCAGATGATGTTCAGTTGTAAACTAAATTTCCACAGTCCTCCCTTTTAACATATCTCGCCAGCTTGCCTGGCCGACATTCACCTTCGTTAACCTTTTAGCCATAACACCGTAAATGTTTTTCATGCATTCCTTAAAAGTACAGAGTCTTTAGGACAGGCAGGAGCAATCTGACACAATTGTACATAGTTACATGTAGTTGGCGTGACAGTTGATGGCGTAGCGTATACAGAATTTCATTGGAACACACACTTGATACTTGAAAAAGGTTCAGTAAAACAAGGGATAATTACGCCCATTTACTTAAGGTCTAGACTTCGCGTGGATCAAGCTAAACGGCATAGTCATGTGTACGGTTGATGTTATACAAATGTCGTTATACAAAGTTAGAGTTTCTTAACTTATCAGTGTACATTTGGGAGTGACTGATGCAATATCATGAAAACTCGATTGGAAGATAGTCAATATAAAAGCGGTTGGGAGAGGAATTCAACTTAACATGAGTTACAGTCAGGGAAGGGAGTTCTTCTTTCCAGTGTCCTATTATAATGAGCCATCACTGGTAAGCTCTTATTGTTCCTCTTCTTTTGTTGGCACTGTTGAGCACCGGCGGTGGAGCTAAGGTCCAGCTCAAATCCAAGTTTTCACGTAGCAGGGTGTGACCATTCGTTATTCTCGGATCACAGTCCTGTTCCCTAACACATTTTATCATAGGTACTTTGAGACGGGGTACCCGCTTTTTGTTCTTCTTTTGTTAAGTCAAATTCAAAATCCATATAAAAGAGAGAGAGAGAGAGAAGGGGTGTGGCGTGCTTTGGGATGCCGAGGGAAGAGGGGGTGGAGTGGGAGCGGATCAAAAAGCGGACCAAGGAGAGCAGAATCTTTCAGCACTGGGCCCATCAATCGGGCCCGACGGGTTAGCACTTCAGGCACGTTGGTCAGCGAGCAGGGGGCCTCGAGATAGCCCTTCGTTCTATCGCTTATCATACTGATAATGGTGCCTCGTCTCACGCCCTTTTTGCTTCGTTGCTTCCCCTTTGGTCGATGCCATAGATGTTCCATGGTCCGCAGCCAGGCTGTGCGTCACGTCCGACCCCTCTCTTCCGATGGCCGCAGGTTATCTTTGAATGAGTACAAGAAACAAAATCTTAGAGAGTTGGCAGGGAAGACATTTACACACTTCATCCTCTCTCCCAACCACCGAGTAGTTGGGGAAATGCTTTTATCGGTTGCTGTATGATTGATGTCTATTAACTCTTATGTCAGTGTGTGTTACCAATTCATTAATCATTGCTGTGGTGCAGGTTTCTGTGGGTGTTCCTGTCCATCGTCTGGCCTGCTAGGTGTCGATTCCTGTGCCCTATAATCGTTGCAGGAAGCCTGACATCTGTCAACTTTCTGGTCTATCAAAAATTCGAACCGGCTTCTCTGGTAGAGACTCGTTCATCTTAACACGAGTTCTGTTAATACACATTTTCCTCCGAGGACTGCTAAGTTTATGAAAAAAGTGCGAGGTGCTACTGTCATGGGTTCACAGGTATCTATTTCGGGGAGGGACATAAGCTAAACATTTTTCTTGCTGGAGACAATAGGTAACCCCCATCAGCTTAGGTAATGTACCTTTAGAGAACAAAGTCATCAGTTGATTTGCTCGAAATACTCTGGGACGGCTAGCACAGAGCTGGGGTGATTCTGGGACGACGGGTGCTTGGACATTCTAATTCGGAACAATCGGGCGGGGGCAGTTCTGGGCGGTGGAGGTGGTGTCGTTAAAGCTCTAAAAACGAAAACCACTGACATATAGTCCCCGTGATGAGGGCCAGATTGGGAGACATCAGTCGTCTTACCTGTCCTTTCCTTCTCAGCCAATTAAATTCAAAATTTTGCAGAAAGGAGAGGTAGTAACGTGGTAAAGTACGGTCGTTTTTGTTTCTGTCAATTTGTTCGAACACCGCCGTGTTCGAGGCCAATTATACACATACTGAGGAGTCTTGTGTCGTTAATTTGTTCAAAAAAAAGAGAAAAGAGGGCAAGAAAGCCTTCAGCGAGGGAGGGAGAGAGAGTGAGAGAGAGAGAGAGAGAGAGAGAGAGAGAGTGAGTGAGAGAGAGAGAGAGAGACGTGCGCATCAAGTAGGCTATTTGGCATACGTACGACACAAAACGAGAGAGAGAGAGTGACATGTGTACGATAATAGGCTACTTGGTGCACACACAACATTGGAGTAGCATGGGTCAGTTCTATGTAAGAAAACACAAGCGGGGGAAAGACATAAATTCGGTGATCACGTTCACACAAATACTGGATAGGGCGTGACAGTACATACATCAAGCGCAGAATCTTAAGACGGAGATACGGGGCTACGTTGAGTATGGGGACCTCTCCTTTTCTGTCCTCTTTCCTATGCATGCTGCGTATTTTCAGTATTTTTGTAGTTTATCTTGGGGGGGGTGTCGGACCTTTTACTCCCCTCCCTTTGATTGCTAGACAAGCACTTCAATCATACGATGACGCTCTCTTCAAGCGACCCAAGCATGAAATGCATACACATTCATACCGTATAATCGTAGCACACACGCACAATCATACCATACAGTTTTTCATGTTCCCAATGGTGGTCTGCACTTTGCGCACTATCCCACAACGTTTGTCTATGTTTTTCCCTATATTGAACACGGTGCGGTCCATGTCCACTCCATTCTTCAGTCGGAACTTCGTCGTGACCTATGGAGAGGGAAAAGAGGGGGGGGTGTGCAGTATTCAAAGTACATTAGCGCGCGTTAGACACAAAAAAGTTCTACTTACCACGTATCAGGCTAGCCGCAGGAGTGGGTAATACCACAGACCTATTATTTTTTTCTTCCGAAACAAAGATGCTCTATTTCATTCATCTCCTAAATTCGGGTTCCCTGGTCGTACATGTATTTCTCAATCGGTCGTATATTATGGTGCAAGATACCATACCTTGCATTCGGCATATGCCTTGAGCTATAGTCGACCATTTTCTGACAACTCTTGGAAAAAAGACAGGCGTGACGGGTACAAATTCCGTTAATCAAAAAGATTCGGGCAAATGGGGTCTGCATTATCTGTTTTCTATTGCTTGGGAGTAACAATCATTTATTCAAAAAAAACCTTTACCAACCTAGATGATTTGTCATGACACTGATTCCGTAATTCCTTTAAGAAGCCCTTTATTTAAAACAATGTCAGTATACAAATACGGGCCTACAACCGTTCAGGCCGGCCACGGTGTGAGAGGCGTCTCGGCGCCATTTTGGGGTGAGGTCAGGTGGGTCCAGTGCACAGTCTAAGTCTTTCCACTAACTAACTGCCGGACCAGAATCCCCTTCGGTAGTTCGAGAACTTTTCGTCAGCGTCAGCTTGCGTCAGCATGGCGTCACCGCGGTCTTGTAGCGATGCCGTGGTCCGTCCTTGGGGCGGGACAGCAGGCGGGTTCTTCCGCCGTCGCCCTGAATCGGTCTTTCTTTTACGGCACCAAAACGGAGGCAAGATGGCTGCCGCCCGGGACAAGGACAAGTTAATGTGGAATAATCAAGCAAATAGCGGCGATTGCCCCCACCGGAGGTCCACGGGAGTCGAGTGTCAATGACTCCCGCAGAATCTGCAAAAGCTGAGAGGGTGTTTTTCAAGGGTGGGGGCCCACGCCCGAGCAGACAAGCTTCCGAGTCCAGGGCCGTCTTTCGGTGGGCCAGGCCTGGATTCGAAGAACCGGCCGCCAGAGTCCAGAGGCAGCAGCAGCAGCAGCTCTTCGTTACAGCCACCGGGGTGGGTCCCTCGATCCCTCGGCTGCGGGGGCCCATTTCTCGAGTGAAACGCTAATGGCAATCTTAGTGGATCCGCGCCTGAGTGGCTACCCGGCAGGCAAGACTTGAATGGCTGTCTTGCCGCGGCTGGTCGGTGAGTGCAGGGGCGCCTACTCATCTGGACGGCGAGTGAAATGGCTGGGTGCAACTCAGCTGGCCGGCGAAAGAAACGGCGGGGTGCAACTCAGCTGGCCGGCGAGTGAAACGGCAGGGTGCAACTCAGCTGGCCGGCGAGTAAAATGGCTGGGGTGCCCTCTTCTGCTGGCGAGCCTCCACCTGGGGAGGCGGGGGAGGCCCGTCCGCGTCGCTTCCCCCTGCCGGGGCACCCTTCGCTGCTGGTCGAAGCAGAGAATGGGAAGACCAATACAACATGGTGGACTCCATCTTGGCGCCGCCAGGGCCTCGGCGCTGCGTGTAGCCTCCGGCCTATTCGCACAATCGTCCGCCACTGATGTTGATGGATTTTTGCATGGCTTTTATAGCCCAAAGCCGACTAAACGGACCGCCCAAAACAGGCCTATGTTGCAACTTCGAGGAAGGAGAGGCGAGGACGGTGTCACGCGGACGTAAATGCTTTGGGATGGAGGTTGCAGCAGACTGTCATGTAAATAGTTGTTTAAAACGTGTTTTAACTTGTTCACCCTGTCGGAATGTTGTTATACCTATAAGTTATTAAAATGTTTTAATCATACTACTTTGTTGGGGTGTTGTACATATTTGCAATCTAGCAACGAGCACAAGGATGTTACTGTGTAATCGGAAAATGGCATAGTCCAATTGTGCGTGATTCTAGTCCGGTTCGGTGACGTCGATGGTGGGTATCAGCAGGCTTCCGGTTGTGCAGGATTTTTTTTTGTGTTTACTGGGCGGGGTGGGTGGTAGGGCAGACATGTTTAGGCAGCGAGAGCGACGGAGCCGAGTTACCTCGTGGCCGTCTTGACCGTGAGCTTGGCTCCTTCCCCTAGTTTCATATATCCCACAAAGGGCTATTTCCTAGTGTTTCTTTTAGTTTTGTAGGGTCAAAAAGGATCCCACCAGTGGCCACTGACTCTCGGGGTCCCCCTTTGTATATTTATGCCATAGCTTGCTATAAGCTACGGCGACTAGTCCATATTTAGTGAACATGTCCTTATTAGGGGTGCCTTCCAGTGGAGCCGGATGGTCCACCTCTAATAAGCGGTCCGGGCAGAACCAACTACCAATCAGTGGGGAGAAGATAGGCATGACAGGTTACAACGGGGACAAAAGTCAGCACTACCTATCTTTTCACTGCTTGCAAAGACTAGACAGAATATCTCCATTCCTCATTATTTGTAAGCAGAGAATACCTCCAAAGAACCAATATCGAACAACTAGTGTTCGGACAATCAATCAATCAATGGGGAGATAAAGATAGGCACGACGGGTTACAATGGGGACAAAAGTCTGCGTTACCTACCCTTCACTATTTGCAAAGACTAGACAGAATATTTCTATTCTACGTTATTTGCAAACAGAGAATATCTCAAAGAGCACTATCCTTCAAAACAATCAATGTTCGGACAATCAATCAGTGGGGAGATAAAGATAGGCACGACGGGTTACAATGGGGACAAAAGTCTGCGTTACCTACCCTTCACTATCTGCAAAGGGAGAGAGAGAGAGTATTTCTACTCCTCCCCGTTTGTAGACAGCGAATATCTCAAAGAGAACAATCAATAAGCAATACTAGTATTTTTCAATCAATCAATCAATCGTTTCGCAATTTGTCGTGTTTCACGACCTTACCCGGACCGCGTGGACACTTTCTCGTCTTCCGCCTCCAGTGCCCGATTGTCCTCTACTCTCCGTATTTGCCGCGGCACTCCTGATGGTTCCCAGTCAGGACCGTAGATCACTCGAGAGAGGTCTGCTCGGAACCAGTGAAGTTCAGATGATCGGCTGCCAGACGAGGGTCTATCGGGCAGGAGCTCTCCCGATCGTTGTAGTCGTTCACTCTGTCGTCGGGACCTCTCCCACTGGATCCACGTGTCGCTGATGGGCCCCACGCTTGGGACGCCAATTGTTAAATGGTAGCGGCAGTCGTAGTGGATAACCTTTCAAGTATTGCCCGGCGGTAATCGCCTCTTATACCATTCGATGCTAAACCAATAAAGAGGCAGGCGCCGGAGACTGGAAGGCAGGAAACAAAGTTTTATTCCGTCGGAGTGGAACACATCAGATCAGACAGCGAGGTATCGTCACGAGGTGCTCTAACTGCATCTCTGAGGCCTGGCCTCTTATACACAGGTTTATGACTTTATTGCAGGTTTATCATACATGGCACATTCTTGAGATTGTTTTGATACATGAAAGAACATCCTCGGAATCCCCACTTCGAGCTCGTTCCCACACATATCTATAGTGGAAGTCCCCACCCCACCCACAGTAGGAGATGGCTATCACACAGCTGGACATTCCGCCAATTCCCGGGGGTGTGTGCGACCGGTCGGGTCTCAGGGGGTGGGGGGCCTTGATCTACTGTAATCCCTTTGATGTGGGGTGTTTCCCTTACAGTAGGGGCAATAAACTGTATCCGCAGGGCTAGGTGATGGCCTGGGATCGGTTCGGACAATGGGGCGCAGAGGAAGGGGGTTATCAAAGAGATGCATGACCATGTATGGGATGTCGGTCAGGCGTGGGATGTGGTTCCATGGCAGGGTCGCGCAGAAGGAGAGGGTTTATGGCCCGTGTATGAGAGAGCGGGGGTGGCCGGCGCGCGGGGGAATGCTTGCAGCGCCAGGGGGACGCGCTGGTGATCGGCAATGAGCAGGGAGAGACCAGGGTGCCTAAAATGGCTGCCGTGCGCTTTCCTGTGTGTCGTGCTGGGGAGAGGCAAGATGGCGCAGATGATGTTCAGTTGTAAACTAAATTTCCACATAGGGGCGTACCAGACCATATACAAAGAAAATGGTATAAGAGTGTCGACTTGCAAAATGACAAGGCCTAGGGCCTGGAGAATCGCTGGGGCTTCACTACTGCAGTGTTAGCAGGTAAGTAGGCCCACGGGAGACGCGTGCAGTGTGTGAACACAGCCGCGGGTTCCCTATTGATTATAATGGTGCGAGTCGCGGTTTGATTTTTAAAGTTTTAGGGCACTTCGAGGAAGTCTACAAGCAAGCCACTTACAAGGTAAGTAATTCGAGGGTCAACACACACTAGGGCACCGGAGTGCACGAGTTACCTCACCCAGGGAAGCCAGGTGCATAGGTGTCTTTTGGTGTAGGGTCGCGTCGCTGTTTTCTATGGAGACCAAAGAAGTCTTGCTGCTTGCGTCGGCTGAAGAAGTGTCCGGTGGAATCCAAGGGTGGATTCAAGAAGCTGAAGACCTGAAAATTGAAGGGACAGTGTTCAAAGTCACTTGCCAGTGACCGGTGGCCATGAAGATGGCTGACCAAGGATGTTGGGTGATTTCAGGTCATCGATGGTGTTTTGACTCTTCACTCACGAGGTCCAGGAGGGATCGATGATAACCAGCAGCTGGATTTTGAGTGTCCCACAACGTCTGCAGCTGATGATGGTGTCGGCAGCCATATTGGAGCCAACAAGCCTTGGCAACTGCAAGTCTTGTGTAGACTCAAGAAAGTTGATGGTGCAGACCAGCAAGGTCTGAGAGACTCACCCAGCAAAGGTAAGGGTGGGCAGGCCTGGAGCAACCAGGGGAGCCCTTTGAGTTGTTAAGAAAGTCTTCGGGGGACCCGCAAGCCAATGGGAAAGGGATTGCAAAGGCACCTCTTCAGGAAATGCTTCACAGGAGCCCACGGTCACTCTGGATGGGGTAGGCTGCTGATTTTCACTGCAAGACCTACTGGAGGCTTGGGCCACAAATGGTCCAAAGCACAAGTTTGTAGAACGTCGTGAAGGGATTGCACTCGACAATAGTGCATGCTCACCAGGTATTGCTGTTCCTCATCACTCGTGGGGTCTACTCACCACAGCTTTGCTGGGGACTCACAATGGCCATTGAGAAGTCTGGAAATCTACTTCTGGGGCAGCAGGGACTTCGAACTCCGGCGGGAGCGGGAAAGTTTGCAACCATTGATTAAGTTTGTTGGCGCCTGCAAAGCAGGTGAGTCACTCCTTGACTCCAAGGGAGATTCTTCTGTCTTTCAAAGTTAGTGGAACGTCGAAGGGCCAGGATTCTTCTTTGTAGAGTGGCGTCCAGGGTTATCTGATTCGCAATGGCAAAGCTTGCTATCTTATAGTGAAGATAGGGGAGGGACTAGCTCTATGACCACTCCTCTGGGAGGGTCAGGGTAGGGGGTGGTTACACCCACTTCCCTTTGTCCAGTTTCGCACCAGAGCAGGGACAGGTAGCCCCTGAACCGGTTTGAGCTGGCATATGCACTGAGGAGCCTAATGTTCCCCCAGTACAGGACTTCAAAGCACTCTAGAAGTGCACCCACCCAGCTCCAATACACTAAATCCTGTCTGGAAGGTGGTGACACCTCCCTGTGACAGGATGCCTTTTGTTGGGCTTCCTCCACTGCGAGTTTCAGTCAGCAGCAGGAGGGCAGCCCAGTGTCTGTGCTGGTGGCATCCATTTTGTGATTAAGTTAATAAAATATCTCACAAAGAGTAGGGGTCTAAGGGATGTGGTTTAAAGACTCGAACAGTTTATAATCCCCAATTCAACTCATGTACACAAACAAGAAAACTGTGAGTCAAAGGAAGTTAAATGACCGTGACATAACCACTTCGTAAATACTGATCCAAATCTACCTGCTGTCAACAAGGTGCCAAATATACAAATAGGTGCGTGTATGTATGTATGAGAAAGATTCCCATCACCCACAACAAGTGGCTCGCTTCATCATTTGGGAACCTGGGAACTTCACCAGAGAACCATACTCTACCAGATGGACGTAGATATTGGTTCAATGTGTGTCCCAAATGTATCTGTTGGTATAATGTTTAGATCGAAGGAACCACAGTATAAATGATAAGGAGTGATGTATGCAGTGCTAGTGATGAAGGTATGTGGTAGTTAAAATTGGTTACCCAGGCACAAAAATGTTTTTAATGAGGTGCTACCTGGATACCAAAATAAAATAAGACAGTGCTGTGACAGTTTGAAAGAATAACTGTGTTGGAAAAAACTGGTCCATTTTGTGATGCCAGGGCTCTTTCAGATTTCTACCGTGTTACCACAGTAGGTACATGTCGTCCCCTCTAGAAGGGTGGGATCATACTCCCACACCAGTTACTGGTGTGGGGGTATGATTCCAAGTTGTTTGACACCAAACACGGCATGTTTTGATGCAGTCATTCCAAAGTTAGCATTTACAGCGAGGTTATAATGCACTTAAGAGTATATGGTTTAACCGCATCCACAAACAGCCACAAGGAATAGACCCTTCCAGCTGCAGAGGGGCCCTGCTCAGGCAGAGGCACCCCTCACATTGTAAACCAAGCACCCTGCCCTCAGGATTGATAGGGCCTGCCTTAGGGGTGGCTGATAGGTTTATATGTGTGTGTATGGTGAGATATAGAAACCTATATCTGTTTCCCAGGGGTGGCATAATACATGCTGCAGCCCCTGGTAGGCCTGTGAAGTACCTATGCCCTAGGTACCTAAGGTACCATACACTAGGGGCTCGTAAGGTACCACAGTATCCAATCACTAGTGCATCTAATATGCACACCAAGTCCTTTAGAGAGAACAGAGAGACTGGGGCCCTGATTAGCAGGGACCCAGCCAGACTCGGGCCAGAAACCAGTGTATACATCAGAAACAAAGCGGGGGCAACATAAGTGCAGATCCTACTCTCCTACAAGCATCCATACCACTGTTTTGGTAGCCTGTGATAGGGATTTTTTACATAGATGTAATATATTCCAGGAAATACAGGATCTACTCACCCAAGATACAAACCCCATCCTCCCACAAGTTGGAAGGTGTGATCAAATTCACTAGAACCAACAAATGTATTGTTAAATTAAGCTTTGCATCGTAATATGCATAGCTTTCCTTTATGTTGCCAATCTAGAGCCATTGCAGGTCATGCATCACCCTTTTTAATTTCAGTTTCCCTGTGTGCCCAAGGTGGAACCTTTTAATGACCTACAGCCTTTTTCTTTATTTCCCCAAATCTATCTTCAACGGAATTTATAAAGTCCTTTTCTACATTATATGAGAGGCATGTTAAGTTATGTCTGTGCGCATAAACTGTATTTATAGTTTGTGTATGTTGAAAAAACTGGCCCATTATTTCAGCAGTTTGTGTGTCTGGCACAATATTCATGTTTTTTCTTGATTGGTCCTTCAGAAAAAAATAAATCATAATTTGAATAGTAATATTGAAATTGTCCCTTGCGATAAAACAAACTAGTTATTATACTACACCCCCTCTGAGACAGAAGTAGGTAGTGTCATGCATACATGGCAATCTCGAGCATCCATAGTGTCAACATATTCATACAATAATTTTGTACAGACATTTAGAGAGAAATCACTAGTAGATTGATATTGATGTAGAGTTTTGTCAGTTAATATGTTAGATTTGACTGCGTCATTTTTCTCATCTAATGGTTTAGTAATAGAAGTGGGTTTAATAATATTGTTTGTATAGACATGATGAAGCATGCTAGCAAACATGTTAAAATGAGTTTGCGTTTTACCGATACTGGGTTTGAATTCCTGACTTCTCTAGAACCGGATTTCGGGACTCTGGGTAAAATTTTAAAGCGGATGCTTAATATAGCGTTCTATTTGCAGCAAATGGTTATTATTGAGCTCTTAGGTGAGTTGCTCTTTATTCGCTCTCACCATTACAGTACACAAGTTTGAGCCTTTCTGGCAAATATCAGTGTATTTTTGTCTCTTCAGATTTTTGTAGATCTTTTCATTGCTGTCTGCTTTGATATTGTGCCTTTGTTATGACAGTTCTTCACAGTGGTTTTTGGAGCTCGAAATCTTTGAAGCAAAAAGCGTGGTATGCTTTCTCCCAGTAATTGGCTCCTGCCAGATACGTCCACTTAGGTGCAGCATATTTTCAATTTGGTACCTCAGCTCTTTTCGGCTTTCTTACTGTTGGTCCATCACCATGAGTGTTGCTCTGTTCTGATTGACTCGAGACTTCAATACCAGCTGGGGGTACACTGCCTTCTGTCAGGATTTGCATCAATCTGTCGTTTCTTTTGGGCCAACGGTCTCCTCTTACCACTCGTGTTTCAGTTGCGCTGTTCTCACCAACTAGGTCGGTATCTCGCCTAGTCAGGTCCCTTTCCCCATGACCCTTAGTACCTACAGGGACTGACTCTGTCGGACCCCTACTTGAACTAGTGCTTCGAAACCCAGTAGCTGGCACCTCCTCTGCTATTGGACTGACCTGAGTCGGATGCCTCACTGTGACCACCGGTACATCCACTACAGGCACTTTCAAGGGGACATGGGACTTGATGAGTGTGGTCAGTATGTAACAAATTAGGCAGACCACCACATTTGACAGCAGATGTGGTAAGAAGGATCACCTGGTATGGCCCACACCAACGAGGCTCCAAACAAAACCTGAGTACGTGTTTCTTCACCAGGTCTCAGTCAACGGGATTAAGGTCGTGGCACTGCTCCTATTGAGGTGAAGTGGCAGCTACCCCAACCTGCTGAGACATAGAATTAACACATCAGCCAATCCTTTACAGTAATTGAGTACAAAATCATTAGTAATATTCATGAATTGATTTGCAGGGACAGCAGGCTGTCTCATAGCCCTCCCCATAATGGGGGGACTGTTCAGTCTGGTGTACTTTTCAAACTCAATAATACCAAGGGCAAAGCATCAGGCCATTGCAGAGACGTGGATGCACACACTTTCTTCAATAGGGTTTCAACATTCCATTAGCCTGCTCAACCAATCCAAATGCCTCTGGTCAATATGTACAGTGTAACGTTTGCTCAATTTGTAATGATGCGCAAAGCATCTATAAAACCTCATTGCTAAAATGAGTACCTCTCTGTGATTCCAAAGAAGGCGGAAATCCAAAACGCCGTATGAGTTCTCTAAGGAGTAGTTTTGCTACAGTAAGACTGTCATTACGCCTAGTTAGGTATACTTCCACCCAACGAGAGAACAAACACGCAATCACCAAAGCATATTTCAAACCATTGCAAGGGGGAATTTCAATGAAGTGGAATTGCATCCTATTAAAGGGTCCTCCAGATCTTCTCACATGACTTATTGTGAACAGTGTTTTTTTCTCACCTTTTGCTGCTGGCACACTTCACATCTTCGACACAGCACTCTAAGTTGGGGATTAAACCATATTTGACAAAAGAGTCACATCATGGCATCCTTCTAAGCATTTGCAGGACCATGATAATTTCTTGCCTTGAGTGACAACAAACTATCAGGTAGGACTGGTCTTCCATCCGTGTACATCCACACCACATCATCCTGTCTCTGTGTGCTCCCTGCTTTAATCCACCCTTGTCTTTCAGTTTCTGGCACTTTATCCTGCAAGGCTTTTCTTTCTTCCCATGTTTCCACAGTTGACAACATCAACCTACACCTTGGGACATCAATTTTTTTCTTTTAAGGGGTCTCCATTAAAAATGTACGAATTTAGAGAGCAATTTCGCGCAGTCTCATCCGCATAGCGGTTACTCACCGTCACAGAATCATTCTGCTGTTGATGAGCTTGGCACTTGACCACTGCAATTATATGGGCAGTTGTAAATGCAGTGCATTTTTCACGTTCTCTCCTTTTCGGATAGGTGAACCCGAAGAGGTCATGGATCCACACTGCGACCACAACTATCCAAAATCATGGCCGACCCGAAGCCATACTGGGTATCAGCAAAAATGGTAGCTCTCAATTGTTCAGTGATACTGCAAGCCCAAGTCAAGGCAGCCAACTCAGCAAACTGGACAGAATACACTCCTTGCAACCAGGAAGCTTCCACCACTCCCACAACAGTACAGATGGCATAAGCAGCTCTCAGGTTTCCTTCTGTATCTCGCAAACATGAGCCATCCACAAACAACACATGATCTCACTCAGGTAATGGAGCATCTAGAAGATATCCAGTCTAGGCTTTGTACACAATTCAGTCACATCCAGGCAATCATGATCTGCTTCGTCAATCACAACTTCATTTCCTGGCAATGGCATCAATGTAGCTGGATTTAAACTCATACATCGCATCAGTAACACATTCTCAGCACCCAAAATCATATGCTCAAAATTTGTTAATCGACTACTGGTGAGCTGTTGCATTCGAGTATGAGTAAGCACGATCTCCACAACCTGTGGCACATGTTTTTTCTGTGAATGACCCATCACAATGCTCTCACACTGCTTCAAACTCAGCCATGTGGCAGCAACTGCTTTTAGACATCCAGGCAAAGCTGCGGCTAAAGGATCTAATGCAGCCTAGAAATATACAACAGGTCTGCGCACAGTTCCATGCACCTCCAATAAACCTGACAATGCACAGCTTTCACACTCACTGCAAAACAGAGTGAAACTATTGTTAAAGTTGGGCATTCGCACTGCTGGAACACGACATAGACTCTCTTGCAGTTCATGAAAAGAGTGCATGAATTCATCATTCCATGGAACTGGATCTGACACATCTTTGTGTTAAGTCTTTGAAGTGGTTTGGCTGTCAATGAAAAATGTGGACTCCATTGTTGACAATAGCCAACCATTCCTAGGAACATGCAAACTTTCTGTTGTGTGATGGGAGGATTCATCTACAGAAGCGCAGTAATACGATCCTGTGACACCTTTCTGCCTCTCGTTTTAATGTGATGTCCTAAATTAAGGACTTCTCTCCTGTAGAATTGTAGCTTTGCTGGTGATACTTTATGTCCACTTACAGCCAAAAGATTTAGTAATGCAATGGTGTTGCATATGCAAGCTTCCTGAGTACCTGACACTACTAATAAGTCGTCAATGTACTGAACCAACAAAGAGTGATTTGGTATTACCAATGACTCTAAGTTCTTCTTCAACATCTGATTGAAGATGGAAAGGCTTTCCATATACTCTTGTGGAACTCGGCACCATGCCAAAACATTGGCTATCCGGGTGCAAGGGAATGGAAATGAAAGCTCAGCACAAGTCAATGGCAGAAAAATATTTGGCTTCACATGAAATCTGATATGGTATCAAAGCCAGATTTGTCCTTGCACAGATCCTGCACAACTCGATATTTTCCGTTTGGTTTCTGAATTGCCATAATAGGTGAATTACTTGGGCTTCCCATAATCTCTCTCAGAATTCCTTGTTCAATCAATGACTCAATCAAAAGCATTATGCCTGCAATCGTCTTTGGGCTCAGGCTATAGGGTAAGATTCAAGGAAATTCAGCATTTGGTTTTAAAGTAATTCATATTGGAGCCATCCCTTTGATCAATCCGATATCTTTTCCAGTGACATCTCAAACCTCAGGTAACACAGTGTCTCTTAATTCCAAAGGTAAATCATCACTTGTTAATAAGCGGAATATACATTTCGCTTCAGATTTTTGTTTTGACATTTTGAATACAATTTCTTCATCATTAGATTGGAATTCAATTTCTTTTGAGGTACAATATATGGAACAATTCAGTTTGCACAACATGTCTCTTCCCAATAGGTTTACTGGACTAGAATCATATATCACAAATTAGTGCAGGTCCTCAAATGACCCAATTTGTACCTTAACAGGTTCAGTTGCAGGGTTTGACATTAACCAATTAGAAGCTCCTACAACATGGATTCTTTCTCCCGTCAGGGGTAGGTTGGGAACTTCTGCTTTTCTTACAGTGGAACGAATGGCACCAGTGTCAACAAGGATCTAAACTGGTGTTCCGTTAACCTTGCCATCCACATAAGGACAACTTTGGTCTACCTCTAAGTATGCGCCAAGCACCCATTCCTCTGAGGCATCATCATTGCGACAACTCAGAATCACTGTCATCAATCTAAATCAGAGTAACATTTGAGTTTTAATCAGGCGGGTCGTAGGTATGGAATGCCGTGTGCGCATTATTTTTTTAACATGACCATTCAAATGGGGCATCGAAGCTTGTGGCATATTTAAATTTAGATTTTTATGTCTTTGAGCCTACTGATTCTGCATCATATCACCTGCCTGGGGCTGTGCATTTCTACCCTGGGATACCTGTTCTTTCATTTGATTTAATGGATTAAACCTACATTTGTGCTTCCAATGCCCAAACTTGCCACTAATATGACACAGATTGGTCTTTTTTCAACATCTCTATTGAGGTCTCTCTACCTCTACATTGAGTTGGCGCATTCTGCTGTTGTCCAACCACTACTCCCGCATGCATGTATTCGCTTGACCATTTCCATGTACGACAATTGCACAATCAGCACCAACTCCCATGTAACCATTCTTTGCTGCCCTCATTTGAGCCAGTATCAACTTTTCTTTTAATCTCTTATGTTTAGGACCCACTTCGTCTCCACAATATTTTGCCTACTGAAGAATCTCATTTATCCGTTTGCTCTGCCAACAAATCAAATGCTGTTATTGTATCATTGTAGAACAAACAGTGGGAAACCCAATCTACCCTTGGAGGCTCGGGAATAACAAAAGGTAATTGTGCCTGCAAGAGAATTTATTTAGAGTACTCAGTAAACATAATTGTGTAGATTACTCTGTGGTTAAGTACCGATTGGTAACTAACCTTTGAAAAATCGAAACATCAATTCACTTGTTAACAACATACTTAATATATAATGAACAATTTTAGACACAGGTGTAGATTTCTGAATTCCTTGTTCATTTACTGTAGGTAAACAGAGAAGGGTGTACAAAAAGTGAAAACAAAAACACAATGACAGAGGCAGACAAATCATATACAAAAATTTTAACCTTCAAATCATTTGTGTTAGCATCTATTTCAAACTTATAAAGACAGAAATAAAATCTGACAAAACAGGAAACAATTCCTGCCAGATTAAATCATTGAAGAAAATCGATGAGCTTGTCGACGTTTGGGTCTTGATGGCATGTGAGTCCGTTAGACCATCTTCAGGATGGTGAAAAGACAATTACAGTTGACCCATGCTTATGCTGCTACTCACTTCAATCGAGCCGCATGTATGGGGCACTGCTCCTCTAGAGTACCTCTGCCTTCACAGACGGCATGTACATCTTCATGTCTTCAGTCTAGTTTAGAGCGTAAAGTCTTTATACTGCTAGTGGCGCAGAAGGTGCACTTATTCGATTTATTAAACACAACATCACCCCTCAAACAGTACCATGGCTCTGAGACCTGCATCATTAATTCAACATTCATACTCAAAATCCAATGATCACTGAGAGCCGGTGGCTGCACATTTAAATTAGAACAATCCCCAGACATATGATACGAGGCAATCATGTGATCAATCAGTGACTGGCCATGAGGAGAATGAAAAGAAAATGATGCAGGTGTTCATTTGGGATACGCACATTCAAAAACAAAAATTCACACATTCCGAGGGAGTCCAGCAGTAAAAAAAAAAACGCCTGTCTGTTTTATTTTTAGAAGGAAACACTACCTCAGGGATTGCCCAGGCTTCCTGCTTTTCCAAATTTGCAAAGAAAAAGACGTGCTGAGTTGGAGAATTATTCCCTCAGGGCAATCCTACGATGTACTAATATCAAGGATAATCATGAAGATAGAGCTTACTAGATGATCATAAGTTTTATCAGGCGGGAAATAAATGTTACCTAACAGGAAAAAAAAAAAAACCCTGAACCTTCATTTGTGGCTAGTTTTAGTTTTAGACACAGGCATAAATTTATAGGGATGTATAAACAATACATACTCCCAGTTGATGATATTCTTTTTAAAAAACGCTCTTCTCCCACTAACCTGCCCATTAGACGAAGGTTTTGCCTCACAAGTAAAGACATAGGGCCATATTATCAAAAACTGTAGTTTCCTGCCGCTAAACCGGTGATAATGTTATCACCGTTCTTGATAATATGGCCCATAATACTTTTCATGTGTGAACTCAAAGTAGGTCCAGGTTTTCTCCAGAAATACAAATGCTGGATTAAAGATTCTAAAGAATTCAATTTTACATTGTGTTTACCCAAACCTGCCAGATTCCAAGATCTGATTATTGCAAGGAAGCTACCTCCGTGACTCTAACCGTTCAGAATGTATATTGTTCAAACTTCCCACCAGCCAACTCGTACACATGATCTAATGCCTGAATTTAACCTTGAATAGGCTCCAAGATGTTTATAACTCTGCCCCTGCCCTATTGATGCAACGACATCCTTGGGGTTTCCTTGAAATCTGACATTATCAGATCCCGGAGGCATCAGTTCCCTGTTTTAATTCTGACCTGATACCTTAAACTTGTTAAAATCAAAATATGTTCCCTGCACAACAGAGATTATATCAATATCATTCTTGAGGAAATAATCATAGTGCCACATTATTAGGTATACAACAATCATTGGCCCAAAAGTAATTCTAGTGCTGGGTACAGAGCCTGATGAATATATATCCACTTTTTCAATGTCCGTACTATTCACTAATTTCAGTGCCTCAATTTCTGAGAGAGAATGCAAAATTGAGCTTCCATTAAAAGGATACATTTCATGATTGAACAATGAAATAAAGTCTGGGGGCCCGATTCACAGAACAAACTTAAGACAAAATCCTAAACTTAGTACCATTTTGGTATTCACAGAATGCACTTACTACTTCTGGTATTCACAGAATGAACTTACTACTTTTTCGATTCACAGAATAAACTTACTACTTTTGCTATTCACAGAATGGATTTACGACTACTAAACTTACGTCCGCACTTGGGCCGGAATTTCCGGCCCGGAGGCGGAGCTTCCGGCCCGGAGGCGGGGCTTTCGGGCCGGAGGCAGAGCTTTCGGGCCGGAGGCAGAGCTTCTGGGCCGGAGGCGGAGCTTCCGGCCCGAAGGTGGGGATTCCGGCCAGTGGCGGAGATTTAGCCATGGCCAAAATCTCCACCTGTGGTCCGGAAGCTCCGCCTCCGGACCGGAAGCCCCGCCTCCGGGCCGGAAGCTCCGCCTCCGGGCCGGAATTTCCGGCCCGAGTGCAGACGTAAGTTTAGTAGTCGTAAATCCATTCTGTGAATACCAAAATGGTACTAAGTTTAGGATTTTGTCTTAAGTTTGTTTTGTGAATCGGCCCCCAACTCTTTTGTCCTAAAATCTCAACCCAGATGACCACTATTTGAGACACATAAAACATTTCCAGAAACTGGTCGATGCACACGTGGTACAAAAACATTTGCCCCATGATTTAGTATACATGAATGCCAATGAAACTTACAGGCTGGAGCACCTTGCGGGCAGTGACCAATGTAGATGGAACCATATAATCATTGTTCTCCGAAGGGACCTTTTGGAGTGAAAGACCTTCACAATGAATATTCTTATGTTCCATCTGTACTTTACAAGTCACTTCTTGACTAGCTGGTGCAACAACATCAATATTTGAGGAATGTGGACATTTCACATTGTCCAGTCACCGGCCTGAGCATTTGCAGAGAAATCTATAGCATTATAAAACACCAACCCATTGTTGTGCTGCAATATTGAACTTTTCTGTATTCCGGTTGGAACTTTAGCAACATCCTCCTCAGACTTAGCAGATGGATTTTGACTGTAAACCCTGTGAGATGTCCCTATTGGAATACTGGCCAAAGCAGTCAGGGGAGACAGTAATGAAGCTGTGGCAGGATTATTCACAACTGGCGCATTCTCAAATCTGATTTTTTTTGCCTTTCATTTCATAATGGAGATGTGTGGTGCAGCGGCCAGGGCATCTGACTTCGGAACACAGTGCTCAGGGTTCGTTCCCTTGCTCCGGTGGCAGATCAGCTCCGCACCATGTGACTCTGGGCAATAGTTCACTTAATTTCCAAGACGGCCCCCAGTGCCTTGAGACCCGTAAGGGTGAGTAGTTTGCACTTTACAAATAGTGGATTTATTTATTTATGATTTATAATGCACCTTTTCTTCTTAAATCTCTATTTCTTTTGCTTATTACATGAAGGTCGTTTGGGATTACACTCCATACGCTGTTCACACTTTGGAGCACTCATTAATATAACTGGAGGCTTTACAGACACATTTGAATTTAACAATTTCTTGGAAATTGGAAACAACTCTACCTCTGTAGACTTTAATGATGCCTCTTGCTTTGGTTCTTCAAATAATGATTTTAAGTGGTATACTTACTCATGCATTGACCTAGGATTGTTGGAATCTGCCATACTTGAGGATCCTACTACCATACTGGGTCTGCCCACTTAAACTGCTGCGTCACTAACCTCATGTGTAGCATCTGTTGCAATTGATTTCGACTCTTTAACATTGAGTGGAAGAATTCTGGGAAATCCAGGCAAAGTGAGGTTTTGAAGCCCATTTAATATTGAAGACATTATGCCCAGTACATGGTTCTGATTATGACACTGATTTTTCCAAGAGAGATAAAATGGAGGATACTAATACTAAATACTAAAATATGCCTCTTCCCCACCAGAACTAGTGACTTCGGCTGTACACTGGACGAGATGAAGAGTTCACAATCCATAGAACCCCCATGATAAGAATGCTGCAATATAAAATAGGCAAAAAGGGTGTAACATTTGAGATTTGAGGGAGAAGCCCCGGCCCTAAACTAAGGAACTTTGTCAGAGTACTTTAAGAGACCCTCCATCCAACGGATTTCCCATAGCAAGCTTTGAATGTGACAATGTAAAGTCCTCCACCTTACTTAGGTCAGACAGAATCACCTCCTGATGAAAAGAAGGACTTATCAAAGAATTCACACTGGACCGCCACCTCCCCCTCCCCATGAACATTCTCCTTGTGCAATTTCCTATGCCAGCACTAGCGAATCCAGGGCAGGGGTGGATTCCTTCAATGCCTCCACCTTCCCCTCCATACCAGTGGATAGTTGTAAAGCAGAAAGGGAGGCATCATCCCCCCATTCTTGACCGTTGCCATCAGCGATGTGGTCATGTCCATGCTTAAATTCAAGTGACGGTTTGACTGGCCTTAGGGACAAACCAGCCATAAGGAGGATAAGGAGGAACTTGTGACTTCTGCAACATCTTTATTTGACTTAGTAGAAATCCGAAATTGCTGGATAAGATTTAAAAATGCTGAGTAATTGATTTGTTTACCACCAGGGAATGATTTAATGCAAGGATAAGCCCAGAACAATTTTTTTCAGTGCCATTTTATCCAGTGCACACTCGGAAAGCAGTTGGGGCCCACCACACCAGGGGGAGGAAACCACAAGATACAACCTCCGGGTAGGCATGCTATACCACACTGAAAACACCATTCACTGCTCCTCCACTGAATGGGTTAACCCTATGAGGTCAGTCAGCAAGGAACTCTGGACTTTTACTGGTCTGACCACTAGTGCAAAGCTGCTGTTACCAAAATCGCTGCAGATCTAGGTGGGGGTAGGTGATGGGCAGAGCAGGAAATCAATGCCCCCTTCTGTAGCATCTACGGGTGCCCCTCCTCTACAGCTAGGGTCAGGGTCTTGCCCCCAGCTTGCCCTTATGTTACACTGCAGTACCACCACTATCTCCACTGTTTCACTGCTCCCACCTGCTAAATTATAGTCATGCTATTTCATCTCCTTTGTTCTGTGTTCTAATCCACAACATTGTGAGGCGTGAGGGGTTGAGAGATGGAAATGAGGGTGAGGAGACCGTAAAGCACAAGCTGCACTAGGACCTAGCCTACCGGCCTCCGTGTGTCCCATACTCACCGCCGATCCAGATAACTAACACGATTGAGGCTGAGGCTCATCCACCCAATGCATACTGTTCCTCTGCCAGCTATCCCCCCATCCGCGATGACCCCTCAGGGTCTGTGACAGGTCGACTGGCCCAGGCAAATCTTAGTGTACCGGGAACCAGGAGCCAGGCCTTTTGTGCCTTCCGAGCCTTTCAGATGTGTGGAGGCTCCTAGCAGTGTGCCCCCTGCAAATCAGTGGTGTGGCTACAGCACTTTCACCTTGCCTTGCCCCAACAGGGGCTGTCAGGGTGCGATGGGCTGCGGGTTGTGGGACAGGTCGGTGTGCACCTCCTGCTCACTAAAATGTGCTGCCCGAGCTGTCAAGCAGTGCGTCCTTGCATCCTCATGCCGCGTCTCCTCCTCACTCAGTGTCTCCTCCAGCCAATACCATTAACAGGTGCTTATCATTATGCCAAAGTCATCACTTCACCAAGGCCATAATTATGCTAAAAAAGAACACAATTCAGCAGAAAGCAAATTGAACCAAAGGTGGTTGCAGTACGGTGGTTGCAGTTATGTCAAAAATTACAATAATATACCTGAGACTACCCATATTATTCTAAGTATTGCCAAAATAAAGCAAACGATGCACATAATATGAAAGGATACCTATAATATGCCATGGCCGGTGTTGAGCCTGGTGTAACCACAACTAGGCCTTGGGTGGCTATAATATGCGAGGGATTGTACAATTATTGCCATGACACCCACCCAATTCTAGTGTCACCACGATGAGAGGAAGCCACTATAAATGCAACTTTATGTCAGCGGTGGTGACCATAATGCTACGTAGGAAACAAGTATTTCGAGGAGGACCAAAATAGGCCAAAACCATTGGTATGATCTATGTGTCTTACTTAATGTCAAGGGTGATAAAGTCAATCATTATGGCAATGGGTGTCCACTGCAATGCCAAAGAGGTACAATATGACAAGGATTCCAGCAACGGGTGACGAATGCTAAACAGGCACATTATGACAATACCCATAATATGCCAGGAGCAGCATTATCCCAGGGCAGGCCAATATTGCTCCTCCTAAATTCCTGGTGTATTTCTGCCACCTGACCCCTCCAGACAAGCATTCTAACACAGTGATAAATTCAACACACACACAGGCAGACAAGCACACACACACATCAGCACACACACACATACACAAGCACATATACTGAAGACTGTAAACACACACACACATTCAAGCATGAATATACAATATTTCTCAGCCCATCCCTTCCCTGCAACTTACCTGCATACCAGCAGCACTGATGGGGAACTGCACATCAGTGGAAGAACTGCATTATAAGTTAAGTAAGAACCAAGCAGGGGGTGAAGTGAGGCGAGCAGTGTTGGTTGCCTTAGAACGGGAGTGGTGGGATGGGAGGTGGATAGATAAAAAGGGAAAAAAACATACCTTCACCTTAGTTGCTGCACGGTTCTCTTCCGTCCTCTTCATTGCTGGTAGCACCGGAAGCACCCAGTCTCCCATACTCTCCCAGACAATCACAAAGCTGCATGAGCAGTGTCGTGATTGGTGTGAGCTGCTTGTTTGGCCGCTAAGGCAGTGCCTGTGAGCCTGGGCATTTTCTCCACTGGGCTGTGCAACACAGCCCCATGGAGAACATGCTAAGTGTGCATGACAGCTTGGATGGCCCAAGAGGTCCAGCCACACCATCATGTGCACTTATTGAAGTGCAAACCACTCCTCACTCTGTTCTGGCATCACAGAGCCCAGCCCCACGAAGACTTGGCTCCGAGTCCCGCATAGAAAAATAAAATGGTAATAACGTCCTATTATTATCATTTTATTTTTATTTCTTGCACTGCTGAAATAGAAGTGGGGCGACGCTCCTCTGCCTTAGCGGAGGAGTTGCCACTGGAGGCAAGGACTATTACAGGCAGCAATGACTGCATGTTGATCTGTGATCTGACCAGTTCTCTACAACTCCCCTCCCTTAATTTGAAAACACTCTGTTCCTTTCAGGGCTCAGAGAAAGGCATATTCTGTCCTGAGCCCTAGCAGTAATCTTGTTCATGGCAGGACGTGTCAGCAAACAGACATGCAAACAATGTGCATATAAGCTCGGGGTGAAACTATAGGTAGCCCATGGTTGTGTCTCTGTGTGTGTTTGTGTGTGAGACTGTATGTGCACACACTGCTCTCCTGGACTCTTAATGCTAGACTAAGGTGTGTGAGTGTAGCATAGTAGTCTGATAAATTCTCCTGTGCATCCTCTGCTGATAATACTTTTTCCCAATGAATCCTTGGTGAGCCCACCCCTTAATGGAAAAAAGAATGGAGTGGAAAAAGGAATACTGCAGACATAATATCGATTTCTAAATATCGATATACCATTATATTGATGTTTAAATAATGATATGACATAATATCTACCATCAAGAATATCGTCGACCAGAATATCGACATGCAGGTAAGAAATATTGTTTTAATTAATAACGATGTTAGTAATATCGTTAGTAAAAATCTTGTTGTTAATAATATAGATTGTTTTTGTGTTTGTATGTTAATATATGTGTTAAAAGTATAGCTTATTTTTGTAATGTATGTTTGAATTTTTTACAAGTAATTAATTTTATGTTAATTAATGTAGGAGTATTTTAGTTCCGTAGCGGGTTGTGGGTTTACAGGGGAATAGGGTGGGAAGTAAATTAATTTTAACCTATTTAATAATCATTTTTTAGAAGTTATTAATTAAAAAAAATATGTAAATATTGGGTTTTAGTTCCGTAGCGGGTTGTGGATTTACTGGGGAATAGGGTGGGCCGTAAATCAATTTGCATTTTATTAATTAATATTTTTGTATTTAATAATTTATATTGTTAATTGTGTTAAATATGTTGTAATTAATCAATTATTAATTGGTTATTATTAATTAATAACTAATTGGTAAATATGTTAATTGTCTAATTATTTGAGGAGTGGGTTGTGGTTTTATAGGGGAGTAGGGTGGGAAGTAATTTAATTATAACTAATTATTAATAATCTTAATATTCAATATTTATGTAATTAATGTTAATTATGTTAAAAAATGTTATTAATTAGATATTAATTATTCATTATTAATTGGTAAATATGTTAATTGTGTAATTTCTTTATGAGTTGGTTGTGGGTTGATAGGGGAGTAGGGTGGGAAGTAATTTAATTTTAATTAAATTTTAATTTTTGTATGTACAAAATTTATTTAAAGTTATTTTATAGTGTTAATTGTGTAAACTAATTTATTTTGTATTGTTTTTAATGTGCTTGTTAATTGTTATTAGTTAATTAATTAATTGTTAAATAATTATGTTAATTGTGTAATCATTTACAATATTGGTGGTGACGTTTATAGGGGAATGTAATGAGAGGTGAATTATTGTTGAAAAATTAATTATTTTCTAATTAATGTTAATTATTTTGCAGGAGTGGGAATACTACATTATTCCCCTCTGCTATCCAGCAGTTTCCATACTGTTACACTTGGTGGAGTGGGAATAGTATATTATTCCCACCCGCTTTCCAACACTTTCCCTACTGTTGCACTCGCTGGAGTGGGAATAGTAATTTTTACCCACCGGCTATCCAACACTTTCCCTACTGTTGCACTCGCTGGAGTGGGAATAGTAAATTATTCCCCTCCGCTATCCAACACTTTCCCTACTGTTACACTTGGTGGAGTGGGAATAGTAAATTATTCCCACCCGCTATCCAAGAATTCCCTACTGTTGCACTCACTGGAGTGGGAATAGTAAATTATTCCCCTCCGCTATCCAACACTTTCCCTACTGTTACACTTGGTGGAGTGGGAATAGTAAATTATTCCCACCCGCTATCCAACACTGTCCCTATAGTTGCACTCTCTGAAGTGGGATTAGTAAATTATTCCCCTCTGCTATCCAACAGTTCCCTACTGCTGCACTTGATTGAGTGGGAATAGTAAATTATTCCCACCCGCTATCCAACACTTTCCCTACTGTTGCATTCACTAGAGTGGGAATAGTCATTTTTACCCACCCGCTATCCAACATTTCCCTACGTTTATAGTTAATGTAGTGTACGTTTTTTTTATAAATAAATATTAATTTTCAATTTTTTAATTATTATATATATATTTTATTTTTATATTTATATTACAGGCTTATGTATAGATATGTATTTATAACTTTTCTTATCTTTCTAACATTTTATAATTAAATACAAAAATTAATTATTAGTATCATTAAGTTAAAATATATAAAAAATATATATGTCATTTTTTTTTAAATTACATTTATTATTTATCAGTTTTTAACATTTTTAAATAATTCTAACTATATTTGCATTAATTATATTAATTAATTAATGATTTTTATATTATTTTTAAGATATTTAAAAAAAATGATATTTTAAACAATGATATTTTGGTTTCGATATTTTTGTACTTACCATTGTGGAGCTAGGCTGTCGATATTCTGTCCATCAATATTGTAGACTCGATATTCATGTAGCTCGATATTCTGTCCGGCGATATTCTGTCAGTGATCCGAAAGACAAACATCTCACAGATCATCTTTGGCCCTCATAAGAAGGGGCAGTGCCAGTTAATAGTTTAGTGACCATCAGGTGTAGCATTTGTTTGTGGCAAATACCCTAAAAAATCACAGAAATAATTGACCATCCATTCAATCATGTACAGAACTCTGAAGCTCACACTGATCCAGTTAATCTTTTGTACACCAACAAATAAATACATAAATGGTCACAGTTAATGTTCTGTGCAATGACTCATAGGTATTACAGAGCTTCTTCCATTCCAACAAATAAAGAATTATGGCTTGCATTATCCTTTGATACTAATCTGGGACCCTCATAGCATATTGCAGACTGACCAATTCATGAATCTTCATAAGCAAGTTAGACTGTTCTCTCATCCGTGAGTGGGAGTTCATCCAGAATCCAAGGCAAACGTTGAAATAATGGACTATGGTATTTCATTAGATTTACAGGATAGAAATGCTACTTTACAATTAATAATTATTTCATTCTGTGTCTTTTGAATGCTGCCTTGTGAGAGCTTTTTTATGCCATTAAATCAATGGCTGATCGATCTCTTTGCCATGAGCTCTATTTACTTTGGTGAACTGGCACTATGGATTCTGCTATGTATGTATTTATTAATTTACTGATTGATCTGATACATTCACGAGCACCACATGCCCATAATGTCAGTAGTGATCTCACTCTCTTTCTTCCACCTCTCCTGGGTCTTGACAGGCCCGAGGGAGGCAAAAGAACATAGGTGGAATTTTTCCATGGCCAACTGTCATATTTTCCTGTAAGTGTAGATCTCTGCAGACCCAAGCTGATAGATGAAAACAAGCTGTCAGCACAATGGCAGCTCTCCATTCTCCGTGTGAGAGCAGAGACTGCAGCTTTGGCAGGGAGGGTAAACAAGATGCAGAGGTTGGTAAGGGTGGGAGGCCTGAGAATACCTATTTCTTCCGTTTGGGTGGGGAAAGGACACACTGTATGCAGGAGGATAAGTCATTTTTTCATTTGGGATTTGTAGAGGGTCCAGGGATGGATGGAGAGAGTGTGGTGTGGGTAGGCGAGAAGACACAAAGTTGGGCTGGAGAAGGCAAATGTATTGGGTGGTGAGGGATGGTGACAGAAGTTCAAGTACTCTTATTGTCTTTGAGGGTGGAGGCCATGTTATGCATGGCTCTCCCATTACTCTTCTGCCTCACATAGATTTTGTTTTTCAATCTTTTTATTAATTTTCTCAGAGAAAAGAGGATAACACTCAGTGTTACTACTAGAATATGATTTACAAAACATATTAAGAAAATATTCAGAGAATAAAGGCATGCTGAACAGCATCCAATAAGAAATATCTCTCAAACTGTTTAGTAAATAATCAGTCTAAATGTGCTCAATGTCAGTTTCACAAAACTTCTAACCAATAAATGCAGACACAGACATCACAACAGGTAAAGTATTTTAGCGATGTGGAGAATGCATTTGTCTCAAGCTAACATGGTATTATGTTCTTGATACTTAATACACTGTTGTGTATATGAGTTTCTAACAAATCGGCCAACATGTTTCCCTCCATGAAGTAGCCGAGGCATTTTTCGAAGATAGGTAGTGTCTACGAGGTGTGTTGCCGATGGGAAATCACTTTGAAGTCCAGAATTGGCTCAGAATGTCAAAGTCTATTAAGGAACAAGTTGGTCCATTGAAGCATGCAGTTATGTATTGTCAGTTGCGGTCTGAAGAAACACATTATTGGCTGATCAAGAATAAACGTGTTAACTTGGAAACTCATGTATTCTACAATAAAGCATCTAGCCATAATGATATCTTAGCTTGTATCAAATGCATCCTTCACACCACTACAATTATTAATCCTTAGGTTTAAGGGCTCTTCATCATGGCTTCTGTCCATTCTCTGATTGATGGTGGCACACTCAATTTCCAGCAACTCAAGCTACAGATAGTAGTCACTGTGCAGAGCGAAATTAGTCCATAGATTCTTATGATCATTTAGACCATAATATTTTGTGTATCATGAAGTAATGCCATCTCTACCAATGGTATGATATCTAGAGCTCTAGATTCTTTCAACCAGCTCGAAACTGAAGTCCAGAAAGTCTGTAGGTTTTGTAAGTCAACAGCACATGCACCAAATCCGCACCTTCCTGGTTGCATCTCCCCTAGTTCAAATTAGGCAGCAGTATTGATCTGTTTAGTTTGTATGGTGACCAGTGCCAGTCATGGACAATTTTAAAGTAGCTAAATTTCAGGTGTGCTTCACGAAGACTCTTATTGTGAGAGGCTAAAAGATCAGACCAGTCTGCTTCAGTGTAGCTTTTCTGGAAATACAGTTGCTATTTATTTTTAAGGTGGAAGGCTGTGGGTGTTGAGTATAGTTCTTCAATTAGTGTGTGTGTAGGTACCCCAACGTTCTAAGTAAGACTGCACTAATGAATTGGTCAGAGTCAATAGATCATTGCCTGCTGCGCTAGGTAAATTTTTGAGTTGTAAATGATTCACAAAATGGTAAGCATCTGTTTGAAATTCTGCATGTAAGTCTTCAAAAGATTTAAAGGATCCATAATTGGCAGAGGCCTGTCCACCTTTTAGACCCAGTTTGGCCACTTTATGATTTTACTAGTAATGCACAAAGCTGCATTGTTCCATGTGGGAGCCTGTAAATTCAGGAAGCGATTTTGAAAAAGAGTTTTCTAGACTGATGTCCAGATTAATCAAGACCCTTGCAGAATGAGGTTATTCTTACCGCTTGCAGGCAACTGGTGAATATAAAAGATCTGTCGGCTAACACCATCCTGCAGGTGATGTTCTATTATCACCCAATCCAGAGTTTCAAAATGAGAAGTAAAATGATATGCTAGTTGCAACAGATATTGGACTGCATGATATAGCTCTATTCTAGGGCGACATAGTCCTACTGACACAGACGTTGCATGCAGGTTTGACATCGCTGGTCTCGGGTTATTTGTTTGCCATATATATAGTTTAGTCTGCATGTCAATTTGTTGGTGGTGAGTATGCAGAATAGGGACCAGTAACATTTGCAGGACATGATTGAAGCATGAGGCTTCCACCATCTTTATTGGCTGTAGTTGACCACACAGAGAGAGTTGAAGTTTGGTCAAATTCACAAAGCCTTTTAGCATTTGAGTTGTAGGATAACCATATTTTCTCTTATCATCACATTAATGTCATTACTGACCAGAATTCCTCGATCTTTTATCTTTATTTTAATCCACTTAAAAGGACGACCAAGAGGCAAATGAACAGTTGTGCAAGACGTCATCTGCATTGCACCAGTGTTTGCCCCATTAATTCTGTAGCTGAAAGGGAAGCAAACTCTTAAATGACATTCAGAAGGGATGGGAGGGAGGTTGTCTCCAGAGAGGACATTGTCAGCAGGACATTATCACCATATAAAATTAACTTGAGTGCCCCTGCTTGTGTATCAATACCTTTGATGTCTGCATACTTTCAAATGCCAGCATGAAGATCAGTGGGGACAGGGGGCATCATCTCCTAATGCCTTTTTTATACCAAATTGGTCAGACAGGGAGCAATTGCAATTCACCACAGCCATGGGGGATTGGTGTAACAGTTTTTTTTCTGTTCAGAAATGTCAGTCCCAACCCTATTAGGGTCATTTTTATTAAAGAAATAGCCCCACTCCAAGTGATCAAAGGCCTTTTAGGCACAATAAACTACTTTAAGTTTGGTTTGTACTTAACAAAGGCTAAAGACTTTATAAATTATTACATATTAACACTATATAAATAAATAACAATTTAAATCAAATATGAAGTTAAATTAGTATATTTAAAAAATGTATTACATTTTATATAAAATGTATGTTTTTCCCTTACCTTTCAAAACTGAGTTAATTTGTTATTTTAAAAAAGTATATAGATATTCACTGTAAAAAAGGTTAAAGTGACGTTACATTTAGGAAAACATGTCAATTAGAACATACCATTTAAAATTTTAAAAAACACTGAAATTCACCAGTTACAGTTATCTAAGCTAACCACAGCATTCACCCTGCCATGCACTGCTTGTGACTTCACATATTACATCACTCATGACATGTTCAATGGCATAATTGATAACATCAATGATGACATCTCAAATGACATCATTAATAACATCACTGATTACATCAATAATGTCATCCACAATACTGCTGTTCAATTTACTATACACACTTTGAAATATGTATCAATCAATCAATAAATCATCACTTTATTTCACCAATGAGGAAGACAATGGCATAAAAAGTATACTAAATAAGTACATGATCAAAAATACCCGACATTAAATTACATGAACTATAATTTGAATATAAAAGATATTGTTTACAAATTATGACAAGATACACAAATGAATAAAAACAAATACAATTCTTAAAAACCAGCACAAGTTGACTCATGATATCAAAGTCTGTTTCCTCCTTTTTAGAGCACACTGAATAAAGGAAGCAAGTAAAAGGATCTGATAAACATTTAAGACAATATAGGGCTGGGCAGCATTGTCTAAAATTCATACTTTGCAAAAGTGGCAATATGTATCTCTTCCTTTCCTCCCTATACAATTTGCAAAATAATAAAAAATGTAAATCACATTGGGAAGAGCGATAGTCGCAAGGACAAACCGTGAGTGCCTCCAAAGAGAATGTATTAGAGGGATAGCCCAACATAAGGGGAATAAAATTCAAGCGAAACGTGACTAATAGGTATCTATGTTTAAGGTTTGTCACAAAATTCAGGTACGTGTAATCCCGTGTGCTCAACCTAGGTGCTAAGAGATATAAATTAGCCCTAGAAATATGTAAATAAGTAGTACATCACACAGAATTATGTATTATTTGATATAAGTTAATTAGACAATTAATAAAATGTAAAATAATTAGACTATAAACACACAAGCACTATTAGGTGGCCAAGCCCCTACTACGCATATCCTTTGCAATCTGCTCATATTTTCGCAGAGTGTCCACTACCTCCCGACATTCAAAATATAACATAGTAATATATCTAAACTAAAAAATTATTGTTTTATAAAATGTATGATGTATTTTAATTTCAAAAGGTATATAATTTAAATAATCTCCCCACCCTTTTCACCAATAAACCCAATATTATGGTGCTAAAAAAATAAAGACAATTTTGTTTTGAAACTTCTGAAATTAAAAATGTATTTAAACTCTTCTATAAAAACAAAACATAACTACTAAATTAAAAACAAATATAAGACATTCCAATATGAAAACCATCAAGAATGTAATAACAGGGGGAGGAGCCTAGCACGCATCCAAGATGGTCGCGTGAGCACAGGGCTCCCCGGACCCTTGCTGCTCCTCGGAATTTATCCTGAGAATATCCTGATGTGGTTTATGGAATCTGGCAGATGAAGACCGGCTGAGCACATATCTCTTTTCAGAACTCGAATCGGACCTGGGAATCCTGATTTGTCGTTGTTCGAACTTCTGGGACCCACCTGACGGAGGTGCCCGGGGCGAAGGTGATCCGTGGAGCCGTGTCGTAATTGAACAACAGCGGCTGCAGTGCGGTGCCAGCGGCCGCTCTACCACTTTCGGTTTCACTTTCGGACTTCAGGGGGCTGGCCGGCGAACGCACTTGATGTGGCGGGGTGCTTCCTTGGCCTCTGCGCGAGGCTTTGTCTCCACCTGCCACTAGTGTGCCCATCGCCTTGGGTCCCCCCGCACCGCTATATTGTGGTCTCTGGTGCGGCGCTGGTTTGCGGTGCCGTTGCCCCTACGATTCTTGGTCGGCGGTCTTCTTCGGTGTCCGTGACCACATGGGGGGCAAAGGGGGCCCCGAGGGGCGTAAGACTAAGGCCTCCCTCCGCGGGGGACCGGTCCAGGCCAACAACATGGACCGCTACACTCAGGGCAGAGGGTCCCCTGGAGCGACCGGCCCCCCCCCGGACGCCGCCGGTGGTGGCACGACCGTCTCTCCGGAGCTTTCCCTGCAGGACATCATGGGCGCCATTGACGGCATCAGGGAAACCATCGCCACGCAATACGAGGCCCTGGCCCGTAAAATCGACACGGTGGCAATCGATGTCACCTTAATCCGGGCAGATCTCTCCAAAACTAACGAGAGGGTTCAGGCTCTTGATGCGCGGACCTCCACCCTTTGTGCGGATGTGTCGGACCTGCAGGCCGCGCTGGGTGACATCAAGGCGGTCAACGATCAGATGGCCCGGCGGCTGGAGGACTTCGAGGGACGGGCCCGACGCAACAACATCCGTGTCATAGGCGTACCGGAGTCCTCCGACAACCGCCCGGTTGACCTCCTGGTCGAGGAACTCATCCTCCAACAGTTGACCCCTGCAGGCCTAAGTAAGTTCTTTGCCGTGGAGCGGGCCCATCGAGTTCCGGGCGGTCGGCCACGGCCGGGGGCCCCCCCGAGGCCTATTGTGGCCAAACTGTTCCACTATAGAGACCGAGATGCGATTCTGCAGGCCTCACGGGTCCACGGCCCGGTTCGTCATGAGAACTCATCCATTAACTTTTATCCGGACTTTACCCAACTTGTCCAGAAACAGCGGATGGGATTCCAGGGGGTGAAGCGTCGTCTCCGTGAACTGGGCCTCAAGTACTCTATGCTCTACCCTGCAAAACTCCGAGTGGAACATGAGGATCGGACTGCCTTTTTTGACTCTCCTGTGGCCGTGAGTGACTGGCTGGACTCGCTGCCGGACAGGGGTGGCCGTCCCGGGCCCTCTGCAGGCGCCGAAGGTGACGGGTCCCCTTTGGAGTGACTTTTGGTCCTTGGTTTTGCCATTTTGCACTGTTCAGCTGGGTTTTACTTCTTTTGTTTATTTTGTCTCACTAGGACCTGTGTGGGGGGCGGGCGGGGACGGGTCCCTTTCCTCCTCCGGGGTCTTTTCGTAGAATGGGGTTAGTAGGGCGACAGGCACACTGCAAGTTGGGGGGGTTTTTTGGCCCGCAGGGGTGCAGGGTGGGGGGAGTTGGATTTGGGGGGGGTTGGGGGGAAGGAGGGGTTGTTTTGTTGTGTGTTTTTTGTTTGCAGGGCGAGGTATTGATTTTTGTCCAGATTCGGGAACTGTGCTACTGACTGGGGGGCCTTTGACCTATTGGAGGGGATGGGGGGGGACGGGTTGAGACTGATGTCATGGAACGTCAATGGGTTGGGGGACCGTATCAAACGGGGTGTAGTACTGCAGTATTTGCGTCGTCTGACTCCTGATGTGGTGTTTATCCAGGAGACGCATCTGGTTGGTAATGTTTGTCATGCAATGAACAGGGGGGGATACCGCCTCGTGGCCCATTCTGGTTACACAACTGGTTCCAGGGGGGTGGGCATTCTCCTGCGATCCTCACTTCCGTTGGATATCACTAAGGTAGTCTCGGATGACAGAGGGCGCTATGTGTGTCTGACTGGGAGGTGGGAGGGGCGGCCCCTTTCCCTGGTCTCAGTTTACGTCCCCCCGGGCCTCCAGAACTCCACCTTCGCGGACCTGGGTCGAATGCTGCTTGAACTTCCGGAGAGCCTTTTGATTATGGGCGGGGACTTTAATTCGGTGGTTTCGGGTGACCTGGATCGTCACCCACCCAGGGCCCTCCCCGCTGCCCAGGCATGGCTTGGTGGACTGTTGGAGACCTTCGGCCTGGTAGATAGTTGGAGATTAATGCATCCGACCCAATGTCAGTACACCTTTCACTCTGGGGCGCATGGGAGTCTTTCTATGTTAGACTATTTCCTTATGCCCGCGGCGCAGACTGGTCGGATTCGAGAGGTTAGGCACCTGGCGCGGGGTATCTCCGACCATTCCCCGTTGTGGCTGCTCTTTGACACCGAGGCGCGGTCTGCAGGGCGGATCGCTCCCATCAACCCGTGGTACCTGCGAGACCCTACGACTCGCGACAGCCTGGTTAAGGCTATGGACCAATACTTCCTTGAAAACGAGGGGTCGGTGTCGTCCGCAATGTCCCTGTGGGAAGCCTTTAAAACCGTAATCCGCGGACACGCCCTCTCCCAGATAGTGGTGGCTAAGAAGCTCAAGAGTGAGGCAGTGGTGAAGCTGGAGACTGACATCTCGGGGCTGGAGTCGGCCTTGGAGACTGGTGTCACTCCGGACGGGCTACATGCCCTCAGCCTGAAACAGTTTGAATACAGGTCTCTTGTCACTGACGCTGCCAAAACGATGTATAGGGAGCAGCAGGGTCGATTGTATGATGCCGGAGACAAGGCGGGAAAGTTGATTGCGTGGCTGGATAAGAAGGAGAGAGTTAATCGTGTGGTCCCGGAGCTGCGTGTCTCGGATGGAGTGTGTGTGACTGAGCCTGGTGAGATTGTGGAATGTTTCGCTGACCACATCCGGGCCGTGTACTCCCCGGTGACTGATAGGGATGAAGAAGACTCTCGCCTTCTGCTGAGGGATATTGCTTTGCCTTGCCTGTCCGACGACGACCGTGAGCGGCTGGACGCCCCCTTGTCTGTAGATGAAATACCAACTGCGATTCGGTCCCTTCGTTCGGGCAAGGCGATGGGTCCCAACGGTCTGCCTATAGAATTATATAAGTTGCGCCCGGATAAACTCGCGCCCTTCCTCCGTCGTATGTTTCAAGAGTCCCTTGAGGCAGGTTCCCTTCCTGACGACCAGCGTCTGGCTACGATAGTCGTGATCCCCAAGGACGGTAAGCCACGAGACCGCTGTGCCTCCTACAGGCCTATTTCACTGCTAAACGCAGAGCCTAAAATCCTGGCTAAAGTCCTTGCCAATCGTTTGTTGAGCGTCATCTGCGATCTGATTCATCCTGATCAATGCGGCTTCATCCCTCATCGTAACACCGCCCTTAACTTGCGGCGTCTTCACGGCGCCCTCGCCAGGGCGGAGTACCTCTCCGAACCAGCCGTGCTGGTTTCTTTAGACGCCACGATGGCCTTTGACACCATCGAGTGGCCATTCCTTTGGGCTGTCTTGACCAAATTCGGCTTTGGGGAAGGATTTCTTGGCTGGGTGAAGCTTCTTTACACGGGACCCATGGCTCAGGTGGTGGTTAATGGGCGGGTCTCTCGGCCCTTCGCTCTCGGTAGGGGTACGAGGCAGGGGTGCCCGTTGTCCCCTCTGCTCTTTGCTCTTGCCCTGGAGCCGCTCGCTGCTTGGCTCCGCTGGGAGCCCTCGATCAGAGGGATCCGGTGGGCCCCGGGCTTCGAGGATCGGGTCTCGTTGTACGCGGACGATATTCTCCTGTATCTCACCTCGCCGCGGCGGTCGCTTAATGTTCTCTTTGATGTTCTGACTTCCTTTGGGAGAAATTCGGGTCTAACGATCAACTGGTCTAAATCCTGTGTCTATCCTATCTCCGGTGACCCTCCTCTCTTGCCGCCTCGGCTTCCGATCCAATTATCTCTGTCCGGCTTCAAATACCTGGGGATATACGTCTCGTTGAACCCGGTGGCTCGCTATGAGCAGAATCTCCTGCTTCCACTTCGGCGTTTGAGGGAGGACACGGCTCGGTGGTGTAAGCTGCCCTTGTCCCCGCTGGGTCGGGCAGCACTGTTTAAAATGCTGTCCCTTCCCAGATTCCTCTATGCGCTTCAGAACTCCTTCGATGTCATTCCTGTGTCCTACTTTCGGGAGGTGGAGAGCCTGCAGAGGAGACTGGTGTGGGACGGACGGGCGCGTATCGCTCTGGCAAAGCTTACTCTCCCCTGGTACGACGGGGGCATCGCGCTTCCCGACATTCGCAGGTATTATTGGGCCTCACAGCTATCGGCCATTAACCATGCCACGTATGCGCCCGGCTTGAATCCGGCGTATGGGATGGATAAATTCCTGCTTCCCGGCGGAAATTATAACAGGGCGCTTTACTCCAGATCGGCTGGACGGACCCTTACGGGCCCTACTAAGATTGCGGTACGGATCTGGAAGGCGGCCAATGTAGCCATGGGCTGGAGTGGGCGATTAACGTGTGCTACTCCTCTGTTTGCCTCCGATCGACTGGGAAGCCTCTGGACAACGAAGGGGTTTGACCGTTGGGACACGATTGGTATTAGTAGAGTGGGAGACCTATGGATTAAGGGTGCGGTTAAAACATTCGCGGCGCTCCAGAGCGAATACGAACTTACGGGAAGGGAGTTCTTTCGCTACGCCCAGGTTCGGCATGCCCTGCTCTCGGTTTTTGGAGAGGGGACCAAGATCCCGGATTCTTCGCCTCTCGAGGACCGCATACTCGATGGTCATGTCCCCGACAGTACTATCTCTTTAATTTATAAAAAACTTATCAATAATCGGGCTGACCTCTTGGTGCGCCTTCGGGAGGCGTGGACAGGGGATGGGGTGGAACTGGACGACGAGGACTGGCAGTCCGCACTGTCGTCCCCCAAGGAAGTGGCCATTCCAGCCCGTCTCCGCCTGGTCCAGCTAAAGATTCTCCACCGGGTGTATGTGACGGGTCCCCGTTTGGTCTCGATGGGATTCTCTGAAGACGGGCTCTGTAAGCGGGGATGTGGGCTCAGTGCCACCTTTCTCCATATCCTCTGGGAGTGCCGCGAGGTGGCGGAATACTGGCGCCGGGTACATGTGGTCATGGGCCGGGTCACCGGGGTGGCGCTTCTGCCGGAGGTGCGTCGCTGTGTCCTGAATGTGTGGGAGCCCAATGATTATAACGCGGCTCAGACTCGGTGGGCGGCCCTGGGGAACATGATTGCCAAGAGAGATATAGCGCAGCTTTGGGGTTCCCAGCGGCCTCCCACCGTGTCCGTATGGAAGGAGAACATGGACTGGTGCATGTTCAGGGAGAAGACTGTGTATGTGGCTCGTGGTAAACCGGGGGCATGGGGTAGAATCTGGGGGCAATGGAACGCGTATCGTGGGGGTATCTGTACTCCCCCCCCTAGTGGACACCGATATTGCTTTGTCCCCCTGACCCTTGATGGTTCCTTGCGACTTTTGGAACAACCGAATATAGACGTTCCTCTCCCGTGACCCCCCCCCGACCTATTAGTACTCCTCCCTCTTGATAGCTATTTTAAGGTCTGAAGTAGAGTCCCCCGGATGTAGCCTTACCCACACTTTTTGCCCGTATGCCTCGCCTTTTGTTTTTACTTGTTATTTATGTTAATCCTATGTATCCTGCTTCCCTAGGACTATCCGGAGCCATGTACGGGGCTGGGCCCCGGGAGCCGACTATTGCCTTAACAACTGTATGATCCTTTCTGAATCTAGCGGCCGGCCCTGGTGGTTGTAGGCCCATGCTTGTAATTGATTTATTGTTCAATAAAATTTTATAATAAAAAAAAAAAGAATGTAATAACAATTATAATATTACAAAAGTATTGGAAAAACAGTGTTGCTTATAACAATATTTTACCCAATGTTAAAAACAACACTAAAACACAATATTCTTACTTCCAATTTTCCTGTTGATGATCTCTTCTATATCACAATAGTTTTCAAAGATATTCTGGTATCACAATATTTAAATCTCAGGGGCTTATTTCCAAGCCCCTTGTTCTGCCACTTTTTCCCATAATAAAAGTAGCGCCCCTGCAGCGTAAGGGGCTTGTAAATTAGCCCCTCAACATTTTGTCCAAACACCATTGATTTCTATTATTAAAATATTACAATTTTAAAATCCTGTATACTATAGTGGGCAGGTTGAATCCCATATAAAAAACAGAGGGCCAGATGTACGAAGCATGCATTTTGCGACTTGCAAATTGGGTCGCTGGGACCACTGCCAACTCTTAAAAAAATATTTACACACCCATTCACAAAGGGGAAGGGGTCCCCTGGGGACCCCTTCCCATTTGCAAATGGTTTACCACGCTTTTGAAAAGGGTGGTAAACTGCGAGTGCAAAACAATGCTACATGCCATTTGCACTCGCTATTAGGAAGGGACGCCCTTGGCATGCCCCTTCCTAATAGCGAGCAGCAAAACATATTTTGCAAGTCACTAATAGGTTATCGACTCGCAAACTATGGTTCGTACATGGGTCTGACCTTTCTTGCAGTCGCAAATGGGCCAAATTCCCATTTGCGACCTTAAAAAACGGTCATAGATCTGCCCCAAAATTATAAATGGGTAACTGAATAAAGGGGATTTTTTTCACCTCTGTGTTTTGAGTAGGGTGACCATCTTACTGTAGGTCTTTATGGACACTATTCCAGGACTGCGCTTTTCACCTACAAATTATTGTTTTCAATGATTTTGATGGAAGGAAATCGAGACTACAACACCAAGCCTGCATTAGGCTATCAAATGAAAGTTCTGACCTGGAAAAAAGTAGATGACCTGAAAGGAAGTGGTTCTACTAGTTCTCGTAGAGATTATAGACAACTGTTGTTGTTTCTTTACGTCCGTTGGCGAAAAACATATTTATTATAATAGTGACTCATCTATAGTTCTATAACTTTGCATTGAAATTTACTTAGGGCATACATGAACATGCCATTACAATATAAAAACGATGCAACAGAGGTAAAACCAAATTATTTTGCTATTAATTAAGAAAAAGAAAAAATATTTGTGTCACAGTTAGTATTGATGATATATTAATTTTAAAGGGAACTATTACTTTGAAAAGCAATGCGAAGCCAGTAATCAGTATTCCTTAGCCTGTGGTCCATGGACCTCTGCGGGTCTGCAACACCTACTGTGACAGTTTATAAATCTGCATTAGCAGATTAACAAAGTATACATATGTAAAAAAGTCAACTTTAAAAATTCAGAGAGCCCCGCAAATGTGAAGACATTTGAAATGGTAGGCTAAAAAGTAAGTTAGTATCATTTTTTTTTTGAGAAGTTGGAGCAACACAAGTACAACAAACAGAATCTAGTAGGGACAATTGGTGGCCTCAATTGAAGAACTTTGAGTAATAAAGAGAAAGTTATTTGCTAGGGTCTAGTATATCACTTCATCTTTTAGAAATAAAAGCACAGTTCGAAAAGATCCAAACTCCACTTCAAGTTAAAATTTCGATTTTTGCATTTTTCTTATCTGTGAACAAAATAAAATATTTCATAATGTGAGTACTAGTTTGCTGTATACTTGTTACTGTTTTTGTGTGCACTATTTAAGGTCCAAGTCATAGAACTTGTTTAGGCAGGGGTCCCTGGCTTCCAGTAGTGATTCAGTGGACGTCCATAGAACTGCTGCAATATGGTATTACATTGTATTACTGTGACATATATAGGCCCACATTTTTTAAAGTTTTCACGGGCACTAGTGTGAAGCAACAACACTTTAGCACTGCTCATATAGGCCTTTACTACTATAAGTAACCAGACGCCATCCTTTGTGCTGCATGCCCCACACAAAATTGTAATAATTGTGAGCCTTATGCTGATATTTATCAGTTTTAGTTGTGATGTTTCGTAGGCTCTTCTTTGCTAAACGATCTTTCTGTTTTAAATTATTTACATTGCATAGACAATAGATTTCTCAAATGCTGAATGAAATGGAGTTTATGCTATTTAGTTTCCTTTTAGTTTGAGTAACAAACTCTAGTGGCTGGAAGGGTATCAAATGTTTTGTTTACAGATGCACAGATGTTATTTCCACACACAACCAAAGTTGGCCAATTTATGCCAATGACAAATTGTCTAAAGTGCATTTTGACTAAAAGCCTCTTCATACAAGTGGCTGTCTGGGCACATGCTATAGCCTTTGGCAGGGATAATGAAACTTGTTTTTGTAAGCACCATAGTGCGTTGCTGTTGAGATACATCCATTTCAGTTGCGCCCTTGGTGTAGTGTATTCATATATCCAGTGGCGGATGGTGACATTTGAAAGTGGTGAAGCGTAAAACAATTGTCGTACTTCACTGTGACGAGCGAGCGTAGGGAGTTAGCCTGAACCACCTACGGGGGATTCGAGGGGATTTTCCCCCCCCCTGAGAAAATTTTGAAAAAAGAGTGGGCAAATGGTGCCTTTTCAAGCAATAATGAGAAGAACAGACGGAATTGGTGATGAAAATAACAGAAACAAATTGTGCAATTCCAATGCATGGTGAGCTCCTCAGGACTCCTCGTCGCCAATATGGTAAGATAGAGACTACCAGGAAACAGAAGATAGGTTTCAATAAGTGTAATCTTAAATATAATGAGAACAAAATAAACACATTTAGATATTGAGAGGACCCTTAAGACCGTTTTTGCATAGAATGTAGTTACGTTTTCAGTGCTAAATAAATCCAGCACCCCTTCACTTATGAGCGCAGACACTGTCCACATGCCTATGGTAAGACATACTATCACTAAAGATATTTATTCTGCTATTCAGGGTTATGCTCTGATTGAAATGACAACTTCTGCAATTAGTATTTTTCACTCGGACCCCTTTTATTTAGAACGTGGTTACGAGTTCAGTGCCAATTAGGTCCGGTACTCCTTTTGTTTTTTTGCGCCGACACTGTCCATATTCTAATGTTAAGACACTGCCCATATTGAACTGCCAAGGCATGCGCTCACTGGTGGGGCACCTACGATGTTCATGAATTTCTATGATATGTTATATACTCTGCACATAAATACCAGGGTGTCAAGTTTCTTCAACGTGGCACGAGCGAACTATCTTCAAAACTCAGAGCTTCCCTTACCCACTAACAAAAATAACTGAATACATTCTGGGTACAAACACTGTTCTCTTAATGTTCAGAATGCACAATTGCGATGACCGGTGCTTATGACGCCGAAACTGATTTAAAACTGCACAGGTCATGTTGGGCTTAGCCACTTCTTATACTTTAGAACTTTGAGAATACTTTTATTAATTATAGATGAATCAAATATTTTTACGCGCAAAATGCCGGCTTGTAATGTGCGCGTTACTTTCAGTCATGGCCGGCAAAACTGACAGACGGGTGGGTGGGTTCACGCAGGGGTTGTGTGTAGGTGTGCAGGTGAGAATGTGTTTATGTGGGAGAGAGTGTGTGAATGTGTGATTGTGTGTTAATGTATAAGCATGTGTGTGTGAGTGAATGTATAGGTCACTTGGGGAGTGATGTCACTTCCGCTACCCCTGGCCTTTCGGTGAATTGATGTTCATAAATTGTTACAAACGATACCCTAAAAAATACTTACATCAATACAATCTTACCCTTACTGATGTCCCTGTTTGTTCAGACACACTGTTTTGTCTATGTTTGTTTGGCACATAGTCGGCAGATAGCATTCAAAAGTTTGACAATATATCTGACACAACTTATCTTAGTTAATGGCAACATATATATGCAAAAGAGCTCATGACATAATACCTCAGCAGTGTATGTTATCTCATACAGATCAGAACTCCTTTCATTCGGTTGTCTGGACAGTGGTAAAGCAGATATGGCCCAAAAGAACAAACAAACATGTGTATGGATTACAAAAAGGTGCTCTGACAAAATCCAAACTTCAATGCAAGTGGAGGGTGAAGTTCTCAGTCCAAACATGAAGGCCAATATAAACTGTCCCTATCTACACTTACTGCAATGTGATTGGGTCCGCAGGACCAAATTCATTGAATAGAAGATATATATAGATATATACACAAAGTAGGTAGAAAAGGCTACAGACAATCTCAAATGGTATAATCCAGGTTTTAGACCAGCGGCTTGGACAAATCTGACTCCGTACAAAAAATAAGATTAAAATATAAAATACCCAGCATTATAATGCAGGTCATATCAGTCTGGAGGAGGAAGGGGGATCTGAAATCCGTCCACATCACACGAATGTGATGGGGCATGTCACAGCTAAGCATTGTGGGTAATGTAATATAAGGCGTGAGTAGGAATGTCAGTGATGGACCCACGATTGGACTCCTGTCCCTTACAAACCTGTCAATAGGTAAAAATGTCCCAAGGGCAACCCTATCTACTTTCACATCAGTTTCTGTTTGCCTGGCAGCACACAGTCACACACTGCACTCCTCTCCTAAAAATCCACATGACAGAGCCTTTCTTCCCTTGTGCACAGCTCCCTGTGCCCACCCAGAGATGTGGCTATGGAAATGGACAAACCCTCCCTCAGGTCTCTCTAACCTAGTTCTAGGGCAGCTTCCCCTTCTACTGGGTTGGGAGCCACCTTCACTAAGAAAACAAATGGGAGGCCAGCACAGCTGTAAGCTACATCTGCAGTTCATAGTAGGCATCCTTCAAAGCTCAGGAAGGGGCTGCATTTAGCCCTCAGGCCTTCCTTCTTAAGGAAAAAATACATCTGCCCACACCCTAAGCCCTTTGTCCCCTGCCTGGGAGCAATCCACACCTCACTCCAGGGGAGCCATTAGGGGTCAGGAGACAACTGGACACTGGCAGGAAAACCCTTAGTTTTGGGCAGAAACAGAGAACTTTCTGAAAGTGTATGTCCCTTAAATAGTAATATGCAATCAGATGTTACCATTAAGGTGGATTTTATATTACTATTACAGTGAGCCCTGAAACTATTTCTCTAGCTATTCCAAACTGATTTTAGCATGTATTCTATGCCAGTCAGTCAATATAATCTTTAATCAGTTAATTAAAACCATAAAAGAAACATACAACACATTAAAAACAGAACATAACTGATGTTTGCACGCCAGAAATATCAATCAAGAAGCAAATTAACACCAATAGCAAAATCATATCAGCAAATAAAAATACAATTTACAACCATTTAAAAAAAGAAAATATAAAAGAGGCATAATAATGGCACAATAGCCTAAAAGCATCATAAAATAGCCATAGATGCATATAAATAGGCAGTGAGCCAATCACCCCCTTCTTTTTCTAATCCTTGCAGCATTCATTAAATACCTTGCTACGTTAAAGCAGACATATTCATTAGAAAGCATTTGTAGAAAAAATAGAGCGAGTCTGGCCTGAGTAAACTGTCTCCCGCTTAACAGTGGAAGAATGAATTGCGTGCAAGGGACACAGTAGAAATCACAAAATAGGACAAAAAGTAAAGTGTCCTTATATGAGAAATTATCGCAACTACATGGGGCTAAATTGTCAACTTTATTCCAGCCAATAGGGTCCACTAAGAAGCACAGATATTGGTTCAACCTAAAACGGACTAACATAAAATGATGTTGGAGATTGGCGACAGAGGTGAGATAGGGTTTGGTGCGTCCGAAAGTAGAAATAATAGTGCATGCATGGAGTCAGGGCTTAACTAGTTCCCTGCACTCCCTAGTAGCTTGAGTTCTGGCACAAAAAATGTTTTTTTACGTAGGTTAAATCACCCCTACTTATATTTTTGGGATGATCATACTAATCTGGGTGACCCAGATTCCGGTAAATAAATCTGATATAGTTCAGCCATGGGATGAGTTTGGCCTTATCTAAAAGCATGCAGTCCCTCAGGATAACTCTATTTAGCTCCAATTCAGGGTTATACCAGACTGAGAGCCATATTAACAAGGGGCGGATTGACAATAGATCAGAAATGTAGGCCACACCTATCTCTTTGTGAACCACAAAAGAAGCTGTGGATTGGGACACTACAAGAAGATGTCTCAGGAATTTATTTTCAATGGTTTGTAAATCAGGGGCCTTTTTATAGCCCCAGATGTAATTCCCGTATGAGGCCAGAGAAATTCATTTTGATTGGTAGATTTGAATAAGAGCCTTGATAGGTTTTGCCCCTACATGCCAAACATAGAAGACATAGACCTAGCAAATACATTCCTTTTAGCCTTTAAAAGGGGCACCCAAGAGCCCTTCTCATCAAAAATAACCCCTCAGTAAGGGAAAGCGTTGCCCGTGGAATTCTCAGCCCCCCGGCAAGCTGTAGGCTCGCTGCACCTTGCTGCCCCTCCTCACCACCATAATGTGTGATTTGTTGAAGTTTGTACATAAGTCCAACAAATCCATAAAGGAGACGAAGGCACTTACAATTTTTTGTAGGCCGACCTCGGTCCTAGATAGTAGGACTGCATCATCGGCATACAAATGGGCTGGAATATTACAAGCAACTGCTCGTGGAGTATCTAGACAGGCTATACAGAGAGTATCTCCCAGTTAATTTATATAGGAGGTGAATAATACTGGAGCCAATATGCATCCATGCCTTAATCAACGCTGGACTTTGAAGGGAGATGTGGTGTCTCCATCTTGATTATATGTTATTACTGCCTCCCGTTCATAGTGCAGATTATACAGAAAGTGCACTATCTCTTTGTCTAGACCAATGTTTGTTGCTTCTATTGACCATATCAAAGGCTGATGATGGTTCCATGAATGCCAGATGTAAACGACCCTGTTTGGCAATAGTATATTTATCAATGACCAGCTGTAAATGTAAGCAATGATCTAGGGTGCTTATACCCACTCTGAAACCAATATTCAGGTCGCTCATGATCTTGTTTTCTACCAGCAGTATGGTCAAGCTAAAGAAAATGACCCGTCCCATAAGCTTGATTGTCTAATCTATTGAGGAAATGAGTTGATAACAATGCAGATCATTTCTTGCCCCTTACTTAAAGATTGGCACTATTATAGACTCAGTCCATGATTGTGGGATGCTATCAGTCGCTGCAGCATTAAGCACTTTGGTCAAACGTCTTGACCATTTTTCTGAATCGGTTTTTTAAAAAAGTCTGTCGGAACACTGTCCAGGTCTGGCACTTAATTACTGGACATACTCTCAATGGGTGGCTTTACCTTACCCTTCCTGAAGGACCAAATTACATTTACCCACACCTAACAACAATTGGGTCTGGATCTTTAACCATATTGACCCCATAAATACCCTAAAAACTCCAAACCCACACTTCAGGGGAGATGTGACATGCCATAGTGGCATTAGCAGCCCCAATAAAAAGAGGGTAGCAAACTATTTCCCAAAAGTGGGCACTGTTCTACTCGACATCAACCTGAAGGAGTCGATCCCATGCATCCTGCTGAATAAACTTTTTCCTAGTAGTAACTGCAGATTTTTTAATTTTCCTGCACTTTGCCGAATCCTTTGTGTTGCAGGGATTTTTTTTCAGGGCTATAAGCAAATTGGTTTGGGCCTGGGAACAGGAATGATCAAACCATCTGGATACAGATGTAAGGCCCGCCGATTCGCTGTTCCCTAAGGCGATATATCCCCAATTTAACTCACAAATATTACACAAAGTGAGCAGAATTTAATCAAGAGCGGAGGAAGCCCCCAGGCAAGTAGAAACATCCTGACCACAGATTCAATTTAGGCTAATCGTAAGATTATGGGGAACCACCTTAGACCATTTCAATCTTCACCCCTGGTCTACTGACATGAACTCCTGCACAACCCTGGTCTTGATGATTTTCATATTCTTCTCAAAATCACAATTAAAGGTCAAACATAATGGATTGTGGTCACTAAATTGGCTCCACACAGCACCATACAAAGTGAACTAAGTTCGGGGAGAGCAAAATATGGTTGATTGTAGAATTATAACCTCCCCCAACAAATGTAGGGACATCCAAATCCGAGCTAATGCAATTTTCAATATAGTTTAGGAGTTGCAAATTATTATCGGCCATAATATAGCCCAGGAGATCAACAGGCCTCATGTGTTTATAATGGGGATTCCTCTCTAAGGTCAGTTCCTCCCCCCTTAGACAGGGATCTAGGCATAAGTGGGTATTAAAATGCCCCAGCACAATCAACCCAGACTGGACACATTGCTTTTCCACAAAATTTGCCAAAAACAAATTGAGCTCCCTCAAGTGTCCTGAGAGTGTGAATTGTAAAAATGCATGACTAGAAGACTCAGTGAGGATGTAAATGTCAAAGTAACTGCCAGGAAAAGTTGGGAGTCTGTGTGAACCAGGGACATTTTGCAGGGAATATCCAGAGAGATCAAAGTAATAAGACCGCCCATGCCTCTGCTTCTGAAAGATGGAATAGCTGGCAGAAAAAAGAGTACAACCCATCTATGTAAAAGGTAATTCCAGTGACCCACTCCCCCTGCAGCCCCATAATATGAAAATTGTTTCAAAAGCTCAACCACTTACTATCCAATTGCTAATTAGCTCGGCCTGCCACATTACAACTCATGATATTAAGTGAGTAGCCTTTAAGGGGGTGCAGGTGGGGGGTAGTCTAGATACACGACCCTCAACCAAGCCCGTGTTGGGAATACGGAATTACAAGGCCTATGTAGTCAGTCATTATATTCCAAGGAGCTTAGTGCACTGAATCTGTTTGGCAAAGGAATAGACTCACCCCTAGCTCTGTAGTCCTCGTAATGATGCAAGAGAGTCACATTGATCCTATCTGGCACCCTGGAGTGGAGTGGAAGTAACCCAATGGGAAAACGTAGATGCCTGACGTTCAGGGACTGATCTGCAGAGCCTGGTTAATGAACTGACTGTTCCAGTGGGCTTGATCAAAATTAATAATGATACAGTCTCCCTCCCGCATTTTTTCCCTCGAGCCCACCCATTCACATCTCTAACCATTATGATGTGCTTAGCTATATGGCCCCCCGGTCTTTGCTGAGCATTCAATCAAAGAGTTACTTTATTTTTCAAGTCAAACACAGATTCCCTTGCACCCTTTTTTAAGGTGGCACCCCTGTCAGGATTGCAACTAGAGAGGTTGACTCAGGTGGCAGATGTGGCCTACATCTAGAGTTTGTAGTCTCTGAGGTCTCGGGAGAGTAACACTGCCCCCCCCCCCTCTCACTGTTGTTACCAATTCTGGAGCCTCCAGAGGGTATAGGATACTGAGTAATATGGTTTGTGTGGGATAATGGCAATATAGAACTCTTCTTATTAGGATGGGGGATCAGTGACCCTTAGGGGGAAAAGTGTTCCTGCCTGACTGCCCCTCTACCCAACTCAGAACCCGTACCAGGAGGAGGATAGATGTGACTCTTTGGGAAATTTAGTTGGTTTAAGAAACTACAATGTCTTTCACAAGAGATTCCACATTGTACAGGAAATTAAATAACAAGAAATCCATATTAGATTTTGTGTCAGCTGACAGGTTAAATACATCTTCTAATCTAGTCTGAGACCAGCTATCCTTGGAGAGCGTACCCTTGTCAGTCATGTTTCTCTTACCCCCACAGCCGGCTTTATTCATTCCCAAGTCCCTTTTTTCTTTTTCTTCTCTGGCTGGATGGGATCAGGAAAAAATAAACTGGGGTCATGATGGATATCAATTCTTATAACCTTCTTGTGCCCATCAGTGGGAAGGGGTAACTCGTGAACATGCCCATTCTCGCAAGCATGTACATCATTTACGGGACAGGACGGAAGAGGTTTGTGTATATTTCCATTCAAATCCAACTCTTTTTCAGCAGAAAGAATCTTATCATTAAGAGCTCCTACCACCAAGGTCAAATAGGAAATAATGGAGGTACAATCCTGGATCCCCCGTGAGGGCGCTGCCCCTGTGGGACAGAGGGATTTTCTTTTGCCCATAATTCAGCACACAAGCACTGGGGCTCTGAGACCATGTCCCTGCAAAAAACCTCAGATAAGACAAAAATAGTTGCTCTCCTTCCTGAAGCACCACAAGTATACAAAACAGATAAGATTTAGCAAATGCTAGTAAACTAAAAAACCAAGGGAAAAAGGGAAGCCCAGGGCTAAAATCACACCCCCAGTGCTCTAAAAGAGGCCAGCAACAGTGGGGCAATAATCAAAGCAAAAGTCCAAGTCCATTCTAAACTGGTCCACAGCTTCCACAGATAAAGTTAATTCCATCAGGCATCAAGAGCACTGGGGAAGCCCAGGTTGCACACACAGTCACAGTAACCAGCCCGCCTAGAGGCTGGAAAAGTTCAAGCAGGGCACATAGAACCAAAATCCAAATGGGCAAGGTGGATTTTACCCTAAGTCCACATAGGCGTATACGTGCTGACAATTTGTAGCTATATCATTAGAAAGAAGAGCCAAGGCTGGTGGTCCTGCCCTGGCTCTGACAGGCTTTGATTGGTCCGCGTTTGCCCAGGCTTTCCCCAGAAGTGGGCCACACAGGTCCAGCACAGTGGGGCTGTGAGACGCTAATGGGTGTGTAGTCCCCCAGTGGCAGCAGTCCTGTGGTAGCTAATCCCCTTGAACACAAGCTTCTCAGAAATAACAGAGGACACGTTTCCCACTACGTCAGCAGCTTATTAGAGACCAAAAGATCCCCCATCAGTGAGAAAATGCCAGCAGAGATAACCATGCGTCCCCCAGTCTGCTGAGCTTCGAGACGCTTACATAGTGTGAGATAGTAAAAGGGGATTATGGGTGCTGTAGTCCCCCTGCGGCCATGATACTGCGGTGGCTCACCCCCTTGAACACAAGCCGCTCAGGAATAAAAGGGGACAAGTTTGCAAAAAATGTGGGCAGATCGCAAGAGTCCACAGGAGCCCCCAGCAGTGAGAAAATGCAACAGTGATAACTGTTCAATATTGTAAACCAGTGTTAGCCAATGGGAGAGCCAGACTTACCACAGTGAAAGACTACTTTGGTTAGTTGTTATTGCCAGGGAATGTAAAACATTAAACACCCATGGCCTACATTTAAGTACCATATACCCTCCCCCATGGGCATTAAAGGTCAAACGCAGGGGTGTCTTATAAGTATTAAAAAGGAAGGTATAGGCCTGTAAAAAGATTTATTTTAACAGGGTTACCGGTGGCAGGCCTGGAGACATGTTTTACCTTGTCACTTTAGTGGTATCACAATCAGTGCTCCAGTCCTCTAGTAACATTTAACTTAAAACAGGGGATCATATACTAGGGACTTATAGGTAAATTAAATGAGCCAATTTGGAGACTAGCCAATTTGGGCACATTTTAGGGGTCTCAGTACATGCACGGCTCCCTGGTTAGCAGAATCCCAGTGCACAGAGTAAGAAATCCAGCAACATCATTAAAAAAAATCTAAATGTGACAATCATGCAAATAAGGGATTTTTCTACAGGCCTCCCCCCCCCCCAGATGGAAGGTGATGAGCAACTCAGCCATTCTCTTTGCAGTTCTCATCATCTAATTGGAAACCCCTTAAGAGTCTATCTGCATTGGCATGGTCAGTCCAAGTTCTGTGCTCTACTGTAAAGCACATACCCTGTAGAGACATGGACCACCTCAACAGTTTCGAGGTTTTACTCCCATCTGCATGAGCATATGAGAGGCCTGTGGTCATTTTGATCACCAAAGAAAGTTCTAAAAAGTCTCAGTGTTTTCAGTGACCCACATATGCTCTATGACTCTCCAATGCTACTCTCTGGAGAGTAGGGACCTTATGATAATGCCAACTCATTGATCCTGACCCTTGTGATACAGCTGTGATAACACTACCTTAAACCCATGTTCTGAAGCATCTGTTTGAACCACAAATCAGGTGTAATCAGGTGCCTTGAGTACAGGTGCTGTGCACAGCACCTCTTTCAGGGTATCAAAGGCCTTCAGACACTCTTCTGTCCAAATTACTCTCTCTGGCAGTTTCTTGGAGGTTAGTTCTGACAAGCGGATACAATAGTACCATAACCCTTGACAAACCTTCTGTAGTAACCTGTCAGACCCATTAAAGCTCTGACCTGAGTCTACATTTTGGTAGGTTCCCAAGCTATGATTGCCTGGATTGTGGGTTGGAGATGCTGCACACGTCCCCCGCCAACTTGGTGGCCCTGGAACACTACGGACCCCAATCCTATCTGGCACTTGCTGGGCTTGATAGTCAGTACTGCATGTTGAAGGGTCTGAAGCACTTTCCTCAGGTGGGTCAAGTGTTCCTTACAGGTGGAGCTAACAATAGCATTTTCATCTAGAAATCCAGCACTGAAGTTCTCCAACCTAGGTAGTATCTTGTTCACGAGCCTCTTAAAGGTGGCAGGGGTATTCTTCAACCCAAATGGCATTACCTTGAAGTGGAAGGTAGCCCTATAGAGCTCATAATGCTGATCTCTCCTTTGCTCTCTCAGTTAGAGCAATCTGCCAGTACCTGGCAGTCAGATCAAATGTGTTGGTGTACTTGACAGCCCATATCAGGTAAATAGGCTCATCAGCTCTAGGAATGGGGTGTGCGTCAATCTTAGTGTCAGCATTCAGTCCTCTGTAGACCATGCACAAGCTGAGTCCTTGGGTCCACTATTTTGTGTTGGCCTTGGGCACAAGCACCACAGGGTTGGCCAAGGGACTGCTGGAGGGCTCAATCACTCCCAGAGAAAACATTGTGGAAACTTCTTCCTAACTTTCTGTAAAAAACAGTATATTTTACTTTTGGCAGGTAAGCTGTCACCAGTGTCATGAACTCATCACTGGGTCAATCAAGGTGTCAGAAAGAACAATCCAGGAAACTGCCCCAACAATTGGTGACAGTCTCTGTGCTGCTTCTCGGTCAGCATAGGGGAGAGCACTACTTCCTCCACTGAACCATTCTTGGCATTTTGGGATATGAAATCTTGTAGAGCCTCACTCTTTTCGTCATACCATCTATCAGTGACCACGAGCATGGTTATTTCTGCCCTGTCAAAATGGAGCTTCAGACTGTTGACATGGATCACCCTCTGGGGATGTCTAGGGTACTAATTCCACCAGGTAAGTGACCTCACCCATATTTTCCAGTACCGTGTACTACCCAGTCCATTTGGCCCACAGGGCCCTGGGAATCCCAGGCACCACAACCCATACTTCTTGACCTTGCTGGTAAGGTTGCTTTTTGGTCATACCAGTGCATGAAAAGCTCCTGGCTGGCCTCCAAGTTCTCGTTAGCCCTTTTCCTGTGCTCAACCAATCAGAAACGCAGGCCCAGCACATAGCCAACAATATGCTGGTTGGGTTCCTTGAAAGGTTTCTCCAACTCCTCTTTGACAAGACCTAAGGGGTCCTATAACAGGGTTCCCATTTAAAAGTACAAAGGAGCTGTTAGAAATGGGAGTCTCTAGTTGGCAGAAGTAGGTACCTTTGTCCAAGTAGGGACCTTTCTTCCTAGTCAGGGTAAGGGAGTTACACTCCTAAAATAACCCCTGCTCACCCCCTTGGTAGCTTGGCATGAGCAGTCAGGCTTATCTCAGGGGCAGTGTGTAAAGCATTTGCACATAACCAACAGTAATACAGTGAAAACACGACAAAAGGACACCACACCAGTTTAGAAAAATATACAATATTTTTATATATCCTAAACAAGACCAAGACGATAAAAATCAGACATGCAGTACTTATAAATGGACACTTAGCAAGAATACTTTCAAAACACAGTTCTTTGAAGTCAATAGCTCAGTCCAGTGCAACTTCAGTGCTGTAAACAACAGAATCCAACAGTTCCGTCTGACCGTGTCAGTCAGGGGCATCGACAGACTCGTAAACAGTACCTTTTGTGTAGCGGCCGATGCGGCTGGATGTGGCAACGGTCACGGTTGTGATGTGAAGCGTAGCGGTGCACCATTCGGGGTCCTCAGGTCGCTGTGCAGGCAGCGGCCTGCTGTTGGCCATCCAGTGGCGTGAGTGAGATCAGGACTGCGGTGTTAAGCGGGGCGGTGCTCGATGCGGTGCTGACAGATCGCGGTGCACGCAACAGAGCTGGTTGAAGAGCAGCGACGGTGTCGGTAACACCAGGGCGGTGAGGTGGAGTGAAGCGAGGTGGTGTGGAATGTGGTGGCCACTGGTCACGGTGCAAGCAGCGGCTCAGTGGCAACAGCATTGGTCGTCGTCGTCCAGGGTTGCGGCGCGAGATGCAGCAGTGCCCTCTATGGTGCCTTCAGGACACTGAGCCAGCGATGGAGTCAGCTGCATTTCCTCTGTGGAAACTGAAACCCAGAGGCGGCCACTGGTTCCATAGGCAGTGCCCAGAAGTGAGTGAAGTCTTTGCTGTCCCTGAGACTTCGTGAACAGGAGGCAAGGTTGGTTACAAGTCCTTGGAGATACTCAGCAACAAGTTAGAGAAAGTTCAGTCCTGTCCTTTCACTGCCCAAGGCAGAAGCAGCAACTGAAGGCCACCCCAACAAAGCAACAACACAGCAAAGGGGTAGTACTCCTCCTGGCGGCTCTTCCAGCTTCTTCTTGGCAGATTCCTTGATTCCAGCGAGTTCTAAAGTTCTCTGGTCTGGACCCCAATATTTATACTCAAAATTCCTTCGTTTTCTCAGGCAGAGAGTATCTCTGCTTAGACCAAATTAGTTTGGTCCGCTATAGCTCAGTTTCCCAGAAGGAGGTGGAGGCAGCATTGTCTAAAGCAGACCAGGCCCATTCAGGAGCAGGGAAATCTCATATCACTACTTTAAATGCAGCCCAGGTCTATTCAGCGCAGCCGTGACTCATCCAGGAAAAGACACACCTCGACCCCCCAGTGGCTGTCTGAAGAGAATGCACATCCCCAGCCCCTGTCACTTCAAAGCCTGACAGTCAATCCACAAACCCAGCAGAGGCACACACAATGGCTGAGTAAGAAAATAGCTACTTTCTACAAGTGGTATTTTCAAACACAGAACATAAAAATCATCTTTAGCAAAAGATGCATTTTTACATTCTGAGTCCAGGCATACTAAACTCCATTTCCCTATCTTGCCCCAATGGAAAGTTATGCTTATAAGATGTTATAAGTAAAACTCCCATTCTATGGGACAGATAGCCTTTCCATAGTGAAAAACGAAATGCACTGTAATTCACTACCAGAACATGTCAGGCACACTAGTACATGTCCTACCTTTAACATACACAGAACTCTGCCCACAGGGGTACCTTGGGCTTACCTTAGGTGTGACATATGTAAGAAGAGAGAAGATTAGAGCCTGGCAAGTGAGTGCACTTGCCAGGTTGACATGGCAGTTACAAACTGCACGCAGACTCTGCAGTGGCATGTCTAAGATACCTTTACAGGGCTACTTCTGTGGGTGGCACAATCAGGGCTGCAGGCCAACTAGTGGCATTTGATTTACATCCCCTGGTGCTCGAAGTGCACTGTACTAGGGACTTACTAGTAAATTAAATATGTCAATCATGGAAACACCAATCCGTAAAACAATTTACAACAGGAGCACTTGCACGTTAAGACTGAAAAGCAACGAGAAAGTGCATAGAGACACTAAACCAGCAAAAGCAGAGTCAAAACCGGGAGATCATTAAGCAAAAAGACAGATGAAACACCCAAAAGAGGCCAGGTCTAACAGGTGCTAAAGCCCACTCCCTTTTGTGACACCTTCTTGTAGGCAAATAAAAGGCATGTGAGTAGGACATCCACCTTCCTGCAGAGTTTTTGAGGCAGCCCCATAATCATACATTTAAAGGTCTTGCTGAATCTCTCTACAAGCACATTGGTTTGGCGATAACAAGTAGTGGTGAACTTGTAAGCCACACCACACTCATCCCACATAGCCTTTAAGTATGTAGACATGACATTTGTCTCTGAGATTAGCTCTTTGAAGAAGTCTACTCTCTTAAAAATACCAAGCAGGGCCCTGGCAACCACAGGTGCAGTTGCCATCCTCAGAGGCATGGTTTCGGAGTATCTAGTAGCATAGTCCACCAGCACCAAGACAAACCTGTTCCCTGAAGCTGTTTTAGGGTTCAGGGGACTGACAATGTCAATTCCTACCCTCTCAAAAGGAGTCCAAACCACAGGTAGTAGAATTAAGGGTGGTTTCCACTCCTGTCTAGCCACTTGCTTGGCAGGTGTGGAGGGCCGACAGAACTCATTCACTTTTTCAGAAATCTGGGGCCAGCAAAAGTGGTTGACCAAACTGTCCTTGGTTTTGGTGTGCTCTAAATGCATAGCCAAGGGGCTATCATGAGATTGGTTTACATTTGGGGGATCGCCAATCTCCTGATTGTCCCATGCTTTGGATTTCTAGCCTTACTATATAGGACATATTCCTCCAACTAGACTCTACATGCTCCACTGATAACCCCCTTCTCCTGGACTTCAACCTGGTGCCCAAGGTCTTCAGGGGTTAGGCACGTTCTCTGTGCTTGACAACATTCCTCGGTGGAGTGTCCTCCTGCCCTACGCAACTCAGAGAGATCTGGCAAGTCTCTCATGGTAGGGTCTTCATCCCCTTTAGGCTCCAGATCCTCCCTCTGAGGGTCTGATTCTTTCTGGACTGTGGGAAGTTTAGAAACTGATTTCAAATGCCTCTTACCCTTCCTCTAGCTGTGGGTACTTGGACCATTGTTCCAGACTCCTGACTCTAGGCTCCCTTGACTTAGTCTTAGTCATGGTCATAGGGTTTTATTAAGCTCACATATTACCCGTGGGTCTCAGAGTGCTGGCCAAAAACCCTAAAGCCGGGAGGAGAGATGCCCCCAGTCTGAATGAGAGAGATCAGAACAGCCAGGTTTTTAGATTTCTCCCAAACTGTCTGTGGTCAGTTTCCATACGTAGCTGCAGTGGAAGTGAATTCCACAGAGTGGGGGCAAGATAAGAGAAAGATCTTCCACCATTCCTGGCGGTACGAATCTTGAAGGGGGTAAGGAGGTGTTTGGTTGAGGACCTTAGGATTCTAGTAGGTTGGTACCAGATACGTTTTCTGGCAAGATAGCGTAGCCCGTTCCCATGAATGGTTTTGTGGACAAGACAGTTGATCTTAAAATGGATATGTTTCCTGATGGGAAGCCAGTGGAGAGCTCTCAGACTTGGTACTGACGGAGAGCGTGAAGGTAGATTTAATACAAGTCTGGCAGCAGTGTTTTGTAGCACTTGCAGTTTGGTAAGAAGCTCTTCATTAATGGAAGCCATCAGGGCGTTTCCGTAGTCAAGCCGACTGATAATTAGGCCTTGGTCCAGCGGCATCCTAGATGCAACTGGGATCCATTGGAAGATCTTACGAAGACTTCGCATTAGACCATAGCAAATGCCCATCACATGATTAACATGATCTTTCAAGGACAAGTTGTTGTCAATCTTCACTCCAAGGTTACAGACCACCGGTTTGGGAGAAGGACAGGGGCCGAGGTTGGAAGGCCACCAGTCACTGTATCATAGAGCTTGGCCTTTCCCAAAGAGGATTATCTCCATTTTGCTGGCATTGAGCTGCATATAATTGGTTAGCATCCAGACATTAATGTTCATGCACTTTATGAATCGGAGTTTGGTGCCAGCTAGATCTGGGCCGAGAGTGATCAGTAGCTGTGTGTCGTCTCTGTACGACACGGTATTGCACCCATGAGATCTGATCACTTTTGCTAGGGGTGCCACGTATAAATTGAAGCGTGTAGGACTTAGGATGGAGAGATGACGGTGCCAATGTGAACCGTCGATGAACTGTCAGTTAAGTAACTCCTGAGCCAGTTTAAGGCAGTTCCCCAGACTCCCAACTCCCACAGACGATTCACCAGAGTCCTGTGGGAGATGGTGTCAAAAGCAGCCGATAGATAGAGTAGGAAACGGCTGACTGTTCGGTGTCCAGGGTGAGTCTAATGTTATCAACAACCTCTATCAGCGAAGTTTCCAGGCTGTGGGCCTCCCGGAACCCCGATTGGGAGGAGTCCAACAATCTGTTACTCTCAAGAAAGGTTGAGAGTTGCTTATTGATTAGGGGCTCGAGGACTTTCCCCAAAAAAGGGAGAAGAGAGATTGGCGATAGTTGTTGGGTTCCTTAGCGTCTGAGGTAGTTGTTTGTAAAATAGGCTTGACCATAGCTGCTTTCCATTTTGTGGGAACCGTTGCATGACTTAAAGATAAATTAAAAAGATCAGTGAGGCTTTTCAGAAGAGCTGGTCCGATAATGGACAGAATGTGAGGTGAGACTGGGTCGGTTGGTGAATCTGATTTGACCTTAGAGAGGGCCCTGCTAACCTCCTCTTATGTGAATATGGTACATTCATTTAGAAAAATTTAAGTGGGTATGTGATTGCAATCAGACAGGTGGTAATGATGTTCACATATCTGTTACGGAAAGAGGCTGTGGATGGTGTTAATTTTTTCCTCAAAGGTGGACTTTAATCTTGATTTCCACCTCAGTCCAGGCAAAGGTTTCAAGGTTGTTTCCCAACATACTCTCTACTGAAATGGCAGGGGTCACAGCTACATTCTTCAGGCCTGTAACCTCGCCCCACTCAAAGGTGACTATTGCCATGGGATGAAAGTTCATCTCATTGTCAGCGTTGACAGACTTCTGCTCTAGGAAAACAAGCCAGTCCACTACCTTGGCCCCGTTAGTCCTGTTGATGATTGGACATTGCCTATGTTTCACCATGCTTGGAGGTAAGGTGGCCTAGGCTACAACATCTTCCAAACCCATGGAGACTAAGATGGCTTCAGTCCAACCACTTGGTTTCAGCTGGGCAAACTTTCACCCCAGTTCCTACACTTGCAATCCCTTGGGACTGCTCACCTGTTGAGGGACTCTTGGAACAGACTGGGTCAGCCTTTTTATGTCCTTGTGTGTGACAGTCAAGGCATATCTCAGCCTTCACTGGATCGAACGGCTATTTTCCCTGTTACGCTCTCCATTTGGGTTTGGAAAAGACACAGGACTCCATCACTTGAGTAGAATTTCAGAACCCTGATAAAAACTCCATCTTTTTATCCTTGTTGCTCCCCTCTTTCCTCTTGGAGGGGCTGAGCCCCCTTTTTGTCTGGGTCCAAACTGAGGTGGCACAGTGTGCAAAAAAAAGGACTGCCTGGGATGCGACCCTGAGATTTAATCAAGCATTACATCTATCATTTTATTGTATACTTTAGTGTGACAAACATCATAGACTTCATATAACAATGTTTATTTTGTCACATAAGAGATTTTCTCCATCTGTATAATCAGTAGGAAGAATTGCATTTTCTACAAACAAATATTATTATTCCATTTGATATGATACTCACTTCTCAATTTTGAGGAATGAAAATATAAGTTGGTATATAAACCAATGATGTGTGGTCTTCAGGGGCAAAGGTATCAGTGGTGCAGACTATTAAGTGCACCAAGGAGCAGTGGCGGGAGGGGGCCCAATCTGCCCTGCATCAGTGGTAGGTACTTTAGCAGTTGCCCACTCAAAATGTTTCAAACTCAGAGCCTACGTGGTGCCTGATTTTGTGTTTACTCTTAAGGAGGCAGGGATGGAGTATGGAGGAAGTGGAAGATATGGGAGAAATGGAGGAGAGGAAAGGGATGAAAGAACATGAGAGAGTGAACGCTAAACAGGAGAGGAGAGGAAAACATGACCGAATGGGAGAGTGGGTTAAGGATAAGAGCAAAAGAGAAAGGCCATAAGGAGGAACAAACGGGGCAAGAGGAAGGGAAAAGAAAGGGGGCAGAAACCGGAATGTCAGGAGAGTAGGAAGGCAATTGATAAGGAAGAGTGAGAGACAGAAGAGAAGGAAGAGAGACAGAGGGATTGGCTAGGCAGGAGAGCATGAAAGGGAGGAAGATGTGGAAGGTCTGGAAATATGGAGGAGAGTGGGAAAGACATGTAGAATAGGTAACTTGGATACCAGTAAGCAGGTGTAATGGGCCTAATACGCCCCAATTATATTGTTTTTTAATACACACCTGGGGACCCTTTTCGTTACTTGCATTAGGGACCATGACACCCAGGTTTTGCCACTGGAGGAGTCACAAAGGTGTGTTCAAATTAAAGGAATGTGTTCCTAGCGCTGTAATACAGCATTACCAAGAATATATGAGGCCCCCGCTGCTGCTCTTGTTCACATTCTTTATTTGAAGACTCTGAGGCCTGCAGCAACAGTCTCCTTCAGCCTGCTAAATCGTTTACTCTGACATATATGTAATAAATACCACACTCGCTCTTTAGGAGTTGCATCTTGAAACAGATCTGTTGCCATAGGAACTTCAAGAACTGGATTAAATACATTGTGCAACATTTTGCTGATATTTTATCAGTGCAGAATTGTGCGGGCTGGTGCTTTGAAAACATTTTGCCCTATAGAAGTTAATCTGCAGGTGCTAATGTGCACCATCATATTTACCAAACCTTGGGCTAGATGCACTAAACATTTTTACAGTTGGAAACAGTCTGAATTTCTGTTTGCAAGTGCAGAAAGTTTTTTTTTACCCTGGACTAAAGTCATTTTAAGTTTCAGTAAATTTTCACCAACTCTTAAAATGGCTTTGTGTAATTCCATACCGAATTCCTGCATGGAAGGGGGCGTGCTGTAGGCATCCCTTCCAAATAACGATGCAGTATAAGATGTATCAATGTTTTGCAACTAAAAACCAATTTGGGGTGGTTCCCTTGGAGCCCCTTTTCCTTTGTAAATCTAAAAAAACAGTATGTTGGGAAATAGGGAGTGGTCCAGAGGACCACCACTAACTATCAAACAAGTTTTTCACGAAAAAAAAACCTTTTCCTTTTTAAAAGCAGCACTGTTTCCTTTAAGGAAAATGGGTTGTATTTTTTAAAACATTTACTTTATTCAAAGTCAGTCATCCCAGACATTGTAGTCTGCTGACTCTAGAAGGCCACAATCCCTGTAATGGTCACATGGTTTGGATGAGTTGCAATTTGCATCCTACCTCATTAATATTTATGAGGATAGGTCAAATTGGGCTCCTGTCCGAATTGGAATTTCGCAATTAGTTATTAGTTAGCTATTAGTACATATGCCAGTTAAGTAAATTATCTACTGGTGGCAACCAGTATTAGTATATCCGGCCCCTCATACTTTTATAAAGTGTCCATTTTTGCAAAGCTATGACTTTTTACATCTTTTTCATCACATCTCAATTTACCATATAATGTGTTATTAATATGATGAACTGCTGCTTTTTTTTAATGAATTACGATTCTAAAAAATCGGTTTTGCTCAAACAGGCTCTTTCAAAATCTATTAAATGAGAAAACTATTCTGGTGCTCTTTAACTTCTGCAAATTATGCTTCACACCAAATAAACTGTTGAATGAGGGCAAACCACCATTCCTGCAAAATTCTGCAAAAATGGTACGAATCTAACACAATGCAGATAATTTGGTAATTGGTGATTGTTTTGTGTTGACTTTTCAGTGATTTGAGATTTTTGTCACAAAAATCTATAATCAATATAAATTCTAAGGGGCATATGTATGAGGAAGTGGCGGAGTGAGGCGTTAGCCATCATTGCTTAACGCCTCACTCCGCCACTTCTGAAACGCAATGCTGCACGATATATACGAGAATATGGTGCAGACTTGCGTTTCCCCCTATGCTGGTGCTACACTTAGCAGTGTAGCGCCAACGCAGGTACCCTTGCACCATAGTGCAAGGGAGCCGGCGTGCAGGGGAGGATTGTTTATGTGTAGGCCTGCACATAAACAATCCTAAAATGCCACTTTGTCACTTTTATGTGTGCTGCTTCATGCAGCACACATGAAAGTCACAAAATGGCATTTTTTTTTACAGATTGTTTATGTACAGGAAGGGAAGGGACACCTTCCTGTACATTAACAGTCCATGGCAGTTTGCTTTTTCCACGAGTGCTGCACAAGGCAGCACACATGGAAAAAGCAGAAACGAGGAGAAATAATGTATTCCTCATCATTTTGCCAAGTTAAAAACAGGTTTTCCATGGTCTTAATCTTGGTGCTGCCTCCCATTTATGCTGCCCTTGTAAATAGGGGACAGCATCAAAATCAATGGGTGCTGCGGCGGACGCCCACTGAAACACCCACTGCCCACCCCTTTCATGCTAAGCATAGCGTGAAAGGGGGCCTTATTTACAAAGCAGCATTAAGCTCCTATCGCTAATACAACGTCGGAAAAAGTGACGTTGTGGTGGTGATAGGGGCTTGTATATATGCCACTAAGGGGGATATTCTCAAGAACGTGTGATATTCATCGCAAAATTAGCTTAACGCAACTCTCCACATCGCAGTATATCGTGAGAATTAACACCATGGTAACATGGTATTCTCAAGCCGGTGGTACCATGCGATAGGCTCACGATAAAGTGTCAAATGTCCGCAATAAAGTCAGCGTGACGCTGCAAGAATGCGAAACATGAACGCAAAAAAAGCTGCAATAAGGCCAATAGCGATACAAAAATCTGTGAAAACCAGCGACAGGCCTGCAATTCCCATGCGTCATGTGGGAAAATGCGCTATAAAAGCAGAGAAAAAAAGAAACTGCGTAGCACCATGGATGCACCCGAACCGAGTGCAGAGTAAAACGCGAACCCTACAAGCCCCACAAGCCCCACAGACCACCAGCAAGGAACCTCGTGGTCGGGGAAGGCCAAGGAGAAGAGGAAGAGGCTGACAGGGTGCAGTCCGCAGGAAAACCAGATCAGCGTCAAGGAGATGACAGAACACTACCACCCACTGAACGTCAAAATGACAAACGTGAATGCAGTCGGAGTGTCGCGGAGGTCTATGGAAGAGGCCAAGATGCGCTGGCATGATGTGAAAAGCCAAACCAAGCACACACCCACTGCCAACAGGAAGGCAGCAACGGCGACTGGAGGTGGGAGTCCTGCGCCACAGGAGGAGCTTGAGCAAACTGAGGCAACAGGGTCAGCAACGACCAGGGACTGAGGGGACGGGGGGAGATGGGCACAATAGCACACATGCCCAATGATGTGTAGCACACTGCACACCCACAATGACCCAGGATCATGTCCCTGATACATGTGACACACTGCAGCACACACACATAGCAATCAGAGCACATCCCACGACAATGTGGCACAAAGTGCAACACCGACACTGCAGAACAAAGGACACAACTGGGTCCGCCCATGCGCAGAAACAGGCCAATCACATCTAACATAGCAGGAAACTGTGAGATTGAAATGTACGTGTACAAGCTCACATCCGTCATGTAGCCCAAATGTCCACTGTCCTGCATCAAATATTCAGCACCTCCCAAACAGTCACACTGTACTTTGTCATACAGTCTGCATGTAAACAAGAACAATGTGCCAACATACATGTCAACACAATGTCAACATGCATCTCTCCTTCACATTGCAGAGTGACAAACAACACCTCCAGCAGAGCAGACCAGACAACTCATCAGTGATGCCGGAGAGGACCACCACACCTCCAACACTGATGCCCTACAACAGCTCATGGACATCTTAGGCAACCCACCCCCAGGAGCGGGGCAGTCAAGCTACATAGAGGAGACCCCAGCCCCTGCACAGACCACACATCAGGAAGCACCCGCCACCACGACTGGCTCCCAACACTCCACCGAGGCACACATCACATTCCAATGCCAGGTGTCAGAATGCCAAAAGGAGGTGGCCGAACAGGTGCGGGTGGGGTCACAGCTTATGGAAGCCAAACTGGACCACATATGTGGGTGTCTAAGTCCAATCAGGGACCACCTACACCCCACAAAGGAGACCCACACTGCGACAGAGACACATGCATTTGCACATATCCTGTAATTAACCACACCCAGTGCCACGTAATAATCATTCACACACCTATGCCGGACCTCTGTACGATGGCCCAGTCCACTCCTCTTACGCATTGAGTGGGTGACAACAAGGCTACATGTCCAAGACCTTACCCGCTGCCAGCGGGGACATGGTTGCATTCGCTGTACACAGCACAATGTAATGTTTTAGGCCCTGGGGCCCCCATGCATACATTATGACCACACGGACACATGCAGATAGTTTGTGGAACTGGCTACGGGCACGTGCGCCTGGCCCCTTTATTGGCAGGGTCACATGTACAGTGACGCCTGTGCTGGATGTGTGTGGGGTGAGTGTAAGCCAGCCCGCAAGGAGTGGGTGGTGCTGGCAACAACTATAACAGTGAACACTATTAAAACGGAAACAGAAAACACCAGCATTACAGAGACAACTACGGAACATCATCGTGGTAGCCGGAGCAAGTACAGAGGTCACCCAATGAGCAAACAGAAGTGTCCATGAGCTGTGGTGCAATGAGTTGGTGGCACCTGTAGTGATGAACATGATATTAGGTAGATCATGGCATCCACGACAGGTGTGAGCAACTCTGATAGTCTGGCAGTAAGACACTTTCGACTCTGGCTTATGGTGTCTGGAGCTGGTCCTGGCAGTGGTGGCGTGTGCCTCCTGCGGTGATGCGACATCCGGGCCGGTCAGGACTCGATTTGATGTGTGAGCCCTGGTGGACTACAGTTGAGGCTGGAGGCAGCGGACAGCGCAGGGCCACATCACATGGCATTGATGACCCAAGGCCATCGTCTCAGAGGCCATCCAATATCTCAGCAGACAGGGTCCCTGACTTGAGCTGCACAGTCAGTGCTCCCGGATGCACTGCGGCTGGCACAGGCACACCAGCACAGGACGGTGGCTTGCGGTGCAGTGAGATGGGGCCATGCGAGCTGAGCAGGTCCTCATCAATGTCCGAGGTGAATGTGGCGGTTGGTTGTGGGGGACAGTGGAAGGTGTCCTCCAGGGCATGATGCAGAGGGCAGAAGCCGTCCGGAAGCGGCAAATGGAGGAGTGGAATGCTACATCCTCGTTTTTGCCACCAAGTCAGTATCACCGACATGATGATGAAGACAACCCCAAGTCCATAGGCTCAGTTGCCACCAAAGTTCAACCAGAAAGTGTCCATGGATGTCGGGGAACAGACTTAGTGGCACCGGAGCTGAAAGGGGATGCAGTCTGCGATGAGGCCTGTGCAATGATATCAAGTCTGCCATTAATGAATCAAGACTGAGTTATGAAAGTGTGACCTACTCGACCACAGTGTAGGCCCGAGGCGGCGGTCAGCGCGAGTCAACCGCTGTTCAGCAAGCTCCTCCTGGTACTCTAACACACGACGTTGAAATGGCATGTGGGGATGACTTGTGGTTGACGGAAGTAGAAGCACTAGAGCTAAGCGGGTGTTCAGTCAGCGACGATGACATGTCCTGCCTGGTACGGACTGGATTGGATTGGTGTGAGGCCTGCTGGACCGAAGGGAGCGGTCAGCAGGAGCCCACAAGCACATGTTGTCGGCTTGCGAAGCACAGAGTTAGTGACACCAGTGCAGTTGTTGGTAGTGCTCGAACACCTCCGTAACGAGGATCCTTTTTTCCTCCTGACTGAAACGCGTCTTCCTCTTACACCTCTCCTTGCGTGCAATGATATGAACTCTGCCTTGATGAAATCAAGACTCAGTTCCAAATGTGTCACCTACTCAAGCGCAGTGTGTGCCAAGGGCAGTAGTCCGCGAGGGCCCACGGACACTAGTGGTTGGAATGCTATACACAGACTTGGTGTTCAGTCAGCGACGATGACATGTCCTGCCTGGTACGGACTGGATTGGATTGATGTGAGGCCTGCTGGACCGCAGTGTAGGCCGAAAGCAGCGGTCAGCAGGGGCCCACAAGCACATGTTGTCGGCTTGCGAAGCACAGAGTTAGTGACACCAGTGCAGTTGTCGGTAGTGCTCGAACACCTCCGTAACGAGGATCCTTTTTTCCTCCTGACTGAAACGCGTCTTCCTCTTACACCTCTCCTTGCGTGCAATGATATGAACTCTGCCATGATGAAATCAAGACTCAGTGTGTGACCTACTCAAGCGCAGCGTGTGTCGAGGGCAGTAGTCCGCGAGGGCCCACGGACACTAGTGGTTGGAATGCTATACACAGACTTGGTGGTACCACATCGAATGGAGACTAGTGACATAAAATCAGCCATAAATATGTACTCTGCCACAGTGTAATCAAAACTCAGATCCAAATGTGTGACCTACTTGTCCGCTGTGTATGCCGCTGGAGTATGTCAATGAGTAAGGAGGACTGCGGGCCTTACTCGAGGAGGCTGTGATGGTCTGAGGAGGCTGCCAAAGTCGCAGGCCTCGGGCTTGGAGGTTGCACATGCACGTGGTGAGCCCTCTTTGACACACGCTGGTGTCATCAGGTGAGCAGCGAGGCCTGGGTGCGCAGGGGTGGGCAGGGCGGGTTCAGGGACCAGCAGCCCGAGCTACAGCAGGGGCACAGGATCGCAGGCAACTCCGCTCATGATGACGACGTCGGCCTTGTGGCGGGGTGAGAGGCGTCGCCCTGGCAAAGACTTTGGGCATTCTGGAAGAGAACCACGCCCAAAGCTATGTGCTTTCTATTCACATCCCTATGCTGGCGTGGTGTATGCAAGACCAGCTCACTCCGCTCACGCTTACAAGGGGGGACGTAACAAGCTACATTTTTGCGATCTTCCCCACTGGCTGGGGTGACATGGTTGCATCCACTGTCCCCTACACTCCATACACCAGCGGTGTATGTTGACCTGGATATGTGGGTGGTCTGCATACTGCAGTCTGGCCATCACATCCTCGCCACACTTGGCATTGTGTACCTTCTCATTCTTGGGTCATGTGTATCCTTCGCACATGCCTGGTTCCCACCTCTCCCCACAATCTGCTATTGTGTGGCTGATGTGCCATGCCATTATTGGCTCATGTACATTGCTGGCCCAGGTTGCCACAGTAAGTTGTGCTGTCGTGTCTGGAGGGTGGGAATGTTGTTGGGCATGTTGTATGTGAGTTTGGAACGTGTGCATTCCCAGTGTTGTGAGTTGCATGATTGTGGAGTTGAGGTGTGTCGTGTGTTCATTTGGTACTTACCAATGAGCTTTGCATTTCCATGGGTGCCATCCTGGTAGCGCTGGTTGATGATGGACTGTCGAAAGAAGTGGAATGATGCACACTGCCTCTGTAGTTGGCGAAGACGTTGATGGCGATTCCCCGGTGGTCCACTATTGCCTGCACATTGATCAAATGCGTGTGCTTTACATTGAGGTGATTGTGTGCGGTGTCACCAGGGGGCACAGGTAGGACATGTGTGCAGTCAATTGCCCCCTGACACTTGCAGGAAGCCATCTGTGGCGTAGATGCCTTGCTTGGTCAACAGCTGTTCCTGCGCAGTGGGGGGGTATGGGTACTGAGGTACCAAGCTGATGATGGCATCCAGGACAGTTGTGATGAACTTGGATGGGGCTGGCTGTGAGACTCCTCCAACTCTACCGGCAGTTGGTTGGGAGGTACCAGAGGCCAACAGGTGCAGCACAGCCAGCAGCTTTGTCTGAGGTGGGATGTTAGTTGTCCGCTGTGTTAGTGCCGTCAGCCTGTGGACAATGATGGTCAGGATGCGGAGGATGGTTGTCCTTTTGGGCCTGTAGTGGGCAGTGACATTCTTTGGTGTTGTGTCTGTGAGGTTGGTGCGTTTTTTGAGGGTCCGCTGTCTTTGTGTGCGCTGCCTCTGTAGTGGTCCGGGGGGGCGGAGATGGGTTCGGGGGCGGACCTGGGTGTGGTGGCGGTGGGTGTTGTTGCCCTATTGGGGATCCGGGCTGCATGATGAGTAGCTCCATGGCATCTGTTGTTCTTCATGTGTGGCTCTAGGTTGTGCTCCCTTGTCTGGTGCCATTTGACGTCCGACTTTACACCAGGTCAGAGCAGGTGTTAATTTCCTGCAGCTAATGTGCCTTGGGGTATATTCTCAAGAACGTGTGATAACCATCGCAAAAGTTACTTAACGCAACCCTCAACAGCGCAGTCCATCACGGAAAATGTATGCCGTGTTAACCAGCTATTCACAACACTGCGGTACCATGCAATAGTCACCAGACAAAGCGTCAAATGGCCGCTTTAAAATCAACGCCATGCCGCAAAAATTGGAAACACGAACGCAAAAAAAGCTGCGATGAGGCCAATCGCGATATAAAATTCGGCAAAAACCAGCCACAAGCCTGCAAACCAGACGCGTCAGGCGGGAACAATCACCATAAAAGGTGAAAAAAACAGACAAACAAATGCCAAACTACAGCAAAGAACCATGGATGTTGCCGGAGCAAGTACGGAGGAGAACCAGAACCCCACAAGCCCCCCTTAGGACCTGCCTGGGACCTCAGGGTCAGGGACGGCCAAGGAGAAGAAGTGTAGGAAGAAGCGCTTCGGTCCGCAGGAGAACAGGTTCCTGATAACGGAGGTGGTTGAACACCATCAACAACTGTTCGTCACCTCCACTGTGTCATTGGCAACAAAAAATGGACAATGGCAGGCCATAGTGGACAAGGTGAATGCAGTCGGAGTGCTGAAGAGGACAATGGACGAGGTCAAGAGGAGCTGGAATGATGTCAAGCACAAAACCAAGTTGAAACTCACCAACAACTGGAAGGCAGCAATGCAGACTGGAGCTGGCAGTCCTGCGCCACAGGAGGAGCTGGATGACATGGAGGAAATGGTGTCCACAGATATCAGTGGGGACATGGTGGCAGGAGTTGGAGGACCGGACACTGCTCAACAGGACCGGACACAACAGCAAGAGGGTGAGTAATGACCAGTGACGGGGGGACGGGGGGGACGGGGGAGATGGGCACAATGGCATACATGCACAATTAAGTAGAGCACAGCTGCAGACAAATCATGCCCCAGACCCCAACACCCACCAAGAGAACTATGTACCCAAGTATGCAACATATCAGCACTGTTGGAGCACAGAAGTCAGAGCCACACCGCATGTAAGGGATAAGGGGCAGCCAAATCAGAGCTGCAGGGGCAACTCCCCCAAAATGCGGTACACACACATCACGTGCACAGCACATCAACATTGACAACAAAGTGGCACAAACTGCAACACGTTCACCACAGAACTGAGGACACAACTGGTGCCGACTGGGTGTAGACACTGGCCAATCACAAGTGGCATTGCAGGGACATGTGAATTGATAATGTACAAGTACAAACACACAGCCGTGATGTTGTCAAAATGTCCACTGTCCCGCAGCAAATGGGCAGCCCTTCCAAAACAGCCATGATGTACACAGTCACGCAGTCTGTATGTAAACATGTACAATGCGACAACACACATGTGAACACATTGGTAAACTGCATCTCCCCTTCACATTGCAGAGGGACAATCACCACCTCCTGCAGAGCAGTCCCAAGTTCTCTTCTCTGATGATGAAGAGGACCACAACACTTTTGACTCCGACGCCCTCCGAGAGTTCATTGACAGTATCCGCAGCACACCTCCAGGAGCAGGGTAGCCCAGCTGCAACAAGAAGAACCCACCCCCTGCACAGACCACACTGCAGGCAGCAACCACCACCACGGCTGCCTCCCAGGACCCCCACGAAGAACACCTGGCCTTCCAATGCCATGTGTTGGGATGCCAGGAGCAGCTGGCTGAACAGGTGCGGGTGGGCTTTGACCGCATGGCAGACAAACTAGATGCCATACATGGGTGTCTAAGTCCCATCAGGGACCACTCCCAGTCCCTAACTGACACCGACAGTCTGCTCCATGCTCTCCAATGAACCATGTCTGACATCGCTAGAGTCCTGACTGTGAGACAAGAATGACTGTCTAGTCAGAGTGGCTCCAGCGAGCTCACCCGAGAGTTGGGACTGATGCGGAGGCTCATGGAGAACATGGAGCGGGACAATGCGTAAGGAGCGGCTGCCACGGCTGCACACCGACGAGAGGTAGCTGGGTTCCACAATGACCTCAAATTCCTCCTCATGGCATTGCTGCCACAAGGCCTGGCGCTGATGCATGCTACTGTTACCACTACATCCACATCTCCGCCCCCTGAAGTGTCAGTGCCACACAGTGCGGCAGACATTCCATCTCTGGCCTCTGAGGTGTCACTGCCACACAGTGCTGGAGAAAGGCCAGCACCACCCACACGTGAGGCACATGAAACAGCAGAGGACAAAGATGCGGATGAATCTGCCCTCGTGGTCAGAAAGAAGCTGTAGCATCTATCTCCGAATCATGGCCGGTTTCAGCTTGGTTCTGCCCTATGCATCATCACCTTCCACTGTCCCCCGATACACTCTGCAACACTCACCTTGGACCTCGACATGGACTGCCATAACCTGTTTGATCACCAATAACACTGCTATCAGACTGCGGACTGAACTCTTTCACTTCCTTTGGACTGGTCATTCCCTGAATGACTCTGACTGGCCCTCCACAGACCAACATTTGAAAGTGGGGTATGCATGGCCCTGTACTGCTCCAGATGCAACACTCCACTGAATGTGCATTAAACATTCCGAATCACACAGATGTGTCATCTCTATGGTCTTTCAAGTGCGGTAGTGCTGCAGATCGGCGCATATAAAATCTCCCTACTTCCACGGACAGAGTAAATCCACAGTCACACGCACATACACTCATCATACGCTAGGGCCCATCACACTGACATTTATTCTATTACTCTATCCACACTGAATATAAGAGAGAAACCTAAACCAATCTGCACCTAAAGCGAGGTCAATGCGACCATAAAGAAATTGTCCTGAGTCATGATTTTAAACATAGGAAATACATCTGAAATTCAATAAATGGCAAAGAATAACCACTCGGTACTGGAATTCAAACAAATGGTTGTTTATCTAAATTAGTTCAAATGAAAGTCAATCAATAGCAAAATCATTGTTCTCATAGTTACCTATTCTAGCTAAATGGGTCAGGACAGGTCTCTCAGTAAAGTCTCCCGAGTCACCGTCCTCACGATCAGCATCGATCCTCACGAACATAGGTTCAGGAAGAAGTGGCCTTAGACCCTCCCTAGTCTAACATTATTTATAACAAAACTAGCAAAATAAAAGTAACAAATAAACACTGAACGTCCGTTGAGCCGCTGAGCAGAGTGAGCAGGAAAGGATGTTGTCTTAGCAACATTTAGAAAACCTCAGCTCAGAAAAATCACAAAAATAAAAACACGGAAGAAGGAAACTCGAGCTGAGGGAACGATACATTTATGAATGCTCTTCCTTGGAACCATAGCGGAGCCACCGCATACTATCAAAGTTCATTGTGGCTTTATTCTCCTCCAAGGGCACTTGGCAGCAAGCCCGGAGCTGCTGTCCTCACGGAAACTTTTAATTCAGACAGAGGCTGTGGTCAGGTGACTTTCAACCATGTTCAGCAAGGCCTCTTGTCAAATCTCAGTCACTCGAGTGCAGGCTGTAAATAGCGGCCATCTTGGTTTAGGCCAAAACGGACCATCTTAATTAAAAGAAACACAAAACAACGTTACCACATCGTAATGATTATACAGTGTAAATCCCCACTAATACCCTTATGTGTATGTATTTATCTAGCTGTCTGCAACACAAAGAAGCATTAGAGCACGTTATTTTAAAGCGCAAACACGAATCAAATAGCACTTTTGCGACACTCATTTAATTAATTTGCTCACCAATTTAGTTCACATATTAATAAAGCAACATATATGCATTCCCGCGTGTAATCTTTCTCTTCATTAGTAATGTTGGTTAATCAAGACTTTCAACAAAATGAATACTAATGATTATAAATTAGTAATTTTAATCATGACATATAACATAAACTGGAGTTTAAATCTCAATAAATTTTCAATAGAAAACCCTGCTCCAGCAATCCCCCCTTTGGTGATATATATCACCAAAAAAAACCAACCCAAAAAAAAAAAAATGTAGTCCCAATTTTTAGGAGAAATTGAAAATGTCTTTTATGACACAACATTAAACACCAGATTCTCTTTCATCATCCCTCTTCGACTCCAAATAAACACTCTCCCTTAATTCTTCTAATTCTATTTCTTGTGGGTCTCTCTTTGACCTCTTTTGTTTCTTTGCAATATTTCCTCTAATTATTCTCTTTTTCCCTCCCCTGTTTTTACAACACAAACACCCTAATCTAAGCATCAATAAGGCAACAATCACACATGTCAAAGGAAATAATATTTTACCAATAATAGTACTACCTATCTTAGCAATAAAACTTTTAACAGCTAATAGCTTATTAGCTATTTTAGTCCAGACACTTTCAGCTTCCAGTGGTACTAATTCTTCATGCAAATCAGTAATATTTTTGATATAGATCTTTAGATCTCTGCTTTCGTCAGGAATGTAAGTGCAACAATGTTGAACTTTCAGCATTCCACAAACTCCACCCTCCTTGGCCAATAAAATATCAAGGGCAAGTCGATTTTGCATAGACATGGCATGTACGGCAATCAGCTCCGTATTTACCAAAAGAAACCCTCCAGCGGTACTTGTCGATAAGCGATCCACCACTGTTGACAGTTTCCGAATTCCATATGCATTTAAAGAAATTCCCACTGCTGGAATTAAAGCACCAAAGATATCACCTACAATTTCTGACCAAGTTTCTCTCTTAAAACGTGTTAGTAGATTAATGTGTTCTACGTCCTCTATTCTATCTATATGAAAAATCTTTGGAAAGACCAGGCCAACATAACATGTGCCATACCAATGGTCAGGCAACCTGTAATAAGCCCTGTTCCCACAAATATAATACACTCCCGGGAAAACTGGATCTTCACCACCTTTAAAACCCCATCCTGTTGCAATAAAGTATTTATCATGACACTCACCAGTCCCAACAAAATGACTATCATATTGGTATCTCCTTCTGGTAATGCATAGTTTACCCTTCTGTGGTGCATCTAAAGCCAAAGTTGGACTGGCCCCATTCTTCAACTCTTTTCCCATCTCAATATCCCATATTGTCTCACTCACTTCATATTTCCCTGCCTTCTCATGCATGCTCATTCTCCTTTCCTCTACCAATTCTAGGAAAGCCTTTTCCTCTTCTTTCAAACTGCAAGTTAAATTGTTTCTAAAAATGTAATCTAATGTTAATTCTTCTGCCTCAATAAAAATCTCACCAAAAATGTTAGCTTCTTTAGCTGGATTCAGCTTCTTATCCATAGGCAATTGCCCAAAAATGTTATCTTTGTTAGACATTTCATAATCTATTTTCCCTAACAAATAAAAAACACTACTTAGCACACTACATGAAATCCCATACTTAGCTGGTAAATGGTGATAAGTAACACCCTCTGAAACGGACGCAGGTAATTGCATACAAACGTAGCAATCCCTAACTTCCATTGTCTTTACGTATTCATACAACAACTTTGAAAAAACATTGCTAGAAAAATAATTAATTGACCTATCTTTATGTATGTAAATGTTACTACTTCTAGTTGGAACTACTTTCTGTGAATCCTTCTCTATGTTAGTCACATTCTCAGTATGTATTCCAAAAGTATCTATTGTAATCCTAAAGGTAACTAATAAAGCTAGTACACCCCATAATAGCATTAATAATCCAGTACAGCAGCAGCATATTCTACACCATCTTTTCAAAAAGGCACATCTACTTTGATTATTTTCTGTGTTAGCCATTTTACTACTTTGGCAGTGTCTTTTGACTTAGCCTCTTCTACTCCACTACTGAAACATTAGAACACTAGATTATTTCAAACAGCTAATTTCAGACTTTTCTTTTCACTTTTCTCCAAGTGACTCCTTCAGTTCACTCAGTTTGGATTTTCATCACTTTTCACTTCGTCTTCAGCAACATCAAATTGTATCAGATCTTCAACAACATCCTGTGCATCTGACTCTTCTCCAATGTCAGTCAGAATAACTTTCAGGATTCCAACAGTTTTCTCCTCAACCACTTCTCGTACGGTCCCCTCTGGATTTCCTTGACTCTCTGCCTCTTCGCCTTCAGCCAGTGCCACGTACGTCCATTCCGGTGACCTATACTTCTGGTTAGGTTTTCTGATTCTCTTGATCTCCTCTGGTTCTTTTGAGACCTTTTGTTTTTCACCTTTTGCTTGATTCTGACTCGACACCTCGTTCACCTTTCGATGAACTTGAACTTGCACTTGCTCGTGTCAGTCTGTACCTTAGCCTCTTTATTCTGTTAGGCCAAAGCTCTCCTCTTACACTCCTCTTCGGTCTCACTTCTTTATTATTTCTCTCTCCAATCCAAGTTCTCTTTCTCAGAACTCGACCCTCTGATTTCTCATTCTCACTCTCATCTGATTCTGTCTCATTTGCCTCTTGTCCATGAACAACTCTCCTTCGCTCCACAGTCTTTTCCACCACTGATTGAGATTTCCCTAATTCTGTCCCTCCTCGGATCTCCGACACGCAATCTTCTTGCTGTCTACTTATCCCTTCACCTAGCTTATCTGGAATGTCCCCTACACCTCCTCGGGGGTCTTCCGCAATCTGTCCCTCTCTATCTTCTACTGACCCTGCTTCTTCAGGTGTAATCTCAAGTGGATTTTCAACATCTGATTCAGGCGTAGTCTCTGTGGAATTGCTCTCTTCTCCTCTTTCTTCTCCACTGTTCGTTGGAACTTCAGGCACTCTTACAGAATCTGATCTCTCCTCTGAGACTCTCAATGTTTCTCTTGAAGCCTCTCTTGGAAAGAAAAAAGAATCACCTGACTCTTTTTCTCCTTCCCCCCTTTCAGGATTCTTTTTTCTTCTCACTGGTTCAGTTTCTGCATCATCACTGGAATCTGACTCTTCAAAATACTCCTTACCAGTCCCATCCTTTGGATTTTGAACTCTCAGAGTATGACTCGCATGAACCCAGTTCTTCACACCAGCACACTTCACTGCAGTTGTCGTAGTCAGAATGACTTGTCTTGGCCTTCCCCACCTTGGAACCAAGCAATTTCTTCTCCTGTGCACCTTAATCCTCACCCAGTCCCCTGGACTCAGATCATGGGCTTGCTTCTTCTCAAGTGTGGTAGCGTCTTCTCCAACCTGGTGAAACACAGAATGAACTGCGTCAGCCAGGCCTTTACAGTAATCCAAAATCATGTCATCAGTTATTGTCATCAACTTGTTGACAGGCACAAATGCATGTCTCATCACACGTCCCATTAATATTTCGTGCAGACTCAACCCTGTAGTTCTATCTGGAGTAGACCTAATAGTCATAAGCACTAGAGGCAAGACATCAGGCCATTTCATTCCAGTGGCTAAACACATCTTACCAATTCGATTTTTGATTGTGCCGTTCATCTGCTCAACAACACCAGAAGCCTCTGGTCTGTAAGCACAATGTAGCTTCTGCTGTATGCTCAATGCTTCACAAATTAAACCCATGAGTTCATTGTAGAAGTGTCCACCTCTGTCAGACTCAATTGTCACTGGGAACCCGTACCTAGGAATCAACTCTCTTAACAGTAACTTTGCAACTGTTATTCCATCATTCCTCCTAGTCGGATAGGCCTCTACCCATCTTGAGAACAAACAGACTACCACTAGAACATGCCTCAATCTGTTCACTTGGGGCATTTCAATGAAATCTATTTGCATTCTGGTAAAAGGACCTCCTTCTCTACCTATTGTCCCTAGACTCACCACTGTCTTTTTCCCAGTATTGAACTGCTGACAAATCAAACATCTTTGACAGATGCTCTCTGCAATTAACCTGAACTTTGCATTGTACCAGGTTTGCTTAAATGACCTAATCATTGCGTCCCTTCCCAGATGTCCCTGACCATGGTACATCCTTGCCATTGTTGACAGCATGCTATTTGGCATGACTGGTCTACCATCTCTATAGATCCAAACATGATCTGTCTCTCTTGGGGCACAACCTGCCTTAATCCAGTCTCTCATTTCCTCATCTCCTGCTTCATCCTGCAACTGTTTCACTTCATCCCACGTTTCTAGGACATTAGTAAACATCACAGAACAAAAAGACATTTCCTTTTCTCGTCCCTTGTTACTCGAATTATTGTTCTATGCACAATACTGTGCTATGTCATTGGCAAAACGATTACCAAGAGTAACAAATTCATCTCCTTGTCCATGAGCAGCACACTTCACAACTGCTAGCTCTTTAGGCAGCTGTATCGCCTCAAGCAATTTCCCAATCACTTCAGCATTCTTTATTGGAGTCCCACTCGACGTCAAGAAACCTCTCTGTAGCCAAAGTTGGCCAAAATCATGAACGACTCCAAATCCATACTGACTATCAGTCATCACAGTCACTCTCAGATTCTTCCCAATCTTGCAAGCTTTCGTCAATGCCACCAATTCAGCCACTTGAGCAGATCTTACTCCTTTCTGGCAATGGCAAATCTCTTATGTCGGGTCTTAGTTTCGTGCAATAATCAAGCACATCCAAACAATCATGATCAACATCATCTCCAATATTCACATTGTCAGCATCTGGCAACAGAGTCACTGGATTCACATTCACACATCTCTCAAGAGTCACATTTGATGCTCCCAGAATGATTTTCTCATATTTAGTCAGCCGACTGTGTGACATATATTGAGTCCTGCTTCTTGTCAAAAGAATTGCCACATCATGAGGTACGAATACCCGTACAGGATATCCCATTATTATACCCTCACTCTGTTCCAAGCTTCTGCATGTAGCAGCTACTGCTTTCAGGCAACCTGGCAAACCCACAGCTACGGGATCAAGTGTCGATGAGAAGTACGCAATTGGCCTTCTCAGTTGTCCATGTTTCTGAATTAACACTGAAAGTGCACATCCATTTCTCTCACTGCAGTACAACTCAAACTCTTTCTCATAGTCTGGCATTCCCAAAGCAGGACCTTCACACATTCTGCTCTTTAACTCCTCAAACGCTGCCATTTGTTCTGCATCCAATTCCAATGGGTCTTTCACTTCACTTTTGGTCAGTTTAATCAGTGGCTTTGCTATCAGGGAGAAATTACTTATCCACTGACGACAATAACCCACCATCCCCAGAAACATCCTCACTTCTCTCTGGGTCATTGGGGCTCTCATTCCTCTGATGATTTTAATCCTGTCATCGGTCACCTTTCTCAGACCTTTCTCAATATTGTGTCCAAGATAATGCACCTCTTTCTTGCAAAATTTCAATTTGGCTGGAGATACCTTTAACCCTCCATCTGCCAGACGATTCAGTAAAGCTATGGTATCTACTTCACAAGCTTCACGTGTCTTCGACGCCACAAGTAGGTCATCGATGTACTGCACTAGTACTGAACTTTCAGGCATGATCAAACTCTCCAACGATTTTTTCAACAACTGATTGAATATCGAAGGACTCTCTGTATACCCCTGTGGGATACGACACCATGCTAAAATACGCTGTCCAAACCGAAATGCAAAAATCGGCTGGCTGTCATGATGCAATGGAATTGAAAAGAAAGCATGACACAAATCAATCACCGTGTACCACTCAGCATCATGAGGAATCTGGTACAAAATCACTGACGGATTTGGCACAATGGGACAACATGCCACCACAATTTTGTTAACTTTTCTCAAATCTTGTACACTCCTGAACTTTCCATTAGGTTTCTTTAGCCCCATTATCGGTGAATTACACGGGCTACTCAGTAACTCTCTCAAAACACCCTGCGGAATCATCTTGTCAATTATAGGAGTTATTCCTTCAATTATCTCTGGTGTCAATCTGTACTGTGGGATATTAGGATAAACAATCCCCTCTTTCACTGAAATCTTCACTGGATCTACATTATTCATCAATCCCACATCTTCTCCAGTAAAATCCCAAACCACTGTTTTTACTGTGTGTCTCAACTCCTGAGGCAAATCATCTGGATTAAACACAGCATATGCACCAACAATCTCACTCTCTCTATTATCTAGAGTCATCCGGTACAAAACATCCTCATCTGGTGTCTCAAAAGCTATTCCATCCGGAGTACAGAAAATTGTACAATTCATCTTGCACAATAGGTCCCTACCTAACAAGTTCACTGGACTAGTGTCACAGACTACGAACCTGTGCATGTCTGAAAATTTCCCTATTCTTACCCTTACTGGTTCGGTAAGACGAGTCTTAATCTGTGTATTGGCTACACCAACCACTTGGATTGCTTCGTCCGAGAGAGGAAGATTTCTAATATCTGCTGACCTGACAGTTGATCTCGTCGCTCCTGTGTCTACCAAAAAAGTAACACTCTCCCCATTTATTTTCCCATCTACAAATGGTCCTGCCTGGTCTATTTCTAGAGTTGCACCAAGTATGCACTCTTCCTCCTCTCTTCGGCACCGTCAGTAGTCCCCTTCAGACTCACTCCCCTCATTCTTTAACCAGTACTGCTGTACCAGGTTTGAACGTCTCGGTTTGTTTACCTGCTCATCATTGTAGAATCCTGAGTCCTGGTTATACTTTTGGGACCCTCTATTCTGCGGCAAGGGCGGTTTTGGCTCTTGGCTCTGCTGTCTGACAACCTTCTGCTGTTGCTGCTGTTGATTACACCCCTCGTTCTGCACCTGTTGATTTAAGGGTTTATTTTCATTACTCACTAATGGTGGATTGGTACACTCGGATCTCCAATGCCCCAATTGTCCACAGTTGTGACAAGGGAACTTTTTCTTTGCTTCTTCTAGATTCCCCTTCCCTTTTCCTGCATATCTGGGTCTATTTCCTGGATTATTTGCTTGTTCCACCATCTGTGCTTCTTGTCTTTCAGCAACCTTCACCTGTGCCCACATTGCTTTCTCTTTCAGCTTTCTCTGTTTTGCCTCAATCTCATCACTGAAATACTTTGCATGTCTCAAGATTTCATCAATCTTTTTACTCTGCCAATCAACTGTATGCTCACGTATTCTTTCACTGATTTCAGGTCTCAGGCCATATACAAATCTGTATACAAAATGACTCAAATCCTTGTCACCCAGGTGCTCATCTCCACTGAACTGTTTAAAAGCCAGTATCAGCCTTTCGTAAAAAGCATGAACTGATTCCTTTGATCCTGATGTGTTCGATCTATGTTAACCCAGTCTGTCTCTTTCGGGGGTACCTTATTTTTCAGGAACACTATTACCTGTTCGTACTTTTTCATTACTTCTGGATCAGGTGCTCCCGTTTTCAGATCTCTTGGGTACTCCTTAGCAGGCCAATCTACAACTATTTTACACTCTGCCCACAAGTCTGCTGGAACAATTATATCAAACAGACTATTCAGGTCAATCCACAGCACTTTTGACAATTTCACAAACCTGTCTACCTGCCTATACCACTCGACGGGCTTTTCTCTCAGTCGAGGGAAATCATTTGTAAATGACAAAATATCCTGTCTAGTCCATGGGACATGTACATATCCTCCTCCAGGAATCTCTCTCATAGGATAAGCATCCACTGTTTTCTCTTTTTCTCTCATAGGAAAAGCTGAGTAAGTCCTGTCCACTGAATCTTCCCTTTTCTTGTACCACCTATCCTTCCATTTTTCTACATCACCCCATTTTCGCAATAAGGCAATCATTTCCTTAATCTGCCCTGTTCTACCAACACCATTTGGATTCTCAATATCATTGTCAGTGAAATCCACCCTGTAAGGTTTCTGCAAAGCTTTCACCTTATCCATGTCAACTCCTTGTTCACTCGCTATTGCCTTTAACCTGTCATGTGTACTCTTAGCCCTCCAGGTGATACTCTTGCACATAAATAGCAACTCTCCATCATGATGGTTTTTTAATATTTCTGTAGGAATTGTTCCTGCAATAAGCTCCTCCAATTCTATGCGCAACCTGGCTACATCAATTGCCTGTGAATCTTTATCCTTCTTTTGAAGAACTTTCAACCAATCATTCAAATCTTCAGCCGTTATTTCAGTAGACTTTTTCACTGCACCCACTTGTTCTGCCATCCTCTGTGGTTCCAAAATTGTTCCTCCTAAACAACCAGTATTCAATCCTGAATTAGGCTGTACATCTGATCCTCCACTACATGTGTCATGTCTCAGTTGCCTCAAATTATTTTTACCCGTCCTCATTCTTGATTCCTCCAAAGTGCAAGAACCAACCAAACCATTTCCTACATAGGGAACTGTCAAACCATTTTCACCCATTCTTTGTTTATCAAAAATAGGCACAACCGGACCAATTGTTACAGGCACTGTAACTGCTTCAAGATTTTTCATCAACTCTCTAATTTTCTCAGTCAGCTCAGATGTGGTTCTGGCTAATTCCCTTGTTTTCTCATCACCGATTCGATTCTCTCTCTCTCGCTCTCTCTCTCTCTCCCTTTCCGTGAAAGAGCTACCACTTTTCAGCTCAGGTGTCACAACCTCAGTTTTCAGAAGATGAGATATCACGCACACCAATTGTTAATCAGAGTATCGTTGGATCTTTAACGGGTAATGGCGTGCTGCTAGAGGAGCGACCCCTGAACCAAGGTCGATAGATAATGTTAGTTGCACTGCCCCATCCGGGGTGGTGTCCCTCTATGCGCACAGCGCTATGGGGTAACAAAGTTACCAGTCTTATCAAACGAAAATTTGAATCAAAAGTTCATTTATTCATGATGAAAATATGTTTGCCATGTTGTAAACTTCATATGTTGTATCACAACGGTATCAACGGATATCCTCTATGCATTTCGGGTGGAAACCCTTCATCAGGAGGAATCCTATAACAAAAAATAGGAGATCATGTGGCTTACCCCCTTAAACAATTATGCAATTTAACAAACCATACAAATGAGTGTGTGACATGTCCCATCCAAGATATCAAAAATTGAAAAAGTAGTCGGAGTATGAAAACACGCAATTGTGAGGAGTCAGAGTATGAAAACACGCAATTGTGAGGAGTCACCCAAAGGTGTTCGCTAATGTGAATAATACGACGAAGTAACGCATAGTAATGGTGACTTTAGAAATGGTGCACGAGTGAAAATTAATAGTAAAAAACACCGCGAGTGAAATTGTACCATATGTGATGCTAAAGTCGGTTCAACACATAGGAAGAAAGCTCAGACGCTGTAATGGTAATAGTGAGTGAAAATAAAGTCAAACACCAAAGTTAGAAAGAGACGTTACCTTGGTTCGTTGGTTAATGGTGACTTTAGAAATGGTGCACGAGTGAAATTTAATAGTAAAAAACACCGCGAGTGAAGTTGTACCATATGTGATGCTGAAGTCGGTTCAACACATAGGAAGGAAGCTCAGACGCTGTAATGGTAATAGTGAGTGAAAATAAAGTCAAACACCAAAGTTGGAAAGAGACGTTACCTCGGTTCGTTGGTTAAACGGGCATAGCGAAAATGTGCCGGTCCGGAAGGCCGTTAGTTATGAGGGTCGCCATGTTAAATAGGGAAGTAAATGGTTAACAGAAAAAGAGGACTCAAAGTGCTGCGGCCATCTTTGAAAGGCGGAATGTACTGGTTACTGTGATAGTGTCAAATGACGAGTATAACGAATATATAATAGATGAAAAATGAATCGAGGAAAATCGGGTGTGTTAGCTGATAACGGAAGATTAGTAAAGTGACTGTGTTTAAATGCAGCTAAAAGGTGTCAGATGTCAAGTATTGGATGGAAAGAATGTCAAGAACAATAAAGTTGGAAAAAAGGTTGAGAAAAAAAAAGGTTGGAAATAAAGGTTGGAAAAAAGATTGAAAAGCAACAAAGATTCAAAAATCTTAATTTGAGAGATGGAATTACGAAAAAAAGAAAGAATGAGTCGAAAAAAAGTGATGTTGAAAAAAATAGGAAAGAGTCAAAGTATTATAGAATTGAGTGAAAACATAAAAGTTCAAACTTTCACGTAGGCATCAATACAAAGTCAAATGAAGCAACTGAGTTCAAGGCGGTCATTCAGACCATGGGGCACCATGGAGTTCATTTTGTATATCCAAGATGTTTCTCTTTGGATCAAAAATTTCCGGTTGTCACATCCTTCTCTTAATGGAACTGTCTCACACACTAGGAAGCGTAATTGACTGACATTGTGTTTGTGTTCATTAAAATGTGTTGCTACTGTGGATTTCAGGTTGTTATTGCGAATATTGCTTTTATGTTCGTTTAATCGTGTTTTCATCTTTCTTTCCGTCTTGCCAATGTACGGAAGACCGCATGGACACTTCAACATGTAGACGACGTTTTTAGAATCACAGGTCGCTGACACAAAAAGTTTGATATTATGGCCCTTGGTTGGATGCTGTATGTTGTTGCCTTTAATGATGTTGTTACAGTTGCCACAGTTATAACAGGGTGTGGTGCCCTTATATTCAGAAATGCACTGTGGGGAGCGTGTTGGTTTTAGTAAGTCCATGAGATTCTTGCTCCTTTCATAGGCGAACAGCGGTTGGTCTGAAAAAATGTGATTGAAGTCATGTTCCATTCGTAACAAGTGCCAATGCCTGAGAATAGCTTTTCGTATATTGAAACTTTCAGTTGAAAATTTGGTGACCATGACCAATCTAGGGTGTGGTTCTGAGGATGGTTTTTGGTTATCCAATAATGATCTCCTTTGTTTGTTCAACGATTTCTCAATGGCCTTTTCTAGAATTTGTGGAGGATAGCCTCGCTCAACAAAGCGTCGTTCCATGTCCAAGGTTTGTTGGGTAAGCTGATTCGGCTCAGATATAATTCGTTTTATCCTGAGAATTTGCGAGTATGGTAAATGGCGTTTGAGTGATGGTTGGTGGAAGCTGAGATAGTGTAGCAAATTGTTTCTGTCCGTATCCTTCCTGTACAGTACTTTAGAGTAGGTGTTTGAGTCTAGCACATGTTCATCAAGTTTTCGAGTGTAGTGTGTGGTATCCATGGCGACAAGTGCGCCACCTTTGTCAGCATCGAGGAAGATGATATCGGGATTATTCGCCAGTTGTTTGAGCATTGATTTTGCTCAAACAACTGGCGAATAATCCCGATGGGAGAACCATTTGTTACTGTTTGTTCGTTACATTGACGACATTTTTTTAATTTGGAGAGGTTCCAAGATCATCTTAAGGGAAGCGATTGAGGATCTGAATACCATCAATGACAGATTGAAATTCACTTTCCATATCAGCGACACACATATAAACTTTCTTGATGTTTCCATTTACATTGTTGATCAACACATTCAAACCACACTGTACAGGAAGGACACGGACAGAAACAATTTGCTACACTATCTCAGCTTCCACCAACTATCACTCAAACGCCATTTACCATACTCGCAAATTCTCAGGATAAAACGAATTATATCTGAGCCGAATCAGCTTACCCAACAAACCTTGGACATGGAACGACGCTTTGTTGAGCGAGGCTATCCTCCACAAATTCTAGAAAAGGCCATTGAGAAATCGTTGAACAAACAAAGGAGATCATTATTGGATAACCAACAACCATCCTCAGAACCACACCCTAGATTGGTCATGGTCACCAAATTTTCAACTGAAAGTTTCAATATACGAAAAGCTATTCTCAGGCATTGGCACTTGTTACGAATGGAACATGACTTCAATCACATTTTTTCAGACCAACCGCTGTTCGCCTATGAAAGGAGCAAGAATCTCATGGACTTACTAAAACCAACACGCTCCCCACAGTGCATTTCTGAATATAAGGGCACCACACCCTGTTATAACTGTGGCAACTGTAACAACATCATTAAAGGCAACAACATACAGCATCCAACCAAGGGCCATAATATCAAACTTTTTGTGTCAGCGACCTGTGATTCTAAAAACGTCGTCTACATGTTGAAGTGTCCATGCGGTCTTCCGTACATTGGCAAGATGGAAAGAAAGATGAAAACACGATTAAACGAACATAAAAGCAATATTCGCAATAACAACCTGAAATCCACAGTAGCAACACATTTTAATGAACACAAACACAATGTCAGTCAATTACGCTTCCTAGTGTGTGAGACAGTTCCATTAAGAGAAGGATGTGACAACCGGAAATTTTTGATCCAAAGAGAAACATCTTGGATATACAAAATGAACTCCATGGTGCCCCATGGTCTGAATGACCGCCTTGAACTCAGTTGCTTCATTTGACTTTGTATTGATGCCTACGTGAAAGTTTGAACTTTTATGTTTTCACTCAATTCTATAATACTTTGACTCTTTCCTATTTTTTTCAACATCACTTTTTTTCGACTCATTCTTTCTTTTTTTCGTAATTCCATCTCTCAAATTAAGATTTTTGAATCTTTGTTGCTTTTCAATCTTTTTTCCAACCTTTATTTCCAACCTTTTTTTTTCTCAACCTTTTTTCCAACTTTATTGTTCTTGACATTCTTTCCATCCAATACTTGACATCTGACACCTTTTAGCTGCATTTAAACACAGTCACTTTACTAATCTTCCGTTATCAGCTAACACACCCGATTTTCCTCGATTCATCTTTCATCTATTATATATTCGTTATACTCGTCATTTGACACTATCACAATAACCAGTACATTCCGCCTTTCAAAGATGGCCGCAGCACTTTGAGTCCTCTTTTTCTGTTAACCATTTACTTCCCTATCTAACATGGCGACCCTCATAACTAACGGCCTTCCGGACCGGCACATTTTCGCTATGCCCGTTTAACCAACGAACCGAGGTAACGTCTCTTTCCAACTTTGGTGTTTGACTTTATTTTCACTCACTATTACCATTACAGCGTCTGAACTTCCTTCCTATGTGTTGAACCGACTTCAGCATCACATATGGTACAACTTCACTCGCGGTGTTTTTTACTATTAAATTTCACTCGTGCACCATTTCTAAAGTCACCATTAACCAACGAACCAAGGTAACGTCTCTTTCTAACTTTGGTGTTTGACTTTATTTTCACTCACTATTACCATTACAGCGTCTGAGCTTTCTTCCTATGTGTTGAACCGACTTTAGCATCACATATGGTACAATTTCACTCGCGGTGTTTTTTACTATTAATTTTCACTCGTGCACCATTTCTAAAGTCACCATTACTATGCGTTACTTCGTCGTATTATTCACATTAGCGAACACCTTTGGGTGACTCCTCACAATTGCGTGTTTTCATACTCTGACTCCTCACAATTGCGTGTTTTCATACTCCGACTACTTTTTCAATTTTTGATATCTTGGATGGGACATGTCACACACTCATTTGTATGGTTTGTTAAATTGCATAATTGTTTAAGGGGGTAAGCCACATGATCTCCTATTTTTTGTTATAGGATTCCTCCTGATGAAGGGTTTCCACCCGAAATGCATAGAGGATATCCGTTGATACCGTTGTGATACAACATATGAAGTTTACAACATGGCAAACATATTTTCATCATGAATAAATGAACTTTTGATTCAAATTTTCGTTTGATAAGACTGGTAACTTTGTTACCCCATAGCGCTGTGCGCATAGAGGGACACCACCCCGGATGGGGCAGTGCAACTAACAACCTCAGTTTTAACAATTCGCAAAGTATCTCTTATCGGAGTAGCAACTGGCGTGCTCTCTTCTGGTTCTGGTCTATATGGAGGTGGTCTCTTGTAAATCATGTCATCCAAGACCTCATCCTCATAATCATTAGGCCCATACCATCTCACTTCTGTATCAGGCACCTTTCCTGCACCTTTCCTCCCTTCCGCTTCTTCAACAGTTCTCATAGGATATAATCCCTCTGACATACTAGCATCACGCCATCTCCTCATTCGATCATGATGAGTCTCACGATCATATTTCTTCCCCGAACATGTACCTATAATTGCCTCCACTCCTCTGCTTTTCTCGCTCATGCACCTCATCTTCCCATTCCACCAACGCCTCTAACTGTGTCGGCCTTGGTCTAGGCTCTAGACACATCATCTTTTCCCTTAAATTTCTCAACACGGCCAAATTAAATGAACCATGTTCCGGGAACGCTAAGACACCATCTTCTTTAGTATACTTAGCCCAGTTATCTAACCATATACAGGTATGATACCCATACTTCGCAACCATGAAGGATGCAGGAGTTCTTGTCGGAGGTAGCAATTCACCTTCTCTAGTTATTATATTTTTATCCTTGTCGAACCACCTTTTAATTTTACCGAACAAGGATTTATTTTTATTTTCCTCCGGTTGATAATACATTTTCGCGTTTACTACAACCCTCTAGTCCTTCCAGCAACTGTACGATCTTTTGTCCAATAACAGCGCGACTCACACTAACGCACCAATCCTGGAGCGTTTACGTCACCCTGTACTCCTTCCAATCCCTGCGCGGCTCACACCAACGCACCAATCCCAGCGCGAGCACTGTTCTGATCCACTGCCCAATCACAGCGCGGTCTGTATGACGTCAGCAGTCGCTGCAGACGCTTCTGCTCTGTCTCCTGTCACTCGTCTACCCCTCCTTTACAAAGCCTTCTCAGTAGACTTCGTTTCAGATTCTACAAAATCTATTAGTTACAACATATAAACATCTCCATTGTCTGCTTCGCTAACCACAGAATAGTAAAGAAAAGTCTTTCTCACAAGTATTCCGATTCTCTCTAGAACAGCGCTTACCTCTGCTCTACCACGGAATTATTACTTTCGTTGACACAGTAGCACATCCCTCTACTCTGCCCTTCTAACATGCATCCATTAACTGTTTCCTCTAGGACTGCTCCAAAGAGTCTCACAATCAACTAAATGCTCATACATTCACGCACTTCCACACCAGAAAATGAAGCACATGCACACAGAATCCTGCCTTTCCCGAGAACAGCGAACAGTCTGTCCCACTACAGAATTATAACATGCGTTAACCAAGCAGCGCTTACCTCTGCCCAGTCCTTCAGACAAGCTCAGAGAATACCTATTACTCCTCCAGCGATAAGCTTTAACGGCAAACCTTACGGATCCCTGGGACTTAAGACCAGAATTTTCACAGATAACCTTCGCTACCATACACACTCCTTTTATACCGAAAATATGTCCCTAATAGTAACACACGACGATGTCACTGATTCCGAACCCAGACAATGTGACGCGCAACTTCAATTGTCACACGTTTTTCCCTGCATACATACAGGGCCAACAATCCCGTTTTTCCCGAGAGCAGCACTCACTTCCCTCTGCCCTACTACGGAACCGTCACCAGCTCCCCACGTTCCAGAAGCCGTACACACTACATAGAACTCAATACAACGACCTCAACATATAATATTAGTACATATACCAACATCAATCAATAAATCAATAAATCAAAAGCCTATGTACAAGCAATCTATCAGATCAAGACAATAATCTAAAACCATCATACTGCTACCAGGAAACTGCTGCAGATCGGCGCATATAAAATCTCCCTACTTCCACGGACAGAGTAAATCCACAGTCACATGCACGTACACTCATCATACGCTAGGGCCCATCACACTGACATTTATTCTATTACTCTATCCACACTGAATATAAGAGAGAAACCTAAACCAATCTGCACCTAAAGCGAGGTCAATGCGACCATAAAGAAATTGTCCTGAGTCATGATTTTAAACATAGGAAATACATCTGAAATTCAATAAATGGCAAAGAATAACCACTCGACACTGGAATTCAAACAAATGGTTGTTTATCTAAATTAGTTCAAATGAAAGTCAATCAATAGCAAAATCATTGTTCTCATAGTTACCTATTCTAGCTAAATGGGTCAGGACAGGTCTCTCAGTAAAGTCTCCCGAGTCGCCGTCCTCACGATCAGCATCGATCCTCACGAACATAGGTTCAGGAAGAAGTGGCCTTAGACCCTCCCTAGTCTAACATTATTTATAACAAAACTAGCAAAATAAAAGTAACAAATAAACACTGAACGTCCGTTGAGCCGCTGAGCAGAGCGAGCAGGAAAGGATGTTGTCTTAGCAACATTTAGAAAACCTCCGCTCAGAAAAATCACAAAAATAAAAACACGGAAGAAGGAAACTCGAGCTGAGGGAACGATACATTTATGAATGCTCTTCCTTGGAACCATAGCGGAGCCACCGCATACTATCAAAGTTCATTGTGGCTTTATTCTCCTCCAAGGGCACTTGGCAGCAAGCCCGGAGCTGCTGTCCTCACGGAAACTTTTAATTCAGACAGAGGCTGTGGTCAGGTGACTTTCAACCATGTTCAGCAAGGCCTCTTGTCAAATCTCAGTCACTCGAGTGCAGGCTGTAAATAGCGGCCATCTTGGTTTAGGCCAAAACGGACCATCTTAAATAAAAGAAACACAAAACAACGTTACCACATCGTAATGATTATACAGTGTAAATCCCCACTAATACCCTTATGTGTATGTATTTATCTAGCTGTCTGCAACACAAAGAAGCATTAGAGCATGTTATTTTAAAGCGCAAACACGAATCAAATAGCACTTTTGCGACACTCATTTAATTAATTTGCTCACCAATTTAGTTCACATATTAATAAAGCAACATATATGCATTCCCGCGTGTAATCTTTCTCTTCATTAGTAATGTTGGTTAATCAAGACTTTCAACAAAATGAATACTAATGATTATAAATTAGTAATTTTAATCATGACATATAACATAAACTGGAGTTTAAATCTCAATACATTTTCAAAAGAAAACCCTGCTCCAGCAGTAGCATGGATGAATGTAGGGTCAGTGAATTCCTCTTACGTCCATGTGGCTCATGTCGTTGGACTTGGTTCACAGGGTGACACATTGTCGATTGTCGTCCGGGTGGCGCCGACGCAACAGCAGCGACAAACGCATTTGTTACTTCCTTGTCCAGCCCCGTACGGAACAACGCACAGAGCACCGGGGTCATTGTTCAAACCCTTGCGCTGGAGTGGCATACACCAGGCCAGCCCACTATGCTTACGCTCCAGGGGGAGACAACAATGCCACATGTGCCAGGACTACCCTGTAGTGATCTGCTGCTCACAGGTCTAGTTGTCAGCATGCTATGACCACTCCCTCATGGCTGGTTTACACCCACACCACACCCATCCAGCTTACGCGTCACAGCACATGTGACCCTGCCAATAAAAAGGGCCATTTCAACCTCTCTCGGGGTGTAACCATGTGGTGTGCAAGTAAGCATGGGGGCCCAGGGGCCTGCGACATCACATTCCGCAGGCCCGGAGAGGATATGATGGCGTCTGCACCACGATACTCAATTGTAGAGGGTCCATGACTGTGGGGACACAGACTTGGTGGCACCGGATACAGTGCGGCCAGCACACCGCCACGGGACGGTGGCTTTGTGTGCACTGAGTTTGGGGCACCTTAAGTGCTGAGCGGGTGTGCAGCCTGCGATGATGCCCCGTCCAAGCGGTCCGGAGGGCTCAGGTTTTGTGTGCCCTGCTGGACCGCAGTGTAGGCCTAAGCCAGCGGGCAGTGCGCGCCTACCGCCATGTGGCGTTGCCTCCTGGATCACAGAGTTAGTGGCACCTATGAGGATGAGCGGGTGTGCAGCCTGTGATGAGACCGGGTGCACTGGTATGTCCTCTGCCATGGAGTAATCAAGACCCAGCACCAAATGTGAGACCTGGTGGCCTGCGGAGCAGGCTGCATGATGTGAAGGTTGCCATGTCTGCGGGCCCCGGGCTTGTGGCTTGCAGCAGCACGTGGTGGGCCCTCTTTTCTACACGCTTGGGGAGGAAGGTGAGCAGTGAGGTCTGGATGCGCAAGGGCGGGCATGCACCGCTGGGCGGTGGGAGGGGCTGGGGTGCAGCTGCCTGGGTGCGTTGGGGCAGGCATGCACCGCTGGGTGGCAGGAGGGGCTGGGGTGCAGCTGCCTGGGTGTGCAGGGGCGGTCAGGCGATGATGTCTTGTGCAATTGTATGTACTTTGCCATTCAGGTATCTGGACTCTGTTTCAGATGGCGGGTCTGTCTCAGATGTGGGACCTGGTGAACTGCACTACATACCGGCACATGGTTGGAGACACACCGGTGGCAGCAGGTGGGCAGTGTGGCCTGGGTGCGCAGTGTCGGCACTCTCTCTCCCTGTCCCTCTCTTCTTTTCTCTATCTCTTTCTCCCCCATCTGTTCGTATATCCTTCTCTGTCCGTCTATCTCTCTCTCCCTCTCTGTCCGTCTTTCTCTTGCTCCCCCTCTCTGTCCGTCTTTCTCTCGCTCCCCCTCTCTGTCCGTCTTTCTCTCTCTCCCCCTCTCTGTCCGTCTTTCTCTCGCTCCTTCGCTCTCTCTCTCCTTCGCTCTCTCTCTCCTTCGCCCTCTCTCTGTCTTTTGATGAGCGCAAGACACACCTTCTCATCATGATTTTTGTCTTGCAGGCTGTGACCTACGGATTGTCCCAAGGGGAGCCGACATGTGTCTTCATTTCTGTTCAGTGTTTATTTTAATACATTTGAATGTGTTGCTTTGAAGGTGAATGTGTGATACTCATTTTTGTGAAGACACATGCATGTCACCAGATGTTATTGTGCGACATCATGCGGGTTATTTGGTATATGATTCAATGTGGTTGTTGTGACATATCTTTGTCTGTGGATGGGTCGGGGGTGCCCGGAGTGGGGCCCCGGGGAGGTGGGAGGTGGGGTTCTGGGTGTGATGGCGGTGGGTGTTGCTGCCCTCTTGGGGCTCCGGGATGCATTTTCTGTGGCTCCATGGCATCTGCTGTTCTTCAGGTGTGGCTATGGGCTGGGCTCTCTTTTGTGGTGCAGGTTGTAGTCCGACTTTGCACCAGGTCGGAGCAGGTGTTAGTTTCCTGGTGCTAACACGCCTTATCACATGTTTTGTGATCTTATCGCAGATCAGGCTGGTTGTTGAGAATGTTGTGGTGTGGTGTTGTCGCTGCTTTTTGCTCGGAAATGCCTATTCTGCATCTCATTAGCGATAGTAGCCGGGGTCATCCTTGGCAATGTTTTTTGCGACTGCTAACACCGAAAAACTGATGATGTGAGCTGTTTGCACCAGCTTGTGAATAGGGTGGTAAGTTTATCCCAAATTTGGCTGCGTTAAGATGCCGATTACTCGGCGATAGCTCCTTGAGAATATGGCCCCTTATTGCATGTTTTGTGTTCTTATCGCCGATCTGGCTGGTCGTTGAGAATGTTGTGACGTGGTATTGTCGTGGCTTTTTGCACGGGAACGCCTACTCTGCATCTCATTAGCGATAGTTGCCAGTGTCATCTGTGGCGATGTGTTTTTGAGGCTGCTATCGCAGGTAAACTGGTTATATGGGCTGTTAGCACCAGTTTGTGAATGGGGCGATACATTTATCATGACTTTGGCTGCGCTAAAGTGCCGATAACTCAGCGATAGCTCCTTGACAATATGCCCCTAAGTGTTTTTGGACAGAATGCACACCTGTTGCTTTGACTCTCCCATGTTATGCAACTCAATTCTCTGCTAAGGCAATTCGAAGTTAACCTGACAGTGTTGTTTGTACGTAATTCTAAATTTGCGCTAGTTGTTAAAGGGTCACAAATACAGATTACACCTTTCTTAACTTGTGCTGTTACTTAGACTGCTGTGACAAACAAAGGTCCACAATGTTTAATGTGTTCATCCAGTCGTCGCTTCTCCACTAAGACGGAGGGGCATCGCCCCACTGCTCCGCAGCAGGAAACATAAAATGATAATAACTCGTGGTATTATCATTTTAAGATTCCTTTTGCTGCGGCAGCTTTCTGGGCAGGGTGGGGCTGCCCTGAGAACAGAGGAGCTGTAAGCAGTCTTTACAACGTATGTCATTAATGCCTTTAGAATGCATTCATCACAACGCAAGTACAATTACATCATAATGCCATTAGAACAAATGGCATTACAATGCATATGCCTTTACCACGCATGTCTTTACAACAAATTTCGTTGTAAAGGCATGAATGGTAAAGGCATGTGTTTTACATGTAAGTATATGGTAAGTATAGGGTTTAGGGTGGGTTTGGGTTTTGGGGTGTAGCGGTAATTTTAGGGTTCAGGGTGTGTATGGGTTTTGGAGTGCCAAGGGGAATTTTAGGGTTTAGGGTGGGTATGGGTTTTGGAGTGCTAAGGGTAATTTTAGGGTTCAGGGTGAGAACGGTTTTTGGGGTGAAAAGTGTACTTTTAGGGTTCAGGGTGGGTATGGGTTGTGGGTTGCTAAGGGTAATTTTAGGGTTCAGGGTGGGTATGGGTTTTGGGACATAGGGGTAATTTTAGGGTTCAGGATTGGTTTAGGTTTTCCGGGAACCCAGGGTAATTTTGGGGTTAAGGGTGGAGTTGCGTTTTGGGGTGCCAAGGGTAATTTTAAGTTTTAGGGTGGGTATGGGTTTTAGGGTGCTAAGGGTAATTTTAGGGTTCAGGGTGGGTATGGTTTATGGGGTGTTAAGGGTAATTTTGGCACTTGGGGGTATGGGTATTGCGGTAGAAAGTGTATTTTTAAGGTTTTAGGGGGGATGGGTATTGGGGTAGTAAATGTAATTTTAGGGGTTTTGGGGTGTTTAAAAAAAAATGTTAACCTATCTTAATCACTTTTACCAAGTGTATTCATTTACCACCCATGCCTTTTCATTGTAATTGCAAGAGAGGTAAAGGCATATTCGTGGTAAAATTAGGCGTTGTGATGGTAAGTCGTGGTAAATGTATTAGCGTAGTAATACCCATGTTGTAATGACATGCGTGGTATTAGTACGCGATGTAACGTGTCCTATTCCAGAGGAGCAAGGGAGGAGTGGTTTGCCCACTCCTAAGTGCACATGACTGTTTGGCCAGCCCTCTCGGGCGACCCAAAACAGTCATGCGCACTCCCCATATTCTCCATATAGGCTGCATTACAGCCTGCATGGAGAACATGCCCAGTCCCCCATTCCCTGGCTGAGCGCTGATCCACGGCAATCAGACTAATCACAATGCTGCATTGCAGCATTGTGATTGTCTATCGGGAGCCTGGGAGCTGGGTGCCTCCTGCTGGTTCCTGTATCCTGCTGGAACAGGAATCAGGAAAAAGAGGATGGAGGAGAGGTGACGGCCGGCCAGCCGTCACAGGTAAGTGATGTTTGAAGTAAAAAAATTCACCCCGACCACCATGCCTCCGCCCCCACCCCACCACCCAAGCCTGGCAGCAGCTGCTACTGTGTTCATCTTTGTTCGAGTTGTCAGAATATTTGCTGTTTCCGGCTGGTGACCGAGAGGAAGCGAAATTCAATCTTCTAATAACAATCTAGCTTCAGGTAAAGAGGAAGGTAATTTCTTGCCTCTTTCATGGGAATAGTAAAAGTTGCCTGATTTTAAAGTGTCTGCTTCGTTTCTGAAGGTGCACTGGAAAGTATGCAAGCAAACCTTTTATTGATGTATATAATACTCTGTACCACCAACTAATAAATATTCTTGATGTGCCTTTGTACTTTTAATCAGAGATTTTCTGTCATTGTTACATACTGTCTACAGACAAAGGCCAATTGCGTACAATACCAGTACAGATAATGGGTTTTGTGTTAGCCCATAGCTTTATCAATGGTTGGCTTTCTTGCCCTTCTCATTTGCTTACTTCGTATTCCCCTTGTTTGGACCCTCCCCCAGAGCATGGCTTCTTTACCATCCTTTTGGTTGGTTGCCTTGTATTCTTCAGCTGCTTACATTCAAGGAACTACTTTTTGCTTTTGCGTTCAGCTTTCTAAAGGAGTGCATGTGTTTGCTTGCTATTGCCCCCTTAAACTGTGTATGTGACTTTTCCCACCCCAACGCTCTCTCTATGTTGTACCTCTGCAGTCCTCTGTTCGGATGATCCAACACGTATTCCCACTCGGTGCCATCAGCTGCAACATCACATTTCCTCTCCCCCTCCCACCTTCGTGGTCCTCATTTGTTCATGACCCCTCCATGTCTCTTTTATTTTTAATCAATTTGTTTTTATTTTTTAGGAGTGACCAGCAACTGTGATTTGCTACCAAGATGCTCTTTCCCTACATGTGTTTTCATCCATCTTTTATTTAGTATTTTAACACTCCAAGATGGGCGTCTGTCCTCTTGAAATGGTAAATTTAAAAAAAAGCAATCAAATTGACTCCTCCATAATGACGTATGCACATAAGGATGGTGATGCATTTGCACCGGTACATCATTATGCTGGGGCCACCCTACAATGTGGTCACATGCATCATCGCTCTGTGTGAGTTTTTAATTTTTTTTGCTCATGCTGTTCACCTTCTCCAATTGCGATCTGTTTGCAAATGGTGACCAGCATCTGCAAAAAGCATTGACAAACCCAAAAGTCCAGATCGTTTGGTTTTCTCAGTGCTTGTTGATGATCTTCACCCTCTTTCCATGGGTTGTGGTAATCAAGATTTGTAATGCAAAGGAGAGTTTGAACCCGAATGTAGATTATAAGCAGAGCAAACATACTGTGCAGTTCCAAACACAAATTTTAGCAGGTAAATCCTGGCATAAAGTGTACAGTGAAAATGCTATATACGTTTTGCCGCTCGAAACAGAAACAATTGCTGAATTGTCGCACTATCCCTAATCCCCTTTACAGAAGTCAGTGTGCATCTTGCAATATCATTACCTCCTTGTCCTTCTTACCGTCCCATTTCTTATAATTTATTACCTAGCTGAGGTCAAAATACTTCCCCCCAATATGACGCTGCCTACACGGCATGCATAAAGGGGGAAGCATGTCACCAGGACAGCCTGTTCTCTTATTTCTGTGCTGCTGACTGATACCTAGCGGGGTCAGAGGTAAGTGTTTTTATGTATCATGTTTCTCTGACCTTAACGGACTTGCACGAGCAGTCTTCGTTTTTTCTTTCATTTTGGGGACCGCACAGCCCTAATCCAGCCGGCACAGTTCCTGTCATGGGTTGCTGCTCTAAGCGTTCTTTCTCACATGGTTAGTATTCTCACCCGCGGTGCCACTGCTTTCCATTGGGGGCGGCCCGCTGTGTCACACTGGCTCTTCAGAGGCGCTGAGTGTAATGGGAGGCTCATCCACCATGGCGGAGGAGCGTCGCCCAACTGGCTCAGAGCCAGCAGGTGAAAAATAAAACGATATTCTTATCATTGTTTTGTTTTTCACCTGCCGACTGAGCCAACGTGCATAGGAAAGGGTGGGTCTGGGGCCATGGGAGGGAGAGGGAGGACTGGTTTGTGCACTTCTAAAGGCGCATGTTTGCTTGGCTGGTTATCTCAGGCCAGCCAAACACACATGCGCACTTAGGTTTCTCTAACCCGGCTGTATTGAAGAGCCAGGTTGGAGAAACAGCACAGATGCCCTCTCCTGAGTGAAGCATTAAAACAGCCCACTCAGGCCAATCCCAGTGCTGCTCTCATAGGATGAGACCATAGCGGGGATTGCACAGGGAGTCTGTGATACGACCAGGAAGAAGAACACCGAGGAGTGACGTGGGAGGCGGCTGGCAGCTTCAGGTAAGTCTTCGTTTTTAAAATTATTATTAAACTCCCACCTTGCTCCCTCCCGTTTCCCCCTCCACCCGCCTACCACTTTTTTTGTGGCGGTCACCACTGCTGAGTGTCCTCTTGGGTGTACAGCCATTTACCCCTGGCAGAGGCGCGTCCAGAGGCAGTGTTTCATGCGGTGGTTCTGCTTCCTGTCTCTCGTAGCTCCTGTGAGGTTTCAAGTGCCGCGAGAGCTTCGAAATGGAGCAGATTGCAGGAAGCAACCATGTTGTGTGTTTCTCACGTGGTCTATGGAGTCTACCTGTGACGACGCTGCGGGGGTGCGACATAGGCAGCATCATGCCTGCTTCTTCATGAGCTGTTGAGGCTGCTTTTCAGGCCAGAGAATCTGGGAAATCTCCTGCCAAGGTTCCAAGGCCAAGTACTGTGCTGGACATTGATGATCCTGACGAACAGGAGAGGCGTGATCGCTTTGTTCAGGGCGCTGAGCTCTCTGGTTTGTATGCTCATGCCCGGTACAACCAGGAATTGCCTTCTCCTGAGGAATAGGAGGTTGAGGATGATGTATTTTTACGCAGTATCAGCGCCCTGACCCAATCTCTTTTCTCTTGCACGGGGCAGTTCGCAAAGTGCTGGCCCATGAATGGAAGGAAATTCATATCAATAAGGGCCAAGTGAGGTCTTACCTCTGAAAAAAAACTGTGCTGCTTGTAACAAGGCTAATCTTCCTGACTGTAGCCTTGCTATTCTCTTCCTCTGAATCAACAAGGAGATTCTGCCTTTGATTCAGTTTGTTTAACTCGGTTTTTTTCCCCAGACTTTCCATTTCACGCTGTTTGAATTTTATTAGGCGCACTTCTCGGAGGCCTTAAGTGTCGGCTCCACGACGGCCAATGAACCTGCTGCACGCGCACGCATAATGTCTCGTGCCTCCGGAGAGACGCCCCTTCCTCTCAGACACCGCTGCGGAGATTCATAGCTGAGCGTTGGTGAAATCTGTTCAGGGGCGTTGAATGAGGCCCCAGTCCACAGTTTAATAAAATAAAAATCTCTATTCTGTTATAGCATGTCTGCTTCAACGCTGCTGATAATCCCTCCCCTGCCAACACTTCTTCGTCATGTGCAACATGCGCACTGGAATATTTTTTCTGACAGATCCGGTTTATAGAACATCAGTGTTTCAGCTGCTCATCAATAAAACCTTGCTAGTAAACTCACGCCTAACAGCAGCTGTTTCCTCATAAATGTTGTATTTTATTGCCCTTGAAAATGGTACTAAGGGGCTTCTTTTCAGAAATTTTATTTTGAGTATATATATTGGTTGTTAAATGCCAATAGAACAATAATTACGGCAGTGATGCCGTTTACTAGAACTCCTAATATACACAGTGCTCGCGAGACAAACAAACGGGGATTGTGTGTTGACCTTGGCAGTGGATGTGTTCAGCCCTATCGCTGTGCTTGCTTCTTTGGGGCAGATTTATAATAACTGGCGCATCCCTGCATATCAGCAGGGATGCGCCAGTTATTATGCGCCACAGCTGCGCCACCATGGATGCGCCGCATTTATAATGCGGCGCACCATGGGGCAAAAACGGCACAGATGCGTGACGCATCTGTGCCGTAAAAGTGGCGCATTGCTGGAGTTGCGTCGCAAGCGCGACGCAGCTCCAGCAATGCTCTGGGGGGCCCTATCTGTACAATGCTGCGTCAATCCTTACGCCTGCTTCAAGCAGGCGCAGGGTTTTGACGCGGGGTATTTACAACGTGACGCTTCTGGGAGATGCGTCACGTTGTTAAGCCCTGCGCCACATGTAGGCGTTCCAGGGCAGGTGGGGGCGTTCCGGCGCAGGAACGCCTCCAAAAAGTGGCTGAGTGAAATCTACAAGATTTCACTCAGTCACTTTTAGACCCATGCTGCGTCAAAACCCTGCGCCTGCTTGAAGCAGGCGTAAGGATTGACGCAGCATTGTGAAGATAGGGCCCCCCAGAGCAGTGCTGGAGCTGCGTCGCGCTTGCGACGCAACTCCAGCAATGCGCCACTTTTACGGCACAGATGCGTGACGCATCTGTGACGTTTTTGCCCTATGGTGCGCCGCATTATAAATGCGGCGCTTCCATGGTGGCAGAGCTGGTGCGTAAAATAACTGGCGCATCCCTGCTGATATGCAGGGATGCGCCAGTTATTATAAATATGCCCCTAACGGTTTAACTTTTCCAACCAAACTGAATAGTGACTTTTTTTTTTTTATTGATTGACAGATTATACACCTAAAATGCATATACGGAACTGGCAGCAGGCGGGAAACCAGAGACAAATTTCGGGGGGGGGGGGGGGCTGAAAAAGATTTCGGGGTGGGGGGGGCTAAGTCTTTCAGCCATAGGCAGAGTGGCTGTAAAAAGGGGTGAAAACACAACAAAAGCCTCGTTAACGAGTAAATGGTCTTTTAAAGACCTGTGAAGTACTCGGGTCCGGCTGCAATTAGACGAACGCCAACCCGCGAGGATGTCTCAGCCGGGCAGACACACATGAGGGGAGGGGAGGGGGGGGGGGTGAATTAAAGTGCCTAAAAAAAGATTGTATCCCCCCAAAAATGAGAAAATTAAAAACGTGTTCACGATTTCAATAATTTCCTTCACTTGTGAAACGATTGGGTACTCTCCACTGTTGTACGTGAAGTAATGTACCAGTTGTCAGTTTAACCGCAGTCCTGTTTCTAGCTTGCACGCCGCCTGACGTCACTGGCAAATCCGGTGTCGAGGATGGCTGTGACGTCGGGGGGCGGGTAGGCAGCGGCAGAAGAGCGCGAGGACGCGAGCCGGGGTTTCTACTCCCGCTGCTCCTCGTGGGCCGTAACCTTTGCACATGTACGAATAAACGTTCGTAAGCACAAGAATACTGTCTCGCCTCCCTCATTGGTACCACTACAAATGGCGACGAGGGTTAAAACGAACGTTACGGCCCGCGAGTGATTTATGTGCTGCCTGATGTCCCCATGTGCTGAATCTGCACGCTGATCTCCCCTCGCTGCTCCTGTGCTCCAGACTCCTTGCTGGTGATTACTGCTGCCTGGTTTTGCCTCCTGCACGCGTGAACCTGCGGGGGAAACTTGGTATGCTGCTTGGTGCTGCCTGCTGTATTGAGGTGCTGCTCTGCCCCGACGACCTCGTGATCTGCACCGGCGAGCTGCGGTGGAGGGGGCGCTGTCTCTGCTGATCCTTGTCGCTCCATATCCACCGAGGCTGCGTTGCTTGCTGCTGCGTCAGGCTCCTGCCTCCTTGCGACCGGAGTGCCCTTCCGAGCTTGGTGAGGACTATCCAGGAGCTGCTCCGTGGTCCCACGTGTGCCCGCTTGCCTGCGATGGCGCAACCCATCAACATATGTGTGCCGCCCCTCTTTCTGGACTCTCCCGGTAAGCCATGTATGAAGTGGAAGGGGTGGCTGCGCGCATTTGAGAATTACATCGTCTCCATTGATGGCGAGGGATATAGCGCTGCACGCAAGAAGTCGCTTCTGTTCGGACTGTTGGGGAAAGCAGGCCAGGAGGTTTTTGACAGCTTGCCCGTCTATACGGACCCTCCGGGGGCCCTTGCCCCTCTAGACGTGTACCAGGAGGCGGTTAAGCGGCTCGAACTACAATACTCTGAGGAGGGTAATATCATGGCGGGGCGCCATAAATTCGCCTTGCGGAAGCAGGAGGAAGGTGAGACTATCGAGGAGTATATTGCCTGTCTACGTGTGTTGGCACAAGACTGTGAATTCGGGGAGATGACTGATACTTACCTCAGGGACCAGGTGGTGTTCTACTGCCATTCCAAAAAGGTGCAGGAACGGTTGCTTTCTTGCAGGAATCCATCGCTGAAGGATGTGGTGGCCATTGCGAAGGCCGTTGAACGTTCCATGGTGTCCACGAAAGAACTTGCGAGCACGAGCCAGGCTTCTAATGTGTTCTTTGTGCAGGACAAACATAGAGGTGCATCCAGAACCCCAGACAGTGTGGCGAGCGAGAAAGGGGGGGGCAGGAAGCCACTCGCTTGTTTTAGATGTGGGTCAAGGGATCACCTGGCGGATAGCAGGACATGCCCAGCGCTGTCCAAAAGTTGTTCTAAGTGCAGGAAAGTGGGCCACTTCGCGGCAGTATGCAAAGCCAGGAGACCTGGTGGGAGCATGAAAGTGAGCTCGGTGAGCGACTGCGATGCTGATACTGATGCGGACATTGTATTGTCCATTGATGCTGAAGATGGGAGAGTGAAGGGGCCTATTGGCTCCGTTCTGATTGGTGCAGTTGAGCTGCCATTTACGGCCGATTCTGGTTCCCCCATTACCCTGATTTCTGACACCACGTATGAGTTGAAGTGGCAAGGTGTGAAATTGCATGAGACGGATGTGAACCCGAAGGCTTTTGGGGAGAAAGACATAGAGATGATGGGGTACTTCTGGGACTTCCTCACCTACAGGGGGCGAACAGTGAGAACGAAGATCTATGTGGCTGAGAAAGGGAGGAGCCTGGTAGGGTGGAAGGATCTGGCCAAGCTGGGGGTGATGCTAGTCCCGGGGGCGGACGATCCCATAGTCCTGAGGGATGATTGGGTCGGCTACGTGCAGCCGGATGATTTACCTGAGGGTTTAGGTGAGGTCATCGGCAAATTTGAGTCTGTGTTTGAAAACAAAGTAGGGCGTGTGAGAGGATTCGTGCACGCTATACGACTGAAGGAGGATGCCGTGCCGATAAAACACAAGGTCAGGTCAGTTCCCCTCTCTGTCAGGGGGGAGCTAAAGGCTGTTCTAGATAGGTTGAAGTCGGAGGGAGTGATAGAGGAAGCAGGCGCATCAGAGTGGGTGTCCGCAATCGTGGTGTCCAAGAAGAAGAGGACAGGGGACATTCGGCTATGTGTGGACCTGCGATCTTTGAACAGAAACATTCTGGTGAACTGCCACCCTCTACCCAACATCCAAGAGATCCTGTCTTCTACATCTGGGTCGCGATTTTTCACCTTGATAGATCTGAAGTCCGCATACCACCAGGTGTGCCTCACGGAGGAGTCCAAGGCACTTACCACCTTTGTTACCCCGTTCGGAGCCTACAGGTACGTCCGCCTTCCGTTCGGCCTCGCCTCAGCTTCCGGTGTCTTCCAAAGGTTGATGGATTTGCTCTTCGGCGACATGAAGGGGGTTGAAGCCTTCCAGGACGACATTCTAGTCCACACGGCGGGTGAAGAGGAGCACCTGGAGCTGCTGGGAGAAGTGCTGGGGGTACTGCGCGACAAAGGGATGACAGTCTCCAAGGACAAGTGCAAGTTCATGGAGGGCAGGATCGACTACTTGGGACACGTGCTGACCGCGGAGGGCATTGCGCCTAAAGATGATTTGGTGAGGGCCATACGTGATGCCCCGTGTCCCGGAGACAAAGACGCCCTACGATCGTTCCTGGGGCTCAGCGAATACTACTCCAAATTCATGCAGGGATATGCGACCATCGTGGAGCCCCTAAGGAAGCTACTGAGGAAGAACGAAAAATTCACGTGGGCGCATGCCCAACAAGCTGCTTTTGATGCCGTCAAGCAGGCCATCGTGGCTGCTCCCGTGCTACAGCCATACAACAGGGCATTCCAGAATGTGATCACAGTCGACGCAAGCGCCAAGGGTATCGGTGCAGTGTTTTGCCAGTTCCATGGGAAGACGGAGAACACGGTCGCTTTCATTTCCCGGTCACTGAGTGACGCTGAGAAGCATTACAGCACCATTGAGAGGGAGACGCTTGCATGCGTATGGGCCGTGGAGAAACTGAGGAACTATTTGTGGGGCATGGAGTTCGAACTGGTCACGGACCACAAGCCTTTAATCTACATGATGGACGGCGAAGGCCGCGGCAACGGGAAGGCCAGCTCAAGGCTTTTGCGGCTGATGTCCAGGCTGCAGGAGTATCATTTCACCATTAGACACATCAAGGGCGGCCTCAATTGCAGGGCGGATTGCTTGTCGCGCTTGCCGGTCAGCGCCGAGGGGGACGGATCCATGGATGACACGGAGTGCGTAGTGGCGCTGGTAGACGCTACGGCCATCTGCGAAGGATCCATTTCGGAGGAGGAATGGATGGCGGCCCAAGAGAACGACATGACCATGCGTAGGGTGATGGAACATATAATGGCTCGCTGGCCCCCGATCCGGAACTTGAACGGTGCGCTCAGGAGCTTCCAGCAGGTTAGTCCCGAACTCTCCATCGAGGGCGGCTTCGTGAAAAGGCATGAGCTGTTTGTGCCGCCGGAAGGGTTGAGAGAGAAGCTAATCCGGTTAGCTCACAAAGGTCACCCGGGCGCTACCGCCACAAGGAACCTACTCAAACAGTACTACTGGTGGCCAGGGATGTGCGGCGATGTCAGCAGTTTTATCGACCGATGCAGGCCATGCTTGAGGGCCGACAAGCACTGGAAGACGGCGAAAAGTACGCTGCAGCTGGTGGACATTCCTGCCGGTCCATGGATCAAGGTCGCCATTGACTTCGCGGGTCCGTTTACCCTGCTGCCTGACGATTGCAGACATCTCATTGTCCTCACGGATTACTTTTCCAAATGGATCCACTACAAGTTCGTCAGGGAGGTTACCACTGAACGAGTGATCAAGGAGCTGAAGAGGGTCTTCGCTAGTGAAGGACAGCCGAAGATTTTGATGTCCGACAACGGCACGCAGCTGGTCTCCAGGCAGATGAAGGACTTCCTGTCCAGATTGGGGATCAAGCAGGAGAAAACCCCGCTCTACAGCCCTAAGAGCAATGGGCAGGTCGAGCGGATGAATAGGTTCCTGAAGGAGGGTGTGCAACAGGCACTTGCCTCCAACTTGGATGTAAAAGCATTTCTGGCGGACAAGGTACACACATTTCACAACACGCCCAATGCTGTCACGGGGCACACTCCGTTCTACCTGATGAGAGGGAGGAGGTGTATGAGTGAGCTTACTCCCGAACTTGATAGGTGGTATGACATAAGGGAGGAATCTGAAGATGTATCCGATGAGAGGCTGAGGGTCAAAGAAAGAATTGTGGCCAAACAGGAAAGCAACAAGCGGTACGCTGATGTGGTGAATAGAGCCAAAGTCAAAGAGGTAGCGCAAGGGGATTGGGTGTTGGTGAAGAAACCAACCAAAGTGTTGAAGGGAGAGTCTGTTTTCCAAACCCCTGCACGTGTGCAAGGAGTGACTAAGGGAGCTGTCTGTTTGGAAGGAGGGGGATGGCGGAGCAAGGACGACATTGTCAGGCTCAAGGCAGGTCAAGAGGAAATCATCATGAGAGGCAGCCAGGTGCATGAGAATGAGATCGATGATAGTATGTACGAGTGGCAGGTGCAAGAAGACAATGAGGGGACCACTGAGGAAGATGTGAGTGCGTGCCACGGCCTAAGGGATGCTGAAGGCCATAGCGACAGCAGCCCCATGTCAGTGAGGAATGACAGTCATAACGTGATGAGTGCAAGCCAAGGTGGTACGGGCAACCGCAGCGGGGGGGCCAGTCTGCAAATCACTCCCCGTAGACCTACAAGGCATATCAGGGCACCAAAAAGGTTCGAAGACTTTGTTATGAGATGATTGTTATGTATAGTTCTCTATTTTGTTAAGAAAGGGAGATGTTGTACGTGAAGTAACGTACCAGTTGTCAGTTTAACCGCAGTCCTGTTTCTAGCTTGCACGCCGCCTGACGTCACTGGCCAATCCGGTGTCGAGGATGGCTGTGACGTCGGGGGGCGGGTAGGCAGCGGCAGAAGAGCGCGAGGACGCGAGCCGGGGTTTCTACTCCCGCTGCTCCTCGTGGGCCGTAACCTTTGCACATGTACGAATAAACGTTCGTAAGCACAAGAATACTGTCTCGCCTCCCTCATTGGTACCACTACATCCACCTTCAACAGAAATCACGTAATTACATGTGTAACTTTCGCAAAACACACGTTCCACTTTATCTGCTTGGAGCCTTTGTGAGCCACCCACTCATTATCTTCACAATAAACAGACATAGACTGGGAAGGTGTTCACACTGTGTCAATGTGTGCTTTTAAAAGAAGAAACTGAGGGGGACCATAAAATATAAAACGGAAAATATGGTAATATGAGGAAGAAAAATTACAATTTTTTGTTAAAATTTCGCTCAACTCCAAACTACACCCTCTAACCCCGACAACAATTTACATAATACATGAGGGGGAAAAATATGTCAATATGGCGACTCCCAAAAATGATTTTATGCAATGCTGAGCCGAAGAGTATTCCCTGTCGAGAGTTGAAAAGATGAACCACACGGAACCCTAATCCTTTGTGTCCGTTGTCTCTCCTAGGATGTGTGACACCGGCGAGGGCCTGTTTACTTTCCAGACACGTGAGGGAGAGATGATCTACCAGAAGGTGCACTCCGCCACCTTGGCAATAGCCGAGCAACACGAGAGGCTTATGCTGGAGATGGAGAAGAAATCGCGGGTAAGTACCCTCGACTGTAGGTTTAAATCCAGGCCCTGAGGTGAGTTTCGATGTCTGTTCCAGCAATTTCGTGACAGAGGGTCTTGCCTTCAAGCCATCCCGCCAGCATGGCTCCTGTCCTTCATTTATCACGGCAGTCTAGTGTCGTATTCACAGTTATCGAGGAGCACTACAATTTATGGTAATTGTCTGAAAACATAATCACAAGCAAAGGGCAATTATCAAGAGGAAGTGGCCGCGCCTGAGAAGGCCTTTTAGAAGGAATTGAGGAACTGATCAACCTATGACCACTTCTTCTGTTACAAAGGGGGACATGATTGCTACAGGAAAACATTAAAGTGAAGTGAGCAATCTTCTTTGAGGCCTTGTATAGATTAGCAGACTTTATCTCCCCGACCTCTGTTTTATTAAATTATTATTTGACTTTCCCAGCAACTTTTTACATTGTAAAAACTAAATATACATAGAGGTAAATTTGAAGTATATCTTGTTTAAGGCGACTTCTTCACCCAAAGGGATGTACAACACCATATTTTCCAATATACTTTGAAAACGTCAATGCAAAGCAAGAGAGCAAGCCTGAAGAATATTAGAATAAAAACACATGGAAGGAAGGGTGTTTAAATTAGGAAACCGTAGTTTCTCTGCATTTGCATACATTAAAACAGTGCGAATATGATGTATTTTAACTCACTTTTAAATGGATTACTGATCGGAAAATGGCTTCCAAAAATTGTCAACGACCGCACATTAGGGCTTAACAAACCTGATCTAACAGAATTTTGAACATGAACTATTGCTACAAGAACGTGCTGTTTACAAAAACAAGGTTTTAGAGACTTCGATTCAGATCTAATGATAAGCTCAAGTAAAGAATGATGCTGTGTATTTTAATGGATTTGTTTCTTCTGTTTGTTGGTAGGGTGGCTCACTTGGCAGCTTCGCATTTGCTTCAAATATACAATATTCTGGACATTGAAGCAGTTTTGCTTTCATTAGTAAAGGAAGTTGTGGAAATAAATATTAGCACACTTTTAGAAACTGTCTCATAATTTTGTTTGGAAAAATAAAGGGCTTATTACATGCATGGTGCATGAGGTAATTTGCTCCACACAGTCCACCAAGGCTGTATATAGTGCAAAGCCACCAGTGTCTATTTCTATATAGAATACGGGCCTCATTAGTTGCGTCTGGGTCAGTTTTGCACACGCAGTAGATCAGGTGTGCATGCATATTGTGCAATGAATCACCGTGCTTGTAATAAGCGAGGAGCTAATGCAGGTAACCACAAACTGTCGTTTCTGTATTCTGACATGAACACAGGGCCTGCATATTTCAGGGCAGTGACCTCCATGACAGGTAGTAGACAGGAGTAGGAGTTTGGATGGGAATTTGCACGGATAAGTGGCTGGACTGAGCCCTGATAAGGGAATTGGGAATGCTCAGAACATCCCATGAGTGGGAAAGTAACAGGACTTGCTGCTAAACCCATACTTTAAAATGACACTCACTCCAGTTCAGCATTGCAGTTCTCAACTTGTGGGATACCGCGCCATATCCTTGCCAAGAAAAAATGCAAATCCTCCACTCTCTCAGTGTATATGAGGTTTATGCACTCCCCTCATAGGCACTGGGATATGGATGCATAGGGGGTAGGGTTGGAGAGTGCTGCAGCGCTCACAAAATAAACGTGCTGAAGTTCAGAAAGTGAAGGAGCCAAGTGCTTAATATGAGTTGGTGTTTCCGGTGCTCGCCACCGGCACTTCTGACAGTCTGCTTCAAGGTGGTGTTTCTGGCTAATTTAGAGATCTCCATAACAACAATAAAGGGCATCATTACCATGCCCGGCGCTCGGACCGCTAGCCGCTATTGCTGCGTTCGGGAGGTGGCCAGACAAGCATGCTGCGGTCCGGCCGGGGTATTAGGATATGATGACCGGGCTGGCAGTCATAAAGTCAGCGGTTCCACCGCGGCTGCATGTCTCGGCTATTTAGAAGAGTTGCAGCAGATGTCGCCGTGGTGCAGAGCTTTCTGCATGTCCGTGCACAGTGCGCCATGCAGGGGAGTGAGGCAACTACATGTGCACCTAGGGCCACTTTTCAGTGGCCTATGACGGCTGGGGGCCCTGTTTGGAGCCCCCCTCCAATACCTTTCCGACAACCTTTTCATGGGGGGGTTCCCACTATGAAAAAGCTGTCAGAAAGAGATATCATAATCCCAATGCCGGTGCCTGCCTCTGCTCCGCCACCATTGTAGGATGTTGCTCTGACCGTTGCAAAGTCAGGATCTATAATCTCCTTTTGGTGATCCGATCGCCCAACATCATAATCAGGGCCTTAATTATTAATTTGATATACATTAAAATAACTATTACCTGCTGCCCAACCGTTCTTATAGTTTTGGGGCCTTGAAAAGCCCTAACTGTCACACTTGTATGAGTGGGATGGTTAGTAGTTGGGTGGTTGCTATCACTGGCCGCATGGCAGGAGCAATGTGTAGTGCAAGGGGTAGTGGCCTCCTGACGAGACCACTGGCACTTATTTATTTATTTTTTACAAATCCAGCACTGGATGAACCATAACAACACATTTATAATTTGTTTTTATCGTGTCACCTTTGGCGTGCGTACAAAAACAGAGGTTAGTTTGTCAGGATATATCCTCTTACAAATTGTTGCTTATTCTTTTAACATACAGATTGGTGTTTACTTTTTTTTCTTTGACTGCAAAGTTTGAGGACTTTGCAAAGTGAACAATCTAACAATCTTGATTGGAAGTTTGAAAGAAAAGGCTGTAGGGTGTCCATTTTTTGTAGCACAAACTGTACAAATATTTGAAAAAGCAAGCAGTTAGGAAAGCACAAATGACCCAAACGTTTCTTATATTATTCTAAAGTGTGATGTAAACAAAGAATTTAAAAGGGTTAAAATAATTCAAGACACTTTACTTAGTGATGCGCAAATAATAAATATTTGCTAAAACATAATTTCCACACATTGTGGTATTGCTATATATTTTTACCATTTAAAATGCATTTCATTGCGAATTGTGGTGCTATTTCAGTGAAAAATGTTCTGTCTGTAAATGAAAGTGTGCTACCACATCAGGCTTTAGTAATATACTTGTGACAGTGTGCTCCAAAATGTGCCATTGGCTACATGCCACATACTTACTACCCCCCTGCTGAATGGGTGTGTCTCATTTGCTATACATGCTCTTTGTGTTATGCATGGATTTTTCTCAATCCCTATGTAATGTAACCTTAAGGGCAACATTCCGACTCCAACATCCCAGCACAACTGACTCCCCTTGATTTTGCCATCCATGAACTTACTACCAAACCAAGTTCAATATTACTCCTCACAGGTAACATGATGCAGCAGTAAATGGGAGTCTCAGAACCCACTACCCCAACTCGCATTCCTCAGGTTAGCCTTCTTTTGACATATTAGGGGTCTTGGTAATAAGAGGCCTGCACCACCGTTGCATCACTAATTATGATGCTACAGCAGAGCAGACAGTACTCCATATTCACAAATTGACACACGTGGCCCAATATGTCAGTTTTAGTAAGTCTGCTTCCGAAATAAACAGCGCCCGAACCGGCTGCGTCACCCAGAGAATAATATATTCAAGGTAGAATGTAAAATCCAGCATAAAACTGATGCAGTGATATTTATGGGTTTGACCACAGAGCCTAAAATGCGTCAAAATTCCTGCACATCGGCGACCCAGTTTAGGAAATGACACATTGGCTGTGGTACATTAAGAAAAGCCACACAAAACAGTTTACAAGCTCTACTACGCCATGGAGGTGCTATTTTTGTGGCTGGCAGTTGAGAGGGGACCACCACCCCAACCCCCACCCAACCACGTAGGGAACACATGTTTCGCCAGTAGACTATCCTCATTGACCTCAGGTATGTTGTGGTCATCACATACTACTGACTCAGGAGGAAGTCCATAATGGAACTGCTGAACTAGATAGTGCCAAGGATCCAGCCACCAACCGCCAGGCCCACCTATATCCCACAGCAGGTCAAGCTGATGGCTGTCATCCACAACAGATCACAACAGCCAGAGTGGTAGGAATGTTGCAGCCATCTTTTTCTGTCTTTCTACCCTCTGTCCTGGATGCCATCATCAACCTCACACCCCAGTACCTTCCCTTCCTCAGGACACAACAACAGGAGCCGGACACCAAGCAAGGTTTGTATGCCATTGCCAGATTTCCACATGTGCTGGGTGCCATGGATTGCACACATGTGCATTTGGTTTCCCCAGCAGCAATATCACATCTGTACTAGAACCGAAAACGCACACACTCTATCAATTTTCAGGCCATCATGGACCTTTGGAGGATGTTTACAAATGTGCCTGGCAAAATATCCAGGGAGTACGAATGATGCCTACATCTTCAGGCACTCCGTCATCAATGACCGCTTCTAGAATGGCCAATATGGGAATGGACTACTTGTTGGTAAGCAAAACTGAAGTACTTGCAGACCTACTAACTGTAACAAATGTATGACATAATAGCCATCTCTGTGCCTTTTGAAGAAGATAGAGCATTATGTCTGAGGGGTGTGCCTCATACGTGCACCATGCATCATGCTACACGAGTAATGCAACCACCAAGTCACACATGTTAGGACACACAAAGCCACTTTCTGTGCCTTTGAATGGTGTAAAGGTACAGAGCAATTCAACACTGGCCAAAATTCATTGTAGAATCACTGTGTGCAAGAGAGGTATTCCATGGGCATTGTGGGGGTGTCGCCATTCAACTCCCCTGGGTCATGAGGCATGTCATGTATTCCACACAAGTTAACCTTTGGAATGTGAGAAATCAATTGGTTTCCTCAGGTAGTGTGTAACAAGGAAACTGAACTGAAGTGAGCCAAGTCACTCCCACTTCCTATGTGTGCTGCAGTCTGTGGCAAGCATACATAGACGATGATGGCTCCGAGGGTACATCATGTGCAGGAAGGTGCCCCTTCCTGCCCAAAGACAATCCTGCATGCAGTGCAGGCACCCAAGTACTTTCTTGTAAGTGTGTCCGTGTTTGTGCTAGGCAGAACATTGTGTGCCAGTGTAGGAGGAAAGGTCAGGAATGTGCTGTATGGCATAAATACTCTGTACTACTGCCCTTTCTCTGAGATGCAGTGCACTGCAGACAGGTGACTTGCAGCACTTCACAGTGCTACTTTTCCAAAAATCTGGGCCCTGATGTCATCTGCACATAGTGGCAACAATGCACTGCAACGTGGAGAAAATGATGTGCCACATTGACATGCACTTACTAATCTGTCAATGGCAGTAGCAACAGAACGTCAGTAAGTAGCAATGTGTCATTTCACTCTGTGGGAGTGGATAGAACCACATCAAATGCACAGGGTAAAGAATCCTGAATGAAATCAAGTGGCGTGACAGACAAGGCAATTGTGAGTACAAAGGCAACACAAGATATAAATCTATGGTGTGCAAAAGTTCCACAAGATCAGTGGTGTGAGAACAAGTACTGTGGAAATGAGCTAGTGTGTCACACTTGGCTGTACACTTGTATGCTGACCAAAGTCACAGGAGCAACATAGGTAGAAGTATGTGAAAAGGCCATTTGTGGCATGCTATGTCAGTGTAGGCCCCAGAGATGTATAAATGTAATTCCTGGATAACATTGTGACACCAACAGTACAAAACACACATATGTCTCAGCAATACTGACAGTCCACGTACACACATACAAGTAGGTCCACGGCCGCATTGACTGTTGTAACTAATGTGATGGCTCACTTATTCTAAGGATTAAGTGGGCCAAACGTAAAGCACATATATCCAGCAATGTAAAATTCACTAAGTCAAACACAATGCTGCCAAACAAGTCATATATCAGTCACCACCTTAGATTAAATTCCAACCTGGGCAAGGCACTACAGTGTACTCAGAATACCAATCTCAAGGTACATTTGCCACAGCAATGGGGGTGGGGGGAATCAAGGCATAGAACTATACAATGCCCTATAGTAGAGTCATAAACATACATGAGAGAAACCATTGTAAAGTGTCTAAATGTGGAATACGCAGCTCTTTCTAACAACATCAGTGTGTCACACATAAAGATGGCTCACATTGCAATACATATGTGTGTATCAAAGTGCACCATGAACACATCTCTGGCAAAAAGCCATAGTTGAATAGCATAACAATGTATGTGACATGTTTGAACTGCACCTTATTGATGCATCAAAATCACATGGCAAAGTTAGTGAACTATGAAACGGCTGTTTCAATGTCACATAGCCCATCAACAAAATCTGTGGGTTAACATGTACATATATATGTGTGAGCGTTATACATGTTGGTAATGTCACAACCTACCTAGGGTGGATCAACTAGCCACATTTCTGATCGATAATCTGTCACTTCTCATATGTGCTGAGTGCACATAACATAGAGTGATGAGGATCATTCCAAACTACACATCACTGCAAGTTACTGTATACACATGAACTTCTGGTTGTAGAAGTCTACAATGTATCAGGCCATGCTCATCATTTGCTATTACACAGAGATCTGGAACAGGCATGTCTAAACCTATAGCCTAATGCATAAGTAACACATATTCCGAAATGCCATAAATATGTGCATGAGTCATTCAGTACACATGGCACACATGGACAGGAATGTAGCTGTAACAGAGAGCAAAAACATTGACAGTTGCAATTTCTGTTTAACTGTCAGCTTACCAAGGATACGGTCTCCTCATGCCAATAGCGCATCACAGCACTGAGCCGGAATGACAGTACAACCAAGCACTGGTCATGACCCGCAACATTGTGGAGAGAACCTCTGGTTTGCTGAACGCCCGGTTCATATGCCTGGACATGTCAGGGGAGAGATTACTATACTCGCCCCCTATAGTCTGCGGGATCATCCTAGTATGTACCATTTTCCAGAACATCTCTGTACGGAAAAATGTCCAGTGGGACGTTGACCATGAGGATGAGGATCGTGGAGTGATCAGAAATACAGTGGCAGGGATTCAGCGATGCACCCACATTGTGCATAATGTTATCACTTAAAGTACATGTACTATGATGGACATAATATCCAATCATAATGGGAAGGTCCAACATGGAAATTAATGTTTTTATCCATCATTTGTGTTGGCACTTATGTCACAGTCCCAGTAAATGTCAGCTTATCCACATCTCATCAAATAGAAGAAGGCCTCAAATGTAACCATCATGTCATCAGAACTGTTCAGCAACATGGGGTCATGTGAGCCACCTATCAATTGCAAAGGATGTAGCCTTATGGCTTGAGTGGTCGACTTTGAAGCTGGGGAACCGGGTTCGAGTCTGGGCAACGAAGCTTAAAATCCTGTGATTCTGGGCAAATCCCTTAATCTCCCCATGCCTAACAAAAATGAATGTGTCCTTCTCTAACGAAACTGGTGCTCATGTAAAGCGAGCTGATACCAGATGTTTTGGGTCTAGTTTGCGCTATAAAAATCTAAAAAAATAAAAAATATATATATCTACAAAAATGCACTGTGAAACTGTGCACTGCATTAAAGGTAAAGGCCAAGCATGACACATTTGCTAATCAAAATTGATCATTACACACCCCTTGCTCTTGACCAATGCAGAGCTGCACAGCTAGCAGTCTTGATGTGTTGTGCAGCAGTAAAGCGTACAACAGATGGAATTAGCAACAAAAATCCCCAATCACCATACCTGAGGATAATCTCACATTGTAGTGTGTATCGACAATGTGGCAACATGCAGAATGAAAGTATTTTGCTGTACGTAATATTGGAGCAGATTCCATCTGACATAACGAATGACATGTTTTATTGACTAAGGCCTTCTGCCAAGTAAAATGTGTACAACCTGACACTTGTCAATAACACATACATGCATGTCTTGGCGACCAGACAACAAAGCACATGTGAACTATTTCCTGCCTACATTGTCAGATCTACCACCTCATGCTACAGTAGGTAAAGGACAAATGTGACATGCATTGCTCTGCAATGCAATGACAAACAAAGGCTTGTAAAAAGACAATTTGAGCAGATGACATTGTCACGATAACTGAGCAAGAAATACGTAGATGTGTGAGCATGTGCTAGTGGTTCGCATGCTTCACAGGGCCCAATTTGTGCAGTTCTGCACTGGTGTGATTAGTTGACCTATTTCACTGTGTGGCACTCAAGGTACCAATGCTTATTGTCACATCATGACGTTCAAAATGTCAAAAGGGATTTGCAACATAATGCCATGGCAGGGAAGGTCCATGATGCTTGGCCTTGTCCAACAAGAGCATTTGATAGGTACTGTTGTACAATTACCTTGAGATGGTATGCAGTGCTTTTTAGGTCTGCAAGTCTACCAGGGTGTTGTTAGTCCTATCTGAAACAGACATCCAACATGCAGGTTCAAGGTAGTGCATTTATTTACAGGTATGTTCATAGGCTAATTCAAAGTGGCAGTCCTTGCAGCAAGAACCCCAACATTTGTTTGAGAGACAAAGGATGTCCAGACAGAGTCCATGGGGGATACATGTCATGTGACATGTCGAGGAGCGGAGTATTCAGTGAGGAGGAGGTCCAAATTGCCATTAGGGAAGGTAGGCCTCATCAACAGTCTGCAAATAGATCAGATTAACAGGTCGACATACAAAAAAGGGGACAGTACCAATTGATGAGGGTGATGGCATGATAAATTGACACAGGTCCAATGGGAAACTAGCCAAGAGGCACAGACAAATGCTGCTGGATAGATCACTGCCAGAAATTGGTGAAGTCCAAATCTTACTCCTCCGATATGTGTTGTGTCTACCCTGAGGGTGGTGGTGTTTGTGAAGGAGTCATCTGAGGCATGCACATATCAAGGGCTGAAGATGTGGCTCCACTGTACCCGGCAGCATAAGTCTGTGCCAGCAAGGAGGGCAGCACAGATCTGACAAGGGCCTAATGGCTTTTCAGCAAGGCAAAAGCATTGTGGTGGAAAGCACCCATAGTAACAATGTAAGAGTCCTGCTTCTGCTCCATAGATTGGAGGATGGTGTTGATGACCCCCAGCTGGGTGTCAACCTCTCTGGTGTCACATTGGCAGGGCTGTTGTTGTTGCGTGTGCCTCATGACATCAGCAATGTCAGCCAGGGACTCGGCCATTTTATTGTGCAAAGGGAAGGTGCCTGTGATTGCTTCAGAAGAGTTCTTATTGGGACTAAGGCACCTACGGACTGCCTCTAGCTCAATCCTGAGCTCAATCCCCGCTTGCATTTCATTACCCAGCTGCTGCTGGACTCTTACTGCTCACTGTTTTGAAAACAACTTGGGGTCCTTGGAGTCCAAACTTGGACTTTGGCTAGTAGATGGGGCATGTTCTGTGGTAGGCGGTTCCTCTGGAGACTCAGTGATGCTGTCACCCCTTGCCGTGAATGGAGAAGGTGTTCCACTGGAGTCCAGGAGTTGCTCAATGGTGTCATCATCCATGGGGGGCAGGATGTTATCACCAACAGATTGGTCATCCAAGACAGGCTGCTGGTCAGGAGGTGTTGTTTCTCTCTCTGCAATGGAATTGGAATACGTTAACGTTGATCTATGCTAGATGTTGAAATAAGTTACTTTGGCTGACATACAGATGTTTTTCTCATTCACTTTCAGTTCAACATTGTGGCCAAGATTCATTGTAGTTGCCTTTCAGATGGCATTATCTCTTCATTGTTCACAGGACCACTGTGTGACAAGGGTGATATTTTGTGTCATACCACACATTGCAAGACAGTAAAACAGCTTGCTAGGCTATTCTGCTGGGGAGGATCAGTTGAAGTAAGGTCCACTTATGCTTTGGTGATTGCCTTTCTTTTTCATGATGGCTATATTGAATGGAGTTTCACTTGTTGACACCACTACTGTGCACATTGCACCAAGTCACCAGGTGCCTGCGTTGCCTGTGGCCACTATACAGCCCACAACCCCTGAGTAAATGATGTGGCTTTGGTCATGCATTATTGTTGATCCTGTACTCTGCCTTTCAGGCAGTACACCACCCTAGTCTACATTGTTGTACTGTCTTGTATGCACATTGTGCATTCATGTGGCCAAAGTGCTCATATTTGAAATGCATCCACGCAACACTACACAGCTAGCAAATTTGTTACATTGCAGGTATGTCTGAGGTCATATACTTACCATGGTTTTCCTAAATGTGTAAACTCATGTCATTTCATTATGCATTCAGTTGTCTCCATAGTTCTGTACTGTAGGCACTGTATACCAACTCTGAGGGGATAGGCTCAGTCAAACTAGGAAAGTTGCTACCACAGACCCTCACCCCATTTTGTCATTGCCAGATTTGTTTGTTGAGTATCATACATCGCTCAACTCAGCCCCACTTACTTGTACTTGTACATGATTTCATTTCCACTCCTCTAGAGGACCCAGGGACTCAACCTTCTGTCACAAACTAATGGCACATAGATGATCATTTGACTCACATGTATCACCAACACCCCCAATGTGAGTCACCATTTGCAATTGAGCGACATGGATGCCTGTATCTGAGTGCTATGGCTGAAGCTGTGGCCCACATGTTGGTAGTTATGATATTCTTTGACATGTACCTACACAGGTTGGTCACCTAAGTAGGCCCATACACCTCAACCTCCAAACATCACTAAGACCTGCCCATGTTTATGGACACAGATCTCATCCAGTCACTTCATAAATCCCTGCTTGATATCCTCCTGCTTTGACATGTATGGCATAGTCAGGCATTTCCCTTTCCAAATCCCTTCTGATAGGTGCTAGATCTTCCCCAAAGTCCACATCACTTGTGGATTTAGGAAACCAATACCCTCTTCTATGGCATCCCTCAGAAGTTTGACACTATCAGACACAGTAGTGCATGAGTATGATTTAGGCTACATTTCCATACACAAATCACTTCTCACCTCCTTGCTATGCAATGTCTCCCCATTCAGAAACATGCCAGTTCATTATGCCCAGCCGCAATTACATTGCATTACACTCTCAGGTGCCCACCAGCCTCACACACCTTCTATTCTTCTAACAAACACTCATGGTCCTTTAGCGTGCATCAATTGCACTCACCCTCACCACATTTTCAATTTGTGCATGACAGGAGGTAGGGTGGTCTATACCTTGGCAGCTGACACCTGTTTGCTCTCATCCTGCACATCAGTACAGATGCGTTTTTTGTACTTTCATGCTCTTTGCATTTTCCTATGTATTGATACTTCACATATTCCACACCCGGAAGCCCTCTCAAATAAGGAGTTAATCCTCTGGCAACCCCATTTCATTGCTTTGCAGGCCAGATTTAGCCCAAACACAGACACACTAGCCTCATGGTGCAAGAGGGCATGCATTGTCAAAGTCGGGGTGGGCAGGGTTCCAGTGTCCAAGCTTGATGGAGTGTTCCATTCCTGATTTTTTGCTTTGTATTGGGGGACTTGTAGTCCTGGTCACTAATGTTATACACTACATTACAAGTCCCAGGATACAAAGGAAAACCTGAACTGGTGCTGCATATCACACATGGACTGGACAAACCTGATGGAGCTGGACTGTGCTATGCAACATGTGACTGCACATTTTGACTTACATTTCTATAATGTATGAATGGACACTCAGCGCAGTGCAGTGCAGGAATGTTGCTTGCTGCACTGCAGAGTATGACATTTTTGGTCATATTGTCCCTCGTTGCCTCTTACCCTGTAGATCTTGTTGGTCCTTATAGCCAGCAATGTCCTGTCCGAGAACTCCTGCCACTAACTCTGCCAGGATGACTGATGCCACGTGCTCATTCAAGGGCATAAGATCCTCCTGGTCCTCAGGTCTGCCCCCTCTTGTCCGCATGGCTGTCTTCAGGATCTTGGTCTGTTTCTCCTTGATCCTACGCTTATAATTGAGCCAGCACTTCTTACACTCTAGCACTGTCCCTTTAGCTTGCCTGATACTGTTTATCTTCACAATGAACTGCCAAATGGCCTTTTTATTGCCTAATGGCAATTTGGAGGTGACAAAGAGTTGTTATTCATACCCTGTCACTTCGGTTATCCGAATATGATTCTCCTCCTCACTATAATTACTCTTCCTGTTCCCCTGGGGGTCAGTTTGGACATTCTGGCTGGTACTGGGGTTGTTTAGGTTATTGCCCTGGCTGCTGCTGCATGCTCCATCTCTCCCTTTTGAGGTATGGGGAAATGTTTACTCTTCCGATGCTTCACTCTTTAAGTGATTTTTGACCCATGACGCTAGAGTGATTTGCATTGCTTTACATGCCGCAAACTAACCAAGCCTCTCTTTTGCTGCACATGTGTCAGTGTTCTCTGTGGCAGCTGTCCCACTTAAAGGAAACAGCCATTACAACGCAGCTATTACCACACATAGCCTTTACCACATGGTTGTTACAACATGTGTACCTTTACCACTCATAGCCTTTACCCTGCATGATTATACAACGCATATGCCTTTACCACACATGACTTTACAAGAAATACATTGTAAAGGTTTGCATGGTAAGGGCATATATGGGGTACTGGTGGTAAGGGCATATGCGTGGTAATGGTGGTGGTGGTTAAGGCATATGTGTGACAATTAGCGTCTTTAGAGGAGCGAAGAGACCCTTACGTTTCCTCTTTACGTAAAAACGACCTGTGCCACTCGTAAGTCTTAAAGAGCTGCCTCATCATAAGGTAAGGGGAATTGCACATGAGGGCGTAGGGTAGGTGGGGGTTCATGGCCAGGTCCAGCTTCAGGGCTTTGGGCTGGGGGTGTTTTTTTTAAGGGCTGGGGGTTGGAGGAGGGGGGTTGCACCAGGGGCCTGGTTTAAGGCTTTGGGCTAGGGCCAGCATTTTTTATAAGGGCAGGGAGCCATGGGGTTGCACTAGGGGTCCAGTTTTAGGGCTCAGGCCTGGGCCCTGTTTTTCTTTTTTGAAGAGCTGGGTGCCGAGGGTGGGGGGTGTTGCACCAAGGGTCCAGTTCTATGGCTCAGGGCTGCTGTCGGGTATTTTTTAAATGGGCTAGGGGGGTTGTGCCAGGGTCCAGTTTTAGGGCTCAAGGCTGGGACCGGTATTTTGTTTAAGAGCTGGGGCCAGAGGGGGTTGCACCGGAGGAAAGTTTTAGGGCTCAGGCCTGGGATCAGGGAAAACATGTACCAGACATATGACTTTACCATTTGTGCTTTAACAACGCAAATCTTTTTGTAAAGACATGTGTGGTAAAGGCATATGCGTGGTAAAGACTTGCATGGTAAAGACTTGTGTGGTAGTGTTGTTTTCATTGTAATGACCATTTTGTAAAGCCATGCATGGTAATGGTTTGCTTGGTTCCGTCATGCATCCCCCACGGAAGCGTAATTTTTTGGGAAGCACCATGAAACCTTACACTATGGTGCATCGTATCATTAATACGCCGCATCCAAATTGTTTAAAAATGTCGTACTGGGGGTGTGGCCAAGATGGCGCAGAGACAAGTCGAACCTTGACAACTCTCCTGCCCGCCGCCGCTCTAAACAGCGCTTCCCGGGTACAGCCCGGGGCATACGCAGCACCGGGGGGGCCGCTAACACCAGCGGAGAGGGCTGGTGTCAGAGTGACCCCGAATGATCACACTAAGAGACAGCTAGCGAGGTCTGTTGGCGGCGGCAGCGGGGAAGTACGCTGCAGCAGCCGCAGCACGCGTCCAAGGCTGAAGCTGGGCTGCGACGGTGCCGAGGCTCCCACTCCAAGACTGGGGGAGGTGGACCATGGGTATGTGTGCATGTCGCAGCGCACACCCCTTTCACATAGGGCCTGCACTGGACACAGCAACACCTGGCCGAGGGTGAGGCCTTGTGTGGCCGTACTTTACAGGCACAGCCAGACAAGCTGTTCGGGCTGAGTCGGAGGGGCGAGGTGGCGCCTAGGTGGTCCCATCCGGAGTTTGACCTCCCTGCTGCGACTTCTTCTCTGCGGGGGGACCGGCCCGTGTCAAGCGTCCCACACCGGCGGCATACTAAGGATGGAGCGACGGCCCCCAGGCGGTAATGGAGAGGAGGCTGGTAGTGACATGGTAGGCTGGAGGCAAGCACTGCGACCACGGCCTTGGAGTTGCAAGGGAGGTAGGCCATGGCCCGCGCTGTCCTGCGTCTCCCCATCACCACGCACAGATCAGAAGGCACCCCAGTTCCTGTCAAGACACACACCCCCCCACAGTGTGAAGGGCCGGTGGAGAGCATTTTTCAGCCACGACATCCCTGACGCACATGGAAGTGAGGTGCTCGGGTTCCAGAGCGGAGCTGTGGGGAGACTTGTGGTTGCTCTATGCCTCCTGAGCATGTTCCTCCACTCTACTTTACGATGGGTGGATCGGCCCATGGTGGGCACGCACCACTGGGAGCAGCAAAGGGGGTGCAGCCAACTTGGTGAGAAGCACACCGGAAAGCCCGACGTCTTCCACTGTTATTACATGCCGGGGACCCAAAGACATGGGGGAAGCAGCGAGCCATGGCCTGAGGGGCGCTGCCAGGAAGGCCCATTCACACGCTGCTGCCAACTTCGGGGCTACTACAGTAGGGTTGCATGAGGGGCAAATGGCCGCCCAAACTGGGAGCAGTTCCCCGGCGCAACTTGATTAACCGGGCGAGTTCTGGGACAACAGCCGGACATCACGAGAAGATGCACGACAAACCTGAAGACCCCGGGCGACTGGCAAAGCTGATCCATTTACGATGGCAGCTGGGCACCCCAAAAAAGACCGCTCGATTAAAGACCTCCTGTCTCGCACCAGGGGGCCAAGTGAGAGGATGCAGCCACACTGTCAGGTGGGACAGGGTCCCAATCAGATCACACCATGGAAGCAACAAGAGCAACATTCGTTTAATGAATGAGAAATCATCATTCGCAACACACTGGAAAGAAGCAAGGCACAATATAGCGCAACTACGTTTCACTATTCTAGAAGCGCAAAAACCTTCAGGAGAGCATGATCCTGTTAAATCACTGGCACGTTCTGAATTTTTCTGGACTAAAAAATTGCAATCTCTCCAACCGATGGGATTGAACGACAGGATTGAATACAGTTGTTTTTTGTAAACAGCACTTACATGTGATATATCTGAATAATATCTCTTTACATGTTTGGTTAAATCTCTAATGTTTAATTACATTCATGTGAATTAAGGCTGTCTAACCATGTTTTCTAGATAATTTTATCGTATAGGTTTCATTTAAGTATGTTTTTTATGTCTAGTAATTGTCACGTTGATCCGCTTTCTATTTCCACTGATCTTGGTTTCTTAAGGGGTTACGTTGTTTACGTCACGTACACGTCCCTGGCTGAGCAGCCATGCACAATTCCCATACTCGGTGAGTCTGCCACGCACAGTTTTAAATCTCAAGCGTATCTCTGCTTATCTCGGCACAAAATGATTTTTTTATGCACTTGGTGAGGGGGTAGCTTATAACTAAATCTCACAGTAATGAGTCTGCTGGAACTTGCGCAAAGATTACTTTATCCTTTAGACACTCCGAAAAGTTTCTCTTTCATTTTGCAGCAACCGTTTTTTCTACCACGTTATCTTTATTGGTCACGCTTTGTCTCACCGAACTATCACGTTCACGTTCTTCCATTTATTTTCACACATTCTTAGAAAGCATGTGAACTTTTGGGCATGTTGTAACGAGAGGTTTATTCTCTAATACATATAGGTTGATGAATTCAGTCATGAGGACATATTAGCTGAATTGCTTCTTTTGTTGTTTTTTTTAGCATGGATCAATGACCCCTGACGAAGGGTCTGGATTTGACCCGAAATGCATTGGGTTTTGATGAACTTATGTCAGCTATAGATGATGTTGATTTCTTCAGAATATTTTGATTCCAATTGAACTCCATTTGCATGGATAGAATGCAATAAAAAACTTTTGAAACACAGAACACTTGCATGAGCTTTGAAAACTGAATTTACACATCGGTTTAAATTGAGTAGCAACTCGTTTGCTGTGTTTACAGTGCTCACACCAGCAAGAGGGAGTTTCTCTTGATGCACTTTCGTTTATATTTTCCTATGTGACGATTTGGACGTTCGTCGTGGTGTTTAGAGCACACTATTAACTTATTTTTTGAAAAAACGTTTAAATTTGAGTGCACTTTGGCCTTTAGTCAACACACCATGGAAGAACCAGTGACACAGTCGTTTATGGAGGCATTATTTACCTCCCTTCAAGATGAACTCCACTCTCTAAAAAGTGAATACGCCCAGGAGATCAAGGAGACCCGGAGAGATGAAGAGACAGAGTCCCTTCAACAGGAGGTTATCCGACTCCGGGAACAGCACATCGACATGCGGGCACATCTAGAAGACTTAGAAAATCGCTCCCAGAGAAACAATGTGGGCATTAGGGGATGGCGTCCGGGGCAGAGTGGGATGACATTGTTTGCTTTGTCCGAGATCTTTTCCACCACATTTTGGGGGGCCCTCTGCAATCTCCGACTCAACTGGACAGGGCACACCAGGTGGGCCTCCCCAGGCAGAGCATTTCTAGCCCTCCTTACTAGTCTGCGTGCATGACTTTCAAGTTAAAGAGGATATTCTGAAGATGGCACACAGTTCGCACCCTATTGTCTTCCAAAACCACTCCCCCACCCTTTTTCAGGACCTCGCGGCTCTCACCCTGCAGAAACGCCGTTCGTTCTGCCTGACGACAGCACAACTCCGCAGCCTGGGCATTTCCTACTCCTGGGGCCATACCTTTCACTTAATTTTCAGCTTGGAGGGAAAGCTACTTCAACTACGCTCACTCGCAGAGACATGCAGCATTCTGGGAATAGATCCCCCGGAGGAGCAGCCCTTGGGGGACACACCACCCTCCTCTCAAAGAGCAAAGAGAAACAGCTGGCAGAGAGTGGGACGGCGCTGTGCCTTAGCAAAGCCAGACCCTGAGGAGATCGCCAAGGGCCGGCAGGCAGCTTTGGAAGCAGTCCATTCCACATTGGCCAAAACTGTTGCCCCTTGAACCTGGACCCAACTTCTGCATAATGTATAGCTAAGGGAGAGTCGAGCCTCTGACCACATTACATCACCCCTTTAGACTTACTATGTGGTTTCAATATTCCCCAGGACTAGAAGTAAGAATGTATTTCTATTTTTTCCTATTGTTGTTGTTTGTTAATTCAGAAAGGGAATTTGTTGGGGCCTACATTCACCCACACAGGGGCAGCGCTATTTTTATACACTGTGCTGATAACATGCACAGCATAATTTCCTGGGTTCTCAGGAGGGGAGGTAGAGGGTCGGGGTTGAACAGATCAGACACCGGTTCGTTGCCCACATGACAGGAAGCACTCTTCACATTTTAACACTCAATGTGCTTGAGCTCAATAACCCGATCAAAAGGTGGGCGATACTTAATCACCTTGAGTCCTCTCAGGCAGATATATGCCTACTACAAGAAACCCACTTCCTCTATGTGGACTGTCACAGACTGAAATCTAGGGCCTTCCTGCAGCAATTCTTTTCATCTGCCCCTTCTAAATCAGCGGGAGTGGCAATCCTGGTGGCCAAGTCCTTCTGAGGGGTGATTGAGCAGAAGATAGAAGAAACCAGGGGGCACCTGTTAATATACAGGTTCTTCATTGCAGGGAGGTCACTTGCAATAGGTACAATTTATGCTCCCAATGAGAAACAAGAAGGGTTCCTAAATGGGGCACTGGAGAGAGCACTGGGTTCTGGGGACCAACTAGTACTACTGGGAGGGGACCTTAATCTAGTATTGGAAAACTCGATGGACAGATCGGCACAGAGGTATAGCCAGTCAGGAGCGTTGTCCACAGAGGGTCGGGCGCCACTGGGGCAGCTGGAGGTGGTGGATTTATGGAGGGCTAAACATCCACAGTCCATAGCATTTTCATACTATTCCAATGCCCATAAAACATATGCCAGACTGGACTATTTTTTGGGTACGCAGGAAATTCTTCCACTCACACAAGACATTGAAATACATACAGCTGCGCTGTCCGACCACAGGGCGGTCACACTCTCACTTTCTCTCCCCCCGACTGCTCTCCCCCCCAGGTCCTGGTAGTTACGAGAGTTGATGCTACTACGCAAGGAGGTTAAAAACCAAATTCTGCACTCACTTGAAGACTATCTTACCCATAACGAAACCCCCGAAACATCACATGCAACACTATGGGGAGCACTCAAGGCTGTCATTAGAGGGGAATTCATTGCTATCCCCTCAGCAGATAATAATTTGCGTTGGGCAAAGAGAGATGACCTCACTGGGCAAACCAGGGAAGTTGAACGCATACTCCGGGGCACGGGAGCCCCACGGGTCTGGTGCCAACTATCCAACATGCGCGCACAACTAGCAGCATTAGACACAGACAGGGCAGAATACTCGCATTCAGCCTACGGCACTCATATTGTATCGGGGGAGACAAGTTCAGCTGGTGCCTAGCTAATACCCTCCAGGCTAAAAGATAAGAACATGGAATCTCCGAGATTTATTCCCCTGCAGGGTACCTGGTCACTGAAGGCCCAGACATAGTGAATGCCTTCAAGGACTTTTACAAGCACCTACATGATTCCCAACGCCTGGACGCAGAGGCCGGATGCCAATATCTGAAGGGGGCCAAGACCTCGACTTTTACCGCATATCAGGCAGAGACCCTTGATGAGGACATTCGCATCAAGGAGGTCATTTCGGTGATAGTGCACCTTAAACGTGCTAAATCGCCTGGCCCAGATGGGATCTCAGAAGCCTTTTACAAATCCTTTTGCTCCACTCTAGCCCCTGTCCTCACAAAACTCTATAATTCCTTTTCAGATCCCGGGTCGCTCCCGTCTGACATGCTTAAAGCCTCTATAATAGTTCTCCCTAAGCCCAGGAAGGACATACAACGTTGCAGCTCTAGCCGGCCTATTTCCCTCTTTAATATTGACCTTAAATTATATACGAGTATTATAGCCCACAGAATCAACACTTGTCACCCCTTCCTAGTGGACCCGGACCAAGCAGGCTTTGTTCCTCATAGGCAGGCCAGCGATAATACTAAGAGAGTGCTGCATATCATTGACAAAGTGAAAAGGTTCCAGAGGGAATATATGCTCTTAGCAGTTGACGCCGAGAAGGCATTCGACCGGGTCCACTGGCCGTACCTCAACCAGGTACTGGCTCACTTTGGGTTCGGGGACAGATGCAAAACCCGAATCCTAAATTGCTACCAAGCCCCTATTGCGTCAGTCTGGATTAATGGCTTTACCTCAACCCCCTTCTCCATACACAGAGGCACCCGTCAGGGATGCCCGCTCTCGCCCTTATTATTTGCTCTGTATATGGAGCGCATGGCCCAGAGGATCCGAGATCATCAGGACATCGTCGGCGTCCAATTCGGGGAAGATAGGTATTCCATCAGTCTCTTTGCCGACAACGTCCTGACATCCCTGGCGAACCTGATTATTTCTCTACCGGTCTTTCTGGTGGAGCTGAAGGCTTTTGGGGCAGTCTCTGGGTTCCAAATCAGCATCAATAAATCTCAAGCACTTAACCACTCGGTGCCTAAGGGTACAGTGGACCTCCTTGCATCCCAGTTCCTGGTGCTGTGGACCTCAGAGACTATTCCGTATCTGGGGATCAACCTAGCCAGCACGATTCAAGCAACATTAGACAGCAACTACGAGGCACTTCTTCGACAAATAAGAAGTGACCTGGGGAAGTGGAAACACCTTCGAATCTCTTGGCTGGGTCGGATAGCGGCTTAAAACTAAGATGACGGCCCTTCCCAAGATATTATATCTCTTACAGACCATGCCACTCTCTCCCCCACGGGGTACGATCGCTAAACTCCTATGAGAACTTGCGCAGTTCATTTGGCAGGGACGGAAGCCGCTCATGAAGCGCTCCCTGAGCTATCTCCCCCCCCCGAAGCCGGTGGGCTGGGAATCCCGGATTTACAACTCTATTTTAAGGCGGCGCAACTGCGATATCTGGTGGAATGGAGTCGCTCAGAATCTGAGAAGCACTGGCTTTTCCAGGATAGAGCGGTGGCAGGCATGGCCCTCTAGAAGATTCCATTTCACCCCAAAGCACACAGTCCAAGAAGCCAGTACCTGTCCGCAATAACCCGAATAAACATAACGGCTTGGGATAGTGTTAGCATTAGAATGGGTCTGACTACTTATCCATCTCCGCTGACTCCCCTTTTCGAGAACCCAGACTTCACCCCGGGATTTACAGTGGTGTATTTTACAATCTGGAGAGCATCAGAATGCTGCTCCATGGGCCATTTCTTTAATTCAGAGGGCCTACTCTCATTCCCCCAACTACGAGAAGACTGTGGGCTCCCGGATTCGGAACGATTTCACTATCTTCAATCGAGACATTGGATCATGCACCCCTCCAATTGCACCAAGGCGCAGCATCGTTTGACTCAGTATGAAAGGTGGCTCCTGGCCAAATCGTCTGATAAAGGCATGATTTCAGATTTATACGCAATCTAGTCCAGAGAAACAACATCAGACCTCTAATTCCGCACCTCAAGCCAGTTTCAATTAGTAGTATTCCTGCGCAACCAACCCCAATGCCAGCCGTTGTTTGACGCTTCTGACAATTCCTCGGTACGATCTTCACATGCAGGACTTATCATACCTGCAATCTCTTCGGTCTGTTCCAGCATATTACACTGGACCATAACACACACTGTTTCTCGGGACGCTTGAGTAATGTTACTGCTTTCTTAACAATCAATCAATCAATCAATCAATCAATCAATCAGTCAATCAATCAATCAATCAGGTTAACAGGTTCCTATAACCAAGCTTTTGAATTTGGAATCATATTGGGGAGTTCTCACAACATTTTTCGTCTATGGAATCCATACATCTGCTATAACTACCTAACCTACATTCTTTTTGTCTATATATGCACGCCTATTGAATCTGGAATCACAACGAGGAGTACCTACAGTTTATGTCATACCAGAACTTATTCACTGGCCATCTGAGCTAGTACAATCCAGAGTTTATTTTTGTTGCCCTGATGAAGTTCCCAGTGTGGGAATGAAACGCGTTGGGTGATTGTTCCGTTTTGCTGAATCTTAAAATTTGAAATAAAGAACTTATTTTTATACTATTACCTGACTATTGGACTTCATGACCTGGCGCACCCCCATTTCATAAAATACACAATCTTGCTTCAAACCCAGGTTCACACATTCCACGCTGGGTGGGCACGATGGGAGGAGGAACTGGGGCGATCCCTGAGCGCAAAAGATTGGGAGGGCATCGCCTACAGGGCCCGCCACACAGCACATAGTATGGCCCTTACAGAGACACTCACTAAGATCACATCACACTGGTATTACACACCAGTCAGGATCAATAAAATCAAACCTTCGCATAGCTACAGCTGCTGGTGGGGCTGTGGAAACAAGGGGTCCCTAACACATATACTGTGGGATTGCCCGCCGTTTCAGCAATATTGGACACATGTCATTGATGATTGAGACATACATCTGGACACACAGCTCCCACGATTTCCAACCTACGTGCTGCTGGGCCTCCCAAACCCATTAACATACCCTCTAAAATCCACCTGTGGCCGACAGATTGGAATGGCGCTGGGAGCGACAGCCCAGGCAATCCTGGCCCACTGGGGCACAGCGACTATAACCACACATACAAACTGGCAACACAGGATCTGGCACATTTTGGTAATGGAGAAGATCTCCATGACACTGGCAGGGAAGGGAGACGAATTTCAGGAGTTATGGGACCCTTACGTGTCGCTGTTGTCACAGGAATTCCATGAGTTGGCGTGCCCCAAGTATCTCAGGCTTTAAGGCCTTTTGAAGGTCCCTGGGCTGGAGAGACACATGGAGAAATGATCGCATTTTTATACACACATTGCTGCAGATATCGCATATGGGTGAGTGGGGCTGGGGCGGAGTTGGGGGGAGTCTCTTGTGGGGGGGTTTTTCCTTTGGTTTTTTTTCTTTTCTCTTTTTGGTGTTGTTTATGTACCAATCGCAGCAAGGCATTAAGTCTGTTTTGCTTCTAGATGGCTGTATGCCCCCAAAGACCAAAATATGCTGCTGTATTCACTTGGTATTTTTGAAAATGCTAATAGAAGATTTAAACCGTAAAAATGTCATACTGCAGCACAACTTCTTCTGACCCATGGTTGCTTTACCGCAGCAATGCGTCAGTTTTCATAAAGGAGAGCCTAGATCTTGTTCCTGTATACTATGATTTTCACTTTTACACTGGCCCATTGCTCAAATGTGCCTCTCTACCACTTTCCCAGCGAGTAGGGATCAGGATTATTTTTAAACATCACTTTATATTGATCAAACTAGATCTTAGTCCTGATCTAAGCCTGAATTGTCATTGGCCCAATACAATGTCTTCTCTTTTCACACCGAACACTTTCTTCTGGTATACAAAATAGCATGGGGAAAGACCACTTCCAGAGGCAATTTTCTGGTTGTCAATAAAGATAAATCCAATTAACAGTTCTCAGAGTTTTCAACATATGTGCATATAGACCACGGTCAGCAGGTGTCCATCATCTACCTCACTTCATGATCCAAACATATCTTTCTGAAAGCATACTAATCATAACAACCTCATTCACATCTCAAAACCACACCACCAACTCTACATCATCAAACTCCAGCCTGACTTGCATGCTATGCAATGTTGGATCAACAAACATGCAGCATCATGGCATAGATAATATCATTGATGCGCACAATATGCATGCACTTTGCAGCAGCACAGAACTTTAGCTAAATACACACTCACAAGCGCTGATGAGGTCTCAACCCAGAGGCTGCTCCATCCTATGTGAAGGTAGACACTGACTAAAGTAATTCAATTAAAATCCTTACTGTGCATTAAAAGACCTTCTGCAATTAAATTCCCCGCTTCATTTCTCCTCACTCCCAACTTTCAGCAAGATTGCATTCACAACATCCTCAACCTTCCATGATAGCACTGTGACAAATTACAACAAAATTGTTTTCAACACCATTGGAGCAGTCACTCCTCTCAAACTTTAACAGCACTCACATAATGAGGAAAGTCATTAAACCATTAGAACTTTACACAACACTGAAAAGGTCTGGAGCTGTTCACAGTCACACATGCTCTTCTACAAGCTCAAAACCATCAGGAAATAATATAAACCATCATACTTTGAACAAAAATAACTTTATTCAGAGGCAGTTCTCTACATTTCCTAATCCTGTGAGCAACCTCTTTTGCTTTATCCATGCTAATACTAGCTCTTTGGCCAATTACTCTTTAGCTTCTTTATCTATTAACTTTAATAAATGTCACAGTTGAAATACAAACTCAGATAAAAATAATCACCAAACTGCTCTAATCCCAAACAATCTATCCCAGCAACCTGGACCACCTTTAACAGTTATGTCCCTACCACCACAGATTACCTATCCAACTGATGCAGTGGATGAAACACACAAACTGCTATCACAACACTGTCCGAACTAATATTAATAAGTCAAAAGTTTAGCTCTACAAAAATGACTTGTGTCTCATCAAGGGTATCTTTCTCAATTCACTAAAACCAGACCAGATCACTCAATCATGAAAAAAAAACTTGGACACAAATCTCATAGATCATTTTAGACCAGATTTCATCTTAACCTGGCTAAAAAAAAATGCAGACTGTGTTTCTAATCAACTAATGAAATGTATTATTGATAACCATGTGCTTGATTACTATCAATCAGGTTCTGGGTTCAGCATGAATACAGCCTCCCTAACAATCCTTGACAGTATATGTTCAATTTTGATTTCAAGTGGCCCATGCTTTCTATTGTCACTTGAATGCTCAGTGATGTTCAGTACAGTCCTCCACCACAAGCTACTTACAATGACGGAGTAAATAATGTGCTTTGACAATTACGTACAAAGTTTGTTCCATTTCATGTCACACTGTGTATAGTATGGGAACATTGGAAATATTATCTCAAAGAACTCACCAATGATGTTCATTGTCTCTCAAGTCTTCAGTTATGTACTGCAATGTTCAAATTTTGCCTCAAACCTGTTTCTACTGGTGGATACTGCTGTACGTGTTCACTAGTATGTGGATAGCACACAAATGTTTAAATACATCCATTATCAAAGATATTCACACCGCCAAAGCCCATCTCATGCTACTCCAATTTTGTATGTCAAACAACTTTCTCATGTTAAACTCTCAAAAAAGAGGGTTCATCCTCATCACAAGCCAGTTCAAAAACAAATTGGATCTTTCTCTCTTGCCTGAGCTCAAACTATCCCATTCTCTCCCCCAGAGTAAAATTCCTGAACTTTACCTTTCACCTTTCACAACATGTTATCCTTATCCCAGAACATCAACAGGATAGCCCGTTTCACCAATTATTTCTTCCCTTCTCTCCTGGTCAACAGAAAACTGATGCCAACAAATTATTCAGCTCTCAACTTAAAAGCCGTAATGCTTCATGGCATGTGTTCCTCTGTCCTTGCTCACTCTGATCTTAGCTGTTTGTCATGTCTCAGCTCATCTTGTCTAGGCTAAGGGACCAACATCTCTAGTTTTAAGAGTGTTGCATCGGCTTCCTACTGAGGAATTACTTGCACCATCTGTTGTTTATTGTTAAACCCTGGATCCCCGGTTGGCTGAGCTAGGTACCTTAGGCCAAATAGGGACCCTCGTTTCCATGTCAGGGAAAGGAAGGACACCTTCTCAGATAGCCCCCGCTCACCCCCTTGGCGTTTGGCACGAGCAGCCAGGCTTATCTTCAAGGCAAATGTGTAAAGTATTTGCAACCACGCTCACAGCAACCCAATGATGACACCACAAATGGACTCCACACAAGTTTCATAAAAATGAGTATAAATTTATATGAAAAGATATACGATAAGACCACACAATATAAATCCAACATATGCGTATTTGTAATATTCCTCCTGGCCGGTTATTAGTCCAGCCAGCCCTTGTAAGTTCTGGCAATATTAATGAGCACTTCTAAACGCTCCACTGCAGTCCTACTGCAATGCTATGCAGTTCATAATGCTAGAATCAGGCACTTTGCAATGTAAAAATAATGCAATGCGTAACGCAACAATCAGGTACTTCGTTATGCAGAAATAGTGCAATGTGTAATACACTAATCAGGTATTTCGTTATGCAGGAATAATGCAATGCGTAATACACTAATCAGGTAGTTCGTTATCCAGAAACAATTCAATGCAAAATATGACAATCAGGTAGTTCGTTATGCAGAAATAATGCAATGCGTAATACGACAACCAGGTAGTTTGTTATGCAGAAATAATGCAATGTGTAATACAACAATCAGGTAGTTCGTTGTGCAGAAACCATGCAATGCGGAATACACTCCAGCACCGATCACGGTGCCAAAGGCGGTCTCTCCGCCACTCGTGCTGACTCGTAGTCAGCCTCTGTCAACAGTTGCCCCCACACGGGTATGGTGTAAACAAAAAGTACAGATCCGCACTGCTGCCCCGGTACTGCCACTCCTTTAGCAAGTACGGGCTGCGATACGAGCCGAAGCAGAGGCTCACGCTGCAGGAATGGGAGAGGCCGAGAGCGTCTCCCTCCAAGCCCGCACCCCGCCCCAGGCATCGACACACGTTACCTGGTGAGTGGGACCTCGCTCTCCTCTCCTCTTCCAGCCACTTGGGCCTCCGATGCAATCTTTGTCAATTCCGCTTTGTTCGAGGTCCCACTCTGGCAATGGGGGGCTCGGGCCAGCGGCTCAGCTCCTCCGGGGCTGCCGGTCCGGGCCGCTGATGCTACGAAGATCTCAAGCTGCAACAGGGCACACGCACACAGCGTCGCTGAGACTCACTTGAGCTTCGGTTGCACGATCGCCGGGCACTCCTCACGAAGGTCTCAGGCTGCACGAAGCACACGCACACAGAGTTGCTGAGACTCACTTGAACTCCGGGTGTACAATAACAAGGCAATCCTCACAAAGGTCTCAGGCTGCACAAAGAACAGGCACACAGCGTCGCTGAGACTCACTTAGACTCCAGGTGTGCACGTTAACAAGGCAATCCTCACGAAATTCTCAGGCTGCACAAAGCACATGCACACAGCATCGCTGAGACTCGCTTGGACTCCAGGTGCCCGCGATCACAGGGTACTTCTTACGAGGGTCTCAGGCTGCAAAAAGCACATGGACAAAGCGTCGCTGAGACTCTCCTGGAAACTTTTGTGTTCCTAAGTTTCCGCAACAGGGATCCAGCTCACCTCGGGCCCTTTGGGGGTAAGTTACTTCCGGACACATCACACAGCAAAGTCCTTTCAAGTAGGGGGTACACAGCACACAGCAAAGTCCCTTTAGCCTCTCCTTAGTTAAAAAAGCAAACTGCAGGCCAGTCCCAGAACACACAGCAAGGGTCAGTCCTTTCCTTCAGTCTCTTTGGTTGTTTCTTCCTTGGCAAAGGTTCCTCTTGACCACGAAATAGCTTCAGTCTTGTTCAAACTTGATCAATCCATTTCTCCAAAGTTCAAGGGATTCAGCTCTCATAGTTATTCCCTAAATGTCTTTGAAGTCTTTGTGTTCAGGGCGGCACTGACCCCTGTTCAAACCGGTTCTGGTTGCCTCCCTACCAGTGACATCTTCTTCCTTTGATTAGTGGGGGTCTGGATTCTCAATCACTCAGCAGGAGATGGGACCATTGTTTTATGGCAGCAACCCAGGCCTCTTCACCTCTAGGGGCTACTCCTCCCCCAACACTCCAGATGCAGGTCAGCCTGTTGCTGTCTCACCTCCTTCCCTGGGTCAAGACATTCCCCAGATCCTATCACTTTCATATCCAGACAGTCAATCCACAACCAGGCAGAGAAACACAGAAATGTTAGAGCACAAACACCCAGCCATTTCTAAAAGAGTGTCTTCTAAACACACAATGCAAAAACCACCTTCATAAAAAAATGTGTTATTACATTGTGAGTTCAGGCACACGAAACTTCACCTCTCCATCTTAAGCCTTTGGGAAGATAGGCTGGAAAGCATATTACACAGCCTCCCCATTCTATCCTATGGGCAAGATGGCCTATCCACAGTGAAAAACGAAATGGAGATTATTTCACTGTCAGGACATAGTACACACCTTAGTACATGTCATACCTTTTACATGCACTGCACCCTGCCCAGGGGGTACCTTGGACCTACCATAGGGGAATCTGATGTGCATAGAAGGGGAAGGGGAAGGTCTGGCAAGTGGGTGCACTTGTCAGAACAACATGGCAGTTTAACAAACTGCGAGCAGGCACTGCAATGGCAGGCCTGAGTTCCCTCTTTAAGGCTACTTGTGTGGGTGGCACAATTAGTGCTGCAGGCCCACTAGTAGCAGTTGCATTACCAGCCCTGGCACAGATAGTGCACTTTACTAGAGACTTTACTAGTAAGGCAAACATACCAAACATGGACAACCAATTACCATTACACATTATACAGGGAGCACTTGCACTTTCACACTGATCAGCAGTTTCAAAGTTTCCAAAACATCTAAGTTGGCAACACTATGTCAGAAAAAAGGTCTAGGGGGAAAGCAAAAGGTTTAGGGAACTTTAGCCAAAAAGGGCCAAGTCCAACATTTATCATAAAAGGTCCTTCATCTATGAAGCCTACCTTATATGAAGAAATCATGTCAATTTCCAGTGGACAATGAGTCCTCAGAAGCAGAGACACTCTACATTTGGAAACTCCAAAACAGAAACATTGCCTGTATTTTGATTGTAGAGGCATGTCAAATATTTCAATATGACTAAAAAGTCAACAGGGTTACTTTATGCTTGTTAAATAAAAATAAAGCCTAAATGATGAGTTAGAAATCTAATACTTTTTACACAGTTCACATCAGAGAAAACAAATTCACTATTTGGTTGTAATTGCAAATAAATCAGCAGTATGTTTTTAGCAAAGTTTAAAACACTATAGAAATGTATGGAACAATTACTGAACAAAAAGTCTGTAGAATAATCAACCATTCATTGACAAATGTCTGCACAACTGCCTGGTGCTAACCTTAGGCTTCCTTAGCCCAAACACAAGCTCACCTAAAGAGCAGGAGCCTGCTGCACTTAATCAAAGTTGCAAACATCCTTTGTGCTTTTCCTAATCCAATCATAATACAGTAGCAAGATGCCGCACCCACCACCAAGATTTACATTTCAGATGGTATCCCTCTAGAATTTACAGCCCTTTGTACCTTCATTTTGGAGTGAGACTCACATCATAACCTTTCCTAAAAAAATGATCCAACCAACCCTGGGTCATATCAACCCATATCGTTAATCAATTGTAACTCAAAAATATACTGAAAAACTACTGGCCCGATGACTCATCAGTATCATTGCTAACATAGTGACAACATGGCAGCATGGGTTCATAGTTGGCAACAGCACTACTGACCATATCAATCGGGTTATTGTACTCATTGAAATAGCGGAATCTGAAAACACACTATTGGCAGTGATCCTGCTTTATGCCATAAAGACCTTTGATCGGATTAACTGGATCTATTTGTGGAAAATTATGGAGATCATAGGCTTCAGGGAACATTTTACCAACTCCATCAAATCTTTCAGCAGATAACCAGTTGCTAATCTTCAAGTAATGGGCAACTCCTCATAGAATATTATAGTAATTTGTCAAAGCAGGGATGTCTCAGCTCTCCACTATTATTTGCCATCTATCTAGATCCTTTCTTAAGGAAATTATATGGAAATCAGAATATTGCTGCAATATATTGTAATGGTCATCTTACAAAAGTACTGGCTTATACAAATAATAATGCAGTAGTAACTTCCTTTCCTAAAAGAGCAATAGAAGCCAAATAGTAGAAGGCAAAAAAATTGGAGATATACCAAAGTATTTGAGAAGTAAAACTAAAATTACAATTTTAACTGATTGTCATACATCCTTTTATGACCCTGGTGTTACTAAGAAGGTGGTTGATTTGGGGATATCGATGGTGAATGCATCATTTATATAAGTTATGAACTTTTATGAAACAAAATTAGAGTTGATTTTAAAATTTCATTTTACGGCAAAGGGGTTAAATAATATTAGCAAAATGATAACATTACCTAAGATATTGTACTTGTTTCGGGCCATGACATTTGACCACCATGATAAACAGTTTGAAATTTGAATCTATATGTTCAAGCTTCATCTGGTAGTAAAAGTGCCCATGTAGAGCTCTAAAATACCTCAGCTCGCCTTTCTTGAGCCTGTCACTCCCCAATCTCAAATATTTCCATTTTTTGGCTATGTTAATTACATATTCATTTTCTGATACGTGGTATCAACCATGGCACTACATATGAAGAAAAACAACCTTCAATTTATTAACAAAGCCTACAGAATATAGCTGAAAACTACCTTCTCAAGCACTCTGAACTAAGCTATTATAAGAAAGTTTACTTTAAGATGCTTAAAAATGCATTTGAGTTTTGGAATAATTAGATAAAAATATTTAATGCCACACATTATCATTATTACACACCTCTGTGTACTCTCAGTGTCAATGTTTCGAGATAGATGTACTAGAGTCTGGCCAAATGCCAGGATTAACTGGCTTGGAGAAATTTGTGATTAAGATATAATTCATTCATTTTCTTATTTACAAGAGAACTGTAAATTGCCCAAAAAGTTTTTTTTTTGTTTCATTTTAGGAACATTGGGGGTCATTACGATGGCAGACGGACTTCAGTCTGTCAGCCATCGTATCGTATTTAGGAACACCCGCCACAAGGCGGCGGTCCCACAGGCCAAATTATAATGCTACCGCCACCGTGGTGGTCACATTGGCTACCTTTTACTTTGTAGCAGTAGAAAGGAAATGGTCCCAGAACAAAGGAGCTTGTAAGAGCCTAAACAGAATCAACAGTAATGAAAAATACAACAATGAAATAGCATCCAAGTGTTATTTAATCACACCTAGATGGGGACATATTAATGTAGAAAAAGATTCACAATATTCAATCAGTGTGGGGTGCCACAGGGTAAGGGAAGGGAGTGATGGATTGGGTAAGGTAATAGGATAAGTGACATGGAAAAACTTTTACTACTCGTACAAATCAATTGTTTGGCACGCAATATTGTGCCAATTAATTAGTATGAAATCCATTCACAGAGGAAAATAGATGATTTGACAAAAACCATATACGATCAGAGTAAACCAGTGCATATTGCACTATTGTCGGTATTGGCACAGTCTTATGTCGACGTTTCGACCCCAAAGCATAGGTAGGCGACTGAGGTCCTTACTGGCGGGGTCTTCCTCAGGACAAACAGATAGGTGGAGCAGAAGGGGAAGGCACCTAAAGAGACATTGGGTAAGTGTTAAAAACTGTGTCGAGTCCCAACTAAATTGACTTAGGGAGACTGGGTGAGCGAAAACATCGCCATAGTTACCATATTAGAAACAGGGTATCTAATCACTTGGAACGTGCGCGTCCGGGGGTGCAGGGCCTGGTGGGCTCCGAGGACTGTAGAGGGTGGAGTTCACCTGTAATGAATTTAAGGTGTCGTTGTAACCATCCATAAACGGGTCAAAAGGATTGGAAATTATTCAGAACAAAAAAGAAAAAATCTCACTTACTGGTGATGATCAAATCAACGAAGAGAAGTTATTAAATCCAACATCACACGCCGTGAAAGACATCGGTGTGACAAGTGAAATAAATCACGAAGGATGATGACCTCTATGAATAAAATGGGAAAGAGTACTGATTTAAAAACCGATGGAAAACCCAACCTAGAGGATATTCAGCTAGGGACCTAGTACCCTAATCTGTCAACAATAACAGCGATTAAATAGGGGGAAAGTCCGCACCTTGGTAAGTGGTGGGACATAGACTATATCGGTATTGCTGTACATTAATGAAAGTGATGACAGGGCGTTAAAAACTGTCTATCTGGAGAATACAAGTAAGCATCGTTTCCAGTATCACAATAAAGTGCACTTCGACAGAGCCGGTATGCATTTTCGTGAGGGAGTTAGAAAGCTAGGCAACTGAGTTTAGAAAAAGATGCCACGCATTGCTAAGTTGCTCGTAGCAAGAGAGTTTAACGGAACAGACGTTCCCATACCTTAAGCGGCTGTCATGGCCTGTCGTGCTCGCGGTTTCAAACAAAGCACTGGACCCGTTGGGAGAATTCACTGATAAGGACACGCCGTGCGCCGCGTGACGTTCAACCGGGCGCAGCAGCTCGATGCTAGCAGCGTCGGTGTAGTAGAAGAAAGACACCGTGAGTAGTTCTATGGGGAAGGAGGCAAAACGCTCGTTGACGACTAATGCGAAAAAATGGACATTAGTTCCGAGCACTCCAATGAATTAAATTAAGAGGCTAGATGGATGGTTACACATTAATTAAAAGTGTGTTAAGAAAGGGGATCTCGATTAAGGCTTCTAGCATGAATGAAGCAGATCAGTCCATGGGCATGGGGGGACAGGGGGTGAGTAAACCTGCAGGGGGTACATCACAATTGATCAGGCACATACGTAATTACAAACAAAGATGAAAGAAACATATTCGAGCAAAAAGAAAACCTTTGCATTGATTGTAAACACACACGACGGCCTATGTGATTGATCATGAACCCGTTATACCATTGACAGTAAACAGAGTGTTAATGGATAGACATAGCATTTGGAACATAAATGTAGCATAGATGAATAACATGTTTCAAAGTAATTAAACAGCTAAATAGATTAAAGGTTCCATTCACAACAGAAGCGACCTAACAGCTGGATGGATCGAGATACAGTGGCCAACTGATTTCAGTTCCCTAGAATGGCTAATTGGGCATTACTCGGATCCTGTTCGTTCAGACCCATGTTGACAGTGTCAAAGCGAATCATCCATTTGGACTCCCTAATGGTGAGAATAGAAGATATGTTGCCACCCCTAGGGCCCAGTTCAGTCTTCTCCACCACAATCCATTGCATTTGCTCGGGGCTATGTCCTAGTTGATTGAAATGTTCAACTAGAGGTGCTCCGATCACATTACATCTTATTCTACTTTGGTGCTGTAGAATTCTCGCCTTGATTTTTTGTTGAGTTTGGCCAATATATAATTGGCCACATGGGCAGAGGATCCCATAAATGACGTTGGTCGAGTTACAATTGGTGTGTGAATGAAAAGTGATGGTTTGATGTTTGTAGACAAACTTTTTAGATTGAATGGTAGTTGGGCATGCCTTGCACGATCCGCACTTGAAATGACCTATAACGGGTGGTAGTTTCCAAATTGAGTGGATAGTTGGTGCAACCGGGTCCTCAAGGAAAGAATGTACCACATGGTCCTTGATGCTCATGGCTTTTCTGAAGGAATGCATCGGTAAATTCAGTTGATTGATCTCAGTTGATACAATGCCCCAATGTTTGTTAATTATCTTTTTCACGGCATTGCTTCTAGTTGAGAACGTTGTCACACATATCATCTTGTTGCTCGTTGGTGATGTAGCAGGATCTTTAGCTATGAGCAAATCATCACGTGGGTTGTACCAGGCCCTCTTCTGGGCCCTCTTAACCAAACGCTTCGGATAGCCCCTGGCAATTAGTCTGGCATTCAGGTCCTCCGACTCTGTCATGTAGTCCACTCGCTTAGTACAGTTCCTGCGGATCCGCAGGAACTGACCTACTGGGAGATTATCACGTAAACCACGTGGGTGGTAACTACTGTACCTCAGCAGGGAATTCCGTTCGGTTGGCTTCCTGTATAGGGTGGTGAAAAGTTTGGCATCTTCGCTGAATATTTTCAAATCAAGAAATGGTATCTCCTGAGTGTTGGACTGAATGGTAAACTGGATGTCTTGGTCGCATCGGTTAAGCCACTCATGGAACAAATTAAGTTGGGGTATATCGCCGCTCCAGATCATCAATATATCATCGATATATCTCTTCCATAGATTAATGTGTCCAGAGAAGGGGTTGTTGTAAAGGACGAAACGCTTTTCAAAATCGTCCATATACAGGATCGCCAGGTCTGGGGCAAAGGCAGCCCCCATCGCCACTCCTTTCGTCTGTACGTAGTACTTTCCTTGGAAGTAAAAGAAATTCTTCCTCATAGCAATAGTCAAGAGGGCTATAATGAAGTCAGTAGGTACCCTCATCGGTGCTGGTCTGGAGTTCAAGACTTCTCTCATGACTTCCAAAGCTGGTTCCTGAGGAATACTGGTGTAAAGTGATACAATATCACAAGTCACGAGTATTTGCTCGCTGGAGTTGAAAGGTTGTTGATCCACTATGTTGATTACTTGCATAGTATCACGCAGGTACGTCTCTGTTTCCTCAGCTAACGGTTTTAGAAAAAAATCTATGTACTTGCATAGAGGTTCCAATAATGACCCACACCCCGATACAATAGGGCGCCCCGGTGGATGAAGAATGTCTTTATGTATCTTCGGTAGGGTGTAGATGGTCGGTAGTCGTGGGCATTTTTGGTTCAAGTACTCGAATTCCAGTTTGCTTATAAAACCGAGGTTAAAGGCTTCCGAAGTGATAAGAAGGATTTCACCCATCAAGTCCTTGGTGGGGTCGGATCTGAGCAAGGAATAGCTGACACCATCTTGCAGTTGTCTCAAAATTTCGGATTTATAGGCAGTCGTGTCCTGTATCACTATGGCTCCCCCCTTATCGGCAGACTTGATCACAATGTCCTTATTGTTTTTAAGGGTCACGAGTGCAGTTTTTTCAGATTTACTGGTGTTCGGTATAGTGTGTTTATATGTCGATAGTAAGGTATTGACATCATTCAGAACCATGTTCTCATACGCCAAAATCCTGCTACTCATGGCACTGGTCGGTGGAAAGAACTTAGATGGAGGCCTGAGTCCAGTGTGGGATTTAGAGGGATTATCCTCAGCATTTCTGAAAAAGTATCTGAGACGGATCTTACGAAAAAATCCATAAAGTTCTGTCTTGAGATTAAATGAATTGGGATGAGCCGTTGGTACGAATGATAGACCTTTTGAAAGAACAGCTTGTTCATCAGTGCTCAAATTGTATGCAGAAATGTTAACCACAGGGTTATTGTGGGGCTCTACCATCTGTACACTTTCCTCCTTGTTGAGATCTCTCCATGATTCTCCTGTTGGAAACGGACCTGTTTGGGGGTTGAGCCTCTGCCTCTGTCCCAATTCGTACTCGTGACCCTTAAAAACAATAAGGACATTGTGATCAAGTCTGCCGATAAGGGGGGAGCCATAGTGATACAGGACACAACTGCCTATAAATCCGAAATTTTGAGACAACTGCAAGATGGTGTCAGCTATTCCTTGCTCAGATCTACACCCTACCGAAGATACATAAAGACATTCTTCATCCACCGGGGCGCCCTATTGTATCGGGGTGTGGGTCATTATTGGAACCTCTATGCAAGTACATAGATTTTTTTCTAAAACCGTTAGCTGAGGAAACAGAGACGTACCTGCGTGATACTATGCAAGTAATCAACATAGTGGATCAACAACCTTTCAACTCCAGCGAGCAAATACTCGTGACTTGTGATATTGTATCACTTTACACCAGTATTCCTCAGGAACCAGCTTTGGAAGTCATGAGAGAAGTCTTGAACTCCAGACCAGCACCGATGAGGGTACCTACTGACTTCATTATAGCCCTCTTGACTATTGCTATGAGGAAGAATTTCTTTTACTTCCAAGGAAAGTACTACGTACAGACGAAAGGAGTGGCGATGGGGGCTGCCTTTGCCCCAGACCTGGCGATCCTGTATATGGACGATTTTGAAAAGCGTTTCGTCCTTTACAACAACCCCTTCTCTGGACACATTAATCTATGGAAGAGATATATCGATGATATATTGATGATCTGGAGCGGCGATATACCCCAACTTAATTTGTTCCATGAGTGGCTTAACCGATGCGACCAAGACATCCAGTTTACCATTCAGTCCAACACTCAGGAGATACCATTTCTTGATTTGAAAATATTCAGCGAAGATGCCAAACTTTTCACCACCCTATACAGGAAGCCAACCGAACGGAATTCCCTGCTGAGGTACAGTAGTTACCACCCACGTGGTTTACGTGATAATCTCCCAGTAGGTCAGTTCCTGCGGATCCGCAGGAACTGTACTAAGCGAGTGGACTACATGACAGAGTCGGAGGACCTGAATGCCAGACTAATTGCCAGGGGCTATCCGAAGCGTTTGGTTAAGAGGGCCCAGAAGAGGGCCTGGTACAACCCACGTGATGATTTGCTCATAGCTAAAGATCCTGCTACATCACCAACGAGCAACAAGATGATATGTGTGACAACGTTCTCAACTAGAAGCAATGCCGTGAAAAAGATAATTAACAAACATTGGGGCATTGTATCAACTGAGATCAATCAACTGAATTTACCGATGCATTCCTTCAGAAAAGCCATGAGCATCAAGGACCATGTGGTACATTCTTTCCTTGAGGACCCGGTTGCACCAACTATCCACTCAATTTGGAAACTACCACCCGTTATAGGTCATTTCAAGTGCGGATCGTGCAAGGCATGCCCAACTACCATTCAATCTAAAAAGTTTGTCTACAAACATCAAACCATCACTTTTCATTCACACACCAATTGTAACTCGACCAACGTCATTTATGGGATCCTCTGCCCATGTGGCCAATTATATATTGGCCAAACTCAACAAAAAATCAAGGCGAGAATTCTACAGCACCAAAGTAGAATAAGATGTAATGTGATCGGAGCACCTCTAGTTGAACATTTCAATCAACTAGGACATAGCCCCGAGCAAATGCAATGGATTGTGGTGGAGAAGACTGAACTGGGCCCTAGGGGTGGCAACATATCTTCTATTCTCACCATTAGGGAGTCCAAATGGATGATTCGCTTTGACACTGTCAACATGGGTCTGAACGAACAGGATCCGAGTAATGCCCAATTAGCCATTCTAGGGAACTGAAATCAGTTGGCCACTGTATCTCGATCCATCCAGCTGTTAGGTCGCTTCTGTTGTGAATGGAACCTTTAATCTATTTAGCTGTTTAATTACTTTGAAACATGTTATTCATCTATGCTACATTTATGTTCCAAATGCTATGTCTATCCATTAACACTCTGTTTACTGTCAATGGTATAACGGGTTCATGATCAATCACATAGGCCGTCGTGTGTGTTTACAATCAATGCAAAGGTTTTCTTTTTGCTCGAATATGTTTCTTTCATCTTTGTTTGTAATTACGTATGTGCCTGATCAATTGTGATGTACCCCCTGCAGGTTTACTCACCCCCTGTCCCCCCATGCCCATGGACTGATCTGCTTCATTCATGCTAGAAGCCTTAATCGAGATCCCCTTTCTTAACACACTTTTAATTAATGTGTAACCATCCATCTAGCCTCTTAATTTAATTCATTGGAGTGCTCGGAACTAATGTCCATTTTTTCGCATTAGTCGTCAACGAGCGTTTTGCCTCCTTCCCCATAGAACTACTCACGGTGTCTTTCTTCTACTACACCGACGCTGCTAGCATCGAGCTGCTGCGCCCGGTTGAACGTCACGCGGCGCACGGCGTGTCCTTATCAGTGAATTCTCCCAACGGGTCCAGTGCTTTGTTTGAAACCGCGAGCACGACAGGCCATGACAGCCGCTTAAGGTATGGGAACGTCTGTTCCGTTAAACTCTCTTGCTACGAGCAACTTAGCAATGCGTGGCATCTTTTTCTAAACTCAGTTGCCTAGCTTTCTAACTCCCTCACGAAAATGCATACCGGCTCTGTCGAAGTGCACTTTATTGTGATACTGGAAACGATGCTTACTTGTATTCTGCAGATAGACAGTTTTTAACGCCCTGTCATCACTTTCATTAATGTACAGCAATACCGATATAGTCTATGTCCCACCACTTACCAAGGTGCGGACTTTCCCCCTATTTAATCGCTGTTATTGTTGACAGATTAGGGTACTAGGTCCCTAGCTGAATATCCTCTAGGTTGGGTTTTCCATCGGTTTTTAAATCAGTACTCTTTCCCATTTTATTCATAGAGGTCATCATCCTTCGTGATTTATTTCACTTGTCACACCGATGTCTTTCACGGCGTGTGATGTTGGATTTAATAACTTCTCTTCGTTGATTTGATCATCACCAGTAAGTGAGATTTTTTCTTTTTTGTTCTGAATAATTTCCAATCCTTTTGACCCGTTTATGGATGGTTACAACGACACCTTAAATTCATTACAGGTGAACTCCACCCTCTACAGTCCTCGGAGCCCACCAGGCCCTGCACCCCCGGACGCGCACGTTCCAAGTGATTAGATACCCTGTTTCTAATATGGTAACTATGGCGATGTTTTCGCTCACCCAGTCTCCCTAAGTCAATTTAGTTGGGACTCGACACAGTTTTTAACACTTACCCAATGTCTCTTTAGGTGCCTTCCCCTTCTGCTCCACCTATCTGTTTGTCCTGAGGAAGACCCCGCCAGTAAGGACCTCAGTCGCCTACCTATGCTTTGGGGTCGAAACGTCGACATAAGACTGTGCCAATACCGACAATAGTGCAATATGCACTGGTTTACTCTGATCGTATATGGTTTTTGTCAAATCATCTATTTTCCTCTGTGAATGGATTTCATACTAATTAATTGGCACAATATTGCGTGCCAAACAATTGATTTGTACGAGTAGTAAAAGTTTTTCCATGTCACTTATCCTATTACCTTACCCAATCCATCACTCCCTTCCCTTACCCTGTGGCACCCCACACTGATTGAATATTGTGAATCTTTTTCTACATTAATATGTCTCCATCTAGGTGTGATTAAATAACACTTGGATGCTATTTCATTGTTGTATTTTTCATTACTGTTGATTCTGTTTAGGCTCTTACAAGCTCCTTTGTTCTGGGACCATTTCCTTTCTACTGTTCTGATACCCAGGTCCCAGCGACTTTTTGGGTTTACCCTTAGTTTAAACACCTTTTACTTTGTGGCGGGTGTTGCTGGCTGCAGCACCCGCCGCAATGTAAAACAGGGATATTTTACATATCCCCGTACTACGTGACAGGCACCATGCAGTGCCTGTCACTTGGTTCAGGGATATGTAGGGGGGCACCATCGGAGCCTGCCAACACCCAAAGAAATGTGCCAGGGGGTAAGGGGGCCCGCTACAGGCCCCCAATGTCCATCCCCGCCAGCCTTTTCATGGCGGGTGAACCGCGATGGAAAGGCTGGCGGGAGGGCCATCCTAATCCCTACGGCGGTGCCTGGTAAGCACCTCCTCCAATGCAGGGATTGGGAGGCCCTCCATCTCACCGGCAGGCTCAAGTGCCCATCGAATGAGTGGCGGCCGGAGTTTCCGACCACCATGGAACAGACAGCCATCATAATGTGGCAAGCTGGCAATGACCTTTCCATGGCGGTGAGACATCCACCGAAAGCATGTTGGTGGCGGTCTTGCTGTCATCGTAATGACCCCCTTTATACAGAAAATCGACACTTACCAGTTTAACATGGCCCCTAACTCCTTATTGAAATATGTGAGCTTGAATGAAAGTTTTAAGGTTAATGTGAAGGAAAACTACGATTTTTCCTGGAAGTGTACATGGACGACTTAGAAAATCGTGCAAAGATATTGCTGGGTATGAAAAAAATACTGTAAGTGACTTGAGTGAGATCCTAAATATAGCCAACAGTCTCCTATTTATCTGTCAAACTTAAGGTGCAATATTACACAACATAATTCAATGGGCTGAAAAACAGTATAAATGGGGAAAACAGGGAAAATTATTATCTACCACGTTGTTCAAGCCCAAATTCGGACTTAGTACATATGTTCTCTGCATGGATGTCAATTAGGGGTCGCCAGAGGTCATATTTGCTACCCCTGGCTTGCCCCTTTCAACTCCTAGCACTGCCTTTGCGACCCCTGTCCTAATAGATTGCAAAGGCACTGTCAGAAGCTTTAAAACAGGGGGGGATATTAGCAACAACTTGCGATAATTATCGCAAAACGTGCTTAGCGCGTTTGTTTTTATCGCTGCCTATCGCTGGAAATTTTTGCGGAGATAACACGCTATTAGCAACGTTTATCTCCACTGTGATAAACGCCCGGTTCCCTGTCGCCTCACCTCGCATCGCTAATGAGAGGCAAGGTAGTCGTGCCCCTCACAACCACATCATAAAATATCAGTAACGGTGCTTCGCTGTATTTACAACGAAGCCCCGTCCGGTTTAGCGCTGATTTTTTGCCCGCTAACTGGGCCTTAACGCTGGAATTTAACGTCTGTTAAATTCCAGACTAAGGCATGCTTTACATGGGGGGTGGATTGTGTGGCTACGACCACAGGCCCTATCATCAAGGATATCGCCGTTTTCCATGGAACATCGCTGGAAAAACAGCGTTGTTCCATGGAAAACGGTGATATCCCCTCTATCGCTGGAATTTTTATCGCCTCTGTGATACGCGTTGTTAATAACACGCTAACCGGGCGAAAAATTCCAGCGATAGACGTCGATAAATAAAAAAGCGCTAATCACGCTTTGCGATATTTATTGCCGTCTATTGCTAATATGCCCCTAAGTGTTATACGTTTAGGAGATAGAGACAGACAGGTGTGAAAGGGAGAGATAAGAGAAAAGTTTAAGGCAGACAAAAAATAGACAGCTGACCTGTCGATGAAAAGACACAGATGTGACAGGCAGAAAATTAAAATGGCACAAACGAAACAAGCATTGGCATAGCCAACAGGTCTCGCTTTTTGGACCTTATAAGTATTTAGTTATACAGCACAATATCCTTGGTGCAACAGCATTAACTGTTGCATGGTTAAACACTAATAAGTCCCCAAAGGCGGGACCTATTGGCTATGCCAATGCTTGTTTCTTCAAGCAACTCATGCTGCTGTGTGCAACACATAAAAAAACACTGACAAAGCCAATAGATCTTGCATAGGCGAAATCTATTTGTAAAGTATGAGGCACACGAAGTGGGTGCATTTAAGTGTTTTTATTAGGCAATCGCACCACCCACAGGAAGGAAAGGTCGCAAAAATAAACTGTGCTGGTTTTGGGCTGTACTTTAAGATTTGGCCTGTTTCCACGGTTTTCGTCTAGAAACTGCACAAGCCCATCCACCTTCAAAGTGTTTTGCATAGTGGCAGACCTATTTTTGGCATAAAATTACATCTACACCCTGCTTACCTGGGCTGTCTATACTTTGGCTTGCCTGGGCTATCGCCTCTCCCCAATACTGGTGTGGTGTAGCAAGGAGTCCCCAAATATGACTAAGGCCTTCCCCCCCCCCCCCCCCCCCAAATGCTGCTGAATGTACAATGGAATTGGGTCTCACCTTCTTGCCTATGAGGATACGTGTGGGGAAAGTCCAACAGGTGCAACTTCCCCATAGTCAAACTTCAGACAGTCCCTGATATGTTAAGCTAGGGGAACTGGAAGTGATGAGAAGCACCTTTGCCATTGCCTTGAAATTATTTATGCTTTGCATTTATTCTACAGAATATGGGCATTTTATATAGCTCAACTTAGTGTCAGACTGTCTGATTTTACCAACTAAGCAAAACAGGGGGCCAGTCAAGAACTGGAATGCAGTCTGTTGGAAAGGAATGCTAGGACCAATGGCAGGCATCAGCGGAATCCGTGCTTGCAAATGTGACAGAAACCAAGCAAAGGCTCTTCCCTCTATACAGAAGGACGGAGGTCCAAACACATGTGATGAGCATAATACTTCGTGGTTCAAAATTTTCTTGTGTACATTACAAAAAGAAAATATGGAATGGTCATGTCTGTTACCCTACAGGCCAGTCCGACCCTGTGTAGGCAGGCTACCTGCCCATGGGGCAATAACAACAATAACAGACTTTGCATAACAACTTTGTACCTTTAATGAATTTGCATCTTTTCCCTGCAAGAACAGGGCCTTCTCAGCTCTGCGTATCTGAGCTTGGGATGCACCTTTTTTTCTTTTACACTGAAATATATAAACTACAGTATGCTGGTTAGCTCGGCGTGTCAAGTGTATTTTTACCGCTCACTAATCCTCAGTACATATTCATATTTTACAACTGAAAAATGAACAAAATAGACAACCGTCGTAATAGGCAGAAAAGGCACAGGATGCTTTGTGTGGGATGTGCAGCGGTGCGCTGAATGTTGTCGATCCCCAGAACGGAAAACATCCGGTGCTCTGGATGAGAAAAGAGGCCGGGTTGTCCGGAACTTTAAATTGGCCACCGGTTACTTCAACAGAGAAGCCGGCGGGGCCTCGGAATATGGAAGGAGTGGCCTGACAGGCAGAGAAACGTCTGAACACGGACTACTTTTTTGACCAATCAAGACTGCAACATTTAAGGGATATTCATTTAAACTAAATGTCTTAGTCAGAAGAATAACACATCCTTAGAAGGAGGGACAGGCTGCTCTTTTAAACTTCAAGACGGAAGAAACCAAACTATTTCTCTGATAGTGCCCAATAGAGCTTGGGATTCCATTGCCCCTTCCACTAGAACAACCCCGCTTTCAAAAGGAATCAACGATCATCCTCTTTACACTACACCATCAAAACGTATTGCCCACCATCACCGAGTCTTATTATCCCATCCACGTTAAAAATATATTTTTTTTAAATAAAAAAATGCCATATGTAGCGAGACGTTTATGAATCAACATCTGATCACCGTATGCTATACAATTTAGCTATCTTACAGCTGCAGTTTGCTTTTCTTTATCACTGTGTGGCAGTACCTATTGACGGAGGGATTTATTGCACTGGATTGTAAAATATTCACAACTGCATGCTCTATTTAAACTTTCACCTCTACACTCATTTCTGTCCATATAAAAGCTGATACATTGAGGCGTAGTTTTAAATAAAATACTCGTGCACTTGCTAGAAAGGAAAACTGAAAAACCTAATTTCTAAGATGGTTTTATAAAGTTACAAGCAACAAAATAAACAAGCGTGTGCGCGGTGTGCGATGTGCGCGCACCATGATGAGAGAGGAAAGCCAGATGGTGAATCTGCTCGTCATTGTGCGCGTAACCGCATGCTCTATGCCAGCCAAAAGCATGTGGTCGGACTTTTGAAAGCCCACACACTAAATGTCTCGCCGAGCAGCGCATTCTCTGGCTCAAGCAAGACCTAAAAAAGAGGGTAAACAGGTGTGAGACAGGGGTGAAAAGAGACAGCAGAAAAAAGACACAGCAGAGAGGAGTAACAGTTGAAAAAGGCATCTAGGAGACAGGTGAGAGAGATAGAGACGGAGAATAGGAGACAGGTGTAAGAAAGGTGATAAAGAAAGCATGGTGTGAGAGAGCTCAGAGAGAAAGACACAAAGAGGGCTACAGGTGAGAGAGAGGGTAAAAAGAGACGGAAGGGAAGAAACGACTGAGAGGTGAGGGAATGTGCATGTGAGAAATAAGTTATAAAGAGTCTGCTGAAAGGGGATACGGGGAGACAATCCAGAGATAAGTAAAACAGATGTAAAAGGCAGCTGAGAGAGAGGTGGGCAAAGAGAAAGTTGGTGTCAATGTGGACCTTTTTTGGGCGTGTCCAGCGCTACCATAACAATCAACTAGATTCCTAAAATAGTACTTTATCAGCGTACATCCCAGGCAAGCGGTAGATGGTGAAATAAATCGGGGGAGCTTATTTTCCACCTTGACTAACTATGAAACAGAGGCAATAATAGGCAGGAGACAGCTAAAATAAAGTCTTCTGTGGCTTTAAAAATCTGGAGTCTTCTGCCTAAATTGGGTCTGCTGGAATCTATGAATAAGGTACTGGTGTGAACTAAGTCTGCATCTGCACTGAAGAAAGTGAAGCAGTAAAAGACAGAACCATTTTTCAAACTACAGTTCCATGTTTCGTTGCTTATGCACTCTCCTGCCTTTTGGGTGGTGCACCTGGGATGCACAGTGACCTTCCATATCCCCTCGAGAGTGCACTAATTACATGATACTTCGTACTTGGTACAATTTGATTCAAGCTGAAGGTCAAAGGTTTTCCCGTTATTTGAATGAGGCACGCCACCAATAAAATTAGGGATTGCCCTCTTGATGTTGGACAAGAGTGGAATGTGCACCTAAACTATGGGCATTAAACAATGGGCTCTCCATGCATCTGAAGCTCCTTCGATATAAGTGTCTGGTTGAACGGAATGTTTTAGGAGATTGATGGGTGAATATTCTGTGATAAAACAACTGAATATCCTCTGACAGTTTGAAAAAATATGATTTTTGGGTAGTAACATTTTCTTAAAGTTTTTAAAAATGTAATACAATAAAACAATATAGGTTTTGATGATGCATGTGGGTATGCAGGCCTTGTTTCTGCACATCTGTAGGAGATCAGGCCTCGGTTTGAAACTGGACTCTTGCCTTTTGCCAGGGTTCCCTTACGTTCAGGAATTGATAGGGCGGCTTGGGATACTGTCACTGAATAGATGCCCGTTCACTGATACATACACAATGGGTCGCACTGAGAATGCTAACTGCATTTCCTCAGGGAAATCAGTATTTCTTTCTTTGTGTTTGTCCCCTAGTGGCTGTCTTACCTGGGGATTTTTCAAGGCTTTAATGGATCACTTGCAGTCATGTTTAAACTTACGCAGAGTAGATCCAATAAGTCCAAGCAAAGTGCTAGTCACGTGGCCTGCGTTACAAAATTTGTTTAACTTTGTTCTGACGACCTGTTGTATCTGTGGAGGTGATATCCATGCTTCTGGCAAAGCATGGTAGAATCCTAGTTAAAATATACATGGCAACTAAAATTGAGATTGTCCTGCTCTACAGGGTCAGTAGGGCCACATCTTCAGCTTCTTAAGTTCTATAATAAGGAGAAAGATGTCAGGAACCAAGAAACTGATAATGCATGGTTTTCAAACATGGGCAGTATAAGAATTACATATGGGACTTTTGTGGCTATTATAATAACTCAGATATACTTTGCTTCTAGAGGGGTTGACCCTGAACCAACTACATGTTATCAATGGAGAGTACTGTTATCGTGCTGCATGTGATATAGTGTATGTTAGAAATGGCTTTTCTGGTTGGCTAGGGTATGCACCTAAGCCAGACAGAACCCACCACTCTAGTCAGGGTAAGGGAGTTACACACACAAGAAACCACGCTCACCCCCTTGGTAGCTTGGCAGAGCAGTCAGGCTTATCCTAGAGGCAATGTGTAAAGCGGTTGCGCAACACACACACACCAGTGACAAACTAGTGAGCCCCCCAGGTGCTCCTGGGAATTTTATTAATGCCGTCATCGAATCGGTATCACAACTAGCTTCGTCCACCTCCAATTTCCTGATGCTAGGTGATATAAACTTCCACTTCATGGATCCCACGGATCGGTCAGCCTCTGAACTCCGGCAAGACCTAACATCACTAAATATCCGTCTGGTGAACAACGAGCCCACCCATGAGAAGGGACACCTATTGGACCCCATCCTCACTAATATAGCAACCATCACCACCAAATCACCCGTGACCCTCCCATGGACGGACCATTTTTTGGTCCCTTTCTCCTGGGAAATTCCCACTCCGAATCCCCTAACCTCTAAAATCCAGGTAACTGACCGACGATGGCGCAAACTGTCACCTGAAGAATGGGCCGCCACCCTTACAGACTCCATCCCCGAGTTCTCCTCCGACCCTACCATGGCTGACAAGCAGTTTAATGAGTGGATCACCTCATCCTTAGATACTCTGCTCCCAAAAACTGCGACCCTCAAACATCCTAAAAGACTATCTTCTGCTCTATGGTACACCCCAGAGCTCAGAGCTCTGCGCCAGGAGTGCAAGAGAACAGAACGCTCCTGGAGAAGAGACAAATCGGAAATTAACAAAAACATCTACTCTACTTCTCTTCTATCCTATAAAATCGCTATCCGAAAAACTAAAAGCGCGTTCTTCCAGGAGAGAATAGAGAAAGCGGGATGCTCTAGCAAGGAATCATATGTTATCCTTAAAGAGCTTATAAAAACCCCAGAACAGAGACCGGGATACCCTTCCGATCCTAAAGCCGATCAGGAGAAATGCCAACAACTGGCTAATTTCTTTCACGAGAAAATCCAAACAATTCTGGATTCAATTCCCCCTGCGAGTCCGTGTGAAGAAAACGTTCTCCCCTGCCTTACACCACCTACTTGTCTCTCCTCGTGGGGCCAAGTTACAACAGAAGTAGTACGAAACACGCTTAAATCTATGAAGAGCGGATCCCCTAGGGACCCTGCTCCACTCCGAATCCTCAAGGAGGTTGCCCCCACAATTACCCCCCTCTCACTCATCTGATCAATACCTCACTCCAACAAGGAGTTGTACCCCTGAGTTGGAAGACGGCCGTCGTAAAAGCCCTATTGAAGAAACCATCCCTCGACCCTGAAAATCTGGCTAATTACAGGCCTATTTCCTTACTCCCAGGAGTAAGCAAAATCGCTGAAAAACTGGTCAATAGGAAACTCTCGCAGTTTCTGGAGGCCAACAACAAGCTAAAAAGTTCCCAGACGGGCTTCCGACCAGGGCAGGGCACTGACATCGCCCTCCTGGCAGCGGTGGAGGAGGCCAGAGCGCTATTGGATGGGGGAGGATCAGTGGCAGTGATCCTCCTCGACCTAAGTGCGGCGTTCGACACCGTGAACCACCAACTCCTCATCAAAAGACTCAAAAGAGTTGGTGTGGAAGGCACAGCCCTGTCCTGGCTTTCATCCTTCTTGGCCCAACGGACCTACCAGATCTGGGAGAAGAACGCCCGCTCCTCCGAAATGCCCCTCCAATGTGGTGTGCCTCAGGGCTCCTCTCTGAGTCCCACATTATTTAATATCTATATGTCCACATTGGAGGAGGTCATCACCCCATTCGGAGTGCGCGTTATCAGCTATGCTGACGACACGCAACTAGTGGTGTCTCTGTCCCACCCCAGACAACACTCAGCTGACCTATACAACTGCCTCACGCAGGTCCACCGCTGGATGAATAGGTCAGCCCTAAAGCTAAATGGGACGAAAACTGAGGTTCTTCTTCTTGGCCCGAAAGGAATCTCACTCTCCCCGAACATCTGGCCAGCTTGTCTGGGCCCTCCCCCTGACCCAAAAACAGAGGTAAAAAGTCTGGGCGTGTGGATTGACACTGACCTCTCATTCACTATACAGGCAAAGAAGGTAGCCGGGACCTGCTTTGGTCTCCTGAAATCTCTGAGGAAAGTCCTGCCCCTCCTACCCTTCAACTCCCAAAAACTGCTAATCCAAGGCCTAATAGTATCGAGACTTGATTACAGCAACGTGATCTATCTGGGCGCTCCGGAAGCGACCCTCAACAAGCTTCAGAGAATCCAGAACACCGCTGCCCGGATTATCACAAATACCCCTGCCAGAACCTCTGCTAAACCTGCTCTCAAACTTCTTCATTGGCTCCCCATAAGGGAGCGAGTCAAATTCAAGGCCCTATGCCTAGTCCATAAATCACTACAAAATCAAGGCCCCCCTATTCTTAGCAAATTCATCACCCGCTATAAAACTACAAGACCCCTCCGTTCAGACTCAGAAAACCTCATCAACACCCCCAGATTCAAGAAAGCCCGATCAGGAGGAAGACGTTTCTCGGTCCAAGCTGCACGCCTCTGGAACTCGCTCCCCCGCTACCTGCGACTCGAATCACAATACCTGCCCTTCAGGAAGCAGCTAAAGACTCATCTCTTTCCCTAAAACCTTAAGTCCTCCCATTATTCGGAGCCTTTGCTTCCCCCCCCCCCCCCACCTCCCCCCCCTCCTTTGCTCTGCCCCGGGTCCGCCGAACTGTAGAATTAGGGTTCCTAGCGCTGGGATACCTCTTGGTGACTATGCGCTCTACAAAAAATAAATAATAATAATAATAATAATAATACTAGGCACACCACAAAAAGAGACTCCACACAAGGTTATATAAAAATATCCTTTGTATTATACAAAAAACACATTAGACCACAATCATATAAATTACTTTGCAAACCTGGTGATTGTCATGACAGCAAATAGATCATAAATCACTGTGCCAGCCAGGCAATTGTCATAACATCACATAGATCATAAATCACTTTGCCAACCAGGTAATTGGCATACCATTACAAGTAGTGGGTAAAGTAAATACTTATGAGTGCACCTGTCATGAAGCATCATGAAAAACAACACCCTACACCATCAATATGCACATCAATGCAACTTCCTGAAATAAACGTTATCCTGATACTGCAATGCAAAACAACATATATCATAATATAACGGCATGAGCTGAAACAGATTATACAGTAAAAACACCTGAATCACCAATGCAGTGCAAACATACACATCCTGAAAATGAAAGACTCGGAACACCACCTGTGATGATTTCAGAGCATGTAAGGCAGTCAATTTGGCCCCTGGTAGAGCACAGTAGCAGCTGCGCTCCTACTATAGAAATGCAGTTGTCCCAGTGACTCATGAGACACCAAGTTCCTAGTCAGGACCTCAGTAACATGATATTCAATGCCTCAAGCTACATCCTTCCCAGAAAGGGGGGAGGAGACACCAATGTAGGCAACAGTGCAGGGAGAACTGGTCCTGCCCCCGCGTACTGAAATACCGGAAGTAAAATGCCCCCAACGTATGCCTCATGGGATGTCAAGGTATACACGTATGGCCCCTGTAGATGGGAGGACCACCCTTGGTCCCCTGCACACAAAATAATCACAAAGCATCTGCCAACGAATGTGCAGTGCAGCTGCCATGCCGTAAAGCTCAGCCCCACTCTACAAGCACGAGGGGCTGAGTTGGCCATGTGGACCCCGCCATACCTCTCAGACAAAGCAATGCAGCTGAAGCACCATGCCCCTGATGAAGCACTACGGCCATGTTTGGAGCCCTCTCCAGGTATCTGTGGTGGGAGACGCTGCTCTTCCCAGTGGGTGCAGCCTGAGGCAGCCGGTGGGACCCCGCGAGGCTCTGATTCCTCCCCAGGCGGGAGACAGCAGACTGGAGCCCGCGAGGCTCCGGTTCCTTCTGGGTGTGGCTGGTGGGAGCCCGCAAGGCTCCGGCTTCCTCCTGCAGTTGTTCCCCGCCTCCCTCTGGCGTCAGCATTGCCGTAGCAATGCAGGGAAACTCCTGGACTGGGATTCCTCAGTGCTTGTTTGTCATGATACTTGGCAGCCCAGGGCCAAGTAGCATAGCTCCGGCTGCAGATAAACAAGAACATGCAGGAACACGACTGAGAAAGGTAGAGCTCTTCCACTCCAACTCTCCTCTCCCATTGCTCAGACATCAAGAGGAAAGTGCAGCCTTGCACGCACTGCAGGGCAATCAAAAGCACTCTTTTCTTGTTTTATTGCAGAGTGAGCCCACACCTAAGGCAACAGAATTCAAAGTGCTGAACACGTGCTTGTTAATTTTCAAGCCTTTGCTAGAAATCCAGCACTCCACACGCTCTTTGGAAAGGCTACAATACAGAGCTCACCCTGCACTCTGCTGGCAAGGAGAAGGGGCATAAGCAGCACTCCTTGGAGAGCACTGGGGTCATACCAACAGGGTGCAGACAGGCAGGCCAGCACAAGGGTCCTCAGAGCAAAGTGGCAGTCCTTTCTTCAGACCAACAGGCAGCAGTTCAGCACTACAGAGTAATCAAATCCCAAGGGGATTCTTCCCGGCAGCGCAACAGCTTCTCTTGGCAATGTGCAGTTTGTAGAGACAGCAGAGTTTTGTTACAAATCCATGCAGTGTTTAAAATCATAGTGGTCACAGCCCCTGTATTTATACCCACAAAGTCTTTGTTCTGGGGGCGCTTCAAACAACTTTTAGAAGTGCACCACACCCCCATTCAATCCCAAATCCCCAGCCCTGGCTCGAGACACACTACAGGGGAGCAGAGAAAGCTTTGTGAAAGGCAGGCACAGCCTTATTCAGGTGCTAGTGAAACTCCACCCATCACTCTAAATTCAGACCTGACATCTTCAGCCCAACTGTGAGTCACCCAGAAAAGGCAAGACACACCTCAACTCTCTCTTGTGACTGTCTAGAGTGAATGCACATTCCCAGTTCCTGTCAGTCTAAACCAGACGTTGAAAAGCACACAGAAATTCCTACTTCTAAAAGTGGCATTTCTCAAATAGTAATAGCAAATCCGCTTTCTCCAATAAGCAGGATTTCTCACTACTATTCCAAACATACCAAAAATGGCCATGCTACCCCATTCATATCAGAAATTAGCACTGAAACACATATCAGGGAATTCCCTATGCAAACCTATGAGAGGAGCAGCCTCACGGCAGTGGGGAACCAAATAGGCTGTTTGTCACTATCAGGACATGCCACACAACAAAGGCACATGTCCTACCTTGTACCTACACAGCACCCTGCCCATAGGGCTACCTATGGCCTACCATAGGGCTGACCTATATGTTGTAAAAGGGGAGTTTCAGACTTTGCAAACACATTAATGCCACGCAAATGTGGCAGTAAACTGCACACACAAGCCCTGCAGTGCTAGAGGCCTCAGACAGGTTTGAAAGGCTACTTCTGTGGATGGCACAAGCAGCGCTGCAGGCCCACTAGTAGCATATAATTTACAGGCCCTGTGGATATAGGATATAACTGTACAAGGGACTGACAGGTAAATTAAATATGCAAACAGGTGTAGGCCAATCTTACCAAGGTTACAGGAGAGATCACATGCACTTTAGCACTGATCTGCAGTGGTAAAGTGCCCAGAGGCATAAAACCAACAAAAAACAGGTCAGAAAAAATACAGGGGGAAGGCAAAAAGTTCTGATATAATCCTGAAAAAAGGGCCAGTTCCAACAGAGTATGTTTATATCAACGTAAGGGAAAAGGGGCTTGCAAGACGGGGGAACGAATTTAAGGTCCCCTAATAGAATGGAATAATAGAATGGAACAACCAAATAAATGTAACTGTTAGATTAATTAATTACATGTATACTTATGCATGGATGAACTTATATAATTGCCTGTTTTTTTTTGTTGTTTGCAGTTTGTATGTGCATTGATCTGGTTTTAATTTTTTTCAAGAGAATAAGATGTAGATTTCTCAATCTAAAAATAAAAAAATTATACAAAATATGGTTGAAGAACCTCACATCCTGAAAAGAAAATTCTGAACTCTATGCACCTTTACAAACCCCACCTCCAGACCTCGAGATATTTGGGGTCCACTACAAATCTACTTACTAGAACAACAAGACGTAGACAAGACAAATCATAATGGCAACCTTGTTTGCCAGGTTATTGAAGAGGCCTAACTGTAATGCAATATTGTAATGTGAGCAAATGGGCAATATAACACTAATGCTAATTATACGATAAGGGTAAAAACTGGCTGAACTACCTAAATAACAAACTAGAAGAGCAAATAGGTAATATGCAGAGGGGTTAGTAATAGATTACAGAGTGGCGGTAACCACTCTTTAGTTATAATTATGGTTATCAGAGATAGGACTTCCTCTGATGTTTAACCATTAATAAATTTTCACTTTTGTATTGAATCTCAACAAAACTTTGCCAGCCTATTCCTTTGTCTACATTGGCAGAATAAAATTGTTTCATGGAGATTCATCAAGGGAAACAAAGTAAAAAGGAAGGTCCAAAAATGCATTTGTGCACCAATGATTTCCCCGTAAACTTTGTACTCAAGCGTAGCACGAAAACAGCTGGATGGATTTTAATTAAATTTGGCAGGATTACACATTATGATGCGCAGATGATCCTTTTGTGTACTACAGGTAAGTAGGATAAGTGTTTTTATGTTATAAGGTATTTTAGCTCAGTGATATCAGTAGATTCTGTACTTTGCAAGTTTTGCAGTATTTCAAAGTATTTCACTGAAGTACTGTGGTGCATAGCGATGACAAGTCATTATATGACTGGCTACAGGCTAATGATTGGCGTTACAAAAGGTAAAGGCAGCCATGTTGTTTTTAGGTTCACTTTGGCTATGTTCTGTGTTAGGCCTTCAGATTTGGCTAATAGGGAGGGAAAAATAATTTTGAGTTTGTATATATATATATATTTTCTAAACTGTACAGAGTACCGCAGTACTACCTCGGGTGTACCACAGCCCCTCAAAAAAAACTGACATTTTTTAAAATACAGTGTAATACACTCTATTTTACAAACTGTATTACTCTACATTTTATATTTTTAACATATTTCAATATGCAGAAAAAGGTCTACGGAGTAAAAAATGCACAGTGCTCCCTAAACTGGTGGAAAATTATAAGAAAATGATAAATACATGTCTCTACCTTTTACCACTTAAGTAAAGTGGTAATAGTTTGTGAACAACAATAAAACCTACCACTTAGTTATATTTAAGCCCCTAACCCAGAGCGCAACGAAATGCAGAACACAGCACAAATGTGCAAAAAACTACATGGCTGCCTTTTTTCCTTTAAATAAACACAGCCATTAGCCAATTTCACACTGACTTCTCATCCACATGTACTGTGGTATACCTGCAACTTACTGTGGTACACTGCAGCACAACTCCAATACGTTATTCCTTTGTACTCTACTCCACTTCACTGTACCCCACTCCACTCTACGCCACTCAACTCTATTCTATTCTACTCCACTCTATGTCACTCCAGTCTACGCCACTCCACTCTACGCTACCCCACCCTATGCTACTCCACTCAATGCTATTCCACTGCGTGCAAATCCACTCTTGCCACTCCACTGTATACTATTCTACTGTACACCACTCCACCACTCCACCCTGCAACTCTCCACTCTATGCTATTCCACTCTACGCCACTCCACTGCAGACCAATCCCCTTTAAATCACTCCACTTTATCCCACTCCACTCTACGCCACTCCACTGTACACTTTTCCACTGTATGAAATGACATTCCATGCCACTCATTTCTACGCTATTTGATTCTAATTGGTGGGAAGATATTTAGCCCCCCACGCTGCTGCCCCCGCTCCCTCCTACGGTTGTGGTAAAATAATTGTGGAGTGAAGTTTGACTGCTCTTTGTATGTGTCCGTAGATTTCGGCAGTGGAGGACCAATGCTTTTCCATGCCCCGCACCCTGAAAAAATTCCATTCCCTCCTTCCTCTGGAAGTGAGGAGAGTGATGGTTTACACATTGATCACTTAACGTCTTGACTACATGTACACTCTCTATTTAGGAGCTGTGAAGGCATTGGTGAGCCGCCTACTGGTGGTCCAAAATGTGGTGGGCAGGATTCTTCATCTTACTAGGCATTGATCCACCACATTTGCTTTGAAGGCTCTCCATTGACTGCCCATCAGGAAACGGGTATTATTTAAAGCCCTGGTCTTGGTGCATAGGGCAATGTATTTAGCTTGTCCGGATTATCTTGCAAAGATATTTGTACAGTATCATCCCTCTTGAACATTTTGTTCTTCCTCTTCCTCCCTCCTATTGATTCCTCACTTCTAACGGGTCCTCAGGAGAAGCAAAGCCTTCATGAAAGCTAAAGCCTGGAATGCACTTCCATGTGATTTGCATCTGATTACTCTTGAGACTGCATTCCGTAGGAAAGTGAAATCCTGCCTCTTCCCAGAGGGACAGTAAGTTGGGTACATGCTGGTGTGTACTGTAGGGTTTTTCTTTTCCCCACTAACGCCGGGAATCCCCTCGGATTAGCCATGTACTTTACAAATCTCATCATTCATTCATTCTATGCTAGCTCACTCCACTGTACGCTATTCCACTGTACGCAACTCCACGGTACCCCACTCCACTCTACGGCACTACACTGTATGCCACTCCACTGTATGCTGCTCCACTGTATGCTACTCCACTGTATGCTATTTCATTGTATGCTAGTCTATTGTACGCTATTCCACTGTACCCCACTCCAGTGTACGCTATTACACATTATGCCACTCCAATTTACCCCTGATGCTGACAGCCACCTCCGTCTTGGTGCTCCTCTGCTTCCTGCTCAGACGTGAGTCCCTTGCTCACTTTGCCACTGGATTCAAGCAAGCCTGGCTGAAGACGGTTGAAATGCCAGAAACCGGTCCTAGGAAGCTTGTTTCCGGTCCAGGGAAGACATGGCTTGGCAGTTCGGGCTGGACTGTTCCCATGAGGCACAGGGTCAGACTGATTTGCATATGGCCATGTCTGAACTGGGGTGGCAGAGTGGGCTAAAGAACGGTGATGGATCAAACCCAGATCTGTTGACTGGGTGTGAGTGTTTGATTGGTTCTGATGCTCCGTCCATCACCACCCCCTTTTGTACCGCTTTGTTCGCCATAAGTTGGCAGGGTATGCTCAGACGTGAGTCCCTTGCTCACTTTGCCACTGGATTCAAGCAAGCCTGGCTGAAGACGGTTGAAATGCCAGAAACCGGTCCTAGGAAGCTTGTTTCCGGTCCAGGGAAGACATGGCTTGGCAGTTCGGGCTGGACTGTTCCCATGAGGCACAGGGTCAGACTGATTTGCATATGGCCATGTCTGAACTGGGGTGGCAGAGTGGGCTAAAGAACGGTGATGGATCAAACCCAAATCTGTTGACTGGGTGTGAGTGTTTGATTGGTTCTGATGCTCCGTCCATCACCACCCCCTTTTGTACCCCTCTGCTTCCTGCTCCCAGGAATCCCCGGGACACCATCAGAGACTCCTTATCCAATCCCAGCGATGCACTTGTGCTGCATCAGAGCAGCGTGGGGCTTGGCCTGCATGGGCTGGTCTAATGCTCTCTCAGGCACAGGGAGTATGTGCCATTTCTTTACCTGGATGTGCAATGCAGCTTGGTTGGAGAAACCGAAATATGCATGCATATAAGTGCACTCCACTCCTCCGCCCTCCCATTTTAGTTTTCAGCTACTGGGTCTGAGACACTCCTCCGCCATTGTGAAGGAGCCGCTGCTGCAAACAGTAACACTGTCAATGTGTTAAATTGTGTGTCTATATGCTAGAACAGACGTTCTTAACATTTTAACTTCTGAGCACCTCCACTGAATCTCTATTTGGAGCCAGAGACCCCAGACTAAGTAATTTCTATAACTCAAATCTCAAAACAAGGCACAAAAATACAGAAACAAGTACAGATGCAACAAATACACACATTTTGAATTATTTTATTTCACAAACAGATATGCATACATGTAGAACATTGGGTTGTTGATTGATTGGGATGTGAATCTGGTCAAGCACCGGCCAAAACCCTTGTCAGGGTGAGGCACAAGCCAATCCTACATAAACCTGTGTAGTAGCTTGGCTCAGAGGAGTCAGCTTAACTTAAAGGCAATGTGTAAAGTATTTGTGCAACACAGTAATAAAGTGAAGAAACAGCACACAAAAAGGATCCCATACCAAATTAGAAAAATAGAGTCTTCTTTAATGAGCAAAGCAAGACCAAAACACTAGAAGTCCAATCAGTTGAACCAGAGATATCCAATTTTAATGATTTCTGTGAAAATAGCACCAAAAGATCAAAGCGCCAATTGTGGGTATATGGTCACACCGGAACAGGACAAAATCATAAGGGTAGTCCGGCAATGATGGAGTGTGGGCCGGCTGCAGGGACCCAGCAAGATCCACTGAAAAAAGTGCCTTAAATCCTGGTTTGGGGTGCATTGCGAGGATCGGTATCGAAGATGCATCACGCTGCTGAAGCGATCCAATGGTTCTGAGGTGCAGCAAGACTGCTGTGGATGAGGGCGTGAGATATGGAGCACGGCATTAAGGATGTTGCGCAGTCAGGGCGATGTGGTAGTTCCATGGAGGTGCAAGGCTGCCATATAGAGTCCGTCATCGCCATCAAGGCTGCCATCCACGAGAGATGTGAAGACCTGCGCTGAGTATGCATTGCTCAGCGGCAGCTCCGAAGAGGTTGCGGAGGCGATGCGGGTCTTTGGGATGGGTCCAATCCATGCAGCAGTGGAGATGCAGCGGTTCTGCTTAGGGTTGTGCTGTACAGCAGAAGAGATGTATCAGTTCCACTGGATCCACAGAGGCTGGCAGAGCGCCTTAGGACCACTTACAAGGGTCCAGGACTGGGTAGGGTAGACTCCCAGATGGCAGAGTTCAGGTGCTAGGATTGCTACTCGCCCTGAGGCTCAAGTCAGGAGGCCAGCCAAATTGCCCTTGGAGTCACTCTGGTGGCCCTAGGTTCAGCAGATGTAGGTCCATCCTTCTCACCCGGGTAGGAGGGCAGCAGCAGAAGGTCAGAACAGCAGAGTAGCAGTCCTTAGACCTTACAAGCCAGGGTCCTGGGAAGTACCCCCAAATAAAAAGGGGTTCAAAATGCATCAACGGATATACTTGGGGAGCAATAAACTTGAATTAAACAACCTTATAGCAGGCAACCTTGAATATCGGGAGGCTTACTTACATTGAGTGATTTTGACCCCCAAGAGACATTTAGAGCAAGAGGTTCATTTATGGACACAATAATAATGATTGTAACCTCTGCATAACATATATTAATGTTCATTAGCAGACTGATATCTAGTGTAAAAGCACTTTGAGAGTATTTTTCAGATTCTTGAGTTCTGTACGCACAGAGTATTGTAAGTTTTATAATGTTTATTTACGATTATTCAATGCAAAAATGTGACCTGGAAGATATGTTCAAGTGTATATGAAATATTAATTTGAGAAAACATTCCCATAAATAAATACGCGGGACAAGAGAATTCATTTACTTGACCCAGAATTTAAAAGTGTGAGTCAAAATTATAGCTCGGGTAAATTGTTTATTTGTACTTTAAAAACAGCCTAACCCAGCTGTTTCATAAGGGCCCACCTGCCAATTTCTTAAACTTTATAAAAGGGACTTTTTGAGAATTTTTATTTAAAATCCGACTTAACCACAAGTTAGGATTTTTCATTAGAATTCCAAAGGCACCAAACATGAACTGGTTACCTATTCACAACTGGAAGCTACAGCTTATTAAATGTAATAAGGGAACTTCAATGTTATCCTAAGGTGTTGCAATAGTGAAAAACAGCTTTAAGGGTTTTTCACTATCATGACATGTAAGACCAAAAAGTAAACGTCCAATGTTTTAAGTACACTGCACCCTGCCCTCTGAGTGTACAGGGGCCTTCCTTAGGGGTGGATTACATGTATTAACAAGCATTGGCATAGCCAATAGGTCTCGCTTTTGGGACCTTATAAGTATTCAGTTATGCAGCACAATTTCCTTGGTGCAACAACATTAACTGTTGCATGGTTAAACACTTATAAGGTCCCAAAGGCGAGACCTATTGGCTATGTCAATGCTTGTTTTGTTTGTTTTTGGGGCCATCATTTTGGGTAGCTCAGCATAAAATGCTTTTGGGTGTTTTTCTTGTAGTTGCAAGAATCAGCCTCGCTCTTTCTTCCACAAAAAACATGCAGATGGCATAGGTTATTTCCCCACCTCCTGCGTGCAGAAAGGTTCAATATAGTGAGGATGGATATCACTGGGAAATCATTTCAACTTATAAAAAAATCATAATTACATAACAATAACCAGAGAGAAAAACCTTTTTGAAAAAAGGGAACAATTGAAAAGCTGAACAAGCACTGGCAAAACCAAAACAGCTGACTTATAAATTGAAGTCTTCATAAATTGTAGTAAATCTTCACAAATTGTGTGTGGTTGTGTGTGTGAATGGATGAATGTGAGAATGATTTTCAGTAGTTGGATGAATGAACAGATAAATGAGAGCACTGCCTTATGAATGAAAGAATTAGTGAGCTATTGAGTGCACTGATGGAACGGTACATGAATGGGTGAGCATGTGAATGAGTGAAGGGCCCATGGCTGTATGTAACAAGCAAAGCAGAATGACTTTGAATTTATGAAATACACCAAGATGAAGTGCAGACAATGCCCGCCCCAATAGATAAAGAGCTATTTAATGCTAAACAGTGCATCAGACAATCCAGAGAGGAACTATGGGAGATAGATGGCAGCTGGTGTCACTCATACGGCCGGTTTTTGGCACTGCAGAGACTGTGTGAAGAAAGCTCTGAATTGATTCAATTGGAATGGTAGCCAACGTTTCAGGTCTTTAAGATGGTATAACTTAGGTAAGTATAAATACAGAATCTGATCACAGTCGATACAAGGGTGAAAACAATATACTGAATATAGAGTAGCAAGCCTTCAATAAAATGATAACCTCTCTTTTATTTTATGCCACATCACCTGCAACCCCCACCCCTCCTGTGGTGACGCTGTGTAGCAGCAGCAGCCGAACCTGAGAAGATGAACAGAAACCCTCACAACTCGGGGACACTGTTCCCATGCAGAACCCAGGCTTCAGTGAGCTTTCCGGAGAGCCTCGGGTCCCATCTGAAATAATGCTGCGGCTCGAGCTCCATCCAGTGCCCCCAGATGTTGGCGGCCATGGGTACCCTTGTGAAACGCCAACTTAGACTTCCGCCGTCATATGTGTTTAAATGCTATACAATCACGTCACATTTAGCACTAGCATTTTAAAGTGACCGCCCTGCTGCTGGCGTAAATAAAGGCAAACACCATGCTATACGTGGGGAACAGCATAGTGATGAACGGAATGATGTCTCAGCTGTTTTAAAAAAATAAATGAAAAAGGAACACTTTTGGAACATTTTACCGGCAGCAATCTTCAGTTTCCAAAACATTTATCTGCTTAGGCACCACGGCTAGCATTACTAGAAAGCACGGCATGGTTATTTTCCTTAATTAGCTATAGCATAAAAATAAGCGCGTTCCTCGCGCTAAAAGGAGGCAGCAGGCAAGGGGCAAGAGGAGGGGGCGAGTGAAAGTGTTTCAATTGCGAGAGCGAGCAGCGCCAGGAGCGATAATTGCTACCATATGGCGCCGCGCGCTCCCGCAAGTGAATCTCCAGACGTGCACGCATTGCCATTGAAGGCAATGGAACGCGTGCGCTTTTTTGGCTGAAAAGCCAAAGCGATCCGAAAAGGTCTTTTTGCCTACGCATCGCATGCACGCTGCGTAGGCGAGACCTAAAAAGGAATGTCTAGGCCTGGCAAACTGATTATTTTGTCAAGTCGAAATAGCAGTTTAAAACTGGACACACAAGCTGCAATAGCAGGCCTGAGACGTGTTTAATGTGCTACGTAAGTGGGTGGTACAATCAGTGTGACAGGCCCATTATTAGCATTTAATTTACAGGCCCTGGGTACAGGTAATGCCACTTTACTAGAGACTTACAAGTAAATTAAATATGCCAATTGGGTATAAGCCAATTCTACCATGTTTTCAGGAGGGAGCACAAGCATTCTAGCACTGATTAGCAGTGATAAAGAGATAAAGTCTTAAGGCCTACAAAAAGTAGGTCAGCAAAGCCGGAGGTCAGAAGGCAAAAAGTTAAGGGGAAAACCACGCCGAGGATGACAGGTCTGGCATTACAAAAATCAACATTTTAATGAGAACACTAGACCTATTCATAAATTGGTTTTACTTCTAAAATATTACGTAATAAACTAGATTTTAGCATATCACTTTGTCTTTTTTGATCCTTATCCATGCTCTCTTTTTTTTTACACACTCCGATGTTCCAATTGAAGCCACCAGTTGTCCATATTTGATTCTGTTTGCTGTAGTCACGCTGCTTCCAAAATTCAAACTTAAGAAACCAACAAATTCCTTCACAATTACAGAGCGTTTTGCATTTTTCACTTTTACCGTTTACTTTTCATGTATGTACTTTACTAATCTGCTAGTGTTATTTAATATTGCACACAGCAGCAGATTACCTGTGTAGCCGCCACAGACCACAGATTAAGAACCGTTACCTTACTACTTTTATAATGCTGGTAAAATTTACTATTCAAAAATCTTTCTGATGCTTGCCAAAGCCATGAAGATGCCATTTGTTATTGGAAAACTGCCTTCTCAATCAATGTACAGGTAATCTGAGATTCCAATTTAACTTTCACCAGTATCCTTGCACAATTTCCTGGTTGAACCTTGACGGTCCACTACAAAGGTTGTTTACGTCTATCGTTATCCCCAGACGATGGGGCATATTATCAAGCAGAGCGTTACAATTATCGCCGCTTTGGCGGCAGAAAACTGCTGCTAAAGCGGTGATAATGGGCTTGATAATATGCTGCAGAGAATTCCAATAGAAGCCCATGTTGACACCAGAACCTGGGCTTCTATGGGAATTCTCAAGGGCATGTTATCAAGCCCATTATCGAGGTTTTAGCGGCAGTTTTCTGCCGCTAAAGCGGCGATAATTTTAACGCCGTTTCTTGATAATATGCCCCTTAGGGCCACATGCATCAACAAGAAAACTGGTCGCAAACGGGCAGATGAGCAGAATCTGCCCCTTTGCGACCGATATTTTTGCATTTGGGATGCATCATCCCAAATGCAAAAATCGCAATTTAAGGAATCTCTAAATAGCGATTCCTTAAATTTCGATTGCATTTAAGGAATCCCAAATTGAGATTCCTTAAATGCAATGCATTAAAGTAAAAAAATTAGCGATTTCGCTAATAGGGGGAGCAAATTACCATGAAGTTGAACTTCATGGTAATTTGCAAAAACTTTGAAAAATGCACTTTTGTGCATTTTTCAAAGTTTCATGTTGCGCACACACATGCCCTTAGAGCATATGTGTGTGCAACATATGTGCACAGATCAATTTCAGGGGTGCAATAGGGTGTCATTTTGACACCCTTGCACCCTTGAAATTGCATGAGCAATTTGCGAGTACCTACTGGTACTCGCAATTTGCTCATGCAATCTCCAATTCATTCCTATGGGCCTGGAGGCCCCTAGGAATGAATGGGACGGCATTCCTTAATTGCTACTCGCAATTTGCGAGTCGCAATTAAGGAATTTGTAGGAATCGCTATTTTTATAGCGATTCCTACATGCATAGGCTTTTGCAATTCCTTAATTGAGATTCCTTAAAATTCGCAATTAAGGAATCGCAAAAGTCTTTGTTGATGCATGTGCCAGTTAGTTATTTAACTTTAGCAGTGCGCATGCACATATCAACACAGCGTGGCTCACACTTGTTTCAGTGCTGATAAGTGAACATACTAGACAAACATGCACACATAGTGCACCAATATTACATAGCAAGCTTCACTACAAAGTAGGTTATTCGTGGTATACAGCAGCCCTGCTCCAGTCTGCACATACATGGCTCCAATGCACAAATGGCTTAACACCCATCCACCATTAAGTAACAACACAGCATGGATGTGTGAGGGGCCCTACATCGCTGTTAAATGGCTTCTTGAAGTTAAGATTTCAACGTCTCCACACCAAAGTAAGTGCTTTGAAGTTCTTCGTGAAAAAATATATGCAGGAATGTTATGTTGTGTTGCATCCTGTATAACTTTGGCATTAAATATAATGTCCCATTACCATAGGATGAAGGACAAGGTGCAGACTGAAATGACACGAATGAGCAGAACCACTAATAGAGCATCAAAAGGAGGTCTGTCAAGCAATCTCATATTACATTCACCCAATCTTCTCCCAAAATCCAAAACATACCAAGAATAATCCCCTTCAACATTTCACATCTCTCATCCAACTGGTCATTCCTCATCCCATGTCAGGCAGTCATTTGCTTCTTTCTTGGCAAACATCTTGCTTTTGTCAGTGGGAGCTCTGCTTGGATCACAACTGTCCCAGAGCCCTGGGGGAAGACTGCAGTGATCCATGGGATAGGAATTACCAGAATGCACGTGTTTATACTGTGCTATGGCCCTCACTCAGTTCTGATGACATATGTAATATTGCTAGCTACTGGTACATCAGGGGTCTATCCAGCTAGTGAATAAATGCCTGATTGTCCCATTACTGCCAGTCAGTTTGCAGAATTTGAGGTTTAATGCAGTCAAAGCAATTTAGATTTCACTTACAGACCATTGTATTTGCAGAGAGTGTGATGTTTTTTTTTCTTGGTGACGTTGTTCACAGCAACACAACTTCCTGCATGACTTGAATGTGCTTTTAACCATTAGACAGTATAGACTGATAGCTATGACTGACTTTCCGCAATCTGCAATAAAGGTGTAAGTGTCTGCAGAGCTTCTTGCGCAGGCCACTGATTGTCTTCCGCTGGAAGGAATTTTTCAGTTTTTACCCGAATGCTTTAATTGGTTTCCCCATTATATTAAAATTTGAGGATGTGGCTCATATCTCTGGACCTAAGATGTTGTGACACAGCTGTTCCCAGTAGACTTGGCAGGCTACTGCTGGATGGCCAGATATCATCTTGCCTTGCTTGTAGTCAGATGTGTGTGAACTGTGTGATTGGTGGATGCTTGACTAGTTGATTGAAAAAAAAAGGAAAATATCAAAAACGAAGTGGTTCTAGATATAGACAAAGATTTTCTTAATCAATAATTGGTGCACTTTAGCGCAATGTTATATGTAAAAGAAGACTGTGCTAGGAAGAACGAGCAGCCTTTAGCCTTCCATTATTTCCTCTTATCTACTCTTCAATTTTCTCTATAAAATCTATACCCAGAATAAAAAAAAGGATTATCACTTAAAACAAGTGGTGGCAATATTACACCAATAAATACAGTGATAAATATAAAGCTGTAATGATGAAAATACTTTACATTTTATTTGCCTAGTGCATGACTACACGT